>NW_026294747.1:64166486-66840729 GCF_026119805.1 Tympanuchus pallidicinctus
CCCCAGGCCAGCAGTGTGCAGCAGAGCTGCT
Organism: Tympanuchus pallidicinctus; assembly: GCF_026119805.1. Classification (NCBI taxonomy): domain Eukaryota; kingdom Metazoa; phylum Chordata; class Aves; order Galliformes; family Phasianidae; genus Tympanuchus; species Tympanuchus pallidicinctus. Next base: position 64,166,518 of record NW_026294747.1, read on the forward strand.
TGTTGCTCTGCTAATATTGGCAGGCAAAAGCTCAGTCAGACTCCAGCGATCACCTTTCTTGCTTAACGTGACTTCCTTCTTGTGCCCATCTGTGGTACACACTCAGCTGTCAGCTGTGTAAATTTGCTGAAAAGCAGAACTGCACCAATAACTGATAGGGGTGAGGGGCAGCCAGACAGGAAAAAATAAACGTATTTGCTGTGGGGTAACCAAAAACGAATATTTTCCAGTTAGGAGGAGGGGTGGGAGGAATCAGTATTTGAATGAAATAGCAGTTGCAGGCCAAGCATGCGCTTTGTCTGACCACAGCGATCTGTTAAGTGCTTTTCATAAATTGCTCAGGCAATTTGTTAATATGAGAGAAGCTTCAAAGAGATGTGAAATATTTCTACTAAGAAAAATAACAACTTTTCTCTCTTTTTTTTTTCTTTTTTGCTGAAGCACCATTTCCTGAAATGGCTTTCACTTGGTGGAACACTGTACTCCAGCCCATCTGTGTATTTGGAAGGGAAAAAAAAAAAACACAAAAAAAATGTCTTTCTTCCACTTCACAACTCCTCAGGCTGGCAACTTAACCGTATCCTTGCCCATTTCATCCCCCCTTCCCTCGCTTCCTCCTTTTCTCCTGTAACAAATATGAATTTCCTGTCCTTTATTTCACCACGTCTGACCCGTTATCTGATCCATGCTCTCTCTGTCCTGACCTCTCCTTCCTCCAGCTGACCTTCCCAGCGAGCTGCTGATATCCATTTACCCCCTCCTGCCCAAATCCATTTCTTTCGTGTTCTTTCCCATACCCGTGATTCGTGGAGCAGCCCTTGGGAGAGCTGTAGAAATAAGAGCAGGGAATAAGGGCTGAATCCACGGCACAGGGAACTGAGCCCTGATACAGTATGCCCTGGGTGACACTCATGCTTTGATAAGCTAAAGCAAAACTCTGTGTCCCATAGCCTTAAATTGTGTGTGTGAAGCTAGCACCACTCAGCACTCACCCCCAAGGACGTGCCTTAAAATGATCAAGATCCCTCTCCTCACCCATCCCTTCATGACACCCATCGTGTCACCTCTTTTCCAGGTTTGGAGTCAGGCACAGGGCATTGGGACTCTGACCTGTGGGTCCCCAGTCAACCAATGGAGAAGTGATATGGTCTCTGTAAGCTTCCAGAGCTGGTCTGCATAGCAAATATCTCAAGATGGCCCTGAGCCAGCGCTGCATTGTAACAGAGATGTGGTGTTCATATGGGCTGTATCTGATCACGTTCTGCAGGCTGGGGCTGCTAACACAAACCACTGCTCGTTGGAGGGTTACTCTGCAAGCAGCCAAGGCACAAGTAATGATCTCCATATTCCTTTCGCCCCACAGCTGCTTTGTTCACAGCTTGCTGCCACTCTCGTTGCTGCAAAAGAGCAAAGCAGTAGGACATCTACCTTTCATCAAGTGGAGGGTAGGGATTTAACACTCACCCTTTAGCAATTGCATTTAGGCTCTATGAGGGTCAGTTATTCAAGGTAAAGTTTTTACTCCCCTGTTTCTCAATCCCAAACAATATTAAGCACAGGGCATATAGGAAACAGCCCAGGACAGCCGTCCAGCCCTGCAGATGTGTGGCAGAGCACGAGGTTCCAGCAGTGCTGGAAATGGTGCAGCCCTGGGGTTCCCTATCACATGGGTACACTGGGCTGGAACCACCTGGGTAAGAACTCACAGGTGTCATTGAGTTTCAACTTTGTCTACACATTCCATGGAAGAATTCCCCTATATCACCTTGGGACGTGCCAACTTGTTATGGACAGACACATTATCTACATGTATGTATACACACAGTTATACAAAATGCAAACACATCCTCATGTATGTGTATATTTATGCACACATATTTGAGCTTGAGGCATTCAGTAGCTGTTCTTCAGTAACAAGTGTTTCCAAATTAAAGTGAGTTTAAAAAAAAAAAAAAAGAATTTCAAAATTCCTTCGCTGGAAACCCAATCTTTAGAAGACATTGATTTTAAAACAAAATTTCCAGCTCCTGATGCTGATCTGTGTTGGCATCCAGAGGCATGACCGTGATAGAGCAGTTATCAGCTCCCAGGGCTGCCAGAGGCTTTCCTGTTCATTCTCAACCCTACTGCCAAACTCTCCCCAGACCCACTTGGGGATCTGCATGCTGCCTCCCTGCCCCACAAATGGAACTCTCATGCAGAGGCATCAGCTTAAATCCCAATTTCCATCCTCCCAAGGTGATACAGATGCTGCATCATGCAAGTGTACATCATTTGCAAGAGCTCAAAGTAGTCACTCCTCACTGCAGCACAAGGAAGAGATACAGTAAAAGCGATTTGTCTTCAGGTACTTCCCAGTTTTTCTTATATTTTACAGGCTTTTTCATGTACCCCCAAAATGCCCTATGTTTTTCTCCTCCTACGCGAGGTTTTTCTTTTAAACCATTTACTTCTCCCTTCTCTTCTAAGGAAGCTTTTTTTCCCTGCACGGGTTCTTCCATTTAAAGGACGCCTGTGTTACAAAAATCCTGCCTCTTTGTTCTTTCTTCTACACAAGTTTCCTTTCAAGTGGCTGGAGAGACCTCGGTTTCTCTGAGTGCCAGAACCCTTTGTCAGGTTGGCTCTCTGATCAGGCTCTTCCATGGAGCTGAATTCCTTGCCAAGCTTTCCCACATTTAGCCAACAACCCCTTTGAGCTGAGTCTTGAAAAACTGGCTTGTCCTTAGCAGTAGCTATCTCTTTGTCCAACAGAGCTCCATTTGACTGGGTAATCATCAAAGTTTAATGAGCTTCTTTTGTGAACCTTATTCCAGGTGGAAGGAGGTTTCTCTTTTTTTCCTTTCTCTTGTGGGTTTTGGCTCAAAAATATGTAGGCAAGAAGGGAAAGCAAAGAGCCTCATAACCAAAGCATAATTTACAGCTTGATACCTACCTAAGCTGTTCCAGAAAAATCGCACCTATAATTCAGATAGGGTGCAAGGAAGGAGATGGAGGCTGGGCTAGCACCCCTGCCCTTAGGTAGCTGCTTAAGGATGAGACGTGGAGAGAGACAGCAGCAAATCACTGATTGAGGGTTGAGAAAAGTCCTTGGTTTGTTTGGAGCCTGAAAACTTCCAGCCACAACTTCAACCTTTGCTCACCTCCCTCCAGCTCAGCTCTCAGGTACTGCGGTTGTGCTCGATTTCTGACCCTCACAGGAGCAGAAGAGTGGTAATTACAAGCCTGTGACCAGAGAGAAGGAGTTTTTCAGCTCCGTGTTTACCTAACTTGGAATAAGCTCAACCAACCCTCTCCCAGAGGTCCACAAATCTAAGAAAAATGACGTCAATCAAACACTGCTTGCCTTTTCAGCTAGCTGGTAGCTCTGACATGTCTGCAGGAGAGGAGCTGGCTCTGGTAATTAGAGGAGGGGAAGAAAAAAGGAATAATTAGAGGAGGGGAAGCCACTGTGTTGCACAAATTCTCAATTACTTCAAGCTTGACCTCTGCAGAGGTGTGGGTGAAACAGGCAGATTCTGTATCCAAGTCTCTCTCTATCCATCCCCCTTCCCCCCCCCCATTAGGGAAGGGGCAAGAGATTGATAGCTGTGCTGTCAGGATAAGTTATTTGCAGGAAAATCAGATCACCTTTGTTGTTTTGTTTTTTTTTTCCCCATTTCTTTCTTTCTGGGATAAGAAGTTCTGCTAAATCAGCTAATGTAAATCACTGAGGGTGGCTGCAGGAGATTCAAAGCTGTGGGCATATTAGTGTGCTGCTATAAAGCTTAGCCAGGCACATAGAAGAGGTGGTCACTACCTGAGTAATGAAATTAAAAATGAGTAAATAGCCAAGAGGCTGCATTATTGGTGAAAAATAATTGCTAGTGATGACAGCAAGATGACAGGGCCTGGTTAGGCTCATTAAAAGGGTCATAAGAGTATATGTGGCCTGCCTTGGATAAAGCCTTTCTTTGGACAGCAGGAGAAAGAGCCCACCTGCTGTCTCACCATGGGTCCCAGAAGGGTGGAGGAACATCCCACAGGGCTCAGATTAAGGTGGATCTCTAAAGCAGAGTTGTAAAAGGGCATCTTATTGTTCGGCTTGCAGCAGGAGGAGGCTGCCTGGGTTACTGTATTGCTTGGGTTACTGGGTTACCAAAAAGTGTATCTAAACTTGAATTCTTGGCCAAGCATCTTGAACAATGGAGAAGAGTGAGAGATGAATTAACTGGAACTGAAATAGAAAATCCACAGCAAGATGTTGAAGTCTTGAAAATCAAGTGAAAACAGGTATTATTTCCTTGTTATATTTTTGTGCATAGAGGGAAGAAAATAGCAACAATAGGTTCTCCTTCTGCAAAAGGTTTGGGCTGGTTTGCCTGCTAGGAAAGGATGTCTTCAGCAGAGCAGAGCAGAGCAGAGCAGAGCAGATGCAAGCTGTGATGTTGGTGTAACAAATGGTAACAAATGCCTCCCAAAGTTATGTCTTAAAAACATGAAGCAAACAAAAAATACAGTACAAGTATTTTAACACTCCACTACTCTTAGTGACACTGTGGACAAATTAAGGTCCTATTCCCTCCAAGGAAAGGGAACCTATAATTTAGAGCCACCATCTTAAAGCTCTCCCGTGCTCCGTGCTTCACTCCTAGTCATATTAAAGCAGCTTAACACAACTTTTGGAGGTGCCAGGAGGAAAAAGCTGAGCGCTATTTTTATCTGATTATTGTCCAAACAAAGCCAACGTGACAGGCTTCAGAAAATTAAACGCAGTATTAAAACCAGTTTGGCTGCTTTATTGCCACCACCTGAAAGAATGAAGCACCTGGATGGAGAAGGCAGGTCCCAACAGACTGGAGTTAGACGTTTGGCAGTGATACCGAGGGCATCTCTCAGCAGCAGAGTAGTTAATATTCACGGGCATTTCAAGACAAAGAATTTTAATCATCAAAAACCAGTCAGCAATGCCTGCTTCGATGAATGCATCGAGAGAAAGTAGTGTTGCTGCTATTTCTGACTCTGAGGCAAATAGCACTTAGAGCTCAGCTAATTACTCTGAGAAAGCAGCAGGGTGTCTGGGGCTGCAGATTTTGCACAATTTCTATTAATATCCCCCAGGGCTTCCAGCTCTGCATTTTCCTGGGATAACACTGATCTCCCCCTTGGCCGGGACCATGCAGCTCTGTGCATCCACTCACTCCCAACCACTTAACCAGGCAGTTAGCTAATCATTTCCCTTATCAGAAACCTTCAGATAAAGCTGGCTTGCAATAGCAGGGAGGGCCGGTGCCTGGTTCCCTGCCCCTGAGAGAGGAAGCCAGAGCCTCCCAGCAGATGCCTTGGGCTCATGGAAGGGTCAAGTCCTCTCCAGCCTGGCTTGGCCTTAGGTTTAAACAAACAGTGTTATTGGAGGGATCACAGTGCAGGCAGGTGCCCTCTTTGGCCTTGCAGGAAGGAGATAACTGCAGGGTTCGACAAAGGGTTGGAGGACTGTGGGCTTCACTGAGAGGACAAGATAGCAGCGTTCAGGGTGCCAGGGAGGGAGACCTGGCTTTCTTGGCAAGCTCTGAGTTCATCCCTGATGGGTTAATAAATGGCAGAAAGCACTGATGGGTCATCAAACAGATACAGCTGCTGCTCCAGCCCCAGGAAGGCCATGCTGGGCCACCCCATACAGCCCAGTGTGACCCCTTAGGGTAGCACAGAGGAGGGCAGGATGGGTGAGCTGACCTGTTTGCCCCGGGGGGAAATGACGCAGCAAACAAGGGGGTGAGATGTATTTTAGAAACCAAAAGCAACATTCGTTGCCCCACGCATTTGAAGCAACCTCCTGTTGTCCGCACGCAGCCTTGACTGGAGGTGGGAATTCAGACAGAGCAAATGTGTCCTGGGTTAAATAGCTCATCTGGCTCTGCCTTGAGTTTAAGGGGATTAAAGTCAATCAAAGGCTGAGCAGCTGGGAGTTTTAAAATTTTTTTGTTCCTCCAAATTACACGAAACCTGAAAGATTTCAGGCATCAAAAAACACATTAACCCCGGTAACTTTGTTATTGTCATAAGGGGCTTGTTTTTACTCTCTCTTGGATGATCCAAAGCTTAAAGTCAACAGAGGCAAGTCTGTTGACTCCGCTGCACTTTATTAACCTGATAGCAGAGCTTGTGACCATTCTCCACAGAGTGACTATAGAAACCTTAAGATACAGGTAGAAACAACTACAAAAAAAACAAGTACATGTTAAAATGTGCAAATGTACATTTGTTCATGAATCTTCCTGGCAATCCTTCTGCTCTTGCAGTAACAGCGTCTTATTGCTTCAAGTTTCCCTTTCCACTGCTGCTTGAGTGATTAACAGGAATAACTCACTAATGAGAACTGGGGGAAGAGGGTACCAGTTTCACGAGTTTCACTGGTGGAAAGGTATTGTCTTATTCTCTAGAAAGAGAGAAAGGAGAAAGAACTATACTGTAATACCCTCATCACTTATAGTCACTAGTTGGCTTGTATTTTCTCTAAACCAGTTACAATTCCGAAGCTCAGATCAAGACTTCATTCTTCTGCCAAAAAAAAAAAAAAACAAACAAAAAAAACAAAACCAACAACATTGTGTTAGTGTAAAAGAAAGAGTTGCAGTCAATAAAAGGCTGTTTTGGGGATGGTTGGTGTGGAGGCTACAGGCGACAGCTGGTGGGTGTCTGATGGGGCTGCCTTTTCTAGCGGCCATCTGGACTTTACATTGGACATGCAAGAATAAGCTACTTACACCTTAATAAGGAAAAAGCCTGCAAAAATTGAAGGGGTGTTGCGGGGGGAGGAGGGGGGTGCTTTGGCTGTGAGAGCTCTTTGCAAATAAACAGAAGTGCAAGTTTGGTCATCCTTGCTCTGCTTGGACTAAGACAGGGGCCACAGCTGGAAACTGAAAGCTCCTAGATATTTAAACATCATGTCCCTGATGTGTCAGTGTGCACAAAATTAAAATAAATTAAGAAATAGGTTATTTGTATTTTAATCACAGCAGAGTCAGGAATAGCAACACAATGGGGCCTGGCTCTTCCACCCAGGCAAACAGAAAGACTGTGGTTCATGGGAATAGGAATGTGGCCAGAGCTGCAAAGTAAGAAAGAAATAATGCGGGAGAAATGCAGGGCCAGTGCACGTTCCATGCAGGTGTGAGTGTGGTCTGTCACCAGCATATTCTGGAGATGCCCCATTGTGCTCCCTTCATAAGTAAGGCTGCATTTGTCTGGACCAGAATACCCCCATCATTTTAGAAAGAACAATTTCACTGGGACTGCATTTTCCCCACGGCCACTTGATGCTGGGTATTAAACTCCCTTTAATAGCAGATACCCATCAGAAGAGATTCAGGTGGCCTTCAGGGCCCATTGACTCAATCTTTTGCTTCACCTTGGTGTAAGGGCAGCAAGGAAGAAGTTATGACTGCAACACTGTGAGCTGTCAGCCTAAAACAAGAGGTTTTGGCAAAGCAGCTTTTCCTGATCTGCAGAGGTTTTGCAATGCTCCTCTGCTCCATCAGCCATGCAGCCGCTGGACAGTGTGGTTCTACCATGCTGGCATTGGTTCCCAAATTGGCAGAAGATTGAGTTTGGACCTAAACAGCTCAGCCACGGGGGAACTGCTTTTCTGCCAACAGAGGTGGAAGCTGCTTTGGTCATCCCTTCAAAGACTCATCTCTCCCAACCTTCATTTACTCCTGTGAATCCCAGCTCTGTTCCTTTCTCCTCCTTGCAGCCAGCCAAGAAAAGGTAAAGTCCTTTGTGTGCTGGCACAGCCTCTGCCCACTGTTGCCCTTTGCTGTGGGAATCCCCATCCCAGGAATTGTAGGTGGTTTCCAGACCTTCCAGCGTGGTCTTGCTGGGGGCCTGAAGGCACATGAAGCCCCTCCTTCCAGCTCCTTCCACCCATCCTGATCCCATTTCACTGAATTATAGAAACATTACAGTTGGAAAAAAAACACTAAGAACATCTAGTCTTACTGTCTGTCCACCACCAGAATGGACATGTCCCACAGTACCTCATCTCCATATTTCTTAAACACCACCACCTCCTTGGGCAGCCTGTGCCAATGCATTACCACTCTTTCTGAGGAGTCTTCCTAATGTCCAAGTTGAACCTCCCCTGACACAACTTAATGCCATCACCTCGCATCCTATCGCTGTTATTTAGCCCCACCTCACCACAGCCTCAGGAGAGGTAAAGAGCAATGGGGCCTCCCGTGAGCCTCCTCTTCTCCAGACTGAACAACCCCAGCTCACTCAGCCATTCCCCATCACACTTGTGCTCCAGACCCCTCACAGCTCCATTGCCCTTCTCTGGACACGCTCCAGGACCTCAATTTCTTCTTGATGAGGGGTCCAACGCTGAACACAATATTTGTGGTGGGTCCTCACTAGAATAGAGTACAGGGGAACGGTGGGAGTGAAACACCCAAGGGATGCTATTTGGTGATTTTACACTTATGGAATCCTTTCTTTTCTTCTTTTTTTTTTTTAGTATTTTTGTCTCCAGAGCACTATTCCACATTACCACGTGCTCACTACTCTGTTGAGATTCAGTGACAGTATCATTAAGATGTACAGAAAGAAAGCCACACTAGCAGGTATTTTCCACCCTGCGGTAGCACTCAAGCCATGTTTCAACCCGTGTCTCAAACAACCTGCCTTTCTATTAGCAGTTAATGTTACCCATTATCTAAAGGCACCGGGCCATAAAACCGCAGAGTGGCCAGAAGATAGCCAGCAACATCAGATGCTACTTAGAAAGCATTTCATTCCCGATTAAAGCCAAAACATGTGCTGAGAGCTATTGAGGGAAAGTGCAGTGCATTTGATTTCCCTCTTTTGCTAACACACTCAGAGGAAGAGGTGACGAGTTTATGGAAATGGCAGCAATTTGCAGTCAAATGTGGTGCATACATGAATAGGAATTGGAAGCAAGGAGCCAAATGAGCAGTTTACAGCACGGATTTCCTCCAGCAACACTGATGGAGCTTATGCAAACCAATTAGCTCCTCCATGAAGAGAAATCCCACCCCCATCACCACATCTTTTATTTCTTAAGAGAGAGGGTCTTCTATTATTTTTATTACCACTTTTTTTCTCTTCCATTTTCCTGGGGGAAAATGACCCTAAAGATTCTAAAGGCTGGGGGAATTTCTTCCTCTGCTCTCACATGGTTTTACCATGAGGTAGATTTACGGGTGTCAAATGAGTTGCTCCTTATGCCAGTGTCACAGAAATAGGAGTGTGTGGGCAGGCTGGTGGCTTCTGCTTGATGGAGTTGCCAAAGATTGTGTTAATTTGCAGCTTTTGGAGGTGTGGAGCAGTCCAGGAGCACAAGCTGAAGCTTGTCTAGACACTGGTAAAGGATGATCTGCATGGACCAGCTGCAAAGGGTCAGTGGGCTTGGGAATCAAAGCACAGGCCTAGGCTGGTCTTTTTGAAAGAGTTCCAAAAGATTGCATCAAGCTGAGATTCAGGCATGTGCACCACTTAACTCTGTCACAAGTTAACAGAACTCCTATGGTCTCTGAGAGCATCTCCAACTGCTTCTTGAGCTCAGGAGCATCAGTAGAAATTCTTGGTAGCTGCTTCTTCTTGTAAAGGTTTAACAGCTCTAGGCTGCTTCTTAACCCTGGTGGGATATGGCCATGACCCTATGGCAGGCTCAGGGTGGGCTTCTCCAGCACTTTTTTTTACTTTGTGTGGTTATTTATACCAGTGCAAAGCAGAAACAAATCACCACTGAAAGCAGCAGTGACTACAAGAAACTTAGATGGGTCTCAGAAGCTGGAAGGAAAGTTTTTCACCTGCCTAACTTCTCTGTATGCTTGTGTCAGCAACTGGTTGGAGTGAATGTGGTGTGTGTCCTCTGTGTGGGATGGAACTTTGCCCACTCCCTGAGAAGCCATGTCTTTTCCTATAACTTCCATTTAATGAAGGAGGAGTTAGAAGACAGACGCTGAATTAATGAAAAACAAGAAGAGAACCAGAAGATTGACCTCAAGTCAATCATTGGGTGAGAAGTCATTGGAAAGGGCTCAGCAGCTCCTCAAGGCTCCAAAATTAATTTCTTTTTTTGTTTGATTTGCACTTAATTCCACATGGAGAACCATGTTTAGAGGGTACACCTTCCTTTCCCTCTCCTTGGGATGCGCACTGACACAGTTAAAGAAACACAATTTAGCTGCCAATCTCAAACCTCATTTCCATAAACTTTTGCAAGCATGGCTTCAAAATGGATTATTTGCTCAAGCCACCATCACAGCATGCCTTGGCACTACCCAGCAGGAAATTGTTTAAAAGACTTGCTTGCCTTGCTGTACCTCCATTTCTCTAACATTCATGTTAGAGAATGTTCTTTATGTTCTCTCCAATCTCAAGACCCCCAACATCCCCTGCAAGAGATATTCTTTTTTTTTCTTTCTGCTTTCTCAAGCACTATGGAAATCCCTCTGACTTTTGGATTACTTGTAAGGAGACCAGCTAATCTGGAGTCAAGCAGCTGAAATGCAATGAAAGCCTCCAGCCAACACGTTGTCTGATGCTCATTGCCTCACACTGGAGAGAAAGCCAGAGACCAGCTGACAGCATTAGAAGGAATGCAACATCTTGCAGTGCATGCCCGCTGCCAAAGCTACAAAAAAAGGCCTTTTTAAAGAGAATTAACATGTTGATCTAAGCTGAAGTAGCTCGTTTGAGTTGGAATAGGTTAGGGAATGGCCTCCAGAGCAAAAGAGCAGCAAATCTGGGGTGACAGGCTCTGGACAGAGGGTGGTGGGGGTGGAAAGAGCAGGTTGGGAACGTCTCTATTGGGACAGCTGAATCCAGAAGGAAACACATGTTGACAGCCTCAGTGTCTAGCTTTCGACAGCCGATTTGGCAAATTTGGGCCTGGGCAAATAACTGAGAGCAGATGTGTCAATGGTTTTTATTTCCTAGAATTTAGATGGCTTTTATTTCCTAGAATTAGCACTAGATACACGGATACTGAAGGAAGCTGCCTGCATGCCCCCACAGTGGGAGCCTCTCTGACCCTCTCATCCTTTACCATTTCAAGGGCAGATATTGTTTTCACTCATGCTAGGATAAGTTGATTTGATGGGAGCCACAGTTGGTGTTCACCAGCACAGAGCAGAGCTGAGGAAGGATGGCCCTTTTCACACCATTCGCTGTGTACAGGCAGATAATGAGTTTGTTACTTACCCGTTTCAGTTTTAGCCTCATGTCACAAGTCCTTTCGATGCAGAGGGCTCATCCTACAACATAACATCTCTCCCGATTTCCGCTGTAGCAGAAATGCTTGTTGAGAGCCCATTTATAACTCTGTTCACACAAAATGTGACAGTTTTAGCTGTATTGGAAGACCAGCCTGACCCTGGCAGCCACGAACACTGTGATCAGAATAGTTATCAGATGTACTCCAGTATGTGATGTCTCATCGCAATGCTGTGGCCACAGAGGAATGCATTTGTTCCTTCAGTAATACAACGCACACTACACTGGCAGCAGTGATTAGCAGTGTGCAGCCCCACAGAAGAGGACAGGTGGAGCAAGGCTCTTCTGGAAGTCAGGCACACAAGTCACAGCTAGCCATCCTGGACTACCCTTATGGTCAATGGGGAAAAACAGGTTATTTCAGAGAATGACTCATCCCATCCTAAAATAGGTCAGAGGAACCACTCTCCAGCAGACTCTGACTCCTCTGCAGACTATAAAGGGAACCAAAGAGAGACTAGCTCAGATGTAGGCAACTTATTTTTGCATGTCCAACATCGGTTGGTATGAATCTCAGCCAGGCCATCCAGAGTTTCCTGAAGTTGGTGGGAGTCATGTCAAAGGACTCCTCATCTGACAGCTCGTGTTCTTGGTAAGGTTCTGTGTTTCCCAGAAAGTCCCCGAAAGCAAAGAGCTGTGCAAAGAGCCACAAGGAGAACCGTGCACCCTACCCTGTTTTCTGTAAGATATCAGCAGGCAGGCAGCACAGCCAAACAAAGCGATTCTGTCTTTCATACAAAAACTGGGCCAAACTCAGCAGTGTAAGATACTGTAGTTCAGTGTGGTATCTTTCCCCCCCCCCAGTTTCTGGTGAAAATGAGGTCACACATCTCACTGTCACAGTTCCTGGGACTCCCGTCATCCTTCATCCCCATGCATCCTCCTTCCTCAGGGTTTTTCCCTTGATCCAAAATATGTCAAAATCAATGAAAATCCATGCAGCTCACTACGAGCCAGCAGCGCTCTGCAAAAATCTCTCACTGGGAGAAGGGCACCAGATTTCTTGCTAACTCCTCCCTCCCTTCACCCCCTCTTCTCAGAAGCTGATGACAGGATTATATTTTATCAAGATGCAGATTCTACTCACAACCAGCACAAAAGATCAGTGATTAGCCTTTAGATAAGCAGCCAAGACCGCTTTTCCCTGACCTTATCAATCTGGTATTTGAATTTCGAAGGAGCTTTAAGCAAGTGTGTTTTCTTGGGAAGCTGAAGTCCTCGTTTTTAACTCCCATGAAAAGTTTCTGCTAACTTCAGTGGAATGAATCTCTCCTTCTGGATAAAAACAGATAACTAACTGTGAGTTAGAGCAAGAAGTTCCTCAGGTTGCAGGGAATTTCCTTTCCTTTGCCTCACGTTTCAAAAGAGCTCATTAAACAACGAGTTGTTTCCTGTGGAGAAGAACAAGGAAAACACCCAAAATACACATGGATGTATAACTGCAAAATACACATCTGAGCTTCCATTGCTGTCAATGGAGTTCCAGGGCGCAATTCTGCTGCTTGAGAAGAAACACATGGTGGTGACAGAGATGCCTGAGGGCAACTGATTTGTCTGCATGGGGCCATCAGGTGGGACACAGGAGCTGCAGGAAAATCTCACTCTTCTTGAAATTCCCAGCACTCAGAGCCCCAGAACTACATTTCCTATTCAAGCCCAACAAATGATGAATCATTTCAGCACAAAGGTGTAGTTTGATGGGCATCTCCTAATGGATACTAAATATTCGGTGTTCCTGCCCAGCTACAAGATCTTGCTCTCCTTTCAGGCTCTTCTTGGTAGAAAAGAAGAGAAAGAAACATTCATCATGAAACTTCTCAGAAATTTCTATATCTGTAGAGAAAGATGGGATTTTTTCCTCTCTCTGTGGCCCTCTGTTATTGTTCCACTGATGGAAAAGGAGACTTTCAAAACCAACACTTCCTGCAAGCTGAGGAATCAGAAAGCCACAGCCTGCTTTGGGTGCATGCTTTGGTTCCTCCTCACAGTTCCTATGGCATTTTGAATCTGAAAGTCCCATTGAATCTCCGTCTGGTGCATTACAGAGGAACAGTATTTGATGTTTTTTTTCACCTTCCTCAGTCCCAGCTCTGGGAATCGACAATGCAATAATGCACCACATGAATTCCATCCACACTTTGCAACAAGACCCTAGCTCCAAGTGTTCTGTAGAAGACAGTAAAAGAGCTGATGGATCCACAAGAAATTAATCCCGGCTGTTTTTGGTGGAGAAACATCAAGGTGTTGTTTCCAGCTCCTGTTTGCAAAACAGAAGTTGAGCTTTTTAGTTCTTCTTGAGAACTGCAGAAAACTTGTTTTCAGAAGGAGTGCTAATGCAGTGGCAGAGGCTGCCCAAAGAGGTGGTGAAGTCACCATCCCTGGAGGTGTTCAAGGGATGTGGAGATGTGGCACTGAGGGACATGATCAGTGGGCATGGTGGGGGTGGATTGCGGTGGATTTGGTGATCTTAGAGGTCTTTTCCAACCATAATGATTCCATGATTCAATTAGAGAAGTCCTAGTTCTCTTACAAAGAGGACTGAGTAGGCCAAGAGGAACCACATTTTTGGTATAGGAAGAATTCAGGCAGGGGAATTTTTTATTTTTTTTTTGCCAAACAGAAGGCTTTATCTGCATGCTCTCTGGTTTACATTGGTGTGAAGGAGTGCAGTTCCCAGTAAGGCCCTAGAGCTTGTCTGCTCTGTGCAGGCAGTTTGGTGGAAAGCAGCACAATTATTTTTAGCTTTGTGAAGCAATTAGGCAAGGTGGGGGGTTGTTCTCAGGAAGCAAATTTTGGACATTTTCCTTAGAAGATAAGACCTATCCCATTTCACTAGGAAAAAATAGCACAGAAAACCACTGGGAGTTTTCTGTTAAGTGTCTCCTGCTTGTGAAAGTTGCCTACTGACACCCTTGGGTTTGAGCCAAGCATCTATCTCAACAACAGGATCCTTCTTCCAATCTGCTTATCCACCCCAGCCAGGTATGTTCCCTCTCACCCCTGGGGACATGGCATTCAGGTATTTCCTGGGCTGGGCTGTGATTCCCCTAGTTTCTCACCACCTGCCACCTGGGATCCACCACCCAATCACTCTGTCTGCTGATGGGATCCTGCCACCTCCTTGAGTGGCTTCAGACAAAAGCAGATCCCTTTGTCACAGCCAAAAGGTCTGGCACAAAATTGGGGAATTGCTCAGCAGACCCACTAACTGGGCAACTTTGGGCAGGGAGCAGGGACAGGAGGAAGCCAGTTCTCCTACACTGGCACCACTGATCTATTTACTTAGCAACAAACAGTTGCTTTTCTCCCACCTACCCACCCATTCTTGCTTTTTCTCCTGACACTGCCAGAAAAGGGTCCCAATAAAAGCAGTGATTCTTGACTACCTCCCATATGGACGTGTATTCTCCACTCAGTCACAGGTGGAAATGCTATGAAAACATGTGTCCAAACTCAGGTTACAAAATGTTATAAAGAAGCCTCTTGACCTGTTGGCTTGAGGAAAAACTGCAGCTTTCCCTGTCCAGCTTCAGATCTGCTTGTGCCACCACCATGCACAGTTGTTCTCCCACAAGGCTGCAGGCCACGCTCAAGGGAAATAGGAGAGGAGGGACAGAACCAGGGACCAAATGGTATTTTAGCAGTTTGGGCATATCCCTGTGCTCTAAGCCAACAGGCATGCAAAGTGCTCAGCGAGGAACAACTGCTCCAGCCGCCCACAGCCAAAATGAAACACATTTGGACATGCCAGCCACTAACCCAACCCATCACAGGACGAACTGCAAGAGGGTGTTATTGTAGGGTCAAAGCTGCGTCTTCTACTTAGGAAATAAACATCACTGCTTTGTCACAGTAGTTCCATAGAGGCAAGAGACTGTTATGCTGCTGATCTCTTCAATGTTATCTCTTAATTGTGTGTTTGCAAGTGCTTCTGTTTGTGAAGGAGAATGAAGTGGGGTCATCTGTCTGGGAACTATGGAGTACTCAAGTGACCTGCACCATTGCTAATTGCTTGAATATATGGCTGCACTTTTGCACCAAACAAGACTTTATCCCTCTCTTGGATGAGGAATGAACTTCATTGCTTATTAATGGTACAAACTGTGCAAACACTGTAGGTGTGCACGTGCTGGACAAGCCAAAGCAAAACAGAAGACTTTACCCAAGTGCCACGGATGCCCAGATACACCACAAAAGTCTGGCTTTTGATGGAGAAGCAAAAGAATAGCAATTCAGCTTGAAGATGTTTTCTTCTTTTTTCATTTTCTTTCAAATTTTGCAGAAATCTCTGGCACTCCAGAAACATTTGGCCTCTGATTGCATTCCACATGACCACTTGATGTCTTCCGGAGAAGCAGAACTTGGAGTCATCCATCCTTAAAAGCATCTGATGCTTCGGCTAAAGAATTACTGCTGGTGGCTGCTGGAACATGTCATACGACACATTTGCAGTGCTGTTTCTTTCCAATATATGTCAGTAATATGCATAAACATCTGTTTCAGTATTACAGTGTGGCCGGACTTGATGGCTAGGATCCTGAAAAGATAGTTTGACGTGTGAGTCTGATAGTCAATCAGGAATTAAGTTTCTGCAGCTTCTTCCTGATGTGACTTTGAATCCCTTAATTCTAAGATCTATGTTGTTTGTACTAGACTTCATTGCTTTTCCAGTACTCTTCACATTACATTTTGGAACTGAAGCCATCATTCCCTTTTTAAGACATTGTCACAGCCTGCAAAGGAATTAATTTTAGTTATTTCCAAGTGTTGCAATTAGATAGTGCCTTCAGCTTTGGTTAACTCCAAATTTAGATGGAAGCTGATGTTGTATACTGAGTTTTCCATCACTGATGTTGTCACACTGGACAAGATCACGATGTAGATATCCGGCTGAAAGTGGACTTTTGCTCACATGTGGAATCTTCCCAACCACCAACCTCAAGGCCAGGACCCACAGAGTAATGTGAATGAAATGTCAGAGGAAAGCCCTGGAAATACCCATCCTATAAAGATGCCCTTTGAGCACTGACTACAGAACTGAGATATGTTGTCCTTGGTTCTCGTGGGGCTAATCAGCAAGATGACATTTGCACTGGGACCTGAGGTCTTTTCAGTTGCTTTTTGAATTGAAAACAGCTGAGAGCTTCATATAGGCTGAGAAAGATCTGCCTTCAGCTTCCAGGTAGGAGGTGGCTTCTGCCCTAACTGGTGTGGCTACATGCCTTTCTTTGTTTTACTGCTGCTTTCCTGAGATAATGAACTTTTTTAGCTCATTTTTTTTTTTCCCTTTCGTGTGTTTGAAAAACAATTACGCTCAGCATTTTTTTCCACTGAGATGGTTTTGGAAATCTGGTAGCTTTGGAGTCCCTGGGAACACATCAGCACCTCGTCACAACCTACTATGTTTTCTGCCAGGAATGATGTTGATGCGATGGTTCCCATTGAAGGATATTCCTCCCAGATAATTCCAGTTTCCAAGGTCCCGGGCTTTGAAGATAAACTTGTTGCTTGTTTGGTTTCTTAGCAACTTCTGCTTCACGGCAGAAATGCATTCCTGAGACCCCGCTTTCGCCGCTGCTTGGAGCTGAGATGTGCTCTGCTCCAGTGAAAACAACCACATGAAAATACAAGGAAAAAAAAAAAAGTTAGAGATGATTCAAAACCTCTATTAGATCCATTGGTTTCCCCTGGACTTTGTCATTATACACAAATCTAATTTTAAGAGCCACATCTGGCCAGCTCTGAAGGCTGACATAGCCTGGGCTTGGCTGGCTGTCCAGATTCTTGTTGGGGAATTTGGCACGGATCCCACAATAGGGCTAAATCAATAATCCCAGGTCAAACACCCCAGC
The DNA here is from genome assembly GCF_026119805.1 of Tympanuchus pallidicinctus. Lineage (NCBI taxonomy): Eukaryota > Metazoa > Chordata > Aves > Galliformes > Phasianidae > Tympanuchus > Tympanuchus pallidicinctus. Next base: position 64,183,644 of record NW_026294747.1, read on the forward strand.
CTTTAACGGAGCTTTAATCCAGGCTGAATTCAGATGAGAAACCCAAAGGCCTAGCTTGCCATCAAACGTGATGGGCAAATCAGTACCACCAGTGAGACTGCTCTGGTGTAAATCTAAAGGAAAGAGCAAATTTTGACCACCTGTAAGGCATGTGAGTCTTAGCCTTGGTATTTTTAATAAAATGTTCAAAAGAACAAATGGCAAACCCACCTCAATCTGTGTCACGTTTAGTGACAGACATGTATTTCATGATTTCTTCTGGTTTCTACATGCTCAGCCCCTACTTCAGCTGTGATTCAAGTACTCAAGCTTCAGTGTCCTAAGTGATCTCTGCAAGCTCAAATTTATTTTCACAGCATCACATTCAGGCAACTGAAGGGCAGAGCTGGAAGATATATTTGATTCTGCTTTGTATCTTGCTTGTTTTTTTCTTCAGGAGTTGCTAGCAGGGTGCCTGGTGCTGTGGGGAAAGCTATCTCTTCCATTTGTGTCCCATTTGAGAAGCAAAAGATGATCGGCTCTCCAGCTCAATGGAACAATAGCAAAAACAATCAAACAGATAAAGAAACAACAAATTGATATCAAACAAATTTACCAAGTGACCCTAAAAGCAATAGGGCTTCCTGGTGTGAGGGGCCTGTGTCAGGACATAAGAGCAGGACAGTCCTTTACTGTAGCAATTGCCACCCAACTTCAGCATGGGAGGAAGAAGTGCCTTGCTTTTCAGCTAGCCAAGGCATTGCTGAAATGGTTGAAGGGCACAAAAAGCAATGAGTAATTGATCTCAGGGTTGAGTAGAAGTCCCAGAATCCCAGAGTTACACTTTTGGACAGTTATTTGGAATTTGTATTAAAAAAATAGTCAGACTTGTTAGTGATTATGTGAAGATTTTGTCCTATTTCTGTTAAATCAGAATGTTCTTCCCTGAGAATGATCTTGAGTGAATATAACACCACATTGTTACAGCGTGGCATTATGGTCCAGGGAACAAACTGAACTTATTGTTCCGTCTGAATTATATCATATTACTGTCAAAGATATAAATGCTGACACCTTTTAATTACCTCTGAGAGACTCTGGGAAAAAAAATGGCATCCTGAAAAAAAAAAAAAAAAAAATTGGCACCCACTTTGTTAGTTTTATCTTGATGTTCATTTAGAGCCATTCATGTAGGGCTGAGTCATAGGAGTGAGGCCGTAAGAGGAACAGAATCACGAACAAACTGTATGGCTGTAGAAAACTGGGACTCATTTAAAGTGTGCATTGCCTCCTCTTGTATGGGCAGAAGCAGTTGGAGACTCTGGAGGGTCTGAAGCCAGAGAGAGTGTTTTTCTGCCTGAATAGTTCTGTGGATAGGCCAAAGATGGAACAAAAACGACTTGTGGGAGAGAAAGAGACCTACCCAGCAGTAGAAGAATCAGACGTACCATTGGGATTGGATGCAATCAGCCCTTACCTGCCCAGGGCATCTCTAAATCTCACTTGACAATCTTTTCCTTCTGTCTTTAGGCAACATTTTTCACCTCTGCTGAGTTAGCTTGAAACTTTTAATTCCATCCTGTTTGCGCTTCCAAAAACATGGTGAGGCAAGTGGAAACTCATCTCAGAGCAGGAGTAAAAGGGGATGGGGGGGGGCATGAATATTAAAGCATCTGCAGTTGTAAAATGTTGGGTTGTGTGCGAGAATATCACACCTCAGGCAAGCAGTGTGGTGCCAGAGCTATGCTGGAACGCGAGGTGTCCTGGGAGGGGTGGGAGGAATGACATGGGCATTGCCATAATAGGTGCTCTTGCCCATACAGGACTCTGAGCTCAGCAGGAGATGCTCAGAAGAAGGTGCCCAAAAGCCATGAGAGGCATAAACCTGCTGGTGCAGGAAGCTGATTCTCCACTTCTAGTGAGGCTGGCGCATGCCTGCAGGCAGAATTACAAGAAGAATTAAAGACACATTCACCCTCTCTGCACAGTGCTCCCATTTACCCTTGTTTGGTGAAGGACCTTCTGTCTTCCCTGGCCCAACCATTTGTGGCTCAGCTCAGCGGAGGGAAGGGTTTTGGCAGCTGCTCTGGTTGCAAATGGTGACCCAGGACAACTGTCCCCCTTGGCTGAAAGGAGGGAAGGAAGGGGTCAGGTATGAGCAAAACACCTTGCTCCTGATCATGATAAGTGACCAGGAAGGTTGTGCAACCCCTGTTTGGGGATGAGAATGTGCCTGAGGCTGGGGGCTTTCTGAGATCAATGTAAAATGGACACTCTTCAATGTGGAGTACGTAGGGTAGTTTAAACCCTACCAAGATGTGATGACTGCCAGAAGGAGCTGAAACGCAGTAGATGAACAATGCAGGGATCCTCAATGGTGTGTTAGTGTAAGGAAAAAAGTAGGAAGCAGGTTATATCAAGGGAAAGAGAGAAGTGAAGCTGGGTAGTGCTGTCATTTCGTGGAAACCAAGTCTCTGCTTTCCACACCATACAGTGTTTGGCAAATACGCAGGAGAGCAGCATACTGTAATATGTGGAATAGCCGTATTTCCCTGGGGATCCTGTTATCACAGACCTTGCAGCTCTAACTCAGAATCTACTGCCCTAAGCCTATACAAATAAGCCTGTGATTTGCTTATTGGAATGCAGGTGCAACTGTCCCTGCTGTAAGGACAAACCAGACCATGGTGTCCAACTGGAAGGATGGGATAATAGTGCTCTTGACTTCTGCAAAGGGCTTGATCCCTGCAGACAGGCAGCACCTGGTCAATGCTCTCATTCCCTTGATGGATTTGCCACATTATTTAACTTCTCAATCTCTTATACGTGTGGTTGAAAAGATGCAATATCACTTGAGAGTGCAATGTTGGAAATTTGGTTTTAGCTTCTCAGCAGTCTTTTATTGATGGCTGCTTCAGTTGTGCCTTTCTATGGAGATGGGTTTCTCCCGGATGATGTGTCACTGACAAAGGGCAGACAGAGCTCTGCCCAGTTTTAGAACTCGAGGGGACAATTTAGTCCTTTTGTGAGAGCTGATCAGCTGTAGTAAATAAAGTTGCAGCTCATGGGAGTAACAGTCAAAAGCTCATTATAACCTGTTCAATGAGTCAGGAACTGAAGCGCTGGGTGAACTTGCTCTATCTTTCCTGTGTGCTGTTTTACTTTATCTTTTTGCCTGATTTGGTAAAAATATTGGATTCTATGAGGTTAGCTTTCCCTTTCCTTCCCTTTCCTCCCCTTCCTTTTCCTGCAGTGGGTGTGTAGGGACAAGTGATGTTTCAGTCATGATCTGCAAAAGCCAAGCAAGTCCATTGGGCCACAGCACAAATAGAAGCAGGACTTCTGTGGATTACTATGCTCCATGGCTGCTTGTTTGTGATTTGAGGATGTTATCCTCAAATCTTGGCCAAATCTTGGCGAAAGTCCTCAGGTGCCATGAGAACAGGGGGTCCAGGAGGAGAAAGGGGATATATCATGGAAAACTGAACCAAGGACAAAGCAGCAAAGGTCTTTTTCTACAGCTGGGTCAATGGGGAGCAAGCTAACCTTAGCATATGTCCAGGATGTCATTAGCCAATCTGTTCATCTATGTTCCACTCCATCGCACACACACACAGCAGATTTCTTCACTTTGCTGAGCTCTCCAGCAAGACAAGCCAAAAAGGGGAATGTGCATTCAGGTGTTACACCACCCTGTTTGCAACGGCAAGCCTGGCATTTAATTGCTTTACACTCCTGGGGAAGGGCCAGGAACTTTCAGGAAGAAAAAGGCCATCAGACCAAACCTGGGATGCATGCAGAGAAGATATGGTATCTATTCATAAATTAATGCTCTTGACCAGTGGTCATCATTTCTTTTGCTATGGAAGATGATGAAGTTTGCTTTGTGCAGGTCTTCCCTTTTGTCTCAGTGGATACAATAGATTTTATATCCTCCAGATGCCAAAGCATGTGCTCTTCTCCACCATATAAGTCCTGCATGAAGGAGGGGTTGCAGGACTGAGGCCAGGATCTTGCAGCTGGCCCTTTGGCCTCTCTAGCCAAGACAGAAATTGCTGCTGACTGGAGAAGTGTGGTGAGACAACGGAGAGAGGAGAGGTTTGTTTGGCTGTGCAGTATGAGATGGGACAGCTCTGGCACTGTGATGCTACTGGCTGTGCCTAACATCATGACCTGTGAGAACACATCCTTAGCTGCCCATAGGGGAACCTAAGCAGGAGGCGACAGGGCCATCCTGACTGTCTCCATCCCCATCACCATCCAAGGAGCTCATCCACACTGACCCAGCCCCTTCCTTTAGCTCATTGCCTACACATTCTGAGGCCTCTAAGACCTCAGCGAAGTTGCTCAGGTATCTATCAGCTTGGTTCACACACTCTCCAGGCTTGACACCAACAACCAAACAGCTTTCCCAAAGAAATTCCTCATCCTCATCAGGCTGCTGCAGTGGCACTGCACTGATTTATTTTCTTTTGGATAGATCTTTCAAAAATAAAGATCCTCTTGGTGCTTACTGCAGTGGAATAAAGCATCACTGTGACCATGTCTCCACTGTTTGCAACACTTCAGCCGGGACCCTGGCTGCTCTCCTAGCAGCAGTCAGTCTCTGAGTTACTATCCCACAGAGGTTTGTTGTTGGAAAATAACGTAATTGACTTTGTCCTGTTTCCAATTTCACAGAGAAACAAGTTGTAAGAGTACACAGGGTATGCAGGCTGGCTGCTCTGTGGGTTCATTGTAAATGATAAATGCTGTAATCAGCACAGGAGCGTACAGTACGTTTCCTGGTCCTTTCTTTTCCCTGCAGGACAGCATTGTGACGCTGCAGCCACCGCGATGGGGCTGCCCTCAAAACCTCCTCCCCACTTCCAGCCTGGCTGCCAGCCAGGAGAGCTGACCTTTCCCTAAAGATTACCTATTTTTACAGCTTCTCAGTATGGGGAGAAGAAAAGGCTGAAAGCTGCTCAGAGGCTTCTGAAGCCAGGGTAGTGGTTGTGGTGGAGACAGGCAAATTATTTAGGGCAAGTTAAAAAAAAAAAAAAAAGTGTCTTTATTTTTTTGTTTATGACATGAAGGCAGTGGCTGGTTAAGGCTGGACCTCATTCCCTGGTCTGGTGCTAACAGAGCAGGGCAGACCTTAGGGCCAAGGGTTCCCAAGGAGTGCTGTGCCTTAATTTGGAAATTAAAAATACCTGGGACCATTTCTGGGTTCTCAGACCACAAACACAGAGGGTCCTGTGACCATCAACCCTTTTTAGGCTCCGAAACATTGCAGCTGGATGTGAGATTTGTGTGGAGGATAGCCCCTTTTGTGAGCCATCCTGGGGAGCTTTGGGATTCTGCTGTCAGGTCCTGTGCCCAGAAGCACATTCTGGAACCAAGTGGCTTGAGATATCACTCTACCCCAGAAGGTGGGCAAGGCCAGTATCCCATTCTTCAGAACTGGTGAAAACGAAGCATAGAGAGATGGGGTGACTTGAAGTCTGTCTCAGTACAAGGGCTGGTGCTTAACCTTTCTCACTCAGGTGGAGAAAGGTCTTTGAAAGTTGTGCTTGTCTCCTCCAGATGTTCTTTTTAGATCTGAGAGGTGCTGGATGCACTTCCATCTTGTGGGTGCTTAGGAAGAAATGCTGTCCTCAAGGCAATGCCCAGGAGACCCTAACTTGATCACAGCTTTCCTGTCTCCTTGGACTGCCTCTTATCTCCATGTGCAAAGCAGATGTTGACATCTTCCCTTGTGTGTGTGGCTGCATGGAGTCAGATATGAAGTGATATGCTTCATAACTGTCCATACCTGCATTAATTGCTATGCCTAGATTAGCAAGAGAGCAGTAGAAGAATATCAAGAGATTCACCAAGCTGGTGCTAAGGGCTCTGCATCTATGCTGTGCGCAGCTCACAGTGCCTACTCCAGCTTAGATGAGAGGAAAATAAAATAAAATAAAATAAAATAAAATAAAATAAAATAAAATAAAATAAAATAAAATAAAATAAAATGAGAAGGGGGTAGGAAAAGGGAAAGAGTAGGGGAGAGGAGAGAACTGGAGGGGAGGGGAGGGAAAAGGAAAGAGATTCAAAAAAAAAGGAAAAAAATAAGCCCATTTGTGAACCATTCTGCTTGCTGGACCACTATAGGGTGAGAAAGGCCAAGCCAGGGAGCTGCTGTGAAGGAGCATTACTGCTCCCAGCCAAGAACACGAACATAGATGCAGCCCAAAGCACCTCAGGCCTGATACAAGGCTCAGCTGAAAGCTTCTCACTTACTGCTGTTCTTCCTGACTCAGGCCCGTAGGGCTTGTCTGTATGCAAAAATTAATCAGGATTAAGATGGGGCAGGAATTGAAGGTAAAGTAGCTCTTCTGGAATAACTTCACTTTGTAACAGAAAAGCCTCTGGACTGTTTGGTTAGGAAGCGTCATGTTACATCACATTGCTGATGATGAAATGTGTTTTCATGAGAATGCCTTTGTGGTATTCAGTCACAATTATGCAGTGAATAGTTAAAAACACATCCATTCCCTGCAGGAGGAGAAACCAAGTTCCCTGCAGATTCAGGCTGCTTCAGGGAGTTGATATGAGCTGGAACATCTCAAGAGGTATCACCAGTCTTTTCTTTTCTTACACACTAAGAAGGTGCATAAAGTCCTACATGCCTCACGTGAAAGTGATGTGCAATGTCTGATAGAGCCTCAGTTCAAAGGTTTTCAGGGACATTGCTCAAAACTCATCCCATGCTGGCTCCAGCCCAGATACACTGCAGAACATCAGTTTCAAGCTGTGTTCAGAAGCATAAATCCTGCCTAAACATGGCTCTGTGGAGGATCTAAATGCCCTCTTTGGTTTGAATTGCAGCATCATGGAGTGCAGGTGGTTCCTTTTTGTCAGTTCCTGTCCCTCTGCATGCTCTGAGAATCACACATTTATGGATAAAAATACCACGGGACTTTGCTAACTTGGACATCATGGAGGGCAGTGATAAAAGCTGGAGGCCCAGAAGGACCACAGGACCTTCTTGTTGTACGGAGAACAGGATATGACATGGAGCTGTCTGGGGATTCCTCCATCACAGAAATCAGATTGAAAGTACTATTGCACTCAGGACTTCTGCCACCCAGTGCTTCTGCATAGCTTCGTTTCCCATGCCAGATTTAAATACTTCTACCAATACACACCCTCTCCAAAAGATTTTGTTTGCATTCAGCTCAAGCTGATTGTTCATAAGCAACAGTCCATAAGCATGAAAGCTTTCACTTACTATTTTCTCAGTTCTCTTACTATTTGTTCTGTGAGCAGATAACATTGATTTCAGCTTGCTCCCCATTTTTTTTTCAGTCTTGCACAAGGGCAGACGAGGAGGCAGAAAGGAACCTCCCTTCTCTGCCTTTAAATGGAGTCTACTATCAACCAGTTGAAGCAGAGGAACAAGCCCTTCATCATGCTATATATATATACAGCCTGGCTGGAAGACTACATTTTCCTTAGCATGCCTAATCCCACAAGTATGTAGTGGCTTGCTCTACAAAAACCTCAGCTTTTCAGGTGCTAGAAAATATGCATGTTCCATGTTACTTGATAGTTTACTCACATCCCTGTCTCCTGGAGGCAAGTAATTGCTGAGCCTCTCAGCTTTCCTTAAAAACTACTTGTCTCTCTGCTTCTCCTGGGAAGACTAAAGCCTACTCTCCAGGTAACCCAATGCAAAGAGCAATAATGGACTCAGGATTTCTTCGTTTACATTTTTCTACTGTAAATTCGGAAGAACAGAGATGAATTATTTTCTTTTCTCTTCTATCAGAAAAGCTGCCCTAGCTTCTCAGCAGACTGGCTTACGGTGCTGAGATGTACTCTGGATGCCCCCTCCCAGAAGCATTCAAAGCCAGGCTGGACAGGGCTGAGAGTAACCTGATCTAGAGAGAGGTGTCCCTGCTTATAGCAGGGGGTTGGAACTACATGATCTTAGAGGTCCCTTCCAAACCAAACCATTCTATGATTTCCCACAGTTTCATTAGAAGAATGGGAAGGTCTGGTGAAGCTGGGTTTTGATTATGGAGCTTATCAGAACCAAGGTATTAAAACTTATCTCTGCTTCCCTGCTGCAACCACCCTGCGTTAGCTGGTCTCCAAGGAATCAATGAGAATTGAACATCCAGAGAGGTGGGAAAGGCTTTTCTCCACCCAAAAACACCTTCTGAGGTTTAAAAAATGGGCTGAAGTGGACAAACCAAATTACAGCACTTTCGTAACCTGCCTGACAGAGCTTACACAGCTGTATCCCCACTGGCAGCAAAATACCTGCCCTGTGCAAGAGCCAGCTCCAAGCATGTCCACTGCCATTGCATCATATGTAGGTTATAGGGTAATGTGCACTCTCTCTCACCCTCTTCTTCTGGAGTTGTACAAACGCTTCTCATTCATGCAGCTGTTGGGAGACTCCTCGCATCCCCACTCTAAGCACAAAATAATTGTCAACCCTGCTCTTGTCCAGTGGGTATTTCATTATCCTCACAAAGAGCAGTAATTTCAAGTAGAGAAAAGAAGAGGCACCCAGGCCAGAGTACCCATAATTATTGCAGTGGGAGCCCTCTCCTAGGATGCAGCATTCCCCAGTTAGCACCAACGACACTGGGCTGTGGGTAGTTATCTAGAAGTAGTAGTAGTAGAAGTAGGTAGTTATCTGTTAGCACCTTCTCCTCCATCTTGTGAATGACTCCTCAGGCTCATGAGAACAATATAGCTTGAGATATGCTTGCATGCTTCTGGAAATGCTGAGATGAAATGCTTCAACATTTCCAAATTTTTTTTCGTGTAATCTGAAAGCATTTGAGGATATGCATCATATTTGGCAAATAACTGTGGCTATCCTGGAACCACAATTTTAGCAAATAAATGATTCACTGAGTAAATTTAGCTCATCTTAAATGTCTATTTATATCACTGCAACACACCCTGTCACTGTTGGGGCTTCACCATGTTGAGTCCTATCCAGAGCTTACGGCCAGACGTGCTCTACCACAAACACAGCCCAAGAGAGGAAAATGAAGCCCTGCCTATTTTACAGGCAGATTTTTGCAACAGCACAGATGTCAGCCTCAATGTTTCAGAACAGCCATGCCCTGCCCTATAAATGTATCTCAGATACATCACATTGTTGTGGGATCTGGGAAACTGAGAGTTGCTGGACCACTGTCCTTGCCCACCTTCTCTACCACCATTAAAGCAAATCCTATCCTCAGAAAAGAGGAAATTCTTAGAAACCTTTGCCTTGCTCCAGCAACATCCTGCAAACTCGAACGGGTTAATCCCCTTTAGCCAGCTTACCCATAATGAAAGGTTTCACTCTTTGTCACCTAATGGCAGCCAGGTCTTGTGTCTAAAATACAAGCCTAGCTGCCTTTGCATGAAATGTTTTTAATCATCGTGGAATAAAAACCTTGCCTGGCTAGTGCCAACCAAAGAGATGTTTGTCTGCTCAGCAGATTTTATCAAAGCTTCCTTGATGTCTCTGCCTTTGTAATGCTAAGCACTTCACTGTTTGGCATATTTAAAGTAGGATGCGGTACATGTGAAGCATTTCACAGAGCGATGATGTATCGAGTGTGCTTTAGGAAGTAATGAAAGCAGCAGACTCATGATTTTTGAGCTTTTAATTACTTATTAAGTGGCATGACATAAAGGCTACGGGGGAGATTTTTTTTCAGCATCCAACTTATTGACTTTGAAGTCGGTGCCTAAATACCCTTTGTGCCTTTGAAACTTTCCGTCTGCTCACAGGGGAGCGCGCTGCCGCTCTGGGCTTCGTTTCACGCTGACCACATTTGTTCGGGGCAGGGGATGGGAGTCTGCTCACACACAGGTCTCTGCCTTCGAGGTGGTGGATAAAACGAGGGACAGACTAAAGACGCGCCTTCGGACAAAGGCTGGGGAGAGCCTGGAGAGAGAGCAGAGCCTGGAGCAATGAGTTCTGACCTGGCCTGAAAAATGCCGGCACTACAGGGGGCAAATAACCATAGCAGCCCCCGGGGTGCTTTTAATGAGCTGAATTGCAGTCTGAGTCCAGCCTTCCATCACTCACAAGCCGCTGCCACAGCTGGTTTTAGCAGATGTCTCCTCCGACAAAAAGGATCCGGCAAAGCACAGTGGTTGACCTCACCGCCATCTCCTCTGGGTCCGCTGTGACTACAGATAAATGATAAAGTCGGGACAAGAAGAAAAGTTTCTCAGATTTGCAGTTGTGTGTTTATTGGAGTTTCTCTTTCTTTCGCTTTTTGTTTGTTTGTTTGTTTTGCTTTTTTTCTGTTTTTTTTTCCTTGTTTTTGGCTGTTTTTGTTTTTTTTTTTTTTCATATGCAGGTTTTATGGGGAGTGAGAACATACAGTGTGGAGAACAGGAGGCTCAGGGGAGACCTCATCACTTTCTGAAAGGAGGTTGTGGTGAAATGGGGGACGGCCTGTGATTCCAGGTAGCAGTAATAGGAAAAGAGGCGATGTCCTTAAGATGTGCCAGGGGAGGTTCAGCTTGGATATTATGAGCAATTTCTTCTCAGAAGGAGTTATAATGCTTTGGCTCAGGCTGCCCAGGGGGGTGGTGGAGTCACCATTCCTGGAGGCATTCCAGAGAAAGAGACATGTGGCACTGAGGGATGTGGTCAATGGGCATGTTGGGATGGATTGATAATTGGACTAGATGATCTTAGAGGTCTTTTCCAACCATTATGATTCTATGATTCTATATTTTTTTTTTATGTCTTCCGAGTAATGTAATGAAAACCTTTCCTCTCATTTATGTTCATGATAACGCAGGAGACCATGGCCTCCTACAAAAGTTTCTCTGTGATGGAGAGGATGGAGGCAGATCATTCCCACTCTGCTTTCTGGATCAATACTCTGCATCACTGCTGGGATCTCATTCTGAGCACAGATCTGTTGGTTCAGCAGGCTGGGAGCTGGTCCAGCACTGAGTACATCTCTTTTGCATGAGTTCAAATGATTCCAAGAAAATCTGATGGATCGTGAACCCAAGCTGCTCACTTTGGCATCAGAGGTTGCTAAGTTGGCTGGGGGTCATGTCAAAGCTGGAGATACTTACATGGGAAGAAATTTACCCTGCAGCTGTGCAAAGCATCCTCTGGAGGAGAGGTGCCATTCTGGCATCTTCAATCAGTATCAAATGCTCCTTTCCAATAAAAAGGAAAGGAAGAAAAAAATGGAGAAAAAGGAGGGATGGCTGCCTGCTGAAATATCACCCTCCCCACTGACAGACAAACGAAACACCAAATGTGCACTCTGTGTATTTTTATCCTCACTGAAGAAAAAAGCAAAGCCACAACTTCCTATGTTCAGTAAGTGACCAACACAAACATACAAAGGCTGAAGTGCATTTTTAATCCTCTGGAAGAGTTTTCTTTAATTAGGACAGGCACACTGCTCAGTCATAGCAACGTCCATGCACACAATCTGATTAACCCACTTCCTCTAATCTTTGAGGCCTTTTCAGATCTTTGGAAAATAAATAAATAAATAAAAACTCGGTGGGAAAGAGTAAAATTCACTATCTTTATATCAGATTTCTTTCTTCTATCAGCATTTTTGCTTTATGATTTTTGTTCTCCCCTAAGAGTGCTAAATACCAGTGTTCAGCTTCTTCCAATAAATCTATTACATAGAACCAAATAAGTTCAAAATAGAGACCTTGAAGATGCCAGCTAGCACTCAACGCTGAAGGTACTGTGAACAATTGACTTTTAGGTCTGCAGTGTCTCCAGGGATCCAGAGTTGCTCTTGGACAGATTCTGGTGGAGGAGGTGGCACAGTGCCTAGGTCATGCTGAGGTCGCATCCAGCTCCACCAGCAGCCAGAACCAAGCCTTTCCTGTGAGTAACACCCCAGAGGGATCCTATAGAGTGAGTGAGTGGGATCAGCCTGCCTGTAAAGTCATAGAATCACAGAACATCCTGGGTTGGAAGGGACCCATGAGGATCACTGAGTACAGTTCCTGGCTCCACACAGCACATCGAATCACAAAATGAATAGAGAAATATACATGACACTGAATACTCCTTTTGTCTTAAATATTCTTCAGACATAAAGATGGAAAACCCAGAGGTGGGAAAGCACCTCACTGCTATGCCCTCCACACTGCAGATCACAGAACGCAAGGTAAAACTGGAAAAAAACAAAGAGCAGTGGGAAACATCTCACCTCACTGTTCAACTCTGCAAAGAGCAGTTCAAAACCAGGAAAGCCAGCAGAGTAGCTGAATTTTTTATCCCATCCTCATTATCAGAAGACTTTATGCTTGCTTTGATGCATGCACATAATTCATGATAATAGGGTGTATAATGAAACTTTTAGGGTCCAAAATGTGCTCTTGTTGTGCCCAGTTTTCTCTCATAGAAGATCACCTAGTGCTCAAGACCTAATTGGATGGGGTCCTGGGCAGCCCTATGTGGTGTCTGATTTGGTGGTTGGCATTCCTACCCATGACAGGGTGGAACTGGATGATCATTGAGGTTCCTCTCAACCCAAGCCATTCTGTGATTCTACGATTCAATGGTTCTATGATCCAGAGTCTCCCCAGATTGATGTCAATGTAGCCAAGGGCAAGACGTGATCCTCTGTCTCTTCAAATGAATAAGATCAGAGGGTTAGACACTGATTTGTTCTCTTCTTATTAGTGCTATTATACCAGTATAAAAGCTGTGGGATCCTATCTATAAAAGAGCAGGAATTAAATTGATTTATTTTTTCTTTTTTTCAGAGCAACATTTAGTGGGTGTCAGCTGAGAGCGGCTTGCCTTCCCTCCTCAGTCAAGCCAACTTTCACATGAGAGATGAGTAGAAGCGAGTGGGATGGCTTTGTATTATCCATTACAGGAACTTGGAATCCATCATCAGCCATCTCCGTTCCGAGCATCTCCACGAAAGCTGGCAAACCAGAAGCATGCAGCCTACGTGCATCCAAGAGCGTGTGCAGAAGGGGAGGTTAGCCTGGCATCGTGTTCGCTGTGTATTTAAAGAACTGCAGAGACTCCAGAGTAGTTCCCCATGTGGACATACACATATGTTCACACTCCCACTTCTTTTAGTGTCTCTGAAATAAGAGAGCCTTTTTTTCCCTTGCAGTTGATTTCTCTTTAGAAGAATTGAACTGTGAGGAAGTGACTGCTATCCCACGTAGAGGAATGATGTCTCAGTGCTTACTTTAGATGGCTGTATCCAGGCAGCATCACTGAAGATGGTCCCCCCACACCATACTAGTAATTAAAGAGCAGTCCACTGAGGTCTGCAGTTTTGCATCTCCTCCTACAGCAGACACCTAAAATACAGCAAAGGAACTGCACCCTGAAGTGCCTATTACTTTCCACTGACCATCAGAGTATCTCAGATGCTGATACGTGCATTTGTGCAGTTGACTCAAAACTGAAGGGCATACATAGGCAGAGATATTGAGCAGATCTGTAGTGCCTCTCAGCGGGATCCAAGCTATGGGTCTGCCTTCCCTGCCTAGATGACTTGTATTGCTATCCAACTGATTCAAGCTTTTCTTCCCACTTATAGGGTCCACTACTTCCATTACATGGTTCCAAAATGTAAGGATACCTTACTAGTCCTATTCGGGACTTGGCAGAGGTGAAGCTATCCTTCAAGTGCTGTCTTCAGTTTGGACCCCTTGCTACGAGAAGACATTGAGGCCCTGGAAGTTGTCCAAAGAACAGCAAAGGAGCTGTGAGGAGTCTGGAGCAGAAGTGTGATGGGGAGCAGCTGGGGGAGCTGGGGTTGTTCAGTGTGGAGAAAAGGAGGCTCAGGGAGACCTCATAGCTCTCTAGAAATGCCTGTGAGGAAGTGGTGAGGTGGGGTTGGCCTCTGCTCCCAGCTAGCAATAAGAAAAAAGGCAATGTCTTTAAGATGTGCCAGGGGAAGTTTAGGTAGGATATTAGGAAAAATTTCTTCTCAGAAATAGTGGTAATGCTTTGGCACAGGCTGCCCAGGGAGGTGGCGCAGTCACCATCCCTGGAGGTGTTCAAGAAGAGGGTAGACATGGCACTGAGGGCCGTGTCAGTGAGGATGGGTTAAACTAGGTGAGCATAGAGGTCTTTTCCAACTTTAACAATTCTATGTTTCAATGGTTCTATAGCATATAGCATGTATCTGTATGCACATGCATAGCATTGCTGCAGTGTAACTTCCTCTGTAGACAGCGATGTGTGTAGTTCAGTGCATCCAACCTGACAGCCTCTGAAGAACCTTCATCGGTTTTCCACTGGTAAAGGAACATAAATAAAGGGTTTGGTTGAGCCAGTTTACATGACCTGGAAGGTCCCCACAGCACCTGTGCACATGCAGCAGAAGAATTCCTAGTTCATGTGAGCAACATGTAGAGATAAGATGACGCTCTGTGGGTGAGCAATCTTCCACAGTGACTCACAGAGAGAGCATCTTTTATTCTCCCACCCAGAGACTTTTAGCTTCAATGGGTGGTGGTTTTTAGATCTTGAGGTCTTTGCCCTGTTGTCCTACATGGACAACAATGTGAAGCCCTGATGATGACTGTTTGGGTGGTGGATGCAACGCTTTGAAGGCTCTGTTGCTGAGACAAGTGTGTCTGCAGCTTTGGACATCATGCTTGTAGCAGAAGACATTTGCAGAAGTGTGATTCAGGGATATCTGATAACCATTAAGTCGCTATTCACATGGCACCTTTTAAAAGAGGAGCTCTGAAGGCTCCACGAGCATTAATGAAGCCTTCCTACCTCTGTAGGCTTTGCTGTCTGAGGCAAGTGGCTTCAGAGCTTGTGGTGGGGATGGGGCCAGCTACTGCCTCCTGCCTCACACTGCTAACCACAAAGCATCCCCTCCCCTTTGTCAGGAAGGCTAATCCTGTAATGTGACTCTTGAGCAATGTTCAGGAGCAGGAGCCCAAATAAAACCCTTCATTCCGAAAGAGCGCATATGAAAATGAAGATAAGGCTCAACAAGTTGTAACAGATGCCTGTTAATTAGTCACTGCAAGGCGCTTTCAGATGCGAGCCGTGTTTCAGCACACGAGCCATCCACACAGGCTGCTGTCCGCTCTCATTGCTGGGGATGATTGAGGAGTGAGGGTAAGTTTGGGCACTATTGATTTTGGTTAAACTCCCAGACCTGCCACAGCCAGGCAAGCCCTCCTTGCTCTCTGCCATTGAATCTGGCCTGGTGTTACAAAGACAAGAATTTGCGTTGTGCAGTTGCAGAAAAACCCCAGCATCAGACAGCTCTGTGGGTGCAGAGTAACCTCAGGAAAAGTCAGCCAGGACGAATGCTCTGTTCTGAAAGCACAGACAACACACATAGGTACTTTTTTATTACTTATGTCTTGATGCTTACATTTTATCTTCACTTCTATCACATATTTCTGAACCCAGTAGTAAACAGTTTCTCCCTCTTTCATAATCCTTAATGATACAGGCCGTTTTTTTCCCAACTCCTTAAGATTACCATTTAAATTAACTATATAAATCAGGCCCTGGCCTCTATTACACAGGAAAACAATTGGGTTCTGTTTAACTTAGGAATCTGCAGTGTTTATAGATAGACAACCCTGAAGGTAAGTTACTAAACTAGTTTCTAGTTGCATTGATCTGCTGCCAGAATACATAAATTATTAACTGAGAAGTAACTCCAGAGAGTGTTGTGTACTTAAGTTCATATTTGGTAGAGCTTGGGATCAGTGGCTTGGCCATAAGTAGACACTCGGAATATTAATCACTTTCAAGTAGAATTCTATATTTTAATTGCTGAGAGGAGACTCGGTTCTTTCGGCGTCTGACAAAGGAGCTCTCCCTGCCTTTGTTGCTGCTCCCGCCGATGGGAAAACTCCCACTGGTTTCCCCGAGGATGCTGGCGTTATGTCGGCAGGAGTTTGACCAGTTTTGGCTCATCAGACAGCCCACATCCCTCTACCACATAAATCTCTTCCCTTTGAACTACAGCTACTCAAAAGTGAGTGTGCTGTCACTGTGCAGAGCAGCGCGCTGGTGAGATGATAGTGTTTTCTAAGCTGCACGAGCCACTCAGCATACCTGACAGTGTCAAGGTCTGGATGAAGAGCACTCATTTTTGTGTTAATTGTGAGTTTTATTGCCCTTCAAAATGTGGAGACTTGTGGAAAAAAAATAAAATTAAGTTTCATGGCTGCATTTCCATAGGCTGGGACAGTGCCTTCTTGAGGCACCCTGGCTGTGCTGGTGGGCTGGCTGAACTAGTGGACAACGTATGCAAGGAATGCAAGCATCTGGTCCCTGTGTGGATTTAATGCTAATTCCACTTTGCCTCTCCCACTTCCTCGGAATACATCTCTTCCCTGCCAAACTGCACTACAGCAAGTAGCTTGGAGAGAAGTTAAACAGGAGCCTGATCACTTGTGGTCCCAGCTGGGCAGATATCTCTCCACACCTCACCCTTCACTGGAAAACCACTACAATTTAACTTTCTCTTCATGCCATGAGACTTCACCATACTCAAGTGCACAAGTCCTCTCTCTTGTATGTCACTTAGCACTGTGGAGATGGGGCATACACGTCAATGGTATTTAAGCATTAAAGTATCTTTAAGGAACATGGACATACAGATTTGCATGCTACCACAAATGGAAAAGCAAGGAATGAATCCCAGTTATCCAAGTAATTGCTGTAAGGCAAATTACTTCTCACAAATGGCAAAATTGACAAGTTTTGTGAAGTCATAGGCATTGGTTTGGGCCATCCTGGCCATCCTAACTCCTCTTCTCATGGTGCCTTCTCCAGGGGGACCCAGCCTCGCAAAGAGCAGCCTGAAAAAAGATACAGCTCCATCCTGAGTTCCTTTAAGAATAGCACAGAAAAGGTCTTTCTTGTATTAATGAGCTGTGGATTTTACCTGCCAGAAATGAAAGTAGAAATAGATCCAAACATTTCAAAAATTTAAATGTTCTGCTCCATAGACCTTGAAGGGCCTGGACACATTTTTTGCCACACTTACTTAAAAATGCAGTGATGTGGGTGATGAAGTCTCTGTTGAAGTTTTGTGCCAGCCCTGTATGTTTTAGTTTATTCCTCGCCAATGTTATCAGGGTAAAGTGGAAATTTTGTGGTTATGGTTTTGAGTATGTTGGCAGACATCTGCTTTGCCTCCATAACCCTCAGCAAGATGCTTCATCCTTCTGTTACCATGCTTCCCCAAAAATAAGGGCAAGAAAACATCCTCTGCCCCAAGAACAGCATCTGAGAACAAATGCTGCAGGTATCAGAGAAGCTCAGATGCCACCAAGATGGGGAACCACCCAAGTGACAAGTTGCTGCAACCCCCTGGTTGTACCAATATGGAGCAAAGGAGCTTAACGCAACCAAAAAGGTGTGAAGGATTGGAAAGTTCAAAAAACCTGAATAGCGTCACAGTTTCTATGCTGATCCTAATGTCTGTCTTCCTACAGTGCAAAAGATGAAATGCAGTTAAATGTCATATCCAAGGCTTTTGCTTCAGTGAGTGATCTTCAGAGAGATAAGGGACAGGGCAAACATGGCACTCATGTGAGCTGTCTCTGTAGGCAACCATTCTGTGGCCCAGGAGCTATTCATTACCAGATGTCAGAATTCATTTATTCTTCCTGAACAGATTACTGACAATCCAGAGTCTTTTACAGAAAATAATAATAATAATAATAATAATTAAGCTCATTTGGAAGCTCTTCTTTCCTCTCCAGTTCTTTAAATGTTGCTGGTTGCTGAGCTGTGAAATACAACATCTTTTTAAGAGCCCCAAGATTTTTGCCCGGAAGGAAGAAAACACTGTTTGGTTTTGTCCCTTGAGGATTTAATGATCACATTGTAAATTTCTCTAGAGAAATGAAATAGCAGTCAGTGGATAATATCCCATCTAATGTTGTTGTTTGCTTGTTTGTTTTTCCTCTTTCCTTTCTCAAACACTCAGCCTCCTTCTTCAAAGATCTTGGGTTCTCTGTGCAGTGGGAGGATGCTGGGGCATGTGCTGATGTGCCCTTCACAGACTGACCCTGTGCAGTCATATAATATTCTGGCTCCATCTTCCATTGTTTTATTTGTCCGAAAATCATCTGTGCCCTGAAAGAAACTGTGTTCAGTGCCCCTAAAAGCCAGAGCTGTAGAAAAAGGGAATGGTCCTACATGGGTGGTGAGAGTACCCCTATCTCTGCCCCTTCTGCATCACAGCAGGTCTCTTCACCAGGAGGAAGAGTTTGTTAGTTCGTAAAGTTCAC
Source organism: Tympanuchus pallidicinctus (assembly GCF_026119805.1). Classification (NCBI taxonomy): domain Eukaryota; kingdom Metazoa; phylum Chordata; class Aves; order Galliformes; family Phasianidae; genus Tympanuchus; species Tympanuchus pallidicinctus. The sequence continues at coordinate 64,201,869 of NW_026294747.1, forward strand.
CCACCAGCTGAGGTGCTCAGCCTCATCTCTGAGCACAGGCAGACCTATAACAACAGTTTACACGGTGCTGTGCTTTTTCCCAAAGGCATGTGTGGGGCAGAAAAGAAAACAGTCGGAGAGGTGAAAGCATTCATGAAGATGTGGCCAAAATTGATGTGTAGGAGGTGGCTTCACCTGAACCCTTCTTTTGGAGAACAGTCTCTGGGGTTAGAGCTGCTAGTTGTGGCAGTGGCTTTTTTGTGATCCCGTAAGCAGTATCTTCAACAAATCTGCACCACATTAATGCCACAAAATAAGGAGGAGGAATTTATTATTTAGAGGAGCATCAGCAACCCAGAACTGAGGACTGTCCCAATGGATGCTCAGAAAGTGTTGATGTATTACTGCTTTGTTTTTAACCACAAGCTACAGGTGACTCTGAGCCCCTTGGTGTCCAGACACCTGGACGCAATGACCCCTGTAAGTCTGCCTGGATCATCAAAGATGGTGAATGCCTTTCAGGCAGCAAAATGACTGGATCTAGGGCACAAGGAGAACTAAGCCTTATCCTCACACCCACATGTCTGCTAAGCCTCATTTTGCAAAGCAGCAAAGACGAGTGGTTTGAGTATCTTTGGGCAGATCTCATTCTTTGTTCTCTGTGCTCCTTGCTGCCTCGTTAGTCACGAACACCATAGGCTGTAGGGCACAGACAGTGGTAGTGGCCTTGCTCCTGTCCTCCTATTGATCAGGGTCTTCTTCAGCCCTCCAAAACTCTCCAACACTGGTTTCCTTCTGCCCAGTGAGCCGGCAGGCTCCATGGTTCGCTAAATGTTGTACACTGATTTAGAAAACACAGGGCACCAGCACTTAGCCTGCTCTTATTCTTCTACATAACCCATTTCTGCCTATGGGTACATGGCCCTCAAAGGAGCTGTTGAATACCTGACATGAGACAAAACATTGGACACTGGCTCTTGACTGCGGTCTCTGTCTACATCTTAAGAGAAAAATAAGAGACACTTCACAGTACACTTGGAGAAGGGCCCAAGCCACAAATTCAAATATGAATGAAGACAGAAGGTATTTGGCTCAAGGGTTTTGGTTCTAGTCCTTAAATAAAGCAACTTAATTTACAGTGTGCTTGGCCCAGGGGAGCTCGTAAGAAAGAATGGAAATCCTCCACCAGAAGTTACAAGTTTCATATGGAAATCTGTGGATAAGAGTCCTTCTGCCTCCACTATGAAGACATTGGGCCTAATCACCAGCACCGAGCCTTGTCATTTAAATCACGGCTACAACATACTTTCACTTGACATTGGCACATACTGTCTCTGAACACCTACAGAACAGTTTTATAAATATACTTTGTCCTGGCGGCGTGCAATCCCAAAGGATAAATTAATAATGAGCCACATATGCATAGGCGCAGTGCTTGGAATTGCATAACAGTTTCAGAGATGAATAATCCATGTGAAGTTGGGCAAAACTGTTTTGTGTCAGGTTGTCTATCAATGGGCACATTCCCGTTTTGTGCTGCTCATGTTTGCTAGATTGCTGCACTGATGGTGTGTGACTCATTTTAAATCGGGCTGACATTGCCTAGCCCAGCAGCCTCCCATACAGAGCACTGAAAATGCAATGAATTCACCATTTCCTCTCACTCTTGTTTAGAGAGATTTGAGCAGCCTCTTTGCATACAGTATGCTCCAGGGTGCAGGGTGTACTCCTTGTCTCGGTCTTCTCATTTTTTCATCTTCATGGGAGGAGTATAACTCCTCATGGTTTTGCCCTGATTTTTACAAGAAAGTAAGTAAGAGAGCATCAAGAGGGAATGGCATGGAAGAATGTTTGAATTTCAAAGCTTTGTCCCAAACATGCTTCCACTGCAGGGAGCCAGTGGGACCAAGCATGTTTCAGAGCAGTCCAATGATCACTTAGCACTTGTGAGGTTTCCAATGGGGTGTCCCCACTACATACCAGGGACAGTCTCTCAGTGTTTGAGCATCAACATGTGGTGGCATCAGCTGAGGGTGTGATAATAAGTTGATCTCACATCCCTGACAAACAATTAAGTACTTGAGACTAACAAAAGTCTCCCCCAAAAACTGAGACCATTCTTATAATGTTGGCAAAGAACTTTAACACAAATAGAGCAACACAAATCACTTCTATTGCATTAACATTTTCTTTTGCTTTCTTCACCACCTACTGAAGCCAGGCACTCTCCTGTGTTTGGCAAAGCCTATTTTCTTCTTTTCTGCTCCCAACTCATCTGAAAGGCAAAGGCTCAAGATGGAGATGGTAGCATGGGCACAAGCTACTCTGCTTTGTGAGCAGAGATGAGTGGCCTCGAATTTCCACAAAGCCAGGGTTGCCTCCAGCCAAGCCAATGACAACTTCTGCTTGCCACCCCCCAGGCACAAGGCAGAGGGGGTAGAAAGATGGCAAGAGCCAAAAATGGCTTCAGCCTCCTCTGCTGGGGCAAGGAAGGACGTGATGCAAGGCCTGGAGTAAATCCTGACTTTAGTCAAGGGCTCTAGAAGCAGTGAGGGTGTTTCTGCAGTTTTTTAGGTATTGCTGGGAAAAACAACAGCAGGGGCTGTGCACTGTGCAGATGTTCCTGCTGGAAGGATCTCTAAACGGTCCCTGTGGTCACACTGACTTAATTCAGTCCAGGTCTTCATCAGTTTTAGGATGTTCTCTTTTCGTATTGCCTTGGGGGCAAAGCAAGTAGCTTGACTCAAGGTGTGCATCAGGTTCCCTGAATATCTCAGTCTGTTCTGAACCTCTTGAATCTCCGTGGTCTGAGAAGCCAATCTCTGCTTCAGAGCTCTCTTTACAAAAAAGAAGAAAATATAGAATGGTTTGAGTTGGAAGGGATGTTAAAGATCATCTAGCTCCATCCCCCTTGCTGCATTCAGGGTTGTCAATGAAAAATGAAATCACATATTGACTACAACCATTGGCAACCTGTTGGTACTGGTGGAAAACAAGTTGCTTTTCTGGTTGGCAATAACCAGCTGCACTTCCAGATAGCTAAACCTGCACCTATGGATCAGAGTAGGGGTGCAGGTAGCAGAGACTGAGCAGCAATGCCTTCACACCATGGTAAATTGAAATTGTTTAAGTGGATTTATTTACATTTTCTACCAATATATATTTAAAATCATTAAAACTGTGACTTGGTCTCTAGTCCAAGTGTGCTGTTTTGTTCCAGGGCCATGAGGATATTTTCTGCCCACTGCTGGGTAAGCCAGCCATGCCGTGCCTTTAACTATTGCTGGCTGTGAGATAGCATGGGCTGCATGGGGATGGCAAGTGGCTGCCAATGGAGACCTCACCCCACCCCACAGCTGTCAGCACAGTTCTCAGACAGCTCTGAGAGCCCTGTGACAGCTGGATGAAGCAGCATGGTGTCCATGTTAATCCTATCTGCACTCCATGCCTTCTGGCTCCAAGGCTGTGTTTCTCCCTGCCATGGGCTGTTGTTCCCTTTCCTCCTGGTACAGGGTGTCCCTGTTACTGGCAAATCTCCTTATCTTTAGTACCTGGCAAATCTGCCTTTAGGCTTTGCTTGGGCATGCTGCTCCAAAGCCACCTCCTCCAGAGGATTCCTCCTGGTTGTTTTGCTGGCACATCACGTCCTCCCATTAGGGCAGGTTGGGTAGCTGTGAGGTTGTCCCCAGATCATGTTGAAATGCCACTGTTTGCAATGGAACGGAGTTTTTCGCTTGGGAAATGAGTTACGGAAAGTCAGTTGGAGTTCAGATGCTACAAGTTTCATGCAGCAGTTCCTGTACATTAGGAATCACTCAGAAGGACAGGTGGATTCCCAGTGTACAGGACTTTATTGGTTGGTGTTGGAAAGGTGACATGAGCTGCTATGGTCAGAGCAGGAACGTGTGGTCTTTTACGTACCAGCATGAATAAGGTCATGTGTTAGCCAACAACATGTTTGCTGATCTATCAAGTGTCAGGGCATCAGTAGGGTGAGGAGTGCAGGTAAAGGTGTGAGAATAGCTCATTTCTCAACACTCTCCCATTCGGCGACTTCCTCTTGCTCATTTGCTCCATCCCCAAAGGTGATTAAGGCCAGGTTGGATGGAGCCCTGGGCAATGGGATCTAGTGGGTAGCAATTCACTAGATGAGGAACTGGATCATTCTCAAGATCCCTTCCAACCCAAGCTGTTATCTGATGCCATGATGCTGTGATTCTATGATTCAGTGATTCAATGATCCAATGATCCAATGACCCAATGATTTTGTGATTCCATGATTTGATTTCCCTGCAGCCTTCCTCAGGCTCTCCTTGATCCTCAGCTGCTCTAAAAGCAGAATCTCTCTGTCAAGGTGGAGAGGGCATGGCTTATTTGCCCACCAAGTATCTCTCAGTGCCTGGGCACAAGGAATCGTCCCATGACATTGACTAACAAACTTAGAGCAGCATCAATTTGTGCTGGACATCTTCCATCTCAGGCTGAGATGGGGACTAAAGCAAAGGTAGAAACAGCGTGGTAACACATTCTGACACTTGCTGCTCAGAAGAGGGACATGGAATGATCTCCTAGACAGACCCCAGTTTTGTCACTGCCATAGGAGCCCCATGTGCTCCCATGCTGCTGAGATGGGAGCTGAACAGCTTTTCCAGCTCAACACAATGCGCAGAGTGGAGAAGCAGTTGTGAAAGACGGTTTGGGAAGAATACAAAAACTCAGTTGGAAATTTCACTACGCGTATCCACGAGAAAAAACCCAAAGCCCAGTTCACACCAGGATGTTGGCATTTGGCAAGAAGAGTTCCTTTCAGCTCCCTAGTGAGAGTGGCAAGCACCTCAGCTGCTCCCGCTCCCAAGGCGTGACGCCGGTCATCTTGAGCACTACCCAGTTTCCACGTGTCTTTGCTCATGTTTGCAGACTTTTGAGGGTTGCACAATTTTCCCGTCCTACGTCGTGCCGTGGAGGGTGGACACGAGCATTCTTCCAGCCCTGGGGTCAGATTGCTCAGCCTTTGAAGATAGTTTCTCAGAGTCCTTGATCCTGATTTTCTTTGCCTCTTTGAAGTTTCTCCTTGATGTATGTGCGTATCTGGGTGACTCAGTTCCCTCCCTCTCCAAGTGAGATCGGATCTTGTTTGCCAGCTTTGTCTCACGTCCCACTGTGTAGATAGATAGCTGCTAGATTGCTGTGGGTCACCTCTGGCCCCTGTGTCCACAGGCTCTGAGTTTCTGGAGGACACTATATTATATTATAATCTATTAACTTGCTCCTTATTGTTGATAGGATGTTACACAGGCATGGAAGTCTTTGAGACATGTCTGCTTTATGGATGTGGAATCCTACAGCCCAGAATCGTAGGCCCCAGGTTTCTTACCAACCTCTGAAATGGGGTGCTTCCCTCTCCTTCTTTCCCAGTTTAGTGTGCAGAGTTCTAAATCACCTCCATACAAGGTATGTAAGAAAAGTTCCTTTGCCATCTTTTCTCCTCGTACAGGGGCTTCTTCATTGCCCATGCCTTTTTCTGGAGAACTTTCCACTTGCCATCTCCCAGGGATGATCCAGAGTGCTGGAAGCAGAGCTGTTGGGATGACCCTTAGCAACTTGTGACTGCCCAGGGCTTGCTGACCCAAAGCCACAGCTAGGAGAAACTTTACAGCAGATGTTGTTGCCATAACAGGCCAATCCAGACACAGAATAGAGAGGAGGTGCCCTTACTTGCCATCCTCTAGACCTAACTTAAGTCTTTATTTTGAGAAAGAAATAGCTCCAGGTCACAGAAAGCCAGTGGACAATTTCAGCATCCTCACCATGTCCCAGCCCTGCAACTCTGGCCTCTCAGGTGCATTTTTCACCAACATGGATATTCATGCTCAGGGAAACTGATTACCTGTCCTTCTATCCCTAAAACCTGGAATCCTTTGCAAGAGCCAACTATCCACAGCCCAGTCTATCCAGAAAATGTTCAACCTCACCTCATCTAGAATTCCTTATCCACATTCATTCCCATCTCAGAGCAAAGCTTTCTGCCCCAGGCTCTTTCTGACCTCCCCAGCAGCCTGCCAAGTTCCCAGGGCCCAGAGCCTGGGTATTTTCCAGGGGTTGCATTTCTTCCCTCCTCTCAGACCAAGACAAGATGCTTCCTTGGTCGGTCAGGTCCAAGTGTCAATGCTTCGCCCACTCCAAGACCCAAGCAAGAAATTGGCAATGCTGGGCCCCATTTTTTTGGACCTTCTGGTATTTCTTCATTTGTATTTATTTCCTCCTATTCACACGGATGTATAACCAGGCAGCAGCTGTAATGTAATACCAGAGTCCCGTACATAACTCTGCAAACACCACTGGAGCAGGCCTATTATCGTGAGACCAATCTGAGCAGGAAATATTATCATTACCAGGGGGCATTATTTTTTCCAATCACACTTCATATCAGTTGTCATCAAACCCCATGTTTTATATAGTGTTACAATAGCCACGGTTGCCATGAATTGTCTCTGGATGGACTGTAAGTATTAAAAACAAAATAAGAAGCATATGTTGGAATGTCTGAAACTAGCAGACTAAACTCAAGGCTTTGACAACGTTAAGAGTTTTTTGGAAGGAGCCAGATTTTAGCAATAACATTCCACTTTTGTTAGTCTACCCACCAGCATCTAACCTGCCCCATAACATCTCACTTGAGTTTACAATTTCCTTCACCTCCTGTTCCTCTCTAATGTAAACTCTCTGGCTTTTCTTGAACGTGTGGCTTGGAAGAGGAAGGGCTGAGGTTCCAGTCTCCAACGTGCCAAGTGGAAATCTTCCTTCACAGCAGACAGAGAAGAACAAATGCACGGCTTAAGGAAAGTGCTTCTCCATAGCTGTTTTTTCCCCTCCTGCTCGAGCTCTAGCAAAATGTCAAAGGCATGATGCATGCATTCCTTTGAAGCCATTCCATCGCCTGATGATCCATTTTGCTTATGAAAGGAATGTACACTCGGTGCTGTGATTTTTGTTGGAGGCCTCCACGGCAATGTAATAACTGCAAGGAACAGTGCCAGCTTTCCCCCCTTCCTTGCACATTCCAAAACTTCCATCTAGTGAGCAATAAATAGCAAGAAAATATTAATTACCCAAAGGAAGAATTCTCTCCTGAATAAATATTGGCTTTGTGATGCGAAGTTTGTGAAATGTGTGTTTGCCTACCGAGCCCACTCAGTCTATTTCTGATTCCCAAAGAACATAGTGACCTGTGTGCCACATTTTATTTTGGCTTTTTTTTTTTTTTTTTTTTTTTCCTTTGCATGACCAGCAATAACTGTAACAAACATACAGGAAGGAAAACACCCTATTGTTGCTCTTGGTCTTTTGGTGTTTTTTTGTTCTGTGCTTTTAACTGCACTTCATTTCTGGAGTTGCACAAAAACAAGCTCTTCTCTTTTAACCTATTGACAAATTGTCCCAGCTTTTCCCCAGATTGCTCACCAGTTAAAAATGTTCAGCAGAGGGGCTTGGGAGAAATCACTTTTGTGCTGCTGTGTGCCACGCACAGAAATGCTCTAACACCTGCATACTTATAAATATTCTCAGGTACAAAAGCAGGGGCTTGACTCTGGAGCCACGTGGGTTAAAGTACAAAAGCCTCCATTCCCTGCTCCAAAAATACAAGCAAAAATGATAGTTTCTGCCTTGCTCAGGGACTTCCTGAGTTGGATGTGAGTTTTCTACATGTAATAGCCCTTTTCCATTAATTTCCCCACTATCCTCTTGAATATGCAAACAGAAAAATTTCCTGCAGACCAGGAGGGAACTGGGAAAAAGGCAGCTTTCTGTTCCTCTTCTAGATGCAGTCCCCATCCACCGAGCAATAGGTGCTCAGGGCTTAGAGCAGAGAGTCAGCAAAACTCACATGTCCTCTGAAGACAGATTGGGAATGGATGTCTCCAGCCCCATGCTCAGGGCTGGGTGAAGCAAGTCGTAGGTGGGGGCCTGTGATCCCAGTGTCTCTGCTGCCTGGGGAAGCAAGAAGTGCTGTCCCATCACGACTGGCCCCTCCATGGGCACAGAGCTTGGATCCAAGCCCTCTGTGGTGAGTATCCTGCATGTAGAGGTGAACATGGGACAAGCGTAGGTCGCTCCATTGCAAAACTGTGGCATTTATCCAGCTAGTCCTGCAGACTCCACACGTGTTCTTGAGCCTCCCTGCATACATGCTCAATTATTCGATCATACGTGAGCTGGAAATCTCAAATTTGTTCCTTGCCTGGCTTCTTTTGGGACCATTCCATGGGGAAAATGAAACAACCACAGCACAAATACCCAAACTGCAATGAGGAGTATTTGGAGAAGATGAAGAGAGAGTCCGTGTCCATACAGCCCTAAGCATGGCAACCACAGTCCCAGGACACAGCACGCCACTCCTGCAGAAGTGTGACAATGACATTCTGAGCCCGAGAATATGATGGCAGCCTTCCTGAAAGCAAAGTGTGGTTCTGCAAGCACGGAGGAGACCACCCAGAGAAAATGAGCCTGAAGAGCCCCAGGAGTAAAACTCTTGAATCCTAAGATGTCCTTCATCTGAGTTGCCCAAGGCAGGATGAGATCCATTCATAGGCTGAGCCATTCCCTGCTGCTGGAAGCCACTTACACTGTAGGACAAGTCAGCTGTTAGGAGCTATTACATATAATTATTTACCCACATAGAGATCTTTTCATGAAAAAAAAAATAGCAATTTTCATTCAACGATTTTTAGACAAGAGCTATTAGTTATTATGACATTTCTCATCCGTATCAGTGCAAACATCTAGCCATTGAGTTTTTCACGCTCAGAAAACTTCTTTCTTTTCTTTTACCAAAAAAAAAAATAAAAAATGAGGGGGAGGATGAATGAAAACTGACTTTATTTTTGTTGTTGGTGCTGTTGTTTGGGGTGTATTTCTCTAGGGGGGAAAAAATAAATAGATAAAAACAAAAACAGAAAGGCAAAGTAAGATATTGCTGTGAGCCTTTAATTCAGGGGAAAGGCCATTTTTAACTGTCCCAAATTGTTTGATTCAAGACGTGTTGCCCAGCTCTAGGGTCATGCTTTACTAATCTGATTTGGGATGTCCAGGGCAGCATATCACACTGCCACATTTGATCAGCTGAACTAACCGGTGTGGTCACACCATGCCGCAGAATCACAGCAGCAGCAATACTTCATCTTCACAGCTTGCTCTGTAGCACCCTGAGCAATGCTGCTAGCTTTCTGCACATCCTAAAAAGCAGTTCAGCTCCTACTGAGAGCACAAAGACGTGGAGAGATTGGGAGGAGGGCTGCAGTGGTCAGTAGCACCTTTGGGATATTTCAGGGCAGAGAACCATCTGCTCTTAGCTCCTCATTCTCACCTTCCATGCAGCAGTGACTGTGGGAAGGATGCAGTCCTCATGTTTGTTCTGTCCATGTGCTGCAAAGTTGCAATTTCTGCTCACTGCTTTTTTTAATTTCTTTTTCCATGCTTGTCTCTCCCCTTTCAACAGGATTCCTTTCTACTTGGCCAGCAGATGTGAGGGTGGATTACTGAGCAATTCAGCTGGAGAAAACTGCCAAGAAATGAAACAAATAATCCATTACATTGTTTTCTGCAGGAAAAAAAAATACATCCAAATTCTGGCTTGTATTTCTAGAGCTAGAATATCACTCTGGGAATTACATGCAGTTATCTCCGGCCTCTGGGTACTCTTGTTTTCTCCTGTTCTGTTCCCCTGACCATAATTTTGCTCTTAACACGAGATAAATTTCTTTCAGTTTGATATATTCCTGATTCTTTTTGCGGTGTTCCCATGTAAAACATTAGTTGTGATCAACTCCTTGCACCAAAATAAAAGCAGACTTGATTTCTACAAAGCAAAAAGCAGGTTGGGTGTCAGTATTTGTATAGTAAACATGAGGTTTCATGGGAAAGTCTACTTGCTTGCAGCTAGCAGGATGTCTTTGAATATTTTGGGTGCGACTCATTTGATAAGAGCAGACACCTAAATTGCTCATCTAAGCAAGTCTCCCTGGTCTTCCTTTGCAGTCGGTGGAGATCTCATAAAGGCAGCCCAGGATCTGTCTCCTCCTTCATGCCCTGTGCTTGCCAGCCCTGACTGTGGCACAACTGGAGGTGCTTGGCAGAGCTGCTGGGCTGGGAAGTGTGAGGAGATGATTGTGTTTTTCCTGTTGGAGCAATTTCTGGTCTTACGACATGCTGGAGGGCATGCTATGGGCTGAAATGATAACACAGAGCTTGGTTCTTTGTGGGAACAAACCTCTTGGCTCTGAGTCAAGGTGAACCCCAGGTTTGTGTTCAGCTTGAACTTGCTAATTTGAGATAAAGTAGTGATGAACTCAAGGTGATTTCACCATCATTCAAGAGAATGCACCCTTAGCTAGCTTGGCCTGCAAGGAAGACTTGGCCAAAATCTCATGATTCTCAGTCAAACCTTGAGTTGGTGTCTGGGTAACCTTTTGGGTCATGATATCTCCCTACCTGGTCATGGTGGCCGACAGGATGCGACAAAACAATCTCACGTTGCAACAGGGGAGCTGTAGCTTGGGCATGAGAAAGAATTTCTTCAAAGAGGGGATCAGGTAAGCATTTGAATGGGCTTCCCAAAGAAGTGGTGGAGTCTCCATCTCTGGAGGTGTTGAAGAGATGTTTGCACATGGGACTATGGGACGTGGCTTACTGATGAGACTTGGCAGTTCAGGCTGATGGTTGGACTTGATGATACTGAAGGTCTTCTCCAGTCTGGATGGTTCTATGATTCTGTTATCCTCACAGTGCCATGAGCACTGCAAGGACAGATGTCCCAAAACCTTCACCACAGGGTTGACTCCTCTGTTCTCCAGCATACCAGAGTTGCAAACTGTAGCTTCAAGAGGGGAATCTCTGGGCCAAGAGATTCCTGTGAATGTCTTGAGGCAGGTGGAAAAAAGAAGGAGGAACAAGTCTGGTTTGGATGAAAGGGAAATTACCCAGAGTTGTCAATACCTTGACAACATCTGGGCATTTCCAATGAAAGATCCAATTTGCATCCATGCACTGTTCTGAAATCCATCAAAATGCATGCATTATTCCCACTTCCAGTCTCTACATGTGGCAATGACTGGTACAGGAGTTAGGCACAGATTTAAGGTACACTACATCATTTCTCCCGGCTGAGCAGATACAGCCTGGCCTATCACTGTGCCTTGCATCCTCTACCACAGGACGGTGGCTGTTATAAATGAGCCTGAATACACACAGCATCAGACTTCCCAAAATACAATCCTGACCCAGCCCCACATTCTGAATAGGTTAGCAGGTTTTTTTGTTCTGTTTTTTTGTTATTGTTTTGTTTTGGTTTTTTTTTTAATCAACAACCCTGACCCAGAGAAAAATGTTGAAGGGAAATTGCAAATGTTATGCTTGTCTGAACAGGAGACACTCTGGGAAACACACTACAGACATATTAATTTCTGAGCCACCCCCCCATCCTCCCAACATGTATGCTCTCAGATGAGGAGTGCTCTATTTTGGCTTACTCCCATCTTCTAGTACTCACTCTGCTTATCAGAGATGCACTAGTTAAGGTGGAGGAAATTAAGGTGACCTCTACTAGTTCAGGTCTTTATGCAATTTGACACAGTCATTAGTCACGTATTTTGGCATGCAGTGAATTAAAGAGAGAGTCAGACTTTCAGAATATCCCAGACCATTTATTTTGTGTTTTGTTCTCCTGGTATGAATGGACATCATAGGAAAGCCGTTGTATTCAACTGACTCTTAAAATTGATTGCTTTACAAAATTTAAAACAAATCTGTATGTCTTCTACTGCTCTTTTGGTGAATGCTGTGTGAACAGTCCTCCCGGCACCCATAGGAAAAATGTTTCCCAGCAATTAATCAAGCCATTGATTCAGGAATTTTGCTCAAGGAAAGAACTTAGCCCTCACACAGGGAAACGACCATAAATTTGCTAGAGGAAGAGCTTGTGTGGCTCTGTTGCTCATCCTCTTCCTGCATGTGTGAATAGATTGACTTTTGCAGACCAGACACAGGAATCAGCACTGCTAGAGCAGCAGGGAAATCCCCACCTCCTTTTCAGCCTGAAGGAGAGGAGCTGTGGCTTTAACAAGTTTGGAGCCAGGGAGGCAAAGGTAGAAAATCAGGAAAATAAGGAAAATACATCACCCCTGTATTTTGTGCTTTGCATCATCACTGCCAGACAGCAGAAAATGTTGCTGCTGGGACACTGGAGCTTGTTGTCATGCACAGGTCTGTGCAGAAATGCCATTAAAAGCAATGAGTGGCCATAAAGTGCCCCTTTGCAATAAGCCTAGACCCCAAAAACTCCAACAGAATAAATAAATAAATGAACAAATGTCTGCGTAAAGGGAGTAGTCAGGGGCCAGACCAGGCTCTAATTTTATGCCTTTGTAGTCAAAAAAAGTCTGCGCACAGCTGATTTGAATAAGTTATCTTACTGTTGAACACATCTTCCTGTTAGGAAAAACATTGCTCAAGACTGAAAGACTTGTAATTGCTTTTTGAAGCTGTTTTATTTTGCGTGGGCCTACTCACTTTTTGCCTCCATCCTAAATAGTTCAACTCCCACTGACTTAGTAGAAACATCACGAATTAAGAACTAATGACTCAATTCCTAAGAATAATGTTGGGTGCTTCTATTTATAGGTACAAGCCCTAAGCTAAAAAGCATTGGCAACCCCCAGTCCTCTATTTTTTTTTCCATCATACTTTGATATAACACCAGAACAGCCTGGAAATCAACACTTTCCACTGTTCCTTGTTTCTGGGTAGATGCCCTTTCCAATACAGATAGCTTGCAGTACTTGATTTCTCAGGAAGGGACAAGAGCCCACAACTATTTTCAGGAAGTGTCTGGAAGCTCAGTTTAAAATAGCAGTGGAGATTCTGGAGGGCAGATGCAAACTTGCCCTTTGGTGATGGATTAGAAAAATTAATGAGCACTTCTGATGGGCAACTGGCAGGCTGGATGTGTTGTTGTTGGAAATGATGTGGTTGAAGGCAGCTTTATTGAGGGGCAGGCAATGGAGAAACAAAGGATGGAGAGAAAAGATGTGGAGAAGAAGGGCATGGAGAGGTAGATGTTGGATAGACAAGGTATGGAGAGGCAGGGCATAAACAGACAGAGGATGGAGATGCAGGATTTGGAGAATCAGTGGTGGAAGAGACAGGTTGTGGAAAGGCTGTTTTGAAGATATTTAACCCTATGGCAATGAAAGGACCTTCAGCCCTCTCCAGATCTGCATAATCAGACCTGCTCTGATTATATTTGAATTCCTCTTTCAAAGGCAACGCACAGTTTTAGGAAGGTAGATAGTAGCAAGTCATCCAAAAATCAAGGCAAGGAAATCACACTTGGGCATGCAGACCAAAGGAATTAAAAAACTCTCCAGAAAGTGTAGAAATGTCTACTTGTCACAGAGATCTCCTGTGCTGTTAGGTGTCTGCTTTCAGGATTACAGAATGCCTGTTGCTTTACGGCAAAAAAATAACACGCTTCCTTGTGTTTGTTATTGAAGTGCTGATCCCACTCAGAGGTGTTATCAGAAGGACAGGCTGCATTTCCTCCTCCTTGGTGCTCAGCTTTGTGTCCCCGTCCTGGAGGTCACCTCCAGCGTGCCGATGGCAGGAAGTTACAAAGCATGCCAAAATGGGGGTGGAGGCGTTACTTCCGTGATGGCACATGCTCAGCCCTTCTTTGGAAGTTCTCTTTTTCTTGGAAATTCCAGCCCAACACCTTCTCACCCCTCCTCCATCCTGCTGTGAGAGGCAGGATGCTTGCCAGGCCTGAGCATGACTCATTCTCTGGGAAACCAAGCATGATGCAGCTTTCTGGGGAAAAAACCTGTGAGGAAGGGCTCTTTCCCTTTCTCTCTGCCTCTTCTGTTTTTCTTTTTCATTTTCCAAGGAGAGTTGGGCCATGCAGGACAGTGGCACTTACACAAACATCATTACCCCTTGCTGTGGCTGTTGGGGAAGAGGACACTGCAGGGCTTCCACTGCGCAGGGAACACAGAGCTGTCAGCTGTGGTTCAGGGGATGTTTCCTTCACAGGTTACAGAAGCCCACTTTAGCCAAGGAGAAGTAATAATAATTCTCAGAGAGGTGAGATCGCTTCTCTTTGAAAGGGTAGATAACAGCAGGGCAAAGGCAAATGGTTTTAAGTCGAAGGAGGGAAGATTTAGGCTGGATGTCAGGGGGAAATTCTTTACAGAGAGAGTGGTGAGGTGCTGGAACAGCTGCCCAGAGAGGCTGTGGATGCTCCATCCCTGGAGGTGTTCAAGGCCAGGTTGGATGGGGCCCTGGGCAGCCTGGTCTGGTATTAAATGGGGAGGTTGGTGGCCCTGCATGTGGCAGGGGGTTGGAGCTTCATGACCCTTGAGGTCCCTTCCAACCCTGGCCATGCTGTGATTCTGTGATCAGCCTCTCAGTGACAGCACCTCCTTGCCACACCAGGCGCTGCAAACCTGCTGTTTTTAGGAAATAAAATCTGCAAGTGACAGATAAAGAAGTGAATAAATGGTTTTAAATGAGGGCTGTGAAGGTGGGGAAAGGCCTGGAGGGCAGGACGTATGAGGGGTGGCTGAGGGCCCTACGTTTGTTGGGTGCAGGGCAGAGCAGGCTAAGGGGAGGGCTCGTGGCCTCGTGCTAGGCGCTGTCAGATACCTCTGCAGCCTTGATGACCATCTGGTTACTATAAAAATAGTTTACGAGATCTCATCTTGTTTTTTGACTGCTATAATGTATGTATTGAGAGTCTGTAAGTTATGGCTTCATAAAAGTAACAGCTTAATAATGAGAATGGCTTTCTCCTTCCAGACCATGAGACATTCAGGTGTATTTCCCCCCTCTATTAGGACTGTAAAATGAGACAAAAGAGACCCAGACATCTAGGAGGAAAAGAAGAAAACAAGAATAAAACCCCACCACCATCAAAAACTAAACCTGCAACTTACTGCAGCCTGCATTGCTGCAGTACTGGCACCAGCACAGCTACACAGCAATCGTCACCCTTTATTATAGCTCTACTTAGGCTGTGATGTTGCATTTCAAACTTCACTATTCCCAGAAAGCCAGACCCATTTCCATCTTCTCCACATTTCATGGGGTAGCAGTGTAAACTTCTGATTTGCTCCTTTCAAGAAGTGGCTGCTGGATCTGGCCCCCATTCATTGATTTTTCACATAAGTAAGGAGGAAAGATTTCTGCTATACATTTCCTTAGGACACTGGAATCTTTGATACGTAAAAGTGATTGTTTTGAGGTTTTTCTTGAGTGCTACTCTCCAAAATAATCTTTATTTTCTTTTTTTTTCTTCTTACAAGAGAAGTTTTACACACAGATATTGGCATGCAAGGCCACAGTCCAGGTAGCTGAATTTCCTCCATACTCCTGCACTGGTGCAGTCTGGCACTATTACCATCATCTCAGGACATCTGTGTGCAGCCTACAAATTCTGTAAAGCCCCTTGCAAGCTTTAAAGACAGTGATGTAGCTACGCAAGGAAACAAGTGGATACCTCCTTCTTAAATACCAGTAAAAATTGGCAGTATTATTGATAACGTTGTCTTGTATGAAATGCTGTGCAATGCTGCAGTCAGAGACTGCGGACAAGCACAGGACTGTCTGCTACACAGGAGGAAAGGAGAAGTATATCCTTCATATGTTGGCCTGTGTCTTGGAGGACCCACTTTTGGTTTCTGCAGTTGCAGACAATCTGCACAAGCTGCAGAGTCATAGTTTCAGTAAAACAAAGCTGGTAGGAAGATAGTTGTGTGAGATTCTGGGATGGTGGGGAGTTCTGGTGAGTGGAGTCATCTGCCCTGATAGTAGGTTTCTGTGGCACAGCCATCTCCATCTGACTCAGCCACTCTTTGTAGGAGAGAGTTGTCTCATCTGAAAACCTGAAAAGGCTCGGCTTACCTGCTTCTCCAAAGTGATGCAGTCATACAGAACCTAAGGTTGAACCTCAGAGAAAGGGGCCTTAACTTCACTCACACGGGGATGCAGCCCTCTATGGAGCAGGATACCTGGGCACCATGCTTGTCTTGTAGAAGTTCAGTCTTTAGAATCATAGAATCATAACAGTTGGAGAAACACTATGATCATCTAGTGTCCATCCCCAGCACGCCTACTAAGCCATGTCCCTCAGAGCCACATCTACCCTTTTTCTTGAACACCTCCAGGGGCGGCGACTCCACCACCTCCCTGGGCATCCTGTGCCACTGCATCACCGCTATTTCTGAGAAGATATTTGTCCTAATATCCAACCTGAACCTATGCTGGCACAATGTAATGCCATCACATCTCATCTTATCAGTGTTACCTGGGAGCAGAAGTCAGCCCCCACCTCACCACAACCTCCTCTCAGGCAGTTGTAGAGAGCGATAAGGTCTCCACTGAGCCTTCTCTTCTTCACACTGAACAACTGCTTTAGGTCCCTCAACTGCTCCCATCACACTGGTGCTCCACATTTCTCACAGCTCCACTGCCCTTCTCTGGACACACTCCAGGGCCTCAGTGTCCTCTTGTAGTGAGGGCCAACACTGAACACAAGGTGCAGCCTCACCAGTGCCAGTACAGACGGATCGTCAACTCCTGCTCCTGCTGGCAGCACTATCACTGATACAAGCCAGAAATTGCAAGCCAATTAGCAAAGAGTGGGACCAACATGAAGAGACATCTGACCAAAACCTAGAGCAGGGCTGAGGGATCCCAATGCCACAGTGAGAAGAGCTTGGCATCAGAGGATGCCAGAAATGCCACCACCATAGGATATCTCCTTTCCTTTGGTCACAGAACATGATTCCTCCACAACCAGCATCTCTCAGTGCTTGCACAAACACTGGACCGGAGTGGTGTTTTGGTTGCTGAGACCAATGAGGGTATCAATGCTTCTATCACTTGTCTGTCAAGGAAAACTCCCTCTTTTTATTTTAAGACAAGCAGCTCATGATGGCTTGAGATAGGCTGGGGCAGCTCCAAAAGGGCCTGGGGAGCTAGAGGCCATTGGCTGCATGGCTGGGAGGAGGCAGGGCCGGGATTATCTTTCTTCTGCCTCCAGTTTGACCTCTTTGCCAGCAGATTGTTCTGATTTTCCACATGGAAGGATCTAGGGACCCTCTCCAAAGTTCAAACTCCTGCTCTCATCCACACCAGCAGCAGCAGAGCTCTGCACCCTGTGACTCTGCACAGCCCCACTACCGAGCATTCCTTGCTAGCAAGACCTGCTTCATGCTCAAATTTGGGCATTTTGAGTCATTCTTATCCCAGGACCATGTGTTTTTGAGCAATTAAAAGTTTCCACGGAAAACTGGGAATTCAGAAGTGCATTTTCTCAGCAAAAGACCAAAGGAAATTGTTTGAATTATTTCAAGGCAAAGCATTTCAATTTTTATTTTTATTTCTTTTACTTATTGCAATAGCATTATTTTTCCAAATATGCATGCAGTTAGCAACCAAAAAGCTGAAAAACAAAACATGGGTATCAGGTTTTTGCTCAGGGGAGCCAAGAAGTTCCATCTCTAATCAACCTGAATTCATAGGATCATAGAATGGCCTGGGTTGAAAAGGACCATAATGATCATTTAGTTTCAACCCCCCCTGCCCTGAGAGCTCAGCTCTTTGCACGGCTCTGCCTGACAACCCCACTCACTCCCTGCATGCCCAATCCAGGCTGGGGTAAACCAAGTGCTGCCCATTGACGCAGAGCTGTGCAGTGCAGTGAAACACCTGGGAACTCTCAGCAGCGTCCATCTGCCCTTTCCAGCTCACTGGGGCACTGAAAACCAGAATTTCCCAGTCCGTGACTGGAGCACCCAGACTCTGCAATCACATGTCTTAATAACAGGTCTTACCCAGAGCAGTAGTGCTCTATGGTACGCACGTTATTGCTCCATCTGCCCTGCTTGCAAACATTTATTATTCCCCGTGACACATGCTGTAAAACTGCACTGAGGTAACGATGTATATTTGGCAATTTCCATTCAGATGAGCCGAAGGAATTAATGAATTTGGAAGATCTCAGATCTGTTGAGATAGGGACAGGCGATGGCACGCTTTAAAATAATCACTCTCAACAGCGCACAACTTGAAACCACCCCACTAATCACAGGCAATGGGAGTGCTTATCGAGGCAGAGGGAGAGCTCAAGCACCATTCAAGCCCTCTAATAATGCTAAATGATTCCACAAATGCACGTGTCCAGGGCTCGGACTGCTTCCAACCCTAAGTGCTCGTGAAAACTTGAAGTGCTCCACTGGTTTTAAATCACCGCACAGGGCTGACTGATTTAAACTATCAGAGCACTTTGCTTTTCGCTTGCATTTTCTTCTCCCACCCCCCCCCCCTTCCTTTTTTTCTTTCTTTCTTTTTTTTTTTTTTTTGTTTTTCCTTTTTTTTTTTTTTAATGAGCACTTCAATTTGGAAGCAAGTCAAACACTTTAGTGGTTGGAGACATACTGAACCAATTTAGAAATATGTCAAAAAAAAAGGAACAGTAAATTATGTTTTAAAACCCTTTTGTTTCAGGGCATTGAAGCAGCCTGGCTGAGATGGGTCAGGGCTGCAAGACAGCATGGTGGTGTTATCTATTCAATCACATACCTGTGCAGGGACATATCTGCCCCTGTGCTGCTCTAAAAATTCCTCAGCCTGTAGGTGCAGAGTTAGAAATGTAAATGTTGTGCACAGAAAGGGGAAAAATGCAGTGTGCAGAGCAGGAGGAAGGGTTACCCCACACCCAGCCCAGGTTCTGCGCTGAGCCTCAGTCTGGACAGCCTCCAGCATCCGAAAGTGAAACTTTTTGGTGAGTTCATCTTGAATGATGGGAGAAAACTGAAGCAAAACAGCATAAATAATGGAGAAGTGAATTAGACTTTTAAAAATCCTGCCCTGTTTAATAATTCACACTGATTATAACATGCTGAAAGGAACTTTTTTTTTTTTAATTACTCCTAGCCTGGCAATCTCCCCTTAGCACACATGCACATCTCCATTGAACATCATCAGCTAACGATGGCTGCATCAGTGCGAAGCAGCAGCAAATCATGTCCCAGTGGATGCTTATTCCCAGGGAAGAGCTGTGCAGATGTCCCAAGGGTGGCACAGGGGACGTGGGGCCGCTGTCCTGCCCCAGCTGCAGCCATGCTCTGGGTTGCACAAAGCATTCAAAATAAAACTCCTTTGGAGGCAGTAAATCGAGGCTGCTTGTCACCGTTGCTGGGAAATGAGTGCAGTGGGAAGGAAACCGAGCTTACGGTCACAGACATGAACTGAGGTTTCCCTCTCATGTAATGCGGCGAGGCTGAGGGACTGATACAGCCACAGTGAGAGGGGGAAATGAGGACATGGGAGCGTGCCAGGCTGAGCACTAAACACAATGCCAACAGGCTGGGGCTGCGCACGCTACGTGTTCCCTCCCTTAAGGTCATAGAATCGTTAAGCTTAGAAAGACCACTAAGATCATCTAGTCTAACCATCAGGAAGGTACAGGTGGTGGATGCTGCTGCCTGTGGCTTGCCATTGAAGGCTGCAACATGGGCAGGAAATGAGTATTCCCATAACCAAGAGCCACATCCTCCTCCAGTTGCAACAAGGAGCTGCCGTGGTGGTTGCAAGGACATAATCCTGACAATTCTTTCCATGCAAGCATGTGCTGGAGATGTCAGGGAAGGAGGAGAGCAGATGGCTGGTGGGTTGGTATTTTGGTTGGTGGCTGGGTGCATTGAGGGATGGCCCAACTGAACAGCATCAACTTGGCTGGAAGCAGCGGGGCTTCCATGGATGAGGAACAGTTGGAAAGTGCACAGACTGGGAAGAACAGGAGAAAATGTACAAAGGGCTCTTTTGTAGCAAAGCTCTTCTCGTGAGACTCCAACCTGCCATCACAGGAGCCAGACTAAGCTCTGAGGTTGCAGCCAGACTCATTTAGCATTTTGTGGGCCATAATTTACAACCAAATAGAAATATTGGCCACCCACAGAATATACCCTACTCCCAGAGCTGAGCTGGGAGGTGCAGGGGCACAGCCACCCTTTGGTCACCACTGTGCCTCATGATTTGCTATTGCCAAGCCCATGATGACCATCTGCCTTGTGGCTGCCCAGGAGAAAGTCAGTTTGTTGGCTTTTTTTTTTTAAAAAAAAGAGAGACACAACAGCAGCTAGAGACATCAGCTATGCACAGAGAAATACATGAGGCCCAGTGTCACACTGCCAGTGTTCAAAGAGTTGTTTCTGGGCTTGAGAAGTTGTTTCAGCCCCACCATACCAGCACGGACACATGGCTGGGGCTCTCCCAGAGGTCAGGAGATGCTGTATCGTGCTCAATTTCAGCCATGGTACCTCTGTTAGAGGACACGTAGTGGGTCAGTGATTCTGCCCGGACTTGCTGCAGGACAGGAGGAAGCATCCTTTCACCTGATCTCCCAGTTCCCACATCCATCAAGCAAGATCAGCGGTTCCCATTTCCTTTTCAGAATGCCTCAAGCAGGAAAAAAACAGTATTAGAATAAAGTACAAGAAAACCAGAGTTTTCTTTGGCCCTACTAAATCTACTGTGAGAAAATGCAGCTGTTCAGGAGCATGCAATATATTATTTTCTTTGCAAAACCTCACATTTTTGTACCAGCTAGCATTCATTAGCCATCTTCATCTAATTGCAAGGCAGAATCACCCTCACTGTCATCTCCAGCAAAACATGATACTGAGCCCAAACCAAGCAGCTCAAAGATACTTGGGGAACAAGAGGCATTGCCACACTCTTGCACTGAGACCATTTTGGGGTCCAAGTTGTCAACCCTACATTCTGTTCTGTGCTTTGATGGCATAACCCCACATCTTTGCATTTTGCTCCACGGTGCAGGGCAAATGAAACCCCGGCACTCAGACTTTTCCTCCTTTGTGATTTTCAGGACAACCCGTGTGCACTCAAGAACTTGGCTTCATTTAGGTCTGAAGGACATTGCCCCCCCCATCTCTTGCACAAGAGAAGCACCAGGGCATGAATGAATCCCTCTCTAGAATCAGGAGCTTTCCAAACTGCCTCATAAAAGGAGCAGCACATCGCAGGAAGAGAAAGCTCCTTTGTTTTGGATAGCAGCTGTAATCTCCACATCAAGCACATGTTGGAATTCGTAAGTGGCCATTTAGCCATATTCTGACAGCAGAACGAGCAGCCTCGGAGCAGCAGCCAGGCCTATTTATAGAAAGGAGGTTTGAGGTAATATCCTTACCTTGGATGCACTGTCTCTACTTAAGAGCCCAGCTTACAAGAGAAAGTGATGCCAGACAAGAAAAAAAAACAGAAGAGTCATGGCTTGCTCTGCCTGGCTTGCTTTGCATAGGAGCAAATTAAATTTTACAAGAATAGTAGAAATCTCTAAAAACTCAATTTCTTCTGGATTCTAATGAGAAAAGAAATACTGGAAAACAAATGGTCATTGGGGTTCCTCAGACCAAACCTGCATAAACATATCAAATTTATGCATGACTGTTGCTGCGGTACAAGAGCATTAGGCAGTCATGAGCTATTCAAGAGGTCAGAGCTCAGCCTACAGAGTTTGCTGACCTTTCTGTTGACATAACTGTTGACACTCAGGGCTTGGGAGAGTTCTTGGACACTCACTGAATGTTATCATGAGCACAAGCTGTCTCCCACTTATTTCATCAATTATGAATGCTTCCAGTCTGCAAAGGCCAAGGTATTTGGTAAAACTCAAGCAGGGATGGCTTAGGTGTTCTGTATAGATGGGATGAGATCCAAGTCTGGCTGAAACCAGAGTTCCACCTCAGAAATGTTGCTTTTCCCAAAGCAAGCCAGAGTCGGGAACCCACAGAAAGGGTGAGAGGAGGAAATGACACCAAGGCAGTTGTAAGAGCCCTACACGTGCATTGGTTGGAGAGCACTTTGAAGGGTTGTACTAAGAATAACAGTCTTGGCTATGGCTTGTGGAGATGAAAATTCAAGAGCAAATTGTGGCCTGGAACGAGGCATGATTGGATGAGATCCAGCTCACAGGCAGAACATTTAAATGTAGCCATTTTCTTTAAATTCATTGTCTGCCCAACACGGAGGTGCCTCCAGGTCAGGTAGGAGTCTGAAGTTCAACTGCTTGCCATTGCCCAAATATGGGATTATCTTTGGGTATGCTGAGCAGATAACAGTTTATTTGAGAGCTGGGCAGAATAACCCCAGGCTGGTGTCTTCACCTGAAGATCCCTTCCTCTTGCTGTACTGAGGACACAGTATGCATGAGTGCTCCCAGAGAACAAGAAATAACAACACTGAAGCTGAAGGCTAGGGTTCGGAGCAGGACATTTGGTCACCTTGGCTTACCCATTCTTCTTGGAGAGGAGCTCATACTGCTTCTGGGTTTTGGTTGCCTTCATACCCTGTGAACCATAATCCTTCTAGAAACAAGAGCCATGATAAGCATCTGTGGAACCATAAAGAGCACAGGAGATGCCCAGACATGCAACCTATGAGCCCCACAAGGGCCATGCCAGCAATGATCATTCCAAAAGAAGGACATACCCTTCTTGCAAATACTGACTGTGATTTACCTTTTATGTGTGAGAAGCTATACCAACGCATCTCAAATACTTGCTTTGAGTCTCAAAGGAAGCTGATCATCTCCTGAAGTTCCCCCTCCAAGGAGGTACAATGGGGAAGAGTATGTTATTTCTCAGGCAGGAAAATGTTAGAGGAATTTCAGTTCTGACATGGAAAGCTGCTCTATTTCCCACTAGCATGTGGGAGTGGTGGAAATAGCCTTCTGAGATACCTCCAAGCCCTTCCCCTCTTCTCCATGTTCAAATTGCTGCTGCTGCTGCTGTTGCAGGGACAGCTGAACAAATGCTGGTGTGTGCAGGAAGGAGAAGCTGGCCAGCATCCAGCATTGGCTCCTGCTGCAGGGGGGAGCCCTGCTCCAAACAGATGCTTGGCGACTTTCACAGCTCCCAAAGCCTCACGCCCTTATCTTCCAGAGGCATCTCCAGCTACTCCTTCACTCACTGAATTAAACAGGAGTGATTGAGCCAAGAATATAGATATTTTATAACATGCATATAAAAATCAGATTGAGAAGACAATCCTGTGTGTGCAGATGTATACATGTGCCTATGTGCATACAACATGTCCTGTTTAAAATGAACAGTTTTCTAAGGCTGAAACCAGTTTCAAGCCAAAAAAAAAAAAAAAAAAAGTCAGAAGAAAGAATTTCCTTAAAATGTGACAATGTGACCAATAATTACAAATTCAGGGGAGCATAGTTTAGCTCTGGTCCCCAGATCCCACTGCTGAGACTCTGAGCAAGCTGCAGAGTGAATGTGTGCTGCCTATGGGGTGTTTCCAGGGCATCCACACACAGGCAATGCATGCAAAGGACAGAGAAAGCTGACTGTAACACTAAGTTCAAATGTAGGATACTGATAAAGAAAGCAGCAGGACAGACGGAAGAATTGCAAACTGTAGAATCATAGAATCAGAATTGTTTGAGTTGGAAGGGATCCTTAAAGACCATCTAGTCCAACTCCCCTGCAATGAACAGGGGCATCTACAGCTCCATCAGGTGCTTAGAGCCCCATGCAGACTGACCTTGGGTGTCTCCAGGGATAATTGTAGGTGTTGGATGTGATGATCCTCATGGGCCCCTTCCAACTTGGGATATTCTATGATTCTACAAAATGTCTCTGTAGTGTACTGGGAGAAAAGACCAGTGATAATCTTATTATGTGTTGAAAACGAAATGCTTTTCTTCCTCTAACACTTACTGCAGTCATTAAGCAGCAAGTGACTAAAGCCAAATGTCTAACTTGAACCCCAGAGCAGTCACCAATCTGCCCAAGCAATATTTGTGTTGTATTCTAATATTTTGAGAGCGTCTGCTAGCTAGAATTGGAGATGGTACCAATCCTAGCACAAGAATAAATCACTGATAACTACACTGCTTCAAAGTTACTAGATTAATAACAACACAAATGTAGTCAATAGCAATTCAATAGCAATCAGCACGGGTTCATGGAAAAGAGATTCTGTCAAAGTAAACTTACCTTTTTGCTGTTGATAGGGACGACAGTGTTAATAGAGTTGGCACTTTATAGAGGTATCAGTAGCACAGGGTATTTTAAGCTGATTAAATCCACTTGGCATACGTAAAATCTGTTAAGGACTGGACACTTGATAGATCTCAAACCCAAATTGCAACAGGAGACAGTTTGTTGAGCTCCTGTGCCTCTAGAGGCACTTAGCAGAGCTCAGCTTTTGGCCTCACGCTTTAAATTTTGTGAATATCCCCGACAGAAGCACATCATTAAAGTTTGCAAATGATGGGGAAAACTGGGATTTGCCGATGAAAGAAGAGGGCAGGCAAACAATATTGATTTAATTCCAGCCAAATATACATTTACCCTTAGAGAAGTGAAGAATTTCTGTGCACTTTTACAGTACAGAACAGCGTCCAGGAATGTTGAGAGTTATTTACCAGGGGTTTAGATAGATCCTGAAGGTTAAAACAAGAGCACCGTGCAGGAGTGAGGATGCTGTGGTCTGCATGTGGCACAGATCTGATGGATGTGGATGTTGGTGCAGTTGTACTCCTACAGCTGAAAAACTCTTAATACACTGTAGAGAGCTGCAGGACTGATAAAAGGATTGGAATATATATGACATACAGTGACAGGCTTGAAGTGCCCAAGGAAAATACTGAGGGGTGACTTGATTCTGGTGACAGAAGTATATTCAGCTTACGTGATATGGGCATATCAGGTAAAATCAGACATCGAGGAATCTAAGCTGGACAAATTCATATTAGAAAAAAGACACAGATTTGTGAACAAAGAGAACTATCAAATAGATGAGCTAATTCTTATGGTTTGTATTTGATTTCCCATCTGTAGGTTGTTTTTTTTTTTTTTTTGAAACAAGACCAGATATCTTTCTTTTCTGGAATTCATATGTGTGAATAATAGAAACAAGAAAGAATCCCTCCAGGCCTTGCAATGTACAAACCTATTCACTTTATATTTGCTCAATATCCCGGAGCTACCTAAAGGGCCCTGGAGCAACATACCCTGCCCCTCATACTTGGGTCAGTGGTCCAGGATTAAAGCAGCCAGCTGTCTGAAAATACAGGGGAAAAATATCTGTTAGATCATGGAAGTTGTCTCCACCATGTTTTGACATTTTGCCTTTCAGGTCCTGTTAGAAAGAGTCAAATCCCGCAATGCAACTGAATGCCCTGATGGGCTTATCCAAAAGTAGCAATTAAAAAGCAGAACAAATATAAATGAAATATTTGAATAAATAAATCTGGAGTAATTCTTCAGTGTCATCTGCTCTGACTTTTCTGAATCATCAATTAATGACCTACTTAATTACAGTGGTATTTTCTCCGCTCCTGATCAGACTTGCTTGTGTTCTCAGCTCCGGGCTTTATTATACTGACCTACTATTCAATCTAAACAAGGTATGCAGGACCTTCCCAACAATCAGACACATTTATCTACTAAAGCTCCAGCAGTTACTCTGCTGCACACAGTAGTAGAATCTGATAGCTAGATTTTTGTTTAATTAATTAGTTTGTCAAGCTTATTTTAAAAAGGAGAAACCTGAGCCTACATTTGCCTGTCAAGCAAAAATACTACGGCTAGATAGATTTTCCAAAGCACGAAATTCAAGAGGAGTTAGGTTTCCTTTTGTGCCTTTCAAGAGCTCTCCTTCGTGTCCAAGAGCTTTGTCCTGGCTGACACTCTCTGGGCACTTAAGAGCTCTGAGCCACTTTGCTCTGTTTCCAGGAAGCACCGTGACCGAAGGAGAACTGAAGACTCAGGAAGCCACATGCCAGCCCAGCGGTGATTGCAGCATCTCTTAAGGTTCACCTCTTTTTTTTTTCCACGTCTTCAAAGCCTCAGTCACAGAGCCGCCCTTGGCTGCATACTGAAAACCAGACCATGGCCCAAAGAACGGACAGACAACACTGAGTAGGTCTTCAGACTCTTCAGTCAGGCCAAAGCAAGCTCTGAACGTGGGCTATGGATTGGGTGAGCGGGGGCTGGCTGAGTTTCTTGTAGTACCCATGTCAAATGTCCTGTTTTCCCCTCAGCTCAAATTCCAGTAGCACTGCCCCCTGTTTCAAAGAAAATGGAAATCCTCCATATCAATAGACGTAAGATGCAAAGGAGAGAGGAAGCTCTCGGGGTGTAAAACCAGATATTTTTGCAGTGGATCTCAGATGAGCAGATGAAAATTAAGTATACAGATTTGTGGATTAGAAGAGCTCGATCAAATGGGTGTCTGAATGTGGGAAAGTGATGGAAGCAAATTCATGTGAAAATAGTCAAAGTTTGGAAGTATCCTATGAGACGTAGAGGTATACTTCACCTCTTGACATAAGGCAGCTATGCTCTGCCACCTTTCCTTGTTCAGGGAGCCCAACCAACCTCCACAGAGCCATAGGATGACCAAGACACGCCACCAGGCTGGGACAGCATCTGGAGAACTCAAGAGCATGCTCCACATCCTTAGGAATTCCTAGCCAGGACAGAGAGAGAGGAAAAGGGAGATGAAATGCATTAAAGTCTAATATGTTCACTGAACACTGATGTTTCATGCATATTTTATTATTCCCGCTTTGTAGGATTCTCACAGGATTTCCTGGAAAAAAATATGCAGCAGATGAATATCCTGGGCTTGTCAGACTGCTGCAAATGTGCTACAGGGATGGGCCGTGTGCACAAGAAACAAAGTGCTTGGGGCAGGATGAAATCCCAGGCAAATGTCTGATGTCCCAAACTCACACAGCCAAGATCAGCACTCAGCGACACGGGGACTGGCTGAGCATGGATGGACATGAACTTTCTCCACTTCCATGTTGCATCTGAAGAAGGACTTCTAGGTACAGTAAGCAGTACTGGCAGTAGTGCAAGGAGGGATCTAAGCATTTGAAGTGATGTTTGGTGAAATGTGATAATTACCATTTAGCTGCCACTTCGCCATCTTCCTTTTAATACAGATTTTTTTCTTTATCAGTCACTGACTCCAACTCAGACAGCTTGGTAGCTCATGTTGGCTGTTCCTACACCAGCAAACCAAGCAAGGCCAGCTTGCCCCAGCCTTCTTCCTGTCCGTAAGGGTGAGAACTGTGAGAGGTCATGTCCATACAGTAACCCACAACACAAGTCATGTCCCTAAGCTTATCCCTTCCCACCCCACTCCTAAAACTGTTTGGAGTGGCCTTGCTAGCACAACCACATGCCTGGGTGCACGTGAAGCCCTCAGCCTGCTGGTATGCACGGACCAAAGATCGTGGCAAGGAATGCAGGAACCAGTCTGCCAGCCTGAGGTAGCAGACAGCCTCTTTGATCTCCACAGCAAAGGTGCCCCAGTAACAATCCGGGTAGGCAGCCTAGATGTGCTGTGAGTTCATCTAAGACAGCGCTGAGCTCTCCTGATAGGCCTTCCCCATCCCAGACAGGGCTTAATGCCCTCTTTATGCCTAGTGGAGATGCTGCATCCCAACCCCAATCATTATCGTTTTGCACCAGGTAGGCTCAGTCCTGCTGTTTCCCTTTGCATTGCTTATCAGTGACTTTTCCTTAGACACATTTTCATCTGGGGCTCAATCAACAATGCTGTTCATAACCTTTTCTAGTAAGAGCAATTATTAATATGCCATCACCAATTCAATTATATTTTCGAATGAGGACACAGATGTTGTATTTTCATTTTTAGCTAATTGTTAAGAGTCAGCATGAAAGGTTTCAAACTCACCATCTTTGTTGCCAGAGAAGCATGGAGGGGTGTTGTTTCCCAGAGCCAGGTTTGCTAGGGAGCCATTCATGAAGTTATTTTGGTCCTCAGCTGAGCAGCTTTCAGGTATTACAGAGAATTTCTTTTCCAGATCTAAAAGTATGTTTTCCATCTGCTCTCTAATTCTAAAGAAAACTACACCTTTTTCTTATAGTACTTACATTTCATTTTCTTAAAGAAATGCCCAGGAGGGAACACAATGCAGAAACAGTGCAACTTCTAAAATGCCAGTGGTATATGCTGCTACGCTTTGGGGGCCTTCATTTAAATGACAAAATAGGAGCTCAATCCCCAGGTGTGGTCAGATTTACCATGCTTGTTGGCCCCGGGCTACAGCAGAAGCGTGTGATTGGTTATCTGTTAACGTGGAGCTGGCAATTTAGGTGATTTCTACCCTTCTATTGCACTTCCCAAGTCCTCCAGAATTTTATTTTTATGTTTTATTGACGACTTCTTTGCCTTTCTGGTTGTGAAGGAGAGCTCTCCAACCTAGCAGGGATAATCTGCAGACTCAGAAATGAGAAAGCAGAAAGAGAACTTAGTAGTTGACACTCTCCTTGCAAACCTTGCAGTTCTTAAGGCAATCTTTTCCTTTTGGGGGG
The DNA here is from genome assembly GCF_026119805.1 of Tympanuchus pallidicinctus. Classification (NCBI taxonomy): domain Eukaryota; kingdom Metazoa; phylum Chordata; class Aves; order Galliformes; family Phasianidae; genus Tympanuchus; species Tympanuchus pallidicinctus. The sequence goes on from NW_026294747.1 coordinate 64,230,287, forward strand.
GCCCAAAGGGCTGAGATCTGACAGGACCACAGATGAATTTTGCTTTCAGTGAAGAAGATACAAGGCAGGAGCTGAGCACCTGCAAGCAAGTGATCTACTTTCAGCTTTCCCAGCCACATCGACGAGGACAAGGAAAGGATAACTCTCAGTTCTGGCTCATTACAGGCTTGATGGTATCTCACTTGTAAGTTACTAAACCCAATTTGTTCATGTTGCAACACATCAATTTTATGGCTGAGACTGAAGTTTACTCGTCCTTGGGGTTTGCAGTTGTTGAGATACAGGATGTAAAATCTTGCATGTAAAATGCTCCTGAACTCTGCTATCCATTCAACAGAGAGTCAATAGTTCAGGAGTTAATTCATGAGAAGAGGGGAGTAAAAACACACCAAGGCCAGGATCTCATGACCCACAGTCCGCCTATAACTCTACCTGAAAGACCTTGTAAGAGATAGGTATGTGGTTTGGAAAATGCAGAGTGCTGTGGTTAAGTGAGGCATTTCACAAGAGCCGTAACATCACGCTACTGGCAAACTTCCTTGAGCGCACACCATATTCAGACCAGAGTTCTCTGTGGGATGGAAAATGTCAGGGTGATGAAGGTTCTAAATCTCACGACACGCAGACTGATATGCCAAAAAATATTTACAAGCTGGTGAGTGTCCCATAAATTCCCTCCAGAGATTTTTCTCGTTAGGCATCAGAGGAGCTACGCTGATTTGCACCAGAGTCCTGATCCTCCCCCCACCACGCAGTCAGGAAATGCCCAGCTCTGGTAGTTTCTCCCCCCGCACATTTTCTTGGGTAGTTTCAGTGTTGACAACCAGTTTCTTGGATTTCCATCAGTAAACTGCTGCTGTCATACTGGAAAGATTCAGGTTTCCAGTTCCCATGCACTAGCCCTTGCTCCAGGCCATCGGGTGTGAGCTGGAAGGGGCTGCATATGTTCTAGTTCCTGCTAGAGAAGCTGGAGCACCTTGCAGGCTATCAGCTTTGCAGTGTGGACAGCTGGTTTGGTCTTTAAAGGATCCAAAAAGGACGTGATAATATTGTCCAAGGGGTCGTTAGCACTGTCCTATATGGACAGATGCTCTCTGCACTGAAGTCATTCTCCAAATCGGACCAGAAAGATGACCTCGCTGGAAAAAATAAAGGGAGGGGAAGGAAGGTGGGATTTCCTAAATACAGCCAAGGTCTGTGGGTATGGCAGCATGCAGGGGACAGGGAGGAGGGCTGCTCACGGCCAGTGCTGCCTCATGCACTTGCCTCGTGATTCCTGAGGTTGCTGCCAGCTTCTCGTGTGACCTGGGGTAAAATCATCGACTTTCTGTTCCTCATGTGCCAAACAGGACCTATTACACTTCCCTTCAGGTTTTTCTTGCAGCAATTTGAAAAATAGAAGGCAGGAGGAGGGAGGGAGAAGGCATTAATGGAACAAATGCTCCAAACTCGTTTCCAAAAACATTTCCATCTTCCGGCAGCATAGCAGCTGTGGTATGTCTGATGCTGTGCTTACCATAATGGTCACCAGCTGCAAGGAACCATGTTTTTATTGACCAGAGCACTTCCTCGGGGCTGCAATAGATACCAAACACCTCTGGCTCCAAGTTCTGCAGGTGCCCAGAGCTGAGGCTGGATTTCCCCTCTCCCCTCCATGCTCTCCAGCCCCCTCCAGCAGTGCTCTGCTCTCCTGAAGCCCTGTGCAAGCTGGTAATTAAGAGACATTTAAAGAGGTAATATCACAGATAAATCATGCAGCAAGGATAATTAAAAAATAACAAAAGCTAGGACTTTTATTTCAGGAGGATCTTTTGAGCAGGGAGACTGGATATAATCTTTCTGAGTGCTCTATTATAAGCCCTGAGTTATGAATAAATCCATATTTTAACATCTGGGATTCATAACATGTTGCTGACAGTCAAATCTCATAAAAGATGTGGTGAGCTCTACAGATGTGGGAAACCTCATTCAATGAACTGCATAACAAAGGAAATCTAGGGCTTTTTCATTATTTCTTGTTCACTCCGTGTCTCTGTGGCGAGCGAATGGATGCAGCGGTCCTGACTCCAGGAGGGGCAGAGCTGAGGAATCATCCAGGCTGAGAGCATCCCTGTTCCAAAACACACATGGCACCGTTGCCTTAAAGTTAAGGGTCAAACAAATGTGGGATTGCCATCCCTCCCTGGTGCTGTGCGTCCCTGCTGGAGGAGTCTCCTTGCTATTGGGAAAACCCTAGGAAAGCAAACTGTTTATTATGGTCTCATTTAATTTGGGCTTATATTAAGTTGGAGAACTGGAGGCTGTGTTTAATGTGTTTGTGGTGGAGGGGATTTCTCTTTTTCTCCCCAAATAGTTCACCATTGATTTTCCTCTTAACAAGTGCTCTCACTCTGACAGCCCATCTCACTCTCTGTGTTTGGACTAAGAGGTTGTAATCTTCCCATCAGTGCTATCTGAATCCCTCAGCCGTGGGCACAGTGATGTTTTCTCTAAAAGAGCATTATGACCTATTAGTCAACAAAGATGAAGTAGGTTAGCAGAGCTGGGATGAAGATGGGGCTACTTCACCCAGGCTGAACGACAAGCATAGAATATAGCAGCACTTCAACAACTCTGTTGTTGTTAGTGGTGGGCTTTCCCAACACAAGAAATGGGGGGTGTAGCAGAAGGTCATGTAAAGAGCTGATGTTGATATTTGAGTTATCAGTCCCTTGTTGCTTCCTTATGCTCAGTGAAACCAAAACCCATCTCTTGCTCTCCCCAGTGTCAAATCTCAAAGCTTTCTGATATCAGAATTGTCTGCATTGGACAGAAGGGGAAACTGAGGCACGTGGAGGAAGTGAGAGTTGTTTGTCAGCCTACAGGAGATGGGATCCAGTGACAGAGAATAGAAAATAGGCTCTGGGAGCACAGAGAGCCCAGCCCAGCTGGCTGCCTTGCGTGACTTACGCTAAGAGGCTGGCAGGCCTTGAGAGCAGTGCTAAAGTACTGGAACTACGAATTTCCAAGCTTTCAAATATTTGGATAGCCTATAAATATAATTTTAAGCTCCTAATCCCCCTCTGTCAAATGGTATCTTTTTTTCATCCTTTTTTTTGTTGTTGTTGTTTCAACCTTCCTGCTTTGTCAAGGTTTTGCTAAAGGAGCTTCAGCTCTGACATCATCAGAGAATTTCATTTAACAAAATGTTTTGAATCATTTGTGCTGGTTCTGGCGGCTCCGCCAATGGAAACATTCCCTGCAGCAAGTGCGATTTTTAAACCTTGGATGTGTATTTTTTTTCCTCTTCCTGTGGTTACATTGGAAGCAAAACTCTCCCCCTGACTCCTGGCCATCTCTCCCTGATGAAGGGGCTGTTCCAGGGTGTCATGGAATCATAGAATCTTGGTTTAATTTGGAAGGGACCCTTAAAGGTCATCTAGTCCAACTCCCCTGCTGTTGGGAGGGATGGTTACAGCTAGATCAAGGTGCTCAGAGCCTGGTCCAGCCTGGCCTTGAGTGTCTCCAGGGAGACAATCAGGAGAACATGGTTTGAGCACTCAGGGAGGGCTCCTTGACAACACAAGAGGAGGAGGAGGATGGGCTGAGGGAATGTTTGGTGCTTGCCGGCGGCTTTGGATTGGGCTGGTGTCTGCATCCTGGTCAAGAGAAAAATAGCAAAGCTGGTAAAGGGAAAGGACACTGCTGGGAAAGCTGCAACCAAACAACACTGTGCCCACCAATGTGTTTTCTGTATCAGTGTTCCATCTCCTGCTACCCACATTGCTCCAGAAACTGATGTCCTTATATGAAGTTCTCCTTCACTCTCTTTTCAGTGATTATATGGAGGTAGAAGCACAATGTCCTCATACAAACAAGGCAGAGCTGCCAGGATCCTAGCCCTCCAAGTCACATTTAATGCTCATCAGCCTTCATGTATCAAAAACAGGCAAACAAATGAGGTGGCCCTCAAGTATCTCTGATGCACTGCTGCCAGATATCTTCCTTCTCACCATTCTCACTCACAGCAGTTTGTGCTGGAGGAATGTTCTTGTCCAGTGCTTGATCTTCAGTAATGTACCAATCCCAAAATCATAGGGTTGGAAGGGATTTTAAAGATCATCTACTTGCAGGGTTCCTGCTGTGGGCAGGGTTGCCAATCACTAAATCAGGCACTAAATCAGGCTGCCCAGGGCCTCATCCAGCCTGGCCTTCAGCACCTTCGGAAGTGGGGCAGCCACAGTTTCTCTGGTCAGCCTGTGTCAGCATCTCATCACCCTCAAAGATGTGCATTAAGAGCATCTTCATAGTGCTGAGGACTGAAGAACGAGGCAATAGGTTACTTCCAAAGCAAACGGTCCTTAAGTCCCCCTGCGTACCAAGAAGCCACATGGGGATGCTTCTCTCTCAACAACAAAGTGTCTCCCAATGGGCATGGTGGTGATGAGTTGATGATTGAGCTAGATGATCTTAGTGGTCTTTTCCAACCTTAATGATTCTATGATTCTATGAAAGGAGAGGTGTATGAGATTATACAGCACTGTTACGGCTGTGTCAATACCATTTGGAGGCAAACACAAACACACTCAGGCTTATAATAACAGGGTGTAATAGATAGTAAGTGCAAATGACTCATTCACTGAGATTTTCTGGGATTAGACAGCAGCAGAAGGGCAACGACTGTGTAAAACGGACTTTAAAAAATAATCTTCTAATAAGATTTTAATAAACCCGTTAGTAAATTGCAACGCTTGACTTCAAGAACTATTTCTCCCCGGCAGTGTTTTCCTGTGGAGTTGAGTCTGTGCTGTTCTCCAGTCGTGGGTGACACGACTTCGACCATGGGCAGAGCCAGCAAGGATTAATCAGGTCAATGGATGAACAAAAAATCACATCTGTGGGGAGAAGCTCAGACCTAAAAAGCCGCTTCAGGCCTCCCACGATATCTTCTTTCTGGATTAAAATCAATCTCCGTTCGTATACTCCTCCTTGTCTTTTTCTTTCTGTTATTCTGAGTAGGTTGATTTCAAAATGATGTTTCTTGAAACAAGAAGCCTCTTCTTTCCATTGCGCCCCAGACTGCATTTGGCAGATGCTGGCTCACCAAAGCCTTGCTCTAAATCCAGTGTCTGGACATGCACGTGTGCTTGGCAAATGCAGGGAAACTGCCACATTTTGGGGTAATTTTCTTAGAAGTCTGTCTCCAGGGGTCAGATCATTACATGGAAATCTTGGCTTTCATTTCAAGGACTGAACTCTTTTTTTTTTTTTTTTTTTTTTTTTGCAGCTGCCACAGTTGAGGAGGAAAGTTTGTGTGTGCTGATATTGAGGAGCCCCAAACCCAAAATGTAAACCAGAAGGGTTTATTGCCCTTTCCAAATCCTCTCGGTGACGCACTGGCACAGGTTGCCCAAGGAGGCTGTGGATGCCCCATCCCTGGAGGCATTCAAAACCAGGCTGGATGTGGCTCTGGGCAGCCTGGGCTGCTGGTTGGAAACCCTGCACATAGCAGGGGGTTGAAACGAGATGAGCATTGTGGTCCTTTTCAACCCGGGCCATCCTATGATCCTATGATAATTGCATCCCAGTTGTGTTCAGGTTGGAGTCATTTTCTATGAGCCGGTGGGCATTCTGGTGACACCAGGACCACATTCATCCCCCTCTCTGCCTCTTGGTAAGGGTTTCATTATCATGCTGCCTCATTTAGGTCTCTCCCACTGGGAGATGTTACCACCATGGATACATTATGTGATTAAGTATATCTGCAAGTGTGTGTACATATACAGCTGTCTTCCATTTGCATTTTTGTTCTCTAGGGAAAGCTTTAGGTGAGGGGACAGAAGCATCACTGCAGCTCCTCAGTTCTATCCCTATCCTACAGGATGAGTGGGAAACCAACCTCCACCAAAGCCCCTCTGCTACACTTGCAGGTCACTCTGTGGGGCTGTCTGCATTCCTATAACCTTTGCACAGCTAACAGAGACAGAAGGTTTTGTCCTCCGGGGTTGCTAGTTGTGCAGACTTTAGAAGAAACATATTTGTCTGATGGCAAGCGTCCCAGAAAAGCAAAATTTCTCTTTTGCAACTGCCCAGTGCTGCGACCCATCTGCTTGGCTAATGTGTGTGGGGTAACATGGTTTTAGGATGCAGCACAGCAGCATTTTGTGGCACAGCTGCCTGTGATGCCAGGAGACCTAATGCAGTTGCAGGCAGCAGCTGGGGGCATAGGGAAGGCTGTGAGCAAAGAGGGAAAGCCCAGATGGGTCACAGAGTGTTTGAGCAAGAGGCATAGCTGCCAGAGAGCTGGGGTTGCCCTGTCCCTGGAGACGCTCAAGGCCAGGTTGGATGGAGCACTGGGAAGCCTGATCTGATGAGTAGCAACAGTCCATGGCAGATGGGGGTTGGAAGTGGATGGGCTTTAGGGTTCCTTGCAACCCAGGGCATTCTATGATTCCATGATCCTGAGCTCAGGTGCCAAGAAGAAAGCAGTAAAGTGTCAACATGGCCACCAAATGTTACTTCAGCTCTCAGAGACAGAGCAGAGGTTAGTTGAGATTTCTTCTGAGTTCATTTGATCATTTCACTGCTATTTCAGCCCAGTGCCAGTCTCACAACAGCTTATGGGGGAAGCAATGTCCCTGCTCCATACTGCCCCAGATGTTCCTGTTCCCAGTCTAGCATAAATTTTGCATCACAATAGGATCATGCTGAGATGCTGGAGCCCAAAGGCTTGGTCCTTTGCTGGAGGCAGGGGGGCAGTCACATTTTCAGACAGCTCAGGTCACTTCCTCCACAGCTTGTCTGCCACATCACTTTACACATCTGTGCTCTGGAGGGTGCTCTGGGGGGTGAAGTCTCATCCCCAGCCTGCAGTCAGGCAGAGCGAGCGAGGAGGTGCAAAGTCCGCATGATGGGTGCCCCTTCCCTGGAGACACCCAAGGTCTAGACGAGGCTGTGAGCACCTGATGGGGTTGTGGATGACTCTGTTCACTGCAGAAGAGCTGGACCAGATGGCCCTTAAAGGTCCCTTCCAACTCAAACAATTCAATGATTCTGTGATCACGGTAAGGGCAGGAATTGAGATCCAAGCAGTGCCTCAGCAAATACAGAACTGGGTGCTGGGGTCTGGAGCAAAGCAACCAACAGACCCCAACACTTGTTTTTTCCCTCCAGCCAGCCCAATGGAAGGGCAATAAGCCTCTCATCCAGTCTCTCTTGCAGTTTATCATAAAGAGCCTTTTGTTGTATTTTAATTTGCAAACTTTCTCTTTTGCCATTCTCACGTAGCATGGTTCCGGAGACCCACATAATTATTTTTACAAGAAATGCTTTCAGACAAATAAGTCTGGAGAGGCTTGTAATTTCTATTACCTCATGGCGACTCCATTGATAGACAGCAGCACACCTTGGGAGAATTAGGGAGCAAAAAGTAATGGGGGTTTTGTCCTCACAAGACAGAGCTGTGAGAGCTGCCTGGCTCGCCGCCAACACCACCAATTACAAACCCAGAACAGGAGGCAAGTCCTAGTGCTGAAAAATTACCATTTCCCAACCAGCTCAGTGCTGAAGAAGCTGTGCTGTAAGGTTCTGTTTCCTTTGGGACCCATTAGGAATCTAGGATTGCGATTTTGGGCCCCTCTGGTGTCTGGAGATGGTTTATTGCCACTGAACATAGTGAAGGATGGAGTTCACATTGCTGCTCCTTGTCCCTGTATTTGTATCTTTCTGGGAAACGTTATGTCAGGAGACCAAACAGTTGAGCATACATAAGAACTGATTTTGGAGGCTCTGTCACTGGTAATTATGCCTGAAAGCTGGAGATTTAATTATTGCTGGGAGGGTGATACCCTTGCAAGGACTGCAGTGGTCCCATCGCTGGAGATGTCTCAGTGCTAACCCAGCTCTCTGCACATCAAGGAGTGAAAAGCTCAACACTCTGCATCCCCCCCCCCCCTCCAAATCCCAGCATGAGGGATTCTGTTGACACCCCAGTTAACCATCAGTTGGGTTAATTGAGGACACAGCTGTCTGCATAACACTGCTTCTCTGCTGTGTTTGTGCTGCTAACCATCACCGGCAGTGGCTGGAGCTGCACAGCACTGTCACAATTCCCACTCTGTGTCTGCAGTCTACATTAACACTTTCTCGCTTGGGTTGATGATTTTTGCACATTTGTTGGGAATCAAACAATTATATCAGCACTCCTCAGCACACAGATTGTATTGTCCAGCTGTCACGGGATCACAGAGTGGTTCAGATGGAAGGCACCTTAAAGATCATGCAGTTCCAACCTCCCTGCAGGGGGCTGGCTGACCCCCACCACATCAGGCTGCCCAGGGCCCCATCCAGCCTGGTCCTAAATGAATGGGGCATCCACAACTCCTCTGGGCAACAACCACACCTAACTACAAAGTTCCTGTACATTAAGGAGAGTGCTGTATTACAACGTCCTTACATGCATCAAGGATTGACAACATAGCATAACATGTACAGAAAGAACAGCATCCAGCACTAAATTCACCCATAACTACCCAGTGGGTATGTAACAACATAGCATATAGGGCCTTACACATTATGACTGTCTTCCAGCATCATCTTCAATTGGGAGAAGGCTCTCATGAACTTGTGCTGGTATAAGATCAATGAGGGAAGCACAGGGCATCTTCCATTGCATTCCAATGGCTGGTTCCAATGCAGTCACACCCTTCCTGTGGTTCCCAATGCAGGTGAATGGTAAAGCCATTCCATTTGCCAATTTAATGTCCATCTTCTGTTTAGTGTCCATCTTGAGGATGATCAAAGGGCTGCAGCATCTCTCCTACGAAGAAAGGTTGAGGGAGATGGGGTTGTTCAGTCTGGAGAAGAAAAGACTGATTGATCTCATTGTGGCCTTCTAGTACTGGAAGGGAGCGTACAGAAAGGAGAGAGGTCACCTTTTCATATCATCCAACAGTGATAGGGCAAGGGGAAATGGTTTTAAACTAAAAGAGGGGAAATTTAGGTTTGATGTTAGGAGGAAATTATATACTGATTAGTAGGAAATGTTTTCTTAGATGGTGGTGAGACACAGCTGCCCAGAGAATGTGGATGCCCATTCCTGGAGCTGCACAAGGCCAGGTTGGATGGGATCCTGGGCAGCCTGAGCTGGTGGGTGGCAACAACCTGCCCATAGCATGGGGGTTGGAACTGGGTGATCTTTAGGGTCTCTTCCAATCTGGCTGCCCTATAAAAGCTGCAGCATCACCCCCTGCCCCTTCCCGCTGCATCCTGCACTTGATCTGAGCCATTGCGCTCTGCCTGGATGCTCAGCAGGGAATTTCCTCCGATCAGAAAAATGCTCACATGGCATCCAGCCAGCAAACCCAGCTCCAGGCCAGGCTGCCAGCAACCTTGGCAAGGGAGTGCTGGCTTTCCTCGGCATGGGGGAGAGGAGGATATTTCTCCTGAGATGAAAAAGCCATGGTAAAAAGACCAACCTGGTTTGGGTTAGAAAGAAATATAGAAATATAGAAAGAAATAGCTGCATGTTGTTTTTTTTTTTTTCCTCTTCCCTCTCGAGTTCGTTTGTTGGAGTATGGAGTCTCAGAGATGCAACATCAACAAAATGCACATAGAGTGAAATATTCCATTCAACCTAAACAGGAAAACGTCTTATGTTGTTTGAGGGCTATTTGTCCTTCTGTGTTAGCTTCCACCAGGCTCCATCTCACAGCGACTTTACTTTCTTCGAAACAAATAAAAGCAAGGCAGAAGTTTAACCCGGAGGTCACTTTTCCAGGATATCCCCTTTCTCCCATACCCTGGCTTTCATGCCAAACTCAGCTCAGGGACAGTGACAAACGACCTCCCCTTCATCTCATAGGCACGCAGTACGGAGCAGCGATGTTACGCCCCAGTCCCACCATAACAAAGCCCTCCATGTCCCCAGGGATGGGATGGTGACACCCCACCGGCGCCAGGACCGCAACCGACACGGAGTCGCCGGGTGTAGCCCCAGAGCTGGAGGAAGCGAGGAGCCAGCATACAACCTGAACTTGCTCACCCACAACCCAAACCCCAAAAAGGAAAGCCTGCACACATGACGTCTTCCTGTCAGGAAATATTAATCACGGCCATGTCCAAACATGGTCAACGAAACGTCAGGAAAACCACTCCTTTGGAAACCGAGTGCTGTATGCTGCCACATTCAGGAAGGGCCTCCTGCCCTGAAGACAGGACTCACCCGTCAGTGCTTATAAAAAAGATGGAGACCAACTTTTTAGACAGTTTGATAGCGGTAGGGCAAGGGGGTAATGGTTTTTAACGTTAAGAGAATGGGTTTAGATATGATATTAGGAAGACATTCTTGACTCAGAGGGCAGTGAAGCACTGGCACTGCTGCCCAGAGAGCTGTGGGTGTCCCATCCCTGGAGGGCTCAAGGCCAGGTTGGATGGGGCTATGGTCAACTTGATCTGGTGGGAGGTGTCCCTACCCACAGCAGGGGGAGGAACTGGATGGGATTAAAGGTCCATTCCAAACCAAACCATTCTACAATTCTATATTTCTGTTACTGTGAATTTGTGAGCTGGGTGCTAGGGGAAAGATGGAAACACAGGACAACCACAATGGCATGGAGTTCCACCAGATGTTTTCCTGAGCAGCAAAATGGTATTGGAGTTATTCTCCCTCCATCCCCTGTTGTTCCCCATAGGAATCATTGAAAGGTGCCACAGTGAGACCAGCAGCAAAAATCCTGGTAGCACAACCTGATGTTGGTGGCATCAGCTGAACTGGCTGTGGTTTTGGTGCTAGAGAAGAATAGTTCATCATCAGATTTTCAGTATTTTTTTTCTAATATTTTAGCCTAGAGTTCGAAAGAGGTCCCAGACATGTTCAAGAATCCAGAATTTCCTTGTGGGGCCCAAAGTGGTTGTGAGACACAAAGTGGTTGCGGGACAAAATACCTTTTGCAGTCCAGCCTGCTTGTGATCCTCAGTCTTATGGGTCCAAGCCCCTTCCAGGGGTCAACCCTTGCACCCAAAACACTCTGTGAGGCCCAAACCCACCAGCCCAAATCTTGGGACCCCAGTCTGCTTGTGTATCCAAAGTGTTTTGTGGGGCCCAAAATCCTCATAGGACTCAAACCTTTTTCTGGGCTTCGTTGGCCAAGGCTAACCCTGTGACTCCCAACCCCCTGAGGGACCCCTCTCAGTGGGGTCCTAGTTCAGTCTTGGGGTCCAAGCTGTGTCCATGGATCTCAGAAAGATACCTGAACTTCCTGTAGAGCTCAACTCTGTTTCCAGGTCAATCATTGCTCATGAGTTTCAGAACCCTTCAGGATACCCAACCCCTTGCATGTCCCAAAGCCCTTCCAGGGCTCAGGTCTGTGGAGTCCAAACCCCGCATGGAGCTCAAACTCTTTTCTGGGCTTGGGTCATCTACAGGCATGTGGGTCCCAAATCCTCTGAGGGACCCAAATCCTATGGGTGACCTAAATCCATTTTACGATCCACCCTGTGCCTTTGGTTCTCCAGACCCCAGGTGGAACCTGAATCCCCCTAGTCATCCAAATCCCTTACTTCTCTAAAAGAAGATGCATTGGCAGCCTGTGCCCAGGGAGGTGGTGGAGTCACTGCCCCCAGAGGTGGAGATGCAGCACTGAGGGATGTGGGTCAGTGGACACGGTGGGGATGGGTTAATGGTTGGGCTGGATGACCACAGACGTTCTTTCCAACCTTCATGATTCTATGATTCTATGATCCCAGTGTGGTCGTGGGTCCTTAAATCCTTGTGGGATCTGAACAACCTGAGGCATCCTAGCCCCTCTTGGGGTCCCATCGTGGCTCCCAACCCCCTGTGAGATCTGAAATCTTTGAGGCATCCGAAATCCTGTCAACAATTCTGGGTCCCAACATGGTTGTGAAACCCCAGGCCCTTGTGGCATTTGAACATCCTGAGGTATCCAAACCCCTTTTTGAGTCCCAGTGTGGCTGCATGTTCCCAAAATTCCATGAGATCTAAACACTCTGAATTACCCAAATCTTTACTAGGGTCCCGCATGGTTCTGGAAACCCAAGCCTTTCCCTGCAGTATCCAAACCTCTTTCTGGATCACAGTGCAATTATGGGTTCCCAAATTCCATGTGGCATCTATATACCCTGACGGACCCAAACCCCTTTTGGGGTCCCAATGTGGTTGTGCGTCCCCAAACTTCCATGGGATCTGAACTCCCTGAGACATCCAAATCCCCTTCAGGGTCACAGTGCAATTGCGTGTTCTGAAATTCCATGTGGGATCTCAACATTCTGAAGCACCCAAACCTCATCTGGGGTCCTGGTGTGGCTGCGTCCCCCTCAAACTTCCTCGGGATCTGAACACCCTGAGACATGCAAATCCCTTCCAGGGTCACAGTGCAATTGCAGGTTCCCAAACTCCATGTGGGATCTGAACACCCTGAGGCACCCAACCCAATTTTGAAATCCTAGTGTGGCTGCAGCCCCAAACTTTTGGAGGGATCTGAATACCTCAAGGCACCCAAACACAGTTCAGGGTCACAGCGTGATTACGAGCGCCCAAACTTCTGAGAGATCCGAACACCCTGAGGCATCCGAATCACTTACAGAGTCACAGTACAATTGGGAGTTCCCAAATTGCACGTGGGATCGGAATGATCTGAAGCACCCAAACCCCTTTTGGGGGTCCCGGTGTGGCTGCGCGTCCCCAAACTTTCAAGGGATCCAAACTCTCTTGAGGCACCCAAAGCCGTTCTGGGGTCCCGGCGCGGTTGTGGCTCCCAGCCCCTCAGGCCGTGTTTGCGGGGAGCCCCTCACCCCTCCGGCGCCCGCGCTCCGGGCCCAAGCCGCCCCGCCGTCCCCCGGGCCCCTCACGGGCAGCGCCCCCGGCGGGCGGGGCGGGGAGGCGGCGGCGGCGGCCCTGAGTCAGCGCCCCGCCCGGGGGGGGGCAGGAAGCCGGGCGGGCCCGGGAGCGCGCCGGCCCCGCTCCTGTCACCGCCTGCGTCAGAGCCCGGAGTTTTCCACTGACGAAAAAGGGCAGCGCGGCGCGGCGCGGCGCAGCCCCGGCAGCGGCAGAGCGGGAGGCGCCGCCGCCACTGCAGCCGGAGCCGCCGCGCCGAGAGCCGCAGCCGCCGCCGCAGGTAGGGCCCGGAGCGGGGAGCGGGGGGGGAGGGGTTCGCGTCGCCAACGGTCCGGTTCGCGTCGCGCCGCCGTCGGGGCGTACGGCTGGCGTCCGTCCGTCGGGGGTGCGGATCGCCGTCCGCCGTCGGGTGCGGGGGCTGCGGCTCGGCGCTCCCGGCCGCGGGGGTCGGGGCTTCCCGTGTCCCGGCGGACGGAGCCGGGCGGGAGCGTCGCGTAGGCGCCGTCTGGGCCGGGGCTGCCGTGTCCGCGGCGCCCGGGGGCGGCGGGACCCGGAGAGGGTGAACGAACCGCTCGGAGCTCGGCGGGGACGGCGAGGATCGGGGAGCGGAATTGGGGGGGGGGGTCTCCGCCGCGAGTCCCCCCCCCTGGTTTTTTTTTCCTGGCCGGACACCTATTGACGGCACCCCGTCGCCCCTCGCTGAGGCTGCGGCTGCAGTTTTGAGATGTTGAAAGAAAAGCGGGGGGAGAAGAGGAGGGGGTGTGGGGGGGGAGGAAGGCTGGCCGGCTCGCTGTACCCCGGAGCTCCCGGCCGGGGATGTATTCCTGTCGCTACAGCAACACCTACCGGCGCTCCGACGGACGCGCCGACGGACGGAGCGCAGCGCCCGCAGCGCTCAGCGCAACAGCGGCGGCTGTGGCAGCGCTTAGGGGAAAGGGAGAGGGGAACCGGCGGAGCCAAAGGGAAGCCTTCCGCACACAGAGCTGCCCCGGTGTTCCCGGAGCGCTCATCACCTCCGCCGTGTCACTTTGGGATGAGGCTGACGCACGGGGACAGCCTTTTCCCAGAGCCAATTATTATAATTATTATTTTTTAATTATTTTTCCTCCTTTTTATTTTATTTTATTTTTTTTCACGGAACTTCACGTTTTAATCATTGTTCTTTTTTCTTTTTTTTTTTTTTTTCCCCCCTTTTGTTCTTTTCCACGGAGCTTCGCCCTTTCATCGTCACTCTTTTTTAACTATTATCATTTATTTTTTTTTTCTTTTTCCCCTTTGTTCTTTTTCATGCGGCTCCACATCTTAATTATCGCTCTTTTTTTTTAATATTATTATCCTTTTTGCCTTTTTCCTTTTCCTCCTTTCTCACGGAGGACACCCGGAGCTTCACATTCCTCCCTTTAATAATTCAGTGCGGGAAAGGAGCGGAGCCGGGGGCAGCGTGCAGCACAGCGTGTACCTGCGGGAGGGCACACACGGAAACCTGCCCTGAATTATTCATGGGGTGTAATCAAGTCGAGGATTTTCCTAGACAAAAGCACGCGTCGCTCTGTTCATATTTATTGCGGTGCAGAGTACATCCGAAGCACGCTGCGTTCGGGCTATGTCAGATAACCTTTTAATGCATTTCCTAATGTTTCTTATTTACCTTTTGAGCTGTCAGTGAGCCAGAAGGGCTTGATGGCAAGCCTACAAAGCCGTTTCTTGCTGGAGTTCCCTAGATATTGGCTCACGTGTGCCCTGCTTCCCATGGACGGCACTGGCAGTAGGATCGCTCAGGGCACAGCGAGTGCCTAAGGGCTATTTATAACCAGGGGAAAGCTGTGAAACCCTAAACCCAACCACGGGAGAGGGTGAAAATCAGCTGGGCTGAACCCTACGGGCTCCCCGTTGCACCTCAGTAAATATGACAGGAGTTAAAATGGTTAAGTGGACGGCGGTGATTGAGGGCTGATGGCTCTGCACTGGTGTCTTTTTTGATGGTGCTAAGGTCATGTGGTGGGAATAACACCTGGAAAAGGAAGAAAAACCTCCCCTTGGATTCAGCTCTGGACTTAGAGCTGTAGTGTTGGGCTTTAAATCAATATTGGGCCCTGCTGAAGGCTCACCCCCCCTTTGCACTGGGCTTGCAGGGTGCTCCTAAGGCAGGAAAGCTGCTGGTAAATCCATGCGTAGCACCGCTTGTTTTCTTGCTTTGCAGAGGGAACTTTGCTTACAGTTCACGTGTAGATTTGGGATCCTTCCACCTTTCTGGGATTCTCCCCAGGCGGAAAATCAAATTGCAAACACTGCTGTTCTCCTGCAGTCCCCCAGGAGCTGCTTCCAGGAGTGATTCCCTTTAATTGCCGCATGCTTTGCTCCTTGCAAAACCCCAAAACTTCCTCCCCGTGCCTCTGTGCAGCCCCTTAAAGCCAGGCCCTGTAGGATTTTGGGTGCCCTCCTCCTCTCTGGGCTGCACGGATGCCTTCTGAAATCCAAATGACTCAAAATATTTACTGTTGATACGTTGTCCAAGTGGAGGATAGTTAAAACATTAATTCTTTGCATTCCTGCATATTAGGGCTTTGCTCTGCAACTCGCCCGAGTGCCAGAAATGAGACTTAGCGGATTCACTCCCCTTCCCCCCCCCTCCCACTAAGCTCCCCCACCCCCCCAAAAGCTTGGAAAAAAAAAAATAAAAAGAAAAGGAGGGAGACAGAGAGAAAAAGAAAGGAATGCACATCTGGGCTAAATATTTGTTAGAAAGTATTCCCAGGATAGTGGGAGTTCTGGTGCCAGAGAGGAATTCCTGCGGGTTTGATCCATTGCATTATGTACTTGTTCCAAAAGCTGTTTTCAGTAAAATAGATGAGTAAGAAGTCTTAGCCAAGAACAGAATGTCTTTTTTGGCAACTAAAAGGAAGATAGGATTATTTTATTTCAGGTTATGTAAAAAAAAAAAAAAAAAGAAAAAGAGAGAGAGTGAGAGGGAATAAAGGTGGTAAAATCCTCCTGCGCTCTGAGCCGCTTGCAGAGATTTCCACTGCCGAGCGCTGATATTTTCTGTTTTTCACGCTGCTGTGCACATTTTTGTGACTTCTATGGCAGGCACAGATGCGGATGGGAGTCTCAGGCTTGCGGCATCACCGCAGCTCAGTGATCCCAGCCGTGGTTTCAGCAGCATTGCTCTCATGGCTTGGGTTCTGCTGCCGAGCGCTTGGGCAAGGAGGGGAGGGCACTGATGGCGCCTGGAGGAGGGCACTGGCTGTGCTCAATGCAAGGCACCGACTCAGCCCTGATGGCTGAACCCCATCCGGGTGGTGTTTATAGGGGGCAGATGGAGGTAGAGGTATTTTTTCAAAATAAATTAAAAAAATGGTACCGTCCAAAACACAGCTCTGTTGGCTGAGTGTTGAGACAGCATCGACATTCTGCTCGCTTCCCTGGGAATTATACAGACTGGGAAAGCCCCTTCATACCTTTGGGTTTTTTTGTCTGTAGGTAGAAGTCCTGGTGTTGCCCAGGCTGCTGGCAGCTGGTCATCACCCAGCTCATCACCGCAGTCAGGATTTGGGGTGGAGGGCTGAATGGATGGATGGCACGTGAGAGGAGGTGGCAAACTGATGCAAGGATGGGGTGAGTTTGGCCAGAACGCCATGTCACTGCCTGACGGCTTCTCTCTGATGCCCGCTGGTGTCCCTGCAGGGAGGGGACAAAGCCCAAGTGACATCAGTGCCTGCTCTACTCCCATCTTCTGGATGTGCTGGAGAGCTGCATTCTCCTCCTGTTGGCTGGAAGACAACATCCTTCAGTAGGGATAGAGGAGATGGCCTTGCAGCAGTGAGTGGGTTCATCCCAGAGCCACCTGTGTTTGTTTTTGTGGAGTTTTTGACCATTCTATGTGGACGAGGAGGTACTTCATTTTGGAAGTTTTTTCCTTCACTTCTGGCGTGGGTGACCATCAGCAGAACGGGTGGTGGAAAAAGAACTGAAAAAAAAGGAGATTAGAGAGTTTGCATCGTTGTGGCTGCCAGCGCTTTGCAAGTGAAAAGGTAGGAGAGGGCTCAGCACTGGTGCTGGATTGGACATGCTGCCACAGCCAACTTCTCCACATCAGCTTTGGGTCAAGGCCTCGACAACCCAACCTCTGGCACATGCAGCCCCATGCAATGATTAACTTCTTCCAAGCCCAGAACCACTTCATCCATCCATCTTTAACCTTTCAGGGGACTTCTGGCACGGAAGCTGTCGGTGAATGTGATTGATGAGCAGTGGGGCTTTGCAGGCACCCACCATCGCAGGCACTGTTGAGCATCCCATCGTGGGGAGGTTCTGAAGTCCATGCAGTTTCTGTGCCGCCTGCTCAGGGCTGTCAGGAGGATGTCGGTTTGAGAGATTTAAATTCACATCAGACATGCAAAAGAGGGTGAGAAAGTGATATGGTTACGGTTACGAGGAGTAGGTTGTGCTGGTGGGAGGGTTTCACAAGAGGGCATGAGGACACCACGTCCATTAGCACTGGGTTTGCCCTTCCACCATGCTGCTCCAGGCACACTGGGTTGTGAATGCTGGAAATGGGCAGTAGAAGAGCGTGAAGGAAATTTAGGAATCTAGGCAAGCACAGAGCTGCTTTGTTTTTAATTAGCTACGTTGTTTTTAATTGCTACTATGCTTGATACATAACCCAGCCTAAACAAGAATAGCTTATTGAATGGGGGACTGACTATGAAAGGCACCGTGAGGAGAAGGGCTGTTCTTCACAGTTGATATATTTGTATTTCAGTGCTTCATTTAATAAGTCTGTTTCCCCAGGGGGCTGTAGCAAGTAAATCATGCCAGCAGATTGTTCTCTGCAAACCGGCTTATTTTTGTAATTAGCAAGACGCTCGAGCTGTAACTGCGCAGAAAGCGATCGGGGGAAGGAGTTAACATAAAAGAATTAGTAAGCAAAATGTAGTAATTATTGTTGGATAACGTTTGTGTTGATTGAATGGGTTCCTGGGCAGTTGCGTTTCCTCTAAAAGAGGAGAGGAATTGCAGCTGCGTGCAGGGGCGGCAGCGAGGTGTGGTTGTGGGGTGCACCTTTGGGGAGTCACAGCCTGCGCACTGAGCCCGTGCAGACTGTCAGTGGGATGATTTCCCTCTCTCATGATGCTTTTCTCCCTTCCTTTGCAGTTATATGAACAATACGGCGTCACCATGAGCGGGGTGTTGAAAAGGAAGTATGAAGAGCTGGGGGATGACAGCACCTACTGCTCCTCCTCCTCCTGTTCCCCTCTGTCCTCCTCGGCGTCTTCAGGCTGGGACTCGGATGAAGACAGCTCCCGTGGAGACAGCAAGCCCAGCTCTGCCATAGCACCTGGCTTTACCCGTGAGTCCCCTATCGCCTAGCCCTGTTTGCCTTATCCTTATAATCTCCCAGCGTCTTCACGAGAGTCTTCCTCAGCTGTCCCTCCTACCATTTTGCCATTTGTTTGCACCTTTTTTTGGTCCAAATCCAAATTTCTGGGCCCATGGGGCACGCCAGTGCACAAGTATCCAGAGGATGCTGCTATCAGAGCATCCTCCGTCCTTCAGCATGCTATCAGCTGTTCCATAGGCAACTATGGAACAGACAGCCCGTAATGCTGGTTTTGAAAAATGATTAACCAGCAGCCTAATTACCATTTCAGAACCCGCTTCCTATGTAAGGTGGGGACTTTGCCAAAGAACACGACGCGTTTGACATTGCCTCCGCTGTCAGTACAGATAAATGCTATTTTGTTTTCCCAGCGTTATCGGTTTTGAGGGCTTTTAGGAAAACATGCAGAAGACAAGGTCATAAAATCCCTTATCTGCTGTGCAAAGGGAAAAGAAAGACAATAGGAGACCATCTTCGTGGAGGAGAAATGGTCCAACCCAGTAAATTACACTGAACACCCACTGTATATAGCAGTTAAGCTCCACTTAGCAGACACATACAAACACGCAGGGTCTGAAAAGGCTTTAGAAGTCTTGTAATAATAAAGAGTCTCATTCTTGCTTGTCTTCCCAGGTTTGGTGACAAAACAATGAACTTTTTGTATTCTCTGGCTCCATTGAAAAAGGGTCAGGAATGGAAAAACAATTTGGAGGGGGGGGGGGAAGGAGGGAGAAGCAAATGCCAAAGTGCAGCAGCTCGGTCGATAGATGCTGGCGGTGGTTAACTTGCCTCTTGATAAAGAGCTGATGGTTTAGAAGATTGAATCAAGGTTATTATGAAAAAGCAACGCACAGTGCAAAGATAGCATCAAAGCGATGGCGCAGCCTGGTTCGAAACCCTCAGTGAGTGAGCAGAAGCTGCTGACACAGCTGGGTGAATGCTTTTTTTTTTCTTTTCTTTTTTTCCATCTGAAACTGAGATGCGGTATTTTGGCAAGCAAGACCTGTGAAATGTAGGTGCAGCTTGCTGTTCAGTTTGCACTTTCTCAGCTCTGCTATCCAAGCAGCACAGCTCAGTCTCGTGCTGGGGATTGACCCAGCCCTTCCTGGCTGCTTGTTCCCACATTCCCATTACTTCATTAGCAGAGAGTGACACCAGAAAAACCAGACACTGAATTTGTGCATTGCCTCCTCTTCTTCCTGGCATGCAAACAGCACAAGGGACATTTAGATGGGATATAAGGAAAGCTTTCTGTAATAAGGGTGGTGAGGCATTGGCACAGGTTGCTCAGAGAGGTGGTAAATGTCCCAAATTCCTGGAGACACTCAAAAGTCAGGCTGGACAACGCCCTGAGCACCTGATGGAGCTGTGAGTGTCCCTGTTCTTTGCAGGGGGGTTGGACCAGATGGCTTTTAAAGGTCAGTTCCAACTCAGACACTTCTATGATTCTGTGAAATTGCTCTGACCACTTATTCCACCCCTACTTGCTCCGTCTGCGTGTGCAGAACCGGGTATCTCTGGAGAAGCTCTGCTCTGAGTGCTGTGTAGTGTATTTCAGCAGCATAAAATAAACCAGAGTCATGCATTGCCATGTTTACCCTGGGGTCACCTGCATCAAGATTAACATCTTAGCAGCTGCTCTCAAATGAGTCTTACAAGAATAAACTACAGATTCGTGGTTCCTCCCAGTGGATGGTAAAAGGAAATACCAGGAGAAGCAGCCAATTCGGGCTATTTTCTGTCCTGCCCCAAAAGCTGGAGCTGAAGCATCAGTGTCCCAGTGTTGTGGGACCCTGGGACAGCAGGCAGGGTGAAGGGATTGGGAACAGGACAGGTTTGGTTGGCTGCTTGTTCGTTCTGCTCTGCTGCATGTGAAGTATACGCAAATGTATTTCCTGGCAGAAGTTGTGGTGGGGAGGAGAAGCAGTGGGCATTTATTAGGGTGAATCTGAGTGGTGACTCCAGTGCATCAGGACTTGGCTTAGTTTCTCCTGTCTCCACTTTCCACCTTTAGATCCTGGAGCATGAGATGTGGTGACCTTATCGTATTATGTTACCATTGCGAGTCCGGTTCATAGCATTTAGCAACGTTATTTTACCTCCATCTTCAGGATGGCATCGCTGACTGTGTACTCTTTTCTCCCCCTTTTTTAGCCACGTCCATCCTGAAGAAATCCAAACGGCTAAAGAAGAACAACGTGGAGTTTGACCGGGTCACTGTGTTCTACTTCCCGCGCTGCCAGGGCTTCACGAGCGTACCGAGCCGCGGGGGCTGCACGCTGGGGATGGTGAGCAAACACAGCTCCTCTCGGCAGTTCACGTTAGCAGAGTTCTCCAAGGAGCAGGAAAACGTTCGTCGGGAGAAACTGGAAGAGAAATTGAAAGAGGAGAAGTTGGAAGCCTTGAAATGGAAAGTGAGTGGCTGGATTGGGGGTGTCTTTTCTCATGAAGGTCTTTTCTTTCTGTTGGTCTTTTCGAGTCCTTGGGACATTGATCCAGAACCTTCTGTGGGTCTCTGAGAAACACAGGTCGGTTCTCTGCCTTGAAAGAAGTGATGCTCAGCTCCCCTAGCAGGTATTCATCAGGTGTTCAGGTGGGACCTGAGCGAGATGCTGTGCACCCCATGGTCTTCAGGCTCTCGGGTTTCTCTCTGGAGGCTCCGAGACAGATACTGGTCATAGAGGTGGCCACTACTGGGGCAAGTCAGGAAGTGTCTGTGCTATGCAGCCAGATGTATGGTCTGGTGTTTGGGTGGTCCTCTGTGGAGCCAGGAGTCAGATCCTTACGGATCTCTTCCAATTTGTATTACTCTGCAATTTTATGATTCATGTATTGGAACAGGCTGCCCAGGGAGGTAGTGGAGTCACTATCCCTGAAATTGTTCAGGAAACATGGAGATGTGGCACTGAGGGACATGGTTAGCGGGCATGGTGGGGATGAGTTGGGATTGGACTAGATGACTTTAGTGGTCTTTTCCAATCTTTATGATTCCATGATTTCTCCTGGCCTGAGGTGTTGAGGGTTGCTGTCTTGGTGTCCCTGAGACCTCCATAACACTTTGCCCATGTTTTGCCCTCAGCTCACCATGAACGGCACGAAGGAATCGGAGGAAGCCAACCAGCTCACTATTGAAGACATCTCTGACGACGACATCGACGTCAGCAACGTGGACCTGGAGGATGGCTTTTTTCTCCAGCCCTATCCAGCCAAGAAAAGGCGTGCACTGCTCAAAGCCGTTGGGGTGAAGAAGATTGACAAGGAGGAGAAGCGGGAGCTGCACAGCATCCGCCTGTCCCGGGAGGACTGTGGCTGTGACTGTCAGGAGGTCTGCGATCCCGAGACCTGCAGCTGTAGCTTGGCAGGCATTAAGTGCCAGGTACTGCCCTATCTCATGCATCTCAAGTTGAAGCGGGTAAAGCTCTTGGAGATGCTGCTGGAAAGCATCTTCCTCCCAAATCGCTCATCCCATGGGGATGTGCAAGTGCACACACATTGTGAATGGCAGAGAGAGACGGGCTGTGGGGGATGCCTTGGCAAAGGGAAGCCCTTCGCTCCTCCCACGAGGCTCCAATTTCTCCTCCTCCCTTGGTTTTATTCTTATTCTCCTTGTTGGTGTGCATCCCAACTCCCAGCACACGTAGGAACATCAGTGTCAGCTCTGCAGGCCTACCTGCACGTCACAGGGTGACCCCTGTAGCTGCACTTAGTTACCTTCATTTATTTTTTTTTATATTTTCTGTTTTCAGAGGTGCCTGTCCTGCTGTGTTTGCAGGAGTATTCATTACTGTGGGTGCTGCTCACTTGCTTGCTATGTGCTGTGGTTGCAAGCTGGGTGGTGTAGGGTGTGTGTGTGCAGACAGTTGGTGTGCACAGGCAGTTGGAAATGCACAGGCAGATGGATGTGCACAGGAGGACTCATGGCCCATGTGCATGTCACAGCCCCCCTCTAGTGGCTGCTCACAGCTGGTACGTAGAAGTGCTGCAGATACCAGTGGAGCAATTTGTCCTTCATCCCGCAGAGAGGCAGAAGCTCGTGATATAGATCAGATATTAGATATCGTGGTGCAGTGCACAAAAATTCACATTTGCCCACTTATGTCTCCTTTCCGAGCATCTTCCAAAGAGCAAGTGGTGTGGGTTGGTTTTTTTTTACTATTTTGCATTTTTTGGCTTGCTTTTAAATCCCTCACCCATGCTGCAAAGGTGATGTGTAAGAGTTGGGGGGGTGAATCAAGGTGGCTTGGGCTTTAGGCGAGGGTCCTCACCCCATGTTTTTGCCCCCAGATGGACCACACCTCCTTCCCCTGTGGCTGTACCAAGGACGGCTGCGGCAACACAGAAGGTAGGATCGAGTTCAACCAGGCCCGGGTGCAGACCCACTTCATCCACACCATCATGAAGATGGAGCTGGAGAAGCAGCAGCAGAGCAGTGAGGGGGTGGCAGAGGTTGAACCTCCCTTCCGAGAGCGGTTGCCTCAGCTGGGCTGCACAGCGACAAAGGGGCCCTTGGAAGAACGCACGGCGCCGCTGGCCCCCGCCTTCCAGTTCAGCCCTGAGTTGGAAGCCCTGGGGGAGAACAGCTGCAGCAGCGACATGACGGACTCCTCCATCTCCTCCCACCCCAGCGAGGACCTGGAGGAACCCTATGAGAGCCTCCCCTCCGACAAGTCCCAGTCGGACATCGATGACGATGGCTTGGCACGCATCCTCCACTTCAACGATTCGGATGCCGAGGAGGAGGCAGACCGCTGCCAGGACAACCTGAGCTGTTTCCACCCTGCCGACTTCTTCATTGAGGACCATGGCTGCGAGGCCAAGCCCGGCCCTGGGGCCTCATCCCACCTGTCTGAGTGCCTGGACGAGAACGCCAACCAGGACAGTGGTGGGCTGCTGGAGGAGGCCATGCACGCGCGCTGTGATGGGGTGTCGTGCTGCGCCCCAGCCCCAGCTGAGTCGTGTTCCAAGAGCTATGCTGACCTCAGCCTTTCCTCTGACTCCTTGGATTTCTTCCAGTCCTTCTCGGACTATAACTTGGGACCCCTTTACAACTCCTTGAAGGAGTATGAGAACCTTGATAACTTCTCAGCGTTACAGTTTCAGTTGCCTAATTTCCCCGGTTTCCCGCAAGCTGGAGATCAGGGCTCCTGTTTCTTGGAGTCTCTCATCGGTTTGTCCGAATCCGTCCCTGAAACCCCAGCCCCTTTCACAGACAATCAGCTTTTGGAGGACGCCATCAAGTCATCGCTGATGGAAACGGTGAAGGTGTGAAGCTCCTGGCTGGCTGGGGATGCGAAGGATTGGCAGCATCGCGGTGCTGAAACCAAAGCCGAAGAACGGTTGGACGGGCAAACTTTCACTTGTGCTATGTGAAAAGGATTTAAAAAAAAAAAAAAAAAAAGAAATCAGACTTTCTGAGCAGACAAACTATTTTTGGTCTTTATAGAATGTGGACGTTTTGACATACTGCAGCTACAATCAGTCCTCTTGCTGTTTGTGCAAAAATTTCTAAACTTTCATGATGGGGTTGGGGGTGGGGGGGTGGAGGGAGGGACAAAGACTTTCAAGTATGAATTTCCTTGTGTTTTGTATGCAAAGACCTGTTGAGAAATGCTCCTTGCGAATGTTGCCAGTCGTACACACAGCCCCTTCTAGAAACGTTTCGGTGTCGCGGGAACTTTTTCAGCCAACTCTTGAAGCTGTATTTATTGTGAAAATTCGTGATTTGCATAAGGGCCAGACCAACACGCTCTTGGGTTTAAATTGGAAAAGGTTTACAGAAGAGATCCGTACACTATATGCATAATCATCCTTCATCTATTTATTGTAAATTCCAGAATTTAACTAGCCACTGAAGCTTGAACTAGCATGAAACCTTATTTAAATTGGTGATACCTCAGATGTATTATGTGCACAATCATATTTTTTGCATAATATATCTGTATTTATTTATTTTCTACCTGTAGTACATGAATAGCACTGTGGTTTGTCAATGACCTGGAAGGACAGTAAGGTCTCCAGCAGCACACGTCCTAAAGATGACCCCGGTGTCTGAGTCTGGGAGGTGCTGTCTGTTTGGTCTTCACCTCACATTGCTACAAGAGCTGAATGCAAGGTGGGTGGGAGGGGAGGGATGAGGGAGGTGTTCCTACAGCATCCTCTGGTAGTGAACCATCCTTTGTAGACGTGATAGCGCGTAGTCTGGTATGCATGATACTGCTATAGGGAGCAAAACCATCCTGTGTTTGAGAAACATGAGCTAGCTCTATTTAATGAACAAAAACCACCGAAATCTTTCCATAAATTATTTTCTAATTTATTGAATTTCCTAAGGATTTGGCCATGAGATCTTTCGTGATCGCTTATGGTGCCTGAATATGCAGAGGAACTGCCAGCGAGGGAGAAAGTCAGGGTGACCTTTGCAGCCCGTGGGGCTTTGGAGAGCAAAGTGAAGGGCAGCAGCACCCTTACGACTCCCAGAGGTCAAGGATATGGCAACTCCAGAAACTTGTGGGCCAGACTGTTTATACTCTTTTTTTCAAACAGATGAATTGGGTAAATCAAGGAAAGGAGATGAATATGAAGGTTGTTGCATTATTTATTGAGTACGATTGCAGAGAGGAGGAAAAAAGAGAAATGGTTGTGCTTAGGAGGGAGATTAGAGGCCTACTTAGATTTTTTGTTGTTTGAATCAGCCTGAGAACATGACACTATTTGGCCATGCCATGTAACTGGACCCAAACCTGCACGCCAGTGATACACTAAGTGCCTACGCCAGCAGCGTGAGCGTCTGAGTATCTCTCTGGAAACCCACAGCTGTATATTGAATTCCCCCCTTGCATAGTCACCCAGTTGGGGGAAATCATCCCAGAATGTGGGGCTGGGGACCTTTCCCTTAGCTGAACACTCGCTGTCCCCACCAGCAGGGATGGGGGCTGTTTGAGACCTGCCACTTGATGGACAAGTAGTCTTGCCATGCCACCATGGCACCCTGCCAGCAATTCGGAAAGCTTCTGGCGTATGAATAGCACGAAGGCTGGGTTTTTTTTGTTTTTGTTTTTGTTTTTTTAAATTATTGTTATTAATTATTATTATTATTATTTAATTGTACGTCTTCTCTGGTATTGAGCCGGTCAACCTTGAAGCAGTGTCAACCCGCCACGTCCTCCCACGAGGCATCCCCTGAGGCCATCGCCATGGGCAGGAGGGCGACTGTAGGAATACTACTGGCAGATGGAGGATTTCCTGGATACCTATCTATCTATCTATCTATCTATCTATCTATCTATCTATCTTATTTTTTTGTTGTCGCCGTCGTTTGTTTTGACTGAAAACCCCCCTTGGTTGTCTTCTGGTGGTAGTTGCTATCCTTCAGACTGCATCAAAAATACTGACTGTTGGAAGTCTGGTACCGTTCTGTATTTATTGGCACTAATATATTTTATAACATTCCTCAGTTTCTCTGCATATATATATATATTTATATATATAAAATATATGCATATATTTTATATATATATATATACACAACACTTTTTGTAATGAATGACAGAGATTGACTCCTGCCATTGTGGATTTTGTTTTTTCTATAATTTATTCATTTTATTTGTGTTGGTGCCAAAAAAAAAAAAAAAAAAAAAAAGATTTTTTTCTCTCTTTTTTTTTTTTTTTCTTTTCAAGGCACTGAATTGTAAATATATAATTTTGTTGCTTGTTTGTTTGTTTTTCTTCTCGGTATCTATGTAAAAAGTTGCCTGTTAAACAGTTTTTAAACTGGCTATTTATTGACACAATCTGTAATTATCTAATGTATTGATTGAAACACTTTGGTTTCAACATAGCTTTATTTTAGCTTTCTTTGTGTATATATTGTGATTATGTTGCTTAAGGGTACAAGTTAAAAAAAAATGCTTTATTTTTACCTTATCCATTTGCATTTGTTAAAAAAAAAAAAAAAGGAAAAAAGCATATTTGTCTACAGCTGCTGTCTCTCATTTCATCAAAGCAATATGAAGAAATTTCCATTACACTTTCAATAAAATAATTTTGTTTGAATGCGGCAGCGTCTTCACCCTTTCTCCTTGCGCCTCCAGCATGACTGCTTGTTACTTTCTTTTCTCTGCTGTGGCTCAGATGCTTGGATGAGGGGTGTGAGAGCTACTGCATGTCACAGCTGCTCCTTTTTTCCTTTGTTTTTGCTTTTTTTGGACTGTTTTGAAGCTCATCACCCCAGGATTCCCACCCCAAATAATGAGATGGACCACAAAATCATGACTTTGCCCAGGGACGGGTGTCCTCCCAGAGGTACCCAGTACCACGATGAAAGAAGTGTCAAAGGACGCTCGTTGTGTGGGACGCTGCCCTCATCCCCATGCCTGTAGCTCTGTCCAGACCTGGACATTGAAACTGCACCGGGCAGAGCATCTTTAGCAAGGAAATGGGAAACGGTGGTTGTATCAAAGCCCAGCAAAGTGCTGGCACGGTGGGTTGGAGTTGTCTGGCTGGAAGGTCACTGTGTTGAGGCCATCTCCTAGGCTGTCCCACTAATGCAGCTCTTTCTGCAGGACCTTCCTGCTGGCTGGTGCCAGCCTATGATGTGTGGCACTGAGGATTCAGGAATGGAAAGGCCAAATTCATCTGAGCACAAATCAGAGACGTGAACACGGAACATGAGCTGGATTTGGAACCACGTGTTTTTTCCCCATCAACCTTTGAGCCCCTCAAAATCCAGACTGAGTGGGAATAAAAAACACTGTAGCTCATTGCAAAGGTGTTTCCCACTGTCACTGTAGTTAGCGCTGATGAACTGTTAAATGTTCATCTTCACTGGGCCAAAACAGCCTACAACAAACTGTCATGGTCATCACAGCCTTCCTGCTTTTCCACCCCAGCGGGAGCCTCCTGTGTCACTCGTGTCCCTCCTTGGCAGCCTCCATGGCAAGGCTGAAGCCAGCTGCAATTCAG
Organism: Tympanuchus pallidicinctus; assembly: GCF_026119805.1. NCBI lineage: Eukaryota > Metazoa > Chordata > Aves > Galliformes > Phasianidae > Tympanuchus > Tympanuchus pallidicinctus. The sequence goes on from NW_026294747.1 coordinate 64,257,460, forward strand.
CATGTGGTGGGACAGACGTGCCCAGACCCGATGACACACGGCTGTGATTCACTGCCGTGGGCAGCTCCTTCAATGGACCCAATAAATCCCGCCTCTGCAGCTCCAGCTTGAGCTGTGCACTCCCCACCTTCCTCACCCTCTTTACTGTCGTTAGTTTTTCTCCTCTGTGCAGCTACCCTCGCTCCTAACACCCCAAAGCACACAATTATTCATTGTTTGCTTTCATTTCATTCTTTAGTTGCTGCTGAAAGAGTTAAAGCATCTTTGCAAGCAGCAGACAGACAGCAGTTCTCTCCCTACATAGGGACTGAGTCATTTGTTGCGCAGAGCTGGCACCAAGCAGGAAGGAGATGTCTCTGTTCTGGGCAGGAACAGCCATAAAGTGATAAAAAGATGGACTTCATGTGCAGTAGGGAAAAAAAAACACCCCAGGAGCTGCAGGGCAATGCAAGCCCAGGGTGTTGCCTGGGACGCTTTCATAAAGACAGCTTTTCCCACATCAAGGACCTGCGTCTACTCTGAAGATCCAAAATAAACCACTTTTTATCCTTGCAGCACAGAAATCCTCGTCACTCCATAAGGGTCCCTCTATCTAATCAACCAGTATTGCACACCAGCACAACAGCAGCTTAATTTGAACCCCTCGAGGTTTCCTTTGTGCTCATCCATCTCAGGAGCATCCCAGGTAATGGGTGTTGCTAAATGTAGAGAAGAAAGGTAAGTAATTCCTAGAATCACTGAAGTAGTAAGGAGCACTAAGATCATCTAGTCCAATCACCAGCCCATGCCTGTGACAGCTCTAGGCCATGTCACTCACTGTGACATCCACTCTTTTCTTGAACATCTCCAGGGATGGTGATTCCCCATCTCTCTGGGCAGCCTGTGCCAATGCCTCACCACCCATTCAGGGTTCCTAATATCCAACCTGAACCTCCCCTGACACAACTTCGTGCCAGTACCTCTCGTCCTAGCTCTATTTCTTGCTAGAAAACAATAAATATTCTTCTTTTGACAGACACCTGGCTAAAGGGAGAATTCAGATGAGTCACTGATGGAAAGAAGCAAGTTTTCTCCCTCACAGCTTCATCTACGAGGAGTTTTAAATACGGCTTGAACCACACATTTCATCAGCCTGCTTTATATCACCAGGATGCTGTGAACAGCAGCATTGCCATCTGCTGGGCAGCAGCCCCAGCTGCCTTCTCCTTCAGCTCCACAGCACATTTTGCCCAGAGAGTGAGGTACCGAAATGCCTGAGGCCTGGAGCTCAGAGCAGAGCAGGCTGAGGCAGGGCTCACGGCCATACAGCTCCAGTGCTGAGCTCTGCTCTCTTGGGACAACGATAGGGCCCGAGGGAACAACGTGGAGCTGTCAGGGGAAGGACAGCTGGGGGTGAGGGAAAGGCTGTGCCTCACAGGGCAGTGGGCATGGAATGGGATGCCCAGGCTCAGAGCTGCCATTTGGACAAGGTTGCAGGAGGAAGCTGCCACCACAGCAAATAACATTCCTCCAAAATAAACCTGCTCTATTGAGAGCGTTATCTACTCCACTTCTAGGAAATAATGACTTGGATACTACTTTGGAGTAAATAGAGATGAGAATTTAATGGTTCGTAAGTGCTTTTTATATTGAAAGCTTCCCAAAGTGCTTTGCAGTAATTAGGGCTGAATAGCTGTGAGGAGAGGTGGGAGCACATTGCATTCCCAAAAATATGGGTCAATTTTGCTCAGGAGAGGAAACAATTGGGTGATGAAGTGATGTAAATTTGACTATTGTACTTAGAGGTTTATCTGACAAAACACGTCCGGGGTAGGATGTGAATGAGGGCACATCCATAATATAAGCATGGAATCATAAGATCATAGAATCATAGAATCATAGGATCATAGAATCACAGGATCATAGAATGGCTTGGATTGAAAAGGACCTCAAAGACCATCTAGTTTCAAAGTCCCTGCTATGTGCAGGGTCACCAACCAGCAGACCAGGCTGCCCAGAGCCACATCCAGTCTGGCCTTGAATGCCTGCAGGGATGGAGCATCCACAGCCTCCTTGGGCAGCCTGTTCCAATACGTCACCACCTTCTGAGTGAAAAATTTCCTCCTAAATCATCTCAATCCAGCTGTGACATGACTGAGGGCTCCACTGCCAAGAGTATCTCCGTGTGATCTCTAAGAGTATCTCTGTCAGATCCTCTAAGAACTCCGGGTGTGCTGTGTTTGGGGCCATCGGAGATGTTCGAAGCTCTGTAGACAGCTCTATGGGGTTGGTGGAGATGAAATGGGGCCTCAGAAACCTGTGCTTCTCTGAATCAGCAGCAGGATGGGATGTCCTCAGTTGTCCCTAGTGGCCTTGTCCTCCATACTGGATCCCTGAATCCCAGAGCTGTGTTGTACAGCATCTACAACCTTACCAAACACCTCAAGATGTTGTGGCCGTCCTGTACCTCACCAGAGCACCCTACACGTGCTAGGATCAGACTCAGAAGGTGCCTTCAGTAGCCATGAGTGCTTCCTTTTTTTGTTCTGCTAAAGGACATGGGGAACATCAGTTTTCATAAACATGGACAGCTTTAGCTGCATACTCATCACCCAGCTGTGGAAAAAGCAAATATTTTATTACATAATATTTAATATTATGGTACCCAATGGTGTTTTTGCTGTCCTATTGGATATTGTATCTCTGTAAGACCTAGTACCTTCACATAATAAAGCCTGTTGGAAGAACAGCATTTTCCACAGGTGCCTGAGGTAAGGTTACAGATTTTCCTGTAGTGCTCAGAAGCAAGGCTCTTGAATACCAAGGCATGGAAGAAGCACATGCAATGCCACGTGAGTGCTCCCAGGCCATCGCCTCCTCTTATCCTATGCCATAAATCACAGCTGAACAGCACAAACTGTTCCTGTCATGGGAACCCGGAAAAAAAAATGCTCCTTCTTGGTGCTGTGGACGTGATAATGACTCTAAACAGCCTCTAACACGTGGTTCTCCTGCAGCTGCAGCATAATATTTCTCCTCCTGGTTGCCATCCTTAACCTCTTTGTGGCTCAGGCACTGAGCACACAGAGATAGACCCAATCTCAGGCACCTCAAAGCCAGCAGAGACTGCACTCCTTCACCTCTCAGCATCCAGGAGGGTTCTGGAAAGGATTGAGGGACTCCTGTGGAAAATCCCACTCTCTGAAGCCTTTGATCATGTATACTCAGGGTGCTGCTCTCACTTGGTTCCTAAGCAAACTGCAAGGGCTATGACTCCATTATTAGTGAGTCTAACAGATCTAGAAGTGAAGCAGCTGAACTTCTGTCACAGCAGAAGTCACAGGCTGTCTTAAAAGTAGCAAGAACCACTCACTAATATTAAAGGGAAGAAAAGCTAATTCATTATTTTTTTTTTGTCTTTGCCTGTGTCAGAGGAGGACAATTGCCAAAATTCTGAATACAGAAGAGACATTGTCAAGGGCAGCCTGATAAAGCAATGAGCTACAAACACAGCTGGGGCTCCAGTCCTTTTGTAAATCCTGAATAAAGCGCTGCTGGTTTCATTTTCACTTGCGCTCACCGCAATAAGCAGAGTTTATCTGTTTTCCAGTAGGACCTCCGGGTAATGGCAGTAAAAAGAAGCTCCCGGTTGCTTATCTGAGCGTCTGCGAGCCAACACAAAGGACAGAGTGCAAGGCTGTATACACGCCGTTTTATCAGCCCGCAAAACTTCTTCGGGAGCTGGTGATAAGCACATCAAGCATTCCTCCGGTTTGCCAATGCCCTCTAGTGGCATCTAAGCATTCACTTTGCATCTCTGTCTGAAGCAGGGTGAAAGATCAGCTTGTTACCCCCTATTGTAAGCACGTTCACTAACGGCATGGGTAATTAAGAAAGAGTGTGTGTTGATGTCGTGCTGTCTCATTTGTGAGGTGCACGTATGACTTGCTGCAGAGCAAAGTGTGTAACATGGTCTGTGGGCTGTGAAACCTGAATTTCTTTCCACCTTCCTATCCTTATGTAGGTTTCTCAGGATGCAAACTCATTTCAAGTGCTGGCATTAATGCAAATGTATCTCCTCTTATGTAAATCAGCAATCAGCTTGATTTCCACTCCCAGGAAGTCAGCAATTATGTGTAAAGTCAAGGTTAAAGCAAAGAGAGCTTTACCATTCCTTTGATTAAGTGCACAGTGAGATGCCCAGCTGTGCAGGAACAGCAGCAGGAACTCAGAGGGTGAGAAGGATGCAGCAGTAGTAGCAAGAATGAGGATGAGGACAAAGGTTTTAAGTCTTTATATACATATATGTACATATAAAGTATATGTATATATATGTATATATATATGTATATAAGTATATATATATATGTATATATAAAGTATATGTGTATATATATATGTATATAAAGACTTAAAACCTTTGTATATACATATATATGTGTGTGTGTATATATATAGATTATATATATATGAAACTACAAAGTATTTGGCACCCAGGCCATGCAGAAATGGTGTGTGTGCCTTTGAACAGTGGAGTAGCTCCATATAAGAAACATGGAAAAGAGACCATGGAGCTGGAAATCTGCATTAGCTGGTTTTGCTCATTACTGTGTTAAGATGCCTGTAGTGGTTTAAATATGCTCACAAAAGGTTATGAATTGGCTTAGGGAAATTCATTTCAAAAGAATCACAATCATTTAGATTGGAAAAGACTGCTAAGGTCATCTAGTCCAACCACCAACACATTAGTCCAACCATCAGCTTATCAAAGTTCTCTGGCTAAGCCCTTTCACTGCACCTGATGACATCACAGCCACTGTCTTTAAAGCTTCCACGGTTGAAGAATACCATGAGCAGTCTTCCAGGTCATATCAAGTGAAGTGAAATTGACGCCTGCTTCCAGAAGTCTCCACAACCCCACCACAATGATCGTGAAGCAATGCATGCTCTTACCAACCTAAGTCCCTTTTTTTGGCTGATATCCCTTCCTTCAGAGAGCTACCAGATCTTTTCTTGTTCCCTCCATAGAGGGAACCCTTTCCAATCGCTGTAACAAACACTTCAGGTTTTGTGCTGGCATGCTAAGTGGAGAGAAAGAACAAATATGCTATAATCTATACCACTTAGCTGCTGAGAGATTCACCCTTTCCTAGCTTAAATATTCCAATTACAATTTACTCAGGCAACCAAGAGGAAGAAGATATTGAATCATCTTCAGTGAAGTGGTAGCAATTTTCCAAGCATTTAATGCTAGCATGTTTGATAAGAAGCTGTTGTCTAAATCCTTGCTTAATGTTACTATGCTCAGAACTTGTTAAACGGATCAAAAATGTTCCCAACTTGGAAAAAAAAAAAAAAAAAGAAACTGAAAACAAACCCACAACTAAAAGAAAGCAAGGACCTGTTCAAGGCGTTGCCCAAGGTTACCCAAACACCTCCACATTGCACAGTTCCCACTGGGCCGTGCAGAAGAAATAACACCTGACAAATTTCGGATCGGGTTAAAACCCAAGCAGGGATAACCCAGCCAGCACTTCAGGCTGGTAACTGTCGATGCACATGTTGCATTCCCTTCTAAGAAAAGCATCTGTCCACCCAGCTGCCTGCTGCTCCATGTAACATGACCGGATCTTTATCGACTGGGTAATAAGAGCATTAGCCAAAGGGGAGGGTGGTTCAACCTTGGCTGGATGTGCTGGTCCTGTTTTCTAGCATCCTTTTCTCCTCCCTTCCTCCTGCTGAATGTACTTCTCTCTGCCTGCACCCAAATTGCTGGCTCTCAGTTCCAGGGGTGGCAGAGATCTGGGCTAGGAGGAAAAAAAGAGGAAAATGGGAAATGCTGTGGCTGGCAGAGATCTGGTCACCCTCATAGGAGTGCAAAACATCCCCGACTTTTTCCCAGGTGGAGCAGACCATTACCCAGATGGGTATTCCACCTGACCATGGCAAGTGGTGGTCCTTGCAGGGGGAAGTGCCAAGAGGTGCATTCCATCTTTGCTAGCAGCCTTAACATAGCCCTTAAGATGAACATATAGAAGCCCTTGCAATGAGTAACATTGTGACAGATGGCAGCGGAGGGGCAGACTGACAAAATGGCATCTGACATGGAAGTGTAGATGAAGCAAAAGTGTGAAACTGAATCTCTCCATGCGGAAAAAATGGCACCCATTGACATTCATTGATGTTTGCTGAACGTTTATGGAGACCGTGAGCACAGTGAGGTGGGAAATGATGTTTCAGCAGTGGCAACAACAGCAGTGGGTCATCCCTGCTGGGGCAGATTTGTATGAGCACAGCATGTGGGCTCTTGTCCATTGCTGGCAAAAATGCAGAGCTCATGGTGGTGACTATGTTGAGAAATAGTGTTTTGTCACTGAAAATTTGCTCTATCAGTGTTGCTGTGCTCAGTTGTATTTTCCATGGAAATAGTTTGGAGGCATTACTTTTGGAGCAACCTACATATCTGCACCCTAAAATAATTCCTCTTCTCTCACTGCAGCCTAGGCAAACTGAAAGGTTGGTTACTTGTGATCTAGAGGAATGTTTTCCTTTTTTTTCAGGAGCCACCTCTGCTAATATTCATCCAGTCGCATTCCAGACATCCAGTGTAAAGCTCAACCACTCTAAGCACTTACTGACATGCATTAGGCATCTATCTAGGAGCACACAGATTCTTCAGTACAACATAAAAACCCAGAGACTTCTTTCCACGATGAAGCAAAATTTCTTCAGGACAAACAGAGCATCAAAGTATAGGCAGTAAACCACCTCGAACTGCAGTCAAAGATCAGTTGTCAGCATGAGAAATGGTTGGTATAATTCCATACACGGCACGGACCTGAATTTTCTCTCCGGATCATTTTCACCCAAGTTTCTATCGAGGAGTTTGTTTTAAAAGTAGGTGCAGGGTTCTATAAGTACTGACATCAGCAGGTCTGGGGCTAGACAGGGTTGAGGGACTCGGCTCAGTGGGCATGGTGGTGATGGGCTGATGGCAGGACTAGAAGATTCCAGTAGTCTTTTCCAGCATTAATGATTCTATGATTGTAGACATAATAAAGTAAAAAAGGAAGAGTTAAGAAAATGAACTGGAAAAGAGAGCAAGGTTCATTCATCCAAGTACTGAAATCTGCTGCCCATGGGATGGACATGGTAGGACCAGGGTTTTTTCTTGTGTAATTTCACCAGCCCTATTTAACCAATCCTTTGTATTTTCTTGGAAGCCATAGAAGTTCATTGTGATGTTTAGCACTGAAACATTTTTTAAGCCATTGAACATTTTTTCCCTTTACATCATAGATCATTTTTAGCTCCCAGTTAGTTTTGGCTAGGAGGTCAGAGAGTGGCCTCTTAGCCAAACAGTCTCTTCTCTCATTTCCACCACATTCATCACCCTTGTTAGACCTGGCCAGCTTTCTCATTTTCTATTGCTAATTTATTATTCCAAAGATTCTGTGTGTGCTCTCTATGTACAATTCTGTTGAAGAACATTGTTGTCTGTTTATTCTCCTTTTGGACACCGTGCCATTTAGATTGAGTAATTGTTTGTCCACAATCTGTACTCTACAGCAAAGCAAATGGTATACTCATTTTGCAGCTGAGTGGCTTTGATGTTGGGTTGTGCTGTAATGCCCAAAGGAGAAATAAATTACACTCCAGATGATGAATTACAGCTGTTTTCTGAATTCCTCCACTTCAGACATTGTTTTAGTGTAGAGCTCCGGGGGGACTGTCTGCGTTTTGCTATATGCTTGGTGAATGAGGTGAACCTCTTGGTCATATGTGAATGAAGAGAGGGGAGTAAGAGCACTAGGACTGGGAAGTACTGCTCCATGTAAGAGGACTTGGCAAGGGTGAAAAACCTTGATTTATGAGTTATGACTGACTGTAGGTGAAGGAAATCAATTAAAAAACCCACAGAAATTGGAGTAAATGGCTGATTAGTTTTTGGTATCACAGAAATACAACAAAGCTCCAATTCAGAAATGTAGCTCGAGATGCTGAAGCCTAGTGCTGCCATCCAAAATGTCAAAATTCTCTGTCTGGAGACTTACTCATTAGAAGTGGCAAATCAATTGAGTGTTTTGCAAAGTGTAAGAACGTGGTTTGGGCATTGTAAAGGTTGCTGCAAAAAGGTGCTGTGCTTGACAGTTAAATGATAACGCACAGGAAAACCCCCAAGACTGCAGTCTTTATACCCTATCTTGCAAAGCATAGAGAATTGTTTGAGAAGACAGTTGAATCTCTTCCAAAAAGGCTCCATAATCCTGACAAAAGCTGGGCAAGCTGGAGGTTGGGCTACATGATCTCCTGAGGTCCATTCACCCTGAATTATACTACGAGTTATTTTGATTGAGTGTTCAGAAAAATTGCACTGTCACTCTCTACAGGCAGAGGCCTTGGATTTGACACTGAAAAAACACTGCTCACAACAATGGGAAGAGCAGATGAGTCCATCAGAGCGGAGAAAAACACTTCTGTGAGTTATAAACAGTCCATCAGAAAAACTGCTGTTACGAGGCACTCGAAGAGCCGAAGTCTAAGAGGATTTAGACAAATCTCCTATTGCTGCTCTGTGTAGCTCTGTTAAAGTATCTCAGAGTTTGACTGTGATGAGCCTATCTGAAAGGAACAGAGAACAACCAGTCACCTCAATACGAAGTTACCATATTTACCTATAAAAAGCACTAGGAGAAAGGATCATCATCTTAAAAAATTGTGAAGCATTTGCCTTCATTTGCCTTTAAATACAAAACTATAAGCAATAGGAAGTGTAATAATCTCTTTAGGTAGACATTTAACTTACTTTACAACGTGTTGATGGACATACAGGTGATCTCACACATATGACATCCCTTCACTTACAGTTTCAGAGTTCCTACAGTTTTACAGAACGTGTTTTATTCCAGTTCATATACAGACATCAATGCAAAGTCAACCACTTAAAGAAGAGATAAATCAGGCATCAAGTGTATAAAATGTTAAGGAAGGAGGAAGTAGCCCTGGAGGAGAAACGGTTTTGCTATTTACTTTTCTCCCTGTACCACAGCTCTTGCATTGAATCGTGACTGCATAAGTACCTAGTGCTCACATGCTTAGAAAATGCTTCTGCAGTTAATCAAGTACATGTGCTTAGGTGCTGAATGAATTTAAACACCATCAATGGCACGTGCTGCTGAAAGCCTGCCAATTCAAATCCCACTCTGGAAGGCAGATGCTTACATCTCTCCAAGATTCTATCTGAAATGTCAAAATTGATGCTCTTAATCTCACCCCAAAACACTAGCAAAGTGAAGAGCTTTACTCAGTGCTCCCTTTGTGAGACAGTGAACGAGAGGATAGGCTGGTCATAACAGATGTTAACTACGTTGCTTAACACAATGCACAAAGTTACACCTGTACTACAGCACTGACAACAAATTAAATAATGAAGAGCAGTATTCAAAAAAGAGCAGCTTTTTCTGCAGTCTGGAAGGAACTGCTTGGAGCAACTGGCAAGGATAATTTATAATTAGAGCAGCATACAGCAGTAGGGTATTGGCTTCCGTGCTCTTCAGTTACGGGTGCTTAACATAACACAAAACTGATGAGTTGGGCAAGTTCCATCAGCTGTGCCAAGGGTAATGTTACCTACACGCCTGAGCTGCTCTAACAGCTTGTTGCTACAAAAAAAAAAAGGGACTTGTTATCACTCCACTCCTGACAACATGGTCCTGAGCTGCCTTGAATCAGCTCTGGGAGCTTTCATTTCACGTGGTCAAATGATTTGACTCACTAACCTGGGGGAAAATTGTTGGCATTTTTGCTCTGTTATTTCTCTGTCATTTTAGAAAGTTGAATCAGGCAGGTATGGAATTGGATGGTTTCAGAGCCTGTGCAAAGAAGCAGGTGACACCACGTGGCAATCATCAGATTTATGTCCCAAACACTCAACTTCTGGTGTTAGAAAATCAATCTCTTTCAGTTCCTCCCCACTGAAGCTGTTCCATCCTGTATAAATAAGATATTAACTAGAGTAGGAATGAAAACCTGATTTGTGCTCTGTGTAGAACCTGGCTGTTGGACTACAGTGTCAACATCTATTTTCCTTCCCAGCACATTTCTCATATATATGAAAATGCACACACAAGAATAGATCTTTCACTCCATGTTTGTTCATGAGAAAGATGATGCAGCTTACATGCCTACTTCCAAATATGTGTGCACGACTGAGAATCCCTGTGAAATAACAAACCACCATTGAAGTATCATGGCTCTTCCTAGTGGATAGTATAGCTGGTTCTCCCCATCTCCCATCTCAGTCCTTTCCATTCTTAAGTCCACTTCAATGAATGCTTCTGTTAAAGTGCTTCACTACTCCAACACAATTTGCTGACACTGATGGGGTAAGTGCAGCTATGCGTTTCATCACTGCTTTTTATCGAGGGATAATCCTCAGTATATAAAATACATCCCTTTTCACTCTGGCACTCCAGGACTGATGGACTTTAAAACATGCCAGGGATGGTGCTGTCTGCAAGCAGATGAAATGTATTGAAAGGACTATGGTTGCATAAAAATTCCTGCATAGATAGACATACAAACCCTCACTTGCTCCATCTCCTGGCATTATGGACACAAAACACCATGATCTCTGATCTCTGGCATTGAGACCTCCATACAAACACCATGGAGAGCCTCTTGACTGGGAGACAGTTAGAAATGGAGTTTAATCAGACTGTTGATGAGCTGCAGGGAATGGCTAGACAAGCATATTAATCACAGCCTGTTTACAGGCAAGTGACCACTTTTAACTCCTTATACTTCTGTTTTCCCATGCTTTTTCCTCCCTAAACCAACTTGATCCTTTCCTTTCTCCACCTGCAGCAGTAGCAGGACTCTAAACTGAACCAGTTTGTTTTGACCATACCAAAACCTGCTTTCACTGCCAGGAGAACAGGAGCAGACAAGAGCGCTTTTCCTTGCTGGAGAACACTTGGACATAAGGATTGAACATCCTGGTATCTATCAGCTGTCCTGGGCCTGATCCTCTCAGCAGCTACCCACCAATGCATTACACAATCTGTCTTCCTAGAGAGGTCACTACAACCACGTGAGTTAGAGGCAAAATAATCACATTCATCTTCAACAATGAAGATAAAGGCACTGCGTCCTCAACACGGAAGGAACTACAAGCCAGTCAGCCTAAAATCAGCCATTAAGAAGGCTATGGTGCAAATTTTGAGTCATGAAGGCGAAGAAGATCATCCAGTATGGATTTACCAAAGGCAATTGCACCACAGTCAACCCAGTGCCTTCCACAGTGAGTTGTCTGGGACGAGGGCAGAGGATGTTTAGCCTCTGGTATGGAATAACCACATGTAACTGTGCATGCTGAGGGGACTCTAGAAAAGGATCACGATGAACAACAAATTGCACAGTGAACCCTTGCAGCAAACAAAGCCTACCACAATTTAAGCTGCATTAGCAGGTGTGTAGCTAGCAGACTGTAGGAAGAAATTTCCCTCACTATTCAGCATCTGTAAGACTGTATCCTTGGAGTAGTAGTCCAGTTGGGTGTCCCCCAGGGAAAGAAAGACACTCAGATACTGGAACAAGCCCAGTTTGACTCCCACATGACTAGGGGAGCATAACCTAGAGAGTTAACCAGTTTGCCTTTTAATATAAAGCCTCACTTTATGAGCAGAGCACTTCTTCAGGCTCCATTGGAAGTTACTTAGTCACTTAAACATACACTTACACAGCCATTTTAATGCCCCCAAACACCTGATACATCCTCACTGGGCTGACATAGGACTTGCAGGAGACTCATTCACTTCTGAAGCTTCAAGGTAACTTATACCAAATGCTATTCAAGTAATTTCAACATACTCAAGCCTGCACTACTGGTTGCCTGCTACCAACTCAGTTAGCCTGCCAGGCTCCTCCCTCACTGAATGCAGCTTAAATGCTGGAATATTTCCAAAATCTCTATTTGTATAGGAAATACCTTGGCCTGACAACCTGAGTAATTTTGATAGCACTGGCGTGCTGGTACAGTAACTGAGCAAACAAAGAATTTGCTCAGTCTCTGCAAGTCTCAGTAATAAGACAAGTAAGCCTATTAAATAAGAGATGCTGTACTGCTGCATTGAATTGAGTTGCTTTGGAAGCACCCAAAAGTTATTTGTCAGTGAACATCAATATATTATTTATATTCAATGCCACCAATATAATGTTTATATTCAATTTACATTCAAAGTCTCCCTTGTGAATAGAGCTTGAAACAACAAAATCAACAGAGCTGGCAACAGCTGAACTTTGGCCTCTTCATAGACAGAAATACACTTATCATCATAGAGTCATAGGATCATAGAATCACAGAATGGCCTGGGTTGAAAAGGACCACAGTGCTCATCTAGTTCCAACCCCCTGCTGTGTGCAGGGTCACCAACCAGCAGACCAGGCTGCCCAGAGCCACATCCAGCCTGGCTTTGAATGCCTCCAGGGATGGGGCATCCACAGCCTCCTTGGGCAACCTGTGCCAGTGGTAAACCTCTCCTGTCTTAGTTTAAAACCATTCCCCCTTGTTCTATCATTTCTTATATATGCTTCTCCAGGATTGCAAGACTCTATTGATGATCATTTGAAGTTTTTATGTATGGTGTATATATGAAAACCCTGCCTTACATCGTCCTGGAGACAACTATATGTTCACAGTCCCTGTTCATGAGCATCCTGTCCTTGTCCTCAAAGAGGACGTATCTGTACAAGCAGATATGACTGAAGATCTGGACAAATTTATTGTTTGCCACTGAAGTGGGTAATCTTATCAGATACACAATTTCTGATGAACGCTACAGAAAACAAGTATGCAAGAAGCCAAAGAAATGTATTCACACCATGCAATTCTTCTGCCATATTGCACAACTACTTATACAACGGGGGAAAAATCCTCTGTTGTAAGGGTACTGCCTAGAAGTGCCTGTTTTTCTCCACTAATTGAAAAAGAAAAAGAAACCTGTGACTAATCAGTTAGCTTCATACAATCTATGTGCTCATCTAACCACATTTGAGAATGGTCAGCGCACGTTTCACCTATTGACTCTCGTTTACGTTGGAAGCCTTAGAAAAGACCCATCCTGTGAGCGAGTTGTAATTGTCAAGCACACAAAGGGCTTTGAAAAATAAGCATTTGAAGTTTACAGTGCTCTGCAGAATCTGTCGGTCGCATGTCACGTTGTTTTAGTTCCATTATGATGGAAGATAAAGTGCATTTCCTTCACAAGGAAAGGAAAGACCACACGCAGGTTTTTCTAAGGCTGTCATTTTTCTAATTCTAAAATGCCATAACACCAAAGTGCCGTAACAGTGAAATGCCACATTTCAAGTGATTTCAAACTTTGTAAGAGTCAAAATGTATTGCTAAATGGCTTGCTAATTTTCATGTCCACAGCCTGACATCCCACCTCACAGAATTAGCTGTATTTTTATCGTGTATTGACTTTATTATAAAAGGAAAATCCACTACTGACAAAGTGTTACGGAGAATACCTCAAGTGTTACTCTTGGCCATTGCCTGATTTAAGTTCTTTACTATGAGACTGGTGAGGTGCTGAAACAGGCTGCCCAGAGAGGTTGTGGATGCCCCATACCTGGAGGTGTTCAAGGCCAGGTTGGATGGGGCCCTGGGCAGCCTGCCTAGCATTAGATGTGGAGGTTGGTGGCCCTGCCCTCAACAGGGGGTTGGAGCTTCATGATCCTTGAGGTCTCTTCCAACCCAAGCCATTCTCTGATTCTATGATTGATAATACAACCCTACTTTCACTATCTAATAAACAATTAACAGAATGACATCTAGAGAGTGAGATTTCAGAACACATTCGCTAAGAAATTTGACAACCATTCTCACCCACCAGTTACAGACCAGCACATTCAAGTACAGCTGGGTTCCCTTTTTACCATGCCCTGGATATGATAGACAGCCCTCCCTGCATATCATCATAAACCCTTCTAAATGGAAGGAGGAACACTGCTCAGAAAGCCTTTCAGTACCAGTCTACTTGCTTCTGTCATATAATTACATCAAAGTAGCTCCAAAATGACAACCAAATCCAAGCAGACCTGCAAGAAGAGTTTTATCCCCTAACAAGGACTTACTTTCCCACTGCAGAAAAAAATACAAACATTCTTACTTAACAGAAAAAGAGGAAGAGGTTCGGAGTAGTGTAGACATATCCATTAAAAAAAAACTTCTACCCATTAGCTATCAAAAATACTTGTGTAATATATTCCTTTCTCTTTTCTCTTTTCTTTCATTTCCCAGCTCTCAAACAGCTTCACAATCTATTATATTAGCAGCTATTAAGATAAAATTGTCCTAATGCATTAAATGTTGAAAAGTCATATAGATAGAAAAAGTCAAATGAAACGAGTCTCCTAATTCGCACAAACAATACTCCCCTCAGCACTCTCCCAGCCCTTGGATGGTTTTAGCTCAGAAAATATCTTTTGCTGCAGTTGTTTCTGTCTACATATTGGCTTTCCCTGGATTTTTCTTTGGTGAACTCGTCCAGTGCTTCCTTGGGGCCAAGTGAACTCTTGGCATCACAGCCTCCTGTGGTAGGGAGCTGCAGAACTCAATGAGCTGTTACATGAAAAATCACCTCCTTCTGCTTAATTTGAACCTGTGCTCTCACAATTTCAACAGTTCCCTTGTTAGAAAAGGGAACAAGAGCAAACACTCAGCTCCCGACTACTTCCCCTGTACCACAAATGACTTTGTAGCACATGCTCTCTCTTTCTCTTCAATTGCTTCTCACCTAAATGAAGAAGTGCTGGCTTGCTTCATCATTCCCTATGTGTGATACCTTCAACTATTATTAATGCTCTCTTTCAATCTTTTCAGTTCTTATTGGTTGTTTTTGATTTTTCTTTAGGAAAAGACAAGGGAAAATGGAATTCATATGGTAATTCACCAATGTCTTCCTTGCTATTCCTTTTTGCTTTTACAGCAGTTCTTGGTTACTACCAATAGCTGAAATGCCTCTTTGTAAACCTCAGGTCTCACAGCAGGCTGTTGCTGAACAGCTCAGAGCCCACAATTTCACACGTGCAGTCAGTCAGAGCTTTTCCTGACACATATCCTTTTGTGTTTACTTACACTTCGTTATATCTATGCTTTTATTGCCCACCTAATCTTTCACGAACCTTTTACAGTTCTGGAATTGCTCCTTACTTTTACTGCTCTGAATAATTCCATCGGTGTATTTTGTCATTTCACTGCTTATCCCTTTTGCCAGCTTATTACTATTTATTACAGCCAATAGGTGTGCTAACTCATTTCTGAATTCCTCTGAAGAGCTTGTGCAATTGCCAAAAACCGTAAGTTTGGAAGTCTCCTTGGCATTCACCTTAAGTGAAGGCAGATCCTCTGACAGGTTTCCCACAAAAAAAAAAAATGTTATGGGGTGGGATCCTCCTCACTGTCTTCCACAGTAAACATCAAAGCAAATAATTCCATTGGGCTTTTAGGCTGTGGTCTTATATATTCTTTTGTAATGGGGTCAAAGTCTCTGGCATTTTCTTCTGGTGTTTGAAGAGAGAATGAAGAAACTCTTCCATTGTTGAGGAATTACTGATGCAGAATCAGAGTTCATCCTAAGACGAATGGAGTGGAAGATAAGAAATTTAAGGAAGAAGGGAAATATCAGCAATTCTTAGTGATTACCAAGGCTCCGTATGCCTTGGTTGGATGGCTGCAGCCGGATGGTTGTTGTCAATGGCTTTGTGGCCAGTGATGAGTGGTGTCCACCAGGAGTCCGTCTTAGGATCGGTGCTCTTCCATTGCAATGACAGGCAGTGGCACTGAGTGCACCCTCAGCAGTTTGCTGATGACACCAAGCTGAGTGGTGCCGTTGACACAACAGAAAGAAGGAATGTGATCCAGAGGGACCTGTGCAGGCTTGAAAAGTGGGCTCATGTGAACCTAATGAGGTTGAACAAGGCCAAGGGCAAGGTGCTGCACTTGGGTCGGGGCAATCCCAGCTGTATGGACTGGGAGAAGAACTCACCGAGAGCAACCCTGCGGAGAAGGACTTGGGGTCCTGATGGACAACAAGCTGCACACCAGCAGTGGTGTGAGCCTGCAGCCCGGGAGGCCGACAGCAACTCGGGCTGCATCAGCAGAGGGGCGGCAGCGGGGACAGGGAGGGGACTGTATGAATATTCTGTTCTGTGATTCTGTGACTGCCTCGTGGGGCCATGAAGCAATGCTGGGGGAGGGATTGGAGCCGTGGGATCGCGTCCAGGGGAGGGCATGGGGATGCTCAGAGGGCAGGGGGATGCTCAGAGGGCACGAGGATGCTCAGATGGCTGGAGAGCTCCTGCCGTGCCGGAAGGCTCGACGAGCTGGGGGTGGTCAGTCTGCGGAAGGCTCCCGGGAGACCTCACTGCGGCTTTCCAGTACTCAAGCTTACAGACAGGAGGGGAAGCGACTTTTTACACGGTCTGATAGCGACAGGACAAAAGGGAACGGTTTAAACTGAAAGAGATTCAGACTAGATGTCGGGGAATTTTTTCACTGAGAGGGCGGTGAGACACTGCCACGGACTGCCCAGAGCAGTACGGACACCCTCGTTCCAACCCGCGCAGCCGCACACGCGGCACAGCCGCCCCTCGTGGCGGGGCGGGGCGGCAATGACGGCGGGCGGGAGCGGAGGCGTTGCTACGGGCGGTGCCTCCCGCATCTCCCTGCTCGGCGCTCTGCTGCTCAGGTCTGCGGGGCCGTTCGTCGAGTTCGGGCGGCGGGGAGATGCTGCTCGGCGCCGCCGCTTGAGCCGCGCTGCCAGGCATGGGGTTGGGCTCGAGCTCCGAGCTCCCGGACGGCGGCGCCGAGGGCTTCCACGTACACGGGGTGAGGCGGCGCGGGGCGGTGGGGGTTGTGGCGCCGCGCTGCCTCAGGCGGGCCGGGCCCGCGCTGCCTCAAGGGGGAGGAACTCGTGTGTGAAAAATGGTGGTGCTGCACCTGGGGAATGTGTGTGTGTGCGTGGAGGAAAAGCCCCAAGGGGCGATTGGAAGCAAATACGTAAATATCTGAGTTCACGGTTGTGGACTGCTTCCAGTATCTTGCGCTTGCTGTGTCGTTTCTGGTTCAGTAGAAGGTAAATATTGACTCAGGTGTAATAATTAACACCGTGTCTCTTAACGTGATTGCAGATTCGTATACAATCAAAATGTATACATATATGTTCTTCAGGTTCAGGAGAACTCCCCTGCTCAGCAAGGAGGGCTGGAGCCTTTCTTTGACTTCATCGTTGCGATAGGACACACCAGGCTGGTGAGTCCTTCTAAGACTTTATTTTCTTTTTTCTCTTTATTTTTTTTCCTGAAGTATCGTTACTGTGTGGGGTAGAAGGCAAAGCTGTCAGAATAGAGCATGGCTTGTGGGGCGTTGCACGTGGCATTAAAAAGGTAAGTCAAAACCTGAGGAGCCTTACTGATGCCTTCGGTCAGCCTGGCTTCTTTGCAGGTTAACTCTGTGCTTGTGGTGTTATTCGTGGGTGTTTTCTGCCACCAGGTGAATATTGAGCTGGTGAGTCAGTGGTGAGAGCTCAGCATTTGTTTAAGCAAAGTTGTTTGAACATTTGATAAAATAGGGGAAAGAATCACTGACAGGAAGAAAAGTGCCACGTGGCCTGTTTGCTTATGGTTTAGGGCTGGTCACAGTTCCTGAATGGTGAGTTAATGAGGAAGAATTAAGTGCGTTTTAATGCATTGTTTTGGTTTGGAAGATTCACATCTTTGGCCCAAGGATCAGTACTGATCAGCCAGGAAGTGCTGCCACTTACTGATGCGAACGTGCAGCTAAGATCTAACATTCCTGACTTACCAGAGGTTAAAAGAAAAGGAAAGTAAGCAATTAAACTGAATGAGAGTAGTTACTCTTTTAGAAGGACATGAGCTGACAGCGCACACTGCTTCTGAATAAAAGAAAACTGCACTGCTGGACTGACTGTAAAACATGAAGTCTAATGACTGCTTTGGTTCCTTGTATTCAAATTCTGCCACGAGCGTGACATCTGTGTTACGAGAGCAACTAGAAATAGCATTAACCATATATATGTATATGTATATATGTATCTCTCTACAGAATAAAGAAAACAATATGTTGAAAGATCTGCTGAAGGCAAATGCTGAAAAAGCAGTGAAACTGGAGGTGTATAACATCAAAACAATGAAGATAAGAGAGGTGGAGGTGGTCCCCAGTAACATGTGGGGAGGACAAGGTCTTCTCGGAGCCAGCGTGAGGTTCTGCAGTTTCCAGGGGGCCAATGAACACGTGTGGCATGTTTTGGTGAGTCAGAATTCCTTGCTTATCCAAAATAGTTGTTGCTGAGCTAAGAACAGAATGTAGACTTCCATTTCAAAGCTTCCTCCAAGACAGCAATATACTATTTTATTGGTGGAATATATTCTTTCTAGGAGGTAAACATCAAAAAGGTGTTCTATAGAGTCACAGAATGGTTTGGGTTGAAAGGGAGCCCGATCAAGATCATCAAGTTCCAACCCCCTTCCACAGGCAGGGCCACCAACCTCCAGTTTTACTGATCAGATTTGAAGCTTTTCATCTGGTGTGTGTGTTTTTTGTTAGATGAGGTATGCCATTTAGAAGGATTGCTAATTCATAGTCTGAGGTATTTCAGGAATGTTTTCATAAGGATTTACAGATCCTTATGCGTGAGAATGTTGCTGTATATGTAGAATGTAGTTGTGGGTGACTGTCTCTTGGTGGCTTGCTGGTGTTCCTATAACCTGGCTTTAAAGTGTATGTATTTTTAAGAGTAGTAGGTAGAAGTGCAGTGCTGAAATCACGAAGAGGAGGGGAACACAGTCGACAAAGCTTGAGCTATTTGAACAGAGACAAGTTGTTGTCTGTTAGTGTTGCCTGCCACTGAGAATAAAACGCATCCCAGCCCAAGCAGACCGTGCAGACTGCATGATGGGCAGAAGGGTGTTTTGTCTTGTTGAAGAAACAATAGCAAAGCAAAAAATAAAAATAAAAAGCAATGATTCTGGCTCAGTTGGTGCTTTTGTTTTTTCAACTTCACTCGTGTAGAAAAAGCACCAAAAAATTGTTTTAAAACCAAGAGGGAGAGCTGAAAGTGTAGAACAGCTTAGGAAAGACTGAGCTGGTCTGTTCTTATGTCTGTGATTCTTGAAGTAAATGCAACCTCTTATCAACTTCAAAACATCTCATTTCCAAATTGGTCCTTATGTATTTGGCATGTCTTACGCAGTGTTGCTCCTACTATTAGACTGCTTGAAAACTTCTGTGTTGTCCTGTAAACCAGATGTTCTTTTCTCCTGTTGTCTTTTGAGGTAGCTTTTAGTAATTTCATCTTCTGAGAGTGCAGGTGACAGCTGCCATTCTTTCACAGGATGTTGAACCCGCATCTCCTGCTGCTGTAGGTGGATTGCAGCCATACTCTGACTACATTGTTGGATCTGATCAGATTCTGCAGGAGGTAGGGTTGGTGTTCCTTCACATAACATCTTCATGCCTGCTGTGTTTATGTGTTAGGGTTTATAACCCTAATTGCATGCACACAGAACATATGGGGGTGGTTGTTTTGGATTTTGTGAGGTTAACGTTTGAGGTGCTTAATGGTTGAGCTCAACTTTACCAGTATTTACTCATTTATCTATCTATTTAAACCTGGCAAAGGAGGGGAAGGAAAAACAAGTGTACATTAATGAGTTTTAGTCTGTCTTTTGAGTTTTTAATATCTCACGTTGAAGTAAATGCCTCAAATACCCATTTGTTTCTAGTTCCTCATCTCATGTGTTTAATAACTGCTGTTACTTCTTCTCTCAGTCAGAAGATTTCTTCTCGCTGGTTGAGTCCCATGAGGGAAAGCCGCTGAAGCTGATGGTTTATAACACTGAAGCAGACTCCATTCGAGAGGTAGTTGTGACTCCCAATGGAGCTTGGGGTGGAGAAGGAAGGTACTGATCTGCGGACAGCCACTGGGTGATGACAGCTTATGCACTCGCTGTAAATGAGCTCTTGTTAAGAATATTGTCATTGATTACAGCTCGTTGTTTTCGCTTTAAGGCTTATTTCCTTCTCGTGTGAAACTGTTGATCATTAAAGAAAAGAAATAGCTGGGAGGTATTAGGCATGTTCTGGATCTAATCCTATTTGAGTTGATACTGATGGTAAAACTTATGCTGACTTCCTTGCTAGCAGATGCGCGAGCTACACTTTCACACTTGAGCATTTGGTGAAGCAAGAACGAAATGCAAATCAGGTCAGATCGTATATTTCATGAAGATATAGAAAATAGTTAACCAAGAGCTGAGCTACATCTATCTAAATATCATTTGCCTCGTGCTCTGTTAGTAGCAGAAAGGATTCTTGCAGGTAGGTATTTCCTGCTCTGGTTTAAGGACTCGAACTCTTTTCGTTTTAGAAGTCAGAATTTAAAAGGCTTACCAGCTTTGTTAAGGACTTTTTCCAAATCTTGTTTTACTTCTGTTGTGCAGTTTGGGGTGTGGTATTGGATATGGCTATTTGCACAGGATTCCAACACAGTCAATAGCATCAAAGAAAAAGCCAGAAAGCAAACCGCCTTCGCCCTTACCAGAAGCTGGAACTCCTGTACCATCCACTAATGGTTACACAGAGGTACGTAGGAAGTAAGATCACACACCCTATGGGATTTCATTTTCCTTTAATTTCCTGCTTGTTTTAAGATTCAGAATGCAGTATTTTTGAGCACAGCAGAAGTAAGAGTTGATGACGCCAAGCAGATGGCAGAAATGATGGCTTGGGAGAGAAATAGACTTTATTGCCTCAAAATTCCATCTGGTATCTTTCTGTATTCATCACTGTAGTTTGGGTGCAATAATGAATATTCCTCCAGTTATTCTTTCATTGGTATTGGCTGAAATGCATTTTTGTCAGATCCTTGCTGCTTGTTCTGAGGATGTGATAACTGTCTGAATCAGTGAGAAGATGGCTTAGGATATCCTTGTGACTAGGAAATAAAATATACCTACAAGAGTTAAGTGTCAGCTGTTCAAAGAACACGTTGGCTTTGAAAGAATGTTTTAACCATAAACAGTGACTTGATTATTAGTTTCAGCATCAAGTTCTCTCTGAATAGATGGACTTAGAGACCGAGGCAGAACACTGTCTCATGGGAAGACTGATTTCAGGTGACACTTGCAGCATGAAAAGATGTGTTTTACTCTGTCATTCCAGGCTGCATTATTAGCACCTACTTCTCAAAGTGACAACTCTGAAGTAGTTATGAACCTGGATCAATCCACAGGCCAAGAAATGAGTGGGTATTCACCAGAAAGCTCACTTTCTCCTCCTCCCCCTCTCCAGAGGGTTATGGATCCAGGTATGTTTTCTTTCACGCTTTTTCCAGCCTACTCCCTTTCAAAAGGAAGAGGACATTTAAATAAACCAAAAAACTCTAAACAAGTTTGAGAATTAAATACAAGACCATGAGCAGTGGTGTAGAGCTGAATAAATTTCAGTCTGCATGTCTCTTTTGAAGCTGAAGTTTTCTGTTAATCTGAAAGTGTCACAACATTTTCTTTCTTCAGGGTTTCTCGACATGTCTGGTATTTCACTTCCTGAGCTCACTGACTTAACAAACGTGTCCAGCATTTCTTCCTCTGCCTCCTTCAGCATGCCAGCAGCAGGCTCTTTTGTAGGCACTGAAAAGCTCATGTCAAACAGTGACCCTTCTGCTTATTTTGGTAAGTGTACTTTGGGTTTCCAGACCTCTGAGCTCAGAGACCTCAGAGCTGAGTAAATGCAGCTGGTGTATTTGGCAGCTGTGAATCTGTGTGCTGTGCCCGTCAGAGGCTTGCCATTCAGTCTGATTCTTTTGGGCACCATAACCAGAGGCACTGACAGGAATTGGTGTGTGTTTGGTTCTTTGCTTTATGATATACTTCTTGATTTCCCAGAGAACACCACAGCTTTGAGCCCTGAAGATATAGTGAAGAGTCCTGAAGGCTCTGCCAGGCAGCCAGAGTTGGACCACCTTCTGCCTACAGCATCATCTTTACCTTCTTTTACTCTTCCTAATGAAATTTCTTCAAAAACAGCACTAGAAACTGATCCCCAAAACCAAGAAACAGTGCTCATGAACAGTTTTGAGAGCTCTCAGCCCACTGCTCAGGTGAAACCTGATGATGAAGCAGTACCTGAACAGAAAGGTGACGAAGCTCCACAAAGGCATGAGTGAAACAGATGCTGCTTCTTTTTACACGTGAAAGTATGCTGTAAAATTATTTTGGAATATTTTTATGATGTTGATAGAATTACATCTGTTCTATTTTGTTAGTGTAGACAACACTATAAAAAAACATATCCAGGTGAACTACATGTTGTATTGTCTTCTGCAACCGCTGTTCAGCAGATTGGTCTGCATTCAAACTTTGAATGCCATCCAGAGTCACCAAGTGGAAGGCAAAATTAATGTGGAAACTAGTTGGAGAATGGTCTTGAATGGAATCAAACGTCTGAGTTTCCTTAGTGACAAAGGAACAGCTTTTCCTCTGCTTTTCTATTTGCTGTTTTCCTACAGATCATTAAGACACGGGGGTACATCATGGTGCAGCAGCATTTATTGCTTTTTGTAGCTTTATTTTTTATCTTGTTTGCACTTGTTTTCAAATAGCTTCTGAAGGCCTGGTAGGTGGTGAATAGTAAATCTGAAATGAACAATGAACAACGTGAGGGTGTTTTTTATACCTCTCAGGGCAGTGATTTATCACTAAATTTTACTGCTTCTGATTGGGAATACCCTCAGTGTAGTTGGTACAGTTAAGGTGGTGAAAATCCTCAACGATTGAAGGGAACTGGGTACCTGTGGGTCAAAATGTTCTTTATATTCCATAGTCATTGTTAGTTTTAAACACAGTTTTGATGTAAAACAAGGCTGCCCAAGCAGTTCTATGATTCTATGATCTGATTCTATGAAGTCGGGAGGGGATCAGAATACTTTCTTCCTGCTTAGAAGACAAATAGATTACGCCTTAAGTAGAGGTTGCAGAATTAAAAGACTTGAAATCCAGTCTGCTGGATGGCCTGCTAATACTGATCTTTCTACTGCTGCTAAAATAAATTTCTTCTTTTATTCCCTTAATTGACTGCTAGAGGAGTAAACATCCAAACAAACACTAAAGGTTTATAATAATGTAATTTAAGCTAGAGGTAATTTCCTAAGCCTCAAAAGTGAAGGCACGCAGGTGATCTGTTATTTCTTACTGTTTGTTTAGGACTGCTTCCAGCATTGCACCTTTACCAATGTTGTTTTTAAGCTTATAGCAATACATTTAGGTGATGCTGTACCCTAAGCACATTTTCGAACCTTCAGTGGAGGAAGTGTCAAAACTGAATTGGAAATGCTATAGGAATAAAGAGCTTGATGCTTACAGCAGCCTGTGTCCAGCCTGCTTCATTGTAAGTGGATCTTGGGACTGGGAGGAGTTGGTTTGATGATTTGAGCCCAAGGAACATTTGTCTGATAGAGCAGTTTAGGAAAGCCTAGTATGTTCTATTCTTCTAATAGAAGGTTAAGCTTCATTTAGCACTAATTCTCAATTCCTGATCCCCTGCCAGGTTGGAGATTAAGTCTCAAGATGCTTGAATTTACCTACAGTATAAGAGTAGAGATCATAACGTCCAAGCAGGCACTGATGGGTTTGAGTTGGGTGCTTCAGCTGCTGCAGGGTTCTGAATTTCATCTCAGCTGGTACCAGGGATTACTGCAGGAACTTCCGTATCTTCTGCCTTCCACTGTTTTCAAGTGAGAGCAGCTGCAAGTCACTAATTTCATTTAATTAATGGTACTAACCTGTTATTCCTGGCCACCACCATTCAAACATCCTTTTCCCTTCAGAGAAGCACTAATTTGCCTTGGCTGAAGGTCATGGCAATTAGCCTGGTCACTCTCCTACAGAATATAAACAACTGAACTAATAAATCCCAAATCACATTTTTTCCCCCCCCCACCACCTCTTCTGGCCATGAGTTAGAATTTAACGCTTTGACTTCATTTCTGAGTAGGGTTTTTTTTTTTTTTTTTATGTATAACTTTTAGTCTTTCTGAATTTCACACTAAATCCTTCAAGTAGTTGTCCTAAAATGATATATTTCAACTATAACTACTGCCTACAACTGCTGGTTTCAGCACTACCCTGACTGAAGGGAAAACATCACCTGCCCCAGTGAATCTTTTTCCTCATAACAGGCTCTGTCTCTCAAAACTTGATTTACAAAGCCTTTCCAATCTGAGCATGGAATTCAAGAAGCTCCTGCAACTCAATGGCCTTTCCTATGATTCTTGCCATCTCGATCTCTTGCTCTGTTTATCATGCACCATTGGGATGTGTCTCAAGCTGACTTTGAAAAAAGTGCACCACTGGGTGGTGCATCTTTTGTTCTCTCCTTCAGGACTTCCAGGAAGCAGTTCCAAAAAACAAGATGAAAATTAAAAGATGAGCAAAAGAGATTCCTCCTACCTGCTGTTCCCTCTGAGAACTCTGGAAATGCATTTGGCCTCTACCTTACTGCTCTCTGCTCTCAGAGCATCACAACTGATAGCACCCAAAGGAAATACTGAGTATTCCATTTCTGCACTTTCAGAATCACAAAACAATGGTGTTTTCCCATTTGCCATTTACAGCACTGTTTCTACATCCAGAAAACTCACTTGAGCTACCTCTACCTATGTTCTACACTGCTGTTAGCACACAGATGAGTAGAAGACGTGCTAGCTTAGTTCTGAGCCACGTTTTTTATTCAAGCAATGAGTTTGTTGAGTTAGGTTAATAGTGCAGAAGGCAATGATTTTTTGCACTGCTTGCAAAAGCAGCATTAATTGTGCACATTCTTCATCTCAACAGCATCTCCAAGTTTGCATTTGAAGGCCTGCTACATTCTCATATTCACCCACATTACAAGATCACCTTGGAAGGATTTGATGAAAGCACTGCAGTTACCTCAGCCATTCCATTCCTTGAGGCTTCAAAGTACTCGGAACTCCTTTGCAGTTCAGCCACTAAGTGGCAATGGTACAAGTTATAAACTCACACAAGTGATCCAATACACAAAACAGTTTCAGACTTTTAACTAAAGCCTTTTATTCTATACAATTGTGAAACATCATTTATCCTTCTGGCATTGCAGACTCCTCTGTCAATCTTCCCTGAAATTGCAGTTTTAGGATGTTTTGGAAAAAAAAAAGGAAAGAGGAAAAATTACAGCATTGGGTTGTTTCTAACAAAATTACTGGGAGAATGTATGGTGGGTCAGCAAGATGACCAGAAAAAAGTCTACTGAAACAAAGCACAAACCCTTGCTATTAGTTAATACAAGCCAGGACAATTTATCAATAAAAATTACAGTTGTGTTTTAAGCATTAATTCACAAATACTACTAAAAATGTGCAGAGATGCACAACCGCATTAAAGTGAGCATACACAGAAATGGGCTCTAAAAACTGAAAGCAACCCCTCCAAAAGATGAGTAGAAGACGTGCTAGCTTAGTTCTGAGCCACGTTTTTTATTCAAGCAATGAGTTTGTTGAGTTAGGTTAATAGAGCAGAAGGCAAAGATTTCATTTTTTCGAATAAAATACAATGAAAAATATTTCACTTTTTGTTGACCAATACAATCCCAGTAACACAACCTATTGGGACTTCCTTTAGGCCTCAACCTAAATCTTGATAGCAAAACCCAGGAAGGGCAAGAGCACGTGTCTCCCAAAGAAACTCAATGTACTGCCCTCTGAAGGCACTTGTGCTTCTGCTTCAGACAAGTCATCTTTACATCATTTCTTTATGAGGATTTCAATTTGTTCTGGATACAAATGGTTTTCCTGGGACAATCCCACATTTTCTCAACAAAAGCTGAAGCACCGTTCCCCCACTCCCCCCCAATAAGTTAAACTATAAAAGACTACTATGAGTCTGCAACAGTCACAGGTTTTTCTTTGTTTAGAAATAACAGTGAAAAGAAGATCCGCATCTACAACAAAAGAACAACTGCATATAAAACTTTGGAAGAAAAAAAAAAAAAAAGAGTAAGTATTTTTACATCATGAATATGAAAATCTGCTGTGAATTGTCTGGAGTTCGAGGTGAAACACTGGAAGTTATATTCAGAACGGTCTGAAGTTTAACAAAGTGTCACATAGAGCAGAGTTACCAAAAATTAGACTGCGGTGTCCTTAGAGCACAAATTGCCAGAACTGGTTACATAGATTAAAAAAGAATTCATTAGGTTGCAGCAAAGCATGTTCACCCTATTGTGATGCACAGCATCCTTGGACTGACCCTGCTACAATATTTACCCAGTGTTCTTGTTTTGCAGACAACAACTCTCTAAAGCAACGTTCAAGTCACAGTATTAGAACAAGTCTGATGTTAATCCTCCATCAGCAATTAAGCAGGCCAGTTCTCTGAAGTATGCATTACCTATTTACTAAATGCCTTTAAGGGACAGAAATGGTTCAGTAACCCGAGAGACCACTGTAGGTACTTTATGAATGGAATGTAATAAAAATACTGCCCGTGCAGTTCTGAATTATGTTGTAAATACCACTACTCATTACTATGATGGAAATGGTTTCATATCAAGCGTGAGCAGATGACAATATAAAGTTCTGGAAAAAAAAAATACAGCAAAAAAGGAAGAAGCAAAAGTCTGCACTGGATTATCATCCATTCCCTGTACACCTCATACAACGTCAACCACTCAGGGACCTCCCATCTCAGTGACTGAGACTAGGACAGATTTTAGTTTAAATCATACAGGTTTTTTTTCCTCTATATTACAGATCAATTAGTCACTTCAATTAAATGCATACTCTCCATCCATACTGAGTCATTAGAAGTCTCATCTACCTTAGGGGTTCAGTGGGCTTCTATAGCACTACTCCTGGAACCAGAACATTATGGTCAAGTCAATGAGTAACCATGTAAGTCCACTGCTCCCCTTCACGTTGATTTCTGGCGATAATGAAGCGTCAGATCACCACCACTCTTCCAGATGAAGTGCTTTACAGTCCGAAGGTCCATATTCGGATCCAAAACCTGAATAGCAAGAACGTCATTTACTGCATAAGTCTGCTGCATTGTCAGAATACTCAAGGATGCAACACTGTGGTTGGGCAATATACTCCTATGAGTGAACTGGCATCAAACATCAACCATGCAAGGGCTCAGATCTGTCATCTAGCAAGCCAAACTCTTGTGTTATAGAGAGGTCTTTACCCACTTACTGTATAATTTCATTAACCACCACTTCCTCAATATTTAACCTTCATGCAAGCAGATGTCAGGAACAAGTTCCTGATTAAAATTTGGAAATGGATGATTTTTAGAGCTCACATCAAGAACTCTGCCAAACTTTTTTTTTTTTTTTTTTTTTTTTTTCAGTTTCTCCCTGCTTGAGTTACAACAGGCAATGAATCACATTAATCTCCCTAATGCTGAGTCTGTTTTGTTTGTGATGGTAATTACTGAGTGACCTCCTTGTCCTAATCTCAACTCTTGAGCCATTTTCCATCGTCTTTTCTCCTCTCCCTCCTTTGAGGAAAATGACTAAGAGCAATATGGGAGAGCTCAGCAGTGCATACATGTGAAGCTATTGCATGATTCCATAAAGGCTGGTGGTCAGAACTGAATGAAGTAGGCATGCTTCATGAATTCTCTGGCCCAGCCATCCACTACTGCCTGAACTGTCAGTTAACACGATAAGATGGTTTGTTCTTACTTTTAAATGCAGCAGATAATCTGTGGTATATTTCCATCTCAGTACTCAGAAATTCACAACTGCTTGACTGTTAGAAGCTGGTTTTATTCATGAGCTAAAAATTCCTGAGTGCCTTACTTGGTCCTGGCAAAGAAGTTCAATTTTCTCCTCTGCGAGCACAGCGATGTCCTCCTCTTTTTCTTGTTCTCCTGCTTTCTCATTATTGGAAGAACTAGTTGTCTGAGACTCATTATCCAAGTTTATGATCTTCTCATACACGTGCTCCATCACTTTTCTCACCTGAAGCATATCACTTGCTGACAGCCGGTCTCTACAGAAGGTAAATAAAGATTGGCAAGACATAACTTGAGGGAACTATTTCTTATTTCCATCATACTCTATCTATAAGCAAACCATTAAATTTTGCACCTATCATAATACAGAAAGATGAACAGGATCATCCAAACAAAATACCGTGACACAACAGCTGTCAATCCAAAGAGCGGCACAAAGGATCTCAGAAAA
The DNA here is from genome assembly GCF_026119805.1 of Tympanuchus pallidicinctus. Lineage (NCBI taxonomy): Eukaryota > Metazoa > Chordata > Aves > Galliformes > Phasianidae > Tympanuchus > Tympanuchus pallidicinctus. The sequence continues at coordinate 64,285,730 of NW_026294747.1, forward strand.
GCAGCAAGATATCTGACAGACTGAATTCAAGAAATCAAACCTCATTAGGTTAAAAATCAAACCTTATTCTTTCCAAAGAAAAGGAATTAGTAAGAGAAGGACAGAGGATATGGAACAAGAATATGCTGTTCTTCCTACATTACAAAAAGGGAATTCTAAACAAATAAATGGCAGTTCTTCCACAACGCACACAAGTCTGTGGAGCTTCTCTTTCACAAATTGTCTCTGATGTGAAGAACTCAGCAAAGGAACCAGAAATTTATGAAAAAACACTCAGAATTACTGCAAATAAATTGTAGGTGTCTTGCCCACCTTACTGACTTGACATTTGAGAACCTGCACTGATTTCCAATGTATGCAGCCCACAGGTGATGGGCAAACCATGTTTCCTGCCAGGTTCTGTACCTTTTCCTTCTAAAAACTATTATTGATCACTGTTAGAAAGAGGAAAAGAACATAAAATTGTAGTTCTGGACAGTAGGACAATCTGAAAGTTCCTCTGTGCTCTGATGGAACACTACAAACAAAACAACACCAAATCAAATTTCACTATTTGGTTTTTCAGAGATTTCTTAGCATTAACTTAAGAAATTGTCAGTTGAAAGAAACTTTACTTTCTTCCAAAGATTCTGATAGAAATGAACACTTTAGAACATTGCTGCTTCAATGACTGCAAACTGTGTTCCACAAGTAAATGAAGCACAGTAAGATTCTCTCCAGCAATATGTTTTTTTTGAGCTTACAATTCCCTTTATGCAATGTTGAGACTCAAATATGCACTATTACTTACTTTTTTAGAGTTTTTGCCCCTGAAGACGAATGAGGTTGGAGGTAGAAGGGAATCTTATTGAATTTGGGCATATTTTTCTGGAAGGAAATAAATTTGGAAAATGTTAAATTTAGAATAAACTATTACCAGCTCCCATTGCCACCATCTGGTAAGCAAAGTATAGTCAGTTCCTGATTACCAATAACCAAGAGGTTCTTAATAAGCAACTACCACAGACAGCTTCCAAATTACTGACACTTCTAATGTGCTCCAGTTTCAGTGAGGCACATACTGCACCTACCTTCTGAACGTAATTACTGTTTGCTTCAAAGCAAATCAGACAATATGAAAATACAGCAGCCATGTAAAGGTTACTCTCTATACCTGAGCTCTACACTTGAAAAGGACTCCTGTTATACACAGCGATTTGAGATCCTTTTCTAAGCCTTCAATGCACAAAAAACCTTAACTAGACACGTCAAAAAAAATCATGCTTATTCATGGGTGTTGAGTACAGCCCTTGAGAACACTTATTTTAAAATACAGTACGTGAGAGGCAGAAAAATTGAACGTGTTATTCAGATTGAGCTCAGTTAAAGATTTTGTAGTTGACCTTCAACAAACAAAACCTGAAGCCTACACGTGGGAAACTTACATCCACAGTGATGTCAATCACCCATTGTGGCACAGTCTCATTCAGAAGCATAGACTCCGTTTCACCACCTGAATCCCGACACAATAACCTGCAGAGAAGTCAGCTCTATGAATGGAAACGTTCAGTGTACAGAAATCAATCATGACACACATTAAAAAGCATTCAGGAGGATGTGCCCTTTTAACGTGCTTGAAGCTAGGTTAGCTAGCCTTTCACAGGATCAAGCTTACTGAGGAAGTGGTCAGGTATTTCCTACAAAGGAAAATGAGTGTAACTACATGCAAGAAGGATCTCTAAGGCAAAAATAAGGAGAACTACAGGCTGCAGCACAAACCATGGAACTACTTTGCTCATGGACTGCATGTGTGTTTTGTGTTGTAAGCACAAAACCTGAAGGGGGAAAGGCAGCTGACAAAAGTTCTTTCCTGCTTGGGAAAACAGAGCTCTGCATGTAAAATATCTGCTAAACTCTCACCGAATTGAAAGAATAAAAATAATTTTAAGGAATGTGCACATACAGCAATGAAACAAAACCAAACATTTATGTTAATTCCTTCATAGCAAAGCACACCTCGTTTTCATAAATAATTATCAAGTATTTCCCCAGAGATCTCTGCAATCCAACTCTTAGGTGCAACACGCAAAGCTTGTTTCCTCCAATGGTGTCATTTTAATGTTCTCTTGAGAACAAGCTGTATAACACCTGAATCCACCATACAGAATGAATGCAATATTAAGCTTCAGCCAAGATGTATATACACTAATACTGGAAAGAAAAATCCAGCTTTCAAAGCTGAAAAGTGTAACCCTATTTTGCTGATCCATTCACATACTGAAAGTTACATGGTTTTGGAACCTATGCAGCTTGTGAAAGAAAAAACAATAAACCCAAAAGGACCACCTCCCAGCTTTAAAATTCACTGTTAATAAGTATTAACTCTCTGGTGAGCAGGAGCCACTCTGTCCAAATCAGTAATGCTCAGAGACGAATGTAACAGATCTGTAACAAAGTCCTACAAGAATCTGAAACATTGCAGTTTCCTTCTAAAACAAAGTTCAGTTTACCTGTTTGCAGGAAGAGGGCACCAAAAAATACCTCACAGCTACAACACAGAACTAAAAGCTATCATAACTCTCAACACCATAAGACCCCTCACCTTGTGGGGGTCTCCAACAAGGATGTCAGCTTGAACAATGCAAGGAGTATTATAACTGCTTATTTTGTCTGCCAAGGGCACATCTTCAATGCATAGCACACAACAAACACAGGTGACTGCATGTTGATAAGGCAGGAAGTGTTTGGCCACTTAGTACATGCTTTTGAGATTCCATACCTGAACAAAGTGCGTCCTCCAGCCTCACCAAATATAACTGGTGTATGTGGTGGTACTTGAAAATATCCATTTCCTTTCTGGACTCTGTTTTCCTGCTCACCATTCACTGCTGGAAAAAAAATACACACACCAATAAGACTGCACTATGCCTTAAAACTGGGTGTACACAGACAGAAAAAAATATCTTCTCCATCTGCAGTTAACCAATTTCATAAATGAAACAAAATCATCAGCTCTGTAAGAGAAAGCAAATCCCCATTTCCAACACATAGCAAGTCTATCAGAAGGAAACTTGTGAGTAAAGGGATTTTCCTCTGTGTTTTCAGAACTCAGAAAGATAGTAGCTTTGTTTTTCTACATGGATTTGCCAAATGTCAAGATACAGTACTAGTAAAGCTCAAACTCACACTTCTTTAAGTTACTGCATTCTACATTCATTTATTTTTGCACAGTTAGTAGTCTGGTCTTCAAACACTTGAAGAAATGATTCTACATCCACACAAAATCAAAAATTAAAAAAAAAAAAAAAATCAGCATTAATTATGCAATTTTTGAAGAAAATTAATTTTGTCATTCCAGTACCTTGAAACATAAGTTCTAAGTATTTAGACTCACATCTTCCAAAAGTAAAATCACATTAAGCAAAGAGCCCAAGAAAGAAAAATCTATTATTTATCAGAGAAGGAATGAATGTAATGCTAAGGTAGAGCAGGAGAGAAGTCCTACAGTTTGAGAGATTTCCTCATGGCAGCTGTTAACAACTGGTAGTAACAGTAAGAAGCAGTTCTCATCTCTTTCTTTGAATTGTTACTTTTGAGAAGGAAAAATGGAGGCTCTGATTCTGTAGTGAATGTTCTGAACATTTCACTAATCCATGACAACTCACAGAAATAAGCAGCGTGGCATGAATATGCCAACACTACAAAAGCTTGAGAATTACACTTCTATACTGACTCCAAAGCTGTGGGCAGTCAGTACAAAGAAGTATGATAATCAGCAAGGTTATCCAGAGAAGTCTGCTAAGTGCTGCAACTGTTAAAGAAACAAAAACATAAAAAGAGAAGAACAAATCTCAAAGGAAGAAAAATATTAAAACACCTACTATGATTTATTTCATTTTCTTCTTCATCCATTGGATTGATGTGTGTTCTAGGCCAGTACTCCAGAAGCGCTTGCAATAGAAGCCCTCCAAGGTTCACTGTCAAGACACAGCCAGAACTTCAGTTGCATCAAAAGCATTGACTTATAACATCCTACATTTGATCCACAGATGAAAATTCTCCCCAAAGTTCCCAAAGCAAACTAATCATTGGCACAGACATCTGCTTATCACAAACTCAAAACTGCAGGCTAAATCTTTTAGAACAAGCTGATTTTTCAGAAAGACTCAAGTCTCAGAATCATTACTGCTGGTTCATTGACTTAACTCAACATTCTCTAGTTTTAATAGTAGCTCTACGTTTAGGAATATCACTTTTTCCCTTTTGCTTCCTGGATGTCGAAAACCAAGTGGGATAATAGCAGGGTGGCAAAGTCTTTGGCTACAGCAAATGAGAACAAGCCCAAATACAGCAGCCACAGATGCAGAAATGAAGGAAAAGAGCTGCTTACCATTGGAAGGCCTCAGGTAAGCAGGGATCTCTGGCAAGAGATGCCCTCACCTCCACTGTTTACCCTTAAATGAAGTGTGGGAAGGGGTGGATCCTGGCTCCAACCCTTGCAGTCAGTCAGGCCCACTGCTTGCACCTGACCTCCCCTTGGTTGGCCCTGTTTCTCACCAGGTGCTCAGTCACTTTTTCAACCCATAACTTAGCATTTCCACTGCACCAAGCCAAGAAGAAAAAACTACTTGAACATTTCAGAAAAAAAAAAAAAACACATTTTTTTCTTTGGAGAACTCTTTGCAAAATTTAGTCTCCAGAAATTCTCTCTAAAACCCAATCAACAACTGATTTGTCCAACAAACGTTTTGTAACGTAAACACTGGAACTGGTTCTGCTTTTGTGTTTCAGAGAAGGACCACTAGTGGTAAAAACGTACATTTCGGATCGGAACCATCTGGACTGCTGAACCCAGCATCTTTTGCTGAAACCCAAGCTGCAAAGCAGTCACTTTCATCCAAAGTAATTGTCAGCATCTGTTGGAAAAAGACCATGAGAGCAAGAATGCAATAGTTGTGTTGTACTAAACAACCCAACAAATTTACTGAAGGAACAGCTGGGAATACAAAGAAAAAAAATTAACTCCTAACTGTATTGTGAATTTAAAGTGACACAATAGTGTAGAAGTCATACAGATTATTAAGAATGGAGGTACAATGTATTGATTTGCTTCAACGTAAGTCAAACTCATCAGACAAATGATAAGTTCTTCAAAACTTAGAACACGTTATAATTGTTGTGAAGAAACAGTATACAAAATATGACACCAGAAGAAGAGATTTAGGATTTGTAGCTCACCCCAGTTTTCAAGTCTACTGAGAACCAGTTTGGCACATACACCATTTTAAATCTCTTCTTAATTTCCTCTTCAAAATCTACTTTCCCAAGGTCTTCAACTTTACATGCCTGTACAGCAGAAGGGATACAGGAATGTTTCAATTCTGCACATTGAATCATAACACAACTCTTAGAAACTTATACTTGATTTTCATATGCACTCAAAATTATTATCATTTCTCCACAACCAATTTAGTTCAGAAACACACAAGTTAAAACTTCGAGTTTTTGTCCATAAATTGAAGAACACATTTTTTTTTCTGGAGGTAAAGCATCAAGCAAGCAGAGAAGAAAAAGAAAGAAAAAGTGAATCTTAAACACAAGTCAACACACTTTGACTTGATGAGTAACCCATCTCTACAGTGAGTATGTATGCAGCTGTAGCTAAGAAAAGTTGCTGAAAACCCTAATAACAAAAGCTAAAAATAACTGAATGAAGGTACCAAATTAACATTAACGCCTGCCTTGGTCCTAATGTTGTTCTCCAGTATGTACCACTGCAAGCCAAAAGAAAATATTCCGTTTTCTGCAAGTCCTCTGAAACATTTTTAGTACAAATCCACGTTCTTCATTCTCATTCCCTTCTTTCTCACTTCAGTCAGCAGCTCAGTAACACAGCTGAGCATGCTTTATTAAAGGACTGAATTGAAAGCAAATGAAGATGTGATTATCCAACCTAACATTGGCAAAGAAGCTCTTAAGATGCAGAAAGGCATCTTCTCTCCTCTTTCAAAAAAGTCATCTTTGCATTATGTCTTAGGACAGAAAAATGACTTATTTTTCAACCAGAAAAAACTCCCATAACAAAAAAAAAATTTCAGTACCCCTCCTTCCTACCCCCTTCCCCCCCCCCGAAAATAATTACTGATACAACAGTAGATGTTTAATCTAAAATCATGTACTTACTTTTAAGACATCCCAGTATGCCACATTATTATTTGTGTCTTTGGTTAATATGTGTCTCTTGTCATTAAGAATGTGGCACTGAATGATACTAGCACCCCCTGCCAAACAAACAAGAATTAAGGTCACTACACTTCTCTTTTTGTCTAGCTTTACAGTAAATTAAACCACATAACACAACAGCAGCGATTATTCTTTGGTTTACCTCTATTATGCAAGCACCAATATTTAAATGCTATTCAACCACAATTAACACTACATAAATGATACTCGTGCTGTCTTTGATTTTATTTATCACGGTTTTGCCCAGCACAGAGTTAATTTTCTCTGTAGATGCTCACACGATGCTGTATTTTGGATTTTTGATATAAATAGGGGTGACAGCACCGATGTTTTCATTTGCTGCAGAGCAATGCATGAAGTTATTACAGAACAGTCCTTAAACAGAGCCATTTCAGAAATCAAAGTGTCAGACAGCTGAGAACATGAGCTGGTCTTAAAGATCTACCATTTCTGCTAATGATAACATTTCACAAGCACTCAGGAAAACAGCTGTTTACCTTTTATAACTTGGTCAGGCTGTGTACATAGGGGTGGTATAGGATTGGTACAATCATTATCATAGTCCCCAGATGCTCTAAAATTATGAATTCCCTTCAAAGTCTAAAGAAGCAAAAAAAATAAGGACACATTCAATCATTTCAAAAACTTTGCTTTTATCTTGACTAAGAAGTGCCAGTTTGTGCTGCTATTCAGATGTTAACCACTCAGTGTTGGATATTTAATAAATAGAAGCAGCATAGATAATAAAGGAATTAATTCAAAGATTTGTATATTTTGGTCAACTTGAGTATTCACATTCTATAATTTAAACAAAGAAAAAACGTTATAGATCATCTCAACTCAGTCCAATTGCAAGTAACACTCCATTAGATCCTAAAGCAAGACTGCAAATCCACGATGACGTATTTGAATCAACAGAGCATAAAATATTTCTCACTCACCCATTTATTCACAGAGGATTTAGTTGTTGCAACCCAAATTGCTGGAGGAGGATCAGCTGATCTATCAAGTTCCATCTAGATAACAGAATTATAGATACTTTCAGTCACTCAATTTAACTTTGCTCTGTGTATGCACAGCTTGTATAATGGCTTTCCTCATGAATCCACCATCTTGGCTTAAGTGTATAAGCAATATACATACATATATACACATTTATATGGCTTATATACTGGTTTCTGTTTCAGTCACACTTTTTACACCTACACGTTCCACTGCCATCCATGTCATTAAGTGTTACAGATAATTAAAAAACATTCCATCAGCAGACTCTTCAAAAGCAGTGTCCTCAAAAGGCTCAGACTCATGCACATGTTCTTTCCCAGTTTAAGATCACATTGTTTCAGTGTTCAGAGATCTTGCTGCTGGTTCCAGTGATTATGTAAAATATTACTAATACAGTTCTGTACATATATTTCTAAGAAGCAATTAATTTTTTATCTCAAGCCTTGGCACAGCTGATTTGCTTTCTAAAAACTGTACTAAAGCCCAGTAAAAAAAAAAAAAAAAAAAACTTTCATATTTAAAACATGCTCAATTTCAGTAATGTCTGAATTTATACATTTTTGATAGCACTCAGGTATTTCTTCAGACAAATAAGTTTCAGATGTAATTTAAGACAAAAAAAACCCAAAATATTGGAGGTTGCTAGTCAGGTAAAAATGTGTAGCATACAATCTTTTGTCAGCATACACCTCAAGCCACTGTTTTGTTAGACAGGATAAGTGCCAGGACAAGAAGCAGATGGCACAAACTGAAAAACAAGAGGCTCCCTCTGAAGATCAGGAAACAACTTTTTTTTTTTTTAATATTATTAATATTTTATAGATTGTGAGGGTCACCAAGCACCAGAACAGGTGTTACAAAGCATCCCCTCTTGGAGATTTCAAATGCTATCTTGAACTGGTCCTGGGAAACTGGCTCTAGATGGTCCTACCTGAACACAGGGTTGGACAAGATAATTCTCAGGGATACCTTCTGACCATTCTGTGATTTTGTGAAGCAAAATCAATTACCTTAAGAACTGGTGCCTTTTCTTCACAGATAAGCACACGAATATCAGGATTCCGTAAATCTGTACAATAGATCTTCCTGTCTCTTCCTCCTGAATAAACATGAGTGAATGCTTCATTGACCTGCAGAGCCCAAACACCTTCATCATGGACTCGATATGTGGCTATACATCTCTGCTGCCCAAGGGACCACAGACGAATAGTCCCATCAGAACTGCCTGAAAGACACTGAGCAACAATCATTGTAATTTCATAAAAACCTTTCATCATTCTTCTTTTTCCACTAAGATGATGCTAAATGAGAAGTGGCAGTTAACAACTCCCGTCACTATTTCCAGACAGCTTGTATTCATCGCTTTCCCATACATGAACACCATTCACTGCCAGCCACCCCCTCAATCACTCAGCATCTAAGCAATTCCTGTTGGTATATCTTCTGTAATCGACAACACAGAACAGTTATCGTGCTGAAAAGACATTAATGACATTTCCGTGTTCTGCAAAATGCCTTGCCTCAAATAGAAGCACATACCTGGGTACCATCTCTGTTCAACAGCAAAGCTTTTACGTTGTCTGTGTGCCCTTTGAGTTTCATTAGTTTTGCACAAGTTCTTGGATCCCACACCCTGAGAACCTACACAAACAGACACAGAATAACTGCATTAACATTCTTTCCATTTATGCATTTTCTCTATATAATTAAGCCTTTCTGAACAAACTGACCCTTACCCTCAACAAGTACACATCCATCACCAAAAGCATGTTTTGTTAGAACAGGATACACAACTATATCTTATGCATCTCTAATAAACAGACAGATTTTCTTCCCTTGATTGTAATGGCATTTGTTCTGGCTTTTTCTGTTGTCTTCTTAAGATCTTAAAGAATGTAAGTGATTGGAAGCAAGACAACACGTGGAAAGAAAAAGAATTCTGAGAACCTGGCTGGTATATCCTACTTTCATTTTCATATAGACAAGGAACTCCTGGGTGTTTTACCTTTCTCTATAACAAACACCATCAAACACAAAGTTTCACTAGCTCACTTTACTAACCACCCCATGGGGGCCTTGGAAGTTGCTGTATCATTTCTTTTTCACCAGTGGTACATGCTTCAGTTTGTATGATCAACTGAGTAATATGCCCCCAAAATTAGAGCTCTTTCAATGAAATTAAATGATCTCTGATGTACGGATGTTTACACAAGTCATAGTTTTGATACGTAATCTATAGGTGACTGATATTTCAACTTCCACTCAAAAAAAAAACAAAACCAACCCAAGAAAACCTCACTTTCCTTACTTAAAACACAAAAGCTGCTACAGATGTAAAACTGAACACCAGTAAAATTGTTTCTTTACATTAAGATTTGAAGAGAAGCAGAATAAGCCTTACTAGATTTTTGCTTACCTTCTCAGTGGACCCTGATACAATAACTGTTCCCATTTGATTCATTGCAAGGCTATAGATGGAATCTTTGTTCCCACTCAGGGAAGAAGCTGTTTCAAAAGCAAAAAGTTAACATTTTCGATTTTAATGTTGCCACTTGAAAACGTACTTATTTATTCACTAAAAAAAAAGCCAAAAAAAAAAAACACCAAAAAACCCACTACAGAATCAAATGTAGGTTTTGATCTATAATAGTGCCATCCTACTCCACATATGGGGCTCTGCTAAAAAAAGGAGCAAGACTGTAGACAGCATATTGCTATGTTTTCTGATTCGTGATCCAGTGTTGTATAAAACCTCACATTTATGGTCACTACACTCCTGGTGTCCACAATGATTCAATGCAAGGTAATCTCATGGTTCTCAACTGCTTAGAGAATGGTACTTCTAAGTGATTTCCTAATAAGTGCTTGGATTTAAGCACAGAGATTTTTCCTAGCCAAGCAAGCTAAAAAGTGGTAATAAAAATCTTTGAGTTTAGCACGCTGTCCAACAAACATATAACCTATAAAAGGCTTTAAAACTTCCTCCATAGTGCTAATGCAGGCAGGAGGACACTGGGAATGTAGGACAGAATCACAGAAACAAAATTCATGCTGTAACAAAAGCAGTGCTCAACTCCTTCCTCTTCTAGAAGGGACAGTCACTCAGAAGCAAAACTCCTCATCCAATTTAAACTACAGCTATGCTGACTGAGAGACAATCTTTAAAAACAGGCTTCCTTTTAATGTTGGCTTGTGTACATTGCTTCCCTGTAATCAGACAGCAAATTAAACCACAGCCTTCACTTGCACTCCAATGAAATGCTGTTTGAAAGGACTGTGCAAAGCCAGTTCATTCACAACACACGTTCTTCCCACCAGAAGCATTTTTAGTTGGGAGCACTGTACTTAGAGAGAACAACTTTGCCTGCTTCTCTTCCCTCTCCCTTACCATGCACTACTGCTCTAACACCAGAAAAGCAAATTTATGTCTGTCATCTTAGAGGTAATGCCTCTATTTCCTTTTCATTTTGTGCTCAGAACAAATCATTTGGGTTCTGTATCACAGTAGCAGCGTTCAAGAAACTAATTTTTCCCCCCTAGACCAAGTCTTCCTAAGAGCAAGACTTTCCTCAAAAATTCCCTGTTCAACCAAATCACAACATGTCTTAAAGTTATCAGCAAAATCTGGTGACAAAACACTTCTCTGAGCGATAGCAAACTTCCACGGGAAACACATACAACTATTTAGAAGTCAGCTCTGCTGGAGGCCACACAAACATGCCAGCACAGGGCTAAAACTGAATTAAAAATCCTATACACAGATCAAACACTCTGTATAAAATGAAAGAGACCACTCACTTTGAACAGTATACTTTGGAAGTACCTACAGGCAGCAAAGCACACTATGATCAAACTAGATCTCCTTCCACAAAATGTAAGAGCCACCACAAAACAGGATGCTGATGGCCCAAATTTGTGTCACTCACTCAAGCAATTAAATATTACCCAACTTGAAGGTTGGTGTCACACTTTCCAGAAGAGAAACTTGACCAACACTGTTCTGACAATTCTAAGAAACTGAGGTTGGGATTGCTCTCTAGGTGAAAAAACAGTAAATTTCAATATACTGTAATATCTTTAAAGGGACAGAGAATACTGTAATATCTTTAAAGGGACAGAGTACTCCTTAAAATATGATGATAAAATTAAAGATTAAACCTGATGTAGAACCTACTGACAGTGTCCCCTTGCCTTCTAACATTTAACTACCAAGTTAGATCTCTCCAGTATCCTACCATTACTTCTATTTCACCACAATGGCAGGAATTCTTATCAAAGTTTATCTAGTAACTTTATTCTTCTGACAGATACACCTATTGAATGTACCAAATTCTGCTCTAGGGGCTGTACTACATTTGTTGCAGCAACTAAATAAACACAAAACACATTACAGAAATTCTCCCTCTGAATATTTCTCAGTGCATTTTCTGCATTAGCTAAGGAGCAAAAAGCTTCTTAAGCTCTGTGAACTTCTGATGAACAACAGCTCATTACATCTCAGGAGAAGAGGCCCAAATAGACCTGTATCTTTATTCTGAGCATCATGACTGTTGGCTGTTCAACATCTGCAACTATTATACAACACAATAAGTGAACCAAGTATATACCCTCAAAAACTTAAGGACTCTTGCACATTTTTTAATCTGCACACAGAAATGGGTATCTTTGGTCTTAAAATGATCTCACAGATTATGCTAGTTCAATAAAATATGCTGCATTTGTCTCCCATCCCCAGGTACCTACTTGTGACAGTGTTGTTTGAGGCAGTCAGTGCTGTTAGAGTATTTACATCCCAGAGGAATATTTGTCTGTCCAGCCCGGCAGATGCTACCAGTTCTTTATCTTTTGCATATGCTAAGGCTTTCACATAATCCTATAACAAAGTGTAACAACGTGACTCAACAATATTATACACCTGAAGCTTACATTACAACATTTAAAAGGTTGTCAATTGTAATATACAGTAGTTCCAAATGTTTTTCACCTTATGTGTCCTTAGTGTTGACATGCAAAATCCTTTATGTGCGTTCCACACTTTCACAGTAGTATCTGAAGAAGCAGATATCACTAAATGGGGAAGGATAAAGAGTGAACTTTAATAGCTTATATATTACCTTAGAAGATGCTTGAACAATCCTCTGTGCTTCTTAACAAATGATTCAATGAAAACAGAATGTGTAGGTATGATTATTTAAACGTGCTCACAGTGTTTTAGCACATTATAAATAAACACAAATAAATTTTACATGCTTACAGAAGACACAATTTAGTACTTACATGTTTTACCATTGCAGCAGAGTACAATATCATTTACCCAATCTGTGTGATGCTCCATAGATGCAATATAAGGGTCTTGCTGAAAATTACAAAAAAAAAAAAAGTTTAAAATCCCCTTGTGAAAGGAAAAGACAATGCAATTATCAGATCCTGTTGTGACATTTGCAATCTTCGAATGGACCAAAAGTTGACTAACACGACGCTGCTTGAAGTCACTATTCCACTTCTTTTAAAATATAGTATTACAAAGTAGTTTTCAGGGAACCCCCTATATATTTTAAACACATTCCCATTTCATGATGAATTTCACCTCAAAACGTTTAGTTTTCTGTCACAGAAAAACAACCAAAATGGCAGTGTCTGCCAAGCTAAAGTTATTTCTGCACTTATAAGATTAGACTTCTGCTACAGAGAGGAACAGAACAACTAAAACACAATACAAAGATCTCTCAGACATGAAGCTTATAGAACCACAGAATTTTAGGGGCTGGAAGAGACCTCAAGAGATCACAGAGTCCAACCCCGCTGCTAAAGCAGGTCCCTACAAGCAGGGCAGACAAGTAGGCATCCAGAGAAGCCTTGAACATGTCCAGAGGAGACCACATCACCTTCCAGCACAGGCCGTTCCAGTGCTCTGTCCCTCTGACAGCGCAGAATTTCTTCCTTGTGTTAGTATGGAACTTTCTAGGTTCCAGATTCTGCCTGCTGCCCCTTGTTCTATTATTGCTCGCCACTGAAAAGAGTCTGACAGAAGTGTTATCTCCTGCATATTTCACATAGAAGCCCTGGTTTCCAGTAATCTACTCAGATTCATAATGCTCACCTTTTGTTCAGAGGAAGCCAAGGCTGGTGACCCCTAAGTGCAAAGCAGCTTGGCAGAAAAGGACTCGGGGGTCCCTTGGACATCACGTTGAACATGACCTAGCAGTGTGACCTTGCTGCAAAGAAGGCTAATGGTATCCTGGGCTGCCTTATGCAAAGAATCACCAGCAGGCAGAAGGAGGTGATCCTTCTGCACTGTGTCCAATTCTGGGCCCTCCAATACCAGAGAAACATGGAACTACTGAAGAGAGCCCAAGAAAAGGCCAAGGCAATTAAGTGTCTGAAACACCACTCCTCCGAGGAGAGTCCAAGAGCCAGAGTTGTTTGGCATAATGCTTTAATAAGCTTTCCTTAGCTAGAAGATCAAAAAGAAAGTGGAGCTAACAGGATGTGATCAACTGATCTTAATTAATAAAGGGGAGATAACGAGTAGAGATCCTCCCAAGATACCGGAATATATGAAAGAGTTCAACAAAAGTTCATTTGTAACTAACACAACATACACAGACTTAAGCAATCTTTTTTGATGACTGCTTTATCACTGAAAATTGCAATATTCTATATTGAATTTATCTCAGTTGTGATTAGTTCTTCAGGACGTTGGCCCAAATGTGGGTTTATAAACTCCAATACATCCTGTTACAATATGAACATTTACCAAAAACATTTTTCTACCATGATTGGCTGTTGTTAAAAACTGGTACATCTGGTATACACCTGTAGCGTGCTAACTGAAAAAACACAAAGCAGATTTAGACTGAGAAATCCTCTTGGCTTACCTTGTGCTGATTGACACTCCATATCCTTATAATAGAGTCTCGGCCTGCTGTGAAGAGTCTATTTAATGCTGGATCCAGCTGAAGTGCATTTACCCCATTTCGGTTATACTTCTCCACCTCATCTCTAATCACATAGGAGACCTAAAATACATTTACACAGACCTGATTATGGTATTAAGATACTGAATGGGCCATAAAACGCTACCAGCTAATTTCATTCCAGTGAGGTTCTCAGGTAGGAAATACTAAGAGCTTTAAAAGCATTAAATGAGTCCGCCAGTTTGAAAGTCACCATCACTAACCTCAGCCAATTTCCTCCCTCTGAAAACAGGGAAGAGTTACAAAGATGTTCAGTGCTGCACAAGGAGCCCAAGGGATTATTTAATCCTTACAAATCAGGCTTAGACTGGGAGAATCCTCAGTTAAATTCCCCGCTTTGCACAGAGATTCTGGATGATCCCAAACAACATGATGCATTCGTGGCTCATTTTCTAAGCAGGTTTCACGTTTTCTAAAGCTGTGATGACAGTGTTTCTCAGCCTTGCAGGGAGAGGATGCCACCAGTATTACCAGGATTACAAAATACTGCAAGCTCAAATTCTATCCCAGCTATTACTATTAATATTATTATGGCAATTGGAGAAAGGCATTATTTTTATATTTTTTAGGTTTTTTTTTTTTCTTTTTTAAAGAACACACATCTCCTTTCTAACATAAGCAGAAGTATTTAGTCTTCTTCCAATTAGGGGAATTCTTGTTTCAGTCCTTCTGTACCTGACAGCACAGTGTGTATTGCTCACTTCATTGTTTTATTCAAAAACATTAAATGGAGAATTAAGGGGACAAACTGCAAGTCTTACAATGCTCTCCACTATGACTCCTGCAGTAAGCACAGTTATAAAGCACTACAGATGCTTCCAAGCCAACCCATTCACCCAACCATTTCACATCATGCTGCCTCCTAACCATTTACACAGTCGTTTGCATATGGCTAAGAAGAAAGCTCTCCCCATTCAGAGACAATGTGGGAGAACCAAAAGCTATCCTCCTTTCCAGACACTGGAAAACAATTACAACAGGGTAAAACATTAAGCTTGACAGAATACAGCCTGCCAACAGCAGGAATCATTCGGATATGTAAGTGCCAGTGCTTTGAAAACTCTTTCAAGGAGTAGTTTTGGACTTAATGAAATTAATTTTTCAGGCCAATAAGCACCTTAGAGCAGCATAAAGAAAATGTTTTCCACTGACCAACCAGGTATAACACTGCTGTTAAAAACACATGGAGCTCTTGGAGCAGGTCCAGAGGCAGCCACTAAGATGATCAGAGGGCTGGAGCACCTCTCCTACGAGGAAAGGCTGAGGGAACTGGGCTTGTTTAGCTTGGAGAAGAGAAGGCTCTGGGGAGACCTCAATGTGGCCTTCCAGTACTTGAAAGGAGAGTATAAATAGGAGGGGGAAGGATTGTTCACAAGGGTGGATTGTGATAGGACAAAGGGGAATGTTTTTAAAGTGAGACAGGGGAGGTTTAGGTTAGATATTAGGAGGAAGTTTTTCCACACAGAGGGTGGTGAGGCACTGGAACAGGTTGCCCAAGGAGGCTGTGGATGCCCCATCCCTGCAGGCATTCAAGGCCAGGCTGGATGTGGCTCTGGGCAGCCTGGTCTGCTGGTTGGTGACCCTGCACATAGCAGGCGGTTGGAACTGGATGAGCATTGTGGTCCTTTTCATCCCAGGCCATTCTGTGACTCTGATATGACTGTACATACAGGGCAAAATGTCCCTGCAGCACTTCATCTGGCCTCAACCACACCACATCTGTGTTGTTAAAATGCCCATGCAGCCTACCTAACTCAAAGAACGTTACAATCAAAGTCAAGGTCTAACACACAAAGCAAGAAAGATGGGCAAAGTCACATTGCTTTCCAACTTTTGAATAAAAGCAATGAAAATACCAAATGCAAGATGTTCAGCTCTTTACAAGCTCCTTTACAGCTCTTGTTCATATTTTGAGAGAAGCGAGTAAATGAGAGCAAGTATCTTTTTAAAGAGTTAACAGGTCTCTGATAGACTTAAGAGCAAATGGAAGATGCGGGTATAGTTAATAGTTAATTACATGTTAATATGCAATTTAAAGGGGCAAAATAAAGTCTGCCAAAAGGGGGCTAGAATGCTTCTCAAAACAAGGAACTTGAAATCGAGCAATAAACAGCAGCAATTTGATTTAAAATATCTGACAGTTGTTTAAGGCTGGTGGACAGCAGTCACATTCAATAAAGCCTAGAGATCACTAGGGCGAACAAAGCAAGAATGCAGGTTATCCACATGTCACTCTCCATCATTGCCTTATTTTTGAGGAGAAAGGTCTGAAGTATTATTACTTGGTTTTAGATTGGAGTGATACTCAAAATAGAAATAACAACTGTTAGAAAATATGGTAACAATGCAATAATTATGAAGTACATACTCAAGTATGTGTACACAAATGCACAAAACAGTAGATACAAGAGGTTTTTCTGTGATTAAATTCTCCTCCAAGCCACAGCACAGACATTTTTCCCAGTCCAGATGAGGTGGCACTGCATTTGGACAGGACTGTGAAGGTCATCAGGAAGCCACGACTTGCACCACCTGGCAGACATTTCAAACCAGGCAACTGAGAGCACACTGCTGCTTGGTTCACTGCATTGATTGATTCACAAAGCCAGCATCAAACACAAAGATGACTGAACTTGCTGTGATATTGCCATTTGATGGTCCAAGCAGGGCAAGATGTGGCATGAAATACTTCAATAATGACCAAGGCTTTTTACGTTTATTATGCTGTAGCATTTATAAACTCCTAACAAATAACAACACTTCACTGCAGTAAACACTGCAGAAATATTACAGTGACGAACCCTCACTATAAAGAATTTATGGGACTCAGTACCTTAAATGGATCAGGACTAGCCATTTTAATGACTAAAAGCACCAGAGACACAGGTAATATCAACAGATACATTTCAGTACACAAGTCCAAGTTCTTACAGCACCTGTAATGCATTTCCTTCATCAACTCTATTAGCCAGATGGAAGTTTTGCTTCCCTAGTTACAACACACACATTAAGACAGATTTTCTTTACGTACAGGTAGAATCTGCCTTCAAAAATGCCAGCATTCCTCTGGAGGAAACAGTGAACAGACAAGGTATGAAGGTACACAATCCTTTTTTTAAGTAGAGGGAAATTCTCAGACACCTGCTGTCATAGACAACTGGGAAAAGATATCTTTCAAGAACCCTAGAATGCATTGGCTGCATTAAAAAATAAGAGATGAAGCAGATAACCACTAAGGAAAAGATAAAACAACAAGCCGTTCCTTCAGCATTTTGGCACTGCAGATGGTACTCTTTAAAATAACCTAAGCTTCTAAAACTAAGAATATATTGATATTTAAGTTTTCATCAGAGGATTCAAGCCCAGAATAACAGTAATGTGTTTAGGAGTTCATCTTATCTTTTTACAGTGAATCAATTTACTGGGTAAGGATTAGATAGAACGTGACACATAACATCTTTAAAAAAAATATACTGCATACAAAACCTACCCTGTTCTTACTAAGTTCTATCATTCAAAAATAAAGTCAGTAGCTGAAATATTTCTAACTATAGAAGTTTTCCCTTTCACTACTTTCCAGTTGCTGTCAAGATGTTTTAGTGAATCAATATAACAAAATCAGTGCAAAGTCTTCTTATTCTGTACAGGCCTTTATCTTTAAGATAAAAACACTTAAAATTGATTCAAATTTCATAACCAAGATATTGGTCCAAATCATATTGATGTTCACCAGTTTTGTCAAAGGATTTGGAGAAGAGAGTTACAATTGCTCTGGACAAGCAGCAGGTTTGGGAAAGCATTTGTAAGCTTCTCCTGAAGGGAAGCTACTTTAAGACACCAGCTGAAAAATGGCTTCACCTCAAATTAATTCAGAGTATGACATCAGAAAGCCACAGCACACAGCCAACTGCTTCTCATCACACAGTGGTGTTTATTACTCCCAAACCCTGCACCTCCATCCCCACCCAGTTAAGGGGACCTTACAGTTTGGACACCAACACATTTCAAATGAGTGCCTTACATTTAAATAATTATAGTTCTTACCTTTATCCACGTTATTTTGAGGTCTGAAACACCTATCCTGATTAAACCCTTACGCAATATACAATTATATCCAGAAGCATCCCACACTATTTTGAATGGTTCTACTGACCAGTAAAACAGGTGCATCAGAGACAACAACAGTTCAAACTTGCATAAATCTTAACCAGCTCTCATACCCTGTAAAAGAATCAGGTTCCTCCATGCCTGATGGACATTTTTCTAATCAGATTTCAGGATAAATCTCTATTATTTGAAGCAGAAACATACTAAACGCTCAGTCATTGGGAAGCAGAATAAACTGTTAATGGTTTTTACTTTCTACCAGCAGCTGACGGATGTAAGAGCCACTGAGAATACCTGACCAAAATGTGTATTTAACCAAGTGAGTGAAATAATAGGACTACAATAAAATACTTTGTATGTGCTTATCATGTAACCAAAGTTATTCTCTGTTGATCTAGACTTGGAGTACACTGGCTGAAGTCCAGATCAGTATAGCAGGATATAGAGAAGCAAAAGCATCAAGTAACACAGTGATAACAGTTCATCAAATAAATAGCCAGTTTGCCTTTCTTGGGAGGCCAATCTTCAAGAACTTGTGCATGCTACAGATGATGCTGCAATATTTTATTCTTTGTGTTTTTGAAAACGCCAGTGGGTTTTTCAGAAGGGCACGGAGGTTCTTTATGCAGCACTGACCAAGTGCTTACATTAACTATAAAAAACCACTATAAGCTAAAAACATTTCCCCTATGCGACAGAACACAAAAGATGCCTTAATACACAGCACCCACCTCTGTTTGGAAGGATGCTGAGACTATTTCAAGCCAAATCGATATATGTATATTTTTAATATAAAGGTTAGCTGAAACTTGCACTTACCACTAAAGGTAGGCATAAAACATTAATCCTCTTCTATACCGAAAGACAAAAAACCATTTAAAGTGCCGGCAGTATCCCGAACAAGATAACGAAACATCACAATAAACCCATTTCCCTGACTTTTACCATTCACTGCCACAGCCTGACCGGTCTGCGGACTTCCCTTTGGAATGGCTGCCGGGAGCCGGCAGGGTGGCTCAGTTCTGCATCCCCCGAGCTGAGGAAACCGCTTCCCTTCAACCCCTCAGCCGGGCCGCGGAGCCGAACACCACCTCCTTCACGGAGCAACGCGGAGACCCGTCCCCAGCAACCATCGCCCCCCTCCAGTGCCCCGCCGTCACCCTGAGGGCGGCCCACGCGTATCCACACCGCCCCGAAGCCCCGCTACTCCCCGCAGCCGCGCACCCACCTGCACTTTCCGCCGCCCCGCCGTGTTCTGCCGGTGATGCGCCGCCATCTTGCATGTTGACACTGTGACGTCACTTCCGAGGAGGATGAGCCGTTCCGGAAGTCCCGCCCCCCTCTCTGCCCAAAGCCCGTATAGAGGAGAGCGTTGACTGAGGCGTTGCCAGGCAACTGCGAAGGGGGCGGGGCCAGAGAAGGAGGCGCGGTGAGCGTTTCCGCCCTGCCGTGGCCGCGCGCCATTTTACGCCTTTAGTTTTATCTTCTGGTCGTCGGAGCTCTGGGTGCGGGCTCATCTCCTTACTCATCCCACCGCTTCCTGATTGTTTTCTTCCTATTGGTGGCCGGAGGGACAGGTTTTTATCCCTGGGAGAGCAGTGGAGGCGTGGCCTATGGGCTGAAGTTGTTCGACTCCATCTGAGGTGCTGACAGAACGCTGGTGCATGGCCCCGACACTGAGGTGCTCTGGCTGCATCAGGCAGTGCTTCTGTGCTGCTGAAGGCTTCACATGTGCCTTTAAATGTCATAGAACGGCTTCAGTTGGAAGAGTCTTTAGAGATTATTGGGTGTTGGAGCTGGCACAGGCAGGATTTTCCCCTGCTGGATCAGGCTGCCCATTGCCCCATCCAGGCTGGCCTTGAGCACCTCCAGGGGTGGGGCATCCACAGCTTCTCTGTGCCAATGCCTCACCATCTTCTGAGTAAAGAATTTCCTTTAAACATTTAAGCTGAATCTCCCCTCTGATAGTTTAAAGCCATTCTTCCTTGTCCTGATGATATCAGGCCATGTAAAAAGTTGCTTCCTCTCCTGTCTGTGTGCTTACGTACTGGAAGGCTGCAGTGAGTATCCCCAGAGCCTTCTCTTCTCCAGACTGACTACCCCCAGCTCCTTCAGCCTTTTTTCATAGGAGAGGTTCTCCAGCTGTCTGGGCATCTTTCTGGCTCTCCTCTGAACTCACTCCAGCAGCTTTGCATCCTTGTGCTGGAGGTCCAGGCCTGGTCTCAGCACTCCATGTGGGGCCCCCCGTGGGCAGAACAGAGGGGGACAGCCCCCTTCCACTTCCTGCTGCTGCCCCTCTGTTGATATCACCCAGTATGCTGTTGGCCTTCCAGGCTGCAAGTGCTTCTCTGCATAGTTGTTCTCAAAGAGTTCTTTGTAGACGCACTTCGGATTGCCCTGACAGCACCTTGCACTTGGCTATGTTGAACCCCATTAGGTTTGTTTACATGGGACCATTTTTCAAGCCTGTCCAGGTCCTTCTGGATGGCAGCCATTTTATAAGTGCGCTGGGGGTCAAATGCTCAGCCTGACTTTTGAGCTTTCCTACTGAGAAAATAGCAAAGATTCAAACATCTTCCCTAGAGAGCCTGGGAAGATTGTATTATTTTGTCTAATAGAAAATACTTGCTCAAATTTTGAGTGTATGACTATGAAAGTCTATGCTGCTTTTTAGAGGAATGCCTCCCAGCTTCAAAGCATCTCTTTGTTGCTTAACCCATTAATGCATGAAGTGTTGAGTTGCAGCAATGATGATATTCTGGATTAAGATCTGTATAGAATTGTGCATAGGGATGTTATCTTGGAGGGTTTGTTTTGGTATTGATTATTTCATTTTCTTTAAAACAGAAAAGATGACTGGAATAGGAGATTGGTGAAATGCACAGAGAATCAATAATCCTAGTGAGAAGCATTTACAGTGACAAAAAAACTGGTAAAGGAATAAATAAAAAAATATATAGTCACGTATTCACATTGCTGATTGCTGATTGCAGCCATGCTCACTGGCCACTCATTAATGCTAATACAAACTGCTTATTCTGATAAGAAATGCATTTTCCAGCACTGCTGAGTGCAGTGTCCTCCTTGCAATTGCAAGCAGAGGGTAAAAGAGATCAGCCTTGGCGTAAGCTCTTCCTTAGCAGCTCTATTTCCACTATTTCCTGTTACTACAATGTTAAAGAGCATATGATTCAAAACATCTAGGATAGATGTGACAAAGTTGTACTGCTTAGCACATTACATTTTTTCTAAGATAAAATTAAAGCTCTTTATTTTTAAGCAAAAATTGAGTTGTATATTAGCATTAAGCTAACAGTAATTATCAAATTGTTTCAGATGCATGCGTTTCCTATGTAATCTTAATGGACTGTGAACCAAAGAGGTAGTATAAAGTTTTTCTGCTTAAGTAAATACTGAACCAAGTGCGTTCCCACATTTCAATATGCATTAGTCCATTACAGGGTTTAAGACTTCTTTCCATGGAACAATAATTATCATGCATACCTTAAAAATCTCTCTTAAAGTCTCTCTAATAAAGATATTGACATGTTTATGATTTCTGTGTTATTCTGATAAAATGGAATAATTTATTTAATAAACCCTAATAATCATTTCATAATCCTTGAGCACAAATGGATTTTTCACTTAGCAGAGTTAATCTTCATACTGTGTCTTCAAGGGCAGTCTTATGTGATTCTGTGATTCTTGATGGTATATTAAAAAAAAAGAGATTTGTTTATTAACTGTGGACCATTTTTACTTACATTGTAATGCAATTTCAAAATTGATTTTTCCTCTCTGCGTGTCAACTGATTACATGTGGATAGTCCCTGCTACACAGTGTTTCTTAAACCCCTCTGACCAACAGTTCATTACTGAAAGGAGAAAAAAACATGCACAGAGCTCACTTTGTATCGTAGAACCTCTGAAGTTGGGAGGGATCCCTAGAGATTGCGTAGTCCATCAGAGGTTGTCTTTGCTGAAACACAAGAAGTATCATGGTGGTAAGCAATAAGTTGCTGCTTTCTGTGTGTCTGAGCTGCACTTTCAGCCTGTTACTCATTCTCATTCATCACTGACATGAAGCAAGGCTGGGCTGATACAGAGCCTTGAAGACAAACTGCACAAAAAATAGGGTAGATAAGGTTTTCTATGTTATGTGCTGAACTGACATGGCATTTTAGGAAAGCAATAACATCATCAAATGTATAAGGTTAACTGCTTTTGGCTTTGGAAGAGAAGAAACAAGATTTGTAGATAAATCCAGGGATTATTTTTCAATTTCCCTAAAACTCTGATCATCTTTGGTTGAATTGTAACCTTCTGAAAACGCTGGTGTGAGCAAATAGATGTTGAGCCAAAAAGGAAGTGGGAGAGAACTGAGCAGGATTCAGGAATTAGGGCAGGGCATCGAGATAAGGAGAAAAGCAAGTAGATGCTTACTGGATAAGTAACCGCTGTAATAAATCAAAAGATGAAGATGAAATTTCCTCAGTAATAATAAGGTCAAAAATACTATTGCATTTTCCAGCTTCTTCCCTCTGCTGTTGTGAGGTTTGGCTGTCACAGCATTAAAAATAAAAACCTTACAAGAATTTAGACATAAGATATAACTGTGATGTGGAGCCTGTAGGAATTACAGTGAAAAGTTTGAATGTTTATTGGCTGCAGCAGAGAAGACGAAAGGAAACATTATAGCAGTTTTCAAATAATTGAGAAGGAGTATGGGATAAACTCATCTTCATGTCCATGGTGAATGAGGAGTAATGGGCTGTAATTGCAGTTCAGGAGATTCATATGAAGCACAAGAACATTTCTAGGCAGTCCGAATAGTGAAGCATTAGAGTATGTTGTATATGGAGGGGCTGGAATCACCATCTGTTGTAAGAAGAGACGAGGCAAATATCTCCAGGAATTACATCAGTATTGCTGATGCAGTTTGAGGATGAATCAGGACCAAGGTGGCTTTAGAGTATCACTTCCAACCCCATTTTTTAATATAATTATAGAATGTTTTTCAGAAGCAAAAAGCTCTTGAATCCTGCAGGAAGCGCATTAATAGATGATACAGTTGGGAGAAGAACTACATAAAATCAAGCTATGAAGAAATATCATTTTAAGACCAGCTAATCACTGAAGAAAACCCCAAAGGACATGATGAATTTTATGTAATTTGAAGCCTATATATAAATTATGGGTGTAACTCAGAAGAAATTGTTTGAAATTACTTTATTTAGTCTGTATTTGATGGGATCACAGAATCACAGAATTATAGGGGTTGGAAGGGGGACCTCCAGAGATCATCGAGTCCAACCCCCTGCCAAAGCAGGTTCCCTATAGCAGGTCGCACAGGTAGGCATCCAGGCAGGTCTTGAACATCTCCAGAGTAGAGCCTATTTTATTGCGGGGCTAATTTTTTTTTTATTACCCCATTGATGTGACTGCATCAACAAGACATTTGTTCAACCCACCTTAGTCTCCTTCATTTTCCAAACCTTCTGTAAAAGTCACATAAATACATAAATACGTTCACAGAGCAACATGCAAGGGCCACAGTCTTTGCTTGTGTTTGCTGTCTGTTTCTGTTCTGTTCTGTTCTGTTGTTTTCTGTAACTGCCCCTCTTGCTTCTAGATTAAGATCCAGAAAGTTGCAGAATTCCTCTCAAATAAAGCTTAAAGTATAAAAATACAAAAAATATTTTCAGTTATGTTTCTTGCTCTCTTCAGAATGAAGGGATATTAGTAGGGCCTTAATGAAAAATACTAGAAATCATTTTACAGTTGCTCTGTTTTTGACTGCTGGATGAGGAGTTACTTCCCACACTGGCACCTGGTGGAGGCAGTAAGGCAGGTGAGGTCTGAGCATACATCAGAAGTGTATGAGCAATGGTTCTGTGGATAAAATAGCAAAATAGTGACTATACAGTTATTTTTAATGACTGCCATTGATGTAAGTAGCAATCATGAAATAGAACCAGAATGACGGCATCTGGAAGCAAAGAATGAAACTAATTTTTCTAGATTTTTAAGTCACTTTGATAAATCACACGCCCAAGTTAGCCTGAGGGGAGGGACAGAAAGAACTGAAGGACTGGAGGCTTGGGAGGAAGTCAATGAATAATTATTTCCACTTTAACATTGCTTTAAATATGCTTTCTAGCATTAGTCTAAGATTTACTAAATATTGCATTCTGCTTCTCCAGCATATATAGTTTGTTTGCTTTAAATTTGTAAAGCCGTTTGCTATTACATTTTTTATTGCATTCTTGACAAAGAGTTGAAGTTTAGACTTGAATCTTCCAGGGAAATACAGTAAGAAGCCTTTTTTAAACTGGATGCTCAGACTTTGGTGGAGCTCCTCCATTTCTCATTTCACAGTTCTGCTTGGAGGAGCGCAATACATGGTGAGACTTAAGAATGAACCGTGTAAGCAAGAGCGCATCAGAAATACTGGAAATCTTTCAGAGGTGATAGTAGCAGTATTTTGAGTGTTTACAATTAATGCCTGTTACTTTGGAGAAACACAAACTGCTTCAAAAACACTGTTTTGCTGAATACGAAGAGGAAGCAGATGAAATGGCTTGAACTTTAGGCGCTGAGCTCATTTTCAGGCTTACTCAGTGTACATCAGGTCATTAGGCAGAAAGCTACTTTGTGTAACAACGCATTTAATGTGTACTTACCATAAAAGCCATTTCCTGTTATTCTGTAAAACCAATTAGCTATTTACCAAATACCCAATTTCATGTCTGTGTGATTTCTTTTTCTTTTTCTTTTTCTTTTTTTTTTTTTTGCTAAGAAAAAAGCAAAATGTGAATCGTATAAATTATTACCTTGATAATTTCATCTCATACTTTACGCTATGAAATTATTTTCTAGAAAGGATTGGGACAAACCTTTTGCATATCTCAGAAATGCTCAATACCATGAGCCCCTGCATTTGTCTCAGTGATAAACTACAGCCTTTGCATATTGTGTATAATATAAATCTGCCTTTGTATGTGAATTTGTTCTCTTTTTGTCCTTTTATTCTACGCATAGCTACCATGCATTCCATGAGTAGTAATGAAGATGCATTTCTGCTTTTGCTTCTGCACTTGCTTTGAGAACTTTAAGAGGCATTCCTGGTATCTCTTGCTTATTTAAGTCTTGAAATTACGGAGTATCCTGAAGCTTCTGACCAGCAGCTGAAGTCATTCAGTCCATGATGGATGCATTTGGGACTGCGTCGTAATAAAGGTGTGTGCATTATTTAGAAGTAGCTCTTAATCATAGAATCATTGAATGGCTTATATTGGAAGGAACTTTAAAAACCATCTTGTTCCAACCCCCCTTCTTTGCTCCACTGCTGGTGTCATTCCATCATAGAGGAGCACCCGATATGTCAGGCACAATCTGCCCATGGTGAAGCCATACTTGGTGTCTTGGGTCACCTCCACATCTCACATGTGCCTCAGCATCTCTTCCAGGACAATCCACTCCATGACCTTGCCAGGCAGATGTGAAGCTCACCAATCTGTACTTTCCCAGCTCTTGCTTTCTCCCTTTTTTAAATACGGGAGTGATTTTCCCTTTTTCCAGTATCACAGACATTGCCTGACAGCCATTTACCAAGGACTATGAAATTTTACTGCTGAGCAGTGAACTGCTACCACTACATAACTTGTAAGAAATCGTATCAACTTGTAAGAAACATTATGTATGAGCCATAGGCATCGGGGTTAATAACTTACACTGCTCCAAGTAAGTGTTACGAAAGAGTGTTATACTATGAAAATCTACTATCAGTGCTCAAACTGTGCTTGTAAGTAGGGCTAGATAGGGCTGCAAATTAAAAGATTTTTCTTGTGCTCTGTCAGTAAAAAGGAAAAGGAAGATTGCTATGTGTTGCAGTTAATGGTAGAGACAGATCTATGGCAAGAAGGTGGCAACTAAATGGAGAGTTATTTGTTTCTATAATGAATATTATTTTGTTGTTAAACCAGCTTCTTTCTTTCTTTCTTTTCTTCTTTCATTATTGTGAGGAATAATGAAGGAAACCAAGAAGAAAACAACGTTCCTACTGTTCAGCCAGCTTTCCCCATCCCTGCAGCAGAGCGGTACAAGAAAAACTACTTGTTTAAACGTTTTGTTTTTAGCTGCAAACCCTAAGGTCATCTGTTAACAGCTGCAGTTCTTCCCTTTTTTTTATCCATGCCTTCCCTTCTTCAGGTTACAGGAGTTACAGTTTGTAAAGAAGGCAGAAGTGCAGCTCTTCATACTCCTTTGATATCTCTCTTTATTCCCTACGCCCGACTTTTCACAGGGTCACGTTATTGAAGGGGATGTAGCAAAAGCAGTGTGTTCAGATCAGGACTCCCTTCCCTTCCCTTCCCTTCCCTTCCCTTCCCTTCCCTTCCCTTCCCTTCCCTTCCCTTCCCTTCCCTTCCCTTCCCTTCCCTTCCCTTCCCTTCCCTTCCCTTCCCTTCCCTTCCTTCCCTTCCCTTCCCTTCCCTTCCCTTCCCTTCCCTTCCCTTCCCTTCCCTTCCCTTCCCTTCCCTTCCCTTCCCTTCCCTTCCCTTCCCTTCCCTTCCTTCCCTTCCCTTCCCTTCCCTTCCCTTCCCTTCCCTTCCCTTCCCTTCCCTTCCCTTCCCTTCCCTTCCCTTCCCTTCCCTTCCCTTCCCTTCCCTTCCCTTCCCTTCCCTTCCCTTCCCTTCCCTTCCCTTCCTTCCCTTCCCTTCCCTTCCCTTCCCTTCCCTTCCCTTCCCTTCCCTTCCCTTCCCTTCCCTTCCCTTCCCTTCCCTTCCCTTCCCTTCCCTTCCCTTCCCTTCCCTTCCCTTCCCCTTTCCCTCTTAGTGATACTAGCAGATATACTATTACAGAACAGGCTGATTTTGACCAGAGCTCACACAGCGCCCTTATGGAATGATGTTTTACCAATACTTACAGTTCTGCTCTTGAGGACATACTAATGCTTTCAGGAAAAATAACTTACAACTTGAACTTCCATCACAGCACACTTAGCATTGCTATTTCTTTAAAACCGTCCTCTGTTGTTTCTTTTGCTGATGGCATCTATTGGGCAGCGTTTGATCCCTGTTGCTTTTCAGTTTGCATGCATTAAGGCTGCCTGGCTTTTAAGGACAACGTAGTTTATTCACTATACTTCTTCCAACAAAACCCATGACAGCTTTTAATCACTATATGAAAGATTTAGGCTCTATCTGCTGAAGAGTAAAATAATTTTTGGACACTAATGAGTGCCGCTGATGTAGCTGAAAGAGAAATAATTGTAATTAGCAATAAGACTCATCAGAAATGTATGCCTGTTACTATTACTAGTAGATTTGGTACATAAATTTTATTTCAAAAATATAACTAATTTCAGGATACAAAATTGTGGTTTTTATTTTGCTCAGACAAAGCTTGTATGTTGTGATGAAATAACAGCATAATGTAATATTAAATGTATTTTGAGCTTGGATTTTATACATGTAAAATATTAACTATATTTTATAAGAGCATGTAGCGACAGGATGAGGGGACATGGCTTTAAACTAGAAGAGGGTAGGTTTAGACTAGATATTAGGAAGAAATTCTTTCCATAAGGGTGGTGCTGAGACATTGAACAGATTGCCCAGAGAGTTTGTGGATGCTTCAGGAAGCATTCAAGGCCAGGCTCAATGGGGCTGTGAGCAACCTGGTCTAGAGGGAAGTGTGCCTGCCTATAGCAGGAGGTTGGTACTAGATGATCTTAAAGGTGCCTTCCAATCCAAACCATTCTATGCTTCTGTGATTCTGTATTCACTTTGAGATTTTATCTTTACTAATACATAATGGATACACATCATAGCCTGGGAGCAATAAAAAGTAGATGTTTAGGAATGAAAAGCAGCAATGTGTTAAGTGTCATTTCAGGTTGTGGATGCCCCATCCCTGCAGGCATTCAAGGCCAGGCTGGATGTGGCTCTGGGCAGCCCGGTCTGGTGGTTGGCAACACTGCACACAGCAGGGGGTTGGAACTGGATGAGCATTGTGGTCCTTTTCAACCCAGACCATTCTATGATTCTATGATTCTATCTTTTAATGAAGCGCAAAATTTGTCCGAATATTCAGCACGTGCTGGGAAGTTGGGCTGTTTAAAAGTTCAGAATGAAATACAAAGCATAACAACATTTTCCTGTTGAACAGAAACGTTGCAGGTTTTTAGTAAATGCAAATAAAACAATCGAGTAATATCTATGTAATCATTCTTCAAAAGAATCATCCTCTAGCTTTTGTTTTTTTTTTGCAGTGCTCCCCATGAGATTACAAGACCTTAGAACAACAACAAAGCTCCTCCCTCTGTCCCTCCCCCAGGCATCCCACTACAAAAACTTTCTGGGTGGGAGCTAGATAAGTGGTTAGGATGGTCTTCAGAACAGAGTGGTGGTTGTGGGAAAATGAAAACTTTCTCTTAGAAGATAAGAGTTGTTGAGATTAACTTAAAGAAATCAGTCTGGAGGCTTTTTCTTTCTAAGGGGGCACTGTAAGTGTTTTGTTTCTGCTACATATTTGGTGTACTGTGCAAAATTTCCATTGCTAAATTTGTAAATTTAAATCTCTGTGTGTTTGTTCAAAGTATTGTGGGGTTCTCAGTGTATGTATGTGTGTATGTACATATAAGAGCATGTCTGATTTTAAGTCTTAGATATGGTTTTGTTTTTAGCTACAGGTAGAAAAAAAATCTGTAATGTAGAACTGCTATCTTGCAGCAAACATACTGCTATTCTTTTAACATTTATCACATTTTACTAAACACTAATGAAATTCTCATTCCTTTCAAGCTGCTTTTTGTCTTGCTTTGCTACACTGGCTGATGCACGGTAGTGTTCAAATTGCTTTGATGCTATCTAATCTGAGCTCTAATTACCTTGAGATAGTGCAATTTCTTTTTCTGCACAAATCTGAAATGTTGTTGTGTGATTTTATTCAAGGCATTCAAGTAATGCAAAACCTGGCCCGATATCTGTTTCTGATTTTGGAAGTGATGAGCAGATTTGATTACCTTGTATCGAAACTGTGAAAATCTTTTATGCCTGTTTCAAAACAAACAAGGAAACAAACAGCTGTCCACTCAACATAAGGTTTGTGTAGGGGAAATCGGATTGCAGAGCCCGAGGAGCAAAGTGTTAAGTGGGGGAAATGACCACGTATTTTAGAAACATATTAGTCCAGTAAAATGTGTTATGTTTCCCAGCTTGTTTTTGGAAAAGGATAAAATAAATCTGCTAAACCTTGTGATAATAATCAAAGTATTGGTGTTTAGACAGAAAAAAATAGTAATCTGAGAGCAGATGTGTTTTGTTTAGCTGGAACTGAGTAGATGATAGTAGCTTTTTGCAAGGATTTTACAGCACAGAAAAGAGAGTTCTTAGCCTATCTCATAGTGCTGTAATGAGCTGCTCTCTCATTTCCTCATTTTCCTTGCAGTTCCTTGTTTCAAAAGCATTTGAGCTAGGTATGAAATAGTATTTTGATTCCTTCTAAATCTTCTTTGCTTTTTGTGGAGTATTACTAGTTATTTTTAATAATGGGCATTCATTGCAGTACATATGTCTAATGCATCAACATGTAAAATTGATGATGGATTTGAAGGTATTTGTAACATTCAGCATTTCTAGATCAGTGTTTGCTGTGTATGGTGAGCTGATTAAATATAACATTTGAAATGTGAAATTCTAAAGTAGCTGTTTCCATTTGATCATTGCAGTATCTCTCCAGCTGTGATTAACTGTGCTTAATAGACATCCACTGTCTGTTAATGGGAGTTGAGATGCCTTGATCACAGGCAGGATCTCAATGAAGGTGTCTTTATCTACAGGCAATATCCAACCTAACATCTTTGGGTTTCTGAACATCAGGCCTATGTGTTTATATGCATTTTTATTTTTATACTGTTAAGGTACTAAAAAGGCTGCTGATTTTGTTGGCCTAAAAAGTGGGCCTTTTAGTTACGTCAACAAAAACTGTGCTGCACACACTTCAGTGTGGTTAAGTACACCTTTATGAATTACTTGGAAATACTTTGTTCTGGGTGTTTAGTTATTATCATTATCTGAACTATGTGTAGGCATTATTAAAATTTGATTTTACACATTGTCACTGAAAAATGATTTATTGAAAAATGCACAGATGTGCCCAAATAAGCTTTTGAAAATATTGCTAATGAGCACTGAAAAAGGTACAGAATCATAAGATGACAGAACTATAGGGGCTGGAAGGGACCTCTAGAGACCACTGAGTTCAACCCTACTGCTAAGCAGTTCCCTACAGCAGGGCACACAGGTAGGCTTACAAGCAGGTACTGAATATCTGCAGAGGAGACTCCACAACTCAGCACAGGCTGTTCAGTGCTCTGACAGTAAGGAAGTTCTTCCTTGTGTTAGTATGGAACTTTCTGTGTTTCAGTTTCTGCCCATTGCCTCTTGTTCTACTGTTGCTGGGCTATGAAAAGAGACTGCCCCCATTGACTTGAGCCCCTCACACGAGGTATTTATAAACGCTCGTGACATCCCCACTCAGCCTTATCTTCTCTAGGTTGAACAGACCCAGGTCTCTCAGCCTTTTCTTGTGAGGGTAATGCTCCAGGCCCCTCATCATCTTTATCACCCTCTGCTGGACTATTGGACTCTTTCTATGGGAGCCCTGTCTTTTTTGAACAGGGGAACCCAGAACTGAGTACGTTACTGCAGACATGGTCTCACCAGGGCAGAGTAGAGGGAGGAGGATCCCTCCCTCAAGTTGCTGACCACACTCTTTTTAACGCACCCCAGAATCCCACTGACCTTCTTGACCACAGGGGCACACTGCTGGCTTATGGCCAACCAGTTACCCACCAGAACACCCAGGACCTTCTTTGCAGAGCTCCTTCCTAGCAGGTCAGCCCCTATCATGAACTGGTGCATACAGTTACTTCTCCCCAGGTGCAAGGCTCTACAGTTGCTCTTGTTAAACATCAGGTTCCCCTCTCCTCAGTTTTCTGGTCTGTCCAGGTAGAATTGGGCTCTGCAGGAGCATGGGTTTTAGTAGTTGCAGCCTTTTGATGATTGGTCTCATTGTAAGTATTGCTACATGTTATGCTCTTTTATTTACTCATTTTAAGGTACTTGCCCTATGTTAAACAGGGAGTTATTTGATTTTGTGCAAACAAAATCCTATCAGAGTGAGACATTTTTATTCCTTATTTTTCTGTGAATGAATCTACTAAATGTATGTTAAAACCGATTTAGAAGATAATACAATTTGTTCTTTATTCTTTCATGTCCAGATGCTAAGAGAAAATATTCAGTGGGCTATTACAAGTGGAGGAGCAGATAGAAATAATTTGCCAATCAGAATTAAATATTATACATGCTGGAAATAAGTTGAAGTCCAAATGAGGGCAATTTTCTATTTATATTCCTACTAGTTTTTCCACTATACTTCGAGAGCTCCTTCCATCAAAAACACCCTTCATGGAATTTGAGTGTGTGTCTCATTCTGAAACTCTAAATCTATTAGTTATTATCTGCAGTGATTAGTCATTACCCCCATGAGCACTTGTGAATTCTGTCTGTATTAATGGTCTCATTTGCCATTCTAGAAAATATTGTCCCAAAAGGAAAGTTTCTGTCTCAGGTTTTTGTTTTTTGTTTTAATAAATAATTATAGTACAGTAGCACATGTATGTTTGCTTTCTTTGATTACTTTTTCATCTGTTCCTAATACTTTGCAATATATTTCATTAGTATATCTGGAATTCCATGGGTTTTTCTTTTGGCATAAAAAGACTGTTAAGTTTCATAGTCATCAAAGTCAGCCTTAAGCTACTTAGGCTTACCTAAAACCATGATTAGTTTATTTACAATCAATTCAGTTCCTTCTCTCAAGATGAGAAAAATAAGTACTTTTGAAGTTAATTAGGAAAAAAAATGTGAATTCAATTAAATGTTTTTGAGTTCCTGACCCTTAGGTTATTATCCTTCAGTAACTCAAGTGCATTTATAACTGTTACTTGTGGACCAATCTCTTTTGGGCCAGAGATACCAAAATGTAACATAGGATTTGCAATTCTGGGGTTAGTTTCAATGGAAATTTCATAAATACTTTGCACTGAAAATCAATAGACTTCATTCTAGCATTGTATTTATCTTTAGCAGCGTGTTCTGGTTAATGTGTGGTTCGGATTTCTCCCCACTGATTTGAGTTTACACTCTCTGGTCTATTCTCTGAGGTTCTAGAAGGAATCCCATCCACCATTGCTTTGTCATTACTTCTGGGAGCACATTTTCTGTTGCCTCCCTCTCAGAATTGTGAGAGACTTTAATGTCCAGTGCAAAGGCTGGCATTATTTCTGAGGGCAACACAAATGCTTGGCAGATGATGGAAGGGCAGCATTTCTGTTGTTCCATGTGAATACAGTGCTAATATAGGTCTCACATTGTCCATTAATGTTTGTCCACTTGTTTATCTGCTTACAACTTGTAGTTCTGCTGCTGAAGGAGATGTGTGGTTTTTTTATTTCCTCTTGATCACTACTGTTGGCAGGTCCAGCCTTCAGTTCCCAAAGCTGTAGTGTTAAATCCAGCTTCATATTAGCTGAAAAATTTTCCTTTGCTTCACTTATGACAGTCAGTGCAGTTATCTAAAAGGTCAGTTGCTCTGTTATCCTTAAAATCTCTTGGAAGATAAAATTAATTTTCTTAGAATTATTACAAATTGAAGAAAAGAACATATCGATTTTTCACTCTGTTTATTGATTGAAATGGGCCTGTGGTTTTGCACAGTAACAGTTGTTTGATTATACACTTTCAGTTTGTTACAATGGTACATTTTGATCTCGGAATTGCGGTGCCTGGTCAGATCTCATCTTGCTTTTAAAGTCCTGGAGGAGGAAAAAAATCTGAAAACCAAAATGAAATTATTACACAGTCGTTCATGTTGCACAGTATGCCAGCCATTGGCATATTCTTTTCAAATAAATACACCTGTGCATTGAAAGGAGCAGGCTCTAGTTACAAGAGCATACAGATTCCCTGTCATGGGCCACAGCTGAGCTCACGAAAGTAAGATAGTGCAGCTGGACTTCAGGCAGTGAGAATGCAGAGTGCTTTAAAGCTCTGTTGCTGACCAAAGGTGTGTAATGGGGGGCGTAGTTGGTTCTGTTGTGAGTCTGAAAGGGTAAGTCATCCTTTAATGATTCTCAATCTTCTTCACCTTTTGTGGATGAGAACTGCAGTCGTGTAAATTGCTGGCAACCGTAAGAAATAACAGTGAATTTGGAACTCTGTTAAACCCCAGAATAAAAGCAGGGTTTGTGAGTATGTGAGAAGATGAAGTTACTTTTTCATGTACACCTTTTGCTAGGCTGCTATGAGAGGCTGAACTGTGTTTTCAATCACACCTGCAACCTGTCAGCATGAATAAACAAGTCAGTGATTTGAATCAAAATCATGGTAGTTCAAAGTAATTCAATGTCTTTCTTCTAGGATGTGGGGAAAAAAAGTAGTCACCAAGCAAATAAACATAAACAAGACCTCCAGATACTACTGCACACCCCCAAAACATTGAGACAGCTGTGAAGCTCTTGGAAAGTAGTATTATATGATTATCTTTAGGTTGTTTAAGTTCTGTGTAGCAGTCTGTATGGAGTTTCATTAGTGTTGATCAGTGGTCACATCATCTCCTAGCGAGCCTTGTTCTGAAGAAATGCAGATCCCTGGCATGCAGAGCAGGGCAGCTTTCCAGCATAGAGGCTATCCCAGTTCCATCACTGATGCTACTGTAATTATTATTATTTTGATAACTCTATCTAATGTACCTGACTGTATCAAATGACTCGTAATTACTAAGTGTGGCGTGAGAGTATGCAAGACTCACTGTCAGCAAAGTGTTAGTGAAAAACAATATCAAGCAGCATTGTGCATTTCGTGGTGTGATGCATTCTGCCTTTTGTACACTTTTGATGGGTCCTTTTGACCTATTTACCTTTTGAAGGTAAATTCCAGGAGAAACCTCAGCAGAAATCTGGAGGCATGTTTGCAACTTGGTTGTTTTACAGACTCTTCATCTTCTTTTTGAGCTTGAAGGTTTTTAAAAGTTTGTTGTACAGGTTGGTTATTTTTTTTTTTTTTAATGCTGATGAATAGACAATGCAAGTGTTCTCTCACCATAAATTGTAAAGCCTGAGCTACAGCAGAACCAGAGGAGATTCTGAGCTCAAGACCTTTAAGGTTAAACCTATTTCTTGTTGGGTTTTTACTATGGTTTGTGAATATTTCCTAGGACATACTCAGACCTCAACTGTACAAAGCTCCACTGTGATAAAGTCAGTGTTGGCCTTGGTTTGAGCAGGGCATGAATCTGATGAGCCTCTTCCAATTAATATTTTGTGTGCCTACGGGATCAGGAAGGGTGGTAGATATGCAACTACTGTTAGCAAGAAGTGCAGAAATTAAAGTGTGAGGTTGCTAATACTGTGAGTTATTTCAGAGAAACAATTCAGCAGTTGTCAAAGTTCTGATAGAGATGTGATTTTGACACATCCTAGATGAAAAAGAGGAAGGAATGGGTTTTGTTTTACATTACTGTTTCTTCTAATTGAATGTGTTTCTAATTCCTTCTTTATTTTCATGCAGGATTTCACAGAAGGAAAAAAATAATGTATCTATTTCACTTTAGTTACTGTTTTTGTTTTTTCTTTTCCTATTAATTTCTGCTTATCAAGTCCTTTCTCTTTTAAGCTATTTCTAGCACTGAAAACAAACAGAAGGAAAATGGATCCCTTGTTTTGGCCACTGGAAACTATCAGCTTTCAACGGTTCACTCCCGAGTCCTTGGCAGCAATTGAGAAAAAAATTGCTGAGAAAAAAGAGAAGCAAGCCAAACTTAAGCAGGAAGCTACTGACCAAGAAGTTGAAGAGGATAAAGTGACTCCTCAGCTTGATCTGAAAACCTGTAAAAAACTGCCGTCTCTCTATGGTGACGTTCCTGTGGAGCTTATTGGGGAACCCCTGGAAGATTTGGATCCATACTACAGTGATCACAGGGTTAAAATCAATAAATAAATAAATAAACTTTTTTTTTCTTCTTTAATTTAATCTGCTATGCTCCTAAGAGATAATGAAGGTTGTATTCAGAAGTTGCTGCTTTTGGATTGCAGACAGATCTGTAGATAGATTTTTGTTTTAGAACATTACTGGTATTTGTTGGGGTAGCCATGCTAACCTATGTCCCATACTGTGTAATACAAGGTATTTTTAAGGCCCAGTCAGTAATCAGAATTGATTATGAGAACAGAATACACTGGATAGATTTTGATCAAAAATAGGTTCTGAGATAACTGATGCTTTGTTACTCAGAAGAGTTTCTATGAAGTATGTGAGGCTGAACTCAGTGCCTGTCAAACAGTGGGCCACCCTGACTTATTGCAAATGCTTTTGCATAATTGCAAATACACAAACTAGGTGAGGCATATTTGAAATGTTTCCAGTACTCTGTATAGCAAAAAGATTAATTTGCGTTAGACAACATCAATTTTTTGTTACTTTGTAATGTCTCGTTAGCTTTCTTAATTGTACAGTACTGAGATTGCATATACTCCATGCCACTGCAAAATGTTTTTCTTTGTTGCCTACAGCAGTATGTGAATTAGATGCTGTAGGATTCTCTTCCAAATTAAATGTCTGTTGTATGATTCCTTATTATTATACCTGAAGAGCAGAATGTTCCACTCAGTCTGACGTCGCTGTCTGTAAAATAGACCAGCAACTCACTGGAATGTGGTCGTTTAATCAGAGAACGTGAAGCAGGCTTTGTAATTATTGATGAAAAGGGCCTTGCAGAGACTTTTTTTCTCAAAGCAAACAGAATGATTGATGGAAAGAAAATAAGTCTGATTGCTCCAAAGGCATCTACATAAATGTTAGTTAGCTGTTTTTGATTAGACAGTTTTTACTTCATCTGCCAATAGTACTGAGCTGCAACGGACCTTATGGTAACTAGGAGGTAATGTACACAGCTGCTTGATCATTTTATTTCTTTAAAATATTTCATGATTTTTCTTTTTTTTTTTATAGACTTTCATGGTGATCAATAAAAGACGGACTATTTTCCGGTTTACTGCCACGCCTGCCCTGTGTATACTTGGTCCTTTTAATCCAATCAGAAAAGCAGCAATTAAAATTCTGATCCATTCATATCCTTTGCTTGAGTTCTGTCGTTTTAATTTTAGAATGTATGGTGCACATTTATGTGGTTTTCTTCATATTAATCAAATTGTGGCTTTCATGCTGAGAGCAAAACTATTTACAAGATGCAATATTTACAAATACTACATTTTAGTGTTAAAAAAACTCTTATTTGAAGAGTTAGATTTGAAGATGCTGTTACGAAACAACATTTAGAAGCTAGAACTCTTTGTGAATCTCCAGTATAGTGACAAGTTTAAAATTTTAGTTAAAAACAAACCAGGGACTTCCTCATAATTAAAACAGAATGGCAATTACAGCAGTGCTTTGCTGAAAGAGTCCAGTGTTTCCCTAAAAAGGATATTTCGGGCTCAAGTTTATACAGCTCTGAGCACAACTTCTCCTGTATTTGGAAAAAGATATAGTTTGAAGGAAGTTAAAATATAAAGGCTTGCAGGTGCAGAGCTGCAGGCTGAGTCGTTTCTGTTCTTTCTGCCAGATATTTGTTTTCCTTTAGACTTGTTCATTTGTGGGAATAGATCCCTCTGTATGGCTGACTTTCCGTGCATAGTCATGCCATTGCTAAAAGCAACTTTCCTGAACTTCACTGTTTTATAATACAGTGCTTTTTCCTTAGCTTATTATTCACATTATTTGTTGGCTTCATTACACTGACTGTGATACTCAACTGTGCCTCCATGGCTATAGATAAGCTTGCATCAGAGTTCAATGGAAGTGAGTAAGTATCTCACTTGCCTTTTCTTCACTCTAAGGAAACTAACACACGAGACTGAAGAAGAGTAAATAATGTGGTGTGCTAATTCTGGTGTTCAAAAACCCTCAGACAGGCTGCTGAGGAAGATTTGAGATTACTGTTTTATAGTTGGTCTTTGTGGAGCTTCAGCCTTTTTTCTTAGAGGCATACACATGTGCACTGCATATTGGCTACTTCTGCCATCTTGTGTAATGTAGAAGGTTGGCCCAGCTTTCCTTTGGAGGCTTCAGCCTTTTAGAGAAGTTGTACAGCTTTAAGTTCTTTAAGTTCTATATCCCATATATATCTATATATCCTTTAGGATAGGATGAGATAGAACTGGATGAAATAGACAAGCTGAGTGTTGTCAGTCTCTCCTCACAGGACCTGCTTTCTAGCTCTTTTACCATGTTTGTTGCCCTCCTTTGGGAGTTTCCGAGATGCCCCCTGTTCAGCTGCTCTCAGTAGGAAGCCATCTATTTAGACTGTCGTCTTACCTTTGGCAATTGTGCCCTTTATCCACTTTAACTTGAATGAATATTCCAGAATTAAAACTTGAAAATGTGCCTGTGGCATCAGAGGTTCCGTATTTTTAATTGCTCATATTTTGGGGTAAGGACCATGATAATGATTGCTTAGTTTATATAGACCTTATTTTGGGTACAGAATTTCTGCTAGAATACATTTATGGAACATGCAATCTTTCCAAGGTTTGCAGAAAAAAATGCCTTTTGTTGCTACAGTTCTGCCAAAATGTAAAGCCAGGGTATTATTTTCTGCCCTGCTTTAGAACGTATATATGGACTTTCATTATTTTTCATAAGAGCGTATGAGCTACTCTTCCTGTGGAAATAGTATGGTATACTTAGATGAACATTTGTAATCACAGATCTACATGGAAATTGCTCTGAAACTCAGGGATACATCTTTTTATACTCATGAAAGTAATCTATCCTGTTGGTTCTACTTTTGATTCCATCCTGTAGTTAAATCACAGAAAAGGTAGAATGTCCCTGAATGCATTTCAATCTCATTCATGTTTTTATTTCTGTATCTTTAATACATGTTTTCCTTCTCAGACACCTCTTCACTGCCATATACACTGGTGAAATACTGATAAAAGTATTAGCAAGAGGATTGGTTTGGAATGAATTTACCTTTCTTCGAGATCCATGGAATGTTCTGGATTTTGCTGTTCTTGTGGTGACGTAAGTAAAGCTCAATTTTTCTTTCACACTCAAGGGGACAAATGTACACATGATGTGCTATTTTATGTTCCAAAGTTCTTTGTAGTAGTTGACATTCTGTGGCTTAAAAATTGCTCTGTTTCAGTCACCCCCTGTGTATCTGCTGCCCAGTGAGACAAAAATGGGAGACTTTAGTAGTCTTTAAAACAAGACCTAAATGTAAAAACTCTTTTTTTTTTTGAGCTCCCTTTAATTTGCTTTGTGTCTCAATGCATTATCACATTTAATAGACCTATTTTCTCAACTTAGTGCATTCTTATCTTTCTTTTAAGAGTTCTCTGCATAGACAGCCAAAACCAAGCATGCCTTATGTTGTCTTATTTGTTCTTCTCTGGATCAGATGAAGCTCATTTGAGAAGGATTCAAAAGACATTACAAGGTGTTGAATGACATGCTGATAAGTAACAGATGATATCTAAGTAATGTAAAGCATTGCTCAAGGAAAAACAGACCTCACTTTACATATGCAGCTAGGAGCTCTGAAATAGATTTCGTTAGTTGGGAAGAACATTAGGAGTTTAAATAAATGATCTGGTGAAAACACTACTTCATGTGCACTTATGGCCAGAGAATAAAATAGAATACGAAGATACTGAGGATGAGATACAACAAAGTGGAATGCAAAGTTATTTGCATACAGAAATCTTCACATTTTTTCAGGATTGTACGTAGTTTTGCACTTGCAGCCTTCAAAAGGCAACAAAAAAGATACAGAGAAGGATGAGTAAATGTACATCTTGTGTTCCATGTAAGGAGAAACTAGGTAGTGTAGAACTCATGAAAAAGAAAAAAAAACCACACAGTAGGAACATGGTAGAAATCTCTAGGACAGAACCAGAAAGAGAATAAATCCTTTTTATAAAACCACAGATGAGGTAAAGGCACCAACTGAAGTTTTCAGATGGCAGAATGAAAATGAAGGGTTTAGCTTCTCACAGCATGCGTAGGTGCATTACCATAGGAGGTATTGGATTTCTTGTGTTTGGAATGTTTCTGGATAGAATGCTGGAGGAGATCACATTTAGGTTTTATTTAACACAGAAGTAGGTTGTCGTCTTCAGGAAATCCCTGAGCTACAAATTTTCTGGAAGAAGGAAATCTTGGCCTCGATTCAAAACTCTTCTGTAAGCCTTTGTCATGGGCCATTCTTAAATATGGGCTAAGTGGCCAGATGGATCTCTGCTGTGATCTTATTTAAGCTCATAGTAAAAGCAGTTAGCTATGTGGACAAGAAATGAGGAAGAAAAGAAGTCAGAATTTGTATCTCAGATTTATCTTGAAAGCAAGATAGTCTGGTAGCAGTGAACAGATACCTCAAAGCCAAGTCTGAGCTTTCAAAATTTTCCCTGCCATTTAGCATTGCTGAATATGCTCTGGTTGTTTGTTTGTTTTTAATTTATTAGAGAATCTTGATTGAAAGGGACTTTTAGAAATCATGTGGTTCAAAAGTGGAGTTGATTTAAGTTAAGTTGTTTGGGATCTTGTTGCTCGAGTACTGAGTTTCTCTGAGGGTGGAGATTCAGTAAATCTCCCCAGGCAACCCATCCCAACTGCATTTTTATTTATTTCACCCATTTACCTAATTGGAATGTCTTGTGTAGTAATTTAACTCTGCTATCTCTCATTATTTCATGGTAAGCTTCCAGGAACTGGACAACTCCAAATTCAGCTGAATTTTGTCTTTTTCCTTCATCTTTCCTACACATCCTTTTAGAATACCTTAGTCAAGACTTCCCTGTTGAGATAAGGGGATATTCTGCTGCACTTGCTTTACTGTGCAGAGCGGAGCATGTGATTCTTGTGCTTTGAAGAAAATACCCTTAAAGATCAAACCTTCTGTTCTAGGGGTTACTTTTCCCTATGAGACAATTTCTCCTGGGTTCCTGCCAAGCAAATCTCTGAACAAACTGGGTCTGTTGTCTCAAAGTCCAGGAATTCATCCTCCTGTTTATCTTGCTTACTGGTCTCAGGGTCTTGAAACTTACAGAATCTAATGGGCTCTGTAACAAAGACAGCTTACAATTGCCATATGCATGACTAGTTTTCCCTCAAGAGTAACAAGTTATGTACTCAGATGTCATCACGTACAATCTACAAACCTCTAAGGATTTTAGACTGAAGACATGTACACAATCAGTAGCTATCAAGTAGTCCACCAGCTGTATGCAGAATTATGTTTTGCAGTCTTGATTTGCTACACATACTCCTGATTCATTTGTATTCAAGCAGTTATAAGCACTTTTCTACATATTATCTATAGTATATGGAAATTAACAGTACAGTTGTTACTTCAGGTACTTTAATCTTACAGGCTAGGCAAAGCTGTGGTGTTCTGATCTGTTACTGTTAAAAGTCATGCTTTGAGTGAGTAGTTGCCTAAATCATCTCCAGAGGTCCTTTCCAACCGGTGTTTCTCAGATACTGTTATTGAGACTTCATGTTTTAAGGAATTCTGTTACCAGTATGGTCTCATTTAAAAAAGGGTCACAATATCCATTCTCACATGAAGGACATCTTACAAAGTATGAGCTAGCCAGATAAAGTGTTGCATAGAATATGAAGCTCTTACAGTCCTCATTTTCTGTCATTTCCAAATTGCTGAAAAAATTAAATGGAGAATGGTTTCTATATTCAAGTTTTTAATTGACTGGCAAAAGTTACAAGCAGTACGGAATTAACATATTTTAAAGCTAATTTTGCTCAATTCCCTTTCTATAAACTATATATAATGTAGTTTTATGAGATAGTTGCAATATCTGTGTTCAGTTTAATAGGTTGTTTCAGCATATACTTACTTTAGCCTTCTGAGTCAGTCAGTTTGAAACGATGCGATTATGTCATTGAAGGTTTTATATTCATTGACATTTTTGGGGGATAAACATTTAAATACTTCAGCATCCAAATCCATAGGAAGAAAATCTTGTTGTGTTTCTTTTGAGTGGCACTGTTCAAAAGGCTCAATATTTTATAATTATTCCTAAAAATGAATTTAGATTCCAAACTTCAGGCTTCTATTTCAGGATATATTTGCCTTTTTCTTGTCTTTATTGTATTAATTACTGTATTCTCTGTGTTCATACTCTCTGCAAAGATGGATCTTTGTCATTCAGTTACATGATGTTTAATTTTATAGGTATATTAGTATCTGTACAACATCAGGCAATATTTCAGCTCTTCGGACATTCAGAGTACTGAGGACTTTGAAGGCTATTTCAGTAATACCAGGTAATCACCTCCTTACTTCAACAGAGACTTACTAATTCCTCACCTTTTCATAGGATCATAGAATAACCAGGGCTGAAAAAGACCTCTAAAATCATCCAGTCCAACTGCCCATCTGTCACCCTCAGTACAACATCTAATCATCTCTTGAACAGCTCCAGGGTTGTGTTGTCTGGTCACTTTGTGTCAGTTAACGTGGTCCCAAGGTGGGACTGTTTTGCAGTATGTAGTAACATTCAGTAGTATGCTAACAGAATGTTTTATCATCCCTACTCAAAATGATTTTGCCCCAGGCAGATTTTACTATTTCTCCTCTTTCTATACCATCATTAATGCTCACTGTTATTTACTTATGTCTTTTCTGAACAGTGCTCCCTATCCAATTTCTTCTCTTAACATAATAATTGCTATAATAGCATATTCCTGGTTTATGTTACACTTCATTAGCTTATGCTGCTGTAATTATTTTACAAGAATGTTGGCTTCACAATATTTAAGAATGTTATTTCATAAGAGGTTGTTTAGCCAGTATCTTAAGCTAGATGACACCTTAAGCTTTAATATTCAAGCTAGCAAAACCAGTTTTAATAATGAACAGGAAATTTAAGTAAAAAAATACATTGCTCATCATATTTACCTCAATACTGTGAAGCTACAAGATCATTTACACTGATTTGTTTTTAATATACTCAGAACTGTTATATGTTGTCATACAGCAATGTTGCATTCTTCTTCTCATGATGCATATCATTGAATCTTGTTTTTCTAGGTCTGAAAGTCATCGTGAATTCACTTATCGAATCTGTTAAGAAACTTACTGATGTGTTGATCTTGACTGTTTTTTGCTTGAGCATATTTGCTCTAATAGGCCTGCAGCTTTTTATGGGCAATTTAAAAAACAAATGTGTCCTCACAAATACTACATACAATGACACATTTTGTAAGGATGCCAAGATATATAACGCAAGTGAAAGAGGTAAATTTTATTACTGTCTCCTTTTATGTCATCTGTGTACATGTGAAGGAAGTTTCAAAAAGTTGTTTTTAACACAAATGATACAAAACAGTTGTGTTTCCTATGAGAAGCTCTTTGCAAAAGTAGTGATATGAAATCTCTCGGACAGAGAAACGTGACATTAATGAGTCTAGTATTTAAGGAAAGATTAGCAGTCTATGTGATAGCACAGGCTACATTTTCTGTAAGCACCTGTATAATCAAGGAATAGACACGTTATAATTAAGAAATATACAAGAATGTTAGGCTTTAGTCATTCTAAAGAAGAATGGATGGAAAGCTTGGGCTCACTGAGAAAACTCCAGGAAGAGTGATCTCCAAAAAAGATCCTTCCCCACTGGTAGTCAACTCTTAAATGGAGTCTAGGAGAGGTGCAGCCAGGCTCCACCCCTTCAGGTAGCACAGGAGAATTGCCTTCACCTGGCTGACTCATTGCTTGCCTCAGGTGGTCAATCAGAGGCTCAGGCTGTGATTCAGAAGTTCCCATAAACTACCTTCTTTACCTATTTATCCTATTTTTAAGGGAACTGTGCTCAAATTGAATTTATTTTAACACAGGCTGTGTTGTTCATGGATTTTGACTACCTCTTTTAGATATTCCTATATTTAAAAAAATGAATAAAATCTTACAATAAATAAATTAAAAAAACCAAAACAAAACAAAAACAAAAAACTTCCATATCTAGGGATGGATCTGCAGAGAAACAGCCCTAATAAGGTTTTCACTGAGATTTCGTATATTAGGCCATCATTTATAGTGCAGTAATGTGTGGCTTACTGTGTGTGGTTAGGAACTGAGTATGTGAACAGCCACTTGAACCTGGAGAAGTTTAAGGCAACAACTTCTGAGTTAAAGATTCCTTTTTATTATTATTACTATTTATTAGATATCTGTGCCAGAATGAAGGGATCTTCTGACATCCTGCTCTGTGGTTACAATGGAAATTCTTCGTAAGTGAGAAAACGGTTTCAGTACTTCCTTGTTTTCCCCTCTGTATGGATTTTGGCTTTATTTTTGGCATGAGGAAATACTGGTGATTTTTCAGAAAGATGGATTTTTTTCTTAATTCTTAATTTTATTAATTTTTTCTTATTTTCTTCTTTTCATAATACTTAATCTGAGAGAACAAATGAATGGTAATACTAGAATGTCCACGGTTATTGATGTGCTTTCTTGCTAACTGCTGGTAATATAATTGGTATAGAATATGAGGAAAAATATGAGGGGAACAGATCAGTAAAGAATGTGAGGTATTAACAAGCTCTCTTTATCCTGGTAGATTGTTTAAATGTCAGTATAGTTTTATATTTTCCCCCTTT
The DNA here is from genome assembly GCF_026119805.1 of Tympanuchus pallidicinctus. Lineage (NCBI taxonomy): Eukaryota > Metazoa > Chordata > Aves > Galliformes > Phasianidae > Tympanuchus > Tympanuchus pallidicinctus. Next base: position 64,329,787 of record NW_026294747.1, read on the forward strand.
ATGTATACCTTTGTATGTACCCCCCTCGAGAAGAGAGTTTCTCTCTAGTCAAGACTGTACCACAAATCTGTGACAAGTCAAATGATTTTCCAGAGTTGTCTGATATAAATCAGTTCTTCTAGAATCACAGAATGGCTTGGGTTGGAAGGAAAGTTTAAAGCCATTGAGTTCTAACCCTCCTACCCTGATCTGTTTGCAGATCAGGCTGCTCAGGACTCTATCCAGCCTGACCTTGGCACCTCCAGGGATGGAGCATCCGCACTTTCTCTGGGCAGCCTGGTCTGGTGGTTGGCGACCCTGCCTATGTCAGGGGAGTTGAAAATAGGTGATCTTTGAGGTCCTTTTCAACCCAGGCCATTTTATGATCAATGAAACTGGAGTTTCAGATGAGCTGAACAAATCTGTACATGGTGTTGTGAACTAGAGTGCCTTAGAGTATATTCTAATACTACAAGTGTAAGTATTGTTCTCCTTCTTTAGAGATGAGTGCCCTGAAAACTACACATGTTTGAAACGTGGGAACAATCCTGACTTTGGCTACACAAGTTTTGATCATTTTGGCTGGGCCTTCCTTTCTTTATTCCGTCTGATGACACAGGATTCCTGGGAGCGTCTGTACAGACAAGTAGGTACTTTTATCACCTGCTACGTTGACTTTGGACATGAAGTTCAGAGGTTTATGTCCAGTAGAAAAATCTGCACCTATTTCAACATTACTGATACAAAACTTGTTTTAGAACCAATATTAAGGAAGAAGCTTCAATTGGCTAAGTTGTAACACTTTCTGCAAGTGACACTGAATGGCAGCATTCTTAACATGAGCACTGGTTTCATTGGAGAACACACTTAGAACAGTGAGTAGTAAATAAGTATTTTAATTATGACACTAGCAAAGGATTGGGGATGTGTAAGAGATCCAGTTAGTGAGTTCCCTACTGTTGAAGGAGCTGTGAGGACTTGCATACTCCGTTCTTCTCTAAATCCTGACTCCTCATCAAACCTTTTGGCTCAGAACAAATACACTTAGATTTCAGAGTGTATTTTGATAACTGGAACTAAAAAAAAAACCCAAAAAACAGAGCCTTTTATGTTTTATTTGCAACGTTTAAGTTCTGGGGTTTTGTTTGTTTGTTTTTTACATAAACTATACAGAAATTGTATGCAGAGGTCTTTCTGGATCCATTATACCTATGCAGTGTCTGTGCTAGAAGACAATTATCTTCTGCCTTGTTCTGCAGTTTTCGTATGGTTCGCTTTAACATCTCTTCAGCAATTTCTGTTGATTGAGATTATTTTTTTAATGGATACATCTGCAGATGACACCAACTTGGGTAGGACTGTTGATCTGCCTCATGGTAGGAAGGCTCAGCAAGAGAGATCTGGGCAGGCTGGGTTGATGGATTGCACCGAGACTCATGGCATTCAACAAGATCCAGTGCCAGGTTCTGCACTTTAACCACAGCAACTCCATTTTGTAATATGGGCTTGAGAAGGGTGGCTGGAGAGCTGCCAAATGCAAAAGCATGTGGAGGTGTTGGTAAATAGCCAGCTGAACACAAGCCAGACAGTGTGTCCAGATGACCACAAGGCCATTGGCATTCTGGTTTGCATCAAAAGTAGTGCAACCAGCAGGAGCAGGAGGTGGTCATGCCTTGTACTGGGACTGGTGAGGCTGCACCTCAGGCTTTGGGCCTCTCACCACAAGGATACTGAGTTACTCAAGCATTTCCAGGGAAGAGCAAGAGTTGTTGATGGGACTAGAAAGCAAAGCTTAAAAGTAGTGGCTGGGGGAACTGGCTTGTTTACTGTGAAGAAAAAGGTGGCTTTATCACTCTCTACAAGTCTCTGAAAGGAGGTTATAGCGAGGTGGGGGTTGTTCTCTTTTCTCAATGGCAAGTGATAAGATATGAGATTACAGCCTCAAATTGCACTTGGGCAGGTTTAAACTGGATAGCAGGAAGAATTTCTTCATAAAAAGGATTGTCAAGCATAGGAATGGGCTGCCCAGAGAAGTGGTGGGTTCCCTGTCCCTGCACGTATTTAGGGTGCTTTAATGTTGCTGTTAGGGACACAGCTCAGCAGTGGACGTGTAGGATTGGGTGGATACTAGACTGCTAGATGATACTGAAAGTCTTATTGGATGATCTTCAAGGTCTTTTCCAACCTAAACAGTCATGTATTCTTACTGTTAGTTCAAGGTCATGCGGTTTTTGTTTTCTAATGTCTCAGAACTTGATTTTTTAACCATCTCTTCCAGTGCTACTTTAAAAAAAGTAAGAATAAGCACTCTAATGATTGCCTCTTATTAACTAATGATAGCATATTTTAGAATTTTTAGATAATTCTAGCTTTCTTTCTTGTTATTTTCAGTAATTTCTTCTGTAGTCACCTATAAATCTCTTTACAGCTGAAGTTGCCTTATCATACCTTAAACTCTGATCGTTTGCCCAATTTGCTGAGAATTACTTCATTTAATTTTAATAATAAAATTTTGTTCATTCTTCTTCTGAGCCATATAGAGCATCCTTATGAATGCTTGAATAGAAATACATTGTATTATCAGGTTTTTAAGATCTACAATTTATTTACTTGAGGCCATATGAGCTCCTGATTAGATGTATTCCTAGACCTGCATAACCGAGACCAGAGGTAGATCCTGCTACTGTGTCAAGAGAACAGTGCAGTACCTTGACCTCTTGCATTGTATAGGAAAATAAGTTGCTAATTTCTAATCCTACTGCCAATGTTTGTATTTTAAGAATCTGTTGTGATCTTTTTTTTCTCATAGACTATCCGTTCATCTGGGAAAAGCTACATTTTATTTTTTATAGCTGTCATCTTTTTATGCTCATTTTATCTCTTCAATCTGATATTGGCTGTAGTAACTATGGCATATGAAGAGCAGAACAAAGCTACTCTTGCTGAAACACAGGCAAAGGAAAAATTACTTCAGGATGCTAAAAAAATTCTTGAGAAAGAACAGGTTTGTAAATTGCTGTATATAATAAAGAATAAAATATATATTTTTTCTTATATCCTTGGATTTAACAAACTGCCTTTTCTATCACTGCATAGTCTGACAAATGAAGTACAGGTAGAGATACATGCATCCATGAGGAAAGTTGACATTTCTTTAATTTCTTGAGATTGAGGTTGGAACTGCAGGTGGATTTCAGGATTCTCACTTTCTGAGAGCCACTGTGTTCAGCTGAGCTCTTTTTGAATGATTGCACACAGAATGTCTACCAGCTGACAAGACCAGGATAGGCAGCCTTTGCCAGGCTAGTACCATTAGTTCCATGTTCATGTAAAGGAGCATCCAGAAACTGCATTAGTTTTTTTGCTGTTGGTTTTGACACGCTACAGATTTATATTTTCCTCTTCTTCTTGGCACAGTATTGCCTAGATTCTTTAATTTCTTGGCCCATAGCAGACTTGGGATCTTGTTTTATTTTATTCCTGAGAAGTTAAGCGCCCAGCTGAAGCAAAAACACAGATTGAAAATCATTGGTAAGGTATCATTTATCCTCTGACTTTTGTGAAAGATACCTCCAATTTGCAGCTAGCAATCAGAAAAGTCAGACTTGTAAGAGGACTTACAGATTTTCCATACGAAATATCCCATTTCATTGTTAAAACAAAAAGCATCACTGTTGTACCAAATTTCTTCTACAGAGCTGTGGATAAGCCTGTGCTATTTCTATGAGTGAAATTTGAGCTTTCAAAGTTTACTTAGTAAAAAAGTTTTAATATTTTAGGATATAGTTTGAACCCTGATTCTTCTGTTGTCATTGTGCTCAAGATCCGAAGTGAGAAAAGGGAGAGTAAAGCAATATGCCTGAATATTCTGTATTTCACATATGGAATACAATATCTAAAGTGACAGGGGCAAGCTTAAATTATGGTAGCTGAAAACTAACCCTGCTTTTATCTTTCAGTCTTAGGAATACAGAATGCAACTCAAACCCCTTTACAGTACTTTGGTATCCAAAAGGTAATGTATGATCCTAGTCTGGTTATTTGGCTTGTATTAATAGACATACTTTTTGTTGCTTCATTTCCAGATGTTGTCTGCTGGAGAGAGTAATAAAGCCCCCCATGTTGAATCTGAAATGTCAGTTGCTGACTTAGAAAAATCACAAGAAAAAGAGATGAGGGGAGAAAAGCCTGTTTCAAGGCAAAGTTTAATTGTAGGTGATCAAAGTAACGAGGAAAGTATGCTTCGTTCACAGCCTGATCATTGCCACAAGAAGCTGGTAAGTATTCAAAATACAGGATATATTCATTAGACTTGCATGTGATATGGCTGTTTGAAAGAAGGTCTTTCCTTACTTTCCTTCCTTTAGAGGTTTCTTAATATTATAAATATTGCAGAAAGAAACATTAGAGAAGGGACCCCTGTGATTCTGTGATTCTGTAATCCACAACTCTAAGACAGTGCCAGTTTGTTTCCTGTTATGGCAACCTAATAGTCGTGCAACCTCTGCTAAAACTGAGCACTCTTCAGTGTACACTTTACTTTTAATTGTAAGAAAAGGCTAAAGATGCTAAAACAAAGAGAAGTGGATCAGGTGGAAAACTTCAGAGAACATCAATTCCATAAGAACTTGAAGGATTATCTTTCTAGAGCCCTTTCCTGTTTTAAATAGTGGTTTATCAGAGGACTTCCCATAACCAGGTGTTTAATTTGGTTAAAAGGAAAAGAACAGCTAAACAGTAAACAGCTTAGTTTTGATGGATGTTCTTAACCTTCCTAAAGGCTTATGCTCTGAGAGTTTGTGAACAGACAGGAATTTCAGAAACAAAGAAACTTGGAAACTTCATTCAGGAAGACACATGAATTTTTAGAGGTTTCTCAATATTACATGTATTGTAGAAAGGGACATTACAGAAGGGACCAAATATTAGAGAAAGAAATGAACAGACAAGTTGCCCTAGTGACATGGATATGATTAAAATGTTCTAATTGGTTTTTTTTTAGATTCTGAAGAAATGCAGACTGAAAAAAGGGACATTTTAGCACGCTATTGCAAATTCATTTCACATGTCTATTTTATGACTCTTCTATCAGCTAAGTTTTGCTTAGCTATGAAGTCATTAAAATAGCAAAGAACAGAAATAAATTAGTTAATATTAAACCTCTAGGGCTAAGGATGTCAGTTTAATTCTCTTAATAATAATTTTATGGAATATGTTGTAAGAATTTTCTTATGATGAAAGTCTAAAGTGATGATATTGCATATTGTTGGCTGCATATCTTCCTCGTAAAGGAAGTTACCTCAATTGTTGTGCAGAAGATGATCACTAAGACTGTGCATTGTGATCTGGTTGGTAACTCGTTAATAGCTGATAGCTCTAATTCCATCCTAATGCTGGAATCTTCCTTCTTTCTGGTTTTGTCTACCTCAGAGATTGCCACCTATTCTTTACAACCTGTTTTACAACAGTGTAGTCTTTAAAGATTGTATATGCACTGGGGGTGTGTGTACATAGTTAATGTGTCAGGAACATAATCTTTCACTGTAATGAGTATTTTGTAGGATGCAGGTGTTGGCCTGGCTGTTTCTCAGTGTATATCAGGAACACTGAGATAAGCATTCTATAGCTTTTTAATGAAAACTGAAGTTGTCCCATTCCTAGCTTTAAGCAGTTTGATATTCTTGATAGGCTTAAAACGGATGAGGAAACCAATAATTATGACTCACTAAATAGCTATTATTAACATTAGTTAATGTTTGTCATTTATTAGAAATAGTTCCATAACCAGTTATTCAAACTGATCTTCAGTCTTCTTTTTGTGTGTTCCTATTATCTGTCTCAAGAAAGTTTGGAATTATTCTTTTTTCCCTTGCTCTCCTGTTAAGGTTTCTTACTATACATGATTATATGCATTTTTATAATGGCAAAATTATTTTTAGCAAGACATTATTTTCAGAAGGAGACACGTGGTAGCATTTTTAATGACATATCCTTGTGTTCACATGATATTTTCTTGTTTTGTCTTATATTCCATTCCGTCAGCAAGGTAAAGCTTCATTACAGTGTATATCTAAAACAAATTTTAAACACTTTAACTGTACATTTATATTGTGCTGTGAATAATTTTACATTTGCAAACATTTATTCATATTCTCTTGTTGTACTGTCTTCTGTTGTCTTTCTAACCAAAGAGGCAGATCCTATTGTCTTATGAGTTGTCCATGGACTCTATTAACGATCCCTATCAGAGACAGAGGTTAATGAGTGCAGCCACTGTTATTACAGATAACATGAGTAAGTCATTAATTCTTCAGTACTTTTTTCAACTCTGATTGTGTACCTTGACTGAAGAGAGCAAAATATCACAAGCAATTGTTTAATAATGAGTATGGGAAATTAAAATCTAAGTTTCAATGAAATTAATATTCTCAGATCACATATAATTGCAACTGTAACTTGACATTGCCAAGCCTAAATCACATCTGATTGCTCTGCACAATACAGTCACTGGGATTTGTGGCTGAGAGGAAGGCAATGTTGTCACTGTTTTTAGTAAGGCTTTCCAGAGTATGTTTGTATCCCTGTTGGGATGTTAAGATCTGCATGGGTGAGCAGCCAGCTAATCAGAGAACTGGCTGGATTCTTGGGCTTTGAGAGTCTGGTGGGCATGATACTTTTTACTGAGGGTTAGGTAAGCAAATAGAGTACCACAGAGTGGTATCTTAGGATCCTTTCTGTCCTACTGTTTTCATCAGTGACCTGGAGGCAGCAATAGGGTACTTGCTCTCAAAATTCACAGATGACACCAAACTGGGGGAGACTTGTTGATACAGGCAGGGCAAGGGACCTAGGCAGACTGATGGCACAGGCCAACAAAAACCTGACAAAAATTCAGCAAGGACAGACTTCTACATAAGTACAAGAATCTCTTGCAACAGTATAAACTGGGAGCTAGCTGATTGCCTGAGAAGCAGCTCTGCAGAACAAGCCCTTGTCCTTTTGCAGTCCTTTTGGGCAGCAAGCTGAGCATGAGTTCAGCAGGGGTGGCTAACAGCATTCTGGGCTGTATTAAAGGCAGCATAGCCAGGAGACTGAGAAGAATGATTATTACCCTTAATTAAACGCTTGTTAGAGCACATACTGTACCCAGTTTTGGTTCCCTACATTATAGGGAATACCTTGGAAAACTAACTTATGTTCGGCAGGGTGCCACTAAGACAGCTAAGGACTGGAACACTTGCTTTGGGCTGAGCTGATTCAGTATTGCAAAGAGAAGGCTTAAAGGGAAAGTTATCAGTCTTCTAGAACGTGGGACAGTGTTTTGAAAAAGATGGGAGTGGGCACTTCTCTGCTTCTGTGACCATAAGGTACAACTGACAGAAAACAATTTGTATGTTTTCCCAAATACAGCAAGTTATTTCTCCTTAGAGCAGGTATGTTCTCATCCCCCAGGATAATGGCAATATGAACGAGTGAGTAATATCACCTGTTTCTGTAATCATGGAATTTGTTGCTTATGACCTTTAATTAGCCTGTGAGTAGGTGGTGTAGCGTGAATGAAACAAAGTTTTTCAACCATACTATTTTTCTCAGAAGATAGGAACCAAAGTGTGAAAATAAATACCAGTATTGGTCTTTTTCTTCATACTGTGAGATTACTTGTATGTCTCTTTTATCATTTAGAGCAGCAAAATGCGAAGGCGAGATTCGCTTCGGTTTGGAAACGTCTTGTTCAGAAGTATCTGATTTGGAACTGTTGCCCATTCTGGAGAGCAGTCAAAGGGAAGGTGCAATTGATAGCTTTGGATCCACTTGTCGATCTCATAATCATGATTTGCATTATAGTGAATACTTTTTTCATGGCTCTGGAGCACCCTGGCATGTCTCTTTCTGAAAAAAGATTGATTTGCATAAGTGACAAGGTAAGTTAGGTCAGTCACAGATCAAGAATGGAGTTATAGCTCCAGACTGACTGGTCAGTCTCATAAAGAGACATACATTTTCAGTGACTTTATGGTGAATTTCTTTTTCCAGGTTTTCACCGTGATTTTTGCAGCAGAAATGGTCTTGAAAATCATCGCCCTAGATCCATACTACTACTTTCAGCAAAAATGGAATATTTTTGATAGTATAGTTGTGATGATTGGCCTAATAAGCTTTCATGAAAATATGACATTTTTCAGGCTGGTAATTATGTCTGTATTCTTTTTTAGAAGTACTTGCATTGTATAGATTTGTGAAAACATTGCAGTGGAAATACCCTCAAATTATTTTATTGTTCTCTTTGTAAGCAAATAGTAAGCTAGCATGAATGTTAAATTGGAATGAATATTAGATGCATGGCAAAGAATATATGTAATATGTTTATTATGCTGTGTATATGGGATACTACAAATGCTCTGGCAGTGCTCCCCCTTGGAGATTTGACTTAGCAGTAAGTTCACCACTTCTCTGTTAGGTCCATAGAGTGTCAGTAATCAACTACATTTTAGATTTTCAGATAAGAAAATGTGTTATCTGAGCTTAAAGATAGCAAAGGTGCCTTCACTACTTGTCTTTTCCTAGGTGCATTGTGGCTTTCCTCAAATAACATGGCTTTTCTCAAGGCTTAGATTTAGGAGCAGGCTTCTCAGTGTCTTAGATAAAGGGCTGTCTCTCAGATACTGTGTACAATGTCATTTTTTAACTAAGTTTTTTTTTACTACACCCTTGCTGTGAATTCAGAATTATATCTGAACTTAAGTAGAAAACTTTTGGATCTGAGCAGCTAAAAACCTTTATATGGAGGGATGAATTATGATGGGTGGTGTTGAATTTGGCAGTGAAGGCAGCGTGATAAACGCAGGGTCTGTTTGTGTGTTTGTGTTGTGCTGTTTGTGTGCAGTTCTGCCTCTCATTGTTCCCTTGTGTTTTACTTGCAGCTCAGGATCTTCAAATTGGCAAAGATGTGGCCAGCCTTAAATACTCTTATGAAAATAATTCTAAACTCAGTTGGTGCACTGGGTAACCTCACTCTGGTTTTGATTATCACTGTATTTATTTTTGCTGTAGTAGGAAAGCAGGTTTTGGGCAAATGTTACAGTGCTAACTTCTACAAAATAAGTACAACCAAGAACTTACGCTGGCATATGAAGGATTTTTGTCATTCATTCCTGGTCATATTCCGAATATTATGTGGAGAATGGATTGAAACCATGTGGGAATGTATGGAAGTGGCTGGACAAGGGCTGTGTCTTCCCATTTTCTTGCTAGTCCTGGTGATAGGAAACTTAGTGGTGAGTTTCAAGCTGTTTTCCATCCCTACTGAACCAAGCTACGTTGGCATCTTTTTCCCTTAGGTAAATGTTATCATTTGAAGAGTATTCCTGCATTTCAGTTTTCTGGATGTTAGCCGGTTTCTATGGTTTCTATTTGCAATTTTTCATTTATTTCCATGTCTTTCTTACACAAGAAGTAACCAATAATTAAAATACACAATATGATTCATTCTAATAAGAGCACAGACATGCAGCACTTCCCATAATTCAGTGGTAATTTGCTTTCTTCATCTTTTGTGCTGCTAAGGTCAAGCAACAGAACTGCTTTAAATGCTTACCGACTTACCCTTAAAGTATCAAAAGGCTACAGTACCCAGATTGTCTAGACTGCATGATTTAGATTCATTCTAATGTATGAGTTAGATTTTTTTCTTCCTGTTTGTCCATCTTGCATCCCCTAGAAGCTGAAACTTTCTGGAAAATTCTGCATCTTTGCATACCTTTTTTAGAAGCATAATACATAACTGTATGCTTTGGTAAGAACACTCCATTACAGTGAGCATTCATTCTCATTCTGTTACTGACTGGAAGAAGAAATTTTTTTCGTATGCTCAATTTGATAGCAGAGCAGTTGATGAAAGAGAGATTTTTATTTATTTATCTATTCGCCCAAGAAGGGTTTTCTGATCTTTTTATTTACTTATTTATTTCTGTTAGAAGTAGTGGTGTCTTCAGCTTACTTTATTTCCTTCAAGGTGCTCAACCTATTCATTGCCCTGCTGCTGAGTTCTTTCAGTACTGACTCCTCACCGGGACAAGAGGAAGCTGAAAAACAGAGTAAATGTGAGATTGCCATTGCACGGATTTGTAAGGGCCTGCAGTCTGTGAAATTGAGAATTTTGGATAAATGTGGCAAAAAAATGGAACGAAGCAAAAAAACAACAGCCAAAAAGAAGACTTTGGGAGAAAGTCCCTTCAAAGACTTAGAGAAAAATAACTATGCTATGACAGATGTTGGAAAGGATGCAGACAACAGTTGTTTTGACATTGGATGTTATAATAATGAAGAGAGTTCCTCAGCAGAAGGGAAATACGAAGGCTCTTTAAACTACCATAGTGGCCACATTCCCCTTGCAGTAGCAGAGACTTACACTGATGAAGGTGATGATGAGCAGAGTGTATACACAGAAGGAGAATACAGAAAATGGGTAAGAAATATTAATGATAGAAAATGTGCTGTAACTTGCATCTGCAAATACAGTCTTTAAGGCACTGTTGTAAATGTTATTTCTTCTGTCATCTCCACAGTTTTACTTTTTGTTCTTCTAGTAGCTTCAAAATGCAAGAGCTATTCAGCAATCTCAGTTATTCAGCAGGAGAAGTTGGGTATCTACTTTTTCATTATTCTTCTCAGTGGTAGCTGTAAATCTGTTTATAGCTATTTTATTTCATTTTATTATTGTCAATTGCTAAATGAAGTTTTATCAAGACAGACATTCTTATTTTTTGTCTCCTTAGCCTTATCGATGGCATTTGGATATTTTGGAAGACAGGTCTCTAGTTGTAGTGCTCAAATGTTGCTTCTCAGTTGTTCGGAAGCCAAAGCAAATGCAAATAAGATCTTCACTGTAAAAACAAACAGAAAAACAAACCAACGTGTTTGATTTTTTTTTATCCCTTGTTCTCCTCTGTGATATTTTAGATTCTCTTTTGCATATCTTAATTTTATTGCAAAGGGCAGGAATAAGCTTAATCTATGGGCGCTTAAGTGCAGATACCTAAATGCATATAAGTTCTCCGCAGTCTTTTGCCAAAAGGTGAACCAAAAGAAGCATTGCAAGACCTTCTCAGACACTTTGTGTGAAGGATGGACCAGTACAGACTGGCTAAAGCTGTTAAAGAAGGAACTTCTTTGAAAGTTATTTGCTAAAGCAAGGTAGAAAGCATCTTAGAGTAGCTTATGATATTTGGGCTCAAAGTGCAGTAACTTAGCATTATGCCGTGGCAAAAATATGAAAAGCAGATGCTAATCTCGCTTAGATTGTTATATGGTCAGTGTCTAGGTGGACTTCTAGAATTCATTTCCTATATTTTTGATCACAAGAGGAGATATTGTCTTATATTTGGGCAAATTTTCAAGAAGCAGAAATTGTTGATCACCTTAGAGTCATCTTTGACAATTTGAAATATGTTTTGGATTGCATTATGGGTTACTTTGGTTATTTTTACGTGTTATGTACTGTCTTCATTTTACATCAACAAGAGGACTGAGAGCTGTTAGGGATCACTGAGCTCTTTGGTCTCCAGCCAGAAAGAGGAGTCCACTGCAATGAAGCTGTAGAGATTGCAGCTGAGCCTCTACAGTGGATGCAGGAACCCATCACTGGGATAAATGTATGTCTTGAGAAATGATATACTTTCACAGTATAACCACAGGACAAAAGTGTTTGAATTGAGGGGAAAAAAAATACTTTCTACATGCCTTCAATTGGTATTATATAATTCTCTATAAAAAGACAGACATGCTTAATTTTGTGGATGCTTTACACTTTGATAAATATTTATTCCTTCAAGAACAACTCTCTGGAAGAAAAAGGTGGAAAATCAATTTTTTTGCATTACTTCATTTAGGAAGACAGATTGAGACACCGAGAGCAATGCCGAAACTCAAGTCTCCTGAGTCAGATTTCTTGGACTTCAGAAACGTACAAAAATAAAGAGCAAGAAGAGGTATTTGTAACAGTTACCATCTTCTGAGTGTTCTAGTGATTAACATTTTCATTCTTATTCAGCAATAACAGGACGAGCATTTTCCAAAGTCTTAATTGTGCAGAAGGTGTTGCTTTGTGACAGTAATTTATAACAGAAATCATGGAATTGTTAAGGTTAGAAAGACCACTAAGGTCATCTAGACCAACTGTCAACCCATCACCACCATGCCTACTAAAACATGGAGCTTTGAGTCTCATGAGCAGCCATTGCTAACTGTGTAACTAAATATATTACTTTCTTTTTATTACTTTCTTTTATTACAATTAATAATTTAATTGTAAAATTAAGCAAGCAGCACTCTTTAAACTCAGTTGATTCACTCATCAGTTTTGTAGGTAACTGTTTGCCATCATCCTTCAGTGTAAAAATTTATTCTCTAAAACGGGTCCACTCAAATAGCTCCTCATCTAGAAGCTATAGATTTTAGCTTAGCTAACGCAGTGTAGTTCCACGTTAATAAATATATATATATATATATATATATATATGCAAAAAAAAGTGAATATTTGTAGCTTACCACCCAAAAACAAAATGGGAATTCGGTAATTCTGAATCATTACCTCCAAGCACTTCAAGATGTGCTGGTTTTAGATAAAATTCCCCGGAGTTTTACTTGGTGTAAATTACTTAATTATATAAATGTGGGTTTAAATCATTTTTGTCTATGTCAATGAACTTAAGTTAGTGTAGACCATCATGGCTGTCAAAAGAGACAGTCCTCTCTTTTCTTGGGTTCTTATTCCTGTACCTGTCCCCATGCCTTGCCTTTCCATGTCAGGGCACTTACAATTTTGGGCTGATTTATGCTTGTTTTCCATAATGACTTTAGTTTTATTTATTCCTTTATTTGAAAGAGAGGGAGATTTTATTTAGTTCAAACGTGCTTTAAATGCACAGGGGAAAACATTATTAAACATTATTAAGGGAAAAACAAACAATTTTCTTCTTCGCCTTCTTCTCTGCAGGGATTTGATGTTGGTAGCTATTCTGAAGCCAGCACCGTGGACCCAGTCACTCTTATAGACCTGTATCCCCAGCCTAAAAAAACACATTTACCTAAGGACTGTTGCACAGAAAGTAAGTATATCTTATATATCACAGGGATACCAAATGAACTAATATTCAAAGGTATCTGTTTGAATGTTTCCAGATTGACAGATGTCATTCTCCTGAGCAATTTGTACAAATAAAAAGTCAAATAAATATAGCCAGAGCCAGCACACAACTGGAGCAGGACTGAGATGCCTGAACACAGGCATTTAGTTCTGTCCGGAATGCCTGAGAGTATCCGTGATAACTGCATAGAGTTGGCAGAAGTGACACAGGCACTATAGGGTACCCCAATGGGCCTAAAATGGATCTAAACACCTGTGTTTAGGCTGGGAAATGCTGTCTTTGGAGTGTGATTCACGCTTAGATTGTGACACCAGGCTGTAGTTGAGTGTATGTGAGTGAGGGCATTTAATAAGGCACTTCTGAAGGGGCAGATGGAGGTCAGCCACGATATACATCTTGACTTCTGGTATCTGAAGTGGCATTTCAGCTGTCTGAAATCTCAGTGCAGTGGGTGAATATCTACTCAGTGCATCCAATGGAATTTAAAAGACTGTCTGGTTTGTCCCAGCATGGACATCTATATTTAATTGCCTCAGCAGCTCCTTAGACTGCGTGGACTGTCATGTTTCAATCATGTTACCTTTGAAGATGAAAGGATGTGCAAAATAGCAAGCAGAAGCTTATTGCAATGTTTGTGCAGAGCAATCAAGTGAAATAATGAATAAAAGTAATAATTTACTAAACCAGTCATAAGGTCATCTCTCTTTTAACAGCAAAAAGCATAAATGTGAGATAATAAAACCAGCTAGAGTTTTTCTACAGAGCAGTGATGCTTTTTCATATGGAATACTTGTGTGTTTGTATACACAAAGCTTTCTCTGCTTTTTCCATGTATGAAATACATTATAAAAAGCAGTTCTGTGTGCCTACAGATGTTGTCTTTTCTTCAGCTGTAGGTCCCTCCAGCCTCAGCAAGGTCATATGAGTGAAACAGCACATTCTTTGTGCACTCTTCATACACTTTTTACATTCTGTGGCACTGTATTTTCCATTAAGCTCATATGTTTTTTTTTTTTTTTTTTTCTTTTCAGGTTGTGTCAAACATTTTCCTTGCTGCAGCGTAGATATCACTAAGTTTCCAGGCAGCACTTGGTGGAAATTTAGAAAAACCTGCTACAAAATTGTCAAACATAGCTGGTTTGAAAATTTTATCATTTTTATAATAGTACTGAGCAGTGCAGCACTGGTAAATTTCATTTAATTTCTCAGACTTTGAATGGAGGGTTGTCAACTGGTGGTGGTGGAAATGGGTGGATAGATCACTAGAAATATTGGCCATAGGAGACATGAAGTGGAGATGGAGGTAGTATGATAGAGAACTAGAGGATGAAAGGAAGTAGGAAGACATTGCCAGAGGATTGGTGAGGAAATAATGCAGCTATTAAAGGAATTGGGAATTGATTGGCAGTATCAATAACTTACAAAAAATTGGTAGAGCAGCAAATCTGTTAAAAGCAAGTGAACAAGACTATGAAGTGATCACACAATAAAGCATTTTCCAAAATCCTTACTGACAGCAAGGATTTTCAGGGGTTTTGTGAGGAATTCAAAACTTCTGGAAAGAACAGACAAGTTGTGTGTTGTGTTTTTTCATACCTGTATTGCAACTCTGCAGATTGACTGAAGGTGGTGGCAGCTTTGGGAGGTTTAGGCCTGAAAGCGATTGGTTAATGTGTTTAATTTAAACTTAGCTATGAGGGATTTCAGAGTTTAAAAATTACCTACTTATTTGGGAAGCTAAGATTTTTGGTAGCCATATCAGGCACTCATCAGGTGCTTATTGAAGAAGTCTAGAACAGAAATAACCCGAAGTTTTTCAACCAATCTAAAAATGGTGTTTACTATTTAGATTTTTATTTCTACACATAAAAATAAGTTGCCAATAGCATAACATGAAATGGGTAGAATAAACCATACTGTGCAATTCTAAAATAATTTACTGTAAAATTACTAAACAGCCTTAAAATTAATTCTGAAATTCCAGGCATTTGAAGATATTTACCTTGACAAAAGAAAAACAGTTAAGAAGCTCCTTGAGTATGCTGATATAGTATTCACTTACATCTTTATTATGGAGATGCTTCTGAAATGGGTAGCTTATGGTTTGCACAGTTATTTCACAAATATGTGGTGTTGGCTCGACTTCATCATTGTGTGTGTAAGTATTATATTGAACTTACATTTAGAATTCTGATTTTTTTCTGTATAAAGAACTATATGGAAAATTGGATTGAGATTAAACTGGATTGTAAAAGACAGTTTCAAGAAACTGAAAAGAATTGCAATCAAATGGAACTGTAGACAAATTTAAATGGAAATTCTAGGTGATAACAAATTACTTAAAAGTGTTTTATTGCTGTTGTTGAGGACTATCTCAGTTACATAAATCTTCTCCGTAGTAAAGAGAGAGTGCAATTAGCAATCAGAAATGAAATTGAGTTAGTTAAGATGACAGAAAAATGTGAAAGTGCTGGCAGCTCCTTCATACAGAAACAGAAAAAAGTACAGTTGCTTATTTAAAGGAGAACAAATTTAGATTAATAAATCCTGGCAGTTATAGAATCATAGAATCACAGGGTTGGAAAGGACCTACAGGATCATCTAGTCCAACTGTCCTCCTGTCACCATTACTACCCACTAAGCTACTAAGCCATATCTCGTAGCACCTCATCCGGATGCCTCTTGAACACCGCCAGGTTTGGTGACTTCACCATCTCCCTGGACAGGCCATTCCAGCTCCTGACCACTCTTTGAGTGAAGAAGTTTTTCTTTTATCAAATCTAAATCTCCCCTGGTACAACTTCTGGCCATTTCCTTGGGTCCTGTTTGTTGTCTGGGAGAAGAGGCCAAACCTCTCTTCATCACAGCCTCCCTTCAGGCAGTTGTAGAGTGCAGTGAGGTCTCTGCTGAGCCTCCTCTTCTCCAGACTAAACAATCCCAGCCCAACTGTGAATACTCAGAAATTTCAACAGAAAAATCTAACTGTGACTGTATAAAAAGAATGTAAAGCATGACTCTAGCAATTACAGATCAGCAGTTTTCACAGCGAAGGTGACCAAAACAGTGGAAGAGCATGAAAATATTGAGTGACTAGATAAGAAGATAACAAATTCAGATAGGAAGAAAGAGACAAATTATGACATTGGGGAAAAAAATAAACCCTAACTATTGAAAGATTTTTTTCTAATGCTTTCAGCTCAGTTTCTGTCTTATGAGGATTTAAAATCAATACTGTCTACCTTTTGGAACAAAATATTTTTTTTTCTATAAAGATGTGGACATGACATGAAATTACTAGATATGCTTCTGAGAATAATTATAAAGAAAAGGAGAATCATTTATTTGAATACTTTCAAACCTTATATTCTGTGGAATTACCATAGTTGCATTTTTCTTGTTATACTGACCTTCTGAGGTATTACAAGAACTGATTTTGAAAGAAAAGCCAAATAGATATATGTTAATAAAAATGAAAGAATGCCATTATTTGAAAAATGTCTGAAAAAATAAAATTACATTACCTATTAGGTATAGCTGTGAGTAAATATTGTTAGCATTTGATTTACTGATCAGAGCTACAGTCACCATTGATCTGTGATTGTCTACAAACAGAAATGGAGTAAGCTTTTGAATGCCAGTTAATAATCTCATTTTCAATTCAATGAACACAGATTTCTTGTGTTTCCTGGGGGCTAAGAAAAAATTCAGAACAAAGTTCACAGTGTTCCTCTGAGAGTGCCCTGAAGTCTCTCAGGACGCTGCGAGCACTGCGGCCTCTACGAGCTTTGTCAAGATTTGAAGGGATAAAGGTATGGATATTGGGAGGGGTGTGTATGTTCTGGAGCAGGTGCATCTGAAGTTATTATGAGATAACATATGTGATGTGATGTGATATAAATTAGCTGACCTATGTCAGATTACAGAACGTGATGAGATGCTAAAGTCAGGCCCCAGGATGGCTATTGAGCAAATTCTCCTTACAAATGTGAAGGACAAGAAATCAGATGAAATCAACCAGTGTGAATTTATGAAGATTGTCTTGATTATCCTCTATGGCAAGATGTCTGAGGAAGGGAAAAGTTATCCATGGTCTCATATGGAGATTAAATATGGTTTGGGTAGATGAACTAAAATGAAAATTGGCTGAACTGCTAAGTTCAGTGTGCAGAATTGAGTTCAATCCTAGATCATTATTGATGGCTCAGTGCTGGGGTCCATATTACTTAAAGCTTCATTAGCAATCTGAATAATGTAGCTGGAGAGGTGAAGGGTATAGCTCGTTCTGTCAGAGGAAGAGAAGATTAAAAGGAAGATCACTTGAGATCTAATTAGATAACAGATCTAATTGTTGTCTTTAATTACCTAAGTTACAGAAAATTGAACTAAAGTTTTCTGATAGGAATGCATGGGGAAGATGAGAAAGAATGAGTTGGCAGCGAGTGATATTCCTATTAAATAAGATAATTGTCATGCGGATGTAATCGCTTGCCTAGAAAGATAGTGGAACCTCCATCCTGGGGAAAAAAATCAGAACGTGACTGGAGACCCTAAACAATATGATCTAGGTTGGAACAGCTGACGTGTGTTCCTAGTGTATTATGTACTTCTAGTGAATATTACCCAAGGCCAAGATAAAATTCTTGGAATTTTCTCATAATTCTAGCAGTGATCTATTTCCAGAGCTTCATTATGTCCCACCACAAAATGACAAAAAAGGGTGAAAAGAAATAGAAGATAGTCCCAAAATTCCTACTGGCAACAACCATGGTCCTTCTTGTCAGCATTAATGTGATGGATTCTTGAATGTGAGTTTTTGTTGCTTCTTGAGCCAAGTCTACCAATGTTGCCAGCAGAGACACTCAAAAGCTGGAATCTCATTTTCAGTGGTATCAGTTCTGTAAGAGATCTAATGCATACGCAGTCTTACATTCACCTTGTCCTCAAGCAAACCTAAATGAAGAAAGAGAGCTAACAAAAAAAAAAAATAAAATCAGTCATGTTGGAAACCTAATTGTTCTGCTTCTTGTACTGTTTGCAGTCAGTTCCTAATGGTTATCACGTGAGGCTCATTTTGTTGTGGAGGTCAAGCTCCTGTTCTCTTACAAAACTTCTCCAACATAAATGAGGAATATTTATGGCATGGTAGTATATAAGGACAACCTGTTCCCCTATACCTGTCTTTAGGGTCAAGAGCCACTATAGGCTACTTTTTTTAATGTACATCTTCTACTCAAGGATAATTTTGGTTGCCATCTGTTCTGCTTCCTCAGAATGACAAGACAGATAGCACAAGATGTTAAGACAAGCTTGGTGTCAGCTGAGGGTTGGCTTTAAATATGTCATCAGCTAGTTTTTCTGTGAGTGAGAAGCTTCGTAGATACCAAAGAAAAAAGCAAATGTTTTCGAGGGAGAGGGAAGGTGTTCTACTGAATGTGACAAGTTATTCTTTCTTTTCATTCATGTTATTTGTTTAAGGTTGTTGTGAACGCCCTTTTGGGAGCTATCCCCTCGATCCTGAACGTTTTACTCGTCTGTGTTGTCTTCTGGCTCCTGTTTAACATTGTAGGAGTAAAACTACTTGGAAAAAAATTTTGGAAATGCGTGCCTGAGGCAGGAGAGAACAGAGAAGTTTACAACAAAAATGACTGTGAGAATTATGGAGGGAAATGGACAAATAGTGATGTAAACTTTGATCATGTTGGGATGGGATACTTGGCTCTTCTCCAAGTGGTAAGTTCTGTAAAAATATACTCAGCTTCACTTTCTTCAGGAAAAGAGCAGCCCAGCCACAGGACGCCACTGCACTTGTTTTTCTTGCTGAAAGTGATGATATTTTCTAGCTTAAATAAATATTTTTTCATGCTTGTAAGCTGCTCAGTGCCTGATACAATAAACTCTTACATATGCAACTTTGTTTCATGGCTTTTTGATTTTTATTGCAGTTTTGATAAATATACCAACCCTGAAATGTTCATGGATTTAAAGCACTCATATTATCTTGAGCAAAAGTTAGTTTTGTGTTGGGGAACAGAGAAATAGCTCAATGCAGTTTGTTTGTATTTCTGATATAAAAGTCATGAGGTGTCTGGATGCTAACTTACTGATCTTAGTACCACAAGAACATGATGGAAACACCTTTTGGAGTGCTTCTTCTCCCCATGTTCCATCTAAGTGTTCCTTGCCCTGCATCCTCAAAGCCTTCTAGAATCCTCAGAAATGATAAAACTGATGTTAGTCTTAGAATTTATTTTCTGTCTTTTAGGATATACTTGCCAGTTGAACATAAACTTTTACTGTTTTCCAAGAAATACAGAATTTACAAAAACCTTGATTAAAACAATTAATGGTTCACACCCATTTTTTAAAATTTGTTTCTCTTTACTAATTAAGTAGATCACTAGAACATTTTTGTAGCACACTGCTCACTTTTCTTTGACTGTAAACACATTTATGTTAGCTCTACCTCATCTTTTATTTTAATTTTAATTTTTTAATTTACTTTTAATGAGAATAAACTCAGTGATGTAATTATTTTCAGGCAACTTTTAAAGGCTGGATGGACATTATGTATGCAGCAGTGGATGCACGTGAGGTGGGTCACTTCTTCTCACTTCTTCTCTCTTCTTTCCTCCCCACTTTTTTGTTTTAGACATGCAGTGTAATTTTTCAGCTTTATTTGCATTATCAAATGAGAAATACATTCAGATCAGTGCTTTACACAATGCAGTGAAACAGAAGTCTGTGGAATACCAAATACCTGGCACTTAGATGAGAGAAAATGTGTTGAAATAGAGTGATACTGCACAAGATGTTGCATGTTTTATACAAGTCTTTTTTAGGAACAGAGTTGAGGAGATCTTATGGGGATTATGCCTCTGAAGCAAATTTTCCTTCATGTTTAGCAGGTATTTATGAAGGCTTGTTCCCTATGTTAGATATTCTTACTATTCCCCATTTCTGAGTGGTGTTTCTTACTCTCATTAGTACAGTGTGTTTTAACTTCTACATATTTAATTTCATCTGCTATTTCGCTATTTCCATTTTCATTCAAACACCAATCATGAAGTAGCTGCTAATTAAAAGTAAGATCCTTGCTTGAACAGTTGATCGTAGCGAGCTAGCAATTTGAATTGCTGCTTGTCTGGGGTAGTGTTCAAGAGGTTGGTAACTCCACCAAAATGTTTCAGCCTGAGTTGTTTTTCTGATTCAGGCATTTGCAGTATCCCTTCTGATTGGAAATTATTATTGATTACTTAAGTAATGTGCTAAAGCTAGGTTTGGCATCTTCCTTTACAAAGAGCTACAAGACAGAACAAGACTTGTTCCACATGTAAATGTTTAAATACAAAAAAAAAAAAAGTGTATTCTTCCCTACAATAAAAAAATAGTTATTATAGATTGGAAATAACAAAGCTGTTATTATCTAATTTTTACTAATATTTTTTCCTTTTGTAACAGGTAGATCAACAGCCAGAATTTGAGGCATTCTTTCCTATGTATATTTACTTTGTGATTTTCATTATTTTTGGATCTTTCTTCATGCTGAATCTCTTCATTGGAGTGGTTATCAGCAACTTTAACCAACAAAGGAAAAAGATAAGTACTGTATGAAATAATTCATGTCTCTTGTAATCCCAATTTGATTGAGTCTGTGCCAGTTTGGCATGTAGATTTATACAGTTTTCAGGTAACTACTTATAGAGATCTAAGGCTTGGTGAATAAAAGGCTTGGTGGCCTTTTATGATGGAGTTACAGCATCAGAGGATAAAGAGAACGTGATGTAACCTACCTGGACTTGTGCAAAGCATTTGACACTGTCCTGCATGACACTCAGGTCACCAAATTGCAGAAAAATGGATTTGATGGATGGACAACTCACTGGATAAGGAATTGGGTGGATGGTTGCATTCAGAGAGTTGTGGTCAGTAGTTCAGTTTCCAAGTGGAGACTGGTGACGAGTGGCATTCCTCAGGGATCAGTGTCGGGACTGGTGTTATTTAACATCTTTGTAGGTGACATGGACAGTAGGATCGAGTGAATCCTTAGCAAGTTTGCAGATGACACCAAGATGAGTGGTACAGTTGACATGCTACAGGGAAGAGGTGCTATCCAGAGGGACCAGGCACCAGGGTCAGTGCAATCTCAAGCACAGAGACAGATTGGGAAGAGAATGGCTTAAGAACAGCCCTGAGAAGAAGGATTTGGGAGTGTCACTTGATGAAAGATTTGACATGAGCCTGCACTGTGTGCTTGCAGCCCAGAAGGCCAACCATATCCTGGGTTGCATCAAGAGAAGTGTCAAGAAGTGTGACCAGCAGGTCGAGGGAGGTAATTCTGACCCTATACTCTGCTCTGAGACCCCACCTGGAGTACTGTGCTCAGTTCTGGAACCCCTAACACAAGAAGGACATGGAGCTGTTGGAACAGGTCCAGTGGACTTCCCCTATGGGGCTGGCTGAGAGAGCTGGGGCTCGCTTCCCCTATGGGGCTGGAGAAGAAGAGGCTCCAAGGAGACTTCATAGAGGCCTTAAAGTACCTGAAGAGGGCCTACAGGAAACCTGGGAGGGACTTTTTATAAGGGCATTCAGTGACAAGATGAGGGGAAATAGTTTTAAACTGGAAGAGGGTAGGTTTAGACTAGATATCAGGAAGACATTCATTACTGTGGTGGTGGTGAGAGGCTGAACACATTGCCCAGTGAGGTTGTGTCTCTTCCCTGGAAGCATTCAAGGCCAGGCTGGATGGGGCTGTGAGCAATCTTCAGGGAAGTTTCCCTGCCTATAGCTGGGGGGTTGAAGCTAGATGATCTTAAATGCCCCTTCCAACCCAAATCATTCTATGATTGTGCTTTAAAGACTTTCTGTGGACAACAGAACAACCCTTTTTGCTGAGTGGAAACACCTAACAAACATGGTAAGGATGATTAAACCCCACAAATGCTGATGGCAGAAGTGGCAGCTGTTTTCCTGGTGAAGAAACTTGAAAAGTCCTTGTTAATCAGAACTTTTTCTAAAACTAGTTTCGTTAAAAAAATAAAAATAAAAAAAATCTAGTCTTCAGTAAATTACTCTACAAATTAATTTATTAAGTTAAAAAAAAAAAAAAAAAAAAAAAAAAAGAATTCTGTAGTCAGATCCAAACCCTCGGAAAAAGACAGATAACCATCTAAAGGCTCCTTAAAGCCCAGGAGGACTGCTTCCTCTCCATATTGTACTGGATTATCTAAAATTTTTATTAAGTCAGAAGCTGAAGGAAAAATCTTGAAAAACAAAGCAAGTGAAAAGCAACAGTTAGCCTTCCCTGGTAAACTTTAGCATCTGGAACCTTATTTATTATCAAGCTTATTTGTTGATTGAGTTCTGTCCCTGATTCATTTAGGAACTTAATATATCCATAATAATATGGGTAATTGAGTCCATGAATCCACTGGGGAGTCTTATAATAAAACAAGTAAGCATTTTGTTGGTAGACTGACAGGGGGTTTGCAATTTCAAGGTACACATATGAAAGACAGTCTCCACAGGAGCAATTTCATTATTTCCATAGACTGAATTTTTCATCATTTCCACAAGCTGACTTCTACTCCAAGCACCAAAGCACTGCTGCTTTGGGTAGAAGATAAAAAGGCACACAAGAAATTTGTTGTCTTTCTGCATCTGGTCAGAGAAAAGATATGTGTGAGGGGCAACTGTCCAATTTCACAGTCATAATTCCCTTTTACAACAAAGTACCAGGCATGATCCCAGCTGACAGCAATAATGTTAGTTAAGCAACTGATGAGCCCGAACACTTTCTGGAGTTATATGTGGATTTAACACTTTTTTCTGAGTGCATGATCTAAGTGTGTATTTTTTTTTTTTTTCATTTCTTTTCTCCTTTTGGGGGGTTTTCATTGTGATAGATTGTAATAAATGTAAATTGAATTTTCAGAGGTCTTGCTAGAGCGATTGGGAGCTTGGATGCCCTAGGAGATGTTGTTACATGCTGGTTTTACGAAATGCTAATCATTCAGTGATTCTGTGATGGCTTCTCCTGGATAATTGCTAAGTAATACAGATGGCATAGGCAGTAAATAGAACAGTACCAGAAATTTGTGGTAAAGAGAATCCTACAGAATTCAGTCCCAAAGTGCTTTATCTTCCTTGGTAACTCAGCCATGCACTTCTTTTCTTCTTCCCAAAAATATAAATGAAAAGCATTTTATTGATGAGTTCTTCTGTTGTGGTTAAAATATGAAACAGGTTCCTCAGAACTTCAGGAGGGCTCTCCCAGCTGAGGAATCTAACTCAGGAATACTGACCAGAATTGATTTTCACCAAGCTCTGATCATTTTTTCATCACCCCTTTTCAAAGAAAAGGAGAAATACTGAAAGAGTTTCAGAATTCAGAATTTTTGTGTGTTATTTTTGTTGTCGTTGTTTGTTTTCAACATAAACTTGCTGGTGTTTTTTCAGTCAAGTGCCTAAGCTTCAAGTGATTAACAGTATTCTTTCCCTCTACTTAGGTGGAAAAGATCTCTTTTTGACTGAGGAACAGAAAAAGTACTATAATGCCCTAAAAAAACTCGGATCCAAGAAACCTCAAAAACCCATCCCAAGACCATTGGTGAGACCATTCAAAATGGAGCATGGTAGAAAATATAAAGATGGTGTCCAGTTTAAATTGTGCAGCAGGGCATCTGGAACTAAACTTACAAGTTGGAGCCCATCATCAGCCTATAACTCTGCTTATACTAAAATGTCTGTTTCAATAATTATTCCTATGCACAGAGTTTTCCTTTTGTGTAGTTTTGTTCTAAGGAAATGCAGTTGCATGATACCTCAGAATACTTGGCCACGTACTGAGTGTTATCTTAAAATGTCCAAAGAAATCCACTAAAATGCTTCTAGCACCATATTGTTAATTTTTTATTGTCTTAAATTCGAACCAAAAATTACTGTTTAATACTTGAATGTTGCCTGAGTCTTAGAAGTAACATGAATCCATTCTCTCTCTCTCCACAGAATGCATTTCAAGGATTTTTCTTTGATATAGTGTCACACAAAGCATTTGACATTAGTGTGGTGACTCTCATCTGCCTAAATATGGTTGTGATGATGGCAGAAAGTGACAATGAAGATGTCAGGGATGTTCTTAAAAGGATCAACTACTTCTTTGTGGCAGTATTTACTGGGGAATGTGTCATAAAAATAATAGCCTTGAGACATTACTTCTTCACCATTGGCTGGAACATATTTGATTTAGTTGTTGTGGTCCTTTCACTAGTTAGTAAGTATCAACTGCTGCTAGATCAGATGGTGTGTCTTAACATTCAGCCAAATTTCAAAATGAAGTAACAATTGACATATATCTGATAAATTCCAGGTCCATTATACAAACCATACACAAATTGATTCCTTCTAAAATGTTACGTGCTATTTTCCATTGTATTTTTTGCAGAGTATTAAAAGAAAAATTCTTTCTTTCTTTCTTTCTTTCTTTCTTTCTTTCTTTCTTTCTTTCTTTCTTTCTTTCTTTCTTTCTTTCTTTCTTTCTTTCTTTCTTTCTTTCTTTCTTTCTTTCTTTCTTTCTCTCTTTCTTTCTTTCTTTCTTTCTCTCTTTCTCTCTTTCTTTCTTTCTTTCTCTCTTTCTTTCTTTCTTTCTCTCTTTCTTTCTCTCTTTCTCTTTCTCTCTTTCTCTCTTTCTCTCTTTCTCTCTTTCTCTCTTTCTCTCTTTCTCTCTTTCTTTCTTTCTTTCTTTCTTTCTTTTCTTTCTTTTCTTTCTTTTCTTTCTTTTCTTTCTTTTCTTTCTTTTCTTTCTTTTCTTTCTTTTCTTTCTTTTCTTTCTTTTCTTTCTTTTCTTTCTTTTCTTTCTTTTCTCCCTCTCTTCCTCCCTTCCTCCCTTCCTCCCTCCCTTCCTCCCTCCCTTCCTCCCTCCCTTCCTCCCTTCCTTCCTTCCTTCCTTTTGCAAGTATGAGTTTTATTGAGTAATTACCAGAATAGCATTTTAATGAAGCAGCATCTTTTCTAAGTTGTGGTACTTACGTTGTGGTAGTCTCAATGTTTTTCTACTTTTGATTTGTAAGTAATCCAAGTAGCCATCATTTTCTCAGTAAAAGTAATTTGGGGTTAAAAATTCATTTGTATGAAAAACGGGAGACTTTTATTTCCAGGACTTTCCTTTGAGAAGCCAGATCATGAGAGCTGGTGAGGAAAGCTTAGGAAAATTGAATAGCTTAACACCATTCTTTGTCTGCATGACTGTCTGTGGCTGTGGAAACTCCTCTCATAACCTTTGCGCAAAGAAGGCGCGTAGTAAAGAAAAACTGGTCTGAAAAACTGTTTTCTGTTTCATCCCTATTCACGGAAGCTATTCCATGAAATCTAAAAGACTGCTGGTTCTTAGGTCATCTGTTTGTAATCATACTTTGCTACTGCTGAAGGCAACGGTAGGATCATTGGAATGAATTGTGATGGAGGATTAATAGTGATAGCAGTTTTATTTTCTTTTTCTCTGGTCTCTCATCTGAATACCAAGCATTATAGTCAATTTCAGCTTTTAACATCTGGCTCATGCCAGCAGGAGCAGTTGGAAAGCAGCTAGAGGATGAGCCTCGTAGCATAGAAGCCAAATGATTTGTAAAGGGTTTTTTAAAAATACTACCATGCTTCATCCCCTGAATTACAGAAATTTGCAAGAATGCATTTTTAACATTAAACAGAAACTTGATAATTCTGCAATATTTCAAGGTATTACAAATTGTTTTGCTTTTCCTAACGTCTTTCATAAGCCATTGCAATACTGGTGATAATCTTTTTACTTGAAAGCGATGTAATATGAAGTGATGAAGTTGATGACTTACCTCACCCAAAGCATGGAATGTAACAAAATGACCGTAAATGCAGAATGCCATTGATACGTCCTGAAAATATTTTCTTTTTTTCATTTCAAAGGTATTGCACTTGCTGAAGCCTTTTCAAAGTTCTTCTCTCCTACGCTTCTGAGAATTATTCGTTTGGCACGAATTGGCCGCATCCTGAGATTGGTCAAAAGAGCCAAAGGAATTCGAACTCTTCTTTTTGCCTTATTGATGTCTCTTCCATCTCTGTTCAACATTGGCCTCTTGCTATTTCTGGTTATGTTCATTTATGCTATTGTGGGCATGACAAATTTTGCCTGTCTTGCCTGGGAAGGTGGGATTGATAACCTTTTCAACTTTCAAACCTTTGATAGTAGCATGCTCTGTCTCTTCCAAATTACAACATCAGCTGGCTGGGATGGCCTCTTGAGTCCAGTGTTAAAAGATTCCAAAAATTGCGCTCCCAACGTAGCAAATAAGAACAGCACTACTTGCAAAAATGAAGTGGTTGGTATTACATTTTTCGTAAGCTATGTCATTATATCCTTCCTTATTGTTGTAAACATGTACATAGCTGTCATCTTAGAGAATTTCAGTGTTGCCACTGAAGAAAGTGCAGATCCTCTTTCTGAGGACGACTTTGATATGTTTTATGAAACCTGGGGAAATTTCGATCCTCAGGCAACGCAGTTTATTGAATATTCTGCACTTTCAGACTTTGCAGACGCTCTGGCAGAACCCTTACGCATTCCAAAGCCAAATACAATTCAGCTCATATCCATGGACCTCCCAATGGTGAGTGGAGATAAGATTCACTGCTTGGATATCTTGCTTGCCTTCACTAAACGGGTTTTGGGAGAAACTGGAAATTTTGAAGGTCTTGAATTACACATGGAAGAAAGATTTATGGCTGCCAATCCATCTAAGGTTCCCTACAAGCCAATTACCACTACACTTAAAAGAAAGCAAGAGGAGGTGTCAGCGCTTGTTATTCAGAGGGCCTTCAGGAGGCATTTGCTGCAGCGTTCTCTGAAACATAAGCCTTTCTTAAACTGTCGCAGACGTTACAACAGTGCAGTCTACGCCGAAGAGATGCATGAGAAAGATGGCCTCATTGCATCAATGCTGAGTGAAAATTATGGGAGGAAGCTGGATAAATCTCAGACTACATCTTCCATCTCCCTCCCGTTATTCTATGATGGTATTGCTGGAACAGATGCTAATAAGGTGGGCACATAGTTTGTCCCAAGCTGCACCATTTGTGATAAAACTGACAGCTGTTTTCTGGCAAAGAAAACATCTTGCTCCCAGAGCATGGTATTCTAAATGTAAAGAGATTGTAATATCTATTAAGTATGGTAATTATTCTATTTTGCAAATGCTCCTTAAATAAGATTGCCACAAATATGTCATAAAAATTAGATGAAACTCAAACTATGGATTTTTTTTTTAATCAGCTGGTGGAGCTCCTGAGTTAATTTTTACTTGTGTTGTTTTTTTTCTATTTTGTTCCTTCATATTTCTGATTATATGGAAAAAATCTGCACAAGATGTGCTGTAATATGATCAGTAGGTACACAGGGCTGTAGAACAATGTGTATCTCCTCAGAGAGAATGCCTGGATTGTAAACTTGCTTGTTGTAGCAAAATGAAATAATTACTGCATTATCTGTGAAGGCGCTCATTCAGGATGCTTAAATATAATCACTTGTAGGTTGTCTGAGACCATCTTCCTCCTGGTTCCTTTGGGAGTATTTACACTGAAGGATTCTTGATGTCTTTACACGTGCAACTAAGTGGATTTAGCAAATGATTCTCCAGTGGCTGTGCTTGAAGGTTATACGTAATGTGTTCTTTGTGTCATTCAACGCAGGAAAACTGTGATGGCAGTGTTTGAAAAATCAGAGGGGATTGTGTAAGAGCCATTGTTTCATGAAAGTCTTAACAATTACTGTACAAGTACTGTACTCCATTTAAGTATAAATACTGGCTTTAAAACAACAACAGCAACAACAAAACGTATGGATGAGTTTGTATTAGCGTTACTTTCACTGTTTTTTATCAGATTGGTTCCATCAGGTGAACTGACACAGTTATCTCAGATCTGCTGATGAACTGTGGCTAATTAATAAAGAGCTCAGATGCTTACATAGTTTTGTCTGGTTTGTAAGAGATGTCTTATCTTTCAGCCTTGGTTTATTACATGATACAATTTGCTGTTAGAGAATACAACCACAGCAGGGGCTTGGTGATCTCTAAGGGTCCTTCCAACCTCAGCCATTGTATTGTTCTATGAAATAGAACTATCCAATAGGACAAAAAAAAACTCTGAAAGTTTTACTCATTATCAAATAAAAAAGATAAACACTTTTAGCCCATGTATCAAGTAATTACTCAATTCTCACAGTTATTTCCTGTACTAAATACTATTAAAACATGAAAAATATAGGCAAATCTAAGCATAGGATAAGTAGAAGCACATCAAAGTTGAGAGCTAACAAGTTTAGGATTGAACTGTATTATTTCCAGAGCAGCTTACATTTGGGAGAAAAAAAAAAAAAAAGAAAAAAAAAAATTGACCTTGCAAACCTTTTGGGACAACTCAGATTTGTGTGCATGGACGTAGTGGCTGTGCTTGGCACCATTCCTGTGCACCACAGGTTGCTTTTGTGCACAGCGAGTGATGCCCTGCAGGCAAAACTACTTCTGTGAGCCGCCGTGAGTTGTCAGCTCGTGTTCGACAACGAGGTGCCGTTAGATGGCAGCGTTTACTGTGCTTTAGAAGGTGGCCAATCAAGCGAAGCAGATGGCAAGCTTCCACGCGGAACTATTAAATAAATTGTAAGTAACTTCGAAAATAATGTCACAGTTCTCTGTTTTTCTGCACTGGGCTCTCAAGCTGTAGCCACGGTTCTCAGCAGGGGCTCTTTTTGCTGGCTGTGAACGGGATTTCACATGTGACAGCTTGACAGATCTTCATTATTGTGAAAGACTGCCTCCTGCAAGCAGCCGTCCTCCTACCGTGCTGCATCTTCCAGGCGCTGGTTGTGAGCGCGTCTCTGCTCACCGCAGTGGGGAACGTTTGTTAGGCAGGGGTGAGAGTGCTGTGCTCTTGTGTCCTGGAATAGAAAGAAAAGACTGGGACAGGTACATGAGAGAGTTTTAAACAGCGTTTTACAAGATGCCGAGGTTTTTCTTGCATCAGATTTTTACAGTTTAAGGTTACATTGAGTGAAACAGCAGGTGCTATGTCATAGTCTGGAACTGGAAACATCGGAGAGATGAAGGCCTCATTTTCATTGCTGGGACTATTCAGCTGGTATATGCACATCCTTGGGGATTATTTCACCTCAGAACCATAAAAAAGGCTTTATGCACAGATTGGGATTGCTGTTTGGATTGAGAGATCTGTTGTATTATGCAGGAGGAGCTGTACTTATTGCAACTGTTCTTAACTACCGCCAAGTAATAGCAAGTCTGATTTGGGTCAGCAGACTTTACAGTCTGGATTGCTGTAAGACTCTACAGTTTGGATTGCCTTCCAAAACCTCTTTCACCTGCCAAGGAAAAGTTGTTTTTCTGTTCTTCTCAGCTCTGTTGTTTCAGAGCTGAGGAATAAAAATAGGGCTGGTGCATGCAGAGCTGCTCATCCTTGCTGCTGCTCAGAACACGGGCATGCCTTCTGCAGGAGCACTTCTGTGTGTATACCTGGTATCTTATCACACCTGGATGCAGGGGATGGCTTTTTCAGTCACTGCTATGGTTGTAGAAGGCTTTTCAGTTTTAACAACCCGCCAGTTATCAGCTTCACAAATTCATACTTATTAATGTTTTTGGTTGCATTATTAAAAAAAAGAAAAAGCAAAAGGAAATCATGGCCTACTTTGCCTCCCATCGATACTAAAAATGTTATAGAATCTTAATAGGAAATTAGCAGTGCAGTATCAATAATCCTGTTAGCTAGTTCACTTAGCACAGTGTCTCATCCCAGATGCATAGTAAGGAAATGTCCCATATTCTGATGACTGATGGAATAGCAGCATAATGACCCTTCTCCTTTGGTATCATGAAGTATTGG
This sequence comes from Tympanuchus pallidicinctus, assembly GCF_026119805.1. Taxonomy (NCBI): domain Eukaryota; kingdom Metazoa; phylum Chordata; class Aves; order Galliformes; family Phasianidae; genus Tympanuchus; species Tympanuchus pallidicinctus. Next base: position 64,359,828 of record NW_026294747.1, read on the forward strand.
CATTTCTAGCAAAAGGATATTCTGAAATGAGAGTTTAGAAGCATCTGTTATGCCTTCCCTGCTCAAAACAAGCATCATGTAACAGCAGATTTTAGTTCCAGAAGTGGAACCTGTATCATAAAAAAAAATTGGGAGCAATCAAAGGAAACTTTCTTCCTGATTCTCAGTCCAACAGTACAACATCCCAAGCTTTGCTTTAAAGAGGCAGATATTCCTGCTGTTTAACTCAGATATTTACAAATTCAAACCCAGCATTTTAGTGCTCTGTTACCAAGAAGTTGTCACAGATGATTAGGAATGAAATTCCACATCTCTTAAAAATTAATGCAGCTCAGTTGTGGGAGGTTCCTCAACATAAGAGACATTAGAGTAAGCCTAGAACTAACAAGTTGGTGAAGCACATGACCATAAAGAGAGGGTGAAAGACTGTTTTATTTAATCTTAAGAAGAAGAGGTGAAAGGAAGGCTCTAAGTGATCATAGAGATGGGAGAGTGTCTCTGGGGTGCACATTGATACATCCAAGAGGCACTTTAACAAGCAAGTTCTGGTTAGATATTAGAAAAAAAACAAAAATCTGCAGTGTGGGTGGGTCAACATTGGAACAGATCATCCAGAGAGGTGGGATTTCTGTCCATGGAGAAATTCAGATCCAGACAGGACACTGAGCAACTTGATTTAATTCCAGAGTTGGATCTGGATTGGCCTTGGGTTGGGTTAGATGAAATTTGGATTGCTCTATGACTCCATGACAGTGGCCATATCCTTTTCAGATGTAATTGTTACAGGCACACGGGTCTTACTCTCCTTACTCAACAGCCATTTGTGTTGCACAGGGGTCTGAGTAAAACCAGTCAGCAAGATTTTGGATATGCACCTTTGGGTCTTCTGTATAATAGATTAATTAGACCAATTAGAGAGCAAATCAAGAGAAGGCTTCTTATCTATCTACCTCTGGGAACACAATGATAAGAGACCTCTGTAACTCCTACAGTAACCCCATCCATTATAAATATTTGGCTAAGGACATTGAGCAGTATCAGAGCAGAGTGTGGTGGCAGGAGTTTAGACTCTTTGCTCTGCAAATTCCAGAGAAAATATGTGAAGGCATCAACTTAGTAAGTGGTTTTATTGATTTGCAGGGAGGTTTGAAAGAGCAATAGAGATGTTTTGGCAACCCCTCAGGAAATAGAGCTGTTTGGGCAAATCTGTTACACTCATCTGCTTTCATAGTTCTGTAGAGCTAAAGTAAGACAAGCCAAACTGATTTTGGTAACAGTTATTAATTTAATGCAAAGCTGCAAGTGTTCTGCACAGATTGAGGGCGCTGCAGTTTCTTCTCTGCAGGGTCCCAGAGAATGGCCTTATACAGGAGCTAAGGTCAGAGCATTGCTAGGTTAGATTTACCAGAAAAGCTGTCCTATTTTCCTGCCCAAACATTGCATAGGATTTGTCCCCACAGGTATATTAAAGTACTCACAAGAAAAATAAACTTTTACAGCATTTTTCAATGTTTACATCTTTCTTCAAATGAAAAGAATAGAACAGAGATAGTATTTTAGTAGTGTTCCTGCTATGCTACAACTCTTAGCATTCTCTGTAGAACTTACCAGGAAGGATTTCATACCACTGCTCCAAATTGCTACTTATTTTTTTTGGCTGTGGCTGGAAGTATCAGTTACTATAATAACACAGACATAAAGAGACAAATATAATGGAAAGTCATTCCTTTGTTCCTCATTTGCTACATCCCCTGCTATTGCTACTAGAGGAGCTTGTAGCTGTTACAGCCAGGAATCTGTACTTGTGTGTGAGAACAAATTCCTCACTGTCTGTACACAAAAATTCCCACGAACGCTTCCAGCTGCTGCTTCACTTTCTACTTCTGGACAACATTTAAAGAAAACTTCTCCCACTTTTCAGTGAAACAACAGTAAATTTTAGTCCAAATCATACCAATGGGACCCCACCGCAGCAGCTTTAGAGAATGGCATTTAGTTCCTCCCTATATTTATATATGGCCCATCAGGCTGACATTTTGTTTAATATAAAACTTGTACTTATGTCCGTTATGCCTACTTTGCTGATCAGATTCTGAGCTTCCTACTGTATATTATTTTGTCCACCATCTGTGCAAATGGCAGAATATGCTGTGGTTGAGAGGCATCACATATAATGGGTAACAGCTGAGGTCTCTCACTGTCCCCTGAGTAGGGTCCTTATCCCTTAACAAACAGCTGCACGTCATCTTAAATATAATAGATGGGTTCTGTGTTTCTTTTTTTTTAAGAAAACATATCTCTGTGTTATTCTGTTTCCTTATGCCATATTGTTTCATCAGATTCATACGCATGAATATACCCAGCTGCCAAAAAAATCTTACTGCTCCCAAAATTAATATTGCCCACTTCATTATTCTACATTTACTCTGTATTCAGTCCATGGAAAAAGCATTTGCTTCCTATGTGACTGACCAGGAATCCTGTACCATGGAAGAAGGCTGAGTGGAGATGGGAAAAGTGCAATCTGCCCTCAAAGAGAATAATGAAGAGTGTCACTGATCTCAGTGGTTGCTAAGAAAGCTGACTTTATCTCAACACAAAGGAGACCAGAGGGTTGCCTTCACTTTAGCTGGACTTCTATGTCAGTTGGGTGGTGTAAATATTTCACCACGAGTTCTTTAACAGAGTGTATCTCTGGAGTTACTAGACCAGCATAGGTGGTGAGTATACCTGGCTGAGTCCAACACAGCATGTAAAAAGGCAACTAACAAAAGAATTTGAAGAAATGTGCTCAAACTGATTTCAACCCACACAATGCTGTGTCCAGTTGTGAAGTCCTCAGTACTGGAGAGAAATGGACCTGTTGGAGCATGTTGAGAGGAGAGACACAAAAATGATCTAAGGGAAGAAACACCTCTCCTACAAGGACAGCATGAGATCTGGGGCTGTGCAGCCTGGAGAAGTGAAGGCTCAGGGAAGAGCTGAGAGCAGCCTTTCAGTGTTGAAAGTGGCTGTAAGAACAAAGGGGACAGGCTCTTCAGCAGGGTCTGTCGTGACAGGACAAGGGAAATGGTTTCAAACTGAAAGAGTGGAGATTGAGATTGGATATAAGGAAGAAGTGGTTTGCAATAGGGAAGGTGAGGCACTGGCACAGGTTGCCCAGAGATGTGGTGGGTGCCCCATCCCTGGAGACACTCAAGGTCAGGCTGGATGGGGCTCTGAGCACCTGGTGGAGCTGTGGGGGACCTGTTCATTGCAGGGGAATTGGACTAAATGGCCTTTAAAGGTCCCTTCCAACTCAAACTTTTCTATGATTCTACGATTCTGTATTCCTTCCTGGTGAATGAGAATGCCCAGTGTCATAATAGAGGCTATGTTACATAGTGATGATGGGGATTACATTGGTATTATGATTGAGCTATATATTGCAACTGCTATGTTTTGCTATGTGTAGCTTCCCTTTCTACTGTGCCTTCAGTGTATTTCGTATCACTCTGTTAAATCAAAAAATCCCATGTAACATCAAATATCTTCAAATAACAAAATTTCAGTATTAAATACCATACTCTCACTTATGGCATGTCTAAAAGAATCTGGTCAGACTGTATTGGACTGTACAGTTATCCAAAGGCAAGAATATAAAGAAGAAAACATTTTGAGCAAGGCTTTTCTTATTGTTAAAGATGGGGCAATTGTAAAAGAGAAAAGGCACAATTTTAGTAGGCATTTGCTCACGTCAGTAGTTACAGAGACAGTGACAACAGCCATCTCCATTTAAGGCTGTAAATTTTATATGTTTATCTATGTATACAGAAGCAGGTATTTTAATTGTCGAGCAATTAAATTAACTTCATAATGTTTTATAGCATGTCATGAATAATACATAAGAAATAAAGTAAATCAAATCCCATATTTCCTGGTTTGGTGATGTTGATGGGTTTGAATACGACATCCAGATGTAGTAGAGGATAAAACAATGGGCAGTGGTGATCAACAAGGGGAGGCCTTGTGGTGACCCAGAGGAATGGAGGGGCAGCACTCAGCTCTGCTCTTCTTGTGGGTCCCTTCCAACTCAGGATACTCTATGATTATGATTCTAAGCCCTCTTTTCACAAGGCACTTTGCCTTTCTGAGGTTGATTCAGTAAACCTGCTCCTTTATGTAACCAACTGGTGCTCCATCCATCCTGTAAGGCTTTTTTCTTATTCTGTCTTTCTGTGGCATTGAAGAGCAAAGATATTTACTTGCTTTAGAATGTTGCTGGCCGCTGGCCCATGCCAGTGCTACTAAATGCAAATTCAATTCCCAAGTCCTCTACCACAGCAAAGAGGAAAGTTTTTTGCTGGCTTCAAATTCACGGAACAGTAGATTCCCAGAAATCTTAAAAGATCTGCCCTTCCCAAACATTCAGCTTTTGTGTGATATGTGGTATCTGTACCCCAGTTAATAAACAAAGACTGTCCTACCATTCCTGCTGTTCCAGGCATACCACTTGTGTGTTCCCATAAAGCCCAAGAGTCTCTAAAAATTTGGGATGAAATCAAACCAGCACTATCCTTCTAGCTTCTGCTTTGTTTTTAAGCCAATGAGTGCATATGGGGCAAACCCACAGAAAGGAGTGTTTTCCATGTAACAAAATAATGATTCCTATAAAGTCTTTTTCTTGTAGGGGAGAAAAATATCAGACCTTTGATGCCTTGAAAAGTAATCTTTACCCAGTGCACCAGTTCTGGCCTTGATGACTCTGCTTGCCAAAAAGCCCTGCAAAAAAACCAATACAGGTTCTGTATCTGAATGAGATGCTGTATGACAGTGGTCAAGAAATACAAACACTTATTTCCTTTTCACTTTCTCCAAATGTTTTGAAGGAAACTGAAAGATAAAGATGTTGTTATTAAAATATGAGAATTGGATCACAATCTAAGAATCTTGTGCTGTGCGTGTTGTATGTCTGGCATCTGTTTGTATTATTGTATGTAAATAAAAACAACAAGGTTTGTAAAATAATGTAAGCATGTGACTCCATTTACAGGGCATTTATTTTACCTTAGGAAAAAAAAAAATCTATGCACTTACACCTGCAAAGACTTTTTTTAATGTTGCAACAGCTGCCAGTAGACAGATTGTCTGAATTTTCCCTTCTGGAGGATAATGAAGCTCACATATCAATGAAAGTAGGAGGGTGACACGCAGGTGAGACGCTGATGTTGTTTCAGATTATTACCACCTCTGGCCTGTATGTGATTCTGACTCAAAACCAGCTGTGGCTGACAGAGCGCGGGTGCTTGGAACAAAACAGGAAGAGTCCTTTTGACCTTCCAGTCATGTCTTCCTGTTTCCACAAGTTCCAAGCTCTTGTTTTAGCTGTAAAAGACAAGGGTGAGATGAATGTTGAAACAAATCCTAGATACTTTCTATTCTGTTTGTTGATTTTGATAGACCTTTAAAGCGTGTTTTCGGAAAGGCAATTTCAGACACTTCTCCTAGCAGAGCCCAATTATGCATTGGCTGAAGCTCACTGCATCTATCAAAGTGTCACAGATGCTTTCATGTAGGCAATATATTGCTTTGTTAGGCCCAGGAGAGGGGAAAAATGAGGCACCCCAGAGTCTTCTCCTTAAGTAGGTGTTGAGCAAATTAGCCCCATTACAATTCAGCATGCATTAGTCCATTAAAGAGCTGGAGGAAGATTCCTTTGTGTAAATGACCAAATGGCTTCATTGTATATTTGTATTAGTCATTTCCTGTTATTCTTTGAAGAAAGTTCTTGATACCTGATATTTAGAAGATCTTAATTTTCATGAGTGTAACTTTAAAAAAGAATTTAATGAAGGAAAACATTCCCATATATTTAAAGAGGTAATTAATTTCTTTTAACATCATCAAATTAAATTACTTTTTGGCTCAAAGAACATGATAATTTCTCAATTTGCAAATACTCGTGGAGTTATCTTATGGTTAATATTGCTCCTAGGGTACAATGCTTCTCTTCCTTTGCCAGAGCATTTCTACTGCTGTTCCCAGATTCATGGTAGACCACATAAAAGAACAGGAATTTGGGTCCTCTGTCAGAGAACTTGGAAATTGCACCTGGATTAAGCATGCTCAACACAAAGCAGCAGGATTGACCGTCACAGGAAATGCTGCATTTCAAGTAAAAAGATGAAATACTTGGCATAGCAAATTCAGTGGTCCTGGAGGGGAAAAGACCTTTCTTGCGGGTGGTTAACATAGTAAGTAAATAAGAAGGACCCAGAGGAGTCCACAGCGATGCTCAGAGGGCCACTCAGAGGACCTCTCCTATGAAGATAGGCTGAGAGCTCAATTTATTTTCCTGGGGTAGGGAAGGCTGCAGGGAGACCTCATTGTGGCCTTCCAGTACTCAAAGGGGGCTACAGAGAAGATGGGGAGGGGCTTCATCAGGGAGTGTAGTGATGGGATGAGTGGTAACAGCTTTAAGCTAAAGGAAGATAGATTTCAGTTAGGCATTAGGAAGAAATTCCTTACTCCAGATGTGCTGAGGCCCTGGCACTGCTGCCCAGATCTGTGGGTGTTCATTCCTAGAGGTGCTCAAGTCCAGGCTGGATGGGTGTCTAACCATAAAAATAACCCAACTGCAAAATAAAAAGGACAGTTTTTGTTTCACCACGTTCAGAGTTCAGTGTGCAGCCATACCCTATGGAGTGAAGAGCAGAGGGCAGTTAGCTGTGCTGCCAAATTAAATGCTAAAGCTGAAGTTATGCACCCACAAAGCCTCGTGTAACATAACCTCACATCATCTTGTAGGTTAACTGGTGCTACTGTAGAGCAATACTCATAGCCTGACTAAAGTGGCAGCAACAGCGAAGAGAGACAGAAATGTTTCTCACTGTTGGTGAATTAGGAAATAGCATATCACCTTAGAGAACCCCCATTAAATCAGAGCTCTTCAGTGGTTGTGAGGCACCAGGTTGGAAAGCTCTGTGGTAGTGGTTTGATGCATTGACTGTGAGGTTCTCTCCTCACACTCTCGTTTCATCAGAAGTTTAGAGATCAACTGGAAATGTATAAAAAATGAGTAAAAAATTGTATGCTCAATTCTCTTCCACCACAGACTACCAGAGCCCAACATGGTCATCATGGAGCTGGAAACTGCAAATTAAGAGGCAGAGATACCGAAGAAAGACCTCAAAGAAACATGTAAAATGTGCAGAATTTAGTTATTAAGATAACAAAGGGAAAGCTGCTGGAGATTTCTCAGTTTAGATTTGCTCTCACAAGTACTTTGCACTGCTGTGAAAGATCACAAACCTCTGTATTTCCAAACAGTATTTAACAGATTTTTTTTTTCCCAGATATTCAAATCTGATGAATAATACAGGCTCTAAATCACCACACTCAGCCAAATGGATGCTTTAGTTGATCATCTTATTATGTATTAATTAGCTTATCCGCTTGTTCTCTGTGTGTAGATCCTCAAAATTGGTTACTCCTGAAGGATTGCTCTTACCAGCCTGGACCTACACTTCAGGGTACAAAATCTTGATATAATTCTAAGCTGCTTCTGATTTATTAATAATAATAATCAGATAATAAGATTTTTGCATTTATCACAAAAAGTAGAAATGTAAAGGATAGAAAATTTTCTTCAAGAGTAAACATCCAATATCTGATAGAGATAGGGAAATATCTAGATATGTTTAATGCTGTTTGATGAAATAGTACTAGTAATGTTCATTTTCTAAGTTGATTTACTTCCCTACTCTAATTCTCTTAGTACTATTCCTGATAGACCACTGAGGAGAGAGAAAAGAGCAGAGCACAGTTTTCCATTTCAGTAGATGATAAGCAAATTTTCCTGATTGAAATGTTCATTGGACCATTTAAAAAGCTGAAGATTACTGTATGTAACAATGATTTTAATACATACTTACAAAGAAAGCAATTTCCTGTTACTCTGTAATACCAATTATCCATTCAAAAGAGGCTGAATTTTACATCACCATGATTTTTTTTCATTTAATTTCATTCTCTGATAAAAGGAAATGAGATTCCTTTATACTAGGTCTTTATTTTGACAAAGATGGCAATTAACTACTTTATACCATTTAGACTTCACTGTTATGTGGATCAGAAAATGGCTTCAGCTATTCTTTTAAAATAAAACAGCAATGTAATATATTATAACAGCTACTCTAATCTCTATGCAGTAAAAACCATCATAAATCACTAACAGCTCTCTGCAGCACTGTTTTCCTGGGTTTCAGACTGGTCTATGAATACTTAGCCCATAAGCTGTGATTTATGAGGGATTCTCCTCCTGACTACAAACTTTTGGTCTCCATTGGACATGTCATAAAATAACGCTGAGAGGGTTCCCGTGGTGTGAGGTCTGGGAACACTGTGCAGATGTCTCCTGGACATTGGTGTGACTTGGAGGCTGCCTTCCATAGCAGAGTCACGATAGCAGAGTCAACGACCCATCCTCTGAAATGCAAATCTTCCAACTCAGATCTCATCCCGGTGACATCTTTATAGGAAAAAGAAAGCATAAGATGGGTGATTTCATCCTTGGTTTGTCTGTGTAAAATCGTATCTGCTATAGATGAAATTATCATAACGAAACAGAGATCTCACGGAAGTTGCAAAATTGATTTTTTTCCAGTCTCTGTTAGCATTAGGAACCACAATGCTTACAACTGAGGAACAATTACAATATTCATTGTATTCATTTGTATCATGTATTCATTCAATCAAAACAATTCATTATTCAGATGTGGCACTGAAGGATGGTCAGTGGGCATGGTGGGATGGGTTGGTGGTTGGACTTGGTGATCTTAGAGGTCTTTTCCAGCCTTAACGATACTGAGATCCTGTGGTTCTATTTTAGTTATAGGAAAGCTGCCCAAAATCTGTGAGGCTTTACTTTATTAACGGCTGTATAATTTCACATGGAACAGCTGAAAGCTGTCAGAGAACTTTAACAGACAATATTGCTAGCAGCAGTGAAGGGAAGCATCACAACACAGACATTTTCATTTCCCAGATGAAGGCACAGTAGTTGCTAACACTTTCTATTTGGGTTTCATGTCTTTTCCCCAACAACGCACAGTCGAACCAGCTCTGATTGACGCATCTTTATCAAATGATAAACTATGTTTATGCCACGTCCTTAAGGGAGAATGACAGTGAAATGGGAAAAGAATTTATAGTTAACTTTTCCAGATCGTATCTAACTTCTCAGAGAGGACCAGCGATTAATCTTTGCTACATTTAGTGATGTGATATTTCAGAAATACATGCAAAAATGTTTACACTTGTGCAACTCATCTGCTTTCCCCCAATTAAAGCTGTCATTGCAGTTGTTATTGTGTCCCTGTTACCATAGCAATGAAAGCTACGTAAAAAGCTGGGTAGATGCTGACTGATTGCTGCACCTGATATGTAATTTTTCACAATCTACCTTCCATTCATTATTTCCTAAATTGCTATGAAATAGCATAATTTATTATATCAGGTGCATATGTACACACATACCAATTACAGGATCGTCAGGAAACACAGAGAACAAAGGATGGTTATGATGGTTATGCTAAGGAGAAAAAAGAAATGAAATTCCATTGTACTATTTTTAAGTTTCTCACCCTAAAGTTGTTGCTACACAGGGTAGCAACTACTACTAAGGGAGGGTAAAATGGAAGAGACATTTCAATCTCAATTTAAGTTGACTGTTCAGCTTTATTGTAGATTAAACTACTTTAATTTTAATGAATTTCCCTTTCTTCTAATAGCAAACATACATCATGTGAATATGTTTCACTTGTCTGTAAGTTCAAATATCTCTCCATGTGTTCATCAATCAAATGTCTGACCACTTAATTAAGCCATTTTAGTCTCGCTAGCATGCACAAACATTGCTTGGTCATTTAAATACATCTTGATTTTTTCCCTTTAAGCACCTTGATATATGTGGATAACTTCCAGATGTTTTCTTTACAAATGAAGAATGCTTTTTGGCTCTTCATTTAGCAAGGCTGACATTTTTTCATGGCAGCATTCACATTTTTCCTTTTTCCAATTTCTTTTCCCTGAAGGTTTATTCCCCTCCACCTACTCAGATTGGCTTCAGTTTGCTGAGGTTGGAGGTTCTTCACTTGATGAAGAAGAGGGGACTTGAACTGCCATACTGTGAGAACAGTGGGTGAAACCAGGACATCATTTTGGATGAGGAAGGAAAAGGCACTGCCAACGATGCACCAGCTCATCCAGCAGTTAATATGTATTTTTTCCCCACATGTTTAAAGGAGGTGTTGTGCTGACATGGCAGGCAGAGGTGCAGGGTGCTCCTGAGCTCACAAAGACATTCACATTTAGATGCCATCGTACATAAGCTTATACATAACCTTGGGATTTAAACTTCCATTACACCCAGTCACTGTTGATGGAGCCAAGACAGCAGCTCCTCTCTCCTTCTAGTAAATGCAAATTTTTTTTGGCTACTGCCATTCAAAACTCCTGCATTTTTCTTAATTTGCTGCCCTTCATAAGCTGCTTAGTGAGTTGTGACCTGCAGCCACTTCCCAGAACAAGAGATGAGGGTCACCTTCTTTCCCAACCAACCATGAGGGCAAAACACGTTGAATGCTGGAAATGATTCCGTTCTTCCTTGATCACAAACAGTCAGTGGGCTATGCTAACTCAGTGTGCATAAGGAACACACACTGAATGCAATCTATATCACAAAGTGCCTTTTGAAAATGCCCAGAATATTTTTAATTATTAAGAGCTAAGCTTCTCTCTGATTAAGTCTGGGCCAGAACTGAAGACTTATTTGCCCTTCAGGCTTAGCACATGGGCTTGGTAAAGTCTGAGAGAAACATGAGATGCAGTTCTTTATTTCTTTGCCCAGAGACCAAGCAAATAGCTTGCAGGGAACAAGAGAGAATATGAATGGAATGTGTGTTATGAAGTCTGAGATTCATCTGACTGATCAGAACATGCTACTTTCTGTACGTGAGCTTACTTCAGAGCCTGGTAGCAGCAACAGTTGTGAAATAGGTGGGTTAATAGATCTTTTGCCTGTTTCAATCTGTCATGAGATTTCCTAACCTCATTTGTGGGTGGTCTTCCTGATCATTATGTATGTGCTTCATCCTACAGCAATGCTCTCAATAAATTTAGAGCCAAACAAAAACTTCTACCCAAAATGTTGATGTTCTGCCAGTGCATCAAAGTTGGTGACCTTGTGTACCCTCATGACTTTTATCCTAATTTCTCACATTCCTACAAAGATTTGAAAGAAGGTCACTTTGAAGACAGAAGATGAGTGACCAACTCCCACTTACTGGAAAATAAAATAGCACTTCTCAGTGTATTGCAAGGCTGCATTGCTGGAATGACTCTCTTCCATCTCAACCAAAGTTTGCCAGGGCCAAAAAATAGATGGGGCAAACAATTGCATTACTGGTCCTGGTTTTATTTAACACAGGGGAAGAGCTGTACAGAGATCTTCTGAGTCAAAACAGTTCTTACATTTTTAAAGGAATCTCAGAAGTAGAGGCACATATTCCATCAAGAGGTCAATTTCCTTTCTTTCCTTTTATCCATCCCATTTTGGATATGTAAAATGTCACAGATCCTGAAAGAAAAATGCATTCTGAACTGAATGTATCAGCCTTGACACGTCACTTTGGTATCTGATGCTTATATATAATCCTTGCACAGACAGTGCTTAATGAAAATAAATCATCTTCCCTCCACCTTAAAACAGAATCATAGAATCATTAAAGTTGGAAAAAATCTCTAAGATCCCCAAGTCCAACCCCAGACCACCCCCACCGTGCCCACTGACCACATCCCTCAGTGCCACATCTCCATGGTTGTCAAATGCCTCCAAGGACAGTGACCACCACCTCCCTGGGCAGCCTGTGCCAGTGTCCAGCCATTCTTTTGGAGAAGAAATTACTCCAAATTTTTGCACTGTGTCAATTGACAGCAATGCCACAGAATGAGCCCTGCCCGTTTTCCCAGCAGTGCAGTCACAGCCCTGGAGATGTGGCTCTCCCATCTTATTCAGCAGTGTCTGCGGATGTGGAGGAGCTGCAGGTTTTAGGAGCGTGTGAACTCTCCCAGATTCCTGTCCTACTTCCTATGTATGCCAATATATACATTGCTAATCTGAATCAGGTTTGAGTATTGTATGTCTCTACACACACATATGTGTAGGTACATACACACATAGATGCAGTGATGGAACTGTCATCAGCTTTCCTGCCTTCTACCCAGCTTCACTCACAACACATCAGTATAAATTGAATATTCTGCATTATTCACCTTACTAATACTTGACCAAAGGAAGAACTGAAATACTCAAATACAACACAAAAGCCAATGCCCTAATGAAAAAAGAATAGTAATGTTGTAGAGCGGATAGCTGTCACCGTGAGACTGAAACATTTGCCCCCACACCTCCCGTTCACTTTGCTCTGCTCCCTCCTGATGATCTGCTTTCTTGTGAAATACAGTCAGAAACCCAGGGATGGAACAAGATCTTAAAGCAATGCCAGGCTTGGAGCCTCCCCAGCTTTGCTTACTGAGGTTACAGCCTTTCCCATGGGGCTGTGTACCATCACATCAGTTGCTCTGATGACTAAATAGATGCCTTTGCTCCATCCTCCTTCCCCTCCCCCAGCACCCCCACATACAAATAACACCCTGATAGAGAGCATTGCCGAGTGGCGAGGGATTGCTGAGAGGGGAAGTGGAGATGATGACTGCAGTGGGGAGGATTTTCAACACTCTCATCTGAGACAACTGGGCTGTGTTCCTCCAGCACCAAAAGAAGTGACTCCTCGCACCACATAGGGAAGAATGTAAGTTCTGTGGTTTGCTGCCTTTTGTCTTAGAATGGAAGTGGTTTGTGCTAGGATCTCCTGTTGGATTCCCTCACCTGTTATTAAGGAACTTCAGTAGAAGCTTTTTTTTTTTTTTTTTTTTTTTTTTTTGCATATGATGGTATATAAAAGGAACGGAAAGTCAGAAGAAGGGAGTTTGTATGACTTGAAATGCAGCATGTTTGCACAGGCGATTTCCTTATGGTTTTGACCTGTTATTTTATTGAAATATGCTCAAAAATAACATACAGAACAGAGCATGGGCATATAAAGAATAGGCATGTAGGTGCATAGAGCCCTTTTATTTCTTTAAGAATGGTAGAGATATTTTAATACACAAAGTCTGGGGTCCTGAGTTGTAACTTTTATTTCAAAACAAAGACAGAAAAACAACAATCACTTAGGTTTTAAAAGATTAATTTGTCTTACCTTATGCTGCTTGTTCTGATACAACCTAACATTTATTTTTCGTGAATTAATAAAAATGGTTCTTATTTCACATTAATTTGTTTTTAATCAAAGACTTAATTAAATTTCCATTTCATTTTTTGAATGGTTTGGACCATTTGGTGAACACTTTGGTGGAGAAATTACACTACTAAGTGAATTTTGTTGGGGAATTGTTAAAGAATGAAACAACCAATATGAGTGCACACCCTTGGCTGTTTGCAGGGGAACTGGCAGTAGAGAAGACCATCTTTTGGAGCTTGCAGAAATGTCAGGAACTCTTTGCTTTGATGAAGTGGAAGAGATTAAAGATTTTGGGTTTGCATTTGAAAAAGCTGAAGTAGTTTTTATCTTCTAGGAGTGGCAAAGATTAATTCATTTTACCACAGAGATAATAGCAACATCTATAGACGGTATTTAAATGGAATAAAAGCATTATAATATGCAAAGGTGTTCTGTAAGGATGATAAGGATCATAGACTATGACAACTTATACAGAGACCCAAAAGAATGAGTCACTCTGGAGCTTCTAGCTGTGGTTCTGCACCACTCCTTTATCACAAATTTGTAAGTTTTGTTTATTTTGTACTACTACGCTTTCATTTTCTTTATGGTTATTTGATTTAACCTGAGAATATTTTGCATTTTCTTTGAAATTGCAATTTCCTTCTGTGGAACAGAAAGTGCAAATGGGTGAAGTTAATCACGAAGAATGAAGAACTGCCTATTAGATGACATACCTAGTGCAAATACTATGGCCAGAACTGACCTACTGACAGTCAGAGGTTTAAGGCCCTAAGTTTGGTAACGCACTCTTTGTGTGATTTCTTATGTTCTCTATACACTGAAGAAATGATGGACAGTGGACCCAGAGGCCATGGAGTCTCTTCCTTGGAGGTGTCCAGGAGTCACCAGGATGTGGGGCTGGGCACTCTGCTCTGGGTGGCCCTGGTGGGGCAGGGTGGGACCTCCTGCTCACCTCAGCCAGTTGGGTGTTCTGTGATACCAACTGTAATGGTGACACCATGTCAATTGCTTATTTCGGTTGCATGAAACCACGCTGTGAACACAAGTTTGAAATTAATGCAGTTTTAGCTCAATTAACTTTCTTTTCTTCCAGAGTGAAATTATTTCACTAACCTCAAAGCCACTTCCACTGAGTGCTTCGTTGCAGAAAACAAGTTAACTTTTAGTAAAATTATCTGAATGAAACTGCAGCTCTTGTTGTATAGTTGCTCTGCTTCTTGTAAATTTTAAGTAGTGTTTAGTTCTCATTCCTTAGGGGTAAAGTGAATTTGAATTCCCTCTGTTTTCCACAAACTTTGAATATACATGAAGTCTGAAGAAGTTTCAGTCCAACACCATGGAAAATACACTGGTAAAAATCACAGTTGGTCTATCTCCCAGGTGCAGCACATGCTCCTTTCCATTGTGCCTTTTGCAGGACCCAGTCTTCCAAATTTTGTGAAATGAATGAAACTCTTTTCCCTCCTTTTCTTCCTCATTTTGCATGTCTGAAAAATGACAAGCTCTCCTTCTTTGGCCACACTTCCTAAGTTTGCCTCCACATCACCTTATATTCCTTGTTATGGCACTTCCAAATCAAGATGCATTTCATATCACTCGGGGTTTCTTGCACATAGTAATCAACTTTAGATAGGAGTATTCTATTCAAATTAGGATAAAGCTGAGTCCTAACTTCCTCCTCCTCTTCCTCTTCTTTTCCTTCTTCTTCTCCTCCTCTTCTCTTTCTTCTTCTCCTCCTTCTTCTTCCTCTTCTTTTCTTTTTATTTTTAAACTCTACAACTGAGCTTTATTGTACCATCATCTGTGTCCAGAAAGAGGTCAGTTTTCTTACTAGATGAGACTATAATACAGTAGAGGGATCTTTATCTCAGTGCTCCATTCAATAGTCACTACTTAAGGCCAAATGACAGCATGTCATGTCATTGGACTTGGATACCAGCAAAATTTAATCACAGACATATGCAATTTTATGCGTTACATGACTTCTCTGTAGCACAGTTCCAGCCATGCCATTCATAGTTCTGCGCTGCGGGTTCCCCTTGGGTTCTTATCCACTCCTTAGGCTCCTCAAAAGTTGGAGAGATGGTCCTGAATCCTAGTGGTGGGCTGTGAAGTTTCCCACCAGCCTCTGTTCTCCTGTTACCCCACTATCCCTAGATAGATGGCTGGGTAGGGAATGTCCTATTTATTTAATATAATATTTATATAATTTATAATTATTTATATAATTATGCTTTTCAAACTGCACCACTGTGTTTGGATTTGTTATTGTCATTGCTGACACTCGCAATCTTGTTCCAGCCATTTCTGGACAGTTTTGCACTTCTTGATAACCTACAGGTTGTTTGCATTGTTGGGCTGATTTCTTGGCATTGTTTCCCAATACCAGTGAAGTTCATGAGCATATACTAATAACTATGCTGATGAGATCTAATTCATCCTAACTCTTGTTGCAGTGGACTAGCCTATGGTCATTAAAGGCACTTCCACTCTTATCTCTCATGATTCTTGTGGCTGCCATAGCTTCTGAACTTCCTCAGAGCTTGCAACTGGCTATTTGACAATTTGTCAATTGACTGCTCAAGCACTTACAAAAAGTGATCTCTGCACAGATTTAAATTATTTATGATGGCAAAGTAGCTGAAAATTAGTCCAACCTTAATAGGCAAAGGGAAATGTGACTTAACGGTTCACTAATTGCTAAGAAGGCCTGTCCTGTAAGTAGTCATTAAAGAAGCAATGTAATATCAGGCAATGCTAGAATTTTTATGTGTTCACAGTCTGCTGGCAACTAACGATGTTTGCTCAGTTCTGTCAATGACTGCAGAATTACTGATATTTGGAAGTTTAGCATTTACCCATTGGTTCAAACAGAAGAGCAGGCCTAGTAGATGGGGAAGTAGAATTTATCTCACACATCTCAGGTAGTCAGTAGCAGTCAGTCAGTGCTGATGCCATGGGATTCAATCACCTGAAATACAGGTGTCAAAGCAGGCAGGTGGAGAGGTGGTGGAGGTGTTTCAGTATGATTCTGAGATATCTGCAATGAGGTGAGACAAATCCTACCCAAGGGGCATTCTGGTGGATGCTAACAGCCTTAATCAGGTCTTCTTAAATTATTCTGTGCATTTCTACACTGTTTGGTACCTTCATTCACTAGTGCTGAGAACTGGGAACTGGGAAATTCTGGAGTGAGAGTAGGGTTTATCTCACATTAAGTTTTATAGGCAACAGAAAAAAATCAGGAGAATTTTCAGCCTAAATTTTGCCTAACCTGAATGCTTACTTACGATTAGCTTATCTGTGCCCTCAGCTTTGATGATTACAAAGAGGGTATAGAGTAGCTAGATCAGCTGTTGCCATCTCCTTTCAGTCTGATGTCACACTGAGACACTCAGCAGGCTGGAGTTCTCAGCCAGCATGCCTATAGAGGGTAAAAAAATTTGGGATTTAACCTGGTTCAGGTAAAGTGTGATAATGTAAAAGTGGGAAACTAATAAGGATATATGCTATCATTACCCTTGGCAACCTCAATGGAGCTACTCGGATGGTATTATTCAGAGATGGGGCATTTCCAGTTGTCTGTTGTAAACAGCTAGGCAAAATGGGGTGAAGCTGAAGTAGTATTTGTTTTACAAACGTACAGATGTCTTTGTTGTTGTTGTTTATTTTTATTTACCTTTCAAATTAATGCAATATTTCAAATATTTTTGTTGTTTTGTTATTATTATAGTGGTTTAGGAAGCAAGGGGCATAAGCTGAGACAAAGAGGGGTCTAAATAGATTAAGACAGCCAAGAGCAGAAACATGTTGCACAAAGAACTTGTGCAGTCTCAGACCTTGGAGATTTCGCTGGATAAAGCCCTTCCCTTTTGACTGATCCATCTTTGAGCAGATTTGACTGGAGTCTTCCCAAGGTGCCTTCCAACCTGAATAATTCTGTGATTAAAAAATAATGTGCTGATAAACAAAAGCTATTACATACATGTATAAAAGATCACTAAAATAATTCCAATTTGGTGTGATTTAATTATTCTCCTTGCAAAAATATAGAAAAGTTTTTGAGGGTAATATGGAACTGTTCTACAGAAGCTTTGAACTGCTGTTAATTAAATATTTCCTTATACAGTTCTAGAAAGTTTTATGTTACATACAGGAAATTCAGACCTAGAAAGATGCAGCAGAGCCCAAAGCTACAGTGGTAACTTCAGGAGATGCAGCTGGCATCTCTTTCCAAGGTCCATACTGATGTTCTTGGCTCTTCATATAATTATGGGGAGTACAAGCAGTTTGTTCTGTCTAGAGTCCCTAACTGTTCACAATTGTGAACAGTGTAATAATGTAATTCTGGAAGTTGTGATTGTATTAATTACCCTGGCCATTGAGATCACAGTAATTGTCAATATGTTTTCACATCTTTCCGTAACAGCTCATGAATCCAGGAAATCTAATAATTGGAAGCAACATTTATTTATTAACTGAGGATTGAGTTGGAGTGATTGTAATTGCAGGAAAAGGAGAGAAAATGTCTCTGATAATAATCTTGTTTCCTTGCCCGTCAAAATGAATATTTCTAAATTGGAAAAGACACTTGGAAGAAAGGAATTTTAGTTCAGAAAGCTCTCTGGCTACACATTTGCTCTTTGAAAAACACTTCATAGGGAGTACCTTTGAAATCCAAAAAGCCAAATAATCAACAATTTCTATGGTTCTCTTCTTCAGCTTGTTGATTTCATTCAGGGTGCTCAGAAATTCAGTCTGTTGAAGAGTAAGAATGCTTTATTTTAAAGAGACCTTAAGCTTCACACTGTTCTCCGATGATACACCTCTTGAGAAAAGATGAAAACAATGCTTTATTGCTTCATGAACAAAAACAGATTTACATTAAAACCTTTTACTGTGGTCAAATTGATAAATCATGCTTTGTTCATATATAAAATTAAAATCAGCTGTATACTCTCTGAGACAAGAGCAACAGAAACTAGGAATGTAGCTGGAACAGGTTTTTTAGATTACTCCACGTTTAATATTCATTATGTTTTATTCAGGAATAGGAATAGGCTGATTAGCTCACAATTGCCTGTGAACAAAAAGTTCAATTCAGTCTCTCCAAAGCATGTGGCTGCTATCAGTGCAAGTTTTTACTGCTCATGTGTGAAACAGCAAAGGAAAGCCTCCATTTCCTTTCCTTAATGGTTGTTCACCCGTGGAGCAATTTGTAAAACCACCTGCACCAGGAAGGAGAATCCCTTGCCTGATTTCCAGCTCTGGCTGAGGCTCTACAGACTCTACCTGTCTCCATGCCTTCTCCAGCCCTTATCCCAGCACCACTTTGGGTGCTAGGATTTTGTTATGCCTTAGAGTAGTCCTGGGGGAGAACAGTGTGGCGATCAAAGGTTACTTTCAGGGATTTGAAAGAAAACTTAACGGAAGAAAGGAGAGAGAGCTTAAGAAATCTGCAACAGGACCAGAACTTTAATGGTGAACTTCTAACTTCTGCAATCAGGTAGGCTTTTATGGAAGTACCATGTGGAGGGTTGGTTATGTGTGGATTATTTGGCACAATGCAGTATACAGCAACTATTGTATTCCTTCCATGCATTGTGCACAAATGGTGTCATTTCATGCATCATTCACAGCTCTCATTATTGACACCATCAGCATCTAAATTACTGTGAGTATCGACAAAATGAAGCTACTTTGGCTAAGTGTCTCAAAAGTTTGAGAGTGAATAGTGTAGTTTTCATTTTTGCTGAACTATAACAGGCAGCTTCTGGATATTTTTCTAGATTGAAGAAGCCTAAAATAATGAATATTTTTTACCAAATGCCCTTTTCGTCTTCCAGAAAGGTTGCTATTTTGTGGTAAGTAATTTTTGTATTCGTTATTTTGTATGCTTATTTAAATCAGACAGGTGGGAAGCCTGGAAGAATTAAGAGCATTCACCATGATTAGTTCATCACTGTCTTTCAGCTGTTTTTGCAGCAATGGTTCCACAGTTTTGAGGACAACTGAAATCACATTGTGTCTGTTGAGAACTGAAATTGTGTTGTGTTGCTGGGGAGTCAGCACACAGGTGGAAAATAATTTATTAGCATTAAAATAAAGCCTCTTGATTCAGATTTGGTGTTATCCTGGGATGTTCCACGTACTGGAAAGGAAGGCTACAGGAGCATAGATTGTAATCTAAACTTTTAAAATGAGCTCAGACTGCTACTTATATAGTCAATATTGAAGGCTGTGTTGAAGTGAAGGTGGATGGAAAGACTTGGCCCTCGTCCCAGAGGTCATACTCAATGAGAAAAAAAAACCTTGAAGAAATCTCCTTGCAGAGCTTTTAGCACAAGGTCTGGATCCTCCTACAGTTTGTATCATTTTCAATTTTTTTTCACCGTCAATTTATGTGGACTTCCTGGGCTTTCTTTGAGGTTTTTTGCAGTGTCTTCAAGCTCTCAATTGATCCCCCCAAAAATCAAACTGCTCTGTAGGCTATTTTATTTCTTAATGGATGGGTTTCTTCATCATATATACCCATTGGCAACTCTGCTTGCTGTAAGGGAGTTGGAATTTGATGATCCTCGGGGTCCCTTGAATCCAAGTCATTCTATGATTCTGTGGTTTCAGCTGTTGTAAACTTTATCAACTTGATTCATCAAAAAACATAAGATGACTGGATTAGATATAGGTGTCTCTGTAGTAAGGCAAATAATGCAAAATTAGCCACAGCCATGAAATACAAAGGTGTTTTCTGTGCTGCCATGCTATAGTCTCTGACAATATTTAGGTGAATGGATTTTATCTAGTATCTGATGAAAATTCTTCATGAAACCATGTGAAGTGTTTATCTTGTATCACTTAATTGTTGTTGTTCTAACATTTGAGTAGAAAATACCAAGCTTTTATGGATATTTGTCAGATAACTTATTTCTGTCCATGTCAGTCAATGTGTCACAAGTTAAATCAGGTCTCATTCGTCCTCCTGTGGCAATCAAATTACAAAAATGATTACCAAAATGTAAACAAAGCCTTTTCAGGAATGGCTAAAATTTGCAGAGTGACCCAAATAAATGTGACCTAACACTGCCCCTGAGGATATGCTTCATAAAACAAGCAGTAAGCCCTTCGTGAAAATCTGTGCAGGAAGCTAATACAGATCTACACATAACCTTTCGATCCTGAAGAAACAAAACAGAAACCTCTGTTCCAAGTGATCTTCAGGAGGATTGAAAAAGTGGTAGCTTAGAAGGGAATGGCTGGAGTAACCTTTTTCAGCCATTAAGAGGCACTTCTCTAGATATTGTTGCACAGAATCCAGCAGCAAATCTGTTTATGCAATGAAAGGTTTTTCAGAGAAAGCTGAGGATGTCTATTGCCATTTCTATCCATGTTTCACCCAGCAGGCTTTTCTTCCAACACTTGGACACTGCTTGTCCTTGTGCTGATGTCCTCAGCACCACAAGGATGGGCTATACATCTGAATGGTTACATCAGCACTAGCTGTTTTCAAACGTGTTCTTTCTATTGCAGAAGTAGCTTCCGTGTATTGGATGATGTTGCATTCAGTGGTTCTTAGTATCCCAGTTCCAAATACTAAATTAAGCCAGCACCTTATGTTTGTCCAAACATGAGTGTTCATGCTAATAGGTATAAATACCTTCTTGAAGTTATAGAGGTTTTCCCCCATCCAATTAGATACACATAATTTAAAATCAATACTGAACAGACATCTCGTTGAAAAACATACTGATCATTGACATATTTTATAACATGATGGCGGAGAAATGCGTGTTTATAGCATGCACGGAGGAAGAGTTTTAGATTTCATTACTGAACTGTTCTCCAGTTACCAATTTTGATTTCTCTTTCAGTCATTTTCTATCACTGAATACAATCACTGACAGGAAGAGAAGAATGAAAAATGGCTGACTTCCTACTACCTGGTACCAACAACTTCCGTAAATTCACTCCAGAATCCTTGGCTGCCATTGAAAAGAGAATTGCTGCCAAGAAGGATCATCAAAAAAGTACCTTAGACCAGAAACCTGAGGAGAAACCACGTCCTCAGCTTGACCTAAAAGCTTTCCAGAAATTGCCAGCTCTCTATGGAAATCCTCCTCCAGAACTCATTGGGGAACCACTGGAAGACCTTGACCCATACTACAAAGATCGCAAGGTTAGAGCCAACCAAACCATTAATACCTTAATTTGTTTTGTAATGTGGCTACAAAATGTTCACGTGAATGACCTATGAAATGATCTTGTTATACTCCTTGGGAAAAACAATAATCACAGAATCACAGAATTGTAGGGGTTGGAAGGGACCTCCAGAGATCATCGAGTCCAACCCCCAATAATCCCTTCCTCTGTTACAACAGTGTGGGAAGTTGGCATAGCTGAATGACATGCTGTAATTTTCAGGAAAAAAAAAATTTAATTACAGGAATTAAATATCATGAACTGCATTACTATTTAAATCAGAATGGAAATATCTAAAGTGAAATGGACAAAGGAAGAAAATGGGGTTTTGACTCAGATTTACCAGAAATGATAATAATTTTGGAAATTTTCTTTATTTTTATAGTTTTAAACTCTCTTTCTCTGTTTCAACAGTTGTGCTCGGTGAACATGCACAATAAATGATCATCCTAATATAAAAATTACTATAAAACATTTGCTGGTGAACCATTTAAACCTATTTATTCAAGCTCCATATTCTAGTCAAGTGTGCTTGAAAAAAATAATTTTTAATAAACAGAGGAAGAATGGGAAATAATCCATTAAAATGAAGCTTATTACTTGAGAAATTGAGAAATAATTTGAGTTAATTTCTACAGTCTTAGAGCTGGAGGATCACTATCCATATTGACAAATAACATTTAAGTCTGCGACTCTTTCTTTCACCATTGTACAGTTTGATTCAGAGGTCCAATTTACCTGAAGAGTATAGTCATAAGCAAAATTCATTTTGTGTTCTTCATAACGAACAAGGCTTAAAAAAGGAAGTTCATGCTGAGATTTTTTTTCGCATTGATAGTTAATGGATATGAACTCATTCATCATTTATGATAAAAGTGCTGCAAAATATTAAGGTCTACTCATTTAAGCAAGCAAACAGAAGCTAACATCAAAGCCTTTCATAGAACAAGGTGTAGTTAAAAAAAAAAAAAAAAAAATTGTCTTTAGCTTCCTGAATGTTTTACTTTGTTTCTTTACGTTTAATTTTAAGATCTTCATAGTGGTAAACAAACAGAAAACAATCTTCCGGTTCACGGCCACACGTGCCTTATGGATCCTCAGTCCTTTCCATCCCATCCGAAGAGCAGCAATTAAAATTTCAATACATTCATATCCTTTTTTGGCTTCATTCAGTCTCTTTTGTTACAAAGATCTCTGTTATTCTTTCTTGTTATGTTTTAGAGCAGTGAATGTCTCTAGGTTTTCCTCATTCCACACAACTTCTAATTACGGTTTACTTTAGATATTACCATTGTCTTTACATTCTTATTCTATTTAGTAATAAAGAGTTTTATGAGTACCGGGGTTTTGAAGCCTGACTTTCTACTTTCTACCAAATCACATACTTGGAAAATGGGACTCATTAGGGTATTTTTCCATTTTGGTGCTTGGAGCAAAAATGCTGTCACTCAAGAATAAATTAGAGCCAGTGCAGTCTGTGATGTTACTGCAGAGAGGTTAGGTTTTCAGCCATCTCCCCTCCATGTAATATTGAAACAGATCCAAAGTTGTGGTCATAGCAGGATACAGGCATCCCTGGATGGCTCTCATCTGAGGCCTTCCTTGGGTAACAAGTTCGCTGTTATTGTTGTTTCAGCACTTGTGGTCCATCTCCTGAGTTTGTGGCAATATTTGGCTGTGCCTACAGTTAAATCCAAGGCATTTTTTTGGGGAGTGAAAGCACTGGTGATCGAAAGGGAGTAGATGTCTTTCCCATGCTCATCTACATCCTAGGTTGCCAAAGATGTAGTATGACACTTAACGTGAGGTTCAACTCCAGAGTCAGGCACTTCATCTTAGGTATCAACACTTGAGCTAAATGCCTGTGTTCTACTTCTGAACTTATAGTCAGCAGGTCCCAGAGAATAGCTGCCAACCAAGAGTTGGCATCTAATATCCTTTGAGACATCCACAAATATCATAGCAGACTTTGCCCTACTTATGCCCTACATAAGAATAGAGATTTCACAGTTTAGGAATGAGTGATGCTGGAGGTTATTCAACTTCTATGAACTATTCATTTCACTTAAAAATAAACATACTTCTACTGGAGTTCTATGGGAACTACTTTATTATCATCAGTGCTTACATTGCAATGGAACTTCAATTTGTTACCAGCAAACCTTTGCTCTCAGCAATGTCAAGCTCCCATATATTTGAAGGTAAAACCCTACCAATTGCCTAAGTTGTAAAAAAGGAAACAAGGGGTAGAAACAGAACAGTAAAATTTGTTTATTCACACAAGCTTGTATCGAACTTCCTTGTGCAAGGAAAACTGAAATTATGTGATACCAAATGGGTTCAGTTTCCAGTAATATCCTGGTTGCTGCTGAGACCTTGGGCGAGTCAGGCAGTCTCTATTTAACAATTTTTTTGCTGTAAAATTAAATTAAAAAGGCATCTTTTCTCTCACTCTGTCTCAGTGGTTAGGGATCATTTTACCAAGTCTGCAATGCCCAGTACCTCCAAAGCAAGTAAGATGGCATAAATAACAAGGGCAGCGTGTTGTCATCTAATGTGACTCAGAGTCAGTAAATACATATGCTTGCAGTGTGTGCTTTAAAAAGTATTGAAAATATTAATTTCATAAACAGTGGGATATGTAACTTTCTAATTTTATGTCGTATTCTTTGCCTTCACTCCCATGTCTTACATTATTCACTTGGTTTATAATATGCACAATTATAACTAATTGTGTGTTCATGGCTCGGAATGAGTCCTCTAGGAGTTCATCTCCATCATGGAACAAATATGTTGAGTAAGTATCTGTGGGTCTGTATGTATTTCAGTTTTGTAGCCCTAATTGACTATTTAGCTTACTTTCTATCTTTCATACAAGGTAGTTTATGAGGGGTTTAGAAAACTGTTGCTTGTGTTAGTAAGGTTTTGCTTTGAGGCAGTATTTTTGTCTCTGGACTCAGTAAGCACAGTAATTATGGGGTTACAGGAGAGCGTTAGCGTAGATAATGTTCTGTAGAAGTTCTGTTGAGCTTGCATCATGTCTGTCCTACCACTCCAGTTCATTATCCTACTTTCTGAAGTTATTTGGTAGCTATTTGCTTTTTATAAAAATATTAGAAATTTCTTTATAAAAATGTTAGAATATGATAGTGCTAACACAACATAAAGGAATAGATTCCAAATTAAATTCCAAACAGTTATAAAATCTGTTTCATGATTTCTGATGCTGAAACAACTGGGAGTGGCAAACTCTTAGACAAGCAGGAGCAAGAATCTTCATGGTATTAATTCATGTATCTCCAGAGGACACTTCCCTGCCTATGAGAGCACTAAAGTTTAGATAAGAGTTATACTTGCTGTTGGCATCAAAACTGCCGTTCAAATGTATTTCAATAATAATCTTGGAATAATTCTTTCCAAATGAAGAGGGAAGTACTACATATGTATAATTTCCTACTGCATTTACTGAGTACCAAATGAATGCCTTTTGAGTTCCTTAGGGAGATTGCTACCTTGTTGAAATAAGTGTGCTCAATAAGTCCAGAAGAGCTTTTACTGATAATTTTCCATTAATAAGAATAATTGCTGTCTTAAATTGAAAATCCTCTAGCTTCGCATTTCTCTAAGCTTTTTAACCATCTGTATAGAAATGGATGCAGTGTACCTCAAGTAAATAATACACTGAATATCCTACATTTACTGGGCTACTTGAATCCAGAATGAGGCATGAATTTTGATCCTTATTTTAGCAAGTAGCTGGAAGTTCTGTGTTACTCAGATTCTGGAGATTCCCTGGAAGAGTTCAAAAGAAATTACTGAAAAAGGTATGTGTGTTAGCAGCCATGGTGGGATGGTTGTCAACTACTGTCTCAAACTGTGTATAAAGGCCCTGAAATCAATAAGAGTTTTTCCATCACTTCTCCATGACATTTCCTTGATTTGTTGGCCTTGACAGTAAATAGTTTGTGTTTCTTATCCTCTTACAGTAATTACTAATGTTGCTGTTTTCCTTTGGTGCTTAGATTTACTTTCACTGGCATTTACACTTTTGAATCATTGATAAAAATATTGGCAAGAGGCTTCTGTCTAAATGAATTCACTTTCCTTCGAGATCCCTGGAACTGGTTGGACTTCAGTGTGATCGTAATGGCGTAAGTGGGAACAAATAAAATATGGACACTACCTGCACTTCTCTATATTTAAAGATTTCATTACTGAGGTGTCAAAGGCAGTCTGCAGTGCAAAAAAAATACAATTAAAAAAAGGATACATCTGAAACCAGCTAGTACAGATAGCCATGTAGAGTCAATAACCATTGACTCTTCCCTTGTTCAGCTATGATGCACTTATCTTACAAAAAGGGAATGGAGCAAGATGCAGTTAATCTCTTCAGTCCCATCTCATGCCACTCTGCGGCCCTTTTACTCGAATGCATTTCAGTGTAATAGCTGTCCAACATGAGTTCCTGTTGAGAATGAAAGTGTACATTTGAGAACAGAGCACTGCATTTGGACACCAGCACAGTGGATTACATTCAAAATTCACAGTTCCAAGCTTTAGTTTGTGATAATTAGAAAGTTTTCATAGTGATTACAAGCAGATATGGGAGATAGATTCATATTGGTTCAGCCTGAACTGAATAACTTTGAGTCATATCTTTCTTTATATTTTAAGTGCATAATATTTTAAGATACTTCACAGAAATAAAGAGAAACCTTATGAGTAAATTCAAATAATCCAGAAAAGGCTTTCTATTGTATGAATCTCAAAAAAACCCTCTTGATATGTAGTTTGTTAACATACAAAATACACTCAGGATGATTAAAAGTTAAAAACAAAGACTAAAATAAGTGTCTGGTTTACTCTAATTAAGATGTCTTGACTCTACAGATTTGTGGGAGCATTCAGCAACCTGGGGAGCGTGTCGGTCCTTCGGACATTCAGGGTTCTGAGAGCCTTAAAAACCATTTCAGTACTCCCAGGTAAGGAATCCTGTGTGGTTTACAGCTGATTATTTACTCCAATCAAAATGTTGGATTTTCCTTCTTTTTCATTCCTTCCTTCCCCTCTTTTCTCCTTCTTCCTCTCTTCCTTCATCCCTTCCTTCCTTCCTGTTATTTTCTTTGTGTATCTTTCACCAATTGCAGGTGCAACTTAATTGGTAGGCACAAATATTTTCCCAGTCCAGGTGGCCCAAGTAGAATAAATCAAGCAGTATAAACAATACTGTGTTTAATTTTCTTTTATTATATAGTAATGATTTTGATAACATGTTATTATGTTGATTTTATGGTGTACTTCTAGCTAGTCTATGTGTGATGGTTCAACAGAAACTCCTGTGGCAACAAAACAGGCTATATATTTCTGCATCCCTGGGACAATGCTTTATTGTTGCTTTTTTCCCACCTTTCTCTTAGTTATAAAGTTAGTGGTTGTTTTCTCATGACTAAATGCAAACCCAGAACCAGTGTGTTGCCCTTTCTGGTCTTTTTGATCACATTCATTATTGCATGCAGATTGGTCATTGATTCTCAGTTTGCATATGCATGTTACTCTTTGTGTATGTGAAGGCTATCCACCAGACTATCCCTGGTCCCTCATCCTTGCCTAGATAACTTAAAGGGAATAATGGAACATCTGGGTCAATCAAATGCAAAAAAAATGTTCTTGTATTAACAGCTCTCAGTTTTTCATCATGTTTTTCTCATTGTATATTGTCTCCCTAGGGCTCAAGGTCATTGTAGGTGCACTAATCCAGTCTGTTAAGAAACTTGCCAATGTGATGATCCTGACCGTTTTCTGCCTGAGTGTCTTTGCCCTCATAGGCCTCCAGCTTTTCAAGGGCAATCTGAGATACAAATGCATGAAGAATTATACAGATTCCAGTATCACAGATTTTTTAAATAACAAAACATGGGAATCCATTTTTGCAACATTTGCTGATTATGCAGGTAATTGTTCTTCTTAATTCTTTCTGTATCTGGCACTGTAATGACCTGCATGTGCATGTGTAACTACTGTTGTATATGAAGTTGAATATCTGGATGAGCAGCTACCTGATAATGCCCTTCACACTGCCAGAGCAGCTTGCAACCGTATATATATATACATAAAGATGTATATAAAATATATGTCTTTCATGTATGACTTGTCTGGAGCTGGTGACAGAAGTGTGGAGCAGGGATCTGAAAAGACAGAACATTTGCAGTGTAAAGGCCCAGAGAAAGCAAGCCTCAAGAGATTCATAATCTATGTTGCTTCTCAAACTTTATCTTGTTCCCATCCTATCTTTTCCACCTTCCATGCAGGATCATTTGCAATGATGACAAAAAAAAACCAGGAGGTGCCAGACAGATTTAATGGAAGCTTTCTTTCAAGACTTATGAGTTGCCATGTTGTAAGGCCAGTTTTCAATTAAATGACTTTTTGATGTATTTTCTACAGGCTGTTTTGGTCCTGTCCTAATGTGAAGTTCTCACTCCAACATGGACACCAAACATTACTATAATCTTCCGAATCTCAGTCACTGAATCAACTGATAAACTATTGTCAGTTGGCAGGAGCAGAGCCAAACAAAACGTGGGCAGAAAGTAGCCTGCATGGTGCATTTATGTGGTACAGTAGAACAGATATTAAGCATTCCCATGCTGGCTCTGAATCGCACTGACTTATCTGATAAGTCCAGCTGAGATTTGAGAAGCATCAGGAAGAGATGAGATGTCCCTTACGTCTGGAATAATAAACCCACATCTTAATAGTACTAATTACTCCTTAGCATTGAGCTATTCATTTCAGTCTGCTGCTAGCTCAGGCATTAGAGTAACTCATGCAAAGAGAAATAGAAGAGATCAAAAAGAGCATGGCTTCAGCATCCTGATGGACAAATCAGTATTTCTCAGCTGAGGGTTAGGACCTGTTTTTTTGACAAGCATGGTTTTTATCTGTATTGCCAAAGACTCTTTCTTCCTCCTCCAAGCAGGACTTCCTTTTTATTGCTTAGAAGCAGAAATGGTCTATGTTATCCCCCAAAATGTCCAAACTCTTTTTTTAGAGTGCCAATTGACATGGGCAAGAGAATAGGCTAAAAGTTGCCAAGTGTGAAGCTATTCCTGAGCCTGCACCCTCCCCTTCTTTGTTGGCTTCTATAGATGTGCCAAAGAGATAATATTGTAAAAGCTTTTAAGGCATTCCCTCAGTCTGGAATGTATGCATATAGAGAAGCTTGTGTATAAGTGAGGAAAGGCCACCTTGCAATAGGGAGCAGTCGCTATGAGTGTAGGGAAACCCATCTCTTTTCCTTCAGTATTCTTTTTGTATTTGTTTGAAGTCATTTGCACGTGTGCACATACACTTACAGCTCACTGGTATTACCAACACCTCTATTCAAATATAGAGGATACAGACTAGAAAATGTATTGGTTTTACATTTTCTCATTCTCTCTGTCTCTCTCTTCCTCTCTTTTGTTTATAGAACACTTTGCCATTAAGCCGGGCACCTCGGACATCTTGCTATGTGGTCCTGGAGCTGGGTAAATGTACTTCAGAACATTTCTTGTTTGGAACTTTTCTCTGCCTCAGTGCTTCTCTGTTTGCTCTGTTATAAGAAATGAAAATGAAGTAGAGATTCCTGGCTTTCCTTGACTGCAGAACTCAAACAGTAAATTACAGTGGGAGTCAGATAATTTAACAAATGTTGAGAATGAAGTGTAGCTTTCTTATTCAGGTCTAAGTTCCTTCCAGAAGGACGATCTTTCTCTTCCCCATGGATGCACTAGAGTTGAAAACACAAAGGGTCTCATGGGAATTATGATGAAGGAGTTGGCCAGGGTTAGAAGTTTTGTTCAGCCTGGTTTAGCAGTTTTTTCCAGACTCTTTTTCTGTTGCTGACTTATAGGTGCTGCTTTTTTCCTTCTTCAATTTCCAGCCAATTACTGCCAGGAGTAGAAGTTTGGCTTTCAGTATAATGAAAAGCAAAACTAAATAAATAATCCAAACTCTCATATGAGCTGAAGTGTTTCTCCAAAACCTTCAGTTAAAAGAACTGCCCTTCTTACTATCACCTCTAGGACCTGTCCTCCAGAATATACATGCAAGAAAATTGGGCCAAATCCTGATCACGGTTTCACCAGTTTTGATACATTTGGCTGGGCTTTTCTCTCCTTATTCCGCTTGATGACCCAGGACTACTGGGAACGTCTGTATCAGCAGGTAGCAGCTTTGTGTTTTATTCAGAACCAGTCATCCAGAAGGAACAATATCTGAAGCAGAAAATGGCTAGAGAGAAAACCTCAAATAAAAGTAGTAGCCAGAAGTCATTGTGTCCTCATCCTCTCTTCTCCCTTCCAGCAAGCTGTGGTCCCCCCTCAACTCCCTAAAAAGGGATGTTCAAGCGTTTCCAAGCTATAGTCCTATTACACTGCTGTCTTACAGCCTTCAAGAAAATTGCTAAAAGGGTTCTCTATTGTCCTTCAAAATGCAACAGTGCCTCCTCAGCCATCCTCATGGGGCATGTTGTGTGATCATAGGTTCATGTGCGGTGGTATTATAAAGATGGGGAAGAAAAGGCTGAGAGATACATTTATCTTAATCTGCCTAAAGCACTTTGTCTAGAAATCTGAGTGCCCCTAAAGAATTTCAGAAAACCTATTTGGTATTAAATATGGTAATTTTTATCCCTGGGGTGTTGTGCTTACAGACCCTCAGAGCTTCTGGGAAGGTGTATATACTCTTCTTCATGCTGGTCATCTTTCTGGGCTCGTTTTATCTAGTCAATTTGATTCTGGCTGTAGTAACAATGGCATATGAAGACCAAAATAAGGCCACCATTGCTGAGACAGAGGCAAAAGAAAGGAAATTTCGGGAAGCCATGGAATTATTACAGAAAGAGCAGGAGGTATGTAAATTATATCCTTGCAAAGTTTAATCTCAATGCTGTGTTACTAGACACATAAGAAAATGCATCACTGTCTGTATACAGACATATATGATAGTTATCTGTGGGAGGGGAAATGTTGTTAAAAGCAGTGATTCTCAGAGATGTAGGAGAAATTCCTAGTTCTGCTGCATTTTTTTTTCCATATTTTTCCAATGACCTTTCTCATGGATAATGATCTTTAAAATCTGTTATAAGAGATCTAAAAAACTGGAAAATATAAAATTCCTTAAACTATCAGCTTCCAATGTAACATATGGTTATCTTCTTCTTCATCCTTGTGGATTGCTGAGCAGAGGAATATAAATGATTCAGGTGTTTACGTGTATTAACATCCAAGACCACTGTACTTTAGTGAAAAGTCACTTGTAATTTACATAGTTTAGGAGCTTCTGGAATGAAATATTGCTCTGCATTTTGAAAACATTCCAATCCTAAATTCATATTGGAAAGCAAGTGAGCCACAGCGTGACTGCAGTCCTGTGGACACCCAGTGGCAAGACCGAATTTCAGTATTCTTTGAGTGTTTATTTGGGGAAATAAATATATATTCTACAGCATTACTTTCAAGCTGAGTATTTTTATTGTAAGTAATTATGCCATATGGAGGAATAGGAGTTTAGTGTGATTATTTTGCCCCCGGCAGGCACCATACACACGATCATGTAACATACTGCAAATAGCAAATTGTTCGCTGCTCCATATGTTGCAAAATTTCTCTCCTCTTTCTTTTACTGTTATCACATATTGGAAGATTTTTACCTACTTTTATGAAACACAGATTGTTAAGAAAAAATAATATAGAGCACGGAAGTGTTTTCTTGCTACTTATTTTGTAAGTACCAGCAAAAATGCCACCTGTGTTTTTGCTTTAATTTTAGTCACTGACTGCGAAAGGGATTGATATCCTGTCAATTAGCTCCTTTGAAGGCTCTCCTTTGTCTGCCAAAGAAATCAAAGAAAGAAGCAACAGGAAAAAGAGAAATAAGTCCTTGGGGATAGAAGAGCATGAAGAAGAACAGTTTCCCAAGTCACAGCTCACAGACAGTCAACGAAAGTTGGTAATCTATTGTCTGAATCTGAGATCCTTGCAGCTTTTACAATTTTAATGCTAAAATAAATTGTTTGAAAGCATGAAGTAAATCCTGTTGCAAACACTGATCACTCTTTAGCTTTTAAAATAAACAACCTTATGAGATAAAGAGGAATTACGTAAACTTTACTTTGAAAAGAAAATGCTATAAGCAAAGAGTGGAAGAAAAGTTGTAACAGCAGTTAAAATAAATTGTCTGTAGCACTGAAATAGAAAAAGTGAATGAATATCAGAATTTAACTCCAGTGCCATCGTTTTCTTTTAAAAAATTCTTATTTAAAATGTGAATATAATGCTTATCATAGAAATAGCTGATAAAGCCATCAGTATTTTATTATCTGTCTTTTAAAACCTAAACAAAATCCTTCTTGAATAATCTAAATTAAATAAGAGTTTTGGACTTGCTACAGTTTATAAGAAATGTTATGAAACTCTAAACTTTAATTTGTTCCCCAAATCTTCTATTTGATATCCTGCCATTCTCCTTCTATTTATTTCTTGGTCTTTCAGTCCCTCCTGGGCTTGCTGTATGGTGCCAACAGCAATCAGGTGAAACGCAGGCTTAGCCATGGCAGTGTGTTCAATTTCCAAATACCTGCTTTAGAAGTTGACTCCAAAGCGGATTCCGCTGATGAGGAACCCCACAGCACAGGGGAGAACAAGATCCAGGGCAGGTCAATGTCAGTGCCACAGGTGGGAAGACGCTCCAGCATGCCAAGCCAAAAGAGCTATGGCTCCCACCCTGCCACCCCAAGCTGCATGCAGAGCAGCAAGCGGGCCAACGTGGACGACTGCAATGGCCCCATTTTGGTGATGGGAGGAGGGAACGGCAAGGTGCATGGCTTAGATACAGCCCCTTCTGAGGGGATAATGCTTCCTCCAGTAATGGAAGATCTGGGGAAGGGTGATCTGGTAAGGAAAAATGTTATTTTAAGTATGTCTTTGTATTATGGTTTCTCCACATACATGTATATTTCCTTAGCTGGGTTACTAGTGCTGACATCGTAACTCAGCAGAAGGTCATTTTATCCTTTACCCTGTCCAGGATGATTGTTTTGAGCAGCACCTTTAGGTCCTTCTCCTATACAGCACCTTTAGCATCAATAGCTTTTTCTGTAAGTCCCCCGTGCAAATGGGTAGAGATATGCTGTTACTATTTTACCACTCATCTCTCTCCATTTTGATTAGTCTCTGGAAGACTGCTGGATCTGTTTGCCCTCACACCTATTTCCAAGCTTTGTATTTGCCCTGTTGCTGTTACATGCTTGAGGGATCCATTTACTGTAGCAGTATTACTGATGTGTAGGACCTTTGTTCTGAACACTATTACATCTTGTAGACAGGTACATTTATTTGGCTGCATGTCATTGTTCCTATTAACTTTCATAGTTACCCATCATTGCATCCTACTTCATTTTATTCCTGTGGTATCTCCCTAATTGTGTTTACTTCTTTAAGCAGCCAGCTGTGAATGATGAGAGCAGCATGATGCATTTACATCCTCAGCTATCAGTGGAGTACTTTAATGAGACATTTCAAAGGCAAAGGGCAGCAAGTGCAGTCAGCGTAATTACCAGTGTCTTAGAGGGTAAGTGGCTCCTCATTATGCTTATTTCAATCCTGAGGTAATGCTAGGGTAAAAGACCAAAATATCAATACATTTCTTAAAAGTTAACAGAGATTTATAGATGTATAGTTAGGAATTACATGACTAATTATGCCCTTTTTTTCATTAAAAAGAATGCATTATAGTACATTCATCATGTATTAGAACTTATCCTTTGCCTTTCATATCACATTTCATAGGACTGAGGAAGAGGTTGGAGTGATGACAGTTGGGAGGAATTTCTCTGGGACATGATAAGCAGGACTGGGGCAGTGGCTTCTCCTCTTGGCCCTGTGGCTGCTACTCCATCATGAATATGCATGCAGACTCAGTCATTAAGATTACACAAGCAGAATTAATTGTGGCAATTCCTGGAGGCTGAGCACTTAGCGTTGTCTATGACCATTCTATGTGAATTTTTGAGGGCTATATTACCGACTTATTTTGCTAGTAGTTTCATATCTTTCTGGGGAAAAAAAAAAAAATCAGCTTAAATTTCCATTGTTTGCTGGACAACAATGAGAATGAAATATGTGTTTGTGTGTCACTGATGTGGAGCTTTATCACTGATTTGTGGAGAACAAGTATGATCTATAGCAAGCCTGGTAGTCCTGTGTTAGGGAGATCCTTTTTCTTAAATTTCTCTACACTGTTGCGAAAAATCACAGTTGGAACACATCACCCGAAGCCTGGCTTTCAAATTTAAAATGCAGATATTCAGTGGTGTACTGAGATAGAAACAGAATCTCCATGTAACTGGGTCTGTTGCTTTTGAGACCCTGTTCATGTGGCCACGGATTAACCTGAGAATGAGCACTGGAATAGGGAGCAGGGAGGTTGTCTTTGCTGGGATATGAACGCTGGCTGTTCTGGATCTGTACCACATGATTAAAGAAGGCATTTCAGAGAATCATAGAATCACAGAATGGCCAGGGTTGGAAGGGACCTCAAGGATCATGAATCTCCAACCACCACCCCCCCCCAAAAAAAGTGCTAAACCTGGAGTTAAGACAGGGTGATCACACTGGGATAACTAGTGTGGGGTGGAATCTGGAACTTGAATCTGGAGCAGAAATTAAATCTAAACTGTGGGAAGAAATAAGGACAGGTCCAAAGAAGAAAAGGATAAAAGTCAGTTCTAAATTAAATTACCAGACTTTTGAGAAATTTTCACATCCTTGAAGATTAGTTTACTTAAAGCTCAATATAAGCGTGGTAGGAATGATTAGTAAGTTCTAGTTGGTCTACGAATTTGCACAAGACTTCAGGGTATAAGAGTGTTTTGGAGCACACACTAATATTCAAAAAAGAGAGGAGTGTTGTATTTGACCAAGAGCCTGTAAATGAGACCACCAAAACAGCTTCCTTTCCATGTTTTACTTTTAGAAAATGGAGATGTGTTATTGCTTGCATCAGTTTAGAAATGATAGTCATGAATTTTCCAATGGAACTGGCCTAAGGTGAAGCTCGAGATGCTGTGGTTTGGTTTTGTCTCATCCACAATCTGAACATTTGGATCTGCTGTTTACTCCCTAGGGAGTCAATGGAGGCAAAGATGTTAGCAGCGATTACAGTCAGTGTCCTACGTGTCTACACAAGGATCAGATGAAGTTATAGAGTCATTAAGAATGGGAAAGACTTCTAAGATCAACTGGTTCAGTCACGAACCCACCCCCACCATGCCCACTCACCATGTCCCTCAGAGCCACATCTCCACAGTTGATGGATACCTCCAGGGGCAGTGACTCCACCATCTCCCCAGGCAGCCTGCTCCAGTGCCCAATCACTCTTTCTATGAAGTTTTTCCTAACATTCAGTTTGGATATTAGGAAAATGTGTTTTAGCTGCTACATTATCCTTGGAGTGATGTAGGGACTACATGAGCAGGGAAGCTCTGGGGCTCTAACTGAGTTTTGAGGTTCCTTTTTTATTCTCATGTCCTTTGAGTTGATGCGATTTTTTTTTTTTTCACAGTCTTGCTTAGCAACAATTATTTAATTATTTAACTATAATGGAGTTCTCTTTTGTTCTTAGAACTTGAAGAATCCCAACAGAAATGCCCAAGAGTCCTGAAAGATTTTGCTTTAAAGTATCTGATTTGGAACTGTTGTCCACTTTGGTTGAGAATCAAGAAAAAAGTGGCTGCTTTCATAAAGGATCCCTTCATTGATCTCACCATAACGCTCTGCATTGTGATGAATACTTTGTTTATGGCACTGGAACACAATAATATGACACATAATTTTAAATTAATGCTTAATGTGGGCAACTCGGTAAGTGAATTTTCAACCACGTGACCTTTCTATACCAAAAAATGATTGATGTGTGTTTTCACTTGAGATACAAAGAGTAGCTGTAAAAATGAAAGGTTAGCAAACTCTGTACTTAGGTAGCGTACATTTCTAAGACAGACGATTCCAAGATTTTATTGATGCAGTTCTAATGTACTTCTGAGCAAGTAGAAAACAACTCTCCCATTTTAACAGAAAGTACATTAGAAGTTCATAAAAATTGGGTTTATCGATGCATCCGTGAATTTTGCCGTACTGACAGAAATATATTCTAAAGATAAGATTAATTAAAGGTAACTTTTAGGCTGATGCTACTTGTTTGCTACTGTTTTCTTGATTACAGATCTTTACAGGAATCTTCACCGCAGAAATGGTCTTAAAAATCATTGCTCTAGATCCCTACTATTATTTTCAGCAGCCCTGGAATATTTTTGACAGCATAATTGTCACACTGAGTTTAATTGAGTTGAGTTTACCCAGATACGGAAGCAAAAAAGAAAGGCGAAAAGGAGGAACCCTGACAGTTTTACGGTCCTTCAGACTGGTAGGCCTTACACATACATCGTTCTATTCAACATTATGTTGTGAATATAATAGAGAATGCTTCTGTTGTTTGTAGTTAAGATGCAGAAATTATTTATTTTCTCAGCAGTGGGAATAAGAAACACAGCGTTAAACTTGTAATGTTAGAGTTGAAGTTTAATGCTGTGTACATTTCCACTTAGAACAGTAAGAAGTACTCAGAAAAAAATTATCTTCCAGAATATAGGTGTTATAATCAGAAGTAGAAAATGAAATACTAGCCCAAATAGTCTTATGAAAAGTTGTCCTAATACAAATATGGAAAGAAGAATACTTAAAAATAGTCATAAAGTAACGTTAAGGTATTCATACTGTGTACTGTGGACTGACTGGGGCTGTGCTGCAGGAAGAAAGATCTTTTATTGTAATACAATGGCTGGTCCCCTAGCTTTGATCGTTTGTGTTGCATATAAATTGAGCACAATGTTCTACATCAAGCACATTATACAAATTCCTGCCTGTGTGGGCCAGGCACTTACCAGAACTAAGGGTAGCCAGGCCCTCAAGGAGGTTGTTGGTTTATTTCTGCAATGTTGTTCAGTTCTTGGGAAAATAAATCCATAAATACTCTTCTAAAAGTGTTAGCATCACAATGCCACAAACATTATATCTCCAGACAGTGTCTAAAAAATGGTTTTTACAGGTTTGAACAGCAGAAAGGTGGGTTATCTCTGCTGATCTCTAACACAGCTTTTTATGTTTTCACACAGCTGAGGGTCTTCAAACTAGCAAAATCCTGGCCAACTTTAAACACCCTCATTAAAATCATTGGTAACTCCCTGGGTGCGCTGAGTAACCTGACCCTCGTCCTGGCAATCACCGTTTTCATTTTTGCTATAGTAGGGGTGCAGCTCTTTGGGGGAAGCTATAGGATCCACGGTGATAAAATTAAAAAAAATGGTGAAATACGCTGGCACATGATGGACTTCTTCCATTCATTCCTTGTCATTTTCCGAATTCTGTGTGGAGAATGGATTGAGACCATGTGGGACTGCATGGTGGTAGCTGAAAAACCACTGTGCCTTCTTGTCTTTCTGCTGGTCATGGTAATAGGAAATTTAGTGGTGAGTTTTCCAATATTTTCTTCTCTTTATCCTGTTGATGTTAGAGTTAACTTAATTGCCTTTTCGTCAATAAATAGTAGATCCCTAAAGCACATTTAGAACAATTACCTGTGTCTGTTTGTCTGTAAAAGCCTGTTTTACCTTTTGCCATTGAGCTGCTGCTCTTTTTTTCAAATTTTCAAGTTTTCCAAGATCCTTATCAGCAGTAACAGAATCTACACTCGTATCACTTTAATTGGGATTTTTTACAATCATCTGTATAGATGAATTCTCTGGAAGTCTGTTTACATAGCAAGAGCTACAGCTTATGCCAGTCACTTCCATGAAGATCCTGCTGTGGATCCAGGTGTTATTTGCCCAGTTCTGAAAGGTGAAAAATTGAGTGGTGTAATCCCAAATGGGATCAGAAGACTTATGAATAATTCTGTTTCATTCTCCCATTGCATTTAAATAAATAAGTTGGGGGGTGGGGGAGAAGACGACGCTCAAAAACAGGGAGAAAACCTCACTTTGAGCCTCTCTTGATTTTGACTTTTTTTCCAGCAATGTTGTATGTTTAACAATATTGCTGTGCCAGAATCTGATTTTACATCGTAGTTGGGAAACTTCCATAGAGGCCTGATTTAATTCTAGTTTGACGTGGAGAGCTGTCGTTCAACTGATTGGCGGTGACCACAGTATTTGTTACTACTGTAAAGTTTGAAAGTTGTTTTGATCAAATAAATATACATGATTTGAAGTAACTTTTAGGGGGAAGAGTTATATGGGAACATCGAGCTTTCTGAGAGGGAAATTTAGTTCATCAGCTGTAATCCTGTTGGTCATACAACAGGTTGCCCGGAGAGGCTGTGAATGCTCCTCCCTGGAAACGTACAAGGCACCAGGTTGGATGGGACTGTGAGCAACCTGGTCTAGTGAGAGGTCCCTTCCAACCCAAACCATTCTGTGATTTTATAGCCATCTAATTTCTGCCTTGTTTTCATTTGATCAGTCAAGCTGAGCTTTTGTAACATGTCTTCTGCATTAGAGTTCAGACTTTAGAATGCAAATTTCCAGACTTTTTATTTTATCATTATTTCAATGACTTTTAGGTACTCAACCTCTTCATTGCGCTGCTGTTGAATTCCTTCAGTACTGACTGTCTCCAAACAGCAGAAGATGATGGAGAGATGAACAATCTACGGATTGCTTTTGCTCGGATTCATAAGGGACTGCACTTTTTGAAGAGTGTGATGTGGAACACCTGTTGTGGAAAGCTCAAGCATCTAAAGAAAGCGCAGAAGAAGAAAAACAAATTGACTGCCCAGAACCCGCTGGGTTTGGGAAAAGAAAGAAAAAATTGTAAAGACAATTACAATATTGAATGGGCTGAAAAAAATGGGGAAATATGCTCAGGTCTTGATGATTTTATTACCAATCCCAATGTATTTGTTTGTGTCCCTATTGCTGAGGAAGAGAATACAAGTGAGGGTTTTGAAGATGAAGATAAACTGAGCACATTTTCAGACACAGACTACAGTAAACAGGTAATAAATCTGCTTGTTTGGGGATCAAAACCTCCTAGATCAACCCCCCCCGGGCATGTTCAAGGCCAGGTTGGATAGGGTTCTGGGCAGCCAGATCTTGTACTAGATCCAATGGTTGGCAACCATGCCTATGGCAGGGGGTTGGGACTTGATGATCCTTGAGGGCCCTTCCAACTCAAGCCATTCTATAATTCTATGATTCTATAGTAGGGTGCACATATACTGAAAGATAAATGCATGGTAGAAGACTGTCTGTGGCACAAGGTGGCATACCTGACCCATATTTCCACAGTTAACATATTTTGAACCAATTAGAAATGTTTAGGATGAGGGTAAATTGATCACTTGGAGCCTTTTAAAATGTCCTTTTCTTGTCCCAGTGTTTCCCATATGAAGCTTCCCTTTTAATTCCTATGCAAAAGTAGTCTCAAGATCCAGGTGATAAGCAGCTCACTGAATTACTAATTCCATATTGCTCTATGGCCTTTAGGGAAATTTTCCCTATCTCTATTGCTAGGTAATATCACATTCAAAAGAATCATATCTATGACTTCTGTCCAGAGCATCCCCCTTTAAATGAAATGCACAACGTATTTTTCTTTTCCTTCCAATTTACCCACCCCCCAAAAAAAAGGAAAAAAAGAACTCTGCTAATCCACAGATTATTTTCAGGAGGAAAATTACCTGAGGCAAAGAGGGGAAAGAGGGAAAACCTCAGGAAGCTGGAGTAAAGTGTCAGGACTTTCCTCTGAAGAATTCAGTGTGCTTTACCTAGGAAAAGATAGGAAGCTTGAACCATCATCACCAGAGCATAAAGAGGTAAATATGTAGATATATGTAGATTGCTTTTATGATGTTGACTTTCCAGTGCTGGTTGGGCTTGGATACATTTCTGCTCATGGACTCAATGGATTGGATTTCAGTGGTGGCAGCAGCACTGTGCCAGTCTGGCTGGTTAATGATGGATGTGATTTCTGTGAATGAAAATGAACCTTTGCCGGGTATCCACATATTGATCTTTAAGAAAAAAAATATATATGTGTATGTAGGAAAGATAAGTATTTAGGAATGGAGAGGTGTCAAACTGATTTGATTCAAATAAATAATTTACAAAATTCTCTGCTGATTTCCATTTCTTGAAATTAGTCTACAAAAAAAAAAAAAAAAAAAAGGGTCACAAAATATTTCATTAAAGGACAGAGATGCTTCCAAGCAAAACTGGGAAATTCCAGCAAGCCAACCTGTGTCATAAATAACTCAGTTTCAAGAAAAGTAATATTACAAATGAGTTTCTCATTATGATTCATAAATAAATTAAGAATAATTCTGAATTAGGAAAACATCCAAGAAAATGAGCTCTTCTTCAGCAATACACACAAAAAACCCCAAACAAAATCCAAGAGTAAGTCATTTGTAACAAACAGCCGACTCGTGTGTATGTCTGAAGGAACAAACTGGATTACACATGATACAATTCCAATTTCTAATTCTTAAATACTCTAATGGATATTCAGAATATTTATCTGTTTCTCCTGTTAGAATGTATTTTCCTAGATTTTTCTGGTTTTAACCTGCTGAGGACTGTGTGTAGTTGAAAGCAAGTTTAAATCTCTCTACTTTATGAGCTTATTAACCAGTTAAAATTGTTTCATGTGGATAGATACTGTACATATATGTCTTTGGCTCTTATTTGAATGCATCTATTGCTATTTCCAAGCTTACATTTAAAGTCATAAAGTCTATTCCATTCTTAACTCTACCTGAAATATTAGCACATAACAAAGTTTTTATTTTGAATGTTATTTGCTCATCGATCTTATTCATTTGGAATTGAATGTAGGGAGAATCAATACTTGATCTTCTTTTGCTTGGTAGTTTGACTCTGTCAGCTCTTCTGAAGGCAGCACAGTGGATCTGACAAACCCTGAAGATCTGTTGAGGCAGATTCCAGAGTTTGCTGAAGACAAGAAGACTCCAGAAAAATGTTTTTCAGAAGGTAAGGTTCTCGTGGTTACATGGTTGTGAAGTGTCAAAAATAATCCTGTTGTTCTGGAAATCCAGAGCTGATAGGGTGAGATTAATTTCACTTAATTTTAGATGTCAGCAAGTGATTTGGGCATCGTCTCTGTGTAATGAATAGAGAGATTGTGCCACCAGAAAAATAAACTCTCTTTCCTTAAAAACCAGAGGATTGCTTGTAAGTGGTGAAGACCAGAACACCAAAGAGTAGATAATTATAGAAAGGTGAGGTGAACTCTGCTCTGCTGGACAGAGTCAAAATCAGTTTTGAATTAACTCAAGAGAAGAGTATAAAATCAGACCACACCTGACAGTGGGCACCAGAACAATGCACATCAGATTTGCCCTTGACCTGCATGTGCTTTCATTACTTGCAATCATTATCTCTCACCTTCAGGTTGTGTTCGATACTTTCGTTGCTGTAAGGGGAGAGCCATAAACTTTGGAGGAAAAACATGGTGGAATCTGAGGAAAACCTGCTACCAAATTGTTGAGCACTCCTGGTTTGAATCCTTTATCATATTCATGATTCTTCTGAGCAGCGGAGCCCTGGTTTGTGGAGCACGATTTCATGTATTTCTGTACAAGCATTTTTAGCTTTAATAGCACCCAGATAAGTTACATTTGGCAGAAAACACAGGATATATCTTTGAACTCCAGGTGAAAAGCAGCAGTCATTTATCTGCTCTTGTAATTATCACAGTTTTATTATTCATACTATTACAAATTAGAACAATGCCAAAAATACACAGCTCTAACAAGCTGTTTCCATTCTGACTGCACATTAGATTCTTCTGGCTTTCATAGCTGTGAAATATAAATGTTTCTATATATCATTAAAATATGTAAATGATATTTAGTACTTTAGTTCTCTTGAAAGTATAAAATTATTGAGAAAAAAATCTAAAAATGTACTTCCCTAAGATCCCAGAATGCATGGTCTGTATGTGTCCATGAGTTATGTGTATATTTAAGGAAAAAGAAAAAGAAAGGACAGGAACAATTACAAGCTTGCCAGCTGGCATACATTTGAGTAAAAGATGAGGTTCACATCTATGTAAACTATGTGCAGAATGATGAAGAGGCCTTTTTGTTTCTAGACTTTCATGTTTCAAGCTTATCTGTGACTTTGTAATTTATTTGCATATCTTGATTTCAGGCATTTGAAGACATTCATATAAACGAGAGACAAACCATCAAAGCTGTGTTGTTGTTCCTCGACAGATTGTTCACTTTTGTCTTCTTTCTGGAGATGATCCTGAAATGGGTGGCTTATGGCTTCACTAAGTATTTCACCAATGCCTGGTGCTGGCTTGATTTCTTCATTGTAGGTGTAAGTTGTGCATCCAGCATTTTTACATTTGTATGCCCCATCCCTGGATGGAACCCTGGGCAGCCGATCTGGTGGGTGGCAACCAACCCACTGCTGAGGGTCAGAATTGAATGAGTTATAAGGTCCCTTCCAACCCAAGCCATTCTATGGTTTTATGACTCTACGCAGACCCTGAGGCAAGACTTATCAGCACAATTACCAATTCTTTTCTGGACATAAAATCAAGAAAACACTCTTGCCTCCATTAATGACTGCATCACGATATTGTACTCTAGGCACTGATGTTATTTTATTTTATTTATTTGTTTATTTTCGGTAGGAATAAAAGAAACAGGAGCCAAAATGTTGCTAATACTTTGTTTGGTCTTCCCATTCAGATCTCTTTGATAAATATCTTAGATAGTTCACTTGATGGTATGAAATCTCTTAGGACTCTTCGAGCTCTGAGACCTTTAAGAGCATTGTCACGATTTGAGGGGATGAGGGTAAGTCTGAAAGCAAAATAAAGCCTGTAATAAGCGCATAATGGTATCGTAACACTTGGATGCATATTTGTGAGTTCATGCCTGCACCAAGCTAAGTTTGGGATTTATGAAATTAATTCTTGAGAGCACCTTTGCTGAGCTCCTCTACACTTGGCTGCTCCTTACAGACTTAACTCAAGTGATCAATCTCAAATGGTGTTGAAATTAAAATGAGACCCGGAAGAAATTTACTCCTTTGCTGCTCAGCCATTCCTATGTTTCTGTCTTACTGACAGAAGCCAAAACGAAGTAGAGGAAAAGAATTCGGAGATAGCAATTTTCATTCTGAGATGCTCACAAAAGGCTAATTCAGAGGAAAGAATCATCTCTGTTCTGTAAGTTTTTACTGAATTGGCTTACAAAATCTTTAGGCTGCTCAGGCATACTTTATCCAAACTATTTTTCCCTATATAATTATTCTTACAAAAAGTAGGTCTGATTTTCTGTATATTGGCTGCCTTTTCCCATTGAAGGAGTGCTAGGAGCATGAAGCCGTTGAAAGTGACTGATTAGAAATATATCATTGCACAAATGAAGAGGAAATCAGTCACATGCAAAACTTCTATATACTATCACGTGAAAGAGCAGTGGTGAACCATGGCAGTGTTTGGACTCAACTTTGGTCTAGGGAATACACTCAGATTTGTCACCATAGATAGCATAAATGTGCATTGTATCTTCATTACACATTAACATGGGAATGCAACCTCAATGCAACTGAACTATAAATTGTTTGGATATCATTTGGAGGTGAAGCTGCAAGTTCTCTGCAATACTGTCACTGAAGATGCAGAGAAATTAATGCATTCTGTTAATTTAACAAGCTTTCCATGGCTGAAGTCAATTTTGAACCAGGTTCTATCATAGTTTCCAACTTGCTATGCAGAATGCTTGTGACAAGGCTTCCAAAAACCTTCACAGTTCTTTTTCATTTTCATTTTGGCCCATCAAATTGCTATCTGAATGCTAAATTCACTGGCTGTAATACTTGGATGCATTTGTATAACTTTGCACTGTCTTATTTTGTCAAGCAAAATGTTATGTCTTAGTGTATACTCAAAAATTACTTCTGGGATCCTACAGCACAAATCAGATCCTTAGATCACAGCTGTGGACCCCAAGTGTAATGATGATACATTAAAAAATAGGTCCAACAAAATGCTAGTGGAAAGTCATTACCAATCCTTTTGAAATACTACTTTCCACAGCATTAATAATACAGTCATTTGCATTAATGCTTATGGGAGAATAACCCATAAATCTTCTGTTATAAAAAGTTATAAAGAAAGCAAAATCCAACAAAACCAAGGGAAAGTCATCAGAAGAGGATGGACTCACATTGTAGTCCATATCTGTAGTGAGAGGTCACAGCAAAATGAAACATTCCAACCCTTCCATTGAGAGACTAAGATTATACATCTCTGAATCTTTTTTTCAAGGTACCCACATCAGCTGTG
This sequence comes from Tympanuchus pallidicinctus, assembly GCF_026119805.1. NCBI lineage: Eukaryota > Metazoa > Chordata > Aves > Galliformes > Phasianidae > Tympanuchus > Tympanuchus pallidicinctus. The sequence continues at coordinate 64,403,797 of NW_026294747.1, forward strand.
ATGAATATTTGCATGGAAAACATAAGATTTTCGATTGCTGCATACCTAATTGACAGCTTAGTTTTTTACATCAGCTGATTGCACTGAGCAGATACTTAAGTCCATCTTTGTTCAATTAAGTGCAATTTTTCTCTCCCATTTCACCCTAGGTGGTGGTCAATGCCCTTGTGGGAGCCATCCCTTCCATCATGAATGTTCTGCTCGTCTGCCTCATCTTCTGGCTCATTTTTAGCATCATGGGAGTCAACCTGTTTGCTGGGAAGTTTGGGAAATGTGTCAACCTAACAGAAGAAAATTCAAAATTGGATAGTTCTATCAATGACAAAGCAGACTGTAAAGCATGGAATCACACAGGAAAAATATTCTGGGTCAATGTTAAAGTCAACTTTGATAATGTTGGCTCTGGCTACCTGGCTCTTCTGCAGGTGGTAAGTGCTGCTTGCCTTCACTTGCCAATGTCAAGTCAGAGAGACCTGCCAACCTCTAACTCATCTCCATGGATGGTGAAAAACAGGATTTAACAGTCTGTTCTTACCTCATAGCTGGCTGATCAAAGACCAGTGCTGTTAATGAATGAAAACTGAAAACACTGGGACAAACTGGACCCCACCATGCTTTTTTAGAGGGATAAAATATGTGTCAGATGAGTGCTGTGCTAGCCTCTCTGGATAATAAAACCAATCCATGAGCCTGAGAGCTGGAGTCAGCCTTAGAAAGGATATGTGAATAGAATACTGACCTAATATACTACCGATTTGCTCAGCCATGTTGGCTGTAAGGCACTTAATAGACCAGACTGGTGAAGGTTTGTCATGGCAGGATTATAGAACAATGTGGTCTGTTCCATCGTGCCTGGCTTTTCCTTCCTTCAAGGGCAGAGGCTGTCACATACAGCAGTGATAATTTTGTCCCTGAAGTCATTTGGTTTTAGGTGTTTACGACTACAGTAAAGCGTCTTTCCCCAGCCAGTGTCATTTGGATACTGAATATGATGTGAAGACTTTTACTCTACAAGTTCAATGCATTTTTGATAATCTTTCGTTCTAGGCGACATTTAAAGGTTGGATGGAGATCATGTATGCAGCAGTAGACTCGCGAGAGGTCAGTTCACGTTTTGTGTTAAACATCTCCATGTTATTCTGCAAATTCATTGTGATGTTTACACTGTGATGCTTGATGGTGAAGCTAGAGCTTTCCAGTAATGCCTTTTATCAGCTAATGCAAGCACTTTCTCTGTGAATGAATCTGCACTATCCTGATGCTGATTTGCTCTAATGTGAGATTCAACTTCAGATGCATTCACCTGAATGCAATTACCTGCAGTGTAAGGTCTCCATGTGAGTTCACCTCCAAGTCCCCTCTATAGGTGATGGGCATCTAGTCAGTATGCTCAGAAGGATTTCAGCTCACCTTGACTATCTCTTCTGGTAAGCTGAGCACCTCTTTAATTCTCACCGTCCCTCCTAATGACTGGAAGCCTAATGACTGACATTAGCCAAGTCAGATATCAGGGGACTTCAAGGAGGCACCTACTTTCACACATCATCTTGAATGAAACTGGAGCTATGAATAAAGCTGTAATTGCTGCAGTGATATGGTTCAAAACATAGGACCAAACTTCATCAAGAATCAAACAAATCAAGTGAATCAAACTCGATAAGCAATCATATAATGTATGTGGTCAGGCATCACCACTAGCACCATGAGGTATTTTGTGGTTTTAAACTATAGTGATTTTGTCAGAACAAGCAGTAAAGCTGTAAATTTAAGTTCCTCCTGGAATCAATTTATTAGGGGATCTGCAATGTGAAGATTATTCTGAATTGGACCCATGTTATTATTGGTCTTGTTTCATGTTGTTTTTCATTCCTGCAGAAAAATGAGCAGCCGAAAATGGAGCACAGTTTATTTATGTATCTCTACTTCGTGACCTTCATCATCTTTGGATCTTTCTTTACCCTGAATCTCTTTGTTGGTGTTATTATAGACAATTTCAACCAACAAAAGAAAAAGATAAGTATAATGATTGTGCTCCTAGGCACGTTCTGTATAACCAGCAATGCTGCTTTTTTGAGAATAATGTCCTTGCTGTATTTAATTTATAAAACTTTAATTTACATCTACTAGAGCATAAGCAGACGTAGCATGCAGGGTGAGGCTCACGCTCCTTTCTGCTCCACAACAGCTGGAACACTCAGCCCATTCCCAATGCTTCAGAGGCAATGACATCTGCACTTCACCCCTGTAAATATTGCTCCCTGCCTTGGTACTGAGTCTGTTTTCCTAGAAAATGTATTTTGTATACTTTCTAAGTGTACAAGTATTTTGTGTGTTCAACAGGAACAGCACGTGGGAACCCAGGGAAAGTCTTATTGTTACATAGGTTTTTTCAGTAGCTCATTTGTTTTCATGCTTCTGAGATACTTATGTTTCACCCTAGGACTTTGCCATGTAAATGTATGGTTGATTCTCCTCTGCTATTTTTGAGCCCAGTTACAAATCGTGAGGAGAGCTAGTACCAGCAAGATGTGGAAAGAAAGGAATGCTTGTTTCCAGTCATTTAGACATCCATAACTACAACAGTGCTGCTATCACATCAAATAACATTGACATTTCTTTATATACTTTGGTGGGGAAGATATATTTATGACAGAGGAACAGAAAAAATATTACAATGCCATGAAAAGGTTGGGATCCAAGAAACCTCAAAAACCCATTCCAAGACCATTGGTAAGAATGTATGAATTCCTCAAAAGGAAAATTCATTATGAAATCAATATAATTAATGTAAAAATGCATATTTTAGGTATTGAATGTAAATACAGTCTTTACATTGTTATTCAGGTCTGAAAGACAATTCTATACTAGCAAGTTATATTTGGAAGTTTTTAGAAGTTAAATATTTATTGAGTTTTCTGAACAATGTTTTCAGGATTGTATTCAGCTCAGAAGTGATTAAACTTCAGGATGGGAGGGACTTCAAATTTTCAGGGTTCCTTAAATTTCTCTATCTTTACCATAGTTAAGTGACATAGTAACAAAAAAATTGGATCTGTCAGAAAGGATGTATAGATGAATATTCCCTACTTTCCTAACTGATGCCAGATGTGTTTGTTTTCCTCTAGAATAGATACCAAGGATTCCTTTTTGACATTGCAACAAATCAAGCCTTTGATATCGTTATCATGATTCTCATCTGCCTTAATATGATCACCATGATGGTGGAAACCTATGAACAAAGTGACACGAAGACCAACGTTCTTAACAAAATCAATATACTCTTCGTTGCTATCTTTACTACAGAATGTATACTGAAATTGGTGGCTCTGAGGCAGTACTATTTCTCAAATGCCTGGAACATATTTGATATAGTTGTTGTGATCATGTCAATTGTTGGTAAGTAAAATTGGATTGACGAATTCTTTAATAATTCAGTCATTCTTCTAAAAAAAAAAAATAGTTTAAACTTATCTTCAAATGAATGTTGAATTGGAACCACAGTACTGCAAAACAGTGAGCAAAAAAAAAATGCATGATCTAAAAAAACCCACCATGCTTTTTATTGAAATAATAGGAAATTGTCTTCTAAAATTTATACTGTTTTTCTAATACAAATATTGCAAAAGTAATTAAGGCTGTTTTATATGAAATAATTCATAGTAGTTTTTTTAAGTTCTTGTTTCTTATTGTGAAAAATCAGAATTAATGATCCAACGTGCCAACATAATGTACTACATTACATGATGATTTCCACTGCTATAGATACAGTGTCAACTACAATATCTTTGGTCAGTTAAAAATGATGTTTTTTGTCACCTGTGTTTTAACAGAGAATTTAAATATAAAGAGAATATGAAGATAGGAGTCAGATTATAGATGTTAGAATTCTGTTTCTGGAAACATGGACATAAATGGCTGAAATTAAATATTTGCACTGTGTAGCAGAATAAAAAAGAACAACCCAAATGTATTAGATTCTATGTGAAGAGATTGCAGTGGAAGAATGCTGTAAAGAACGCTTCTGCCAGTTTAACTTTTCCAAGGGCCAGGACTGCTAAAATCATAGAAGACATTTAAGAGAAGAAAAAATACTGTTTTCATTATTGTGAGTTATATTTTGGCTCACAGTAAGAATATAGCTCTTCCTTAAGGAATTAAGTTCTCGGAGCAAAGATCCAGAAAAATGCATTCAAAGTATCTAAATTTAGAAAAGCCAGACCTCTGCTTCTAGAGTTACTAGATGTCTGTATGGTGTAGATGTATGTTACTGTATGTCAGTCTTCAAGCAAACTAAAGGTAAAATAAAATCCCTTAGATCTGTGTTCCCGAATGAACTTCAAGCCAGTGTCATGCACTGCACTGATGTTCCTCAGTGGTTTTGCTTTATGCATCTTGATTATGTTAACTAAGTGATGACCATGACATTGTTATTATATTTTGTTTTCTGAGTTTAGCTGTGTAGAACAGAGAACCATTGAGGTTGGAAAAGAGCCGTAAGATCATGAAGTCCAACCATCACATTGCACTATAAAGCCCATCACTGAGCACTGTATCCATACACCTCTCTAATGTCTCTGGCAATAGCAGCTCCATCACGTCCCTTGACAGCCTGCTCAGTGCCTAGCCACTCCTTCCATAAAGAAATTCACCCTGACATCTAATCTAAACCTCCCCTGGTGTAATTTGAGGCTGTTTCCTCATGTTCCACCACTGTCACCAGAGAGAAGAGACTGACACCTACCTCACTACAGTGTCAGCAGCTAACATCAAAGTAAGAAGTACATAACCAGCACTTGTTGAAGAATTCATGCAGTTGATTTCAGAGAAAACCATTAGTCAGCAAGTGTTGACAGATACAGTTTTTTAAAGCTGTGCAAAGGAAGATGCTTGCCATTCTTGGTGCAACACATACAGTCTTCTAGTGGATGAAGGATGTAGTTCATAATGGCTGATTTTGAACTTCTATTGATGGTTGTAACGTTAAGCTGTTAGCTCCCATATATTATATATTCTCCAACTGAAATAATATTATAATTTTATCCTATAACTAGCTAAGAAATGTGAAATTCTAACCATTTATTACTATTTCCTTTGTAGCCTTACTGCTTTCTGGCATTGGTAAAGCATTTGAACATTTCTTACCACCTACACTCTTCAGGGTCATTCGCTTGGCCCGAATTGGACGAATACTGAGACTCATCAGGGCTGCCAAAGGAATTCGAACTCTCCTTTTTGCCTTAATGATGTCCCTACCTGCTCTGTTCAACATTGGTCTCTTGCTTTTTCTGGTCATGTTCATTTATGCCATTTTTGGCATGGCTAACTTTGCCTATGTGAAGATGGAAGATGGCATTGATGACATGTTCAACTTCCAAACTTTTGCTAACAGCATGCTCTGTCTCTTTGAAATTACAACATCAGCTGGCTGGGATGGCCTTCTCAGTCCTATTTTAAACACTGGGCCACCGTACTGTGACCCAAATATAACTGGTAGAGTAGGTGAGTGTGGTAAACCTGCAATGGGAATTGTTTATTTTGTGAGTTATATCATTATATCATTTCTCATTGTTGTAAACATGTACATAGCTGTTATTTTGGAAAACTTCAATGCTGCTACCGAGGAAAGTACAGAACCTTTAGGGGAAGATGACTTTGACATCTTTTATGAAATCTGGGAGAAGTTTGATCCTGAAGCAACTCAGTTCATAACTTTCTCTGCACTTTCAGACTTTGCAGATGCTTTGGTCGAACCTTTACGTGTACCAAAACCAAACAAAATTGAACTCATAGCAATGGACTTGCCCATGGTCAGTGGAGATAGGATCCATTGCTTGGATATTTTGTTTGCGTTTACTAAACGAGTGTTAGGGGATTCTGGGGAAATGGATAAACTGAAAGTACAGATGGAGGAGAAGTTTATGGCTGTCAATCCATCCAAAAAATCCTATGAGCCAATCTCCACTACACTCAGACACAGACAAGAGGAAGTTTCTGCCACAGTCATCCAGCGTGCCTACAGGAGTCATTTGCTCCAGCGCTCCATAAAGCATGCTTCTTACCTGTATCAACACAGAACATACAGTGGTGACACTCTTGGTGATGCTGCTCCAGAAAGAGAAGGACTCATAGCTTCTATGATGGGTGAAAACTATGGCAGGAATCTTGATGGATCTCAAACTTCATCCTCAGCATCCTTTCCTCCATCATATGACAGTGTCACAAGAGCCAGTAGTGGCAATCTGATAGTTGAGAACGAATTCACAGGTGACCAAAAATCTCTGGACATTAAATAGTTTATGAGTAACAATGCTGTTAAGAAATGTTCACAGAAGATGATACTGTAAATACACATCAGCCGAGGCTGCCTTCCCCATTAAAATGGAACTGCCAGAATTGATCATTTAGCCATGGTTAAGCCTGATCACTTAACTATGCTAGTGGGCAAGCTTTAGCCTTGGACTCTATGTTCAGCTTTGTTCAATATTAATACAGGCAGGAAAAGCTGTAAAGGATTTTAAGTCTGTCCTATCAATGATATCCCACTACTTCAAGGCAGCTCCCAAGGCAGCGTGTTCACAGCAGTGACAAATAATGTCACATCTGACATCACACCTGCTGTCTAATTCAAAACACAGATTGCTCAAGCAGCAACAGATCAACCAGAGAAAAGAGTATTACATTTTGTTTAAATTGCAGAAGGGAGAGGGGCTAGAATTTCTCCTTAGTCCCCTGTTGATATTCTCCTTGTAAATCTTTTAAATAAATGGCTGCTGATTTTTTTTTTTAATGTTTGGGAACTGAAACTTAGCCCCTGCATGATCCACAGTGTAGTGGACTTCTTCCAATATGATCAGCCTGCAGCATAAGTCACGGCATGCATGCTATTGTGTTACTGCAACTTAATGAAACAATAAATGCAACTCTTATTATTCAGAAGTTGTACTGAACCCTTGTACAGGAACTCAGACAGGGAGTGCCTGCGAGCACCATGTAATCTGCTTTGGTCAAGGTGGTGGGCATCATCCAATGCCACGGGGTTAGGCCTCGACCTCAGGTAGGTCCATCCTGTTGGCAATTCCCCCTCCTGATGTTGCTTCCTCAATGGAAGGGACAGGTGTTTCACCCCTGCACAGGTTAGAAGAAACCACAACCAAGTAATGTGGACAATTGGGAAATCTGAGTTGAGGCAATTGATTCTGGGGTTAACATAGTGCTATGGATGTTGTCACAGATGCTGCTTCTTATGAATGTGTGCAGGTGATCTCTCGTGATCTTCACCACATTTTCCTTGCAAAGGTTTTAATCCCTGTTGTGTCCTTACAGGCTTGGATTTGCAGAGAAGCACATGAGCAAACAATACGTGGTCTTTTGTCCTTGGCACACGTACTTTATAGATGCTTTAAGCTCATGCACTTTGCTAACGGCTGTTGTGTTATCCTTTGTCATGTAGCTAAGTCATAAATTACCCTTGATGTTTTATTTCTCATTTGAATTTCAAGCATGCTACATGCAAGTCAGCAGAATATGTTTTGTGTTTCTCCTAGTTACTGAGTTGTAGCTGTACAGTTGGATTTGAAAGATTTGTCAAGGCTCAGATGAGCTTTCCTCCAGCCAGAAAGAAAACTGGGTTTTGCAGATGGCTGGGATCTGCTGTACACTCCATTTGTGACCTGCAGCAAGCTGGTTATGCTCTTCAGCACCCCTTGCCTACATGGCAGTTAGATGGCCTGTCTTGTGTCCTCTCCCTTTTCTCCCATCTTCTTCACCTCTTCAGATTGTGAGCTCTTTGGACAGAAATTTCTTTTTATTATAGATGGTAGAATATATCTTAACAATTGTTTATAGTTAAGGCTGTCTGAACACTGATTGCTAATAAATAATATTTATAATACCTTTTAATTTTAATCTATTTTGTGGTATTCCCTAAGTTTCCCCTGCTTTCTCCTGGCTTCATAGCACTTTCAAGAAGTTCTGACTAAATTCCTCAAATTTTAAAATAGGTGCACAGTGGACTTGCTTTGTATGAGAGAAGACAACAGCTCTGTGCCATTGGACCCAAGGAGACTCTATTCCTTCCCCCCCCCAAAAAATAGGATTAATAAGTAAAAATTAAATGATTAAAATAATTAATAAAATTAAATGTTTTTGTTGTGATTTTTTTTAAACACACCTACTTCGTTGTGATTGACCACAATTTTGGAGCTGAAGACATTGCTTTGTGGGATTGTATTTCCCTGCCCCACTCTGCCAGATATCTGCTACCCACATTGTGCACGGTCCATTCAGAAGCAGAAATGAGCCACATGCTCTGTTTCCATTGATTTGGGTGTGTGTTGAACAGTTCTGGTATTGCATCATGTTATGTATTCAAATAATCACATACCCAGAGGGAATCACAGAATCATAGAATGGCCTGGGTTGAAAAGGACCACAATGTTCATCTAGTTTCAATCACCTGCTATGGGCAGGGTTGCCAACCACCAGACCAGGCTGCCCAGAGCCACATCCAGCCTGGACATAGGAAGCAGAATTTGTCTTTGCCAGGAAGGGGCATTTTTGATTAATACTAGGGTTGCTCTGAAAGTAATGCCTCCTGTTTTATGACGTTGACCCATGGCATCAGAGTCGGATATGGCAGCAGAGGTTGAACCTTGCCACCAGTATTTTGCTACAGTTTGTTGCCATGCAAAATATAATTTGGTGCCCTCAGAGATTTGTTTATCAAAGAATTGACAGTGTAAGGTAAATATTGCTTTGTGCAGAAGCCCTTCTGAGTAAGAGCGGCATCATTTTGGGGAAGGCAGTCTTCTTGGTATGCTCTTAAATCCTTCTGGTTCTCCCCTGACCACTCTTAAATTTGGATCCTACTGATGTCAATACAGTAATTATATAAATAGTAATGGAAGGGTCTTGAGTACTTGCACCCCATTCCTAGATCATAGAATGGCTCCACGTTGGAAAAGACCTATTCAGTTCCAACCTTCTGCTATGGGCTGGTTGCCCCCCACCATGCCAGGCTGCCCAGGGCCCCATCCTGCCTGGCACTGTGCACCTCCAGGGATGGGACATCCATAGCTTTTCTGTAGAGAAGAGGAGTTAGAGGAAAAAACAACACAAGGAAGAACTGTATGTAACTGACAAAAAAAAAAAAAAAAGGTACTTTCTTTTTCATTAAAGTTAGGATCTGTAGTGACTTTACAACTGAGAATATTATCATAATGGGATCATATTGATCACTCAAGTTCAGTGATTCTCAGCCACTTGGGGAAATCAGTGGAGCTGCACTGCACTTTAAAACAGAGGTCCTTCCTCCCAATTGCCAGAGGCCTCTGCAATTCAACAACTGTAAATTAAAACTGGATTAAACGCAGAGAAGCAATACCAAACAGCATTCTCTGCTATGAAAAGACATTCAATGTTCAGCTTAGAAGTAACAGCAGAGAGGATGTGCTGTAACCCTCAGTACATAAAGCAGTGGGAAAATACATGCAAGTGAGAAAGGTATTCAAAAGACATGGAATAGCCAGGAAGGAAATTACCGTGGATATTAGAAGTATCTTCTGCTCTGAGGATGGGGCTATGAAAACATGCTGCATCAGAAGCAGTGGAGCCGGCTTGAAAAGGTGAATAGTTGTGCATTTCTTCAAGAGATTCTGCGCCTCCACACTTTAAAGAGAAGCGTGACCCAGCAGACTCCCGGGCTCCTTCTCGGAACAATCATAGAATCAGCAGCAAAAGTGAGATCTGCACCTGAGCAGTGAAACTTGTTGAATGCTTCCTCCTAGTGGTTTGAGATCAAAATGACGCACTCAAAGCGCAAAACGAGAGTTCGACAAGTACAGAGGTTGAGACATAAACACACAAATATTAGTTGTTCAGTTTAGCAGTTTAATATTAAAAAGAGAGTTAGCAACAACCAGAGGGCTACATAGAGGAGACGATTAAAAAAAAATGAAGATACAGGAATGTCTTAGAGTGAGGCACTAGGGAAGCATTAGAGCTCAAGATTATCACTGCCTATCTATCCATCCATCGTAGAAAGATATAATAGTTAGACCAGGTAAACATTCTGCTTTAGGTTTAATGAAGATGATATTCAACACGGGATTTCTTTTTCCATGCCTAACAGGATATATTTGAATGGAAATTTGAGTACATCTGTGGATGAACAGAGGAGAGAATTAAAGCAATCAAACTGGGGGCCAAAGTAATCCCTGCTCAGAAATGCTGCTGAGAGCTGGCATGTGGATCTGCAGATCTCTCAGTGAGGGCTTTGTAGGAATGTGACAAAGCAGGAAAGATGGCAGGATGAAGAAAAATAAACAAAATCAAATCCAAATGTAATACTCATATTTGAAAAAGAGGCAAAAAACAATTCAAGCAATCAGAGACTCACTAAGTTGTCTGAAGGCAACAGGCACTGGAGCTCTGGTATTTGCAAGGGGAAAACTGCTTTTGTCCACCTTATGAAAGATCTCTTGCACTGGTCAATTGCATTTAGCAATATTTTATCCATAACCTGAATGGTGGAATCCAGGAAGCATTAATGCAATGGGAAAGCATTGATGAGGTCTCATCTGCACCCTGTATGCACTGGTAAACAGTGCTCAGGAAAGATTCATACAAAGCAAACAAGAATTAAAGGGTTTCTCCGATAAGGGATTAGAAAGGTTTAGAAAGAAGCCTGGAAGCCTAGTTTGCTTAATCCTGCAAAATGAAAATAGTGGGGAGAGATGTGGCTGTTTCTGAGAGGGGAATAAATGTCAGTGAGGGTTAAACTGGAGCACTGAGCAATGCTTATTTTGAATACAGCCTGTATCAAACACACTACCAAGTGCACACAGTGATTGCAGATTCCCCACTGCAGTTTTGCATGCAGTGGAATCTTTCCATGATTGCATGTCTACAGGCCCAGCCTCTGGCATGCAGGAAAACTGGAAAATGCACCTAGAAAATATGTCATCCACACCCTTTTCAAGTAGGAGAACAACCTTCTCCAGAACAACAGGATCTAATAATTCAAGATGTATTTACCATGTGCCATCGACTGAGATCTAGAAGGTCTGCTCTCAGATGGTAAAAGCACAACCCAACTGAGAGGGGCCTGGGTCATCAGTGCAGGACACTGTGTTATAAGTATGTCCTGTATCCACCAAAAGAAACACGAAGCACAGCTTAAAGGCAGCCAAAAGCCTTGCTGCTGCATTCACACACCTTTCTGTTGTCTTCTGGGGCTACAGCTCTTCATCTGCAGACAACAAGGAAAATGTTTCCTCCGTTGGTAATTTGTTGTTCAGTTACTTAGCCTTACACTTAAAATCTCAAGCCTACTTTCTCATTTAAATTAGCTTGACTTCAGCTTCAAACCACTGCTTCTTGATATACCTTTAATGTTACATTAAACATTAAAGGTTTCTCTAGTACTTGCTATTTTCATTCAATGATAGCACTTTTTCACTATCAGCACTCTAATGTGAGAGGAATGACCTCTTAAAGTACTACACACGGGCTTTTTCCCGTAATCAATAATCAAATAATCTTTTGGCTCTTTTTGTAGTCTTCCTCAGTTCTCCACACACAACATACGAATGATGCTCCTGTATCAGACCCTCTGGCCTCATAAGCCCTGCCTGTAATGCTCATTAGAATCCTGTTAGGATACAGACAGTTTTTTTTTTCTCTGGGAGGTGAAGAGTAATGACTGGCTGTCAGGAGCTTTATTATAGGAGGTGGCAGGGAAAGGGTTAACCCCTGTGGCCATCAACACAGCTGTAAGTTATAAAAGACCAGGGGAAAAGAGAGAAAAAAAAAAAAAAAAAAAGGATGGAAAGACTGGGAGAAGTTTGCTTAGGACAGAGAGGATGATCTGGAAAAGACTTGTTAAGGTAAGGTTTGGGAAGGTTGTGTACTGTTTTGGGCGAGAAATGACTGAGGGTGAGCAGATGGAGGAACACCTGATTGGGCTTAACAGGGCTGAGAAGGATCAAAACAGTGTATATCTTCACATATATGAAAGGAGAAAATTCAGTCAGGGTCACTGTAGCTCACTGTAAGACTAACAAGCTGAGGGATGCTTGGCTTGCTTCTTGCCTTCTCCTCCCCCATCGCCATTTAATCTTGAAAGGAAATGTCTTTCCTGTCACAAAAAGCAATTCTTCAGTGGTGTTTTAGGATATTCTGCTTGGTGATCTTGAAACATCCCCTCAAATGGGGAAGACATGTGATGAATTTGTTGTTACCCTGGTTTGGCAGTATTCAACCCCTAAAACCATTGCTGGCTCTGAGAGACTCTGTTGCATGGTCTAGTTCATCTCCCATTAGCGTGCTTGTTGCTATTTGCATCTCAGACTCATGTTTTTGGCAGGTCTCTTACCTAGCTGAGGTTCAAGTTGCATTTTCAAAGTTCTCTTTGTATTGTGAACACAGATTCATGCCCAATTGAGAACCAAGTTTCTGAAGTGGTGGTACTGCAACACAGGAACCATATCTGTGCCACAGATACCTCTCAATCAGCACACGAGAGAAGTGACCTCATCAGAAGATTGGATTCAAGAAACAATATGAGAACATGTACTGTAGCGATGGATTTTAGTTGATATCTAGCTGTTGGCCAACCTGAACAATGTTTGCTTATTCAACCTCAGCTATGCTATTGCCACAGCATGAACCAAGCACCTGTTGCACGGGGAGCTGTTACTCCCTATGTGGGCTATAAGCCAGTATAAATTTTTAGTGTTTCAGTGTGTCACGTAGCAAGAATTGCTTATTTGTTGGCATAGATCACAAGATGGAGATGTGTAATCAACAGCAGAGGATGCTGAAACTCTTCATGCAACAGGGCTTGCCAGTTGTGCTCTTTGATCTCTTGAAAAGTGTGTGGCTCATTCCTAAGATAAAGATATTTACAGAGGTAATAAGAATCCTAAGACAACTTAATGTCAGTGTGAGGATATGCTTTTTTCTTTCACTCTGCCCTTTCTACTAGCTCTGACTGTACTGTATGACATGCCTGGCTTTATATATAGGCAAATCTTCTGCAAGTGCATGTGTCATATATCAAGCAAGGTGCTTGATGTAAGGCAAACCCAGACAAGTAGCCTACTTTGGGAGACCCCAATAGGATGGGAGACACTGAAAATATCCTTCTGGCACACAGTTGTAATTAATTTCACCTCATTTACCCAAACATCTTGTGTGAATACTTTATTTTCAGTATATATATGTATGTGTATATATATATGTATGTATGCATATGTATCTTCTCTGTTGTATTAGGAGGCTGCTTTCCAAGCGATTTTTTTTTTTTTTTTTCAGGGAAAAGGCAGGTGGAAATATTTCAGGTTCATCTGACAAATATTTCCCAATTTATTATGAAGTTCTCTCTTCCGTTGAGGCTGTGTCATGGTAAGGGGAAAAAAAACGATGCCCACTGCACCCAACAGTTCAGCTGTTAATTCATTTTTAATTGCTCTGGGAAATTTGATATTGCTTGGTTGATGGAGTTGAGCCAGTTTATGCCAGCAGAGAGCCTTTTCTGTTAGAACTTTTGTGAATTTAACTCAGGTTGTAGAGGCTTTGGTTTTGTGCTTGTTTGTTTTTTGGTAAGCTGTGAGACAAGCTCATATTAAATTTATACATTAGAAACAATCCTGAATTTCTTTTTCCCATTTAGATTAAACTGTGTTCTGAGTCAGTCTTAGATGCATTACCAAGCCTTTTAGCAAACACTACTGTATCTCCTAATACTTAAATTCTGCAACCTTTCTTCAAAATCCATTTTTTATTTATTTGCACAAGCCTTAGCAGCCCATTAGCTGACATCAGCCCCAATATCTGATCCAAACAGTATCTCTTCAGATGAATAAATCAATTATGCTGTGCTTTTCTGGACAGCATCCCTTCTTCCATGATTTGTTTCTGGAGTTGTGCCTTCAGGCGGCACTGATTCCTCAAGAGGATGTGATATCCACCTTTCTCTCAAGATAAGAATGGGTGTCTTTACATCTTACTTCTTCCCAGCTGGACTGTCTGGAAAGAACCCAGCTGGATGTGCTGTGTATTTATTGTTAATGACAGTGCAACTCCAGTGTTAGGCTAAAGGTGCAGTCAATGCAGCGGAGAAGGACAGCTCTGATTAATTGTATCCACGTGGACATGGGGAAATCAGGTGTATTTCTCTGGTGACTGTTTGGGGAGTAGGCATGATATGGCTTTTTCAGTGGTGGATACCTTTTGGACACCTAGATGAGAGCAGACAAGTCCCACAGTAACTCATGCAAGGTGAGAAGAACCAAATCTCAAAGCTTTAAAGCAGCAACCTTGATGGGTTTACAGGATAGTCTCAATTGTAAGAGAAAGGCTTGGACTCTGCAATAAGGCTGGATCTGCTTTGGTCTGTTTGCCACTGTCCTGTCACAACCTTTCTTTCTAAGGAGATAACAGGGCTTGATCTAGTTATTGGTGCCATATTTCTCAGAAAAGTTCTTGCTGGGCATATTTTTGGAGCCAGATGTTCAGAAGATGTGGACTTGAAGATCTCATGCTGATTTGCTGTTTCTTTGTTCCGGAAGAAGCGATTCCTATTGTTTGATAACAAATGGTGGTGTTGGCCCATTGTACAGCCTGTGTTTCACAGATGATTTTGCCTGTGTGTCAGATACCAAACTCAGGGCAGGAAATGAGACTACAGGGTGGTGAGATGTTCTTGGGGAGTGACTCACATGAGTGAGTTACTGATGTACTGCAGAACAATAATACAACGGTGGCTGCAGTAATTAAAAAATATGGGGTAAGCTTCTACTCATATCAGAAGTGAATAAATTCCTCTGACAAATACTTATCCTATAACTTCTCCTTTACTTCAAACCCCAATCCATCTAAACCAATTCAGAATTTCTCATTTAGTGTTTGTTTTCTCCTCTCTTCTCCTTTGATGTGAATAAGATTAAAGGAAAAAAAAAAAACTCTGCAAGTAAAAATCCATTAGAAAACACAAAATATGAACAGTGCCAGAGAGTGGGAAAAGCGTGTCCAGCATCTGTCCTTTCTACTGAACACCTGGGTGCCCACAAAGAGAGGTGACTCTTGGCCCCATCTAACTCTTTGGGAGACCAAAGTCAACTGTTAGGATTTCATGCTATTTTCTGGGGGTGGCTGTGTTTGGGCTGGGGATATCAATTCCCTTCCCAATATCTGGCAGAAGACCCATTCCTCTCTCATTTAAAATAACCTCTTAATCAATGCTTGAAAATGGATGAAAGAATAAATGAAAAAACCTCTCCAAGAGAGCACTCAAACTCTGCAGGAAAATAAAAAAAAAAGCTGGACTTCGCTTGTTGCTGAGGAGAGCATTCAATATCTAGCAAGGGTCTGACCCTGCACTCAGAGGGGGTCAGCTTGGAAAGCAAATGCAGTTGTTCAGTGCACGCATTGATGTCCTTTAATGCCAGATTTCCAGTCAAGAGCAGTACAGTTCTTACAGGCTCCATTTGTCAGAGTTAGGATACTGCATAAAGGATGAAGTACAAAAAGCTGAGAGCCTTCAGCAATTATAGTTTTGTTTAAAATTTTCTCTAAACCAGAGGGACTCAAAGGTTTCCTTGATTTTTTTTTTTTTTTTTTTATTGTTATTATTATTTTTTTTAACAGGGCAAACTTTCAGATGCTTGCAGGACCTGGTGACTTTAGTACAGATTATCCCATTGGGTAATTGAGCCTGTTGCAGTAGCAGCCACATCCTGGTCCAGTGCTGTCATCCCCCTTGTCCTTTCTTGTTATTTTGAGAGGCAAGCTGGTTTATTGTGGTAGGGCTGCAGGTGATTGATGGCAGGGAGTCCTCTTATTGAGGCTCTAACTTTGTTTAAAAACTGGTTTGATCTTGTTGGGAGAAGAAATTGAGGAGCAGAGGTGTGATGAGAGTTGTTGGAAAATTGGAATTGGAAGTGGGAGCGAGTAGGTGTGGGTTTGCAGGTAGTACTTGCAGAGAGAAGGAGGAACCCCAGAGACATGTGTGAAGCAATGATTTCCCTCTCTGGCAAAAGAGGAAGTGGTGAATGGAGTGGTAATTATTTCTGGTTGTGTAGTGTTTACCCAAAATGGAAGATGGTGAATTCCATGTGAAGACTCTCAGGTCTTACTGATGCCTTTTATATTCACCAAGTAGAAAATGGCTCTAGCCAATGCAACCACACACAGTCTGTGAGTGCCTGCTTGTCATTGAATCCTTTTCAACTCACTGATTTCCACCTAGACTTTTCCTGGTTGCCCATTCTTGTGCCTTCATCACACCAGGGGGATGACTACCAGTATTCATAAGAGCTGTCCCTGAGAGCAACAAGACTCAGTCAAGTTTTCTGTACGCATGTAATATCAGAAGGAGAGCGTTAATTTGGAAGAGTTTCAGGGTAGGCCTCTGCTCATCTTGAAGAATCTAAAACAAAAACATACTAATGGCAGTCCCAGAATGTGCTCTTTCCACTGTTTTCAGAAAGTAAGTTGATTTTGTCATATCTGTGCTGTTGCAGTAGTTGGAAATGGATGTAGAAATGGGCACACCAGAGGTAAGTGGAGTGATAGGAGTAATAGGAGGTAATAGAAGTGATCTGGTGGACCAGAGATTCTGAGAGCAAAATAACACAGGTTGTCAAGGTCCTGTAGCCTACAGCCCCTGGATTTGCAATTTACCAAGTGTAAGGCTGAAAACATCAGTGAGGAGAGACAGAGAAAGGGTAAAGATGCTGTAGAAACTTTATATGAAAACCCTAAAAGAAAAAGAACAGGAGAGCTCAGTTTAATTTCCATCAAACGTGTCAAGCTTCTATCAGATATTCTGACTCATAAACTCTTGTAAGCACATTTAGTCTGAGATATGGCCTACGTGAGTAGCAGTAGGTGTACAGCAGTCCTAAGGATGTTCACAGGATTATTTCCATGCTGGAAGATGTTATGGTCTCTATTGCTTAGCTATGCTGAATCTTTCTACCCCAAGCAATTCCCAGAAACTGAAGCGGCAGTGTCTGAATGCAAGCTAACAGGCATTGCAATTAATTAGAGGGTTCAAATTAAAATTTAAAAAAAAAAAAAAAAAAAAAAGGGAAATGGTTGATGATTCACTTAACATACCAAGTAAGTGTACTGGAAGGAAGCTTGATTTTAATTGGTGTTAAATGAAGGAAAGGAGGGCAGCTGGACTGCAATGAAAGAAAGAAAAGGGATAAGGATGTTAATGCAGAAAATGACTGCACCACTCTTAGTTTGCCTCCAGTCCTTGTGTGTGCTCATTAGCTGTGCCTCCACGATGCACATGAAATCATGTTTCTAACTGCAGGCTTGCACAAAGCATTTGAAAGGTGTAGAATATGAGGAGTGGCTCTGGAGGCTCAAGTAAGGCAAAGATTTGCTCAAACTGCCTACTCAAGGGGGAAAAAAGTGCCTAGAAGGTTTAAAGCTGTGGCAAATAAGACCTTACATCATGTATGATCAACCTTTCAGAACCTACAAAGCAGCTACGTTTCTAGATGCTTTAGATTTTATGTTGAATTTTCTCCTAGAAAACATGAGCAGCTTTTTTTTTTTTTGTCTGCCTCAAAGTCCTCCTCATAAGCAAATCAGAGCTTGGCAAAGCTTAGATTTCATCCCTTAAATGTTTTCCCATGGCTTGTGAAGTCCATGTGTGCCTGCTAGTTGTCTCAACTTCCACTGGGTAATCCATGCTGCTTTTCATGGCCATGAGGAGATCAGAAAATCATAGAATCATTAAGGTTGGAAAACACCAAAGATCATTTAGTCCAATCATTAACCCATCCCCATTGTGTCCACTAGACCATGTCCCTAAGAGAGATGGCCATGTCCTTCAATAGGCTGCAAGGGGGTAAGGTACCTTCTGTGCCTTGAATTTATCTTTCTGACCCAAAAAAGAGGGAAAGGATTTATCAAAGCTCAATGTGTGAAAGCTCCAGGGCTTATCAAACATGGGGTTAGTATAACCTCTTGGAGGGGGTTGGCATTGGCAAGTTGAAGTTTTTTCACAGTCTGAGTGTCAGAAATTCATTCATTCTGAGGAAAAGTCCTTCATGATGGTGCAGGTGAAACTGAAGAAATAAAACGCTTTGCTGGAAAGCCAAGCATGTTTTACAGACTCTAAAAGGAAAATGGTTTCAAACTAAACAAGGGGAGATTCAGACTGCGTATAAGAAAAAGGGTTTTGTGATAAGGATGGTGAGGCAGTGGCACAGGTTTCCCAGAGAGGTAGTGGATGCTTTACCCTTGATGATATTCAAGGTCAGGCTGAATGGGGCTCTGAGCACCTGATGCAGCTGTGGGTGTCCCTGTTTCTTGCAGGGGAGTTGGACCTTTAAGTGTCCTTTCCAACACAAATGACTTTATGATACTGATGCTGCTAATCACTACAGTCAGTGTGAACACTTCCCCTTCTTCCCTGCTCTCTAAACTACCTAACGACCAAATATTTGTGCTGTCCAGGAGCATGGGCATAATTCAACACAGCATAACCTTCATCCCTTTCCAAATTAAAATGCAGCTGTGTTTTGGTTTTAACACAAGTGGCCTAATTGTGTGTGTGTTGGGGGGGGGAAGGGGGATGAGGCACTTCTGGGAGGCACTGGGGAAAGGAGGCAAACTAAATTTTGCTTTAATGATGTGAGCTGTTATGTGTCTATCAGGGCACAGAATGGTTTCCTCACACTTGGACATGTTCACTGTCTGAGGCGCTGCCTGCCAGTAATATTTTTTTTTCCGCCTTAAATTAGATTAACTCACTTCAGGATTACATTTTTGAGTCTAATTGAACAAATGTAGCAATTTAGCCAGGCGTTACAGGATTTCCCCATGGATGCTTGATGAGAGATGTTCCACGAGAATGATACACTTAATTAAAAGATGGAAGCTGAAGACTGATACAGATTTATCAGCTGACACGGCAGCAAGATTTATATCAGGGTCTCTTAGCTTATCAAAATCAAAGCAGGGGATGAAAAGAAATCGGGGCTCTGAATCTTTTTCTCGTGCTTCCCACAGCACAGAGGAGGTTTGATATGGAGGGAATCCAGCTCCAAATGTTTGTTTCATTTGCTCAAAATGGGGCTGGGAAGTATCAGGGAAGTGCATTTGTGGGGATCTAAGATCTTCATTGTCCAAGAAGGAATATGGGTCAACATGGGATGGCAAAAGCCCTTTTACCCAATTAATAAAGCAGCGAGTCAGTGATAGGTCTGTCTTCACCTCCAGTCTTCCGTCATTTTAGATGGGAAAACCCTTCTCCTAGTGTCTCCCTCTGTTTCAAAGGGATTTATAGTAAATAACAATATTATTTTTTGCCCAGTAGAGGGAAGTATTGGCTAAACTGAGCATTGCCTATGAAAACCCGATGGCGCCCAGTGCTGCAGGAGCTTCTCGTACCACTTATCCCAGTGGCAAAAGGCTTCATAGAGAGCCAAAAGGGGAAAAAAAAATAAAAATCGAAAGTGCTCACATAAAAGTGAGAAGGCGGGCTGAAGCCTTTCAAATTTAGAAGAAAACATGTGCGTATATATAGAGACAAATTAAGTTTTGCAGGATTCAGAGGAATTGTATTTTTATTTTAAGAAAAAGAACAGTATGTTTCAAACTAAATCTCTGCTCCAAACTCTCTCATTTGCAAGAGCTGCGTGTCTTTCCAATTTCTTTGTTTCCTTAAAACAGGTGGCAACAAATGTGTGGGGATTTGGGATGAAAGGTTCTATAAATACCTTGGAACAATAAATGGCTCTTTGTAAGCAGCACTGCTGTCTGTAATTCTTTAAGAGAGCAGTGAATGCTTCAGAGGAAAAAGGTGGGTTTTTGGAGAGAAGTGAATAGAAAGATGACATCAACTGATCTCCCACGTAGTATTTACTTTGCTACTGGTGCTTCCATCTGACATACACGTTTATTGGGTTTCAGCTGACTCATTTGAACTTCTTCACAGACATTCGGTAAGTCAACATTACCTGAAAGCTTCTTGCAGATTTGGGTGAGGTAGTGCATGTTTAATCAATTTTATCTCTTTGATCGGTCTGTCTATAGGGCTGCAATTAACATGGTTGCTGTATGAGTTTTTCCATTACGAGTTGTCTGTGTCTCAAGGATGCTTTCCCCTTGCTGTGTGAGTTTGTTGCTGTACGGGTCCATATCCCACCCTGATGTGCTGCCCTTCAACATATGGGTTCCATAAAGCAATGCTTGAGGGGAGGAGATTTATATATAGGATTTGAATAACACATGCATACTTGATCTGGAAACCCGGGGGCAAGTTTTTCTGAGCTGTCCCTAGGAGATAGGATGGATATAAGGGATCCTCTCAGTCCTGTTCCTGGCAAAGAATAAATCTGACAGATAGCTTTCCCTTCCTGTCCTTTTTCCTACCTTTCCCTTATATTTTCTCTGTAAATAGTACTCTGTGTTTCCTGTAAGCTCTGCTCAGACTGAGCTGATTTCATTACCAGAGGATCAAGGATTTGCTAGTGATAGGAATAATTTCTCCATTTCTAAAGGCAGACAAAATGAAGATGGATCTTTCTTGTGCTTCTTCAAGATTTTGCAGTGCTTCCTTTCTCCATAAGAGTGGCAGAGTTGAAAACTTAGAATAGTATTACTCAATACTGGCTGCAAAAAAGAGAACGGGTGGTTGGACCAATGGACAGGAACTTCAATGAAAGCTTGGGGGCTTTCCCCTCTGTTCCCTGGCTGTGACACTAAACCTGTGGCACTGAGGTGCTGGTGACTTCCCTGTGCCATCACACTTCTTTTCTGGGACCAGGCCTGGCACAGTCACTGCTGAGACTACTAAAGAAGGAACTGGGGAATGAAGTCCCATTTTCAGCCTCATGCATGGCTCCATGAAAGCAGTCAGCAAAGTTCAGAGCTTCTTGCAGTGATGCTGGTCCCACTGCCCCATAGCTAGCTTTCTGCCCTTTTGGGGATGTCCTTCCCCTTGCATAGCCACCATTGATCTTCACATCAAGTGATTTTAAAAGGCCCTTTCCCGAAGGAAGGTCTTCCCCTGTCTCCCATCTCCTACAACATTCTGCACTGCTGCAGACTCTCAGGGGTGATTTTCCCTTCAGGAACCTTCCTTCCTGCTCACATCCATCCTCCTCCATCTTCACTCACCTTCATTTCCCTTTGTGTTCTTCCTTTTCTAGTCCCAACCTTTTCTTCCTAGCTCCTTTTCTCCACCTGTTCTTCCCCAAGATACACTTCATTCTCTTTTCTGTTTGCATCTATGCCAGTTCTGATCTCATTTGTTAGTTTCTTTGAATGTGAGCTTCCTTCTGAATTGAGATCTGCTCATCACTCACCTTCCCAGTGACACTGCTGGTTTTTTGGACCATTTTTGTAGCATCCTCAGTACTTTGCTGCCTGATCTGCTCCTTTCCCAGCATTTGTGTTGTAGAACTAATATCCAGCCCTCAGCTGCTTTCACAGGAGTGCTTCTTACTGCTCCAGGCTCTTTGCAGAGCAGTATCATTCACTTCAGAGCCCATCACTGGACAAGAGAAGCACTGCTTATTTCTCTGTACACACTGTTTTACCCTGCTTAGAATTGTGAGGATTTTTTGCAGTTCTTCAGAAGTTTCTTCCAGTTCTATGACCCTGAATACTTCAGTATTTCTAGCAAACTGTTGCTCCTCTCTCTACCTATAAGCACCCATTTATGACCTTCTCACTTATTGCCAGGCAGCTTATTTTTTTGCAAAAGCTGCTATGTTTGCTCACTTCCATGTCGTTCTTTAAGCATGACCCAGCCTCAACTCTTCCTTGAAGACTGAAGCACTTGGAGCAGGAGGTTGCAGGAACCTTTACATTTGGTTGTGTTTGATTGTCCACGGGAAGAATCAAGTCCAACTTTGGCACTACTCAGCCTGTCCCCTTTCCCTGGGTGCTGGGATCCTCCTGTCCTATTCCACAGCATCTCTCCTGTCATGTCTCCTTGCTCTCAATCAAATCCTTCCTCCGAACCCCCTCCTTGATGGCAACCCACAGTATTCATATTCCCTTTTTCCCTATTCCACCTGGCTTCCTATCCCACTTCCAACTTTCTCCCTCATTCTTTATTCCCCATTCCTTCTTCCTCCCTTTCCCTCTTCATTTCTCTTCTTTTCTTCGTCTCCATCCCTCACCCTTGCCTAACCTTTCCCCATCCCTCCTTCTTCCTCATACTTCCCTTATCCTACTCTCTTCTCCAACTCTTCACCCTCTCTCTTCTCTACCCATGTGTACTCACCTTCCTCTCTAAACTTTTTCCCTCTCTATTCTGTCCCACCTCCTCTCTTGTCTTCCATCCTTCTTCAGGTGTCTTCACACCATCCTTTCTCCAAATCCCCTTAACTTCCTAGTAACAACCCCAAACTTTCATCACACCTTCCATCCCACCTTCTTCCCCAACCTGCCTTCTTCACCAGTCCTCCGTATCATCACCTCCTCTTTCCTTCCTTTTCCTTTTCTATCTTTAATCCTTCCTTGTTCCTCACACTTCCCTTCTGCGCTTCACCCAATTCTACCTTCACCTCCATCCTTACTTCCTATTTTCTCCCCCCAGCCTTCCTTCTGTTCCTCAGTACTTTCTTCTTCATTCTTTCTTCCCCAGCCTTTCTCACCCCTTCCTTCTTCCTATCCATCTTCTACCTCCTTCGACCATCCCTCCTTCGACCATCCCTCTTTCCTCTTCACCCTTCCCCTGTCATTCTTTCCACTCCCCATCCCTCCCATCCTTCCACCATCCTTCCCCACCCCTCCCACCCTTCCCTTCTCCATCCTTCCTCCCTCCCTCCCTCCCTCCCCTCTTTCCCTCCCTCCTCCCACCGGCGGCAGAGGGCGCTGCGCTCCCGGCCCGCCCCAGCCCGGCTCCTCTCCGTAGGGCGGGGAGAGGCGGGAGGTGCCTCCCTTCCCTCCCTCTGCCCTCCCTCTCCCCTCCTTCCCGCCCCCGCCGCCCGGCCGGGGCTGCGCTCCCGCGGCTGCCGCACACGGCGCGGCGGCTCCGAGCCATGAACCCTCCGCGGCGGCCGGGCAGCGCGCCCCGCAGCCGGGCCATTCCCGCGGGACGGACCGCTCGGGGACTAAAACTCTATGGATACAATGAAGTGGCTCTGGGACTCTTGGTTTAGCAGGAATATTTAAATAAACCAATGTAAGTTTCTCTTTTTTGTTTGCTTGTTAATAAAAAAAAAAAAAAAGAAAAGAAAAGAAAAAGAAAGAAGCATAAAGAGAACCTCCCCCTTTCCCCCCATCCCCCCTCCCCTCGGAGACGTCCGGTTCCGAGCGAGTCGGAGGAAAGAGGAATTTGTCGCGACGGGGTTTCCCCTTCCCCAGACTTACCCCTCGAGGTGCGACCGGTGCCGTCCCGTCCGGGCAGGGCGCGGTGAGGCTGCAGGAGGGTGAAGTTGGCTCAGCAAAGCTTGCGCCGGGGTGTGGAAGTGGAGGAGATGTGGATGTAGATATTGTGCCGATGAAGAGTAACTCTGGTTGGGAATTGGTCTAGGTTCCGTCTTGCTTCCGTGTCCAGAAGTGCCAGAAAGAGATAACTACACAGAAAATACTCTGCAAATTGTTTGGTGAATGTCATGTGGTGTCAGATGGCTTTGAATGGAATTTTAGTGGCACATTTCACGGGGAAGAAATGAGCTTGGATGGTTATTTCTGCAGTGGCAAGAAAAATTAATAATTCTCGTGTATTGTGAGAGTGTTACTGATGTTACTTGTAAGAGCTGACATAATGTATTAAGCATATGTCTTAATAAGGCCACTCTCCTCGAAGCCCTTTGTAAAACACCCATACTTGAAACATTTGGAGTTTCTACCAGCTCAAATTAAAAACTCCACTCGGCTGAAAGAAGTGTAGAAGGAAAACAAGGAGAGCTGTGCAGCACGCTGGCAAGGTGGTAGTGATTTGATCAAGGCAGCCCCGAGGGAACCGGTGACATACTGGGAGCACCGTAAGTGAGAATGAAAGCTAAATTAAAGCAAAAGTTATGCAACCGAAGTGTGGCTGCAACGAGAACAAATCAGACCTTCTTTTTACTTATTTGCTTGTTTGTTTGTTTGTTTGTTCTGGATATATGGGTGAGAAAGTAGAGATGAGCTTCTAAAAAGCAGAGAAAAGCGTGAGCTGTGCTCACCTATGGCAACAGGTCTTGTTTTGCCTGGAAAGGATGAGCTGAGCTTTGTGAGTGCTTGAGCTGAGCCTTTCCATCCGAGGCTGGGGCAGCTGCCGATCCTACAGACAGGCGACAGATCCGGAACTCGTGGCCCCAATTTCTCTCTCCACCAGGGCGACGAGCTGCTATTCCCGAAATACAGGGCGTATGGTGGATTCAACGCGGCGAATCAAAGAGGATTTGTCAATACTAAAAATAAACAGGCCCACAGATGTGTCCTACAGGGTCACGTCCAGTCGCTGCGTTTTCGGGGCCGTGGTGCCCATGTCGCGATTTTGCGGGAGCGTGTCCTGTCCAAGGTGCTGAAGTTGATTTTGCTGCTATTTCCCGGGATTTGAGGGCTTTGCACGAGTGGTTTTGGGAGGCTTCCTCTTGCCTTAAGGGGGTGAGGTTTGAGTTGGAGGGTTCCCCCCCCCCCCGGGTGGCGCAAAGAGGAAGCAGGGATGTGTTTTCAGACACGTATGTTTGATCCGTCCTTTTGGCGTGGGAAAGTGGGCCAGGTGGAGCTGCAGATGGATCCAGCAGATCCTATAAGCTTTTGGTGGCAGAGAACTGGAAAGGTCAGAGCTGTAAGGCAGTGAGGAGTGAAACTCCCTCACTCTAGTGAACCAAGAATGTGGTGGTTTTGAGTGTCGCTGCTGTTGGTTTGGGTGCCTTGCCTCTGATGAGATGCCTTATTCCAACAAAGTTGAGGGAGAGCCCTGTGCTGGGTTGGGATAGGAATGATGCAAATGGGACTGGAGTGACGCCCAATGATTTTGATAGTTTTATCTTCTTCTGGTGTAGCCTCTAAAAGTGGCAAATATGGTTGATGAAGATCTTCAGAAATAGTTAATCCTTAAGATTAAAAGTGCGTCTTTTGGGGAAAGTGTCTCAAAAATTAAGCAATGGAGTCCAGCACTGCAAACTGTGATATTTTTAGATTAATGTGCCAAAAGCTTTCAGACTTAAGTAGCGGAGTTTATGTAATCTTTGGTATGAGACAGACCACGGTATTGCCAGAAATAAGCATAGAGGAATATATTATTTGCCTTTGCTTCGAGTTTGATCTTGTAATGTGCTTCTCCTCAGTTCTTGAAATTAATTCTAAATCCATTTATAATGCAGATCAGTACTTTTTGTCTAAGACTCCCAAAGGGTTTTAAAAACACAGATGATCAGGCTTCAATACCTGTGTTTTTATGGATAAATAGTTCATGCTGTGAGGAGTCCTGTAGGTCTAAAGCATGCAAAAAGTCCGTACAGTATAGTAGAGAACTGATGTTTCATATCCTCAGTCACTCGTCAGAGATCACAGAGGAACTCAGTTGCATCATTGGCTATGTAGCCCAAATACCTTGACCATTAAGGGTGTATGTAGATCATGAGGCTTCTTGACTCTGGGTGACAGCTTATGAGGATAGAGTCTAAAAAGTGCAACACAGTGGAAAGCATTACATTCCTGGTCTGAATCAGAAACTAGCCTCCGTTCTTGCTATGATGGACTAACACCTGTGGGACTAGCACACACCTCACAGGATTTTTACAGGCTACAGAGAACAGTTGAGTGGTAACTGCATTTTTGATTTTAAATGCATAATCAAAATTATATTTAAAATTGTACTGATAGGAAATGACATTCTGAAAGGAAATTTATGAACTAGAAGTAGTTTAAGTTTCTTCTAAAAATCTTGGTTTTGGGGTTTTTTTTGTTTTTTTTTTTTTTTTTTTGTATTAGATAGGGATTTATCTCTTCTTGACCATTTTCTTTACTGATTTCAGTTGTGTATCTTGAAAGAAAGCTCTGTCCATGTATGTGAGGAGAGAACTTGTTAAAGCATGTTGAGTGGTTGTTCTGAAATTCTGAAATCATGGTCATGTTTTTTGAAAGAAACAGATCAATATCTGTTGTTACCTTGGATTACGTTTGGAACCTCAATATGACAAATACAAAGAGATCTTTTGTTTTCAGAGGGTGGATGCTCAGTTTTTCCTGAAAATTACTGCCTTGTAAGTTGTCTCCAATCATCCTCAAGAATTACTTTGAAAAATTATAGGTCTGGTAGTTAAAAAGTGGCAACAAGTAATTTCTCAGTTCTGTTAAATGAAACTCATATTTCACAAAGGCAGTATATCTCTGAAGTATATGCTGAACTTTTGCTTCTGTTTACGTGTTGTCTTGTGATAGAGTTTTAATCAGTGTACGAAGCAATTTACATTTTAAATTCTATCATCAGTTCTCACTTTTACTGTCTATTTTTGTGCTTATCCCATTGCTGAAGATATTCAAGGCCAGGTTGGATGGGGCTTTGGGCAAGAGGTATCCCAGCTAGATCATTTTTAAAGACCTTTCCAACCCAAACCATTCTGTGATTCTAACCTGGAAAAAAATATGTGAAGCCAGTCAGGTATATTCCTGTTTGCCTGGAGTGACTATCTTGTCTGTGCTATCACATCGTTCAGATAAACATGATAAACATTTGTTTGTTTATCTTTAAACTAATTGTTGTCTTTATGACTGAACTAAAACCCTGATTATTTTTCTATTGATCTTTTAATATTTATTTTGCAAGCCAACCGTTGGGCCCACTTTCACCTGGCCCTGTCTCTTTGGGTTTCTCTTGCAAAGTGACAGTTTCTAAATCAGGAAGGAAATCAGGTCACATTTCTGGTTCTGCAGGACTTATCTCACTGCTCTTCTTTCAAAGTAATTAGAGTTACTAATAATGAGAAAAAGAAAACTTTTTCAGAACCGGTATGTCCCTAACCCCTCTCTCCTTCTGGCTGTTTTTGTGTCACAGAAAAGATAGGAAAAAGTTTATTGAGGAAGCTCCTTTTGCTCCATCTGACTGTGACTTCCTTCAAGTTGAGCTGCAGGCGATGCAGTCACCCTTACAAAGATATCCTGTGTTTCTTAGATTAGCAGACTTCATTTGTTTATTCCCCCTTGTTCTTTTATGGTGTCACTGGGCTGCACACTGGAGCTGCTTAGGTCTCAGCCTGGGAGAAGAACAAGATGCTGACTAAAGCTGTCACTATCCCAGTCCCTGAGCAGGCTGGGGAAATACTGGAGGGACAATATGAGCAGAGTAGAAGGCACGGTGGCTTTATTAAACACATGCTCTGCCAGCAATCACAACCATAGTTTGTACCCTTCCTATTCAGGCTTCTTATCGGTTACAGTTCACTGGGGCATACTCCCAGGAAAAATGGCAAGTGAAGCACAAAAGTTCCTTCTCCTTTAATACATCCACCTTTGAGGAGATGTGACTCAGGAGGGGGTTTCCTCTTCTGTGTGCAAAATTTTCATTGATGTCAAAAGATCCCTTATTTTCCATGGCAAAAATGTGCTTCCCTGCTCTCTCTAATCGACGAAGCTGTTTTTGTCTCAATTCTGCATGACAAAAATGGCTTGGTTTTCATTTTTTATTAGTTTTATAATATTGCAATAGCTTTTTTAATAAAAAGGCATCACACATCAAATAATAAAGTTAAAATTTTTCAGAATGTTTCGTTACAGGTGCTGTTAAGCACTGAGTTTTCCTTTTTTTACTGTACTTAATTAATTGGAAAGTGGAATAATTTGTGCTCTATCCTGGAAAAAATAACTCGTTCTTTACCAGGTTGTTTATTTCAACTTTCAGCTTGATTGAACTTTCCTGATTCACACAGCTTCTGCCAGAGAGGCTTTTTATGGCAGTGACGGAAAGCCCTACCAACCGGTTAGAGGTCCTTTATAAAGCTAGCTGGGTTCCTAAGGCTCTAAAACTGCTCTTTATCCAACATATGACTTGCAGATATCTTTCAAATGATGTTTTACTAGTTTTATTCTAGCTCCAGTATTAGTATAGAGTGTCTATGAAGTTATATGGGTGGTTAATATTTGAATGCATAACACTAAAGGCAGACTGGGGCATGGGTAATTTGTCTGTGCTAGAAGCCAGGAGTGTCTCTCAGTAGTCATGGAGTTTGTAGGCTGATTTTGACCATTAAGCTGTGGTTTGGGGCTTTAGAGAAGTCTGTTTTTCTTTTTGCTGTTTCTAAATGCTTTATATAACACTGAAACATCTGTGCAATAGGAAGGTATGGAAGAACTTGCCCATGGACAAATTCTTTCAAGATCCATTAATTGGAGATGGATTAGATTGTCCATTTGCAAAGATTATATATTTTTTTATAATGATTTTTCATAGATTCTTTTTCTTATTGTAATGAAATAGTCACTCTTCCCAAACAAATGGGCAGTTGTTTGTGTCTGAATATGTCACCATTCCTCCAGGCTGGCTTACAGCATGCCGACGCAGGGTCTAGAAGTCATAGGGAACCAGATGCCCACTTGACTCTGGATGATCAGAACAGCACATGGGGATCATTTCTACTGATTTTGAGTGAGCAAAGTTCACCCCTGTCAGAGCTAGCTCAGATTTTGTCTCTACTGCAAAGCTACTTCAGTCCTCTAAAGAGCATTTTTACTGCTGGGCTGTACAGTCATAAAATCACAGAATGGCTTGGGTTGGAGCAGGCCTTAAAGATCATCCAATTCCAATCCCCTTGCTGTGGGCAGGGTTGCCAACCACCAGCTCAGGGGTGCCGGGGGCCCCATTCAACATTAGAATGCCTCCAAGGATGGGGAAGACAAGGGCAGACACTGCCTGAGGGAAATCCTGAATACCAAGTTTTCAGAAAGTGTGCTGGTGACAATTAAATGAAACCTTCGCCATTGTGTAAAGCTCATAAGGGTGAATGATTCTGTGATGAAATTTTGTTTTTCCCTCCTGATGTAGGCACCAAAAAGAGGGAGGAATGCTAGGGGGAGGCTTCCTGTGGTGGTGGGAAGTCCTTCAGGTGCCTGCATGGCTGGAGATGCAGCACTGACTGTGGAGAAGTAATGGGAAAGCTGCAGCCCAGCCTGCACAGCTTGGAAATGCATCATTAGGGTGCTACAACCTGACCCTCAGACAAGCATTTAGCATCGTCTGAGGTCTGACACGTTAGTAGCTGTTACATAATGCACAATTATAGAATCACACCAAAACATTTTTAAAATACCTGCCTGATCACCACAGAGTAATTGCACTGTGTGTTAATGGGGCTGGGTGCTGTGGTTAAGGCACGCCCTGCACCGATGCATGTTCCCCTCCCCAGCAGCTTGGAATAGTCCATCAGGTGCAGCCAGTGGTGACATCACCTCGGCCAGGAGAAGACCTCCTCCAAAGCTCCCCAGAGTTTATGTCCTTGTCCTGCTTTGCATACTACCAGTGCTGTCCTTTCCTTCTGGAGGAGGGTTTCTGACCGTCCTTGCTCCCCTGTTTTAGCACAGAGGTATGACACAGCTGCCTCCTTGCCTTCCCCAGGGCCAAGCACATCATCTCCATCTCCACTCCAGCTACATCTCAAGCCCTCAACATGGAGTGATACCTGGCTCTTGCGCTGCTGGAGGCACTCAGAGGGTCTGTACTTTTGTTAAGCAGAGGGCCAGGTTCTGTGCTCGGCTTCATAAACCCAGATCGACTCATCTGACTTTGGCACAGCTAATCCAGATTTGCACAGCAGTTTCCCTGAGGACTCCCCAGTTTTGCTCTGGGTGACAGTTAGTGTGCCAGTGTCAGAATACATCTGATCTAGACAGATTCCCTGTCTTGAACCATTAGTTATTCCCTGGCAAAAGTTTCTCAGAAAGAGCTGTTGTATTTGAAAACAATATACAAATTCTATTGCCAATGCCAGAAAGTAAAGGGATTTTTTTCCCCTCCTGTTGAAACTAAATATAATTCGAAAGATAATGTACAAGGATTTAAATATAGTATGCAATTATACATTGCATATGAATAGTTTCTCTCATTTTTTAACATGCTTAGATATTTTTTTTGAGTCTTTTTCAGCAGACAGCTGTTAGATAAAGAAAGAAAAGTGAATAGTTGTTATGAAACCACATGACATCGCTAAAGAAAAAAAAACGCATAAGAATATGTGAGGGAAAAATATAGAATAAATCCTCTCTCTTCCTCTGTTGTTGGCTTTTTTTTCCTTTGTTTCATCTTTTCGTAATATTTCAGTACTTCCTTAGCTGAAGTAGTATAGTTTCTCAATATAATGTTGCAGGGTCTGCAACAAATTTCCTTTGCACTCTTGTTCCTACTGGGTTCAGTGAGCTTCAAATCAAGGCTCTGAATTCTTCCCAGAGGATGAAATGGGAGTTAGAAGCCTTCTTAGAAAAGTCTGAATTCTTGGATTCTTTTACCTTTAGTGGAAGTTTTGCTTGAGTTGTGTTGGGTTTTCTTTCCTATGAAGTTGCCTAAACTTGAAAACCCCAAATAGTTCAATCATGGCCCCATGGTGTCCCAACAAGTAAATGAATGTCCTGACTTTCTCAGGGTGGCCTGGACAACTTGTGACTGTAAGCACCTCAAAAACAGTGTTGTAGGTCACACATTCTTATTTTTGAGGAGATATGGTTTAAAAAAAAAAAAAAAAAAAAAAAAAAAGACTCTGAAACTTTAAAATAATATAAGAATAATCAAAACTCCTGGTGATGTTCTCCTGGGAGCAAGGAGAAATAAATATGAGGTTATGGTCTGAAAACACTGAAAGATTCTGGGCTGCGGTTTTCTGTTATTAATTAGCTAAATTGATATTCAGAACCTGAAACAAGGCTTTTAGGCACATCTCTGGTGCCTAATTCTGACGGCTGTCTCCTCGCAGGGTGAATGAGGAGACTTTTTATTGAAGTCAATGATGCAATGTCAACGTAAATGCAACATAAGGGAGAAAGGGGATTTGTTTACAAGCATAAAAGTTCCCTGGATAGTTTAACGCTAACTGTGAAAATTACTGAAGAGCTGCAAAGCACAGGCTTTAAATGTAGCTGAAGTAAATTTTCTGGAATGTTTCTAGCACTATTTTAAGGACCTAATCCAGAGCCCAGTGCAGCTGCAGGTAAAGCTCCCTTTGGCTTTGGATGGGGCATTGTATTTTTAAGTGCCAATCTGCTTCCTAGAATTTTTTAACGGTGTCTTGCAGGTGTTTTTTTATTAACGGTTAGGACAGATGTGATGTCTTTTTTTTTTTTTTTATCTCTGTAGTGCCTGGATTGGTTGATTGTAAGAAAGAACACTACAATGCCGTTGCATTATTCCAGTGTTTCCTGTGGTTAGTCATTCACTGGACAAGTTGTTTCCTAAGAAGACTGGTTTTACCATTGCTCTTATTATGTATCTGTCCTATCCTGTAGCATTTCAACCTGTTGGATTATCTGGTTCAGAGATTTGGGACTTGAAGATACTTGAGTTATGCAAGTTTTGTTGAAAGATATTCCTGGATAGAGAGTAGAGGGACTCAGAGGAATGCCTTTTTCAGCCTGGATGATTCTGTTGTTCTGTAAGAAGGTGACTGTAGGGTGATTCAGCCACACAGCTTCACAACTGCTTGTCCACCACAGATCTCTAGAGTTGTTGTTCAAAGAACTTTTATTGTTTTGTACTGTATTGTACTGTATTTTGTTACCCAAGGTCCTGAGGTCATGTGATGCTGGGTGTAGGGTACATAGGGATTATCACGTTGTTTTAAATGAAATTTAAGGAGCAAAGCTCTAGGATTTCAGCCCCTTTTGAAATCACATCTGTAAAGACTCCATCATAAAGATTTGTGGTCCTGTTAAAGAACAGGAGAGGAGGAAAAGGGACATAGACATTGTCCTAGAGGATCTTTTCTCTCCAATCTAATCTTCTCCCATATATAGCTAAGGATAGGTTCCCCTGCCTGTCTGGGGGATGTTTGACTGTGTTGGCACCAAATCAAGTATGAATAAAAAGCACATAATACATATATATGTGTGTGTGTGTATACGTACATACATACAAATCTCTAGAAATCAGGAATAAAACAGGGATATTGGAAATGCCATTTCCAGCTCCACCAGCTAGAGCACCTCTTGTAATTTTGCTAACTCGCACATTCTCCATTTTTCTGTCATCTGTTATCTGTGGTGTCAGATGGAGGTTGTGTGCCTGGCTACTTCATAATGCTGCTGCAAACAGGGCTGAGGTGCCGTGTGAGGTGTAGAATCACAGAATCATTTGAGTTGGAAAGGACCATTAATGGTCATCTAGTCCAACTCCCCTGCAATAAACAGGGACATCTACAGCTAAGTCAGATATGCAGAGGACCTCCCCAATGCATCTGTATCTTCACAGCAGGGCTGTGGCTGCTTCTCCCCCAACCCTGAGCTCAGGCATGGCTACGAGGTGGTATGAGGAAGGGAAAATGGAGGGTGCCCCTGACCCCAGTAATCCCCAGCTGTCACTGCGCCTGCCGGGAGGCACCCACGGTCAGCAAAGATTAGCACAGCCACCATGGGGACTGGCCTGGGATCAAAGCAGCACAGAGGTGGCCGAGAGCCACCTTCAGCCCCTCCTCCCTCACTCCAATCTGTAGCAGCCTTTGCCTTCTCTGAGCAACTGAACCCATTTTCTGGTATCGCTTAAGGTCAAAAATGCTCTTTTTTTTGCTCTGTGTTCCATGGAATGTTCATAGCCAGGTTTGGGATAAAATCATCTTTTTTTTTTTTTTTTTTTTTAAAGCATCTTGCTAAGGTAAGATAGGGCATACATGGCTGCTTTTTTACTTGATGAACCAAAACTGGGGCCTGCTGACTCCAAGACATAAGTCATGGTGGCCCAATTAACAATGTAATGGCTTAAGCTGCAAGGAGCGTTAAAGCCCATCCAGTTCCACACCCTTCCTCTGGGGGTGGGTGAGCCTTTTCGGAGAGGTCCCTCAGCCCATGCCCTCCCCTTGGGCATCGTCACCTTGAGCTTCTCATGCCTAGCTCAAAGCAGCACTGCATGCTGCTCACTAGCCCCTTGTTTCCATACAGCTGAACAGCCTCACTGGATTGTGGTTGATAGTTATGTTTTCCAAGGTGAGGATTGTGCCAGTTGTACTGCTTACATGGTGAGATGGCTGCTTGTATTAGTCAGCACTTCTGTGAGTCAGTCAAGTTGTCCATTCCTGATGTCAACCCCATTCAGCAACAAAACACACTGAGCAGCAATGTGTGGCTCTCATAAAAGTCTCCAAGCACAACTTGGAGATTCAGATGCTCCTTTGATGAAGAAACTGTTTGAAAGTGCAGAAGGTTCAGGTTGGATATTAGAAAAAAAATTCTTCTTGGAAAGAGTGGTGAGGCATTGGCATAGGCTGCCCTGGGAGGTGGTGGAGTCATCATCCCTGGAGGTGTTCAAGAAAAGGGTAGATGTCACACTCAGTGACATGGTCTATAGTGGTCATGGGCATGGGGTGATGTTTGGACTAGATTATCTTAGTGCTCTTTCCAACCCTAGTGATCCTATGCCAAGGGCAGGTGTGCCAACATGCTCCATGTTTGCTGGCCCATGTGGTGTTTCTCATGGCAATTATTTTGGATTTCTCATATCCCAAGTGAAACCTAGTGGAACCCTCTTGCAAAGTCATTCTCTCGCTCCAGGGGATCAAGGATCCCACCATGAACTTGGAGCACCATCAGTTTCACTGTGAATTGTGGGAGCTGAACACAAAGTGGTTTGGATTTTAGATGGTCTTCTTTGGAACCAGGTGTTGGACTTGGTGATCCTTGTGGGAAACTCCCAGCTCTGGATATCCTATGATTCTTTGATTCTCAGACTCAAAAATGCAGGTCCTCACACATTTAGGTCTGTGTGATATAAAATATCCTCATGTTGGTTCTGATATTTTCCCAATGCTAGTTAGAAAGCTAGCTTTATATTCATGTCTGATTTTGCACGTTTGAATGGTTCCCCGATACATTATTTCTTTCAGGTGGTTTTTATAATGTTAATGAATGTGATAGTTGTGATTAGCATGGGAGATTATTGCTTATAGCACCTACACAATCTATTTGGCAACCCATCAGTCTTGCTGTTAGAGCACTGCAGAATTCAATAAGTGACATTATTTACACAGTTGCCTTTGTAAGCTTGAAAAACTTTGCAAAAATGTGTTATAATCTGGGCGATAGCTTTGCTAAAAAGCAAGTTAGCTTCATCGATTGCATTTCTTCACTTTAGTTACTGAACTGCATGCTAAAAATAAATTACAAAAAAAAAGCCATAATTGAGATCAATCTCTAATTGATTTTGACTTGTGCTCAGTTAAAAGCAGAACTGATGATTTCTGGAATGTTACTGATGTTCAGGAGCTTTGTAGAGCTGTATGTGAGAGAAAGCATCGATAGCAGAAAGCAGGGTCTCTTGATTTAGGCTTCATACAGAGTTTTTGGCACATAAATGTCAGACTAAAGTTCAAGTGTTCATCAAAGTCCTACAAGGCCCTTAAACGTCAATGAAATTCCTGTTAAAGACTGTCCTGTGAGGCTTTGCTGTCTGGAAAGGCTGCTTCCTCCAACCAGAAATCAGTGATCCATGGGCTGTGTAAGCAAACAGGGTGGTGGTTATTCTGGAGGGACTCCAACTGGGGGATCTGTGGTGGGATCTGTGCTCCTCACGCGACAAAATTCGGTCTCAGCTGCTGTGTGTTGGCTTTAGCCACAGGTCAGCCAAGGACAGCCGGGTCGGGCTGTGCAGCTCTGCACTGTCTCTCACAGGACATGCGTGGGGCTCAGGTTGCAACTCCAGTGCTAAACATCACAGAAAAGGCTCTTTCCGAGAAACGTGAGGTCAAGCGGGGACCCACGCGCTGCATCCCACTCCTCCATCTCCAAAAATACCACTGCTTTTCTGGTTGTTTTCTGCTGGACCGCCAGCCCTGTGCCCTGGGGACTGAGGGAGGGGAGAGCCAAAGCAGAGGACAGCCTATTTTTAGGCTGACTATCTCCCACTCCCTGGCAGGCTGGGTGGTGTCGCAGGACAGGGCTCGCCTATCTGCAGTACAGCCCCTAGAGCAGGAGGGGAATGGGGATTTGAGCCACCGTCCTGGTGGCTGGGAGGGACCCAGTGCAGGTCTAGCTGGGCAGTAATGGGCATTTCTCACCATTGCATCTTATTTGTAACTGGATAGCTTTCTCTTCTGTCCCTTCCCATTTTGTGTTACATCTACACAAACACTGTGCTGGGTGTTGTTTTTAAGCCCAAGTGCAGTATTTGTGCCTTTCTGTTGATTTGGCAGTGGGATAATAAAAAAAAAAGCAGGTTATAGGATTTAGGCTCAACTCTATCCTTCAGAGATTACTGAAGTGAAACTGTGACCATCTAATCCATTTACAGAATAGCAGAAGACTCCCTGTAATTCATTAGTGTTGGTGGCAGAGCATATAATGATAGAATCATAGACTGGCTTAGGTTGGGAGGGACCTCCGACCCTCCTGCCATGAACAGGACTGCCAACCACTAGATCAGACTGCCCAAGGAGGTAGCTTTTCCATCCTTCAGTCTTTGGTAAAATGACAGTCTTTGATAAATCATGGTTAAATTATTCTGTTGATAATGTACACGTTTGGCCTAATTTAAATTTCTTTGGTTCCAGTTTCTGGCCACTGGATTTCTTCTATCTGTGCTTAGCAAACTGCAAAGCTCTCTGCAATATGCACAGCAGCAGAATTGTTATATCTGTACCTGTCCAGAGGTACTGGTGCAGTGGTGAATTCATCCCTTCCCTTACTTTTAGGTACCATGGAGCTCTCTGCATCATTTAGGAAATCATTTATCTCATGCATCATCTCATAAGACTGTTTTCCAGCCTGTAATTGTCCTTAGTGATGCTTCCCTCAATCTTTCTAGTTCATCACTATAACCCTTGACTTGGCGATTGGAGCACTATAGAGGGGTAATGTTCCCATCAAATTATGTTAATGTCCTCTCAGCATTGATTAACCAAGTCCTGCATCAGCCCTTCTTCTCTTGTACGCAGAAAACAGGAAGGGCACTCAGGTTTTTCTGTCCATCCTTACAAAATACTGCCACTGTGGTTCTCTTCTGGGTCTTCACAAAAGTTCCCAAATGTAGGGAAGCAAAGCTGATGCTCAGAGCCCATCTTTGGTCTGCAGCAGCACTTGGGTGTGGTTATCCTGACTTGATTCAAAAATTCAAGCTAGAGAGGCTGCTGTATGTCATACTTGTTTATCACTTCTGAAGTAGAAAGAATGTCATTCTCAGCATGTTATTGCTCTGTTTGTTGTTTTTTTTTTTTTTTTCCGAGTGCAGAACAGAAATCTGTATGGATGCATTTTGGTCCTTCAATGTTTAAAAAGTTCCTTCTGGTCCTTAGAAAGGCCAGAGATGCCTCTAGCCACACATTACTCACTGTGTATTTTTAATTTATTGCTGACCCTTCTATTCTTGTCTTCCTTTCATTCTTTTATTTCTTGTTCTGTTTTTGTTTTCTTTTTAATGTGTTTTGTACTGTGGAGAAGACTGAGGGGGGATCTTATCAATGCTTACGAATATCTAATAGGTGTGAGCCAATTGGCTGGGGCCAGGCTCTTTTTAGCAATGCTCAGCATCAGGACAAGGAGCAGTGGCCACAAACTGGAACACAGGAAGTTCCACCTGAACATGAGAGAAATTCTTTGCTGTGAGGCTGGCAGACCCTGGAACAGGCTGCCCAGAGAGGTGGTGCAATCTCCTTCTATGGAGATATTTAAGACCCACTGATTATTTTTTTTTCATTTACAGAAAGCACCAGAATTCTGTCTTTCAGACCCACTGATACCGGGGTCCCTCAGTGAGGAACGCAAGGCTTCTTGGCTTTCACTGGATATGAACTCTGGGCTGATGCATATTTATTTATTATTATTTTCTGTCGCATGCTGCTGATTGTCCCAGATGCAGAGGAGGCAAATGACTTTCAAATGAGAAGATTTTCATAAGCCTACAGCATAGCTGTACTCGGAATACAAACTTTAATCAGTTATTATCTGGAAAAACATCTAACAAAACCCTGGTCCCTGCTGGGCTTCCCAGTCATCAGCTGCAGAGTGGCCCTGGGAGGAAACACGACTCCTGTGTAAGGAATGTGGGGCTCCTTGTGAGCACCTTGTAGCAGAGATCATTCACCTTTGTTATGTGCCCTGAGAGTAATAATAAATATTAATGATAGATGAGTTTGGCTCTGCTTCGCTGGGGAAATAAAATATTTTTAGTCTTGGGAATTTCTGCACGTTTATGGCCAAACCTGACTTGGGGATTGAAGGATCTGCTTCAGTTCAGCAGTCAGGTTCCTGCACTTTTGGCCAAAGGGGTGTCCCCAACCTTAGGGAGGCCTCATACTTCCCAGCATCCCAAAGCACCCTGTGCTTTTGGGCAGTCAACTCCAGGTAGAAGGAAGCTCTGCTGCAAGAGCCCACCTCGCTCCTCATACTCCCTCTGCATCCAGAGTGCTCTGCCTGCCCAAAGAGCTTTTGCTCTGCACTGAAAAATGCAGATACTCGTGTAAGTGGTTGCAGTAAAGAGCTACCAGAGGAGGCAATTTTTTTCAGGGCACAACCGGAGAGGCTACTTAGCATAGTTTTACAGGCTGCTAATGTGGTTTTATTGCTTCTAGGACCTGACCTATTATTGTGTGCTGGGGGATGCTTTTATTCATTTGGAGCTGGTCCAGGGATGTCTAACAGGGCTATATACTGCATGACCTAGGTGTGCTCAGTGTAAGACTCCTCCCCTGTGCTGGGAAGGAGGGATAGCTCTGTGGTTTGTATGAGGCCACAGGTTTAGTTTTGCTCTGTTGTTGACTCTGTGTGTGTGTGTGTATATGTGCTTCGGTCCAAACACTGGTGAGCAGTGAGTCATTCCCTTCTGCTGCTAATGGGAAACTCAACAGTGCCCAGATTAGAAACGGGCAAAGGATGGTTTCTCAGTTTTGCCTTCCCCCATGCTGCTGAGCCCAGGAGTTGCACAGCCATAGCTGCTCTGCTCCATCCCTCTTCTTCCTGCAATGTGTTGAGCCATTGAGATGAAGAATGAGGCAGGGGAAGGTGGAGGAAAATGCAGAGTCCTGGTTAGGCTAAGAGCCTGATAACCGACCAATAACCAAGACCATCCCTGCTTCCATTGTTCCCACAGCCAAAATATTGCATCTGCAGTCCTTTAAGCATTTACCACATTTTGTGTCTTTTTGTGTTGCTAGTTTTGACTTTCTTTTCAATTTTGCAGTTTCAAACTACTGAAGTGAATGTTTATTGTGGTTTTTTTGTTTTGTTTTGTTTATAGTTAACAGCAATTTTTTCTCTTTTTTTTTTTTTATGCTTAAAATGCTGAATCACGTAATGACATCTTGGTTGTGAGGCCAGTTGCTTTCTGTGACGCTTAAATATAGATTGAGAAAGTCTTCTTTAG
The DNA here is from genome assembly GCF_026119805.1 of Tympanuchus pallidicinctus. Taxonomy (NCBI): domain Eukaryota; kingdom Metazoa; phylum Chordata; class Aves; order Galliformes; family Phasianidae; genus Tympanuchus; species Tympanuchus pallidicinctus. The sequence continues at coordinate 64,442,252 of NW_026294747.1, forward strand.
GCAAATAGTGACTTTTATGCCTGAATAGTCCAACCGCATCTGTATTTTGAAAATCCAAAGAGATCTTTGGTACTCAAAGTAGCAATTTCATATTGGAACAGGCAAAATTTTGTATTATGGAGGTAGAAGCTTTAGATGACAATGGGATTGTGCTGAGTACTTTAAGCACAAGTGCATGTGTTTAAATTCAAGCTAATAATGCCTTTACTTCTGATTATCCCTGAAGTGCTTGGGTAGTTGGACTTGGTCACAGAATCAAGTATCAGAGGAGTCAGAAGGGACTTCTGGAGGTCATTGAGTCCTGAGTCATTGAGAACTGATAGCTAAAGCAGTTCCCTGCAGTACGTTGCACAGAAAAGTGTCCAAGTGGGTTTTGAATATCTCCAGAGAAGGAGAATCCGCAACCTCTCTGGGCAGCCTGTTCCTGGGTGCCATCACTCTCACAGAAAAGAAGTTCTTGTGTTAGTATAGATATTCCTGTGTTCCAGTTTCTGCCCATTATCCCCTGTTCTATTGCTGCTTGCCTCCAAAGAGTCTACCTCCATCGACTTGACTCCCACACTATAGTTATATATAGGCAGTTATGAGATCCCCTCTCACACTTCTCCAGTGTAAAGTCTCATGCCTCTTAGCCTTGATCTGAGTGGTTTTGAATCATTTTTCCCAACTGACTTTCTATTCTAGTCCAGTCATATAAAGTCAAGCCCAGTTAAGCCAAGTCAAAGGATGTATTCATATGAATTACCTGCAATATTTTTTAGAAGTTACTTTCTAAGGGCAGGACATTGCTTAAACACTGTTCCTGTCTCTTCTGGTCCATGACACTTCACTTGTCCCTATAAGTGGTGAGAACAGGTGAAATCAGATGATAGATTGAGAACATTAGATCCTCTGGAGTGAGAGCTAGAAAGAGCTTATTAAAGACCACTACAGTCAGGCTAGGGTGCTCTAGTATTGCTTTCAGTTCAGTCAGCCACAAGGAAGCTTGGGATGTGACATCCCACAAAGGAAAGGTTAAAGCATGTTGAAGCAAAGGGAGTAATGATTTTGGAGGAGAGGACCATCACCCCAGAGAGGAGAGCCCGTGTCTGTATGAGATTAGGAGGTGGATGTTGCTCTGAGTGATATTTTCAATGGGTGCTTTGGAGCAAGCTGACTGAGGTTGTTGGACATGTAATAGTGCTGCCAAAGCTGGCTGGAGGATCCAGGGACTGATCTCAAAGAAGAGAAAATGATAGCTACTATCTTAAATTGATGAATGTAGGGAAAAAAGAAAAAAAAAAACAAAACCATCTTCTGTCTTTATCTAGACAATATCCTTCAACCACAGGCAGAAACTTTATGGGTTGTTGGATCTCCTCTTCAGGCCTGCACAGATAGCCGTTGAATGCTCTCTTCAGTCTCAGGGTCCTGATAAAGGACCTTCCACCTATAGCTCTACAGAGATTTTGTCTTCACCACCTTCTTTTTTTTCCACCTTCTTTTTTTTTTTTTTTTTTTTTTTTCTCTCCAAAGCATTGCTTTTGCTTCCTTCCAAGCAGGAGCACTTCCCACCCCAACAGACAGCACTGGATGCAGGCTTTTAGCTAGCAGGAGCAGAGCAAATGTATGCATTACACAGCTAATGAGGTATAGAGAGAAGGGGAATTTGGCTCTTCTGTGATCCTGGACATTGCCTGGAGGTACCTCTGTCTCTGCACGCATTCCGTATCAACTTAGAGCAGCCTTGTGTTCACCATGTGCTTTGCTAGATAGGATGGTAAAATGTAGTGCTTCAGTAATCAAATACAATAAAGCTGTTGTCTTCAGGAAAGCTGAGTTTTTCAGCCAAGATCTGTGCTGCTCTCCAGCCCTTAAAATGGACCTCTACTGGGGTCCTGCCTGGCTTTTGCTCTGCACAGAGTTTGCCGTGCATATTGAGGCCATGCTGTAGGAATAACAGAGTATTCAAAGTATTTCAGCATGAGTGGTTCTAACACTGACCGTAGCCTCATATGGACTCTGAAAATGCAGACTCAACAAAACTGCCAAAAGTAGAGCAAAATGTCTGTGAAATATTAAAAAAATAATCAAAAGGAGGAAAAAAGTTGAGGGCAGAACGAGGAGGAAGTGCAGTACTACTTCAGTGGAAAAGACAGTTGTACCTGCTAGGAGCAAGAACAACTTCATCATCCGATGCATGAACTTCTTCCAGCTTGTCACAACAAATACAGCATACCCAAGGCTATTTGTTGCATTAGCAATAAACCAGTGAGCATAGGGAGCTGCAGCTTGTGTTGGCACAGAGGCCAGGCACCAGTTCCCGCCTGTGCAGATATATTACTTTTTAGCAAGCAGGAGAACTGGTGAGTTTCTCTCTGTGAAATGGCGTCAAGGACACACTTCTTCTTCCACCTCCTCTGAACTGTGTGTTGATCAAGCCTAAGTGCTAAGTCAAGCCTCAAGTGATAGCATTATCTCCTGTTTTGCCAGGAGTACTAAAATATATCTATCACCTTACAGCTGATGGTCACTTCGCTGTATTTAAGATAGGACCAGTTTTTATTCTAGGACTGGGCGGCAGGCAGCAGAAGAGAGAAAAACTGTGTGAGTGAACAGAGGGATGTTATATACCTTACTGTAGGTAGTCCTATATAATGCAAAAAGAACAACAAAATAAAAACAACAAAACAGGTTGTAAAGGACCCACAGATTGCACATGCCTAAGAGGTTACCCTGAGGAAGAATGAAAGCCCACTTTTTTCTTGTTATAAGTACTTGAAGGTAGTTCCCTGCTGGACATCACTGATCAAACTTATTTGAGGTAAAATCACCTCGTCTGATCCAGGAACTGGGTGACCAGAAGAGCAAGTGAGCTGCATATTTTGGAAACGGTTTTCAAAACAGAGGCTTTTGTGGTAGAACTATGTAACTAAGGTGTATATGACTTTGCCACCTACATTTTTGTCAGCATCTTTACCTCAGCAGAGCTGTTGACAAGATAAAGGAATACAGGGTTGAGGGTCATGGGGAAGGAGCAAGATGAACTAACATATGGAAAGAAGTGCAGTTGGTACTACCTTGCCTATCCTACCCTATCCTATCCTACCTTGCCTACTACCTATCCTAACCATGTCACTCTGTGAGACATCTTCCCTTTTCTTGAACACCTCCAGGGATAGTGACCCCACCACTTCCCTGGGCAGTGTGTCCTAATACATTATCACTCATTTTGAGAAGAAATCTTTCCTAATATCCAACTTGAACCTCTCATGGCGCAACTTAAACCATTACCTCTTATCCTATCATTGTTACTGTAGAGAAGTAACATCCTGAAACTCAGAGATAGCTGCAGCAGATGTGGGCTTGAAAACCACAAGCTTACTATAATTTTGGATTTATATGTCATAGGAGTGTATACATTCTGTCTGGGAAACTCTCATATGGCAGGAAAGAAGGGCAGAGCACAGCAAGCCTCAGCTGGGGAGATGAATCTTTCAGACTTGCACTGACCAACCCACAAAAAGAAATTCCTCCAACCCTACCCTGGCCTCTCAGCCACCTAAATTCTATCCTGTGTTTTCAGTTTTAAAGCCAGCTGTGTAGATTTGTCTGTTGGATGCTGATTTTGGGTTGAGAACTGCCTCCCAAATCAGGCTGACTGATGGGAGAGCAGCTTGGCTGTTGAGCGGAAAGACAACCTCCTGTTGTGGGCATAATTGCTGCATTCCTTGACTGGGAGAGGAGCGGAGCAAGTCTGTCTGCGTAGGACTTACATGGAAATGGCATTTTTATGGGAATATCTGAAATGTTTCTTACAAGCACCCCATTAAACACTCCTCTGAGTCTGGCCACAGGCCAGCCTGGAGTCCTTTGAACTCCTTGTCCTCCAGGTAGAAGCTGATGTTGAGTTTTCCTGTTGAGTTTCAGGACACCAGGTCACTGGTAGCCACAGCAAAGAGAGCAGAGCTGCCTCAAGTGTTGCCAACAGAGTTGTTTAAGTCTCACTGGCCAAGCAAGGGGTTTCACAGAGCTTTGTCTTCTGCAGCTTTTGTGGCACGGTGTCTACTTGCAGACCTCCGTTTTTAGCAGAGATAGAAGTCGGATTACAGCTGGTGACCAGGCAGTCTGCCAGTGTGCATCATCCGTTTCTCATGATATATATCAACTGAGCTAAATTTATTTATTTATTTATTTATTTATTTGGTGGAAATGAAACGTGTTGAACTTGCCATGTTGGAAAATGTCTTGTTAGACCCATGCTCATCTGCATCCATTTGTAGGAAGAGCACATGAGTTTGGGAGCATATTTCTGCTCCTGGCTCAAAACTTGCTTTCAGCACAACATAGTGCACCAGACCTCTTGTAAAGATATACAGTGTGGTGCATGTAGCCAGGGAAATAAAGCTAGAAGTGTGTGTAAATTCAGAGCCTGCTTTAGCAGCTCTCGTGTGCCATATGTTGCTCTTGGGGAGAGTAGGATTTCAGCCTAGCAATCAGGCTCCTCGGGGAGACTTTCACTGCCTCTCGGCTGCCCTAGTCAGAGGCTTTGTGTGAAGTTGCTGCTCCTGAACTCAAATGAGGTCTGAACACTGCCAAGGAGGGCTGAACAGCTTTCATGACGTCACTGTTCTGAACAGTGCTGCTTTAAGGGATTTGTTCACATCGGTGTTTGTCTACTCTTTGGGACCTAAGTTTTATATCTTAACATTTCAAGGTGGAAGAGAGGAAGAGAGGAGCCACAATATTAATGCTGTACAGCATCGCTGATTCTACTTTTTAAAGGTTATTATCCTAAAAAAAAAAAAAGATAAATACAGCTAATGTTGCTTTGTGAGTAGCAAAAAATAATTTTTTCTAGCTCTCTCTAGTACCTTTACCTTGCCCTACAAAGCTCATAGTTTCTTTCCTACTTGTGGGGCTAAGTGGCAATGTGTTCAATGGCTCAAAGCTATGTGTTACCTTGATGATTTGTTTATCTCCCTGAACTGATTGATGTACTGACTGCCACCTCCCAGAACAAGAAACGAGTTGGATTTACCCCAATGTGGGGACAGTGATTTATTTTGCATAGCTCTTTATTTTTATAGGATGACTGGGCATTTAGTATATCTGAAATGTCTACTTCCATCTCAAGTATAGTTGAAATTGGCCAATGGATTCAAAAGTTATTAAAGGGGATTAAAAGACAGACAGCATGATCAGATAAGCCTGCTTCATCAGAAAACTAGGCTAAAAAAGGGAAAAAAAAATCTAGTGCAAGGACTCCTGTGATGTCCTCTGCACATCCTGTTTTTTCAGCATCTGCAGTAATTAATACTGCAAGCTCTGATATTTACATATGAGTGATGCAGCACATACTGAAACACTGCTCTCCTCTGCTTTATGTTACACCTAGAATATTGAATGCAGTTATCTCACTGATGTGGCATCAGTCCTCTCTGTCTCAGGATCTGAAATCTCTTGTGCACGAGTGAGGTCAGGCTCCAGGCTATCCATATCTGTACATCCCTTTCCCAAAAGAGAATTTAACTGCCTTGTGTCCTGGTCACTATTCGTGGAGGGGCTGCAAGGCAAGCCAACAGGCTGGCCGTTCTGTATCCATAAGCAGATGATGAGGACTTTGCTTCTTCTCCTGGTCTAGATATGAACATGGACATGCTATAGTTGAGTAAGGATATGAGGTTGTGCCAAATTCAGACTCAGATATGTGTGTGACCATTGTTTTTCACAGTTGGCAACATCTTGCTGTCTAGTAGTTACCAGTTTATAAATCCAAGTTTAAAGGCTCTTATTGATGGGGAAGTCTATGATGTGATGTGCTTGGTCTGTGGATAAGCTAGATAAGAAGTTGCCACTTTGTACATCTCAGAGCAAATTCCAAGAGGAGTGCTGGAAAGGGGCTGGTTAGAACCTGTAATCTGAGTGAAGGGTGATAGGATGAAAGCCAGCCACAGGTTCAAGAAGAGAAGAACAGAATCATTAAGATTGGGAAAGACCTCTAAGGTCATCTTGTCCAATTGTTATCCCATCCCCAACATGCCCACTAAGCCATGTCTCTCAGTGCCACATCTGCCTTGCTCTTGGACACATCCAGGGACAGTGACTCCACCACCTCCCAGGGCAGCCTATTCCAGTGCACCTTTCTTTCTGAGAATAATTTTTTTTCCTAATATCCAACCTGAGTCACCCTTGGCACAACTTGAGGTCATTGCCTCCCATCCTATTGACAAGTAGTTAAAGCCTGTGAAGATATTAAGATCTGGAATTGAATTTGGGGCTAAAAAAAGGCATGTTTTGGGAGGCAGCTATTTAAATGTGACATAAAGACATAAGGGTAAACTTTGGGGTTCTGAATTTTCTTGGCATTTATAACTCGGTTTCTCATGTTCCTGTTTATATAGCAGAGCCAGTACAAATTTTCAAAGCAGACACACAAATCCAGAAATAAAAGGAATATAGCTGTTTGTGAACCTGCCTCCCACACACAATTCCAGTGAACCAGCTGGGCTGCAGCACTTGTCCCTCCCTTCCTGCTTCTCTGGCATCCCCGTCATCTCAGCCCTCATGACACATCCAAGCTGATGAGCATTGCTGAAGTCTGTGAGGCAGATTTCCGGAGCTGGATGGCAATGAACTCCAGTGGTCTGGAGAGTCCACTTTGGTTCCCAGCACCTGGTAGCTTTTGAATATCACCAGGGAAAATAGTATTTATGGCTCAAAATCAACGCTTTGAACTCTTATTTAGAGTAATTCAGTTGAGCTGGTAGACAACACTGTTGTTCAAGGTGATGGATATCGGGTGAAATTCAAAGCTGACAAGGAAAAGATTTCATCTCCTGCATTCTTGGGCTGTCAGACCTCTTGAGTGTCTCTTGACACAGCCCATGGTAAAGCTGCGGGCTTGTCCTTCTCGAACAGGAAGGCAGAGGATGGTCTGCTGGTAAAGCTTCAGAGATCAGGGATGCTTTTCTCTTGCTGGTGGAAAAGGGAAATAACTTCAGATCATTTTGCTATGCGTTCAGTTTGCAGTATGTTTGTCCAGTCTTTAACAGCAAAGTAATTTTGTTTGGGGCCCCTGGGTGCTGCTGTCAAGGAATAAAAAAAGCAACAAAAATTTCTGTGAGCTGGGTTTTAGTTCAGAGGCTTAAAAAGTTTGTGCACACTTGAAAATCCCTCCCTGTCCTTCCTAATCATCTTGGTATTTAACATTATGAAGGAACACTTGGTACCATGCCTAGTTTTCAGGATTAGTAAATTGCTTTGTTGTGTGTGTTAATCTAAAGCCCTTGACTATGCAGCAGAAAATCAGCCCAGTTCCTTCATGGAGAAGTCTGGGAGGAGGGCATTAATCTGGTGTGCATAATGAAACACTGCACTCAGATGGGTCATTATCTGTGCACTGCCAGCCTGCAGGCCGGAAAGGACTGCGCCGCATTGACCCTGATGGCATCAGGTGTGCAGCTGGAGAAAACCTCGTTGTCTCCCAAGGCAGTCAGAGGAGAGCTCTGAAAGTGGCTTGGTGTCAGAAGGCAGTTTTCCTGCTGAAGTCTGCCCTTTCCTTCCCTCCTCCAATCTGCAGAGCTGCTGTCTTTTGGCAATTTGCTTGCTGGATGTAGCTGAGAGTAGGATGGCTTCTGCCCCTGCATTTTGTGGGGTTGGCTTATGGGAGATGTGGGTACACTGTGCTGCCCAGCAGTGGCTCACACCCTAGGTCCAAATAATGCAAGATGCTTTTTTGTGCCTCTACCCACCGTGAGTAGCTTATGTTCTATATATCAATTCCTACCAAATGCTTCCCCCACCCTAACCATCCTCTGAAAACAGCTCACATTCATTGTTTTCTTTTGTTGATGATCTGTAGAGGTGTTTTTTAACTCCTGTGCTGCAATAGGTATGGTCTCATATAGCCTAGCTCTGACAGACCCCCCAATACCAGCTGTCTCCCTTCCTCCATATCCCCATTTGTCTTATGTCTCATTTTGCAACTGCTATTATTTCATCCCTCTGAGGCAACTACTACTAAGGGCTACCTTGGTAATGGATGCTGCCAGACCAGATGCTTAAATATTAAAGGTGGAAAGAGCCAATTTTGCAATTCCTTTATGCAGAACAGACAGTGATGATGATCCAGCTCTTACAGCTGACCAGTGCAGTAAGCTCCAGAGTAAAAACCTGATAGATGCAAGTTAAGCTGAAGTTTTAGCTGGGACTGTAGTTGACAAAGAAGCCAACATGCTCGTCAAACTGGCAATTTGCAGTGGACCACTAAAGGCATTTATAGGAGACTGCACTTTCCTCCGCTGGTATCCTGTGCCTTCTCTAATTTCTGTTCAGTGAGATAAATTTGTGCCTAGATGATCTTATGTATTTGCACAGTTTCCTGAACCTTGACATGCAAAATCTGATGTGAACAGAGAACCCTGTGCCTGGCCCTAGAGACGATTATCTGACCTGTCAATCTGGGCTGTAATCCTTGCAGTGCAGTGTCTCAAGTCACCTGTCTATCTGACCACCTTAATAAATCAGTGCGCGATCGGCTGCAGTTGCTAGAGGTTTGGTATTATCAGAAAGCCTGGTGGCAATATTCAGATACCAAAAGAACAGAAAGTCTTGATTAATGCTGAGTTAGCTGTCTCTTCTCTAATGCTGTTTCCAGTTCAACGCATTTCTTGATAACAGCGTTTGGTCTGAAGGCCTCAGACTTACTGATGGTCACAGATCCAAATACCATCATTTCTAATAAATTATGCTGCCCTATTTCTATGGAGAAGTGCACCAAGGAACAACATCTATAAAAGCAGGGGCAAAATAAGAGCAGCCTCAACAATGAATCATAGCCTTGCTATCCAGAGTGAGAATGAATGTGATTGAAGTGCATTTCCAGAAATGAGATTTGAGGAATGCAAATTTGAGCCTGATGATGTTTCTATATCGTGGACAGCAGCACAGTGAGGCTGGTGCTGTTTTTAGAGGACACCAAATTCCACCTTTTTGTGCCTACATCTCTTCCTGCATCCCTCTTTGCCCACTTATCCCACCTTGGATCTGGTGTAGTTTTGAAAATCTGAGGACAAATAGATCAGCACTATTGCAAAAAGGCACATAATATTTTTTTTACAGGACTGTAGCTAACGATTCCAGAAAATTTTGATGGAATAGATTTAAATGTTCACAGTCTCCAAATTATCATCACTCTGTTATTGCCCTTGAACATTAGGCCAAGTGAGAGAAGTGTGATCATGCAAAGCTCTCAATATCCCCACTCAATCCCAGCTGAGTAAGCTAACACTTTTTAAGATAAAAGTTTGTGAATTTAAAACAATTTCATCTTGCTAGAACTGATCTCTCAAACTAGTGTGCAGTGTGCCAGCAATTGTGTTACTCTTCCAGTGTTCTTATCTTGTCACTATACACTCTGCAGGAAAAGGGGGCTCACTGACCTAGCAATTTCCAAAAATGTTAACTTTCAGTTATGTAAAGTATGAAAATTACCTTCCTTCATTTAAAACTAGTCAGAGGTGAGAGTCTCTTTCTCTTTCTTTCTCTCTCTCTCTCCTTTTTTTTTTTTTTTTTTTTTTGGTAGTAGAAAACAGATCGGAAGACATCTTGCTTCAGAGCATGTAAAAACTAACTGGAAGTCCAGAATCGCTCACTTCTGTCCATTTACAGAATGAAACACAAAAGCAGCCATTTGGACAGTTCAGGTGTTTACTTAAGGTGAAAGTTTTTGCTGTGACAACCTGTGAATTAAAACATTAAAACACAGACTGTAGAGCAGAGCAGACTGTGTGGCACTGCCCATCTGCACATCGGATACCCCTCCTTCTTAATAAGTGCAAGAAGCTGGATATAATGTCACGCAGTCATAATTCTTGGCAATTGGAATAGTTCATATGTTTATTGAAAGCTGAAGCTTTGGAGCATTTATCAGATCTCTTTATGCTTCCTGCATTAGTGCTTGGGTGGTTTTTTGTTTTTTTTTTTAGTTTAGCTCTCAGGCTTCCAAAGCCTGAGGGAAAGAACTGTGTGTCCAGTGGAGTGTTCTGTGGAAGAATAACTGCTGGAAAAAGAAAACAAGTCTGGAAACGCCTACATGGGTAATGCTGTTTAGAGGATTGTTTTTAGGGGTTTTCAGAAGGACAGAGAGAAATCGAAGGTGCTCAAAGTCAGGTTGGATGGAACCCTGGGCAGCCTAATGTAGCGGTTGGCAACCCTGTCCACAGCAGGGATTTGCAACTGGATGGTCTTTAAGGTCCCTTCTAACCCAAGCCGTTCTATAAAACTCCTCCAAAATAGGAGGATGTGAAATAGAAGTGCTACTTGTGAGATTCTTCTTCCCTTGGAGGGAAAGTGGGCAGTGGTGGACTGAGGTGTTGGAACTTGATGATCCTTGAGGTCCCTTCCAACCCAACCCTTTCTATGACTCATTCTATAGCAGTGCTTTCTGACTTATGAAAGTGTATTGAACTCAACTGTTGGCCTTGGGATATTATTTAGGATCTGGACTGAGGTTTGGAGCCATGGCTTGTAATAGAGGACACTGCAAAGCAGCTGGGACCATGGCAGGGTTTCTAACTGGGCAAAGCACATCTCAGTATAAGGAGGTACAAGGGTGCTCCAAGTTTCCCAGCTCTCATGATCCCATCACCCTGAATGAGCCAAGCAGGGCTGGTTTTGTCCTTAGGACAGTGATATAGTACACAATTTCCACTGGGATGAAATTCCTTCTTGTAATAAATGCCCTATTTAAATAATCAAAGTCCCAGAGATGAGATGCAACTGGCCCATTTGCCCAAGAGAGTGTTTCAGCATACTTTTACCCAACAGTTGTTCTGAGATCAAAAAGACTTGGCATTGCACTGTTTCCTGGATAACACGCCGTCATTATTTATTCATCTGAATCAAAGTGCTTGATGTTTTCATGCAATCAGTTAGAGCTTTATCATCTGCCTCCTTTTTTTTTTTTTTTCTCCAGATTTGTTGTATTTCAAGAAAGTTTTGAAGCTATTGCAGTGGGAAATTGATGGCTTCAGTGGCAGCTTGCTCATCCTTTATCTGTTGTTTTTTTTTTTAATAATTCAATTGTTGCTCATTAAAGCCTCCGAAAGATCCTTGTCTTTATTTAAACGTTTTGTGCTTAGGTGGTAAACTAAAGGTGACTTTTAGAAATAAAGCATGTTTTCCTGGGTTTTAATAGGTACTGCCACATTTATTTCTTTGTGATTTTACAAGATATCTTCCATAAGAACAAAGCCAAGTAGTTTCAATATATATATTGATGTCAGTATCAAAATGGCTGTGGTAAGTTCATTTATTTTAATATATACTTTGGAAACGCAATCAGAAGGATGTCAAGTCAGTAAGTGAACCAGCAGTGGGATATGGTGATGCTGATTTCTGGCCTGTTTCCCATCATTCTTAGAGAAAAAGTATTATCTTATCCTAGAAAACTGTGATTCTCCATGAGAAATCTGTTCCCCTTTCATCTGGGAGGATTCTTTATTATAGAAAGAAATTTGTACCACAGGTGAATGCTGTTTACTGAAGTGCTGCTCTTATTGGAAAGGCATCTTTCCAGAGGTTAAGTGAGGAAATTTGCAGTCAGCTGTTCCACAGGGCAGGACCTGCTGCTCTCCTTTCCTCTTGAAGGGTTGGTTTCATGCAGAACCTGCTCTTCCACAGATCCCATATCACTGCTGTGATTTCATATGCATGTTTTCCTATTTTAAAAATGTCTTCTTATCTCCTGCTTTTTGTGTAAAATGTCCTCGCAAACAGGAGTGAGGATTAATTAGTAACTACAGAGGGAGCCACAAAATCAGTTGCCTTCAAAGAACTTCTAATAAGGAAATTAAACTAATTTAAAAAGAAAAAAACTACCCAAGAAAAAAACATAAGAAAAGAAAAGACAACCAAAATACATGTTTTCTCTGTCTGTAGTCAGCCATAGGAGTCTTGGCTGTTACTTGGAAGGGTTTTCTGACACAGAATTGTAACCCTTACACATTGTCTTACTGGTGCTCAGCTGGGCATTATCTGCAAATGTACCAGACAATACAGAAAAGAAAATGAAACAAAATAAAGCAAAAAATGGACTTGATGGGCTTATTCTGACCATTCACACTGCAGGAAGGCCTGATCCCCAAGCTGATTGTGCTTCTTTATAAAATTAATCCATAAGATTTTCTGCTCATAAATAACTGTGAAATGATTGAACTTTAAAACATCAGACCTCTCATGTGCTAAACCTCACGGAAGAATAATCTCTTGATAAGTTCAGTTTTAAAGCAACGGAAGCATAGATGATTGCTATTCTATTTTTAGACATGCGCAGTAAACCGTTTCCATTTGGTTTATAGTAATGTTAGGTGAAGTCAGAGCCTCCCAATGAAGAAGGAGATGTGAGAATGTGAAGGAACATCAAGGGTCATTGGGGTAAGCAGCTCTGGCCCAGGTTTGGAGGCAGTTTTAGGAAGGAGTTGGGCACAGATTGCATTTGCCAAGGCAGAGAGACGATGCAATGAGTGAGATACTGACATTCACTGACACTTGTTGAATGTTTATTGAGGCTGAACAGTGAATGTGAGCACAGAGAGGCAATGGCTGGTGTGTTTCAGCAGTGGCAACAATGGCAGTGGCCACCTCTGCTGGTGCACATTTTTGCAAGTGCAGCATGCAGGCTCTGGTTCATCACTGGAGACCATACACAGCTAAAGGTGGAGCCTGTGTTGAAAAATAGTGTTTTGCAGCTGAGAATTTCCTCTACCAAACAGCGTTATTGTGCTCTTTGCATTGGTGTCCTTGTGTTTTGTGACATTTGGTTGTGGATGCTCCATCCCCGTAGGCATTCAAGGGTAGGATGTGGCTCTGGGCAGCCTGGTCTGGTGGTTGGCAAACCCTGCACATAGCTGAGAGTTGAAACTAGATCACTGTGATCCTTTTCAACCAAGGCTGTTCTATCATTATGTAATTCTATTATTTTACATGGTCTGTTGCCAGCTCCATTGCTTTGAGGGGATGGAAAAGGGAAGGGTAGGAAGAGTCATATTGTAGCTCAAGGCTACCATTCAAAGCTGAAATCTGGTCTGTTTTTACCATTTCTTCCAGGATGTCTTCTTTAACTTCTTTGTATTCTTTGTAACTCACTGACTTGGTGATCATGTGTGATGCACCACTTAAATGATGGACCCTGGAGAACGTGACAATCCTTGAGAAATGGACCAGGGCAAACTGTAATTTCACCCAAATTTGTCTCTTCTATTTCCTCACGCACATTTCTGTCCCCTCTGGCAGCAGAGATGCACTGCAGAGAACTACAGTCCAAGATAGTTTTTATGTATTTAGCTCTGCAGGTTTTGGCAATATGTTTTGGAATGGGATTAAAGCTAGGGAAGCATATTTTGGAACCAGTCTAAACACAAGTGTGTGGAAAGAGAGAAACTGTGATCTAGCACTTGTTCTGCTTTGTCATGTTCTGCAAAACCAGCCCAAGACTGGATTAGGAAACTGACTGAAAACCAGGATGGAGGGTCACTGTCAACTATTTTGCATTGTTTCTTCATGGTCTTTAGGAATACTGGACGGCACAAGACAGGTATTTTATTCTGCTTTTAAAAATATTAGCTCAGAACAGCTTTTGTCCGCATAACTGCACAGTCCAGACCCCAACCACCCCTTTAGACTGTAGAAGTGAAACATGAGGCAGAACAATCTTTTCCAGATACCCAAGTTAAATGGTTTGCCTGGCATACTGGGCAAAACTGAGTGACTGTGTTTCTGGGAACATTGACTAAATGTAGGTAGTTTGTTACAGCTGAAGATCTTTACTGCATGTTATAAAATAGTAGTGGGCACTAGAAAGCTATTGTAGAAATGAAAGCTGTTTTTGAAGTGTGTGAGTTTATCATCTACAGGAGTGGAACAGCCCCAGCACTCTGCTGTTTTTTACCTTGTGTGTAGAGATATCTGGTTCTATTTTCCCCTAGAAAAGTTAAGCAGAAGAAAAGTTAACACACAACACACACCTTGAATTGTGTTCCACAGTGATCTGAATTATAGGGAGATGGGTTTCAGTTCAGATGACCCTGCTCTGTCAGAGGAAAAGCAGACCTGCAAGTGTAGACATTGACTTCACAGGTTCCTATCTACATGCCAATACCTAAATTTAGGTGTCCTAATCAACAGATTGAATCATCGGTACCTTCTTTAGGGTCTACAGCACTGTTTCTTTCACTTAAGTAGACTTGTAAAACAGGAGAGGTGACTCATGTCCTGACAGTGTCTACCTCTCCCTGAATGTTTAACATCCTGCATTTCTTTGGTTTGGCGAGTCAGTTCCACTGCATCAAAGAAGATAGATATTAGCTGATTCCCTCTGTACTGTGTATGAGGCTATTTCATACAAGTTTCATATTCAGTGCATATATTTACAGCCAAAAACTTCTATACTACGTTGTTTGTCCTGTCCAAACTGAAGAACTATAATGCAGGGTGGATAAACAGTGTACAGATGAGTAAAATGTACTAAAATACTAAAATACTAGCCCTTGAATAAAAATTATGCCCTGGATAAAATCTTCCATTTTCACATCAAATCTTTATTTTCAGTAGATGTCATCCCAAGAAAGAAAAAAATAACTCTGAATGTTCAAGCTGCATAGTCTCTTCTGTATCATTTCAGGACCATGTCAGAGCAGGGGCCATTAAACTCACAGCAATAATGTCTCTTGGGATCTCTTACCTTGCCAGAATTCAGTTGGTATGGCCCAGAAACTGTTCTGGCACGAGTGGTGATTAGAGCCAAGAGAGTGGCTGAGATATTCTTTTGGTGTATTCATAACTGCTGTTATTATAATATTGTTATTTTTTAAAAGTAGCATGTTTGTTTGTTTTGTTGTTTTTGTTTGCTTTTTTTTTTCTTTCTTTTTTTTTTTTTTTCCTTCAGGAAGTGCAAACAAATTCCTAAATTATGGAGCTAGTGCATTTTCCATTTAGGAACTGTCCTGCCATAGCATCATCAGATGTTTCTCTTTCACAGGCCACTTGATGTATTATTTTCTGTTTTACTCACTGACTGTTTGGTCTTGTAAGCTAAATTAAGCAAGAAGCCACAACGGGAGCTGCAATACTGGGCCACTATTGTGTGCTTCCAATGCATTGTGCCTCAGGCCCAACTGAGTATTACCAACCACTCAAGCATGCATTGTTGACACATAAATGCATATTTGGATGTAGCTTGTTAGTAAATGCAATGTCTCTAGCAGTTTTAGTTGGATGATTATAGTATTTTTAATTCAGACAAAATGCCATGACTTTTGAAAAATATTGTTTGTGCAATGCGTTATTCATTCTTGAAAAAATATCCTATGTGAAAAGATGAGGAAACTATATGGGGAGAAGGGAAGGGTGGAATATTCAGGAGACGGATGAGGTTCTCAGCTGCATGAGTCTTTTTGACATCCGTGAGACATAGCCAAAATCACTCCTGGTGATGTGACTCATATACCTCTACAATCTGTGTTCACCACTGTTTAGATGCTCTTTCAGATGTGCTTTAGGTTTCGTTTAGTGTCAGGAGAAATAAAGTTTAATTCAGATAACTGGCTGGCGAAATTTAGTAGTGAGTAGAAGGCAATCTTGGTGCTAATGGTTAAGGCTACAAAGTATGAAGAGGAACAAGAACAATGAACCTCTGGCTCCTCTGCATCCTTGCTTGTATCTGCCTCATTTACATAATGGTTTATGGCGTTATGTAATTCAAATCAAATAGCTGTCAGTAGGCACCAGTTTCCCTTTGCATCTTTTCCATGAAGCTGAGCTGAGTCGCTGCATTTGAAAGGAATGGCAGAAATGAAATAATTCTGTCTCCCAGACACCAGGACTCTGACCCACCACCTGTTGCAGTCAAAGGAAATGTTCCCCTTGGCTGATGTGAGGTGAGGATTGCACCTCAGTAAGCTCTTAGCTCTGATTCTGAAACTTGGCAACCATACACAGGCAGTTTTCAATTGCAAACAGGCAGAATATCCCTCCTCTTTGGACAGCAATAATCTGTCTCTCAAGAGGAAGATCTCCTCCCTTCCATCAGAGTGAAAGATCCACTGGCTTTATCCAAATAGTATTCTCAAATTTACGATGCCTTGAATAATGGATCAAATCTTCCGTATATCCCAGCAAACATTTTCTCCATGATGGAGTCCCTGTTTGTCCTTCACTTGTCTCTATTTCCATTGCTGAGAAAGGTAATTTTGCCAAGTGCACTTCTAAACCTGTGCCTTTTAATTTTTCTTTTCTCTGCCTCTGCGAAAAGCACTGAAAATGTGTGTAGCTGGGGCTCCTTTAGCACCCAGCGTCACACAAACCCATAGAGAAATAAGAACCCTCCTACCCTTGACTATGGGAACCTACTTTGATAGACAGAAATGCATTGCAGGATGATTAGGAAGGTAAGGTAGCTGTGCCAAAATCATGAAGGATTGGTGCAAATGTCATTTGGAGGGCTCAGTAGACAGGGAGAGGTCTGTGGAAGGGTTGTGTTGGCTTGAAATAAAGTAGATAAGAGGAAAAAGATGATTTTCTCAGCGGATGGATAAGAAAGGGACTGAGGTGGAGGAGGCTGGGAAGTTGGGTTTACTGTTGGTGTACAGATGGGATGGGAGTATGGTGAAGAACAGTGGTTGTGGAAGGTCAGTGGTTGCAGCAAAGTGCTGCTGACACTGCAGATGGAGGAGCTCTTGGCATGGCTTGATGTCTCACCTCACGTCTGCTGCCTCCTATCACTTGATGTTGTGTGGTTTGGGTCTCTCTCACTTAGCTTTTCGTGAGCCTTCTCAGCCTCTTTCTGTTTCCTCTCACCTGAAAGGAGGAAGATGTCACACCATTTACTCTTACGGGTTTTAGAATTGTCCGTAGGATCCTTGTTGGAAGGGACCCTTAAAGGTCACCTAGTCCAACTCCCAGAGTCTGAAGTTCAGCTACTGGATCATATTTGTCTTTAAGTCCAGTGCTGAAATTGTAAAAGATGCCCTGGCTTTTGCTTACAGAGCTTCATCCCTCTTTTTTTTTTTCAATGTAGACATATCAGTTCTAGCGATGGTTTTACCACTCTGTTGGTTTTCTCTCCTGATGAATGTCTCTCCATAGCTTAGATGTGAGTAATCAGCCATGCCTTACTTAGAACCTCATCTTAATTGGACTTTTCCCTCTTCTCAAAGCATACAACCAGGCTTTTGGTGGCCAGCATATAAAACCTACCTTCTTTCAACAGCATAACTACCCCATAATGGCTTTAGAATATGTTTTAATAGCTGTTTTACAACTTCCTATATCCGTTAGAATGTCTTTACAAAACACTCTGTGAGTAAAATGAACCTGATTTGATATATTTTATTCATGTGAGTGTTCAGAGCACCTAAAATTGTGGATTACATTTGGCATAATGTGGAATTCTCCTGTAGATTTCTTATTTCTTCTTCAAAACCTACAGACTGTGTCCTTAGCTGAAAACATTTGGTTTTCTTGGTAGCTCTTCTTCAAGATCTGTTGATTCGGAAGAGCAAAGGAGATTTTCTGAAGGCTGAGTAGTTTATAGTAAAATAACTCGGAGACCAATCTTTAGTTAATTAAAATAGACATGAAAACATGTTGGGTGCAGAGAATTAAAATTTTCAGCAAAATACAGAGATGTGCATTGGTAACTATGAAGCACTGTTTCCCTCTGGCTTATTTCTATCATTCAGTCACAGCATAAATTGAAATAAAAACACCTGCAAAGAGTCATATTATTTTTAGCTCACTAAAAATATACATTTTATCATAAGAGAGGCCTCAGTGCCAGCATTTAATTCTTGGCATAACATTTGTCATCCCCAAATACTGTTTGAATATTGGGCAGAAATCTTCTGAATTAATTTCCTTTTAGCACAAGTAAGCTTTCTGAAGACTATCTTATCAGTCGCTGCTAAAGTCAAAATGCCATGATTCTGGTGAGTGAGATGCCAGCAATACTCATTGAACTGGATTTAAAAGCAGATGCCCCATAGTCAGAGCTGATTGTGATGGAAGGTTTGTGGGGTGGTAGTTCTGAGATTTTGGGTTGGACATTTTGTGTTGTTGTTGTTTTTTCCCCATTGATGTGAATGCAGTGAGTTCTCCCACTTATTTCTGCCCTCAGTCGTCATGCTTGGTGAATAAACAAGGCTTGTTTTAGGAAATCTGTGTGCTTTGAGATGTCATATCAACCTGCAGGCTGGCTTTGTGACGTGGGCAGCAAGAGGAGCTCTGCCTCGTAGCTCCTCCTGCGTCAGCCAGGGCTCTTCTCAGTGCATTTTCTGGAAGCTCTCCTTTAAAGGCTATAAATGTGGCAGCTGTTTGCATCAGATTTTTGTGGAATGCCATCGGGAGCCTGCCTGGTTCTCAGCAGGTGTTGGTATCCCCAGATCTCTGCTACATTTGGCAGCATCTCTTTTCTTGCTTTTGGGTGAGGAAATAGAGTTTTGCATTTTACTTTGAAACTTCAATAACAACCTCCTTGGTGCCCACCCTTTGCTCTGAAGGTATTCACTTTAAAGGCTCTTTATATTTTTAATCATAGAGTAGTTAAGGTTGGAAATACCAATAAGATCAACCCGTACCATGTGTGGCAGGAAATCATTGTGTATGGTCTTTGCAAAATTATTCCAACTGGAAAAAGAACACAAACCAGGTTTAAGCAGAAGTAATGAATGTGCAGGCAAAATTCCAAGGGCTGTATTATTGTGTTCCCCCTTGTTTTGATGTGAGCACAGAGTGTGTATCAAGAACAAGTAAAAATTTCAATAAGAATTTCCTGCAATGCCTCCTTGCTGGGGGGGAGTGAAATGGAGTATAAATATAAGTGAAGCAAATCTCATGAGATACTATGTTGATGATCAGTAAAATTATGAACAATAACACTCCTGTAGGCTCTTAAACTTTATGTAGAAAGTCCTCTTTTAAATTTCAATTGCAAGCCATTGAAGCCATTCCATGAAGCCATTCCTTACTTAGTGGCTGGAAGAAATGTTTCATGTGGTCCAATATCACTTTGCATTTCTTCGTAAAGTTTGTGTGTGTGTATGTACATGAGTATGTAAATTTGTGCATAAAAATTTGTGAATGTAGATTGTGAAGAGATTCACTGTAGTATCCAGTGACATTAAATTGGATGTGTCATTGTAGTATTCTTTATTTCCCTTACCTATTAGTTTCATGTTTTGCAAGGCTCTGCAGGTCAAAGGAAAATGCCAGGGAGAATATATGGAAAAAAGGAAAAAAAAAAAAGAGAGAGATGACAGTACTCCTTGTATACTCAAAAATTTGAAAGGAAACCATCCTCATGGCTTTTGTTACCACAGCAGTTAGGAATGCAAAGTCTGTATTTATTCTCAAACATTTCTTAAACAAAAGGTGAACTTCAGTCTCCCATTTCTTATTTTGTAAGGTTTAGATCTAGCAGAATCACAGTTGAGACATACCTGCTACCATGTGCTCTCATCCATCATCCTGACCTATGGTCAGTGGTTGCTTCTTGAGAAGCATTCTGGAGTTCAGAATGGTTGGATGGATAAAATCCTACTTGAGACAAGTGTGTCTGTTTGTATACAACCTTTATTTTATGAATTGTGTTTTCACTGTTGACCCTCAAGTCTGGCTTCTTTATAATGGTTCTCAAATGTGTGAAATGTGTATGTCCCTGATACTCCTGTACCAGTCAAGAAATCATGTGCCACCATGCAATTAGGAGAGAAAAGCAAGAAAAGCCAAGGCTTCTTTGAAGCCCGGGTGTAGTGCATAGCAAAGACCTTAGTCTCATTGTCCCCCACTGCCACTGGATGATGGGACCTCCCCACAGATTTTGTCAGCATCTCAGGCCAGGATAAAGGATTGGCAAATGCTAGGATGGCAGTCTGAGCCTGCAGACCCCATGCAAGAGCATCTGCAAGGATCTGGAGGTGAGCAGGACCTACTTTTTTTGCATCCCATTACCCAAGTGACCAAGTATCCCATAGCCCAGGTGACAGTCAACCATCCACAAGAGGCAGGGCATACATGTCTTGTTTGGAGAGCCCAAAAGGTCTTTTTAGCTGGGATGGGTGAAGCCTATGAGAATAAGGCAAAGCTGTCGTGGAAAAAGGCATTTATCTCACTGAATAAATACAGACACTAGCAGTATATCTGTACTTTTCCCACTTCTTGCTGTGCCACAGAAATTATGCTTCTCAGGGCTTTGTTTTCTTATGCACATTTTGTTTACCTAACTAGTGCATTTTTTATCAGTGCAAACCGATGTTAACTGAATTTAACAAAGACAAGCAAGAGGGAAATGTTCATTCTGTGCATGGTGATATCTCAGAAACAATGTGTTTGGAAGCTTTGTACTTCAAAAATATGCCTGAGAGGGATGGAAAAATCCAGGCTCATATTGTAAAAATGTGAGTCACAATAGCTATTATCTCCTAAGAAATGGCATTCCAGCTCTTTGATTCAGCCACTGATGATTTCCCTTTTTAAGTTGTGGTGTTTTCTTACCCTTTTAAGAAACATCTGGGTTAACCCCGTCTATTTGTAGAAATGTTTGCAATTCACAGATTAAAAGGAATTAGACATAAAAAGGACAAGAAATCATCTTGTCCATTTCCTGAAAGCATATGAAATTGAAGAAGAATTATACTAAACATATATATTAAAGTGTAGATATTGTAACTTATGTCAAATTAAAGTCAAGATTTTTCAATTGTAAGGATGCTGGAAAATGCAGTTTGTTTTGGGAAAAATAAATGGAAGAATATTGAAAGCTCTTATGAAGTTTGTGTAGCATTTTTTTACTTTGTTCCTAGTAAGCTAACTATCTGGAATTTGCATTTTAGGTTGAAAAGATGTGGTTTTCAGTTCGAAGTTGATTATTTTATTGAGCAGAAATAATTATCAATTATTAATAATTAGAAATTCTGATTTTGATAATTCTTTTGTGGCAATTTTATCTTCCTAACAATCCCCTCTCCTCTCCTCTCCTCTCCTCTCCTCTCCTCTCCTCTCCTCTCCTCTCCTCTCCTCTCCTCTCCTCTCCTCTCCTCTCCTCTCCTCTCCTCTCCTCTCCTCTCCTCTCCTCTCCTCTCCTCTCCTCTCCTCTCCTCTCCTCTCCTCTCCTCTCCTCTCCTCTCCTCTCCTCTCCTCTCCTCTCCTCTCCTCTCCTCTCCTCTCCTCTCCTCTCCTCTCCTCTCCTCTCCTCTCCTCTCCTCCCTCCCCTCCCCTCCCCTCCCCTCCCCTCCCCTCCCCTCCCCTCCCCTCCCCTCCCCTCCCCTCCCCTCCCCTCCCCTCCCCTCCCCTCTCCTCTCCTCTCCTCTCCTCTCCTCTCCTCTCCTCTCCTCTCCTCTCCTCTCCTCTCCCCTTCCTTCCACTTTTTTTCTTAAATTTTGATGAGTTCCGTTGTGAGAACAAGAATTTGAAGAAGTCTTTGAAGAACTCTAAGAAGGATGCTGAATATTCTATGAATATTCCATTTCTTGATTAAGCAACACCCGTGAAAACTGTCACATTTAGCAGAGACGTTCCACACATTCTCTTATTATCTAATCAAAGTACTTGGTGTCCCTTGTGCTATTTTGACATGCATCCACCTCCTGTACAGAGCGGGCTGCAGAAGTGGCTGGGCTGAGGCAGGCTAACGGAAACACTCATCCCATCATGACACAGCTCATGAATTGTGAATGGGGCCGTGCACAAGTTCACCATGGGTGTGATTGTCACTGCCCTCCTCTAGCATAGCACAGCTCGTAGTCAGAAGAGGGCTATGTGGACTAATTCTGCACTCCCACCAGTCTTACGCTAGTGAGACCTCATTATAAATCCTCATGGTGTTCTCTAGTAATTAAATAACAGCCTAGTTTGATATTTCTATGTAAAGCTAAGCATAAAGCTCTAGGTTTCCAATAACAAGAGTATTTCCTTGGGTTGGAGGATGTTGCCTAGCCCACCCTCCAAGGCACTAGAAGCAGGTGATGTCTAAGCACCTGCAGATGGCTAGGGGTATTAACTTCAGTGGTTTTGATTCTTTACAAGCTCAGGCCAGCCACAGAGCCTATCTTGCATTGGCATGAGTTCTACATATGGGCAGGAATACATAAGATCAGGCCACAGCGTTCTTCAGGCTGGTAGTTAAAAGTAGTGAAAACATACATAGTCTTTCTGGCATGCACCCGGGTCCTACAGCCAAGGGATTTTCTTAGTCAGAGGCAGTGTCTTTCTTTTTAAAACCATTAATGAACCTTTTGCTATTGGATTTGTCTCATGGCTTTGTGAATCTTTGTCTTTTTTGACTTCTACAGCAGTTGGTGTGAACAACTTCTACAGAGTAACTCTACATTGTGTGGAAAGTGGCTTGCTTTGTTTCAGACTGGCTTCTTTGTAATTTCTTTTGAAATTCCTCCGGTCATACGATCACTTTTTCCTTATGAGAAAAAGTGGACTACTCACTGTCTTATCCGCTCTCGTGATTATCTGGACTTCAGCTGACCTCCCTGTGTAATCTCCTCTCTGCTTAGAGGACCTGCTGTGCTTTCTCAGGAGTATCGATTGGTCACGGTTGTTTATTGTCCCCTTTAGCACAGTGACAGGTATTGCTATCAAGAAAAAACGTCAAAATGACAGCAATAACAACAAAAAACCTCTGAGAATTCCTTGATGCCATGCATAGAAAGTGAAATTCTATTTGCGTTCATGGTGCTCCATTGCAAAGCTGAGAGCATACAAAAATTCAGCTTGTGGGAAAGCTTCTAATTTCCTGTTGTTAAAACAGCTGATGAGGGAGGAGAGGGAAAAAGAATGAAGAGAACAGCTACATAAAGAAGAATGCTAGAAGACACAAATTCCAGGAAGTTCTTATTCTTTTTTGGCCTGCTTGTTGAGACAAGTGGTAATGCAGAGTATAATGTACAGACTCCAGTAAATCATTCCTGTATGATAGGTTGTGATCAATGAGAATTTAATGAATTCATTTCAAAAAGAAGTCAGAAAAGAAAAACAGTACTTGTTTGAAAGAGTGCTTTACTCAAATAAATTGAGTCAATAAATATGCTATTTGTCATGCAGAGTCCAGTTAAAGTCTTGTTTGCTAACAAAAATGCTGTCATCACAGAGCCTAATAGAAGCAAACTATCTGGAACTATCCACTATAAATAGACAAATGCCATCTGAAAGCAGAAAACAATTGCAGCTGAACAAAGAGTTGTATTCTGCACACACTGACAAATGCAATAGGGTGGCCCCACCTCAAAAGCTACGGTGTTGTTTATTACTTTGCTTATGGTCTGATTTCCTACCTGGTGATACGCCAAATAATAATAATAATTTTAAAATAATATTTTTCTTCTGTGGAGTGTGTTTTAATTGTTGCGTAGTGAAGATTTCTTTTGATAGAAGAAGCACACCAGTTAAGTTACTATTGAATTTCAAAACACAGCTTCAGTGAACTTGAATGGATTTGTGCAGGCTGTTAGAACAGCGAAAAGCTTCATCCCTTTTCAAACAATTGTTATATTAATTTTCACAGTTATCCATGTTATTTAGTGCAGATGTAAGAGGACTTTTTGTTCTGCTGCATTTTTCACACTTGTATTTTGTTCCTATAAGTTGAAGAGATGTGGCACTTCTCACTCGTTTTTAGTCTGTTGGGGATTGGAAGTGTTAACAGTGAAGCTCCATCAACCCAACATGGTTAAAGCTCACAGCTCCGGGTTAGATGTCCATATCAATACTGGATACAGTCAGCCTGGTTTTCAGATATGATGAATGGGCAACAGGGGCTTCACAGCGTCTTAGAAGCTTGGAGTGCTCTCATGAAGGTCCCAGGGCTTTGCTAGGCACATTTGGGCTTCCAGCATCCTGTGGATTGTAGGGTGTGGAGAAGAAGGAAATACTCAGAAGTTCTGCCACACATCAGGAAGATGGTTATTTTCTATCCCCAAAGGAAAATAAATGCTGAAAAATTGCATTGCAGAAGCCTAAGACAGAGATTATGAAGAACTTCTGCGTGATTTAAGAATCTGAACTTGACCCTTTGCTTTTTAAATTTGGAATAGAACAGCTGGGGCATTTTTAGAGTTTGCATCATGTGGCCCGAGATCGGTGGATTTAAATCTGCCCTGCAGTCATCTGCACATTGTTCATCCACTCCCAGAGCTGCATTCTCAGAAATGAGTTAGGAATCCAATCCCTGTGACTTTCAGTGAAACTTAAGCTTGTATGAATGTAAATTACTCTTTACATATGACTGAGGCTCCCAAGTGACTTAAAAACTCATGAACAGTCCACAGTAATCAACAGAGTCTTTTTAGCTCTGATCACAGAGTGATTGCTAATTGAAATAACAGTTCAAATGTTTTGTTTTCCTTTATGTTCTACTGACCACATCAGAATAGATGAAGAGTTTCCTGGTAATCAATAGCCTACAAGTTATTGCTTAGCGTGTTTGTTTTTCATTCTGATGGCTTAGTTCTTGCTTTGCTCTTGTCGCAAACCTTTGGTCCTTTTTGTTTCAGCTGTTTCCACTACTTGGAGAAAAGACCAGTATAGACAAAGCAGGATGAAAAGATGGCTGACTTCTTGTTACCACCGGGTACTAACAGCTTCCACCGGTTCACGCCCGAATCCTTGGCTGCTATTGAGAAGCGAATTGCAGAGAAGCTTGCTAGGAACGCGAAGCAGGAGTACAGAGAGCAGCTGGGCGAAGAGGAAAAACCTCAGCCTCAGTTTGATTTGCAAGCGTGCAAGAAGCTGCCTGATATCTATGGGACTGTTCCTCCAGAGCTTATTGGAGAGCCACTGGAGGACATTGACCCCTTCTACAATGATCGCAAGGTGAGCATCAGCAACGCGCTCTGTTTCTTAGCGTTTGCTGAACCATAGCTTCTTTCTTTGTGTTGAGGGCTGTTGTGATTGTCTTCTTACAGTCAGTAAATTTTTTTTTTTTCCCAGATTTTTGGCATGAGTAGGTCTCCCAAAAAACATGTGAGCAGTGAAGAGGGATAAAAATCATAATTAAGACCTGAGTGTTTTCGAGTGACACTGATTATGAATATACATCATCTGAAAAGGCAGGGCAGAGCGATAGCTGAAGGAAGCCAGAAGTTTTTATCTACTGTATCTTTCATCTTCATGAGATTTGACTCTTCACAGATCTGCTGGCCTTTTGAGTCCCTTAATTGAACTTGGATTTTGAGTCTTGGGTCTGAAGTAACAGGACTAATCTGCTCGAGTGTCAGCTAGTGCTCATCACAAGGTGGGAAGCACCTCCACGGCCATTTTGAATGGCAGTGTTTTTTCTGCTGAGGAATGATTTAACTCCATTTAAGATTATCAAAACAGAGCTGAAAAGATACGTGAGTGGTTCATTCAGTGAGTGGTTCATTCTGGCACTTTGCAGAAGAGTAAGCTTCATCCCAAAATGTGCATCACCTGATGAAGTATCGCGTGTAGGCTGGATCAAAGCCACAGCAGTGCAAACAGAATCTGTCAAAAGGCTGTTGACAGCAGAGCGGGGCTGGTTACTTACTACAGTTCATTCTCCTTTCCAAACATTTTGCAACGTAGAGGATAAAATAAGACTTGGAACCTCGGATTATTTTTAGGAAGCTTCATTTTCTTTCAGGCACTGATGTTCTTGGTTTTGGGCTAAGCTACTTCCTATAAACAAAAGATTAGTATGACCATGGTGATACTTCCATTAAAACGGTGTCAAACAACTACAGAATTAAAGTTAAATGGACATGAAGAAAGACCTGGAAAGCCAAGAATTAACTTACAGATATTTATGGCTCTGCTATCACCGTGCACAAGCATGGAGTACAGATTTGGAACTTTAGGATCACAGAGGTCTTAGTTTCAAGTGGGTGACTTGCTTAAGAGTTTATCTACTGAGTGGCCTGATCCTTTATCTGAATGAATATTAGTCCTTCCAGGCATGAGTGGGCATTTTCAGAGCTGTGTAATTGGGTCAGAATCCAGTTCATCTTTGCTTTGGATTTAAGATAACTCAGTATGTGTTTCCTGTCTCCACATTAATATGAACAGTGACAGTGCCTCAGTGCCTGGGTTAGATCCTCTTGTAGAGCTGTGCCTCATGGAATCTTACAGGCATTAAGATTGGAAAAGAGCACTAAGTTCATCTAGTCTGACCACCAGTCCATCACCACCATAGCTTCTTGAAAGATGAATTGAGAAATGTTGGCTGAGAGGAGTAACCTCCGCAAGGTAGGGAAGATGGAGTAACAGCACAGCAGTAGAGAAATGGCATAAAAGTCTCTCTAAAGCATTTTAGTCTCTATGTCATCATTCACTGTTGAAAAGCTAGTCCTATTATGGAGGTAGGACTAGGAAGGGGAAGTATGAAAGGATCCTGTAGGCAGTGAAGAAAATAACTTCATGGAGTGGAAAACAATTTGGGGATTTTGGATGGAGTGAGGAAGAGGTTTGGGATATTGACAGGAGTTCTCTGGGAAAATGGGATGGTAAAAGCCTAATGTCAGTGCAAATATTGAATGTTCTTATTCTCTGTTTTCTTTTCCAGACATTTGTAGTACTGAACAAAGGGAAGACAATATTTCGATTTAGTGCCACTCCTGCCTTGTATATACTTAGTCCTTTCCATCCAGTCCGAAGAGCAGCAATTAAAATTTTGGTACATTCATATCCTTTCTGTTGATTTTCCTCCTAGTGTATTCTATAATATTATTTTTAAACACAGAAAGTGCAAAAGCAGTTAATTTAATTACGTTGTTTTAGATTTTTCTGATGCATTTGTTTGTATATACAGAAAAACTTGATTTTTTTCCCCTTGTTATATCGCAATTTGAGCTATGACTGTGATTATATTATGGTACTGTGAGCCTCTCTTGAGAGTTTGATGAGATTTAGTTTTGAAAGGTGTGACGTGTCTGACCATGGTTGGGAAAGAGTCAGAAGATGGAAGGAAAGTAGTGCAATACCTGAGGCAGGGAAGGAGCTGTGAGGCTGGAGCATGTCCAGGGAGATGTGCACCATGGAAGAGCTTTGCCACTGAGGGCTTAAGCAGTCTCTCCCATGAGACTCTGTGACCATATGCAGACAAAATTTAATCTTGAATTGCCTCAGAATAATTTTTTTTCTGAAAGAAAATATTTTCAAGCTTGTTTTGTTGTTTTGTTAGTTTTCTTTTTTTGTGCAACTTGCTACCCAGCTAGGAATGAGTAGTGTGCATGAGTGACCCAATAGTGATAATTCAAAGACTGTACATGGTGATGTGATGACTGTGTGGCATTTCAGTGATGGAAATCCCACAGCTGCAATGCCCATGTCTGTCAGAGAGAACTAACACTAAGCAAGTAGCCTTTTAGAATCACTCATTTGTTATAAAATTTTGTGGAGAAAAGCAGGGGAATAAACCAGATTCCAGAGATCCGTGCAGTGGGGAAAACATAAAAAGTGGGAATATAGGTGTTCTAGCAAGAAGAGAAATAGTTAAAAGTGATACAATCGCAATATGGCAACAATAATTATATGCAAAAAAATGAGTATGTGATATCATCTAATGTGTTTTTACAGTTATGAAGGAAAAACATAGCATTTTGCAGAGGAATTTGTTTCTGGGTCAGGTTACAACAGTGCAGCAGACAACAGACTCTGCATACCCAGAGCCTAACAGTGTTTACGAGGTATGGTTACACCAGCACAGCTTTGCTGAAGTTCTTGATTTCCACAGCTGCAGCTAAGAGAAGAATATGAAAACTGAGATTCTTAGAAAAGGTCTGTGTAAATATCGGCTCCACGTCTGGAGGTTTGTTCTTTCTTCTCCCTTTCTTGCACACAGCCCATGAAGCCACGAGGTCACAGGTGTGTGTAATACACAGAAATGACACGTCCTTGGTAGAAGTCAGCCATAAGAGAAGTGTGCAAGAAGTCTTTATCACATTTCTTCCAAGGACAAAGAGCACAAAGGAGTGAATTTCAAAGACCTATCAGGAGAAGAAATACGGGAGATAAGGAGTGTAACCTTTCAGGAGTGGAAGGCTGCAATCCTAACAGCCTTCTAGTTCCGGAAAGAGCCAGGTTATCGCCTTGTGTTGATAATGTCAGACAATCCAACAGCTCAGCCCTCAGCCAGCACGGGCAGGAGGCGGGAGCTTCAGTCCCAGCCTCTCCGTGCTGAGGTTCCTGCATTAGGCACTGTGTTGTTTTCTGTTGATAAAGGGCTGTTGAACCATCCCGAAGCACAAAGGGCAATTGGCTGAGCAGGAAGTCAATATCCCAGGCAGAAAGGAGCCTGAATCGGCAAGTACTCAAGCGAATAATATCACGGATATGAATCTGGGAACCAGATCTGTTGCCTTGCGTGAGTGTAATCAAGCAGTCTTTATTTTCCCTGGAGCAAGGCCAAAAAAGAGCATTAACAAATGGTACTCTGTCACGTAAGTGTCTGAAGCAACATCTTTAGTAGAGGCCATATTTTCTTTGCTTGTCACTTGAATGTACCTCGAAGGCCAACAGTAGAACAGAAGAGAGAGGACAGAATAAGATCATCCTCTATAGAAGCTGTGGGGGGTCACGTTTCTTGGTTAAGTGGCTTTCTATGGAGTTCTTCCTCTGAGACTTTAGGCAGGATAGATGCTGTATGCTGTCTGCTCATCCATCCAAACATAGTTACTCTTGTCATTCAGAAGCACGCTCTTCCATGGGAAAGCATCCACAGGATAACAACCTCCAGTAAAGTAAATCGCTTCAGTTAACAGCATGGCCCTGAACCTCTTCCAGATATTTCCCTTCCTCTTCAGACTGTATGAGGTGCAGACAGATGCCCCAACAAGGCTCTGACCCGTTTCTGTCATAGAGGACATGGGTGGAGAAGATCTGCCTCCCTTTGGTCTATAGCAAATGCAAAATAGAAGTAGTGGTTGAAAACTTTTTACCTTCTATTAGCTATTAGCATCTTTATTTACTAAGATTAAGTGGTAGCATTTCATTTATGCCTTATGGTTAAAAAGCTTCTATTTGTTGTTCTTGCCTGCAAGCCAAAAACAGCTCTGTGCTGTCCCTGGTTTCTCCAAGCAGAGCAGTTTACTGTTCTGTATAAAAACATCGCAATTACTAGTTCCTGATTTTTCTAGGTATTATAGATAGTTGGTCTCAATTTGTCACTGATTCAGAATAGGTTTTAGGCCAAAATTACCTTCCTCAATGTTAGAATTATGGATTCTGTCCCATCTAAAAAAGTCTCCTTTTAGAATGCATAATTTGTGTTCACATTTTGTGATTGCAGCCTTTCTTCTATCTGATTTTATACATTTTCCTTGGTAGTAGAAAATGAGACCTTGTGAAGCACCAATTATGTGTACTATTGATTGGAACTAACCTTTGGTTGCCCATATTATATGTAATTTGGCAGTGATTACTTAAAGAGACACCAATGTTCAGTCTGCTAATTAACTATTATCCATCATAATGAAGTCTAGAATACAAGGTATGCAGTGTTTTGCTCAGTATTTTTGTGCTGGAAGATAAAATTTATAACTTTTAGGAATTCTTTATGCAGTCTGCATAAGATGCCATTCTGTAACTTCAGACTGGAAATAAATGTCAGATTCAATTTATTGCAGAAAGGATTCCTAATGTGTAGCTTATTATGTTGGATTTGTGGTCCATAACAGAGTGTGCAACCCATGTACCCTTTTGGAGTGTGTTAGCTATGTGCATGATTCATGTCAGCTCATGGATCAGCAGATACTCGAAGTAATAGCAGCTGTAAGACAGGTGACAGACAATAGTGATAATACAGATTGCATCAATTTAATCTCCTTTACTTAGTCTTTTCTGAGTAGATAATGATCAACAACTTCTACTGTGTGAACAATTGTATTTGATTTCAGACAGGAATGCTAATTTTCCTTGTGTAAGAATTTCTGTGTCCACTTTCTAACAAACATCCGACTTCAGTGCATAACTAGCTAGAGTGATTCTTTTAAATTCTTTGCAGTTTTGAGCTTGGTCATGAAGCTCAGTTAGAACTGATAGATCATTTAATATCCCAAAGCTGACTCCTGACGTTTTCAAACTGTATCCTCATGAATATTCTCTTTGGTGTTCAAACAAGAAGGTGATGTCACCTTGGAAAAGCTCACTTTTAGATGGAGCTTACACCACGAGGAAATAGGGATGTATCCATCAGACTAGTGAGCCTAAATTGAGTGGTTGTAGAGAAATTTCTTTGCTTGGAATTGGAGGATAGTTCTTGTTTGGCATGGCCTGAAGATACCACTCTGCTATATTATTATTGTTTTCATTGCTTTTCACTGTAGGTGATGCAGTGAGTGTGATACAGCGTATTCTAGGCCAGCTGCAGTTTACAACCTCATTGTGTTAACCAGGTAAACGACTAAGAGACACCTCTCAAGCTGACTTAAATAAATAAGTCTGGATATCATCCATCTTTCCAGTCCTTCAGCAGGATTTGTCAGCTCCGTAAGTGGAAAATGTTTGTGAGATGAGCAGTCCCTCTGGGTTCAATTACTGTTCTCTGAATGGCACAGGGGAACATGCAGATTGGTTACTACCAATTTAATGTCACAGTGCCTTATGGGGCCCTTTGGAAAGCGTTCCACTCTGTACTCAGCAGAGATTTTGGGTCTGTGACAGAACAGTTCTACTATTCTCAGAAAACTACCACCGATGGGATTGGTAAATGGATAAAACAAGGAAACAAGTAAACTTTTCTTTTGAAGAAGTCAAAAGAAGTTTACGTTTGGATATTGCTGTCCTTCTCTGAGAAGAGTCCCAGGCTGTTGACTGGACTGTAGGATGTTTAACTTCTGTCCACTTAAACTCATTCCTTAAACTTTCTCTCCAGGAGCGTGGGATGTACTTTCATGTACTTTTATATTTATGCAGGAGAACCCATCATGGTTACAAAGAGTAGCATGTGCTTTTAGCAGAGCAGTTCAGTGAACTATGTTTTGAATTTCAGGAATTTGATTTAGGGTGCTCTTCTTTGTATTTATGGCCTCAACTTAGCCATTAATGTACAGACTATACACAAGGGAGGCTCATTCTAGCCTCCAGATAGGGAAGCTCGTTCCTCAGCTGAAACACTCAGCTTTGCAGATCAAGACTGTGTATTTTCCAATGAGGTTTTCTGACCAAGCCTTGAAATTAATACTATGAAACTCATATTAGCTTTTGGTGAAATGCATACTGATCATGAGACCTCAGGCATGTTAGATTAGAGAGTTTGGATTTATAGCTTTGCCTGCTGCCTGAGAAAAGTTTCAGGATGCAAAGTAAGATCAGAATTTGCAGACACAGGTTTTTCTGTATATACTTACATGAGTCTAATCCTGCTTTTCATGCAAAGTTGTGCACCTATGCATTTTGTCATCTGACCAGCTGTAAATTTAAGGTATCATGTTTTCAGAGCACTGCTGAGACGATGTGTTTGTTTATTCTGGAAAGCATGCTTAAAAGATGAATGCAATGAAAAAAAAGCAGACAAGAGTCACTCAGTTTTTCTGTGTTTCTGTAATTACTTTTTTTCCTTATGCAATAGGAAACAAATGTCTACAGTGATTTTTTTAAATGCTGGAAATTATGAGTGAGTTGTTGAGTCTTATATGAAATGATAAAAATGTATGAAGTCTCTTAACAAATGCATTTTTTTTCCTTAATTCACCTGTTTACATTGTTCAGTATGTTTATTATGTGCACTATTTTAACTAATTGTGTGTTCATGGCACAGTCAGAGACTCCATCATGGAATAAATATGTTGAGTAAGTATCCTGGGTGGCTTACAGCCGTCCCATCCTTATCTTGTGTCCTTCCTCTTCTGTTTGTCACGTTCTTTTCCTCTTGTTTGCTGTTGTCTCATTTCTTTCCAGTATCACTGACCATAGTATCTGTCCTGACAAAATGTTTTGCCAGGTGTTTCTTGCCTGTGAAAACTCCCTTAGTAAGTAAACTAACAATTTTCAGTCTTCCAAGCTCATACTTATTGCTAAATGTACCTGCTATGCTACATCAGAATGAAATCACTATGATGAGAACTCCATTTGAAACTGGCCAGCCTTCCATGGTTCCTATGCAAGAGATTCAACATTGGGCACATTAAAATAGGCTGATGGACTTTAATTATTCCAGAAAATACTTCCAGGACATAGTTCTGTCCTTCAACTTGCATTGGAAACAGAAGTTTCTTCTGGACTGAGCATATCATGAATAGTGTTCCCCTGTAATCATTGGTAGGTGTACATTATGAGGTAACGCTTTTGTGAGTATTCCTCTCTTTTTAGCTTGTGAAATCATCAGAAAATAAAACAGCAAAGAAGTCACTCAACGTTCTTTTTACTTCTCTTCTAAAGTGAATTTTAAAAGGGTTTAGCGGGCTTCAGAAAGCCCATTTCATTTCCTTAAGTTGCTTTAAAATGCTCCTTTCAGAAAGAGATACCAGATGCACAAGCTAATCAACCTACAGTGCATTAAACAATTATTTTGGCTCATTGAACCAATCAGAACACACTTTTTATTTTTGACTGACATATGATAAACATGACCATCTGCTGTTAGATAGCCTTGTGGTTGGTCTGTGCAGGGCTGTGAGGAGAGGCAGCACATGCCCTTATTTCAGGTTTCACAGAATCGTGCAGGGGACATCTTCTAGGCCATAAATTACTAATTATAGGCAGCTCTGAACCAAATATTTCATCTGATCACACTAACATCCAAGTCCCAGGATGTTTCATGTATTTCTGTACAGTGTTCCTGTACCCTCAAGTATGTCTGTGACTTTCCTTTTCCCCTGATGTTGTCCTTATTGAAAAAAATGTCACACCATACCACGTTAACGGTGTATGTAGATGAAATACAAACATCTCATCCATGTGTGTTGAAATTTGGTCAGTGGGTCTACAGCCAAGGACTTTGAAGTTTTGAAAGAAAATATCAGAGTGGTTGGTGTGTCTTCCTTAGACAGGAAAATATGAATGATGTTATCAGTGCGTTGAGCAGGGCATGCAAGAGGCGTAGAGCTGAAAAGCAAATGGAGTCATGCAGCATGGAGTGAATCCTTTTTCTTCCATATTTCCCCTTTTACTGTGTCCCCTCATACCTCTCAGCTTTTCCTCCTCAAATTAAGAGAGCAAAATGAAAAACGACTCCTTTTGAGGACTGTTCCAGAGGCTCCCCTCCAGGGGATGCAGGAGTAACGCTGTGCAAATATTTGTCCTAGATCTGCCTTGAAAACAGAACAAATATTTTACATTTTTGAAAGAAAGAAAGAAAGAAAGGAAGAAAAAGAAAGAAAGAAAGAAAGAAAGAAAGAATTCCACTTACCCCCACTAAAAACTTTAAACAAACCCTGACTTGTATTGTTGAAGAGGCTGCTCAGTTGCTGGAGGACTTTGCCCAATCCGTTTAGAATTAGATGACGATTATACAATCAATTAAACCATCTGACATGCTGAAAAAATACAAGTGCTTTATCATTTTAATGAGCTTATGTACTGTTAAGTATATTTATTTTTTTTGCATGCGTTTTCTGCATGTATTACTGAATACACATGCTTAAAGAGACTCACAGGAGTGACCTATATTTGTAAGGCGAGAATAAAACTAAGAGCAATGAAGAGCTGGGTACAAGATACTGTGTAGGTGTGTGGTCATAAAGGAGGTGTGAGGAAGATTTTACATGCACTGCTGCATGTAAAAGCCGTCCTGCTTATCTCCTTTTTAAGGTGAAGCACACTGAGGTTTTACAGGATGTGTAACAGGAGGGCAGGAGGCCATCAGATTTGCCACTACTTGTATTTTTGCCCAGTTGCAAATCAAAGGAGTATACAACTAAGAGGAAACATTTCCTGCTTTTGAATAATGCATTTCTTTTGTTATTACCACCTTTAATTGCTTACACTTTTTTTTTTTTTTTTTTCCCCACCAGCTGTTCCAGGTCTTGTTTGTTTCTCTGTTTTTGTTTATGTGATGATACCATTGTAGCTACTGATGTTTAGGAACTAAACAGACAACTAAACAGAAAGCTCATGCTAGTGTTTCCAGTGGAAGTATTAAGGCTTATGAAGTTTGTGTTCTGTGGGATTTAAAAAAAAAAATTATGTGTATATAGAGTTAGGATTAGGTAGATAGCAGCCTCACAAGAACTCTGCTTTGGTATCATCTACATCTTCATCTGGGGAAAAGGGGATTATCAGTGGTGGATGCTAAACATTTATTATTTGTATTGAAATAGGTCCTAGAATACCAAGTCCCTTTGGGCTGGATATCTCAGATAGAAACATATTATTAAAAGAGCTGATGTGTGCCCTGAAGTATGTCTCTGTTGGCAGTGAGAGCCCTGAGTGGATACCGATCTGAGTGTTGTAAGTCAGATGCGTTGCTTTCCCCCACAGAGAATTTGCTAAATATTATTACAAGTAGAATCTTTATTGTGAAAGGTAAAATGTGTGTACTCTACCTAATATCAATGTGAAGAGGCTGTCAGTAATAAACTTGTATTCAGGGGACCCTTGTATCTCTTTTACTGTCAAACAGGTCAAAATTAGAACCTGCAGTGTTGGGACAGCGGTTGGTTTCCTCATTTCCAGTGATGACATACTGCTGTTTAATTCTGAGAGCTGATGTGATTTAAACAGATTGTGGAATTTTACAGGAAGGACACCACTTTTAGCTAAGAAAATGAAGGAGGCAACATTTTGTAAGTGCTGTCCTTCAAAACAGCCTGGGCGGGAAGAGATGAGAGGTATGAATGGAACAACCATTGTCCATCATATATGAGAAACAGCAAGGAATGCTGCATAATCCTTTCCCCTTTCACTGGTGACTGCAGGCAGAGCTTTGGAAGTCCCATAGTGCAGCTTATCAGCATAGTATTCATGCATTAATGAGTGAGAGTTCATCAAGGTACACCCTCTGGTGAAACTTATCTTCATCCTGTGGCTGTCATGAGCGCTTTCCCATTTTTTACATGTTCCTTGGTCCACACATGCTTGCAGGCAGCCCCAGTGCTTCAGCCATGACCTACATGAGCAAACCCAACAAGGTGGGCAGGAGCATCTCCTGTGACAAGGGCTGGGCTGCGCGTGCCTCCACCATCTCTTCTCTCAACTGCTTGTTAATGCTGTTGCTTATCTCAGACACTTTATTCCCCAGGTACACTTTCACTGGCATTTACACTTTTGAGTCATTGATAAAAATATTGGCGAGAGGATTTTGCATGACAGAATTCACCTTCCTTCGAGATCCATGGAACTGGCTGGATTTCAGTGTTATTGTTATGGCGTAAGTAGCCCTTCTTTTTATTTTTTGAGACAGTGATGAGCAATAGATATATATTTTTAAGTTGTGTAGCTGTGACTTTTTGTTTATTTTTGTTTTCACTGAAGTTGTATTGAAAATGAGAAAATGCTGAAGTATTTTAAGATAGTCTTTGTTTTCCTGAGTGGTTTCAGAGCAAGATTTTTCAGTTCCATTCTGTCAGTACACCAGACTACTTTGGGGAAACTGATTACATTTGAGTTGAATGCCTGGGCCCATGATATTTGACTAGAACCAAAATTGGAAAAAAGGTTCAACCCAAACTTAGTTCAAACAGCAGAAAGGATCAGTGAAGTCAGTGGTGGTACGCCAGGATCAGGGCTAATATTCTTGGTAATGTTCAGCAGAAGGAAAACATGAAGACTTGTAAAATCTATATAGACTTCGTTGGGAAGATTCCTGTTCATTTCAGTAGGTCAGCCCAAGGCCACATCTTTGTATCTGTTACTGTATTACTACGGATTTGGCCAAACTGACATATGGCCATTGTGATAAGTGTTTCAAAATATGCAAGGCAGATGGGGAGGAGCTTTGGGATGCCAGCACACACTAGATATTTTTCTCAGCTAAACCTTTCCTCAAGCCATGTAATTCTGCAGTGTTTAGAGGCAGGACAGAACAATCCAAAATGTCACTTCTCCTCTGTCTTATCCATCAGTATGTGGAGCAGGGAATTCCTATGCAGGGCTCTGAGTTTGTCATTACCTTTAGTGCATTGGTTTCCTGTATTCTAGAGGAAGAAGGCTTTTGACATTAAGGTAGAAATGAGCAGAGAGAAAAAGGGCAAGATGAGCAATAACTTGCAGCCTTGACAGTGTATGTGCTCTACCTCATCTCAGTTTGGGAGCAAGTTTGGTTATCATCCCAACCAGCTCTGCCAAAATCCGCTGGGAGCATCTTGTTTTCTAAATTGAAATTTGTGTCTGAGCAGTCAGCACAGACAAGATCTGGATATTTCTTTCAAGCTTATAGAACTGGAAAGAAACAATTTTAGATTAGAAAAGAAGGAATGGGAGTTTGGGTACAGAAAGGAAAGAATTTGTACTCACTATTTGCAACTGCTTCCTTGAGCCTAAAGGCAGCAGTGAAAGAGCTAATGGTGACTGCAGTATGATCTTCATATGTACAATGAAACCTCCTTCCCAAGTATGCTGCAGATGGTGCAAAGCATTGGATATTGTTCTCTGTTCTGATAAGATTTACCCTTCATGTAAACCATGATTTGAAAGTGATATAAAGTATGATCGAATTTAAAGTAAGGTTGTTATTTTTGCTTGTAGCTAGTGGTATTTCTGTATCTGGAAACAAAACCAGTATGGGGTGGAGAGCCTGATAAAAGGGCATGAAATTTAGAGGGACGAAAGGCTTTTGATCTAACAGGAAATATTATTTCATTGATGGGTGTTACAGTGGAATGACTATCAGGTCCTGTAGAGTTACTGCAGAATAAGCTCCTACCTCCTTATTTTTGGGGCAGAAATAGCACAAGAAGTGCTGGGTACACCTGGGGAGGAATGACCAGATAGGTAAATGCCAGACTCCCCTGTAAAACTATGAAGAGGAGAAACAGTACTGCTCTTCCAGAACATAATGTAGGTTAGCAGCTATGGAAAGGGTGCTTTGTCCTCCTGCAGAATCCTTTGCACAGAACTCACTTAAGCAGTCTTTGTCAGATAGCCAAGTGAGTTTCATCCTTGGCACATGAAAACAAATGCCTCAAAGAAGTAGAGTAGGTAAATGTAAATAGCCACATAATAGGGTCCAGAAGATACAGTGATGACTGTGGTTTTACTGCATACTGTTTTGGTGGAAATAATTTTGGAAACAGTGATAAAGCCAACTCATTCTGTAGCTGACTCTCCTGGGAGCGTTTTGCTCTGCTGTTGTATGGGTCTCCCTGATGTCCAGAATAGACACAACGGTGAATAGCTGGGATTGCTGTTTTAATCATAAATAGGCTTAGTAGGTTTTCAGTTATATTTATCCAAAAGTCTTCTTCCAGCAGCCATAGGGCATGGATTTGATGTGCAAAATAAAATAAAGTTTTAAGCTTCTCTTGAAACCAGCATCTGCTTTAAGACACAGTACAGCGCTGTACAATAAATAACCCAGTAGAAATATTTGCACTGATATTTCCCCATGTTGTTCTGTACATACTTTGTGGAAGTCATTACTAAAATTACTTAAGTACTCAAAGCTTTTATTTTGTATTTTTTAAGAGCAGCAAAGCAATTCTTAATGTTTCCTATAATGCAAAAAATTTTGGTTAAACTACGCGATATTAAAATCTTCACAGTATTTGTTGCTGAACAGTCTGATAACAAATTTCAACCACAGTTTTAACAAATTGATGCCTGTTAGATTAGTTTAATAGTTCAAGAAACATTTGCAATAATGTGTGCTATGAAAAACCTGGGACAAATGGCATCAAAGAGCAGCCAGAAAAGTGGAGTCACCTCTCATTCAGATGCGTTCACTCCTGCTTTATGTGAATGCATTCTTCATTCAGACAAGTCTCGTACTCTATTGTATAATTCCAAATAACTGTGACTTAATTCTACAGGTATGTAGGAGAATTTGTGAATGTAGGCAGTGTTTCACCTCTTCGGACTTTCAGGGTATTGAGAGCTTTAAAAACTATTTCAGTAATCCCAGGTAAGAAGCCTCGATCCTTCTGTTTTGGCTCTCAGCTACAAGTGATTCTTTCTCTGTCTCTCTTTGTCCCCTTGACTGTTGTTTTTTGCTGGTGTTTTGTCATTGTCTGTGTGTGACTTTCCCTTGTTACAGATACATAACTGAATTTGTGGACCTGGGCAATGTCTCAGCCTTGCGAACGTTCAGAGTACTGCGGGCGCTGAAAACAATCTCAGTCATTTCAGGTGAAAACCAGGTTAAACACTCCGGCTGCCATTAAAGCCTACATGCCATTTCCAGTAGTAATCACAGTCAATACAAGTGACTTAACCATAGATACTGATCAGGAAATGGAGGAATGTAGGGAATGTGACCTGTCAATAGAATAGCTTTCTCCAATACATTTCCCAATACCATTTCTGTGGGCTGAAGGAATTAGAGTACTTCCAAAAGTACAGACCTCACTAAAATGAGTGCTGCTGGAAGACGGGCTGCATGCAGTGGCTCATGAATCGCAAAGACAAAGTGCTCATTCATGAACTGTGAGAATGGCAACAAAACTCTTTTAAAGTCTTCAGATATTGATTTTAAAAATGGAAGGTGAATGACCTCAAGGTGTGTATTTGTGTTTAAGAGAATTTCCAAACAGGAATCCAAATCTGTGCTATGAGCTTCAAGACTGCAAGCACAGGTAGCCTGATTTGTCCTAGTGCTTGTCCAGTTGCTTGTGATAGAAACAGTGCTTAAATTTCAGACCTTGCATAGATCAGAAAAGTTCTATCATTAATTTTAGTGGTTTCAACATTTCACCAAATCGCATTTTCTTACATATTAAAGACCATGATTCCAGCACAACTACCCCTCAACAATATAACAGTTTTCATATAGGTCTGGTGTTGAAAGAAGCTTATTTTCATTGCTTATGACCTATTTTACTTCTATTTCTGAAAATAGTAGTTAATACTTTTTGTTTAGTAATTTATGCAGTCCAGTAAGGACTAAACATGTTATGATAAATTCTTGCTGAGCATTATCTATGGACAGGTCTCATTCAGCCTCAGTGTTTAACATCTCCAACCTGCATGGCAAGGTAGAGAAGATAGCAAAAACCGTGCATGGTAGATCCTATTGGTGATAATCCTGAACAGATGCTGGCAATCACACATCAAAAATATGCATAGCATTGAGATTGCTCAGATTCTTGTGCACAGCTCTTTAGGATTAGAAAGGTTTGGCCATCTATGTTTTATGCACACCTGAATTATCATAGAATCGTAGAATCAGTAAGGTTGGAAGAGACCTCCAAGATATCTAGTCCAACCATCCAACTACTGTCAGTATTGCCCACTGACCGTGTCTTCAGTGCCACATCTCCACGGTTCTGGAACACTCCAGTGACAGTGACTGCACCACTTCCCTGGGCAGCCTGTGTCAGTGCATCACCACTTCTTCTGAGAAGAAATATTTCCCAGTATCCAACCTGAACCCCCCTGGCATAACTTGAGGCCAACCCCTCTCTACCTATCAAAATGTCACTCATGTGTAAGAAAACAAATGTATACAAAAGCCATGGCATAAACATCCAGGGACTAATCACCAACACTCACAAGTATAAAGTGGAAATGGGAATTCTGGAATTGAGAGATTAAAGAAATGTACGCATGGGTCCAAGGTTTACTACTTTTTAGTGAAAGTATAGGTCAAAATTTAGCTTTTAAAGAATAGAGCTGAACAGCAAGTAGAGCAGTTTTGTAGATCATGTGGGATGGTAATCAGAAATAAAAGCAGAGTTTCCTAACTTCCTTGGCAGGAAGGATTTGAAGGCTAACTTAGAGGGACAGCCTTCTCCAGGGGACACCTTTCACCTTCCATCTTGTCTCAATCTTGTGCTTCTTCAGAGCATAGCCTGTCAATTTTGCTGAGTTACATACATACATAGTGATTTTCTGATGTTCTGCATCTTGCTTTATATAACGTGATAAACAGTGACTGTTTTTTTGGTTGATGAGGAGAATAGAGATATTCAGAAAAGCTTTATTGTAAAGTTCACTACAGCCTTTCAACGATAATGAATATAGAGTTTTCCATTTGTGGGTTAATAGAAAAAGAAGGAATATGAATGTTATTTATTAGAACGATACATAGCAACTCACATTTTCTTGTTTTCTTTCTTCCTATGGAATTATTCTTTTGATAATTGCATTTTTAGGTACTTGTAATTGAATTCTTTGCTGACATGGCTGCATAATGATATGCAAATAAAATACCTGGCCCTAAATTTTATTGTCAAGATTACCTGGGCTGTGAGCATGTTTAAATTATAGATGTTGAGAGCTACAAATTGCTAAGGATCAGTTAGCTGCCTCTAAAACGAGGATATGCTTTTTCTTTTTTTTGTGTGTGTGTGATTTTTTTAATAGATAGTTTCAAGGAACCAGTTCAATTTTGTTTTGGTCAGACATGTTAAATATATGTCTACTATATGTCTGTGTCTAAATATATGTCTAACAAAGAAATATCGGGCATGATGCTGTGTTTACTTGGATTTCAGTCTGATTTTTTGACAATGACACAGGCTTGTGCTAGAATGAAATATCATTCCACAGTGGGCTAAAAATGAAGAGGTAATGAATGCTGATATCTTTCGTAAGATTTTTGAGTGCATCTGCTATGGAGAACAGAAAAGTTGGGCTTTTTTTCTTCTTTTATGTCTTCAGAGAGAAGCACTGAAATGTGCTCACATTGCAAATATCCGAGCTTTTCCTCAATAAAATTGATCACCCTTCTCTATCAGGTAGTTATGTCTGCACAAACGTACTTGGGCTCAGCATGCTCAGTGAAATTGCTTACCAAAAGTAGCCAAGTCCTCCACAGTGTAAGGCTTCTGTCCAGCAAAGCACTTAGAGGCTGGTTTTCAAAGGCATTCTGCTTCACTTGAAATCAATGAGTTTCAGTATTGACTCCAGGGGGAGTCGACAAAGCTAACAATTAGTGCTTTTAAAAATCTCACTTATCTTTAATGCCTTGCTCTAAGTGCGCAAGCAGGCACGGGGAGTTTTAGGGGATGTGCACTCATAGGATTTAAAATGATCTCCCAAACTTTGGGTCCACTCCCCACAGGGCTCAAGGGTGAGCTTAGCTCAACTCATTACTTTTACTTTTGCCAGATCCAGATTCGGCAACCTAAATGTTAGCATCTAGCATTAAGCTGTGCTTCCTGCTCTCTAGGCATCTGGGGCTGCATCTGCATGGTGTCATGCTGGCATCTCCTGACCCCATTCAGCCTCACCCTGTCTTGGTGCATTACCAGTGAGAGGTTGGGTCAGTGCCTTACCCTCTTTGGCTGCCTTTAATATACCTGAGGACCCTCCGGGATCCTCTCAGTTTTCCCTTTTCACACTAAGCACACCCATTTCATTCTGTTTTCCAGTTTCCCATGGTATCAGGGAAGATGAGCTTTGTACAGTAGCTGATAAGCTGTTTATCTAGACTCATTGCATAAAAATGTTTTTAATTTCTTCCTATAGCCCTTATGTTCAGGTTCTTAGAAATAGCAAACATTCTCTGCTTGGGAATGTAAAACCTTTAACTCTCACTGATTTTATTTATTAATTAGCATCTTGTTCATTGCCATGGCAACCAGATTCATTTATTTTCCTTCTAGATAGAAGGATCGGCTGTAGGACAACCCACTGAAGTTTCCCATTTGTCTCCCCCAACCAGTGTATCCAAATCCCAGTGTACTCAACAGGAACATTTCCTGTGATTTGGAGGTCTC
The DNA here is from genome assembly GCF_026119805.1 of Tympanuchus pallidicinctus. Taxonomy (NCBI): domain Eukaryota; kingdom Metazoa; phylum Chordata; class Aves; order Galliformes; family Phasianidae; genus Tympanuchus; species Tympanuchus pallidicinctus. The sequence continues at coordinate 64,484,005 of NW_026294747.1, forward strand.
CAATTATTTATCTGCATGCAAATCACCAATGTGTTTGTGATAATTAATAACTGAGGTAATTCAAAGACCTCAGGTATACCCTTCAATGGCCCCTCAACAAGAGCCTCAAAATGGAGGTCATTGTGGACATCACTATTTTGTGACGTGCCTGTATCCAGAGAAGCTCTTCTGCTCTTTCTAGAACAGTCGTGTACTTCACAGACATTTCACACAAAATGACAGGATACAGGCGAAAGGTGACCTCACAGAAAATTGGGCCAAGGCACTTCGGGGCCTGATCCAGCTCCCATTTGATTTAGTGTGAGTCTAAGGGCTATAAATAGTGCTGTGAATGTTATCCAGTACTTTACTGTTAGCCAGAACACAGAGATTGGAGTGAAAGAATTAAGGCTGCGTGGAGGAGTCTGACCCTTGATCACTGCTTGAATCTCACTGAAGTTCCCCCACAGAAAGACAGATTTCATCCTTACAATGGGCAAATCACATGGCTCAGGGAGAAGCTACTTGAGAAATACATGACATATTTGCATCTTCCTCAGAGACTGGCCTGACAGTCACGTTTTCATGCAGAGATGGTCTACAGAAATGCTGACAGCCTTTCAAGTTTGCCAGCATGGTATTAAACTCTCTGCTGCTCCATGTGTCAGTGGCTAATGACAAAATACGTTCATCATGGCTGGTGACAAGGGCTGGTAATTGAGAGCGAGCTCTTCTCCCCGTATGCGTACATGACTCATGCAGACATGTACAAGGCACGTGCTCATCTTCAAGAGGAGAAGGCTAGGAGGAGGCAGTCACAGCCCAAGACACACTCTGGTTTTGTTTTTGCTTTTTCTCCCCACTGATTTTCAGACTGTGCAGGGAAGTGTCCGATGTTCTGTAGGTGATTGCCAACATCTGGTATGGATGTCATTATGCTACTACTTTCTCACATCTCGAAGGAGGAATGGATGGTGCTGTGAGATCTTGCCATTTCTCATTGTTCGGTGTTGCTTGCGTTTTCTACGGTTTCTGATTTGCATTTGGAAACTGATTATTTGATTAACTTCTGAATGTATTAATTTCTACCAGTATTAACAGGAATGCTTGGGCCAAATCCTTCTTGCTTTCTGTAGGTGTCAGTCTGCCTGTACAGCCCTCATCCCACTGACTTTGGGTGCTTCGATGTTACTCATGTCATGCAAGCAGGATTTGGCCCAGAAGCGTGGGAAGAATTCAGTGATTCAGGAGACCACTGTGCTGATTACTCCAGTAAGAGTAATCCACAGCCCCATAGTCATTAACAGATGTAGACGTTACTCAGCTCTGGATCAGCTCCTCCGTTTTTGCTGCATGCTGCCTGGTTTGGTGTTTGACTTGCAAGAATTAAGTAAATGCCTTTAATGCCCCATAAATAGTATCTTCTATTAAGCTATATAGCAGTGCTCTCATTGGCAATATTTCAAAGGAGGATTATTTATCTAGAAGATTTAACAGCAGTTTAAATTTGAGTATATCTAGCATTGCTTTTACAAAATATGGGGATTGACTCAGAGCAATGTGGAACACCTGCAAGAGGTTCTGGCTGTCCTTATTTACCCTTTGCCCTTCAAAGGGCACAAAGTTGAAATGAATGGTGATTTCAACACTTTTCTTAGCAGTGGATTGTGCCAAGTGACTTGATGGATGCTATTTAACTTTATGGGCACATTTTCTTTTTAAAGAATGAGAAAATAACACAATTAGACTGTAAGTATACAACTCCTGAAGTTTTTTTCTTGGAAAGTTGCAACGAAGTTTCAGAAGGCAGAGTACAAGTTATTTTTAAGTGGTCTTTAATTACAGCAATTGAATTACTAAAGCATTCCCGAGCTGCTCAGAAGTCTATGTGCTGTTTAAAAAAATGAAATTATAAAATAAAATAAAGCACAAAGCCCTCCTGTAAAGAAATTATTGGATATCTGCGAGGAATGAGCTTATAAAGCAAACAGCATAGGAATATTCTTCTATTTGAAAAACCTGTAAGTAAACTGAGAAAAGCATGTTACATGAAATGACCTTGAAATTAACAATAACTGGGTCTGCATTTGAAAACAGTCTGTCTTTACTGGTGACTAGTGTTTTGTAGATTATTGTTTCCCAATATTATCCCTATTTACATTAGTTCTCCCATTGTCTTTGCTAATGTGAATAAGATTAATTAGTGTACTTGAGGGATACAAATGCAGGCCCCAAGCTGGTATTTGTATTACAAACAAACAAATGTACTGCAGGGATTTCACAGAGGGCACTGAAGTGAAAGAATTTGTGGCTTGGCCATTTTCCCTTTTTTAAAGCTCAGTTTGCGTTCAGATTTCCTGTTTCACCAGCTTCAGGGAAGAAGCATCTGTGTGTTTAAAGGACAGCTAACACTGAAAGTTACAGAGAAAATGTCATAATATTGGAGTATGAAAAAAAAATAAAATTCTATCTATAAATTGTATTTCTTTTTCCCCACCCTGTTGTTTGTTTCATAGCAATCTGGGTAAGTGTGAGACACGGGGAAGCCCTTTAGAATTGCACTACAACTAAAACATAAAGTTCACTCAAGACTAGATTAATGTAAAAGCTATGCTTTTCATTAACAAATCAAAATTGGTCATCAAACCTAGAAATTAACTCAAAAAGTTCAGATCTAACCTTTATCTAAATACCTATCTACATATTTAATCAAAATACAGAACTGACTTCATCTTCAAAATCTGTTTCTGACAAGGAGTGCAGATCCCATGAATATCCAGCTTTTGCCTGATATTTGTACTACAATATGTTTTGCCTTATTTTTATACAGAGGAACTTTTGAGCCTTTTCCTTTTGTTCTTATGCCATAAATTATCCTTCAAGAAGTAAACAGAGAATTTAGTGATGATATCCAGCCCCAGATCAGATTAAGTCCCATTTGGCTGGAAGACCTTTATAGTCATTAATATCATTCATGGGTTAACCTAGTGGCAATGCTTTATGCAGGACTTGCAGTATTTTAGGCTGCTGAATTCAAGGATATCTAGACCTGGGTTCCATTCTAGCAGCTTATCCTCCTTTAGGAATCTGTGATTTCCCATTTACTTTATCTACAGAATTTTAAGCAAGACCAAAAGTGCACTTTGCCTTCCTACATACCCTCAAGTACGTTTTTTACATTATTTTAAATTATAAAGCCCTAACTCAGCCTTCATTACTGCCGAACTCTTGGGGTGGAATTCCAAGGAACTGAAATTTAATGCGTATGTTCATATTCAATGAGCAATTCTACATGTTTCTGAGTATTGCCTAGGAGAATTCCTCATGTTTCCTCTTTGCATTTTCTATTTTTCCATTTCACTCAATTCTTTTACTGCTGCCATACTAGTAACGCTGATTATCAGAAGCACTGATTACTACTTATTGAGTATTGATTAATTACAAGTAGTAAAAAACAACAAATCTGCTTCCATTGAGCAGTTGGTATTAATCCAACTACAGGAGACACTCTATAGAAAGGTTTATAGAAGTGTTTTGTTGTATTGATGTCATGTTCAACCAGCTCAGATATTGCTGATCTTCTTAACAAGCAAACAATACTCTTTGGGAAAACAGTATAATTACTTATGTCTATATACTTACAGGATAATAATATGAATCTAGTGTTATAGGATGAAATAACACTGAAACAGAAGACAGCTTGTGTTACTAAAACCTTTGGTGATTATAAGAAGATGATTTATCTCCATTAGTGTATTATAAAATGATTAATTTTGCCCAGGTATTACTGGAATCTCAGGTTATTCCACACAGTTTCCATTGGATTTACTTGGTTGTCCATATTATTTGGTTTTCTTCTAATCCCAAATTTTTGTTGTCTTAAGCAAATGAATTGAAGGGAGAGGAATTACTCATGTGAGAAAAGTGAACAAGATTTGGCACTAAAAAATGTTAAATAATAAGGCAACATTTCCATACCTCTTTATCTGTTGAAGTGAGAGATAAAGTTATCAGTCACCTCAGTGGTTAAAAGTAATTAATATTCTCAAAAGTCAGTGGGATTTAGGCTTTACAGTCTTTACTGCAGCTCCATGAATATTTAAATGACTTTCTATATTTTCTTTAACCACGGTTATTTTTGTTTCTCATTGTTCCTCCATCCAATTCTTTCCATTCATTTTTTAGTAAGTGTGTGTAAGAGCAACACCAAGACTTTTGTCCAGATGATAGTAGGCCAAACTGAATGTTCATGGTGATCACTTGTCTCCTGTTTCCACTGTCAAATTACAAACATGTAATAGGAACCCTTCCAATTTTCCCTTCTATCCAGATTTTCATCAGAACAAGTATCTGCACTTATCTTTCAGCGTCTCAATCCATAAACTCTTGGCTTTTATCTCCCTAGGACTGAAGACCATTGTAGGTGCACTAATCCAGTCTGTTAAGAAACTTGCTGATGTGATGATCCTGACCGTTTTCTGCTTGAGTGTCTTTGCCCTCATAGGCCTCCAGCTCTTTATGGGCAACTTGCGACACAAGTGTGTGAGAGACTACACCCAGTTTAACTTCACCAATGGCACATTGTACTTGGATGGCAGGACATGGAACAGCTCAGAGGAGTTTCTTAATGATCCAGGTAAATTCTTTTCTTTACCTTGTTTATTTGTTTATCTATTATCGCACTGGTCAGTATTGATTGGTACAACAGATGTGACTACTCCATCTTCACTACGCTGATGTGGTTTGGAAAGATTGGGAAGTGTTTTCTGTTGTGCCTTCACAGTTCATGCTGAAACTTTTCCTAGTGCTTTCCTAATGCAGACCAAGCACCTTGTCACCTCACCAATGATTTTCACGGCTTTAGGGTATCTCCAAAATTTCAGTTTGTACTCTGTTTGTAGGTCTACTCTACTCCGTTTGTAGGTCTCTTCTGCATGCTGTTCCTCTAAGGTCATTTATAGCTGAAGCATCTTATGGCAAAACTTGAAACTTTGAATTGAAAATCTTAAAAATCTAACAGGAAAACTGAGCATTTATTACACTGAAAAATCCCAGGAGCATTTTTTTAAGGAAATCTTCTGTATTAGGGTCTTAACTCATTATCTGGGTTGGACCATCCTACAGTATCTGGTGCTCTGATGTTTGTTATCAAAAGACTTGTTTTCTAGGCCAAAGAAATTTTTAATACTATACAGTCTGCTAGACTTTGAGTTACAATGAAATAGGTCCACTGAACTCATTTATTAACATTATAAAAAAAAAAACAAACAAAACAAACAGAAACACATTTCATGTAAATAAACTTCAGAATGTAAACAGGGAACCCAGCAATTAGCTGGGCTTGCTGTAAAACCCTCATAAACACAAGACTATTCCCAGTGATTGCAGTGGACATTTGCTCGCATCTGATAACATTAAATGATACTCTCAAGAGAAGGAAGCAACCAGACCAGTGTGCCTTGCTGGGAGCTGGTGATCAGTGATTTTTGGTATTTTATTTATTTTGGGAAGAATCAACCACATAGTATGCTCATTAACTGAAAATTTGATTGGTGGGAAGTAACATAGAGTCATAGGGTACCTCTGCTCTGAATGTAGGGACCCAACAGTCCTCATCTCTCTACCCCAGCTGCTGGCACTGTATACCCCTGAGTCAGGCTTAGGGCAGTTGTTTGGGGTGATCCAGAGCTCTCTTGGACTAGAACAAGGTTGCCACCAACCCAGACTTGCTTCTCAGCATTGTATGCCTCTTCACCCAGGTTATGTTTCTTCACCCAGGTCCAGGAACTGAGCCAGTGGCAGTCCCATCACTCCATGCTAGGGATTTCTGAGCTTTTTGCTCTGTTCCTTTCTCTGGAGTCTGAGCAGCCTTGGGAGAAGTGGTGTTTAAAAGCTTTAATTCAAAGATAAAAAGCTTTAGATTTGTATTGTTAATGCATAATGTGGTTGACTGAGCATTAAGGAAGGGTATTCACAAAACTCTGGCTGAATGAGGGCCATCTTCAGAACTGACCTTGACTGTAAGGTTGTGTGTTGCCTTAGTGTATCTAAACCAGAACCTCTTGCCAGCTCAAAGGGGAAAATACTAAATCACTATTAAAAGAGTACTAAAGCACTGTAGAGCTGTGCTGGCTGATAATGAAGTTGCTGACATCTCTTCCCAGCGATGCTCTCCATCTTCCAGCTCTGGTGTATTAAGGTACTTCCTAGCTCCTACACTCAGATATTTGGTCTGATTTTTGAGTGGTCCTGCATAGAGCCAGGAGTTCGACTTGATGATCCTTATGGGTCACTTCCAACTTGGGGATATTCTGTGATGATTCTGTGTAATGGAGCTCTGAAGATAATCCGGTTCTCTGAGAGTGGAAGAAGGGTGTATGCAACACTGGTTGTCTCTAAAAAAATAAATACATTACTCTCAAGGCCTGCTGCAGCACAGCTTTAAATGGGAGGGATTCTACAGCTGCTCCAGCGTGCCTTAGACAAGTTTATTTGTGTGGTGCTGGTATGGGGAAGGTGAGGGATGGTCATTTAGTAAATCCAGCTGTGGTTAATATGGTCGTGAAGCTATGAGTGTTATCACGAAAGTGGATTTACCTATTTCAAGGATTATCAACTTGGTGAGATGGTAGATTAAAGCAAATTAAGCTTTGACCATGTAGTATTAATAGTAAGCAATAGTATTGTCAATTAGTGTTTTCATGTTTTCATAATATTGGAAAATAAAAATGGAGTGCATTATGGCAATTGACTGTCAGTTAGAACAGATGGACAAGAAGTGTTTGAATAGTTGAAATATAGAGTCAGTACAGAAGGCCACTGAAGAAATAGAATAAAAGTAGTTCTATAGGGAAAATGTACTGACCTCAAAATAAGAATAATGAAGTATTTTTTGAAAAGCTGAAGAAAGTGGCTCAGCAATTAGCCTAGGAAGAACAATATTAAGTAGGATTTTCATTAAATGTTGACTATTATGCTGAAGCAATTCAGAAATGGAAGGACTGGCTCATTTTGTAACTAGATGGAATAGTGCTTTATATTCCATTTTGCGTAAGCATTATGGTGAAATGAAGTGACTGTTTAACAGAGTAGTACTGACCACAATTTAATAACAGTCCAAATTTCAAGCACTTCAGGGAATTAAGCAATATATACAGTTAAATTAAAGTGTAGGCAGACCAAATTAAATAAAAAGCTGAATATATTAAGATACAGAGTAGTGTCACTGTTTATTCTGAGGATGAACTAGAGAAGAAAATTGGTCAAACTGAGATAGCTAAGTTCATTCAAAGAGAACATAGACAATTAGAGAATAAACCATTGGAGAATTGAAACCCGGTGCAGCTGAGTCACTCATTTTGGAGAAGGAATAATAATAACAATAACAAAAACAAGAAACCGCCAGAAAGGAGAAACCTGAGTACTATCAGAGGTTCATAATAGCACCTCTGAAATGCCAGATTTCAATGGCTATTCCAAGTGAAGGAAATGCCAGGCACCTTAGAAAAACAAGAGACAGAAGCCTTGTGACTGGGGATTCAATGGGAGAATTCACAGAGATTTATTTCATTCAGTCCCCAATTAATAAGTTCTAGAATACAAAAATGACTTTGAATATTTTTGTTTCCTCTATCAAGAAGAGGACTTTTTTGATGCTTGCCACTGAAAGCTTAACTCTGTGAGAGAAACTTCACCTGATCACGTGCTGATGGTTTCTCAGTTTAGGAACAGCGGTCATGGCAGGGTGAGACAACTGCTTTATCCTCTTGCTATCTACTCACAGCGAAGATGCAAGTCAGAAGTTTGCCTTTCAGTGGGCACATTTCATGATGAAGAGGAGGACTTCCCCATTCCTTTTACTAATTAAAGTGACTCTTAAGTCTTCAAAATTATGCTTCCACCTCTGAAAAAAGGGCTTCTTTTGACTTTTCTTATTTGACCTTTCTTATTTTGACCTAACTTAAAAGAAGTTATTTGAGTCTAGTTTTGCTTCCAATCAGTGATGCTTAGTTTTGCAGAACCGGGAGAGGGAAAGAGGAAGATTATGGCAAAAGGAGTTCATCAAATTTTCCAGTTTCTTCCATAGCATTATTCTTTATATGAATGGAGTATGGGATACATGACAGTTGAACACAGATTTAGGCTAAGGATATCTTGATGTCGAATGCCAGTGCTACGGTCTGCTCAGAATTAAAATAGAGATATAATTAATTCATCTGGGAAAATACTGGCTACTAGTAAGTGATTTTATTTTTCATATCTGCAGTTTCTAGGTTTGCTAAAGGACTACAGAGACCCAAAGAGGATTATTTTTAGACATTAATAATAATGAACCTGATAATCTGAAGTTGTAGGAGCCTATATAATAAAAAAAAAAAAACAAAGGGAAAAAAGTATATAATAGGGTAGTTTACATCCATGGCAATGGGAAAATTATGTGATCAGTATATTGATATCAAAATTATTGAGCTGCCAGTTACCCTTAGGAGGGCTAATAGTTCAGAAATGCCAGGTGACTGCAGAACTACGAGGTTAGTTCCAATGCCTGTAAAGATATCTAGGAAATTAACTGAAAATAGCACGCTTAAAAGCCTTGGGTTGTGGTGTTAAAATTAAAGGCGTATTTCATGAAGTGAAGCTCTATGAATGCATGAGTCAGAGTGGACTGGAAGGTATATGAAGTCAGACATGTCACTGGTTTAGAGAGAGTAAAAGATGTACCAAAGGGTTGAATGTAGTTGAGTCTCCTAGCTGATGATTATAGAATTTTTAATGTAATTTATGTGCTCCATTACTAAAATGGATTATTGACTCATCAGTAAATAGTGAGTAGGAATCTCAGTTTAAATCGTGTGCGCTTTTGTAGACCAGGGCTCAGATTGAATACTGAACACGAATAAAATACTTTAAAAAAAAAACCCTAAAAATGTAGTAAAAATATTATTAAAACATTCTTAAAGTGCTAGTCTCAAAACCCAGCATTTTCTTCTCGTTTAAACTGAATACCTTAACTGAGAGGCTCTGAATGTGCTATGTATGTTTTCTCTCTGAATTGGTATCTTATAAAGTAAAATAAAACAGTGTTGTGCACAATGTAGGAATAACAACAATAACAATAATAGTACTGTTAAAGATTTATTAACCTCTTGGCAGGAGGAGTCACCCGCCATTTTTGCAGCTTAAAAATAGACTTTTCAAGGGTGCTATTTTTTTATTGCAGAGTACTTTCTGGCACTCATTTCATGACAGTGCTTTTCCTCTTTTTCTCCAGTCATACTGGAGGTCTGAGAAAATATATACATATATACAGTTTAACCCAGTGTCTATATTTTCACCTACAATTAGGCATCATATTTACTTTGAGTTCTTTATTTAGGAAGATGTATACATACGTTTAGTTTGTGTCTTTGTGAATTCCAAATGCATCTAGTCAAGTAATAAGAATGATTTGGAGAAGTTTCTGAGGGAGCCTTTGGAGGAGCCTGTTCCATTTTCTATTTCTAACTCATAATAGACATTCTATGGAGGAGGTCCAACTAAACTAGCCATGTTAGATGCCTAAGGTTGAGAAATGTGGGAACTCTACATAGATAGCCTCTGTTTGGAGAGCAATTTGCTGAATGGTGATGTGCTACCCATCTGAAGGGGTCTCAGGCTTGAGGCTCTTGCATGAGGTGTGAATCCAATCAGAGCCAGTCTGACTGCTCAGAGCTGCTAAATCAGGGCAATTCCATCCCAGCAGTCAATACATAATACTTCAAAAGTCTTTCCACATCCTCTTCTTTGATGTCCTAGATAAAATGGGCTATTAAAATCAATGGGTAAGAATGTTTAGGCATACATATGTGAGTATATAAAAAATACAGATGTGCGTATGTAGATGTATGTCTACACATATATTTTCTCTAACTTCTGTGTCTAATTCTTAGCTCTGCCTGGAGAGTCGCTTCATTTTTGCTTTGAGAATAACTGGAATTGAGCTGTACGAAGAGATATTCTGAAACTGCATGAAAAGCGTATAGAAAATAATGATGTCCAAGTCACATAATAGATGCATCGGGTTTGGGGAGAGCTGAAGTGTTTTAGGTGTTGTCTGAGGTGGTAATAGAAGACAGTGAGTGTTGGATGAGTAATTATGGAGGTGGGAGAAAAGAGGGAAGCAATAAATCAGGTTGAGACTGGAAGAGGTGTTTTGTTATGTATGATTGTGTGGGAACCAATGATTAAGACAAAGAATCTCTCTCAGCTTTCACACTGTGCTTGTCAGCATGGAATCTGCTTGCATTACTGCACCGTTAACGGTAAATATTGTGGCTTTGTTCAGGTGCTGTGGATCTTCAGATAAATTGCTTCATAAATGCTCAAACGTTAATGCAGTGATGTGTTATTAACACGAGTATTGTACCTGTGCACTTCCATGTTGTAAGCTACATAGGAAAAGAAATACCCAGAAGAAGTTTGAGGTTTAGAGAAACACGGGTGTTGTGCTGGTGTATCCAATACAGCCTCTTCCCAACAATCCAACATTATTTTTTAACCTTGTGGTGAAAGAGCTTTGGAACAATTTGTAGAACAGAAAGATTTATCCTCCAGATAGATTTCTTTTGCTCTCATTGATGCATTATTATTACTCATAGAGAGATCTGCTAGAGGAAAGACCTGCTGCAAAAGATGAAACCCAGCAGTTTGAGAATTTTCCTGCACCCTCCAATTGCTCATAAGCTACCAAAGTATATACCACTTGACTCACACAGTACTGTTCAAAGGAGCACTTGAAAGGACCATTTCTGTGCCCCTTGGAGCAACTCCATGGACTTCTGCTTGCTGTGGGCTCAGCAATAACAAGCCTTGCAAAGGCAGGAGGTAGCTCTGACTTTTAACTCTGAGCGAACCATCAGCAGCAGCTCGCACCATGGCTTTCCCTTATTGCCCTGGCTTTAAGTATTAAGGAATATTTTCTCCTAACACTTTCCATTAATGCTGAATTCATCCACGTGAGGTGGGGATGAAATATAAGAGTTGCCAGGCTCACTCAGTTTGGTTTACCTTAGGCAACATCTGTCTGTGGCTCAGAGCAGCCCCACGTGTTCCAAAATGAATTGCTGCAGCCCAAAGTACAGACATTGTTTTATAAATTTTTGTAAACATTAACTATTATAGCTCTGGATATCCTTATCTACATATGTAACAGGTCTCTCTTTGAACATTGTGGTTAAAGGGACAGCCTGCAGCAGAAACTTCTGCAGTTGAAATAGGAAATGTAGTTGAAAATACATTTCCTTTGTCTTTGGTTTTGCTCTCCTCCAATAGTTTTAGGGCAAAAAATATCACACCCTGTATCTAGGAGCACACCAAGTTCTCATTTTCCAGAATGCATGCTATTTTTGACTGTTTGTCACCCCTTTCCTGAGATGAAATATCTCAGGTTTTTTTTTTAATTGAATTCTCCTGGTCATTCTCATTACCCATTTGTCAATACTCCCCTCCCCATTTCAGCAGTTTATCTGTAGAAAGAAATGCTATGCTCTGGTTTCTGGATAACACAAGCCACTGGTTTATTATATTGGCAACTTTTTTCCTGCATGCATCCACTGCATCCCTTTCCTCCTGCATCTCAGTATTACATTTTTCTTTGTTCACAGCTTATTATTACATAGAAACATGTATTTCTTATCTGAATTGATGCAGAGAACTTAAAACTTAGCAAGGTTATGGGTGGGTGAGGTTTTTTCCTTTGCTTTACTTTGCATTCTGAGAGCACAGTATCTGCCTTTGCCTTTTTCCACATATTTTCTTAGTGGTAGTGGCCTCTGTAGTGTTCCTCATTCAGTCCTGGCCTTGGACTTGACTTACCTGGAAAATACTGTGCCGTCAGTAGATTTTCTCACCTCTCTGCTCACCCTCTCTTTCCTTTGTACTTATACTAAGGCAGTGCAGACATAGCCCTCTGTTAGCCTTCAGAGACACGCTGATTTTTCATCTCAAACTTTTGTTTCCCAGTCAGTTTTTGATCCAATTCATCTGTTTTCTTTATCGCAGTGCAAGCAGGAGTGTTTTCTTCTATTATTATTATTTTTTTTTTGCATCTGTCTGTAATCACAAATGCATTCAACCCTTGTAGCAGCTTTTGATTTCAATTCCTTTGTGCGAAATACATATATATATATCTATAAAACGCAACAAAACAGCCCTCTACAAAACTTCCATAGCCCGCACTTCAGCATTTTGCTGCCTATTCATGTGAAGTGCTTGTCTAAACAAGTGGCACTAAATATGCTTTTAGTTACGCACTACACAGCCTTCAGCTCCAGGCATATGGGTCTGCGTGACTGACCAGACATGGGCATGGAAGGAGGGGATCAGTTGAAAGCCAGCACCCCATGTTTATTGCTTGTTGTTGTTTCCTGTGTCACTTGGCTCAAAATGTCGAGGGGTTGGTGTGATCCCCACAGTGTGGCAAACCTGGTGGGGCATCTCTTAGACTCTGTTCCCCTAATATCCTCACAATTAACCTCTCCTGTTCCTTTTTCAGTTGAAGTTTTGAAAATGTCCTCCAAGGCAGCAATGGGATGAGGTGGCAGGAATGAGCTGGGCAAGAATCAAGTGGGCAAGGGAAGAGGTTGGGAAGTGTGGGAGGCGAGAAGGGAGAGGACAACAGCTGAGAGCATGCAAAGTGGAGGAAGTTTTTCACTCACTCAAAAGGAGGTGATGCACTGGCACAGGTTGCCCAAGGAGGCTGTGGATGCCTCATCCTTGAAGGCATTCAGGGCCAGGCTGGATGTGGCTCTGGGCAGCCTGGTCAGCTGGTTGGCGACCCTGCACACAGCAGGGGGTTGGAACTGGATGAGCATTGTGGTCCTTTTCAACCCAGGCCATTCTATGATTCTATGAAAGCTTCAGGAGGTTGTAAAAGGATGATCTTTAGGGTTTCTTCCAACCTGTTCCATGATTCTGAAACCCAACAGAGGCACTGACAACAGTAAATGCCAGGGAAGAGGGGAAGAGAACCAGATCCCCTGTCGTGGGGTGAGCAACAAGAGAGTACTTCATTATTATAATTATTTGCAACCCTTTTTAGCAGGGAAGAACTAACTGGCAGTGCCATTTATTCCCAAGCATTCTTCCCTAATAATACCCTTAATACAGCCTGTTCCATCGCTTTTTTGAGAGGCATGTTTTTCATCTTCAAACTCAATTTCATTTATTAGAGATTTCACTGTGAGTGACACAGTGTGCACACAGCAAGTGCAGCAAGGATTCATTTTAATTATTACATATTACCAGGAGGTACAGCGTGTTTGTGCCGGTGGGCGAAAGGGTGAGGAAGGGGTGTTGTCTATTTTGTTTCTGTGTCACACATCACAACTGCAAGGTGATGGGGCTTTCTGAGTTGCATTTTAAATTTGGATCTGGTTATTTGTTGGCTGTCAGTGCTCCGTGCTTGCCGTAGCATGGAGGGAAAATCTCCAACCAACGTGCACCCGTATGGCTGCAATAAATAGTCCAAGATAACAGACACCTCTCTAACGTTTTTGTTAGAAAGTCAGCCAGAGGACTCCACTCTGGGCAGTGACTAATGATATTTGAACGCTGCTCTTTACGCAAGTGTGATAATATATATATATATAATTACACTCACGTAAAGAGCAGCATTCAAATACCATTATATATATTTAAATTGTGATGACTTAGAGATAAGACAAATCAAGATATCGTTTTTGCTGGGTTGCTGGGTAAGGAACACAATGTGGATTTGGGAACCATGTTTTCTAAGCTGAACTTCCTAATTTTTCTCAACTGGAAACTTTCTTCATCCTTTTACACGGAAATGAGGAGAGATTTCTACCCTGCAGCTTTCTGCTCAGTGGTGCGATATAGGTATGGAGCATAATTTTAATTAGAATTAATTAACTTCTTATCTTGTTGAGGAAGTTGACAGAAAATTTGCCTTTTTTTTTTTTTTTCTTTTTTCTGACAATGGGAGGCAGTGTGAATATTTAGAACTTCCAGGTGTGGAAGGGTCCAATGTAGAAATGTGAAGTGTAGAATAAAATAATAGAAAAGATGAGATGTATGAGAACTTTGGGAAGAAAACACAGGAAATCTAGAGGATTTTGTCTATTTACTCACTATTTACAATCGATTTACAAATTCTGTTGTGAGTTTAAGCTTTAAGGAACCACTGATGTGTATTGTTAGGACTCCTACCAAGCTTCTTGGCATCCTTGGAAAGCCAGTAGCTTTGAGGATGCTGAAGAAATTATAATGCTCTAGGTAGATACAAGTGTAGCAGATTCATAGCTGGATTCACAGGGCTGGATTCACAGACATTGTTGCTTTGGCTGCATTTATTATTAGGTCCCTTTGTTTGTGATGGGGAAGAGCAGATCTTCCCCACTCCACAGTCAGAGTGCTCTGCTCTCTGGGCCTAATGTCACATCTGAAGACAACTGTTAGTAGTCCATAATAATAATGTAACTGTGCTGTGCACTATTTGTTATCAGTGTAACTGTTATCGATCCTTTCCTCAAAACAGGGAATGGAATCATAGTCATAGAATGGCCAGGGTTGAAAAGGACCACAATGCTCATCTACTTTCAACCCCCTGTTATGTGCAGGGTCACCAACCAGCAGACCAGGCTGCCTAGAGCCACATCCAGCCTGGCCTTGAATGCCTGCAGGGATGGAGCATCCACAGCCTCTTTGGGCAACCTGTTCCAGTGCATCACCTCCCTCTGAGTGAAAATAGACTAAAGTTTACTCTTTGGTGCAACAAGTACATTAATGTTAGATGATGTCAATGCCAAGAGACAATCCCTAGTATGGAGGTAAACTCCTACTCCCTTCCCTCTAACTGGCACAACCGCTCATTGCAGTGAGGTTATGAGCTTCCTTCCCCAGTACATAGCACAGGGATCTGCCTGTGCCAGATTCATGGTGCTTGAGCCACTTTGGCTGAAGCGATAACCTGTATCTCACTCTCCTTTGTATGCAGATGAAACTCAGAAGGTATTAAGCTGCTTCAGAGCACTCGCTTCTGTAGCTTTGATTTATTGAGCTCAGCACTTCTAAAATACGATCCAGGAAAGATGACACCAGTGCAAGGGTTTGTATTGCACCTATCTATTGGCAGAGAAACCAACCTAGCACGAGTAATGCTGCATCAGGTGCAGGGGGATATGGCATCTTAGTATGTTTTTTGAGTTGATACAAATGTACATATGTTTTAGAGAAGACAGCATCTGGTTGTTAGGAAACATGTTTCTGTTGAATTTCTAACTTCCAAATGCTGACAGAAAATGTTTTGTGTTATTTAAAAATAGATGTTTACCGGGCAACAGTCGAATAAATAATGTGTGGCCAAGCAGAAACAAATACTCAGGGAGTGTTTTCTGATCATCTGACTTTATTATTTTGATAATTGAGTAGATCAGGTAGTTATTTTACTCTGAAAATTCCTGTTGGAAAGTTCCAAAAAGACTTCACATACTCCATAACTCTAACGCTAAGTTTTTAGTGAAGCTGGGAGGAAAAAGATAAAATACATTTTATTTTGGAGGAAAAAAAAAAAAGCATGTTGGGTCTAGATTATTTACATATAAGCATGTGTGAAAATATAACTTGTTTTGGCTTGATTTTACTTAAGACATTAAAAAAAATATACAGTACAGTCAGTTTTGTTTTCATATTTTGTTTCTATTGACATGTAGAAGTTTTTCAGTGAAAAAGCTGACAAACTGTAACGAAAATCAATGAGAATCTTCCAAGACAGTCTTATTCTCATAAAGTGTTTATCAGTTGGGACAGTCTACATTTCATAGATAAGCTCCTACTGCAAATGAAAAAGTTTTATATCCTTTGTTCATGTTAGAGTTAAGTGATAGAAAGCTTAGGCCGTGGGCTAATATGATACCAAAGTGGTTTGTTCTTAAGAGCAAGAGCAATGACTGCTTCCTCCTTAAAGAGCTCTGATTGCCTGGCATGTTTGGTCGAAATCCAAACCAACTTGCTTTGAATGACAAATTGATTGTTGTGTGCATTTTTGATAATACAGCAATTTGTCTCCTCAGGCATAATGCTCTAATCCCCCCTTCATTTATCAGTGGGGAATCAGTAATTCAGCTCTTCTTCAGGCTGAAGTTTGGCACACAGAGGTGGTGCTCCACTGCGCAGTTGCAGATCCTGTGGCGAAGATCCCTCTCCCAGCAGTGTCTGCATACCAATTCCTCAGCATGCTTTGCGTAGCACTCACTGCACTGCTGATTTTAGGAGTGTAAATGTTTGTCAACAACAGACAACAGGATTTTGTATCTTCTTGAGATTTTAAATGCCTTGTTTGCTTACACATTTTTACTTCTTATTCTGTGCTCTGGCGCTGTTTGCATCTTCTGGTTCAGATGAGCAGGAAGTGTTCATAGAATCATTAAAGTTGGATCACCTAGTCCAACCCCAACCATCCCCCCATACCCACTGACCACATTCCTCACTGCTTCATCTCCATTTTTCTTGAACACCTCCAGGGATGGTGACTCCACCACCTCCCTGGGCAGCCTCTGCCAGCACATCACCACTCTTTCTGAGAAGAAATTTTTCCTAATACCCAACATGTTGCTTCAATTTTCCAAGTATAGTGTCCTCCTGGTCTTAGTGTTCGCAATATGAAATGTTGCAATTCCCAGAGAGCTCTGCATGCTTGCAAAGTTTGGGATACCCCATGTAGCAACGCCACTTATTAGCAAGGTGCAGAACTTCTGTGGTTGTCTCTCATTCTGTGGTTGTGCCATGTTTCCCCTGACTCATAGAGTGTTTGTGTCACCAACTGCATGTGTCCCAAATAAGATACCATCTGTCCTGGGAAAAACAGAATTGTTTCAGCAGCAGAAGTGCAGAGTGAAACAATATGTAAGTCTCCACATCCTTCCCGCTTTTCTGGTGGCTTTTCACAGATCCTTTACCATGCTGAACTCAGTGGTGTTGCTGATAGTCAAGATATTTCTGTAGAAATGCCAAACATACAGCGAAGCAGAAAAGCATGCAGTCTGAGCAGGGTGTATGCAGTGATGACTTCTGAACACCATCACGTGCCCTCACAAACCATAAAGCTCATGGACAGTAATTCCTTCTTGGCATGCAGCAGGGTAGGGCTTTTCCACTGCTTGCAGCTTACTGAGAAAGCCACAGCACATCTGTTCAGTGGCATTCTTTGCATAGCCTGCCTGGATAAGCTGTCGCTCTTGATTTTTATAGCATTTCACAACAGGGTGTTAGCCTAGAATGGAGAACCTCTCCAGACTAACACCTGCAGAGATCCTCGACTCATAAACACTTGTTGTGTAGGGCTGGAAACATGTCTTAAGTCAACAGGGGATCCGTATTCTCTGCTAAAACAAAGTACACTAATACATCTGCCCTCCATCAACTGTTGTCTTCTGTTTTGCATTTATGATGTTTCTATATCAATGCTTTTATCCTTTCCTCAGTGCTGCCATTCGGGTTCAAGCGATGCTCCTTAGAATATCTCTTCAAAACCCATTTCTGGTTATCCTTTTGAGGAGGTGGCTTCCTGTTCTGTTTCTCTGAATTTTAGACTGCTTTGCTGGCTGGAGATAGAAGATGGAGTATGTACACAAAGGCTCTTGTTGGCCTGGGGATGCTAATTTCCTTAATCCTCATTGATAGTCAACCAGGGAACGATCCTGAGCATTTAAATTTAGTGTGCTCCTCTGAGTCTCCCTTGAGATGTTTCTGTCTCTCTCCATTGACACCACAGATGACTGTGTTGATAAATATTTGTCTTTATGAATATTTTCTTGTTTGTTTGATCTTTAACAACAAGCGTTTTTCCTTTTTCTTTTGCTTCATACTGCGCATTTTCTCTGTTGAGTAGAACTCACCAGACTGGAATGGGAATGGGATGTTTTGCTTGTATTATTAGATCTTGACTTGGTTGCATTTTTAACCTATCATGAGTTTCAGTTAATAACTATCTCATCAGTGTCTAGTCCAAAGGGACAAACTTATGGATTACTTTCATTGGACACTGCTATCTTGACTTCAATAACATTGTCCTACAGCAGCCAGGGACACGGCTAGATGATGTTTCCTTCAAACAAAGCCCACAGTCCTACTGCCACCCTATTGCACTGGTCACGTTGGAATATAAACAGCAGGTGTTTAAAAAGCTTTGAAAATAAGTCTTTGTTTTTATATTTCCTTTGGCTGAAATTAGCCAAACAAATAAAGCCATGCCTTTCATATCTCTTTTGCAGTCCTGAATGAATACGTTGGTTGATGAATAACATTTGGGAGTGCTATCATTCCCAGAATGTACTAGTTAAAAAGCTGTTTCTTTAATTCTCTTGCAGTAAACTACTTTATAAAGAATGGTACGGAAGATGTGTTACTGTGTGGAAATAGCACTGATGCTGGGTAAGTGATTTAAAAATATCTTCACTTCTGTTCTTTATGTTGTTGTTGTTACATTTCTTTCAGTTCTGTCCACTTTTCACCAGCGTGATATTTCAAGTTCTTTGTGTCAGTAGTTATAGGAGAGAGGATAATGACAATATTGCGCATAGTAATGCAATTTTCTGAACTGCAGGGAGGAGAAGTTTGTGTGTGTCACTTATTTAGGTCTAAAATCGTTAGTTCTTTTTCAATGTATTTAAACTCCTCCATTAAAAAAAAAAAAAAAGTGAAAATTAAGTAACATTGGCTGAATGGGGAGTGTTTCAAAGGGAATGAATGAGAAATGAATGGAAAAAGAAAACCTAGAGGGATCTTGTGATGATGAATTCCTGGCTTTTGGCAGAGGATGATAAACAAATCCAAAAATGCTAGTTCCAAAAATAGAATGCTTTGGAGGTGGGAAGGTACTCAGCTTTAATGTGTGATCTACACTCGTATGTGATATGTTTACAATCTGCATGTGTTTCATTTTCTTAGTCTGTGCAGCAAGGAGATCAGTTCCCATGGTATACTAATTTATTCTGCACTAAGGACTTTATCCATATCCCTACCACCTGTGAATGCTGACTTTTCCTTCTGCGTCCCATCCTCAGGGTCTAAGCACTTTGGGTGTGTTATTTTATGTGAAAGGTTCTTGTGACCTTGACAGGAATGGAAAAGGAAATTGTAAGCCATGCAAAGACTGTAGGATGTTCAGAGTTGTGGGTCAAAGAATAGAGACCTTAGCATGGTGAGATGGATGAGCTTTTGATCTGAATATGATAGATATTTGATATTTGAACCAAGGAGGTGGATGATCAAGTGAGGGGAGTAGGAGAGAGGATCTACTTTTGGAGGAGGATGTTCTGAGTTGGTAGAACGAAATGTTCTACCGACAAAAATTAGGATTTAAATTATAAAGAACTTGATGTAAAAAGAGGTATACGTGTATAGACAGACAGTAGGGAACCTGCTTTGGCAGGGGGGTTGGACTCAATGATCTCTGGAGGTCCCTTCCAACCCCTACAATTCTGTGATTCTGTGATTCTGTGGAAAGATGTAATGTAAACTTGCTTGTAGTCAGGAGGGTGAAAAAAGCCATGAGGTTTTGAATAGACACTGCTTTCTGCTGCCACTCTTACACCTGTATTTATGAAAAACAAAGGTTAAGATGAAGTGTCAGCCTTCTCTCTGCATTCTTGTGTGTCTGATCTGCATTGCCAGTATAACTTAGGCTGTAAACTCCTTGGGCAGAGCGCCATGCTTTCCTCTTTGTTCCAAGGAAGGTACAATGTCAGCATTCATTAATTAAGCGTTTTTTTGATTGTAATACACTGCGTGTATCCAGGCTCAGGTTGGCTCCAAGACTTTTGGGATAGTTCCCAGGAATGCCATAATTTGGCAGTCTATCTGCACTGGTGGATTGGCTTAGGACTGCCTTTCCTAGGCAATAGGTATTACCACTGAGTAAGGAATATTCAGCACAGCAGCAACATTTTGCACATCATGAAATATTACACATTATTCTCACTGTTGACTTGATCTGTGGCTGTGACAGCTTGCTAAGCTCTTGAATAGTTTTGAAAGGTTTGATTAGATTATAGGTAGTTTGTGAGGAGTAGGTTGGGGCCTACAGCTCTGGAATAGTCCAAATGGTGGGAAGTTAAGCACAGATCCAATACCTGTGGAATAGCTTTATATTAGTAGGCTGTATGGATTTGGGGTTTGCATTCTAGAAAGGTATATTAGCAAAATCAGCTACTCTAGAGAGTCAGTAAATTGCAATGTGTCAGCAAAAAAATCATGATTGGAGCAAGCCCATGGAGACACTGTGACCACAAGAGACATGGCCTGAAACTGCCAGAGGAGAACTTCTAGCTCCTGCGTAATGAGAAGAGGAAAATGTCACCCTTAGAGTGCTAGTGCTTTTTTCTTTGAATATATCAAAGCAATTGGTATTTGTGCTGTTAATGAGAAACCCACTCTCCCTTTGTGCATCAACTTTCTTCATCCCTTGCTCTTTCAGTGAAGAATTTAGTACCACTGGGTATGGTTTGATTTTAAATGCTTTATAATGGGAATATATACTCCTGTTTTTCAGTTCAGTACTAGTAAATGTTGTCTCACCTTCAATACCTTACACAGATTTCCCATCTGTCATCCACTTCTATTATTTAAAGACATAGGGATAATTAGGCATGATCCTAATGCCTCAGGGGACTTGCAAAGTCATGTATTCTTATCTGTTAGATAACAAGACTGTTATTTAAAGGCTGACAAGGTAACAAAGCAGGACTTTCTCTTTATCCATCAGTGGTTAAAGCCAAGAGCAGTGAAGTTAGCTCAGTAGCAAAAGATCAGGGGAGGTAAGTGAAGAGTAAATGGATGCATCAGATCATAGTCCTCCCATCTATTAGCAAAGAAATTAATGAGGGAAGGACAGTTGGCAAGGCCGTGTTTGAATGTTCATAGCATTTTTGGAGCTTGCTTCTGCCCCTGCTCTGAAAGAGCTTGAAATTATTAGCCTCTGGGTTATGCTGAGGATCCAGAGGAAATGCTGGGAATGGTGGTATCATGTGTGCACTCCTGGAGGGATTTGTTGTTACAGTGAGGGATATCTGTGTTGTGGCTGGGATATTAAATCTCATGGTAATTGACAAAACCATTTTAGTGCATTTTTAAAAGCATGCTAATGATACTTTGAGGTTTGGCTGCTTGCTGTTATTATAGAATAGTGAAAAAAAAATAAAATCTAAATTTGACAATTATTTGGCAGTGAGACTCAGATGGTCTGATGTAAGAGTGTTTAGTGATGGCGACTGCAACCTGAGCTGTACCAGCAGGCCAAAATCAGCAGGGAAATGATCATCAGTGGATGCTGTATCACAGACAACCTAATTATCTCAAAGGTGGGGGCTTTATTACATTACTAGGAGGGACTGTTTTCTGAACAAGTACCCAAACTGCCAATAAAACAGGAGGTAATGGATCTAGCTAATATTGATTCTGGTTCAGAAGGGATTTGAATAGATGGATGTCACTCAGCAGCAGCAAACATGTCTCCAGTACATTACCTGGCAGATGGAAGAAAAAGCGTTTGTTTATTGTTTTACATACACTCAAGCAACTTTGAGGAGTTGCATTAAAAATGACATTGCAGAGATATGGTAGGAGTGTGGGGGAGAAGACATGTTTCTTGTTGGGACAAGAACAATCTGCCTGTGGGTGAGGGATTTCCCATGTGATGCCTCAGAAACTTGATTCAGGAAGCCTGAAAATTGATTTTTCTTCATTGAATCAAGTGGAAAATTTGTGGTGTTTTTGTTTTGTTTATCCAGCTGCTTTTTTTTTTTTTTTTTCTCAAGATGCACTGCTAGAATATACTGTGTACTTAAGAGAAATGGAGGATCCAGTGGAAACAAGAATTAATGGTTGGAGTCGAGAGGAAATGATTG
This sequence comes from Tympanuchus pallidicinctus, assembly GCF_026119805.1. Lineage (NCBI taxonomy): Eukaryota > Metazoa > Chordata > Aves > Galliformes > Phasianidae > Tympanuchus > Tympanuchus pallidicinctus. The sequence goes on from NW_026294747.1 coordinate 64,505,886, forward strand.
TGATCAAAGATGTTCTTTGGCTCAAAGAGAACACTACTGACGCGTACTTGGTGTTTAACAACAAGCACATTCAGAGCGCTGCGTTAATGGAAAAATCCTCTGCTCTGAGATGTGTGTCACAGATTGGTCAGACATGGGAAGCAGCGCTGGCAGCAAGGCTCTTTTAATAATAATAATAATAAAAAAGAAAGTGTAGGGTACTTGCAGAATTATTTATGTTTCTCGATGTATTTTGGGTCAGATTTCGTTGTTCTTTTAGATGTGGGTGCACTGGGATTTATTCAAGTTAGTTCTCTGCAATTTCAGCTTCTTTGATTTGATTTGGTTAAAGTAAATGGAGAAAGCTCTACCACTCTGATTTTCAAAGGGATTGCAAATTACTCTATAAATCTGCCTTTCAGTTTAATTCCCAGACTAGTATCTCGTCTATCTTTGAAACCTTGTTCTAAGCCCTGAGGAGGTCCAGTAAAGATCTGGTACAGTGATCAAACACTTGGAAGATTTCTGCTAGTATCAGAACGTGAAAGCTGCTTTAACCTTCATGAAATCTGTTACCAGTAAGTGGACTCTGATGTGTAAGGACTGCAGGTGACTGAGTTGCCTCATTGGAGCAACAGACACCACACATGGCCGGTGCAAGCATCCCACACCTTTAGGAGGCACCAAACTCATCTTTTAAAAGTGAGGTCAAATGTGCCACATATCCATTAATGAGATGATGCCAATGACAAAATAGCTTTAGAGTATGCTCAAGGACCCATTTGGCATGCTTTGTGCCTGGCTCCAGGTGATGGCACATGATCAGTGCTGAGCAAAATGGCCAAGAAGACTCTTGAGAGTGCTGCTGGCTTGAGGAAATGCAGTCCTGATCGCATGTTCAGCCCCAGTGTTGGCATTCTGCTTGAGTTGATGCTCAACTGCATCTCTACTAGGCATCTCCTGCTGTGATCACCAGACCAGATCTCCCAGGGATGAGCTGCAGGGAGCTTTATGTGGCATGGTGCACCATCCTGCATTGTGCCACCCGTGCAATTACAGCATGTTCCTTCTCAGTGACTATTAACCATTCATTTTAATGAGATATTCAGTACCTCGGAGCCCTGTGCTTCCCCACAGGACAAGGACTTATGGGGTGCCTCAGCTTGGGATTATCAGTCCATGAAAAAGGAACATACATTTCAGCTCCAAAGCAGTTCCACTTTTGTGCTGTTGTAATTTCACAGAGACATTTCTCCAGCTTAGACTGCTGTTCTGTCACCTACAGGTTTGGACGAGCAATAGGAACATTGTGGAGATTTGTCCATTAGGAGAATGAGAAATGGACAGTATGCAGTATGCAAAGTCAGCAAGCAGAAAAAGAGAAACTCATCTTTGTTCTTTTCACTTCTTTTTTTTTCCACTTGCAACTACAATATGCAGCTGTTAGTTTTTGGTTTTTTTTTTTCAGAACAGTGTGCATATTTTAAGCCAATTGTGTCCCCTCAAGGTCAGACTGCTTTTTTGTTGTTGTTGTTGTTCCCTTTCACATGATATGTCCTGTATATTCAGCTCATGGGCAGGAACAGTCTGCGAGATCATGCTGACAAAGAAAGCACATTTGCATCATGTCTGTACCGATATTACCAAAAAGAGTAGTAAACAGGAAGGAAAAGCAGCCAGTACAGCTACTTCAGGATGTAACAAGAAAGCACCTTTGGCAACCGCATCCTAGTAACTGTTGCTATAGAAACTTTAGCTACCTTTATCCTCTCTATGACCTTGATTTTTCTTAACAGGATGCATTAAAATAATGTACAGAGTCAGGCAAAATTCTACGTGGTTTGGTAAGTTTTGCTGTCACTGAGCTGACTGCATGTTAGGAATGTAGGCAGCACCACGTAGCATAATTCTCAAAGTTTTTAGGCAAGTCCTAAATGTTTCTAAAGAGTCACTGGAATAAAACTTTGTTTCCTTTTGTGTTGTGGCATTTTACTAAGGTAATTAATGCCAACGCATAAAGTTGTATTAGATGCCTGTTTTCGCATTCAGCATGAATACTGCAATACTGTTATGGTAGGTTCTCCACGCCAGCATGCTGTCAGCATCCCCATTACAGCATGTACAGTGGTGCAGTGCTTTGATCTCTCTGAGCTGTAATAACATTCCTTTGCCTTTATGCATCCTCCATGGGGTGATTTAAAGCCCCTTGCAGAGGCTTATCACAACCCTGAAGGGTGGAGAAGAAATACACACCATACCAAGGAGCACTGCTGCTATCTGATGCTTCCTTTGCTTCCCCTAGCTCTACCTTGTCTTGCACAAACCAGTGCTGCAGCTCTTGCTCAGCCTTGGAGCCTGGAACGACATACGTGTCTGCCAGAATAACACGTCCAACAGCCTGATCTTCCATAGCTCTCAGTCCCCCAGTACAAGCAAATGTACCCAGCAACACAACTCCAGCTGTGCTGGAAATTGAGGAACTGCAGCAGAGAATAGTGCACCCAATTGGTTCTTTTCTTCTGTTGCTGGCAATGAGGTCTGCTGCGGCTCACAGTTGCCTGAATTTAAGTAAACCTGTGTTATTATTATTGTTATTATTATAATTATTTGCTGTCTTAAGGTCCCAGGTTCAGGCTGTATTTTATTGGCTGCTGAAAAAATGCAGTGAGAAAATCTCCCTTGCCACAGAGGGTTTGCATTTCAGAGTCACAAACCATGAATGGGTTGGGATGAAGATGATGCTCACACAGTGCCTTCACTGTATGTACCCCTGGGCAGAGACAAGAATGGGGAAGGTGGCAACAAATAGCTGTCTGTAGGTGACCTCTGCATAAGGAACTTTGTCAGGTAGGGTGCAGTCTGGCAGTGTGTGTTTGGTTTGCTGCATGAATGGATCCATCCCAATAAATGAGCTTTGGTGTGTGCCTGTTGGGACCAGTGTCCTTGTAATGCTCATCCAGTTCAGTCTGATTGGGTATGGCTGACTGAAAAGGCTGGAAATTTTGCTGCACTGAAGAAAGGATAAAGTTCCCAAATGTGATTTCTTCCACTGCTGCCAAGGTGGGAATATTTTATGAAGAATGAAATGCATTGTTTAGACTGCCAAAGCTAATAGCCTGATTACACCTCAGTTTAGTAAGCAGTATTAATGAACTTATTACAAACCTTCTGGTTGTGCAGTGCATTTTCCATGACTTTAACTAGATTCTGATGTGGATCATGTAGACTTTTCCATTTACTCTTTATTGGTTACAGTGATGTCAGAATTAGGATGTATATATTATACTTGAATATAAGAAATAGCAGTAAGCAAGAATGTCACCTGAGGGATGCTGCAGGAAACGTAGGGAATAATTATATGTATTATACAGCCTTAAGGGCAAAATTAACAGTCCCCCACTCCTAGGGACCAGTTGTGAATCTGGAAGACCGTATTGCTGGTTAGACAGCAGTAGTAGGAATTAAATCCAAATCCTCTCAAATCTTAAGGATAGGTATTATTGCCTCTTAGTCAAAGCTTTAATAAGCTCATCAACCACATGAGAGAAGACCAACTGTGGGCTACCATCTTCATAAAGCAGTCATTTGTCATTGTGTTTTTGGTGATGAATTATTACCCTCCATTTTGATTGATGGGTTGGGCAGAAGATCCAGCGTCTGACCACTGGCTTGGTTGAGAATAAATGATAGTTTGCTTTCCCTGTTGTAACATAAAGTCTAAAAAAACCCATCTTGGAACAGTGTGAATACTATCTTTGGTTGAAACCCCATCATGATGACCAGGCACTCTACTGGTATTAGATGTGTCCAAGATATCAGCTGTAAACCTTTCAGCTTGTTTTCTGCATTCTTAGGCTTAAGTTGTGACTGAAGCAGGGCCACTTAGGAGCCATTAACATCATACATTCCTTGTTTGTTTGTTTATTTTTATGGCTTTATTTATTCCATTTTGATGCGTGTCTGTGGAATGCGTGCTGTTGCTTCTTTTGTAAGCAATTAAGTGTGGCAGACCATAGTGAGCTTTTGCAGCCTACTCCAGATAAAGGGGCAGACCTGACTGTGCTGCTGATGTGCGTGACTTGAGCAGTGGTTTGTTGCTAACTCCTGGCAACACATGGACAACACTCCCCGTATCTGCAGGGTCTGAATGTTACAACCCAGCACGTGGTTGTTTTACAAATCTTTTATTGCACAACCTTATTGGCCACTGCAGTCTGAATCAGCAGGTTCCTTGGCTTGCTGAGATTAAACTCTTGAGCCAGAACATTTTGTAATTATGCCCCTCAGCTATGACTATCTGGCATTCCCAATCTGTGTTATTTTAAAACAAAGCTGTTTCTTTTATTCTTTAATTTCCTGTGCTACTGCCAGCTTACAGTGGTGATTACAGCCTGATGGATGGGTAGGTAGACTGATGCTTTTAACTTTTCCAAATCAATGACACTAATTTTTACTGTGATTAATTGAACAGTATCCTAGGAGGCTCCTGTGCAGGATGTTGTATTTATGTATTTTGTTGTTGCTGCCCATCCTTGTGAATCAGAGGAGAGTGCAATCCTCTGTAATGCTTCCCTGAGGTAAAAGAAGCTAAAGAGCTTGAAAAAAAAAAAAAAAAATCTGGAGGGGACGACTATTATACAGCTAAGACACTTCAGCAAAATCTTGAGACTCCTTACAAAAATCCTCAGAGGAAATGGTGTCAGTTGCAGAATAATACTCTCATGTGAAAGCCTTCCACCTAAGGTTCTGTTGAGTATTTTTCTGGGAAGCAGCATTTCCTTTCCCTCTCAGAGTTTTTCAGAGCACCCACAACCCACAGGCTATCACTTCTGTAGGCTACAAAAGAGGATGAGGAAGTGTAAGGAGTTGATATATAAGAGATTTTTGTCTCGAGCATCTAGCCTCTGTTAAGAGGGATGTGAGCTAATGTTAATAGCATTCTTTGAGCAAGAGTTCAGGTTTTCTGTGCTGAAGGTAGCTCATCGTACACCTGTGTATATTATATAGGTTTCTCTGAAAGCAGTGCCTCCTATTTATGTCCACAGAAATGACAACAGATACAAAGAGCACAATAAAGCTGTTTGATAGAAAAAAACGCTCAGCTACAAAATGCTATTTTTCAACATAGTCACTGCCATTCACTATGCATTTTCAGCAGTGATGAACTGCATGCCATGCTCATAAAAATGTGCACCAATGGAGGTGACACTCTTTCACAGCTGCTATGATGACATAGTTGCTAGGAAAATGTTGCTCATACAGTCCATCTTTCATTAGCCTGGACTGATGGAAATCAGAAGGCACCAAAACCAGATTATACGGTGAGTGTAGCAGGACAAGTTCAGCCAAGGCTAGCAATATGCTCCGTGGTCTTCAAACTGTCCTGGGGCCTGGTGTTATCACGTTGCCAGAGAAAGATTGTCTTCTTCTTTGACCTGACTTTGGAAGTTTGAGCCTTCGGCTTAGTCAACAATCATCATGGTCAGAGTTGATGGTCAAGTTCCAGGAAAGCCAGTAGGATCGCCCCTTTTCCATCCCAAAAGACAGTGCACATCGCTTTACCCCAAGGGCTGCATCTTGAACTTTACCTTCAATGGAAATTCATGTTGCCACTCCATGAACTGCCATTTTGACTCTGTCTCATAGAGGTGATATTATGTCACCAGTAACGATTGCTATCCAGCAAACCATCACCTTCAGCCTCATATTGACTCAGCAGGTCCTAACAAACTTGCATATGGCGTTCTTTCTGTTCTTGTGTTAGCATTCAAGGGACCCACTTACTGCAAACTTTGCAATATTCCAGTGTTGCCATCATCATTTCCAACTCATTGAGGCCAATATTCAGCTTGATATACATTCCCTGGTCATAATCCATTGTGCTGATTGAGATGCTCTTAATTTCCTGGTGTGATTACTGTGCTCCACTGTCTGGAATGTGGTCAGTGTTGCCACTGCTGAGATCCACCACCCAGGAATACTGTCGGGAAGGTTCAACTTCTTCTGGCAATACCAGTATCTACCTCTGATGTTGTGGACCATCATCATAAAATAGAAGGCATTACTATCAGAGGAGCCCTTGTATTAGAGTTCTGTGTACACCCACTATGAAACCACACTCATCTTTTTGCTCTAGCAATCTATTGCTTCGTGGAAATTACTTTTGAGATACATAAAAGTAGAACAAAACATGGAAAGACGGTAGCAGTGTTATAAAAAAGTTATATAAAAAATTAGTCTGAGGAGATGTTGCTCACTTTCATAGTCAGAAGAATTGCATATCCATTTCTTAGGTTTTTCAAGCAATTTCAACAAATAGCCTTCTTCTTCAAAATGAAGTTTTCCCAATCAGAAACATTGGCAGTAAACCCGACAGTGGCTTTGCAACCTCTGATCTCATGGTGATGAGAGCTTTGCATGCCATGGATAAACATGTAATACTCTCAGTATTCCCTTCTTTTTAGGCACAGATCTCTCATCAGAAAGGGGAAAGTCTGAGGAAATTAACCAGAAATTCTCTCAGGAAATTAATGACAACATTTCTATTTTACTTAAGATGTGACCAAATTATCCTCACTGAAAACTAATTTCCAGCCTGCTGCCCAACCTATGCTTAGGTTCACCATTAAAGAAATCACCTATTGAGTTTCTCAGAGCTGCACTCTGATGTTTTGGCTATTAGTAGTAATATTAAAATAAGAGCAGTGAGAGCAGATGACTGGATCTTCTTGATATCAGCTTTCATGCAGAACTAAGGAAAGAGACACTCAAGGTCGGGCTGGATGGGTCTCTGACATCTGATGGAGCTGTAGGTGCCCTTGTTCATTGCAGGGAGTTGGACCCAGATGGCCTTTAAGGATCCCTTCCAACTCAAACAATTCTGTGATTCCGTGAAAGTTTGTCCACCTCTGTAAATAATAACTCAGTTTCCAGGCAAGCAGAGCGTGTCAATGAATTTATTTTCATTGCAAAGGGAAAGAGCCTTAACAAGAATTTTCATGTCCTGCCTGGGCATGATGTTTTAGTGCATGCAAGCAGAAAGGGTTTTCTTCTCTGGAACCCAGAGCATCTATTTCTCAGAGCTCTTGAACGGTGTCAGCAGCATGTCACAGGCACTGTAGGCCGTCTGCAGCAGCAGATCTGAGGCAGAAATCTCATGTCTCTGTGGCAAAGTGACAGCAGATGCTGCCTCTGGGAGGGAGGAGATTTAGTGAAAATGTTGCCTGAATAAAGGACGTGGTTATACAAGAGGAATTCAGCGTGCCTTTGCATATTTTAGGGGAGGGGGGGAAGCCCAAATTTCTGCATTTTCTTCTTTTCTAAGAAATGTTACTTCATTGAATTTTTATTCAAATGTGGCTCTGATCAGGGAACAATAGGAAGTAGGAAAACTCTAGAAGGAAGCATTTCTAGGCAGAGAAATTGAGATGCATTTTCCTTCTTCTTTCTTTGTGAGATACAGTTAGCATTGTCTAAATTCTCAGCTGATAAAAACTAAGTTGGCTCTACCTGAGACGACAGAATCACTTCATACATTAACTTGTATTACACTTAATTCACTAAGCATCAACTGTTCATTGCTTTTTTGAAGATCACTGCAAATATGGCTTTGCAGACATTTTGCAGTGCCTCTACACTCCTTTTTCAGTGTTCAAAACAGACTTATTTGAAAATTTATGCTTGACTAATGATATTAAATTAAGCTTCTTAAAATGTTCTTGAATGTGTAATGTCGGTGGCTGACACCACAGATTTGTATAACTTCAGAACCTCTAGCAGTGTATCCTCAGCTCAACATGCAGTGCTGGATTCTTAACATGTACTGCAGAGATTTGGCTTGTATCAGTATAAAACTTACATATATGTAAATTTATCCTTGATCTTCCTGTTGATGCACAGCCTGCTTTCTAATGAATCTTTTTTGTCTATATGTGTCGTTTGAAAATGACTGTTCTTTATTTACATTATTGCTTTGCCTTGTGCTGTGTGGCAGTATTAGGAAGTTTGCAAAGTCACTTCTGGTGTGAGGGTGTGTGGGGTCTTCTGACTAAATGTTTCTTGCCATGCTGCTGGAAAAGGAGGCTCAGTGATCCGGGATCTCTGCCACCTTGTGCTATTTAATTTGATGAGGTGCAGTTTGGTACTTAGTACCACTGCTGGACCTAAAGCAGAGAGCGTTCTTTTTCAGTTCAGACATCAGGGGCTAGAAAATCACTTGTAAAGAGTCTTAAAGTTTAATGAGAGCCACTGTAAGTCATGGTATCTGCTTGCCATTTAATACGTGGATCTGCAATATTTTCCTGGTCAAAACAAAAAAAAAAATGTCATGACCCCATACTAAACCAATGTTGGAACAAAAGGTTGGGTTTCTTAGACTGAAGATTTAGTCCTTGCAGGGGGTGAGTGTGAGGTCAGGTAATCAATCAGGAAGGAGCTCAGATGGCAGATGCTGACGATGTGCAGCCAGTGTCAGACAACAAAACCAGAAAAGGAGTTTCACCATCACAGTGTTATCCAGAACTGTAACAGGAGACACCAAGTTTATGATTTTTAATTAGGATTAAGTGGTAGGAGAAATCACATTGAGTACCAAAGTCCTGCCTCATTTCTGTCTATTCCAAATATCAGAGTGGCAGGTAATCATTCACCGTTTCGGCTCTAGCTGTGATTACCATTTCCCAGTTTGCTCTTTCAAAGGAAAAATGTGATTACAAAGATCCTTGGTACTGTGAAGTTAGCATATATCGTTGTGTTTTCATTCAGTAGAATTTACCTTGGAGCATCTGTGCATTCAAGCAAGAACATTCAATATTGTCCCTTGAAATCTATTTTTCCATACTGAAGCCAACTATGTGACATTTCATGTATTGTCTCTCCTGTTTTGCAGCACCTGCCCTGAGGGTTACATATGTCTGAAGGCCGGGGAAAATCCTGACCACGGTTACACAAGCTTTGATACTTTTGGCTGGGCCTTTCTCTCTCTGTTCCGTCTTATGACTCAAGATTATTGGGAACGCCTCTACCAACAGGTATGAGTATGTTCTATTGCTTTTTTAAATAGAAAATAAACACAACATTTTGTTATAGTTATATATCTAATAATTTAGGGCAAAAAAGAATTCCTAGTTATTAAGTAAACTGTTCCTGGTGTGTTCTGGACAAAGACCATCAATCATTACAATTAATTTCCTTACTTAGAAGCGTTGATCGTATGAGAACGCGTTAGACTGGCTGCTTGGGGGAGAGGGCAGAATTGGAGTTAAGAGCAGAATGCTTTGAATTTACCTGAACTTCAGAAAAAGTTCACTATTTAAAAAAAAAGACACCACATCACTGCTTAATGATGTTTGTGGCTGATGTAGCACGGACCGGTCTTCTGAATCCAGTTCAACAACAAGCAAATAAGCAAACAGAAATGCACTGTGTACTGGGCGTATCTATTTTTTCAAGACATAGCAATGAACACAAATTTATTAGACAGTGAAGCTACCTGGTACCTCTTGGCAAGCCTTTCATGGCAAACACCTAAGATCCAGGACCACAAATGGGGTTAACTTACAGCCATACGTGCAAAGTGGTCTGCTAGTAAATTTTCATTTTAGCATGCATTTCCCAAATATATGCACATCCTGAAGAAATGCATGTGATAGTTTGGTATTGAATTACATGCTCTGTCCATGAAACCATTGAGCATTTACTTCTGCATCTCAAAATTGCCAAAACCAGACAATGCTCATAAGGAAATCAAGGGATCTTGTCCAGAAAATTCCTAATTGAAGGAATTAAGATAGACACTTTGGAAGGTACCAGGGATTCCTGCTTCATGTGCAAAGAGTCATGCAGTTTAATTTCAGGAAAATGTGTAACAAGGAAATCAAAGATTCTTTGAACAACAACATTTGTGTGGTGCAGAACTGCATGCACAACTCTGAAAGGCTGAAACTGTTGTAGCAAATAACAGTGAATATCATTCCTATTATTGGACCTCAAAATAGCACATGGTAGTTTCTATCAGCAGTGTCAAGCTCTTACGTATCTGTAATATAAGCTCAACCTACCATGCTAAACTCTGTTTATGCCTATGATTCTTGTGAAGAACTGGACAATACAGTCAAAGCACCCAGGGTGCTTAATACAAGGCAGATCTCTAAACAATGCTTAAGTGAATTACATCCCAAAAGTACCTCTTTTCTCTCCATCAACTGCAAAAGGACCTTCATTGTTGATATCTGAACAGAAATAAGGTGAATCCCTCTTGGAAAGTTCCTATGGAGCAGATAATAGTAGGCTAAGCTGTGTGAGCTATTGTTGCAGGGTATATATGTATATATATATATATATAAATGTATTTGTTCTCAAAGAAAACATTCAGAAATGTTTGCTAAAACATTCTCCTTTTGAAAATGAGTCCTAGTGCAAAGCACACAGTTTTTGACTACAGTATGAAAACTTACTGTTGAGAAGGTTATTTTGGTTAATGATGTCATCATTTGTCACAGAACTGATTCTGTCTAGGAGTCACTGACCCTGGAGGCATTCAAGGAATGTTTAGACATTGTGCTGAGGGGCATGGTTTAGACAGAACTATTGGTGATAGGCAGCTGGTTGGACTGGATCTTGAAAGTCTTTTCCTTGGTGATTCTATGATTCTATGATGAACAAAAGCTGAATTAAATTATATTTTAAATCTATGTTTAAAAAAGAATCAAAGTATCTTTTTTTTTTTTTTTTTTTTTTTTTCCCTTTCAAAATACTGTCTTAGTGATTTTACCTTTATACTTTCAGACTCTCAGATCTGCTGGGAAGATCTACATGCTCTTTTTTATGTTGGTCATCTTTCTGGGCTCGTTTTATCTGGTCAATCTGATTCTGGCTGTGGTGGCCATGGCATATGAAGAGCAGAACCAAGCCACCATTGCTGAAACAGAAGAAAAGGAACGAAAGTTTCGGGAAGCCATGGAGATGTTAAAGAAAGAGCAGGAGGTAGGTAAACTGTATGATGTTATTGTCCTTGGGTAACTTTAAGATGGTACCTCAAGATTCAAATTCTCTTTAATTCAGAATAAGAGTCTGTTTGAAAGCAGCTTAATGTTTATTGTCCTGGTCAGAGTTACTTTCAGAAAGAAAAATGATGATTCTTCCTGCTCCTAGTGAGGCCATTTAGTGTTTACACATCCAGAGCTGTATTGGTGTAACAGTAACTGTGTGTGCCAGCAGAGGAATTGACATTCGTTGGCATACACAACGTATTCATGATGATATAACTACATCTGCATTCAAGAACTGAACATCTATTTTGGTAGCTCAGCCATAGCTCCAGCTGAACCTCCTTCCACCACGTCTTCAGCCCACACTCATTTTCACAGTTTCGTTTACACTGCTGTGAATATCCAGTTGTCTGATAATGGAGACATATGACTTCGTAACTGAACAAGTGAACAGACGGATCTTGAGGTTAAACTTTGCATATTTTGTAAAGGACATAAATGGATTAATGCTGTGTTGCAGTTTCCAGAGAAACAGGGAGGCCAAAATGTGGCCGTAGCGACGTAGCTTTAATAACACCAATTAATTTGACTGTGGTTTGTATGGGGTTGAAAGCCTTTATTAAACAGTTGAAGAGAACGTTTTAGGTGCTGTGATCAGGAAGACAATAAGAAAATTAGTCTGAAATAACATGCAGCAGTGTAGTTGAGAGAAATAAATCCTCAGTACACAATATAAACTAATATACATAATTTGCTTTTGGGTACGTGTGGCTTCAGGGCCTAATACAAAGCCCATTTAAATCCTTGGAAAGAAAATAGAAAATGTAATTCATTCTTTACAAAGTGCTAGTAGAGGCTTATGCATGGTTTATGTCCTTTTAAAGATCCATTTTGATGGTTTAAGTAATAGGTAAAAGCAATTTAGTCCGTATATGTACAGAGTAACTTTATGCCATAACCTTAGGGAGCAAACTGAACTCCAGCTTGTACCTGTTTTATGTAGATTTTCATGTCTTTTGACTCCAGCTGAGCTCTTCTTAATAACATTCAGCTTTGGTAGCCCCACTTATAATTAAACATATTTAAGCATTTCCTTTTGAAGTCTTTGATTTTAGTTAAACCTGTATGTACGTACACAGAAAAGGAACATTAAAGCCTGAAAGTCACTATGTGTCAAAATGAAGGCTTCTCATGCAAACCTAAATTGTTTCCATTTTTCTGTATGATTTACAGCATGGTCTTTTCTTTAACCAGCCAACTCTCATTTTTCCTGTGTCTAGTTCAGTACAGAGAGTTGACAGTGTGTGACTCAAGTTCTTGAGTTTCTCCTCGTTTGCTCTGTAGCCTTAGGCCAGCTTAAGATTTCCAGATTTGGGCTTTCAAGGACTGCTTCAAAACCCAAATGACTAACATCCTCTGAGGTTTTTCAGTTCCTCCTGTCACCGCTCAGACTCTGCATGCTTCAAAACTACTCATTAATATTTGTGGTCCTCCTGGAGAATTATCTTTTTTGTGGAGAAGCAGCTGGAATACAGAGGATGGGATCCAATGTGTTCACTTGTTTGGATTTTCTGAATGCCCAGAAGCTGTCACCTACAGCTTTGTACCTGCAAAATGAAGTTGTCCATAACTACATGTTAAGTTTGGTTATTCTGCCAGTCAGCCCCCAACATGTCAAACTGAGCATCCTGAGTAAGATGCTCAGCAAAGTGATTTGATTGGTTTACGTAGCTTTCAGATGTCCTTTGCTCCAGTCAGAACTACTCAGTTTTAATTTTGCTCTTCAGGTCCTTATTTCAAGTTCTTGGTTTTGGCTTGCTCACCATACCACTAGATCTCACCTTAAGTTCTATCTTGTGCATAAATGCCATGTCAGGGCTCATCTGAGCTATGCTGTTCTCCCATCCTTCAGCCACCACCTGTCTTTGCAGGACATGCGTGCTCCGCATGTTCTTCCCTGCCCTGGGTGTTAGCAAAGGTTTGCAGTACAGGGGGACAGGACGCTTAGCTCAGCCACTGGAAGCCAATCAGGAAGAGCAGATAGGCAGGATGTGGGCACATCCTCCATGCCCTGAGAAACAACTCGGTCCAAATCCTCTTTCAACAACTGATGTAGAGCAGAAAACGATTTCAGCCCAAGCAATAGGTAAGAAATTGCTAGGAAACTGAAATTAGCTTCTTTTTCAGTAAGAGCACAGTGAGCTTAATAGCACAACCTACAATATTTTCTAGATCAATGCAGTATGATGGCAATCTGAAAGGAAAACTGAAACTCTTTAGACCAGCTTTGACATTTCTCAGTGTAAAGAGAACATAGATATAACTGATAGACCTGGTTGGGGACCATCGGTCAATTTACACAAGTGGTCTAACACATTCCTAAACCTGAATTTAACACCAGAAGACTTGCTGAATCTTTATGAAGAGAAAGAACTTCAGTACAGCAATTAAATCAATTGATTTAAAAAAAAATATTCAACAAAATACAACAGCCTAGACTGATGTCTGAGCCCTCCTCCCTGCTCTAAGCAGCTTGCTCATGAAAGATATTTCCCATGGGAATTAAGTTTTGTTGTGCTCTCAGCTTGATAGAGCTACCGCTACTCCTTGAAATACATGATTGATTCTTTACACGACTGTTAAGTGCCTTCACTTTCCTTGGACTGATGCCTGTGGGAGGAAGGGAGTATTTTGCTGTGGAGAGCTGATTGCCTGTTTGATTCTAGTGGCTTGCAGACAATAGCACTGAGGATTTATCTGTTCCTCCTGTTCTGGGGAACCTGAAGAGGATTTTTATTTTTTTATATTTCACTCATTTTATATACTCCATCTGGGGCTTTGCAAATGGGCCTGTCTGCAGGTCACTGATGTGGCTCCTGCTGGGACACTGCACCTCCAGACCTGACCTCACGCTTTGTGCAGAGCTGGCATCCTTGGGGATGGGGATCCAGTGAGCTGGCGTGGGCAGTGCCTTCCTCTCTGCTGGTATCGATTCTTCCTCCTGCTCATTTGCTTTCAAGGCTCTTGCTTTGTGTGCTCAGGCTTTTGCAGTCGGCTTTTGCTGGGTTCCTAGTGGTTGGTCTGTTATCAGGTGGCTCCTGCCGTGATCCCCCCAGATAGCAAGCACAGCACTGAAGCACACGGCATAACAAAGTCCACCTTATCTCCAGTTAAGCCCATGGTTTTCTCCTTGAATCTCTCATCACAGCTGCCTGTGCTGCTGCTTGGGATAAGTGTTTACAAAGACTTGCCAGCTGAATTGCCTGCTGCTCCTAGCATCTCTCCATGACAGCAGAGAAAAGCACAGCCACCAGCTTGGCTCCTATCATGCTCAGCCTCCTGGTTTAAGGGGCTGCAGTCATGGGGGATGTTGATCTTGTGGTGTCTTGACCCCAATCTTTTAGCCACCAATAGAAGTGCTACTCAAGAAGGAGTGTGTGCCCACAAGCTGGTTCTCTTGTGAAGTGTTAAGATTTACTGCTCCATAAATCAGATGATTTTATTAAGCCATTCCTATTTTCCATCACAGGATGTGAATGGTAGACCTGCATGTGTGCATCCATACTAGGAACTTGGCTCACTTGCTTATTTTCCTCATGACTAAATAGTGAGGTTAGAAATGGGTTAAGAACAGTTCCAGCCACATGAGGTAGTTTTGTCATTAATGACCTCTTCAAAATTTTAATTGATTTCCTGTACAAACTTAAAATGTAGAACGAAAAACGAGTAATCATTTACGCTCACTGGGATCCAACAGTCAAATAATAATTTTTGCACCTTTCCATCTTCTCTTTTAGGCTCTAGCTGCTAAAGGGATTGACTCAATGTCACTTAGCTCCCTGGAAATGTCACCTTTAGCATCCAAAAATGCCAAGGAAAGAAGAAACAGGCGAAAGAAAAAGAAATCTTTGGGGGCAGAAGAGTATGGGGAAGACCAGAGGAATTCCAAGAGTGAATATGATGACGGTCAGAGGAGAATGGTAAGCCATGGTCTGAAACATCACTTCTTTCTCACTGCACTTGCTGGGTAGGCCAAGCTCTGAATATGCAATTAAAGCTGAAACTTCCAGATGGAGAAACGAGTCAATATTTAATGTGACAACTGACCTGGAGATACTGTGTGTTAGATCTGTGAAAGGAAACATATTAGTACTTTCTTTTCAAAATGAATTTAAAATGCTCACTAAGCATTCTTGTGAACCTGTGAACCTATTTTGTCTCTCTTTTTTTTTTTTTTTTTTACTTTTGTTCTTTTTTTTTTCTGCTTCAGGATCCCCTCACAGCCTGATTTATTTTCTTACTCTAATTCCATTCATCTGATTATATCTGTCCATTCCCTATTAGAGTCAAAATATTCTAAGAAAAAAAAACCTGCAAAGCTTAAAAAGAAAAGAGAGGAGCAGAAAAGGAGGAAATGTGCCTCTGAGGGCATTTTTAATGATATATAAAGATGATATTAACATTTTTCTATTCCTTTGCTAGTTGCCTCCAAGTCAAAACTTTGTGGCACTTGTTTCTTCTTTACATTGCAGGAACAAAAATAGAGTGAGACTGTTGTTAAATATGGTTTTATATAAACAATACTGACATGCATGAATATGAATCTGCACATGCTGTGTGTATCAAATGGTGGTAAATAGCTTCAGATAATTTGTTTCTGCTTAACTAAGGGCAAAGTTAAAATCAGTGCTTTTTATTTTTGTTTGTTTGTTTTCTGAATAGCCATGTAATGGGCTAAGTCTTTTCCTATTTTGTTGTCAGTGAATTTAGGGGTACTTGGCAGCCATAAAAAGCTGATAGAAAACAAGTACGTGATTTAAGTAAATGTGACCAATTGCAGACTCCCAAGCTTATCAGATTGATGCAGAGCTGTATTTCTGTAAATAACATACTTTTAAAAATCTTAACTGTTTTTGTTTTCGCCTCATTGGTTCAGTGAGTTGTGTTACAAATTATACCTTTGTGAAAGCCAGAGTTGCTGTCTAGCTTCATTCTGGATGGATTTCAAGATTTTACATACCAGAATGATCATGGTTTGGAGTCGTATATTGCAGTATGTTCCTTAAATTAATATTTCTTGTTTTCACTTTTTGCCCCTGGATGTCATGGGAAACATGGGAGACACATTTCAAAGCTTATAGTAAATCTTCTCTGCAAGGCAGTGTCTGGCATGGTTGGAGGGAGTAAGGCTGAGTCATCATTCAGATGCAATCTGAGCAGCTGGAAGTGTGTTGCCATCAGAAATCAGTCTCAATGACTGTGTCATGGAAACCCAGGCATGGATATTTATTTTTTTTACCAGTTAAAGTTTGGTAGCAATCCAAATGGGTTGTTTTTAGTTAGGAGGAGCCTGGTTTTTGTACGCTTCCGTGTACCAGTGTCACAAAATAGCATCATTACATAATCCAGTGGTGTGAGCTACAGCTGAAAAAAGAAATAATGCTCATTTGGCTTTGCTGGTTTGTGGAGATCTGACCTCTCTTCATATACACTTGGCTCATGAGAAAGCTCTGAAGAAGTTGAAAATTCTGTGCAGGCTGTAAAATCAAAAGTATGTTCTGCCTAAATGCTCTTACTCCATTAATTTCCTCTTCACAGTGTAAGGGAAGGGGACAGACTTGAATTCCTTACGCATTTTCTGAACATCCTTTTCACTCTGTCAGGGTTTACATGTGTTTAGTGCTTGGCTACGTCTTACTGGTGCTCTGTCAGAGTTGCATTCTCACCAGCAGACATCAGAGTGGATCATCAGGGCTAACATTTAGGTGTAAAGGAGACTGCTGTGTAAAGAGGTTGCCTACCCCTCAAAGCAGCTATGTGTGTCGGGGTAATCATTCTACAAACCAATAAATCATATTCCTCTTCTTGCTCTTCTTTTTTTTTTTTTTTTCTTTATCACCTTCTTCCGCCGTATTCTGCTTCTTCTTCTCCCCTCTTCTTCTCATTTCTTCCCACAGTTCATTTCCTGCCCTATTTCTTTATCTCTTGTTCTCCCACTGCAACGTTCCTTCCCCAGCTGTTACGAAGATGTGTGATAAATGCGGTGAACTGGAGCTGGATCCCCTTCCCTGCTCCTGTCTTCCACTCCTTGTGCTGCCTTCCCAGGTCCTTTGGCACTGACCATATGGGGAGGGAGTAGAAGCAAAGGAAGCATCACGCTACCAGGCGAATGCCACCTTGACCCTTCCTAATTCAGTACATCTTTAACTACTGAGTGTTAGACAGATACTTAATGGCTAGGACTGATTTTTCAACCTCTTAACTTTGCAAAGGTTGAATACATGTAATTAAATCTCTCTCTGAATCACCTGATTTAAAATGGAACTTATTGTTCTCCCCAGACCTTCCTCGCTCCTCAAAACATGTTGCAAAATGTTGTTTCTCTTTCCCCTTTTTCCTTTCTGGGGGTTTCTAGACTCTCCTTGGCATTAGTTATGGTCCCAGTGCAAACTTGGTGAAGCGCAGAACCAGCCACGGAAGCATATTCAGTTTCCGACTCCGTGGTAGAGACACTGGCTCCGAAACAGATTTTGCCGATGATGAGATCAGCACCGCTGGGGAAAATGAAAGCCACCGGGGCTCTCTCTTAATTCCAAGATCTGGGAGACGTCCGAGCATTCAAAGTCAAGTGAGCCATAGTTCTCACCCTACTACTCCCAGCTACACCCAGACGGGCAAAAGGAACAGCTCAGTGGATTGCAATGGTGTGGTTTCCCTGATAGGAGGAGGCACCGGGGCTCTCAACCCAGACCCTACTTCTCCTGCAGGGTTACTGCTCCCCCCAGTTATTATGGAAAAACCTGGGACAGGCGATCTGGTGAGTACTTTATAACTTTTGTATGTGATTCATGCTCTCGTTTCCTTCTGAATGTTGTTGGAGTTTGCTGTAATTTATTTACACAGTATGCAATCTGCAGTGAGAAACTTCCCACCATTCTAGGCAGGGTGGGAATGCAACAGGCTAACTCACATAGTGACATGCATCTGGTGCCACATAAGTTCACAACTTCAGGTGAGACTTGCTCTTCAGAGCTGACTGGAAGAAACAGGAGTTGGACTCGATGGTCCTTATGGGTCCCTTCCAATTCGGGATATTCTGTGATGCTGTGAAAGGACTAAATACTGGGATTCATACACCTTTTCTTGAAGGGATATTTTTCAAGTTGGTTCCTTTGCCACTTGAATATTTGACATTGTATGTTGGAGAAAAATAATGTTTTTAAAATGATTCTGTATTCAACCTTATCATCTTGAGACTGCGTTTTCTCCCTCTGTTTTTTATCTGTATGCATCTAACTTCAGCTCTTCTATATAGCTGCTTGTGGAGGGCTGTTCTTATTGTCCACGAGTAGTTCTCAGAAATTTCTAGCATCCAGTTAGGACAGATGAGCAGATGATCAGAAGATTTCCAGAATCTTTGTTGCAAAGCACCATTGTTGCAAAATATTTCTTAAGGTTGGAAGTAAAACTGTTAAGACTGATATGTTAAGATGTGAGAATGAATTCACTTGGAAAACCATAGGATGGTGTTTTGAAAATAGCTTCTTCACAGGTGGGGCAATGATGACTGGTTGTCATATGACTGATATGGTGGGAATTTACCTCTTTTAATGTAGATCTCTACATTGGAGCTCATCTTAACAATCTTTAAAGCAATAGAAGTCTAGTCACTATGTGAACGTGGGCAGGATTTATTTCACCTTAGAGATCTGAAATGCATTGGAATAATCTCTGTCCCTAAAAGCGTCTCTGTTCTTTGAAAACAATAAAAGCCCAGGGTGAAAAACTTCATATCACAAAGGTCTTAAGTAAGGTGAGATGAAACCCACATAGAGTAACCACATATCAAAAATGGATTACACTGAGAGGGTGAAAAGCAAGTGATGTTCTAATGTGCATTAGGCAAGGTATTTCCTGAAAAGAAAGGCAAATGAGATAGATCCCAGCTGTGGTGTCAGATTATCAGTAAACTGAGAAGTAGCTTTCTTTTCTCTATAGAGAAGGTGGCTCCTTCCCTTTCAAGCGTTGGTCTGAATATTTTCCTCACCTATCTGAGCACTCCCTGTAGCCCTTTAAATAGACTGTCATACTATAAATGCAAGGGGCTGTTCTGTGTGTGGGAAGCTGTGGGAAGCATGGTGATATGAGAATGATTTGCTTTGTTGACAATACTGGGGTCATTTCTGCTTTTTCAGATGTTCACAGTCATATAGGACTTCGGTACTCCCATTTGACTCTTTGCAAGCAAGAGAGATCAGTCCTGAGAGCAATCTCTAGGCTACAGAGCAGTAGACAGGCTGAAGATGGGGGGCTTTTATTGGGATTATGCTTGCAGCATAACAAGCTGCATGTTAAAGAAACTGTGGAAGAAGGAGTTTGTGCATCTTTTAAAAAATATATATGCATTACAATCAGGGGTAGGGGCTTAAGTAGATGAGCAGTGGATGTCCCCTTTTCTCTGTAAGACAAGCAGCTCTGCAGCCTGCTGAGGCTCTCGCAGCTGTCAGAAAGCTCAACAAACCATGTGAGCACTCAAGCTTTTACAGCAAAAAATGGTATTTTACAGGATTGGGCCCTGAGGTGGCAGGGAGACTTCGAGCTCTGCTGGCGTTTCTTTTCGTTTGCTAGCCTCCTGCCTTTCAAAAATGGATGTTGAAAATGAAATGGCCTGAGTGTGCAAGCTCACTAAGCAGTTTCCTGGTCGTCTAGGAAATAACACCCAGACACTATAGTAACAGATGCTTGGTCAGTGATGCAATGTGAAGGATGTTGTGTCTCCTGCAAAACTGGTTTGGTATCTAATCTAGCCAGAAAATGTGAGCTGGAGTTAAAAGCTAATTGGAAAGAAGCCCACTGCTGTACAAATGCATTTGCTACAGAAACCATGAGAGTTGGGCACATATGTGCAGCTGCAACTGTGGGGCACAGGCAGAAGGAAAGAGCAAATCGAAAACCTCGGTGTGTTCAGAGATAACACCTCTAGGGCTCTGTGTTGGATTATTTTTGCTATTTTCTTGTTAAAATTTTTGAAGTTAAGTTTGTTCCTGCTTAGTAGTTCTGGCTTCTTTTTATTTTCTCTCGGGGGAGCTAGAAGGAAGATGTTACAGGGTGAAGATGAAGTTAGCTCATTAACCCTACCAGCCCCACTGCTGTTATTTGTTTCATATGCATGTAAACCCATGGGAAGAAAGGACCCACTTCTACAATTTTAGCGTGTTCATTCTTAGCATCTTTCAGCCTAGAATTTACTCCAGGCAATGCAGTTGGGACTGCAATGATCAGTTTTTCTGCCTTTATGCCAGCTAAGGGCTGCTTGCCAGTGGTACTGGCTATGGTGGCAACTGATGTGACATGACAACATCCACACTGCTAATACCAGATTTTGGGAGAAGTTACACTGAGAAGTTGTGGCTGTCCCATCTCTGGAGATGCTGAGGGCCAGGCTGGATGGGCAACTTGATCTAGTGACTGATGTAGTGATGGGCAGCTCTGTGGCAGGGAGGCTGGAACTAGATGATCTTTGAGATCCCAACCTACCCAAGCCATTCTATGATTCTCTGATTCTATGTAAGTCAAATATGACTTTTAAATGCTCTTCATTTTATGCTGGTCCTGCTTCTTGGCATGAGAAGTTGTGAGTCTGCTTCCATGAGAAACTAACCATGTTCTTACATTTTCTGTCTCCTTCATTCCTAAATACATCTACTGAATCAGGAGGAAATTCAGCTAATCTCAGTGGATGGTGCTTAGACCATTCAGTCCAGTTATGTAGAGTAGTTTGAATGTTCAGCTGTCTTTCTGGTCATGGAAGATGTGGTCCATGCAGAATGGCATCCATCCAGTAGAGATTCTGGGAGGCAGTCCTTGCTGGCTCCTAGGGTTGTGCTGCAATGTTCAAATTAGAAAGGTCATATGAAGAGTAAAGAAGTGTAATGTAAAAGTATGATCTGCAAACACTCTCCAAAAGCTCTGGGCCAAGCAGCCTGCCTGGATGTGAAGAGCAAGAGGCTCATGTTGGAGGTTTGCAGGGTGCTGGTGGTAGGAAACACGTGCAAAGTCCAAATTATTCTCCTGGAGATCCCCATGATCCTCAGAGCACTGAATCAGGACTGGCTCTGATTTCCCACCAGCTTTCTTGAAATGGTGCAGCTGCTGATTTCAGCAGGCTTAGCCTGGCATAAATAGGCTGAAAGCTGCACCTGGTTTTAAGACCTTTTTTTTTTTTTTCTTGCTTTGAGACTGATACATTTTGAAAATAATTCTTCCTTTATTGCTGATAACAATTGTTGGGCTGGAGGTTTGAACTTTCTTTGTTCTTAGAGAAAGTCTGAATGTTATTTAAGCAACTTCAGGGCACAGTGAAGGCTAAAGTTTCCATGTGCCTATCTAGAATTTATTTGCAGTTGTGTATTACTCTGTTGTGCTTCGGTGTATGTAGATTAGAATAGCACCTCCCTTCACAAGATACTGATCTATTTGGACAGAATTGGATTAAATTAGTGAGCTGTTATTGGGAGCTCAGTTTATCCATGGGATCTGATGAAGATAAGTAAAGCACCTGTGACTTTTTGAAGGCTAAAAACTACAGAGGACACCATGCACTCATCAGAAGCAGAGCAGGACCACCCAAAACATGATTTTGGAATAGGCAGCAAGAAAAAGGTTGGGGCTACCTGAGATCTCCCAACCTTTGCTGACTTTCCTCTTCATCACAGTTTTTGTTCTCCTTCAGTAAAATAAAAATCCAGGAATTGATTTTTAGGAGGGAAAACTGTTGGGATAAGTAAGCCCTGAGTAAAGGCAAGGCAGTTTGTTGAGGTGCCAAACTGAGGATTTAGGAGCTTATCTTCAGACTGAATTTTTGTTTTTTAACACAAAAAGAAGGCTTGGCTCTTCTTATTTCTAAGCAGAAAGTTATTTTTGCTTACCACATGGGTTTCAGTATTTTTGTTGACCTTAAATCCCCCCCAAGGTAGAATTTCTTATCCTTTTTTTTTTTTTTTTTTTTTTTTTTTTCCCCTCCTTGCCTTTGCCCCAGGACTGTCAAAAAGGCAGTGTTAGCAGTTTTTGTTCAGAAAAAGGTCAACACAATAAGTCATCCAAGCACTGCCACCAAGAAGTCATACGGCTGGAAGCTCTCTGGCTGTCCACTGGGGCTGCTGTCATCATGGCTTCAGTTTCTGTTTGCTTGAAACTTTACTTTAGCACATCCCAAAATAAGACCACACCTGTGGTAAATTGTTCAGATTTAACACAAATATTGCAAGCTTCTCCAAGTTACTGTGCATCTCTTTAAAGAATCAAGTATTCACGAAATTAAATGCCTTTATTCTTAAGGCTGTGTGCTATTATGATCACCACCAATTTCATTAAATATATATATTTTTGTGCCTTTTTGGGTCCATTGTTCACGGTGTGCCCTGTCCACCTCTTTTATGCTTGAAAAGATTTTTACTGTACAAGGAGAATTAAAGCTGTCCCAGTTCCCAAATGTGATCTTTAAAATGCTGCCACATACAAGCCCATCTTTGCGTAGTGATTTTGACATAGCTCAGAACAGTGGATGCTCAGAATAAAATAATTCTGCAGTGTTATGCATCCTCATTTACATGTAAATTACTGAATAGCATATTTGTCCCTATAGAATTTAGCTAATCCAAAGGAGAAGCATTTGCAGTCAATCAAGGAGCAACACAAATAATCTTGTCTTGACAGAGATGCCTGTATTTAACTCTATTGTGATTTCTCATCCAGACTCCATGGAGACTCCCTGCATAACTATAGAGACCCTTGTTATTTTTGCTTTATTTGCATAGACATTTAGGTACCATGACCTACTGTGTCTGTGTATTCTCCCTGTATGATGCTAATAGCTTTTATACTGCTGTGCTTGTCCAGTTCCTGGAACTGCTTTGTACCTCAGACTGCAAAAATTTCTAGTTCCTCGTGTGAGGATTAGCTATCTCACTTCTAAGACAAGTAATAAAGCTTGCTCGTGGATCTGTTCTTAACAAAGAACAAAAGCTCATGAACTTCCCTAAGTAACTTTGGTGATTTTGAAGAACTCATCTGCATGGAAACTTTCTTTTCTAGAAAATATACTTCATTCAAAATTGCAAGCTCATCAAATGTGCCCATTGTCCTTCGTCCTGTCACTGGGCACCACTGAAAAGAGCCCCATCCATTTGACTCCTGCCCATTAGAAATTTATAAGCGTTCTTTTCTCCAGATGGAACAGCCCCAGGTCTCTCAGCCTTTCGTCATCAGGGAAATGCTCCATGCCTTCATCATCTTTGTGGCCCTACACTGGACTCCCTCCAGCACTCCAGTTCCCTGTCTTTCTTGAATTGAGGAGCCCATAAATGGACACAGTACTCCAGATGTGACCTCACCACAGCATTACCTCTTGCCCTGCTAGTTAAGCTCTCTGTAATGCACCCCAGGATACCATTGACCTTCTTGACCACAGGGACAAAGAGCTGGCTCGTGGCCAACCTGTTGTCCACCAGGAGACTCAGGACCTTCCTCCACAGTGCTCCTTTTCAGCAGGTCAAGCTCTAAACCTGTACTGATGCATGTGGTTATTCCTCCCCAGGTGTAGGACTCTACACTTGTCCCTGTTGAACCTCATCAGGTTCCTCTCCATTCAACTCATCAGAGTTCAGCCTGGACTCTTCACATATCCTGGTTTAGCTGAATCCTGCAATAAGAGGAATGAATCTGAATGTTTTCTCTCTAGCTCTGTACTGCTACAGTGAATACTCTTTACACCTGTGAATAAAGGTGGCTTGCAGATAAAGGCCATCAGCCCATGAATTTTGCAAAAACAGTTCTGCACGCATCAGTGGGAATATTATCTTACTTGACAGACAAAAAAACAAAACTTCTGGGGTTGAGGTTGTATAAAGAAGTACTATAGGTATATACTAAATTCTCGGTCAGAAGAGATGGGAAGATGTTACAGATTTAGAAGAGTTAGATGATCCAGTGGAATTTGAGGATTTCTTGTGCTTCCTTCTGTAGGCAGAGGGAACTGGCAGAAGAGTTGCTTTGTCTTTGACATTTTCAGTTGCTTTTCTTTGTTTTGCCTTTTTAAAGCTTATTCTCCCTCCTTTTTCTTTTTTCTTTTTTCTTTTTTCTCTTTCTTTTTTCTTTTTTCTTTTTTCTCTTTTCTTTTTTCTCTTTTCTTTTTTCTCTTTTTTCTTTTTTCTTTTTTCTTTTTCTTTTTCTTTTTCCTCCCTTCAGTTTATTCTACTTAAAAATATGTTTCCCTTGTGGTGCTTCATTTTTCTTGTTATTTTTTTCAGCCCTACATATGTAGGCTTCTCCAGAAGTAATGCCTCCTATTAATTTTCATGGAAATACAACTGATACAAAGTGCACAGTAATACTACTTGATAGAGCAAATTCTCAACAAAACACTGTTTTTTGAACAGTCACCACTATTAGCCAATTTGTGCAGGTGATCTAGCTGACTGTGACTCTTCATTTCATGGTGTGACAACTGTGCATGGCTGTCTGGAACTTGGCTTGTCTTTTACACTGCTCTTGCCACTGCCACCTCACTGTTTGGTCTTTATAAACATTCATCAAGCGTGAATAAATATCAGTGGGTGCAGTTTCTTCCACATGAAGGAATTCAGTGACACACCTTTGCTTCATACCCACTTCCATATCAGGTGCCATTCTGTCAGATTGACCCTCTGCTGCCATCTGTCCAATGGTAACAAAATGTAATGGAATGTAGGTGAGAAGGTTGAACTTCTACCACCATCCCACTGACATCCGCCTCTGGTGTCATGGGCCAACATAATAAAATAGGAGGCATTATTTTCACAGCAACCCTTGTACTTCCTGAGTTCTCTAAATTGGTGTGAAAGTTTGTGCAATTTGGTAAATGTTCTGTTCATTATTAAAACATTTGTTGCTTGTTTATTTTACATTTTTGAGGTGGAGGAAATAAAGTGAACTAATGCATTTGAATTATCTTTCTTGATTTCCCCAGGCTCTAAACCAAGCATGGAGCAATTTATTGTTCTGTTACACTCAAGTGGGATTCTTTTTGAATAGATTCTGATTACACCTCAGCTTTGGGTGCAACTGCATCAGTAACTCAATGGGCCATGATACAACTGTTTTAACAAGAGAATATTTTAGAAAAAAGAAAGCCATTTTGAAGCTTTAGTACTTTTCTGACTTAGCTATTGTTTTAAGTGATTGCTTTCAACATTATTCTCCTTGCAGGAATCGGTGTTTTTATCTGCAATTCTTTAAAGTGACCCGCTAACCATATCCCAGATGACTATTTTCAGTGTCAAAAAGTGGCTGAGCGTCCTTGTCCTTTGCAACCATCTCACAAAGAAGAGATCACAATCCAGAAAGACAGCTCAGAGAGCATCAGTGCTCTTTTACCCTCGCTGTCACAAAATTGCCTATCTTGAAGACCAGTTTTGTTGGTGGAAACCCAGCCATAGGCAGCAGAGCCAGGGAGCTTTTGCCTATAGTGTGTCTTGATTAAGTGCTACTTGAGGCACTTGGGGCCATTTCAGATCCAAAGAATCTGAGAAGATCCAGAATCCAGAAGATTAAATCAGGTTCCCATAGCTCATTTTGATACATAGGGGCAAAAGCATCTACTCCAACGTCTGTTTAAAGCAGGGGCTTTCATCTTAGGGATTTCTTCACCTTTCACATTTTCTTGAGCTGTATTTTGGGAACCATTTGGACCCATCTATCTACAGTGCATCTCTTCTGCCTGTATTCAGTGTCTGACAGCCTAGTATGCTTGGAGGAGCAAGACAGAGCTTTTAAAACATTAATTTGAGAATTTATCTTTACTTGGTGGTCTGTCGGAGAGGACAGAATTGAACTTGGCTTTCCCAGATCCTACAACCCAAATATCCTTTCTTTTTTCTCTGGCAGAGCTAGGGGAGTAGATCAAGTAGGAGTTGTCTCTGCATAATGTAGGAGCTCATAATAATGAAAGTCTTATCATCTTGCTCTTGTGAGCTGAAAATATTAAGTATTAAATACAGTGTGCCTACAGTTGTGCTGTGTTTCTTATTGACTTCAGAAACCTAAGCCTTCAAAAAGCATAAAACTAATTTAAAATCAAATGTTAAATAAAATTTGGCAGTTCTGTTTATCTTCTGGTATTGGAGTTGTTTGTGGGTTGTTTTTTTTTTTAAGCTTTTTCTTGATAACAAGGGACCAAAATAGTTAGAGTTTTTTTTTTTTGGGGGGGGGAGGGAGTTGGGAAAGGAATCAGAAATTCTCCCCTAATTACAGAGCTTCCGAATCCATGACACCAGAGATCACCAGAATGACAGTATGTTCCTCAGATCTGGCAGTGTTTCAGACCAGGAAAAACCATGTACTGAGGAGCAAGTTGGGTTGGCACGATATCAGAGCCCTGTAATGGAGCTGTTACCAACGCTCCTTTTTCCTGTTCTAGCAGTATAATTAAACAGTTAACACATTTCAGAAATAATGGTATAATTAATGTAATTAAGCAGGGCCTCTTTCACTAGAAACGAGGGTAGTAAAGCAGCGCTGCTGTTTCTCTGATGTGAGAAATGCCCCTTTATTTTCATCTGCATCTTTCACCTGTTTGCACAGAGGTAAAGAGCATGGCCAAGTTTTTAAAGCTGCTCAAAGTGCCATTTTCAAAAGCTGTACCCCAGCAGCACACGTTTAATTGGGAAACTGGTGAGCTCTGGTCTTAGAAAAAAAGACTGCTTAGACGATTTGGAAAACCCTGCCCCAAATCTGCCTTGTGTTTTTTTTGCCCTGGTTTTACTCAGCTGACCTGGTGTGTTCATTTCAACAGACCTCTCCCTCAGATGAAGCCAGCAAGAAGCAGCTTTTAATGCCCCATCGCCCGTCGGTGGACCACTCAGATGAACCCCTCCAGAGACAGAGGGCAGTGAGTGCTGTCAGCATCATCACCAGTGCCCTGGAAGGTAAGTCATGTCTTTGTCTCCCTGCCCAAAGCCAAGTGTGTCTTGGTTGGCAGGAAGAAAGTAGCAAGTAAAACCTGAAGGTTAAACCCTTTTGTTTTGGGGAGAAAATACTGCAGAAATATTACAACCCTATAATATGAGCAATGCCTTAACAGAAGGCTGTGTAATCTTACCATAGACTTGTAAACATCCTCACAAAATGCTGGTATTATAATCAGGGTTGGATCTGCTAACATTTTGTTTACCCTCAGCCTCTGATGCACAGAGGGCTAACCAAGATGAAGTGTAGCAGAGCACAAGACTATGCATACATTTACAAGTATTATACCATCATAGAATGGTTTGGGTTGGAAGAGACCTCAAAGCCCATCCAGTTTCACCCCCTGCCATGGACAAGGAACCTACCACCAGCCCAGACTGCATACAGCCCCATCCAGCCTGGCCTTGAGCACCTCCAGGGATGGGAGCTCTCTGAGCAGTGCCAGTGCCTGATTTCCCTCTGAGTAAAGAATTTCTTCCTAACATCTAATCTAAATCTAACCTAACTCATAGCAATACACTGCTTTTCTAGGAAAGGGTTTCTTACATCTCCTTGTGTCTTCTGCATTGTAAATTGAGACTGAATAGGAGGTAATGAGTAAGAGTATAGAATAATGTTTGTCAGGAAGTCAGAGTGGAACACAGGAAGATTTGGATTCTCCTGGAGACTTATTCTTTGTGTTACTGATGAATAGGAAGGTAATGCAAGACTAGATGACTTGTCTGGGAGATGTCTTATAGGAAGGGACCAAACCTGTCTCTTTGGAGACAATGCCCAGTTGCAGCCACAAAGCCCATCTTCTTCCTCAGCTTTTTACAACTTTCTGTGGTTATGGTCAGCAGGACTGTGGTCAGAACAGATAAACATATATTTAAGCTAATAAGGATTTATATTCTTAATAGGTGCATAATCACGTCAGTACATGCCAGTATTCAGTATGACCTGGAAAGGTTTTTTGTTTTCATTTGGGTTTTTTTTGCAGTTGACAATGTGAAGAATGTGTAAAAGGCCTAGGCTGGACTTCTTGCACATTCATTTAATGATACTTTCTATTATTTCTAATATTTTATGTCTGAAATGGTCCTTGTCAAGTTTAGCGTACCTCAGAGGATGTATATTTTTATCCTCATACTGCAGAAATCCTTAACAAAGTTTTCCTAACCCCCAAAATTTGATCAGTCATAGAAATTATTCAGTACTTCTTAACAAGAGGAACATCACATCAGAAGAAAAAGTTTCACAGGCTTTAAGGTATAGTAATAGCTCTATGTTTGGCTTGGAACAGCCAGACCAGAAATCCCTTCCCCCATTTGTTGCTTGATTTCTGTTCTTGACTCTTGGGAAAGCCATTGCTTCTCTTTTGTCCCCAGGCATTGCAAAGCCTTGCAGTCAAGGAGAGACCTACTTTTTGTTTGTTTGTTTAAAAATAAGAGGGAAAATGCCTCCAATTTTACTTTTTCCTTTTACAGGTTTCTTTCAAAAAATATTCAGTATGTTGTAATTTTCAAAGATTAGAAAGGATGTGAGTTTTTAAATGGTTTAAACTATTTTAATGCCACATCATTACCAAAAGAGGAAGGCCACACCTTCTTCCTTCCCTGTTCCTGCAGAATGATTGGGCTGCACAAAAAATTGATTTTCAGTGAGCAGGATTAGTTCACCCACAAGCTACAGAAGCACAAAGGACAGAGGAAATACGTGTAGCTCAGGGGGACGAAACTATCTGCTTTACCAACAACCTGGGCTTAAAAAAGCTTTGTTGATTGTAGAGTTTCAGGGGAGAAGCAGCACATCTGATGTGTACATTGTGAAGGTATCAAAATCAGCGAGAGTGGGTTGGTTAGAAATGATCATGATGCAGATAAATGGGTTCTTCTAGTTCTACCTGGAAAACTAAGTCCATTAGGAAGTGACTACCTCAAAGTCTTCATTGCTTTCAGAGGTAGGTTTCTGAAAACAATGCACAATAAGGATTTTGCACAGAAATTGTCTGGGTTATAAATGGTTCTCACATCATTTTAGGCTTTCCTCTCTAAACCCTGTGTTTGGAAGCTGGGAAGAGAGAGTTATCTGCTGGGAGCAATTCAGCTTCCCAGAGATCTCAGAGCAGTGCAGGTGTTTCTGCAAAATTTGTACTTGTAGGACACCAACCAATATTTTGAAAATGTGCTAGAAAGCACCTAACACTGCAAATCTGTTGTCCAACGAAGGAAAATGCTTTTAGAATGCATCCTGGCTTGAGAAAGGAGGCTGTTTATGAACCGATTCAAATAACAGGCTTGGCTGAAGCTTTCCTGTTATCACCTCAGGTTCTAATTATATAGACTAAAACTGTTATACATGCCCATAAAGGAATCAGAAAAGGAAAGCATTAAGCAATTCTGCTAATCATGATCATTCAGCCATTAACTGTCTTTTCTGGCTTTTCTTTTTCATCATTTAACACAAATTATTCTTACAAAGCCATTTATCTTCTTTTGTGCTCAAATAAAATGAACACATAAAAGTTGTATTTTAAATAACACTTTAAAAGTACCTTTAAAAAGAACATTGGAGCTTTAGTACCACATTCAAACTGAGTTATGCACTCCCCTGATTTTCAGAAGAAATTGGACACTTAATGCCTTTTTTGGATTAAACATCAAGAACAGAATCCTCCTGATAACCAGTGATATTCTGGCTCTTAAAACAAAGTATCATTGGCTCTGGTGCTCACAGGGAATCTTCAACCATCTTGATATTTCAAAAAAACAATACCAGGCCCCAGGACATTCCTGCAGTGCATAGAAGGTAACTTGTTGATGCAGATGGTTGAGCAGACAATGAGGAGAAGTGTGCCTTGTTCTTACAAACAACGAAGGACTTGTTGGGAATGTGGAGGCTGGGTGCAGCTTGGGATGCAGCAAACATGAGATAGTGGAGTTCAAGGTTCTATGTAGAAGAAATAAGGCAATAAGTAGGATGGCAGCCCTGGACTTCAGGAGAGCCAACTTTGACCTCTCCAAGAACCAACTTAGAGGTATCCCCTGGGTTAGAGCATTGGAAGGTAAAGGAGCCCAGGAGAATTTGTTAATGTTCGAGTAGCACTTCTTCCAAGCTCAGGACTGGTGCATCTCTGAGAGTAAGAAATCAGGCAAAGGTGACAAGAGACCCACATGGATGAGCAAGAAACTCATGGAAAAATAGAAGAAGATCTATAGAATGTGGATAAGGGGTCTGGACACCTGGGAGGAATATAGGAATGCTGCCAAAGTATTGCAGGGATGGAAAAAGGAGAACTAAGGTCCAGCTGGAATTATATCTAATGGGGGAGGTCAAGGACAACAGGAAAGACTTCTTCAGGTATATCAGTAGCAAAAGGAAGACTACAAAAAATGTGAGTCCACTTCAGAATGAGGTGAATGCCCTGGTAAGGGAGGACACAGAGAAGGAAGAGATAGTGAATGTCTTCTTTGATTCAGTCTTGACTAAAACTAAGCCTAGGGGATCCCAGTCCCTGGGAATAAGAAGTGTGGGAAAAGGAAGATATCCCCTTGGCTGGGAAGAATCTGATCAGAGATTGTGTAGGCAAACTTGATGCACACCAATGATGCAACCATGAGCACTGAGAGAGCTGGCAGAAGTGATTGCTAAGCCACTCTTGGTCAACTTTGAAGGTTTGTGGAGAAGGGAGAGGTGTCTGAGAACTGGAGGATAGCCGGTGTCACTCCAGTCTTCAAAAAGGGCAAGAAGGAGGAGTCAGGAAACCAGACCAATCAGCCTGAAATCTGTCCCTCGGAGGGTGATGAAACAACTTGTTCTGGATGCCATCTCCAACCAAATGGAAGAGAAGGTATCAGGAGTAGTCAACATGGATTCACCACGGGGAAATCATGCTCAACTAGCATGGTAGTCTTCTATGATGTCATCACCAGCTGAGTAGATGGGAGGAGAGTGGTGGATATTGTGTACATTGAATTCCGCAAAGCTTTTGACACAGTCTCCTGTAACATCCTCATAGACAAGCTTAGGAAATGTGAAATAGAGCAGTGGACAGTGAGGTGGATTAGAAACCGGCTGACTGGCAGAGCTCAAAGGATGGTTACCAGTGATAAAGATTCTAGTTGGAGGCCCGTAACTAGTGGTGCTCCCTGGGGGTTGGTGCTGGGTCAGGTCTTGTTTAACATCTTCATCAGTGACCTGGTTGAAGGGATAGAATGCACTCTCAACAATTTTGCTGAGGGAGGAGAGCAAAATTGGTTTCAACAATTTGCTTTCAACAAGACCTGGACAGATTGCACAGTTGGCTGGAGAGAAACCTGATGAGGTTCAACAAGAGCAAGTGTAGAGTCCTCCTCCTGGGGTGAAACAACCACATGCATCAGTACAGATTAGGGGCTGACCTGCTGAGAAGGAGCTGAAGCTCTGCAGAGAGGGTCCTGGGTGTTTTGGTGGACAACAGGTTGGCTAAGAGCCAGCATTATGCCCCTCTGTCCAAGAAGATCAATGGTACACAGAGGTATATTAAAAAGAGCGTGGACAGCAAGGTGAGGGAGGTGATCCTCCCCCTCTACTCTGCCCTGGTGAGACCACATCTGGAATACTGTGTCCAGCTGTGGGCTCCTCGATTCAAGAAAAACAAAGAACTGCTGGAGAGAGTCCAGTGTAGGGTTACAAAGCTGATTAGGGGCCTGGAGCATCTCTCATACGAGGAAAAGAGAAGTCCAAGAGGAGATCTTACCAATGCTTATAAATATCTAAAGGATGGGAGTCAAGGGGATGGGACCATATTCTTTTTCGTAGTGCCCAGCAACAGCGCAAGGGGCAATGGGCACAAACTGGAACATTGGAAGTTCCATATGAACATGAGGAAAACATTCTTTATTGTGAGGGTGACAAAGCTCTAGAGCTGGCTGCCCAGAGATGTGGATATTTAAAACCTGCCTGTTTTTCCTGTGCGACCTGCTGCAGTGAACTGCTCTGGCAGTGTGTTGGACTGAGGGGTCTCCAGAGGTCCCTTCAAACCCATACTACCCTACGATCCTGTAAATCAGCTCTAAATATTGGATTTAAGCTCTTTGTCTCTTAAACGCTTTAAAACTCTTCATTTTAGATTTTTCTAAAATGAGACCTGACAATGAAAAGAGCTATGTTCCAGTTTATTCTTTTAACCACTTGAACTTGCCAAAACAGGAAAAGAGAGTGCAGATCTATGTGAAATACCAGCCTTTGCATATTTAGTGCGAATTTTCCTCTTTACTTGTGACTCCTTTGAAAGGTTACTACTTCCAGGATAGGCCACTGTCTGCTAAGTACAATCAACTGGCAAAAAAACCAAAGTACATAATTTGCCTGTTAAGATAGAAATATTTTTGTCCTAAAAAAGAAAAAAAAAAAAGTGGTTCTGGGTAATTCAGGAGTCTTCCTCTATGTTGTAAGTCATTTTAAATGTTTCCTTGTCATATAACTCAGTGTGCATTGACTGTTGTTTTACTGCTTGTGTCTTAGAGCTTGAGGAATCACACCAGAAATGCCCTCCGTGCTGGAACCACTTTGCTGTTAAATTTCTCATTTGGGATTGCTGCCCGTTTTGGCTTTTAATCAAGAAATTTGTCAAGTTTGTGGTAATGGACCCATTTACTGACCTCACCATCACCCTCTGCATTGTGCTGAACACACTCTTCATGGCCTTGGAGCATTATAAGATGACAAAGGAGTTTGACCACATGCTTTACATAGGCAATTTGGTAAGTGAATATAAAGGTAAGACTCCATTTGAGGAATGTATTTATTGCTTTGTAAAGTTTTGGCTTAGGTCTTGGAAGATTCTCTTTTAATATGCTGTCAGCACTGCTTTGCCTATGTCATGTCAAGCAAGAGCGTCCTTTCACCTCTTCTGGGGTTTAAAACTTACTGTTTAAAAATCTTTTTAATTTCAGAAGAGTTTGTATTGGAAAAAAACACAGGATATCTAACTATGACATGGTGGAACTGCCCCTAAAATTAGTACAAGCAAGATTTACTGTAGGACCAGAAGGTCTGGAGTACCCTGGTATGTGGACCCTGCTAAGTGTGAATTTAAGAACCTCAAAGTGGATATGGGAAAAGCCCTTTATTTTTATAAAAAAAGATGGCTCTCAAGCTGGGATCCACTTTGCCCGACTTGGGATATTTGCAGCATAGGAGTCTCTGTTGGAGCTGATTGCATTTAAAGTCAGTGGAGAGAGATAGACAATTTCAAGGCGCAGTTAATTTGATGTTTTTAAGATATTTACTTTTGGATAAGGTGAACTGTGCCCTATAAGCCACTGATTTTGCTGACCATTAACTGCAAAAGGAGCATGCACAGATGCTGCAGATGTCACGTCTGCACTGAGATGCATCCCACGCTGGCAGGTTTAGGTGGGTAGTAGCAATGATCACAATTCTTGTACCAGCACCAGCACACACAGTGCAGCTCATGTTTTTTTCTTTTTTTTTTTAATACTACTCCTTGTTGTTCTTATCTGCAGACCTCCTCAGGCAGATTGAAGGTCTCTCAGCCTGTGGAGCCAGTCTGCAGGTTTTCAGCTGCTGTGTCCTGGCAAATTTCCCTGTCGCTATGCTGGGAAAAATCAGGTGTCTCCTTTGG
The DNA here is from genome assembly GCF_026119805.1 of Tympanuchus pallidicinctus. Taxonomy (NCBI): domain Eukaryota; kingdom Metazoa; phylum Chordata; class Aves; order Galliformes; family Phasianidae; genus Tympanuchus; species Tympanuchus pallidicinctus. The sequence goes on from NW_026294747.1 coordinate 64,539,465, forward strand.
CTGCTCCAAACCCACGCTCTACTCCTTTGTGGGAAGCAGTAGATAAGCGTAGCTTGGAAAGTCACCCTGCAGAACTGCGCCCAGCTCCTCTATGCCGCCAGCCCACGTTGTGGGGATGTTGCTCAACCATTTGTGGCCTTCTCAGATGACTCCTCAGATGATAAAAAAAAATCCTTTGGACCCAGCATCCGTGACAGCAGGTGGCAATGCTGCTGTCCCGCCCTCTGGCTGGTAAATGCGTCTGTTCCTTGCTCTGCTTTTGACAGAGCAGCTTCTCTCTTTGCCAGACCACAGGCAGCAAATCTCCAGCCCCTGGCATCCCTCCTGCCCACAGGGCTCCCAACAAGGCTGATGGAAATGGAGACGACGAGCAGAGGGTGGGGGGAAAATCGCAAAGGAAATTTTGTTGAAGATTGCAAAATTTTGCAGAAGATGGTGTGCTTCACCCTGAGCTTCTCAGCTCTGCCTGGAGCTATTTTGATTTGTGTTAAAGTGTAAAATAAGCAAAACAGCCTGCTGCTTATGTTTGGGAGTAGGCTGCTGGCCCTGGGCTGCCCTTCCCCTCAGATGCTAGGATGGGTGAGAGGTTCCCCCCACCAGATTTCCTGAGTCCTCGCACAACAGGAATGGTTGCGAGTAGAGCAGGTCAGGGAAGGTAATTCCATCCTGTGGAGGATTTTGCAAAGTCATTTGTAATGAAAATTGAGTGTGTTTTTTTGCAATTTGCCCTGTAAGGGATGGCAGCCTCAGCTCCAGGACAGGCTGCCAGGTGCCTGCTTCCCCTAAGCCACCAACTGCCAGAGCCTCCTCTGTGCCCACACTGAGCTCTGAGCTCCTGCCATCCCATCTAACCCTCTTTCAGTGATTACACCAGCATTAGGTGGGGGAAGATACTAAAAAGGGTACATCTTTGGCATTTTTTCCTCCAATTAAGTGTTTCTGAAAGAAATGAGAGTGGGATATGAATTTGCTATCTGTGAGAGTAGTCTGCCTGCTAGGCGTTGGAGATCTCCCACTCTGATGGTGCTATCTCCATCGACCAGCTGTGTGGCACTTGCTTCCTTTGGGCCTCGATAGCTTATCACTTACAGCAACCAACATTTCTAAATGCCCTCGCAAGGCCTGATCAGCACACTCACAGACTGATGATATAAGGCAGAAAAAGTGGGATTTTTCTCAATTTCTGTGTTTCTTTAGAAATGGAGACATTACTGCAGAGTAGGTGGAGAAATTTATTTATTGTTTATTTATTTCAGAGAAAATCCTCCAAATCCCCACTGGCACATTCACAACCACAACCAGTAGGATGGCGAGTTCATAGAATCACCAAGGTTGGAAAAGACCTCCAAGATCATCCTGTCCAACCATTCACCTACCATCAGTCTTTCCCTACTAAGCCACATCCCTTAATACAGCATCTAAATGTTTCCTGAGCACCTCTAGGGTTGGTAACTCCACCACATCCCTGAGTAGTGCATTCCAGTGCCTCACCACTCTTTTGGGCAAGAATTTTTTTCTAACGTCCAACCTTAATCTCAACGTGGTGCAACTTGAGGCCATAGTTACTCTTTTGCTTTCCAGCCTTCATCACTGCAGCATCCAGCTCCACATATAAGCCCAGCAGTTTGTTACCAGGTGCCAGCAATTTGGTGACTCCCATTTGAAATTTGTCACTGGCTCCTGATTTGTCACGTACATGGCTCCTGATGCCTATAAGATGGCTCAGACATTTTTTTCTATCTTGCTATGACATTTCCTTCACAGAAGGCTATTGATTAAAAAAGATTCGAGCAAAGGAAGTGATCCTCCTGAGTCATTTCTCTGCAAGGCGGTTACACAATGTAGGCAATGTGATGGTGTGGGTTTGCAGGCAGTCCCCTGGATATGATTTCACAGCCATCTAGTTTGGGCTGGCTTGCTGTCCTTGGGGAAACTGGGGCATTCAGGTGTGAATCTCTGCTGTTTCCAGCCACAGTGACTCAGAAATTCCATGTCAGTTAGGAAACAGAGATGGACCACTGCATTGGGTTCTTGGTATAGGACTGATAGGATGGCAGTTCACACTGACACAGTCTGAAATATCTTCCCCTGACAAGGAGAATATATTTTACATAAGGAGATGTGTAAAATGGCTATTTGGAACAATCCAGCCATTCACACCTGAAGCATTATAGGGTAAAATCAAACTTTCTTCAAATGCAAGCTGTGATCTTTTTTTTTTTTTTTTTTAAACTCCTTATCACCTTAATTATAGAGCCTCAACTTTTCCCTTCCACACAGTGGTGAGTTTCTCTTATTTTTTACTTAGAGCTGATCACTTTTGCTGAGATAGCTACAGACATTTAATTTTTGGGAAAGAAAATATTTCTCCTTGAGCGTTTGTTACTGCTATATCAGTTCTGGTGTCCCCTCTTTTTGACTTACACAGTGCACTGATATTGACTGCTGTGTAGAAAACCATGTGCTTTGATATAAAGGTGCAGCAGAGAACTATTCAGAACATGAAGCTCTGTGTACTTGAGCAGGTACTTAGCATGGAAATGAAACTATGTGAGTACAACACGATGCTCACATTTTCTCATTTTAAGCTGTCGTATTTATCATGATACTTAAGGAGTGCATCTGAAAGGATCAGATCTGGTTCTCTCAGATGCTTTGCAGGAATGGGTTAAAATTGAATTTGCTGTCTGAATTTGCAGACTTCCTATGTCTTCTTCTCTTGCCTCTTAGGCAATATTTATATGTTGTTCTAAAGAAATATGTTCCAATTAAAAGCTCCACTCTGTGACTTTTGAACTGTGTCATAAATAAGCAGTACCTCTTCAAGATGCTGTGAGAAGAGATCTGCTGGAAGTATTTGTAAAAATAAAATAATAAAAAAATAAGAGGGTTCAAATTAGGGTCTCTAATTGCCTTTGGTGCCAGGAAGAGAGCTCAGAATGGCTGGAGGCTCGAGCCTGGTGTTGACAATAATAACAAAATAACAGCAGATAATACAGCTGGTACGCTGCAGTCCAGATACCCCTTTAAAACTCCTACTCCATTTATTCAGGTTTCTCCACTGAAATAGATTTAACCTTTATAAAAGGCACCTTTACGCTTTCTTTTCTACCACTGAGAACATGCAGGCGACAGAAGGCGATGTAAGTGTCTGTCCCCATCAAGGGCTGAACCCAGACATCGCCGAGCATCGCTGTGAAGAGACCAGACAAAGCCAGAGCTGTAGCACTGATAAAGAATCAACCGTGAAAGATGACGTATTTGCTCACGTGTTTTTGGCTTTCTGCTGTGCTCACCTGTGACTGTGGAGACTGCGATAAAGGAGGGATGTGTTTTCACTTTGTGTTTTCTTTCTGCAGGTCTTCACTGGGATTTTTACGGCAGAAATGATCTTCAAAGTAATTGCCCTTGACCCCTACTACTATTTTCAGCAGGGATGGAACATTTTTGACAGCATAATTGTTATACTGAGCCTGATGGAACTGGGTTTATCCAGCATGGGGAACCTGTCTGTGTTACGCTCCTTTCGATTGGTAACGGTCTCATTCTGCTCTTACCCCTCTCCTTGCATTGCATATAAGCTCTGAGATGAATGCAACATATTTTCTTTAAAAAATGCATCCAGTAATAAAGACTTTAACTGCTGCAAACTGGTGAACAGTACGTGAGACTAATTATATGAGCTGTGGGATAAATGGAATTGTTCCAGATTTACATCAGGGTAAACGAGAACATAATTTGATTCCTTCTAGCCGTGCCAGGTACTCGAGGCACACTTTAGATGTTCGAGATGCAATTTGTAATAAAAATCTGCTTTTTTATGCCTGTACACCTGTTAGAACAACCAGCAGATAAATGATGGCCCCAAAAATGCAAGAGCTAGTAACATGTCTTTTTGGAAGTTGTTATTCCTAAATTATATTATAAACATGTCACCATTCTTTTAAATGTTGTCAAAAGAGAATGTCTTTGAATTATTCACGGAGTGATTTTTTTTTTTCTAGAACTGATCAGCATAACACAGCATCTGTCTCTCACGGAACTCCTTAGCTGTCAGTTCCTTTGTTATGCATGGGATAGTGGCATTCGATTAATGAGAGACTGTCGGCATATTGGAACAGAAAAGTCGTTTCCTTGCCAGCCTGACATTTGTGTTGCACTTCGTGTACCAGGATGTCCATGTTAATCATTCTGGCCATGATATGGCTTCAGAACTTGAAAGACCAGGAAAATAAGCCCTTATGGTTGCATTTAGAGGAAGGCTTTTTTTTTTTTTTTTTTTTCCCCCTTTCTAAAATTCTCTTTGCTGCTCAAAAATGCAAATTTTTCACTGCCACTGCTGGGCCCTGAGAGCCTCCTGTCAGGTTCTGAGCAATGCCTCTGCAGTGGAGTTGAAATTAAACCTTCAGCTGAAAACACAGCACAAGAGCTAGGAACAGTTTACATCCTTAGAACAGGTCTTTGGTGGGACTTGGGCTATGCTCAGCCTTTGTGATCCTTGAGGTGGTTTTCACCCTGGGAGCTATCAGCTACCAGCATCAGGCTGAGGCTTGCAGTGAAACACAGTGGAAATGCATCTCCCACTGCAGTATCGAACCCTAAGCCCTTTCCCTGCAGATGCTTGTCAGGCTGTTTAATTTGAGAAGGAAAAATACTCTAAAGGAAAATACTGAGACATGAGACTTCCTCCTGCTGTTCCCCCCAGTGATATCAGGGAACTGAGCTCAAAAAGCACATCTGTCTAATAAGGCACAGCAAAACTCCTGAATGCTTCCTTCTCACCCAGGAAGCACGAGAGATGTTTTATTAATAGACTTAGTGAGGTTCACAGGAAGTGTGGCTAAAATCCCCTCGTGCTGTGGCATTCCACGTTGCACCCACTTTAATAATTCATCCACTGAAATCTCTGTTGCTTCCGTGAACTGACACTGTTGTTTGTGTTTTGTTCACAGCTGCGGGTCTTCAAATTGGCCAAGTCGTGGCCGACCTTAAATACTCTCATCAAAATCATCGGTAATTCCGTGGGCGCCCTTGGGAACCTCACCCTTGTGCTGGCAATCATCGTCTTTATTTTCGCCGTGGTAGGAATGCAGCTTTTTGGGAAAAGTTACCTGGACAATGTGAAGAAGATAAGCACAACTGGCAACTTGCCACGGTGGCACATGAACGATTTCTTCCATTCATTTCTCATCATCTTCCGAATCCTGTGCGGGGAGTGGATCGAGACCATGTGGGACTGCATGGAAGTAGCTGGGCAGCCCCTGTGCCTTCTCGTCTTCTTGTTGGTCATGGTGATAGGAAACCTGGTGGTGAGTTGTCCAGATGGTTTCTTCTCCTTTTCCTGCTGGGTGTGTGGAAATGAATGTCCTTGTATCCAGAAAGTGCAAAACTTGTGTTGCTTCGAGGCTTTTGTGTTTGCTGAACCAAGGTCTCACCCAGACACATTTGTTCATATCCCAGGTCCAAAAGGGGTGTCATTTCATTGCTAATTGGGATGGAGGCTTAATGTTTTTGCAAAAGGACAGGTAATGTTTTAGAGGAAATAAAGTCACACAGGCTTGTTATAATGATTTTATTCCTTAAGGCATTGGTGAGACTTAAGAGATTTGAAATCTCTTTTCAGGAGTGAATACCACCTTAACTGTCACTGTAATGGGGGATATTTTTATTTCTGTTCATTTCTGGACCAGAACAGGTGAGCCTTACAGCTAGCACAGTATCTTTGAGAGGAGTTTCAGATGTGTTTAGCTGGTGTGTTCTAGGAAGCTGTAGGTTATGTTTACAGTTAAGTCACTTGCTCATTGCTTTTTTAATAGACCATCCCATAAGCTTGGCTTACATAAGCTCTGAACCTATTAAGGCTGAATTGTATTTCCCTGTTGACATCTTAGGGAGCGCTTTGCTGGCTTGCAGTCATTGTGGAAATGTTTTGCCCGTTCAGCTTACAGAGCATCTTTGACATTGAGGCTCTAATGGGCTTACTGTTTATTCAGTGAGTTGTTTAATAGTGGATGTGGCCATAAAATTGTTAGGCTTTGCTATGGACTGCTTTTAGTGGTTGTTTTGCTTTTTAAGTACCCGGCGTTTTGCTTCTCGGCTGCTGGGATAGAAAACTCCTTGGAGGAGCTTATGAAAGAAATGAGCACAGTTTTTGTGTTTGCATTAATTTAAATTTTAATAATTAGATTTTTGATTTCAAGAGAAAGCTGCAGTTTGTAGATTTTTGTATAAATCAAAAGATTAAGCTATGATTGCTCAGAAAGCAGCAGGATTTCTCTTTGCCTTCACTTTAACTTTCTGCCACTTTAGCTTTCTTTCTGGATTAGATGATGTGAGACAAGTTATGACTTTCTGCACATTTTTGCGAGGAGTTCAGCCTAAACTGAGAAATTTAAGCTCCTCCTATTGTTAGTCAATGGATTCTGTATTTGTATTGAAATCTGAAAATAATACCCGGGAAATTCGGGGGAATATGTTCACATTTGAAATATTAATGGATTACTCAGTGAATGTGTAACATTTTATTTCCTTAGGTATTAAAACTCATGAGATTGCATAGGGATTGTTAAATATAAAATCCAATTCAGAGGAGATTGTACAAACAGTATCCACACGTATTTAAACTTCCGTGCTCGGAAAAGACTGTTCCACATGTACAACCAGATATTGAAGGCCTCTGTCAGCATGAGTGATCTGAAGTTACTGGTCAGCTGAAAGCAAAAGTGCCAGCTTCATGCTTTTCAGCCATCAGTTTTGTACGCACGTAGCAAAGACTGGGGAATAGGAGTGATTATTGTATGTAAAGCTCTTAGGGTGAAAAAAATAAGAGGAAAAAGATCCATAGGTGTGAAAATGAGAAAAGAAAAACAGGTTCTGAATCATGAGGCTCATTCCATGCCAAGCACATGGAGATATTCTGATGTTAATTATCAGGTAGAAAGAAGATTCTTTTCTCCCACAATATTAGCAAAAGTCTTGGTTTCTTCAGTGAGAGTCAGCTGAATTCACAAAATTACTCATTTGCTGCAGAGCATCAGACAAAAGCTCAGCTAGCCAAAAAGCACTAATAACTCTTTAAAATGAGAAGACAAGCTCTGGCTGCAGTCTGGGGTGGGAAGAGTTACAAGCAATGTGATTCTGTGATATTCTCAGTGCTTGGGTCTGCAGGTCTTATCGAGCCTCAGTAACATAAATTCAAAGGAATGGTGGAAGAAAAGCATGGAAAATTAGTAAGTGCCCTGGGCAACTTCATGTTATAGAGCAGTCAAGCTGTTGAAAGGAATTTTAGTAATTCTTAAGACTTTGGTTGGTATTCATGTATCCCAAAAATGTCTTGCACTGTGCCACTGCCATGTGAAAGTATGTGCACTGCTGGTCAGCTGATATCTGAGTCATCCTCAGAGAACTAAACCTTACAGCATAGTTGGGAAATGACGTGCTGTGTCACTGCCTTCTGCACAGCAATACTGTGCTGCTAGGATCTGGCAGCATTTTCAGAGTCATGGAAGCTACTTTGGAAGGGAAGGCCAAGCCAGAGGAATGATAAAGTAGGCTTGCTATCATGTGTAAGGACTTCTGAAATTGCTAACTGAATAATTACGATTACAGTTAAGACTTAACATATTTCCTGTGTACATATGTGTTCCTGAGTTTAGTAAGGAAAGTAACTGAGAGAGGAGTTATTAAAAAGGCAGAGAGGAGTTTGGGTAACGAGGCAGTCCTTACTGCCCTGCTCTGCTGGGTCAGCCAGTGTGAGAGCTGAGGGCAACAGCAGCCGCTTCTCAGGGGACAACCTCCTGCAGTGGGGACTGCTGCTGTACTAATGACGTGCATGAATAAAGTTGACACTCCAATCACAGAAAGAACAACCTTCCAACCTCTTTGCGTGAGTCTGACGTGTGCTGGCCAAGCTGCCCCTTTATTCTTGTCCCTGCTGCTTGGACAAAGTGAGATTTCTACCAGCTTCTTCCAGCATGATACAAAGTAAGGTCTGTGCTTTGAGTTATAAGCATGCCAGGGGGGATGGTCTGTCACAAGAGAAGTTGGTCAAGTTTTTACTGGGATGAAAATTGAAATGAAACGTTGGAAATGCTCTTTATCATTGGTCATTGGCAGTCCTTTGGTCCAATATCAATGTTTGTAACATAGAAAAATACTGAGAACCTTTTCTGAGAACATAAAGATAGAAAGCATCACAAATTTCTAGGGTGCCCAGTTATCCTGCAGGAAGAACTGCCTGTCATCATTGAATTAATATATGATGCATGAAATTATGAAAAACAAATTGTAAGGTCCCACACTCCCCCCTGTTTATTTATATTTTCATAGAATCATAGAGTCACAGAATCATTAACGTTGGAAAAGATCATCTAGTCCAACCATCAACCCATCACCACCATGCCCACTAACCATGTCCCTCAGTGCTACATCTATCTGACCCTATTAAGTAGTTTATCAACAAGGAACCTTTGTGAGGATATAGAGATATACCTATCATTCACTGAGAGCATCCACATCTAAGATGACCACACAGATCTATCTTTGCAGTCAGATCTGGTCAACAAAGTCCATGAAGTCATAAAATATCCTACCCAAAGGTAAGTCTAAAGGTGTCAGATTAAACAGACCTCAGAAGCGCTTGTTTCTCTCCCACTAACTCAGCTGTAGACACCCACATGTATTTATCACTGGTTAATTTAGCCAACAACATGCTGCACCTATTAGAGAGCTAAATGAGATTCTAATATGCATCAGGAAAGGTAATTACAGAGGAGAAGGGAGAGTACCAGTGCTGTTTTGCAGTGCTCTGCAGTACTGGACGTGCAACGTATTCCTTTAGTGACTGATGCTCAAGAGAGATTAAGCCAAACTGGGAAAAGCAACGAGATTTTAATTAGATGAGGGGAATGCAGAAGTAGGCAGGGAGAACTGTGTAGGTAATAAGAAAGAGCTCTCATCAGAGGAGGAGGATAAATCACCCTTAGGTGCCCTTAGAAAAGGAAGCCTCAGGCTATCAGTGCAGTGAGGCTGTCTAGGAAGACTTTTCCACAGGACAGCTAGCCCCAAACCAGCAGCCTGTGAGATGGAACTTGGTTAATTTCTGAAGGAAGCAATTCAACAGCCCATGTCAGTAGGGGTCTTGACTTGGTGACCTGAGAGGACCTTCCAGTCCTCTTTTCCCATGACAATTTGAGTGCTTGTCAGCAGGGCTGCTCAGCGTGATTTGGATGAGAATTGAAGTGGCTTGCTTTAGTTAAACCCAATAGAAACTTGTCTTTAAAAAAACTGGATGCCCTGGAGTTTGTCCTTTTATACCACTTTCACATCCGTGGAAGCCTTGATGTTTTGATGGAAGCCTTTTCTGTTTTGACACGGCCTATGACTATGATATACAGAAAAAACAGAAATGTCACATTCTTGGAAAGTAGAAGTTTTTCCTTCCTTACATTCTTTTACTGAAGTCAGTATGGGATGGTTCCTTGAAGAAGTATTCTAAGAAAGTGCTGCTAAACAACCAACAAATTAAAATCTGTAGATCCTCAAAGCCAGCAGATGACACAATATCTCAGCAGGTTTCATTAACCACCATTTCTTTCTTTAATATCCAAAGTCTGCTGATAAAACAGTGTATCACCAAAGCAGTTCTGACAGAACGGTCTCTGCAGTGTCAGGTCTCTGCAGGAAGGCAAGAGAGTATGAAACCAGGGTCCAGGGAGTGTGAATAAATGGTAATTTCTTAGTATTTTGACTTCAGAGTGTCCTTCTCAACAGTTTTCTTTCCTACCTCTGAGAGACTGTTCTGGGCACCACCAGTGTAACCTGGAAGGGAACAAATATTCTAGAATGAGAAGGGAGGAAAGGCCAGTTAGCATGGTTCCTGCCCTGACAGATGTGCCAGAAGTAGATTTGAGTTGGGGTGGCTTGAGTAGGGAAGAGAAGTGACTAAAGGTGTGGGTGCACTGCTTAGCAAGTGAGAATTGCTTGTTTATTTCCTATCCCAAACCATCTGTATGAGTAGCAGTCTCCAAGAACCACAAGGAGGGTCAGGGTGCCATGTACCTATCTAATACTTCATTATTGATGGCTGTAATCCTACTTTTAGTTAAAATCACTTTCTGGGTGTGCCTGGAAGTTTGTATCTATCCAGATTGTTTATATTCCTATTTATTTGTTTATTTAATATTAAGAATGAAGCAAAGTTGTGTGATAAATAATTCTAGTTAATTTGCTTTGCTTCATCTATGCTTTGATAGCTTTGTTGCCTTTTGTTTTGTGATTCTGCAGTCAAACAAACAGAACAAAAACTTCAGAAGAGAGGTAGCTGTGATGTATAGTGTATAAATGTGTAAGGCAAGACTGCTAGCTGGGCAGAGTAGTCTTCATCATGGGAGCTTTGTTTCTATATGAAGTTGTTTCTTTGAGTAATTTGCAAAGTATTATCGTTTCAGCACCATAATCTCTGATTGAGGAACACAAAATGTGATGTGTGTGACCACTGCATAGGCAGACTATAAGCCCACCCCATAGGAATCCTTCAGCCCACTGTGCAGATGTACCTGGGTGTTCACAATCAAGGGACTGCCTCAGCTGGGAGGCTTTGGTCTGCACAAGGTATTACAAAGCTTAATAATATGGAGCAAGGTGATCTCTCTCAGTAGTACTCAGCATGAGGAAATGTTTCTGGGCACATTTATTAGTAAAGAAGTAGCCATAAAGTCCTGTCTCACCCAATACTGATATATCTCCATCACAGTAGATGATCAGCAGATCACAGCCAGACTTGAAAGAGGTTTATGATAATGTGTCAGATTTTCTCTTTAAGTGAAATGGATATAGGGAACTATCACTGTTCCTGATGGTAGAATGACAAGTAATAGCAGAATTACTAGGCATCTAACAGGCCTAAGAAAATGTGGATAACAGTTCTGCTCCTCAAGAGCTCAGACAGCAGAAGTGTACTAGGATGGGCAAAGAAGGTCTTTGTATGAGTCTTGTATTTCTACCTGAAATGAAGGAACTGTCGCTGAGGGAAACTACATCAAGACTCTGACCCTTTTAGGAGACATGAGGAATTACACAGGAGGTTTCAAGACCAGAAAGCTTTTTACAGGGTGATTATGGTTGCTTTGCACCAAAGGAATTAGGCCTCATTCGTTAAGATTTCTTGTGCCAGTAAATGAATGAAAATGTAGCATCGATGACCTGTGATAGCACATTTCCAGCTATCTCCTTATTTTCTTTTCAAATTTTAAACAAATCTCATTCTCAACAACTTTTACTGTCTCTCCAGAGAAATGTACAACTGAAGAGTTCTAGCCATGCTTGCTGCCCTGAATCAAGTAATTATTTTTTGTTTAATGACAAATATGCTCTTATTCATGGGGGCCACTGAAGACTTCTACTCTGTGAATAAACATTACTCTCTTTGGAGGGAAATGTAGTTATATTGTGGTTGTACAGCTGATGATTAATATGAATGAACTGGAATTGTAGAATGTTGTGTGCCTCCTAATACCAAATGCTAGGTTACCTCTGCTTGTTGAATATTAAAGCAAGTTTGGGAAGAGTATGCTACAAGTCGAAGTTATTCCTTCTTTTTTCACCATTCTAACCACCACAGAGGTCTGTACCCTCAGAGTTTGCGTACCGTCCTTCATCCACCGAGCAGATATTCTCACTGAGACAACATTTGCCCCATCAGTTCCTCTTCCTATAAAAGGGAAGGAAAAATGGACATGACACACTAGTATGTACACAGGGGAGAACAGTACTTTACAAGCAAATGTGCATCCAAGGAAATCCAAAGAGAAGTTCAGGTTTTCCAGAATCTTGCACAAGCATCGTCTCTCCTTGTGCTCCCCCATGTCTGTGTCGTGGGTGCCATTGCTCACCTTATCTGCTCTTTCAGCAGCTCTCACCATTCTAGAAACATTCATTTTATGTTTCAGTGACATCAGCTGTGAAGGCCACTAGGCAAACAGGCAGGAATGCGCATGTCAGGAACGGTCAGTGTCAGGACAGACAAAATGTGCAAAGCAGCAAGCAGGGTGTGTGAGGGTACAGCAGCAGAGGGACATGCTGAGAAGCTGCAGCAGCCTTGGTGAGAGTTGGAATGCTGGAGATGGGGGCTGAAGAGATAGTGAGGGTCCGTAAGGAGTTTGAGCCCCAAGGAAATGTTAGCACAAAGTGGAAGTGTCATTTCAATCAGTCTCATCAGTTTGGACACTGGTTTAAGTGAGGTGAATTTTCCTCCTCAAGTCACGTGCAGCTTTGTGGAAGAGCAGCCTAGAATGCATGAATAAGCACCTTTCAGGACCCAGGCAAAATAGAGACAAAACAACTGTCAGCATATTACCATCCTTTTTGCTTCCACTGATGTATGCTTATGTTACATTTAGTGTGATACCAGAGAATCCAGACCACAAAGGAAAGCAGCCAAACCACAGCACTTTCCCAGCTTCTCCCTTCACATTTTTCATGCCAGCTACTGACATAGTCTGTGAGTCCCTGGGCAGTTTCTGCTGTTTGTATACTCCATTATCCACCCTTGCTTGAACACTGTCCAGGAAGCAGAGCAGTCAGGTAGCTGATGCTTTTGAGCAAACATCTAGCTGTATCTGCTCAAGTATTAAACACCCTTAAAAGGAATGAAAGGCCCACCAGAAACAGATGGCATCATGTGAAGAATCAAAATGATGAATCCTGACACCAACAATCAATCAGTCCAGTTGCCTCTAATGGCTCCTAGTAGAGTTGGAAAGCTTGCATCCATCTGTAGGTTTGTTTGGAGTTAAAGACAAACTTTTTGTCTAAGACTCAAGGCTTTTAAAATGGTGCGATTTATCAATGACCACAGAAACAATCATTGTGTATGTTACTGGGCATACATCATATATGTATCATATATAATCACCAAGGTTGGAAAAGACCACTGAGATCATCCATTCCAACTGTCCACCTACCACCAATTTTTCCCCACTAAACCATGTCCCTAAGTATAACATCTAAAGATTTCTTGAACGCTTCCAGGAATAGTGACTCCACCACCTCTCTGAGCAGCCCCTTCCACCACCTGACCATTCTTTCAGAGAAGAATTATTTTCTGATGTCCAACCTGAATCTCCCCTGGAGCATGTTGAGGCCATTCCCTCTAGTCCTAAATGGAATCATTAAGGTTGGAAAGACCACTGTGATCGTCTAGTTCAACCACCAGCCACTCTCGTGTGGAACACTAGAGGGTGGTGCTAAAAAACCTGGGGAAATTGAATTCAGGACATTTTTGATGGACCATCAAAAACTGCTGGGTTTCAAAAACCCAGATTTTGAATCTGCCATGGTATGGCAGATTAAGTAGTGCTCGTTCCAGGCTTGGAGGTATAAGAGTGCTTTGTTCACGAGAGGTGAGGGAAATGCACCTGGGAACAGATGGGAGGAAAAACTGCTTTCCAAATGTTGTCCTAAAAAGTAATCTGCTTCCTAATGTCACTACAGATTTATGAGTTTGTGCATCCTGCCATAGGCTCAGTTGTTTATTCTGAAGAGCTGAATCTTGGCACTTGGTGACTAAATCTGAGCAAGCATCTTGCATTAGGGGACAAGTGTGTTCAGTTCCTGTTTTAAAGATATCTTTTGGTGTCCATGCTGAATAAGTACTAAAATCAGCCAACTTTTTCCTTGAAATCATCTTTCCATAGAAAGGTAGATCTCTTTAAGTATTAATAGCTAAAATCCTAATAAAAATTATTGTACATCTTCTACTTCTGATACAGTTCAAAGGGCTGAAAACAAAAACTGAATCAAGGCTCTCTTTTGATCTATGAAGCAAGGAATTCCCCAGAAAAAAATAACACATACCAAATTTATTGGTGTCTTTTTATTAGTAGAATGTTAAGCTATTGCTTCTTGATCAATAATGAGCCACTGGGATATATCACAGAACAATAATGTCTCTTAACACTAGTGCTGTTCCACAGGAATGTACATAAGGAAATATGAAACTATATCCTGTTCACCTTCACAGATGGGAGATTTATTAGAAATACGGAGAGGAAAAAATGCTAATGCAATGTGCACAAAGCCTGCCCCTTGAAAACCAGCTTTATGCTTTTTTTTACTACTTGTCATTTCAGGTCAAATATCTTGACTGCATGACATGAAGCACTGAAATAACATTTTTAATATTATCCAACCTTAATATTATTCCTTAATTTTATTACAACTTTATGATTCTATAATTGGACTTACCGTATATTTCTGTGAGTCATGTTTTTACATATTTTGTTTGTGAAGATGATACTAGTGAAATGTCTGCTGAGATATAGATTAGTCTGATGATTGAAGACCTGAATTTTGAAATATGTATATATATTTATATAGCAGGAATCAGTAGGATAAAATACTGCTTGTTTTTGTACTGTCTGTGCTTGGCTAATTACATAAGTAGGGTTTTGTCAGTGTTTAAGTTCATGCTAATAGCAGAGTAGTTATTAAAAACCTAGAAGACAATGAGTCAAATATAGTTGGACAAGAGTGTGCAAAGGTAGGTAGAACCCAATATGTCTCTTTTTATTAATGTCGCTGTTGTCTGGATGTCATTAAAAGGGTAATGACAACAGAGTTCCTCCTTGGATGCACCGAGGCAAGGGCAAAGTTTTAATGTTAAAATAGACCAAGAGGTACAAATTTTATATGTTATTAATTACTCATTACATCTTATGCTTTTGTTAAAATATTCAGTTAAAAACATTGATTATTTCTCCCCACCAGTGAGCAGTTTATTCTAACAGCTACCTCTAGAAATAGCTTGTTAGAAGTGATACGTGAAACAATCAGGTTATCATGACAGGTTTGCTCTTCTTAGGAAGTGTATGATATTTAAAAGGGACTGGAATTGATCTTATTCATGTACAGTGTATGTTTCTTCAGTCAGTACTGCATGGCAAGTGTATCGTTGTCCAATCTTCTCAGGAAATGAGTACATGCTAATTGATTTTAGGGCTGGGACTGAAGTATACTGTTAAAAACATTGATATTTTCCATTCTGAATTTTTGAGGAGATGAAAAACATGCTTATATTTGTCTTTAGGGATGGAGGCACCATCATTTGTAGCAGCTGCTGAAGAGCAAAAGTCATCCTTACGCTACAAACTCCTTCATGTGGCTGTTTCTTCCAGGCGGACTTCCAGGTTCCTTCTCCTCTCCTGCAACCTCATATCCCACACTTAGTTGTGATGTCATCCCATTTCTGGGAGCTTCAGTAGGGACTAAATGGCTGCTCATGTCTTTGTGTTTGAATACCAGGCAGGTGGCTGCATCTATAGACTGGCCAGGTCTTCTCTGTCTTAGCACATTCTTTGCCTGCTGTCCCAGCTGGTGCAGAGGTGCTCATGGGGCAGCCTTGGTGCACAGCAGCACAATGCAGTCCTGCCTCAAGCAGATGGGGCCAGGAGGTGGATGCTCCCCTCAGGGCTCCCCTTGACTTGCCTGTATTTGCTACAGCAGATGCAATTTTTAGCTCTCCAAACAGGCTGTCTACTTAGCTCTCATTCCTCTCTTCTCTTCAGCAGACTGGCAGTGAGCAAAAACTCTTAAAAGTGCTCTTATGGTCAACTCACAGCGTTGGCTTTCTCATTGCTTTCCAGCTTTATGTCCATCTTGCATTAAAAAAAGCTTTTGAGTGGCCTCAGTGGCTGAGATTTCAGCCAGGCGCACAGAATGCAATTAATAAATAAAATCGCTTTCAAAATTCCACATCAGCAAAATACTTTTTGTATTTCCTGATACAAGAAGAAGCTTGTTGAGGATGAGGTCATTGTGTCTGGAAAGAACAGTTTGCTTTGATCGTGTGGTAGAACACAGACTTGATCTGAAGAGTGCGGGCAGCCAGTCCTCCACAAAGTACTTTCTTTATGTTTTTCTTTTTCTTTGTTTGTTTGTTTTTAATACTTCTCTGCAAAGCACATCTCAGAGTGAGCTTTATCCTGTAGAGATCCTCTCTGGGAAGAAAGGACATACATTGCCTTCCCTTCCTAGCAAAAGATCCAGGATATCTCGTTCCCTGAGGCTTTAACAACTGAGAAATGCAGGGGACAGGCTGTGGACCAAGACCACTGCTGGTAGGCAGGAGGAGGTGATGGCAGAGCAAATGATGCTCATTTTAGAACAACAAGGCACACACATCAGCACCTCTCTGTCCTCCCACCTATTTGCAGATGTAGAGCAGCCCTCCTTTCAGGTATGCAACTGGCACCAGCCTTCCCTGCACTCTTATTTGCAGGTGGGAGATTCCAGAATGCCAAATTATTAATAAAAATCGTAACTCTCCTGGCTGGGAGGCAACTCTGTCTCTCCCAGGAATCTGCACTTGCAAAATGAAAAGTCAGATCCTCCTCCAACCCCAAAATTCACTAAATCACAGCATCACAGAATTGTAGGGGGTGGAAGGGACCTCTGGAGATTATCCAGTCCAACTGCTGAAGCAGTTCCCTCCAGTCGATTGCACAGGAATGTGTCCAGGCGAGTTTTGAATATCTCCAGAAAGAAGACATCTTTTTCACACTTCACTTCATAGGAAAGTGTAATATCAAAATTATAATGTCAAGCCTGAAAAACAGTCTAGAAAATAACATTTTAAAGGAAATTGCTCCTCTCCTTGTTTAAATAAAAGAAGCTAATAATTATTATTTCTTGACTTTCTGATTTAATTTCCTAGTCTCTGGGCCTACCCTCATATTGCTTTTACTTTAGTGTAATACACTGGCTCCAGGGAAGTCATTCCTTCGTGTAGCCAGTATCACTGGCTTTTTTGGCTATTATTCTGCTGCCAGCTCTGGTTTTCTCTTCTTGGTTCTCCATGACTTACCTCTCCTCAGATGTATTCTGCCATGTTTGAATGGGAACTACCTCTTTGTTGAACTCCATTCTTCCAATGCAGAACATTTCTCTTTGTACTTAGAATCACAAAATCATAGAATCCTTGGAGTTGGAATGAACCTTTAAACTTCACTTAGTCCAACTCCCTTGCAATGAACAGAGACATGCTAAATCAAGTTGCCCAGGACCTGATCCATCCTCACCTTGAAAGTCTCTAGGGATTAGGCATCAATACATCTCTGTTCCAGTGCCTCACCACCCTCATTGTAGAAGACTTTTTCCTTATATCTAACCTACATCTATCTCTTTAAGCTTGAAAACATTTTCCCTTAGCTCAAAAGTAGCTGTAGTCTTGTGACATGTAGTCATTAAACTTTCTCTGACTTCCTTAAGGCTTCAGGGATATGTTGAGCCTTTAGAACCTTGGCCACAGTTCACAGAATCATTGAACAACGGAATGTCCTCAGTTGGGAGGGACTCATAAGGATTGTCAGGCCCAACTCCAGTTGTCATTTTGGGAGAAGTTTGTGACTGGACTATTCTACAGCATTTTTTGTCTGCCTGGACTGGTTTGAGAAGGCATCAGCAGCCCTGGTGGAGCTTTTTCTATGCTGGTGAACTAGTGCTGTTGTGATATTTGATGAAAAATCTGTGGGAATGTGTTTGTTTTGTGCTATAGCTTTAGCAGTGGACGAGAAATTGTCTGTCTCCATTCAACTTTACCAAATCAGACTCAGAGGCAAATATTTTCAGATCAAGGGGCACGTAGTTTCCAGAAAATTGTCTTCTGAGATTTACAGGGGCTTACCTTCAAAAAACACTGGAAGTCCGTCAGTGAAGAAGACCTCTAGTTTTAATTCGTTAGTTCTTGACTAGTGCTTGCAGTGATAAGGTTTAGTGCAGATTTATACCCATAAGAGTGGTTAGCAGATAAAAAAGATGTGGCAATATAGGAAATAATTCCTCCCCACTCAGAATCCCAATTTGAGGAGGATTTCCATCTTGAGGTTCATTAGGTCTGGATGGCAGTTAGAGCAGTTTTTACATGGTGGCCTTTGCCTGTTGCTGCTCTCACATGTCAAGTCTAACATGCCCTTGTGTCTACCTGGCTTTATATCTACCTTGAAAACAGGGAGGGATTAATGGCGGTTTAAGATGACCTCAAAAAACTCTTATGTGACACAAAGGTGCTGTGAAGTGTAATTAATGGGCCTAATCTGCCCTTCCATTACTCAAGCAGATTTATTCCCATGTAAAGTGTTGAGAACAGCACTGAGGAATCTGGCCAATTAATTATACATACTCCTTCAAGCCTTAAGAGGAATAGGGTGGCCGTTCTCTCCACCCATGCAGACACCATTGAACATGGGTGAGCACAGCTGTCATCCAGCATTGCAGCTCTGCCTCGTACTACTTAAAGGCAATTAGGCATAAAAGAGGCCACTGGCACTGCAGGGAAGTATAATGGCAGTACCCCAAATGGAAAATAGTCAGCAAAACTTTTATTAGCCTCATGGTGAATACCAGCAAAATGGTGATGAGCTGGGGGAAGCCATTCATCTCACCCAATTTCTAGAGTCCACCATGCAGGTAGCTACACCCATGTCAGCCACTCTTCATATTCTTCACAGTCAGTGGGGAGCAAATGCACTTCTTTCTGCCCCTTCATTTCACCTCACCTGTGCAGACATCAGTTTTACAGTAAGACACGTTGAGCACAGGCTTGTTTAAAGCAACTGGAAGCAACTTACCTGTAAGCCTTTGACAGGCACGTGTGACTGCAGGCTATAAGCATCCCTGTTCATTGCTGGGTAGTTGAACCAGATGATTCTAAACAACCTTTAAGGGTCCCTGCCAACTCAAACAATCCTATGATTCTTGATTCCGTGAAATCAATAACCTCATTTCCATGTATTTTCCTGGCTGATCTTGGGCAAGAAACAAAAAGGAGATCCATTCTCCTCCAACAGTGTTGCCTCCCGCCTGTCCCCAGCCAGATGGGCCTTGTGCCATACTTGTGGTATCATGATCATTTTGACAACAAGGAACTAAGATATCACAGCCAAGGATTATGAATTGAATATGGGATAAAGAGAAGCTGGTCTGGGAGGATATAAGCTTCTTATCCAGCACCAACAGCTGAAATAATAGAAAGCGGAATATAGAAAATAACTGATGATATAAATTGCTTTTTGCAGATGTATTCTTTCTTTGATAAACTTTGCCCTAGGATGAAAAAGTACAAAAGATTAGAAAATGTACTTCCAAGGAAATAAAAAATCTTCCAGTTGCATGGAGGTGGACTAGATGACCTATTGCTGTAGGTCTCTGGATTAAGCTCAGATTTCATACTTGATGCAAAAAAAAGGCCCTTTTTTCTTTTGCATCTTCTTGGATTTTACTACGGTGAACAAAATAAAGTAATTGGTACAAAGTACAATATTGTACAAGGCTTGCTAAGATCTCCAAAGGGAGAACATCATCTTTCCTACCTATACTGATGAAAGAGCAGTGAAAATGTCTACTGCCATCAGGAAATAGACAGGAATGAAGGAAATCAGTCTTTCATATTGGGCACAAAATGTCCACAGATCTTCCTGCTGGTTTGTGCCGATATACAATGCTGGAGAAGTGGTTTTGGGTAGGTTGAAGTGTACAGGTCCTGTTGTATCCACAAGATGTACCAGGTGAGTAGTCACGATCCCATTGGGTACCTCACCATGCTGCTCTGATCAGGAATTTCCATGCAGCTGAGTGACATCAGTGACAATATACTGCCCCAGGGATACAATTTGTTTAAAATGTTCTTTTGTTTCTTGTTGTTGTTGTTGTCGTTTTTTAAATGACAGAATTTGCTGTTTCAGCGTGTTTTCTGCTGTGGACCCTGTTGTCATAGAAAAAAAATGCTTATCTGTTTTTTCTTCCACATGGAAACACCCTCAGGTGATATCAGTTCTTACAGCTGCCCTCAGCTGTCCTCCCTATCCTCCATCTCTTGCATTGCAGAAGACAATACACATCTTCAGTCTGAAAATGTCTGGGTTTTTGGAGGGTGCTTGTGGGTTTACAAAGGAAGAAGATATTGTGGGCATGGTGGTGATGGGTTGACAGTTGGACTAGATATCTTAATGGTCTTTTCCAACCATAATGGTTCTATGATTCTAAGAATTGCTCTCGAGAGCACTTCCTGGATTACTCTGATTTGTGAATCTCCTCCACTGCAAAGGTACCATTTCTGGGTCCTGCCTGCTGGGATCTGTTCAGTGTGACCCAGGCAGATGAGAACATCTGGCTGTATTTGTGCACAGTGTAAAAGGTTGGTTAAGCCTCATGCACAGAAAAGGACTGAAGTTTGAAAATGAAGCTGCCTTGTTTTGTTGGCAGTGTGCGTCAGGAAAGATCTCATTACAGGAGAAGCCAGGGAGGTGAGCTCCTATCAGATCCCCTGCAATCAAACAAAACCATCAGCTGAAGGCCTTGCCTTGGAGATGGTTTAACCCTCTCATTAGGTTTGTGCAGGTGCAACATTGTTCTTGATCCTAGTTTAATGAAAAACAGAATGATTTTAAATCTGTGAAGTGGCCTTAGACTTAGCAGTGATATTTCAGCCTGTATTCTGTGCAGCACTGAGCAAGGTGCCAAATGCTCTATGTCTCAGGGATCTCAGTCAGAGTGCAGGGCAGTGAATACATTGCTGAATCAATACACAGGAGCACAGGGGATTGCAGGGGCTGCACGTTGTTTGACTGAATGGGAGATGGAAGGTTAAATACATAAAGATTTACAGCCTTCCATTTTTGCCAAGTCAAGGTAAATATAAGAAAGGAAGAAAAATGAGGCAGTAGTCACACACTTTCGCTCTGGCATCAGACTTTGCATACAGATGTTTTTAAAGAGGGTTTGATCAGAAGGTGTCACTTGAAATTAAGCTGTGTTGGTGAGGTCACCATCCCTGGAGGTGTTAAAGAACTGTGGAGATGTGTCACTGAGGGATGTGGTCATTGGGCATGGTGGGGATGGGTTGGCAGTCGGACTGAATGATCTTAGAGGTCTTTTCCAACCTCCATGATTTTATGATGCTATGAAAACTCCTCCAGAGGTACTTCTCAGGGAAGTACCCAACATTAGGCTGGATGAAATTTGATCCTTTGCATCTTATAATGGCAGAACCAGAACCCTTAGCATTGGAAAGGCATTAAAAGTGCCCATGAAAGCATGATCTATTTATTGCCATTAGGGTAAATGCTTAACGTCATTATGCTAAAGGATTTGGGGTTTCTTGAGTGTATGCATCATTTGATTTCTAACCTCAAAGTGACCAAAAAAGTGACCTGCTTTCAGAGACTGGGTTTTTTGTGTTACTGGAAAGAAGATCCCTTTTTGAGGGGGTCTTGATGGATGTGCAAATCTACCATTGCTTTTGAAAACTAGATTTGTCTTTAGTTTGCTTTTACTTAAACTGAAATCATTGCGTTAGCAACCAGGAAAACTGGATATTATTAGTAACCTTTTACAGAAAACATGATGTGTCATGGGTTGAGCATGTATTATTCTAGAAAATGTGCCATACAGTGAAATGGGAATAAGTAAACACAAAGTGCTTATGCAGCAGTTTACTCTGTTTGAACACCCTACAATACACCTCTGAGGTTACCTGCTCATAAAGGAAAGAGGGAGTGATTTGAGATTTATTTTTGGCTGAAAGCATGAAGTGCAAATAGCTCTTTGTGTGAAATGTCAGATCCATTTCTGGGAAGCACACGGCACGGCCTTGATAATCCATGGTAAATAACAATAGTATGTTACCACCTATTTTATATATACCTTCAAGTGTATCTGAATAGACTAACGTAACTGTAGTTGAACATCAGAAATAAATACAGAAAAGTAAAACAAGGCGTTTCAAAAAAGTTATTCTGCACGCAGTACAACTAAGCAGAGAATGAAATTCAGTTTCAGATTTCAATATTTGGGTGCTTGTGTGGAGTTTTTGTGTTTGAGGAAGGGGTCCCAGCCCCCATAACAGTCTGTGGAGATATGTGACTTGACCCAGTTCTCTCTGGCACCACCAGGGATACTGTTGAGTATCCAGGCTGGCTAGGCTCTCATTAAAATTATGTAACATCAGCCCAAGTTACTGTATGTATAAGGTGCCTTGGGATGACTTGGGCATGCTAGGGTCAGTTGGCACTAGATGTCTACCTACATACAGGCAGCCCCTAATGTGGTCACCTCTGTTTGGTTAGGCTCTGTTGACTATTCTGTGAACCTTTCTTAAATTGAAATGGAGCTTAGATGCCCCATTAGACCACTGAGCTTTGGTGCTGGAGCCTGGAGGCAGTTTGTGTCCTTGAACATCGTTAGCCTGGTGTCTGCTGTAACACCCCATCATGCCCTGCTTGGATGGCAGATGCAGCTTTAGGAGTATACTCACATCTTGTGGGTATGTTCTGAATGTCTCAGACGGCCTCAAACATCAATATTACACCTTTATTAAAGTAACTTAATTGAAACCACACTGTCCAGAAGACTTTAGGTTAGCGTTTCTCAGTCTCCTGTCTTCATACTCCTTCACACCTCACTAAGTTGCTGCTGAGAAGATACACTTGTGGCTTGTTCTAAGCTCTGTCTGTATTAATGACCTGGATATTACCTCTGCCCAAGGGCTCATTTCCAGGATATTTGTTGAAAACTGGTTATCTCTGAGACCTCATATAACTCTATCAAATTTGCTTGAAAATAGATGACACAGTTGTGCCAGTAACTCATTTGTTGATGGGCTCCTTCTGTTTGGCATAGTAGCCAATTGCCAGTGCTCTGGTTCTCAACGACCTGTTGGAGAACATTGCTCACAATACATCCGAATGGGTATGAGATGAAACCCTGATTTGTTCCAAACAACGGCGATGATTAAGAGGAGATCCACGCAAGCTGTCAGCAGCACTCCAATGTGATGGACCAACTAAGAAACAATTAGCTTTAATCTCACTTTACTTTTGAACAGGGCTGCACTCAGAATGGCATTGCTTTATTCTGTAGTTTGTAATGGACGTGGGCATCTGCAGCACTGCTGACTGCTTTCATTTATAATCATAGTGATTGCAGTGAGTACATTATGAAACAGTCCTGACAGGACACTTCGAATAAAGTGTCACTGGAGTGATTAAGACCAGGCTCGTCTGCAAAATTCCAGCTCATGTATTCCAAGTATTTGAAAGGAAGGGTTGGAAGGAGACAGCAAAAGCTTGTGCCTGTTTGGTAGGGCCAGATAAATAGAAGTACTTTCTATACTGCATATGGCAGGCTAGCAGACTTTATCAATTTAAAACATAATAAGATAGTCAGGGGACTTGCAAGTAATTCTGGTGGCATTAAAAGATCACAGAAAGAATGTCTTAACAGATATCCCTTTTATTGCTACAACAGCAGAAGGGCTGCAATGCCGAACTCTCCCTTGCATTGCTATGGACTGCATCCATCAGTCTTGCTCTTATCAACTGAGTTGATAGCAGGCAGTTTGGTACCCCGTTATTTAGAGTGAATATATTTTAGCTGATATTGGTTTGAGTCAGCTCTGCATCATCCCATCAACGCAGACATCTCTCTCCAGTGTGAGCTTCTCACCTATGTATTTCGGAAGCCATTCTTCATTCTCTTGGACCATAGGCAGGGCTAATGACCCATGTGCAACAGCTGGTAATCAGTCAGAAGGATGTATTACTGGGGATGGCCTTCAAGAGGAAACTGGTTTTCTTCATTGGTTTTAAATGTATTTATTAGGGGAGGGGGGGGAGGGGAGGGGGAAGCTTAAAGATCTGTAAATCATCGAATATGTTCCTGAAATATGTAGTTGTATCTAATCTTGGAATTCAGTGCAAGCAGAGGTAGGCAGTTATGAAGTTGCAGGAGCAAGAGGAAGCCAGTTTACGGTCTCTGGTTCAATTTACCATACATGTGTGGATATCTTCAGATGGTATTTTACTGATTGTAGAGTCATAGAATTGTTTGAGTTAGAAGGCACCCTTAAAAGCCATCTGGTCCAACTTCTCTGGAATGAACAGGGGCACCCACAGCTCCATCAGGTGCTCAGAGTCCCATCCAGCCTGACCTTGGATGTCTCCAAGGACAAAACATCCACCACCTCTCTGGGCAACCAGTGCCAGCTCACTGTCCTTATGCTAAAAATCTTTTTCCTTATATCCAATCCGAATCTCTCAGTAGCAGCATTTCCATGACCAAGCCTGCTTGCAGAATGAGCATTTTTCAATTTCAGCCACATTAATTCTGGGTGTGTTGGCTTCTTTTTGTCTGCAGGGCAAATGTTTTGAAACTGTATGTTCTCTTAGCTGTTAATTCACAGTTGCAAGAGGTTTTCTTCAAGGCCAAGAGGCTATTCAAATCAAGTATCCATGAAAATACATAAAATGTTTAAAACATTTTCCAAATATGTTATTAGGGTGAAGTGCCATGCATATGTGTACCATTATATCACTGTGATATAGAAATAATATTCACTGTGAGTAAAAATCAAAAGAGTCCTGAGAACGTTCTTCCTATAATTTTTGTGCATGTAAGCAGTACTTTTCTGGATGTCAGTAATTGTTGCTATTAGCAATTTTCTCCAACATGTAATATTAGCAATGAAAGGACATTCATGATACCACCAGTTAGGAGAATATTTACATTAGATTCCTTCCAGTGAAAATTTCATCCTGTATTCTGTTTCTGAGCTTTACCTTTTTTTATCTTTTTGGATAATAGACAGGGAAAGAGAATATCAATGTGTTTAATTGCCCATGCCAAACTTCTCCACCTGAAATTAATGTTTTTGGATAAGTCTGGAGAGCTTCATTTCTACTGAAACTACCTGTAATTAGAGGTAATTCCACAAACACTGGTGATGTTACTGAAGCACAGAAAAGACTCAAACCCTCCCTCGTCCACGACCAAATATTTGCCCTCCACTTTTCAGGGTCACTGATTTGCTCTTAACTTTGTTTCAGGTGCTCAACTTGTTCCTTGCCTTGCTGCTCAGCTCCTTCAGTGCTGACAACCTTTCGGCACCAGATGAGGATGGAGAGATGAACAACCTGCAGCTTGCCTTTGCTCGGATCAACAGGGGTCTTCAGTATGTGAAACACACAACGTGGGATTTTTGCTGCAGTGTCCTCCGGCATCCCAAGACAACAGCTGAAAAGAAGGCAATGATGAAACTTGCTGCCCAGAATACAGGTGCCCTTAACAATTGTGTCAACAGTCACCTAACTGCTGAGCTTGGCAAAGACATGGAGCATCACAAAGAGAACCACACTGAGGATGGGATGAATAAAAATGTGGAGAAGCACCTAGGAATTACAGACAACGATGACTTCATGACCAATCCTGACCTGTCAATTTGTGTTCCTATTGCTGTGGGAGAGTCTGATATCGAGGAGGAAGATGAGGAGCAGAGCACGTTTACAGAAATGGAGCAGGTAGGCAATGAAAGTGTTTTTTTAGTTACATCTTACTAAGATATTTCCTTAGTTCCTATCCTTGCTGTGGATCCATTGCTCATGATGCAAATGTGTAATGGCCTTATCCTGCCTTTGATATGTTAGTAACTTCAGAATAAGTTACACCTGCATATCCAAGAGCAAAGTCGGTCTCCAAAAAGAGACATTCCCTTTCTTTGTGTTCTTTGTGGTTGTCTAGGCTAATTCTTCTAACAAGAGCAATTAAACCATTTCTCACACAGGATCCTGTTTTTTCCTTTCAACTGAATCATGGGAATGGTACAGAATGAGTCTTAAGTTGTCAATGATAGGGAATTTTCTCAGTGCGCTTTACCGGGGAATAGCTTGGTTAAATTTGTGTGACAGGATGGGTGGGTAGTTCTCTTAAATAAAACTAGGTAGGTGCTGATGTGACAGAGAAAATGAGAATATATATAACTGTATGCATTTAGGCAGGAAAAAAAGTTATTTGCCTATTCTTTGCTGTGGCATTCCAGACTGTATTATTCTTTCCCAAGGGCACTCAGTAGTAATGGCTGAAAAATTCTGTATGCTTTGAATTATTGGTGAAAAGTGGGAAACATCTTTATTTCCCTTCTTAACAACTGCGGCTCTTGGCTCCATGTACCTAATAGTTAATGTTTTCCATTCCCTTTAGCCTTGATCCAGCATCCTCTAATGCCAGTGGATTGAGTTGTCAGGAGGGATCCTCGATCTCCTAGTTGAGTAAAAGCAAGATCTGAAGAAAAAGAGTCCTTAGAGAAGGACTGTCCTAAAAAAAGTCCCTAAGGAATGACTCAGTGTGAGGGAGATAGACACAAATTAGCTGTTAACCATTACTTTTCATTGTGGAAGTCTTTTCAGTGCTTCTGCTCACTGGCTGGTCTTAGGCATTGACCAGCCCATGGGGAGCTGGAAGGGCAAGGAGTCAGAAAATTGCCCCATTGTCTGAACAGATATTTAGATTGCAAGAAAAGAGGTGAGAAATTTTGTCAAACACTTTTAGGGAATAGTTCATCTCATTTTAAAAAATGTATTTCTGGAAATGGTCTGTTTTGGAGGCACAGTTGCTATATTGTTTGGGCTTTTTGTGGGGCAGTTGTGTGCTCGGTGATAAAGCGCTAGGGAGGTCCTGTCCATTGCTTCCCTCTTTTAGCTGAACATAAAACAGGAATGTGTGAAAACATTTTGAGCATAAGGCTGACTAGGGATAGTATCTGTTTTCTCTCTGAAGACTTTTGCTACTCTCAACCTTGTGTATGTTAAACTTACAAGCACAGTAACTTGAAAAGTGAAATTTGAATATAGTAGACTGCCTTAATATCAGACAACCTGCCAATACTAAGCAGTATAAATGTGTAGTATTGTATAAATGAGTTTAATTCTGGAGACTTTTTCTTTTTTGAGGGGGAATTTTTTATGCTCACCTTTCTGCTATACCCACTGTGCATGACAAAGGATCACAGTCTTAAAAATTCTTAGCTTCTTCCTTCAGAATGCAGATTAAAAGTTTGTTAAAACTTTGCACAAGAGTGCCCAGGAGGCCTGGAAGTGCATTTCTGTATGCATATGTATGTGTATATGTTTCAGAACTATATTCCCCGTTCCTCAGGATAAAGAGCACTGTTCACAGTTGCTAGCAAACAGTAGCATGAAGCATGGAGGGTTTGGGAATTTTACGGCTTATGGTACTTGAAAAATAGAGAAATGTGGATTTCTGTTTTGCTGCACAGTGTGTCCATGTAGGTGCTGGCATGTGTGTTAGAAGGTTAGGCAAGTTGAAATCCATTTTATGCTGTACGACAAGTAAATGTGAGCTTTAGTAAGATCTATTGGAGATATGAGGGAAATAATTGATATATGAGAAGTATTTTAATGCAATGGAGCATTGTAAAAAAATTGAGCTGAAAATAGTAACAAAACTTCAAACTATCAGATGCAATATAAACACCAAGGATTCAGGGTGAAACAAAATGAGAAGAAAGAGAAGTTCATTAGAAGAAGCAAGCCCAAATACTCAGTTTCCACACTGCGTCTGTTTGCAAAATTTTCAATAAATATTAGGTTAATATTGTCACATTGCCACAGAATAGATGAACTGTAGGGAAGTAGTGTAGTTCACTGCTAACACATATGCGAAATAGAAGGAAAGGAGTTGAGAAGTACACTGAATAGCTTTTTTGTTAGTGTTTTGCAGGCTTCGATAAGCGGCAGCTGTAGATCATTGCTGTTCCCCACTGCAAAGACGTAAATAGATGGGTCAGCCTTTGAGGCATTAATGGTCTACTGCTGAAATGGGTCCAATATGAAGCGTGTTCAGATATCTAGAACTCACTTTTGTCAAATTCCTAAAGGGGAAAATATGTGCATGTGAGAGAATTCCAACTTGAAGGCTCAAAATACATTGGCACGATAAGTAAATAAAAATTGGAAGAAGCTCAGCAGTGGACAAGATAACTGCATGATGAGCTTTGTATTTGCATTCCTACAAAACACTAATAAAGTTGCATAGCTGTAGTGTCTCAATAAGAATAAGGGCTGTGGGAAAGCATATCCTGAGTCATTCAAAGAACTGTCATTTCTGGTGATGCTCATTCCAAAGACATATGATCTCTTCCCCAACAAAAAATCCCTTGATCAACACATATATTCCCACAGAATAAATTATTTGGACTGGTTTCTGAGCAACCTGATTGAGTTGTTGATGTTCCTGTTCATTGTAGGGGGCTGGGACTAGATGACCTTTAAAGGTCTCTTCCAACTCAAGTGATTCTGTGATTCTGTGATTACAGCTGTTTAAGCCTCAGTTCCTTGGGTGTCGCGCTGCAGGCGTTATGATATGTTAAACTTTGTGTCAAGGGCAGCCTTGTGAGGCACAGAGGGTTAAAATTCCCTGCTGTCTGTTGGGAGCCTCAGTCCTGTGAGCCTCATCTCTGCAGTGGCCCTCACCTCCTTTCTCCAGGGTGGTCTTGAAAACCACAGCAGAGCTCACAAAGGAAGAACAACGTGAAAAAAAGCAAAAATTATGTAATTACACTGAAAGGGCACAATTATGGTGAAGTATCCTTTTGTGTAGAGGACATCATGCAGAATTGAAACAAGATCTACCAAGGGTATGTTAAACATTCAAATCTATTCTAACTTTCCCCTAATTATAATCCATATTTTTGCATATTTAAATATTTTAGCATGTACAAAGAGAATGTGCATTTATATAAACTGTTTGGGAGGAGAAAATGTACCCTGCTTCATTTCATAGTTAAGGGCTGACCTGGAATTTGGCAGCCCTTTGGCAATATTGCCTTTCTTCAAATGCATGTCGATTTTGGTGCAATTGCATGGGAGAAAAGACAAAAAGTAATGTATAAAGAGGTTACATGCACTGCATGCCTCTCAAGCGCATGGCTAAGTGAATCTACACAGTTCTTACATGCCCTTCATACTTCCTCTGTCAGCTGAAGGTCCTGGGCCATATTCTGGTCATTGTGCGCTCACATCACTCCAGACTCATCCATCATGACTAAGAGGCTATAGAGAGGTTGGTCTCAGGCAGAACCACAAAGCTGTGAGTCCCAATGAGATATTGTAGGGTGATGATTGCCACATCCCTGGAGGTGCTCAAGGCCAGGTTAATGGGGCCCTGGACAGACTGATATGGTGGTTGGCAACCAGCCCACAGCAGACAGGCTGGAGCTCAATAATTTTTAAGGTCCCTTCCAACCTAAGCCGTTCTAAGATTTTGTGATTCCATGATTCTGTGATCAGTTCAGCTTATAGCTCCTGTACCAATGCTGGGCTCTCTGGGGAATTCACAAAACTGCTCTGAAGTAAGCCATCCTGGCTAAGAGAACTGTGCCTTACAGTGTTACACAGCAGTTTAAAATTTCAGATGACGAGAAACCCTTAGAAATGTCTCAGTTTAAATTTCAGCTGCCATTTCTATTACCAAAGCTTACGCTGGCAGCAGCCGTCATCCTGAAAGCTGCACTTGTGTGGCACTGTCACCGAGAGGGCTCTGAAGGAGCAAGCCCACCTGATAGCTTCTAAATCTCCTTTGATTGCTGAGATGTAAGCGAGATGCTCTGCCTGCTCACAGAGCCTGGAGACACATGCCTGCAGCCCACGCATGGTGACAGGATCAGAAAGAAAAGATGAGCAATAGCAGTCAGCGCAGGTGCAAGAAGCTGGCAGAAGAGGGTGAGACTGAGGAAGGATCGCCTTGAACTTGCTTTATTAGTCTTCCTGGTGTTGGCACATGTGTTCATGCCAATCACTGCAAGTTTTTTGTTTAGTGCTTTATCCATCCCCACTCCTTGTCCCACTCATGCTTTGGATGTTGTTGGTGTCCAGATTGCCTTCTATTACATGAAAATGGTCTTCCATTTTTCCGTCTTCTTTGAGATATGTAATTCTAAATAGGATGAGAGGTAGCCTTAAGTTGTGCCAGAGGAGGTTCAGGTTGAATATTAGGAAAAACTCTCAAAGAATGGCAATGCACTGAGTGCACAGGCTGCCAGGGACGTGGTGGGGTTACCATCCCTGGAGGTAACCATGGAGATGTGGTACTGAGGGATGTGGTCAGTGGGCATGGTGGGGTGGCTTAGTGGTTGGACTACATGATCACAGTGGTCTTTTCTAACCTTCAGGATTCTGTGATTCTATGAAATACAGGTTGTCCTAGCAGGAGAACAGCACCCAGAAGCTCAGCAGCAGCCACAGCAGCTCTCTGGTTGCATCTTCTCAACGTTCTTTTGGGCTCTTATTTTAGCATTGCTGATGATTAAAACTTAGAAATTGCTTTCTTAAGCTTCCATAGATTTTATTGTAACTGCTTATAAAAAACCTTTTCATACACACATCAATTTTCATTCCCTTAAGGAGTAAGGATCTGTTTCTCAAATGTATGGTCTGATTTTTGGGTGAACCTATGTGAAGCCAGGAGTTGCAGTCAGTGATCCTTATGCAGTCAGTGATCCTTATGCGTCTCTTCCAACTTGGAGTATTCTATGATTCTGTGATTTGGGGGTACAGTAAAGTGATGGAACAATTCAGTGTACAATCAGCCTGATACAGGGATTCCTACCAGAACTTACCTGCAGTTTAATTGCATTAAAAGCTTCAGACATCTGAGGAGTCCATGCCATTTACATTAGACAAGTAAGACTTCCTGCCTTGTTATTGCTTAGCCCAGAGCTATAGCCCAGATGTATGCCTTTATCACAGAGACATCAGTTTGTGGTTCAAAAAAAAAAAACAAACAAGCACGACAGACTAAAAAGAGGTTCCAGATGAGTGATTTTGGGCTGACATCCTAGCTTACTTCCCAAAATAATGTCCTACACTTTCACCATTGAACTCAGTGTTATTTCTATTTCTAACCCCTAAGTGAATGTATGTCTTTCTGCAAAGTTTGGATCATTTCCTGCATTGAGGAGGTCCCCCTTCAGCAAACATCATTCGCACAACATCAGAAAATTGCTCTAAACTTTCTTTGTTGTTTGAGTCAGCCCAGTACGGCTGTTACTGCCTTCTCCCCTTTCTTAAATTAAATTGCTGCATATGGTGCCTTAATCAAACTGCTGACTTGATCTATCTGTGGCATGCTACAGAGAAGAAAATCTATGATGCTGCAGTAACTACTGGCTCTTGGCCACATTTGTCCCCTCTGCAGTTTTAAAGCCAGGCGTGGATGCTGCTTTCCGCAGAGATAACACCTCCGTACTTCCCCATGCAGCGCAGTGCCGAGCCAGCAGCACTTGCCTGCTTGTCTCCAGAAAATGCCATTATTGATTTGTTCCAATGGAGTGGCTAATTGGGTCATATGGAAAGTGCTTTCTGCCTGCTGCTGGGACGGAGCATGTTGCAGCTTCTTGCCCAGTCCTCGACACCAGGCACGCACAACGTGGTTCACAGCAGCCAGATCACAGCTCCCACTACGGCTGGTTTTTACCATCTGAGCGTGCAAAGATTCTGTGCCTTCCCATTTCTGAGGCTTCTCCGTGGGTGTGGAAATCCTTAAATGGCAGAGAGTTATTGCCTGCTCAAGCTCACCTTCCCAGGACTTGGCAGGGAGTATGACTGCAGGCAGGGGATGCTTTCTCCATTGCCTCCCAGTGTTTCCCTGTTTCCCACCTGCTCTTCCTCAATGTGCTGTTAGAATTTTAGAATCACAGAATCGCAGAGTGGTTTGGGTTGGCAGGGACCTTAAAGCACATCCAGTTGCAACCCCTGACATGGGCAGGGACATCTCCCACCAAACCAGGTTGCCCAGAGCCCCATCCAACCTAGCCTAGAGTATCTCCAGGGATGGGACACACACAGCTTCTCCTGTGCCAGCATCTCACCACTTTCCTAGTAAAGTATATGTTCCCAATATTTATTCTAAACCTATCTTCATTTAGTTTCAAGCCATTACCCCTTGTCCTATCACTACACTCTCCAGTAAGTGGTCTCTCTTCATCTTTCCTGTAGGCCCCTTTTCCCCCAAGACCCTTCAATGACACAACAGCATCTTTCTTATGATTTCCAAGAGGACTGAGCCTGCATCTGCACAGAGAACCCAAGGGATGCACACTGCCCAATGAATATTCATTGCTCCACAAAACTCCCTGCTTTCTCAGTCACGTTGATGTTTTTTATCAATTGGCAGTTCTCCTCTCCTTCACATATTTGTTTGGGCTTTACCAAACTCATCTCCCTGGAAAATCAGTTTGCCAGGCTTTTGATAAATATCTGCCTCCGTACATGCCAGGGACAGAGCTGTCTGTGACCACAGTTTCTATTCAGTGGTACAGCTCCCATGTTGCCCTGAACCCTGAGCTTTTCCTCTCTTCTTCCCCATAATTTTTTCAGCGTTACTGACTTAATTCAATTTCATTTGACAAGGTGAAGCAGTTTCTGATGGCTTTTTTCCGTGTTTCTTCCAGTAAGAGATTAATAATTTCGAGGTCAGTGGGGACCACTGGGATCATCAAGTTTTAGCTTTCTCATAACGCAGAGTCAAGGACTTCAAGCAATAATTCCTGCACAGAGCTTGCAAGTTTATTTTAGCTGTGATACATCATTTGTGAGGTGGAGGGAAGAATTAAATATCTCAGGTAACAGAGAGTTCACCATGCACATCTGGACCAACATCTGTTTCTTTTGCAGTCAGTGGATTTTGAACTGTACCATTTCTGTCCATTATGGACAATAACTAAAACAGGTGTGATTCTGTAACAGTCAATTGAATTATTCCAGGTTGACATCAGTGTGACTGAAATTATCGATGATTGCCCTAAAAATGCCAGCACGTAAAGATTTTGATACAAAAGTATTTGTGACGATGTTTTACTCTCCTAGTAATTCTAACATCTACAAATCAAAGATGAAGTCATGCATTTATTTGACAGGGTGCATTAATTCCAGCCTTTTACTGCAGGAAATATACTTTATTGCATGGAACCGTACTGCCCTTTCAAGCAGTGTTTACATTTGGGCTGTTTGCAGTTCCAATCCATGGGACAAATTCCCTTTTAGTGCTGCTGGATGAAATACCTTCGAAGTCAGTTGATGACTCCCCAGTTTGTACTACAGGAGAGTGTGCACACAGTAAATCTTGCAGTGGTCTACTTCTCAGGTTTATTTGGGACAGTGTTTTTCTGATCATCAAGTGAGACAGCAGTGTTTTTTCGCTGTTATTAGATGCACCATTTGACTGGTTTTCTCTTTTTTTAAACTTCATGTTTTACTTTTCATTCCTTGAAAACTCAATTTAGGGGGTTTTAGCAATAAAATAAACAGAATAATTCTGTGTTTACCACCTTAGGAAGAATAGCAGCAAACCCATTAGGAAAACAAACCAACCAACCAAACAACGAGCTGTAAATCACAGATATAAAGCACCTCTGTCTTTGTTGATGCATAGAATGGCATATGTATCTACTTTGTTTCAGTCTGACAAGGCAGAGCAAGGCTCAATGTCAGATCTCTGCTGATGTGAAGATAGCAGTCATGGTGTCCATAAAGGTTTTAGGAAGCTCAGCCAGCATGCATGGTGCTCGGGACGTACATTTGTCTGCAGCATAGTGCCTGAGGTTCCGGAAAACACAGGGAGCTGATGGAGGAAAGAAAGAGGAAAATAAAAAAGCAAAGCCTGGCATCGAGTGAGCTGATATCAGGCGTAGCAGACTTGTCAACATGCATTTGGCCACGAGCCCAGACTGGGGACCACGCGTCAGTCACAGCCTACTGGGTGCCATTTCCCAGGATCCCTGTCCCTCCCCGGAGCGACGCTCTGCCCAGAAATGAGCATTTCTTGCTGTTTCTGCCTTTGGTAAGGAAAATGCTAACATTTAGCGTTTTGGACAAAATGAACAGCAGTCAGTTTTTGTGCCAGGGGAGACAGCAAGCGTGTGTATGTGCATGAGGCTGGGGGGGGGGGCTTGAAATCACTTTGCTTCAAGATGGTCCAGTGGTCCAGAAGAACAGAATGGGAAATAGTGGCATCTATAAGAATGACTGTTTTTCTTTCACTATTGACTGATTAAGATGAGGCTTCCTTAATGATGAAAACATTACTGCCTTGTTAGGGAGAAAGGACCAGGGTGTTTCAGGCACCCTCTCAAAGCGTGCTGTGCCTTGAGGCAAACTTCCAAAATGTAAGCTTCCATCAGAGGAGCCCATTAGTTTGAGTTCTTCATATTATGCTGTGGAGAGATCCCAATTACCAAAAGAAACATAGAGTAGAGTGTGATTAAACTTCAAAATGCAATTTAGCAGAGGGTATTAGCTTGAACTCTGAACAATGAACACTTATGAAGCACTTTCACTGCCTATTTAAGACTACTGAATTGATAACAAGCTAAATTAACTTTGGCAGTCCATCTTTTTGCCAACTTCTCCCACTTAAGCTAATTTTAAGACTGAACCTTTGGACTAATGAATCAATGCTTTATTATGGGCAGCGTGCTGCCCAGTGTGGGAAAAGATCTCGGGCCAGCAAGGATCACAGTGTTAGATAGGATGTGCCCTGCTCCTCCAGGCCTGGAGTTCAAACACTTAAAATGTTCTGGATCAGTCTTAGAAGGAGTAGTGCAGAAATGCTGTTTTGACTTGGAGAAGGATCCAGGGAGACAAGAGAGAGGATTTCCACCATCTAAAGGGGCTGTAAGGAAGGGACAGACTCCTTAGCAGGTTCTGTTGTGATAGAACAAGGGAAAATGGTTTCAAACTAAAAAAAGGGGAGATTTAGACTGGATATAGGGAAAAGGTTTTTTTATGTTAAGTTTGGTGAGACACTATCACAGGTTGCCTAGAGAAGTGGGAGACATCCAAGGTCAGGGGATGGGGCTCTGAGCACCTGATGGAGCTGTGTGTGTCTGTTCATTGCAGGGGGTTGGACTAGGTGGCCTTTAAGGGTCCCTTCCAACTCAAAAAATCCTACGACTCTCACACCTTAAAAACATCATAGGTGCCATCGTCTGCTAATGGTATTTATTTTCCCACCTCATATTAAGGAAACAGCGGGATTTTCCTGATGTATTTGGTGACATTTCTTCACATGCTGAGCATGCAGAAAGGTAAATTCTCTGGTTTTGTCAGTACTACAAGGATTTACATTCATTTGTGAGGGGAGAACCAGGATCATAAATGATTGTCACGAGAATCCACCATTTGTTTCCCTATATCAAGCCTATTTATTTCCCTCTCATTTTAGCCAGATTGTTGAAGGCTTTTCAGAAAGAGTGAATTCAGCATATCCACAGGCTGTCAGCCTGACAGCTCTGCCGACTGCAGCCTCCTGTTATCTTCACATAGGAAACAGGTGCTGCTGGGTGGTATGGCACACTTGCTTTCGGCAAGCACTGCAGTCTGCTTGGTTCTCCCCTTGAGCAGAGGTAGGATATAAACATTTCAGCTTTCACGATCATTTACTTTTTGGCTTCTCTGCACAGGAAGGATGCCAGTTACTGGATGCAAACTGTTGCCCAGAAAGGATGCCAATAGCTTCCAGGCACTGTAATTTTGGGAAATCCATAGCTGTCTGCAAGGAGGAACATAAACATCAACAGTTACTTGCTGGAGTATACACCAGTATACTCTGGTAACTACATGTGTTCTGCCACTGAGCTGGATTTGCTACTCAGGTTCTTGTTACAGTTTTCATGTCCCAGAGCTGACTATAGGAAGCTCTGAAGGTTACTGAGTCTTTAGCAGGATCTGTTGTGATAGGACAAGGGGAAAAGATTTCAAAGTAAAACAGGAGAGTTAGTCTGGATATAGGGTATAGGTTCTTTGCAATAAGGTTGGTGATGCACTGGTGCAGGTTGCCCGGAGAGCTGGTGGATGCTTTTTACTTGGAGACACTCAAGGTCAGGCTGAATGGGGCACTGATGGAGCTGTGTTTTCCCTGTGCATTGCAGGGGAGTTGGATGAGATGACTTGTAAGGGTCGCTTCCAACTCAAGCAATTCTGTGATTCCATGATTCCATAAGATATGTTGTTGGCTGTTGAAGGATTAATTGCTGCTCTATTCAGTAGCATTTCTTGAGGAGGCTTAGAATCATACTGTTATCTACAAATGGCTAAGGCAGTGATGCTTCTGTCGCCAGTGTCCTCCGCTCCTGGTGTTGCTTTGTGCAATGGGCAGTGACTGAAAAAATCTGCAAGAAGGCACAGGGACATGTTTAGTGGGTGTGGTGCTGATGGGTTGGTTGAACTAGATGATCTTAGAGGTCTTTTCCAACCTTAATGATTCTGTGATTCTGTGATCTTGGTGGGGTGCTGAGAAGATGGTAGGACTAATGCTCTCCCACGTTCCGTGGACAGAGTAGAGTGCAGTTTGCATTTGCATTGTCCCATCCAGTGCCAATCTCATGAAATATGTTACAACTTAATCCTGCCACATCCTTTGTACGTGCTTGCTAGCTCAGCAGTGAGCCAGCTACTTTTGTACATCCCCACCTGCATGGGAGAGGACATTTCCTGCACATCCTTTCCATGACAACCACAGCCAGGGAATGAGGAGACAAATGCTCCAAGCCAGGTTCACAATTCAGGCAGTGAGTGAAGCATCAGGAGAACCCATCTGAGCTGATCCCCATCAAAGAGGAAAGCCTGGGGATCATCTTTCTAAATTTATTTGCACAGGATGGAAAAAGTGCTGTTTCCACGGGTAAGGAATAAAGCAAATCCGCACCGATGACAGGTATTTATCTTGCTTTGCCAACAGCAAGTCTTCTTTGCAAGGGATTGGCATTTGCACTAATCCCCATTTGAGCCCAAAACAATTAGCTGATCTATGGTTTTCAGAGGCAGGATGTGGTGTGGAGCCTCTGTATTTATTTGTGCCATCAAACAAGTATGTGGGTCTGTGCACACACACACTTGAGATGTAATCCAAATTATACTCTGGTTTCAATCCGGTTGCTGTTTTCCTATTGCTGCCAATGACCTGCAGCATGCAGGGCAACAGGACATGATCCATCCTGCTCCATGTGATAATCCCTGGCACAGTGTTGGCTGAACACCTCTTTTTAGGGCCCAGATCTGAACAGGGGTGAGCAAACTTCTGGCTGCTGCTCCAAAGGAGCTGACGTACATTCCAGGCTTCCAATCAGCCATTTGAGGGCACAAAGTTGTTGTACTGCTGGAAAGTTTTACATTGTAAATGATGAACAACTGAATCAGTAAATACTAACATAATCTGTATTGCCTTTCCAACATGGCATTTGATATAAAAATTAAAAACAAATGACATAAACCACCCATGGTGGGGAGCTTTACAGGAGATAAACCTGCTGCCATTGCTTCCAGAAGAGCAAATCATCTGGAATTTGAGCAAAAGCAAATAGTCCAAAGTGAAGCAGACTGTGAGGAGCATACCTTGCCCCGGACAGGTTCCTGCTGATCCTCAGGCACTGTGTGCTGGAACTGAGACTCCATCCCAGGAGAGTGGCTTACCGGGGCTGGCATCAGCCATTGCAGAAACCCAATTTGCTAATCTTGTTGGGTGATTTGCCACGATGTGTTCCATCACTATTAATTAATATTAACTCATCAGATGCCTGGTACAAATGCAGTTTCTGGGAAGTAGCTGGGGCTGTGTTCCTGGAGTTTAGTCTCTATGAAAATATTCCTGAGTTTTGGTGCCATGCAACAGTATAAGCTTTTCACTTGACACTAGCTTAGTTATTCAGTGCAATAATTTGCTTAACAGTTTGGATATTTGTCAGATCAACTGAGTTACACAGTCTGTTCTCATTTATGCCTTCATTTCTAATGAGTCTGAGTGCACAACCTTTCTGCATAAGTGAACTTGAGATGTCACCCTAGATTGCATTGCACTTTCAACATGAAACAATTGTTTCTGTTGTTTTAGCACCATAACTGATACGCTGCCGTTAAGATTACTTGGTACTAAGTTGTATGCACATTGCATTAAAACACAAAACAAAAACAAAAAAAACATGCAACTTTCTATGGCTTAGTGCCTTACTCAAGTATACGTGCTTCCCATGTTAGCATTTTGTGGCACTGAGCGGTCGTGGTGGTGATGAACTGATGGTTGTACTGTATGATCCTGGTGATCTTTCCCAACTTTAATGGTTCTATGATTCTGTGTTCTCCCCTGAATAACAGAGTATTTCCAGAGATGCTCTTTTAGAAGTGTTACTTTTTGTCAGGGATTCAGTGATTATGGATTGTGAAAATCAGTGATAAACTGTGCCTAGAAAACTTGGTTCTATGATTCCATGATATGATTCTATAGTTCTGTGATTCTGTGGTAGAAATTGTATGTAATGCATTCTCATGCAGAAGGTACAGGCTTGGATGTGCGTAATTTAATTTATTAAAGTTGGAATATATTTTAGACCACATGCCTTCTGAAGCAGGAAACAAGTAATTTGATTTTGAATTAATTTACTAGAAACACAGAACGACGTTTAAAGGATTGGTACAAACCTGACAGTCCGAAGGTATTTATATGGAGAGCAATTTGCTTAACCAACTGCTTCCTTTGTGTCATCTGTTCTCTCAGATGGTTATATTTGGAATAAAGTGTTTTTCTGCTGCCGGTTCCTCTTGAGGGACTTTCTGTGGTGATGTGGCTTTAGAACGAAAGCAGGTAGGCTGCTGCTCCCCGGGGAGGAGAAGCTTGTTTAATACGTTAATAACACCGAATGCCACTCAAGCCAAAGGGAAAAAAAAGGTGGACGAGCAGAAGATAAATATGTTTAAATAATTACTGTTGAAATCCTGTTATGCTTGTAATTTTTTTCTCAGCATGGAAGTCCTTCTGTAAGCAATTCAGCACAGCCTTTTGAAATCAGCTTGAGTTTTATTAATAATTCAGTAGCAGCATTAGCAATGGCATGAACGATGGCAGTGCTGTATAGAGCCGCGGAGTTCTCAGAGAAATCCCTATCACAGGTGAATCAATGAAGCTGAACTGATTTACACCAGCGGTGAACCTGGGCCTCCAGATGTAGGAGCCAACCATGCAAACGTGCTCTGCTCTGCCATTAGTCCTGGCAGCACTTGGAGGGAGCACAGCGGCAGGAATCATCGCCCCAGGACAATATGGCTGAGTTTAATGGTGCTGCTGTCTGCTCAGATGTGTTTGCAGTGCAGTGCATCCCTTTTTAGTGAAGTATTTATGGATGCGCTCTCCTTCCAACCTGTGGTTAAGTCCCGTTGACATCAGTGGGTGCAAAGGACACTGAAGTGTTTTCCTGAATAGGCACTGCACACATTTACATGTCCACCCGCAGGTTTTCATCTCTACTTTTGGATACCTTTAGCTTTCTCCTGTGAATCTGTAGCTCGTTTTCCCATGCCATTTGGAGCAGAGCGGTGGTGTGGCACTGGGCGTTGTGCTCAGACCTTCCTCCAGCCATGATGTTAAGTATCACCTCTGGTCGCTGAGCACACCCTGCAGCCCTCGGCTGATCTGCAAGCGCCTTTCTGTGCCCTGGGCCTCTGCAAAAACCTGTGCCTCCAAATTGAGTTGAAAATGGAGAAGGGAAGGAAATTTCCTCCTGCCCCCCAGCAACAGTTCAAAAACAATAAGCCGGTCTATTTGTAATTTCCTTTTTTACAGCCAGTTATCTTGACATATCCAGTTGTTAAACCTGAAAAGTTACAGCATAAGCTTGTGTAATCTTGTTGCTTGCCATTTTTCCTTAAGATGTCATCCTCTGATAAGTGTAGTTCAGGCTATTTTCTCTTCTAGCTGGGGAGATCTCCTTAAGAACTAAGCATGCTATCAAAGAAAAGGAAAGTAAACCCATCTAGGATTATTTCCAGCAGGAAAAGCAGCTGCAGCTGAGGGGGCAGCGATGCCAAAGCCCAGGCGCCCGGAGTCAGAACTCTGAGATTTGTGAAGAGTTAAGTGAGTTGCACGTGGATAAGCAGTTGAAGGCTGAGCCACCACCTCCAGTAGGGCAAAAAGAGGTAACAGAAACCAATTTCCTGTTTGATGCTGCATGCCATTCGTCACGCCAGCTCCATAGTGCATGCCACCGATCTGTGTGGGGGTCTGGGGCATATTAACTGTTGGTGGGTTTTTTTTCATGTTAAAAGTATAGGCCCATGAGAAGTGCAAGAATTTATTATGTACCTGACATGAAAGCTTTGGTGTCATTCAGTTCATATCGGGCAAAGTGCAGATTTGCTTCTCGTTGTGTTGGTGAGACTGTGCCCACCAGGAGAAATCCCATGCGGAAATCCTGACAGGGCAATGGAAACTGGGCTGCCACAGAGCAGCTCATCTTCAGCGGCCTGCTGAGTCATATTGTCACGTAGGGGGGACATCTGCTTCTAGATTTGTCATGTGAGACCCTTTAATAGTCAATGAGGATCTGTAGCCAATATAATTAGGTGAAAGTGTCTCATATCCTGCTGAAATCAACATTTAAAGTAGACCAGATGAAGCGCATTTTATAAGTACCTGTTTTTCTCTTCTGGCTGTAAGGGGACACCAGAGTAACAAACTGAGCTGTGAATGTCTGTGTCATGTAGATTACACTTAGGTGAGCTCAACTCCACTTCCAGTCTCCAGAAATGCTCCTGGTTTCTTTCAGGAGCAATCTCACAAGAATACTTACTGGCATATTGGATTTTGTATTCAGCAAAAAAAGGTCCGGACCTTAGAGGAAGGAAGCTCAAGCATTTCATGTCATAATCTTGGATAAAAAGAATTTGTATGTACTTAAGAGATACTCCAGATTTCAAACTAATGAGACAAAGAATTGTATCTAGGAGAAATTAGAACACCATCTCCAGATTTTTTCTTAGAGGGGATTTCCTATCCTTCCTGTTTAACTGTATTTTTAAGATACATAAACCCTGATGTGTTGGCAACAACTACAACTACATCCTTTTTTAGTGCTACAATGAAATGTCATAAGACAGGAACATTCTAGCTCTGATATATTCAGCAACACTGCGATAAAGTAATAATCCCCATTTCCTCCCTCAACTTTCAAAGGGTCCTGTAACACAAATGTCACCTTTCTATAGTAGAGTATAATTGATTCTATTTGTGGCTGCTCAAAAAGAGGTGGAGGAATATGGCAATAATCCAGGGATGACTTGAAATCAAACGGAAGTTCACATGAGGCTACGAATGCCAACATGAAAGAGCAAAGCCCAAAGGATGCTATTTTTGAAGGCTAAATCTTGTGTGGACATTGCATCCTTACAGTCCTCCTGTTCAGAAGTAATCTTTGTGCCGACACACGAGGACATGCTAATCTTTTTGATGAATGTCCCAAGAACTTGGGGCTAGCCAGATACAGCCAACAACTGTGAGGAAGTAACTTAAGGGATTTGATACGCCCAAGAGACGAGGCTCTGAGTTGTTCAGTCAATAACAGGAAGCATCGAATGTGTTCTGACTAAAACACTGTTCATGTCAGTAAAGGATACATTATATGATTAAAAATTCATCCCGTACAAATCGTCAGTAAGGCACCATAGAAATAAAATCATTGGTGGCACAGAACTCAGAGAACATACCAGTTGATTTCTTTGCCAAAACACTGGCCCATAAAATATTTTGTACGGCTGTTTGGAATCTGCCTTTAAATGTGTCAGGCCACTGTGACTTCTTTATTTATCAAAGGGAATAGTTCACTCATTTAGAAAAAAAATGTGGCTGGGTGTAATGCCTTAATAATCAGACTATTTTTTTTCCTTTCAAAATGCTATTTCATTACCTTCTTTTACCAGTTATTATGTCATTTTCATTTTATGAATTAATATAAATTAATAGAGCATTACTAGCTTACTCCCTAAAGTCACGTGCCTTTGTTCTTTCATTATTTCTTGCCAGTGAGTATCTCTGCACCCTTTATCTAACTCATTTATCTCTTTTTTTTTTTTTACAACTCAATTAGAATTGTTTTGCCAAGAACTAAACAGATTCCAAATACAATTCCCACAGAACAATAAGGAGGAAAAGTAGTATCTCATTGCCTAGACGTGATGTTTCCAAGTAGGGTATTTGCATCACCATATCCCACTATGAAATCATGTCTGATCTCTTAATATTACCCCAGGTGACTTGAGATCACAGCTTTCCAGGTTACCCACTGATGTGCTATCCCTGCACTCACTCATCTGTAGTGCTTTGAGTCCAGTCTCACTGTGCTATACTCTTTGCATGTGTTTTTTCACTTTCTTTCTCCCCAGTTTCAGTAGTCTCTTGAATTTAGTATTATCCATCACTGTGAAAATTATATTGGTCAGTTTCTCTTCCGTATCTTTGGTGCTCTAATCCCTTCAGGTCTCCTCTGAAGGTGAAGTTTCTGTTACATTTGGGTTGTTAGCATGGGTTTTCTCCATGAAGCAAAGAGGGAATCCAAGCCAGTGCCTTTATTTCAAAAGTCAGCTTTTCTATTATAGAAACACAGATATTGTATCCAGGTTTATACATCATCTGTCAGTTTGATAGATTAAGACTGCAGTCTTCAGAGGTTATGGAGAGAGGGAGAAGGCAGATAAGAGAGCTAAATCTTGAGCAAACACCAACTTCCAGTCAGATTGCAGCTTCTCACTGTTAAAAGCTTTCTGGAAAAAAAAAAAATAATTCCCATCAGTTTGCCACTACTGGAGAGCTAAGCAGTGGGTGAGGAAGCCATTCTGGACAGAACCACACCACCCAGAAACACATTAAAAACCGCCTCAGCTCAGGTGGGAGATCTTCCAAAGAGGTTTCTGATGTTGCCTTTCCCTGGTACACCTCTCCAACAGAAAGTAGGGACATTCTTTGTCCTGTTTGATTTATTTTGGCCTGTTGGTTCCCACTTGTGCACAGACTGGTGGCAGACAGGAGAGCTGCCTCGCTGTCTTCATGTCTGTTTGATGTGTCACTCAGCTGCCCTCCAAGAAAGCACTTTACTTTTCTCCGCTGAGTTTATTTAATTCACTTTAATTACAAGCTGCAGCAAGAGTTTGGTGATCTGTGATTCCCATGATTATTCCCTCTTACTCTTCTCTAAGCTCAGTATTGTATTTGCTTATTGCTGCTCTCCTGGGCTCTTTCCAGCTTTCCATGAGCATTTGCTATTGATTGCAAATGGTGTGTTAACGTGTGTCAGATCCCTGCACGCCCATGCTCTGCCATGTGCATTTGCTGGATCTGCTGATTTACATTTGTTTTAGGTTTTCTAGATATTTCCCTGCTTACATTTCTGCTAATTCTAACAAGCCCTCATTCCCTTTTTATTGATCGCTTTGTTGGTCTTTTAAAAAGCTTTTATTTTCTTAGGCAACTGAATTTTCATTAGTCCCATCTCCCTCATAAATTACTTTTATGCCTCTTTTCTCACAGTGTTCATGAAAACAATCCCTTTCACCTTTCTGGCTAAGAGTAACTTCTGCTTCTTTTCCCACAAGCTTTCCTAACCTTTCCCTCCTCTCTCATATGTGTGAATTCTTTTTCTAGTCCCTGTTCAGACCCCAGAACCTTTGCCTTGTTTTCTGAATCCACAGTCACTGCCTCTTCTTCCTTGAAGGCTTTTCAAAATAAATCCTGTCCGTGTTGTCTTGCATGTTCCCCATCTCCTTGTGACACTGATGGATTCTAATGATTTCTGAAAACTCCTCCTCATAGATAACTCTCGAGCATTCTCAATTCTTTAAGATGTTTCCTTGTAGTCTAATATAATTGCACTGTGTCCTGCAGTTGTGTTCTGTGAATTTCCCAACCTGTCTCTAATAAATACAGCACTCCCAATGATGACGCTATTGAGCTGACATTTTTCTCACAATGTTCTTTGATTTCTCCCTGTTGGTTAGAATTGTATCCAACAAGGCTTCTTTTCTCATCGGGACCCCTATTTTCTACATCCTGCAGTTGTGTGTGATTTAGGACTACTTCAGTGTTCTGTCTGTTGACGACTTCGTAACAGAAGAAATAATGACTAAATGCATTCCCTAATGAACAGTAACAGAAAGTTCTGATAGTATGAAAACCTGACATTTTTTCTACCATCATATATTGTTTGTAGCCTGTAGAAAACTGGCTATTCTCTGTATGACAGCTGCATTCTGAATATGGATTTTTTAGAAGCTTTGGCCATGTCTTTGACCTGTGCTTTCTGGCCTGGCTCTCTTTTTAAATGATCTCTTCTTGATTGTTTGCTCTTCTGAGCAGAGCATTAAAAGCCCTAGCCAAGACTATGACCTTTGGGATGCTGCAGCTAATTGCAAACACATAGCTTCCATCCTGCTTACAAGTATTGCTGGAATGTTCAGTCTTGCTCGTTTTACCCCAGGTTCAGCATTTCTCTGAATTCAGCTATAAATTTTGCATTGCCTCTGTACACTGGAAAACAGAGGGCCCATTTTCACATTAATAATAAATACACAGAGCTGTACCTATTCTCTAACTCTGTCATCTTCATGGAAATAATTTATGTGCACGTTCCGTCTTTTATATTACTATCTCATATAAGTATCCCTTGTTTAGAAGCCTGGGTTAAGTAGTATTGTCCTCATTTTTAAAATGAAAACAACAGTATTATGAGATTAAGCACAGCAATGTTTCAGTAGGTGCTCAGGGAAGAAAGTAAGACAGTTTGCAAATAAACCACCTTGTGCCAGATACCGCTTTTACAGAGTCAAAAGCAAATACTGAGCAGGGCTGAGTAAATAATAGACCTTGAACTATAATGGCC
The DNA here is from genome assembly GCF_026119805.1 of Tympanuchus pallidicinctus. NCBI lineage: Eukaryota > Metazoa > Chordata > Aves > Galliformes > Phasianidae > Tympanuchus > Tympanuchus pallidicinctus. The sequence continues at coordinate 64,583,998 of NW_026294747.1, forward strand.
TAGCTGAGTAATCAAGAAAAATATAGTTCTGGATTAACACAGACCTATAGCACAATTATTTTGACCACTAAACTTAAAAAAAAAAAAAAAAAAAAAAAAAAAAAACCCACAAAAACAAAAACCTGTCTTCTTAAAAAATGTTTAATATCAGAAGAAAGCTTTGATCTGAAATAAAATTTCTGTCTCTTATTTGGGTGGTTTATGTTATCTTGTATCACTGTTTTAGGAACAAATGCCGCCAAAATTCAAAATTAGGCATCAAATTTTCATGAAAATCCATTGCTTTATTTAACCCAATTTCCCACATAGCCTTAAAACCAGCTTTTCTTCAAGAATCCATTCTCCAGACTTTTTTTCCCACATCACCTGAGACTTCTTGCTTTAAGAAGATAAAATGACCAATGCTTCAGGAGGTGGGAATATATTTGTTCCCATTTTGCAGAAAAGGATTTGAGGTGTTTTTAAACAATGTACTTTAGACTGGGGATCAAACATTTGGAGCAAACGATAGGTCCTCCAAAAAGCCTTGAAATTCTTGTGTCCCTCCTCCTAAATCTTGAGAGCAGAAGTGTGGAGCTGGAGGTGAATGGGTCCCATCCCAGGATGGGGATGTGGGATGAGGAAGGTGAAAGAGCCTTCTCACTTGAACATGGTGTGTCATCTTGTGAGCAGAACATGACAGAAAGACTTCTGCTCATCCTGTAGGAGAAGCCACAGCAGAAGAGAGGAGGACGTGGTCCTGGCTGACCAGAGGCAATATGAACCCACAAGGTTTGGGTGCTGAGCCTCATGTCCAGGAGGCTGGAACCCAGCATGAGTCCTCCAAGTCCTCCCCCAGCTTTTCAGCAGCTGGGTTCCATCGATTTGAATCCATCCGATAGGAGGGAAGAATGTGAAAGCTTTATAGTTCTGAATAGTTTGGTCATTCCAGACTTTCACCTACTATTAGTATTCAGTAGCTGTTCACAATCATTCTTGAGTTATTCTTTTTCACTTTTTTTTTCTTTTTTTTTTTTTTGTATATGGCCGTTCGGTTTTTTTGCTATTCTTGAGGATGGGTCCACTGTTAGCTCACCACAGTTAGTGTAGGTAGAGCTGTCACTTGAGCATGGCCATTTCACTGTCGTGACTGCTTTGGCTGGGATATTGGTTAGTGGAATAAGGACTCAGCTACTTCCTTTGGGGCGATTGATCAATTTGTTTTCCTCATCTTTGCTCTTGTTGACAACAAGCTTGATGAAATCAGTCTTTCTGAAGGCAGCACGGTGGATTTGACAAATCCTGCAGAACTGCTGGAGCAGATCCCTGAGTTTGCTGAGGAGCTGATGGAGCCTGAAGATTGCTTCCCCGAAGGTAAGGACCTGTGTGTTTCATTGCAATGCTGGGGCGAGAACCCCCCTGTTCTCTTATCAGACATGTCTCCGTGTTCGCACCAAGTTACTCTGACTGCTTGCAATAGGATTTCATTGGATGCACTTCATTTCTTAGATACTGTCATGCTCCAAATTTACTTTTTAACATTAGACTTTGGATTTCCAAAGTGAGATAAGCCACAAGCAAGCTCAAAGTTCCTGTGTAGCTCCTAACATGCTGGGCATTTTTTTTTTGGCCATATTTTGTACTATAGAGTTATTTTATATTAAAAAAAAAAAAAAAAAAAAAAAAAAGGTTGATATTTCCAACTTGGCCAATGAGGACTTTGCCTTCCAAAATATGCGTATGATCCACTCAGTAGAGAACTAACATGATTAGGATGTTTCTATTACTTGTATGCAGGATATACATATACAATACAGGGTATACAATATTCTATTAGATGCATACAGGGTAGTTAATAGAAACTGTCTGCAGAGATCTTGAGTCCCAGGGACTTTCTTCCACTTATTTTAAAAGGTGTAAAGATTAACATATCCAATAACTTCCATCTGACATGAGATGCATTATGTGTAGAGTATTTTACTTAATTACCTTGGATAACAATTCACATTCAAATTACTACTTTTAATAAGCCAGTACTTTATTATTTCTTAACACCATCCTACACCAAAACACCTTAAAAAACACAGCCAAACACTTTTAAACCCTGCTGCTTGAAGTTATATTTTTAATTAAGCCTGTAAGAAAAAATAGCATTCCAAGTTATTTCTTTTCTGAGTGAGTTCTATTTCAAATGTTATCTCAGAAAAATTTCTTGTATCCCTTTAAATCTGGGTTAGGAAAAATAGGGTTAGCTGAATGTTTCCTTGAAAATTCAAGGGTTATTATAAATAAAAACAGAGCTGCTCAGATGGGATCAGACAGAGATGTTTTATTGGGTATATGAATGCCCCTGAAGTCAGCAAAAATCTGCATCTCTATATGTGTGAGAAAGATGATTGAATGAGGTAAGGGAGCCCTTCAGGGCTTACAAATGTCCCTAGGATCTAAACATTTTTTTGGCAGCTCTGCTTAAAAGCAGTAGCCAAAAATTAATGCAGTTGACTGAAGAAAGCATGGTACTGTGCTGTAACTGTTCTGTTCTAGACAATAATATTTAAAAATTAGATCTGGTGTTTTCATTCTTTCACTAAGTATTTCTTACTGATGCTAGTGAGCAGCAAAACTATATCATGCACTGCAAAATGAGAAATTGTATTAAATTGCAAAAACAAACTTTTATTGTAAGACTGGTGCTAGTCAAATGCCAGACAGTTTATAAATGCTGAAACTGTGATTGGCCATGGTCAATTTCCAGTTTTTAAAACAAATAAGATGGGAATCACACAGCCCGTTGCTTCATTCAGTGCATAGCCTTTATTTATTTGCAGAGCATTGGCATTCAATCATTTTCTCTTGATTAAAATGGCCAGACCTGCTTGAATCTCCCTCGTGCAGACTCACACCATTACCCAATCTATTTGTTGGAAGGTCACGTCAACGGAATGCAGGGTAGCAGTAGCATGCAGTCAATTCTGGGTGGATTGCTGGAAACATTATAGTTTTGCATCCCAGCTGTCATCCTGACCACCACAGAGAAATACAGAAATCAAGAGATGGGCCAAAATCCAGTGTTACTGTGGGTCAAATCCAGGAGTTGCACCTGATGATCCTTGTAGGTGCCTTCTAACTTGGGATATTCTATTGACTCTATGACTCTTTTGTTTCCTTCTCCCTTCCCTCTGAGTGCAGCATCACTGCTCCTTTCTTTATCCTTTTATTCCTCAATTCTCCTCATTCCTCACCAGCTGCTGTTCAAGTTAGGGTGTCTTCATCTTCTCCCAGGCTACAGCCAGCTGAGCATTGAGTACTGAGTGGGAACTGAAGCAGAACCTGCTCCCAGCCCCTCATCATGTGTGTGGTGGCTGGGGGCAGTGGGGAGGCAGTTGCAGGCAACACTGTCCCCAACACATCTGCTATTTTCCAGGCAGCATGAGTCCATGCAGGTTTTTTTAGACACTACTGCATAGGATAGATGTGATTTGAATTTGACAAAAAATGCTTGAATTTGGCACGTGAATGTTCCTTCCATCGAATTTCAAGTCAGAGTCATAAACTGAATATCCAGCTGACTCTTGTTGCAGTGACATTAGAATTTCTATTTATGAAAGGAATCAAAGTATTTTCCCATAATCTTGTTCTTTTAAATGCCTTCCAATATCTTTCCTCAAAGTTACCGTTTCAATTAAGCCTCATGCAGCTATCATTTCAGTATAGTTAAAAAAAATGCAGTAAAACAAAAACAGTCTATCTGGATTATATATGACAGATATTAAGTACTAAATGGACTTACTGAAAAACAAGCATCAGGCAATTTTATCTAGTGTTGCCATTGCTCTCTTCTAATAAGGAGATGCAACATTTGGTATATGTGGGAGAATGACCACCTACCATTTATGACTGAAGATAAGGTAAGATGAAGCTGGTTGAGAGGGAGAGTTAATTTCTTGCCTTGTTAGTTCATCAGCTGTCTAAATGCAAACTATGACATTTCTAAATGCATTCAGCACAGGTTGTGCCCTGAACAAATATGTTCCAAATTCAGCCCCCTTTTTTAGATAACAAAGGCAATAAAGATAGTACATGTACTGGAAATAGTTGCTGAAAGTTTGCTGAGGTCAGAGTTTTCCCGGAGTAAGGTGAACCAGATTAGCCATGGGTCATTTCTTCTTGGGGAGACTTGTTAATTAGTTATCTCAAAATAGCTGTGATTAGGGTGAACCGGGAATATTCTTGGGTCAGGAAATGTGAAGCCAAGGTAGGGTCACAGCTCTGGCAGCCAGCAAGTATTGCTGGGAAAAAACTGATAGAAATGGAGAGATCATTCTTGCTGTCAGTTGTTGAGAAAGCAACGTCTAGGCAATGCCAGCTATTTGGGTATTTTTCCCTCCAGATGCCTTGCAACACTCCTGTGCTGTTACCTCCATTGGTATGCATTCTCTGCATCAAAAATTGCTATCTGTTTGGGCGTTATCTTCTGTGTCTCAAAGAAGGTTGTTCAAACAGAGCCCCTGACCCCAGCACACTCCTCTGTCCCAGACCCTAATAGGAGAAAGTTTTCGCTGAGTCCTCAAGCGTAATTCCCCGGACATGGCCCGCTGGCAAAGGCGTATCATCAGATGGTTGTGTGAGAATGAGCTACCTTGATGAACACGCGGTCAGTTGCAACCCGTGACACACGGGGTGCCCACAACCAGATTTTCATGTGACTGCGTAGGAGCGATTATCGCAGCGGGAAAATGTCACACACTAAAGTGAAGTTATGCTGGTTAATAGTGAAGTTATTCTTGTTAATGGTGGGATTGGCATCATACCCTCCCCAGTGGCACTCAGTGGCTGCTTGGATATATAGATGTGAAGGGGAGATCCAACGGACCACAACACTGAACAAGACATCTCAGCTGAGCTACAGGCTCTGCCTGCAGATGAGGTTTGAAAGCTGAGTAAAACTAAACCAAGCCCAACAAAACATGCAAAGTTTTGAGAACAAATCATGGAACAAAGAGAAGTCAAGGACTAGTTTGGAGGTATCTCTTTTCTCTAGCCCTAATACCTGAGATACAGTGTATTTTTCAGCAGAGAGGATATGCTATTGTTTTTCTGACTATAGTTCTCAGACATCAGAAGACACTTAGAGTCCCATCACTTGTGCAGAATCAGGAAGTTGGAGTGAGGAGTATGGGTAGATTTCTATTTGCCAAACCCCGTGCTTAAAGCAGGGCTCACTTCAGTGCTAGATGCCCACTGCCTTCACTTCAAGACATCACACTGTTAGTTGCAATGACCTCATAAAAGGATATGTTTGGAGTTGAGTAGAGGCGGGTAAACAAGCAATCTATGCTTGTAAAGCCCTTCAGAGTGAAAGCACTCAATAGACTTTGGCTTTATTGAAAGCTCTACTTTGTATTACGTGGGAAATAATTGAAGTCTCCATTTTTGTCTGAGGTACCCAAAGCTGGTGACAGTGATAGCAAATCTCTTATGTTTTAGTGCTAGCAGAATATAAAACCTAGCCATGTGGGTTAGTGGGACCAGAGGATGAGAAAGGGGATAACAGGAGAGTCTGTAGAGTTGCATTCCCTCTAAGCCAAGAAGGATATGCTTTTATTTCACTTGGGCATGTATAGCTAGCCAGGCTGGTTGTTAGAAACCTCGGTTCGCAGGTACATGCATTAAACTGAGTTATGAAGACCTGCCTGCTTGAATTTATGCTAAGGAAGCAGTATTTTCCCTGTGTCAAGCCAAGCAATATTGAAACCAACATTCAAAGCTAAGCAAAATATTGTTTTGTCCTAAAAATGAATGTCCCAACATTGAGATTTTCTGTGGAAAGGTAGCTGTAAAATTACTGTGTACAAAAGGTATCAGTCACACTGCTCCATAGTATAAAAGAAATTAATTGGTCTTCCACGGTTACCGAGGAGAATCAGCAGCCTAATTTGGCCAAAACATGTTAAACATTTTCATGCAGAAATGGAAGGTAAATGTTGGTGTGAACAAGCAGTGGATTTGTAAAGGCTTTCCTGAAGCTGTTGTACATGCAGAAGTTTTTGCACTGTAGCTCCCACATTTACAAGGTGATTTTTCTCGTAATTCAGGAAGGTAATGTAATCACATCTAACAGCTCCATGATTATAATGCAACAGGTTAGAAAATGTGAGTGCAGAACCAAAGGCAAAATGAACAGTTATACAAGATGCATTGTAAATTAAATTAAATTCAGTTCATTTTTTTTTAATAGTTTGTAGTTTGTCATTGTTGTGGCAGATGCTTAAGTAAGAGTTTTCTCTGTCACACCTACAGTGGAAAGTTCAGAATAGGATGACCCATTTTAACCTGTGGTTTGTGATTGTGCTATAGGATTCCACAGTGACTGAAGGGAACAATTCCTTGTTAAGAAAAGCAAACAAGAAGTAAAAAATATCACAGTCAGACGATGCATTTGGAAAGGCTTCTTGATAAATGTGCCTCTGTTCAGTGAGAAATGGTCTGTAATGTTGAAATAAGAATTGAAAATAGTTGTTGTTCTTGGGCAGGTTGACCACCAGTGCAGCTCAGTGCAGCTTCACTGATTTGCTATCAAATATCTCAACTTTTTTTTGCAGGACTTTATCTGCTGTTCTGTGTTTCTGTTGAGCAGTAGCCTACTATCCAAAATGCTGTGATGGAAATGAATCAGTTTGCTCTCAAAAAGCACGCAGCCCAATATGAACTAGAGTGGCAAAACAAAGTCCTTGAATAGATTACAAGACATTCAGCTTCCACGCAACCGACTCCCTAACAGCATTGGTTTTGGGGGGATAGCACAGATCTATTACACTAGGCAGCATGAGTAATACTGTTATAAGAAACACCAAAGGGTTTATTCATGACACTTTCTGTGTTAAAGGGTGTTAATGAGTGGTTTTCTTCATGTGGATCAAGCAAATAACTTTCCAGACCTGAAGCTGGGCCACCTGCTGTAAAAGTTAGTCAGAGTTAGGATTGCTCAGATCCTCACCAGATTGTGCCTAGAACATTCTGGGATGTTTATGTTATTTTGATTTCGCAGAAACTGGAGGAAAAAAACAACTCTCGGAATGCTGGCTGATGTCAGGTATACTTTTTTGTTGGGTTTATGTAAAGCTTGTTATTCAGCATTTAAGCTTGGGTCAAGGTCACCAAGCAGTAGGCTGCAGCATTGCTAGAGAGTCCAGAAAAGGACAGGTATTAAAGAGCAGACATTGAGGAAAATATGAAATTCTATAATAGAAATAGAACTTTGCTCAATAAAAGACTGATTTGTGGTCTGTTTCTTACTATTTATTATTTTTTTCCTCTCGGCTTCCTTTTTTTTTGGTTTGATTTATGAGGAATTAAAAATAGCATTTCATCCGAATTGCAACCAGCACGATAATTCATGGAAGTGCTACTTGACATTAGTAATTGTATCAGAATCTGGTCTAAACATTTCTGAATTGGGCCCAATCAAAAGCATGGGATTTAATAGCGCTATGATTTTGGGCTGACTCATCTGAGAGGCTATTTTGGATTTTTCAAGGTATTACTGTCAGTAAGTAGGATTTTTTTTCAGAGCAGAATTGCATGAAAGCCATCAAAGAGCATAAAAATAATAATAATAAAAAAGATTAGTGGTCCTCGCTGCCTTTCTATCTTTAAAAATACCTCTCCATACCTGTAGATGATCAGATGGAGGCTGACTGAATCATAAAGAGCCTGTTTTTACCATTTTACAACCATTTTCCATCACAATTGAAATAACTTCAGATCTTATGATGCCCTGCTCATTAGTATTTACTTGGAAGACAGTTCCCTAATTTTAGCTGTGCCTGGGCTCAGGTAATCATGTTGGCTCCCTGTGCAGAGCAGACGCCTCCAGGGAATGATTCATCCAATGTCTTACTATGGAGGAGCCTGTCCCTTCCCAGTGCTGCCTCCTGAGCCCAGCTAGCTAGCTGAGCTGAGGCCTTCATCTAAGACACTAAAAGAAATAGGAGAAATAGTGTACAAGTTTTCTTGCTAAGAGATGTAGCTAATAAACCCACATGTCATGTCATGCTGGTGGACATATGATGTGCAGGTATGGCCATTTCCAAGCAGAGCTGCCAGAGGAGGATGTTAAGACTCCTGGTACCATATAGTACTGCATACCTGCAGTCTGTTCCATGTCCTTAATTCCTAAGAAGTACCCAAATCACACACTTTAGTATCTCAGTACAGGTTTCAGGAAAAAGTGCTGACTAACATGATACCTTGTTGTCCCTTGCTACAGCTATCTGAAGATTAGGTTTGAAGTGACAGATAAAACTTTCCTTTGGTGAAGTGGTGACTGACCACAGAGGCAGAGAGCCAGTCCTTACACTTTCATTTCTAGCGTGTTCTTCTCAAGCAATTTGATTAAGTTAATGTATAATTTGTATACTTACATCAAGTAAGTAATTTCAACTGAGCCCAGAATGTCTCTGAATTCCAGAATATAGTGATAAACTGAGAAATAGCATGGGCCTGTACGATGGAATTATTTAGAGGAAAAGTAGTTACTTGCCTCACTGTTACATTACCCTTGCATTAATGGTTTCCTGTGCTGTTAGTCCCATATCAAAACCTCATACAGCCAACAACCTACACCTACCAGACATCTCAGAGATGAGGGATAAAAGGGAACTCTGAGAGCAGTTCATGAGTGACATCCTACACGTCTGTCGCCCCATAGCAAGGATCTTGACTCATGTAAACTTACAGAAAGAGCACAGCAGACTTAGCAGCTTGCTTCCTGCTGGCAGAGCCCGCTGCCAGCACAGCCCCACTTCCAGCTGCATGGGAATCACGGCATCCCAAGACTTGTATTTGATCTCCTTGCAAATCACAAGCAGCTCAAGCACCTCAGTTATGCCACCTTGAATTAGCAGCATCTGCCTTCTGTGTATCCTCGGCACTCGCCCTCTTTCCTTCCCCACATTCCTTGACTAAATATTATTTCTACTTGCAATAACATTGCATTACATCACCATAGTGAGATGTTCTCTCTTGTCACTTCTGAGCAGTTGTTGGATGCCTCAAGACGTGTCAGTGACCTTAGTTGCATTTCAGCTAGGGGAGCAGTCAGCCTGTGATTTTTTTTTTCTCCTAGTGAGACTATAAAGATCCATAACAAAGTCTCTTTCTGTGCAACACATAGATTAAAGGCAGGGTGTAAAGCTTGATTTCTTTTGAAATAAATTAGTTTCCAGGTGTAGTTCTCATCGTCAAATATTGTGACACTTAGAGTAGTAGAATCATATAATATCCTGAGTTGGAAGGGACCCATAAGGGTCATCACATCTAACTCCTGCCTCCACAAAGGACACAAGTCAAATTATCTGACATAAGGCTGAATGAATGGTCAGCCTGGAAAAGGGCAAGTCCTAGCTACCAAGATGTCTTTTCATCACAGTTCTAAGTTCCTACCCAGCACAAGACAAGGAACATAGTGCTTTTTTTAAGTGGGAAAGATGGATCTGTCCACTACCAACAAAAATATTCTTTTCTTTTAATAATGTAATGCTGCGACTAAAATTGGCCAAAGTTTTGCCATCAGAGATCCATCTGCGGTCCCTGTTACCACCATGGCATTTAGCCATCACAGCATATTTGTCACTGCAACATCTCAGTAAGGTCAGGCAGTGCTATGAGGGCTGGTAGGAAACTTGCTGTGGACAGAGGCAGGGCATCTAAATTTCTGCTGAAGTCAGAGGGTATTTAGCCACCTAAATACCTTTCCAAAGTTGGCGTGGTGCCTTGATTAATCTCATGAGAGACCAAGAGACCAAAATCTGCTCCTGCTTTTCCTAAGTCTCTTCTGCACATTTGCTCCATTTGCAGTGCAGCAGCGTCTTCTCCCTTCATCTCCTTTTCATCAGGTTGCCGCTTTTAATCAGCAAATCTGGTAGTGCTGTAATACCAAGAAAATGTCCCTTCTACATTCAGAAGGATGTGGAAATTATTGGTAATGCCCTGCTGGAGTCATTAAACCTGATTAGTGGGGCTCATACAACATGGTCAACCTGGGGTAGTGATGACTCACAATCAAAATATTCTAGATCATAAAAATCACTAAGAGAAACCACCGGGGCAGGTTTTGAGTGGCTTTGAATATTTTTGGATAGAGGAGTGAAGCAGGAAAATAGAAGGCAAATCAGAAGGGAAAGAGAAGAACAAGGGAGAAAAGACTACATGGAGTAGCTTGTGCTAGAAGTAATCCTCTTTAGCATGTGTTTGTTGCAAATTTAAGAATTAAATAGTTGATTTTATGTTTGTTTTTGTTTTTTTTTTTAACAATTGCTTTGTTATTGTTCTGCTCCTTTTCAGTTTGTGTGCGGTTCTTCCCATGCTGCTCCGTGGATATCTCAAAATTTCCAGGGAAAATTTGGTGGAGGCTCCGGAAAACTTGCTACAGGATTGTTGAACACAATTGGTTTGAGACTTTCATCATATTCATGATCTTGCTGAGCAGTGGAGCCCTGGTAAGTCTATCAGGATTTCCTTGCTAATTGAAAGTAGACATGGGTCTAAGAGGAGATGTTCTTAAATTAGGTGATCTTAGGAACCCTCACTGCTTATTTCTCAAAGCAAAGTATGTTTGGGAGAAAAACAGGCTTTCTGCTTTTCTGATTTCATCTGCCTTTTCCATATAATGAGGAACTTTCTTCTGTTATAACATAAAATTATGACGTGCATAGGTTTTGAAAAGGGCATCTTTAAGGAAGTCTGCGTGAAGAGGTAGCCTAGAATTACCACTTCAGTGTCCTATAGCTGCTCTCTGGTAGTTCCCATCTGAAGACATGCATTTGGCTCTAGGGGTACCTTTTTCTTCCTATTTTTTTATAACGTATTTTCTGATCAGCAAAGGAAAAGATGCAATGAGCAGTGAATCAGAGAGCTACCAACAGAGGTGGTGGGTGCCTATCACCTCTAAACACAGCTTAGCTTAACCCACCATACCTTACCTGCCCAAAAGTCTTCTGCTTGCGGCCAGAATGCATGTGCACTCATGGATACTGGCTGATCATTGCTAATAACTCTGATAGAAGATCCTCTCCTGCTGAGATCCCACAGGTTGCTGGGATTATCAGCTCTGTATTACCAGCCCTCAGCTTGTTATGGTAGTGGCAACCAGTGGCAATTTCTGAGAGTTTGACTGATGGTTCCTCATTTAATGGTGGGGAACCCTGCCTATGACATAGGGTTGAAACTGGATGATCTTTGAGGCCCCTTCCAATTCAAGCCATTCTGTGATTTACATGGGTCAGGAACATCCCTGAAATTGGTAGGATTTCTCCCAGGTTTCTAGCTGTTCGTGCACCAAAGAGGTATGTCAGAAGTGTTCTGGAATTCAGTCCAGTGACCCCCAATGTTGTCCTCAGTGAAAGAGAAAGAAATACATCTGCTAAATTTGCAGGCAGTACCACATTTGGACAGGTTTTTCTGAAGATTGGGATTAACTTCTGCCAAATGCATGAATCTGCCTTCAATGTCTAAGACAAAAGTCTAGTTACAAAGGTGCATGCTTCACCTCAGAAGGGATAATCAAGGGCAGAAAGACAAAATGCAGCATGACTGGTAAGGTAGCAGATTTACTAAAAGGAGCTGGAGACAGAGTAGGCAATAAACAGAATAAACTAGATCACAGCACTGCACAAAAGCCAAACACCCCACTGGGCTGTATAAATAAGCATGTTCTTCCACTCCAGTTGGCATCAAGGAGGCCTCAGCTGGAGCATAGGCTGCAGCTCTGGGCACTGCACTTTGGGAAAGACGTGGGCTAATTGAAGAAACTCCAGAGGAGGGCAACGCAAATTATCAGTGGCCTAAAAAAAAAAGGAGGAAAACACAGAAGAACTGGGCTTATGTAGTTTTAAAAAAGTCTCTGCAGGGAGAGAAGAAGATGGAAATACATAAATGTTGATACAAAAGGGAAAGAGATAGGCCATTCTTCAGGTCCACTAGGGATGGGCTGAAATTTCTCCCAGGGGATTTTATTTTATTATGGAAAGCAAAAGGCTGAATAACTTGTGTAGATCTGAGGCTGAAAATTGTCATTGCTTTGTTGAAATCAATGGGTTCTGACAGTTTTTGCACCAACTTGAGGATCAGCATGTTAATTTTTTAATGCATTTTAAAGGAGGCATGTCATTTGCTATAATATACTTCAGAGAAATACACTTCCTTACATATGTAATTAAAAGTGCTTTAGATCCTGAAGACTGAAACACAAATCTCATTTACTTTTCATTGCACATTCTTGTGTGTGTGTGATTTTGAATTTACTCAGTACACTTCTGCAGAAGGGCAATTTCCACTGCAACTTCTCAAATGCCAGCACTGTGCTTTAATATATCAGCACTGCACTTTTAGCATTTGGATTGGAGATGTTGGGGGAAACACACAGATGCTTCTTGCTGTTATTCTGAAGGAGCCTTTCCAAAAATTGAGCTCATCTGGCTATGTCCATGCAACACACAGAGTTATTCAGGGAATTTAAAGGAATATGGTTTAGTGGGCATGGTGAGGATGGACTGATGGTTGGACTCAATGATCTTAGAGGTCTTTTCCAACGTTAATGACACTGTGATTCTATTCTGTTTGTATATGGTGGTCAAGTCATGACGATACATCTACAGCTAATTGCAAAAGATCTGAAAACCTTTCTTGTGCATTTAAGCTATAAGTGCTCAAATTGGGAGTCTGTGTTCTAACAGTAATTGTGGGAAACACTGCAGGTATCATGTTTAATTCTTTTTTAATACACAAAGCAAGGCAGAGGAAACAGCCCTTAATGTTTAGTTTAGTCTTTTGTGTAATGTCATAGCTTGTGCAGGAGTACAGTGCACCTGGGGCATTCAGGTTGCATATTCCTCACCACTTATTATGCTTCTTCCTGGCTCACTGTGTGCTTTTGGTAGACCAAACACAATGTACTTTCTGACAAGTTGGTAGAAAACAAGGAGAGCAAAGGCAGGAGAGAGAGCAGGAAATCACTTTAAATAGCTTGTTGTTATTTTTGTGGTAATTGCAAAGTACAGCAAGTCATCTGACAAAGTGAGTGAGCCCCTACCAGGAGTGATAAACTCCCATCTGTGCATTGTTTTCTGTGACTTTCTCCAACAGCTCTTTCACACCCTTGAAATATCATTTTTGAAGGCAAGATAGGAGATTGAGTCGCGGTGAAAACGTCACCCTGAAGTGTGGGGACAAATGGACAAGCGTTGGCTCAGGCTGCCAGAGCTGTCTTGTCAGTTTAATTACTGTTTCCTGGCAGGCAAAAGACCAGTGTGATTGCCGGAGTGACAAGTAGCACACTTCTTGTATCTGCAGGCACTGCATGTTTGCTAACTTTTGGAAGTTCCTCAGAAAACAACGACAGATCTTGAAATATGTAAATGCAGATAATGAAGATGGTTAGCACAGGCCCTCTCAGATAACATGGTGCTGTCTTGTTGCCAAGTGCTCTAGGTCACACAATGGGACAAGAGGAGTATATCAAAGCTTGGGACTTCCAGGCTAGAGGGACATGGAGGCACTTTGGGTAACGATGGTCACTTGGTCAACTGGGGAGGCAGCTCCCACCTAAGCCCTCTGTGGGCCTCCTTGATGCCAGGAACCTGTATTATGGCATTATTAGATTATTACTTGATTATTATGGGATGACTTTACTTGTTTGAATTTAGTAGGCAGATTGTTTCATATCGTAAATATTTTAAAAGGGTTATTAAGTTGCTTGTACTTGATGCAGGCACTGAATGCCTTTTGATGATCCCCAACACAAGCTTAGTTGGACAGATGAGATGGGTAGATAGATACCTTGACCTTTAAAACATAATTGCTCTGTTAAGTGAATAATAATGCGCATTTCTCAAGGCGGACAGTTGTAGCTACCTGAAATGTGATGGCTGAACAGAAGCCAGGGAACTCTGTGCTCTGTAACACAGGCGTAAGCACGTTAATAACCCAATTTGTTATCATTAGCTGCAAGACATGTCAGACTAAATGTAAGGGTCAGATTCTGCCTATTACATCAGGATCAGTCCTGTCTATGTCTGTGCACATACTCTGGTGGTAACATTAAACTAAGAAATCATTGTCAGTACATGATGTCTCATCAAATGATACTACAGACTTACATTGCAGTACTGATGCTTTCTGACACCATTCAGCAGAAGCTTTTAATCAATATTTTGCACTTCCAGGCTTTTGAAGATATTTACCTTGAGGATCGAAAAAACATAAAAACCATGCTGGAATATGCTGACAAAATATTCACTTACATCTTCGTATTGGAAATGCTGCTGAAATGGGTGGCTTATGGCTTCAAGAAGTATTTCACCAATGCCTGGTGCTGGCTTGACTTCCTCATTGTCGATGTAAGTATCGATTTGAAGCTGTGCTGCTTCTTTTGTTCTGATTTTGTCATGCAGAAGGATGGGCTGTTAAGTCTGGTAGCTTTGCATCAGCAAAATGACATCTGTCTCTCCAACTCTGAGTAACAATCTTTGGTGAATGTAGAAGGAGCCACTAGCCTTACTATGAGACCATGCATCCCCAGGGCACAGCGTGCCCAACAAACTCCATGTCGTTGTCAGAGGTGTTACCCTGCTACTGTGAGTAACATTCCCTTCTGGTCTCCTTTACAAGTGAAGGAGTCCAGAGACAGGTGTGAATAATGCTCTCATCAAAGTGATGTCAGTATCATGAAACCATCAAAAGCACTTTAAGATCTTGAAATAATACAGTGCTTAGTTCTCCTGAGAAGATGATTTTCAAAACCAGGAATAGTTGGGAGCTCATTCCCCAGGGATTTTGCTAGATCCAGCCATGTCCTCTCCAAAGTTGTGTGGACTGCAGAAGAGCAACTGATGTTACTACACAAAGTCTGAACTGGACAGGGAATCTGCTGAAAGCAAGAAAGACCAGAAACATTGCATCCTCCACAATAGTTTTAATGTCCCATCACAGAATATCAGTAGAGGCAGTTATCTCCCTAAGGCCATTTCTTATGAGCTTGAAGTATTAATATGGAAGGCTGGCAGAGCTGTACCATGATTGCAACTTATTAAACTTCTGATAAATTATTTCCCCTCCCCATTTTAAGTCTGAACCTCCACTTGGGGGAAAGCTGCTGTGTCTTTGGCACTATTCCAGAAAAGCACTTCAAAGAGATGATTTACTGGTTTGAAGTTATGGGCATGTCTAAGTGCACTACTGGATCAGAGCCTTTGGAAGCTTCTCCAGAGCTTTAATAAATTGATTTATGAAAAGGAAGTTCTTTACATAAATTGTAAGTCATAAATTCCTCTTCACATACATGCTTGGAAACCTCTTAAATGGAAGGCACTTATTTTTCACAGATTAGCTTCAATAGAAAAGGAAGGCCTGGTTTAATTATCTAACCACAAAATTGGAAACCACCAGTTCCTAATTTATAGCCCAGTCCTGAAAATTGTGCTTACTCTGATTTAGGTCAAGTGACATAGCTTTTCTTCTGTGATTTCTCCATCTTTATAATGGGACTACTAAGACTTATGCAAAGTTATTTGGGTTTCCAGGAGCTAATGTTCATCATGAGCTTCTGGGGACTAGAAAGGCTAGATGAAAGCTCAGTAGTGTCACAGTTCTTAGTAGGGGTCTCCCTGACAGGAACAACTGTTTGCGTGGTGAATTCACCAAAGCAATTTGGTGCTCTGTTGCATTATTAACATTAACTAGAGCTAAGGGCACAACCACAAGTCCCTCCCTGGCGCTCCTCAGCACACCCACTGCCCTGACTTTTTTATTTTCTTAACTCACATGTAAATACTATTTTCATAGGCTCTCCAAGGTAGCCCCAAAGTTGTCCCACTGTTGGGTTGGTTTCGTTAGTTCCTTAACCCTACAAAATCGTTTGTCCTTTAGCATCCTCAATTTAAAAGCTTTTTCCCCATGTCCCAACGTTTACTTCAAACTCATTTGCCAACACAGATTATGAGAACTGGTACTGTATTTTTAGCAGGTTTAACAGATGCTCTTCTACCCTATTACTCACATACCCTGCCACTCAGAATTGGCAGAGTAACATTTTTACAGCACACTTTTTACTTGCATTTACATTTTCTTTTTGGTCCTTTGAGAACCAAATAACTGCAACTGAGCTGCAGAAGGGATTGAATGGGTGAATTAGCTCCTCCGAAAGAAGCAGATGAACCACTTGTCTGATTTTCTCAAATTTATTTGTTTAAAATTATTCACTTAAAAATTCCTGATCTGCAAATTATTCATTAGTAATTTGGTATCGGTATTCAAAATTCAAGCTGCAATGGTTGATTTTTCTTTGGACATGGGAAACCATCTATCATCTGTTTTCTTCTCATTGTACAAATGCAACTCAGAGCCCTTTCTCTGCTGTGAATAATTCATAAAACAATCTCAAAATTTGCAAGTATTCACTGTCTCTAAATGGGAAGTGAACCCAAAGGAGCTGTAAGCACATTGCTGAAGAATTATTATTTCCTCATACTTTCCCTGCTCAGTGAAAGACCTTTGACTCTGATTTGGGCCTGTGGAGCAGCAAAGGCCCCATCCTGCAATTGTGGATTACCAAAGAAAACTGTGTCTTGCAGAGTCTGAACATCACAGTAATCTGCAAACTGAGGGCTGTCTTTGCTGGGGGTAGAATCCCTAAAGGATGACCTCTGACAATGGGCCTCTGCATCTCAAAGAAGTGTGCTAGTGTGGCAAAGCAGAAAGAGACTGCTTTCAAGTACAATGCAATACAATAAAGTCGTATCAACGATGCTGCAACTGATTTCTTTGAGAGGAAGGGAGAAAGGAATAATCAAACTACAAAAACAAGCTTATTTCAGTTTAGGGAACCTGGGAGAGATGCCTTAAAATTCTGCTGAAATTTTGAATATACTGAACAATGTACATCTATATGTTACCTCCCTGCAAACAGCAAGTACACTCTGAAACGCAGAAAACTCTCACTTCTACAAACAGAGCTTTCCTATGCACACAGGTTGGAGTGATGAGGAGTTTAGGTCACAGCTATTTCCAAAGGACAAAAAATCAGAGACTGCAGTGTGTCTGATGTGTAGACAGACATCAGTATCACCATCAGGAACGATGTTTACGCACGAGCCTCTTTGCTAGGTTGCACAGGCAAATATTTTCACAAAGAATAGATATTTTCCAAGCATTCATGCAATCAAAACCTCTTCATGCTAAGCAGATTAAACAAAGAATACAAACAGGACCAGAGATGAAGGCACATGGCATTCAAACCAAATGTTTATGAAAACTGCTCTCAACCAGGCATGTCCCACAGCAAGCAGAGACAGTCAGTATTTAGAACAGGGAGTGGATAAACTCCACCAGTTGTGCATGCTGGTGTTGTGTTTGGTGTCACTTTCAGTTGTTTCCTCTGCCCTATAAATATTATCTCGAGCTTATCTAGTTCAAGCTTCTGCTAATTAAATCTGATCTACAGCTGATGCTACTGCAGTGATCATTGAGGGAATGGTCAACATCATTTGGAGGGCTGAGATGTTGCAATAAGCAGCTTCTTGGGTTGATGGTTGGACTAGATGATCTCAGTGATCTTTTCCAACCATAAGGATTCCTTTCTTTCCCTTCCCTTTCCCTCTCCCCTTCCCTTTTCCCCTCCCCTTCCCCTTCCCTTTCCCTGACATTTTCCCCTTCCCTTCCCTTCCCTTCCCTTCCCTTCCCTTCCCTTCCCTTCCCCTTTCCCTTTTCCTTTCCCTTTCCCTTCCCTCCTTTGCTTGCTCATCTCATGCTGTGGAGGAGGGGACAGACCCTGCAGAAGCCATCAATAGAGAACTCTCTCAGAATGTAACAGCTCTAACTCATTGGTAGCAATACTCCAAAAAAAAAAGCCACAGGCAGGTTTCATGGCCTGTGGCATACTCAGAAAAATCCTCTTAAGTGGGCACCTGTGTCATCTCTCTACAGAAGTCCACTATTGTAAATCCATCATCTCCATTACAGCTTTTGGCTTCAATTTAATTGACCAAGAGTTAGTTCCAATAGAGGTTTAAAAGAACCTGATTGTTGCTTACTGGTTTCAGGGATGAGGGGATGTGAGCATTTCCCCCCAAATTCTTCCTGAGATTATCACATCTTTTAAGATTAGATACTTGGAAAAGATCTTTCCTAAAGCAATTGCTTGTTGTGAAGGTTATAACAGAAAGTGTTTCTGGTGTTTGCCTGACACTGCTGAGTTTGTACTTGTACTGTACTCCCCATTGAGCACCTTTCCAAATTTCCTGTTCGCTGCCAAATTTCCTGTCTGCTTGTCTAAGAACTGCTCATAAATGTTCACTCTTTAAATGTACTGTATTTTCACTGAAGGCTTAAAAAAATATAGACATTTTCCAGCATAGTTTCCTGGAAAGCCCTTGCTCTAGGACTTCTACTTAGAATACTTCACTGCCTGATGAGTTAAAGAACAGCTAATAATCTTTGGGTATGAGATAAATAAGTTTAACAACCTATCCCTAGCTGAGAATTGAATTGAATTAAATTATGCCCTTGTGTTGGATTGTCTTTAAGTGACAATTAAAAACTTGCTGTGTGAAGTAAATATTGACAGCTTATGATTATTTTAATTGTTTTTGTTTTTGTTTTGCATCTGTACTCCCTGTTGATTAGCAAGGTGATTTCTGTTTGCTTTACCAGTAATTACGCAATCTGCTGTAATGAGTTGCTCCAAGACAGCACTGAAATCCAATTTGTATTCTTTGGATAGTGTCTTAAAAACATGTGGATTTCATCTAGTTTCTGTTTTGAAAAGCACAGGGGAACAGAGTGACAGAAATACAGCCAAGATAGAGTAAAAATGCTATAGCTCGTCACTTGGAGAAGCATCTTGTGAGCGAATTTATTAGTGCTCTCTGTGAGCTATTGAAGATCCACAGGTTACAGCGGAGCATTATTACCTCAGAGCGGGTTTCTGACTGGTTTCCTTCCAGCTCCTCAAAGCAAATGCTCTTGTGGGATCTTTGAGGATGCCTCAGTGCATTCTTCTGGGCTTCTGCCAATGACATAAAACCTCCCAGCTCACTAATAGAAAAGAGAATTCCTCTCTACAAGCCAGGGAGCCTTGTTTCAAAGAAAAAAAAAATATTAAAAATGCTGTTTTACTCCACATTGGCTAATTCAGGATAAGTGGGGAGCAAAATTCCATGTGAAGATAAGTGGTTTTAATGTGTGTTAGCAGGTCAGTGGGCACTGTAAATCTCCCTTCTGCCTCTGCATGCTTTATCTCAACACAGTACATGTGAAAACATCCAAATGTCTTGTCTTATCTTGGTTTGCACCTCATGTTAGTTACCACATAGATGCCAAGTGAAGCACAAGCTGGATTTCAGGCAAGGCATAGCAAGACAAAGTTTGCTTCAGTCATAGGAGAAGGAACGGGTGAATGAAGGTGAGGAGAAAAGTCCCATCAGGAAGCAGAGATTACATGTTGTCAACTGGTTGCAGTGTGGATATTTATTAATTAAGGAGAATTTCAGCTTTTGGAAGTGATGTGAAAAGCTCAGCTCAGCTCAGATTGTTGCTCAAATGGATTTACCAGCCCCTTCTTTTTCTTGAATAGAATTTCAGTACTCTTTTATTAGAAGAACACCTTGGCCTCAAGGTGTGGCAAGAGAGGTTCAGGTTGGATATTATGATGGTTGGACTGGATGATCTTGGAGGCATTTTCCAACCTTTGTGACTCTAGGACTCTACAATTCTAGGATTAGGAAGAATTTCTTCTGAGAGTGGTCAGGCACTGGCACAGGCTCCCCAGGGAGGTGGTGGAGTCACCATCCCTGGAGGGATTCAAGGAACTTGGAGATATGGCACTGAGGGACATGGTCTCTGGGCATGGTGGGATAGGTTGGGGTTAGACTTCGTAATCTTAGAGATCTTTTCCAACTTTAATGATTCTATCGTTCTGTAAGAAAGAGAGTAGTGGATAAAATCTTTGATCTCTTGCATGCAGCCTGTCAGGCCATCTCCATCAGCATGGCAGCCAAACACCACCAAGTGGTGTTCTCCCTTAGATGCAGGACCATCTCTGGGAAGGACAGATGAAGCATATTTAAGAATGCATATAGCTTTCCATGCTCTGTAAGACTGATGGAGGATTTTCCTACAGTTCTTTTTCCTGATGACCAGCACCTTCACAACCCCAGCTGCTGAAGAGTGCAAAACATCTTCCCACTACACCTGAAACTTTATCCTGGATGACCAGGAGTGAACAGGGTGCTGAAGAGACTGGTGGCAGTCAAAGGGGGATAAAAAGGGGTTAAGAGGAAACCTGAAGGCTGTCTCCAGTGGTGCAGAGATGTTGGATTGACCTTCTACCTTGTCTAGGCTGTGGTTTGGGATGCTTTGTGCTATGAAAATGAGGATTCCTTCTTGTACTCCGGCACCATTGTATTGTGCCCTTCCTGAACAAGGAAACAAGGACAGACGGAACTTCAACTATTGAAAACAGCGCGCCCACACTTTTCTCTTTTTCTTATGCATTATGTCATATTCAAGTAATGCTGAGCCTGATCCTGCCCAGAAATAAGCATCCTTTCAGCTCTGCACCTCAACTCCCACCGGTTGCAATGGAAGTGGAGCACATCCGATGGGGCTGAGCCCCAGGGAAATGTTCTCTCAGCAATCACTATGCACACCCCTGGCATTATAAAGCTATCTTCAAGTAATAAATAATAATCAAGCACATCCCCATCTACTGACAACAGCAGGTGGCATCGAGGGGGTATCCTGGGATGCATCAGGCAGTGTGTTCATAGATCTTTTGAAGGGGAGAATATTGTTTCTGCTCATCTGTCTTAAATCAGGGCTGTCTCTGTACCACATCTGGATGAGAAGCAAAATGAAGTTGACAGTGAAGAAATTCTTTTGCTCCAAATCGCAGTAGGAATACTGGATTTTCCTAAGGAGCTGCACCCATGCAACCACCTCTACTGCAAGAAGGAAGATCCCAGCTAAGTGCTGACTCATCTAGGGGTGTCCCACAATCCCCAGAAGGTTAGAAAAGGCCTTTAAGATCACCCAGTCCAACCATCATCCCACCCCACCATGCCTACTGACCACAGTCCCTCAGTGCCACATCTCCACAGTTCTGAACACCTCCAGGGACAGCGACACCACTGCCTCCCGAGCAGCCTGTGTCAATGCGTTATCACTCCTTCTGAAAAGACATTCTTCCTAATGGAAAAGATGAACTGAGGCAGTCTGAAAACCCATTTGAGGTGGTCGGGGTGGGAAACCCATGAATCTCAAAGGCAGCCGAGCCCTTTGGCATCCTGCTGGATGCAGGCACGCAGCAGCAGATTGTTCAGCCCACTCCCAAAAATTAGCTGAAATTTAATTCCTGGCTCACAGCCATCTGCCTGGGGAATACTCTGGAGCTGTTAGAAAAGCCTGAGCAGGTGTGAAGGAGTGACAGATTAAAGAACAGCAAGACATAAAGAGGTTCTTCCGGAGACTGCCAGAAAGCAATTGTGATGCAAGAACGGTGTATGTAAAAGCGCCTATGAAAAAAGGGGAGGCACTTATTGCCTCAAAACACCCTTAAAATCCATGGACACCAGGAGCAGGGAACTGGCTGAGGGGATGGAATATGAATAGACTTTCATAGCCTTAATTTGAGTATTAGATGGGAAGAAAAAAAAAAGAGAAAATTCCCTCTAGACAAAAAAGGCTGAGTGGATGATGTGAAAGCCTTTTTAACCTGATTTATAAGAATTAGTGCCTGTCTTTCCAGGAGATAATTTTTTGTTTATAATTAAGCCAAGCACTCGTGTATCCCATCATATTACCATACATAAGAGCACTTCAGAGCAGAAGCAGACTTGCTGTGAGGGCAGCCCTTTGTTACCACATTCATGCCCATACCATGGCCAGCTTCAGAATCCATGGCCTTCACTTGAACTTAAGGGCTGCGGCTGAAGGAGGCAGGCAGCAGAGGTGAAAGTTTGGCACGGAGCACCTTAGTGTCTCTGGTGTCCTAATTTAAAGGCTTTTATTTACTTTTCTGCCTTTTGTTGCTGCAGTGCCGCTCCTGGATTTGCAGGTGCAATCATGCATCAGGCATCTGTGAGGCAGAAAATGCAGTGCCCAAGCGAAAGGGTAAACAGATAAGAGAAAAGATTAAGGGGATAATAAACTTCTGCTCAGCCTTGGTAGGTCTGGAGGGAACAGCAACATTATTATACAGACCCTTTTCACCCAAGGGAATTTTAGAGAGCTAACAGAAGCACCAGATACCTCAACTGTATTTGCAAATTCCTGTTTCCCTCCAGTTTTCTTATTCTGTAGTGAGGGTAGAGATGTAACTTTGTTCCTTTCCAAATGAGGAGAAGCAACTGGGGACCAGGGGTTTGGTTTATAATGGCACTGAGCTGCCAGGTGGCTTGTGAGAATCTGATGGAAGAGACACCCACAGTAATCCAAGCTCTCTTGTTTCTACCTTGCATTTAAAAAATAAAAAACTATATGAATTAAGCACAATTAGAGAGAGACAGGTGTTGCTGGGGCACACAGAAAGCTACTTGAAAGCACTGGGGGCCTGCATTAGCTGAAATGGCTTATTTAAATCAGTGGCCCAAGCTTTCAGCTCAGCTTCTGTGTTCCATTTTGGACAGCCTTTTTTTCCTTCCTCCCACTCCCCAGTCTCTCATTGGAGCAATCAGGTTAATTTGATGAAATCCCTGAGTGCACACAGCATGTGCTGCATCCTCAACCAGGGCCAAGGTCTGTGCTCCTCTCCCAGCTTGCAGGATGTGTAGTTAGCAGTAACCTTCTCACAGGTTTGAGGCATTAAATTGGCAGCCAAGGAGGATTCTTAAAGCTGCCCAGACCAAACGGTTTATTCCTTGTCTCTGCTGTTAATTCATATCAGTAATGATGTGGTCTGTGCCAAGAAGCATTGTGCTGTTGGGGTCCACTTTGTTATCTGGAAGGATGTGCTTTTAAGATGGTGAGAAAACTGCAAAATAAATAAATAGATAAATAAACAAAAATAAAATGCCTCAAATCTGCAACTCAAGGAGGCAACTAAAATCTGCCCCCTTGTTATGGGAGCTCTGTCAGGCTCAAGTGAAGTGCTGCTCCCAAAGGCTGTGCCCTTTGGCACCGGTAAGATTGCCTTACCTTTTAATAGAGGGTGTGCATGCTCCTGAAATACTATTACAATGTAGATGTATAGGAAGTAACCCAACTACTGTTATAAATGCAATAGCTCCTTGGGAAAAAACCTGTCTGCTTTGATTAAAGACCCTTTCCTCTCTGTGTGCTGAAAGGAAACTCATTATTGCACTTCCTACTTTACAATGCTTTTTTCCACGCTCTTAAAATTCTCTTTTGACAGCTTTACTGGGGTTTGTATTGGTTTACAACACCAATTTCTTAAGTCACTGTCAGATAGTGAAGACATATATACCCATTCTGTGACTTTATCTCTGTGTTCATAATTTCAATAGTCCGAGAAGTGCTGCGGATCTGTTAGCTCATGAATTATGTGAGTACCAATGTGCTCCCTGTAGAGTTCTTCAAGGAGTTTGAAATATTTGATAGCTTGCAGAAGTGCTCTGTAAAGCCAGTGCTCAAGAAGAAGCTGATACATTTTCAAAGAGCTCATTTTGCTATGGCCACCACTTTGCTTTTCACAGGTGGATACAGGACACACCATGGCTGGTTTGTAGGAACAACACTGAGCATAATGGGAGTGACTACATCTTGATTCTTGAACAAAAAAACCTTTTCTCAAATGTAATCTAGTAGTGCATTGTAAAAATGATTGAGAAATTTAGGCTTGTTCTCATTAAAAGCATAACAGCAACAGCTTTGAAGAGCTATCAGTGAGGCTAGTCTCCTTTTAGAGATCATTGCTTGTATTACAGCAGTCTGAATCCATTGATTCTTCTCAATTTTGCCTTGGAAACACCTGTAAATGTTGTACAATGACAGACCCATGCTGCTAAGCTCTATAGATGACACAGGCTCGCTTTCAGAACACCATGCATTGGCCGGATAATCCCCATGGCTGGCAAGTCTGGTGCTCAACGCAATCACAGGATTTAAAAGCTCTGATTTTTTTCTTGAGTGTAACACTGAAAATGGCAAAAAAATGAAAGAGGTGAAGTTCATTCATCATCCCCTGTACCCATCTCCAGGAAGCTGTCGTACAAACCCCTTCAAGATCCGTCATTTCCCCAGCAAAGGAAATCTATGTAGATAAATTGCATATAGAAATACAGTGCATAGATACATCTGTAGATGAATATAGGTAAAACTACCTGTGAGCAAAGAAAGTGGGGAACAGGAGAGACAAATTTCCCTGAATGCCAGGATCAGAGAGAGCTCAGCAACACCCATTACTCCACAGTAGTGGTAAGAAGTCAAGTTGAATAGGGGACATCGACTGTGATCTTGCTCAAAGCCTGGGATTTACTGGGAAACTCAACTCTGCCACTGAGGTACGAAATGCTGCTTTTTTCAGGGGCTCCCCCTCTTTTAGGGTGGAATTCTTTTCGCGAAGTTACTGAGAGTGCTGAGGTTGAGTTCTTGTTGGGCTGTGCTGAAGAGCTGTCTTGTGACTGAAATCCCTGCCCATGGACCTGCCTGGATGCCTACCTGTGCGACCTGGTGTAGGGAACCGGCAGGGGGATTGGACTCGATGATCTCTGGAGGTCCCTTCCAACCCCTACAATTCTGTGATTCTGTGACTTCTGCCATTAATGTCTGTAGAGGAAGGATCCCGTCTCTGATTTAGGAGGACCCATTTGCAGCCTTACAGACTCTCATTGCTGACTAGGTTGTGAACTGGGGCTCATGATAGCAGACTCCAATGAAAGCATCGTCTTGGGGACTTCAGAGGAACCAAAAAAATCAAGAATTAAAAGGGATGTGGAGTAGCCTAGAGCCAAAGTGGAGGGTACTGTTACTTAATTAGGGGAAGGAAAGGAAGATTTAAATAGAAAACTGTGAAAGCTTCTTAGTAAGATCTAGCAGGTTCTAGGAAGTACCACAAAGACAATGTTAGAAGGAGAGCACCTGCAAATAAGAACAATTAAAAGGCATCTTAGATCAGAAGAGGTGCACAGGAGGATGAGGGAGACTCCGTAGCTTCCCCACTATCATATGTGCCATGCAAAAGAAATCTCAAACCCAACAGCAAATTGTGTGTTTTCTGGGAAACACTTAAGACAGTAGGATTTCTTAGGATTCTCCTGAGCCCCATAATGATCTAGTGCTGTCTGGTCCTTACAGATACTCTTGTCTGAAAATGCAACAAAACCATTTGCAAACCGATACTGGGAGGAGTAGAAATATGAGCAGAATCATGAACATGGAGGCTATGCATGTCCTGCTGGTGTTTTCTGGGTGCCTGCAGGATCTCATACTGAGCAGGGAACAAAAGCAGAAGCTTAGTGTAGCTCCAGGCTGTAGTAGGAAAAAAAACTTGCAGAAACCGCTGACTTCACCTTTTGCTATGATTATGTGGGGCAGTCAGCACCAATTTTGAAAACCGCTTGTTTTTTCATTTCCTAAAAATAACCTTCCAGGTCACTTTTAATCAAGTCCAAATGGCCAAGCCTGTGGGTTAGTGATTCTCCTATAAATAATGTTTGACGGGGATACCTTCAAAACCAACAGATGAGCATTTAAACAACTTGCCACAAACTCAGTTCTGACTCCAGCCTTGTAAATCATTGCCAAATATCACACTGCTTCATGGCCTAATCCTCTGAATTGATATCTAATGCTGTGTAAATCTGTGTCAGGAGGACAACAGCACCTGTGATGTGTATCAGGGTGACATTTGTGGCACTCTAGAGAAAATGGTAATCTGCTCAGATCCAAGGTCTGGTCCTGCAGGATTTGAACAGGACATCATCTGCCTTGATGGAAAAGGGAGTTAAGGATGTAAATCTGGGATGAAGGAGGAAGTGTGCAGATCACATAACCAGGGCAGGTCGGAAACCTTGAAAATATCTGACTTGCAGTCACTGGGCAAAGCCAGCAAAGGAGGGTGTTGAGTGCTCTTTATTGATTCATTATAAATCTGTACGTTTATTTTACAGTGAATGAGATCACTCTGAAGTGTATGAGTGTGCAGGCTGTGGTTCTACTACTGAGTATAGTATTTTTCTCATACCTCCTACCTTTCTTGATAGGGAGTTCCAAAGTTTTATGGGGTTGAGGCCATTTTCTGTGCTGATCTTTCCCCCAAAGTCATAAATATGTGCCATAGTGTTGCCTTTTGGAGAACCTCCATGTGGAGATTCATTTTGGTTCCTTTTTTAATACAAACACGTGGGCAGTATGAAAGCTCCAAGAACATGAAGAGCATTGAAACCCTTCCATGATTCCTTCAGATTTGAAAATATTTCAGAATGTGTTTCAGTGAAATAGCCTTTGAGATGTATGGGCCTTAGCACTGAGTACCAATTGAGCTTCTTTTCCCTTTGGAGGCTGTGCAGGAACGAGAATAAAGTGAAAAAGCGCAGATTCAAAGCCATGAACAGGATTATTTTAGAGTCTACGTTATTAAATCAGATCAGCAATCTAGAAGACTTGTTTTCTAATGAGTAAGTGTAAGATGGATAATTGAACAGTAAGACTAAAATCTTTTATCACAGCTGGAAATGGATAGATCTTACAGGTGCTTTCATCTGGAAAGCCCTAAATTATAGCACTTACATGAGTCATCATGTCTTCAGTAGTGGGAGAGGCACACACACCTTGAGAAGCATGAAGGAAACTACAGCATGGGTGTCAGAGAATGCTGCTTTCATAACAGTGGTCTCTTTTCTCATCCACTTTGTGCAAGCTGACATTGAGAAGATTTCTCTGTGCTTAGTTAAAAGAACACCAACATCTTTGAAAGTGTATTCCATAAATTTTGCATTTAAAATGGAAAAAAAAAAAGTTTTGTGAGTTGGTATGAATTCTGTATATGTGAGGATGTAAAAACTTCTTTTTCTGTTGTTCCAATTAAATAACTCTCATTTAAAGCTGTGTTTATTTCCACTGTTCCACTAACTTTTCAGAAAGAAAAGGCAGAAGAGAAAGAAGATGGCAGAAGCATACTAACAGCTTGGATTTTTGCTTTGTGTCTTCATCCAGGTCTCCTTAATAAGCCTCATAGCCAACACTCTTGGATACTCCGAGATGGGTCCCATTAAATCCCTCAGGACCCTCCGAGCTCTGAGACCACTGAGAGCGTTGTCACGGTTTGAAGGGATGAGGGTAAGAGCACACAAAGCACCAAACAAAGTTGAAATGCATGACAGCAAGCGTGTAACAGCACCCTGTTGCACTCGGTCTAGTCTTCATTTCTTCTGCTAAAGAAAATGATTGATAATGCTGTCCCAAAACAACAAAATCAGAAGTCCCTCCTTTGTCTTGATTGTAATTGTACCATTACAGCTTTATCCTCCAGTGGATGTCATGATAAACTAATCCTGCTGCCTAACTTGTCATATTTCACTTCAGAAAACAGCTTTTTGGCTGAGGAAGCATCTGGCTAGCAATTATGTATGCTTTATAAGGCACATCAGAGGAATAACCAAGCTTCAAATTTACTCCCTGTCTTTGGCATGTATTGAAAGAAGACTGACTGGGAAAGTTCTTAAGGACTTTTTCACTAATAATTAAATCAAAAATTAAAAATGCCAAAGATATGGAAAGCAAACAAATGAATAGAAAAATCTTTTCATTTGAACAGATCAGAGTTTTGAAGTGGGATATCAGGACTGATATTAAAACTGTGTAGCTTGTGTTGTTGTTCTATCTTTTAGTTTTGCTCTTTTTCATGTATGCAGCATATCTGTTTATTTGTAACCTATCTGCTGAACTGATCAGTCACAGGCCAGATGGATTCTTTGTTTGTTTAACTCTTTGCACCATGTGTAACCTGAGAACTAAGGGCTTATCAGCAGATGTTACTGATAATTGCTACCTGCAGATTGCATATCTTTCTCATGATCAGATGTAACTTGTGAACTTGTGAACATGGAGCTCCTTGCAATTAACTGCTCTCATTGCAGTATCATTGCTGTAAGACAGGAGTCTAGGAGAAATTAATCTAAATTACATTACTTTTTAGATAAATATCAGCAAAATCTATATTCATCTGGGCAACCAAATCTGCTTTATTTTGTCTACCACACTCCTTCCAGCAAGCACAGGCAGTATTTTAAAGTTTATCCACAAATTAGAACAATAGTAAACTTCAGATTCTCAGCTGGTACAAAGTAATGTCGCACTATGGATGTTGCTAAGGATCTTAACCTTATGCCACCTTATGACTTCACTCAAAGGTTTTATGAAGCAGGCACAGCTTGAATAGAAGTTTGTTTCGGTAGAAGTTGCACTAGTTTAACTACCAGAGAGATATGTGCAAATTAATTTAAAACTGATTTATGAAGACTGAGCTTCTAGTGGTAGATTTGCAAGTTCAAGCAAAACCCCTTCAACGTATTCTATGCTGACATAACAATACTCCCTCATGAGTTTGTGTCTGTTTAATTAAATTGAGTTCAATCCTTAAAAACAGTGGGCAGAGTAGCCTAAAGCACTGGAAAAATGAGAAACTGCAATAGGAAAGAAATAACATGAAAATGTTCACAGCTCTGTTGAAAGGCTTTCTGAGAACAGCAAGAAGTTGGCTTCCTGGACATCCTGCATGGTGTAGACATATGATGTTGTTTCAGCCCAGCAAATATCTACACTAAGATGTCCATAGCTGCCATCCACCCAGTGCTTCATCACCTCCCTCTACCATTGCTGCAACTGAAATGTGTTCAGCTTTTCTGAGCCATCAGAGATAGTGAATTAGCTTGTAAACTATCATAAAGTGTAATTGACAATGCGTGCTATTGGAAAAACAAATCATTTTGTTTTTAGTGTGTCTAACTGCACTTAAAACGGCTAGGGATAGTTAGACCTTTCATTATTAGGAGTTTGTATGCTCCAGAATGCATGAGAAAATTGCCAGTGCAGTGATGAATTAAATCATGATAATGTTAGAAGCAAACACTGACAATAAGAAAATAACAGTTTGCTCTAGTATAATTTATTTTTTCTTAAATAAGGATTTCTGTCTGGTGAGAGCAGGAGCAAGAAAGTTCTTACTGCAGCAAAAGACCTAAATGGGTGCACCTGAATTTTGGAAGGAATTGATCCTGAGGCAAAGGCACAGTGTAGCAGTTTGATGGATGGCCTCAGACCTGTGATTTGGAAGCAGCCTTTGGTATGATACCTCTCATCATACCAGAGGTATCAGCAAAGCGCAACTTTAGTGAATAAAGTAGAACTGCTCTCCTGAAATGACGTTGTAGTGAAGAAATGTAGTGAAGATACTTTAGGAAGTCACTACAGCTCCCTATCATGTCATGCATGTACCACTTCCCCATCACTTACTGCATTCCAAACCGTGCTGGAGCCCATGGTAAATTAACTGAGGTCTGCCTGTCCCAAATTACACAGTCTCTGTGTCTCTCTGTCTCTTGTCCCTCAGGCATTACTTTCAGAGGTTCCAATTCTCTGCAAGGCTCTTTCCAGCAAAGAAGGTTATTGCAGCATTTCAAAAGGATAAGTGGAATGATGATAGACTGTTTAATGTGAAACTGATACTGGGCAAAGTCAAGGAGAGGTTGCTACAAGATACATCAGGAAAGAAATAGCATAATTAATGCTAGTTAGCATGATTTCATGGAAATAATTATTGTGCAACTGATATGGTCCTTTGATTTGATTACAAATTATGCTGATGACTGTAACTGCTGATATAATATCTTTAGATTACAGAGTGGAATCTGATACTACGGGACAGTTGTGATCAAAACACAAGGTTTATACCAAGCCAAATAAACATACTTCAAATTAATTTAAAATGGATGACAGATCTGAAAATTGTGATTGTAAATAGTGATGACATTGTAAATTCAGTGATGAGTGTCCCAGGTTGAGGGATCCATCGCAGTAAGAACTGTCCTTAATCTGGACTTTAGCAGCATCTGGAAGAAAATATAACATCTTTGCTGACAAGACACAAAGTGAGCGGGGTAGTAAGTGATATTACAGATAAGGGAATTATACTGACTGATCTGGATCACGGGGAAAACCAGATCAGTTGTGCAACATGCATTTTAATAAAACCACATACATCGTATACTGCGGGAGCAGAAAAGTAGGTCAGACTGGGAACGTTTCTTGGAAAACAGCAGATAAGAAGGACTTAGGGATTGGGGTAAACAGCACAACACAACCTTTTGGGCAGGTCTGATAAAGGAGGTGACTATTACAATCCTTCAGTATACAGGGAAATAACATCACAAACAGTGGAAGAGGGCAGTGCTTCCTTGGTTGGCAGCATTGGAATACTGGAATTCCTCCAAAGCGCTGGATCTGGGCTGTTAAAAATGGGAAAGTCTCTGCAGGGAGCTACCAGCATTATTAGAAATCCAAAGGAACCACAGCAGTTAGAAAGAAGCTCTGTTTTTAAATTACTCAAAGCAGTATTCAGCGGTAACTCCTCCACATCATAAACTGGGATGAAAGGAGAGGATATCTCTTTATCATGGAGTGCAACGATAGGGCCAAGAGTAGCAGATTTAAAATGAAATAGGGTGGGCTTGGAGTAGGAAATAGAAATTTTTCACTGAGAGATCAATGAGGCACTGGCACTGCTGCCCAGAGAGCTCTGGGTGCCCCATCTGTGGAGGTGCTTACGGACAGACTGGATGGAACTTTGGGCATCCTGGTCTGGTGGGAAGTATCCTTGCCCATGGCAGGGGTTGGAGCTGGGTAGTCTTTAAGATCCCTTCCAACTCAAACTATTCCCTAATTCTATGAATACATGTTTGTATGATTCTATGTTTCTATGATTTTATATCTAACAGCAGGTGAATAGTGTTTCAAACTGAGCAAATCTGACACCAAAATGTGGCACCTGCTTATAACAAAGAATACCAAGAGTAGATAATCTCATTATCCTTTTGGTCCAACATTTAAAATCACAACAATGTAAATTAAAAATCTTTGCAAAAGCCATGCTCAAGTTTGGTTAGGAATTATAGCTGGGGCCTGGAAATACTTACGTAATACTTACTTATGGCTGGTGGCCTCTATAGCAATGGTGGGATTAACACATTGAGCAAATCTATTTCTGGATTTAAAATCTGAAGGAGCTTCATCTGGGAAGGGGATCCATGCAATCAGGATGGAGGGGGACCAGGCACAAGTGGTGCAACATTTATACCACCGTGTATTTGGGCATGAGGTGGCTCAGTTTCTAGAAGTCACTGAGAAAGTTGTTCCCCCTATCAGGCACTGATGGAAATGAAGAGGTATAAAACCTATTTTTAAACAAGCATATAGATATTGCCTTTCCATGGCAAGTTGAGCAGCTAAACTTTCAGCAGGAATTTATGATAATAACTTGCCTTCACATATTCAGGTCTTTAAGTCTTCTCACTTGTCCCAGTGCAAATGAGGAGCGTTTCCAGGAGAGCAGATGGCATCAGGCTGGTGTAAGAGCAGCAGCAGCGAGGGAAGAATCAAATCCTCTCTTCATAATTCATTTGGAGAGGTGTTGCAGGATTTGCTCCAGTCTCGTGTCATGTTTCATTATCTCTGAGTCATTGAACATGATTCGGCAGAGGGGAAAAAGCGGGATGCAGGCATGGCCATGGCTTTCAGAGCTGGAACCTCAATGTCTGTGCCCTGTCATGGGGTTATGGGTGGAAGTGGGTGCAGAAGCAAATGTGACGTCAGCCCTGTGGCTTTGTGCTGGCACAGATGGAAATTGAACAGAAACTTTGTCCTTCATAGAAAACGACTGAAAGTTGTTTTGACAAAGGCTGAAAGTGTCTTCAAATAGGCATTTTGGAATTTTGGGCATTTTTGATAATGCAGAAAACTTGGTTTTAAAGCAATAAAAGTAGGAACGGAAAGCATTTAAAACTGAAAGTTAAGATTGGGAGGAGGGAAAAAGGCAGTAATTGAAGTAATTAAGAATTATAGAAGGAAAATAAAATAATGTCAGACAGTTTTTCCTATGGAAAAATTAGCTTCGTTCGTAAATGCACAAAAGACAAATCTGGATTTTTATTATGTAATTTTGTATTTTGTATTGTAAATGATGCTGCTGCTATATGTGCTGTACATTATTTCCTTGGCAGAAAGCTGGACAGTAATACAAGAAAAGCAGAAACTGACATTTTCAATAATCAGATTCATAACTGAGTAAAATTCTGTTTTTATGGACCAATATCACCTTGTTTCAG
This sequence comes from Tympanuchus pallidicinctus, assembly GCF_026119805.1. Lineage (NCBI taxonomy): Eukaryota > Metazoa > Chordata > Aves > Galliformes > Phasianidae > Tympanuchus > Tympanuchus pallidicinctus. The sequence goes on from NW_026294747.1 coordinate 64,616,307, forward strand.
TTTCAAAAATACAGAAAGAGAAGGCAAAGATCTTAGAGTCTGTTTACCTGCATTCTTATGTATGGTTTTAAACTGGGAGTTACAGCTCTGCCTGAGTTGGTGTAGTGGATCTTTACAGCACGTCATGGGAAAACGTGAAGTCATCTTTTTGTTACATTATAATGCTTTCCCTGTTTTAATCATTTGTGTTGACCAGATAGCAGACTTTGGTTTAGTGCAGCAAAATTTATCACAGCTAGAGTTCATAGCCTAAGCAGTATGGAGGCCCAAGCTCAGTAAAAGATTTCAGATTTTTTTTTTGTGGTCTATTTGAGACATTGATGTAGCCCTATAATTTGCAATTAATTGCATGATTATTAAAAGTGATCTGACTGAAGTGTATTATCCAGTAGGATCTGGGAGGTCACGGTGACTTTGCAGATTGCTTTTGAATTAAAAGATGCATCCGGAAAAAATGTCATCCCTCTAGAAATTACTTTTTTTTCTTCAGAAAAAATGTAAGTAATGTTGTTTTTTTCTCCCGCATTTCACTCAAGGTGGTGGTCAATGCCCTTGTGGGAGCCATCCCTTCCATCATGAACGTTCTGCTCGTCTGCCTCATCTTCTGGCTCATCTTTAGCATCATGGGAGTCAACCTGTTTGCTGGGAAGTTTGGGAAGTGCATTAATAAGACAGAAGGAGATATGCCTTTAGACTCTAAAATTATTAACAACATGAGTGACTGCATACTCTATAACGTTTCTGGCACATTTTACTGGACAAAAGTTAAGGTTAACTTTGATAACGTTGGCGCTGGGTACCTGGCTCTCCTGCAAGTGGTAAGTACAATGACCTGAAAGTAAAATCTGATGCACAAATGTTGCTTGTTCCCGTTGATATCATCACACCATAGGATCAGGTTAATCTCTGCAGTCTTCTTTTGCTCAGCCTTATTCATCAGGGGAATTCCTTTTCTCAAGTGAAAATTATTCATATATGGCATATTAATTTGGCCTAGAGATATTTATGGCAGCTTCTGGTTTTATTCTGAGTTTCTGGTGCATCACTAATGTAAGTCCTCTGGGAAGTGATTGAACTATTGAAGTGAATTAAATACTTTTTTTTTTTTTTTTTTTTTTCAATCCAGAGCAAAGTTCAGATCCAGAAACAAATAGTCTTGGTGCAGGAAGGACTGTTCACATGGGCAGAGTCCGCTGGCCTTCCTGAATCACTTGAACCTTCATTATTTCCTTGTCAGAAAAAAACAAACCTCCAGCACCTTCAGTTACTCAGCTGAAGTCACTGCACAAAGCTGGAGTTGCAGAGGAATCTTTCAGTGGTGTTTGAGAAGGACACCGGTGGCTCTCATTCTGGATACTCATCCTCATTTCCACCTGCTAAATATAATGAGTCAGCTTGAACTTAACTATGAAACATTGTGCTGATCAGACTGTTGGAACTCCAGAGACTCTGGTCTCTCTCCAAGACTGGAGAAAGCATATTAAAGAATCTTATTGAGGTTCAAAGCTGACTGCAGTATTTGATCTATAAAGACAACATGAGCCACTTTTATGACCTTTTTCAGCAGGAAATGTAGAACATGGATAAAGAGGTTATGTACACAGAGACTGAACGTGCTGTATGACAGCAGAGCCTAATGGATAAAGCCACAGGAGAGCCATCCTGTTGTCCATGCTCTGTCACTGGCCTGCTGTGTGATCTTAGGCAAATTGTTTTCCGTTTCAGTTCCATGCGGCCCTCATGTAAAGTGGTGATAATGATATTTATTTCTGTTGCTCCTAATTTTCTCTGAAGCCCAGTGATTGCAAGGAATGGATGAATGCTAGAAGTGCTGGCTATGTTGCATTTTATGCACCAAGAGTGAAACCAATATCTTGCTATATATCCTTGGACGTGGATGTTGCTGTTTTGAAGTGTCTGCGATGGTACTCATCACTTCACAGATAAAATCTTGCATGCTGGGTGCTCAGTCGCTCAGTTCAGTTGTCTTAGACATCCACCATCTGTCCTTCAAAGAATATGTGGACCTACCACAAGTCCCTTATCCTATCTTCTGCTTCTATTGTATCACCAAATGCAAATATTCTTTCTGCCAAATGTTTTTTTCCTCTATCATTGGCACGTGAAATATCTTCATGAAGTAGTTCTCTTTCTTCTAGAAATGATTATTATTATATACTTGCGTTTTCTGTTCTTGGTACACATACACTTGAGTGTGTGATTTTTTGACCCCTGTCAATGGAGACTTTGCATTCATGCTCTCTGGAAAGCAGCAGGGTTGGAATGGCATAGCCATTTAGGGTTCTTTTCATGTCATAAAGTTGAACTGAGAGCAAGCACTTTTATCTTTTGCATGTAATTATGATATTCAGCTCACTCGTGCAGGGTAGATTAACTCACTTTGAACAGCTTTAATTAGATTTTCCGTTCTATATAGTGATTTCTTTGTCTTCTACTTTGACACCTAATCTAGCTGAGCAAAAATTTCCAGGTTTAAAATACTGTGCCTCACCTGAAGCTTATCTCCTCCATGACTGCATTCCAGATGCTCATTTTTTTTGGTGAAATAAAAATGCATCAGAAGATACACCTTATATATATACCTTGTATATATATATATATACAGATATATATATATTTCTTTTTTCCTAAAGAATCCTAGAAATAAGGAGACATTCAGACTTCTCTCTACTAGTCAAGTTCATGAGACCTGACTCTAAGTAAATATAATGAACACAGACCTGAGCAGCTTCCATCAGATATGCACTGAAATTCTAGATAGTGTCTCATCCCTGGAGGTGTTCAGGGCCATGATGGATGGTGCTCTGGGAAACGTGATCTATTGCCTGATGCAGTCTTTGGCACCTCTGCCCACGCCTGAGGGTTAGAACTAGATGAACGTAATTGGTCATAAGTTGGAGCTCAACACATTAGGAATGTGTTATTATTATCAAAGGAATAGCCTGGTACTGCTGTTTTTCAACAGAAGTTGGACTTGCTGGCCCTGCACGTTTTTTTCAAACCTATGATCTTATACTGGGTAGCAGAGAAGTAGAGTTTCCACTTAATCATAGAATCATAGAATGGCTTGGGTTGGAGGGGACATCATTAAGGTCACCTGGTTCCAACTCCTTGGCTATAGGCAGGGACACCTCCCTCTAGACCAGGTTGCTCATAGCCCCATCCACTCTGGCCTTGAATGCTTCCAAGGAGGGGACATCCACAACCTCTCTGGCCAACCTGTTCCAGTGTCTCACCAAGTAAACAGTACAGAATTTCTTTCTAATATGTAGTCCAGCCCTCTGATCATCTTCATGGCTCTCCTCTGGACCTGCTCCTACAGCTCCATGTCCTTCCTGTGTTGGGGGCTCCAGAACTGGGCACTGTACTCCAGGTGGGGTATCACAAGGGCAGAGTTTAGGGCCAGAATCACTTTCCTCGACCTGCTGGTCACACTTCTCTTGATGCAACCCAGGATACGGTTGGCCTTCTGGGCTGCAAGCACACAGTGCAGACTCATGCTGAGTCCTTCGTCAACTGACACTCCCAAATCCTTCTCTTCAGGGCTGTTCTCAAGCCATTCTCTGCCCAATATGTATCTGTACTTGGGATTGCCCTGACCCTGGTGCAGGACCTTGCGCTTGGCCTTGTTGAGCTTCATGAGGTTGGAATGGGTCTGTCTCTCAAGGCTGTTCAGGTCTCTCTGGATGGCATCCCTTCCCTCTAGCTTGGTGTTGTCTGCAGACTTGCTGTAAGTGCAGATGTACAGAAGTACAGAAAGTAAGTGCCAGAACAGTTTGCTGAACAGAAACTTGCAGAAGTACAAAAGAAGTGCCATAGCCATGGAGTCTGTGCAGGCTGGACAAGCTCATTATGGCAGGGAGAGAAGGAGTCTTAAAACCTTGCTCGGCTTCTATGGCAGATGCTGGCTCCTTCCTCCAGGAGAAAGAGCAGGAGCCAGATGCCATTAGGGTATTGATTTTTACTTTTGTCGTGCACCTGGAGCTCTTCTGTCTGCTGCTAACGACAGGCTTAGACAATAAAGTGTAAAGATGACACCCACAGAAAATGGGCCCAAACATCTGGATCTCTTTTGCCAGACTCCAGCCCAGGAGTGTCAGTTACAGGCACTTCTTGCCAAATATGCTCCATATGAGCTCACATTTCATGGGCAAACTGTTGTAGGAATTGCAGGGGATCAGTTAACAGTGCAGCTCTCCTAAAAGAACAGATACGTGCTGTGTCTTTGTGTGTGCTGAGACACTGTGTAGTAATGATGAGATAAGCATTTTGGTTACCACCCTCAGGGATGCAAAATATGAGCTTTTAAGTGGGGCTTGTCTCTTGAGTGTTGACATTTTCAGCTTCTTTAAATGACTCTGAATTACCCTTGGATGCCTGGATATATGTTTGAAAATCCAAATGGAAATATGTGAAACAAATTCAGTCTGCCTGACGTTCTGTCTTCACTTCTACAGCACGTTTGAAAGAAATGAAAAGCTGCTACTACAGCACCCTTAAGGCTTTCTGCTATCTAGAGGCAAACTTGCTGATAATGCCATTGACAAGTTCACGAAACTTTTTCCAAACAGCATTTGCTCTTTTCCTACCTCATTGAGGATCAGTGCTGTTTTGAAGATGCCTTAACTAATACCACTGAAGTGGTCATTCCAGTTTTAAGTTTCTCAGGCTCACTGAAGACTGTCTCACAACAGATGACTAAAGTAAGATGTAGTCTTACTCTACAAGTAAGGGAAGTATCTTATTCATGGAGAGAGGAAAAGATCTTGTTCTTGGATGGGAACAGACTTACATCAATCAGATCCTACTACTCTTTGTCACTCTGGGTCTCCAGATAGAGAATAAAATACGATGGGAGCACTCTGAGACCAGTACACCAACCAGGAGCTGTAGAGTTAAATCAGTCCTTCAGGCAGATGGGAAGTCATGACTGAGCTGGTAAATCAGCTACAGAATGATCACAAGATAGCGGGAGGTGTCTAAGTTTACCAGGTTACATGATCTTTTGTGCTTTGCTAAACAACATGCTGCGTTTTACCGTCACTGTAGCTGAAAAATGCTCAAAAGATCAGTGTACTTTTGAACAAACCTTATTTTGGTACAACCATAAAGGTTTCTCTGTGTATCCAAAGATCGGAAGCAAGCAGCAGTTCCACAAGTGCTCTCAAAGTGAGCAGAGCCCAGCAGCCATGCAAATGTCTTGGATACTCTGGTGTGTCCAGTGCTCAATAGTGCCCTCCTCATCAGCAAAATAAATGTGAGATGAATATTTTGTATAAAATTGAACGGAATGAAAAAAAAAAAAAAAGAAAGAAAAGAGAATAGAGTTGGTGCAGCCATCCTGAATACGTGTAATTTGGCTGTAGTGTTGGCATCTCTCTTAGCTTTCAGAAGTGTCTGCCAACAGTGAGAATGCTTGAAGAAGCATTTCAAAAATGTGAGGACCAATATTTCTGTCTTCTAAACCAGTTGTTTTTATTGCAGTATTGCAGCCTTTTTCTAGAATAAAAGAAAAAAAATATATTGTTTCCCCAGGCAAATTTGAAAGCTTGATTTATTTTAAGGTACTGTTTGGTTTTGCAATGGTTTAAGGGCATCCAGTGCCGTCCCACCTCTCCTCCTCCCCACTCATTTTCTGCATTGCAGCTTCAACCATCAGTCAAATAACAGAACGTAATCCCATCCCAGGATTGTATCTGTAGATAATCTCATCACATGACTGTTTCAGTAAAAATGGTGCTTCTCTGGATAGCTTCCAGGCAGGATAATATCACAAACACTCCCATGAAGATTTTGTCACTTCCTTATCCGGAGTGTAAGTGGTTACTAATTCCAGATAATTTCTTTTCCCAGTGCTATATTTCTTTAATTCTCAGTACTTCTTACCCTCTGCAGATGAAATGCCCAGGGAAGCTTTCCAGAAGCCTGGGAGATTTTTTCTTCTCCTCCTTCTGGACTACTGGGAAAAAGCAGAAAATTGCTGCTCTTCATTCTCTTAATATTTATTTTCATCAGGTCATTTCATCATCTGTTTTCATTGCAAACTTACAATTGTCTCTTGCTTCTGTGGTACATGTCGAGGGGCAAAATAGCTCCTCCAGAGGAAACATTCCCTCACAAGTGGGAGAAAAGCATAGACTAAGATCATATCATTTTGTGCCATGAGCAAAAGGATTTCTCATTGCATCCCATCCACTCTTCCTGAAGAGCAATTTGAGCTTGAAATTGCAAGTGACTGTGATGACACCAGGAAATCATTCAGCAGATTAGAGAGAGAACAGTGAAAAAGGAAAATATTAGAACAGTTAAAGAAGATCAATGTGTCATGTTTAAAGAAATAACAGCTGATTATTCCTGTACATACATTACATCTGAGGTGTGTTCTAATACACTGTGACACAGCACAGATTTTCCAAAGAGTTCTGATTCAGGAGGTTCATCTTTTTTTATTCGGTAGATGGAAACAAACGTACTCTCTCATACGTTATTTTATATATTCTTTCTTGAGGAATAAACATGGTTGACCTCAGGTACGTTTTCCTTTGAATTGGTAGTGTTCAGTGGAAAAGGGAATAGCAGCATTACCTCCAGGATTTAATTTAATAACAGAGTGGATAGTGGAGCGTTTCTAAAACCACTGGATATATCCAGCTCAGCACAAATGGCTGGGTTTCTGCTGGGAATTCCTGCCTAAATTCCATATAACGTTATCTGGAATTGCATGCCTGCACAACATGGAGAAAATTCAACCTACGTGTCAGTAGGATTTAAAAAAATATTGGGTGTGGGTCATGCATGCTAGTGTAAATCCAATTAAATCAGTACATCTAAAAGTGCCTCGTTATCTACTCACTGATTTTATATGCAGTATAAGTCTAAGTAGGTCAGAAGTCAAATGAGAAACAACCCCAGCAGACAATTATAAAGGTAATGTGGCTTAGACCAGAGCCAGACTGAAGCCAGATATGTTTGGTATCAGTCTGTGTCTAATGAGAGGCAAATATTGACAGCAAAGAGCCATGCTTTTGCTACGGAATAACTAAAATCACTTGTGTTTCTTCTAGGACCTGACACACCTCTGTTTTTATTACGGGCTTCAGTAAGGAGGCTGTCCTTGTTTAAATCTTACGTATTTTTTTAATAATTAAAAAACCTGATTTTTATTTTCATATTTTAAAAAAGGCATACCTGAATTGTGAAGCAGGCTGATTGTCCTTGGCCAGGCTCACACCAGGTGCCAATTGCCCTTGTGACTTTCAAGCCAGCAATGATTCATGCAACTCCATAGGCTTTGACGTTACCTCAATTTACACTGTTTATATGCCCTTTTTTAAGAGGGCAGAATCCAAGATTCAGTGGGACCCCAAAATGTACCCAATGCTTGTCAGTCTGAATGAGTGTTAGAGATGGAATCCACCTTCCCTGGCCTGAGACCTGTGTGATACAGGCACTCTGAGTTGCCCTATGGAGTCCTGCTTCTTGCTGGTTTGAGCTTGTTAAAGTATAAAGAAGTTCCTGCTCAGCTTCAGAAGACTTAATTGCCATGTTCCCCACTTCCATTAAAAGCCTCTGTTCTAGCCCTATAATTGCATAATATATCATGTTCTTATATATGATTTTAAATGACTAACTGAGCATCAACTGATGGATACACTTTACTTTAAAGGAGAAGCAATTCATTAGTTATGAAGAACATACATACTCAACTCTGTGTTTTGGAAAGTCATCACAATGATGATACCATCATTTCCAGATATGCTAATTTAATATGCTCAATTATGTATTTTGTGGTTTCTTTTCAGGCCACATTTAAAGGGTGGATGGATATTATGTATGCAGCAGTGGATTCACGAGAGGTAGGTCACAACAGTGAAAGAGATTATTTCCTTTTCCATTGACATTTGCCACATTCAGGATGTTTAACAACAGCAGCAAAAATACACGCAGGCTGCCAGTTCTATTTTACTCTGCTTGAGCCTATTGCAGACCTTCATTTTTTGCAGGTGGCACTGAAGTCTCATGACCCTGAAATTAAATCAAATGCAGCCCACAGATTTATTCAATTAATTCATCCGTTTGTCCTGGAAAACTCCCAGCACAGAGAGGCATCTCCAGAGTGAGGCTGAATCTACCAAAAAACCTAAATTGTCTATTCTGTTTCTTCCACTCTCCCCATTGACTGCCGTATTTGCCATGAATTGAATTTTTAATTACAGGAACCTCTTGAGAAGCACTGGGATTTTTTAAGTTTTGGTATTTGTTTTTAATGGAAGGAGGCATTGTCTCCTTTCCCTCTTTTAATTAATTTAAGGCACGAGATTACACTTACTGTTGAATGTTGAGATAAGTACTCATGAATGAGATTTAGTCAGGTTGAATTGACCAACAGGGAATCAAGCCTTGAAGGGAAGGACAAATGTTGAAAAAACCTCATGGCATTAACAGAGGATCACTTTTGCATGATGTTGATTTACGCACGAAAAAGATTTGGAAAGCCAGAGCCACTCATAGTGCCACTGGGCTCCTTTGAAACACCCTGATTTTTTCCTTTCTCCATTTATCTGAGATGGATAAGCTGATGGTAACCCAGAACTCTGTGAATTTCAGACTCCAGGACTGTGCTACAGGTTTTTTGGATACTGTTCTTCCTTGGAAAAATTCTTGCTGAGATCAGCACTGTTATCAAAATGGTTTGCATATTGATGTCTCTATTAAGAAGATACAATTCTAAACACATTCACTCTAAATCCAGTGTTTTTCAGTGGCATCTAATTTTGCTGTGATCCTACTTTTGTTTCTTTCCAAGTGCCATTAGTTCATATAAGATGAGGGATAATCAGAAGATCGATTCTTTTCCCCTCTGTGTTCAAACTGAGAACATTTTATAGGATTTATTCTGAAGTTGCACTATTTGAGGCAGAGTGATTGCTGTTGACAGTATTATAAAATAGAGCTGAATTAAACATGCCATTTCAGATACCAGAGAGCGCTGACTCTGCTAGTGGGAGTTGCATTGTTTTTCCTCTTTCATAATCTTTGTTGCTGATGGATAGTTTTCTTTGGACCGCATTAATATTTTGATTTGTGCAGATCTGGTGTCATTTTCATGTTTTCCCTTCTCCCTCTGCAGTGTGAGGAGCAGCCTGAATGGGAATGTAATTTATACATGTACCTGTACTTTGTGATTTTCATCATCTTCGGGTCTTTCTTCACACTGAACCTCTTCATTGGTGTAATCATAGACAATTTCAACCAACAGAAGAAAAAGATAAGTATTGAATATGCTGCACATCATCTTGTGATCACTGCTGAGACAAGGCCAAGAGATCGATTTATAAGCAGCAGCTTTGCCACATTATCCACATGATTAACATTAGCACAACTATTCTGTGAGAATTCTACAAAATCAGAATTGTAGCAGCCCCTCATCTCCCCCCAGCAGAAGAAAATACAGCCCTGGATTTTGGATGGAGGCAGTGGGGCTGTTTTCATTGGAAATAACAGTGTTTTTCTCATCCTATACTTAGGTGGCCAGGACATCTTTATGACAGAAGAACAGAAAAAGTATTATAATGCAATGAAAAAGTTGGGATCTAAGAAACCTCAAAAGCCAATCCCAAGACCACTGGTAAGAATGGCATAATTCAGTTGAATAACGTGTAATAGAGATTTATTTAATAGAATAAATGCTATCCCACTTCCCAGATGAAAGCCACTTTTCTTCTACATTTTATGATTTTTGACGGTATTTGCAATCCTACTTTCCTGTGTAGTATAGAATTTCCACTGTTCTGCTGTATTGACTAAAAATCCAATTTACATATGCAGTCATTCCAGTGGCCACATGTCTGCACTGAATGAATTCATGGCCTCAATCCAGTGTCTTTTTTCAGTAGTTTCAAGAATCACTAGGCGTAAATGGGTTTGAAAACTCTATCATCCAACTATCCATCATCATCTTCTTGTTTCTGAAGTGCTGGTATATAGCCTATTTTCCACTGCTTCCTGATGAATCACAAAATCATGTCATCATTTTGACATGGTTCAAATCTCCTAACTAACAATTCTTTTCTTTCCTCCAGAACAAATACCAAGGTTTTATTTTTGATGTTGTCTCAAAACAAGCCTTTGATGTCTCCATCATGATTCTCATCTGCCTTAACATGGTTACCATGATGGTCGAAACAGATGATCAAAGTCAGGAAAAAGTGAACATTCTCCACAAAATCAATATGCTTTTTGTTGCCATCTTCACTGGGGAGTGCATTTTCAAAATGCTGGCACTACGACACTACTACTTCACCAATGGTTGGAACATCTTTGACTTTGTCGTCGTGATTCTTTCTATCGTAGGTAGGTGAATCTGAATGGCAGAGAAGCACTTGTAGGTGAATCTGAATGGCAGAGAAGCACTTAAACACACTTAAACTTAAAAGGTGAATGTAAGCTTAATTAGAGAGAGTTGAAAGATTTGTGGGGAAAAAAAATCATTCAGAGAACTGGATTCTAAGAAGTGATTTTTAATATTTAAATACACTCAAACACTCTGACAGCAGTGATGAAGATAACAGATGTCGTTGTATCATACTACAGTACTGATTTCAATGGGCATAAACATAAAACATGGTCCAGAACCAGCAGCATACACTTCAGCCATAACAGTCTAAGTCAGAGAAGTAAAAAAGCCACATGAAAAGGGCACATGGAAACTGCTATTATTTTGATATTCACCTTTTATTACATAAGTGTGAAAAAGTTCTTCAGGTGAGCTGTGGGTAGGCGCAGTGAATTTGGCTGCTCTCAGCTCTGTGAATGTATAGGGAACATCACTGTCACACAGCTGTTATCAGAGCCTTCATGCTGTGGGCATGTCCATGGCAGCCACTTAAGCAGAGCCATTGTGTTGCCCATAGCTGTGTCCCATGATCTACCAGGTTGTTTCAGTGTCGGAGGAGTTGGGCCATGCCAAAAAAGCCTCTCCCAAGTAGGGGATGAGATGGCATGAGCTGGCCATGTCTCACTGTATCTGGAGACTGCTGACAGTAGACAATCTGGCCTCTGCAGGGAAGAGAGTTCAGTCACAGGAATGCAAGCTTATTTTTTGCTAGAGTAGCCTTAGCCCTTAGTTCTTTCCCAGCTCATCAGGGAGACTAGAAAAACTAATGAGCAAGCAACCAAGCCAGTGTTCAGTAGGAATTTGCAGGAATTTTGGTTATTGCTCATGAAAACAGACCCAGCACACAGTGTTGAATCACAGAACTTGTTGACTTGCTAACATCTTGCTAACAAAAATATTTTCAAATCAGAAAACTCTTGACCAGCTGTACTCCAGATAAATGGCTCATGACCAAAAGCTGCAGATAGTTGTGTCCTGTCTGACCTGATTCTGGTTTCTCATTCCCAATAGTTGACTTTTCCCTTTATAAAACTGTAACTACCATTGACACCTTTGCTCAGTGTCTCAACAAAATTTGCATGGATTAAGAGACTGTGAAAATGCTAATGATAATGCCATTCCCTTTATCTTAGGTCTTCCAGTTTGCAGAATTTTTCATTGATTTTTTTCCGTAATCCTCATCGATTTCTTTAGAGGGAATCAGGGATTATTTCCAAGGTAATAACTTGCTGTTTGTCTTTTCTTTTCAAGGCACCGTACTTTCTGACATCATTCAGAAATACTTTTTCTCTCCCACACTCTTCAGAGTCATTCGCTTGGCTCGAATTGGCCGGATCCTAAGACTCATCCGGGGAGCCAAAGGAATTCGAACTCTCCTTTTTGCCTTAATGATGTCCCTACCTGCTCTGTTCAACATTGGCCTCCTGCTTTTTCTGGTCATGTTCATTTATGCCATTTTTGGCATGGCTAACTTTGCCTATGTTAAGAAGGAGTATGGGATTGATGACATGTTCAACTTCCAAACTTTTGCTAACAGCATGCTCTGTCTCTTCCAAATCACAACGTCAGCTGGCTGGGATGGTCTTCTCAATCCTATTTTGAACACTGGACCACCATATTGCGACCCAAACCTTCCAAATGCAAATGGTTCAAAGGGAGACTGTGGAAGTCCTGCTGTAGGGATTTTATTCTTTGTTACTTATATCATTATATCATTTCTCATTGTTGTAAACATGTATATAGCCATTATTTTAGAGAACTTCAGTGTAGCCACTGAGGAAAGTACAGAGCCTCTAAGTGAGGATGATTTTGATATGTTCTATGAAATCTGGGAGAAGTTTGACCCTGAAGCCACTCAGTTTATTGAGTATTCTGCACTTTCAGACTTTGCAGATGCACTGTCAGAACCTTTGCGCATAGCAAAACCAAACAAAATCAAACTCATAGCAATGGACCTGCCCATGGTCAGTGGAGATAGGATCCATTGCTTGGATATTTTGTTTGCTTTTACAAAAAGGGTGCTAGGAGAATCTGGGGAGATGGATGCCCTTAAAATACAAATGGAAGAAAAGTTCATGGCGGCGAATCCATCCAAGATCTCTTACGAACCAATAACAACAACTCTCAGACGGAAACAAGAAGAGGTCTCAGCCATCGTCATCCAGCGCGCCTACAGGAGACATTTGTTTCGGCGCTCAATGAAGCAGGCGTCTTACTTGTACCGACACAGAACTTTTGATGGCAGCATCCTCGAGGACGATGCACCCGAGAAGGAGGGTCTCATTGCATTCATGATGAACGAAAACTACGGCAGGCCAATAGACAAATCAGAAACCCTGTCCTCCACGTCCTTCCCTCCGTCCTACGACAGCGTTACCAGAGGTACAAGCGAGAATCTCCAGCTGAAGTTGACAGACTCGAGCAAAAGTGATGAGGCCATAGACTGTTTGCTCTCACCAGACAGAGATAAAGAATCAATTGTTTAAATGTCTGTTTAGAATGCTTTAAAATATTGTTTACAGAATGTAATGCTGTAACTACACAACAATTGAAGCAGCCTTTTTATTAAACATTAGTTGCGAAAGAAACAGTGGAGTTTTTACCCTTAACTACAGGAGTCTAATAAGTCATATAACCTCTGACCCTGCTCTTTTTGACTTGGCTCAATATTTATATTTATATATGCACAGGAAGAATCTCGGCAGGGTCATGGCTGTTATATCAATGGTGTGAATAGGAATATGCTAGACTGTAAAACAGTAAACACAGTGTATATCTATCCACAGATAAAGCCTGGCTGTATACATTCATTTAAGGTCTTATTCATATTAGTGTGTTTACTTATGGCAATGTATGACCTTGCATTCTAAAAAGAAAAAAAATATATCACAGCTGCTGTAGCAAAATGTAACACTTACTGTATATGTTGTGAATGGTCTTTCATAAATTTATTATATTTGATATTTTTTTACTTAAAAGAGTCTCTGTTTCCATGGAGATTAATGATCCTTACACTCTTCATGATGAACTCTGAGTCGAGATAATAGGAATTTGCGGGATTCTGGTTGTTTGAAGAGGAAAGTTGTTGCAAAGTAAACCATCCAGTTAGCAACATTTAACTTTATTACACTCAGCCCTTCCCGCTGGGACTTGCAACTGCTGATCAGCAGGAACAGAAAAAGAAAGAAAGGAAAAAAAACAAAAAACAAACAAAAAAAAAAAACAGAGAAGGAAATGATGACAAAAATCATAAGAGAAATTGCTTGTTTTATCCTTCAGGAACCCAGAGAATAATGGATTCTGTTTGTAAACCTGTTAATAAAAGCACTAATTTTTTAGTTTGTTTCAAGAATCTGCTTTGAATACTGCAATCAAACTTGCCATAGAAGTAGTGCATCACTTGTATGTAGTGCTCAAGGCACCGTCTATGCTGGCAGAGTTAAGAGCATGGGATAGGCTATGTTTTCCCAGGAACACTGAGCTAAGCAGCCTTTTTGGAAACTCTGTGCATCAATATTACTCCAAAAATAGTATTATTAATCATAACAACACTGATTGGGTCATGAGGAATGGCTGCAGCAGTGTGTTCAATAAGGTTGGAGGGGAATCGCCCCTGGATCTGTGTGTAACCTCTAAGGTTTTGAATCCTTTCTTCTCAGCGTTCATCTTTCATTTTATCAGATGGTACAGATGACTGGGGAAGGACAAGAAATACAGGAACCAATGATAAGAGTCCACTAGAAAATAGGAACATCCTCATTCCTGCAGGCAAAGGAATATTTACAGCTGATGCATCCATCAGCTTCAGGCCAAAGAAATGACAACAGAATGGAAGGTGGATGCGTGGCTGTAGAAAAGTATTAGAGGTTTTATGTGCTAACATAGCTTATTATTTATTATTAAACTTTCAGCTGTGATAGAATTTTAAAAAGTATCTATGGAATATAGAGACAATTCTGTCATTGCAGACAGGTTCTTTCTTTTTCACCTTCAGACTGATTGTACTTGGTTTGGTTGAACTTTGTGAAAAATCTTGAGATTTCTGTAATGAGCCATTGCACTTTAAGGAAGAGTAATTGTGCTTTTCACCTCGGAAAAGCAAAGATATCAAGAATGTATTTAAGGTGTATTGTGATTGACATTTAGTTACATCCCAGGTTGTAAAGGTGTCAAAATCCACATGGGGTTGGCAACGAGAATTAAAGCAACATGTTACAGCAAATTTTGTCTATGGCCATTGTTATCTGTCCTCTAAACAAGTCAAAATGTGTAAAGACAACGTGTCAAGAGGATGACTGTGTATCTGTAAATATGGGCTAATTATTCTCTCCATTCATTGAGAGGTGTCTCAGGCATTCATTTGACAGTGGGCTATTGGATAATGCAGAGGATTTGCCAGCAGGATTCCTGATTCTTGCTACGTGATTTTTAGGCAAATAATTGAACCTATCTGTGCCTCAGTTTACCCATCTGTAAAATGGGGGTAATAATACTTACCTACCTCACAGGGGTGTTGTCAGACTTTCTGGTTGCAAAGTGCTATAAGGGAATGAAACGTATTCTATAAGTATTATAATAATCATGCTCTCTTGCCCTTTTAACCCCATGTCTATGGTGTATAACATAGGGCTGTTCCTCTGGAGATTTTGTTGCCTTTAAATCTTGTATGTAATTAGATTCTAACCTAAGGGAACTACTCTTCGTTCCTTAAAGTGAAAACACTCTTTATTCTTTCCTCCCTCCTCACCATCCTTTCCCCTCACTCCCCTCCTCCCCCAGAAAAGAAAATTGCTCAAGGCTTCTCAAATTAGAGAAACTTTATACAGATTCCCTGTGTATTTATGCTGTAATCTTATTCTGACTGTACATATCACCCAGAAAGAGTATGCGATTTTTATATTTATATGCATACACACACACACACGTATACCCATACCTATATAAGTATATTGTGAGTTTGTAGAGTGACTGACACTCAGAGGACATGACTTACTGATTAAAATGTTTTGTTCTCAGTGGGATTTATCGATCATTAGAAATGAGCTGCTGCCTATAATGAAACTGTTTAATTAGGAAATAGTACATGCATTACCTGGTGAACAAGCATTTATTGGCTAACAACTGGTAAAATTATTTTCCTTTCAAAGCTTCAGAATAAAAAAAAAAAAAAAAAAAAAAAAGAAGGAAAAAAGCTAAGAATTAAGAGGATTTCTTATCTGATTTTTATCATTCAATATACAATATTCAAAACAAACAACAAAAAAGTCAACCTGCACATAGCAATGCTGTGTTGATCACTGTTTTACAAATATTTTAATTATTTGCAACTTATATTCAACTTGTATTCTTAATAAGAGTGTGGCCCTGTGATGAATGGGATGCAATGCAAAGATAAGCTGGCAACTGGTCATATGAGAGAAGAGCTCTTCCTTGGGTCATTTCACTCATGCGTTGAACATTTCATTGCCATTGCTGTGAGACCCTGTAGTAACACTGCAATATAACTGGTTCTGGTTTTTACCCAAAATCTGTTAAAAAATAATTGTCGATTCAAAAAATACATATGAAATTAGGTCTTAACTATAGGTGTTTACAGTGCGACTTTATTAGAAAAAAAATGAATTGTAAATTATTTTCAAAAGCTTTGTAACAGGAAGATTGCTTTTCCATTGGGTTTTCAATTTTGTTGAACATTTATTTAAGGCTGAAAGAGAATGGTATCTTTGTATGGTATGCAGAACTCCCCTCCAAAACTTCAGATAGCCTCACTTGCAGGTTTTTATTAATGGAGATGCCAATTTGTACTCAGCAATGATATGTCCTCCCAGTACAGTGACTTAGTTAAAGACACTGACTTAATAGTTGGCCCACACTGTCTATAAGCATGAGTGCTACCATTTTTTATGTTGATTTGTTCAATAAAGGCTACCACGTGATTCACTCAAGCTACAAAAAGAGCAAGGAAAATATCAGCCAATATCATAGGACATATTAAGCTGTTTGTACCTGGAAAAAAAAAAAATCAAGTTTATTATGTTTCTTTGTTAAATAAATAAGGATAACAAATATTTTCTGTGTCAATTTTTTGTTATTTTTTATTATTTGTTATTTTATTTATGTGACTTCTCTTGCACCTTCAGCACCTTTGTTTGGGAAATGCATGGTGACTTCTGTTAGTCAGTGAATACCTCTCCAGTTCATCTTGCACAGTAAGGCTGCTACAGGGTGTTAAAGGCTTGAGCCAAAGCTCGTTGATATTCATGGAGAATTTTGGGGTAAGAAAATAATCAATTTACTTAATGGTAGTATTGATTTACATCTACTTTAGTTACACAGATTTGGCCTTTGTTTGTTATTATTCTATTGGTTATATACTAAAATGGCCACTAAACAAAGGGCAACGTCCTTCCCAGATCTTGACTTCCTCAGACCTGGGAGGAATGTCAAGGGGGACAAGTGACCACCCTTGGAGCTCTTCCCCTAGCTCCTAGAATCATAGAATCACAGAATCATTATGGTTAGAAAAGATCGCTGAGATCTCCAATCCCAACCCATCCCACTGTGCCTGCTGCCCATGTCCTGAGTGCCACATCTCCACAGTTCTGGAACGCATTTGGCGTGACCCCACCACATCCCTGGGCAACCTGTGTCAGTGCATTACTACTCATTCTGAGGAGAAATTTTTCCTAAAACTTGAAAACTTGAAATTTCCAACTTGAAATGTTCCATCCTGAAGATATCCAAACTGTGATCTTTTCAGCACTGAGGGAGTCAGCTTTATCTCTGCGTTATCTCTGTGCACCATCTTAGTTACCCTGTTTCAATGATCTGAATTCTGTTTAATCAGGGAAAGTTTTGCAGTCACATAAAAACAGAAGAAAACTGAGGTGGTTTAAACTGAAGTGAAAGAGCCCAATCAGTCCTCTGAATTAATTTAATACAGTGTTTATAGCGATGTTTTACATTAACCTGGGACAGAGTGACCTGTGGGAAAGGCTTTCGGTTCTTTTAAGTAAACATTTAAGAGAATGTGTCATGTAATAATATCACTTCTGAGTAATCGTGTATAGAATAAATCCGGTTGAAATTTTTTCAGCAATGTACTTTTTGTTGGAAGGTGCCACTTATTGAAATAAAAACCTTCCACAGAGATATGTCAGGTTGACAAGGAAATTCCTTTTTATAATTTGTCATCAGAGTTCCCACAGAAAGAACATTCAGAGTATAATCCCTACTGTGATGATTTCCATTGGTAGATTGTTACCAGAACCACTTAGCTTCTCTGTATGTGCTCCCATCATTGTGCTAGGGGCTGGTTTGGGTTATGGGACCCTCCTCCTTTTCATGCAGGACTTGGGGAAATTTCTAAGGGGTTCAGATGTTTCCTTTTTCAAGATGAAATTTCATAGAAACCTTTTTTTTTGTTTGTTTCTACCACAGTGATTCCTTATTTTTCAAACCTAACAAGGAACATAGAGGACAGGCTCCACACTTACTTCCAATTTTTACAGTGTTGAATTTGTTAGTTTTTTCCTTCCTTCCTTCCTTCCTTCCTTCCTTCCTTCCTTCCTTCCTTCCTTCCTTCCTTCCTTCCTTCCTTCCTTCCTTCCTTCCTTCCTTCCTTCCTTCCTTCCTTCCTTCCTTCCTTCCTTCCTTTTTAATTTAGAGTGCATGGTTGTTTTTGTTGCTGTTATTTTTAATAAAGTTGTGTTGATTGTCACATTCTCAGGTCTACTAAATCAAACCTATTTGAAATCTGTGAAAGGGAAAGGGAAAGGGAAAAGGAAAGGGAAAGGGAAAGGGAAAGGGAAAGGGAAAGGGAAAGGGAAAGGGAAAGGGAAAGGGAAAGGGAAAGGGAAAGGAGAGGAGGGAAGGGAAGGGAAAGGGAAAGGGAAAGAAAAAAAGAAAAAGAGAAAAAGAAAAAGAAAAAGAAAAAGAAAAAGAAAAAGAAAAAGAAAAAGAAAAAGAAAAAGAAAAAGAAAAAGAAAAAGAAAAAGAAAAAGAAAAAGAAAAAGAAAAAGAAAAAAAGAAAAAGAAAAGAAAAAGAAAAAGAAAAGAAAAAGAAAAAGAAAAAGAAAAAGAAAAAGAAAAAGAAAAAGAAAAAGAAAAAGAAAAAGAAAAAGAAAAAGAAGAAAAAGAAAAATAGCCCATTAAGCTGTAAATGATATGGCTGCTTGTGCTTGCCACTTCTTCCAGCTAGCAGTGAAAGACAGGCCTCACCGGGTGAAGAACAAACATGGAAATCCTTCTGAATGTTTACATATTGCAAAGAAATAGCACCCATGTCAAAGGGAAAGCATGTGAAAGCAAATAGGTCAAGGGGAATAGCTATTGGCAGCAAGCAAAAAAATGCTTCAGAGTCAAACGTCACTGATAACCCCGTGAGGACTGGAGGTGTTGGACTGTGGCAAAGGCACGGTTTTGTCAGCACCTCCACACGAGCTATTTTAGCAATCTGACAAGCCTCTGAGCGACTCCTGGGCTGGGCGCTCATGCTACAGCAAAGTTTCAGAGGCAGCTTCCATGCTGGCCAGATCTCAGTGGTCACCCTGCTTGTTGGTGGGCCATGAGGTTGTGCAAAACCATGGCATTAAATGGTCTTTGTGCCTTGGAAATTAACAGTAATGAGTGCCACACAGTAGAGAGCCAGTACTCAAATGTCACTGGAATGCCTTAAAATGTGAGGTTTTTACTTAAAAGGAGAATTTTTGGATTTTTTTTCACCAAAACTTCAAGGGTATATGCTACACCCAGTCCTGGGCCACCCAGTACAAGAGAGAGATGGACATTCTGGAAGGACTCCAACACAGGGTCACTGGGATGATCAGCAGACTGGAACACTTCTCCTGGGAGTAGAAGCTGAGAGAGCAGGGACAGTTCCATCTGGAGAAGAGGAGTCTCAGAGACATCTCATCGATGTCCATAAATACCTGAAGGGAGAGTGCAAGGAGGACAGGACAGAGCCAGGCTCCTGTCAGTGGTGCCCAGTGCCAGGACAGAGGCAGTGGGCACAAACTGGAGCACAGGAGGTTACCCTGAACACCAGGCAGCTGTGCAGGCGATGCACCCTGGCACAAGGACCCAGAAGCCATGGGCTCTCCTTCTTGGAGATATCCAGGAGCTGCCAGGATGTGGGGCTTGGCACCCTGCTCTGGGTGGCCCTGGTGGAGCAGTGTGGGACCAGAGGCACCCAGAGCTCTTGCCACCTTCAGCCAGTCAGAGATTCTCTGGCCATGTTTTCAAGCTTTCTGCTTGTCTACCAAATATGCTAGGAAAAAAAATTAAGGGCTTTAAGGCAAAAAGAGCAAAGATCGAGCAAGTAAAGATAAAATCATGCAAAGTGGCCCTGCAAGGAGTTAAAATTCTGCCCTCTGCTAAAAGGTGACTTGAAGTGCATACCTCTGTTTTCAAAAGTCAGTGTTTTCTGTGAAATCCTGGTCACACTAAAACCTAAGGGAATTGAGCAATTACCCTTAAGGGAATCAGGTTTCTAACAGTTTTTTTTTGTTTTGTTTTGTTTTTTTCCCCAAAAGGTTGTTTCAGTTGCTCACATTTGTCTTAATTTCTAATCTCTTCAAACCTGCAGACCAAGCACAAAGGAAATAATTTTCATTTTTAGCTCAGGGACAAGCTATGCAGGTGAAGAGAATTCATCCAGAGATCACAGACCTGGAGTGATGGGTCTCAATGTGACATAGGACAATCCAGCCCTTGGTGGGTCACACCATGGATGTCCCCACCTGGTGCCAGTGGAGGTGATCTGGATGTGCTCCTGAGATGGGATTCACCTCCCAGAAAGTGTAATAAAGTACTGAAGATTCAGTGAGTCAAAAGATAAAGGGAGAAAGGCACAGAAAATAAGATTCATAACATTCATTATTCTGGTTATAAAACTCGAGGTTGTGTTGGGGGGCCTGCATTTAAGTCTTCTTTCTGCTCATTATCAGAGGAAATCCCTTTTGAAACCCTGCAATATTCAGCATTAATTGCTGCTTCCCTTTTTCACAGTTTTAAGCCACGTAGTTTCTCTCGTTTCCAAAGAACAGAACACAACAAAAAGATGGATGTTGAAAGAGGGTAAGAAAGGGAAAAAAAAAAAAGATTTATTTTTTGCAAGGGGAAGCCAATCAGGTGTGATTGGACAATCAGCCAAGCGGGAGTCAAGTGCGAGCTGTTAGGATAAAGCCCCAATCTGACACCCACTGCCCACCCGTGCTCTTGCCCTCCACCTTGAGAAGATCTTGCATTTCACAGGTGTGCTGGGAACAATAAGCCATGAACGTCACAGAGCTTATTTTTGGGTAGGGTCTCAAGGACCTAACAGCTTCAGGGTCCGGAGCATGAACTCACTACCCAGCAGCTGTGATCTCCTCACACCTCAGACTCTGTGGGAAGATCAGCCCAAAGATTAGTCAGCCTTCACATTCTTGGAGTGTTTAGCATTGAAACACTTTGGGGCATTGACAAGGGGAAGGTGAAAGGCTACCCAGGCTCCAGAAAGTGGTAAACATGGCCCCTGTCCAAATCTAACAGGGTAGTAGGGCTTTATAAGGCTAGACATGACACAGGGAGTGAGGGACGACGTGTTGGCTTACACCTCTCAAGTCAGCTCAGTGTTGCAATGTGTATTGGATAGAATGGACCAAGCACATCCCTTGACACTCGAAGCAAGTCTTCCTGCTTAGTTCCCTCTTCAAGGAATTTATTTCACATGCTCAGATCTGGAGATAAGAAAAACAAGACTTGTAGTAAAACCGTATTATCACCTCCATGAATGCAACCGGAGTGTATCTTTCTGAGGGATTTGTCTTGGAGAAAATTCTGAATAAAGTCAATGGGGGCTTTCCAGAGGAAAAAAAAATGAGATTAAAACTTGATCCTGTAGGAATCTTTTTATCTGATGATGTTTGTAATTAACAATCTGAGCTTTTGTAATCCTCTCCATTCCTAGTGTAGGTAGCTGAGTGTTGTATGTATCACAATTCTGGTCTCAGAGCTGCATCCAAATCCCCGAAGCCTGAAGCTTAAGGTCCTTACCCAGCTCTAATTTGAGAGCTTTGACTCTCACACCAGCTGACTGCATGGATTAAATGCATGTAAATACCTTCATAGTGACTAGCAAAACATACTCGTGACACTATCCTAAATTGGGATGCTCACTCTTCAGGGATGTCAGTTTGATGTTATCGCCTACTCAGCAAGTAAGTCCCTTTATTGAAGGGGGAAGACCTCATGCTCTCCATGATGCCCACTCGTAACAAGCTTCTTTTTCCTCTAAGTCTGCATTTTGCTCTGCTTTGCCATCATTACAGTTGTCTTTTTAAATGCCAGGGCTCAAAGATGCAGTTATTAACGCTTCGATATCATCTCTATTTCAGCTCAGCCTGCTGTGAGTCACTCTGATGTTTGCACCTTGCTGCTCCTTCTCATTGGTCTACAAAGGAATGAGGATGTGAGGTTCCATAAGAAACACTCATCTCCCTTCTGAGCTAATGGGGTCAGACAGGTCTGCCTGCAAGATACAGATTTCCTTAAGGGCATCATAAAGAGAAGAGCCATGAGAAGATGGACCTTTCAATATGACTCCAAAGTTCATTAGATTATAACATTTGCTCTACATCTGTGCACAACGCAATGCCTCACATCCAGCATGAAACCCAGGATTCATTCCCTTACCCCTCCAAAATGGTTGAGGCTCTCCACATGTGCTCCAACTGCTAGTTTCCTGTTCGTAGAGATATAAATTATTCCCAAAGAACATTTATTATTACTATTATCATCATCGTAATCATTTACTTTGGCCTCTTGCCCAGAGGATATGTAGAATGGCAGCTCTAACCTCTGATTCCTCTGAGCAAGGTCTCACTTTCCAACCTGCTTAGCTGGAGCAGTCAGAGCCCTGACAACATGTGTGGGAAGTGCAAACAGACCAGATGAGAAGTCTGGGAGCTCTTTCACTGTTGACAATTCACAGTAGCATGCTAGACCAAGCTCCATCAATGTCTCAAGGCCTGCCAAGAGGAAAAACAGCTTTTGGGAAGAGAAACATATGAAAAAAATGGACAGCTGATGATAGGAGAGAATCAGTGAGAGAAGAGGTATGAGGCTATAGGCATATTTGTGTGTGTGGTATGGATGGAGACATCCCCAAAACAGACATTTTGATCTCCTTCAAATATTTTGACTTTATCAACACTATAAATATGTTTATTAAGGGAATCTTTGGCTGCAGGCATCATGCTGAAATTTCATGCTCAAATACCGGACTCAGCAGTTTTCTCTTTGAATATGCTGCTTATTTAACTGCTACCACTACCAGAAAATACCCATGGAGCAAGACAATAACTCTATGGTCCAGGCAAAGCTATGCCAGCACTGAGTTCTGTGCCTGATAGTGTGCTGTTTAGCAGTGAACAATCTCTTTGACAAACAGCTCATACACCTGGGGAGCAACCCAGGGAGTTCCCCAGCCAGGCTGCAGCTCCATCTGTTCAGCCCTGATGCAAGTAATTTCTGATTTTTTGAGTCATCAAAGAATAGGTGGTATATTCTGCTTTGAAAGCTTTCCCTGGCAGGGCCCTAGAAACAGGGAACTTTAGGGAATGGATGTCTGAGAACTGTGTTTCTCCATTCTGAACTCCTGAGGACATCTGTCTGAGCCAAAGGAAGCTCTTCATTTTTAGAGGATGGAGAAGGAAGGCTATGTTATACTCTAAAACTAAGTGCAATGAACCCAAAACCGCAAAAGGGCTCAGTTACACTCACATTACAAACTGACCACAAAATCTAATACTGGTGGAGTTTGTATGTCTGCTGGCTTGCAGGAAGATGACCACAAGCAATGCAGAGCATGGTCTGGCTGCTGCTGTTCCCAGTCTTGGGGAGACAACCTGCTGGGTTGGAGATCTGTCCCACATACCTGGCAGCCCAAGATGTGTTGCTATTATCTTTGTTTCCAGGGAGTGATGGAATAAGACACAGGGCTCCATGTAGTAGAGTCAACTCATCTTTATGGCGATAGCAGTGCTGTCACAGGACCCAAAGCCAGAGCGAGACAAATGCATCTGACTCAGCAGTAAGTCAGCTTCCCTCCTCCCCCCACACACAGCATGACTACTGCTGATCCACAAAGGATGCCCTGGGCATCTCTCATAACAGCAGCTGTCCCTTTCTTCAGAGCAGAGAGGCATCTAAGAAGTCTTGGTATGTCTCCTGCCAAACTCAGCAGGAAGACTCAAAGTGCACTTCAGGCTAAAAGTGATCTTGCGGCAGGGCCAGAAGGTTCAAGACCCACTCGTCCTTGTCACAGCACATTAAAAATGGGTAACCATTCAGCTGTGCAAAAGTAAAGGCTGTTTTTTTTGCAGAGCAAACATAATCTTTTGCCACAAATCAGCGAGAGAAACAGTGGGCAGGCTCCAGGAGCGAGCTGACACTTGGGTTCTATAAAGACCATGAAGACTTCTATGGCAAGACCCAGGTCTCTGGGAGGGGGATATAGGCCAGGTATTTCCCTTCTTTTTGAAAGAAGCCTCCCAAGGAGCACTGCCAACTGCTATCCTCTAGCCACAAGGCAAAGGCAATCTGTACCTTGTTGTTCATGGTCGTTGCTGGTCACTCTTGGGAAACATTAGTGCCCTTTTTCCTTTTCCCTCATCCAGGTCTCTGCAGGGAGCATCTGGTTTACTGCTGATGATTGGTTGAGATCTCTGGCAGAGCTTCCCTTGACTTTCAGTAGGAAAAATACAGCCAGAGAATGGTTGTCTTTCAACAGCTGAACTAAGTTGCAAATTCAGACATTTTGACCAACTTTACATTAAACATTTTGACTGAATCAAAACTATATGTACGTTTATTAGGGGAATCTTTGGCTACAGATATCATGCTGAAATATCATGCTCAAACATTGAACTTTGCTGTTTTCTCTCTGCATACGTTGTTTCCTTGTCTGCCTTTTGCTTCATTAAGTTTCAGGCTAAAAGAATTTCCTGAAGGTCAAAGAATACAATTTTTTTCAGGTACCACTCCAATTTGAAGATGTACCATGCCATAGAATTGTAGAATCACAGAATCATTTGAGTCGGAAGGGACCTTTTGAGGTCGTTTAGTCCAACCTTCCTGCAGCGAACAGAGACATCTACAGCTAGAATATCCTGGAGGTGAAAGTCTCCACTGGGGAAAGTTGGCCACTGGGGATTTTGTAGCACCTAAGAGGGCTCCTGCATGGCTTACTTCAGTAGCGAGCAGAGCTCCAAGCTCCTGCAGAATGGCACTGCAAAGCTTTGGCTGTTCAGACCCAGCCCTGCTGCGCTCTGTATGTCAAGCCCAGCCCCGGCCAAATTCACACACATTTTTTGCCTCAGGTGGCTAATGCTGTAGAGAGCAAAGATCATCAAATACATCTTCAAATGACTGGAAATATTTTTATGTGCTATTAGCATCTGAGCTATATCCAACCACATGCAAATATGAAAAGGAGGATTAAGAAGCATCCTGCTGAGAAGCATCAATGTTCATTTACCTGAAGCCTGCTTCCCCTGTTGTAACAAATTTTGTCCTCCCTTATCATATTTGTTTTTCCTAGAGCAGCCTAAGCAAGTGACAACAGTTCTAAAGGATTTTGATGGAAGTGATCATGCTTATAATCTCTTCCATAGCCTTCTTCTAATTACACAGTGATATATTGTCTCTCTGGATATTATTTGACTGTTAGATCAGTGCAATCATGAGGACTTGCACTCTCATCTCTTGTTGCTTTAAAATATTCTTGCACAAGTAACTGGCTGAACCATTTGTAGTTGAATTTGTAGCTGACAGTACTGCCCTTAAACAGACATGCACATGACTATTTGCTCTTGTATTTGCTATGAGCACAGCAATGCAGGATTAAACAGCTCCCAGTAGAACGGTCCAGCTCTGCACTTGCAGTTCTCACTGTAAGAATGCTACCTCTCAGCTGCGCTCTGCCCTCCTGTTAATGGTCAGCTACAAAACATTTACATTGCGACAGCCATTGCTGAAATGTGCTCCCTTCTGGGAAGAGAGGCAGCTGCTGTTTGCTGAGGCTTTGTGGTTTGGACAGTGGCTGGAGCCCAGGATTTTTTTCTGGTAATAACAGCAATGGGGACCTTGTGTAGGCATGCCTTTGTAAGATGGATGTTGAGGTGATAGTTAAGGTGCTGGTGGCACCACAGACATGAGTACAGAGTCCCCCGTAAACTGATTTATCTTCTTTCTCGGGTAAATGATGCAGCCCATTCTGACCTGCTGCTGGACAGTAGGCTTAAAACATGGTGAGGTATGGTGTGCTGTAGCCCTTGGAGATCCTGAATAGGATCCTGAGCATCCTAATCTAGTTGGTAACAAGGTTGGAACTGGATGGGCTTTAGGGACCCTTCCAACTTCAGCCATTCAGCGATTCTGTTCTAAGATAATGGCCCTCTTGCACTTTTCAGACCCCCCCACTCTTTTTCTGTTGTTTTGTGGTTGTTGTTTTTTTTTTTGCTTCAGAAATGCTCTCATTTTAGTAGGAATTTAGGAAATGGTTGAGATGAGTTGTGAGTCCATAAGCTCTGGATGTCCCATGGTATAAGCAATGGGAAAGCATCACTGCCTCTCATCTCCCAGTTTGGTTCAGATGCAGGTGGACACAGCACAACATCTGTTTTGCTAGATTCTAGAAATAAGAAATAAAGCCGGAAATGGTCAGAATGAGGATGAGCTGTAGGTGTCCAACTGATTTTTTTCCAAATGGAAATGATCCAGTTGACTCTACAGCAAGCATGGCTTGTTTCTTTGTAAGGCAGCCAAAGGGCATCAGTGGTGGCATATGTCTCAAAGCAGACTGTAATGGTCCAACTCTTGGTTCCATACAGGAACCCAAACCCAAACCCTATGTCTGAGAGACGTGTCCCAGTGCTCCATGAGCTCCAGCACTCAGGGCTGTGCCCATTGCCCTGGGCAGCCCATTTCATGCCCACTGCCCTCTGGGTCACAGCCTTCCCCTCACCTCCCCTCATAGCTCCATGCCATTCCCTCAGGCCCTGTTGCTGTGCCTGGCAAGACCGACACATGGGATTTTCTGAAGCAGAGTCAGAATAAATCTAGGGTTGTTAATATCCTTTCAATACCAAAATGCTAGGCACTGTCTTGGAGCTGTACCCAGCTCCCCACAATAAAGGCTTGCTCCTCTTTTGTGGTGGCATTACTCTGCACATGCCACAAAGCCAAGTCACAGCACTGCAAAAGGTAATGAGACATCCAACATGCCAAACATGTGCTGAATCACAAAGGAACAAGAAGAAATATTCAATCAATCAGATATTCAACCACACAAGCACACTGACCATCCTGGATGCAGTGTATCATCTTCCTCCCAGCGACAGACAACTGTTACGGTCCATCAGTGACAAAACTCCGGCACACCTCCAGCTCTACAGCAGAAGATGATTTGTTGCCACTTTGTTTTCCTTCACCTGATTTTTATTTACATTTTTGGAGGGGGGAAGGCTAACCAGGAGCACCAGCCCCATTACAGCCGGCCCCACTGCCTGCCATATGAGTGCCCCAGGGATGCAGGAGCTCTGCCCTCAGCCATCCCCCACCTGGCAGGGAAGGCTGCATTTGTCAGAAAGCTTCCATTAGTTGTGCATTCCAGCTATAATCTCCCAGCCTGAACACAGCAGCATCTGCTTTGGAGCCAGTATTATATAACCACAATTGGCCTGAGCAGAGCATGTTAAAACCCTGGGCAGGAGAGAGCCATTGATTCCACCTCTCAAGAGACAGAGTGGAGCTGTTCTTTAGTAAGAGCCTTTCTGTGACTATACAGAACTCCTTTTTTTTCCCTTCCCTTCCCTTCCCTTCCCTTCCCTTCCCTTCCCTTCCCTTCCCTTCCCTTCCCTTCCCTTCCCTTCCCTTCCCTTCCCTTCCCTTCCCTTCCCTTCCCTTCCCTTCCCTTCCCTTCCCTTCCCTTCCCTTCCCTTCCCTTCCCTTCCCTTCCCTTCCCTTCCCTTCCCTTCCCTTCCCTTCCCTTCCCTTCCCTTCCCTTCCCTTCCCTTCCCTTCCCTTCCCTTCCCTTCCCTTCCCTTCCCTTCCCTTCCCTTCCCTTTTCCTCCCCCCTTTTCTTCCCCTCTTTCCCCTCCTCTTCACCCCCTCCCCCCCCCTTTTTCTTTTCTTTTCTTTTCTTTTCTTTTCTTTTCTTTTCTTTTCTTTTCTTTTCTTTTCTTTTCTTTTCTTTTCTTTTCTTTTCTTTTCTTTTCTTTTCTTTTCTTTTCTTTTCTTTTCTTTTCTTTTCTTTTCTTTTCTTTTCTTTTCTTTTCTTTTCTTTTCTTTTCTTTTCTTTTTTTTTCTTTTTGCAGTTTGCAGTTTGAGACTGTGCCTCTTGCAAGTATCCAAACATGCATCCACAAGCAGTATCTGCCCACGCTACCAATCTTAAATTCCTAGCCTGGACAACATTAAGAAGTAAGAAATTGTTTAAAAATATATACTTAGAAATAGTGACAGTGGGATTACAGGCAGGGGAAACTCCAGTGTGTCAGATCTGTTGAGAGGCTAAAAATATGTTCCCTCTTTAGAGAGGAGGAGTGACTGGCAAATAGTATTAATCTGAGACAGTCTGAAGCAGGGGGATTATAAAGCGGTTCATTTAGGACTGCAGGATTCATTTTCAGTCACTCCTTTGCAAAATGCTCAGTGACTCCCATGTATCTGACAGAAGGGCTCCGAAAGCAGTGTGAAGACAGCAGGGAAGGACTTTAGCCCAGTTATGCACAATTGCAAATCTCCAAGCAGAACATCATTAACTGCACTCAAGTGACAACCAGGATTAACCTGGATGAAACCGAACAGTACAGAAATATGCAAGGCTGAAATCAAGTGTGTTCCAGAAACCTGCTAGGGTAATCTACCACAACAACTTAAGGCAAGGGAAGTTGAAAGGTTGAGTCCTACCATTCTACAACACTCATTCATTAGCTTCTACTTGTTTTGCTTTGAGAGACAGAGAGGAGAGGAAATGCAGAAGGGCACCTTTCTCGATTTTTGCAAGGCTGGGACCCAGAAGCACCCTCTGGTGACCTCCATTGCCCCAAACAGCCAAGAGCTGCTGAGATTGGTGCCTGGGCTCTGCAGGGCTTTTGCCAGGACCATAATAAATCATTCAGAGCAGTCCCCAAGGGGGAGCTTGAGGTCATGGAAAAGCAATGGAGGAGGAGAAGGAAGAAATGTGTGCATGGTTCTGAGGAGATGGGTGAAGCCTACATGCTCTGGGCAGCCTTCCAATGCTGCAGAGCGCAGAGGCATGTTCTTACAAGAGAGATGCCTCAATTTCTGCTACAAGGAAGTAATAAAAGGATTATTGCTGCTACACCACTTGCAGGGACATTTGTTCAGTTGTTGCATCAGGAGCTTGTGCTGTTGTCCTATTTTTCCCTAGTTTTTTTTCCCATGTGCTCCTAGGAAAAAGAATACAGCTCCATTTCCTCATTGATACTGTGTCAGATATGTGAAAACAGCAATGTGACCCCTAGTCTTTACTTCTCTCCAGGCAGAGGAAAACCTCTTGCCTCCTCATCCTCACGCAATTACATTCTCCACTACTCCAGCCACTATGATGTTCCTCTGCTCCAATTGGTCTGATCTCCCTTGAACTGGGAAGCCTGAAGCTGGACACAGTAATCAAGATAGGGCCTTAAAATGTTCAAGAGAAGCAAAAATATACTTCCGAGGGCATGTTGGCTACTCTTGTCCTGTTACAGCCAATGTGTGATAAACCTTTGTTGCCATAAGGGATGTCTGTAGACTCCTGCTCAACTTGTTGCCCACCATGACTCTGTCTGAAAAGTCAGTCCTCAGCCAGTCCTGTTATCTGGAGTTATTCTGTCCCAGGTGCAGAACTCTGCATTAGCTCTTGGGGCATCCTGTAGAGTGCTCATACCTCCAGCTGAATTGTAGTCTTGTCCTCCAGCTCCTGTTTTCAGTGCAAGCAGCTCTTTTAAATGTCACATGATATCTGGTGTGTGTGGCTTCTGAGATTGGAAAGCAGGAAATTCAAAAAGGTCATTGATTGACTCATAGGGTTGTGCCTCTTCCCTTTGAGGTAACAAGAAGAGATTCTCAGTAAGCACATTAGCTAAAGGATGAGAAGAAACCTGACTTTGGTCATAATTAAGAGAATACCCTACAACACAATTTTTGGAAAGTCCAGTCCTATTCCTCTCTGTCTTAAGACTGGTCCAACCAGGATTTTTAAGGAGCACTTCATCTTCTCCTTGCCATGTGTGATTTGGGAAATGGAGATGCACTGTACTGGTGGTCCTGGTGACTTCAATCTCCTCAAAATGAGCAAGGGAATTATTCTGTTGTTCAGGAGCTGATCTGGGACTACTCTTTGATGTGCTGCTTTCCCCTGGTCCAGCTATCAGATGTTAAGTAAGCAGCAGTTAATTCTGACTGACAGATGTGAGCGCAGGTTAAAGTTTCATCACAGAGTTTAGCACATTGCAGTAATTTAAAGAGATCCTGAACAAGATCATTTCACTCAAGCAAGTGATCATATTGGTTTTGCATTCTTCTAATGTCTTAATCTTTGTTCCTTAACCTTTCTCCACTTGTTTACTTTGGGAATAGGAATTTACTGTACACATTTTTTGCTTTCATTAAAAGCAGAATCATCATAGAATCATAGAATATCTTAAGTTGGAAGGGATCCATAAGGATTAGAGAGGTGAACTCCCGGTTCCACAGAGGGCCACCCAAAAATCAGACCATATATCTGAGAGCATTGCCCAGATGCTTGTTGAACTCTGGCAAGCTTGGTATCACAACCCCCTGGGGAGGCTGCCGCACTTCCTGACCACTGTCTCAGTGAAAAACCTTTTCCTGGTATCCAAGTAGCACATCTAGGCTGTGATATTAGAGGACCTCAAAAACCATCAAATCCAACCCTCTGACATGGGCAGAGACACTTCCATCCAGATTAGGTTGCACAAAGCTCCATCCAGCCTGGCCTTGACAAAACTTCTAATCTCCAAATTGCAGTATTTGCACTGGAAGTATGGTGCAGAGGGGCTTAAACGGCCCTGCTGGAGTTGGCCAACATGTGTCGGAGCTCATTCATTTCAACTCATCCATTTGCATCCTATAGGAGCCCTGTACTCAAGACAAGCAACGTCTTTAGGTCAGTCCACTTAAAAAAAATGCTCTAACTGTTCCCCCT
This sequence comes from Tympanuchus pallidicinctus, assembly GCF_026119805.1. Classification (NCBI taxonomy): domain Eukaryota; kingdom Metazoa; phylum Chordata; class Aves; order Galliformes; family Phasianidae; genus Tympanuchus; species Tympanuchus pallidicinctus. Next base: position 64,646,945 of record NW_026294747.1, read on the forward strand.
AGATTATATGTGACAAATAATTTGAGTTCACGCATATCATTATCATCAGTGCCTAATCTCACTCATCACTCTTGACACAATTGTGAGCTATGCTGATCAACTCATGACACTCCTAATGAAGCTGTGCAGAAGGGATTGTTCAAGAGCCAGTGTGGTTATAATTTCAGGGTGCTCAGACAGTGTGACCAAGATAACGTGGGCGCTTTTTCTCTCCAAGCTCAGCTGTCCACAGAAGAGAGGCTTTCACTGACTTGTCAACAATGAAGCAAACTCTTTTGTTCCAATTAATATAGAGCTGACTACTGAGTGGGGAACTCAAATCATTCCTTCAAGTATGAATTACCATACAGCTCAGAGGGATGTAATCTGCTACTGTGCTGCCAGGTCACCTACCTCCAGAAGATGAGATGTGGATGAGGTTCACATGTGAGTCAGGGCTGGATCGGCAGCTCAGCAGATTGAAGTACTTCAGTAGAAATATGTTTCCCAGAAAAATGTAGACTCCCCGGGTCTGCATCTTCCTGAGGAAGTACTCCTTTCTTTTCATAGAGACTCTTTAAAAATACAATATTTAAAAGCAAACAACCAAACAAAAATGCCCAAAGTTTTGGGGTTTTTTTTTGAGGAAGGAGGGGCTTTTTAAAAGAAAACAAGAAAATTTCCCAGCGGGGAGTAAATGAGAAGACAGAGGCTTTGAAGTGAACATTACTTTCACAAAGGGGAAAGCTGAAACTTGCTTCTAAGCCTTAGCACTGGAAAGATGATTCACTGGAACTGGAATTTCATTCCAAAGGGAATATCCAATCAAAACTCTCTGTTCTTAAAAATAATACTTCTCCTGAAATGGCAAGCCTTTCTTCTAACTTTTCAATTCGGCATTTCCTGGGAGATAGTATTACTTATTTTCATACGGTGGAATAATCCAAGTAGAAATGGGGGTCACAAAACATGCTATTTCTGCTCCAGATATAAGCAGAAACATGGACACACAGTGCTTAGGTCAGCAGCCTACTTTTGCAGCTGGAGATGTTAAATATCATTATTTTGAGCGTGCCATTATTATTTTTAGTACATACTGTCCTACCACTAGCCTCACCTGTTTAACCTCATTTCCAACAGCTTGTGTAGATGGAGGGGTACATAGAGTCTATACTGACTGCAAGCTTTACACCTGTCTATTTGTCCATCTGCTTTTGTTTGACCTACAGGACAGTCTCTACAACTGTCTCTTTCCATCCTTCAAGCATTTCAGTGCTGACTTGACCAACCAGAGAGGTGAGTTTCCCAGTTCCCAGAACAAAGGTCTTGGAGATCTGACCAGATCTCTTGGTCAGATGTGCCAGGATGCTCCAGGTGGACAGAAGAAAGGAAAACTTTTCTCACTGGGTTTTAGGAGAGAGGACCAAATAAAGCCCTGTTAGATGCAAAGTGCATGGCCTGAGGCTGGTTTCCTGTCCAGAGCTGAGTGATTTCCTACTTAAAAGCTGATTAATCCAAATGCTTTTCAATTTAGAAGGCAGAGATCAATCAATAATTATCCCATTTAATCCCAACATAAATCCTTTAATTTTTTTTTTAATTAAAAGCAGTGAAGTACCACTGGCTGGGATACACCAAATTGCATTAAACCCTGGAGTCCCAGGGGAGAAGGACAGGCAGCAAATTGTGCATATGATTTTCCTCTTTCACTGCTGGGTTTAATGGCTGTTCTTTGCCTCCTGGTAGAAAATGATGAGCTTGGGGATGTGTCTGGCAATGAGGAAGCAAATTAGATGTTACTTCCAAGCAAGCGGTGACTCACAGACCAAAGTCTCCTTTCTGAAAGGAGAACAGAAACTAGGACCTTTACTAATTCCTTTCTTGCAACAGGGCTCATCAACAGAGATAGGATCCACAAGATTCTGAATTCCTTCATAGGAGCACTATCTAGGCAACTCATAAGTCTGGCTCTCTATTTAAGGAACATAATATTATGGTATATGTCACTACCTGCAGCTTATAGCAGAAGTCTCTCCTCATGGCTAGCAATTATCACAGTGTAATTATGTCTCTAATCAATTATTTAAAGGAAATTGTGAAAATATCCCCAGAGCTATGTATTAGCTGTCACCCAATTGTACAGCCACTGTAACAGTAAACGTGGCAGGACAGCCACAGGGTGCATGGTAAATACCTTTGTTTGCAGCTTTAATTTAGCAGTTGAATTATGAACACCACTTGTAACTGGTCCTCAGATGCATCTCAGTACTACCTCTGTTGGTCTGAGTAATTAAGCTGGAGTCACACCTTTCTTCTTGATGCCAAGGAAATCTTCATTAAATGGTTTTTCTATAAGCGTGCTCCCTCTACAACTTAATGGTAAAGCTTAATTAAAAGTGCCACTAATTAAATCAATCTGGGCTGAACAGCTGAACATCTATCTCTTCTGTGCTCCTTACCCACAGCAATGAGTCAGTTATGGGACATGTCTGTGGAAAGGTTCAGAGGGTTGCAAGATTGGAGGATCCGTTCTGAACATAAATAAATAAATCAACAAATAAACAAATAAACAATAAAGACTGTGCCTAATCCCCTTCCTCCTCCTTCAGCTCATTTGTGTGAACACTACCATGCTTTGAAAAACTCCAGAATTAGCTGAAAATGGTGATGCTGCCCATCACACAGCAAGAGGATGACATATCCTTACTGAAGGGAAGGCCTTTCCATATGTTTACTCTCAGCAGATGCATCCGGTAGGAACAGCATCACAGCATGACTCGCTGCAAGCCAGACATGAAGAGTAATGCTAGCAGAAGCAAATGCAGCCAAAGCTGTGAGACATTCCCCTTGGTTTTGTAGACCAGCTTTCAATGCAACAAAACTGCAATTTTTCTCTTACTCTAATCTGACAGCATTTTAAAGATTTCTTTAGATTTCAAAAAGCTGTTTGTATTGACCCAAAAAATGAGTTTGCAGCACTGTCCAGTGACAGTGATATCTTCGTTGGCAACCACAAAACCAGGGACTGCATTTATTGCTGCCTCTTTGCTTGTTCCGGTGCTCTGTTTTTGAAGCGTGTATAATTCAGACATCTTTGTAAAAACAGCCCTTCCTTTATTCTTGGAGTCTGAGGGTTTATTTTCTGCCACCTGTACTTTGAAAGGCTTTGAATAAAGTGAAGTTTAATTATCCATAGGGGAAAAAAAAAAAAAAAAAAGGCTAGTTATTTTCTGCAGTGCTCAAGGATTGAAATGATTGTCATTTCAGAAAATAAATGTCACTCTTGGTGAAAGTGAATGGTGTGGGAGAGCTACACAGTGTAGACATCCCCTAAAGCATTAAACCTTACCTTAGATATGCCACAGGAGTATTTTGGATGTCAGCAGAGGCTAGAACATCTTTGAAGCTCATTGCTCCATGGTCTACCAGCAGTGTGCTGAAGATCAAACCCATTAATTTGAATGCTATGCACTGGTCTGGCCCTCACCTTCTCTGCTGAGGAACATGATTCATAGAATAGACTCATAGAATCTTTAAAGTTAGAAATGAACAGGAAGATCATGTGGCCCAGCTGTCAACCCATCCCATTGTGCCCACTGAGCACATCCCTCAGTGTCACATCTCCATGGTTCTTGAACACCTCCAGGGATGGTTGACCATCCCATCTCCCTGGGAAGCCTGTGCCACAGCATCACCGCTCTTTCTGAGAAGGGATTTTGTACTGATATCCAATCTGAAAATGCCTCTCTTGACAACTGGTGGGCCATGATAATGCTGCTTAACATGGCAAGTCATGTGCTGTAGTGGCTCAGGAATGGGAACGTTTCAGTGATGCTACCCACCATGTCCTGGGGGAATAGCAGTGTTTCATCTGGCATTTCCATGTGCATCGTCTTCCTGAAGAGAAAATGTATTCGAAAAGAAGAATTCAAATTATATGGTGGCATCTCAGGCAATCATTAGCATGCAGAAACAGGGCCCTGTACATTAGAGGAGAAATAGGGAATTGATGGTATTTCAGTTGCTTTTGAGACTGCACAGGAAGCTGTGGAACAGCAGGAGTTACCACCAGAGCTGTGGCCAGGATCTCAGCCATAAGCAACACCTGCTTCCACCTGCCCTAGACTTTGGGTCTCGGCACTGGTATTCCTGTCTCTTCCATTATTTCCTCCTCAGATCACTAATGCCCCAGGATTAGTGATTCTGCCTGCTCACTTAGTGGCAGGGGAATGTTGCTGGGATCTGCAGCAGGTGCTGCAATCATGCTGGAGATACTCTGTTAACTCATTAGTTGTTATCAGCTTGGTACCACTTACCCTCACAGAACTGTCCTGGCAACACTGGCACTGGGTTTTATCAAGTGCCTTTTGGAAATACCAGCAGCAGAGTGGGTACTTTTGTTGGAAAAGGATGTACACAGAAAGCAATGAGGACTGAGGTAACTGCTGTCATAGCCCCATCCAGAATCTGAGCTTGGTCTCAACTGCAGTTCTTCCTCATGTTTGTGTGAATGTGTAACAGAGAGCTCTGTGATACCTTGAGAGCACAGCTGTCAATGTCTGACCCTTGGACCTCTGAGGGATGCAAGGACAATTTTTAGTCCTTTTATACCAAAGCTTGTTAACTGTGGCAGAAGCAGGCTTTGGCACTGAACCTATTAAAACAATGAATCCACAGTGCTAGGAAAAGTCAGATTCACCCCAGATCCTTCCTCTGACCTCCATCCCGTGGAGAAAAAAACCCTCTCATTGATGAGTCACAATGACACTACATGGAGTTGTGTCCATAACAAAGCCACATCAATTCAGACCGCCATGTTCAGGCAGTCCCTTGTGCCAAGGACAGCAGCGGTGCATTTGGCGATGGGCTGGGGAAGAGGACAAGTGTTAATACCTTCAAGCAAGGGTCACTTGAGTTGAGGGGGTTGGCAATAGCTATCCGAAGTTGTGCTGCTCCACTGCCACTACTGCTCCAGGAAGTTTCTCTGGGGTCTGTCAGAGAAACACCTACCGAATAAATGTCCATTACCAGCCCTGGCTGGCAGCCAGGGAACTGGGTTGTGCAGCTGCACACCACGCTGACAGCTTTGCCCTGCCCCTCCAGCCCGGCGATTAGGGATGGCTGGGGGGAGTTATCCTGCAACACATGCCTTAATTGCAACATTAGCCTGTAAGAGGAGCTGGAGCATATTCCCATTTAACCACAAATGACTAAATGCAATTTAAGAAGGTCACTATGTGTTTTTTCACTATTTGGAAAAAAAAAAAAAAAATCTAACAATACTGGAAAAGCTGTTTCAGATAAGATGTTGTGTAAAGTCGATTTGCATCCTGCCACAGATATAAACCAAGATACAGCAGCTCACAGTATATCTTTTTCACTTACCTCCCATCAGAAAGCCTGTGCCTATAGCTTTCAAGTGAGTCCTCTGTCCCTCCTCTTTGTTACATCATCCATAAATGCTTTTTCCTGACACTTGTTCCTACGAGAATAAAAACCTTCTTGCCTGTTTCACAAATGCAAGCATCTCAAGCTGTACCACTACACAAGGCAGCCTGGAGTTACCTTGGTCCTGACACTTCCAGCACCTTTTCATCTGATCGGTTCTGTAAAGTAAAAGAAATCTCTTCTCCATGTGTAGTCAGTCTGCAAAGACATCAGCAGGACACCTCTTCTGGTGAATAATTATGTTAATGAGTTACACTTTAAGTATTTCTGGCTTTTACTCCTTTCTTGCATCTCCTTTCTGGCTGGATATTACAAACAATTTCTTCTCAGTAGTGATGCAGTGGCCCAGGGAGGTGGTTGGGGTCACCATCCCTGGAGGTGTTCCAGAACTGTGTGGATGTGGCACTGAGGGACATGGTCAGTGGGCATGGTGGGGTGGGCTGGAGTTGGACTATGTGGTCTTAGAGGTCTTTTCCAACTTTACTGATCCTGTGACTCCTTGATGTTTATTTTGGGTTAAGTCAAATGGATATCCCTGCTATCCAAATTTATTTCGCTTGTTGACCCAGCATGGATTGCAGATCTCAGAAACGGATTTTAAAGATGTAGAAAATCATCACTTCTATTGCTGCTGGGATCACACCTGCCTTCAGTGAGGCCCAGTGGGTGCCACCACAGCTGCATAGCACATGAGGACAGGGGCTGACCTCCTCCAGGAGCTGTCTCATTCCTTTGTACCCTTCATATTTTTCTGTTATTAGCGAAAAACCGTTCATCTTCCTTTTTTTCTCATTTTTTCAGCATTTATGATCATATTTTAATCACTAGACTCCAAAAGGCAGGGCTTTAAGGAATACAAAACTGTTGCAGAATAGGTAAATAAGTAGCAAGCTCTAACAGAGCTCCTTCACCCATGCTTCTCACACAGTCCAGTGGCTTCTATTTCTTCTCCCCTGATTAAGAGATTCCATTTTCCTGCTGAAGCGGTTTTATCCCTTTATTTGGCGGCCACAAGGATTACTTTGTTTAGCAAGCAGCGACCATACTGAATTACCACACCCGCAGGCACTCGCTGCCCTTGTGCTGCCAGCATTTTCACAGGATGTGGAGGGAATTTTTCCCATTTTAACACTTGATACCGCGCTCCTGGTTTTACAAACATACCAGATACCAATGCCAACACAAATACCTGATTTGCATTCGGTAACCTTTGCGTCTGCACCTCCTGAGAATACATTTCCCGACTTTGTATTGCTTTATAAAATACTTACAGTGAATGGACAGTAATACACAGATATTACTGCATGGAGCAACCATCCGATATGTAGTCAGGAGTTCAAAGAGGATTAAGGCTCTCTGGCAGCAAGCAAGCCGCATTACTTGTGTATGTAGAAACAGCCACAGCTGCTCTAACTTTTCATGCACCAGAATTATTTCAGTGTCAGTGCAGGATTGTTTTGTGGCCTTACCTCTCCAAAAGCTGTTGACCCATATTTGTTGTATTTTGAAGAATTAATGGTTCTGGGGTTAGGAGGGGCATCCTGCCTAGCAGGAAGGAAGGAGCTGTTGGCCACTCGGGGTGCAAAACTTTATTGCGTGCATACAAGATTGAATTCAGGGTCTCCATCTGGACACCTACCAGCCATACCACATAAAAGAGATGGGCCACTGGATACATTTTCTGGTATTTGGACTGGAAATGTTCTGAGAGAGAACATTTCTGCAGGCTCATTTCAGTTGTGTATTTTCCTATTAAAAAAATAAAGCAACTTTCCTGGAATCAGAGGTGATACTGCAGAAAGGAATGACTGTAGAATAAGGTTACTGGACAGTAATGTGTGTTCAAAGGAGGTGATATCCTGGAGCAGTGCAACTGCTTTTGATAATAGGAAAGCAGAATCACAGAATCACAGACCCATTACGGTTGGAAAAGGCCACTAAGATCACCAAGTCCAAATGTCAACCCATCCCCACTGTGCCCACTGACCACATCCTCAGTGCCACATCTTCACGTTTCTTGAACACCTCCAGGGACTCCACCACCTCCCTGGTCAGCCTGTGCCACTGCATCACTACTCTTTCTAATAAATTTTTCCTAATATCCACTCTGAGCCTCCCCTGGTGCAACTTAAGGCCATTACAGGCCGTAACCTCTTGGGTCCTTCTATCTCCTGTCTCCAGAGTATTATTTAGATGCTTGAATACAGAACAGGGTGTCCAGAATTCAGATGGCCTCACAAGAAATGAAAATTGCCTCTTGTGGAATCCTCAATTATGGGAACAGTGGTTTAAACCTTGATTAACAATACAAGTCCCTGCTGGCTGTCGAGATGACTAGGGCACAGAACCTCCTGTTGTCACTTTGATGGAGCATTTCTAGAAGATGACTGTCAGGAGAGCTTGTCCACTAATGTGGACTTTCCCATGTAGGCTGGCAGATATTTTAATCCTCACCCTCCAGTCCTGGGGATGTGCCCCTGTCTTGCATTCTGCCCATTTAATTCTACAGTGCCATTTTGCACTGGGGTTTTTAATCTAAAAATTTTTGCTCCCTCATCATATTTTCCACCAGAAAGTGCAACATGCTCATCATGACAGGGAAAAGGAAATAACAGAGAATCTGAACTTTAATGGGATTAAACAATTTAGGCATACGTTGTGTTTATTTATCTTAATGTCTTTAAGGCTGGATGAGTGAATGTTATTCCCTCAGAGGATGTCCACTTTTCTTTTGGCTGTGGATAGTGTCACTGCAGTGTGGTCTGTTCCTTTTCTGTGACTTATCCAAGACTGAGATTCTTGCAAATGTAGATTCAGAATATTTTTAGTAGTGAAGTTTTCTTGATAACTCAGCTACCGGGCCTGGCAGTGATGTCCAGTTTTCAGAGCACAGCCTCTAAAAGGCAGGTAGCCCATCTACAGACCTGCTGGGTTTCTCCACCACAGAGTTTAATTCAATTTAACCAAAGTGGTGAGGTTTCAGAGTACTCAAAGTTTATCACCTGCTTTAATAAAGAGGATTAACGTGCCCTGACTAATGCAAGGGAAGGTTCCTTCAAGGGAACCCCTGAATCAGATCAGTTCATGGCTCTGGGTATCTCACCTAAAACTGAGTCTGTCAGTCCAGAATAACAACTCTTAACTCAGTGGAAGTCCATAGAAGCAGGCAATTTCAGAGACCAATTCCCCTTGACAGTCATATTAGGAGAAGACAAATCACCCTGTAGAGGTACCTATTTCTCTCCATTAACTTAAAGACAGCCTGGAGTGATAGTTCAGCTGAGGTCCCTTGGCTGAAAAGTCTCATCCTGGCTCTGTCCATGCTCTTGTGCTCTTGGAGCAGTTACAGGTGCATGTGACTGACATATGTACTGTGTCTTTCACATGAGATGATTCGCCATATGGCCACCCTATGGACAAGGTCAAGTCCAAAGACTTTAGGGTCTGCACTCACTCACTGCATGCTTGGACTCATACCTGCATTTTGTTATCTTCCCAGCCAGCTGAACTGCTCTGGAATGGCTTCAAAATTCAAGATTTACCCTTCTAAGTCTTGGTTTCCAACCAGCAAAGTGGGAATGATTGCATCCCTTCAGGGGTTTTATAAGGGTAAGTACAATCAGGCCTCAAGAAAACCTGCTCCTACAAAAGCTGTGGGGAGGGACAGCCTAAAAACGTCTATCTGCCATTTTCAAGAGTGCCTCTGACAGGAGCCACTGGCATTTGACTATTTGGGAAAAGGTCAGCTCATACCCCAGGAAGAAAATTCTTAAATGACTCCGTTGAATGTTGCATTAAGTTTGTTGTGCTGCTTTTTTGGATTATGTAAAGTTTAAACTAATTTTTAACAGAAGGAAAGTTTTAAATGCCTGTATTCTTCCCTTGCTGTCTGTGAAGATAATCTTCCCACAGATAAGCCTCAGACAGATGTTTCTCTTAAACGCATTCCCATGCTGGATAATACTGGAAAGTTGGAACAAAGATGTCAAATCACCTCATAAAAAACCTTAATGTCAGTGCTGTTCTTTGATCCTGATGCAAGGCCCTTGGTGTGCTAAAGATCCAAATTAAATAATAAAAAATGTTGTGAAGAGCCCACTACAGAACTGTACCCCCTGTTCATTATCACAGAATCACAGAATGGCTTGGGTTGGAAGGGTCCTTGAAGATCACCTAGTTCCAATTCCTCTGCCCTGGGTAGAGTTGCCAACCCCTACATCAGGCGCTAGATCAGGTTGCCCTTCAATATCATGCAGGATATTCAGGGCCCCATTCAGCTGCCAATGTCCATGAATTCTTTAGTCATTTAAGACCTGAAAACAACATCCCATAGCCCTGCCACCACTGGGCAGAGAAGGCCAAAGAAGGTAGATTTGGTCGTAGCAAGAGCAAGCCCTTGTGGCCTTGGATACATAAGGATTTCTGCAAACAGTTAATAGGAAGGGAAGGAGAGAAGGTAGATGGTGAGAAGCATGAAGAAGTAGAAAAGTTAAAAATAAATTGGAATGAGACTGATTTATGCAAGATGGCAATTCAGGCTTACAGGATAGGCTCATATAGGTATGTCGTAGAGATAACAGGCAAGTGCAGGGAGGAGTTATGTCATGTCCTTTTCTACCTGTATCTGTCCTGGTGCACTGGGTAGCAGATTGCAGCAGAATCTGTCTTAACTTGAAAAGACTGGAAGGGATTTTTTGGAAAAAATAAAATATCTTAACATAAGTAATGAAGGAAAGAAAAAAAACTATGGAAATCACAGCTAGATCAAGAGCTGCCAATAATACAATAGGGTTATATGCTCAGTATTCCAATTTAAAAGTTGCATCCCTAGCAGCTTCTTTAATCATAGGATCATATAATTATTTGAGTTGGAAAGGACCCTTAAAGGCCATCTAGTCTAGCTGCCTGCAGTGAGCAGAGACACCAACAGCTCAGTCAGGTTGCTCAAAGCCTGGTCCACATTTAATGCTCAGAAGCAGTACAGCACCACTGAAGGAAGTGCTGTCATGCCTACATCCAATTCAGAATAGAATAGCACAAACATCACCTTAAAATGCAATCTTTTAGTTACGGTGAGTTGTGAATTGAGTTTCAGCTTTCTTCCTGCAACTGGCCCAGTCTCACCTCACATTATTGCCACAAAAAGAGCACAGCAAACACTCATTACCTACAATAATGAAACAGGACAAGGGAAAGCTTTTGCAGCTTGGAACTTACAAACATACAGCAAAAATGATATTTGCCTTTAGGGGAAACAATGCAGGAATAAGGTGTGAGGAGCAATGGGTTGAGGTAGCCTTTCCCCTTGCAATCTGTCCTTACTACTTGCCTAAAAAAGTAAGCTTTGACTGCATTGTTGGCCTTTTGAATGTCTAAGGCTATTTTCTGGTGAGCTGCATAGGACCCCTCATGCTCCTTACCAGTCTGATGCTCATTCTCATCTTGGCCACATCTCCATCCCAAAGCAGCAGGGAAGAGGAGGTGGGGGCATGGTTACCCAGACCTGGCCATGTCAATGCCCTGTTCATATTGCAAAAAAGAGGGCAGAAAATAGGAGTCAAGGGTCATCCACGACCTACCCTCCCTCCTACTAAATTTTGCAGTTCATCTGTGGGCCACCTCTTACTTCAGTGCAGAAGAAGCTCATCGAGCTGTGTGGGTGCATATCCATCACATCCCTCTGCCTATAATGAATTTAGCGGGGGAGCTTGTTTTGATAGAAGAAGATCACAGAGATATGCTGGCAGGAAACGAGCAGCAGGGAAGTCTCCAGGCAGAGACAGAAAGGAGGAGGAGGTGTTTTAGGTAGCACCGTGCACGTAGGTGTGAAACACATTGATTTTCCAGTTCCAAATTGCAGTGCACATATTTTAATTATACCTTCCTGAACTTACCCAAACAAAAGCCAAGAGAAGAGACTTGTTCTTGTTGAAATATTTTTAAAATATGAGCTGGGTTCTGCCTCTTGTGTTTTTGAGCTCTCAGAGTCACAGCAGTGGGATGAGATTTTACAGATGACACAACCACTTGTTGCATGCTAAGAGGGGATCGAGGCTGAGTTCGCAATACTCACTGTAAGCAGATTTGAGCTTGCTTTGCCAACACTGAGCCAAATAATAAAAGATAAAATGACATAATAATAAAACAATAAAAGAAGCCCCGTGGACACGTTGGTACTGGCATGGACACACATTCCTAACACTGGACTATGCAGGAAACACCAGCAGTGCAGAGAGCTTCTGTCCCTAGTTGCTGGGCAGTACTCCCTCTTAGCTATGTGCAGCACCCAAAATTGTCTCCCGTTCCCTCCTTAAACCTGAATGGACAATCTGAAATGCTTTTCTCTCCCACCATTCCCACAATAAATCATGGCTAGATGTCAAGGCACCCAGCCCCATTAGGTCTCTGCATAGCTGGCTTTAATCAGCACTCTCCTGCCAGCCTCATGGACATGATTATATCAGGATGGCAACAAAATAAAGAAAAAAGCAAGCAAAAACTGCAGCCGTCAAACATGGTCTCCGTAGCTGCCTTGTGTGTGCTCTAGCTGTCTGGCCTGAAGCATGTATACAGACTGTTTCCTAAGTGCCCTGATAAGATTGGGGCTCCAGAATGTGTTGTCCTGAGAATGCTTGCTGCTGTTTATCTGCCAGCTGAAAAACTTTCCAAAGTTTCCCGGCCATCAGCCCTGACACCCCAATTCAGAGCAGATGACAGGCAGACGAGATACCAACAGCTTTCGTGCCTCGATGTGATACCAAAGTGGCTGAGAACCCAAAACCTTGTAGCGAGCTGTTGAGGCAGATCTGCTGATGTGGTGGTGGCTGCTGAGACCTGCCACTGCTCTCTGGTGGCATCCTTTGACAAGTGTGGGACTCATCCCCTCCTGAGACCTGCGGCATCCTCCCACAGCTGGAGATCGGGAGCGACTTTTGGTCCCATGAGCCACCCTATCCACCCCTCTCATCCAGGCTGTCAGATGCAATTTGTGTGGGAATTTCTAAAGCAGAGGGCTATCATAAAGAAGGGGACTGACTCTCTAGCAGTGTCTGTTGTGATAGGAGAAGGGGAAATGATTTCAAACTAGAAGAGAGGAGATTTAGACTGGATGTAAGGGAAAAGATTTTTACCAACAGGGTGATGAGGCACTGGCACAGGTTGCTCAGAGAGGTGGTGGATGTCCCATCCCTGCAGACACCCAAAGTCAGGCTGGATGGGGCTCTGAGCACCTGGTGGAGCTGCAGGTGTCCCTATTCTTTGCAGGAGGTTTGCAGCAGATGTCCTTTAAGGGGCCTTTCCGACTCAAATGATGCTTTGATTCTATGATTCTATGATATACACAGCATCAGTTTCTGAGTGCATGTGTTATTCCAATATGGATGTGCTTAATGTGATGGATATGGGGAAGATGCCACTGTGGTGGGCATCACTGTTCTTTAAAGAACAGGCATTTCTAATTGCCACTGGATACTGATTGTTTTCAAGAGGAGGAGATCATCACTGAGGTTTGCCACCTTCCATCAACCTGTCTCTGATTTGCTGACATTAACTTGGATTATAAACTGCTGAAGCCATTTATGGAGGGAAATAATTTGTGGATTTATTTTTTCCTTTCTCTGAAAAAAAAAACAAACAACCCAACAACTGAGTAAAACTTAATCTTCTTACTGTATACATCCCTATAAATCCTTACATACTCAGCGGAATGTTGTGCAGTTTAATGGCTTAATTAGTGAAGGTTTATTAGGCTCTTCTGATATCCCTGTGTGAAAGGTGCTGTAGAAGCGCAAACTTATATTTCTTCCACCAAGTTAAGAATAAGTAACCAATAGAAAATAGGTATTTATTTAGGTAGGTGAAGCATTCTATAACCCTTCCAGAGCTCAGGAAAACTCAAAGAAGAAACCAGACTGCTTAAAGGAGGAATTCGACCTCTCAAAGAAAAAATGAGACCGCCTGCTGCTGTAGCGATCATCTGCTGACAGCCCGGATCTTTCTGGTAACCCATGTGCTATGGGAAGGGAAAGCATTTTCTACAAGAACCCAGTGTTTGTCAGCCCTACAGGGTGGTGAAATGTGCTTGGCAGCAGGGCTGCCCGCAGAGCCCCACAGTTTGAATTCCAGACGCTGGTAGCACTAGAGAAACTGTGCAGAGAATCCGGACTTGGGGACTATTTCTGGAAGTCCCCCTCATCCCACAGGCTGAAAATAGAAATAAATGCCCCAGGTCCTTGGCGAGAAAGGTAGCAAAAAGCCCCATTGGATCAGGTTCCCACCTATGTAAACCCAGCTCCGGAGTCTGCATGGAGTTGTCTGCTTTCTTTACACTTGTGTATGTGGTGTCCATCAGTAGCAGCAATTTTAATCAGCAAACGCAGTCACTGATTTCTCCATATACATGCAGCCTTGTTCCATGTGTTGGGCAGAGATGCTGAGGTGTCTAATCCTTCTCCCTGCTGATCTGGAATCTGGCCCACACCACCACCATGATTTATTTCTTAATTCTTTCCTCAGGAAGGAAACCTTGGGGCTGAAATGAGCATTCTAAGAACGTATCAGCTCAAAAGGTAATTGCAGGGGGAAAAGAAAGAACTTAGGCTCACTGGGAGAGTCTGGAGACTATTAATGTGCTCTATTTGCCCAAGGGGATGCTGTTGGTGTGGAGAAGGGTGACAGGACAGGATCAAAGGTGAGAAACAGCCCTCATACAGGGAAGGATGACAGAGATTGGGAGTCTTCTGCCTGCAGGGCAGATAAACTGAAGGAGGATGTGATAGAGGAAAATCAAATCCTGAGTGGCCTGGAAAAAAATGAATAGAGAGCGGCTCTCATTTCTCTGATCCATGGTCTAAGAGGTGTCAAACAAGCCAACATGTGGTGGGTAGGAAGGAAATAAAATGATATTCCGCACCCTGCGTGCACTTCAGCTTTGGAACTTGGGCTGCAGGACACTGCATATGTTAATGTGGGTTCAAAAAAGCAGTGGTGCAAAGTCCAGTATGAGAAGTGGCCAGAGGAAGCAAGGCAGAGGGTTTGTGGCAACAGATGTGGGGCACCTGCTCATGTTTGTAGGCAAGGGTGGGACACTGATCAGGAGAGGTGTCATGTCTGGAGTACAATGGGACTTTTCACAATTCTGTTAGGCAGCATATATTTTCCAAAAGCAAGCCATTTCTCCCACCCATATACTCCATATGGATGACTGTAAATGTAAACATTGCTTGACATTCATAAGGGGAAACTGTGTGAATGACTAGGCAGTTTATCCACTAAGTCTTAAAATAGCATACATGCAAGATGTAAAGCCCATGTGGCTTGTTGAAGAGTACCCATGGAGTCTGGGCTGAAGACAGTAGCTGAACATAGGTTTCCTAGTTTTGATTTTATGATTAATTCTCATCCTTAATCTTTGATATAACAGCATAAAAACATCCTTATAGATCTATTACTTGACTCTGGTCCTTCTGAAATCACTTCCAACACTTGAGCCTCCTTAATGAAGACCTGTTGCCACTTCCTTGTCTCTTTCTTCTGTTCAGGTTTGCTGGACTTGTAAAATGTTGTCACAAGATGACTCTAATGCCACTCAGCTAAGCCTATGAAAATTTGACACACTACCTCTTACTTTGTTCCAGATCACCAAAGTGAAGAAGCTGGCTCTGAAATATGGACAGTGAATATAGAAAAAAAAAAAAAAAAAACAACAAAAAAAAGCTGATATAGCTATAAATCCAAAACTATCTTCAGACCATCTTGGTCTTCTGATTCACTCTAGAGAGACTGAGCACCTACTCGTATCTTCAGAGTTAGTGGAATTTGAAACAAGCTAGTGCTCTGCTTTTAGCATAGGCAAAATTCAACAAATCCATCCAGGCTAGTACTTGTCTTGATTATATATATTATTTCCTGTATTCTTATCTGACTTTATTTTCACTCTTTCATAGCATAGGCTTTTCAGATGTAGTGCCAGCATTGCTTGCAGTGTGCCATTGCTTCTACACCACATTATCCCCATACTGACGTAGCATACTTCTTGTCTAACAAACACAATAACTGGGTTTTGAAGCCACATTTAGCTAATGCTTTCGTATTTGAAGACCATTTAGGCCTCCCCTTTCAGCTTCGAAATTACAGTCCATATATTTGTGTCTATTTTCTCCCTCAAAGCACCTTGTCACTGAATTATTCCATGCTGGAAATTTCTTATAACTTATCTCTTCCTCTGGCTTGTTCACACTTGAGGGTCACAGTCTTCTGCCTCTGATATCACCAACTCTCACTGTAAAAAGAGTTGAAGTCCCAAACTGCAGCAGGAATTTGAGGAGGGAAGGAAAAAAGGTCCTAGAACAAAACCATCATTTTCTTCTTTTTCAGATAAACTATGGGCTGAAAAAGAGAGTGGAAGAGGTGATAGAAGAAAGGGAATGGGAGAGGTGAGTTGCAGCTTCACACAGTGTGGTCACTGCTGATCAGAGTTTGTGGTAGCAAGCAGAAGTGGACCTCACATCTCACTTAGAATCATAGAGTCATGTTATCATTAAGGTTGGAAAAGTCCATTAAGGTAACCAAGTCCAACCACCAATCCATCACCATCATGCCCACTAACCATGTCCCTTCTTGTCTCATCTATGTATTTCTTGAAAACCTCCAGGGATAGTGACTATCCCATCCCTGGGCAACCTGTTCCAACTTGCACCCTACACAAGTTTTGGTGCTCAGTTCCCCATTTCTGGTCAATGTGGGGTTTCTTTAAGAAAATATGAGGTGGCAGCCCTCATCCTGCCTGTCTGATGGCAAGGTGCTCTATAACACACCTCTTAAATGCCACTCACAAAACACTCAACTGAGCATTTGTACTTGGGATCAGACCCCAAGGCAGAGATTAAGTCAAAGCACACATATCTTGTAATTAAACTGAATACACCTTAACAGATTTCAAATCCTTGAATGCCTTTTTCATAAGGATCAAAGAAAAGGATTTTTTGAGTGAGATAAATGGAAGTCAAAGAGGTTGAACATGGTTAACACTTTCTTTCTTGATGGTCTTACAGCTGGTCACACTCTACATCTAGCTGTGCTCAGCTGCACCCACATGTTCTGTTTCAAAGTCAAAATCAACCAGAAAAGCTTCTATTGTCCAGGCTGAGACTGGAATCCAAAACACATGAGGTACAATTTAATATGCCTCTTATTTTGCTGTCATTTTAGTAGCAGCTGGAAAAGAAAGGCAAGTATTATTCTCACAGGAAACATACACAGGTTACATAGTGCAGATTGGAAATACATTACATCTAATTGAATTTCTTTTGGAAAAGCAAAAGCTTCACTGAAAGGTTGCAATGTTTTGCCACATGTTGAAAATAATAAGCAGTGTTGTGCAAAAAGCCAGAGCAGCAGTGTATCCCAAGCCAAACCACATGTCATGATGGCACATGATGCAGACAGTGATAGAGAAATTGATGGAAGGAGGGTATGCCTAGATAAAAAGGGATTGTTGAATAGTAAACCTTAACCCAATACATCCAGTTTTCATCCAGGGAGCATGCCTGGTGCCTGGGAAATGGCATTTCCCAACAGCACACCTGGTTCACCACATCTCTGAAGCAACCTGGCCATGCAGGACTATGCAGGAGATGTCCCAGGTTGCTGTAGCAAGTTCATTAAGTTCAACCTGAATTGAACTGATTGCATCCCAAGATAGCAGCCACCTAAGTCTTCATTCCCCACAGCCTGGCACAACAAGTGACCTCCAAGAAAATTACTGCTTGCTGAGTGGGAGCAAAAGCAAGCACCCACAGGTCTCACAAGCTGTGAATTTGCTGCCTTCTTCATATACATTTTTATATTAGAGAAAAAAATCAGTCTACTCTCTTTCATTCCAATTCTCTTTTTCTGGACTCATTTTAATCAATATTACTAAGCCATCCATGAGCAGGGGATGCTCACAGACTGCAGTGGAGTTAGTTAGCTTTTCCATACAGTTTTCATATATTCATGGAAACACAGAATCATTTGAGTTGGCCATCTGATCCAACCCCCCTACAGTGAACAAGGACACCCACAATTCAATCAGCTGCTCAGAGCCTCATCAGCTTGACCTTGAGTATCTTCAGGGGTGGGGCATCCACCACATCTCTGGGCAACCTACATTTGTCAATCCCAGGTTGGATGTCTACTGTCTCAAATCAACCATTTAATAAACTGATGCCAAATGCCTTCCAAATGAAAATTCCTCTTTTCATAAACAGCATCTGCTGAACTTAAAGATATGTGGGTGGATCACACCCTGAACCCCAGGTGAGCACACTGTGTGCAGTGATCTGGTCACTGCTTTATCTGCACATCTCTACCATGTGCATGAATCATGCAACCTCATAAAAAATTCCCTTCTTTCAGTAGATATATGCTTTTAGGAAACTTGTCAAACTTTAAAAATACCAGATATTAGTTCATAGAATCATAGAGTTTTTGAGTTGGAAAAGACCACTGAGATGAACAAATCCAACCCCAACCCATGCCACCATGCCCACTGACCATGTTCCTCAGTGCCAAATCTCCACAGTTCTTGAACACCTCCAGGGATGGGGACTCCACCACCTCCACCACCTCCACAGGGTAGCCTGTTCCATTATATTAGGACATTATGGTTTTAAGTTGAGGGAGGGAAGATTTAGGTTAGATATCAGGGGGAAGTTCTTTACAGAGAGAGCTGCCCAGAGAGGCTGTGGATGCCCCATCCCTGGAGGTGTTCAAGGCCAGGTTGGATGGGGCCCTGGGCAGCCTGGTCTGGTATTAAATGTGGAGGTTGGAGGCCCTGCATGTGGCAGTGGGATTGGAGATTCATGATCCTTGAGGTCCCTTCCAACCCTGGCCATTCTGTGATTCTGTGATCCTGTGATCATCACTGTTACCCCAATGCTGTGTTTTGCTGCACCTGTTATTAATCCCTCCAATGTTTGTGTAAGATAAATTACTGCACTTCAGATTGTTTAATGCTGATGTGAAATGGAGTTTGTCCATCCCACTGAGTTGCTAGGCAGCCTTCAAAGAGTGTTGTGCATTTCTGGTGTGTTGTTTAGCAGGTGAAATTATTAAGGAAGCATAAATGAAAAGAACAAAACTGAGCGGACCCATTTTTAGATGGGGCAGCTGCTCAGTACACATGCTTTTGTACCCATGCAATGAGGCAGTGACATCTGCTTTAAACACAGCACTGCTCACACAGGGAACCCGTGCACCCATGGCACACACAAGTGAATGTTGCCTGCATCTCTGATTTCCTTGTGAGTTTATTCAGCTGCAAGCACATATAACCCTTTTAAACATTAATACAGAGCAGTGCTCAGAGGAATACGGTACATCATGGAGCAGTGTGGCTGCCATTCTGACATGCATGGGACATTATTTAGGACCAGCCCCAATAAATGATGTAGGTAGGTTTGGGCACTTTTGAAACACCAAAAGAAGGTGGCTGGAGAACCATCCATCTCCTCTATGTGAAATGGGTTGCTGTGCTCCTGGCATTTTTACAGGCTTAATGCATTGGCTGCTTAATGCAATAACAAACAAACAGCTTGAGCAACAGGACCTGCAAAGGAGACCCTACTACTACTACAAGAGTGTGCAAATCACTGAGTTTCTGAGTAGCAAATTATACAATTAGTGAGCAATGAGATATAGCACTTACGACTCTGTTCTGAAATGTTTCAGCATGTTTTTCCCTCTTGGAATCCCCAGATGGAGTCCCTTTGCTGTACAGTTCTCTCCCACTTTCCCCAAGGATCAGCTCTTCCATTGCATGGCACTTTCCAGAAGGAAAATGTCAGTCTGGGAATTTTAGAAGTTTCAGAACAGCTCAAATTTTTCATCTCACGAGACACACCAAAATAACGATTATCAATTAAATAGGATACGTTGTCAAATCCTTATTGCTGGAATAAGTTTTGCAAGAGCAAAGCACTGCTGGAGTAGGCTTGGAGTTAGCAATATGCCATGCTTATTTCTGATATCTTTTTGACATTATTTCAGATAATTACTTTTTTTTTTTTCCTCCCCAAACTGACTGTCCAAATCATGACCCCGCTTAAAAACGACCAGTTGTCAGGATGCCATACCCTGTGATACTTTATATCAATGCACGATAAAAGTAGTAGAGCACTGGAAATTATATGAAGGAATGGAGATTGTGGGCTCAGTGGGCGTCGGTGAGGACGGGTTGATAGTTGGATTGATCGTCTTAGGAATCATTTCCAACCTCAATGATTCTATGATTCCGTGGGAGCAGTGCTCTGCTCCTTTGAGAAGAGCAGGATTTCCCTATGGGAGCAAAGTATTACTGGGCCCATTTGGAATGGCATGTGAACAGAAACCTTGGCTGGAGCACCATGCAGCCTACGAATCCGGATTTATTCAGAGTCATTCTTCAGCTGCATGAGGTTTATAATATATAATTAAAAATATATATGTCTGAAATAGTAGAAACTGATCCTTTTCACTTTTTTTTCCCTTTGTTATTAAATATAATATGGCAATTTGGATGGAGTCTGACATGACTGGAATTTTGACACCTTTGCATGTTATGGATTTGGAAGGAACACTTCACATTTGTTCAAAATGATTCTTTGACTTAAAAAATAAGAGGAAACAGACTTTCACAGAAACAAATAATGTCCTGAAAATGCCTCAAAATGATATACTGTTGTTTTGTTTTGGTAGTGCATACACCAGATTCTGTCAATTTATTCAAAGCTGAAATAACATAATTAAATAAGCAATGATGTGTGTGCGTGGTGCCCATGACATGACTCCATCTCAATGCCTAAACAAGAGTAGAGAAGTGTCTTATAAGTTAAAGGTTTGACCTGGTGTCTGTTCAAGTTCTCTTCCAACCTGAGTCATTCTTTGGCGTGTCTCTTTCCAATGACTCCAAAAAGTGGCTAGCTCTTCTGCAGATGTCTGCATGGAAGGCATCTAAGACAAGATGCCCTCCAAATGCAACTGCATCGTGCTGCCCATAGAAAACATACATGGTGAATTAGAGGCTCCATCTGCCCACAGCAGTTTTCCAAGCACTGATGCAGGGGCAGCTGCCCTCACTGCACAGGGAACTGGTATAGAAGAGAGATCATGGTTCTCTGGGGTCCAGCATCACACAGCGTGGTTGGAAGATGCACACTGTCACTGCATTGTGTTTACCATTTGCTGTGCGACCTCATGCAGAGTTGCCTCATACATCAGATGTTTGGGAGATCTGAGTCTATTCAGCTGCACCATATAAGGGGATTTCAGCAGAGCAGAGCCTGAATGATGCCTGTTGGGTATTATCTGTCTAACCCCTTCGAACTGGATTATCTCTTTTACTGAAATCTGTTCCATATAAGGGACTGGGAAAGGGCTGTGCTTCTCAATCTGCTCATGCCTTGGAGTGATGAAAGGAGCGTGCGCCTGCAAGGACTTGGCTCCAGCCCCAAAACCTCCCCATGCTGAAATGGCTGCAACAGTTGGTGTGGGAACCCATTCCCTCTGTGGTTTGCCACCCTCCAGTCCTTTCACATGAACGTTCCTCTGGAAAATGGGTAGCTGGGATCAGATAATTGTCAGATGCCTGACTGATTGTCAGATAGGCCAAAGGGTTGGACCCAGGATATGAAAATGGCTCTGGAGTATATAGTAGCTGGAAGAAGTTATCACTTAAACATGGCCATCACCATACACAAAATGGTATGGTCAATTCGGTTGTCATGGAAATGCTACAGTGAAATTTGACATATGGAAAATGCACTGTCTGAATTATTTTGTATGCACTACAATTCAATAACTATTGGTAAGAATGTGGTACCTCAGTGAAGAAGAGACTTTGTGAAGCATGCTCATTCCTGGGATGCTTGCTAATAAGTGAATGGCACAAAACAATCCACAGTCAAAGCAATTTTCTCATCCCACCCCCATTAATATGTGGTCTGTTTTGTATAGAAGTGATTCATTATAGAATTTTACTCCCATAAAAGCTCTTATATCCTCCTTTTGTACATATGCCAAATGGCAAGGAAAGTCAGAGGCAATTAAAACAAATATGGTTTGAATTACCGGCCTGTTCCCACAAGGCTGTGTGATGCTTTAAGATGCACAATAAGGCAAACTAGATGCTGTAGATAGGCCAGCTTCTTAAAACAGGATTGCTCCTGGCTACCTCATGCTCACTCCCTTTCCTTCAGCAAGGCTCTTCACAGTCTTGACACAACACTTAGTGCAATGTAGGTGCAATGTGTTGCACCTACGTCCAGCCCTGGCACCTCCATCCTGCACCATGGAGCTGCATCTGCTCAAAGGCCAAGTTTTGTTTCTCCAGCTCAATGACAGCAGCTAAACCCAGAGTGTCTTTGGTGTGGGTGACAGTGGCAGGGAACAAGTGAGAAGCTCCGTGCTTGCAGAACAGGAAAGAGAGCAAGAACACTGAAGCAGCAAAGGATGAGGAAAAATGAAAAATGTTTTCCCTTCGACCTCCGCTGTCACATCAGATCAGGCAGGCAGAAAAGGTCAGCACATTTATTATTTCAGTACTGTGTTTGCCCCTGTGACCTTTAGGTTGTGTCACACTCCTCACTGCTATTAGACAAATGGGTCAGGATTTGGGGGAGCACCACTTCTTATGCCAGCATAGAGAACAGTATGATCCAAATTCAAATTCATTCTTGTTCTAAGCTTCAGGATGGACAAAATCTTTCCATTCTTTTTGGAATAGAATTGAGAAGATTTAATAATTCTGCATATGCAGAATGCCCTGGACAAGGAGGTTGATCAAAATAAACCTTTAACACTTGTGATTTGGCATCTATGCTAAGAGTTAAGGCTGTATCAGAAGATCATGGAGAAAGACAACATCTGGACATCACTACTGGGCTTCTCTATCTTATAACAAATTTCTCTTCTACACCATTTCAGTTCTTTATCTTGTAGTGACTAATTCCTTAAACTTTGTACTCAGCTCATTTCCAGGAAATCCTGGGCTAAACTCTGCACTAGAATTGCATTCCTGATGACTACTGGGTTGGACATGAGTGGAACTTTACATCACAACATCTCTGAGTCGCCAAGAACCTCATTAATCACCAGTGGAACGGACACTGTGGCACTCTGCTTTACACAAGATCACAATCCTGTACTTTCAGATCTGTTTAGTATCTGTAAAGGTCAGGGCTTGGTCTACATCTCATACGCTGGTTGCTTTAGCAAAATACACACAACAATATGAATGAATGAATTTACCAATTCCCACCTGGCTTCTGGCCAAAACTGTCTATAGAGAATTTTCATTTCACTAACATCTCCTTTTTAACCAAAAGTTGGAAAACATAGTTTGAGAAAAGTGGAACAAAATGATGTCTCTAGAATGGTCTTTGCCATTGGTATGCAGTAAATTGGGAAAAGGAGAAATTTACTGTTTTGTTTATCAATGAAAGTTAACTAGGCAGCTGCATTGCAAATTCATTGAAAGCAATGACATTTTGATATCTTGTGTTATTTATTCATTAAAAATTATTACAGGGATTTTTCCTTCGCTGTCCACCTGTGTACAGCTCTGCTCTCCATAAAGGAATGTCTGGTAGTACACTGAAAAAGCTGCTGCAAGGCACAGGAGAGGGAAAGCAGAAGTAACAGGCTTACTTTTTGGCTATAAATTTTACATTGGAGCAAAGAGCATACCAGACTTTGACTGCTCCCTCCATGTTGACTCAAAGTAGAAAAGGGAAGTTAGACCTAGTGCAACTTGAGATTGCAAGACTTTCAATCAGGAATTTTTATTTTTATCATTCCATTTCACTCTCATTTAATATTTTGGGGTTTTTTGGCTTTTTTTTTCTGCAGGAGACCTGTTTCCACACACGCTTTCAAACCGATATGTGCTGGTGATAAACACGAAACAAGAGCTGCTGATGCTCATCTAAATGCTATGCAGAATCATAGAATCATTTAAAGGACTCTTAAAGACCATCTAGTCCAACTCTCCTACAATTAACAGGGACACACACAGCTTGAGACTTTTTCCAACAAAGATATTTTAAATGTTTTGCTTGCTGTGGAAATTTGTCCTGCAAGCTAATTGCCAGATTCTCAAGGTCTGACTTCCCATAACTTGCTTGCAGTAATACTGCAGATCTGCACTGCACTGCAACTCTTTCAGTGAAACAGTACAACATTACGCTGGTGCAAGAGGAGATCAGAGGGTTAATGTCTGGTTCTTTGCTTTAGAAAAATAATTCGGGTTGTCTTGTACAAAGTGTGAATCATTGGTTCATGTTACTCTGGTCTGCTTTTTGGGGACACACCATGTCTTGACATCATCCCTAATTGCTCTTTTTCTAATTAAGCAAGAGTTTAAAGCCATCCCCCCTCATCCCATCACTATCAGATCATGTAAAAAGTTCCTCTCCTGCTTGTAAACTCCCTTTAAGTACTGGAAAGCCATACATTCTGGAGCAAAAAAAAAAAAATTATTGCACCCAGCAAGCCAAGGAGTGTGCACAAGCAATGCTATGCTGCTCTTGCTGGTCTTCAGTTCAATTGTGTGTCATGTGTGGGTCAACAGATTGCCTCAAGCCTCAGCCACGTGTCCTCCATCAGGGTTAAAATCAGGAGTTTATGAGCACCAACTGGAACTATCATTATAATAACTAAATGAGCAGGCACAACCTCCTTAAGAGGCTGGAAAGCATTGATTTGTACCTGATTTACTGTTACTTATGCATGCATCCAGCCTGTCTCTTAGAAATGGATGCACAGTCTTCATCTGATCGTACTCGTAAAGTTAAGTACTTCAGAGCTTGCAGGCTTTGGGCCTAAATCCATAAGAGCAAAGCTTCTTGCTGCATTCCCTGAATTTGTCAAGACCAGAAACCCTTATTTCATCTTGAAGCTTCCCAGACACTCAGTCTATGCTTTCATAAGAGGATGACCTTAAGCCCTCGACATATTCTGTTGAAAAGTGATTTAAAGTTCTGGCAGAAAGGCAGTTTTTTGTATTTTATTTTTGTTTGTTTGTTTTTTTTTTCTCAAAGAAAAACACAGCAAGCAAACATAAGCTGCTGCTTTTTTACGGCTCTTCACTTCTTCTAGTAGATGGATTCCTTGGGCAGACAGGTAAGACACAATTGAATTTGTGAGCCTAATGCATATCAGCTTATGCACCCTAGACCAGCTCCCAGAACTGTGCATCGCACCATCTGTCATGCACAGGTGGATGGTAACGGCACAAAATTCATGCTTGGTACACAGAAGAAAATCATTAGCACTGGAAAGGGTGCTGTTACCTGAAGAAAGGCAGCGTATGCCTCAGGAACAAAAGCTCATTAGAGTGCTAGTCTCTGTTTCCTTTATTGTTAACCACCATGTGTAAACATAAGCCAAAATGCCTATTTAAGGGATGTGCTCACACATGGATTTCAACACTTTATAGACATCTGTTCTTGCCAAAAGCTGTTCTTCATTTCCTTCACAGTGCTTGGGCTTTCCCTCCATATTTCCCCACCTCTCGGCTTGTGGGACTCCGTAACAACATGACCATCTGTCACACCTCAGTTTCTTGGTTCAGCTCCTCAAAAGCCATCAACAAAAGCCATCAGCTACCTCTCAGAAGTTGTCTGCACTACAGTGCATCTGGGCTCCAGTGCAAAGACCTCAAAACCAAGTAGCTTCCAGGGGCTGTCAATGTAACCAAAGCCCCAACTCATATCAACTATCCTTTTGTTAGAAATCACAGAATCATAGAATCATTTGAGTTGGATTAGATGGCCTTTAAAGGTTCCTTCCAACTCCCCTGCAATGAACAGGGACACCTACAGCTCCATCAGGTTGCAGGTCACCTCGTTCCACGAATACTTGCACTGATCCAGGTCGACCCTAACATATGAGGGATGAGTTGTGCATCCAGATAACGGGGTTAGGACAATGTTCCCTCCATGTGCAAAGGCATGCTGCTGTACAAAAACCTCCAGGTATTTTCCAAATGAGACATCTTCAACAGGGGTCATATTTTTTCATTGTGTTTTCACTGATCAGATTAGATGATGACACATCCCCTTTCACTAAACAATATATTTATAAATATTTTGTTCCATAATGAATGTATTGATCAGGAATACCCAAGACCATACTAGTCCTAGATAAAATTGCATCTTGGTCTATAACTTGAAACTTCTATCAATACTTATCAAAGCATAGAACATATGTTCCAGTAAGAGTTTATAAGTGACTTAGATTATTATGTGCGGTTGATGTACAACAAAACCATCTGAATTATGAACTGTGTTAAGAAGAGGTAATTAAATTTTAGAGGTTAAGGCTGCCAGTGCTTTGGACTTCGATAAATACAAAGTCAAAAAAGGCATTCCTGGGAACATCAGCATCTGTTCAGCTGCTCCATGGATGTACATAAGGGAACAAGCCTATTCTTCACAAAAAGGAATTTGTATTTTTATGATCGTTACTCCAGAAGAAGTTGCTACACATGGCAATGGGAATGCAGAGGGAATTAAAAGACAATCAAATCACACATCATATTGATTTCCTTTCCTTGCATTTTAGCTCTCAGATTTATGGAAGCGGTTATAACAAAATGTCTGCCAGCATCTTAAGTCAAAGCCTTAGATGCCAGAAGTTTCATACTGCCGTTGTTATTACTCAGAAAGGCTAAACTTTCAGACTACTTTATCAATAGCACTTTATGAACAACCAGTGGAAAGGGATAAATTCCTGTATAGTCTGATTCATCCTGAGATAACTGAATCAGGAGATGAACTGTCCTTTGTAAGACACCTTCCTCTCTACATTGACTGCTAACAGATCCTTCAGCATCTAGCTTCAGATGAAACAGCATTACAGGAAACTCCATCCAGAAAGACTGAATGAGACAAGAGACAGTGCCTCGTTCAGTCTGTGCAACTGGGTGTTGCTCCTGTCTTCCATGCTGCACGTGGCAGTCTTACTCCAAGCAGTAAGAATTGTTTGTGTATTGCTTGGTCCATCCATACAGACAGTCAAAATCACAGACTGGAGCAGGAAAGCTCTGAGCTGCTGCTCCTCAAGCAAGAGAGCTGTTCTTTGATTCTGGTTCACAGAGCAATTAAGATGTCCAGAACAAGGAAACATAACTGCTTGCACTAGGCTAGGGTAGCTGATGCCACGTATTTATGTCCATGTTACACTGTGTACCTTCCAAAAACATCCTCATGATGTTGCTGCAGAGTCAGTGCACTGTAGTCACTTGTTGAACAGGTGATGGATGAGCTGCTTTCGTTTGCTCATTTATTCTGTATCTCTTACTTTAAAAACAAGAAAGCATTTAGTGGCATGATTGTGCAGCCATAATGGTTGGAGTGCTCTCCTAAGGGAAGGCTTTTGCTCAGATTCTGGCTCCCAAAAGTCCTACACTTGGAGAAAATGAGTTTTCAAGGTTTCTTCCAGCTCCATTTTTTTATGAAAGGCTGATTTCTCATTTCTATGAAAAGGCACATTTGTCACAGGCTTATTGTGCACAGTTGTCAAGATTACAAGAACTGTTCCTACTGCTTTTGGTGTTAGCGCAAATAATTCGTAAAACCAGAGGAGTCATTGTTATTTGTGGACTGCCTTAGAGGATGCTTTCATATTTCCTCCTGGATTAAAAACTGCATGCACAGAAGCATAGCAAAATTTGGACCCTTAAAAAAAACCTCACTTCTTCCAATATGTAAACCAGACATGCTTGTGATTTCTAAGCTAACATACAATCACTTCAGTGAAATTAAAGAGACTTCCCAGATGGATGAGGATTTAAGCAACTAACCTGGGTCATTCCCTTCTCCCAGCTTCCCAAAGTACCTGCTGCCCTTGGAGCCTATCTCCTTCAACCCTACTGAGCTGCATCCTCTTCAGACAGGACTATTTTGATGACTCTTACAGTAACACTTGTTCAGAAGACAGAACATGCAGTAAATAATTTATTCTCCAAGAACTCCATCATAAGGTTCAGGTTGGATATTAGGAAATATTTCTTCTTCAAAAGAGTGATAATGCACAGGCTGCCCAGAGGGGTGGTGGAGTCGCTGTTCCATGGAGATGTGGCTTTGAGGGACATGGTCAGTGGGCACAGTGGGTTGGGTTGGACTTTGGAATCTCAGTGGCCTTTTCCAACTTTTATGATTCTGTGATTCTCTAAGTGTTATCATGTGCCTGAGAATGGGTTCATCATGTGGTGTTTCTGCTTTGCCTAGCACTAAAAGATTCTACTTGTCTTTCGGTAGATAGGATGCTAAATGCCATTCTCTTCTGAAAATCCAAGGCTACATTTCTGGCTCATGTGTCATCTGAGTGTGAACCAGTGCAGGGATACGTGTGTAAGTCTGCAATCAGCACCACAATCAAAGAGCACAGATCTCTCTTACTCTTATTAATCACATTGTGATTTTTAGCATTAAAATCTGATGGTGGGACATCAACCATCACTGTTCCCACTGGTGAATAGAAGACTCAGGCTAACAAAAAAAACACAGACAAAAGAAAAAAAGAATACAGAAGAAAGAGCAGGATCAGATGAGGGAAAAAAATGTGAGTAAGAATTAAAAATAATGTCATAACTTCCAGTATCCTGAGATGAAGTAACAGTGAAGCACTGAACACATCTCTCAGTGGATCCCTTTTGCTGAGGGATGTGTTCTAGCACTGCAATGCCCACTGGCACTGGAGACCGGTACGTCAGCACCGTGGAACAGAGACCTGTCTTTATACTGTTACAATTCAACTTCTTCCTCAGACAAACATGATGCTCCTGGACCAGACAATTTTAGAAAGTGTCTAGCTCTAGTTCTTAGCCTAAAATACATCAACCCCCTTTGGTTATTCCCAACAACTCAACCTCCCCGTAACTCCCCCATATCTAAACCAACCTCACCAGCAGAGGTTTCTCTCTATCATGTGCCCATACATAGCCCAGAGCCAAGTTTTGCAATGAGGCTGACAGGAGAGTAGACCTCTATTAAGAGAGGTGGCTGCAAAGAACAACACAGTGATTAAATGCAAAATTGAAATCATAATGAAAATTGGGGCACTGAAAAGAAATTTTAATTAAGTAAGGAGCTGCAAATCAAACAAATGTATTCATTATTTAATCAACTAGTGAGTGCAAAAATCTCAACTAATCAGGAAAGTCTCAGGGAGCAGATAAAGAAACAAATCAAGGAACCAATTTAAAAGCCATAAGAAAATAGCACACATCCACATCATAAAGTAGCATTTGTCTGAGAAATAGAAGCTGGGTTTTTTTTTTCGTTGCTGTTTTGCTTTTTTTCTTTTTTCCTTTTCCCTCCAAACTCTCTCTGTCTCATCATTGTATGGCTTTATGGCTTATTAAAAAACAAACAAACAAACAAACCAACACACAAAAAAAAGAAGTCATACAGCAATTTGTGATGCCATCTTTTTGCATATTTAATTTGTTCAGACACAAGGGACAGTGATGTTTTTCTTTTCCTATCTTCACCCTTTCTTCCCAACTGTAAGAAAACCTCTGAGAACCTCAGTATTTAAGGGGCTGGAAGAAAGAAGGGAACAGACACCTTAGCGGGATCTGTTGTGACAAGGGGAAATATTTTCAAACTAACAGAAGGGAGATTTAGACTGGATATAAGGAAAAAAAGTTTTTGCCATAAGGGTGGTGAGGCACTGGCACAGGTTACCCAGAGATGTGGTGGATACCCCATCCCTGGAGGCACCTAAGGTCAGGCTGGAAAGCCCAGGCTTTGTGAAATTCACTTGGTTTTCATCAAGGATTGACCATCCATGGAGACACTCAAGGTCAGGCTGAATGGGGCTCTGAACTCCTAACGGAGCTGTGGGCGTCTCCGTGCATTGCAGGCAGAAAATTGGCATAAATTGGCATTTATGGGTCCTTTTCAACTCAATTCTACGATTCTGAGGTCTCATCATACCCAGTTTGTTTTACAGGGAGCCAAAAGTCTGGCTGATAAGGACCTGCATCAGGCTATGCTCTTAGCAATGCTTCCACCCCAACTTTTTTCTGCCCATAGATGTGACCACAGGAGTGAGCATGCAGCATTCACTTAAATGAACTCCTTGCAAAGTCAGCAAACAGCTCAGCATGAGCACAGAGAAACCTTTCAAGCCTCAGAGCTACATCAGGGTAACCAAATGAGTCACAAGCAGCCAAGTAATTACTTTTCCAGGCTTCTTTACTCAAGGATTTGGATCTGTGTACAAAACCGTGAATCCAGAGAGAATTGGCCAACATGCCTTGTGAGCACAGATCTGTTTGCACTCAAAGCAGTTGGAAAGTGGCAGGAGATGCGTTAAAGAGTTGTACAAACAAGTCATTTACTGCACAGGATTGTAAGCGTAACCTGCCTAGAGCCTAATAAAGATCACATGTTTAATTAGTGGCTTCATTCAGCATTGTGTGAACAGTGATTCACTGCGCCAAGTGGGAGGAGACTGGTAGCAAATAGACCTTGTACAAACTACCTGAAAAAGAAGATATTTTATGCAAATAGTACAATTCAGCTGCAAAACAAAAACCTGTGTGAAAACACGGTAGTGTTTTTAAAATGCAATGTAGTAAGCTCTTCTGTAGAAAAAGTGGAAGTTGAATACATCTGTACAGTAAAGGGAAAGGAGTCTGATTTCACATTCAGCATTGGGAATTCATAGAAACAGAGTCATTTGAGATGGAAAGGACTCTTACTGGCCACCTAGTCCAACTCCCCTGCATTGAACAGGGACACCTACAGCTCCATCAGGTGCCCAGAGCCCCATCCATCCTGACCTTGGGTCAGGAGCACCCACCCACCCACTCTGGGCAGCCTGTACCACTGCTACCCTTATCTGTATCTCCTTCACTACCCTGCCAAGGAGTCTGCCTCCTTTCTTACAGCTCCCCCATTAGGTACTGAAAAGACTGGGACCTCAGATGTCTGATTTCTTGTTGTTTTTGTTGCTGGAACACAACCCAAGTTCTTTTTTTTCTTTTTTTATTTTTTTTTTTAATTTTTTTTTTATTTTTTTATTTTTTTTAATTTCTGCTTGTCTATGTTATTCAGTTGCTCCTACTGCCACAATATGAAGCACTTCACACTTGTAGCATTTTTCACCTCATCACACCCGTTTTACAAATGCAAGCACACAGCTCCACTTCTGCACTGGGCTGCTGGCTGCCTTAGAAGTGCTTGGGGCTCCAGAAGGAAAAACTCCTACTCTGCAGGATTCAGGAGGTCTCCAACGTTCAGAGCTGCAAATGTCTTTTAACATTAACATTTTCAGGTAGTCTGCCAATAGCACTCCACAGTTTCTGGAGGACCACACTTCCCAGTGCCCACCTGGCTCTTCAGCCTTATCCCATTGCACCAAGTGGGAGCTCCCTGGTGGGGTCAGGGCTGCTATTATGCTCAGAGCACGCTCTCAAGACCAGGCTCTGTCCCCTCTAAAATTGATGCTTCCTCCATATTCTCCTGTAGGGTAACTACTGAGAAAATTGATTTATGGGAAACAATATTACTCTTCTCTCTCTGCATATAGGGATTTAAACCATTTTCTGGATCACAAAAGCACAGAGCTTGCTGAAGCAGTGATGTGTGCTTCAATCCCTGGAGCTGTTCCAATCCCCTGAAATAATTAAATAATTATCAGGACAGGCTGGAAAGAAGAGTTGAAGTGTGAACCCATAGCTTCATGGTTAGGGCTCTCCTATGGGAGCAAGGATAGCTGGCTTCCAGTGCACTGAGTATGTCAATGCTTAACTTTAAAGAAAATACTTTGTTCTGTGTTACTCTGAGTGCCTCCAGAATATACAGCTCTTCCACCTCATTCTTTTTGTCCATCTTTGGTACCAGTTTGTGAACCCAGTTGGGTGCCAACCAGCCCAACATTGACCATCCCTGTCTCTGGAGGATGCACGGAAGTATCACAACTCCCTGGGCAGCCCTAAAGAAGCCCAGTTCATTTCACTTATGTTTTGCTGAACTGAGGTCCATTTGCTTCAGACTGCAGAAGCCATAACTTAAAGGCAGGTTTGGATGGATGTCCTGCTGCTGGCTGTCTCTGCTCCCTCATAGCACTTCTGAGTTAAGTGTGGTCTTAGTGTAGCATATTTACGCTTCACTGATTCAGTTCCATCATCATTCCAGTGTCATGGCTGGGATATTCATGGCTGGGATGTAGTGTAGTCCCTCTGCCTTGCAAAAGGAAATCACATGCCCCTGGTTCTCACACACACTTCGGTTCTGGCTTCACAAGTACTGGCCAGCAACCCAGAATCACCTCATCCTTCCCAACAACTTCAGCAGGAGGTAACGATGTTGACCCAGTTGAAATGAAACAGAATATTTGCTTGTGCCTTGCTAGCAGGATTGGTGTGCAGTCAACAGGGACAAGCACACACACACGCTCATGGAGAGACCTACCCTCCCATGCACAGCAAGCTTGGCCTCTGGAAACACACTCTATTAATCAGCAAAGATCAGAAACAAGTCTCTTAGCCTACTATGGGAGATAATGTCATTCTGGGCTAAGAATAAATCTATCAGCTTGAAGCCGGTTGAATAATACAGATTTTAAGGAGGATGAAGGCATTTTTAGATTACATCATGCAGACATTGCATCCCAAATTACATGCTATGAAAACACATACCCTTGGAACAAAGTTGAAAGTGCTATATCTAAGTAAGCAGTATCATAGGAAAAAGACTAGAAATTTGTGTGCATAAAAAGCTGTTTTATGAACTTCATCCTGTAGTAAAGGAAGGGCTATTATCTCCAGAAAATCCATCTCCCCCAAATCCCCAGTTATATCTTGAGCTAGAGGTCAGAACTGTGCTTACTAAAGGGAAATCCCACTCAGCACACATCTAATTATTTTTCTGTCCTCCAGATCCTGCATAGCAGTCCTTGATAAAAGGATAGACAGAAGAGGAATCAGTTGCAGTCCAGTTTATGATTTTACATTATTAAGCCATTGGGGACTGTCAGACAATCTGAGAGCTTAGTGAACTGAACTCTCTAAGACCTGTTAAGTACTCAGGAGGCACTATGCAAACCCACAGAATAGGAGCATTAATCGTCAGGCAGAGCTGTCAGGATACTCAATATGTGAGTGACAGATGAGAGAGGAGAACAGAGAAGGGCAGAAAAGAATTTAGGATTTCATCACGCTTCACTTCACAAAGCTCACAATCATCTTCCAAAACTTTGTTTGATTAAATTGACTTTGCTTTTCATTTTATAGGGGCAAATCCATTTGCCTGCACTGATTTCACTGGAATCACTCCAGTTTTTCTTCAGTGTAGTTGCATGGCATTGTCTCTCCATAATAGCATCCCTCGTTAGTGACTACTTACAGTGTAACTGGATTATAGTTCTGGACAGTGGCTGCAACATGGAGTACACTTGTGACACCTAATAAAATACTTCCAAATGCCTTCTGGGAGCTATAGTGCCTTATTTATGATGTGCCATCATATTTTAAATACAGAAGACTGCACGTTGAAATCTGCCTTTTTTATACAACATCAACAACAAAAGCTATTGTCCTTATTGAGCAGATGCAAATATACACAATGCAGATATTGGCATAGAACATCCCTGGAAACACAGAGCCAAAAATGGAGATAGACTGCTTCAAAGTTGGTGTGTCCTGGTATGAGCACTGGGCCAGATGTAACAGATGCACAAAATAAGTAGGGGATGTTTTTTTAAAATTGACTTGTTCCTCCAGAATTACCTCACCTGAAGCTTTGCTAGAGCTTTGAGGTACTTAAAACAGAAAGCACAATGGATCAGAAATACTGACACGCTTTAAACAAGCACTTACCTAAAGAAGCAAACTGCCTGTTTAGGGGATGGCAGAGGAGTCTGGGATGAGTGGTCCTGTTGTTCTTCATTGTTGTCCCTTGTTTGCTTCCTACCTGGATTGTTTTCTACAGGCACTGTAGAATAGAGGAGGAATATAAATCAGCATGGACAAACCCCAGCCACCACTATCAGCTTCTACCCCCTTCTCTCCTTCTTCTCTTCAGAAAACGCCAGTGGAGAAGGAGCAGTCAATTCATTTGTTCTCAGGTCCTCCAACACCTCCAAGATGTTTGATCTCCATTCCTACCTCACTGATCCCCCTCAAGCCTCCCGTTGGCATGATTGGTACTTTTCAAAATACTGCTTTTGTCCTGAGAACATGCCACTTATTCCTCTCCCTGATTTACAGCAAAACCCTACAGTAAGGCTCTCCCTGTCTTCAACCCTCTCCAAATGCTTACAGAGGGCTTCAAGGATTTTTAGTTTTGCTAAAGTAATTGCATAGCAAGACAACTAAAATGATGAAATGCTTAAAATCAAAGACAACATGTGCTTCCACGACCCTGGAAGAAGGGAAAGTAGAAATCCTAAGGTAGATGAATTGTGGGAGAGTGCTACCTGAACAAGTGAATAGTTAGGCACAGAGTGACTGGGCTCAAGTCTGTATTCTGAGCTATTACTATGGGACATCCAAATAGATGTGAAGGTGACTGCAACGTAATGGAAAGTGCAGCAGTGATAGCAGAGCAGCAAGGTCCTAGGCTGCAGCAAGTGAGGACTTACTCAAATGCAACAGCTGCAGGCACAGAAACAACAGACAGACTCCACTTACCTTTTGAAAGCCTCAAGTAAGCAGAAATCTCCAGCAAGATACTCGCATCTCCACTGCTTACCCTTAAATGTGGTCTGGGAAGGGGTGGATCCTGCCTCCAACCCTTCCAGTCACTCAGGTGCATTACATGCACCTGAGCTCACCTGGCTTGGCCCTGCCTTCCCACCAGGTGCTCAGTCACTGTTTGAAGCCATGACTTAGCGTTTCTGCTATAGTGATACAATTTTGGAGAGGAGTTCATGGAATCATAGAATGGTTTGGGGCGGAAGGGGCCTCATGTCCATCTAGTTCCAACCCCTTGCTGTAGGTAGGGACACCTCCCACTGTCCAGAGCCTCATCCAACCCGGCCTTGATCGCCTCCAGGAATGGAGCATCCACAGCTTTTCTGGGCAGCCTGGCCAGGGCCTCACCACGCTCATAGTGAAGAGTCTAGAAGGATTCACAGTAAAAAGTAACAGATGAAGATTGAAGTGTTGGCTATAGAGAGCTTGGAGTAGGAGTATCCATATTTTGGTTGCAAAAGAGCTGAGAATACCAGCACGTTCAGTGTGCATTGGACAATGCATCACAGAAATACCTGATTATCACCAGTTTCTGTCGTCAATGGAAGTGACTCAAGGATCTCTGGATATCTGATAGTTATGTGTCTCAAAATGGAGAACAGTAATTCTGTCACTTAAATGAGAGCAACGCCATGTCTCTGATGGATATGAAATGTTATCTCAAAGCTAATGAGGCATTTCTCAAGTGTGCGATTTAACAACCAGTAAGACATGGCTGTGTTACACATCTTTTTAAATATCACCAATGCAGCATTCTCCTACTACAGTTCCTTCAGTTCAGAGCCAGACTAAAAGTATGCCGGACTTTCCAATAGCTCTTGAAGTGTACAGCTGGCATATAGGGTATCTCTCTTCTGCCATAAACTCTCAAGGACTCATAAACAGTGCAGGACAAATTAACCTTTGATACAGCTCCAGTGGCACCATGAGGCTGAAGTAAGGATGAATTGAATCAGGGGATGGTTGGTGTTCAGTGGCAGAATAATCTCACTGTTTTTTGCCATAACATGAAGTCCAGCTGCCACCATAGAGGGAAGGATACTGCTTGTCACGGAGGCTGCAGGTGACATAAAAGAGCAGCTAAGGAGAATGTTATGTACGCTGTGTAAAGATGAATACAAACTATAATTGTGTCTGTAGGTGTAAAACAATGTGACAAGAGATAGGACATGAGGAAACAAGGTAGGTTTAGATTGGATATCAGAAAGAATTTCTTCTTGGAGAGATTGGTCAGGAATTGGAACAGGCTGCCCAGGGAGTTAGTAAAGTCACCATTCCTGGAGGAATTTAAGGGATGTGTTCATCAGAGAATGCATCACAGAAATATGTATTTAGTGATGGCACTCAGTAGAATCATAGAATTATAGAATCCTTTGAGTGGGAACGGACCCCTAAAGGACATCCAGTCCAATCACCTGCAGTGAACACCAACAGCTCTATCAGGTGCTCAGAGCTCCATCCAGCCTGACATTGCATGTCTTCAGGGAAGGGGCATCCATCACCTCTCTGCACAACCTGTTCCAGCTCTTCAGTCTTACTGTAAAAAACTTTGTTCATATGTATAGCCCAAATCTACCCTCTTTTATTCTGAAACCATTTCCTCTCATCCTATTACAACACATCCTGCCAAAGACTCTGAAAACTTCTTTCTTATAGTCCCTCTTTAGATACTTCAAGGCTATTACCAGATGTCCTTAGAGCCTTCTCTTCTCCAGGCTGCACAGCCCCAGCTCTCTCAGCCTGTCCTCATAGGATCA
The DNA here is from genome assembly GCF_026119805.1 of Tympanuchus pallidicinctus. Taxonomy (NCBI): domain Eukaryota; kingdom Metazoa; phylum Chordata; class Aves; order Galliformes; family Phasianidae; genus Tympanuchus; species Tympanuchus pallidicinctus. The sequence continues at coordinate 64,682,855 of NW_026294747.1, forward strand.
ATGTTCCATCTCTTCGATCATTTCTGTGGCTCTCCTCTGAATGCACTCGAACAGGTCCATGTCTCTCCTGTATTGAGGATTCCACATCTGGATGCAGTATTCCAGGTGAGGCCTCACCAGCACAGAGTAGAGAGGCAGGATCACCTCCCTCAGCGTGCTGGCCATGCTGCTTTTGATGCAGCCCAGGATATGGCTGGCTTTCTGGGCTGCAAGGGCATGTTGCTGACTCATGTCCAGCTTTCCATCCACCCGTAGTCTCAAGTAGACATGGCTGTGCTCAATTCTTTCATCTCCCAGCTTGCATTGATAGTGGATGTTGTCATGACCCAGGTGCAAGAGCCAGACTTCGCTTTGTTGAATCTTATGAGATTCTCTTCACAAGGTTCTGTGACATCAGCAGCTCTTCCCTTCTCCACCGATGCATCTTTGACACCATAGAAGGCCATTAGGTTGGTCAATTAGGACCTGCCCTTGGTGAAGCTTTGCTGACTGACCACTATCACCACTCTGTCTTCCATGTGCCTTAGCACAGCTTCCTGGTCAGTGGCTGGATCTGATGATCTTAAAAGGCTTTTCCAACTTAGATGATTCTATGATTCTTCCTGTAGGAACGGGGCTTCAGATACTTCCCTCCCGAGAGCACCAGCAGGAAGATGTGAAATGGATTAGTTTTTCTAAAGCAGCCCAATTTGTAAATGCAAACTTAGTTTGGCTTGGAAAAAGTTTTAATTCAGCTCTCCAGCACGTTTTCCTTTAGAGGCAGCATCTCCAGAGGGGTAATCTCAATGGCCAGTCTTTCCCCTAGTTTGGCTGTGATCCTGGAACAGCCTTCAGTTCCTGGGGGGGAGGAGCAGGAGCCAGTAGCAAGGGGAATCAGCTGATTGAGGCAATGAGAGTGATGGGATCAGGCATACACCATGCTGCCAAATGGATGTTCCGGGCTGTGAGTGCTCTGCTCTGTGTCTTTACTCATCTTTAAGGCACACAGCAGCGTTAAAGTTTGTTACAAGGTGGTGTGGATGGAGAAGGCAGGGGGGAAATTGGATTCCATCTGCTGGCTGGAAAAACAGCAGGAGGGTACAAATACACAGGTGCACATAGGCACATTACCCCTTTTCTGCTCAGTGCAGAGGGTGTAAAAAAAAAAATACTGTCCTCATACATTATTCCCACCACTAATATTAAAACAAGAGTTTGTGCAACAAGCAGAATAGGGTGGAGGTTAACCTTTCCCCCTCTTCTATCCCATGGGTGCCTCTGGCACGGGACCAAAGAGCTAAACTTGCAAACTGCTGGCTGCTGTGGAGACAAAATCACACACTAGGTTTGTGAGCCGTGAAATTCATGTTCAGGTGCAGGCAATTTCCACAGCAGGAAAAAAATCCCACCGCCCAGGAGTCCTTCCCACCTCTGACCCCAGGAGGAGCAGCACTCCCCATGCTTTCAGACCAGCTGTAGTGGTTTTTTTTGCAACAGGCAAACACCTCAGTGAGGTTCTCTGAACACAGTTATACATGCCCAGATATAAATCCAACAGTCATCTTCCTCAAACCCAGCGTGCCACCACCTTCACTCCAGTGGGGGAGAACAGCAGGGACAAACTTGACCCGTTGGTCTTGTAATTACTATGTGTGTGCAAACACTGCCCTCTGCCTCCTGGAGAAAGGCTTTGTTCTCATCCATGCGATTTGTTGGTTGCAGGCTTTTTCCTTTCCTGTGAAGCAGGATGATAAGACGGTATTCTTCAAGCCTGGCAGAACAGTGAAACATTGGCATGCTCTGTTCAGCACTGGTAGTGCCAACCCAATCAGGAAAAAACTTTGGAAAACACAAGACTTTGTGAGAAGTAGAGGTAGCAGTGACCTGGAAAACCCAAGCTGTGTGAAAACTACTTGGCTTTCAGCAAGGATTCACTGTCGTTGGAGACACTCAAGGTCAACTCAATGTTCATGGCCAGGGGTGAGCACAAGTGTTTAACCCTACAGGAAGTAAAACCCAGGGCTTTAGGCTTTACTTTGGTGTCTTAAGCTAGGGAGCTGTGTAGGCTTGTTTCACTGTGTAGGTTCACATTTTCAAAACCAGTGTAAAGGTTGGGAACATTTTGGTGTTTTTTTTGTTTTGGTTTGTTTCTGTATATTTTCTCCAGAGAAGGAGGAGATCAACAGTTGGTCCCCATGGGATATTGCTCATGAAGGACAGTGCGGCCACCAGCTCCTGTGGTTTTTCAGTGGCTCTTTCAGTGGGACTTTCAGCTCCCATGGGCACCTTGGAATATCCCATTGGCCTTTTGTCTTCACTGGGCCACACAGTCTCTGACTGATGCTCAAATGGGTAGGAAGGCAGGAAGACAATGAGACAAGAAGTTGCAAGGAGAAGAGGTGAAGGTTTTGCTGAGCTTTGTCTCTCCAGGCATGGCCTGCCCCTCTCTAGGTGGTGTTTTGGCATCAGGGATATCAAGGGGGATGCTGTATTCTAAAGAAATGCATCCTTTTTTCTTCTTTTTCTTTTATTTTTTTCTCCTCTGGTCAATAAAGCTGCAGTTTGACTTTAGGGTGAAGATTTGGATCAATTCTCATTTTCTACAAAATGATTCACTCTTATACACCGAGGAATAGAATTGAAAATGTAATCTATCTTGTTGAGAGGTAGAGTCAGGGTCATGAAAATTAACCCCCAAGTGTTGCTTAGCATGCCTTTTCACATGCCAGCAAATAGCAGAGAATGTCTTTGGATTTCTAAACAGTAATTTAGAAAAAAAATACAATCAGTCCTATCTAGGCAGCCAAGGGGATCCTGCCACAAAATCACTTTTCTTTGCAATGCAAAATAACCGAGAAAAGCCCTTCTCAGAAGTGATTCACAAGCAAATACTATTGCCAGGCAAAACTGAGATCTGGATAAATGTGTCTCACAACAATATGTTTCAATGAAAGGAAGTAAACTGCATTCAAAACTTTTTTTTTTTTTTGTGGCAAATAGCAGGAATTAATACCTTGTGAATGAGGCTTGGTCACATCTCAGCATACTGGCTCCAGAGCCTGGCTGACTTTTATCCTCATCACCAAGCAAAATGAAAGTGGTCAGCTTCAAATTACTATTATCCTATTCATCACCTGAATTCCTACAGCTCTTGAGAGAGTCCCAGCCCTGATTAGGACTTCACTGTAAAAACAGAATAAAAAGTGATCTCAAATGTTTCCAACCTAAGGAAGAAAAGTTTTAGGTGTGATAGATGACTGTGGAAGGATGAATTGGTGTCCATCAGCATGATGGCCATGAAATACATCCATCAGCACCTCAGCAACTACCAAAAGAGATCCTGCACCAAAGGCCTGTTCAAAGGAGGGCGATGAAAGCACTTTGCAGACAGTCTCTAGGTGTCCACCAGAAAACACAAAGGTGCTTGTTTGAAAATCATGCCAGTAGAGGATGGTGTAGGGCAGATATGAGAAGCCTTGAAAATTCAGACTCTTATAACTGATACAATTAATAAGGCAAAGGAGTGGAAAGATAAAACCACACAGATGTGCTTGCCAGAGCAAAGGCTGGGAAAATGCTGTGAACAGATTTGTGCTCGCCCTCCCTGAGTTGTTGCAAATTTAGGTAATGTAAGCTTAGAACAAAGTTTTGGCTTTTAGCACTGTGAGAGCAAAGGGCTGACTGTACCTCCCAGGTGGTAGGAAGAACAAACTGTATGTAACAGGAAATAGCCTGTGTGAAGAGAGGTTGGAAGGACAGAAGGTGAGTGTCTCTGGGAGCACTGATAGCCCAGTTCATGTTGTCCACAGATGCTTGGCAGGGGTAGAGGCATCAAGAGGCACTGAACACCTGACCGAGCAGTTGGCAACCCTGCCTGCAGCAAGAGGATTGGAACCTCATGATCTTTGAGGTCCTTTCCAATCCAAGCCACTCTATGATTTTGTGACTTCTGTGCCTTGCGGATGCCAGATCCCTGGCACAGGGACCCAGAGGCTGTGGAGTCTCCTCCTTGGAGATGTCCAGAATCTGCCTGAGAGTGGGGCTGGGCACGCTGCACTGGGTAGCTCTGGTGGGACCAGTTGGACCCAGAGCTCCTGCCAATCTCAAACAGTTGGATTCTGCAAGATAGTAGCTCAGCTTGGATATCCGAACTGCTGATGAGATACCTAAGCCCCATGAAAGGGAGAAAAGCATCATGCAAACCCTCCAGCTTTTTGCCACCATTTTCATGCTCAGAAGTTCCATCCACCTCCCCTAGAGCAAACACTGCGGAGGCACACGGGATGTGCGCACAAAGCCACCCACCCATCCAACATCATAGCTGTGACATCTGTGGGTAACGAGGAAAGACAACACTCAGCACCATCACTCACTCAGTGTCCCCAGTGAGTCCCAGAGCAACCTTGGTGTAAGCTTTTCCACTCTTGCAACAGCCACTAGAGCTCCAGTACTTCAAAAGGGCCTGTTGAAGTGGTGCTGCAGCAGCCACCATACCCACCCCCCCCCCCCATCTATCTGTAGAGATAAGACAAGACATCAAAGTGATTGATTCCCAGCTCTCTGCATCAGAGTCGAATGCGGGGGCCAGCAGCAGCCCCCACATCCCCCGTCCCACAGGAGCATGCCTGCATGTGGGAAGGATTGTTGGATTCCCAGGGGATTGCTTGATTTTATTCCCCAGCCAAATTCATCTCCTTCCTGTTGGCAACCAAGCTTAATTTGCACTTCTGAAATTATTTCCTTACCTTTAAATAACAATGAGAAACGCCCACAGAAAAATGTCTTGGTGCCTTGACAAGCAGATTTACAATGGGAAATGGTGACCACCCAGCAGCAAAAAATGATAATTATAGGCACATAATCCATTCTATCAGTCCACCAATAACCACAGCATGAAATGACCCCATTAGCACCCTGAAGACGTAATCATTCACCTTCCTCCAATGTCCTTTCAAATAAGCAGCCCAGGGAAATGCTTGTTACTTTGTTGGATGCAAAAGCCTCCCTGCTAGCCAGTAGAAAAATGGGGGAAAATTATAAATCACAATTCTCCCCTGATTTATTTTAAATTTGCTGTCAGATAGCTGTTGATGGTCTACTTGAGCAGCAGCTGTCGAAGCTGTTTTGCCATCCCTCTCCACTTTCCTCATTGCCTACTATACGTGTTATCATCCCTCTTCAGCATGACTGTGAGGAATACGTATGTCACACTGCAAACCCAAAGAAAATAAGAGTATCTCTTATCTGAGCTGAGCTACTCTGAGAAGGTGCTGGCTGATGAGAGATAGGCAAAGGCTTGCTTAAGGGTTCTCTGAAAGCTCCTTACTGGATGTTGTGAGTTATCCAGATATAGGCTGCAAGAGGATGATCCAAGGGCTTGCTTATAAACTTTTAGAGATCACTGGTATAAACTTTCAGAGATCACTGGTTTTTAATGGTAGAAGGAAAGAAAAATGCATTGTTCTTTCTTCCCCCTCAAGTGCTTGTGGAAAGATTCCGCTCTCTCCAGTAGGCTGGTAGCTATTCTCACCTGGGAGGATCCACTTTCTGTGTTGATGTGGGCCTCTTGCTGTATGTGTTGCATGAGTGAATGTCCCCAGACAGCGTTCCTTTCTCATCTTTCCATTCTAAAGCCCCTTACTCTGAGATCCACCCATAGTTACAGAGGAAACTGCACAATCAGGAAAAAAATTTGGAAACACAAGACTTTGTGAGAAGTAGAGGATAGCAGTGACCTGGAAAGCCCAAGCTGTGTGAAAACTACTTGGCTTTCAGCAAGGATTCACTCTTGTTGGAGACACTCAAGGTCAGATTGAACGGGGCTCTGAGCACCTATGGAGCTGTGGGTGTCCCTGCTCACTAAAGGAGCTGGACCAGATGGCCTTTAAGGGTCCCTTCCAACTTAGGAAAATACTTCTCTGAAAGAGTGGTCAGGCATTGGAATGGGCTGCCCAGGTAGTCTGTGGAATCACCGTCACTGGAGGTGTTTAAGGAATATTTAGGGACATGATTTAATGAGAGCTATTGGTGATGGGTGGACAGTTGGACTGGATGGTCTTGTAGACATTTTCCAACTTTGGTGATTCTGAGATTCTATGATTCAAATGATTCTGTGATTCTACAACTCTAAGGAAAAAGGCTGTGCTGGAACGTCAAAATTCCCAGCGTGTGGTTGGGAAGCACAGATGCATGCTTCCTACCGTGCTGACCACAGCTACTGCTGCACAGCAGCAGCCAAACACCAGTGAGAAACAAAGTCCTGAGGGACTGGCGTGGGGGAAGGGGAAATATAAAGAAATGTTACAATCAATTAAGCAACAGAATTATTTTCCAAGGAGGCAGTCAATAAGGCAGAAACACCAGCGATACAAATAACCCGGAGGAACACGCCGCCGGCTTTAGTGAACCCAGCTCTTTTCCATTAGCAGCGAGGGATTGCTTTGCCGGACATGAGAGGTCACTTTCTGCTTCAGTTCCTCTCAATGAAGAGCTAAGCTAACAGGTGCAGCCTGGTGTTTAAATTGGAATAACAGAGAGCTGTCAGCGCAGCCGCGAGAGAGGCAGCACGTCAAGAGCGTTCAGTTGGAAGTGGGGACAGTGGTGAAAGCACGCGGGCTGCAGGATGAGCAGAAAGGAGGGGATGCTCAGCCTGTCCCCAGTGTTGTGCTGCTGGATATCCTGTGTAACGTGAGCAGGGAAGATGAACGCAATTATAAGAGGTCAAATGTCCACATCAGAAAGCTATGAAAATCACGGGAAGTGGTTATTAATAGCCATAGTGGGGGGTGTGAGGGTTTAGCAGTTGGTCCTTTTGTAAGAGGGCCATACCTGCTCTGCAGGGGGATGCAAGAGCTCACCCCTTGGTGCTATCGATCAGATGCTTTCTCTCTGGCAGCAAAAGTCTCCATCACAGAAAATGGGAGTGGGTAGGAGGGATAAGTGGGGTGGCTTTCCAGATGTTTTAGGTGATGGTGGGCAAATCCTTCTCATTTCACATGTTTGATAAGCAAACGCCAATTATCCCTTCTTACCAATCGCTGTTCATTGGAGTTGTTAGCAGTGATCATGTCAAGAAACCCAGGGTCTTGGTCAGGTTGGCAAAATAATATCTTAGCCTGAAAAACTGCAGGATTGGGATACACAGGAAATACCACACATGACGGAGTGTTGGTTGCCCAGTTACAACAGTCTCTGGGCAAAAGGGGGAGAAAACATGGTGCATATTTTTTGTAGGGCTTTGGATGGCAGACATGAACCCTGATGCTTCATTTGGAACAGCTCTTCCTCCCTTCTACAAGAAGAGCTCATGACACCTGCATTTCTAGTGTATATATATTATCCTGCAGTTCAGATCCCATAGGTGTTAACATGATGCCCAATAAAGTATGTAGACGTAAAGCAGTCAGAATTTACCCATTTGCTAAGCAACAGGTAGGATTTGTGCTTCTATGTCCACTCCAAGATTCTGTATTAAAAAAGGCTTAAAAATCTGAAAATGTAGATGAGTAGCAAACCTTAAAGGTCATCCTGACACAGAAGGATTTTAATGAATTCCTGGATTGATCTTTGTCCTAGTTCTTCCAGAATTGGATTATAACGATTGCATTCGCAGTCCTTTTTTTTTTTTTTTTTTTTTTAAGTAGAGTGCTTGGCTTCATTAAATAAACTTAGGGTTGTTTTGCTTCAGAAAGAGTGGCTTGCTTTGTGAAACTAACTAACTGCAACTGAAATATGGGTGCATACGCTGCACTAATCATCCGCCTCCTTGATAGTTTCAGTAATTCAAATAGGCTGACATACAAGAAAGGAAAGTAAATTTAGCTTCAAATTGAAGGCTGTGTATGGCTGGCATAGTTGGCCTCAGGGGATATTTATGAGCAGAATATTCTTGGGGAAGTCCAGTAGGTATAACCAGGGCTGCATTTTTAAAATTATTCACCAGCACCAAAATGAATGGGCAGTGCTTATGATGTAGAGGTACAAAAGGGCCTGAGGGAACTGCATGGAGCTGTGAGGGGAGGGGCAGCTGGGGATGAGGAAAAGGCTGTGCCCCAGAGGGCAATGGGCATGGAATGGGCTGCCCAGGACAGCGGGCACAGCCCCTAGTGCCACTCTCAGGGGTTGGGATTGGGTGCTGCTGAATGGAGCTGGGGTTGAACTCAGTGATCCTTATGAGTCCCTCCCAACTTGGGATATTCTGTGACTCTAAAATATTGATGGCAGACAAATGAAGCGGTCAGCATTGCATGAGTATGTGCTCAGCCTCCCCAAAATGTGTCACATCCCAGGTGCAGCCATGCAAGCTGTACATCTCTAGTGTGATGCTCTGTATGGTGATCTTCTGAAATCTGAAGATGCACACTTGTGGAGGTGGGAAGCAATTAAAAATGGTGTCCCCAGTGCCCATCACTGCACCCAAAAAGCACAGGATGGCTGCAGAGGCAGCTGGATGCATTCTCATGGCCTCTCTCTGCGCAGAAAGGCAAATCAGATGATCTCTGTGGTCTCTCCTTGTCACTGCCCTTGCTAAAATAAAAGTCACCCTGCTCCTCACCCTGTGACTGGCTCCTGAAGGCAGATGCCTGCTCTCACATGGCATCTTCAAAAGCTCATGCATCACAGTTTGGATGCAGGCTTTTGCCTGTCCTGATCTGATCGTAGCAGACAGCTGTGTGTGAAACTGCATGGGGTAGGTTTGTTTTTAAGGGCTTCCCCACTCTTTGGTCTCATCAGAGGAAGAAAATCCCTCAAAGGGACTCTGAAGGGATAGGACTAGCTGTTAGCCCCCTGATGACTTCTCTTTCTTTCCCTTTTTTTATTTTTAACTCAAAATAAGGATGCCTTTCTCTAGGTTAGCACATAGTGCTCACAGCCTGCTTTGTTCCTGGCTGCATTTCAGTTTTAACAGAGTGGTAACTCTCTGACGGGTGCTGTGAGCAGCAGAGACTAAGGCTGCTTCTGGGACCACTGCATCCTGCCCTTTCCCACCTTAGCAGAGCTCTGAATAAAGGAGAGTGGGAAAAAAGGTGCTTGCCCACAGATTGAACCCTGTGATACAGAGCTGTACATCTGCAGAATTTGCACTAAGATCCTAAAATAGAGATGCAATTATTCCTTTCAGATGTACTGCAAGTCCAGTGAGGATAAATCTCTGTCCTCTTCCAGGTCATTAGCAGCCTTCAGGCTTTGCATCCCCTGCCTGAGGCCCCAGGTGTTTTCAAAGCGTGTCTAAAAGGTAACTCCTGGGACACAGATCCCAGTTTCAATCTGTGTAAAGAAGCAAACCTTTAAGAAATCAGTGTTTTGGCTGAAATCCCTGCTTTTCCTTTTAAAAGCACTGGAACTACTACACTCTGATACTGGGCAGCCCTTATCATGACAGGACAGGCTGTTATTTGCCTATCCATGTTACAGTACATGTCAGCAGCATAAAGGCCCACCCTTTCACCTTTAGCTTTACATTCCTGCTGAGCTGATGGAAAGAAAAGCAAAAACTGGGACATGCTATTGGGCTGAGTTTTGGGGAGAATACTGAGCAACACAGAGCTGCTGCCCTCCATCCCCCCGCAGTGTATTTGACTGCCTTGGTTCCATGATAACCTCACCAGCTGCTCTGGATCCTTCCCACAGCACCTTGGCTGCAGCATCCATCCTCTGGGCTTTCCAGGGCAAAACATTATTATGGACACTGCATGTCCCTTCAGCTTCACCAAGGCTCGTGCAGGCTTGGAAATCCTCCATTCACCACTGCTGGTAGCAAAGGTCAGCCTTTTCTACCAGTTTTTTTTCCTTCCTTCTCTCTGACTTGGAAAAAAACAGTAGAACCACAGGTGATACAATTCGATTAGAAGCTCCTGAGGCTTAAATTAAACAGAATTATTTATCAAATCTCTGGGCCATTAGCCCTGTGTTGAGCAGCAGCCTTGCCATAACCTCCCCCTCACTCCTCCCACACGCATTTCCCTTCACTTACAAAGGCTCAGCAAGAGCCAATAAGACAAAATAAAAGCAAAAAAAAAAAAAAAAGGAAGCTAAAAGGCAGAGAGTGGCAGGGATGATAAAGCGCACCTAAGTGCCCACAGTTGCTGGATGCTCCGTGCTTCCGCACGTTTTCCCAACCCTGCTCTTGCTCCCACCCCATACCCACTCCATCCTTCCTATCCCAGCCCTTACCAACACAGGCTCCTCAACCACCAATATCTCAGTGCTGAGACTATGTGCTCTTCATGTGTAGTTCTTTGTCCCCTAGCTGATGGGAACTTGGGTTTTGGCAAAGCCCAACATCCTTACATTCCACCTCCATCACCAGGGTTCATGATGAAAGCCAAGCTCTGCAATTCTGGGACTGGAAGCACCAAGCCACACATCAGCTTATTTGCAATGTACAGTAAACTCCTGGTACCTGGCAATACGGCTTGTTACTGAATGGAACCTGATAAACTGGGTGAGCCCAGAAAATTTCCCTTCTTGGGTGGAAAAGATGGAAAAAGGAAAATCTCCACTCTTGTCGTTACATCTGTTTAGGATATCTTTTTTATTTTTTATTTATTTCTAGGACAAAATCAGACTGACAAGGCCTGCTTAGCCCAAGAAACTTTTGTTTCATCCTGTTTTCCTGCTTAAGCAAAACAATTATTTTAAATTGTAGCCGTTCCCTTCATACCCTCCCTGCAGGAATGTTAGGGGAGCTATTTGCAGAGTGAGATGATGTTGGACAAGCAGAACTTGTCCCTCGGTACTTAACAGCTCCCCCAGCTTTGGCTGATTATCAGAGATTTCAGTTCTATCTCAGTACTTCCAGTTTTGTCCAAATTATTTGGCTTGAACATTCCTTGGCTGGAAAATGTGTTGAGTTCATCCTCTCCCATGGGAATCCCAGGGCTTCTGCTTCAGCCTGAAAACACCACACAGCCTCCTCTAGAGCAAAGAAATCGGCTTAAACAGAGAAACAGACCGGGGAGGAGGTCTGCAAGAGCACTGAGGCCACCAGAAAGATCGGTTTTTGATTGCCAAGATTTAGAACTACTTGCGTTGAGCCTGCACCACTCTGTCAGTTCCTAAATGAAGTAATAACATGGTTAACAACAGTCTGGATCAGTTGGAAAAAGTAGAAATTGAGAATGTAAGAAATCTATAAAGCTTTTACAAAGCCCTTTGTGCTTACTTATACCAATGGAGACAAACTTTACATATAAAATGAAGACACTGTTGTTACAGCTGTGTCCTCTTTAAGGAAGCTGTGTGTGCTTCACTTAGCATTTGATTATGAATGTAACCCATTAAGTTCTCAACTCCTGTTTGCTAATTGGAGGTCTGTAATGATGCCCAGAAATGGTATTCGGAGTGAATGGTATTCAGAGTGCTGAAATAATGTAATATACGTGATTAAGAAATGCATAGCAATTGCCTAATTAGGTATACAAGTAATATAATAAATCTTATCGGAAAGTATTTTCCATCTGCTTTCTGAGCTGTGAGACAATAAAGAATAATAATTAAAAAAGAAGAAGAAGAAATAGAAGACAATTCAGACAAGTACAGCAGGCCAGAACTTTTCTTCTTCCATGGGGCAAACAGAACTCCCAAGGGTTGGTGACCAGTTCTAAACAATTCAGGCTTTTGAAGTAGGCTCTGAGTCTGACAATCCCAGTTCTGCATCAAATCCCAATCTGAAAATGAAGAGCATTTCCAAAGCTACTTGATGTGGCACTGATGTGGCCACCTTTAGTTGGATTTCTGTCAGAACACTGAGCAGAAGTCAGCATCCATTGGACACTGCTGCAGAGCATCTTCAACGATGCCATCTCCCAGCAGTTGGGAGTTTGGTGCATCACCTGAAGATTGTCCCTTGCCTGTCTGTAGCAAAGATTCTGTTTCTCTTTTTCCTTGCACTCACTTTTACATTCATGTCCGTGCAATAAAACCCATCAGTGCTTCACTGTGCTCATGCAAACACAGAGGTGAGTCAGTGCTGGTAATGATGCCTTCAAGATAATTACCCCCAGTTTGATTGGGGTGAGGGGAAAATCATGAATATAGCCCTGAATTTAACAAGCATAAAAGAGCGTTTAATTATTCTAGTTATATGGTTATCCCCAGATACTTTCTCATTTGTCCAACAGGATCTGCTCCTCTAGGGCATGAGGTAATTGCTGATATCCTTTCACGCTTCAGCAATCACTCTGGAGTAGTTAATGATTTATGAGGAGAGCTGGAAGTGCCCAGCCAGCAGCATCATGCCCAGCACCTTGGATGCTGATAACAAAAACCCAAATCCCAGAATTACGGTCACACACCCAGAACTGAGCCCACACATCTAGCAGTGACATGGGGATGCCAGAGGCTCTTTGTAGAGCTTCCCCTCCTGCAAGAAACCTGTGATGAGTCAGACTCAGAGGGGGAAAAAAGAGATGGTTCTGGCTTAACAACACCTCTCCCACCCTGTTTTTACCTATTGCAAAACCTCCACACCGACAGAAGCACAGCTGTGTGAGCACCAAACTCATGGTCCAGCCGGAATCCTCTCCAGACTTTCAAGTCGTCAAATTAACATTTGCATCAATTTAATTTTCACATGACTCATCACTACGTGATTCAGTCTCTCTCTGAACAGCTTCCAAATAGCGCTGACCTTTCTTTCAAAGCTTGACCTCAGGTGGGGATTTAGAGGAGGAATAGAAGAGTGATTCAAATACAGATGCCAGGCTGAGGCAGCCTGCAGCTTGTCAAGGAAGGGAGCTGTCACTGTGCAGGACTCATGCATGATGCGTGGTTTCCTGCCACCTTGTATGGGTTTCCATGTAGGATAGCATACATAGTAATATGGCAGGAAAACAGTCGCAAAGCAGCTGAAAGCATGTATGTAGGACCTCAGTGCTGAGATGGAAATGCGTCTTTGAGGTGAGTCTTGTAGAACTCCTAGACTCAACTCAAGGAGTTGGACTTGATGATCCTTATGTGTCCCTTCCAACTTGTGACATTCTATGATTCTATGAAGTCTGTTGGCCCTGGAGCAAGCTGGGGCTCACTAGTATTAAACAGCAGTAGAGAAATGTTTTCATGGGGGACATAATGCACTATTTTCTGAAAGCATGAAGGTTCATTCTTTTTCAGCATTTTAACTTCCATAGCCACTTATTTTGCCTCCAGACACCAACCTGTGGCATGTAGACAGCAACTGACCAATCACCCAAGAAATCAGGGAGATTGAAGACTGGGAGATCCTGGGAGACAAAGTCCAAAGCAGGAATTTGCCTACGTCTGGTAAGATGTATCAGTCCTCCAGAGGCATCTACTGCCCTTCCAAAACTAGGCAGGGAGTAAACATCTAGTGGAGGTGGTTGCTCTGAACAATCTCTATTGTTGACATCTGTCCCAAAATGCCTAAATTTGACTAAATAAGGTTGATCGCAATCCAGCAGTTACCCTTGAGTGCAATGTGTCAGATGTAAGTCATCATCATCATTCCAAGGGCTATCACCAGCAGTTTTGAAAGGATCATCTGGCAAAAGACTTGCAGATAAGTTTATTTTCATGGTCTGCATTCAGTATGATGGCCCATGTCTAACATCCTCCCCATCTCATTGTATTTGTCATGTATTTCAGAGCTACAAACGTGTGCCATCAGTGACTGCACCTAAGCATCTACTTCTTTACATCACGCTGATAGAAGCAAGATAAGTCAGGACCTCAGGATGTTGCCTGCTCCAGTCCTCCTGTGCTCTCCCAGTCTGCTTCTTGAGGTCAAGCAAAAGTTATGCAAGAAGTACAGACCTGATGTTCTTAGGAAGCTCCCACAAAACTACCAGCGTAGGCTCACATCACTCAGCAAAGTGAGGACTCTTTTGCTCTGGAGATAAGGTGTCAGCCCCCATTCCTAGCATGGCACCTTCCTCTCCTCCTTTTCATATATGTCTAGTCTTCAGCATCCTCCCCAGCAACACTCATCCCTGGAGGTGTTCAAGGCCAGGTTGGATGGGTACCTGGGCAACGTGATCTACTGTCTGATTCAGTTGTTGGCAAACCTGCCCATGGTGCAGGACTTGGCATTAGATGATCTTTGAGGTCCCTTCCATCCCAAGCCATTCTATGATTCTGTGAAATCCTGCTTTTCCATCTCTTTTATCCTCCAAAATACTTGTGATCATAGACTTATGGCACTTTCAAGACTCACCAGCAGCTGCCCAAACTCACTGCCCTACTACAGTCAAGAGGGACACAAGCCTGACACGGAATGTCCTGGCTTCTCTTGAAGGCTATTTTTTTAGTAACTCTCCATTTTCAGAGATTATTGGCTTGCTTTTATCATGAAAGCTGCCCCTGGCAATATTTGTCCTTCCTTTGTGAGAAAAACATCCCGGGCCTGAAGTTATATAATTGTCACATGGGTTTAAGGCATTTTTTCCCCACTCACTCATAAGTGTCAACTGGAGTTTCTTATCCACAGGCAGGGAGTCCGGGAGCAGTCTGTGTCTCTTTGGCTCCAGTATCTCATCACAGGGCACTTTTCACTTCAGAAATCTCTCTTTCCTTCTCAGGCTACTCCTCAAGTCTGTGAACTGATGTCTGAAGAGGGCCAGCATGGCAAGCAGCTTGTTTTTTTCCTCCCTCCACAATGCCAGAAGTCAGGGGGTATTTATAAGAAAGAAAGATGCAGGCTGCTGACCCTTTCATCTCACATTTCTTTAGGAAGGATTTAAACTGTTTGCTTCCCAGAGCACAAAACAAGTGGGCTGCCAACTCCCAGTTGCTGAAAACCTCGTAGCAAGTTGTGAGAGACCCCTTGTGAGATGGTAGACCTGTATTCAAAGTTGTGTAACTATGAAAAAGAAAGGGGAAAACGGGCTGGGAAAGCAGGAGAAACTTTATCTCTTCCCGCAGATGGCGTTGTGGGAAGTGAAGTTTCCTTGACAAACTCAAGACTGGAGCCCTAAATATTTCAAGACATTAGGCCAGATTTCATAGACTCATAGAATGGCCTGGGTTGAAAAGGACCACAATGCTCATCTAGTTCCAACCCCCTGCTGTATGCAGGGTCACCAACCAGCAGACCAGGCTGCCCAGAGCCACATCCAGCCTGGCCTTGAATGCCTCCAGGGACGGGGCAGCCACAACCTCTCAGATTTGTGAATCTGTGCTAAGGTGTATTAGCCTCCAAGCATACCCATCTACATGAATATATATATATATATTATATATCTGCATGAATCCTGATTTATAATATCGCTGTGGGAACTATTCATTTCAGTGTGTTAGCCTAAACTCAACAGATCCTGAAATCTTAAGATCACTAAAGCAAAGGACACTTCTTCATTTAGCTTGGCACTATGATCTTTTTTCAACACTCCACTGTCAAATATCTTCAAAACAGTAAGGAAACTCAGCTTTGGAAAAAAGAAAAATGATGTACAATCACATTGGTTCCCCTAAACAAGCTGAGGATAAATGAGGATAATTTTGCTGAAATTTTTGCACAAACTGTACGAAATAACTAACAATGGACGGTGTCCTCCCACAGACCAAAAAGAATTTAATTTACAACAGCTGCCAGCAAGACGCTATCAGAGGGAAGTGTGGTACTCAGATGAATGCCTCTTTTCCTCTGGATGTTGTCATGCTGTTCTGTAAGTTCTTCCCTTGACTCAGCCATGAATTTCAGGTACACCTTGACCTAGATCTCTTTATATTACAGGTGCCTGATTCGCTTCTTTTCCATCCAAAAAATTTGGCTTGAATATGTGCAAAATCTCTTAAGCACACCTGCTGCCATACAAGAAAAGAAGACTTTCCAGAGCTGAGCTTTGTGCTCCTGCTCTCACTTTCTCTGATGTATTTAGAGTGTATTTAGCTGAGAAGTGTAACACCTAAAATAAGAGTCTGAGCTGTGGGCGCATTGATGGCAATGATTCAGTCAATACAGCTCTTCCTTACAGCGGGGTGTAATGCATTTCCTGGGCTTAGCTGAAAGAAATTTGGTTCTTTGTTGTAAGGTTTTGGGTGTTGTTTTTTTTTTTCTGGTTCTTGGAGGTTTTACAACAGCTTTACAGCCCATCACCGGGTTCTTTGTAAGAGAATTGTCACTGATCAGCACTGATAATGCAGTAAAAAGAAACCTGATAGACATCTTCAATCTTCTATCATCCAAGCTGATGGGAACAGTTCCAGATCAATTGTGTTGCAACGCATGAAATAATCTGAAACAAAATATTTTGCTATAAGACTTTATTTTTCTGATGGGCTCAAGCAATACATCCTGTTCAATATAAATTCAGAAAGAAGGGATAAATACAGGCCAAAAGAAACAGACCACTGTGGGTACCTACAGATTAGCTGGCAACTGAGTTATAGCTTAGAGAGCCTCTGTTATGTTATAGCTTAGAGAGCCTCTGTTATGTTGGAATTTGAGTCTTTAAGGTTTTTAATTTTAGGTTTCTGGTTAAAGTTTCAAGAGATTGAAATTTCCAATTCATTCTGTTTCTCTGTTAGCTGCTAACGGATCATTAATATGTGCAGTTTATTAAGTAGACAATAATATCATTACAACAGGAAAAGCAGGAAAAGAAAACCAGTGCAATAATTTGATCAAGTGACTGAGCCTGCAAAACATGGCCAGGATTTCCACGTCTCATTGACCCAACATGTGACAGGCAGATGTGTCTGTCTGTCCATTTGCCTTCCTAATTACAACCTGCATTACAGCTGCAAATGTGCTGTTCTAAGAAGTCCACAAAGAGCATCTGATGCATAGTATCTATCCCCCGCACATAACAAACAGGGTTTGTAGCATTATATACAGGGAAATCATGGAATCATAGAATAGTTTTGGTTGGGAGGAACCTTAAAGATCATCCATTTCCACCCCTCTGCCATCGGCAGGGCTGCCCACCACCAGCTCAGGCTGCCCAGGGCTCCATTCATGGCACCCACATCTCTCTGGGCAGAAGTGCCACGGCCTCACCACCCTCTGAGTAAAGAATTTTTTCCTAGCATCTAACCTAAATTTCCCCTCTTTTAGTTTAAAGTCATTCCCCCTTGTCCTATCACTATCAGACTGTGCAAGAACTCAGTGTCCCTTCTGTATATAAATTCTCTTTAAAGGCCACACTGAGGTCTCCCCAGGAGCCTTTTCCAGACTGAACAAGCTTGGCTCCCTCAGCCTTTCTCCAAAGGAGAAGTGCTCCAGCCCTCTAAGCATCCTCATGGCCCTCTCCTGGACCCACTCCAACAGCTCTGCCCATTACACGCAATAACCATCCAGTTCAAGCCCCATTATTATTCCATTTCTAAGTCTGTAGCATCTCCATTGATCATTTTATTAATATGGGGACATTGGTGGCCAGAACTTGACCAATTACCTGTCTCATCGTACACCCAATTGCAAAGTCTGTATGTGCTGTGCTAATTGTTTTGTCCACAAAAATGGACAAACACTTGTCAATTATATCTTTGTTTCAAAGATAGGGCTGGTAATGCAAGGGGAGACGGGGCGAGGACAAGTTGGCTGCTGTGGTGTGGGCTGGCAAGCTTCTGATGAGGTCACCACAGTTATTACATCAGCAGTGAGTCTAGCTCTGCAACTCCTTCACTTTCTGAGGAGTGAATTACACACCTTATATCAGGTACTGCCTCTACAGAGCAGATTTCTGTACCAGTGCCTACATAAAACTGCATCTTGGAGGAGCTGGATTTGGGAGGATCCAGGCATGATGAAGAGGAGAGCCTAAGTGGGCTTAGGCTTTTAGAATAAGCACAGAGACAGCAAAAATACCATGCACCTTGCCATCCTCGGATGATTCAGGCTGCTGGCCCTGGGAACTGCCTCATGCCTTCAGTGGGAAGAGAAACACCTCTGTAGGATGAAGATGGAAAGCTGAGGAGGATCCAACAGGAGTCACAGGTTGGTGGGCAACACCAGGCAGAGACGCGTACCTGAAGTCCTGCATCTCCTGGAGCGCAGGTTTCCCATTGGAAATCTTCAGCCTCTTCACACTCACATGTTATCAAAGTGGAGCTCCAGCTCTCCAATATGCCACCAGTGAGCCACCATCCAGCCTGCACAGGTTAGGTGTATTTTGGTGCTGAGTGTTGATAGATCAAGATAGGGCTTCTGGTTGATGGCAAGTTGAATCTAAGTCAGCAGCGTGTCCTGACAGATACTGGTATGCCAACCATACTCTGGGTTGTACCAGGTCCAGCACTGACAGCTGGGCAAGAGAAAGCCCTCCCACAGGCCATGGCTATGCCAAAAGCTGGACTTTCTCCATGTCCAGTCTGCAGCTGGAGTTGTGATGCCCAGGATGCATCACACTGAAGTGCTAGCCATACAGCTACAATAGGACAGACCTGTCCTGGTCTTTCATCTCAAGAGTATTTCTGAGTTTTTCAGCCAACAATTATGTCATCTAAAAGGAATAAGTCCTGCTTGAAGGAGGGATCAGCATCCATGAAGGCTATGAGATGAGACTCAGCTGCACCCCATGGCCACCGGGGTCAGAGCATCACTTTACAGTAAGGGTGGTGAAACTCTGAAACAGGTTGCCCAGAGAGGTAGTGGATGTCCCATCCCTGGAGGCATTCAAGATCAGGATGGATGGGCTCTAAGCTGATGGAGCTGTAGATGTCCCTGTTCATCGCAGGGGGATTGGACCAGATAGCATTTAAGGGCCTTCCAACTCAAACGATTCTGTAATTCTATGATCGCTCACCCTTTTACAGTTAGGATTCCCTTCCACAAAGCCTAACTTTATTTTACTTTGCTGATAAAATGTAGCAATTTCCACGGATCTTCCCCTCATAGACATTCCCACCTCCTAGATTAGAAATTCATAGTGCACACAATAGGACCATGATTGCTATTTTCCACATTCTGTTCATCGTTTTCTTTAGTCACACCTCTGTGATGTTTAATAAGTCCTTATTGAATTTGACAGCAGTTGTTTGCCAGAAGCACAGACATTAGTCATATTTCCTCTACTCTGGAGTAATCCAATAATGGCTAGGTAATTAAAACCTGTCCCTTACTAACACGTCTGGCTTCATGCTTTTTCTTTTGTATATTCAAAATCTTGTTATATTTCCCTGAAGAACAGCCCTGTCAGAACTGTACAAAACCTCGTGAGATGTGTGGTGAAAGCACTGCCAGAACATCAAGGAACAAGCAAAGAGCAAATTAAATGAGAGCAAGAGAAGGAAAACTATATGAAAAAATAACAAAATAGAAGGAGATGTGTGTGTGTCTGGGGGAAATACTTGGAAGCCACAAGCAGCTCAGGCCATTGCCTTGCTTTAGACGTATGCAAAATCACCCCAGAAGTGAAGTGGCAACTTGTACCCCATCGTGCAACCAAACATTGCAGTAGGACACACAGACACACCAGGCAACATGAAATGAGTGATGTAGGAAAGATGCTAACCTGAAAACAAAAGTCACCGCTTTTGAGTTTTGAACTTTTGTCCCATGCTTTGAACTGAAGTGGTGATAAAGTGAGACAATTACATGTGCCAGTAGACCCATGATATTTGGACCCTTCTCTCGCCTGTTCTCCTCTCACAGATTCCTTTCTTGTCATCTTCTCCCTCATCCTCTTCTGCCTTGACTTTATTCTGGAAATAAAAGACAGAGTTTTCACGTGCCAGTACTTAAAATTAGCACACTTACAAATATCAGGTCAACTGCAGATCCACTTTGGGCCCCGTTATCACTAATACTGAAGGCAAATCAATGCTGCTCACATAAGGTGGTTTCCAACCGTTTTTTTTGTACAAAGTAGGAGAGTGGGGAGCTGGTCTCACAGAGGGATACACAGAAGCCACGTAAATTGGGGTTTCCATCTAAACGCAGCAGACTATGGGAGGCTTCCTGTTTTAGCTTTGACTGAGCCAAGGATCCATGTGCCAAGAGCTGCACCATCCCCTGGCCACTGGCATGAGCCACGTGGACACTCCTATAGAAACTGCACCCCTTCCCTGCTAGCCCACAGCATCTAACCCCAACCCATACAGTGTTTTCTCTGCCCGTGTTTCCTGACCTCTATGACTAAAGGTGCACATCCATTTTACTCCATACAAAGTGCTTAAATGCGCCAAGCTACGCAGAAAACAGTAACAGCAGCAGCCAGAAATATGGCACAGATGAAAAACAGTGCACTTTCTCAGACCCCTCCCATTTCACAGAATATTGAACTTTCAGCCCAAATAAAACCCTGAAAGTCAGTATGCCTTTTACGTGCCTAAAGTCGGGTATATGCTGTTGTATCCAGATGCTTCAAGGCTTTTTGAGTCCAAATATAGCTGAAGAGAGCTAGTATTAGCACTCTAATTCTCCAGTCTTGGCCATCAAGCCCGATATATTAGTACTTATGTTGTTAAATGTCTACCCTAAATTACATAGGTGGTGCACCATGACTGACTCAGTGTTTTCATTCCCTGCCTTCTCACATCTAAGGAGGCAAATTTCCTTTCTATGAAGAGCCCCCTTTGAATTAATTGAGACTACCTGTGTGAATAAAGGCTTGTTGGATCATGCCTTGATATTGTAAGTCATTTGGGTTGGAGCCCCATCTTCTCACACAGACACAAAAGGCAATAAGTGAGCTTATAATCCTGTGAAATCAAAAACTATAGTCAAGGCCTCTGCTTTGCCATGTGGGCTCCTTTGGAGCTACACCTTGCTCCATTAAGAAGAGTGTGTCTACTCCATAGTTAATATTGCACTAGTAAGACATTAGTAAGAACTGTAAATATCATGCTGTGCTTGCAGATATATTGTCAAATCAGAATCAGATAGAAAGGTGTAAAATCCTTGAGCAAGGCTGTTCTTTCATGAACTTCAAGGCACATTCAGGTGTTTCTGTCAGAAATCATAGAATGGCTTGGGTTGGAAGAGACCTCAAAGATCACCCAGTTCCAACCCCCTGCCATTGGCAGGGTTGCCAACCACTAAACCAGGCAGTAGATCAGGTTGCACAGGGGCCCATCCAACCTGGCTTTGGACAGCTTCAGGGGGGTGTTCAATTAAGTAAAGGTGTAAATTAAATAAATAAAGCCTTGTTCTTGGCCTGTGCATTTTCCTAGCACATTCTCTGCTGCCTCAGAATCCTCCGGCCCCTTTTCCCAGCTTAAGTATCTCCACTACATGGGCTCATCTTCTTCCAACAGTGGGGTGCTGACACCCTTGGAGCTGGACATGGAGCTGGTGCATTGCCATGGGCTGCTGCATGCATGGCATGCGCTGTTTGGCATCTGTTGCCTTCTCTCCACCAAAACGTGGTGGAGGTTTGCTGTCAGCTGCCTAGAGGGAGCTCAGGAGGGGTGGCACTGGCCTTGCAAGAGCAAGAGTGGTTCCTTTTGAGAACTGAGCACACTTAAACCAATTCTCTCCCGTGGCCTAGCTTAAAAATAAGACCATGTTTCCTTTTATAAGCTCATTCCATCTTGTGAGTTCGCAGCGATCTCCGAAAGGTCGTGCAAGCTGCAATAACAGCCTTTTAGTATTACTAAAACGTTTCAAGTATTTGTGTGATGTGTTGGACACTGCCTACTAAAACATTCACCTAGCGGGAATGAAAACACCCCCCTCAGACACACATCCATCCTGCGGATAAAAGCTCCTTCTAATTGCAGGAGGAAATGTGACATTTTGAACTGGACAGACAAAGGCACCAATAATCCCCAGTGAGGAACAAACTTGCGGGGACCGAGAGAGGAGTGGGCAACCACCACGTCCCAGTCTCAGTGCCAATACTCTGCAAAACAGACTTTTTAATTTAAATAACAGCCTTTCCCCTCCAACGCAATTTCCCTTTTCCCATGGAGCCAACACAGAGCAGAGGAGAGCCTGTGTTGGCAGGAAGGTAGGGAGCTGATGTTGTTTGGGACAAATCTTCTCTGCAATACATGCAAACAAAGGGAGGAAATCAGTTTTACATTTATTTAAGTGCTAACATACAACCTAAATACAGTGTATGTTAAACTCATTGCAGGCTGTTGGAGTTCCTCTTGGAAAAGGAAAGGACATTAAATGCAGATCTTCAGCTCAGTGTGTGGCCACCATCTAGATGAAATGCCTTAAAACACATTCAAAGATGCTTCAAATGACAAAGGAACCCACAGCCCATAAGTTACTCATCTCTAACTTAAAAATCCTTGCTCCTCTCCACCAACAGCTCCTTCTCAAGCATTTATCTGGGTCATTATGATGTTGCTGTTATTCCTTATCCTACCTCCTTGCACAGACATAGCCCCCTGCCACTGGACCGGGGGCTGCTTAGAGCCAGGCTCAAATGGTGCCAGGTGAGTGACAGGATACAGTGCTGGATGCCCAGTGCCTTGCTCCAGATTGGCATCAGTTGGGTGGGTTCAAGGAGCTGTGAAAATCCATGAAGAAAGACTGGATTTTACACCTTGCTGTTCCATGAGACTTAAACACATAGAAAGTGGGACACTCATCAGCACCAGTCACATTCAAAGACATTTTCCTGCAGGGAGAAGGCTTAAAGTGTTTCAGAAACCCTAGCAGGGCAGTGCAACTCCTGACTGTTCTTTTGGGCATCCCAAGATGATAGAATCACAGAATCATTAAGGTTGGAAAAGACCACTAAGACCACCAAGTTCAACCCCAATCCATTCTACTGTGCCCACTGACCACGTCCCTCAGTACTACATCTCCATGGTTCTTGAACACCTTCAGGGACAGCAACTCCACCACCTCCATGGGCAGCCTGTGCTAATGCATCACCACTGTTTTGGAGAAGAAACGTTTCTTAATATCCAGCCTGATCCTCCTATGGCACAATTTAAGGCCATTACCTCTCATCCTATTGCTGTCACTTGGGAGTACAGGCCAACCTCCACCTTGATCCAACATCCTCTCAGGGAGCTGTAACGTGCAATGAGGTCTGCCCTGGGCCTCTTCTCCAAACTGAACAACCCCTGCTCCCTCAGCTGCTCCCATCACACTTGTGCTCCCAGGTCCTTCACAGCTCCATTGCCCTTCTCTGGACACACTCAGTGTCTTCTTGTAGTGAGGGGCCCAACACTGAACACAGCAATTGAGGTACAACTTCACCAGTGCCAATGCAGAGGGATGATCACCTTCCTGCTCATGCTGCCTACATTATTTCTGATACAAAAAGGTGTGGGAGATTCATACAGGCTTTGATACATCCTTCCTGCTAAATCCCCACTACAAGAGGGAGGGAGCTCACCCCATATAGAAGAACATCAGAAGTGCTTTGGACGTGTAAGCCAGCACAGGTGAGACCTTAGGGACAGAAAGTTTCCCATATGTCATTAGGATGGAAACACATGGAAACATGGAAAACACGAGTCCCTGGGACATCTTCATACAACATTGCCAATTTTGTTCCTCACTCACCCATGACAGCAGCCAACTTCGATGGAAAAAAGAAAGGAAAATGGGTTTTGAATGGGAGGCATCAATACGAGAGCCAAAGTCTTTGGGTTTGTGGGAAGTTCACATCTGCAAACCGTAGGTGGCCCACGGCAGGCAGCCACCACCACTGTGCTTCCCTTGCCCACTTTCCCTCTTCATCTCACTGCTGATCTGCCTCTCTATAGCTTTGAATTTCAGCATCCAGCTGTCCTCAAGGTAAAAATTTGTTGTCCAGGGAGGGGAAAAAAAAAAGAAAGAAAAAAAGAAAGGAAAAAAAAAAAAAGTAATTTACTGTGAAGCACTGGCTGAAAATCATTTTCTGAACCACTGCACAATTTTAATCAGACGACCATACTGTATCCAATCAAGGAAGGATTTGCGAGGAGGTGGGGGGGTGTTCACCACAGCCTTCCCCAGAGGACTGTAAATCCAAGCTCTGCTCAGGAAGACGAGATGTCTCGGGCTTCACAGCCTGCCCAAACCTAATTTGCACTAGAATTACACGGTCATTACTAATGTATACAGTGACTCAAATTGATTACTCTGCTATTAGTAAGAGCAAGGCGCTCACTTTGGTGATGGCAGCTTCCGACAGAGGGGGGAGCATCACAGGGTGAGAACAAAGCCAAGGGGGGACTGTGTGTCTGGGGGGTGAGGGGGATCATAGGGATGGAGAAGGCCATGCCCAGAGGGATCAGCATGGCGAAGGGCATGGGAATCACCTACTCAATACAACAGAGATCTCACGCCATGGAAACATAACCCTGGAGGAAAACTCTTCTCTCACAGCCACAAGCAGACCCTAGTTATGTGTGAAAACACTTTGTGGAATCCCTCCACGCATTAAAACACCCAAAGACACCAAACACCCAAAGGAACTGGGGAAATTTTGTTGTAGCCTTTCACAGCTGCTGTTACATTTGCTCTACAAGTTATGGAGTGCCTGTGACAAAGCAGGAAGGAAAGGTTCAGAAGTTGTCACTCACGCTAATGTGCAGCAGGCAATAGCTCTGCTCATCTGCCAGCCCTGATGGGCATCAGGGGACTCCCAGGTTCCCCAGATAGGGTGTGAGATCATCTTCCCTTTCAGCACCACCACGGTCTGCTGGCTTTCTCACCTTGCTTTCATGGCATGAAGTTTTAGAATCACAGAATCATTAAGATTAGATTGGAAAATTAATATCATCTAGACCAACTGTCATACCTTACCATGTTTATCTTGCACCTTGTAAGACTCTGGTATTGCATTCAAACCCAAGCCCACTTTTACAGCAGGACTGTTTAATTCAGCCACTGTTTAATTCTGCCATACAGGTGCTTAGGCATGTCCAGGCTGCACACTGCACTGGGAAAGAGAATCAGCTAGGTCACAAAACAGCCATGTGAGGAGGAATGCGTAAGGTTGGAGATTACAATAGTTATTTTTGAATTTGGGCTTGAAGTTGAGAAAAAATTCTTTACTAAGAAGGTGGTAAGGCACTGGCATTGCTGCCCAGAGAGCTGTGGATGCTCCATCCCTGGATACGTTCAAGGCCAGGCTGGATGGGGCCACGGGCACCTGATGGGGGGCAACCCTGCCCATGGCAGAGGATTGAAGCTCAGTGATCTTTAAGGTCCCTTCCAACTCAAGCTATTCTGTGATTCTGTGATTTTATGAAGCAGAATCTATGTGTGACTTTAAAAGACTGAGACACATGGCTCTCATTTGCTCTTCCTTCTACTTCTGTAACTTCTGCAATGTTGCATTCCCAGTGAGCAAGCCACAAACACCAACCCAGATACTGGAGATCAAGGCACACCATCTATGAGATACCAAGGCTCTGGTCCACAAAGATGCTGGATGGCCTGATCCAAGCTGCCCGGCTCAAAGTCAAGGAGACAGGCTGATCTCCTCCAAAGCAACGCATCTGGGATGGGACTTGACACTGTTGGACTCAATAGATCCTTTCCAACACAGGACATTATATGATTCTATTATGGCCTGATTTTTTTGCATGGTCCTGTGTGGAGACAGAAGTTGGACTCAATGATTCTTATGGGTCCCTTCCATCTTGGGATATTCTATGACTATGAGCAGCTGAAAGCTGCTTGAGAAAAGTATGTAAGGGTTTGTATCTGCTCTCTTAGAAAATACTTATTCTTGGCACAACCAAACTTACCTCTGCGATCACCCAACCACCTCCACTCTGCTCCTTAAGCAGAGCTGGAAGCACTTCATTCCATTTTCCACTTCTCTCCCCAACTGCTGAAGCGGGGAGCTGGGATGCCAACCACCAGACCTTCCAACCAACATCAAAAGCCTCACATTCAGCTCCTCAAAGTGAGTATTTTGGGAACATTATGTCGCCACAGCCATTAATTTTTCACATGGCGGGTGGGAAACCTGCCCTGTTTGAAGGGCACGGCAGGAACAGCCAATTGCTCTGTAATATTTTACAGCATTGGAAGGAGGGGGACGTTTGTAGCATCCACCCCAGAACATCCACAGAGACACTTCTGATATTTTAAGCAAATACTTCCAGCTGTTGTTCAGCTTTTTCTTCCAAGCCATGGCAAAAGCAGATAAGCCATTAATTGCACAGGCAGATAGCTGTTAGGATGTGTGAGAGAACTGGCTCCACTGCCACTGCGTAGGTGGAGCTGATTAGATGGACCTGAATCACAAAAAAAAAAAAGGAACATTTCCCACAAGGCCGCCGATTGCTGATCTGCTTCGCTGCATGGTGAGAAAAGCTTTTCCTGTGTGACTGCAGGAGAAGACAATTCAAGATTCAAAAATAACAGCAAAATTGCTCTTCAGTTCCCCACTGAGCCAGGCTACTAGCAGGAGTACTTTGGGGTTTATACATCATTCCTCCAGAGTTTCACTGCCAGGCAACAAACACACGGGGACAGGATGGGCATGCAAGGATTTGGGGTTTACTTCCAACAGGTTGAAACGCAGCACCACAGACTGGGTGATGTTAGCAGGACCGCTGGGTCCATTTGGTCCCACCAGAGCCACGTTAGTGCACAGGAACAGCCCCATGTCCTGGCAGTTTTTGGACATCTACAAGGAGAGCCCACAACTTTCTGAGGCTCCAGCACACTCACGTAGTGCAACAGTGCTGCCTGGTGTTCAGGGAGACCCTTCTGTGCTCCAGTTTGTGCCCACTGCCTTTTGTCCTGGCGCTGGGCATCACTGACATGAGCTTGGCTTCATCCTCTCTGCCCCTTACTATCCACTCTCTCAGCTAGGTGATGTACTGCCAGCAGGGTCTCTATTTGATCATCTGCCCATGAAAATCAGTTCCACAAAAAGGCTCATGACCAAAAAAACCTGTGTGAAACACAGTGCCCATGCCCTCTCTGCTGGACAAATTGGCAGCTTCTACAGATCCTGGGCTTTGCCATTTACAAACTGCCAGTTGTTCTACGGGCCACCCAACTGTCAACGTCAGGGAGATGATTCCAGTGATGGACAGAATGCAAAGCTGGGTGTTGCAGCACCTCAGAAACCCTTTCATGAACAAAACCCTCAAGTTTCTGGTGTGTAGGTTTCTCCCCTTCCAGTTGTTGCCTGCTGTATCTGACACATATTACTTTTGTCAGGACAGGGAGTGTTTCCCCACAAGTCAGCACAGCACAACTAGCAAATAAGACTCATTTTTCCCACTGATGTGCAAATTGAAAACCTTAAAATGATGCTCCAAAGCGAGCTGACCAAAAATAAAGAACTAACAACTAAAAACTGCTCCTCAGGAAGTTTCATTTACAGATGCAAAGCAGCAGCACTGCCGGGTTAAATCCTCACCTTGCAAGAGATTCATGAAGAAGCTGGACTCAAAGTCATCTCTGGTGCAGATACACAATTTGTCTGGTCAATCTATGGGCACTTTCAAACATTACTGCCGAAATCCTTGTCCAGGAAAAATGATTTGCTCCATTCTGCCCTGTTGTCAGTACAACGCCTGAAACAATTCATTTTAAATGGGTATCTCAGTAACACAAGCAGAAAGGCAGCTATTACGGGCCAGAGATTCTTTATTCCTATTTCTGGCCACCCAGACTGACACTGCAGAAGCAGCCTGCCACCAAAAGGCCAAATCCCAAAAGTGCATCTGAGCTGGGACTGACTGCAGCACGAGCAGCCCTGAAATAGGGTGAAAGTCGGAGCTGAGAGCCCCTGGGCATTGCAGCAGCTCTCACCGTGATATTACAAACATCACTGTCCCATTCAACACCACATCCACCCTGATTCAAGTCTAGCAGCAACAATCAGGAGTAGGCAGATGATGGAATATCACAAAATTACCATATCAGGGCACGGCCAGTTTGGTTGTCAGCTTCCCTCCCTAGTCAGCTTATTCAGATGTAGGAAAAACACGCTGAAACAGCAGAGGAACAAAGGACAGCCTCCTCAGTTTTAAGGACTCCTGGTTCTTAGGTGCATCAGAGGGTTCATATTGTCACTAAGGATGCAATCAAGCATGCATACACAAGTTGCACACAGTCACAAGCACCACACTCATGAAGGATCTTGAAGCAATTTCTTGTGGAGATGGCTCACCAGGCACAAAAACTATGGTAAGCAGGCCTTGCAGAAGGTCAGCAGGGCAAAGAAAACCAAGGAGGTACTGCTAGGGAGCAGCTGCTCTCCATAGCTGGGCTCCATCAGGTGAATCACCCTTGGCACTTCTGCTGCTGCTGTAGTGGGAAGATAGGGAGCTCCTTACCGACAACAGGTTTTTGTTATGGATGGACACATATCTGAAGTACAGAGATCTGTTTTCAGCTGCACCTAGGAGTGTTTGGGCATCTGTCCTCTCAGCTGAAAAAGAATGAATGACAAAGAGGAAGCACGAAGGTTTAACTAAAACCCTAAGTAATGTAATGTGGAAAAGAGAAAGACAATGCAAACAGCAATGACCAAGTTGCTGTTCCACAAAGGCTGACACCAGTTAATACACACTGACCTCTAGGTTGTGCAAAGCAAGAGTTAGCTTGTTCTTTTTGTGGTTGTTTTGTTACACTTCGTAAAATTAACAGCCAAAATTCTGGGCTAAAATTGAAATGAGTAAATATTTTCTAAGGATTTTACCCCATTTTCCCACAATTTATGTGGGTAGCAAGCTTCTATGACAGCCTTAGCTGGGAATGCTTCCCTGTTTTTAAAATGTCTGGATTTTGTGAAAGTGTTCTTTGCAAACACAGAAGTATCATGGAAACCATAATCATGTTATAAAGTGATCTGTTTTTGGATAATGCACTGAGTTGAAACAAAGGAAACAAGACTGTTTTTAGAACATCCAAACCAGTGATTCACAACATCCAAATAATGCTCCTGATTCATTCTTCATGAAAACAACCCAATCCACCCAGCACAAGATCCTCCGCAGGAAATATAAGTTCTCACCTTTAGAACTATGAAAAGTTTCTTCCCATAAAGATTCTTATCATTAGTAAATATTCTTAACATTGCCAATTTTTACACTTCTTTCCAGACAATCCCACAGGATACTGATTTATGTCTGAAGATGTATCCAAGACAGTGAGTGATCACCACAAACCAAAGGAGAGCAGCATTCACCTCTCAAACAATAAACAAAAAGCATTTATCCAAACTCTGTGATGAAATTAAAACACCAGGCTTACACTAATTCATTAGATATAATCTAAAGGGGCAGCAACCTGTGTAAACTCTGCCTTAATTGCTCTGTGTTTTTTTTAAATTTGGAGGGCTATACGTGAATGGAAGAAGCCCACCGCAAATGACAACAGTTGACAGCTACTGACATGCTGAAGTATCCAAAGAATGCAAGGTCAGGAGAGGTAAGGGACAATCTGTTTTGTTTGCCACAACTATATAAAGATTGCAAGGGATTCAGATTATGCCTTACAAGCCTCTGTCAGAAGAGTTCAATAAAATATTTCTTAATTGATTTAATTTATAAACTTCCAGAAACTACTGTTTCTATAGCATCATACCGAAAGGCAATTGCAGGCTGAATTACATTCAGACACGTTCCAGTTACACTCCCAAGGTGTCCACCATCTATTTTTATTGTATTCCTAGAAGGGATTCCATACAACCCCCAAGTCTGACGTCTGGCTTGGAAAATAGCACAAAGCCTTTTCTGGAGGTCCTGTAATCCATTCATGCCAGAAAGGGGTCATTTTCATTTCCCACATTTAAATACTGCAGCAAACCATGTGCGGGCATCATGTTACACAAGAATGAACATTATTCCAAATCCAACAACAGCCAAATGTTTCTTTGTTATTTTCCTAATTCAGAAAAGGACAATTTATAAAGACACTTCCTTTCTTTATGCCTTGGCTCCCCTCTCCACGTACAAAAAAAAAAGCATCTTCCTAACCAAGTACTCAGCCAGCCCTCCCCTCTCTAGCTGCTATTTGTTTTTCCTGCTGTAATTCTTCCTCCTTCTTCTTGTGAAGCTTTAGAAGATACTCATCAGGCTCAATTCCTGCCTCCTTTAACTCTGACATGGCTTTTTCCAAGCGGTGCAATGTCCTGGCACTCTGCACTTTTCGGGTAACGATGTACAACGTAAACTCCTTGAATCCCATCAGTTTACAGGTGTCCACCTCACAGATATCTTTAACATCTTTGGTTTTGTCCACTTGGGGGAAGAAAACCAAACCTGACATTTTTTCCAGATCTTCAATATTGACTTGGAACTCAGTCAGCTGGTGACTGAAGCCTATGGGATCATTTGGCACCACAAAAGCCCCCAGTACCAAAGGCTCCGTGGATGTTCGGGTCCGCCGGGCAAGGATCACCTTGTAGAGGTGGGATGGCACAGCCACATCATCCTTTCCAATTACCTGTCAAAAGAAACGATACAGATCTTATCAGTCAAGGGGAAAACGAAGACACGAGACCAATGCGACCACCTCTAAAAAGGAGTCACAAGGTCTAATTACACATCTAAATCACATGCAACGTTATGAGACCAGAAGATGAGATGGAAAGCACAGTTTCATTGTGACCTGTCATACAACTGGTCAGGACTGAGCTAGCTGTTCCATATACGAATCCCTTTTTCAAGGAGAAAATCAGCAGAGGGTGCTTCACTGCAGGGCCGTTTGGCCACTGGTGGTAGAAGACATTCCCAGAAGTTTCTCAGCCTTTCTCGTAGTGCTACTGACCTCACATTGTAATATTAAAAACAACAAAAGACAAAAGCAGACAAAAGGCCAAAAGATTATCCAACCATTGTCTAGATGTTTGGAAAGATCAGTATTCAGCAAGGAGATCTGGTAGAAGAATTAGTTCAATTTAATTATTTTGCTCAGCTGCAAATCAGAGCAACTTCAGTTATAGCTGAAACTGAACTGGAACCGAATCTGAAAAACATATTTGGAAACAGGGAGCCAGCCAAGACCCCGGCTCTATAATCCTCTGGTGCAAATCTGTAAGTGTAACTGACACAAAGGGATGGTAGAGGTTCCTGTCATACTGCATCACACTGTTAACACTATGAAGGCTGTTTTTAGTAACAGTGGGTCTATACATTTCACTTGAAATTCCTGGTCTGACATCTCCAAATCATGTACTTTTTAAATGCCCATTTCAAGCTTACTCCAGCTTACCTTCTACCTTCTTTTGTCCCTCTATGATCCTTACACAGGTTGTATTTAACAGCTACATTACCCAAAGAAATATTCTTTTGGGGGCACTTGGATCTAAAGTACATTAAGTAAGAAGCAATATTTTGGAAGAGAGAAACAAATGCTTCATGTGATGCACCTTTTTCTCTCACAAATTCACTGTGATTCAACGTAAGGGCTCATACATGTTGGATTTCCTACTGTCATTCACATCGGGATCCAGAAATTTAACTGAAGCAAAAGCAGATGATGAGGACTTTGAATTCACATGAAAGCTGCTACGAACTCACACGTTTACAATGCATATACCCCCACTCTGTCTCAAAAGTTACATACATATTCATGACAAATGTAATTTTTGCAGCAGTCAAATGAGTCCAGCATGCTCATGCATGCGCTGCATTAGGCTTTTTCCCACCCCCCTCTGCAATACTGATGAACTGATTCTGCTAGGCTGATAAAGTACAACAGGCTCACACAGGGGAAGTTTCAGCTTTGCATAATCCATAATCCTTCTGTACAATCATCTTTCTAAACACTGTACTTTTTCTTCTAAAGGCAACAGAAGAAAAAGATGCAGGCTCTGTACAAGAACTACAAAGGCACTGTGTTTTTAAATGCAATCCCATAATATGGTACTATTTGCAACACTTGCAAAGGCAAATACTGCTTATTCTTTTGAGAGCTTTTGTTAGATGCAATTAAAATACTATTTCAGAGAAAGCAGGAATTTATTTCACTGCCAGAATTTATCACATTAATTGGAAGTACTTTGCAAACTATGCTGGTACATCAGTTTAGTCATGCTCTGTCCATTCAGGTTCAGTATAACTCAACCCCAGAAGAAACACTTTCCATGTACACTTTGTTTTGAGAGTGTTCAGCACTTCTGCAAAAGGTAATGCATTTTTTCAAACTGAAATTTGCCTGTGGCACTGAAAAGTTTCCTGCAGTCTGCTCCAACTGTTAATTCATCTCAGCTGCAAATTTTAGTGCTTGAAGTGTCTCCTACCTCTGCTGTCAGTTCTATACGTGACAGCTCCTGAAATCTTATTGGACTGAAACTGGAGAAAGAGCCTCCAAGAGAAAGGCAAAGCCCTAACAAAGTCTGTTTATTCCATGACTTGTACATGATCATAGTAGTAACTTCACTGGCAAATGCACTCTTAAGATTTCTCTGCTCTGTTACCAAAAACTGAGCATTCCTCCCCCCTTCCATCTATGCGGCTGTTTAACAGCACTGTTCTAGTTTATACTTTCGTACAGCAATAATCTTGCTTTTCCTAAATAAAGCTCTGCTTAGACATCTAGCAGCCACTGAAACTGGTAAGCAATAAATAAATGCCTCATGCTAAACCTACTTTCCTTTTCAACGATGACAGAAGTCTTGATAGGGAAATGAGAGCTCCTGAGTGTCAAAGCACTTTGCATTTAGCATTCAGTGTGGGTGAAACCAGGGTTACAGCTCCTCAGGATCAACTGCATAAGTAATCAAAACTGACTGACGTACTGGTAGTTTTAAAATACACTGAAAAGTCAGCATCAACCCACTGCTATACCTGGTGGGTTAAAACTGAATTATAAAAATGAATGGTGCTGGAGTGTAACTTACTTGAGAAAGCGGGTGTTCAAACTAGGGGGATGCATGCCATGTATAGAGGGTGGGAAGAAGGGAGCTAAGCAGCATGAAAAGCCCCAAGGGGTGTGAGGAGGAGGGGATTCATTTTTCCCTATTCACCCAAGAGCAGCAGTGGGTGATGCTGCTGAAGGCAGGGGTTTCTTTTCTCTCCCCAGAGTACGGGAGCTGGCAGAGCCTGTGCTGCACTCCCACCTGCTGCTCACACCCAGGGCAGGGCAGAGGAGAAGGAAGAGGCTGTTAAGCTGCACTGTTCCCTCAAGCTGCTGCAGCTCCCTGGGAGAAGAGAGCACACAGAGGTTAAATCCTGCTCCCCAGGCTTCCCTGGGCCAACCACCTCCTCCTCAGCAGCACTCCTGTGTAGTGTGGCACATTCTTTCCCAGGGCTCCCATGTATTCTCCTCCCCCAGTATGAATACAAATATACATCCTAGGTCCTCTTTAGCTGACCCCTTTCCCCTTCTCAAAACTTCATATACACAAACCAGCATCCTCTGCCTGTTGTATAAAAGACAAGAGGAAGTGAGAACATGTAGATGGAGCTGCAATGAGCATCTCCAATTAGGGGGTATGTGGCATGTGTAAAACAAACAGGTGAGTGTGTTGAGTGAAACTAGAAGAGGGAACAGGGGATTGAGTCTGAGGACTGAGTGGGTGGATAGAAAGGCTGGGGAATGAATAGAGCTGCATGTAGAATACTTAGGTATGAAATGGAAATGCTGAATGCCTGGAGTGGGTGTTAAGGGAAAAAGAGACCCTGTGCTTATGTAATATTATGCAAATATATATATATATTCTATGCAAAATAATGCACATTTATGCATAGTATATGAAGAAAGGAAGAAAAGAAGGAAAGAGAACTAGTTTGGGAAAAAGGCAGTGTTGGCATTTGGAGAAAAGCAGCTCTAAATACAACTCTGCTGTATACAGATATATACAGATATATACAGATCTATTTACTTGTACTGTACAGGCAAGAGCCATACATGTAATTTATGTACTATGTCAGTTTCATGAAAGTTCTCTTTTAAGAATTTAAATAAAATTTAAATAGTGCACTGCACAAGCTTTATCCCAATCTTCTGAATAGCAATAAACTACTCTTGCCATTACTTTGCTAAGTTCTGATACTATGAAAGTGATTAAGACGAACTCCAGTCTGCCAAAGGCTGGAGTCCACAATTTCATCCTTTCCTTACCCAAACGAGTGTAGCTCTGCCCCCAGTTCATTCTTCTGATAGGGAATATCATCAAGAAAGGAAACAGAGGGTGCCTGACAAAGAATAATTGTGTTGGTTGGTTTCTTTTTCCTGAAGTTTAACACATAGGTGAACTGCACACAGATGCACTCCCAATAATCTATGCTGTTAATAATTCCTGTTAAAAAAATAAATGTTGAGCACATGGTAGTATTTACATCATCATGCTCTGTAATAAATCACAAACTGCTCTTCTTTTGGAGTAGACACAGAAGGTGCAGAGGAGTACAGAGATGCCCCCCATACACAGCCCAACAGTGTGATTCCAGAGAAGTGAAGTTTGCAGCTGAAGCAACAGGTAAGAAAAACAAACTCAACAAATCATTTGCTATTGCCACCTAGAGGATTTTCCTACTGAACTACAATAGTCTGAATCACTTCTTTAACCTGCACCACTCATTTATCTTGATGCATGCCAAACAGAGGCAGAGAGCTTATACCCCTATTGTAACAGAAGAGAAAATAGGTTTAGATTACCCATGCACAGATGTTGACTTTGATTTGTGCCAGTCTACCCATAGGCAGCACACGATCTTTCAGCAGTCAATGCCCACAACAGCTATCTGTTCCAGCTGGAAAAGAGCAAGTTTTTAATAGTATATTTGACTCAAAAACACTTCACGAGGTAATACTGCCTAGAAAAATACAGCTATGGCATACTGAAAAACAATGCTGTGCCACAAGCTTTCACTCCACACTGAGAACAAGCCACAAGGTGAGTTCTCTTTATTCCTGCAAAACTTTCATAGAATCATAGAATGGCCTGGATTGAAAAGGACCACAATGATCATCTAGTTTCAACCCCCTGCTGTGTGCAGGGTCACCAACCAGCAGACCAGGCTGCCCAGAGCCACATCCAGTCTGGCCTTGAATGCCTGCAGGGATGGGGCATCCACAACCTGCTTGGACAATCTGTTCCACTCACTGTGTGAAGAACTTCCTCCTAATATCCGACCTAAACCTCCCCTGTCTCAGTTTAAAACCATTCCCCCTTGTCCTATCACTGTCCACCCTCACAAACAGCCGTTCCCCCTCCTTTTTATACACTCCCTTCAAGAACTGGAAGGCCACAATGAGGTCTCCCTGGAGCCTTCTCTTCTCCAAGCTAAACAAGCCCAGTTCCCTAAACCCTTCTTAATAGGAGAGGTGCTCCAGCCCTCTGATTATCTCACTTTGCTAAATCTTTTATTTTGCCTCAAGACAAGAAAAAATAAAAAAGCACTCTTAGTTTGAGTTCTCTTTTAAACATATTCCTTTCCCCATCATCATTTGGGATACCAAAGTGAGATTTCAGATACTACTTTTCTTATTTTGTTTTCTATTTGTTTACTGTCCTAACCTCTTGGAGCCACTCCGCTCGTTCCCTTTGGTTTTGCTTTGCTCTTGTTTTCCTTGGTGATCTCGTGCTGGCTGAAGCTCTCCCACTGAATCGGTGTCATCTAACACTGCAACATTATCATAATGTCATATTTGGCACAGCGCTTCTTTCTTTTCTATTACTGACATTCCACAAGTGTATAAAAAATTTGTTATGCTCAATGTTATTCCCAATTAAGTGTGGACAACGGTCACAAGGATGGGCCATTAAAATGCGTGCAATTCCTGACATCTGGAGATGTTTGCACATTGCTAAAACAAGGAACGTGTTGGTTAGAAGTTCTGCAGACTTAAGGAGCTCGCAGGGACTGACAAAGATTAAGACAGAAGCAACAAGATTTCTCAGAACAGAGAGAATTCAGTAAGCTTTGGTAAATTCAGTCTCACGCTTCAGTCTGTCGATGGGGATTCTTCCTAAGAATGGCTTTCTGCATAATTTTGACCAAACCATTTAACTGTTCAGGCCTGTGTTTTTTAAACTGGAAGGACAAATCTAATATCTGCAAAGTGCTAAGGTAACACAATGAAGCATGAAGTCATTTGCCAATGACAAAATTTAAGCTTAGGGCACTAAATAATGTCACTTTCACGGGGGCAATCAGACAGGAGGAAGCAGTCCCTAAAAGTGATAGTTTGGGTTTTATGGGAAAGTAACTTCCATTTTACATGAACAGTTTAATAACAGAATACTTATAAGAAGAGCAGAATCGTTGCTCTTATTAGAAATCCTAAAACAAAAGTTATCTTATTTTCCTTTTATACTGCACTTGTGACAGGTTTCTTACCACTCTGGGCAGCTCTCTTCTTTTAAAAGAAAGGACTCACGAATTTCCAAGTAGTATTTTGCCACCTAGCGACTACAGAACGAAAATCAGCCACGAAGAAAATTAGCCAAAGGGATTTGTCTTTTATCAGTGAGTGCCAGCACTGGGTTGGCAATTATCTGAGATTCCTGTAGAACCTGGTAAACAGAAATCACACTCAATCATGATTTAACTGCCAGCACACATGGAAGAGGAGTTGCATCAGAGCATCCAAACATCAAATGCATTGAAGTGATAGCTACAAAAATTCCCTCTGCACTCTAAACTCTCTGCATAATGACCAGAGAACAAAGCCACCATACCACAAGGCTGGAAACAAGCAAACACCCAATTCCCCACAGAACACTGCACCTGGCCATTAACAAAATTAAGATTCTGTCACATTCCTTGGAGTAAAATTTCAAGGGCATCTTTCCATCATCCCAAATAAAACTGCAGCTCTCTCTGAATAAAGATTCACTCTGTTTCAGCTGTAACTTACGGCATGATACTGACCAGACCTATCACATGTTTTGTTGTAGGTGAAGTATCATTGCTGCTGATACCACCTCAGTTTTGATGAACAGGAGCTTTACTAAAAATTGCTATTAAATTCTGTATAGAGACAGATTGACTATCAAGCAATATAAAAAAAAATCCCTTTGCTAACAGTGTAATTCTGCTTAGTTGATTGTTGCTGCAGCATTAACTGCCTTCACTCTGATTCATTCTGGATTTGTGTTAGGCAGCACTGATTCTGTTGATAAGTGTTTTTTCTTCAATATGTGATGAAACTTCATCAGATAGCATTGAGAAGAATTGAGAGGTATGAAAGCAGTCCCAGTAATACGGAAAACACAGATTAAAAAAAAAAAAAAAAGACATTAACAAACTGCTACAGAAATTCACAGCCAAGTTCCCCAAATGCATTTCAGGAAAACTTGTTATGGCTGCTCTGACTGCCACTGCCAAATCACTCAGCAATCTCAAAAAGGAAGGAAAAAGAGACAAGAGATTGGAAGGAAAAGAAAAGCCGTGCCTAATAACAGCATTGAAAGACATCTCCACTTTTTTCCTTTTTTAAACAGAGTGTGTATGTAGGCATTCCAATGCCATATTTACATTATGACAGACTACTGGTCCCACACACTCCATTTAGGTTATACTTAACACGAATTAATACCCAACCCACTGTAGCCCCTATCACCATGCTCTTCCTATAACCAAAGAACCTTCAGGAGGGGTACAGTGCTAAATAAAAGCAAGCCCGTAAATATATCCTGCACCTTTGGTGTCTCTGCTCCTCCCATCTTAACCCAGTGTCTATTATTTTCACTTGTACATCATGTCTAAATTTAGGGCTGACAGAGCTCTAGTCACTGACACCAGCTGATCTAAGATCTAGGCCTTGAAGTTTTATGGGATGTTTGTACCAGGCCTACATCCCTAGGGGGTCTGTGCAGCCCTGAGTCCATTTGGATCAGCCAACAGATAGCAACAGTCCCCAGGCTTATTTCCAGCTTTAACAAAAATTGCTTCTCTCATGCTATGTCAGCTAGGAGAGAATCTCTGCTACTTCCTGACTAGGGAAAACCATCAAGTACCACCTTCTACTTGAGAGCAGCACTCTGTTTCCCAGGGACTTACTTGCTACAGCAGTAGGTGACAAGTACGTGTGCCTTCTGGTACATCTGCTGTGCAACCCCTGCTCAGCCTAGGAAAGCAATTATTCCATTTTGAAAATTAACACGAGCTCAGGACATCACTAAGTAGGAGAAAATGTCTTCTTCAAACAACAAACACATAAACAGTACCTTCCCTCGTCAAGCATTGCAAAACCTTTCTTACTGTTTACTATGACGGCACAGGGGGAGAAGAGGGTAAGCAGTTGAGCATGACCCAGTAGAATTACTGCAAAAATCTGTATTTCAAACTCCAAATCTGCTGACAGAGAAAAATCACTGAAGTGACAGTCACTGGGGAAGAATAATGTATAAAATGAGATGCTGTCGTTTTGATTTTGATCCGGACAAAGATTAAAAAACCTGCATCTGCCTCTCGAATGACACAGAACAGATTTTTCCTGTTGGCATTCTATTTTACATATATTCTCAAAAATGTATTTTTCAGATACCAAGCACGGTCATCAATCTACTCTATGCAATAAAAGCCACTGCTGGAGACAGATGAAATGACAGATGAAATGACAGAACATATCTGAGGATACAGCAAGTTCAGCCAATAGATAGAACAACGCTGGCATCTAAGGAGTTCAAGGTTAATTCCCTTTCTGGAATTAAAACAGCAAATGGTACCAGAGTCCAAGCAGGAACTGGGAACAGTGCCATGGCCGATGCTCTGTTTTTCCTCTATAGTGATCTAAAAATAACTTTTTTGGATGTCTGATGAGAAAAACACCAGCCTGTAAAGCCACGGATACATATTTCCTCACTTCTTTAGCCAAAAACAAGGAAACTGCAATTGAACAGAGGATCTGAAACAAATCAATGCAAACATTCACTGTAGTTTTCTTTTTTCCACAGGTCTGGTCCTGAAGGAGGAGAAAAACATCAGAAAGGAGCTCAGCCTTAAGTTACATCAACAGATTATACGTTGTGAATTCCAGCACTTTCACGTACACCACAGCACTTTCCTTAAACAGCACATACAAAGAAGAAGGACACCTTCACGTCAGCTTCATAAGCTGAAAGAATGAGGACTAAAAGCCTTCCTTTTCTAAGTCCTTTGTTCGAATCCAATACAGTTCACTCCTGAATGATGTTTAAGAGCTGTGTTCCCTTCCTGTTCTACTGAAACACTCAAGGATTCTTGGTTTGGGGCAGACTACCAAAATCAATGACAATTACACCTGAGATATGTTTGAAAAGAACTTCTCTCCAGTGCTCTGACCGGTTATGCTCGCTCTTCTTAGAGTGTATGATGATACAGAGAGGAAAAAAACCCACCAAAACATGCCTTTCCACTCTGAACTCCTCCTAAAAGAGAACTCCTCTGGCAAACAAAGGAAGTTACGCCATGAAGAGATTTCAAAGTAACAAAACAATTCTCAGTCTGTATTTATTTATGCTTAGGAGCGTACTCCAAGAGGGTCCAACCCAAATAATGGAGCCTTTAATACAACACCCCACACATACACATAACACCCCCCCCAAAAAAAAACCAATCTAACATTCCACCTCTGGACAGCACTGTCTGTTCTTAAATACAGCTCAAACACAAGTCATTCTAAAGAATGAATTTCATCCTAGGGAGATGACTGAAGGATTTATGAACGTGGCCAAATGGCGGAATGAAAACACAAATCTGATCATTCCACCGATTTCAATTCCACGCTGAACTTCACTTCATAGTTTATATTAAAACCAAAACTGATAAAACATTCATAAAAGATCAGAGTTGTCATCAAACCCAGAGATGATGAAGACAAGAACAGAACGGTACGATAATCAAAGCAGCAAGGACATTTTGTGCCTCTGGAATCACAGTATCAGGTTACTTTGAATAAAGGCAGTAAGATGCAGTGCTTGCCCTTATTTCTACCTGCAGAACACTAACATTTACATTTCAAAACCAAAATGTGGAGCCACGATCATTTTTCAGAGAATGTAACCTCAGTAAACACTTTCTACAGAGAAAAATTAGAGGAAGATGACTGAGATTAAATCGAATCGGTACATAGGTGCAGGTGATAAATGATTCAACTGCTTCCTGGAAAATCATTTTCAGCTATAACATTTCCAAGTCAGCTCAGGATTTTCAGCTCAGTGTAACACTAATATGCATTTTTGAGGATAAAAATAAATGCAATACCCTGACAACTTCAAGGGAGACAATTCCAGCAAGCTCTGCGTAACTCTGGGGAATTCTTAGGGTACCATTCCATGCAACACCTAACCAAATGCTCAGCTCAACGTTGCTGAAAGAGAACATCTCCCTCGTGTGCTTCTGCCACGTTCTGTTACCAGCATGCACTCAGCTCCTTTGTGCACTGATGCATCTTTCAACAGCAGTAGAAAAAAAAAGGCCAAAGCCCAAAGAAAAAAATCGGATAAGGATGGTTCTCTGTTGCACCAGTTAATCAAGCACCTTCTGGAAGGATCTGACAACCAACGTGTGCAGACAAGGTTAAGGACTGCTAAGTGTCATAGGCAGTAGCAAAATCAACATGCTCTCCTTCAGGTGGCAAGGAACCAAAGCCAGACTGAAGTCAGCTTTGCCACTAACTTATAACGTGACACTGAACATGACCCCTAACTACTACTTATTATCCACCTGACAGTGAGCACAGTTGTCATTTTCCTCACATGGCTGCAGCAAGAGCTGGAGTTTGGAACTGCCACCAGGTATGAAAAAGATGCATTATCACCACTGTACTTTACGTGCATAACATATGACTGCTTGGGAAAGAAACAAGCAAGCCAGCCAGCCAAAAAATAAATAAATAAACAAACAAACACTGCAACAAAACAAAAACCAAAGTTGTGATTTCATCACAGTCAAGGTTATAGATGTGTGGGTGATATATGGGATAGATTAAAAAAAAGCAAAAAAACAAAAAAAAACATAAAAGTGAGCATTAAAAATTAGATTCTTCCCCAACTGTGTTCCAAGCTCAGTCAAACAGAAATCAGCTGTACATTTATACTGGAGAAACAGTGCCTAAATCTTAGAGCTTAACAAGCCACCATTAAAATATCAACATCTCTCCCTTTTGCAACTCTCACTTGCCTTTGAAACAGGGTTGTTATTTTTTGCTTTTTTTGTTTGTTTTTTGTTATAGAAGCAAGCTACTCCTAAGGGAATG
Source organism: Tympanuchus pallidicinctus (assembly GCF_026119805.1). Taxonomy (NCBI): domain Eukaryota; kingdom Metazoa; phylum Chordata; class Aves; order Galliformes; family Phasianidae; genus Tympanuchus; species Tympanuchus pallidicinctus. Next base: position 64,723,740 of record NW_026294747.1, read on the forward strand.
GGCTGGACAGATGTATCACTTGCAAGCTGAAGCTGAGGTTAATCTGAATACCTATTTTCAAGGCAAAGTGTTTCTTCAAGAGGTGCAAAATACTGTATTTATTATTTGCATTATGCTAGCTAGCATTTAACAACTGAAAACAACAATAATATGTTATTACATAGGGGCAGAAGAGTGTAGGAAGGTCCTTTTAAAACCTTACTATGCTCAGATCCCTCAGATGTGTGAACACATGCTTATAAGGATTAAATCAAGACAAGTAACAATAAATTCACCTCTCAACATGATAGCTTCTCCTATTTGTCTGTCAGCGATGGTTTCTAGAGTCTGTGCATGATGAAATGCAGATCTTCAGAGTATTCAAAGCAAGTAATAAAAATGGGAAGGTACTAATATTCAGGATCAGCAGTTACACCGTATTCACCTAATGCCTCCCAAATGAATGAGGTCTTGTAATTGATGCTGATATTCCTAGATGGGTCTTTGCAGCTGAGATTTAAAGTGATGCATATGGGGTATCAGCAAGCAGCTGTTTCTGAAATTGTTTTTTGTGGGTCACATGCATTTTGTAATCACTGTCAACCCAGCAGCGTATGTACCTACCTGGTATGTAACACGCTTCTTCCCATCGTCGTTTGTTTGAGGCAAGGTCAGAGGTCCAGAAACCACCCAAACATCCTCAAATCTTTCCGTCAATTCCCGACAATACATTTCCATTCTGAAACACATTTGTTAAATCGTGAGATTCTTAGTTCAAACGGTTCTACCACATTACTGGATTGGTGTGATCCCCTTAAGGAATCAATGCCCTGCCACAGACAGTTCTTTCTGTAGACCCATAGAATGGTCTGGGTTGAAAAGGAGCACAATGCTCATCCAACCCCCTGCTGTGTGCAGGGTCACCAACCAGCAGCCCAGGCTGTCCAGAGCCACATCCAGCCTGGCCTTGAAAGCCTGCAGGGATGGGGCATCCACAGCCTCCTTGGGCAACCTGTGCCAGTGTCTCACCACTCTCTGTGTGAAAAACTTCCTCCTAATATCTAACTTAAACCTCCCCCGTCTCAGTTTAAAACCATTCCCCCTTGTCCTATCACCATCCACCCTTGTGAACAGCTGTTCCTCCTCCTATTTATACTCTCCCTTCAAGTACTGAACGGCCACAATGAGGTCTCCCTGGAGCCTTCTCTTCTCCAAGCTAAACAAGCTCAGTTCAACCTTTCATCATAGGAGAGATGCCCCAGCCCTCTGATCATCTTAGTGGCCCTCCTCTGGACCCACTCCAAAGCACTTACGAAAATTCCCACCTGATATTTTTTGCTAAGTCTACTTAATGCTTTTTGCATAAAACTGATTAAAAATTAAATAGTTTTTCCTGAAACAGTAACATCGTTTTTGTTTTCTAAACTAGCTGATTTGTATTATAATTTATCCTCCAAATAAAAAGGTGCTTCTAGATCCCACTGTGTTTTATAAAATGGGAGGTTATAGCCTCACTTTGATCTAACATCCTAAACACCACAGAAGTCATGTTAAGAGAGTTTCATTTCCTTCTCCCTCCTGTTCTTCATACCTATCACTTGGGCCACCTTCAGCACTCCTCATCTCTTCATAACTCTGAGTAAAACCAGATAGTGAGTAAACTGAATTCACACAAAGCAGAATGAGCAGGAATGACACCCTCCTTCCTCGGTGATAGTGAACTGCCATATGATGAGCCAAAGCACTGACCACAAGCTACATTTTTCTGCTGTTATCAGCTTTGCTTCCAAGCACCCAGCTCTCCTGGCTGCCTGACCACGTGGCAATACAAACACCACCTGGCATAAGGGAAGAAGGAATAAATGCAACAAGGGAACAGACTGTGTTAGCAGCAGCAGGGACAGAGATCAGACAACAGTGATCACGAAAATGCACTCAAGACAGGAAATGACATTGAAACACTACAATAGAAAGAAATCTGCTACTGGTAAGAAAAGAATGAGGAGTAAATACTAAGGTGCAGTTAGACCACATCATCAAACAGCTTACTTATCTGATAGCTTCCTCAAAGTCCTGCTCTCTCTCCTTTCTTACTGCTTCCCTTGCCTGCCCCACCTAAACAGTCCTAACACATCTTCCGTATTTGCTGTGGCATTCATCACGCCAGCTGATCCAATCTTCTAAGCTTGTAGAAAGGTAACCAACCAAAAGTGATTCAGCTTAACTGGGTTAGTAAATAGAGTCAACTCACCATAGACTCAGAGAAGAATCACAGCTGGAATGGGGAAAAGCAGCAAAAACACATGGCTGGAGGGCACACACCACTTCAAAAAGCAACAGACTGATTAACTAAGCTGTCTGCACCTCAGAAAACAATTCAAGAAGCAAGGAATTAAAAATAGAGAAAGGAAGAGAGTACTAAAGCCAGGAAGGATGCAGCACGTGACGCACAGTATTCTTAAAACCACACAGCATTAACAAAAGCAACTGGCAAAACCAACAGCACAAATACCTGCTTTGTGGATTTAAACCATGAGTATGAGGCACCGGTGTTGGCAGAAGGTGCTAGAAGCAGATTAAATTGTGGGGATGACAGTGCCAGGGGAGATTCTGAAATGCTCCCCATTATTTCCTGATCAGGCACCGATTTTGCTCAAGAGAAACAGAGTGACTCCAGCCCTAGATTGGTTCAAGAACCCAACTTTGGTATAAGGAAACGTTACGCTCAAATATTTGGGGTGTTAAAATAATACAAAAACATCTCTTAAAATATTATTGCATTTTATTTGTCCATAAAAGAGTATAACCTTACTGAATGCCTCATATGATTTTATATGCATTCTTGTAAAATCAGAATGCAGCGTGTTGTTAACGGTGATGCACTTTTAATAGACTTTTAGTACAATGCTGTACATAATTTTGCTAACCTTCCCTTGAGCAAACCTTGTAAAATTCATCGTTTTTCTCTCCTGTTTCCAAGTCTTCACTACTATCTAAGTCCTACACGAGAAGCACAGAATGACTTCTAGTTCTATTAGAGTGCGAATGTCTCTGCACTGGGGAAGAAAAGAAAAAAAATCTTACACAAAGATGCATCTTCCACTCACTGCATTCCAAAGTTGATTCAGCCAGAGTTCATGAGACACAGAGAACTTTGCCTGACCACCACTTGGAAGCCAGCATTCCATCAAACACCTGAGCTGTGACCTCAAGCAGTCACAGCTCAGGAGGGTGCACTCAGTTCTTCTATTCAAAGTCAACAAATGTCCTTGTAGTCTGATACTGGAAGAGCTTCTTTTGAGGGGGGCATGGGAGGGGAGAGAGATTAAAACTAAATCTAAGCATCTAAACCCCTTCCTCACTTTCACTGAGCTTTCCTTAAGGAAAGCTTAAATTACCAGGCTTAACTTGCCTGATAACTTCACCCACATCAGACAGAATAAATTTTATTCTGAATGCACAGAGATGGTTGTCATGATCCCTCCAGATAGCCCATAAAATGGTTTAGAATACTTTGATATGAGGAAGCTTTATAAACACAACATTTTGGCCTGATGCTTTTCACTTATTTCTCTTATAAGCAACTTCTCACCTGTTCCAAAATCCAGCATTATTTTCATAGTTCTGAGGCACAATGTTAGAGAGATAAAACGTTTCAGCCATGGCTCTCTGCGTAAAGAAAGAAAACAGTATCATTTCAAACATCTGAGCTACAAATACATCTCAGAAGCTTCTGGATCACAAACCATTTCTATGTAGTTCATTCTTAACATCAACATAAAAAACCTAAGTCAAAATAACTCGAAAAAGATTTGGACTAAGAGGTGCATAACCTAAGAGCAAAAAAAAGAGCGCTCAACTACACACACATGAGAAAATACGGGAGAAAACAATGCACAACCTTAACCCAGAATCTTCATAGGTTCTGTGCTTGTCAATGCTTTTCAGATATTCTTCATCAAAGCAAAGGGGCTGACAGAACAGGCAAACACTATCTGCATTGACTGAGCTGTGGAACTAAGATTTTATAACCCTACTTGTATTGGGAAGACTGTATTATGTCAGTGCACTTCAAACCAGGAGGAGGATCATTCTGTGCAGTTAGCTCACCTGCTAGAACTCCCCAGGTATCACAAATAACCACACAAGGACACTTCCAGGAGGAATAAAATGAGTGGCTCTTTCGTTCACCCCGTGTCACTGTGCTGCTGCTGTGCCCCAGAGTGCAGAGCAGAAATACAAATTCAAACTGCTACTTAATTGACAAATTGCCTGCATTAGGCACATTTCACAAGAGGATCCAATAAATCCAAGCTGCTTTGTTTGGCAGCCAAGGCATTAGGGCATGCCTTTCTTACATCTCAAACAAACGGCAGGTGAAGACATTTTATAGACTGAAAGAACTATGGCAAAAGAAGGTTCTAATTTACCTTGTGCACACTGCCAGAAAGGAAAAAGCTTTGTAAATCATCCAGTCAATCCTCTTGCCAATGTGGGATAGTACTTAACAGTACATTTGCTTTGCCCAATCTAGTCTTAAATGCTTCAAAACCTGTTGGCCAGAATGAAGTCATCTTTCCTCGTCTCCTTTTAACCTGAGTTTCAGAGGATACCTCTGTGGTTTGGCTGGTGAACGTTCTCACCTTTGTTACACTGACAAAGTGACATACAAGAGGATGAGGAGAGTTGTTCAACACAGTACTAAACATTTATCATCTCTGCCAGACACGCTAATCTAGGTCTGATTCAATGCAGAGAGGTACGTCAACACAGGACGATCAGGGCACTCAATTTAGACCCCCAAAGTACAACAAGAGCATCCTACAGCACTCAGGTTATGAAGAGTCCAAGTTGAGAGCTGTGTTTCAACAGAGACCATATTCCAACTCACAAAAAACAGCAAACAGAACACGATCCATCACTTCTAAGGGTCATTTGACCCTATCTGAGAGAAAAAAAACAAAACATGGTTTAAAAAAAATAATACAAAATTCCTACTGTTGAAAATTTGTTATCTCCTGCTGGTGCCATGTGTCCTCGTGACCACCCGCTCCCAAGGTAGTCTTCATTGACAGCACTGAACATCAGAGGAATGTTAGGATCTGGTCTGAATTTACAGTGCCTTCGGTCTGCATTGCCTAAGGAAGAACACACTCAATTGTTATCATTAGGTTAACAACAAACATCTCCCCACACCACCCACATTTAAGGACTCAACCCAGTTTGAACTGATTCTAAATGAAGTATTTTTCTCCTCAAACACTGAAGAGAAGGATTCTCCTCACGGACCTCTGCTCCAGTTCTACATTCTCTTCCCTTTTTTCCCTGCTACAGACTCACTAACATGCTTTCTGTTTTACAGAGATAAACAAAAGCAAAATACTTTAGCCTTATCATAAAGGCAGATGAACATTAAAAGGTGAGACCATTAAAGATACAAACCAACATAGAAACTCTCTTTAGGAGCACAAAGATACACAGACCCTCACCAGTTTCATTTCAATGTCTGAGCAAACTACAAGCATTTCTTCTTCTTCCAAGTCTAGCCAGGAAGGAAAATGGCTGTGTTTCAAGAAAGTTACAGTTGAAGAAATTAACAATGTTCTTTTGAGTAGGTTATTTCTTCTTCACATACATAGAAGAGCTCTCCTGTTCCTCTCCAGGATTCCTGTGTTGCCTCTCCAGACAGTTGGATGAAATGCACAAAAATGACTATGCCCAAGTCTTTTGAAGCCATCTATCATTTGAGATAGAAGGAAGCTCCCACTTCTCTTTTTTTTTTTTCCTTCTCTTTTTTTCCATCATATAATCTAAGAGCAGAATGTTTTTGTGGCAAATACAAAATTGAGTTATGCCCTAAATCTCAGATTCAATAGCTATCAAATATAAATCTCGAGATGAATGCCTTATGATGTTTAACTTCAATTTGCTGTTTGCTGCATCTGATCACTTGGAAAGCATTTTAACAATTCAACTGTTAAGTCCTGCTTGAAAGTAAGCCTGGAATTACTGCTTTATTCTCAGAAAGAAGTGGAATCAATGCTACTTAGGGGTTGGCCATAAATATTTTCAGGATCACCATTTTAATTTTGAAAGGTAATTTGAAGACAATGATTAAGATATATTTAGAGAGCTACTGCTTTCATAAAACATTTTACAATTACACAGTTATCTCCATTATTAATATTTGCTGCATAAAGACTGAACTAATGCTATAAACTTAATTTATAATGACTGCATGCTATTCATATTTCATTCAGCTCTGACAGCAAAAATCACTGAGCATTTGTCTTGCATAAAGAACAAGGGAGAGTGTATTAGATAATGCACATAAGAAAACATAGCAGAACTTCAGGGAAGTAGGTAATGACTGCAGGGAGTAGGTATGCATTATCTGGCTTTGAACAATTGTAACTGTTGGTGCCCTCTGCTCCATTTTCATCTCAAACACACATTCATCTCTTCTTTCCATTCTGAGAAAACCTCTTCAGGATCTATAGGCAAAACTGTCTAGCTATTAGAGGCACTGACTCATGTGGGGCAGTACCTCAGTTGACACAGACTGGCCCACTGAACTAACTACATGAGCTAAGGAAGAGAGCAACTCTGTGGAGTTAAGCAACAAGGCTGAACTTTGCAGGTCTGAATCATATGAGAAAAGTTTAATTTTCAGCTTTATTTTCTTTGCATTCATTTTGAACAGATGGAAGCTTCATTCCAGCAACATGTCTTAAAGTGTTTATGCTGATACATACATACATACAATGTTGATCTGGTGCTTTCTGACTTTCACAGAAATTCTCACTGAAAGCTGTAGTTCCTAGAATCATAGAATCATTCAGATGGAAAGAGACCACCGAGATCATCTCATCTATCTATCTACTCATTCTCACCATGCTCACTGGTCCATGCTCCTCAGTGCCATATCTCTTTGTTTTTGGAACACCTCCAGGGACAGTGATTCCACCACCACCCTGGGCAGCCTGTGCCACTGCAGCACTACTCTTCCTGGGAAGAAACATTTCATGATTTCCAGCCTGCACATCCCCTGGCATAACTTGAAGCCATCACCTGAGACCGACTGCCATCTCTTCTTCATTACTCCCTTTCACATGCAACCCTTGGGCTGAATGTGTCTTGCAGGCCTCGGGACACTGATGTGCAATACCAGACTAATGCAAACAAGCAAACAAAGTGCTATATCTCTTTTAATTTCACTATATACATCAAGCTTAACACTGTAAAGGAGCTGACACCCATCCAGAAGCCCACTGCCTCTCGTAGGACCCTGAGTGGACGTAAAAATCCGTGTCTAGAGATCACTACAGGTTTTTTTTCTCCCAGCATGTTCCTGGGTCCATCTTTCATAGAGTGCAAATCTCATTCCAGCCTCTGTAAGTGAAAGGAAATAAAGACCCACGTACCCAGCATCTTCTGTTTTGAAATATGTTCAATCACCCATCTAGGCACCCGCTTTGCCTGATCATAAGACAGCGCATGATTTGTGTAACATCTGGTCTCTGTTCCAGCTTCAGGGAATCCGTATTTTTCCAGCAGAGACTCTTCTACTGGTTCTAAGGAGAAAAACAAACAGAAACTTAAACCCAATCCACCCCACCGGGCCCACGTCCCTCCGTGCCACATCCCTACGGCTCTGCAACGCCGATAGGGGCGGCGAGCCCCACCAGCCGAGGAGCGCCGCTCCACACCTCTTACCCTCGGGGCTCGGCTCCGCTTGGCTCTGGCTCCGCAGGAGCCGCCACGCTGCCCAGCACGAAGCGGCAGCGCCCGCCGCAGCCCCGCAGATGAAGCCTCCCAGGAAGCGGCGGTGGCGGGGCACGGCCGCCATGTCGGAGGGACGGAGGGAGGCGGTGCTGCGCTGCAGCGCCCTCTGTCTGCCCGCCATGGCAGCGTCAGCTTAGCTCCGCTCTGCCACCGCAGTACGCTGCTAACGAGGGGAAGAAGGAGTTCCAAGGGAGCTGTAAACAACGCGAAAGAGTAACGCAGCAGGAAATTAGATTAGTGCTAGGTTTTCCTCTTCTATGAGCACCCTATCCCTCCCCACCAAAAACCTGACCAGTTTAGCGATGGAAACCGCCGATATATGATGGCTCGGACCTCCCACCATCAGAAGGATCATAGAATGGTTTGGTTGGAAGGGATCTTGAAACCCACCCAGTTCCAACCCCTGCTGCCTGCCGCCAGCTCAGGCTGCCTGGCCCCGAGCACCTCCAGTGTCTGGGCAGCAGCGCCTCACTGCCCCGAGCAAAGCATTTCCTCCTGATATCTAGCCTAATTTCCCCCTCTTTCTGTTTAATGCCATTCCCCTTTGTTCTGTTCCAGTCAGACTGTGTAAAAAGTTACTTCCCCTCCTGCTCATCAACTCCCTTCAAGTACTGGAAGGCCGCAATGTCTTTGTCTTCTCCAGCTTCCCCAAACTTCCTTCATAGCAGAGGTGCTCCAGCCACTGAGCATCCTTGTGGCCTCCTCTGAACCCATAAAACAGCTCCATGTCTTTCTTGTGCTGGGGGAAGGCCAGCTGGGCTTCAATTGGAATTACTTCTTGCAATATTTTTCGAAATCTAGACACCTCTGTCTAACTGAAACTTCTTGGATACCTAGAGGTGGTGAGTGGAAGCTCTGCTCCAGTCCCAGCTCCCTTAGCTGAGCAGAAGGCACTAGAATTCAAAGTCCTGGCACTGAGCTTAACTCCCATCACTGCCAGCTGTAGTTGAACGGGCTTGCTATCGGTACAGCTTAGCATGCAGACAATACAGTTTGAATTGCTCTTCCCTGGGTATGGCAAGCACTGTTATAGTGCTACAAGAGGCAACAGCTATCCGAGCTAATTCCTTCTGCCCGTCAGAGCAGCTTGCAAACCACGAGGAGAGGCTGAGACCTCTACAGTGATTTAGCAGCAGACACCACTGAAACATCGAGAAGTCCTTCTATAAGAAGGAAATACTTCAGCTTGACGTCAGTGCTATTACCAAACAGCAATGATTCTTTAACGTCGCAGTGACAACAGAAGCAATTGTTTGTAATTTATTGTTTATTTTCATATACAAAAAGATAAACTTGAAATAGTTCTTTCTAGTTTTTTTTTTTTCCTTTTTTTTTTTTTTTTTTTTCCTTTTTTTTTCCTCCTATCTGTTGGGGTGTAGCTGCTTCACACAGGGCAAATACTACATTCATACTGGTTTATTCGGACGCCCAGTGCAAAGCTGAAGCAGCGAAACTCCAACTTGGCAGATCTAATTTCAAACTTGAGACTCATTTCTAAAATACCACAGTAAAAAGGAACAAAGATCCACTGCAAATTCATGAACTATGATACAATGTTCTTTCCGAAATGTCTTCACTTCATAACTGCAATACAATGGATGTCTGCATTAGGCCATTTTATACGTACATTATATGTATATACACACACACACATATTATTTTGCAGAATATATATATATATATAATATACGTATAAAAATCAGCACACTTCAGTCCAAAAGGGGTTACAGCAATGAGCTTACCTCTCTGTATACTTTTTTAACAGGATACTTTAGTATAACTTTTGTTAACTCAGTAGTACAAGCTATCTCTGTTCTACGTTTTCATAGCTACAAGAGTGAAATATAACCTACAACATTTACATTTCACATATCTTGGTATACAAACAGTACTTATTGAATTTGAGCCAAGGACCAAAAGACTCTTTAAAAATTATTTCACCATCTGATAGAGCTTCCTGTATTTTACACTCAGTTTATTCTGCAATCTTCTAAATCATTGACGTAATCTCATAGTTTGAGTTTAAACCCATTCAAACTGGAAATCCTGGAGAAACAGGTTACTGCAAACTCTTATGTATACTCTATATATACAAGTTAAGTAACACAGCGTAATAAGACTTAGCTATTTATCCTAAAACTGATATACACATATTTCACTACGCTAGACAAGTCTTAGGATTTTTATTTTATTTCTTTAAATAAAGCACAAATTTAGAAGTAGCTGGTAAAACTTACAATAAGATGGTTTAAAATGACAAATGGTCAGGGTGAGATTTCTTTCTGCTGGTGCCAAAACATTATCTTGTGAGTTTTGTACTATGCTGTGTTGTTTAACTGTATGTGTCTAATGTTACATGCAGAAAGCTCTTTCCACAAGAATTGACATCAAACTGTACTCAGGTCAGCTTTACAGTATAAAATTTGTCAAACTTAAGGACAAATGTGAAAATATTAACAGGTGAAAGATCAGGCTTTCAACTCTATCATGAGGATCATGCAGAATTCATAAGCAGATAGTTTGAGTAGATTGACAATGGCATTGTGCGGACTTATGGCATAGAACAGAGGTCAAGAATGTTACTTAGTTTGCAGTAACCACCTCCTTCAACTCTGATCACTAACAGATCAACTTTTGCATCACAGTATTATTCCACTGGAAGGCCAACAGCATTGCAAAAGGTCTTCTTCTGGGAGATCTTAATATTTTTGCACATAATTTTCCAAAGGTAATCATAAACCACCAGCAGCTGTAAAAGTTTTAGAATGTTTCATCTAAGCAAGTCATTGCTGTTGAAGGCCTGCTTTTATGAGAAGGTTACTGGGAGAAGGGGGGATGGAAAAAGGAAAGGGCCAAGATAGGTCCCAGGTCTTGCCAGCGTGTTTCCTGCTATCCAATAGATTGTGCTGATGCTTAGCACACATTCAGAAGCTACAACTCCTCCAACTTCCTCCTGCTCCCGGCTGTTGGTTTTTATTTGGTATTTACTTTTTAATGAGGGGGCCACTCCAGAAATGCCGGTGACTACTGAATTAGGATTTTAAATGACCAGGATGGTTCTGGTTACACTTCAGTTCCTCAGAACGTTGGAAAAGTTGAGTAAAGTTCGGCCAGTTCCCTCCCTTTCACCAAAACAAAAGCTAATAAAGTCTTCCCAGAATACACTCAGGTTTTGCAATACTAACCTTACTGGAATATTATATACCGAGTTTGATTGGTTTGTAACAGTTGGAAAGATTAAGAAGCCTCTGCTTCAAAACTGGCCAATCACATCGTCTGCCCCATTAAAATACTGAAATAAAAAGGCTGACAAAGGAAGCACTTTCCAGAAAACACTTTTTCAATACATATCCAGCACAATGCCATTATAGAGCTTCAGGGAAGCTCCCTTTTGGTTTCAATGTTGGAAAACAAAAGCTTTGCTTTTTTCCTTCAGTCCTTGGGGATCACTTTCCATTTATATATATCTAACACATACACGCATATATGTATATGATACATATATATAAACACCCATACATAGCAAGGTTCCTGTTTGTTATGTTACAATATTGTAGTATCAAGGAGAATCCAGATAGCAACACTGTTTAACATGAGGTTTGAGGTAATTGGTTCTTGAAATACCTGGATCACAGACTGCATCCAGAAATAACAGCTGGGCAATGAAAACTGGTTTGTTTGTTTGTTTGTTTGTTAGACAGAAAAAGAAACATAAAAACTAGTTAAAGGAGAAAAAAAAGAAACACCTTACAGCAGTTGCTTTTACATGGAAAAATAAAGGCACAACAGAATAGCATTACATTTCAGAACAGCTGGATGGACGTAACACAAGCATGATCTCTTTCTGTGGATGTGTCCCGACAAAAAGGATTACCCAGAGGTTATTACTTCAGTCAGGGAACAGAGCTTCATCCTAAAACTACTGTATTAGAAAAGCAGTCCCATGTGAGTGAGTGAATGAGGGTAATGACCAGGAACACAAACACACTCATGGTCCCACTGAATTAGATGGAAGCTTCCACAGGGCCAGGACTTCACCAAGAACACAGAAGTAGGATTCAGCAATGGCAGGAGCCTGCTCTCAATCATTCAGCACCAATTTCAGAAGGCACACTGTCAAAAAAAGCTTCCAAGCAGCACAGTGCGTTGCTTGGCTTTAAGTTTTCTTCGGTAACTCTTACCCTGCTGACACCGTATCGTCAAGACTAGGAAAGCTAAAGACTGGAGTGATTTTTAGGTCCAACAGGAAAAGTCAGCTCACGTGAAAACATTTGCAGCATTTTTCTTTAATATTTTTAGTATACCTTAGTTTGGCTACACAAATTAGGAATGCTCTTTTTCTAGGTAGGACTCCGGACATGACAGTGCTCTTTTGTTTTTTTTTTAGTGCTGCCAACCCAAACAGTGAAATCTGCCATTGGGAACACATCTGAGTGTCCTGGTGAAGTCTGATTATTTGTGTCACTTCGGAGAGAAGGAACTTCTAGGAAATGCTTTTATCAAGACTTTGCTGGCAACAGCTCCTTACAGATCATATTGTCAATGCAGCAGACGCAGCTGCTATAAACGGATACGGCAGTGAGTGAGATCTGCCCATTTGGTCTCCACAAATTCCTAACACCCTGCCTTCACAACTCACTGCAGCATCACAGCATATGTCAAGACACACTGCTCACACACGGATACTTGCACGAATGCATGAAAACACTCTTCCTGGTTAAACTGAAGATGGTCATAGAAAAGCAACAAGCATCTCTAGCAGAAGGGATGCGACATGCAAGATAACCTGTTAAACAGTCAGTGTCACCCTCAAAGCGTGTCCAAGTACATCCAGACTTGCTCCTCACACTAAACTTGTTCTATCCTCTAGACTTTGATGTAGTGCACATTTAATTTAAACATTTTATATATATATATTTATTCGCTGTGCGTACACATGCCATTCTCCCTTTTCCCTGCAGAAACATAGTAGACGTTACAAAAATAATTTGTGGTATAAAAGAATTCTCACACAATGTAGAATTTTTTGTTTGTATATGTAACTAAAATATATATATATATATATTTCCAAAAGTAAAAAAGTCAAAATGTCCTTATTTTCCTCTATTATATAGTCTATTTTATTTACAATGTTACCAAACAATATTCTGAATGTAAAAATGATAATAGTTTGTGGGACACTTCCTGCTTAGATACTTCTCAAGGGGAGCGTGGCTTGTAGAGGACTGCAACAACAGCACTGTCACAATGCTATCAACCAGCTCCTTCCTCTGCAATAGGAGTTTCTTCCATACTAAGTGAAACCACATCTTTCACCTGCAAAACAGGAAAATCCTGACAGCCTGCCCAGAAAGCAGCACAGGAGGAACAGAATTTGAGCTCTCCAGTTTCTATGGGTTGATATTAAGGGAGATCAGTGTTCCTGATGGGAAAGGCCTATCCAGCCAACCTGGAAGTATCCACCAGCAACACTGCTGAGCGGTCCCAATGCTGCTCCCGCTGAAATGAATAACTTCAACAGAAACAGCAGTAAATCACAAGGACCTGAGTAATGCAACGGAGTTACTGGGGGATACTCACATCCTTTTTTTTTTTTTTTTTTTTTTTTGAAACAAACGTAAACACAAAGACCTTGGCATTACCATAGGTGTAACTTGACCTAACATAGCTTATGCTGTATGAGAATTTCAGCAAAAGAATGAGGCAAAAGTAAAAAGCGTTTTTCTTTTTGTCTTCACTAGAGAAAACTCCACGATCAGGACTAGCTAAAATCCTTCAACCGAAGAGTAAGGCAGATGTCATTGCACTGATGATTAGACTGGTTTATAGCCTTCTCTCATGCACATAAATTTCAATATGAACCTTGCTGTACTAATGCAACCGTATTAGCAAGTCACAGCTCTGTCATCTCAAGAATGCAATTTTAGCTATTTCCAACCTCAAAATGTGAGCTTCCTTCACCCGGGAAACCAACACAGCCAGCGCAGTAAGTTCTTAAGGGTCATTAGATTTCCTCTATTATATAGACATGATTCTATATTCTATGATTCTATGATTAGACCAGAGAGAAGGGAATGCTGGCTCCTGAAGTCATGGAAAATTTTTAACATTGACAGAACTGCCTGCAATATTCAAGGTTAATATTTACCTAAACCGCTACACGAGAGAAGAAGGTCAACATCAAAATCGTACATTGATTATAAAATCAATACAATCTGAAGAGGGAGTGAAATTTATAACATACGTTGTACTCATCATGTTCATGGGAGTGTTAAAGGGGAAAGAGTCACGACTGCTTATTACAGCTACACCAATGGATGTGCCCAATGCTGGCTAGGAAAAAGCCTCCATGATACTGAACAAAACCAAGATCGTATTGTCATTGTGAGTTCAAATGCTACGTTAGCAGTGAGGAAACTATTTGCTTGACAGCTCAAGTATTGAAAGACCAGTAAGTTCATCAGAGCTTTCCTTCATTAATAAAATAAATACCAACTGAAAGGACCACTTCAGATAAACTGACAGGATTTTGTACATAGGCAAAAATTCAGAATACCCCTCTCTGCTGTGGCAGCAAGACACAAAACTCAACACGCATTTAAAATTTCTATCTGAGCACACGTGCGTTTTGGAAATTCTCTTAAAAGTCAGTTGCTGAATCCTGTTGACAAGATGATCTATAAGGAAGCAGTAGACCAGGGAAGTTGGGAACACTTACAATCAACATTCGGTCAAGCTTTGTACGTTGGCACAGCTCCCCACAATCAGATACGCTACACGCGAGACTTTCTGTGCATGCTTTCTCAAAAGAGAAGGTTTATGAGACTGTCTAATAGGCTATTAAAATCATATGGCACTTTCAATAAATACTTTAAAGCTTCTTAAAGAAATCACGATAAAAAAGCAACTGCTGTAATAAGCCTGTTTTAGCCATTATACAGAATGCCGAAGGAAAAAAAATCCAGAACAGCAAACAGATACTGATAGTTAAAAGACAGTACAGCTTTTTTCTTTCTGCAGCAATGTGAGCCAGCTCCCATTCCTGGGGAACACAGAGCACGCCCACCTCGAAACAAGCATTCGCTCAGCATTAATTCCGTTCTAGCCTCCACCCCACCCTTACATCACTTCACTTCTAAAACATAGTCACATTTTTATATAAATCTCAGTGCAGAAATGTATTAGAATGTGAAAAATGCTGATCCTTGCAAACGTTTATGACCGTGCTTAACATGAAGCAGGGGACTTATGTCACAACACCAGAAGAGCTCCCTACACACTTCATGTTCAGCATGGGCAAGGCTGCAGCATCAGCTCGAAGACATCAGCCCCTCCAGCACCATCATCTGAGCCCAACCAGTACCATCCTGTCTGCTTTTGTCACTGTGTTCTGAACAGAATCACATTAAGAAACAGAAACTTCCAAACCTACACACAGAAATACAGTTACATGTGTGTACACACTAATATGCAATATACATTCAATAACTTGAAAGAATAGGTTAAGACTTTATTCAGATAGACAAATTAAGGCAACTATCTTAATGTCTCTTCAAGAGAAAGGACCGCGTCCTCATTTGTGATCTCTAGGTTTTAAAGCTATATATATATTTTTTTAAGAGATATATTTCAATTTACTCTATATTGTCTCCACATTTTCTCCAATTAGTGATTTTTGTTTGCTTAATAAATTCCATTTGTGCAAGGGTCCACGCTGACAGCTTGGCAGCGACAAGAAGTCCAATTCATGTACAGACTTTTGATTTTTCTGTTTGTTTTTTTTCCTTCTCAAAGGATGATTAGCTCAGGACTGCATTTTGGCTTAATAGAAGGAGAAATCTGAATGTTCTGGCCATCCAATGGATTTAACTTTGTCAGTCTAGCAAGACATAGAATTCATGTTAGATTCAAAGATCAAAAAATGAAACAAAATAACACTAAAAAAAGAAAAAAGAAAAAGATGTACTGTCCTTTCGCTAAAACAGACAAGAATGAAAACAAAACACAGAATGGAAACAGCCTTCACAAATAAGTGTGAATAATGCCCAGGTACCTTATACAGGCAGTTATTCTACAACTGTATAGTTATTTACAATGGTGCTTTATAAAACAAACAACAACGACGACAACAAAATAAAAACAACGGTAGCACTTCCTAAAAGATTTTGGAACTTTTTTTCTTTTTTTTCTTTTTTTAAAACTCCCTTGTCATAAAAGCCAACTTACATTAAAATATACTTACTACAAGACAACACAACTAACAAAATATATAATAAAACTCATACAAGTAGAAAATTCTGAGGTATTTCTGGTTTGAGGTGGTCTGTGGTCATGAAGTTTTTAATTCTTTTTTTTTTTCAGTTTAAGCCTCGGAAGCCACGTAACGTGTGTATGTGTGTGTTTTGTGTTCTTATTTTTTTTTTTCTTTTTCCTTTTTTTAAACATTGCATGTTTTTGCAAATTAAAAAAATATCTCAATGTTGAATCAGCAGCATTAGGAACATTCACTGACTAGAGCAAGTTTATGGCATAATAAGAGTAATGGTATTTCAGAATATGCACCACTTTAAGACGAAAAGAGTTTAGTCGCAGAGTACGGAGAAAGCAGCGTCAAAGAAACCAGGCTGAGGGATGCTGAGGATCACTGCTGCTGCTCAGCTACCTCTGCAGTCTGTAACTGTACAACTCATGGGCTTCTCGGGTGCTACAGGAGCCATCTGCCACTGGTTCAGGTAATTTCCACCTCCCTACAACCCCAAATTAAAGAACAAAGAAAAATTACAGAGCCAGCGTTCACACTTCTCCGCCCTGCACCATCTGTGCCAGTGGCTGGGCTGGCAGATAATCAAACCCGAGGGCAACATTTCTTGCACTGACTCACACTTTAAGAGAGATGCAAACATCTTCTTATCTTCCAGTATTTTCTTCTAAGAACACATTTTCCCACCTCTTCCAATTACACTTCTTAAAAAGCAATCTTCCTGTTACTATCCAGATTTGAAAAATAGAAGGTAATTACAGTTCTGCTTTGTTCTCTTACCACCCAAGAGCCAGATACTGGAGGAAGAACTAACCAGTGCCTTGCTTGAAACCACTGGCTCTTTAATTCTGCTTTCTCCACACACTGCAGCTGTTAATACTCTGCCCAGAAATGTCCTTCCCCTCCTCTAATGGTTACCTGAGAAGTAGCTCCATAGCAAATGATGTTTCCCCAAATGCTGCCAAGTCCAACGTCGCTCTCCCCACCCCCATTCTACGCTCCCCCCTTCAATTCTACCACCAAGAATTAACATTCTCCGCCCAGTTACTTTTTTTCATGTTACAATGACACCCGTTAGATCCGTAAAAGACACATCTGCTGTGTTTTTTTTTTGTTTGTTTTTTGTTTTTGTTTTTTTTTTTTTTGAAGCTCACTTCCAAATAAAATAACCCAACACGGAACAGAACCCAGGAACGAAACAAAATGGGGAAAAAATCCTTTTGAGGAAGGTGTAATCTTATGTAACAGTCTTAAGTTTCCTCCAAAGTTTGCAGCATTGCGTTTTCTAAGATGATAGGTGGTTTTCCTTTATGTCACAGATGTTCTGCTCAGAAGACAGACTGATAAAGAGAAACCCAGAAAACTCAATTTAAAAAACAACAACAACAACAACGAAACAACTGAAGTGAGTTTGTTGAGGTTCTGAGGTACCTGCACCTTTTCTGCATTCATTAGTCGGCACCTGAATGCTTGCTGAAATGTCCATTTGTTAATACAGTAGAGCAATGTGCTGGTAAAATTGATCCAATCCAAAAAAAATAATAATAATAATAATAACAATAATAATAAAAAGTCAAGATAAAATAGCAGCTGCATTCACGTGTTTGTTGGATTTTTATGGTATTTTTTTTTTCTTTCTTCGTGTGTTTTCTTTTTTTTTTTTTTTTTTTTTAAACTTTTTTCAAATCCACTGAGTCTGGAAAGACAAAAGCGAACCAGGACTTAGATACTGGACTCTTTGGGCGGCAAGTCCACGTTGGTGACGGACGTCACGATGGAGACGAGGCAGTCCGAGGTAGTGCCGTTGACGGATTTGCGGATCTGAGCAATGCGCTCCTCGACGCAGCCTGCCGAGAGCCGAGCCTCTGCGTCGTGGTCCCAGCACTCTTCGATGGTCACGCAGAGCTGCGCCAAGCCCTGAGGAGAGAGAAAGGAAAGATAAACACCTCGTCTCCCCACGACGCGCAAATCAGCGCTCTGAGCACGGAGCTGCGGGTCTCCCTGTTGGTGGCGGGCGAGTTGGGACCGGACGGACCTTAAAGATCCAATTCAAATGATTCTGTGATTCTATCATGAGATTCGTTTTACAAAGCACTCTCAACACGTGTGTTATCAGCTTTTTTTGAACTTTCAGTTTCTAGGACGGAGGGCTTTGCTCACATCTGCCTTTTTTCATAGACCTGAAAGTTCTTTTTTTCCCCACATCAAAGTACATCATGAAATTGAGCATTTAAAGCTTCAGAAGACAAGATATGAAGTGTTACAATTCCCATGATAAAACCACCAGTGCTGGCAGCACTGTATCAGTTACTACGAAATGATAGCTTTGTTTGCAATCGCTTCTGTACAATCCTCAAAATAACTGAATACAACACTTAGAGTACATGTTAGGAAGAAATTCTTTGCTGTAAGGGTGGGGAGACACTGAACTGGTTGCCCAGTGAGACTCTGGACATCCCCTCTCTGGAAACACTCAAGCTGGATGGGGCTGTGAGCAACCTGGTCTACAAGGAGGTGTCCCTGCTTATAGCAGAGGGTTGGTACTGGATGATCTTAAAGGTCCCTTCCAGCCCAAACCATTCTGTGATTCTATGATTCAATGAATGTTGCTGGAAGAGTACAGCTCTGTTTGAATCCCACTCACCCAGAAACCACCACACTTGTCTTTACTTACACTCAGCAGCTCTCCCTAACTTCCAGGCAATGCATTAGTACACCTGAACCCAGCCAAAACAGCAGCAGTTTGGCCCAAATGGAGGCATTTAACTTCTTACTGAAGCCCTGTGAGATTTCATAACCTGCTCCCTCCTTTCCCAGTCTGAAAAAATCAGCGCGCTTATTAAAAACGCTCATCTGAAATGATCTACCTCTGGGAAACCCACACTGCACTTTATTTCATTGTCTGTTTGCCTTCACATCTAATTAATTTTTCCTGTAAAAATGCTTCAAGTCTTGCATGCTATCTAGCTTGCGAGGAATACATCTCTGCTGGTATGCACCATTCTCTCTTTCTCAATGAATGGGAACTTTCCTTTCCATTATTTCACCATATTAAATGAGTCCTGCTAAACAAACACTCCACGATACGTTCCATGTTCATTTGCTGATTTTAATCAGCTGGTTTATCCTCTAAACACAAAAAGGAACAAAGGGAAAGGGGAAGCGTTCTCTGCCAAAGGTTGTGCTAGGACAGTACCAGGCAGTGGTGAGGACATGAAGGTTCACCTGCAGTTTAGTTTGTGCCTCGAGGCTACCAGATTCCCAGAACACCATTTTCCTGCATTTTTTCCCTTTGAAGCTAACACATAACCACATCTCTCATTCCCATCATGCAGGAAAAAACATTTGCCCATCGACCAAGGGGGACATACAGGGTGTTTCAGCCAATGATCCTTGAAGATGGGGCGCATCTTCTTGTGAACGACCACTTCTTGCAGGTCCTCGAGGGATGGGTGCTGACCTATTTCTTCTTCAAAAGGCAGCATGTATTCATCCACTGGACCTACAGTGCATGTGGAGAATTAGGTTAGTACAGAAACGGCCTGTGTGGAGCCACAGCCTCTGCAGAGCTGCACCCTCCCCATGCACAAGACATGGCTCCTCAACCCATCGCAGCAAAACAACCTAGAGAAAGGTTTCAGCATGAGCATAATTTCACTTTAGGCACTGAGTAGCAAGGTCAAGCATACACAGCACTTGCAATCCCTTTTTTGACCTGGCTTGTTCTTAAAGTCAGCTCTGACCAGGTAGAGCCAGAAGCACTTGTCCCAGGTGCTAGCTCCAAAGTGCAAAATGATTTCGGAATGCTTTAGTTCTACCAGTTATGGCTGTGAAATGCTCTGGGCCAAGAGAATGAGAGAACTGTTATGAAGTGTCAGAGCAGACTCCAGACTGCAGCAATAACTTCTGCTCATCTAAACGTCATTTGGCCTTTGGCAATGTGTAGATGCCCTCTCAAAAAGCACAGCCCAGCTTAACTGATGAACTTTCTCAGGATGCTTGGTTGCATTACTTATGGTTTCCCAGAAGCAAAGAGTGATCTCTTTCAATAGCAAAGATAATTCGAGAGGGCTTTCCCAGACTAAAATCAAAGAGCCAACCACCTTAGCTGGTCACGAACTGGGACACCTAGAAAATTATGTTTAGGTACTTAAAACAAGCAAACAAACAGACAAGTCAACAACAAAAACGCCAATCACTAAAATATCTTATCATAGTTCCTGTTGACGCGATGCCCGTCAGCGAAACAAACTGAAATGCTTGTTCCAACAGACAACACAATAATGTTTGTGACCTTCCATTCCTCATCTTCAAAGAGGAATCAAAGCTATAACAAGTTGTGCTAGTGATCACCAAGACAAACCTGCTGTTAGTCACACACACTCACAACCTATCCTAACAAAAGGAATTGACAACACTGTTTCAGAAATCACACTCACTGCAAGACAGGGACTATTTGTCACTGAAGCCAGCAGACACAATTCTGACCATAACGATGCAACAGACCTGCACAGTGAAGTGATGCAATTTGCACAGTATCACTTCTGAATTAAAAGAGTTTGTGAGGTTAAGCTTAACTCCCCTTCATCCCTGCTCCTCTGGTATTTTATATGATCCACAATAACTTTTTGAAAAAACACATACCTAGGTACACATCCTGATTATAAACAAGGACCTTAGTGCTATTACAATATTAACATTCATGTTTAAAGTCCAGGTAAGGTACTATTAATTCATGAGCTTGATATTCAGCGTGGAGCACCCATATTGTCACAAGGAGTTGCAGCTTCCCTGACAAAGAACAAGGTCCTGCAAATGGCAAGGATGCACCAGAGAACCAATGTGCTACTCGGACAGAAAATAAATCCCATTTTGCAGCATCATTTTAGGATAAAAACCCTGAGAAAGGGAACAGCATGGTATTAAAAGAAGCACTTTGAGACTTGAACATCACAAAAGATTCTTAACCACAGAGAATAACAGCTTACATTAAGAAACAAGCAAATGAAAAACAACTTAGCTGTCTAATGAAAACATGGCATTGATTTTTAATTTATTTTGAACAGAGCCAGGCCGTTCTGTGGGCCAGCAAACCGTGCTGAAACAAAGCCATTCCCCGGGGCAGAGGAGATCTTTATTCTTACCATCAACTGCTCTACATCTGGAGACTAACTCCCATAATACCAGTCCCATTGCATACATGTCTATTCTCAGGAAAGCGTCCCGTTGGAAGTTGATTGCTCCCTCTAACACTTCAGGAGCCATATACCTCCTTGTTCCCACCTGCAGCGGAAGAAACAGCTCGAGTTAAATTCCAGTTGGACCCGTCAGCCTCTGTTGGTCAGAGATGAATGACAGCTGCCTTCATTAGCCTGTAGGCTACTTTTGCTAAATTTGCACCTCGCTTGGAAAACAACCAAAAGTGGGCTGTGCCTTCTAACATTGATTTGTGTTAGGTTCACTTCAGTCTACATAAGCTACCTGAAGGAAAAAGCCAAAGTGCACGATGACTACGTGTGTGATATACATTCAGTGTGTGCTATAGGTCTGATTCAGATGCAGCGAGGCATGGTGAGTGCAGATGAAATCCTCTGCATCCCACTGCATCTCGCTCCAGCAGCACACGCTGCATGAGGAAACACTGCCCTTGGAGACAGGCACG
The DNA here is from genome assembly GCF_026119805.1 of Tympanuchus pallidicinctus. Classification (NCBI taxonomy): domain Eukaryota; kingdom Metazoa; phylum Chordata; class Aves; order Galliformes; family Phasianidae; genus Tympanuchus; species Tympanuchus pallidicinctus. The sequence continues at coordinate 64,745,426 of NW_026294747.1, forward strand.
ACACCTTGAGGTCAAGGCAGACTCGGTTATTGAAGTCATGGAAAGTTCAAGCCCCTTTCACTAAAAATATATAAAAGAAGAGTAAAATCGATGTATTCAGAAGCGGTAGGAAAAAGTATAGGCATGAGTGCCCTGGATAAAACCAACCTCCTACATCCACAGGAATGGTAAAGCACAGACCCTGTGAAGTGCACTCAGCCCCGGTTTGGAAAGGATGCCCTCTCCTCACCATCGTGCACATCTAGGTGCATTCATTCTAGCTGAAAAGCCATACAGAACTCCTTGGATACCCATGGTGATGTAGATGGCAGAACTGTAGGCTGTGATGTAGAGAAGGAAGAGCAGAATGTGGCAGAAAACACTTTTTTAAACATGGGAACTGAAATGTCTTTTAAAGCTTTTCTTTAGGGATTTCTCATCATGATTTTGCTATTACCTGGTGAGGTGGGGACAAGGGGAAGCCTAGATGTGAAAAAGCATGGAAAATGCTAGAAAAATCTAAAGAAAGGGAGCAAAAATGAGGAAAGCTATACGGAGCTAACCTGCAATGAAGGTGATCTCTCAGCCTCCAGTCTGCACCTGTACAAACCACTCCCAGACAGGTGGAGCTGTGGCTGGCCTGACTTTTTACAACCTGATTTTGAAAGATAGTGATTACCTGTCCATGAGTGTCCCCTGGAGGTTTTCCAGGTTCAAACCGTACAGCAAGGCCAAAATCAGCTAGCACTGCCGTTAAGTCGTTCTTCAGCAAGACGTTTTTACTCTTGAAGTCCCTACAGAGAGATAAGAGGCAGGTTTGGGAGCGGTTATTATGGCACGGGGCTGAATCAGAATGCAACGCACCACGCTGTAATCTCTAGGTCTAACAGCTCTGGGTGGATCTGCTCTTTTTTTCTTTCCTTCTCCAGCTGCTTCCTGCTGTTGGTGTCTGTAAGATGCAAGTGGACAATCCTGTGCTGCTGGGTTAGGAGCCATGTGTGATGTGAAGGTCTGTGCTCCTGCTCTCTGCAGGAGCTCACACTGCACTTCAGGCACATAACCCCAAGCATCCTCAAGCCCTGCCCACCAGTGGAATGCATTCCAATCCTGTCGAGCTGCCCCTCTCTCAGAGAACAGCACACAGGGATGGCAAAAGGGCAAAGGAGGGAGAGAAAGTAGAGCCTCAGGAGGGACAAAGAGACAGCAGAAGTCCTGGGTAAATTACTCTCAAAACAAAATACAGATGATAAGATGGATCATCAGTGACTTTCTCACCTGCACTCTGAGTAAGATTTCACACTACTGGATAACTCTGTATCCCTCCCATCCCCACCAAAAGGTCTCGAAAGAAGCGCATGCTTAAAAAAAAAAAAAAAAAAAAAAAGAAAAAAGGCCTATATATACCTATATCCCAATCCATTCCAAATGGGATTAATATACAGCCCATTGGAAGAGACCTACAAAGATTACCAAATCCAACTGTCAGACTGCTTGGGGCTCACCCAAAGTTAAAACAAGACTAAAAGCATGATCCAAATGCCTCTACTAAGCACAGACTGGGCTGGAGCATCTCTCCTACAAATACAGGCTGAGGGAGTTGGACTTCTTCAGCCTGGAGAAGAAAAGGCTGTGAAGTGACCTCATTGCAGCCTTCCAGTACCTAAAAAGAGCCTACAAACAGGAGGGGAGGTCAGTGGCCCTGCCTGTGGCAGAGGGGTTGGAGATTCATGGTCCTTGAGGTCCCTTCCAACCCTGGCCATTTTGTGATTCTGTGAGGGATGTCAACTCTTTACAAGGGTAGATAATGGCAGGACAAGGGAAAATGGTTTGAAGTTGAAGGAGGGAAGATTTAAGTTGGATATCAGGGGGAAATTCTTTACAGAGAGAGTGGTGAGGTGCTGGAACAGCTGCCCAGAGAGGTTGTGGATGCCTCATCCCTGGAGGTGTTCAGGGCCAGGTTGGATGGGGCCCTGGGCAGCCTGGTCTGGTATTAAATGGGGAGGTTGGTGGCCCTGCATGTGGCAGTGGGGTTGGAGATCCTTGAGGTCCCTTCCAACCCAAGCCATTCTATGATTCTATGACATCTTCCTAGAAATCATCAGGTGCCAGTGACACTCTGGTCACTGCTTCTGCAGACTTTTACCATTGTCATCTATTATACTTATGTTTTAATTGCTGGATCGATCTCCCCTGAGCTGGAAAGCAAGCAGGGGAAGGGGTAAACCCACACTGAGATGAGCTGCCAAGATCAGAATTTTTCAGAATTATTCCTCTGCAAGTGGAGATGGTGGTTCTGAGCTTGAAGATGACTATAAAGGGACATTCGTGTCAGCCCTGTGCTACAGCACTGCCATTTCAGGGCAGCTCAAGTGAGCCTGCAGGAGCCAGTGAGGGGGGATAGGATCCCACTGAGTTGCCTGACTAGGCCAGCCTTGTTCCCGAGGCTTCCTGCATTTTCATCTGAAAAGGAATGTTTGGTAATATAATTAAATTACAGACCTTAGACAGCAGATGGCAATTGTCCTGTATGCTCAGCATTATAATTTCCCTATCATCAATTCACTCAGTGACCCTGCTGATTGCAGGACATTGCAGGCCTGCATAAAATAATTAACGAGGGCAGATACAATTGTTCTGCACCAGAGCGACCTGTCAAAATTCCTTGGGAAGAGAGAAACTGCTGGACCAGAGAGAAGGACTGCTGGCTGTGGCCTTGGATACCAGCACACCAGTGCAAAGCACCATGTGCTAAAGTCATCTCATGTCACCCAAGCCTCATTCTTAGCTTACAACATCAGAAGAAAGGATTTGCTCACAGTGAGCTAAACGTGGCACGATGGGCAGTTGTGGCTTGGGGCTTAGCGTAGGGGAAATGGGTAATTCCCCCTTACAGCTGTGAAGGGAACCCTAGCAAACTGCCTCCAAGGGACATGGGGTTTCTAGGGAAACAGCTGGCCTTTTAGAGCCTGTAAAACATTTGCAGATCTCTGTTGCACATAAAAACACCACTACGTATGCATGACCTAATACATGCTATCTTAGAGACTGACAGCTTCCATGCTATAGCAGTTTCCCCACAGGCTCAGAAAGCAGCCATCACCTAATGACACGGATAAACGACTTTGCTCGATCGGCATTAGGGGATTACACCCTCCAGGATGGTACAGATTGCACATGAGATTCTTGCAAAGCTGTGGCTCAGCCAGGACCTCACAGTAATGACACGGCACTGCCTGAACCACACCTTTCCCAGGTGAAGTGAAATGCAAGCCAGAATCATTGCATGAGCGCTTACTGCTCCAGTCTACCTGCACTGCAGTTATTTACATATTGACACAGAATGTGGCGATTTCCCTTTGTGCTTCTATTTTTCCCATCATAGAAACATAGAATCAGTAAGTCTGGAAAAGACCACTATGATCATCAAGTCCATCAGCCCAACCCCACCATGCCCGTTGACCCTCATCTACATGTGCCACATCTACATGTGTCTGGAAGACCTTCCTGGTGTTCCACTCCATCACCTCCTTGGGCAGGCTGTGCCAGTGCATCACCACTCTTTCTGAGAAGACTTTTTTTTCCAAATTTCGAACTTCATATCTACAAATTTCCCCATTTTTCCCTGTTTTCCTTCCTTCCACAACCACCCGAAGCTGGCAAGCGTGATCTCAACGCAAATGTCTCAAGCAATGGGAGAAAGCCTTGATCCAACCCACACCCACAACAGTTCCCACTAACAACATCACTCGTTAGAAAGGTTCCTAAAACAGCCACTGATAAAGGAAAGTGCCCTGAAAATGAGAAAATATCCTTTTCAGCGTCATGCTTCAATCAAGGGGCGAGCAAACAACAAGTAGTTTGTGCATTAACCCCATTTTGACACTAGAGATCTTATTTCCAGCTTCCACGTGGGGGCACTTTAGCACCGAGGAGCGATCCCATAACCTCCTGCTGTGCCGGGACCACAGTCCTATGAGTTTGCTCGAAGTCTGCAGAGCTGCGACTCAGGGAGTCCCACCTGGCCTTCCAGCAGCTTTGCACATATTTTATTAACCCATTCAATGATATCTCTGGCTATAAAAGAGTATGTTGTGCTTTTGGCTTTGGCTTTTTTTTTTTTTTTTTTTAATGCAAAAGAGTGGGGTAATCCAAGGGAAATCTGCTATGTCCTGAAATCCCCTTTCTGTAGGTATGGACTCAGCTCACCCTAGCAGCACATTCTCGATCTTTTGTCATTTGCTAAATGGATGGGGACACTAACGAGCACGATCTGTTGCTTTAAAGCCTTCCTGCAGCTTTTCACCACTCCCCACCCTCAGGAATTTTCCTGCATACACCGCTGCCTTTATTTCGTGGGGAACAAATGTCAGGGGCACAGGGTCAGCCCCAGGAGCAGCACAGAGGCAGCTGCAGGCTTTCACCAGCCCGCAGCTCCCACCAACCTCAAGATCTTGGGGGGGAGCGTGTGCAGGGCCACCCTTGCAAAAACAGAGATTATCTCGCCTTATAGGAAGATGGCCCCACTTGATCAGATGCAAATTGCTGCAGCTGGGCACGGGGTTTAAGTCCCTCCTCAATGAAGAGCAGCGGATTACGCACGCTGCCACACAACCCACGCAAATCCCTTCTGGAAAACTCCCCTCCTGCCGTGCCACCAGCAAATAGCAATGGTTCAGCTAAGGCAGGAGAAGGATGCAGGGTTACAGAGGGCTACAAGAAGCACTGTTGCAGTGAAGATAGTTTTGTTGCTCCTTCTGGGATTCTGCTGTCCCCACATGTGAGCCAGGAGGTCTCAGATGCACAGCTCCTTCCCCTGCTTTCTCCCATCAGCACCCTGGCACCACAGAACTACCACAAAAACAAACAACAGCTATTTTCTGCATTTTCTCTATTGGAACCCACGTTCAGAAACTGTGGGAAGACATGAAGAGGAGTTATCAGTCGTACATACATAGGAAAGAATACGCTCCATAAATACAAGTGCTGGTTGCCCAGAGAAGTTGTCAGGTCGCCCAAAGAAGCTGTGGATGCCCCCTCCCTGGTGGTGCTCAAGGCCAGGTTGGATGGGGCCCTGGGCCCTGATCTGGTGGGTGGCAACCCTGTCCATGGCAGTGGGGATGGAACTGGATGATCTTAAAGGTTCTTTCCAGCCGAAGTCTTTCTATGGTTCTATGATGTGATTTATGAAGCACAGCCCCTTCCAAGGGAGGTTCTGCAGCAACCAGGCTCCTTTTCACCATATATCAAGACAAGGTGAGGGCAGAGAGAAGCCCCCACCCTTCAGATGTGTGCCACAAACCACCACCAGCCACACTTACTATTTTGCAGACAAGACGCTGATTACTAGCTCTTTCCCATTTGAGATGTGGGTAAAAAAACCTCCTGTCTTAGCATAGGATTTGCTGGGATAAAAGGCATTTACTTCCCCAAACCACAATCTCCTCCTCTATTCAACAGCATCATTTCAACAAGGTCACAAACATCTGAACACAGCACCTGAAAAGCATTAATGAAAGAGGCTGTACCTGTGTGCTATAGCAGGTTTGTGTCCTTCACCCTTGCACCACGGGACGTCCTCATGGAGATAAGACAAGCCACGGGCCATGGTTTCTGCAACATGGCAGAGCTCGTTCCAGCTGATGATATTGCCCTTCAGATAATCCGTGAGAGAGCCCTGAGAAACAGGACATCGTACGTTCTTAATCACAGCCATTGCTATGTGACAGATGTGCAGACTCATCGGTTTCATTTAGTTTTAATGAGTGCCTGAGAAATGTGAACCTTCATTTAACAGGCAAAAAATAAAACTAGCAAATGTTAAAAAAAAAGAAAAGAAGAAGAAGAAATAAAATCCAGAAGCATTCACGAGTCCCTGGCTCATGAAAGCACGGAAAGTATATGGATATCTAAAATGTGTCCCAAATCTATTCATCTGCTTGAGAGATTGATGAAGGAAGGGACAAAGTAATTGCAAAAAGAACAAGTCATACAGGCTAGGAAAGAGAAAACATCTGCATGCAATAGAAGATGTTGCATCGTATCAACTGGTGGTGGAAATGATTGACTCAGAAGACCTTGGATTAAACAGAAGGATAATGCTGCTGGCTCAACCCTTGGTTTGTGTGTGTTTGTTTTATTTTAAGTGTTAGTCATGTTTGATAACTAAAGCAATTCAAGAAAGAGGAGGTATGCCCTCAGGTTCAAAAGCAAACACAGAGCCTGTCTGCAATTGCTGGGTCAGGAATGCAATGGCCCCAACCCCCAGCTCTCCCTGGCTCATCTCCACGTGTTATGAGATGGCAGACACTGCATACGTGAGCTGTGTGCAGCCTATTGTGCCACCTCCCTCTCCTCAGGTCCCACCTTTCTTAATCTGATGTTTGTGCAGGAAAGTCTTGAAGGCTAAAGGAAGGGCCTTTGCAGAAGGGGAGACCAACTGGGGGAGCTTCTGGGAGAATATCAGCCACCAAACACTACTTCAAGGCCAGCCACCCCTGTGCTATCCCCAAATGAATGCACAACGATACGTTACCTTGTCATGGAACGCTGTGATCAGCCAGAGCTCTGTCTCTAGGTTTGTCCCTCTTTTCTCTGCTGCGATAAATTGCAAAAGGTTTTCATGCTTCATGCCAGGAGTATTGAAAATCTCCCTCTCACTCTGCCAAGATTGCTTATCCTAAAGCAGAGAGAAACATACCATCGAAGATCACACTTCCCTTTAAAGCAAACAGCTTCTTCAGCCCAGTCAGAGCTGCTCATGTCCCTCTCAATACATCCCTCAGCATTAGGATGTGATGCACCCCTTTGAAATGAGGCTATTTTCCTACAGGGTAGATGCTGGAAGAAGAATGGAAGTCATTGTTCCCAATCACCCTTCTCCAAAATTCTCATGTTTGGGCAGGGGGGTGGGATCCAAACCCAACCTCACTGAGAAATAAGACTTCTCAAGATTTTCTAAGAAAGCAGTAAGGAATAAAGCCTGTGCACACAGCCCCCAGCTCTGCATTGTAGCTGTAATTGTTACGACTGCAAATCCAATCTAGAGTGTATTGAATATTTACTAGTAGGTCACAGCTGGCATGGACAGAAGATGTGCAAATCTCCTTTAGCAATGCTATGACAACAAATACAGGGAGAAAAAAATTAATGAATAAGGAGACAGCGAAAGAGCACAAAGACGTTTCAGTCATTCCTCTTTCATTTGACTTTTGATTGCTCTACTCATTCTATTTGCAATTCCTAATAGTCAAGCCAGGAGCATTCAAAGGTTTCCTGAAGTGGAAGAAGTGAGCTGACAGACACACTGCAGTGCAGTGAACTTGCACAGCACTGGGGTTGTGTCTCTGTAAGCTACAAACTGTTTGCTAGCTTGGGGTCTGGGTTTACAGCCTTCCTGGATAGGACACACAAAGCTAAGCATTTGGTCCTTCATGTGCACTTCAAGCACTGCAGTCCAACTTCTGACAACATGGACTTTTGCAGTAGTGTTAAGAACTTGAAGATTCAAAATGTGCTTGTTTGCCCTTCTTGCAACAACTACTTCAGGAAGCATTTGGTAATGAGATATCACAGGGGAAAGTATAGGCAAGGTCCTTGAACTATTTCCTCCAGCCTTTGTAATGGTAGTGACAACACCTCCACGGGTACTCAGAGCATCTCAACACTGGCACGGCAGACCTGTGGGTGAGCTCGAGGGTGATGCCCTTCTCACCTGAATTGGGAAGATTTTCACTGCTACGTAGTCATTCATCAGCTGAGCCTTCCACACGCAGCCGAAGCGTCCCCTGGCTTTGATCTCCAGGAGCTGTAGAGGTTTTAGGCCAACCAGGGGAGAAGGAGGTGGTGGGCCGGGGTCCTGCACAGGAAAACAACAGTCACAAGCTGTAGCAGGGCCGTAAAACAAAGCAGGGGAATCACAGAATCCCAGAATGACTTGGGTTGAAAGGGACCTCAAGGATCATCAAGCTCCAACCCCCCTGCCAACTTCCATATTTAATGCTAGACCAGGCTGCCCAGGGCCCCATCCAACCTGATCTTGAACACCTCCAGGGATGGGGCATCTACAGCCTCTCTGGGCAGCTGTTCCAGCACCTCACCACTCTCTCTGTAAAGAATTTCCCCATGAAATCTGACTTAATCTTCCCCCCTTCAACTTCAAACCATCTTCCCTTGTCCTGCCATTATCTACACTTGTAGATAATGACTTCCCTCCTGTTTATAGGCTCCTTTTAGGTACTGGAAGGCTGCAATGAAGTCACTTTGCAGCCTTCTCTTCTCCAGGCTGAACAAGCCCTCAGCCTGTCTTTGTAGGGGAATGGAGAGGTGGTGTGTGGCAAAATGTGCAAAGGATTATAGAATATCCCAAGTTGGGTGAGACCAACAAGATCACCAAGTCCAGCTCCTGGCTCCATGCCGGACAAACCAAAATCCAAACCAAAATCTGAGTGTGCTCTGCATATCCCTCAAGGAAGGGAACAAGGTCACCATACTGTTTATTACAAATTACTGATGTGCTGTTCACAGCCAGAGCAGCACAAAATTCCCTATTTTGCTTTGTGAGGTATTTGTATGGAACATATATAACAGTCTATCCCTTCAAGTGTCACTTTGTGTGTCAAACTTCTGCCTGTCATCCTCTGGCAAAACCTGAACTTTCTACTGTTTTCAAAGCAAGAGCTATTTTAGGCTATAAAACATTGATGACCTCAAGGCTGCCTCCTGCCAAAAGTAGGAACTTTTTCATCTTTGCGATTCAACAGCAAACAACCTAAAACCTCCAGCTGCTTTGCACTTCATCTAGGATGCTTCCCATAGCCCTAGCAATGGGCAGTAAACAGGTCTATCAGGGTAATAAAGATAGCATCTGTTTAAACTCCGCATTTGAATGGGAGAACAACTTAAGTCCCACCTACACCTGATTCTGGAGCTCTCTCCTATCTGCTTGCAATTTGCAAAGCTCACAGTATGGTCCCTACAAGGTGGAGGAGGAAGGCAGAGGTAGCTGCTGGTCTCCTTTTAAGAGATCAGAAGGTTCAGGGCACAGCAGAGCCAGCAAAGACCAGTTCTCTATGGCTCTGGGCTGTGAGGATGACCTTCTGCATGCATTCTCTGATGGCTCATAAAAGCTGAGCTTCAACAGGGAAAACATCTCCTCTCACCCCATAAAACTGGTAGGAACTTACTTATCTCTACAATTTCTACTCCTCTGCAAAGTTAGCTGAAATTAGGCAATGGGTTTGACAGTTTTGAGGAAAGAATAATCACCAAGCAGGGTTGTGTAACTCATCCCTTTGGAATTTTGGAAATCATGATAACCTGGTCAAAACCCAACAGCCTCACAGCACTGCCATGGGGCCTACTGTAGTGCTGACTTGAAAAAGATGGAGAAGAACAGTTAGGCCACTTGGAAAACGTTAAATGTAAAGGAATTTATCCTTAGGGGTTTGGTGAGGCAGTGGGACAGGCTGCCCAGAGAGGCTATGGATCTTCTCAAGGTCAGGTTGGATGAGGCTTTAGGCAACGCAGTCTAGTGGAAGTCTCTGTCTATGGCAAGTAGATGATCTTTAGCATCATTTCCAAACCATACTGCCTCATAATTCTGTGATAAACTTCTCCATAAAGTCCAAACAGAGGGGATCAACTTGGAGAACCCAGAGCTTTCTTCCTCACCTCATTGATGTCAACGTGCCCGTAGGGAGGCTTGCGGTGCCGATACATCCAGAAGGCCAAGAGGATGGCCACTGACAGGACAGCAATGGGCAGCAGAGAGTACACCAGGATGTTAAGCAGGGAGGGCGTTGGTGGTGGTGGCTCATATATGACTGTAAGGAAAGAAAAGGGTAAACGAGGGGAAGGACTTCTTAGACGTGCAAACACACCATCAGCTACTTGTCCAAATATAATTAAACACCCCTCCTTTCTTCTACTCCGGAGTCTGTAAGGCACAGTGGTATGTCTCACTGCATCCAGCAGAATTTATAAGACTCCATCATTTACTCTTTTCCACGTTGCTGTTACGAATGATCCAGTGGTCCAAATCGTACTCTTTGGATTGAGCTCTCCTCTGATCTTTATTTAAGATGGGCATTTTTTCTGAGATACGTAAAGACATAAAATTTCCTTCTCTTAAGCCTTCTGAAGATATTAAGCAAACACGAAACCCCTCTCAGTGCTGCTTTGCCTTGTACAGTGATTGACAAGATGTCAGTTTTTAGCAAAATGCTGCAAGAGCCACAATCAAATGCACTATTCCCACAGTAGCTCTTGTTCCAAATTACATCAGTGCAGTTGAGATACAAACAATGGGAATACTAAATGGAGCCATGTTGCTATGTTGGAGACAGGGAAGGAAAAAATAGCAAGACTTGCCAAATAAAACAAAAAACTGTGAGAGAAAGAATATTTGCTACTAGGTTGCTAGGGGTACGTTAATAACAGGAGATAATAAAAATCATGTAAACAATTAAAAACCTAACAGGAAAGCCTAGGAAAATCTGATAATGGTCTGTGGGGATATCTCAGTATATGCAGGTAGTTGATAGTAAAAGAAACCATGCTAAGAAAAGATACACCTGCTTTAGTAATTTTCATTGAAAGATACCTTTGTGAGCCTACAGCAAAAGGAATAATCATTTTTCTATTAGCCTCAAAAGAAGAACCTGCTGTGACTATTTATTTCTTGAAATATATCCAAAAATACCCATTTCCTTTTAATTCCCAGACCAAAAAAATGCTGCATCTTAGCCAATAAAACAAGGTTTCGGGTGTTTGTGAAATGAAAATTATTGAAGGTGTCAGAATGCCTTTATGAATTTGTGTCTTGATCTACCTTGTGTGAGTCACACTGCTCTCTACCTTGCATGCTTGCTTTTGCTAAGAGCCTACTGCAAACCAAGGGAACCGAATCCTCTCTGCTGACACATGAGATGGTGGTACAATACACTTCAACCAAAGCGAAATGACATTAAAAAACTGTTCTTAAGGAACCCCAGTATTTGGGCTTGTAACTAACTGACCACATGTGTGCTCTCAGATATGTGTTTGTGATCAACATCCAGCAACCTGAATCAGGTCAAGATGAAGAAAGCCCCATCAACACGTTTGTAATTCACAATTCATCATCCACAGCACACCTCACCTTCTGGGCCGGTTACTTCAGGCAAGTGGGTAAATTTCTCATTGCAGTAGTTGCCCTCGCAGCAGCAGAAAAACACTTGAGGGTTTTCTTCTGTAGCTACGCACTCCTGCCTGCATCACACACAGCAGCAAAGGGGAGAGAAAAAACAACGTCAGTCAACTCATGTTTGGGAGCAAATGCAGAGCTTCCCCCAGATTGTCTTCTCGTGTCCCCTTCCACCAGCACAGCTCCACAGGCTCTGCTGGCAGGAAACTTGGCACTCAAATACCCCAGTGAATAGCAAGGACCCTCAAAAAGGCCATAAAGGAAACAAATGCTTCCATATGTACTGAAAGCATTAGATGGCAAGTAATAAATAACAGCAGGCTCCGCTAAGTGAATGAGAAACAGAAAAGCAATGAAGAGATGCCTCGTTCCCTGAGCTGTGTTGTTCCTGCAGCCTGCACGTATGCTGCCGAGGGTGAAGGGAATTTAGGCATGCTGTAAAGCTGATGCTATAAAGCACATACAAAGAGGGCTGCATGAAGGCTGCTCTCACAGGCAGAAGCATCCCCAGCTCCCTAACTCTACATATTACAAGGGTATCAGTCACCAGCAGCGTCTCTGACTGCCGAAAACAGGTGGGAAGCTGCAGGGCTTTTTGTTTTGGTTTTTATTTTTCCTTCTGAGTTTAATCTGCAGTGCCACCTCCTTCTCCTTTAAAAGAATCCCATACCCGCACAAAAGCCTGAAAGGAATTCAGGCTGCAGCTCTCCTGTTTCTCATTTGCCCGTTCTCCAGGTAGCCCTCTTAGCACTGAGGTTTCCCTCTGTACTTCCACACGTCCTCCCTCTCCCACAGATCGATGCAGTGATATCTTCAGTGCCCTGGCAGAAATTTCTTTCTACTTCTTAAATATCTGCTTCCCTTCCCTGCCACTTTTTGCCAGGTTGCCCTCTGCTTTTAGTTATTTTGTTCCCTCCGCAGAGAGCTGTATCAAACTATTTCCTGAAGACCGGCTAAATTATATGCATGACTTCCTTCCTTCAACCACTCGGAGGAAGCAGCAAAACAATCATATGTGTTTGACATTATTACTCATTTATGAACCTACGCCAAGCCTCCCTTTCTGTGCTATCACTGACATAATGCCACGAGAAGAATGGAAAGGGCTCTCTCTCCAATCATCGCGCAGGGTCCCTGTCAGGACCTTTTTTGGGGGGGGAAAAAAGCAGCTTTAGATAAAATGGCTCATGGAAGCACTTGGTGGGCTTGGAGGGCTTTTTCTGCTTCAATTTCAAAGAAGAAAGCAGCTATTTGAGTCATTCAAATGGACAAAGATATTTCAACAAGTTAAGCAACGCTTCCAGATGCTTTTCCCTGAAATCAGATAACAAGCCCTTCAGATTTCACCACATCAGTATCAGAATCTTCAATAGCAAAGACATCCTTTGCTAAATCTGTCGGTTCAGAAATCAAGCTAATGAATGAAAACAGCCTGCTCCGCATCTGCAGTTCATTATCCCAGTTGGTGTGTGCTCAGGGCAGCCATCCAGGTACGTATGACACGTTATACTTAGCAAATATTAAAAATGATGCGGTGGGAGAGAAAGACACATTATTCCATGGTAGCAGAGTGCAGGTTTTGGAGCAGTTCATGTGGTCTTGAAGGGAACGTGAGCACAACCTCTGCTGTGTAAATAAGCGAACAGCGCATGGTTGATTTTTAAACAGTCCTTTCTCCCTGTAGCCTTCAACGCTCACACGCCACGTTCTTGTTACCTTAAGATAGACAGCAGAGGAAGGAGTCATTACCCTCAGCATCCCAACTGTTGCATTCCTGCACGTGTCACCTTTCTGTGACAAAGATGGAGCAGTTGGCACATCACACCGAGTGCTGCCGATGCGCTCAACCCAGCAGAGTTACGGCAGGGCCATGTCCTGACAGCTCCAGGAGCATCACCCAAGGAGCTCAGCATCCCATACAGTGGTACTCTGGATAAAAGGCATCAACACAACACTGCTGACTGCAAAAATCAACTTTCAAACCATTTTTACCTTCTCGAGATACGCTACCTGCATGAAAGACTGAAGAGGGCACTCAAGGGGAAAAAAAAAAAAAAAAAGAAAGAAAGAAAGAAGAGACTCATTTTAAACTGCCTTTATTTAATTAAAGCTAACCTTTAATTCAAATGCTGCTTTCAACACTCGCACCGTTTCCTAATTCTCAGATCTTTTTGCTCTGCCCTGAACTGTGACTTCGAAGAATCAGGCTGTGGGATAATGGATGCTCAACCTCGCAGTTGTGAAAAGGCTGGTGAGGAGCCCTGGAAACTTTGCATCATTGTAACAGAGCAACACGTTATGACAAAGATTAAGAAGCACTACATCCCCGTGCAGAGACACTCAGTGACAATACAAGTGTCACTGTGTATGAGAGCAGGCAATGAAAGGAGAAATCTGTTTACAGTAAACACTTCTGCTTGTAAGTAGGGAACTGGAGTGACCTTCTGTTCTCAGAAGGATCGGTGTTAAGATGACTAATAGGCCAAGAAGGATTGATTTATCAGGAAAGAATAAAAATTTCACTATATATAGAGCGCATACAACTGGCAAGGGAATAGGTGTGGTGGGAAAGTAACCTCAACGCTAATAAGAGAAGGAAGAGGAGGAACTGCTCAGCCAGGACAAGCCAACAGACACAGAACCAGAGCTGGTGCACAATGACTAAGGGAAGCTTCCAGCCTTCGGACAAAGCTGGTTTCAGCTTAAGCCCTGTGGCTTAAGACTTGATGTCCTAAAAACTTCTGGAATCAGAGTGTGCAGCGGTGACTGACTGATTGGGAAGGATGCTGTGATTGGAAAAAGGTGACAGCATCTTATATTGGTGTGACACAAAGGTAAACCTTTGAATGTTACGTTCTATTAATCCTTACTGATGGGGCTGGGTTTTGGTTGGTTGGTGTTTGTTGTTTTGTTTTTCTTTTAGCAGAAACCCCTGCCTGAGCCCAGAACCACCAAGCATTGTCCTTTTGAACTGCAAAACTTCAGAGGGCCATTTTCTATAGTGCAGTTATTTCCCCTCTGTAGAACTGCATCAAGGGGAGCGAGAAAAGACTGGTTTATTCTCCCAGCTATTTAATGAGGCTGGAGCCCTCGCACTACAAAGCTTCTTTACTTCTCAGCTCACTACAGGCAACAACACTCAAACACGCGCTTTGCTTTGACTGCCTCACTCTTTCTCCCAGCTCGTCTCAACTCAGCTGAAAAACAGCAAAACTTTTTGCAACATCACAAATGCCAGAATATCTCAACCTCTAAATGCCCCCAGATATCCTTGTTTTTTTCTTTTTTTTTTTTTTCTAGAGAGCTCCAAATGATTCCAAGTTTTCCTTTGTATCGCCAAATGCTCTTGGAAGAACATATTGGTCTTCATTTGATGGTACAGGACACGTTTTTCAAAGCATGCCAGAATTATCAAAGCCTTGCTAAAGGAAAAAAAAAAATGGAAAAAAACACAACAAAACTAAAACTGCATTTTGCAGCTTTTATTTAGAAAGTAATGTGACAATTTTGAGAGCTGCATTAGCAACAGAGGTAATTACTGGGGATGAATGGGCCAATTGACTTGGACTCGCGTTCTTTTCCTCCATGCAAAAACCATGAGCCTTTGCACTTAGAGGAACGATTAAACCTGCGTTCAAATAAACCAGTTAGGCTATTACCTGTCGTAACAGTTGAAGTCATCTAACCAGCAGCCTTTCTTCACCAGCTCGATGGATCCCGAGTTGTTTCTCCAGGAGGCATAGCAGTGGAGCCGCTTGTCCTTCTCCCCCTCGCAGCGCTCCACGCCGCTCTGGTTGGTCTTCTCCAGCTCCCAGTTGGCGTTGTAGTAAATACATTCCCTCGTCTCTGCCTCCCCGTGACCTGGTCCTGAAGCAAATTCAAAGCCTAAGTACGTTCAAGCAACATCATTAACAGATCTCAGGAGGCACAGCTCCATGGGGCTTGGCTTTGGGTGATGCAGGCGTTAGTATCGCTCTCTACCATGGATAAAATAAGCATATCACAGATGTAAGCTTCAGCACAGGGTGTTTTCCTTTGCCAGTGGATGTGAAGAACAGAGATCAGGTTTGCCTTAGTTCACATCAGGAGCTCGTGGAAAAGCCAAGAGCCCAACAGAGACCCACAGGTCTCCTCTGGCCCAAGCAACGCACACAACCGTAGCACAGGAGGGTACAAGATAACCCATTCCTGGTGTTTTTCAACCACAGAAATCCTGTTTAGGAACAACAATCTCCCAGCGTGCTGCTTGCTGGGCTGTCACACAATGCAGTTACACACTCCCTCTCCATCACTATTTCAGGAAGCACTGTCTAAAAATAAACAGTTTATTATGCGGATAGGACGTAACAGGGAATAGATAATATTCAACCTGCAGATGAGAGCCAGACCAGCCTCATCTCACTTAGATCCCGTTTCAAGCTTATTTTGGTAAGGTGCTGCTAAATGCCACATTTTATGTTGTGGTTGCCGTGTCTCGTGCCCCTTTCTACCCAAGAAACATCTGAAGCAAAAGCAACTCTATTTGCTGAACAACTGCAGCCACACCAAATGGACCTTTGGCCACCACAAACCAGGGACTCTCCATAACCTTTTCCTCATACTAACTTTTTACCAAGAAGTTCTTCAGGTCCCCCAGGTGAAGGAATTCCTTCATGGCCACCAGACCGCACAGCACAAACACAACTATAGGTATTATCAGCTTGAAAAAGTAATCAAGCAAGGGAACACTGGTATCTCCATGTGAAATATTTTGTCTTAAGTCTTAGAAATTCTCTCTTCATTTGGAAATACTCTGCTCTGTGACATTTTGATGATTTGTTTAAAATGAAAGGAAGGGAACCAAACACATGAGTTGGAATAGGATACCCTGAAACATCACCAGGAAGTTCAAGACTTTGTGAATCCTGAGATGCCCTGCAGCCATCTCTCCTTGGGATTGCCCAACCCAAGGCGAGGTCAGAGCTGGCCATTATATTGATGGATTGCAGTCACAGAAAACATAAGTATCTCAATGGAATGTGTTGAGTGGGTAAAAAGCTTGAATGGCTCCATCAGGATGGCAAAATGAAAGTGCTGAGCCCTCAGAAAAGCCAGACCTCTGCAAAACACAGTACTTCACTGGCAGGATAATTTTGTAGTGCTTTCTTGACTGTGCTTTCTCCAAAGGTATGCAAGGTCTAATGTTGAGATTAAAGCAGTCAGGGCCATGTCTGGACAATCTAAATGCAAACTTGTCTGTGATTACTGCTCAACACAGCAAATAAGGCACTTCTGAAAGGTCTCTAAAAGGTGATTCAGTTTGGCCTTCAGGAAACACTAAGCAATGAGTGGCTTACAGCCAGCAGAGAGAACACTCTGCCTAGGTCTGGGCACCAGATCCTGGCTCCCTGTAGCATCAGTTGCCCTATCTGAACACTCATCTACCACCAATTTAAGTGTACTCACAACACCCAGCCAGAGAAGGAAGCACTACTCTAATCCCAAGAGCTGAAGCATGAGGACTAAAGGACTTGTTCTAAGTGAACAGGGAGGAAGCCTGACCTGTCTGCACCTTCTGAAGCTGCTACATCTCCAAACTGTTCCCAGAATCAGCTTTCAATTTTGCAGGGATCAGAAGTGTGTAAAGCACCAAGGAGATGCCATTTGAGCTGGAGAATGCACTCAAGCTACTGCATGCAGTCCCATCTACTGCACCAGTTTTTAGCTCTCTAGAGGCAGCTAGTAAAGAGTGTGCATCGTCACGGGATCCTTTAAGTTGAAAACACCTTCAAGACCACCAAGTCCAACCACCAACCTAAGCTACTGAGTCCTACCACTTAATTATGTCCCTTCGCACCAAGTCCACACACCTCTTATGTACTTCCAGGGATGGAGACTCCACCTCTTCCCTGGGCAGCCCATTCCAATGCCTGCTCACCCTCTCCATGACAAAATTCTTCCTGATATCCAATCTAAACCTCCCTTGGTGCAACTTGGAACCCCTTCCTCATGTCCTGTCACTTGAGGAAAGATGACCCAGCACAGAGCAGGAGCATCACAAGAACTGCCATCGCAGTTACTGCACGGGCTGGGGGTGATGTGCCCAACCTGCTCCAGCTGCCAACACTGGGCCTCAGTGATGGGTAGCTTATGGTATGGAGCAAAGACATCAGACTAGAAAGATCTCTTTGCCTTTTGAAGAGGTGTTTGATTCCTCAATAACTCTTTTTCAGGAAGAATGTTTCATCTGCATCGTGGGAGAGACTGGAAGGGAGGAGGGGTAGGAGCAAGTCATAAAGCTGGTTTCAGAAACTGGAAATTATATTCAAAGCACACACGAACAAGAGCTCAATTTCAATAGCACCTGCAGGTTTTATCGGCGCTCGCAAAGCTCCATCTGAGTTTTCCTCTGACAAGTTGCTTACTATAATAAAAACAACCTACCAATATCCCTCAACACGGAACAGTGTCAATATTGACACTCCTTGTTAAAGCCTTGATATTTGTTCTGCTGATACTTACACCATGCTTTGTTAGGGCAGATTAGGGGTTTTTGCTAAATAAGAGTCAAATCAGCAGGAAAGCAAGGGAGCATTGTCTTGTGTGCGTGAGGAGGTGGTATCTTTTTATTTATAAAGGAATAAGCAAATATCTTAGCTTCAATGTAATACTTAACATGGCTTCCAGCTGATAGCTAACACTCACTATCACCTTCTGGTTCATTCCTCGAAGCACATTTTCTAATATCATTTCCATCAGCGCAAACCAAATCCTGCTTCAGCACTAGATGGAAATTTCCTCTCCCCTCTCCCAACCAAATCTCCCAGAAAGGAGGGGATTTAATGAACCGTTTGCCTGGGAAGCAGCCCCAAGATCTAATCCCGGCTCAGCTACCTCTGTCTGTAACCTCAAGCAATATCAGGCAGTCTCTGCTTTCTTCACCTGAGATGAGGGCTGATGCAATGCACAAAGCTGCGGGGAGAATTGAGGTTTCCACTGTGCTTTGAAAAAAGAAATTCCAGCCTGCTAAATCCTGAGCTCAGCCCAGGCTCCCCTCCCCCAAGACAGTTGTCTTTTCTGGAACAAGTTTCAGATTAAGAGTAAGATCTGCTTGCAAACACACAAAAACCCAACTCTGCAAACAGCAACTGCGCCAAGAAAACGGCCTTTCACAGTTTTTTCCCCACCATCAAAGTTGAACAAAAGCAAGCAAAAGTTTTGGATGATTAGTACATGTCTGTTTTCCTTAACACCACTCCCAAGGATGCTTGCCTTCAGGAGACACTTGAAGAGCCTGTGTGTTTCCTACCTGTTTTCTGATATTTTTAGTGCATCTTTTGGTGAGCATCCCCAGTCTGCTGGGTGCCCAGAGCTGCAGGAAACTCTTCTGCTTCTGCTCAAATGGTCTCAGCAGGAAAGAACAGGGCTCTGCTTGCCTCCTCTTCCCTCACTGGGTCATGGGGACATCTGTATCCATTACAGCAGCGCCCCAAGAGGTCTACAAGAAGAACTGGATGGGATTGCCTCAAAACGGGCATGGGAAGCATTTTTGACCTTCCACTCACACACATCTAATGAATAAATGCAACAAGGGTTGGCTTGGAGCAGGCTGGGCGTCCCTCCATGCACAGCAGCAACAACTGGTTCTAATCCCATGACTCACTCATTTCAGGAATAAAGTCTCAAGTAGTCTGATTTCTTTGTGATCCTGTGTGGAGTCAGGAGGTGGACTTGATCTTTATGGGTCCCTTCCAATTCAGGATATTCTATGATTCTAAATCCTTCCTGAAATCAAGGAAGAATTAAGGCTTCACTATAGCAGCTGTGCTTCTGACATCCCATTGCATGAAGGAGGAGCTTTAGGGATGCTGCGGAGTGGGGATGATGATGTACCACCAAACCAAAACAACACTCAGCATCCCAACATTATGATGACAGAGGGAAGCCACCCACCACCAACTTCTTGAATGCAGCCCTGAGAAGCTGTTGTGAGGTTGGTTCCCTTGGGTCCAAGTCTGCTTCAAAAGAGTGCAGCATCACAAGGGTTTTTCTGAATAAGACCAGCACCCATCAAGGCAGGTAATGATGGGAAGAGGATTGAAGCAATGTGCAACCACTCCTGCACATGGGAGCTGCAAGCACAGAGGGAGCTCATTAAAAAGGGTCCTCTTGAACCCCAGGACTCCAGCCTTGGGACCTTGCTGTTGATCCGAGACTCAAACTCTGCTCTCTGAACGT
Source organism: Tympanuchus pallidicinctus (assembly GCF_026119805.1). Lineage (NCBI taxonomy): Eukaryota > Metazoa > Chordata > Aves > Galliformes > Phasianidae > Tympanuchus > Tympanuchus pallidicinctus. Next base: position 64,764,804 of record NW_026294747.1, read on the forward strand.
GGAGCTGCCAACAGATCAGCGGGGCTGTGTCATTATCCGACATCTGCTAAATTATAGCCAGGATCCAAGGTAGCAGCTCTGGGTCTAGGTGTTAGCAGTTGCTGAGCTCCTAGCTCATAATTAGACACGCAGGGAATATCTTCCCCAAGGCTGAAGGCTGCTATAAATCTCAGCTCTTTATCTCTGCCTGTCCCCTTTTTAAAAACTAAAATGAAAGTATATACGAGAAGATGGGATGTGTCAAAATAGTCTGCACAAACACAGAGTGATTTCCCAGACAGCCTGTTTGCCTAACTGTCAAAACCACCGGGCTTTATACACAAAACTGTGTATGCAACTGAAGTTATTTGCAAACACTTGGTTATGTCCCTATATAGCTATTTGTACATGTAATTTTATAATATAAAATGACAGAGATTGTACACTGAATTGGGGTAATTGCCCTCTAATTTGGAGGGTAATTGCATGTAGCAATTAAGCAACTGCAGATGCATTCTTGCATGTGTGATTATGAAAGTCGGGCCCTTTGTTTGAGGTTTGGTTTTGTTTTCAAGAACTATCCCTCAAACCACAGCAGCGTTTGGATAGGCTGGGGAAGGAAAGGCAGCTGGTGCTCACCTTGCCAAGCAGCACCCACCGGCCACAAGCCTGCAGGGATGCTCAGCTCGTCCCCACCTCACTGACCCAAAAGTTACATGCAAGACTGCAGCTTAAAGAGATTCAAGTTGTTGCTGATAACATTTCAGATCACAAAATCAAGCCAGAGGAAGGCTTGCAACTGGGAAAGTTTGGGAAACGTTGCTCTAGAGAGACCACCCAGTTGTATCTCTGCAGAGCCTATAATGAATCCACAATTAGTATGTGTTGCTCCAGCACTTATTCCCTGAGCACAATGATTTCATTCCTGCTGTACTTAAACAATAAGCCTAAATACGTTTTTAGGCAAGGCATCAAACCAGCGATGACATCTGTGGTTAAGTACATAACTGTGAATGAGGATTTAAAAACTCACTGCTTATATCCCTGGCTCTTTCACAAAGCTTTGAAGCAGCACAGCCCCGTGTACCAGAAATGAGCTGCTCCGGCCAAAACTTCACTGTACCTTTGGGCTGGCAGCCCATCCACATCTCTGTGGACACTCAGGCACAAACCTCTCCTGGCCAGACGGGTGTGGGAGATCCTCTAGGGCAGGAAAGGGCAGCCCCTAATTAAATATCCTGGTAAGAAAAAAAAAACAAACACAACTTTTTCCAAAATGTTTTGGCTTTTAAGCCGGATCAGGTAAAACCAGTCCATGAAGCACTGAGAACATCACGCCAAGGGAGGATATTACTTTGAATTCTGTTTTCTGTCAATAGATTTGGCATATCCCACGATAAAAGAGCTTGGAGTTTTCTAGTCAATCAATGGTTGTTAATCTATTATCTCAGCATCTATTGCCATGGTAACCTGCAATGATGCCATTGACAACCAGTCTCAAAAGGACAGGAGGATTTAAGTCATTTTCTTTTAAAATTAAAAAAGGAACTTTAATATTAAGAAATACATCCTCCTGCTCACCAGGGATGACAGCTCAGGGCTTCTATATTCACACCATGACTCACGCTTCACAGCTTCCACGGACATCTGTGTAGCAATCCCCTTCCCATCTATCTCTTTTTTAACTTGGGCTTAAGTCGGTTAAAAGATAACAAGGAAATTATTTCAAAGAATTAGGTCTTTACTGCAATTTTCCCCCAGACTGCTGGCACTGTAAAACATAAGGAGGTGGTGGAGTCACCAACCCTGGAAATGTTCAAGGAATGCATAAAGGATGTGTCGAGGGACATGATTTAGGAAGAGCTATTGGTGATGGGAGGACGGTTGGACTTGGATGGTCTTGTGTGTCTTTTCCAACCTTGGAGATTCTATGATTCTATGATAGAAGCATGCTTTACGAGTCATTACCACCAACTCAGGGAAAGAATGCAGTACATATTTAATTCTTCTAAATAGTTTCCCTGGTACTTTAGATTGAATGGAATGGATAGAAAAAGGATCTGGAGAAGGACACACAGAGCCCAGCTCTACACAAGCCCGCAACACCAGACAGGTTCTCGTGCAGGAGTGGAACTGAGTGAGATGAGTGTTACTCAGTTCTCTGAGGTACAGAGCATGCACACACGCGTGTGCAGATGATGAGATGAATCTCTTGGTCCAAAGGGGAGGATTGCTCAGGAAAAGGTTTTGTAAATCATTTCTCTGGCCAAGAGGGATCCGAGGAGGTTTGGCCAGGCCAGAGGCGGGGTTGGCATGCAGCAGGACAGAAACATTGCCAGCAGTTAATCAATTTTTGGAAGTAGTGTTTTTGCTTTTTTTTTTTACTTGAACTTAGCTGGTCATTCTTATATTTTATCTAAAGAATAGATATTTTAGTTAGCCATTAGAAAGATCCTATTTTGTATCATCTCAGTTAAGGACAAAGCCAAAATGTAATTAGATTTCTCCCTTTGCATTGCTAACTGCGTTTGTCTCCCCAAAAATGTTTTAGTTCTTTAATAAAGCCATCAGGGAGATCAATCAGAAGCATTTAATGCCATGGTGTTTCTGTATTTCATGTTTAAATGCACTCTGGGTCACAAATGAGGTAATTTGGGCAGCAGTGCTCAAATTGGATTAGTAACAATATATAAAAAAGGCCCTTTAAAAAGAATATAGAGAGAGAGAGAGAGACAGAGAGAAAAAGAGAGAGAGAGAGACATGCACACATTGCTGTGCTATGCCCAGGAAGATAAAATCACAGGATCACTTGAGTTGGAAGGGACCCTTAAAGGCCATCTAAGTCAACTCCCTTGCAATGAACAGGGATACCTACAGCTCCATCATTGATGCAAATGAAGCCAGCCTCAATCAACATCATCATCATCATCGACACAAAGCTTTGCACCAAAATTGGCCTCAAGTCCCTGCTGGGCATGACTAGGTATGAAGCCACTTGTCCCCAGCATGTCACCACCTCAAAACAAATATATGTGCAAGATCCTCATCACAAATCCTACCTGGTGAATGCTGACTGTTCCTACACTGACCCTTCTCATTAGGAGACACCTCCTTGCTACCTCCATACAACCACACCAAGGAAATCCTTTGCTCCCTATAGGATTTCCATTGTGGTTAGTTCCATTTTTCCCTCCAGACCGTGACATTTTGAACAAGCACATTGTTTTTTGGGTATTTTTTTCCCCATAGATTTGCACATTAAGCATTAATGCGTTAATTTGTGCATTAAGCAGCCCATTTATTTGGCTTTGGGTAGTGACAACTACTCTCTGGCATGAAAAAGGAAGCTCATGGGGTATGCACTGTGCAAATAACCTAGTGAGAACATTGTCTCAGCCCTCAAACTTTTCAGCATAAGTGAGAAAATATTAGACTTTCAGTGACAAGATAAAGATATTTCCAACTATACCCCTGAAAAGATTTTGGCCAGATGCACAAATCACTAAGTAAAATATGCAGTAAATTCTGAAATGACATTTAAAACACAATCATTTGTTCTCTTCCATGTTCCTGGGGAGACAGCTTGAGGTCTCGAAAGAGCATGGGAGAAGGAAGTGAAATCATGTATGTTCATAAATATGTTCTCCCAACACACTGAAGTTTTGAAAAGCTTTCAAAGCAAGCCCTGCTCAAGCCATTTTCTTCAAGGCAAAGGGATGAGGATATGGGAGCATCTCCTTGTGGAGCACAGAGACATCAGGAGCAGCAATAACCACAACCACTTCTTTCCAAGCCATTTCACATGTGCCTGCTCCATCCCACCATCTTCATCCTCCCTCAGATTAATAAAATCACAGAATATGCTGAGTTGGAATGGACCCATAAGGATCATCGAGTTCAACTCCTGGCTCCACACAGGACTACCCAAAATCAGACCAAACATCTGAGAGTGCTGTCATCTGTGGAAATGCCCTTTCAGAGCTCCTTATTTCTAAGGTCTCATCCAGACAGGGGCTGATGTGTCTAACATGCCACATACACCTAATACAATGGTGGAACATCATACCTGCTAAGAATTTTGGTCCTCAACCAGCAGCACCTCGATTCATCATCTACATGTGGCCCTCTAAGATTTAGCAGCAGGGACATTTCAAATATGCTTTAAAATGTGCTGAGTCTACTAAGATTGGGCCCCAAGTGCTTTTCTATTGATTCTGCTTGACATTTCCAAATACCACAATTCCAAATTTAATTCACTGGTAATTGGAAAAACTGTAATGCATGTAAATGGACAAGATGATGTGGGAAGTCCAAAAGGTCAGACATCAGGAAAGCATGCCCCCAAGAACTAAATGATGTTTGTTTGTCTTCTTGTCACCCTCTTCCACTTGAATAATCAAAAGCTTGGAGCTGGGCAGTTTTCTCAGCAGGATGGAAGAAGAAAGAAAATAAAATAGTACAATCTTTCTAAGCTGCCAGGACAGAGTTCAAAATCATTTTTAAGCTCCATCACCAACCAAAATCCAAATGCACTGTAGAGATGACTCACTTTGTCAGCAGATGACATGAGTGAGTGTTGAATTAATGAAATAATTAGTTTCATAATTCTTTGTCACTAGATTCTTTTTAGGGTGGTGAGGCACTGGGACTACTGCCCGCATTGGTTGTGGATGCCCCATCCCTGGAGGCATTCAAGGTCAGGCTGGATGGGGTCCTGGGCAGCCTGAGCTGGCTGCCCACTGCAGGAGGGTTGGAAATGAATGATCCTTAAGGTCCCTTCCACCTAAGCCATTCTATGATTTATCTAGAAATCTGGTTTCTAAGGTTGCCTTCTTGCTGCTCCTTGGCTTTACTTACTGGTATTTAGCTTCTCCTTACCAGCCGGGTGAAGGGCAGGGAATGGCAAGAGTAAAAGTCTTACTAGGTCTCTCCCTTTCCAGTGCATAAGGTCCAGCCTCTATTCTACTTTGATGACGAACACTGGTAGGCTGATCTCACCTGGAGTCTCCACTTTATGCCTAAGATGATCCCTGACTTCTCTTTCAGAGACACAAAGGGATTCAGAAAGAAGAAATGCTGCAGGATCACGCAGAGGATCTTTATGTAGAGCCATTGGTCGCAGCTAAGCCCACATCTCCCTCAGCCTGCTTGGATCTGCATGGTCAGTGCTTTGATGGGTAATTAAGCTCTCTGCGGCAAAGAGCATTCTCATAAGACATATAGGACAACTAAATTCCTGCATTCATACTTATGTTTCAGAGTTTTAGGTGCTGGTCAACCTGCAACCACCAGTGAGTGAGCAATCACCGATGCTCCAATGACCTCCTACACTGTATCTCAAAGGTTAAAAAAATGGCACAAAGCAATAGCTTGATTTATAACTGGTGTTACAAGGAAGAAAGAAAATAATTCATTACCACATCCCAATCAGACTTTCCTCAGTACAGCTCACAACAGTACGTATGAAAGCACTTGACAGCTCCTTGAAGCAAAAGATATCTTTTACATTACTTCCTAGATGCTCACGTCGTTCAGGTTTTGCAAAATTAAATAAAATAAATAAAATGAATAAACCCGAAGCAAAACAAAGAAACAAACAGAACACAAACGCACTGTCTTTTGAAAGCCTCTTTTCCAGAGTGCACTGGTATTTGAAGAGTTAACAGGCTTCAAGTGAAGAAAGAGAAGGCTGAGCCTAGTGAGGAAAAAAAGGGAGGCAGGAAGAAAAGTGACTCTCTAGCCTTAGCAATCACACACTAGCCTTGAGCCCTCCAAAAGGAAGTAAAGACATTCCTAAAATTCTTCACAGGATGAGAAGCCAGTTGTCAGCTGAATTAGAAGTCGGTTTCTCCAGTCTTTATAATCCTAATGGCAAATCCCACATGAGCAGTTTCAAAAGCCTCTTTTACAATGCAGTATCTCCCGAGTGACTACAGCACATCTAGGACTTGTCTCGTATTTACAGAAATGTACCTTTCTCCTTTGTGTCTATTAAAAAACAAAAAAAAAAAGCAACCATCAAATGACCTGAGGAAGGAATGTAGCACAATCCAATAGCATCATGCAATTTCCACTGATTGTTTCTGTTACAATAATGAAAGGCACAGTAGAAACGGCTGGATAACTTCAGATTCGCTGAAGACAAGTTATACAAGAAATGCTGAAGAGTTGTTATGTGAAGAGAAAAGAAAAATTAAATCACCTTATTAGCTTTTATCTTGATTACACACTCACCAGCATCTGGATTGCACTCTGAAATAAATACATTTCTGAGCAGAGTTGTCCTAGAGAGCTGAAACTCTGCCTGTTCCAGAGACAGAAAGCAATAAAATAACTGTACTCTTGAACAGTTACTTTCCTTCCCAGTTGTTTTACGGTGTTTTCAAGTCATAGGAAAGATTGAAACACTTTGGATCACAGTGCATGTGATGGCATGGCATGGAAGAAGGAACATTCACCTTCCATCTGCGGCCAATCTTTCTGGATGATGTGAGCTCTACAGCTCCACCCTGGAAACTGGAGATGTCTTCCCCCAGGTTGCCCCTTCCCAAGGTGACTAAGCCCCAAAATTACAATAAAAGACAATGCAACACTGCAGTCCCAGATGACTTTCAAACCACAGGTAGATTTGGGAGCCTCTACAATCTCTGAAGCTGCTCCTACATATTCAGATGATGACATATGAGAAAAAGGAAATGGAGGTGGTCTTGTCTGGGCACTTAAAGGAATACCATGAGTATTTGGAAGGGTTCAGCACTGAAAATGCAATGAGAACCCAGGTGGTACAGATAGCTGGGTCTCTGAGAGGAAAATAACAAAATAAAGTTGGCAGTCTTGACTGCACAACTGCTGTAGTTGTGAAATGACAAGGTTTCATCTCTTGTGATTCACCTTACATTCAGCTTTACTGGCACTGCTCTGCTGCCAAGTTCCACCAAAGCATCAGCTGCCCTAAGCCATCTTCCTGCCATGCCTTGGTTTACCTGTATATACATCAACTAGCATTAATCTGTGAAGCACTACATAAGATGTGGCTTGATTTCCAAACTACTGTTTTGCACACAAATCTTCCCTCTAAACTGAATAGTCAGTGGAAAGACCTTTCCTGCTATCAGAGAGCAGGTCACACCTTAACAAGGCAAACTATTTCCAAACTTGAAGATATTTGACATTTCCTTCCCTCTCAATTCTCCAGAATTCAATACGAAGGGAACCAAGGGCCAATTCCTTCCTGTTTAAACTATACCACAAAAATCATTACTCCCTCCAGAACATGCAAGATGTTCGTATTAGGGTGCAGCTCAATCCTTTCCTTTCTCCTTAACAGCATCATCAGCAAAATGCAATCATCACTCATTGATTTCTCATGAATGGGAAAGGCGCCTGCAGGAGTATGTACACACAGGTCTGGCAGCCACGTGTAGATGAGAGAACTCCAACCCTGAACACCTCACTGCCTCCCCAAGCTCACACACACCCAGGGACACAGACATGCATAATGTTCCCACTTCTCTAGTACAAAGACACACTACGAGACATTGCTGTGCACTCAGAGGGAAAAGAAATGGAAGACACAGCGCCAATAAATTCAATTTTCTCTAAATTACAAAAAAATAAAATAAAATTCCAAGGAAACGTCAAAAGTTGACCTGCAACAACGGCCAGTTGAGCAATAAAAGCAGACAGTTACTAGGTTTGAACATATGGTTTTTCAGCCAATTTTTGTGAACTTTGGTAATGCGCTACAGCTACCCAAGAAAAGCAAACAAAGCATTAGATAACTTTCCAGAGAGAGCAGCACTGTGCATCTGTTTCACATGGACAAGCAGGTGAATGTATCTGACCCAAGCAAGCAGCTCCGGGCACTGCAGCATATGGAAAGCTCTGCATCTTTCCATATCTTTCTTTCTAAGGTCAGAGGAAAGACAGTACCATGGGAGAGTTTCAGCCCATTGACACATGCGGTCATTTCCCATGGGTATCCATCACACTTCAAATATTTCAATGTAAATACTGTAGTACATGATTTACACTATTTAGTACTACAGCCATAGCAAAACATAATCTAATTCTCACAGCTATCCTAGGGCTTCATGTGAGTTCAAAGATATGCTCTTTTCTTAAAGCGGAATAAAGACTGGAGAATAACATTTCTTACTGATCTCCTCCGTCTCAGAGTTGGCTCTTATTTGGTAAGGCTGAAGCAGCCAACAAAGCTGCAGTAAAAGTTGGTGGGATTCAGGTTCAAAACAGATCAGGAGAAGTTGTTCTTCAGGAAAAGGGCAGGTGATGTGGTGAACCCCTCCCTAGAGGATGCACTGCTGCAGGTTTACATGAGCTCAGGGGAGCACTGGACAAACTTTATGGCAATAAGTTGGGGACAGGCCACTGGGCTGGGTGGGTTTTTATTCCAGTCCATTCTGGCCAACATATATTTGGCCTTACTCAAAGTCCTCAAACTGAAAAACACCAGTTGCTGAAGTAAGGACACGAGCTGCCTTACAGAGTTCGTCCCGCTCCCCTTCAGACCAAGGCTTGGGGCAGCTTCTCAGTGGGCAGAGCTTTTGCATGGGATTTTCAACTGCTCATTGGCCTTTTTCATCTTAACCACTTTTTAATGTTCTGTGCGGCAGGATGGTCCTTCCTCCTTTAAAGAGGAAAGCGTGCAAGAGTGATCAATAACAGTGCAATATACATTAACATCACATCATAAATGACCTTTACCTTGAAGCTGAGGAAGCTACCTGTGCCCACCTGAATGCATCCTGGAAGAAGATGTTGGCCAAGAGTTGGTCAGGTTGCTGGCCAAGAGTTTGAAAGGGAGTAAAGATGCTTGTGCAGGGTAGCCAGCCTCAGCTGTCTCAAAAAGGTGTCTGATTCTTGAGGGGGATTAAAAAAGCTCAGAATGTCTCGAACTGGATAGTGTCCATCTGACTTTCCTTCCAGTAGGATGAGGACTACATGTTAGTTGTGCTGATATGCGCCACACATTTAGTGTAAATTTACGGTGCCACTGTTTTTTAGGAAGGAGATAAGTAAGATGTCTCTTCTTAGAAGAGGACTAGTCCCATCTTTACGCTATATCCTCAGACACGCATGGATGCAGGAATGAAGCAGAGCCCCATGCATATGTGTGAGAAGCAGAAGAAAGATGCATACAAAGCCCAGGCAGCAGAATAACATGTGCATCCGTTTACACTGTACAATTATAATTTCAAAAGAAAAAAAAAGTGTTAGGAAATGTTTTTGAAGACAGCCAGAAACGTTTTGCAAGGATAGCTGACTCAAGCCCTCAATCTAGCTGTTTAGCTGATGACTGGAAAACAGCCCTGGCTATGTTTAATCTTTAGACAAAGTCCAGCTAAAAATGCATCCAGGCTTAAATAATCTGTGTAACAATGACCTCAGAACCCCAAATACAACATTGCATTATATGCAGGTTTCCCAACAGCACAAAGCATTGTCAGGGCTAATCCCCAGCTTTCCCCTTTTGACAACACAGGGTTCTCCTCTTTGCACCATCACGGCTGCTTTTGGATGTAATACACTATTCCAGTTCCATTTGCATTTCAATATGGCCCCAAGGGCTTAACGTACATCTGGTCCTCGCCGTGTTAGTCTCTTCCAAAGAGGCTATAGCTGGAACAGGGTGAGACAAAGGATCCTCCGCATATCTCGCAGCCTGGAGCACTATCGAGCACAGCTTCCTGCATCCCCATCTGAACCTCCGTGCTCCCCTTGCAGCTCTCTGTCCCAGCACTGCTTTACAAAGGGCAGCGTGTGTCCTTACGCTGCTGTCACGGGTGCGGAGAACAGGAGGAGGCGGCGCAGCTCCAAGCCCAACGTTACGCATCGGATCAGGAATGAGCCAGTAGGAACATTTGACCTGTCAGTGTCAGAAGATCCCAAACTTTCCATGCTATCCAGTCAACAAAAGCTTAACTTAAGACACTTTAACATGGCTTGGGAAGTACAGCTGTCGCCCACAGATTTCTGGCTTTATATCCATCCCTCGTTACAATTGCCCTTGTGTCACCCCATGAATGTGGTGAGCATCATCTCTGCTGGGAGAGAACTTCATGTGTTTCTAAGGAGTTTTGCAGGGGCTCAGCAACATAGGATGTAATGCCGTCATCTCTCCATCTTTAAAATAAATATATAATATTCTAAGCAAGGACACATATCAAAGAGCACAGGATGCAGTGCAATGACTCATGCAACCGGCAAAGTATAAAATTGGCTGCATGCATGCCCGCATAGGGCATTCTGCAGCTCTTCCTATAATTAGTCCTTCAGATGCTAGAGGGGAAAGTAACAAATTCAAAGAGGTTCCACTTCCCAATTATTCACATATTTCCAAATCAAATGGTTGTCTGTCAGAGCGCAACATGCCATTGCCCTAGGATAGCAAAATGCAAACTGAAAACTCTCTCCAGGAACAGGATTTGCTTTCATTACATTTATATCACCTAATTCATTTTAAGATTATATATAATTAGTCTCTCTTTCCATTCCTTCTCCTCTCCCCTCCCCCCATAATTCAGTGTTCTCTCCTAAGCAATTTCAGAACATACCACACATGCCAATGGCTCTTCTAAATCTCCTGCCTTTCAAACAATTCGAGGGTTTTTTTTAAAGCATATTTTCTTCCTTTAAATCCTCAGACCTTTCAGGTATGCACTACACTTCTGTGAGCTTTTACTTATTTGTTTAATCACACACCTTTAAGGAACTTTTGCCTTCACTTCTCATTTGCCTGAGATCGTGAATCACCCTCCATAACATTTCAGTGCTGGTTCCCATCACCCTAGGACCAGCACGCTGCCTACACCCGAATCTCTTCACTTTCATTTCAGATCCTCCTGAACTGAGCAGCTGCAGCTTTACAGAAACACAGCCCCAAGCTCTTTGTATTGCTGTATGCACACATGCCCACCGTGGCTTTAGCAAGAAAGCAGATACCTGCTGCCAAAGCATGGACCTGGGAGCTCACAAGGGTTATGTGGAAGCATGGCCCCATAGCTCTCCCAGGTGCAGACGGAATTTGTTCTGTTCTCACATGGAATTTTTCCTTTCCACCTCATGTGGGATAAGCTGCTAGCAGGGGGAAGATGCCTCAGCCACTTGGTTGAGGCACAGTGCACGTTAAACCAAGTAAATCAGGTAAACCTGCTGCAGAGTTTGACACGGGATCATAGAAGCACAGAATCACTTACGATGGAAAAGACCTTCAAGATGACCAACCATCAGCCTGGGCTACCTGATCCCAAGCTGTATCTCTTACCACTGTGTTCACACATCTCCTAAATTCCTCCAGGGTCAAACAAAGCCACTACACCTGGACCTCTTTCCCACTCTGAGCAATAGGTCATTACAGCATCATTCCCAACAAAGAACACTTTCCTTACTGCAGAACAGAGTGAGCTCTGCATCCTGAGCAAAGCTTTCAGCAATGCATGAGGGGACTCCTGAGATGCTTGAGTTATTTCTGACCAGCTATGAGTACAAAGGAGTTATTTCAGGACTATTAATTTTTTTTTTTTAATGAGGAAGGAGGAGGCTCTTTCTCTAGCAGGAGAGATGGCATTTGCTGCTGCTTCCTGCTGGGCTTCAGCCTTCTGCTGAGATTTCCCTGAATTCAGGGGAAAGTCACATTGATCAGCAGTTGTTTTAGTGCACATCGTGTTGGGGCCAGATGAAAAGCAAGGATTTCTATAGGATGTGAAGCAGCTCAGGACTGAAATAAAGAATACACCTGGTGGGCCACCAGCATCATCCCACCATCGTGGTGCCACTCTGCCCAGCCAGGCAGCTCTCAGCGAAAGCACCCAGCAGGTTGTACTAAGCCAAAATTAGCCATTCCCCTACGGCAGGGACATGTCACAGGGGTTTGTGATGACTCTTATTATTCTTGGATTCTATTTCCACCTCCTCCAGTTCTGCTCGTTCCCCACTACTCACACTGTGATGGATGGACATCTGAAATCTTTCCTCTCCAGGGCAGCAAAGCCTGGGTAACTGCACCCTTCTGCAGTGAGGTTGTGGCTTTGAAGAACAAGCTCTTGGGGTTCTTCCAATTTGTAAAAGCAATTTATACAAAATGCCCCAAGAAAACAAAAGAAGTGCCACCTCATTCTCAGCTGGTTCCACCTGTGACCTCTGCTGTGTGCACTGGGACGGATACTCCTTAGCACCCAGCCTATGTGCCTCCTTACATAGCCACAAGAAAAATACTGCAGCTCTGAGCTCGGGTAACTCCCAGCTGGATGTAGAAATCACTGGTGTTTTGCAAGCTGCTTGCCCTCAACTGGAAAGCAAAGGTGCTATTATCCCTCCCTCCAAGTCTTCAGATATGACTGACACATCAGCTGCAAGGGATTTTCCATATCACGGACTCCCTCTCCAAATTGCAGCCCACAATTGCTGGTTGCAATCACTCGGCAGCTTCTGTGCACGTGGGGCTGCAGCAGGAGCAGAATATCCACTAGCAAACATGCTTATTTTAGAACAACACTGTTTTGTTGCAGTTTACCCCCGTGGATAGATTGCAATGGAATAATGCAGGTTAAAAATAGGAAGCCCACATTTGCATAGTCATTTAGGAGTAGCTTACCCATTTATTTCATATTGCATTTTATTTTCAATAGCACATCTGATCGAATCATTGGCTTCAGTGCTCAAGAGCAGGGAAGGGAACAAGTTCCTGCTAATAGTTTCTGCATTCAGGAACTAGTAACATTTTAAACCAGGTAGGCAAACATGAATGAGACATTACAACAGCAGTCCAAAGAGCTCTTCCTAGGGCAGCATCCAAAGCATTTCTGGCAGCAACACGTTATGTGACACACGTAACATGCTCAAGTTTTTCCTTCCAGGAGCAAAGCCAAGGTGGGATGGGGAGAAGGGAAGCAGTATCAGTTCATTGGTGAAATCTGGGGGCAGCTCACAATGAGGCTGCAGCAGCCTGGTCCCACTGCAGCAGTGGTGCTCCCACAGAGACACCATAGAGCACATCACTCGAGGCTATCTGCCATAGCTAGGCTGAGCTAAATCAAGGCCAGAGCCAATTAAGAACAAAGCACACAGCTCTTGGGCTTTTATTTTCCCGAGTCTTCCAAACACTTCTACCAGTGCTGTTTCCCTGGGTTAAGGCACTCTTTGTGACTCACCCTACTGCCTTTCCAGGCATCACAACAAATTACACAGAGCATGTCAGGTCACCAGCTTTGAGCATACAAACACCCACTGCTCCCCAGAGCTTATCTGTATAGGAAACCCCAACCCCAGCTCCAGGGATGCTGACTGCATCTTTCCACCATACAGCCAAACAAGATGGTGTCCAAGTTGCACTGAGTCAAGGTCTTTCATTTCTAGCCATCATCACTGCAGCAGGGTAACAAACAGGCTGCTGCAGAACTGAAGCACAAAGCCCCCAGGAATCCCGCCTCTCTGCTGCTACACACAAAATTGTGGTTTCAAAGAGCAGCTTGATCAAAGCGTGCATGCACATCCCTGCAGACCTGAGCAGTTCTGGGAGGGGTTTCCCATGGCCCTCAGCAGCTTTCTCCCCTGGTTACTGGAAGCAGGGCTGACTCAATCCCGAGCGCTTTAAGGAAATCCCGCCTTGCAAGTCATCAGCCTAAGGGACAGCGAGAACCGAGCACTGCAGAGCAGTGCTTGAAAGCAAGGGACTCTTCCTCATGCATTTCAATGCTCAGTAAAGCTCGATGAAGGCACAGTGTGATTTCTACAGCACCGCAGGAATCCCAAACTCAGTGCATCCTCAGTAGGAGATTAGGAATTGCCTTTTCTTTTCATCCTAAAGAAGTCATATGCAGCAGCCAGATGTGCCTTTCAGGCATCTCCTCCAGCAGCAACACTCATCTTTGCCCCATTACCCTAAAACTGCTACCTCCTGATCCTTGTTTCCATTCTCCATTTATAGATGCACGACACAACTCCTGCACGGTTCCTCTTGGAAGAACACAGGTTTATCTTGCTGGAATAGCAGGAGAGCTCAACCAGACTGTTTTTAACTCAAACGCCAGCGCGGATATTAGATTTCACTGCAGTCAGATTTCCTGGTCCCACTCCTTCAGCACAGCTTCGCCTCAGCAACAACTGCCTCTGCCACACCATGGGTATCCCCACGGGATTTGGAACTGATACACCAAGTATCATTTTGCTCCTCAGCCAACCGTGCTGTTTGTAGCTCTACAGAATGCTAAGCAATCTTAGAGGCTTAAGAAGATTGCTATCTTGGAACAGATTTTAAAACCTGAAGAATACCGTGCAGAAAACAGGCAGGCTGAAGGTATCCAATGATAAAATCCTTCATGCTATGTAGAAGGTTCAATTAATACATCACAGCCCTCCTCAACAACCTTAAGTCTACAAAATCTCAAGTCTGTTGTACTAAGCTTCTCCTTTTGTCATCTGAATGCTTCCCCAAACGGTCCACCTATGGCTTAGGATGGCCATGGAGTCTTCCAAGCACACAGATCTTAAGATCTTTCTTACTGAGGTTGGCCAGAGAATGGAGTAAGCTTGATCACTTGCATTTTAGCTCTGTTTTTAAAATGTACTTACCACAAAGTAAGTGAGAAATACACATCCTTCTCTCCCAAGTGAGGGCACATCCCACTGTGAGCATGAACAAAGAAAGAGAAAGGAGCAGAAAGGGAGTAGATGAGTAATCTTTATTCTTTCTGTCCTTTTTTTCCAACCAGAATAATCCACCTCCATCACTACTGGCAGGGAAGGATGAGCATGTACTCTACATTCTCACCCGAACAACTGCTCAATTTCAAGAGGATGAGAGATGCAGAGGGTGAAAGAGATACAGTCCTTGTGAAAGAGATACTGTCCTTGAAACGATGGCTGCAATGATGTGTGTCTGTGAGACAAAACCTACCTTGAGGGATATTGTAACAGCAGAAATCCAGACACCGCCATGCACTGACAAAAGGACAACTGTGCTAAGATGGTCCAATTGAGGGCTCTATGCTGAGGAGTATCAAGGTACCCATCCGCCACCCAATGACCTCTCTAGAAGTTTGCTGCCTGCCTGGGGACTGCATTTGGAACATCAGAGGAGGCTACAGGTATGATAAAACCAGAGGACTACTGCCTGCTCCATCTCTTTTAAGCTGAGTCACACAAGGAAATTATAAAAGACTTTAAAAGATTTTACATCCCTAGGGAAAATGTCGAAGGGATCAGGAGCACAGGTAGTGTTCTCCTTGATCCACCTGATCGGAGAATGGGAATCAGGCAGAAGGAATACTATAGACCAGCTGAATGAACAGAAGCATTGATGGTGTCATGCTCGAGGCTTTAGGTTATATGATCAAAGATGAAATCTCGAGAGACTGGGCATGTTGATGTTGAATGGGATGCAGTTGACCAGGAGAAGTTGAGTCTACTCCAATGAATGCATGGGAAAAAAGCAGGAGGAGACTGAAAATGTGCTGCAGTTAGAAAACTATGATTTAATTGTTATCACAGAAACATGGTGGGGATTAATCACACAGCTGGAATACTATGACAGTGTTACAAGCTTTTTATAATGGGTGGGCAAGACCAGAGGAGTGGGAGAGCTGCTCTCTATGTTAAGAAATGGATAGACTGCAAAGATCTGCCTATGAAAAACAACCATGACCAGTTGAGAGAGTGAGGGTTAAAATTCAGGACCCAATAAAGGGCATCTGGTGGTTGGGGTCTACTTCAGGAGGCTTTTTTATTCACTACAAGGGGCGTTATGTTCATAGGCTCTCACCCTAATGGGAGATTTCAAGCCAAAAGCAAAAAACCTTCCAGGTTGCTGGCAGCCTGCATTGGATGCTCCAAAGCCAGACTCTGCTTTACCTCCACCCAAATTAAAAAAAAAAAAAACAAACATCTTTTTTTTCACTAAGAATCAAACATTTGTGATCACAAGCATTCATTCTCCATTTCATTTAGAGCAAACTTAGAGACACTAGCCAAACAACAGCCATTAACAGACCAGTGTTCAAAGCGCAGGCAGAGCTAATCTTTCTATATATCATAAAATACAGAGAAATCATTCCTGTAGACTTATTTTAAAAGCAACCTCCTTCACCTTCCACGTTGGATTTTTGTTTTTTGGGGTTTTGTTTTTGTTTTTTTGCTGTAACTAAACGCCAGTGGCGGGTACTATGAGTATTTTGGGTTCAGTAGTCAATGACTGCATGCTGCATTAGCTCAGCTCTCAGCACTAACACAGCTGGCTGTTTTCCCATTCCAGCTGTGCCAGGACAATATGCAGACACACCTCACCAGGACAGGTCACACGTGCAGGGTATACACCCAGCAGCATACACTGATGAACCGAGAGGTTTGTCTGCTCCTTTTTGCTTCTATAAATACTTGTCATCCTATTTTTGTCACTATTTAAAAACGGGATGGTGTCAAAGGGAAGCACTGACTCCCACCAGAAGAGCTCCAATCCTTGCTTACAAACAGCCTCAACGCATCGGGTAAGGTAGATTAAAGTGCAGCAAGTATTGGAGGAATTAATGCAAAGGCAGCTCATACCCATAACAGCAGTAGAATAAGCCTGGATAGAAGCAGCACATCTGCTCCTACCATCCTCAGTGTATTCTTCAAACAATGGAAAGAAAAGCCCGGAGAAGCACTGACCCAGGCTTCATTCAAAGAGTGCCCCTGCTCAATTCATGAAAGTTTGCCTTTCCTTTTCAAGTGAAAAGGCCAGAAGAATACTTGGGAAACCAAAAGATCCCTTGAAAAAAATAAAAAATAAAAAATCACTTTAACTGCAGGAGGCTTCAAACCATCAAACCCCATAAACTTTGTTTAAAAGATTTACAGCAACTAAGGTGATGAGGATTTCATTTTTTTTTTTCCTTCCTGGGTTTTTAGGGAGCAAAGCAAACACGGGTTGGCCTTTTTTTTTTTTTTTTTTTTTTTTTAAATCAATCCTTCCACAAAGAGATTTACAGCTCTAATGTGCTGAAGCATAAACTGATACAGTGACAAACCCCCTTTCTCCTGAAATGTGCTAATAAGGTTGATCCTTTCTCCAAAGCTTTGTCCTTGGGAGGTTTCTGCAATGAGTTCACGTCTTTCACCAGCACAGAGCCCTTCTCATGTGGAAATCATCGGGCTCAATGCATTCACCGCCTCATCTGCCCCTCTGCACCAGGTCTCAATTGGGAATGGGGCGGTGGGCGAATGACCAGCCAGCAATGCAAAAAGGGAAAAAAAAAAAAAAAAAAAAAAAGAAGGAAGAAAATGAAAGAAAATGGGAAAAAGAAAGAAAAGAGAGGAGAGGAGGGTTACTTTCACAATGCAAAGTAAAGCACTGTTTAAAATATCTGTCTGGGACTGGGGAGCAGCTAGCACACGGCATCCCCATCCTCGCATACAACTTTGCACTGCCTCAGTGAGACAAATGAGGGATGAATTTTCTCTCTGTCATGACAGCAATAAGCCCCCACTATAGATTTAAGGAGAATAAAGGAAACACTAAGCTGAAATTACCTGCAGGCGTAAGAAGCCTTGAAGAGATTCCTCTGCTTGCCTTTCACAATGGAGTTTTGCAGCAGCGGATATTTAAGCTGGTATTTAACACTTTTCATGAAACAAATGTGAGGATAAATATCACTGCAGACATTTAATGGGAAGATAGGGATTTCCTTTAACGCCTCACAAGGTTCTGCTCTTGTAATCCCTTTTCCTCCATCCTTAACCGACAAGTACCTCCAAACCCCTTTCACTTGTTTCAGTGCCCAATTGGCCATTCATCCCTGTGCCCCTAGGAGGTAAATCTGTACTAAACAGCACTCTTCAAACTTAAGTTAGAATGGGTCAGAGAAGGCTGGGGGCAGCACAAAGATGCCCTTACGTCTAACCCTGCTCCAGGTTTCCCATCCATAAACCACTCGGCCCAGCTCTCCTAGCTGCTGCAGGGATGGGAACAGTGGAGGCTGCACTGTTTAGGTTGGAAAAAATTTCTTCTCAAAAGAGTGGTAATGCATTGGCACAGGCTGCCCAGGGAGTGGTGGAGTCACTGCCCTCGGATGTATTCCAAAAACATGCAGGTATGGCATGGAGGGACAGGGTTAGTGGGCATGGTGGGGATGGGCTGATGGTTGGACTGGATTGTTTTAGCGATCTTTTCCAACTTTAATGATTGTATGTTTCTATGCAGACCCTTGGGAACGGGCTGCATCCCATGTCAGCTTCTTCCCCAGCCTCTCCAGTGTCTCAGCTGCCCACCATGCCCTGCAGTTGATGATGGTTAAGGAGTATTTATGGCAGAGATTTTCCTCCATAAAATACACGCAAATGACTTAGCAGTGCAAATGCAGGCTGGGCACGCAAGGCAGAGTATAAATAACCTGCTTACCCTTAAAACCTTTTTCCAACTCACTTATGCCAAGTATTTCTGCAGAATCCCTCTCTTAATTTAGAAACCAAGTGTGTTTGAACAGGAGTGAGCTGTGAGCATCTCCGGGCCAGCACACAGGCTGTGCCAGTGCTGCTGAGTAACCAGCATGGAGCTGCTTCCTTCCAGCTCATGGTTTCACTTATCCCCAGGATGATACAGCAGAGAAAGGCAAGGAGTAAAAGCAGAAATGAGCTTTCTGTTTGTTATTTAGATATGCCTTTTCTCTCCCTTCAAACAGGACCTGAACAGGCTGAAACAGCCTGCTTAGGCAGGTTGCAGAATCACCATCCAGGTTTATGAGAAAAGGGTAGATATGGCACTTAGGCACACGTCTACTGGGCAAGGTCGGCATGGGCTGACAGTTGGACTAGATGGTCTTAATGGTCTTTTCAACTTTAATAATTCTGTGATTCTATGAAAGCAATCTGGAAGGGCCATAGCATGGGAATGGGAATGCTGGTAATCGTAAGAGGTGTCAATGCCACGCCTGGTATCACATGTCCCCTGCAGCATCAGGGCCAGCCAGCCAAAGGGCTGCTCCAGGCAGAGCCTGACAGCCACTTGCGTGCCAGCTGTGCTTGGAATTCAGCTGTAGCCAAGGCTCTTAAGGACACGAGTTCAGCTAATCCAAGCTCATCTCGCCCAGAGCCACCCTAATGAACTCAACCTACAGGCAAGCTGAATGAGACGCTGAAGCATCCAAGCACAGGGCACAGCATCACAATGACTGGCTGAGGCTGGCAGGACCTATGGCTCCTTGTGGTCCCACCTCACCCCAGCAGGGTGACCCAGAGCAGAGTGCCCAGGCCCACATCCATGTGGCTTCTGGAGATCTCCAAGGAGGAGACCCCATACCATCTCTGGGCAGCTTGTACAAGGGCTCTGTCCCATGCAGAGCAGATGCATCTCAAAGCCTCTACCAAAAAAAAAAAAAAAAAATAGAGCATCTGGGATGCTTTGGAAAGCCCAGCTCTCACAGTAACCATGCACACCTATCCCATGTGCCTCCTAGGCTGTGACACGTGGTCCCTGCTTAACTGCATGCTCCTGGCAGAGCCCTGTTCTGCCCCAGCACAGTGTGGATACCGAGATGGGCACAGCTGGGCAGGGCTGCTGGAGGGCTGCTGGGCAGGGCTGCTCAGCATGCCTCAATTTTTGCCCCTAGTAGCAAAAGGTGGAAGGCCAAAACTCAATTTATACAAGCTGAAGTTCTGTTTACTTATGCAACAGGAGATGAAGGGGGCACGATTATCACAAGATAATCACTCCCTTGATTAATTATAAAGCAAAGCCAGCTGCTTCCAATTCCTACACGGAGCAAACTGCTTCCCGAGCAGCCAGACGCTATGAGAAAGTTTCAATTGCTGCACTCCTCAACTGCTTAATTCTAAATGTAAGAAAATGATCACACTGCAAACAGTCCCACATCCACCATCCAAAAGTGCTCCGTGCTCAAACTGAATGGATTGCTGCTGAAACGTGAGCACCACAGCCGCACAGAACCCAGTCATTCGAGATTCATCTGAGCTCAATTAAAGAACACGGGAGAAGCTGATGAACACGTTTACACGGCATTGTTAAATTTTACAGGGAAGGAAAAAATAAAACAATCTGAGAGGAATCCAGATATTCAAATTTAGCCAGGATTGATTTTGATTCTGCACAAACAAAAAACAAAAAACCAAGCTGCAGAAGGTTGTTTTGCCTCACCAGAATTGCTAAGTGCAGCTATCAATAATCACTGCAATAAATAAAACACTTGCAGGAAGGAAAATACCTGCATAATGATAAATTCGATGAAAGTCATCTTTCTTGTTATGGATGGTGCTAAGCATCAGGCAGGCCACCAGGCAGAGATTATTCAAATAGCAGAATACCTTGGGATTTGTAGTCTGGAGAGAGACGTGGGAACTACAACTGTGAGAGCAATGGAAGCAGGGACAACTGGGATGGGTCTAGCAGTGTCCCACGTCCCATGCTATATGAACAACAATGGAAACCATCCAATCTGTTGCACTTTTTCCTTTGGAAGAAAAGCTGACGATTCCCCTGAAGCCATCCCAGGAGGAAAAAATCCCCCCTTGTCTCATTCCCCAGGCAGCCCTTGGGGAGAAGCCCAGCGGGTACCAGAATGCTGCATGATGGCATTGCATCCTCATGATACCCCAGGTGCTGACCACATCTTCCTGGGATCCTGCTGGGTGCTGGGCTGCCCCGACAGCCCTAGGGAGGACACCTGCAAGCAGGCTGTGTGACCGTGAATTCACCCAGGAGGCTACATGACACTTGCATAAAAAGCAACCTGCACCGAGGAGCGACTGCAGCAGGGATCAGGTGAGAGCCCTGGAAGCATTCCTGCTCGTGTTTCCTTAGCAACTTCAGCTCCTGCTTCCCCTCACACATTCCTTTTCTCTCACTTCAAAGTAGGGCAAGACATCTCCATTGCTCTGCCATAAAAAATAGAAAGCTGAGCAGTCCAGTGAGCCCCATCTGTATTTAGGACAGGTTACTTGAATCCCATCTCTGCCTGTATGACTGCAGAGCTCCCTTCTGCAGATACAATACAAACCCACATGGAGACATGTCACATCCCAAGCCTCTTAGCACTCAGTAAAAAGCAAGCATGACCATCAAAGAATCATAGGATCATTCGAGTTGGAAGGAACCTGTAAAGGTTATCTAGTCCAATTGTCCAACTGCAAAGAACAGGGACATCTACAGCTAGATGGAGGACCAAGCTCAAATGTGGATATACCTTGGCAGATATCACCAAAGCCAATGCTCAGTAACACCCTCTGAAAAGCCAGCTGGAAGGCTCACATCCACCAAGACAACACGACATTCACATGATTATTTGGGGATGGAGGTCCACAGCATCTTTCCCATTGTGGAGGACAGGGCGCAACTGAAGGGAGAACCCTGGGCCCCAGTCACTCTGCTTCTTGCTGTTACCCAACCTCAACACATCACCAGTTAAAGACAGTTCTTTCATAAAAATGAGTAGGCACAAACACCCAAACAGAAGAACAGGCATCAGTTCACTTCCATCCGTTCAGACATACTGCACAATAAAGGAATAAGTTCATAAAGCAGCTACTTAATCAACTGAATTTGTGCAGCTTGCTAATGACACAGTACAACTCCTTGGCCATGTAAGCACAGATGGAGCAGAAAGGTTTACATGTCTGCTACAAGTGAAATTCCAGGAACATCAGTGTAGTGTGGGAAGTGACATGACAGTTCAGAAGGAGCAAAATCCTCCCCTCCAAGGCAACATAAGCACATGCTTAACTGAGACTCAGAGACGCTCAGCTGCTGGGCTTAGTAGAAGGAGCACACTTAAAGAGAGCAAAACCAACAAGAAACAGAGCAAGAAATGCTATGGGGGAGAGGAGGCAGACAGCTTTCCTATTAGGGAAAGACATACCAGATTGCAGCTGAAGCTAAAGCCATGCTGCAGGAACACATCTTTCTGAACACGAGTGCAATTTTTGGCCCCATGGACTAAAAGAAAACCATCAAACAACTTAAAAAAAACAAACCAAACAAAAAAACACAGACCAATGCCCAAACCAGTCTCCCAAACAATCTAAGGATATTTTCTCCTGCTTTTACACTAATGCAGCAAGAAGAGTCGCAGCCAAGCTCTTTTTGATGCAGTTGGCTAAAAAAGAAAATCCACTGCAGTGCTGGGGAATTCATACTGCAGGCACACACGTTTTGCCAGCCAGAAACATTTTCAACATGCTCAACAAAATACACTCATAAGCTGTATGCTGCAGCTAAACATCACCCAGCTCAGAGGCAGAAAGCACCGCTGGCATGGGGAAAAGCCCATAGTGGGCACCTTCAGGTGAACCTCATCCATTTGTCTCCTAAAACACACATAACCCAGTATGCCCAGAGATGGAGTCACAAGAGGATATAATAAAAAAAAGCAAACCAAACACACAGAAAAAGGCATCGTGTAAAGGCCAGTGGCATTGCAACAGTGCTGGCATCCCATCAGCAAGAGGTCTCCTGATCTGTCCACTTACAGTAGGGTTTATAATTCAAAACATCCAGATAGGAGAAACTATCTGACCAAATTATGGCAAGAGCACAACTCATTCAACTCAGCAATTTTTGGGTTTTTTTTTTTTTTTGCTTCCTCAGGTTTAATGTAGAAAGACATGGTGACTTCATAAAATTCATCCACCAGGACCAGAGCAGGTGGACACACAGCACTACCATCCAACACGCCGCTAGGAAACCTCTTGGGATAAGAAACAGTCATGGAGCGAAACCTCAAACTATCAAGAAATTATTTCAACAACTTTGTCAAAAAAAACCCTGTGATTTTTCAGAACCTTTATTGTCATCTGCATCTGGATACACAAATGTGGAAGATGAAAAACCATGTCTGTAAGCATTAGAAAAGCAGAGAACGATAGGAAGAGCTTTCCCTCCTACACTCCATCTGCACATGCACCTCAAAAACAGCCTGCTGAACATCTGGCTGATGTTATTAAATACTCAGATTCAGAAGAACATTCAGATGTGTGTTAGCCCATATCTTTCAGGTAAAGGCTTTAAACATGACATTTGGACAATATATATAAGTATACGATGGGTCTAAACTAGAATCGCAACATGTGCTCCACTGAACTGGGCCCAAAACTGGGACACTGGAAGTTTTCAATCAAAATCTCATCTTCTTTGAATGAAACAATTGGCTTCAATGGTGGGGAGGAAAAAAAAAAGGTAAAGAAAGAAATTTTGTCTTGGAAAAAGCAAAATGCTTGGCTCCTTGGAGGACGTAGCACCAGGCAGCCCTGCAGGGGAGGATCATCCATCCCTCACTGAGGATGCTGTGATCCCAAAAATGCAACTCTGACTGCAGCAGCATGACAGACACAACATATTTCAGCTGAATTAAAACGCTAATGTACCATAAGTAGCGCTGGCAGTGAGAATGTGTTTATTTTATATTCACATATTGTATTTATGTGTACATGTGTATAATATACGCAATCTTTTTAAAATCCAATAGTATACCTTTAGGCAGCCACAAATCTCTTTCTTCTTCAAGTAAAATGAAGCATTGCTCTGGGTAACTGGCCACAAATCTCTTCAAATTTTTACTTTTCTTTAGCATGAATGAAGTATGGTGCATGTTCAGAGACAAGGCTGTGGATCCAGCCTGGCTCCATCACACACACATCTTTCTCACTGGGGGAATGCTTTGCATCAGCACCATAAGGTTATATAGGAACACAGTTAGTAAGGTGACATATCCCACATAAATAACTTATAAGAAGCCTGCCACTTAGAGAAGAGATGGCAGCCAAAAGGTATACTAATTCACTGTAATAATGGATTAGAGAGAAAACACAAATACCTGCACGAAACCTTAATCTCAGTGCTGTCAAACATCTTTTGCTGAGAGGCATCTGCACATCTGCCTGGAAACTATTCTGCCTTTTCTATTCCTTTTTCTTTCCACTCACCCTTTCTTTTGATGGGGATGAGGAAGGGGGAGGGGATGAAAGTGTGCATTTGAGGTACACTATGGGTATTTTTACAGGAAGAAAGTTTATAGGGAATGTCCAGGAGCTGCAGATAAGCTACTGAAAGGCAGAGAAATCTATATATTGCTCCTCCAAATAAAGAGATTTACTTTTGAGCTCAGTGGTCTGATAATGCTGGTACAAAAGCAGCACCACTCCTCCTTAAAAAGACCTTAAATCCTCTACTTATCTTCTACAGTGGATGTTCAACCATTTTGAAGCCATTTAGTTTGTTCTGGACCTGGTGTGTTTCCATAAGGGGCATTCCCTTTGCTCTCTCTGGAGACCCTCTCCTCTTCCTCCAGTGCTTCTCCATACGCCCTTTATTTCTTCCTGCAACCTTCTGTCTTGGAGTTGCCACCACAAAGTCACTGACGCCACCAACCACCCAACCTGACACCCAGATCTTTGCACTCCTTTCCCATCCTGGGAAAGCCAACATTTTGTGGTTGCTTTGTCCCACTTGATCCTAGCCACTCCTTGCCTTTCTGTTTCCTCCTGCCCCTACTGCTTTTCCTCAGAAATTTTGGTGTCTTCCATGAGAAAATGAGGCAGGAAATCAGGGGAGAAAAAAGGTATAAAAAACATTCTTAGCTTATACCTGCTAGCCCACCATCCTCTCCAGTCCATCCTTATGCCCAAGAACACAAGCCTGCTTCTCCCTCTTAGTCTCTCCAGTATGACCCTATTGCTTCCTCAACTGCCCAACATGGGGATGCAACCTCTACAGCAACATTCTGCAGTCACTGTATGAGAGCTTTCAGTGATACCTTATGTCACTTTGCTCCATTGTGCTGGTCTGTGGCTTTGAGTAGGTGAGGTGCGAGCTGGTGAAAGGGCAAGGAAAAGCCTCCATGAGGTCTGCCAGAACATCTCCCCTTACGAAGGGGCCTAGAGGCACACACCACAGAGGTGATATATTAAATCTGCAGCAATTACATCGAACAGTTTGAGATCATCTACTGTTTTATAACAATGGAGAATGGGATGCTCTGGCACCGCTCCCATTCTTCAAGCATAACGAACCTCTGAGGATGCTCAGGCTGTCAGGAGGCTGATTACACAAAATAAAACACTGCATTTGACTATTAATTAATATTGACTTCGCTCCTTGACCCCTAACATGTAGAAATTTATAGGATCGTTGTCCAGGTTTATTAGGGCCCAATTAATAATCTGATGTGTATTGGAGTCAATCACCTAAAGAACTAAAACCAGCTCTTTGGTATGAAGCATACACATCATCTCAGGCTACTTTTGGCTTGGAAAAGCACTCGGCTAATTTTCAATTTGTCAAGCAAATCCTTGACAAGCTGGTAACACGCAACAGAGCTGACCCACGAGAAATCTCCCATGAGCTCTTTCACAGCAGCATGACATGGGGGCATTGCATGGAGCCAGGTAACAACCTGGCAGAGCAGCAATCATTTTCTGAGTAGGTGTTCTGCAGATGAACATGCTAACAGAAGGTAAGTAATGCCAAAATATCTGACATATAAAACAGGTTCAGTAGAAATTGTTAAAAGCATCTCGGTGTCTTGCATGTGTTAAACCAGAAGGACTACATCTTGGTTAGTTTATTCAGTGACAAAGAGGAGACTTATGAAAAAGTCTCCAGAAATCTCGCTTCTAAGTCATCGCGTTGTTGACAAAACTCAAGATGCTTTTAGAAAGGCCAAATCTGTAACTATCAATCTCATTAAGAAGGATAAATTTAGTACACCTGCTCTCCTTATAAGAAATAATAACAAAAATACGCACTGCGATGACTAACAGCCTCCAGCATTTTATCTCCTAAATCTACTTGTGACTTACAGATGCTTAAAAGCAAAGGTCCAAGGCCTGGGAGCACTGTGCCAGAGACGTTAAAAACACTTTAAATCCTTCAAACTGCTTTGAAAAATCTCAGCGCCGCTGCTGTGTGCGGATGTTTTGCACTCCCAGCCAGGAATCAATGCGAGCGTTTAAACTTCCTTTTGTCAGGAATGACTTACAGAGGAAGGACAGTGGCTCGTAAACAGAACTGCTGACACTTTCTGCTTGCTGCAAGTGAATCGTGATGCAGCAGCGCTACAGGGAGTGACTTTGGCTCCTCGCAAGTGGCTCAGCACTGCTGCTGGGCTACTCATGGAAAGGCCCTGCTGAGTGCTGTGGCCTTATCATAGAATCACAGAAACAGTAAGACTGGAGAAGACCACTGAAATCACCAATGCCAACCGTCAACCCGTCCCAACATGCCCATTAACCCTGTGCAGCATCTTCACCCTTGAGAATACTACCAGGGACAGTGACACCACCACTTCCCTGGGCAGTCTGTGCCACTGCATCACCACTCTTTCAAAGATTTTCGTAACATCCAATCTAAACCTCCCCCAACACGACTTAAGGCATCACCTCTCATTCTATTGCTGTAACCTGGGAGCAGAGGCTGACCCCCACCTCACCACAACCTCCTCTCAGGAGAGGTAGAGAGCAATGGGGTCTCTCTGAGTCTCCTCTCCTCCAGACTGAACAACCCCAGCTCCCTCAGCCATTCCCCATCACACTTGTGCTCCAGACCCCTCGCAGTTCCATTGCCCATCTCTGGACACACTCCAGGGCCTCAATGTCTTCTTGTAGTGACACTTAACACAGCACTTGAGATGCTAAACTAGGGGACTGAAATATCTGGAGACTTGTGACTGCGTGAATCAAGCTTACAATACAAGGTTTCAGTAGTGAGGTGCTGCAGGGTGGTCTCTGTGAGCAAAATCCTACTGGGTTACTGCTCCAGGTCAGATCAGAACCAGCTCCAGATATCCCAAAAAGGATCCACTGCTGGACAGAGCTGAGCCATGAGTGACACACCTCTGGGAGAGCAGACTGAAGAAAGAGGCTGCAGCCCAGGAGAGTCCCATAGAGCAGCAGGTAGTCCCCATGCAGCCCATGGGCACTACACAGAGCAGATCTCCGCTTGCAGCTATGGAGGAGCCTATGGTGCAGCAATGGAGGTGGCCTGGAGGAGGCACAGCCCATGGAGTGCCCCTCATGCAGCAGCCCCAGGCCAGAGCTGCAGCCCTTGGGGAGGAGCCCACAGTGGGGCAGGAGGGCTGGAGAAACTGCTGCCTATGGAGCAGCTCCTGAAGGATGGGCCCCATGGTACAAGCCCATGTTAGAGCAATTCCTCAAGAGCTGCAGCCCATGGGAAGCCCACACAGGAGACCACCCTGCAAGGCATCAATATCTGTTTTTCCTAACTAAAGGAGGGCCCGCTTGCACCAGGCAGGTTGGAACTGGACGATCTTTAAGGTCCATTCCAAGCTAAAGCCATTCTGTGATTCTGTTTATCAAAATGTGTGCTGTGCTAATTTGTGCCGGGGCTTTTTGTTATAATTTATAAAAACAAATAACAAGAAGGCACAGTCTGAACCTGTGCCCATTTAATACAGCCAAAGCTCTGACCAGCAGTGAGCAACCGATTTTTATTGCCATTCCACTAATGGAAAGTGTCTTTTCTTTTCCTTTTAACCATACTCCATCTTCTCCACTTCTTTTTTATTTTATATATATTTCTTTTTTTGCAGCAGGAACTTGAATTCTGCTTAGCAATGGAATTAACTCCCTACTGCCTCATTTCTGGTAGTACGAGCTCTTGAATCCAACTGGCATCACTGTGACTCGCTTTTGCAACTCAAGGCACAAGACCCCTCTCAACTGTCTCTCAAAGCAAAATTACTGGTTTTTTTCTTAATTACACCACTGGTTAATGCAACCCCTGACAGAGGAGAGGTTGAACATTTAATCTGGCAAGGTTTAGTGTCAATCTGCATGAGGCCACCGTGCTTTCACCTCCATTTCCACCCTCCTAATGGCTGCTGGCCCTGCCCCACACATCTCATCGGGGATTCACATCAGCTCAGCCCCAGTCCCCAAAGCCATCAGAGCTCAGAGCAGGCAGCAGGGACACTGTGAACCCAGCACACTGACACATACTCTTTCCAACCACTATTTCTGATGTCAAAACCATTAATTAGGAGGGTAATTACACTGCTAATTACGCTGCACACCTAAATACACTGCTGTGCATCTCTCAGAAAGACAACTCAGTACATCTCACACTATGGTATGAATTTCAAATAGTGAAAGCAAACATGCTGTAGGAATGCTTGCAGCCCACTCTCTCCGGTGACTATAGGAATTCTTATGTGAACTTACAGTATTCTGTTCCTGAAATAACCCCAAAAAACTGTGTGAAGAACTTCCTCTAGCACCCTTTCCAGGATTGCAATGCACGTACGTATAAATATACACAAGAAGTACAGTAGTATGGTAGAAGAACAGTACTAATGAAAACTTGCTGATCAGGGATGATGAATCTTGTTCTTTGCATACTGAACATGCTTGTCATGACCTGGCAGTCCTTCAGCCCTGCCCAAAGTGATGCAATCTGATCACTTAGGGAAATGAGCACCTTATATACATGTGTTTGTAGCACAATGGCAATTTCTTGTTCACATAACCAGGAGCTAATTTCAGGTAGCACCTGCTGGATGCATACATAATCTCCATGTTATAGTCTGAATATCTTACAAACACTGTATTATTTTCAGCTTCCCAGTGCAGCGCTTTCTATGCATACAAACTGGGAGCTCTCCATACAGTCAGAAAAAAAAAAAGTGTAAAATGTAGAGGTGTTGCAACATAATAAGCCAAATTCCAGCCTCAGAGCTAGCACTAACTCCTACTAACCCACATTTTCCAACTGCACAGTCCAGGAGTGCCCTGAGCTCTGCATGAAGCCAGAGTGCTTTCAGTGCTGGTTTCTCATGCAGCACCTTCCACCACTTAAACGTCCTTATCCGTTATCTCTCAGTTATTAGAGGACAACACCTCCCAATCAACAGCCCGTGCTGCCACGAACATGCAGATGCCCCAAGGAGGGAGAGCCCAGGGAGTAGAGCAGCAGCACTCCAATCACCTTGCTTTGCTCAGGATCCTGAAAACATCTGTCCTGCTCCAAACAGTTTAACTGGTGCAGTCATGGTGACGGTCAGGAGAGAGAGGGCTGCTTGCCAAAAACAACAGAAGCAGAATTTTATCACAGAGATAAGAGCATTTCCCTGGGTAGCAAGGTCTTGGCGTGGAGAAGCTCCTCCGCAGCATGGGTGGAAAACTCCCATAGCCACACACGGTGCCAGAAACCACAGCTCACAAGTCTTCGAAGCTGCCTTGGGACAGCAAGCAGTGCTTCCACCTTCACTTCTTTGCAGGCACCCTGAACTATCGCTTTCAGAGCCCCTTCGCATTTGGTCTCTAACCTCAAAGAGCAAATCCCACCAAGCATAACAAATTACCTGCTTTGAACAAGGGAAAAATCCCTGTCCACACTTCTCAGTGTCATCCTGGAAGGCTCCTGCAGCTCCGCTGCTCTCCATCACTCCCATGCCCCTAATGGCATTTCCAGCTGCAGCTCCAAACCCAGCCCCTACCTCCAGAAGGTCCCCTCCGAAATGGTCACCCCAAGGAATGCAAGGTGCTGGAGAAGCCTCTTTGTCTCCCAAGTATCCCTTCCTCTTGCAGCATCTCATGTTTCACCATAGGAGGACAAAGCAGGTTACAGCAGCACAAGGGAAAACAAGGATATTTTGCATTCTGCCCACCAGAACATGCAGATATGGCTGCAGCGCTTCTAGAGCTTTCTGCCTCCTGATACAAAAGCAGAAACTACAAAACTCAAACCTAGAACTCCATAAAAGAAGCCTCAGCAATCCATGCGAGGGAGACGTTTTTTGGTCCACTTACTCTAGCTTCATAAATCAGCCCATTAAAAATATGACTGTGACACAAAGGGCCAGTCGTAAAAACAGGCCGATTAATTTCCCTCTAAACATTTCAAATAAATAGCATGCCATTTCTGCGTTTTGAGACTATTCAATTATAGAAGAAAAAATTATCCAGCACTATAATGCAGCGATAGCAAGTGAATAGGTATGAAACCAGAAAGAAGGAGATTTATTTATTAACTAAATTACCGCTGCGCTATCTGCACTGTGGGATCGTCGATGTAATAGCATGAAGCACTCAAAAGGAAAAAGTCCCCACGACAGAACAACACGCAGCACATGGCTCTACTGAAACAGACTCTGCAGGATCTGGGAATATTTGGAGCAGGGACAGTTCCAGTGACAGCTCTGTCATCGCACAGCAAAGATGACCACAAACATTGCAATGGACTGGGCCACCATAGAAGCAGTTATTAATGCATTACCAGTGCTATTAAAAGCTAATGCTGCCTTCATCAGCATAGCAGCTGATCCCCTCGTGTCCTGATAGCTTCCTTGCAGTGCTAATTCATCATTTTTGAAGTTTTAAGAAATCTTACCCAGTCAAATAAACCACTGGCCATACTTCTTGAAGGATGTATTTGTTTTCTCAACGTTCCTCATTATGTTTGCTGATAATAAGGAGATAATAGGGAGAAGGAAGAATGAATAAATTCCCTAGGTATTTCTACTTCTCATCACTATTTGTAATAGCTTAGAAGTCAGCAACCTCTTCTCTCAGCTGCTCCCTCCCATGAATCTACCCATTACTGATGGCAATCATTCCTAGAAAGCCCATTGGGATGTCTTTAAGAATGGCACACGAGAAAGTCAGGATTTACCCAGACCAGGTCATTTTCCACTGAAAAAGTGTATGTGAGCATTCTGGTACACACTCACCTTATAATCATAGAATTACAGAATAGCTCGGGTTGGAAGGGACCTCAAATATCATTGAGTTCCTACCCCCCTGCTGCAGGCAGGGTTGCCAATTACTACATCCGGAGCCAGTTTAGGCTGCCCAAGGCCCCATCCAACTTGGTCTTGAGCTCCTCCTGGGGCATCCACAGCTCTCTAAGCAGCCTGTGCCACTGCCTTATTGCCCTCGGAGTAAAGAGAACCTAAAAAGACATTCTAACACAAAACCTAAACTCTTCCAGTTTAAAGCCATTCCCCCTTGTCCTATCACTATCTACCCATGTAAAAAGTTGATGTGCCTCCTGTTGATAAGCTCCCTTTAAGTATCAGAGGGCTGCAATGAGGTATCCCCAGAGCCATCTCTTCTCCAGCTGAAAAAGCCCAGCTCTCTCAGTTACAGTAACAGTGTCATTTAATCTATGCACTTAAAGGTACCTTTTTCTTTTAAATATATGCATATATAGGAGATTTCTAAAGTAAGAAATATCTATGCTTTAAAGCAAATATATACAAATACTTAGGGTTTGTGCATTTGCACAGTCCCACTCACACCAGCATCCTCCCAGCACTGCCACGTCGGAAACCCTCCCCACCATTCCCAAAACCTTCAGGACTTCCAGCTGGGTGGAAAACGGGACCCCCTCCCCCCCCCCTTCCCCCCTCCTCCCAATGCTGTGCCATTCCTAAATGGAGCCCAGCACCTCGAACCGGAGAACGACCATCTCTCTCCTTCCCACGCTACCTCGGAGCGCTCTGCTGCTGAAGCAATGCTCTGCTTGGCCGGCAGCCAGCTGGAAGCCAAAAGGGGCTTTTCCTTTCCTGCCGCTCAACCTCATTCAGGCGCTTCTTGCTTGTACACAACGCTATTTATAGCTGCTGGCGAGCAACCAGGCACAACTCCACCGCAGAGCCCCAGCGGTTCCAGAGGAATAAATAAAATAATAATAATAATAATAACAACAACAACAACAACAAGAGCAAAATAAACGGAGCTGGGCTGTGGTTCGGCTCTCATCGGCCGCGTGGCGTGCGGGTGCGACTGCAGGGAGGGGAGAAGCACGGCTGGGCTGCTCCCAGATAAAAATAACCTGGCCAAAAAATAAAAATCACCGTGGGGAAGAGCGACCTTTACTACTACTACAGGAAGAGAGCGTGCTGCAGCACAGCCCGCAGCTCAGCGAGGCAGGATTCAGAATAAATGCATAGGGGAGAAACAGGAGAAAACAAAAAAAAAAACGTGCATGAAAAGTCTTTTGATATTGCCCCCAAAATAAGATCTTTCTTAGATCATTTCTTCTCATCCCAAGGATGCAAGTCTTGTTCCTTTGGAAATCTCTTCCAGAAATTTGATTTTTTGGGGGGAGAATGGGAAGAAGTAGGTTGGATAATAGGAAAAAATCCTTCTCAGATAGAGTTGGTAATGCAGTGGCACAGGCTGCCCAAGGAGGCAGAGGAGTCACCATCAAGTGCTCAAGAAAAGTGGAGACGTGGCACTGAGTGACACGGTTAGTGGGCATGTTGGGGATAGGCTGATGGTTGGACTAAGATAGTCTTAGAGGTCTTTCCAATCTTAATGATTCTATAATTCTATAAGTAGCTTATTTTCTTGCAGGGTAATTGCATTATTATTATTCTGGAAGAAAGATGCAACTGCACTCAGTGCAGAGCAAAGCTGCAGCAGGGCAGTAATTTTCCCCCCAAGGGTCAGATGCTCACGGTGACGCCATGGTAAAACCCACCTCCCTTTTATATCCATTCTTCTCCCAAGTCATATTTAATCCTAGTGGAAAAGTACTGCCCACTATGGAGCTGTGGTCAGCACTGCAGTGGGAGAGTGCTGCCAGACTTGGACTTCCCCTCTCTTTCTCTCCTCCTTTTCCCCTTATTTTTTTTATTCTCCTAACTGAAATCACTTTGATTTTGCCAAGACAGGTGTTTCAGATACAGCTTGAAAACTAATTAAATCATATCTGCAGCTTGAAAACTAATTAATCCTTTATTCCCTATTATAATAGATAATTACAATGCATGATAGGAAACGACTTGTCAGGTTTTCTCTTTAAAATGCTCGCAGTTTTATAGAAAATAAAATAGGGGAAATGGTTATAAGGCCTTCCCATCCTCCAGGAGCCCACCAGTTGAGACTGCTGCAGGGGTTTTTGAGACATGGTGCAATCAAAACCTACAGTCGCTGAAAATATCTTTGAGAACAAAAGGTGATGGTAGGTCACATTTCTTGTTCATTCCAACATATGGTCAAAAGGCTCCTGATAGAGACCTGCCCCCATGTAAACAAGAGAATTGGCAAGATATTTGTAATTAAAGCAATGAGCAAGGAAGGATTCAGAGTCTTACATCAGGCCATGCTGTGCCCAGTGCTTCATTACACTGTCTTTCACCTTCTTACTTACTATCTAATTTTCTCACTTTCTCTAAACAGCGTGGTTATTGCAAAGTCTTGAACCACCTCCTAATAGTTTTTCTTAATACACAGAGAAGATAGGCAGAAGAGCCAACAGCAAGCAAACAACCAGGACCTTTATCCAGCCAAGGCACCTGAGAACCCACTTTGCCCTCAGACTTCTCTTAAATGGTCCAGCATCTTTGCTCCCACTGTGAGATAAGAAGTCATGCTGAAAGTTGCCACGACTCCTCTGTAACAAAATAAAGTTTCCAGTTTTCCTCTGCATTTAAAGGAAAAATTGCAGCATGAACCCATCTGAGACACCACCTTTGAGTTATCTCACAGAATCAGGAGTTTCAAACTTTTGATGCATGGTCTCCGAAGGAAGCAGGGACTACTGATGGAAGGAAACAAGCTAATAATATGTTGTCAACATAATTAAAGATGTTCCGTGAGATCTGTAAATCTGCAGCAAAAGTCTGGAAAGGTCCACAAAGCCACAAAGGACAAACCCCATTGGGTGCCAAAGGAAAAGTCACACCAAGAGCCAAACAAAATGACTTCATATGCACATGGCAGAAAGAACCAATCACACTATCAACCCAGATGGCCTCTTTCTTTGAAAAGCTCAAAATAATCCCACTCTTTCTGCATGCACTTATATCTCCTCCTCCACCTGGGTGCTACTCTGTGAATTGTGAACTCTGTGTACCATCATGCTGTTGTACACTCCCATTTTGGAGCAGCCAGAAAAGAAAATAAGGGATAGTGATGCCAATCCTTGGTTGTTTTTTTTTTGTTGTTGTTGTGGTCGTTGTTGTTTTACACTTTTGGTTTTGCTCTGCTTTTAGAAACAGATTTTGCTAAAGCACTCCTAGTGAGAAACAGCTTTAACCTCCTGGCTCTCCCATACCACTGCCTCACATCTCCCCCAGCAGCACCAACAAAATGACCATTGCTGTATGAAATGATCTAAAATATAGGCAAGAACTGTATGTATTTCAAGGAAACATAGTGCTGCTCAGGAAGATCTCCAGCTCGGTGTGCCGCTGGCAGCAGAGAAAGGCTGACACAAGCAATTGGCGGCATGGACAAAAATCTTCAGCACGTCCTGGTGCCAAACTCACTCATCATATACTCCTTTAGCAGGATATCCTTGGGAGAGATCGCCCAGAGATTGATTGAGGCCCCCTCTACCGTGTTAATGAGGCTAATTATAAACTCCATTACCAGCAGGGGGACCAAAGAGTGAGAAAACAACTCAAAAGGGCCTGCTTCCCTTTTCCCTCCCCAAGGAAGGGGTAACTGGACTTGGTTTTCCTCCTACCCCGTGGTGATGACCAAAGGTCCCACATCCAGCAGTGGCTTTGGATAAAACCTCTTTCCACCCGCATAGACAAACCAACTCCTCTATTTCCTGCTCCCTCCTGAGCCAGCTGTCACCCTGCAAAGCACCTCCTCCAGGTACCAAAAAAAGTCAATTTGCTGCCCAATTTAACGACAGATAATCTGTCGCCAACGGGGTGAGCGTGACTGGAGATTTGGGGAGGGGAAGATGGGAGGAAAAGAGGGGAAATAGGTTTTCAATCCACACAATTAATTGTTTTGGTATTTGTACATATATTAGATTAGTAGACTTGGAGGCAATTTAGCATCTCTGACAAGAGGATGCCCTGCGGGAAAGCTTACCATCCTCCTGCTGTATGTGAGCTCAGAAAGGACAAAAAAAGAAGGGAAGGAGGAAATACTAGTATTTTGGATTAGGTTTTGATCAGAGAAGAACATACGTCTAAAGTTTGCACAGCAGGTCAAAATATTAAATTGGAAATAATCCTTTTCACTTATGCCTTCCTTCAGAAATGTGAATTTTAAATAACAAAACTAATTCTGCACATGAATAAAGATTAGAAAAAATTAAACCATCCACCTGATTTTGTCTACACTGATTTATTTTCTATTTTTCACCCCAACTCAAAGTGATGTTCTTCTAATAACACTGAATGAAACCCACAATCGGGAGCTGTGTTTCTTCAAGCGTTAAATCTTCTGAGGATACTCTGACCTTTCATATATCCTACAGCCCATCACAAAATCTCATCTCTTCACTTGTTACTAACTTTGTTTTCATTGCCACTGTCAACATGTCATAGACTTTTCCACCTATGCAACAAATAGACCCTCCAAGGCCACTGAAGCACAGCTTTGGGCACGGATTCAAAATACCATTGAGGTTATCTCCTAGTTTTGATTACTCAAGCACAGCTCTCCCTCCACTCCCATATTAATCTCTACCACAATCCTAAACCTGTTTGTCACCCAAGCACTCATTTATTACTTTTTCAGTAATTAAAGTTGCAACGGAATGGCCGGGCAGCATTTAATGGTGTTTTTATTAATGCTGTAATGACTCAAGTTACAAGATATTGAGTCATTTTCATGCTTCTGCAAACTAAGTTAACGGTTCCCTATGCTGCCGCTGGGTTTTTGTTTTCCATAGTGCCATTCCAAATAACTTCTAGATTCCAGTACAACAGAGGCATGGCCCAGCAGGTCTTACAGTGGAATTCAGCTCCCTGTATAGTCAGGGAACAGATCATGACATTTCAAAACTACTTATATTTACAGCCTTGATTTTTCCAGGTGTCCAATTTGTCCGACCTTGAAAGGATCTAATTTTCTAACAGTGCTCCCTCTTTACCTTCTGAATAGAAAGCAGGGGGGTTGGACTCGCTGATCTCTGGAGGTCCCTTCCAACCCCTACAATTCTGTGATTCTGTGAAAACCCTTATTAAAAGAAACCTTCAAGGCCCTGAAGTCACCCACAACATTTGCCAGACGGTGGCCCTACATCTTGCTGTTATGATAAGGGATACACAGAGGCATCTCTCTTGGTCAGTAGTAGCAACATTTTCTTTAAGAAAACTTTGAAGTGGTTTCAGGCAAGTTACTAGACATATTAAATATGACATGCCATCTGCTTCCAAATGCGATGTTTTGCATTGTGTAACCAAACCAATTTAAGAGCTGAAGTCTATTTGACATCTAATTAGTCTATTTGGTAGCCTGATCACTTGTAGATGTTTTGGAGGGGAAGAAACACTCTTAACAATCTTGATCTTTTTTTTTTATATATAAAGAAAACAATTAAAAATAATTAGTCACAGAACTGTTTTTCCTTCCTAGATATTTTCTTTTTTCCCATTTAGGAATGAAGCCATATGTTTCTCCTATGACACCCTCTGTTTCTAGTAGAATGCAAATCTAGCCATCTTTAGTAACTTTTTTGGAGCATCGCAGAGTTTTACACAGCTCTGGGACAGAGGAAGGATATATTGGGCTGCAAAACAAAAAGGTCCATCAGTAGAGTCCAATAACACACAGTGATTTGCCAGGTCATTTGTTTGCTTGCTTAAGTTGACTGTATTTCTTAGGAAATGCACGGTCACCTCAAGAGTAATTTATCCTGGCAGAGTAATACCAGTGTTTAAGAGTGGCAGGCACAATCCAAGCAGAAACAAAACAACTCATCCCAGAGCACTTAAAATTCAAAGTCTAGGTGCCAGCTTGTGTACTGCACCAGCTTCCTCAAGTCACAACAGCAGAAAGACTAGGACTGCAGCCAGTCAGCAACATGTCACATCGCCAAATAACAAAGCAGGTCAAACTCCAAATCAGAAGTAACTGGTGGCATTTTCTCACCCTAGATGGGGATGTTCAGATTCATGTACCAGCCATGAAAGCACATCAACAAGTGATTGTTGAGCATCTCTACCTGTGTTGGCACATAAGGCAGATGTTGTACCAAGGAGAGAAGGCTATCTTCCACAAATGCACAGATGATGGAAAATGAAGTACATTTAGAGACACAACAGAATCACTTCATATATTCCAGCATCAGCCATAAGGAATAGCTCACAGAACCACAACACTCCATACATCATTTCCACAGGAAAAAGAAAGGAGATAAACATCAGGCAGTTTTGACCCATGACATTTATGTCAGATACATTCGTACTCTGACACTGACGAGGGAATTCAATGACATAGTCCAGAGCAGCCACCTCCAGCCACACTTGGAGCTCCCACCGCAGTGCTCTTCAAGTGCAAGTCCTAGATGTTATAGCTTGAAGGTATTTGGGGTTCAGAGCAAAGATAAATGAACAAGATCTACAATTAGAAAAGAGTGACATCGTAGGGAGGGTCAGATCAGGTCACTCCCAGAGGATGTTGTTCCTGGAACCCATACAGTTATGGTTCGCAACCTTTACCAGCTCCCACAATGAAATACAACCACTCTTCTAATCCCTCTTGTTTTTGTGGTATTATTTTCTATTGCTCTGCACTAAGCAACTCTCAGCCCTTATCGCTGCTGCCCTGGGCCCTTGTGCTTTCCTGTCACCTCTCCCTGTGCACACTGATTTTTTTCAGCTTTGCCTAGGTGGGAATTTTGGAAGGTGTGATGAGTTCCATAGCCTGATCTAATCACCCCCTCCCGAAAACGAATCAAAAAGATGGAAAAAAAGTTTCTGTTTTTTTTTTTTAAAAAAGACCATCTCAGTGTAGCCTGAGCAGAACAGCTTTAGTTAAACATGCTGCAGCTCAGGAAGAGATGGAAAGAGATGGGGGCATTTGCTAACTTTCACTCGACAGCGGAGCAGAGCAGCTTTCAATGTGCCATATTGACTTACCGCTGCTGGAGGCACAATAAAGGCAGGCCTGGGAGTCAATGCGAGCTCCTGCGGCTCTGTGTAAACTCCGCTTAAAATGTATTTCAAGGAACTTGATCTATTGACATGGCAACTGTGAAAACTTGAGGCCATTTGAAATTTAAATAGCATTTCCACCCCTCTCTAAATGCCAGCCGCAGGGTGGGCCCCACAGCCCTTGTGTGGAAAATGCTTTCACTGGAAGACATCTCCCCCAACAGAATGCCTCTAGACACAACCGCTCTCCTCAAAAGCGGCCAGCACAACTGATCGGGACCTCTTTTTGATGCAAATTCATATTATTCTGTTGGGGAACAGCAGGTGTTCAGCCATGTTTCCCTTTGGAAAAATTAGAACCTTGCTTTCTCCGCCCTCCTCCTCCTCACACTTGGCTCCTGGTTGGACCCGGCCACTCTCACAGGACCCAAGCTTGGGTGGCTTCTGGACCTGGGCTGACCTAGGTGGAAATACGGCTTTTAGAGCAGACAACAAAAGCTCCATGGTGAACGTCCACAGCAGATAGCACCAGTACAAACGCTGAGATCCTGCACGATGTGATTTTGGAGGGTTGCAGTATGAAGGAGTGTTGTTGAACTAATTTGGTTTGATTCATGGAGTTGGGCAACGGTAGGCTCTACCAGCTTGGCCCTTGCCTGCATCGGTGCTAAGTAATCTGCTCCAGCTTTAGGAAGGCCCTTCAAGAACATAAAATGAGCTGTTGTTCAGTACCACAAGGTCATCGTTGGTCTACGTGAAGGCCAGATGAAAGCTCCAGGAGGTGGCCAATGGCTGGTGCTGTTGGGGAATCACACATGGCACCCAATGGGAAGGGCTGTGTTAAGGTTGTGTCCAAAGAATCACAGAATGGCCTGGGTTGAAAGGGAGCATAATGATCATCTAGTTCCAGTCCCCCTGCTGTGTGCAGGATCACCAACCAGCAGCCCAGGCTGCCCAGAGCCACATCCAGCCTGGCCTTGAATGCCTCCAGGGATGGGGCATCCACAGCCTCCTTGGGCAACCTGTTCCAGTGCATCACCACCCTCTGTGTGAAAATCTTCCTCCTAATATCTAACCTAAACCTCTCCTTTCTCAGTTTAAAACCATTCCTCCTTGTCCTACCAAAAAGGTATAGACAGGATCTAGCCCTCCCCATGGTGGGAATCATTAAAGCATGCAAGAGAAGGTTCTTGCCCTCCCTACTGCTTTTTGCACTGCCAACCTGTAATTCGCAATTTCATTTGAGAAAAATAACAGAAAAGGACAGCACTATAGGCACCATCTAAAATTCACGGGGCTCAGCCAGTCAGTGCCCCCAGCCTCACGTTGGAACAACTTCTCCACAATTCCCCATATGATCTATTTCAGCAAACCCAAAAGGCTTTTCTCTTAGCATGCATGAATACCAGCTCTCTTGGGGAACAGGAGAGTCTTAAAGAACAATTTGGAGGAAG
Source organism: Tympanuchus pallidicinctus (assembly GCF_026119805.1). Classification (NCBI taxonomy): domain Eukaryota; kingdom Metazoa; phylum Chordata; class Aves; order Galliformes; family Phasianidae; genus Tympanuchus; species Tympanuchus pallidicinctus. The sequence goes on from NW_026294747.1 coordinate 64,804,045, forward strand.
AGAAAGCAGTTTCACAGATTCATTTAAGAAGCACATTGAGAGGGCAGCCTAGAAGGTGAACAGAAGAGCCAGACAAAGAGATGGTGAAGGCCAGCATCACACAAGCAATGAAGCAAAGCACCCTGTGACCTCAGCAGCCGGGCATGGAGCCACAGAAAATCTTTAATGACAAGGAAAAGGAGATTAAAGAAAGATGGTGTAGTGTTAGGGGTGGAGGAAACAGGGGCTGCAGCAGGGATGCAAAAGGCTGCAGAGAGGCCAAAGGGGTAAATGCCAAGAGCTGCAACATAGGGAGGCATGCAGCATCACTGCAATTTGCCTTTATAAAAAAAAGCAGCGATAAAATAAAATAATAAAAAAGGCTGTGAATCTATGTTTGATGTGCCTTTCACTCAAGCCTCAACTGAAAGCTGCTATTTGCTGTTGAAAGCACGTATTAGAAAGCCAACAGTACCAACATTTCATCCCAACACATTTAAAACATTTTGAAGCTGTCGTTACAGTCCTCTTCACTAATAAAAAGGCGAGAGGGAAGAGTGATAGGCTGAAGCAGTTTTATTTCAGCTCTTCAGAGTCAAAACAAACATCATGAAACCTGGGGGAACATTAGTCAAATTTAAGCCTTTGATTACTAATTTGAGACCCAGTTATTTAAACCTACTTTAAGAAAGGCATCTGAAGTTATAAAATCACAAGATATTTCCAGTGATTTTGCTAGTTTTTATTGCCAATAATGATTACTGTCTTCATTATAGGCTCCAGTTAGGACTCTATTATACTGGACTCTTTATAAAATACAATCTGTAGCATTAAAAGTCTACCTGCTGCATTACAGGAGCTGATTGACACAAAGAGGAATAGTTAATAAAGAACTGAAAGAAGGTTTGAAAGTCTTCTATTTTCTTTTAAAGAAAATGTTAATCAAACAGGCCATTACTCAGTGGCTATATCTGCAATGCTAAAAAATACACACGTAGGCTGAGTGTGCCACATTAAACTAGATTTTCTCTCTTTTCTCATCTACAGAAAGCTCAGCAGGTCTGTGTGGAGCAGTTTGTTGTAGGTATGCAACCAGAGCTCATAGAAGCAGTCCTAGCAGTTTAGCAGAGATTAATTTTGTAGATGGACACAGTCATAAAGCAAAGATGGGCAATATGCTAATGCAAACCAACTTGTTTAAAACTACTTTCAAGCAAGCCCCTCAGTATCAAGCTTTTAGCTCCATGGGATCAATGCTCAAATCCTTCCACAGCTTCACTTGGTACTGCATGCTCTCACTGCAGCAAGCAGAAGGCACTCTGAAACAGCAGGGCACTTCTTAAGTGAGGAAAAAAGGCAGAAAACCACTAAAAATGCTGCCTGAGAAAATGCAAAGGGTTTTGCTGATGATATTCTTCAATGGGTGCACAGTGGGTGGGTCCCCCACCTGCTCTGCCAGGATTGCTATGAGCACCGTATGTGGAAAGGATACAGAAAGAGACTCAGGTTGCTGGGAAGAAATACAGGACGTAAATGTGGTACTAAAACTGGAAGTTTTGCAATAAAAGATGGACAAGAAATACTTGTGGACCCCAACCATTTTGTATACCTGCCCAAATATCCTCTGTTAATCTAAAACTTTGAAAGAGACGCCGAATCAAGGTCGATGTCGAAGCACAATGCTTGGCATTTGTTTTCCGAAAATTAGTTATTGGTAGCACCTAAAATGCACTGTGCCACTCCCAGCTAATAACTCTAACAAGAATTACAATCACGGAATTCACTTTTAGCTGCTCAGATCAAGTACAACAAGCATGTGTTTGTCAGCCACACCACGGCTCGAGCTTGCAGCATTCCTGACATCCGATTATGTTTCATTCTGCCTTTGGCAGAAGTTTGGAGTTTCCTTCTTGAAGTTGTATAATAGATACTTTTGATTCGTAATTGAATGAAAGATTATAATCAACCTTGGGATGTTCGCTTGCTGATGGAATAAAGCCCCTAAGTCCACTATAAATATTTATAATTTTTTCCACATTTGTTAGTATAATTAAAGGGAAGGAAATTCAATGCAACAGTTGGGGGAGGGAGGGAAGTAAAACCTGTTATTTACAGTGTCCTTTAAAATTAAATGTATAGGCATTAATTGCTTCTCATACACACTGTTATTTAACCAGCAACACACAGAAAACCGAGCCAAGGAGAAGAGCCTACAGCTTACAAACACCCTTCAATAATGCGTTGTGACCGGTCATTCAGACAAGAAAAGGCACAGAGCATCGTGTTCATTTCCACCAGCAGACACTACAGGATGCTACTGCAGCAGCTCAGTATTATTTTACAGCATCGTGTGAATGACTGTGCAGCATTAGCTTCTACCAGCCCCATTTAGGAACATTTTATACTGCTCCAAGGCAAATGCAATTGGCCCTGTTATCACTACATATAAATCACCCATGAGTCCCCGGCAAGAGCACATAGCGGGGACGGAAATGCTGGCTCCAACCTTGCTGCTCCTCTTGGAGAACTAACCCGGTAACTAACTTCACAGAGGCAGACAACAGCCTTGCCCCCTGCTGAGAAATTCCCAGTTTACGCTGCAGTTTCAGGAGAGGAACACTCATTTTCAAAAAGACTGAATATTTTGGCTTAAGGCTTTTAATGTTCATCTCCAAAAAGAAGAATGGGCATTGAAAGAATAAGGTGAAAGAGTTTCAAACTAAAAGAGGGGAGATTTAGATTGGATAAAAGGAAGAAGGTTTTTACAGTTAGGGCACTGAGGCACTGGAACAGGTTGTCCAGAGATGTGGTGGGTGCCCCATCCCTGGAGACTCAAGGTCAGGTTGGACAGGGCTATGAGCACCTGATGGAGCCGTAGGTGCCCCTGTTCACTGCAGGGGAGTTGGACCAAATGATCTTTAAGGGTTCCTTCCGACTCAAACAATCCTATGATTTTATTCCATTTCTGTCACCTATTCCTTCTTCCTTTAAATAATATATGCTTCTGTTAAAAAGGGCAGTGCTTTATTTTTAGACCATCCTATAAAGATATAAGAAGGCATCCACTGATACTGGTAAGCTTGGAGAGCCTGTAACAATGAGGTGCAAGCAGAAGCTGGTCCCAGCGTACCCAGAAAGATTTGCATGCTTAAAGAAAGTGCCGAAAACATGCCCAGCTTTCTTCGACTGCCTGAAATGTGCTGCCAGAAAAGCAAGAGAGGATGAAACAAAACAAAAACACTGAAGTGCTATTGCCTGGAAACCACTTTAATGAAAGTCGCTGCAGAATATGACAAGATACCTAACCTGTGCTGACAGAGGAAACAGGGAAATGAAATCCACACAGCCACTTTTACGTATCCTCCGCTATAAAAATAGCTGGATAATAACCATTTCACAGCTGAATATGTCTGAAGGATCTGACACCTCTCTGAGTGTAAAGACTGTTGTAGTGTGGGGAGAAGCCCTTCTAGAAACACCAGCTTTGAGGCAGGAAGATCCTTCTCCACTGCTGCTGTAAGGGACAAAGAACTTACTGGAATTTAGGGATGTCTCAGTCCCTTCTCAATAAAACACTCCTTCTTCCTATTTGCTCTGTTACAAGTAGGCTTCAAATTTTCTTTCTTTCTTTCCAGCACAGCAGTGTGGTACATTTCTAAAGGATGCTGATTTTTAGGAGGCACCACGCTTGCTGCCCAGCCTCCATCAACTCCTTGCCCTGGCAATGATCAGGAACCAACTACCATCTCTCTAATTTCTCTCAAATCCATTCCTCTGCAAAAAGGAGTTTCTCCTTTTGGCGCTGAAACTGAACTCCCGTCCAGGGATTTGATAAGCAGTGCTGAGTTAGGCTGATAAAACCCTGACTCCAGCCGCCAGCACAGGGCAGTCAGACGGCAGGATCACATCAAGAACAACAGACGTGGAAAAGGTCAGCCCTCCAACCTTTTCCCCATTAAGCCCTTCCTACAGCCCAGCATAGTTTGCTTGGTGGATATAGCAGCATTCCCAAAACCATGTCACTTAAAGCAGCAATTAAAGATAGGCTTTTAAGTCCATCACTGAACCTAAAACACTAAATGCCACATCAGATGTGGCAGCATATGCTGAGGGATATTTTGCTCAAATAAAACCAAACATGTTTTAAAACCGTCCCATTGGATAGTTGTGTCCACCTGGCACTTCAGTCCTCATCACTGCCTACCTGGAAGCAGTGTCCTGCTATGCAAAAGGTCCCTTGTTTGCTCCAGACACAAGCAGTGAGAAGCTAACCAGGACAACAGCATCTCTAGAAAGCCCAGTGACAAGTGGGCAAAATGAAAAAACAAGCATAGACCTGGAATGACTACTCTCCAGCCCAACATTTTAATTTAACCCTGCTGTACGGTGTGCCCAGGTGGCACAGGTGGCACTCCCACCTTTGTTCCCTTCAGAGTCATCCACTATTTTATGATGAAATCACAGTTCTGTGGTCTCACAGTTTATGGGAGAAGGCTGTCACTCTGCACTTGTTCAACCAGAACCACAGAATGGCCCAGGCAGGTGCTAGCACTTGAGCCTAGCAAAAGCCTATTGCTGAGCATCAGAACCCATCTACTGGAGGATTTTGCAGGTATCACTGCAGTGCAGTGCTTCTTCCAAGAGGCTACAACCATATGCTGTACTTTCAGTTAAAGAAAGAAGGCAATTTTTCCTCTTCTTTTTCTTTTTGGCAACACCCAGTACATGTGGAGTACACTCTGTGGTCAGCTCAAGCTGGAGTCCAGCTAAGCAGCCTAACTCAAATGCCACTGAACTGAACAGGGGTTGGACCAGATGAAACCAGAGGCCCTGATAACCACTTTGTGAAGCTCTGAAAAGCCATTTTGCAACCTAGAATACACCATGACAGCATTCTCCTCGTGGCCATGCACTGGCACAGGCTGCCGAAGGAGGTGGTGGAATCACTGCCCCTGAAGGCCTTCCAGAACTGAGGAGATGTGTCACGGAGGGACGTGGTCAGTAGGCATGGTGGGATGGGTTGGGGTTGGACTTGGTGAGCTTAGAGGCCTTTACCAACCTTAACGATTCTATGATTCACGCGCTGGATAGAAACCAAGGCACTTGGCTCCACATCACTGCAAGAAAACCAGAGCTGGGGGCACTAGGAGCAGAAACGCTCAGTGAGAGCATCTGCACTGCCACATGCACAACTGAAACATTAACCTGGATCAGGACCAACAAGAAGCCAGGCCACCCTGAGGCTGCTTGGCAGAGGGCACTGGTTGAAAGCCCCATTTGCTGCTCGGGGTGTGGCTTGTCCATGATTTTCCCCCAGCCAGAGATGGAGAAGCAACAGAACAGCTGCAGCAGAGAGGAGCTGGATACATTTTTTCTTCCCCTTTTGGTCCAGTTCCCTATCACAGTGTAAGTAATCTCTGCTCTCATCATTAAGAATGCTTGCAATGACTGCAGAACAGAAACCTGCTTTTCTCCATCAAGTCCCCCCTCCCCTGTCCTGGGCTAACATCTATTTTAAGCTTTCATTTCCTGACCGGAGTCTTCAGCTTTTGTGTTTTTTTAATTGAACCTCTCTGTACTACACACAAGCCTTCCACGTAATGAAGTAAACAGCACCACAATGCATTCCTCAACACTAGCTGAACTGCTAAATAGCTGCTTGTAGTTGGAGGCTGGAGCAGCTGGGTGTTGGATTACAAACGAAAAACAAATGCCAAGGCATGGCCATAGTATGTGCAATACATTGATGACCTACAGCACCAAGCTCTCCACGCTTAAATAACTCCTCTGAAAGCAGGCTGCCCATTCAGAATGTTTTACAGCTAAGAGAAGAGAGCTTGGTTTGTGCTTGCAAGGCACATTTTAAAAATGCACAGGAAAGTTGTTGCATGATTTTTGCACAAGCAGAAATTACACTGGAGGGGCAGGGGGGAAATTCATGCTGCCAGGGCAGAATTTCATGCTTATGAACTGCTTCCAAAGGGTTCCTCCCACTGGAGCCAGGCACAGTGCAGGCAGGGGGAGGATTCCCAAGGCCACTTGAGGCCCCCCCTAAATCCTCCTTTTCTAAGCCTACAGGACAGCAGTGCTTTTCTGGGTACACAAAGTACGCAACCAAGAGCTGCAATCAAAGGGTAAGCATGGCACTTTCAGCACTGCATCAGCATAACACAATCTGGAGCACACCTAGTAGAACCAGCTATGTAGTTCCATAGGTGCTTTCAGGTTTCAGACAAAGTATGCAGGGTCTCCGACCTTGCATGCAGTGGGAAGAAATAAGTGTTTTCTCTCAACCTATAACTGGAACTAAGTTACAGCAGCTAGCAAGTAAAATCTGCCCCGGACGTGTTTTTTTCTATAAGGTAACAACTGCACAATGGCCATAAACCATAGAAGGGAAGCTCTCATCCACAGTTATGTGAAGTCCCATGAGGCACCCAACTACATCCTCACGAACATCACCGGTGTCTCATCTTCAGGAACGTTTCTAGAAGGGGAGGATGTGGGAGCCTGTCTCATACAACATGTCTGTTCAGCTGCAGAGCCATGGTTCCCCACTTGCCTTCTCCAGAATCCCAGCATGGCCTAGCTTAAAGCTGTTGTCCAAAGCCACCTATTGCCTGACCAAAAGCAACATCTCAACAATTCATCTTGGTGCTGCAGTGTTAGCTGCAGGAGGTTACACTGCACAGTGACCTCTCTGCAACAAGAGATGAATGGCCAACACTCCCAAAGCATCACGCTTTCATTATCAAGTGTTGAAGGCAAAGGATGTCTTTGGCAGGCTGCAAGAAGCTGGAAGTAGCAGCTTCTCCTGGAGCATGATGAAGGTTTTACATAGCAAGAGAGACCAAGGATCCATCTGCTGTTCCCCACACATGGGGAGATCTCTGGGGAGAAGACATGCCTCCTCCCAGCTAGAGGACATAGTGGTTTAAACTTCAGGAATGAAACATTGGTCTTACTGGTAGAACCAGTATCTCATAACAGAGCTTAAGCCTTCCTTGCAGTAACACTGCCCCTGGCTCTGAGCAACTGCTGGCTTCAGATCGTGGAAGGTGTGACACAACTCGATCTTAATTCCTCTTTGCTTTCTTTTGGTTGTTGTTGGGGTGGTTTTTTTTGTTGTTCTTGTTTTTGTTGTTTCTTTTGGGGGAGGGCAGGATTTTGTTTTGTTTAGTTTTGTTTTCAATACTGGCTTCAGCGCAAAGCAGGAATGTCTCAATACGCAAAGACTAACTCAAGTTGTTCCTAGATAGCAACTTATTCCATATCTTGGCAGTGGGCAAGATGCAACCAGAAGTATCCTACCAGCTCTGTTCAACTCACTGTCACTTGGTTGCACAAAATTGCAGACAAATGAATACATCTCAGGCAGGATATATGACAACCTAATTTTTTAGTGGTTGGCAACGCTGTCCATGGCAGGAGGACTGTAACTGAATGATCACTGAGGTCCCTTCCAACCCAAGCTATTCTGCGATTCTATGACTGCAGACAAAAAGCTAGTGCAGCACAAAAACCTAATGCAGGAACAAAGGAAAAACAACACTCCCATCTGTGTTTGCCTTATTAGAAAATGTAGGGATTAAGAGGTGACCCAAACTTGAAAGAAGACCATTTAAGAAGGGAGTCAAAAAGGACACGAAATTTACAAATCAGAGTTTGGCTGAAAAACAACTCTAAAACCACCATCTGCTCTACACTTGGTCCTGACCCACACAGTCGATCCCCACGGCTTGGGCAGGGAAGGCTCCAAACAGTTCATCATCATCTGTGCATAATGATTAAAGAGTGCCCAAGATAAACTCTTGGAAAGGGAGAACATTTAAAGAAGCCATATAGGGCCCAGGAGCAGACTGAAACAGACATGGAGAAACCTGTAGAGGAGACAAAGACCTGCCAGACTGGATGAATATCAGCACAAGTCTACCTATCTCCAATGGAGACCTTCTTCTCCCCAATTCCATCCCCAACTGATTTAGCTCAGTTATTGTAAATTTGCCCCTTTTTCACTCTCGTGCTGGACCAGCCATTAAGCACAGCAGAATCAACTCTCAAAGCAGGGAGGACAATTGCAAGGAAAACTCCAAAAGTGCTTCCAAGCCAATCTACTGAATGGAGCTAGAGCAGCTCATTTGTTCTGTAATGACAGTTGGAGAGGTTGGTAACACTGCTTCTAAAAAGGAGGAGAAGTCTGGATGAATTTTAAGAATGCAGACATACACAGAATAAAAGCAACTTTAGTTCAGCTATGATTTCAAATTAGAGGGCATTCTAAGATACGACTCTTTCAGGATAACAGTAGCTTTCGCACATGGATTTTAACCCAATGCAACTCCATGTAGGAAGAAAAACTCAAAAAAGCCACACCAGCAGCACAGGTGAAGGGAAAAGGCAGCAGCCGCCCTCCCAAGCCAGTTTCTGAGGTGGGCAGGAGCAACTCTCATCCTGGTGCAAAGCCAATGGAAGTAGACATAGGTGAAACAGTGGAAATCTTTCCCATAGAGCAAAGATAGCCTCGTTTTACAAAGCTGTCACTCACCCTCAAGATTAAGATGCCGCAAGAAGAATGTGGCAACCCAGAACTAGTCCTTTCCATGCAGAACCGCCTCTGCAAAACATCAGGTAACATCAGGTCAGCCGCAAATGGGATTTCTCTTTCCCTGCTCTGACTGCGAGCCACTTACCCGGCTTACCTCAGAGGACACGCAGCACAGATCAACTGAGGTGAGGCCTGACAGGACAAAGCCTACACCATTCCCTTCCCAGGCAGCAGCTCTGTACATACACACCCTGACCTTTGCATTCTGCAAAAAGATGATTTTTTTACTTGAAAAGGAGGGAGGGAAAGTCGCAGGGTGCTCGGGAGGAAAGTAGCTGTTACTGGGTTTTGGAGCAACATCTCCGTTACAGAGACCTTCCCCACACCTGGTTTTTGTCTTTTCTTGGACGACTCGAAGGCAGGATTTCCAAAGTTTGCACTTCCAATGACAAATGAGGGAATTAGCTCATCAAACATTTTCAGGGTCAGCGTAAGTCCAACTTACAGTCCTGGCTTGAAGCCATCAGAACTCATGATGGTAGTGAGCCCCACGTCTTTACGGCTGCAGATGGAAATAGTAAAAATAATTAAGATAGCTGCTTCTCATGCTAAGATACCAACCGAGACATCTAAGCACCTTTAAAGATAACTTCCCCTCATGCTTTTCCGACCCAGGGATTCTCATACGGTGCTTGGGAATCCACCAGGCTGTCAGTACCCAAAGCTAGTGTAGGTTTCCCATTATGTGTCTGACTGAAGATATGAATTTATCCATGAAAACATCAAAGGAGGCATCAACGTCCTGGAACTTTTCTCCATTACAGTATAACAGCACCTAAATTCCTCCCAGCTTCGACCCTGTTGCATTAAATCTATCTCCTGCAGAGCCTGTACATTAAAATCACAAGAAGTTCTGTGATCCCTGGGTGCTCAGTGAAGGGCTATGATTCCACTGGCCTTCCTGCTTCTCCATACACCCAACAGTTGGCTTGCTTGTCCAACCAAAACGCAATGTGCTTTTAACAGATTTAACAGATGGGCAAACAAACTCGGAGGAGATGCAGCTATCAAAAGCGGTAAATTGCGTGATGATACCAAGATCCGGAGGCAGAATTGGTGCAGAAACAAAAAAGCAAGGGAAGTGGTGAAAGGAAACATCAACAGGCTGCCTTGTCTCTCTTCCTGCAAACCTTTCGACTACTCCACTCTTTCCTCTGCAAATCACGCCGATGTTTGGAATTCCTAATGGCCCCCTTCCTCTCTCCCCCTGCGAACCCACAAAGAGGGCAATTAAGCAAAATGAAAACAAAACAAGAACACTATTTATTTATTTATTTATTATTTAAGAACCTTTGTATGCTGCTAAACTGCAGTTTCACTATAAACATTCACTTGCTGCCACTCAGCCAACTTTGGCAACAGAAAGGAACTGCTCTTTTCCCTTTTCAGATTCCTATCTGGTAGAGAAATGCAAACAAGTCAGGCAAACATCTATTTCCAGGCTATGATTTTTTTTTTAAAGTATCATTTAAAAATAAAACCAAAAACATTACTTTCGTGACACTGCAACACTTTGAGCCCGCAAAGCCTCAGTAAATACCTATATATATTTTTTTTTTTTTTAAGATGAAACCTGCAAGAAAATACTTGAGACTTTTATAGAGCTTTGTAAACATAACACAAAAGTTCAAGTGAAAAAGACAGAGTGATTATTTCCCTTATATTCCAAAGATAGAACAGAAGAGAGGAAAAGAGATGCCTTAACGTTTCATTAAGAGGAGATTTCCTTGGGAGACCTCTCTGAGAAGCTCCCATTAACTCACTCCTCCAACTTCTCTGAAGCGACATCAACAACAATAATTTAATTTGCAGCCTGGATAAAAGGCACTTCCAAAGACATAAAGGTAAGAAAGAACGTTGGTAGGGCACTGCTAGCTTAATTCAGCACTGTTACCTTCTGCCTGCTTGTGGTTTAACTCCTGATAGCTCACCTTCCCCAAAAAAGCAAAGTGCTGTGGATAACCGTGTGCCAGAAGCCACTGGGGAAGAGCAGGGAACAACTAGTGTGTCTGTACGTGTGAGCAGGTCCTGCAATGTCTGTAAATTGCAGATGAAATGCATGGGATCACAGCAGGCAATGCCCAGACTGTGCAGAAATTTGTCAAGGTGGCTGGGGGAGCTGCCTCAGGGACACAGATGCTCCAGCCCCATAAAGGTCCTTTCCAGGGCACTTTGAACATTAGGAGCAGCAAAACAAATATGCACAAAGAATTGCAAGCATCCACCTCCAAACAGCCATTCAGGAGCAAGATAAATAAAAGGCCTTTAGCATGCATATTCTTAGGGACTCCCGACTAACAGTAAGACATTTGTCATTCAGATTCTGAGGAGCAGGCTCAGAGAAGACCTTCCCTCCATGGAGACAAGGAAGGAGAGGCTCCCCTGTTTGAGAAGTTCCTCCATTTCCAGTTGGGCTCCTCAAGCCCTGAGGAGCAACACATATGCGTGCATGGTGGGAAGGGTGAAGGAGCTGAGTTCACTGGAGAAGCAGAGGGACAGATACAACCACCACTGCACAACAACTTGACTCTTGCAAAGGAGAAGCTGTGAGAGGGTCCCCACCTGCGGCACCCATCACCTCCCCTAGCAGGCAGGAGGACAGGTCCATTGTCAAAGGCCCTGGAGCAACAGTTGTTACAGCTGTCATTTCTACTGGACTGACTTCAGGCTATCCTACACTGCAAAATGGAGATAAACATCTGCGGAGATATGTAATCTGTAAAGGAGCCTGGATCTCCCAGCTCTGCTTCTGCTGACAAGCTCAGCAGCGCTGCCCATAAAAACAGCCTGACACGTTGCCGACACACACACAAATAAAAAACCTACCAGGCTCACCTGCTTTTGTTCTGACAAGTGAGAAAATGTTTACTGAAGTCAGAACAGAAAATTTCTTCCAAAGACAGAGGAAGGTGGAGAGAAGGAATCCAAAGAGAAGTAATAAGAAAAAAAAACCACCAAAAAACAAGTTGTATGAGAAATGTTAAAAGAAAAAGGTTAATTAAGTTAAAAATAAACACAACCCAAGCCCATTTCACTTGTTAGTGGCTGCAATTCCCATTAGGAAAAACCTGCTGCAAAGTTCCCCATAAGCAGTGCTCAAACTGGACACACGGAGGTGACCAACACGAGGTACAGAGTCCCATGTTGTGCAAGGAGGTGCCTGATCCTACAGAAGACCTACGAACTCCACCCAACATTGCCCAACTTGCAGGTATTTTTCTGGCAGAAAACAGGGATGATGACTGGCAATATCTCATTGGCTCAGGGACATCAACTATGTTCCTTCATGCAAACCATGCCCTTCATGGAGAGCCCCAAAGGGACCAAAGCTGTTCATGTTCACCCATCCTTCAAGCAGCATATTAACCCACAGCAATAAAAAGCTGCTAGCAACTGGGCTTTATTCCCCAAAAAAGGCAAAACCAAACAAAATTTGTTTGAAGAAAGCATGAAAGGACAAGCTTGATGTATTGCTGTGTCCAGCTGACAGCAGCCAGCCTGTCCCTTAAGACAGAATCATAGAATTGCTCAGGTTGGAAAAGACCTTAAAGATCATCAAATCCAACCACAACCTAGCTATACCACCCTAACTCTAAAAACCCTTTGCTAAATCATGTCCCTGAGCACCACATCCAAACAGTTTTTAAACACATCCAGGGATTGTGACTCAACCTTCAGATGTGGTGGCACCAGCTCCTGCCCTCCTCTTCCTTCACAGGGAGTTTTGTCTGCTACAAACCCATCTCTCAGGGATATTTAGAAAAGATGTAAAATGTTTCCTTCCATCTCAAGAACAATTCTTGCCAGCCCCCAAGCAACAGGAAAAGATGAAAAGCACAAAAATGCCACCAGTGCACATTCTCACACCTGAAACCCTGAAAGCAAACAAACACAGGCCACGTATTTGGCTGCAGTTGCCAATCTCTAAAGCCATGTCGGCACGTTTTAGCAAGAGGGAGGGAGAGAGCAAGACAATAAACTCATCGTTTTTAACACTGACAATAATCTTCTGCTCAGACCCGTACGTCCAACTCAGCAGTGGGATGGGAAGGAGCAGCAGTATTTCATGCTCCCAGACCCACGGTCTCAATCTATAATCAGCTCGCCAGTACCACCACATACTTCAGAAGAAGACCCAAGGAGATTTATAGGAGGCTGCTCCTGGATTACAAGTCCCCAAGGAAATTTTCCTCCCAACACCCATGTGTCAGAGGTAGATTTATGCCCAACATATAATAGACTCTATTCCTCAGAGACAACTCCTTGTCTTCAACCCTGCTACCATCCCTGAAACTGGAGGTTCCGTTTGTCTTAACAGTTGTAGAGTTTATAAATACTGAAAGCAGCACTCAATTTAGGCCAAAGAAAGTTAAACTAGCTCAGACCAATAGGACACCAAGTGGTAAAGGACAGTAACGAGACGACGACACGTTCATAACCTAAAGCTTTCATTAAAAACATGCAGCCTGAGAAAGCTCTCCTGTTCTGAGCGAAAGACTTTTGCTTCTGAATACAGGAAGAGCAAATTTTTGTATGAACCAGCAAAGCCTGGGGAGAGCTCCTGTGGAGCAGCACAAGGATCTGCTCCACAAAGTGGGGAAGCACCCAGGCAGAGGGCTGGAAATGAGGCACGACACAAAATATTGCAACCACCACTCAACACTTTGGGATGCACCCACATGGCAAGGAGCCGCTAAGGGTGGTATGAGCATGAGATCAAGAGCCCTCAGAAAGCCAGTTTGGGAAAAAGGAGGATTCCTGAAAAGGAGATGCTGATGCCACACACACCTGGGCAACCTTTCTTTATTCGCAAGGACAACACAGTCTCTTCTCCAGGTGATGGTATTTTTACCTTTAAAAAAACTAGATGATCTTAAAAGGTCCCTTCCAACCCAAATCATTCCATGATCCTATGAAACACTGACTGAAGCAATGGCACACAAACTAACGTGCTGCAAAACCAGGAGCTTGCCACCGAACCTGAGCTGCAAGTGAAGCTACCTACATGGAGAATTATTAAAACAATAACACGTGTGGGCATTTACCTCCCAAATGCTTTTCCTGTCCTAACATACAGTGGGAACATTGAGATGATCTAGAGGGAACAAATCCCTGCTTTAGGCCATCAGACCATAGACTTCAGCTCACCCACACACCATCAGGTGGGCATCACTCCCACAGAGCACACCTCTGCTGCGATCCCATCCACGCAGGCAGAAAACAGCACATCCCACATTCCCCACTGATGTGGTACTATGGGATCACTGTCCTCAAGTTGTCTGACAGCTAAATTGGCACACGCTGCAGAAGAGCAGTTCATTTCAGGGATGATCCAACAGTGCTGGTTCTGCTTCTGCAAGTTTCTAACCCCACACGAATATCTCAAGGACGTTTACTTCCACAGCATCACACACCCAAATAGAGGGGAAAAGGAACCAAGACCTAGCCTCCAGAACTCTGCAAATGAAGCTCTGCCAAACCACGAGTTTAACTTTTATAGCTGTGCAAAATCAGATCAAACTGTCCATTAAGTGAGGAAGATCAATTTATCTATCCAACTAGAAAAATATCTGCTGGTTAAAGAAACAGCACCAAACTAAAAGCTTTTAAGCTCTGGCTATGTTTTACAATGCAGTTCAGAGCCACAACATGTCCAGGGGGGTGCCAACATGTGCACTAATGAAAACAAGATCCAGAATACAAGAAAGGGACAAAAGCATACAAGCCCCTTTCCCTCACAGTTTTGCCCTATGACTACGTGCCACCACAACACAGTTCCATTTGGTTTTGGTTGTTTTTGTTTTTTTCCCCTCCCAAATCAAACCCTTTGTGTTTTTTTTGTTTTGTTTTTTTTTACATTTTTTACATTACATTTTAGTTCCATTAAGTTTTGCATATTTGTGGGGGTTTTTTGTTTTGTTTTTTTTTCCCCCTCAACAGCGCAACCAGAACAGCCTCCACTGAGGTCCTTTCAGCAGAAGAGGTGACTGAATCCACTCTTTACAAGGATAGATAGAAGCAGGACAAGGGGAAGTGGTTTTAAGTTGAGGGAGGGAAGATTTAGGTTGGATATCAGGAGGAAGTTCTTTACTATGAGAGTGGTGAGGTGCTGGAACAGGCTGTCAGGGAGGCTGCGGATGCCCCATCCCTGGATATGTTCCAGGCCAGGTTGGATGGGGCCCTGGGCAGCCTGGTCTAGCATTAGATACAGAGGTTGGTGGCCCTGCATGTGGCAGGGGGGTGGGAGCTTGATGATCCCTGAGGTCCCTTTCAATCCAAGTCATTCTATTATTCTGAATGCCCCAGCTCTAAAAACCACAGGCACGAATGGGAACGTTCTCCACAAAGAGCATCGCAAACGGGAGGCATCGGCAACCAATCCCATCTTCAGACCTTCCCCTCTGCAGAATTCATGGATGAGAAGAATGGAAAGCTCTGACAGAAATTCACGTACAGTCATACGTTTAAGAAAGCTAGGCACAAAGATTGATTAGAGTCTTCCGCTGCTTTAATAGAAGCCTAATGATGTCCAAATTACAGCGGAGCTCAACTGTGTAACCAAGGAGCCAAGATTTCATCCCTGATAAGGACATGGATTTCTATCTCGCAGGAGAAGCCTGCAGTTCACTAACAAAGATGACCTTTTATATTATACCCTTCAAGGCCACAATTAGCCAGAGAAATACTGTACTAACTTGGCAACATGAGTTTTTGTACACTGTGCTAATTTTTAGCAGAATCTTGCCAAGACCATTACCATTTCCTAACAAGGAAAAAAAAAAAACAACCTCCAAATACAAAACCCACTGCTCTCCAGACCCAAATTACTTTCCACAACTCAATGCAGTTTTAATTAAGATGATTCAATTACAGCAAAAATGATTAAGATGATATCCCACAGCAAACCACTAAAGGTATAACACCTTAATCCAGAGGAAACTGCCATACACATATCCACAATAAAGTATTCATGAAAAGCTCGAATTTTACACATGAACCAATTTTACATCACTCAAACAATACCTTGGGAGATATTTGTCAAGAGGAAAAAAACAGTGACATCCATCAACAGAGCACGGTTTTTCTTAGACTACACAGAAAGAAATCTACACAGAAAAATTGAAAAGGCTACAATTACTTTGACAATGTTTCTACAGCTCAAAGGAATTTGGGGGTTGAAATAAATGGTTTCCTTCTCCTTCCGAGGGCTCCCAAAATCAATTTTATATATAATTCTTTTTTTTTTTTTTTCCCCTTTTTTATTTTAAGCAGAAGTCAGATCAGAAATACATGTGAAATCAGGTCGCTGCAATAATCACATACATGGTACATTTCCACTCTTGCCTATTAACGATGAGGTTTAAATGAATGAGGAAAATCTCAGATCCATATTTCACCAATGGAAATTATTAATATAAACATAGCGCCGTTCAGCTTTAAACCTCGCAGTCCTACTGGGCCTCTTCTCCTTCAGAGAAGGGTAAGAGGCACAGAATTACCAGGCAGGGCTCATGAGGCAGCTGTGCTGAGGGACATACCCATTGGGTGGGCAGTACTGGTGGATGGTTGGACTAGGTTATCTTAGAGGTCTCTTCCAACCTTAATTGTTCTGCCCCGTCCTAGATGTGGGAAGCAGTCCTCTATATTCACCTATGGGATTTCTTGGAGAGGCTGCTGGCTTACTCACACTAGCTGGTAGCTCTCTAGCAATGAGAGGATAACATTAAAAAAAAAAAAACCGTAAAAAATAAAGGGGAAAGAACAAAAGCAATCTGCACAAAATGCTGAACACTAAATATGCAGACTAGGAAGGCACTAAGAGCCCAAAGTTACACAGGGGCTTGAGAGCTTAGAACACAAAAATCTCAAGTGTTCTTTAAGGACAAGTGCATTAGCAACACTTGGAGATGATGATGATTATTTTTTTTTTTTTAAAGATAACTCTGGCTGCCCAGTTAAGTGCTGGCTTCCTCCCAGTAGTAATTAGCCAGAGCCAGTCCAGGTGAGAGGTTAACTTTGTATTTTTCTTTAATAGATGGAGAGAAGTCTAAATGGAGAAAGATAAAATTCCACCATAATCCTCCACCACGGCTGCTATGAAATAACTCTTTTGTTTAATTATTATGAGCTGGATGGGCAAACATTGGATCCCGATGGACAGAGAACAGCTGTTACTATAACAGAAAGACATTCATCTTCCCATCCCAGGACCCTGAAACTTGACCAACAATGCCTGTAAAACGACTCTCGCCTCCCTCCCAGTTTTCAACCGCCTTTCAGATCCAGGCCTATTTTTAGCTGACTTTATCTCATCACACCACACTTCAAAGTTTTGCACGTTGGCTCTTTCGAAATCATTTCCATGCGCAAAAAGGGTCAGGCAATAACCAGCCCATTCTCCTGAGAGTTTCTTCTTTCATCAGCATCCATGTTGGAGGAGCCTACACGTGGCGAGATGTAGCCTACAGCCAGATGGCAAGATGTACTGGCATCCAGCTTACCTACCAGGGTAGGAGTGATCTCATTTAGCTCCAGGGTTTATGGTTACCTTTGAAGGCCTTCTTGTAGCTGTTACTTACAGAATAAATAATCAATCCATACAGGATTGCCTGGGAAAGGAAACTATTGCCAATCGAAAAAGGTTTCTCATGTTTGCTTCGAGCAGCACTACATCTGTCTCATTAGACAACAGCAGAAGCTATCTATGGAAAATTATCTACTGCCATAAAAGTTATCTATGAAGGAATTTCCAAACTATTTCAGGTACAGTGCAAATGTTAAAAGGCCCCAGAGGAAGGGACACATGGGAATAAACTCCCCACTGATGCTACAGGGCACAGTGCCAGGCAGCCAATGGTGCAGTTGGTGGAAGCATTTATTTCTATTGTAATTCTTTTTTGACACCTATCAGCTCCCCACAAAAGCAGATGGATCTTTGTACCACCTGCTTTGGCCAGGAGGGGAACCGAACTGCACGGCAACAGCAAGTGCATCCATCAGACCTGTGCTTTTCTTATGGCCTAGGTTGGAGGAGACCGTAAAGATCGAGTTCCAACCTTCCTGCCATGGGCAATGTTGTTATCTAGATCTCGCTGCCCAAGATCCCATCTAACCTGAGCATTTTTATTACCAATGGGACAAAGCTTGGCAATTGAGACTGAATTTCAAGATGCTGAAAGGTGATTAAATCTACGTGAGAATTCTGTGACAGAGCTAAGCATGCTGAACCTTTCCTTTCTGCAGCTTTGTGCTTGCACTTGAAAAAGGTGCACCAGAAGCCTAAAGAAGGGATTCACAAATATCATCACAGCAAGGCAATAGAACAGCAGCAAGATCACAGAATCATTAAGGTTGGAAAGATCACCAAGCCCAACTGTCCACCCAACCCACCATGCCCACTGACCATGTCCCTCAGTGCCACATCCGCATGGTTCCCAAACACCTCCAGGAACAGGAACTCCACCACCTCCCTGGGCAGCCTGTGCCACTGCATCACCACTCTTTCTCAGAATACGTTTTTCCTAATATCCAACCTGAACTTCCCCCAACACAAATTAAGGCCATCACCTCTCATCCTACCACTGTTACCTGAGAGAAGAAGCCAACTCCCACCTTGCCACAACTTCCTTTCAGGAAAGAGCGATGAGGTCTTCCCTGAGCCTCCTCTTCTCCAGACTGAACAACCCCAGCTCCCTCAGCTGCGTCCATCACACTTGTGCTCCAGACCCTTCACAGTTCCATTGCCCTTCTCTGGACACGCTCCAGGGCCTCAATGTCTTCTTGTACTGAGGCATCCGACACAGAACACTGCACTTGATATGCAGCCTCACCAGTGCCAGTACTAGAGACAATCACCTCCTGCTGGCTGCACTCTCTCTGATACAAACCAGGATGCTCCTGGCCTTCTTGGCCAACTAGGCACACTGTTGGCTCATGTTCAACCAACACCCCAGATCCATCCTCACCCAAAGGCACATGCAGCAGAGCAGTCCAGCCAGAGATGCTCCAATACAACCACATCCCACAGAGCTTCATCCCCAGCTATCAGTTGCACCTTCTGCTCTCCTCTTTGTTAAGCTGTACACATAGAAATTCCACACCAGGCCATTCCTTAAAGCCTCCATCTCTGTACTGATAACTGTTGCCACTGCTTCAAGCTCACCTTGTCAGCTGTCCCAACACACTGGTACCAGTCTCCTCACAACTTCACTGGAGGGATAATCAGCTTTCTGCCTCAACATCAATTTTGTAAAGCTCAAACTCCCTGGGTTAAAAAAAGAAAAAAAAAATAGCAATGGCAAATAGAACCACTGGAGAGCAGGACAGTTTGTGTGGCTCAGCAGAACTGCAGAGAGCAGGAGCCCGCAGGAGTGACCTGCAAATTGCAAAACACCAGCAGAGCACTAACTGGGCTCAAAAAGCATGAAATGCCCTCATTCTATGCAACGCTTTTTAAAAAGGAGATGGAGCTTGATTGAACATATCCTCGCTTCTGACCCACGTCCGCGTTCCCAGGAATTTAAACTTGTCTGCAGAGGTAAATGAGATACATGCAAGCTATTCCTAAACGCCAAACTGAAAAAAGTTTCACACATTATACAGTGCATTTTAAATAGATAATGCTAGAGGGAGGAAGGGTGAGCAGCCCAGATTGACCATTTGATAAATCAGGAACAACTGGAGCTAACTTTATCCCTCTCATCCACTCAAGAGGCTTATAATCTCACACCTTGGAACAATAAATTAGGAGTAAGCATTGCATTAGCACTGCAGGCTCCACATATAAAAGCTCAGAAGCAGGTTATATGATGGGAAAAGCTTTAAATTTTAAAAAAAAAGTCAAGACAGTCACAACTCCTAGGATGTTACTGTGCAGTGACAGCTATGTGCATTTGTTACAATGAGAGATTTTGCTGCTGTGGTGGTGGATAACTCAGCACAGCCCTGGGATGTCGGATTGCTCTGACAAGTGCTACAGACACACTCTTCTCTCCCAATTTTGTTACCTTCTCTACAAGACAACAGCAATACATTCTACTTGCAGCTTTACTGGAGGAGGATTCATTCACTGCCTCTGTTGCTGTGAGTCCCTTCTTCCATTATAACACAAGGGAAAGAATCAGACGTGAGGAGCAGAGTTCAAAATATAAGCCTTGATTTGAGCAAGCATCCATTTAGATAAGAGATTAACATAGCTCAGACTGCAAAGTACTGCATCTTTTCATGAAGGCAGTTTGTTATTTTTAAATAAAGAGGACCACGTATATGAATGTGGTGGTACAAGGTCCCTGCCTCACTGGGTATCAAAACAACAAATGCATGACTATTTGGTAAACTCCAGATGTGTCATAAACTGAGATACAGCAACATGATACAAACAACCATAGATTCAATTTCTAGCAGCTCCTGCACCAACAGTGCAGTCCCCTCTGCCTCATTCCTGGAGGCAGTTGCCCCATCCCTGGAGGTGCTTAAGGCCAGGCTGGATGGGGCTCTTGGCAGCCTGACTTGGTGGGGGGCATCTCTGCCCATGACAGGGGGTTGGAACTGGATGGGTTTTGAGGTTCCATCCAACCCAAACCATTCTATGATTCTATGGCTCTGCTCCCTAAACCCATCAGTGAGTCAAAATCAAAGCTTTGGGTCGAGCCTCTGCACCCCATCCAAGAAACCTCCCACTCCCAGAGCCTTCCCCTCTCCCTCCCAGTAGAAACTCAACCTGCCCAAAACATCACCATGCTGGGAATTATTCATAAGCACACACAGCTCACACACACTCACATGCTCACCCTTTCATGGAACCATAGCATGGCTTGGGTTGGAAGGGACCTTGAAGATCACTTAGCTCCAACCCTCTGCCACGGGCAGGGTTGCCACCCATCAGATCAGACTGCCCAGCAACCTCTCCCTGTGCTTCTGCCTCTTCCTCAACTCAGTGTTTTGGGGGCAAGGACCCACTCTCTACACAAGCATCACTTCCTGAAAGAGGAGCTGTATCTCTCCAGAGCACCTAGGCATCAGGAACGTGTATTTTTCTTTAAGTACCATGATGGATGGATGCCACACACAGTAACATAATCAGAGCAGCAAGACTCGAATACTGGCGAAATAAGAGGCACTTGTGTGCTGGAGGGAAGTATATTATTATTTTACAGTGTACACGGACAATTGGTGCTCTTAACTTTTACTTTGAATTGAAACCGTGCTGTACTGAAGGAGGATGATGGCAGAGAGAAAAGAACATGAAATTGGTAAAAAAAAAAAAAAAAAAAAGAAAAAAGACCAACACATATTCAAATCTAAGCATAAAACGTGCTGAGTCTGCAGAATGTGGGCAGTGCTTCATCTTTAATTTACTTCTCTGCCCCTTTGACTACAGCGGCTCCAAGAAGACTTACAAGGAAGATTTAGGAAAGCAGGGAAGCAAGTGATAGTGATTTTTTGTTTAATATACTTTAAAAGGAACGAATGACTAATGAGAACCAGAAGTATTTCAGAGCGAAGGAATAATAAAGATACTAGACATCAGCTGATCCTCAATGGTTAACGGATGGGAAAGGCAGGGGAAGGAAGAGCTTGCATTGGTGCAATCTGTGGCCAACACCTCTCTTAAACACATCCAATTGCACCAATGTGGAAAATCTCCACATGAAGGAGCGGGTGAAAAAGAGCTGAAGTGGGAGCAGGGCGCAGAATGCCAAGTGCTGCACTGAATTATTCAGATCCAGGCAGCGCCATTGGCCACACAAGGAAATCACACCCCCCTGCTAGCTTTAAAATCAAAGGCCAAGGAGGGATAAAAGGGAAAGACAACACCTCTTTAAAGCAGAGATTTTGCACTGCAGTTCCCACTTCTCAGAGTGCCCTGGGACAGCAAGTGCTGCAGGAACCTTTGTAGTGTGCTGCCTTCCTCCCAGCATCACTCCTCACCCCAAAAGCAAGGGAAAGCTCACCCAAAGCAGATCTGAGGCTGTAAGGCTATTATATGGAAATCGCACCTCAAAGGCTGAAGCCAAAGCCTCAGAAAGGCCTTCGTTTGGGTCTTGGTTACACCTAAATTCAATGGGTTGTCAACTCCTGGCTTCCACGCTTCCCAAATCACAGCACGTTACTCCAGCCCACGGGGAAGGGCTCCCTCCCAGCAGGGTGCTGCTCCCTGTAGAAGTATTTCCAGCAAACTGCTGTGCATCATAAATGCACACTATCGTTATGGTTGGAAATGACCTTTAAGATCACCTAGCCCAACTGTCCACTCACCAAAAATACTGTCCATTAGGCCGTGTCCCTCAGTGCCACATCTCCAATTTTCCTGACCACTTCTAAGAGATGGTGACTCCAGCATCTCCCTGACCAGTCTGTACCAGTGCATCACCACCCCTCCTGAGAATACATTTTTCCTAACATCCAATCTGAACCTCCCCTGACACAACTTCAGCCCATCACTGTTACCTGGGAGCAGAGACTGACCTCACCTCACCACAACCTCCCTTCAAAGAGCTGTAGAGAGCACTGAAGTCTCCCCTGAGCCTCCTTTATTCCAGACTGAACTACCCCATCTCTCTCAGCCACTCCCCATCAGACTTGTGCTCCAGACCCTACAGTTTATCAACTTCCGTAACTTTTACTGTGCAGTTATTATGCTGAGCTGAAAATAACGCCTCCGGGTACGTTGGGTAGGGAGGTATTGGATTCTGGCAGGCCTGAGAGAGGCAATGCTGCTGAAGCCCCATCTAAACATGATTCTATTCCAGTGTGGCTCCAGGTGAGGATTGCTATTAACAGGATATTTTATACGTACTTCTACAGCTACGCCCCAAAATGTGACAGCCAAAACACTTGTCACTCCAGCACTCAAAAGCACAGCAACTTTGACTTCTTCCTTTTATTTATTAATAGGTCTCATTTTCCTGATGTCCAGGCTTTCTATGAGCAACACCACACACACAGTGCACACAAGGCCACCTTCATGGAATCACAAAGGTTGGAAAAAGACCACTGGGATCACCCAGTCCAACCATCAACTTATCACCACTACGGCTGTGTAGCAATAGGACAGATCAATATGACAGGAAAAGGTGTTTCACCAGAGATGTAACGATGGAAGGATCAGCACAATAGGAAAGTGCTAGAAAAGACTGCTTACCCATATCAGAAGATTCCAGGTTCAAAGGGGAAAGCTCCACCAGGAAGGGATCTCCAGGAAGAGATCCTTCCCCAATGGCAGTCAGCCCTTAAATGGGGTCTAAGAGAGGTGTAGCCAGGCTCCATTCCTTCCTACACAGCTGAACTGCCTTCACTTGTGCCCCCAGGGCTGACCGGGTCCTTTCCCAGGTGCTCAATCAGTGGTTCAGGCCATGACTCAATAGTTCCCATTCAGCCTGCTGCCCCACGTCTCTCAGCACCACATCCACCTTTTCACCAGCTGTCCAACCTCAAACCTCCCTGCTATCCCTTAGGTCTCAATCAGGTAAAACAGGGACATTGGTTCCTTCTCACCCGCAACACTTCTGCAGGGGAACCAGCTCTCACCAGCTGCCACTCATCCACCCACAGAACGAATCACAGAATCACAGAATGGCCTGGGTTGCAAAGGACCACAATGTTCATCTATTTTCAACCCCCCTGCTGTGTGCAGGGTCGACAACCAGCAGACCAGGCTGCCCAGAGCCACATCCAGCCTGGCCTTGAATGCCTCCAAGGATGGGGCATCTACAACCTCTCTGGGCAACCTGTTCCATGGCACTGCATTGGTCCCTGTTGGCATGGGGTTTGGGGGGGAGGGGAAGATGGTAGGAAGAGAAAGGAAAAAATAAATACAAATTAGGAGAAAAAGAACAAAGAAGAAAAAACAAAAGTATTAAAAAAACAAAAAACAAACAAACAAAAAAAACCCCACAAGTCAGGCTGGTCTGTTTCTTTCTTTCTTCTCCACCATCTATTCAGAGGCAGCAGGGGAGGTCTACAACTGTTGCGTCACACCAAGCACAAAAAACCTGACAAGCATGTTTGAGCTGATGGAGAGCAGACTGGACAGGAGGTTGGTGACAGCTTTAACACAGGGAGCAGGAGCTCGCTGCTTTAATTGGCCAAGGATGGGCTGCCCAGAGCCACGAGAAATGGCAGAAATTTCAGTGCGTAAATACTTCAGCTCCCATTGAACTCTGCCTCTGCTCCACGGATCTGGAATCTGTGATCAGCGCTGAGGGCAGAGAGCAGAAGATGCTCTGAAATGGGGCGGGGGGGGGCTGCACTGTATGAATAACGCCCCTGAAAATAATGCCTGCTTGCATCTTTAACGCAGCATTTTCTTCTCCACGGAGCTGTGACAATGGTTATCTCTGTGGTATAATTATCCGGATTTGATGACAGATTAAAAAAAATATAGATCCCAACACCTGTTCAAGAGTTTTGTGTTTTTAAAGGCCATCGCCATTAACCTTGGGCCACGCACTTCATTGTGTTTAATTAGCAAGCTAATGAAGCCAGTTTTATTCCCTTTCTCAAGCACAAGAGGATAAGTACAAGACAGCGAAAGAGCAGGGCAGATCCATTTGCAGCACAGTTCATTGCTGCATGGCATTACTTAAACTTGCACCAAAATAAAAGTAATGTAATGGCTCGGAAAAGCGCCTTAGCAATGCATTCTGCAAGACAAATCCTTTTACACCTTCTGTATTTTCCACAGCTCCGAGATTCAAACACGATTTCTGAACATTTGGGCTGCAGAAAATTTGCAAACAAAAGGCTAAAAATGAACATAATGTTTTCCTCAATGAATCCTCAGTATTCCAAAAAATTAAGCATAACAGATTTTTTTTTTTCTACTTTTTTTTTTTTTTTTTTCTTTTAGATAAAAGAAAAGCGGGCTGCGCCGGCTTTGTCGCGGGCAGCCAAGGGAGCACCAACAATGGAGGTCAAAGCAAATTTCGAAAAGCCCACCACTTTTGCACAGCCCTATATATACACACACATAACACACAAAGCCTGGCTGTGCAACCCAGCAACGCGCCCAGACCTGGGGCATGGAGACTCGCTGCCTTTCTTATTTTGGGAAAGGGAAAACCGGACAACGAGGAGCGCATCGATAAATGCTCGTCGATATCACAAGAAATGCAGAAAGGGCTTGAAAAGAGAGGGAGGGGTTTAGGGAATTGCTCGAGCACTGATTGAGCGATGCTAGGGGACCCTTCCAAACAAACTGAATAGCGAGTGTTTTCAGGGCTTTCTTTATCATATTTTCGGGGGAGGGAGGGGGGAGGGAGGTGGTCAGTGTAGGTATGCCCCCATCAGATTATCCTTTTTATAACATGATCCATTTAAGAAGCTTTGGGGGTTAATTATTCTTTTTTTTTTTTCTTTTATTTTGCCATCAACCACTTTTCTCCTCCAACTCCGATCTCTGCACAGCCATAGGAGCGTGCTGAAAACCAACCCCAACCCAACCAACCAACCCAACCCACCCCAAACAACAACAAACCAGCACGAAAGCCATCCCTTCTATCGAACCACACCAGATAAAAGGATTCTGAGACCTACAGAAAGAAAACACATCGTCCATCCATCTCCTTGCTGCATGTAATAGAATTCTGCAGGCGGGAGAGCACCTTCCCAATACCTGCTACGTAAACACCCTCACCCCCATTCCCTGCACATGGAAACAAAGCTGTACACAAGTGTCCCAGCGATGCAATACAACCCCGAGCTGCCTTCGCTCCCCGCTAATAGATTAACGTGACCCTTCATTTTTTAACCCCCGTCCTTTCGCCTTTTCCACCCTCCTTCCAGGTTTCGGCACGCCTTAAGAAATAAAGCCATAACGATGCTGATAATGGCAATTAAGCGGCGTGGCACCGCTCGCCGTGCCACAATCAGGCGGTGGCAGCGCATATTTAATGGGCACTCGGAACAAAGGAAGCGGCAGCGGGAGCGCCCCGGGGCCGGCACCGCTCCCCCCGCGGGCAAAGCCGAACCGGGGGGCGTGGGGTGGGTGAGAGGCACAAGGAACCCCCACCCCCGCTTGCCTCCCTGCCCCCAAATCCTTCTTTGCTATAGGATGGAGGGGAACTCCCCGCTCCGCGATGGGCACGGCCACAGCATCGCTGCCTCCCACCCGCTCGGCTTCAACGTTGCCCCCCCCCCCCCCCCCTTATATACGCGTCCCCCATCCCCACGTATGTCACCACTCCCCCCCCCCTCCCCCCCGGGGCTGCAGGGAATGTAACAAGTTACTGCCCAGCACCCAGGTTAATGGAGGGGGCCTGAATGGGGATCAAGGTGGAGGTGGATGGGGGGGGGCACACAAAATAGCCGCTGCTCATGGAGAATATCCAGCAATCATAAACAATAAATAAAATGAGAGGGAAACGGGGATACGGGGTTTCAAGCGTGACGGTGCTTGCAGTCGTTACTGGGCTGTGGGGGGGGGCACACAGGGTGCTGCCCCCGCCCCAAAGGGCTGCGGGATAACCCCTCTCCCCCCCCCCAGCCCAACAGCGCTGCCCCCCGCTTCCCCTACGGCCGCTTCGAGAACTTCACCCCTTGCCCCCCCTCCCCCTCCGGCTGAACTTTGGGGGCAAAGCTGTTCGATTAAGGCGGAATTAATTCAATGAATTAAAATGAATGACAAAAATTTAACACCTTCTCCCCCCCCTCCCCCCCTTCCTGCAACAGAAACCCCTCCTGGATGGATGCTCTCCCCCCTCACCACCACACACACACACACACCCCCTTTCGCCCAACTTTCTCCCAGCACCGCCGAACAGCCCCATAGGGCTCGGTTGGTGCAAACAAGCAAAGCCCTGTAGGGCTAAGGGGAAGAGGGGAGAGTCCCCATCTGGCTTCCTTTTTTTTTTTTGGGGGGGGGGGGGGGAAAGGTTCTGCCCCCAGGGTTAAGCTCCCCGGTAAGAAAGGGGAACACACACACAAGCGCGCGCTGCCCCAACACCTGAGCGGAGCCACCCCCGGCTCCCCAACTTCTGTGTCTGTGTACCCCCTCTGTACCCCCCCCCCCAAACACACACATCCCTTCCAGCCCTCCCCCACGAGTCAATGCCCATTGCCGCAAAGTTTCCTCGATCTCTCGCCGTGTTTACATCGCCGCTAATTCCCACCGGCAGCGAAGGGAACAAAAAAAGCGGCGGCAGCACGGCAAGGCTCCGTCCTGCCAGTACAGAGCTTGGGAGAAATGGGGGGGGGGGGGGGGGGGAGAAGAGGCAAGAAAACAATTAAACATCTCACAGCTTGGAGGGGGGGAGGAGGGATGGGGTTCATCCGGCGGGTCTGGGGGCTCCGCTCCGCTTTTAAGGCTGCACAGAACCGCACCGGCCCATTCAATGGTGAGGTCGGGAAGCCGAGCGTAGAGGTAAACACGGCGGAACGCGCTTACCTGCGCCCAAAGTTGCACAGAGCACGGCCAAAGTCAGCCACGAAGCGCTCATATTCCTTCACACGGTGTGGTTTTGCGTTTTGGTTTTTGTTTGTTTGTTTGTTTGTTTCTCTCTCTCCTCGCGTGCCCCTGTTTCCCAAGGGGAAACGTAAAACGTATTCAAAATAAAGAGCTGGAAGCAGAGGGGAAAGGAGGAGGGAAGCGACGCGGTGCTCCTTCTCGAGGAAAAAAAAAAAAAATATATATATATATATACAAAGAAAAAAAAAATAAAGAAAAAAGAAAAATAAACGAGGAGGGAAAAAAAAATAATAATAAATCCTGAAAAATCGGATTTAATTCCTTCGCAGTTGCAAAATGTATCCAGTGGAGAGGAAGAGCCCGACCCGCTCCGCCCGGCCCCGCCGCTCGCTCCGCGCTTTCCAAGAGTTTCTTTCGCTGCGCTTTTGTGCTGGGAGCGCGGCGTGCACCGCACACCGCCTCCCCCCACTCCTCCTCCTCCTCCTCCTCCTCTCCTCCTCCTCCCAACCCAACCCAACCCCTCCGGCTCCCCCAGCAGTGAGGCCGAGCGCACACGCCCCCCTCCGCTCGGCTTTCCGCGCAATTCACGCGCAACGCTCCCCCACCCCTTTTTCTTTATTATTATTTTTTTTCCTCTCTATGTTTGTTGTTGGCTCCCTCCCCCCCCCCCCCCCCTTTTCTTTTTGTTTTTATTTTCGCTTTTTCCCAATACCCCCCTCCCCCCCCCCCATCCCTCCCTCGGAAGAGAAACTTTGCGAGGGGATCCGCGTCCAGGCAAGAGCCCGCGGAGGGGGCGCGGGGCGCGGCATCGCGAAGGAGGAGAGATTGGGATGGGGAGTTTCATAGGGGGGAAATTAAGAATAATAATAATAAACTGGGAAAAAAAAAATATCGGGTCCGGGGGGGAGGGGGGCGGAAAGAAAGGAGATTTTTTTTTTTTTTTTAATTATTAAAAAAAAAAAAAAAAAAACCTGAACCGAGTCCAAAATGGCTTCTAAAAAAAAAAAAAAAAGGAGAAGCCAAAGCGGAGCCAGCGAGGGGGAAACCCGGATGTTTGATACAAAGAGGGCTGGAGGGGGGCGGAGCGGCGCGGGGGCTCCGCGGTTCTGAGTGGGGCGCGGCGCTGCCCGTCAACACCGCGGAGCGCAGCGCACCGCCCGCGGCTCCTGCTGCCGCGCTGCGCCGGGAGGTGCGAAAGGAGCCCCTGCGCTGCCCTTGTTAGGGCAATCCCTGGGTTAGCGGGCTTCTCTCCATCGCCGTCGCTGCGGACGATGTGCTCCGTTCGCGATTTATTGCAATTATAATGCGATCGTCCGGAACTGGGGAGCCCGAAGGGGTGTTAGAGGGAAGGAGGGTGGAAAAAGGGGATGGTCATCTTGGGTGCGCTAAGCTTCGGGGATTTTGCCCTGCAGGGAGGTAAGAGGAAATAGAAATCGTTCTCTGCAAACTTTGGGAAGCGCTTTGCTCCACGGAGAAATTCTGGTGTTTGTTTGTTTGTTTGTTTTTTCACCTTTGGGAAACTTAAGGAGAGGTTGTAATCTCTGGAAAGGTGGTTTTTGTATATGTATAACAGTGGAACATGTTCTGAACTGTGAGCGGGATCCCAAGTGGAGCTGCGAGGAGCTGATGACCGGTATCCTTTATGCTGCCGTGCTTCCTCGTGTGTGTGCTGTGGAAGGGGAGGGCAGCCACAGAACCTTACAGACCCGGCATGGGGGGGTGACAGGGACTGTGCAGCTGGTACAGCTGCAGGAAAGTGTCCAAAATAATACAGACAGGGAGCAAACAGCACTGAAACCAAAGCCCACAGGGGGTCAGGAGAAAGCAAGGTACATTGTGGCACCTGGCTAAGTTAAAGCATGGGTGGGAAATGAGATGGAGATGTGTTTGTGAGAGGGCAGAGCTGGGGGCTGAGCCCTGCTCCCTGCATTGGCACAGGCTGCCCATAGAGGCAGTGGGTCACTGATCATGGAGGACATGATCAGTGATCAGACATCATCGAGAGCCGTGGAGATGCGGCAATGGGGGACATAGTGGCATGGTGGGATGGGTTGATGGTTGGACCGAATGTTCTTAGAGGTCTTTTGGTCCTTAATGGTTCTACTGTTCTGTGACTCTGTGACTGCACGTGGGTGCAGTGGGGCTGGAGATGGGGGCAATGGGGAGAGGGGAGTTCCTGGCTGAAGCTCAGGGAATGTAACAGCTTCAAGAGAAGACCAAACCTGAGGTAACATCTACAGGGCCGCTTATTTCGTTGGAGGATAAGTTTTGAAGCAGCTGAAGGATGGAGAAATGGATAGGACAGTAAAGTGTAAACATGCTGACACTCGTCAGTGTCCATCTTTCATTTTCAGCTCTGACCAAGAGAAGCACAACCCTCTGGTCAGGCTCCCCAATCACAGAATCACAGAATGGCCCAGGTTGGAAGGGACCTCAAGGATCATGAATCTCCAACCCCCTGCCACATACAGGGCCACCAACCTCTGCATTTAATACTAGACCAGGCTGCCCAGGGTTTCAATCACAGCACCGTAATGGAGCCCCTTTCCCAGCATCCCAGTTTGTGCCCTGTATCCCCCCGGGGTGAGTTTTGACTCCCTGTAAGCAATTCCCCGGATTCTCCTTTATTCCCTGAGCACCTGGGCGGCAGCCCACCACGCTTACATTGTTTCACAGGGAGGTGTTTACCCGCCTGAAAAGCTAAAATGTTTTCACCTCTTGCAACCTGAAAGCACAGGAGCTGTGTGGCGCATGGGAATGTTACAGCTCAGGCACGAGGACACTTGAGAACTTCACCAACCTTCATTGTTTTTGGAAATGGGGCTGGAAGGAGGTAGCGGTTAGGCTTAGGGTTACGTGCCATCATTGCCCCTGGCGGTCTGAAAGCCTTCCTTCAGAGTCACAGAACGGCCAGGGTTGGAAGGGACCTCAAAGATCATGAATTTCCAACACCCTGCCACATGCAGGGCCACCAACCTCCACGTTCAATGCTAGACCAGGCTGCCCAGGGCCCCTCCAACCTGGCCTTGAACCTCTAGGGACAGATGGGGCATCCACAACCTCTCTGGGCAGCCTGTTCCAGCACCTCATCACTCTCTCTGTAAAGAATTTCCCCCTGACATCCAGCCTAAATCTTCCTTCCCTCAACTCCAAACCGTTTCCCCTTGTCCTGCTGTTATCTGCCCCTTCAAAGAGTTGATTCCCCTCCTGTTTGTAGGCTCCCTTTAGGTACTGAAAGGCTGCCATGAGGTCACCCCACAGCCTTCTTTTCTCCAGGCTGAACAAGCCCAGCTCCCTCAGCCTGTCCTCACAGGGGAGGTTCTCCAGTCTCCTGGAGCCTCCTCTGGACCCTCTCCAACAGCTCTCTGTTTTTCTTGTACTGGGAGCTCCAGACCTGGACACTGAAATCTATTCTGTCCCAGATGATTTTGTGCTGCTCGGAGTCCTTACGACACTCAGTCTTTGTCTCATGATAGTTGGAACAAGCGGGCTCTGTGCATCCCGATATCCTGCACGTGATGAAGGTACTGGGATCGTTTAAGCCGGCACAGAGCTGAGCTGCTCATGTGTCATTTATCTTCAAATCCTATTGTAGCACTCGTGAGATATAATTTCTGCAGTGAATGGCAATGTATGCTGACAAAGGTGTTACAAAACATGGAAAATACAGAGGGAAGGGACCGGCGTTTCCTTTATCTCCTCCTGTATGCGCTGATGTGGATTTATTTTGCAGGGTGCAGGTCAGTGATGCAGCTCTCTGATTGCTCTGTAGCCCTGTGAAGCAAAACCTGCCTGCAACAGGTGAGGAGCACGGACTGGGCGACCCAAGGCAGCAAAATGGTGTTCTGGCTACATTTCCCATACTGGTTCCTAACGCAGTGCTGTGGGTGGGATAGGAGGCACGCACTGTTCTCAAAATGCCTGGATAAGAGAAACAGAAATGTGTATATGGATACGTGTGCATGACTTTATGTGAGTAACCTTCAGCTAATAAATTCTTGCTTTCCCTGTTGTGCCATCAAAGTCCTTCCCAGTAATGCGTTCTATGGAGTGGGGTCTTAATAGCATGTAGGTCTCTCCAAAAGTAATGCCTCTTATTTATTTCCATGGAAACTACAACTGATACAAAGAGCTCAATAACGTTATTTGATAGTGCAAATCCTCAGCTACCAAACAGTATTTTTTCAGCATAGGCACCACCATTAGCTATGCATTTTCACCAGTCATGAACAAGTCTGCATGCCACGCTCATACAAATCTGCACCCACTGTTTCACAGCTGCTATGATGGGGTTATTGCTGGGAGTCTGAGTTTCACTGTGCTCACATCTACTGTTTGGTCTCCGTAGCCATTCAGCAAGCATTGATGGATGTCAATGGGAGCCATTTTTTTCTGCATGGAGGAGTTGAATTCCACATCTTTGCTTCATAGGCACTTCCATGTCAGATACCATTCTGTCAGACTGCCTCTCTGCTGCCATCTGTCACACAGCAACAAAATGTAGTTAGAATATGGTTGGGAAGGTTCAACCTTTTTTACCATCCTACCAACATCCACCTCTGATATGGTGGGCCCGCATTACAAAATAGGAGGCATTACTTTTGGAGCAGCCCTTGTATAACAGCGTCCTAAGTTGTCAGTCGGTATCTACAATTAACTTCATTGGAATTTCTATATTTGCAGCAGCTGTAAATGAGAGCCAGGACCTCCAGACGCTCCTGTGCATCATCCCTGCCGCTGCCTGAATAAGCTCGTGGGTTTTGCACTAAAAAAGCCCCCCCTGTGCTGACAAATTTGCCCTTTGTGCTCTGGCTTCAGCAAGGCCAGTAAAAATAGTGAGGGATGGGGCAGACACTGCTGCTTTCAGGGCTTTTCTTAGCTCCAGGCTATGGAGTGAGGCATCAGGTGCTGACAGCTCCAGAGGATACAGCAGACATAGGGGTCTGTTCCTGAGATACCCATAGACCGACAGTTTTGTGAACATCCACAATTTGGTATTTTCCTTTTTTTTTTTTTTCCCCTCCTTTTTTGGGGGGGTTGTATTTTAAATAGCAGCAGGCAGCATCAGAGCCACACGATAAAGCTTCCCAAAAAAAGCAGAGTCCCGGCCTTAATCCACACCCCAACCCTGCCAGCAGCCGGGAACCAGAGCACGTCCATGCTCAGCATGGAGACTTCTGTGCTCAGACAAGGAGGATTATGGGCATCATATGACTGACTGCAATGATGGTGTGTGCTTAATTGGTGAAGGGCTGCATTTTCTATCTTTAACACAGGACAAAGGGCCAGAGGGCTGCCTGATGCACATGGTTCCTTTCAGGTGTTTTCTTCACTGTACTTTACCCAGAGAGCTGTGGATGCCCCATCCCTGGAGGTGCTCAGTATCAGGTTGGATGGGGCTTTGGATAACCTGGTCTGGTAGGAGGTGTCTACCCATGGAAGGATTGAAACTGGATGGGTCCTTTCCAACACAATACATTTGATGATTCTGTGATGATGCTGACACAGCTGAGCTGGAAGGCAAGGCATGAAGCATCGCTGGGCACAGCGTGTGAGGGCAGTATTAAATGCTGCACTCCCTTGGGTGCCTGCCAGCAGATCCCATGGGGTTTTGCAGTGTCTGAAGCCCAGGAGTGCATCATTCCTTCAGTCAGAAGAACACACTTGGTTGCTTCCCATAGACACGTCCCACCACCCACTTCAGTTACCAACCTATGTAAATGAGTGTAGTATAGAATCATAGAATGGCTTGTGTTAGAAGGGACCTCAAAGCCCAACCAGTTCCACCCCTGCTGTGGGCATGGGCACCTCCATCTAACCTGGCCTGAGCGCCTCCAGGGATGGGGCACCTCATCAGTCTCTGAGTAAAGAATTTCCTTCTAACATCTAACCTAAATCTGCTCTCTTTTTAGTTTAAGAACGTTCCCCTTTTCCTATCACTGTCAGACCATTAATTTGCCCACATTGTCTTTAGTTGTTGATATTTGACCTGAAAATACAGCTACTCTGCAGTGTGTATGTTGACTACAGCAACACAGAGCCAAACACTCATCTCTCCAGCTCCCTCGCCTTCCTCCCTCCCTAGGTGTTTGGTTGGCAGAAGAGCATCATCCTTCAAATTCCAAGTTTTATTTAAAAAGCTGGACTTGGCTTTATTAAACCATTTGCAATTTAATAGTGAGAAGGTTCGTATGGAAGCATCGTGCCACCGAAATCGTCCATGCCAGCAGGGATATTTCAACCGAGAGCATCCCTATCCCTCCTGCTGCCATCCAACCTCTCTGCATCCAGCTGGACCACACTGAGCTTTGGCTTTCAGCTCTTACCTGTGGCCTTGTGCTTTCTGACACACGTGTAGAAGGACCAATAAAACATGTCCAAGAGCATCTGCTGTACTTTTAGAGTTTGTCCCAGATTATCACCCGGATTTCAGTGGTGAGAGTATAAGAATGCCCAGTGGGGCCAAATGCATCCTACACTGCACTCCTGGAGGTTTGAATCAGGAAAAATTTCCTCCCAGACAAGGTAATTAATTAAGTTTTGTGGCAAATACTCTACTGCCATTAGCAGGAGGTGATAAGCATTCAAGACCACAGTATGTATAGAGCCAGGCAAATGCACTGAGCTTCAAATTGCAACGTTGCTCAGTTATGTTTTACTGTGTAATGAACTGAGCATCTCTGGTGCAGTGATTTTTCATGTTTGTATCGGGTCCAGGTTTTTGTTTTGCATCATGGGTGATGGTCTTTGCTTACTGGGAGCTAAGTTGTCTGGGGGAGACCTATCTCCATGCGCTGGCAGCTGGTGAAGTACAAATGGAGAGGTGGCATTGAAAGGGATCTTCAGGTGTCATCCCGTCCATCCTCCTCCCTTTGGCAGTGTGTATTGGACCTCTCGTTAGTCTCCCACAGCCAAAGTGGGCCAATTCGTCTGTCCTCTCTCTCTGTTCAACCCTCCTGGTTACACTGCCTGACCTTGCTGCAGGGCTCCCTCATGCATACAAGTCCCAAGTTTCACAGGCACCCACACTGGTCTTATTGGTTCACTCTCCTATCAGCTGCTTTGCACTCAGATGTCCTAATATGCCATCTGCAGCGGTTTACTTAGCTTCCAAGCACAGAGCATTCTGTGTATCATAAGAGTACCAGGTGTAAAAGCTATTCAGTTAAGTTCTCCATCACTATTCCATCAATCTTCTAGAGAGACAGGAGAGACACACTGCTGATATGGGTGCAGGTAAGGTACTGCTGCCTGTAAAAAAAGAATCCACTTTGCTTCCCAGCCTTCAGCTCTGGGATATTTTGGCATGTTATCAGGGAGAAATGCATTCAGAAGTGAGAGCAACCAGCCCTGCTGGTCATAATGCCAGGAAATGGTGGGCACTAATAGTGCCTCTCTCTCAATGGGACGAGAGGTAATTGCTTTAAGTTGTGCCAGGGGAGGTTTGGGTTGGATATTAGGAAAAATTTCTCCAAAGGAATGGTGAGGAGTTGGAACATGTTGTTCAGGGAGGTGGTGGAGTCACTGTCCTTTAAGGGGTTCAAGAACTGTGAAGCTGTGGCACTGAGGGAGGTGGTCAGTGGTTGTGGTGGAGGTGGGTCAATCGCTGGATTTGGTGAACTTGGCAGTCTTTCCAACCTTCATGATTCCATGATTTTCTCCATGGATTTCAGAAGAACCAAAAAGAAGTTATTTTACAGTCAGTCTAAAGGTTTTATCCATTCGTAGGTGTCTTGGTGTACAATAAATTGGGATTTTGTCCTTCAGAAAGATAGTTGCTCTTCATTTCTGAGCTTTGTTTGCCTCATATCCCCCCAGCTTCTCTTGCTTCCAAAGGCCAGCAATCTCATTCCTTTTTTTTGCCACCAAATGTCACTCATTTGAGTTGAGAAACAGGAACTGGCAGCAGGGAAGTTACCACTAATCCAGCAAGTGACCAATGTCTCCCAGATACCACAGTTTGTATCCTAACTGTGCTGTGTGATAGTACAGAGACACATAATTATTCTCCTGTCAGAGACTAAATAGATTGCAACTACTAACACCAGATCTGAATATGAGTCAATAACAAGGGGCAGAGGAGGAAGATTTAAAAATTATGCCAGTGGTGGAATGGGACAAGGAGGATGAGGGACGTATGGCAGAAGTACAGGATGGGAGTGTTCTGGTAGCCTGGGTTCCTGTGTAAGCTTCTCCAGGATGTCTTATAGGCTTTGCTTTACTTATCTCTTAAGTCCTGATCAGAATGGGAACAATGGGCTTTAACCATAGAAGTAATTACAATGTTGCACTCCTTGGCAGAGGAGTTAAAATCAATTTCTCCAATACAAGATGAGGAGCAATTGGCCGAGCTGCTGCCAGGCAGAAAAGATCCAGCACTGTGATGTTTACGAGTTCTGTGGGAATCCAGCTCTGCCAAAATATCACAGTGGTGCTGGGATGCCTGTGCAGAGAGGAACCCTGCAGGAGGCAGGACAGTCTCTCCATTCAGTTTGGCAATTGTGGGGCCTTTGGCTCAAGAACAATTTCCACACCTCAGAAAAGATATGGTTCAGCTGGGAAAAGCCCAGAGAGGTGCAAAGAGAAAGATTGGAGGTGTAGAAAACCTGGCTTTGAGTAAAAGCTGACAGGGAGAGAAGTGTGTGGTCTGAGGGGGGGGACAAAGCAGGCTGCCAAACACATGTGAGGCAAATCCAAAGAGGAGTGGTACAATGTGCCCTTGAGAGGGGAGATTCAGATTGGATATGAGGAAAGCTGGGTATAAGGGTAGTGAATCACTGGCACTGGCAATCTAGGTTGCTTAGAGAGGTGGTGGTTGCCCTGTCCCTGGGTACACCCAAGCTCAGGCTGGATGGGGCTCTGAGTACCTGGTGGAGCTGTGGGTGTCCTTGTTCACTGCAGGGGAGTTGGACCAGATGGCCTTTAAGGGTCCCTTCCAACTCAAACAATTCTATGATTCCATGACCTTCTGCAAGTAGGGTGAGGAAAGGGCTTTGTCTTCAACAGACAACATCAGGAGAAACTTCCCAGTGCTGTGAATAGTTTAGCATAGGGACACATCGCTGTTTTCACTGCAGAAAGCTTTAGTCAAAGGCCTTGCAGGATGGTTTGTGACCACTGGTATCAGGGGCCTCCTGGAGGGCTTTGTCAGACTTTCTTGTCTTGTTTTTTCCAGTTGCAAATGGAATCATTAGAATTCACTGCTTGAGTGTTTGTGAAGACTTGCAACAGTAGTAACCCCCATCTGCAATGAAAGAGATTTCAAGAGCAGTCCTGTGCATATTTAGCTAATGTGCAGCTCCTAGGGCTGGTGGTACAGACACAGGCTAGCAAATAGGTGTGCCATAACCACAGAGATTGTTTATTCTACAGCATTACAAATCCAACCTATCTCTGATAAGCAAACACTGCACAAGAGCAGAGCTTTTCTGTGTGAAATGCTGAAAAAAAAAATAAAAAATCAGTTATGTTTAGTGTTACAGTGGCACAAAGAAAATCTCATTAGAACGCACTGACAATGATCTGTTATAAAAGGAACAGAAGCAATTTGTAAGCTCTATGAAAAATGCATCTCTGTTCTGCCCCATTCTCACAGCCTGCTGCTACTCTAGGACAGATTTCCAGTGAGTAGGATCTGTGCCTTCTTGCTTAGTTAGCTCTTAAATACCACGTTTTATTTGCTTGGAGACTTGAACAATAAATAGCAAACACTCTTGTCCCTATTTTGAACACATGGTAACTGCAGTATGGAGAAATGAAATGACATGTTCAGGGTCACAGAGCAATTCTTGACAGGGCTAAGACCAGAACCCAGCTCCCTTGTTCCCAAACCCATATTCCAGCCTTCAGCTCTTCACTGATGCTGCATTTTAATCACCTTCCAGGGAAGTCTATTGGCCTCTTCCAGTTGACATCCATGGGAGTAGTGCCAGGTACCAAATGAAGGCACTGGGATGCAAAAGAAGCAAATGTTAGATGCTAGGAGAGAAGTGATGAAAGGGAAAAAAACAAATTTTACAGAAAAAGGAGTAAGTTCCAGTGTCAACTTCATAATATCATTCCCCCCTTTAATTTGTGTCTAGTCAAAATTAAAAAAAAAATAGATTACTAATATTAATAGATGAAATGAATCTTGAATTTTATAATAATGGAGGAAATGAAAGGACGAAAATGATACTGTGTTGTTAAGTGAGATTTTAATAATGATTCTGTCCTCAGTTGGTGCGTTTGTTCCACAGAAAGTAAATCATTAATGAAGAGAGATTGGAAAACAGTGTTACGGTGATAGATTTTGAAAGAAAAGTTTAATTTTGCTGAACTTCTAGAAAGTCTGTAACATACCAGCAGAAAGTGAAAGACAAACATCTCAAAAGCAGCCCCTATAGATGGGTTTTGACACAGTGGCTTACAGAGCCAAGGTTAACGTGGAACAGTTCCTGTGGCTTCTCTCCAAGAGAGCTGAGGTGGATGGAAGTTAGTTTAGAGATGTCATTTTGGTTGGAGAAAGGAAGGTTTGAAATACCTACAGAGCAGAAAATCAGAAACTGAAGGAGCCCACCAAACTGGACTCTTCCTACAGGTTCCATGGATTTTTTTGAGGTCTTCTTTGCACCATGTCCTCCACAGAGGATGGATGGTCTCTAACCACTTTGAACCTGCGAGGCCATTTGAATTCCCGAGTGAAGAGAGAATCTGCCAAGGCTACCACATCCCATGGGAACTCTTGGTCTACCCCTTGCTATCTTCAGCCACTCCAAGGATCCCAAAAACCAGGCCCCCTTGGAGCAGCAGCTTATTTCATACCCTAGCTTGAAACGTTAACGGGGAGGATTGCATTCTCAGAGCATTGGAGAAAATCATCTTGGTAGCTGGGATTTGGGGCCTGAGAAAAAGCAAGTGTGGAACATATAAGCCTCCGTGTACATGATGGAGATGGGAGAAAAGACAGCACTCCTCTGGTTCCTTAATCAACCAAGCACCCCAAGGCTGAATGCAGAAATTTGCAAATTAAACAATCTTTTTGTATTTAAATTATCAAATCAATAAAGAGACACAAACATTAAACAACGTTATATGAGAGCCTGGAGTGTCACCACAAAAATTAAGACTGTGTAATTAAAAGTACAATGCAATTTATTTTTATATCGCTCTTCATTCAAATCAACAAATGTTATTACTTACCCAAAAATGTAAAGCAGTCTGTGAACTAATTTAAAAGATAAAGACAAAGTGACTATCGAAGAACCTATGTTTCTTGGTCCCTTAGATCTGGCAGCTGTCATGATTTAATATTTTAACTACTGTAATAGGTTATAGTGCTGAAGAAAAGTGCATTAATTAATATGGGAAACATAAAAAAAATAAATTAATTAAGAAGAGTAAAATCATTTTTATTGACTGGGAAAAATAAGTCTATGAAAAGGAAAATGAAGGATGAAAAAAGTGAAGACATAAATGCTAATAGATGTGGCCTCTGCAGGATAGAAAACATACCTCTGCACTTGCTGGGGGTGTGGATTTGAATCTGGAGAGATACCATGGTTTGCCATGGCCAAAGCACTCCTCCAGTATCTCACCCACTGGAAGCATCTTCTAATTACATGCAGCACAGGACTGGTGTTTGCTCCAAATTCAGCTCAACGTATCCATGCAGAGCCAACCTCACTGGCTGTTTCTGAAACAGCATCCAAGAGCCTGAGATTGTGCTGCAATCATGGGTAGAGTGTGGGTAACAACGTAATAACCTCAATAGCTGCCATCCTTCCTAAAGAGTCAGAGAGGACACGTGTAAGAAATCAGTCCCATGTCCCAAACCATGCAATACATCATGCCTGGGGACACAGTAGGGATGGAACTCCATTGGCAAATGCAAACCTGTCAAAATGTCCATGGATATTATAAAAGAGGGAGATGATGCCAGAGGGTCAGCAGCTACACTAGGTATTTAAACAAATACATGCCTTGTAATCACTTCGGCTGATCATGGTAGCATTTGCACATTTTCAAGCCAGAAGTTCTGCTTTGATCATTTGTATTTACTTCACATATAAAATAGACTGTAGCAGCTTGGCCAGTACTGAACCCAGTAATTTGTACATCATTAATACCTCCAAACATGAAAAAATACTGGCAAAGATTTTGAACAGCCCTTCCAGGATTACAAATCTTCATCAAAGGCAAGATGACTTGTCAGAGGAATGACTTCAAGATTCAGTGATCACGTATCATGCCTGAGAGGAAGAAACTAAGTGAGATCTTTGCGACAAATGATGCTATTACAGATATGTGCTTGCACAGAAAGCCAGCAAAAGGGCACTGCAACACCACAGCTAAGTTCTGGTGATATTATTGACACCCACGGCCACACAACTCTTTGCTCAAAGGTAAGCATGTTCTTTCCCACCTTCACCCGCAGGAAACAAGGTCACAAAGCAGTAGGTGTAGGCAGGGATGTTTTGGAGGGGGCTTTCATTGACTGGGGGTCATTTCACAGCACACAAACATCACAGCAGCAATAGTTTTTGATTAGCAGAGAACTTCTATGTCAAATCGTGCAAAACACACAAGGATTACTCATGAAGGGTAGGTATCACATAGACTATGTGTGAGAAATCAACACAGGGGTTACAGAAACAGCCGCTAGTTATGAAACATAAAAATAAGCAAAGATTAAATTCACATCTGAGAGAAAGATAAAAGTTGTTTTTGCTTTAATGCAGCAGTATCCACAGGCCTTGGCTGCTGCATTGGGACCATAGAATCATAAGATAGGAAAGATAGGAAAATCATAAGAAAGGAAGATAGGAAAAGACCACTAAGATTGTCTACTGCAACTGCCCACAAACCACTAGTATCACCCACTGATGGCATCCCTCAGCTAACTCCACGTGCACCTTAGGGTACAGAGATATAAATGCCTGAGATGGATGTGGAGCATCAGAGTGGGGGAACATCATAAGGGCAGTGGTGGGATTAAACTTGTCCCATTTCAGGAATCCACAGAGAAGACATTTCTATCAGGCTGTCACTGGGCTTACGGGAAGCAAGAAGAAATAAGTCTTTTTATTGTGCAATTCAGCCACTCTGTTTTAACTATCTTATTCAGGGTGAGATGAATCACTGTAGACTCCATTGACTGTATTGAGTGGCTCTCCATTGACTAGCAGAGAAGCCATGGGTGGCCAGCTTAAACACAGATTTCTGCTTTAGTTGGGCGAATCTACCCAGTTCTTCATGCCACGGTGTAAGAGTTGGCTGTCCTGAGCTGCTTGAGCTGTGGCATTTCAGTCAATAACTTCCACAGCAAGCACAGTATTTCTGGAAAAGTGACACCAATCATGAAGAGTTTGCAATGTAAACAGATAAAATAAATAGTGGTTAGCTAACTGAGGTGCCCTGTGATCACAGTTAGACAGTAGGAAACACAACGTACACCTCCTGTACCATACCACTAAAGCACCTCTTTTATAGCAGTTTTCCATATATTCACACAGAGACTAGTTCAGATATGTGCTGAATTTTGCAGTCAGTACTCTCCATCCAAACTGAAGGGATATCCAACAGGGCAGGAAGGTGATTGTCCCCTTCTACTCTGGCCCTGTGAGGCTACATTTGGAGTACGGCATCCAGACCTGGGATCTCCAATACAGGAGGGATGTGGAGCTGTTGCACTGGGTCCAAAGGAGGGCTGTGAAGATGATCAAAGGGCTGGAGCACCTCTCCTATGAAGAAAGGTTGAGGGAGCTGGGCTTGTTTAGCCTAGAGAAGAGAAGGCTATGGGGAGATCTCATTGAGGGCTTTCAGTACCTGAAGGGAGTTTATAAACAGGAGAGGGACTGGCAGGTAGATAGCTATAGGGCGAGGGGGAATGGCTTTAAACTAAAAGAGGAGAAATTTAGGTTTGATGTTAGGAAAAAAATTATTTGCTCAGAGGGTGGTGAGGCCATGACAAAGGCTGCCCAGCAAAACTGTGGATGTTCATCCCTGGAGGTACTGAAGGTCAGGTTGGATGGGTCCCTGGGCCTGACCTGATGAGAGGTATGCCTTCTTCCCATGGCAGAATATCGGAATTAGATGATCTTTAAGGTCCCTTCCAACCTAGGCCACTTTATGATTCTGCTGAAGCCAGATGTAATGCTCCTGTGGCTGCCACTGCACCATATCCCCAGTGCATCAACCACCTCTGAGGAACCGTTGGGTCACCAGGAGAGACACTGGCTGGGTCACTAAGTAAGCCTAAGCTTGAGAGGGAGGAAAAAAAGTCCGTCTGTAGACGCACGTACTGCTAAAAACAAAAACCAGCCTACACACGAAAGAGCGGCAGCCCCTACATTGCGGTGTACGTCCACACACAGCCCGTTGTTCCAGAAACTCCATCTCCCTTCAGCTGTGATCACTCCTGACTGTTTGCAGTCTGTGTGCAGTGACGTGCGTGGAATATTACTATGAAAATGTGCATTCTTGTTAATAGGTATAGTTTAGGATGATTGTTAGCAGAGCATAAGGCCTTATTGATTGAAAGTGGCATATGGAAAGGATGTATAATGATTCACTTTGGCTGCTAGTTTGAAATCCTATTCATGAGAGGGGAAGAAAAAAACCCACAACGCTCTCCTTTGCAGTCAGGCTTCATTCTTTCTGCAGCGTGTTTTTCAATCTGGGCCATTTTACAAGTGATCCATAGGGGAGATTTCCTGCTCTCCTGGGTGTGTGCTCAAAGCTCTTTTCAGTCCAGCAAGGGCAGGTCAGAGGAACAAAAGCTGAAGTTATCACACGTCTCTCTAGGAGGGAAAGGTTGGCTATGCTGCAGCTCTTTCCTCTAAAAAATTTTTTCAG
Organism: Tympanuchus pallidicinctus; assembly: GCF_026119805.1. Lineage (NCBI taxonomy): Eukaryota > Metazoa > Chordata > Aves > Galliformes > Phasianidae > Tympanuchus > Tympanuchus pallidicinctus. The sequence continues at coordinate 64,845,870 of NW_026294747.1, forward strand.
GGAATTTAGTGTTTGTGAAGGGTGAAAATCTGATGCTGACATTTGTACCCAAGCTATCTTTGAAAGACAAAGCAGCTTGGCTCCGTGAGCTGCATGGAAGGTGAGCATTTTCTGGAACCAGCTTCACCAGGGGGAAAACTGCATGTTCCTACACGGCATTAGCAAATACGGAGTAATTAGCCAGAGGTAAAATCCCAGTGAAGGCAAAGCAGCCGTAGTATTAACACATGTGAGCTGACAGAGACAAGCCCTGAGGACCTCATCCATCTTCTGTGTGCCAGTCCAAGTGAAGCTGGGACTGTCTCCCCTGCTTTGTCCTGCGTAGGCTGATGAGGTGAGCACACACTTAATTCAGCCCCCACCCACTGCCCCCACCACTGCCAGGAGGGAAGGGTCGTGCCAGGGCTGGTTGAACAGTAACCTCTATCCCTGCAAGATGATCTGAGCTGTCCTGCAGCCTCCATCATACAGGGGAAACTCAAGAGACTGAGTTGAGTTCCTCAACTAAGGGCATCTTCCCTCAAGGTCCCAACCCAGCAGGCAATCACCTCATCTGGGGAGCTGGCTGATGGGCAGAAGGAGCACGATCTATTCCTACGCCTGTAACCCTTCAGACCTCACCGACATTTAGCTTGCTGATTTAATAGCAGCATGATGTTTGGTGACATCTGGATGTTTTTCTTGGCAACAGCCCCATGGATGGTTTAAATGGCATTTCCCTCACTTCTGGAAATACAGCCATTGTGTTTCCCCCAAGCAAATAAGGAGTGGAGCGTTCATATATGGGAAAATTGATGCTTTATAGGAAGGTGTTAGGTAACCTATTTGATTGTCATCCAGAAGCCCTGGGCTTGCTACACGGTCTTGCATGATTCTTTTTTTCCACTGAAATACCTCTTCAAGAAGATCTTGAGGATTTGCCTGTGGTAGGCATAGCAGAGCTCTCTCGAATAAAACAGCTCTGAACAAGCAAATAAACTGAATGCCTTTCATTATACCTGTCACCAGTTTATTTACTCCATGGCCTCTTTCTGCCATAAAAGTCTTGAGTGATTTCAGCATACTAAAACATCTGCACTCATTTTCAGAAAATAACAACGCCTGCCAATGTATGAAATCACTATTTTCTCAGAGAACATCTATTGTTCGGTGTCCGACCCACATTGTTTCTCATCCCTTGCAAGTGGTTTAAATGAAATCCACTTTATTTACTGTGGAAAGCAAAGTATATCAGAGTTAGACAATTGACTGTAAGCTTTCAGTCAATAACCGTTTATTTTTGTGCATGCTGCATTGAAATTGGTGGCAAAATTCCCATTTGGAGATGCCCGTTGGGTCTTGTGCCTGATCATGGGCACCTGCTAAGAGTAAGCTGGTGGTCCTCATCATGCACCTTCTAAAGCTGAATCCAATCTGCACAGACTCTTTCTGTAGGCTTCATAAGCCATCCTGCAGTGAGCACTCAAAATTTAAGACCTCGTATGAATGTAACTCTCAAGCATCACTTAACTGGAGTGCTGATTAGGAACTTTTGCAAGAGATTGAGCTATTGACAAGTGAATCATCTCTGCACCACAGTGTCTCAGTCTTGATTTTTGGTTTGTGGCCAACATCAACTCCCACTGAAGGTCTTTCTTGTACAGTTTTCCAGTGAATGCTTTGTATGTATGGGGTCATCATATCTCAGAGATAAACACCGAGGAACTGAAGCATGCTATTAAGCTTCTTAAAACATTAGAAAGACAATCATTTCGACAGAATTGATGTTAATCACACTTATATAAAAGCTTCTCATCTTCAAAGCATTTAACCAACATTAATTACATGTAATTGGCTTTTCCACGTACGTCATGCAAAATGCACCTTTCATGTCACTTGTCATTGCTGTCTTACCTGGGATTTCTGAGAGAAAACCGTGCCTGCTCAGTGCAGCACAGCTTCCTGAAGCCACCTGAGGCCTCATCTTGCAAATCACAAAGGGCAGCATTTAAAAACAGCAATTGCACAGAATAGAGATGCCTCAGTTGAACCCAGCGATCTGTGAAAAGAAATGGTGACATCCTACTTGGGTGCCTGTAAAGCTGTAAGAGTCTCGATCTCCATGGTAGAGCTTCCTAGGAGACTTCTTAAAGCCTTGTTGTTCCCTGTGTCTGGGCATATCTTGTTTTCATTATGTTAATTCGGGTCATAAAATGTGACTTCCACAAGCATTGATGCTTGGCCCAAAGTGTCACAGACAGAAGTCAAGAGTCCTCTGGACTCCATAAGCATTGCATTTGAAAGAGTACAGTGAAAAGAGAAGGGACCATATTTTCCATTGTAACCTTGTCTTCAGACACCCACGAAACTGAAGACTTGGGTCCCTTCCCTCATCATGAGGAGGTCTGAAACCTCCACCTATCTGCCACCACTCTGTCATGCTCTTCCTGCGTGGCCTTTATATTGGAATAACTGCTGCTTTCAGCCTCAAGAAACTCTAAAAAGTTAAGAGTTTGATTCCAATTTATGACGTGTTTGAGAAAAAATAATTAAAAAAAAATCTTTCCCAGTGAACTGTCAGGATTGAGCTAGGAAATATGAGTTCCACGAGTCCTTGGAAGAGCTGGCTAATATTCAATTTTCATAGTGTTCATGGCTGAAAAGAAGGGATTTTGGAAGCAGCAGTCACAAAATAAATTCCACCAAAAAGGATATTGGGGCACTGTTTCATGGAGAATTGGGGAATGTTTCATGAAGATGATCATTGGGTTGAAGATAAGATTGAAAACAGGTGAGAAGCCAAACCGAAGCACTAACAGCAGTTTGTCAGAGCAATAGGACGTTTTCTGGCAGCAATTGGGGCAGGTCCAATAGAATGATAGAGTCATGAAGGTTGGAAAAGACCAAAAAAATAAAATCATCTACTCTAACCAGCAGCCCATCCTCACCATGCCCAACTGACCACATCCCTCAGTGCCACATCTCTATGGTTCCAGGGACGGTGACTCCATCACCTCGCTGGGCAGCCTGTGCCACTGCATCCCACTCTTTCTGAGAACAAATGTTTCCTAATATCCATCCTGAACCTCCCTTGGCACAACTTGAGGCCATCACTTCTTGTCTTATCAGTAGGTGTCTTCCCTCTGGCAATCTTTCAGAAGTCAACATTGTGGGTGATGTTATTCTTGCTTTCATATTGCATGTAGTGTTATTTCCAAGTTGACGGCCTTTGTCCCTGTCCGTATGTATACCTAACTGAGCTAAAGGATGTTTTGTTACTTCAATGGCTCGTAAACGGATAAAAGCTTCACCTGGCATTCCTGTACTGTGTTGAAGTAAATAAAGATGCTTTCCCTAAAGCCTGTGATTTTCTTAACCTTCAACTTTTATTCTTAACCCTTAGTGACTACAAAGACCAGAGTGTGAGTTACCAGCTGAGACGTTCAGACCTGGGATAACAAGCTGCAAACCTCTTCAGCTGTCTCACGTGCCAAAAGACTCTCCATCTGTCATTAATATGCATCAAAGATAAGCATGCCTATGGGTCAGGATGAGCAGAAAAACAGTCTCGCACTGCAAAAGAGAAGAGCCCAGGGACCTAACCCAAATCATCTGGAGGGAGATTTTTAGAAAAGCATTTAAGTGGCAGGTTCCAGTGCAAGTCAGAACCGTGCTTGTAAATCAACAAGATCCTTTAAAAATCCCACAGTGTCACCTGCCCTCAGCATCTAGAGTGGTTGTTTATTTTGCAGACATCTTCACAATTCCATTCTCAAGATTATAATTCACTTGGTGGTACCGCAGTTTTCGCACCCTTGAAGTTAAGTAAATGGTTAAGTGCAGTAGTGGTTCAGAGCTAGAAGACTCTCTACCTTGCAGGATTGAGCCCTTTAATCTATTCTTATTTCCTTTTCAATTTCTGCAAGTAACCCCAAGCAAGCTGGAAACACTAAGTGCAAAGTTACGGGAGATGACTGTGGCAATTTCTGAATGACAAGAGCATTTAAAAGAAATGTCAAGAGTCTGTGGGCTGCAAGCTTTTATGTTTCAAGGAGAAACAAAAAGAAAGGAGGGACAATAAATCAAACACAACTGCTTAGTGTGCTCCATCTCTCAGAGTTAACCTCTTGAAAGCCACGTCCCCGGCACAGAGTGGGCCACACTCTCTGATGGAGTCCATTATGCTCTGCAAAGCAATAGAAATGGCATGGTGGGCTACTCCGTGCGTGCCCAGGGGCCGTGTACACTGTGCCTTGCTTAACATATGCTCTGCATTTATGGGTTAACATCAAACATGAGCTGATTTATAATTTTTAATCAAAAAAGGATTATAACCTAATAAATCCTAATAACATGTTCTGTCTGGAGGTTATGTGGTGTAGCTGTATAATATACTGGTAGCCTCATTCTCCTAAGACTGGAAGACTGAGCAAAGTTTTATACTTGTCAATAAACTGTTCCCTTTGCTTAAATGGATCAAGACCCTTTAAGCACCGTGATGCAAATGGTCATCCCTCTGAATAGTCCTGCCTGCTATAACAAGTTTTGAAGTACCTATAAACATATCAGGAAACTTGCTGCACCTTTGTGCAACTGGATGTCTCCTCTCTCTTCAAAGGCTCAGTAGTGCTGGTTAAGGCCTAACTGTTGGCCATTAGCTGAATCTAAGCATGAAGCATGTCAAATACATCATTGACAGTATTCAGAGTCCTAGTGAGACCTCAAGAACTAACCCACAGAGGCTAAGTGTCAGTTTGTATAGAGCCTTTGTTTTCCAAGTTAAAAAATGCTGGCACAAAGGAAAAGTTAACCCTCTGTATTGTTTTTTCTGGATTTTGGATCTCCCACCTAGACAGACAGGTATTATTGCAGGGAACCTGTAAGTAAACCAGACCTGCCAATTATCTGAGGAGGTTTCTGAGCCTTCTGTTCCCAAAGAATCATCATCCTCTCTCCAATACATACTCTGTCTCCCAGCAGAAGTCTGCCCTGGAAAATCATTTTACTTCCCAGGAGACCTAATTAACACTAAAGACTAATGGAGGCTAAGTGTAGAGATTTTTTTTTTAAAAAATTTTAACTGCAGTTTCATTTTAGAAGCTTCTATTCCCTACTCTTTATTTGCACACAGTAGGTAAAACACCGCAGTGGGGAAGATGTGGCCAACAGACTTACGGTATTTTCAAACTAGTTACAAGTATTATGCTGTTGCCTTGTGCTTCCCTTCTCTGTTTGCACCCACAGGTGGTTTCAGCCTCATCTTATAGGTATCCTATAGCCAGAGATGGTGTCTTTGTACACAATGCATGTTCTTGGCATGCTGAAGCTCAGTGGCTCTTCAATGAGCAAGATCTCAACAGAAATTCCTCATCTTTTTCCATCTCCCACTGGGAAAGAGTGTCAGTGGGAGTCTGAGCCAAGGCATAATAATCTCAAAAGAAGGATAAAGTTATTTCTTTATACACCTTTAATGAAAGTTTTTCAAATCAATCAGACAGACAAATTGATCAGGATCAACAAAAGCCATGTCAGTAGGATTGCTCTCACTCAGGTGTGGAGAACATGGAAAGGACATTTGTTAGTATTGATCTTAGGTTGGATATTAGGAAGAATAATGGCAATGCAGTGGCCCAGGCTACCCAGGGAGTTGGTGGAGTCACCATCCCTGCAGGTGTTCCAGAACTATGGAGATGTGGCACTGAGGGATCAGTGGGAATCAGAGTGAGATTTATCCAAAATCCTGACCAAAAAAAAAAAAAAAAAAAAGCACAGATTTCCAAGGACAGGACTCACTGGACTTGGCAGAACCCATCAAAACTCCTCCATTTAATCAAGTGTTGTGAATGAAAAGGAAAAGTAATGATATTAAAAAGTTGCAGTTGCAAGCAAAATCCAGCAACACAGCAGAGAAATGAGAAGCAGAGAAATGAGCCTGATTCAGACACAGTGCTACAGATACAGACCAGCCTTGCTCACCACAGCCATTTCCCACCATCAGAAACTTTCTGGTTTGAATAAATAAGGGTTTGGAGTGTGGGTAGTTCTCAAATCCAAGTCAGCTTTTAAATCTGCCTACCTCTTAGCAAAACTCAGCTCTAATCCTGGTCTAAGCAAATGGATGTTAGTAAAACAAAAGCATCAAACAGCTTCCTGCTCTCCTTCTCCCCTTCTTCCTGCTCTCCTTCTTCCCCCTCCAGCCATTCTTTGCCCTGTCTGCAGCATCAGGCTGCGTTCTTAATAGGCAGCTTGATAAGTCTATCCATTGTGACCACAATCTTTGCCAAAGCTGGAGGCTTTAAAGCCTAAAATGGTGTGCTGACACTTCTGGGATTAAAGACACCAAAGGCTGTCTGGTTAGAGCAGCAATAGATCGTCTCTCTGAGGATGAGATAGCAAGAGAGTAAAGAAACACACACCTATGGCTCCTACCACCCTTCTTTCTGATACAGGCTCTTGGAGGCATGGCACAGGTTTTGGGGAGCTGGGGTTCTGGATGATTGCTGTGATCCTGCTCGGTGAGACTCAGTGAGATGGATGCAGGCATCGAGACTTAATGTGGCAGTTTTAGATTCAAAATCAAAGCCTGTATCTCTGTTGCTGATCTTAAGGAGCATATCTGGTTTTACAAAGGCACAGCTCCCATCATGAACTTCTTTAATTGCACATAAGCCCTGATTTTTGCAGCTCCACTTTTATAAAAGTCTTTTTAGCTCATTGCCTGGAGCCATCTGAGGTTACAGAATTGTCCCCAGTTTTTTGAAGACCTGATTTTTCAGCGGTGTTTTTGTGTCCCGAGACTTTTTGCAAAAAATGAGAGCTGAAGGCGCTAATAAAGAAGTGGCAATAATTAGAAAACGTCTTGCACAGTACAGATTTTATAACTCCACAGATACCGTGGTATTAACATTCTGTTTGTCCACCTGTTAGAAGAAAGAGATCTGAAGAGTCATAACTCTAAAACAGTGGGTGACAATTTAATGAAAAATTGAGCTCTGCGTTTAATTTCCTTTTAAGTTCAGTTGAGCATTCTACAAGATCAAAGGGTCTTTGTGGTTTGCAAATGATCTACGATATCAGAGAAACAGATTATAACCCGGCACAGTTTGGTATTTAAGTAAGTATCCGCTTTTAATACCAATGTTTAAAGTAGGCTAATGGAACTAAAGCGCGAGTATAATTTCCTATGGTACAAGTCTATAATCCAGTTTAATATATCAACCGAACGCTAAAAGCATATTGTGAATTTAATTCTGTGACTTGGCCCTGTTTGCAAAGTATCCTGAGACATCATAAAATGCATCTAACATAAAAAGAGGCCCTGCCTTAGTTTGTAACTTTTGGGGTAGGGACTGGGCTCTATACGGGTTTGGAACATTAAAAATAGATAAGCAAAAGTAGTACTACATGTCAGGGAGGAATTTTTTGTTTTGTTTAGCCTAGATGCTGGAGATCTGCCTAGAAGACACCCTACAGCTGATTTTTCCCCTTTCATGTCCATGCAATGCTACTGTGGGCAGTGGAACTACAAAAACAAATAAACAGAATCACAGAACGGCTTACGTTGGAAGGGACCTTAAAGATCATTGAGTTCCAACCCCTGCTGTGGGCAGGGCTGCCAACCACTAAATCAGGCTGCCCAGATCTCCAACCAACCTGGAACAGCGTTACAACAGGTTAAAAGGTACCTCTGGTTTTTTTTTTGTATTTTATTTTTTTAAGCAAGTTCCTGCAGTGTCAGATTCCACATATTCCCTTTCAGAAATGGTCATGCTCCAGCTTCCATCTAATCAGATTTTTCCCCTCCACAGTTCCAAGAGCTGCTACAGGGACTTCTCCTGCCACTTGCACGCTTTTTCCTATGCAATAGTTTAAATTAATGGCTAATGCATTCCTGTTTATTCCTGTGGTAGCACTGTCCTGCAGGCTAATAGGTCCACCCCCTTTGATGCTTACCTCCCTGATATGCTTATGAGCAGTCATTACATACACTTGCCTTTCCCAGGCTGAAGGAGTGGAATTTGTAATCTCCTCTGGTAGAGCAGTTTGTTCGTTTCCCTGATCAGTGGTCCTTCCTGTTTCAATCTTAATTCATCAATTGTGAACACCAGCAATGGGAATTGTACATGCTGTTCCAGGAGAGGCTCATCAGCCGCCTGTACGATGGCATTAACACAGCTGTATCTTTGCTAGCAATGTGTCTCTTGATACATGTCAGCATCACGTTAGTCTGACATGACGTGACATGACGTTGGTAGCTCAGACATGATTAAACACTACCTTCAAGTTTTTATCCTCAGTGAATCCGTAGAATTTCTGATTGTGGCAGGAATTAGTGGAACGTGCAAAGTCATACTGCCAGGATTTTACAGTTCCATCCCATTTCCACACAATTTCAGCCTGTGAAATCATCCAGGCTTTCCTGATGGATATCTGGAGCCCCTTTATTACTGACAATGCTTCTCAACTTTAGGTCACCAGGATATTTTATTTTCTCCCTTCTACCCTTTGTATCTTCTGCCCCATGGAAGAGGTCTCCATCAGCAGAGCTGGTGGTCATTCATTCATTAGTTATTCAAGAAACGTGGAGCTGTGGTACTTAGGGGTGTAGTTAGTGGGCAATATTGGTGGGAGTGGACAGTTGGAATAGATGATCTTTTCCAACCTTAGTGATTCTATGATTCCTCCTCAGAACAGTTCCTTGGCCTTAGAATCTGTTTCTCATTCTTGTTTTCTTGAGCCAATTCATCATTTTTAATGTCATTGCACAAAAAAGCAGAATGAGAGGGCAGCTTAGGTTGATGGGGAAACACTGGATGTCTTCTGATGAAAGCCCTACTCAATAACAAATTTAGGGTTAGATACATTTTACCAATGCACAGAAGGACTAACCCTTATTCTAGTCTACCAGTTGTCTGCCATGAAAGCAACAACAACAACAACAAAAAAAATGCTTTTTCCTGATTAGAGACAGATTGGAGATGTTGATTATCTTCCCAGTGATACGCAGAGGTGAGACTTTTTTGCTGGATTTGTAACTAAAGCAACTAATCAAAACCAGCTCAGGTGAGACTGTTGTGGCCAGTTTGGGATGCCATGCTGTTGATGGTATGTGTAATGATGTTACATCAAGTGGGGACTTGGAAGAATCTATTATCTTCAAACAAATTCAGAGAAATAAGCTGAAAGTTGATAGGAACTGACGCAGTCCCTTTACTTTTTATGTCTAAACTTACATCCGTAATGCTTCCAGATCCCCATTTCTTTTTCTCATATCCAAGACATCCTCAGCATCAGGATGGAGCTGATAGATACAACAAAATCTACTCATCCTCCTCAGCTGCAGATGGGAGATGTTAGACCATCTCGAATGGCACTGGACACTTTTCTTTAGGTAACTGCACAACTATGAACCACTTCTACTGGCTAACGAAAAGGTGGAACTTTGAAGGAATGTTTTTGGACATATGGATAATGGATAAGATTGAAGCTTCAGAAGGAGGGCAAGACTAAAGATTTAAGGGCTGCGGAGAGTCTGTAATACAGGGAGAAGGATAGGGTTCTGGGAGCAGAGCAAAAAGAAGGAAGAGTGAGAGAGACCCCAGCTCACATCCCCAAGGAATTTTTATATAATTGACCCTACTGACCAATTTTTAACGGGGTTCCCCTTTCTTAAACCGGGCAGACTTAGGTCAGCAGCTTTGCTTAGACGGGAGAAGCAGGTGAATGGTGGTTTGGAAAAAATAGAGACAGAAAAGCAACAAAATTAGGTCATCAGCTGTGGTATAATAGGATAGATGCTTCAGTTTTCACCTTGTTAATCCACTTGCCCCATTGGATAAACAGCTCCGTCTTGTACTTAATCTTTAGATAAATATGCTCTTAAAACCCAGTGGGTATTTATCCAACATAGGATAACTGTCTTTAGTGAAGCTGAATGAAATGTTTTTAGCTAAACTTAATTTAACCAATTGCTGAAATGTTTTCTTGAATCAGGTGGGGAAGTGGAAATGCTGAGCTCCTGACGAGAGCAAGGATGGCACCAAAGGCAGCATGAGCCTCATGCTGGAGGCCAGCTCCTCCTGGGAAGCTCAGCATGCATTATGTGACAAAAGAATACAGGTAGTTATCACTTCTGGGGCACTTCTTTGTAGTGTGTCACCCAACTTTCAAGAATGGTCAATTCCTCTATCAATCTTGTCAGGCATCTACGACACTCGGTTGAACTGAACTTCACAAATTCATCATATTTCTCACAGTTACTCACGGCAGAGAAGCTGCGACTAGATGATCTTAGAGGTCCCTTCTGACTCAAGCCATTCAATGATTTCTCATTAACCTTTCATTTCTTACCTCCTCTTTTGTTTCATGCCTTTATTTGGAAGTTATTGAAAAAAATAATAAGGCCACTAAATACTTTTTTGCTGCTTCTGATAGTGCTCTCTTTCACTCTTTACTCCAGAGTTTCTCGCTCCTTTCCAAACAGGCTCAGTGGCACCACCGCCCATATCTCCTGGGTTCCTCTTCCCCATTCCCCTCCCACAGCCCTGACAGCACGAGCTTTTATCACAGCCCTTCTTATTTAGCTCCCTTCTACTGTAAACACCACTTATCTTTTCAATCTCTCACCGTATAAGACTTTTTTTTTTCCTCAGGTCTCAAATTATTCTTGTCATCCTTATCTGAACATCCTTTAATTCCCTTGGCAGTGACATATAGCATTCCAGATGAGAGAGGAGCCTTGGTTTTATACCATGCTGAAATTTACTCCGTCTTATTTCTAACACATCCTAACCTTCTGTTGGGTTGTTTGACAGAAGGGTGAGAGAGAAGAGTGCAATAATGATTCAGATATACATTTTTTCTGGTCAGTGTTTGACTAGGATGCTTCATTGTTTCTCAAGCTTTCTGCATTCCCCTTATTAACAGATCTTTCCTTGCGCAGTACTCCAACCAGGGAGCTGGTAGCTTCTTTTCATTGCTGACAGAAGCTCCGATTCTCCAGGTGGCAGAGGATGAGCCACCTGTAATTAGTGGCTGCAGGGATAAGCATTCACTAGCCCTCACAAAGGATTGTATTGAGCCAATGTATGTCAACATAGCTCAGTTTGGTTTGCCTTAATTAATGCTTTTTAATTAATAGAAGATTTTTAAACCTCCTCAAGTCAATCTTTGAATTATTCCTAGATCCCCTGTCACTTACCATTGCAACTCTTATGCTAGTGCTGCACTAAGAAATGTACTGAAATTCCTTTTCACTTTTTATATGGATAGTTTTACATTCACCAGTGGTTTAACTGAAGGATAACAGTGCAAGGACTCTTACCTTGAGCTGGGTTTATATGGTGCCTAGCAAAGTAAGACCTTGATCCACAGCTAAGCCCACAAAATAACACTACTGCTAACACTAACTTGTCATGTACCTTCACGCTGTCCAGTCACCTAATTCAGTTACGACCTTCAGAAATTCTTTGTCACCTATTCTGGACACAGGACTGATGTGAGCTATAAATTTTACCACTATGCTTCTCCATTTTTTTTTTTTTTCTTTTCTGTACCATAATTTATTCTCTTTTATTTTACATCTTCTTGTCCATTGATCTTAGGCTCCAAGTTGTTTCAGACCTCTCTGCTCCCTCATTGAATACATGGCCTAACATGTGATGCACTCTTCCAAAAATAAATACAAATGAATAGCACCTTGTCAGATGAGCCATCCCACTGAAGTTAACAGAACTCCTGGTGGAAAAAGGTACAAGATAAATAACAGTTGTAGAGTCCCTAAGAGTTTGTCCTAATTAAAAGTACAACTACATGCATTAATAATTTACATCTGAAAAGGTTATGAATGTGTAATGCTTAATTACAGAAATGTAAAAAGGTGATATTTGGTTTCCAGCACCCTCCTGAATGCTCAGCCTGTGAATTTAGAAATAACTGTAGCTGTGTGGTTTGGACTATAATTAAGATTTGATTAATCCCTAAAGCTCAGTTTAACTTAGATTAGATGTATATTGATTTGTATTTCTTTACCATTACATTCTTAGTACAGCAAATTTCCCTGTTCATAGTACAAGCAATAGTTAAGGGGTCTGTCTGATTTCTGACTAGGGCATCACTAAGCATCCTACGGGAAATGTGTCCACGTCTAGGAAAGGCACCCAACTCGCTTGTGCTTGTCATTATGAGAAATGACCAGGGGGTTATGAACAGAAAGCACCATTTCTTCCAAAATTAGCCTCTCCTGTTTGGTCTGCATGACACGAATCACAAACCACTGTCATCAAAGCCAAGGAGAGCTTTTCCTGCTTAATCTTGAAGATGTGGCTGTAGGTATTTCCATGAGTTTACCTTCACACACAAAAGGCAAAAAGCCATTATGGCATAAGGGTTTCACTGCCAATGAGATGAGTGCATAATCAATGGATATTAAGATGTTATAATCACAAAACAACAAGAGAGTTAGGCAAAGTAGACTAAGATAATAAGGAGAATAAATGGAAGGTTTACCCATATGCTAAGCTCACCTATAGGAAGCACCAGAAGAAGGGATCTCCAGAAGAGCTCCTTCCCCAATGGTAGCCAGCTCTTAAACAGGTCTAGAAGGGGTGGAGCCTGGCTCCACCCTTCCCAGCAGCACAGGTGAATGGCCTTCACCTGTGCTCCTCTGGCTGACTCATGGCTCGCCCCAAGTGATCAATCAGATCAGTTCAGGCCATGACTCAGCAGCTCCCATACAGATGAGTTTAAAGAACTAGATGTCATAAGGGCTAAGCTGTATGCAGGTAAAGAACCAGGCTGAGACTTCACGAGGGAGGAATAGACCAAAAGTCTTCACATCATCTCTGTTGAGTATCTCAGTAACAAGGTCCTATGGGGATCCACATCCTTACAGTCACTACAAGACTAAGAAATCTTGAACCTATTTTAAGCAAGTCCAACTTTCCTGGCTTTAGCAGAGCTGCAGATGATTGTAATGGCTTTCCCCGGTGACCTCAGTACTCAGTCATGCAGAATCAACATAATGGGATGCAGACATTGAATGTATTATAAAAGTAATAGGGAATGATACTGTGCTTTCCCTAAAATATACAATAACGCTCATGTGATAAGATTAGGTAATCAAAGAAGTGAACTATCTTCTAATCCATACAATAGCACTGCCCCCAGAGCCTGCGACTACTTCTACTTTACATCTTGGTGGCAGAGTTTTGGCCTCATCTCTCATGCCCAGTCTTGATGTCCTAGACTTAAAGAAGCCCTCTGTCCACTCCTCTTCCTATAATTAGAAACCCGCCTTAACTAAAACCGTAGCATTTCCTGATCTATATATTTCCATATTAAACATCACCTTCAGTTGATCAGGCTCAGGAACTCAATCCAGAAGTGAGCTGAGTTGGAAGGCTGCCTGAACACCCAACATGTCCTTACATGACTGCTTGTCCGGTATCCAACAGGCAGCTCTTCTCACCCAGCTTTTGACAGAAGCCATGTGTTAAACAGCTCCCTAGATCCACATCAGCTCTGTGGGTGCTCTGAAATTAGTGATACAGTGAACAAATGCAGCCCAGCTTACAACCAATTATTAGGAGGATTTGCAATGATTCCACAATATCCTAGAAATTCTGCTTTCTGGAGTTATTGGGCAGAATATTTATTTTCCTGGACCTGCTGGCTACCTATTAGCAGCATATTACCCTGAAGTGAAGCTTTAAAATAGCTCATTCACCTCCACAGGGCAGTAGCATCATGCCTGTGGAAGGTGAGCAATATTTATTTTCCATGTAAGACTGTCTGGTAATGACGAATTGTTACAGCCATCATGACCAAAATGGCCAAGGGTTAAACTCACACTGCTAGACTCACACTCTCTTCTTTTTCCCTCGTTCCCTCTCCATTTTACAGGAGATTTCAGAACCTGGTATTTAACCCTCTATACATCATGTCTACAGTATCAAAGTCTTTGGGGTTGAGCCATTCTCGGTTAGGTGATGCTTTACTTCAGAACCAATGGGAGAAACAGTTCTGGGGAAATAATACAGACAATCTGTGATCTGTTGGTTATAAAAGGAAAAGCCTGATTACTATGGGCAAGTCAATGCAGTGCACGTGGTATGGCTTTAGAACTAATGCAGCATACCATGCAGTCTGCATTAGTTCTAAAGTATGTTGCATGGGGTGTAGGACTGATCCCATCTTGCATATCAAGCAGGGAGCTATGTCTCCAATAACAGGGCAGTATTTTTTCTTTTTTTCTTCTTCTACATGATCCCAAGCAGACGTCGTTATGGAGCATCAGCACACACTGATGTCCAGGCTCAAAGAATCTTTTCAATTGGGGAGGAAGATTTAAATGTTCCCAGTTCAGGTATCTAGAGTCCTGGGAAGATCAAAGCATATAAGACGTAAAGAGTTTCAGTCTGGGTTCTCACTGTTCCTCTGGAGCCTGAAATGGTGCTGTTATAAAAATTTCACTTTATGGCCTCTTTAGCTTTAGGGGTCTGACCAAAAGAAGTTACCCTATACAGACACTGCATCTATGGTTGCTCTCCCTCACTACCTGCAAGGCTCCTGCTTTCTGTTGCTACCTAGGATGGGAAACAAGGTTCTGAGAGTGATATTTAGCTTTTTGCTTTTATTTCCATTGCAAGTCTCCAGACATCTCCAAATTTCATGTGAAGCAAGACAAGTCCATGAGGTTTTGCTATTGTTGAATCTAAGGCCCCTTTAGCCACAGGCTCTGAATGTGGCCTTTAAGAACTGCACCCTTTTCTGATTGCTGTGAGCTTGTTGCCCTCACCAAAACCTCTTGAATGCCATCAGCAAAGCCCCTCTCCACCCTGACAATGTGAAATTGGATAGAGATGATAATGCTACCTTATAACAACGCTCCTGAGCCATATGAACACCTTACACAGACACCAGAATACAGTAAGAGACCAGCAGGAGCATGCTTTCACATGCAGAGCATCCTGAAGATGTAAGCCATGTCCTTCCAGAGAGACTCAAGTACTGTCACACGTTCTCCTTGACCTTTTGTTCTGCCTTCTGTAGGCCCCATTCACTGGGAAGTTTTGGTCATGTAGTAGTTCTGTTTGCTTACAGCAGTGCTCTTTTCAGATAACCATCTGAGATGTTTTGAGGCCTTTCTTTGATAGTTTGCCCCAATATCTGTGAGAGAAGTCCAGCCTAGAAGAACAATGTGCAGTAGCTACATCTCCATCCCCAGAGACTTTCTTCTGAAGAGATTGCCCTGGCTGGCCATGGTTACTTACTTTCTGTACTGGGTATTCCTTTACATTTTTCTTAGTATTTCAGATCAAGAGAGAGGGTTTTTTTTTTTGTAGAAGTGAAGGTACATTATAGTTTGGCAATTAAAGCAGCATTCAGAATGAGAGTAAGCTTCTTATCACACTTGCTTGTCAAAACTACTAATATTAATGCTGACAATAGGCACTCGAGGAAGAAAAATAACAATGTGGAAGTTGCATTCTTACTTCTGTCTCCAGGACTGCTAAGCCATCAAATGGCTTTTAAGCCATTTACTAGCCAAGAGGGACAAGATGGCCAGCAGCAACCTGACTTGTATCAGAGAGAGTGCAGCCAGCAGGAGGTGACTGTTCCTCTGCTTGGGCACTGGAGAGGCTGCACCTCAGTGCTGTGTTCAGTACTGGGGGCTGTTCAGTCTGGAGAAGAGGAGGCTCAGGGGAGACCTCAGGCTCTCTATAACTGCCTGAGTGGAGGCTGTGGTGAGGTGAGGGTTGGCCTCTGCTCCCAAGTAACACTGATAGGATGAGAAGTGATGGCTTTATGTTATGCTGGGAGAGGTTCAGGTTGGATATTTGGAAAATCTTGAAGGAGTGGTGATGCAACGGCACAGGCTGCTCAGGGAGGAGGTAGAGTCACTGTCCCTGCTGGTGTTCCAGAGCCATGGAGATGTGGCACTGAGGAAGTGGGCAGAGTGGGAATGGGTTGACAATTTCTCATTTCCCTAATTGATTTCCTTACTGAGAATGCTCAGAGCTCCAGCACAAGTACCTGTTGGTGATGAGAGGGAGGGTAATAAAGGCTGCCAGATAACCTTCTCTGTTCCCTGCGCACCGCAGTTACCCAGAAGCCCAGCCACCTAGCATAAAAGGAAACTACCCACTTTAATTAGCAGAGCAATCAAAAGGCTCTTATGCAGGAAAGCATTTATCACCAAATAGAAAATGAATGGTACTTTAAAATTAGAATATGCAGAATTTGTAGCCAAAGGCACTCAGGGGAACAGGAGCTTTGCACCAAACCAGACAGGGATTTTTTTGGCTTCAGTCTAATGAACTTTTACAATAGCTATCAAATTCTGTCTGGCAGCACATTTCAGCAATGGGTCTGATTTTCAGAAATACTTTGCAGCCCTCACCAGTGTCAGGAGGAGGAGACCAGCATTCAGGAAACCCTTATTAACCCATATTCAGATCTCAAAGCCAGATCCACGGAAACCTATTTTGTAAAAAAATGCTACCTATACTTTCAAAATACAGTCCAAATACACAGCAGGAAATTTTTATCTTAATTGGCCACGCTGATGAAGGCTTCACTGTGTCCCACTTACAGTCAAAAATGCCACTCATCGCAGGAACCAGACAACAGCGTATTTCATTATCAGCAGGATGAGCAAAGCTTGAATTGGAAGAGGAGGATGATTTTTTTTCTGAGTCTTCACTGTATTTAATGAAGCAATTGAATTGTCCAAAAGTAAAGTCTAGAGATAAAAATCCCATCCTGTCAGCTTGGAAGCTCACAGGGATTTTGAAGTATGGGAGACCGGAGAAGTTCTGAAGACAGTAGGAGATGCTGTCACTAAGTCTTCCTGGAGATAATTAAAATGCAAAATGCAGAATTTTCCATTGTCTTTACAAATATCATCTTGTGAGGATGCTGAAAGCTGAGAGGAGGTGTAGCTCAGCCAAAATGCTTCCTACCACGGAAGTTCTGTAATTGCTGCAAAAAGGCAACTGTAAGCCAGCCTGCTACAAACTCCCAATTACAGATGGGATTATTTGATTGTAACATTTCAAAATGCATTCTGATTCTGTAACATTTCAAAAGCTTCTGTTCATATGAACACAAATTATGCAAGTCGTCTCAGGTCTGCAGTGTTAGGATCCCACAAGTGGTATCCACAGGAAAGCTGGGATGAATGCTGAGTAAAGCCGTAACGACAGATTTACTCACTGTAACTATTCAGCCATTTGAAGCATAGAGAGCATAAAGGGAATGAGACAGGGTGTGAGCCCTGATAAGCAGGAGGGAGACAAATCAGGAAGTCGACCTATATTCAGCCTCTTTGTTTCTGCTTTCTTCAAAGGCTCTCCTCTGTTTTAAAAAGATCTGTGACTTTATAGACCCACTGCAGCTGCCATCATCTACAGACTGTAACTTCGAGGACCTGGCATAAGATAAACAAAAATTGCTTTGAACTGGGAATGTAAGATGGGACCCCATTACAACGGTCCATCTGCGTATTCCTCGGAAATAACCGTTCTAGAAGTGGTCAAAAGATACTGGTGCCCTCGTTTACTGTTTGAAGTCTCTCAATTCTGCTTTTGACTACTGTTATAAACAGGCACTCACATGACCTGACTACAATGGATTGGCTGGCTCAAAAAGAAGTAACACAGAACAGCATAAACAAGAAGGTCCTTGTCTGAACCCAGCCTCACTTCACATCTCCATGCAATGAAACAGCTCTAATTCCATATGCTTCCAGTTGGTACTTGCCTTTTGAGTTTGGTATTCAGGCTATTCTGTGCTTCAAAGATACTATAACCAGCAAGATCCCTCTTGAAGTTTTATGCACAAAAGAATTAAATTTGTCTATGGAGACTTTAGACGCAACTAATAAAACCTATTACTCTGTTATTTACCTAAAATATCTGATACTGAATTACCCTTGGATGTCACAGTTCCAGGTGTCAACAAAGACAGGCACAGAATAATCTAAAGCAATAATGGTGGCACAGTGACATCCTTGTGGCTTAGTTGAAGATCAGAACTTTGTTCACCTTGTTCAAGAAATGCTTCTACCTATGGTAGCAGCCATAAAACACTGTCCTGTAGTGGAGTAGGGAGGGAGGTGGCTGGGTAGAGCCTTGCCTATCAGACCCAGTGCCATCTGCAAGCAATGGCCTCAGAACGGGATGGAAAATCCATAACCAATTTTCCACGTATGGTTTTGATGGCAGTACAGATGGAAGATGTACAGCATCCCAGAGAAGTGAATGCCCCGTCCTTGTAGACACCCAAGGTCAGGCTGGCCAGGGCTCTGGGCACCTTATGGAGTGGTAAGTGTCCCTGTTCATTGCAGGAGAGTTGGACCACATGGCCTTCATTGGGTCCCTTCCAACTCAGCAGATTCTGTGATTCTATGATATTTTGGGTGGCCATATTCTACTGCTGGTTTTTATTGTTTTCAAATCAAGATTTAAATATCCCATGCGAAAAAAAAGCAACTTACTACTGGAAATCATTTTCCAGCATAAGAGATCTGCCTGTCAAGAAATTGTTCTGATTTCTTGACTGCCATTCCTTTGGCCCAGGCTTGCTCTTGTTTGATAGTTTTATAAACACCAAGCTATGGGCATGTTGTGTAAAGCGAGATGCCTAATGTACTTCCATACAATCTGGCTTCACTATACAGCACTGGGCAAAACACATTGATGCACCAGCTTGAATTAAGTTTACAGTTCCCCCAGGAATGTGGTGATCTGCCCAGGCTCCTCAGGCCTCCATCTGAGTTGCAATCACTTCTCCAAATTTGCTATAGACTCTCTTTATCTTTTTAAACTTCTACTCTCTGCTTTAATAACCTCCAAGGTTATCAGTATAGAGTCAGAACAAAGAACATATCTTAGCACATCTTTTTTCTTTTTCCTTTTGTGTCTTTGTATAGGACTCCAGCAGAAACAGAAGCAATTAGAGCCTGAATAGTTCCTACCTCATTGTGAAGTGTTGTGTGCATCTCCATGGTGAGTTTGCACTGATTTGATAATAGCCTGAAATAAAGAGAACAGAGATCCACAAAAGCGATGTTTTAAAAGTATACAGGCTAAACACAGACGTGAAAATAGCAGGCTATCTATTTACAGCATAAAATGAAACACTGAGGTTCTGATGATGGTTCACATACATAGAAAGGAGAAGAGAAAGCCAATTTCCAGAGAGGAGTGGTGGTAGCTGTTGCTAGGGGAAGGGTAGAGTTGCCCGTATATCTCCTCAATAGCAGGAAACTGTGATCCTAAGAAGTGGGCACTTCTTGACACTCCCAGTTTCCAGGTAGTAGAGACAGTGGAGTCCAGGGGATTCTTCACATCATCCTAATGTTCATCAGAAGGGTCGCAATTTCCAAAGATTTATTTCTCTCCCTTCCATCATATATAGTGACTGGGTCAGGGGAATACCAACAGTGCAGAGAACACCAAAGGTACTTTGAGCAGAATTCATATTTTCTGTCTCCTTGGAAGTAGATTTCAGAAAGGATGAAATCTGAAGAAAACACAAGAGCTGAAATGAGAGATTGATAAATAAATAAATAAACCATAATTAATCAAAAGTACTCCACAGGCCGATGGGCAAGAATGGTGTGGGGTGTATTGCTCATTGGTTTCAGCAGCTCTAAGACAACAGGGGTCATTCTGCTCACTTGGTATTCCCTCCCATATAACGTAGGCTAGAGATCCTCACAGAGGGAATCATGCACCAGGCTCTTAAATCTGAGCTGATTTAGAGCATATTTTCTATGAACACTTCCAGACTTGATTTAAAGATGTCAAATGATGAGGAATTTAAGCAAGTTGTTCAAGGAGCTTAAAGTCCTTATGGTTAAGAGTGTATGCTTGTTTCTGGATTGAATTTTGATAGATTTAGCTTTCACTACTAGATCTCACTGCATGAAGAGTAATCCACCCTGCCCCAAATGCAAGATGTAAACATACAGCACACTGTACTAATGCTTCTTGTCGTAACTCTTCTCTTGAGAGAAAATTTTCTCCACTCTGAAAATGAAAATGGCCCATTCCACACCGAGCTAGGATTGTTAATGCTTACTTTACCTTCCTGAGCAACAACTTCCCCAGGTAGCCTTTAATCTGCAAGATGAAAGAACCTTCTCATAGCATATCAGGAAATTTACCTGCACACTGTGATTAAGTTTTGCTTAAATTTCTGTTTGTTAAATTAAACAGAATAAACATTTCTCTCCCTCCTTCCCCACTCGTGCATAGCACAGAAGTTATGGGATGCTCCAAATCCCAGGAAACCCTGATTGTTTTCTATCCCAAAGGCATCTAGTTGTTTCTTCCTTAAATCAGAAATTGCTAAAAATGTACATTTTAAGATATACCGTGGACAGGGATTATTTTTTTTCTGCACTACATAAAATAAGGAGACATGAACAGAATGTCTATTAGGAACTCGTCTGATATGAAAGTATAAAAATCTTTGTGTTGTTAAAGGCTATTACAAGATCCTTAGGATCACAGGCTATTTACTCTAACATCTCTGCAGAAGTTGTGGAAGCTGGCAACATTAAAAAAAATAAAAAACATAGCAGAAACAGTGTCTTTAGGGACTTCCCCAGTGACAGTTGTTTATTTATGACTCCATTAAAAAAATTTAACTCAGTACATTTATTTGCTTCTGATGGGACTGGCTTTCTCCCATCTCACATGCTATGTAGTGGAACAAGGGAGCACCAAGAGCTAGCCATATAGCAAATGGCCCTGTGGGACACATTAGTGCTCTCTATCCTACACCCAGAGCAGGGAGAACATCACGGCTTGGCAAATAGGAAACCAAGGCCTGATGTGGGGGGCTATGCTTGTGATAAGTGAGACATTAGGGTAGATGTGATACTGAGGGACATGGTTTCATGGTCATGGTGGCAATGGGTTGATGGTTGGACTTTGTGATCTTAAAGGTCTTTTCCAACCTTAAAGATTCTTTGATCAGTGAGTGGTGGTCAGGCCAACTTTCAGCATCGTGGGGACTCGTGTGCAAATTTCTGTAAGGGAAACAATCACAGTCACAGCCACCTCATTGACAGAAAGCAAACTCAGGCACTGCCAGCTTCCCAGAAATGACGCCTCCTTTTGAATCACACTCCACCATGGATATGGATCACTCCCAAAGCTGAAAACAGGAGACTATTCCTTTTCCTTGCCCCAAGGAAGAAGAGCCTCAGGATCTTTGAGAAGGCATAGTTAAAATTCAGGAAACCAAAAGCAAGTCAATCTGGGACAGTGAATGGAAGAGGTGTTTGGTCAGCATGGAAGCACATCACTGCAAACTGCACTCACTTGGATTTCCACATCTGCACTGAAAGTATCCACATCTCTGGAGACAAGCAAGTCCAGGTTGGATGGGGCCCTGGGCAGCCTGATTTGGTGGGTGGCAGCCAGCCCATGGCAGGGGATTGGAGCTCAATGAGCTTTAAGTTCTCTTCCAACCCAGGCCAATCTATGGTTCTATGATTCTGTGATTCACTATCTGCATCACTTTGTGTTTGAAATGTCCAGAGGTGCTCTAGCAGGGAAGCATCAAAGCCTGTTGTGAGATTCTCCTATACCTCAATACCTCTAAACTTTGTGGCACTAAATAGGTGCACATTTTCTGAATTAAAGATGAAATGGAAAGGCTTTGGATGCACTGGGTTTGCATCTCACTGCAGGACTGGGTTGTTTTAGAGAAACTTCACAGTGCTTGAGGAGGGATTGTGCAAAGGCATCCGTGCCCCTCTGAAAAATAAATGTTTAACTGCTCTGAACTTTGTTTCCCCATTGTCTGCCTTCAGCAGCCCAGTAATCCCACTGCTTTGTTGTTTTGCTGTGCCCTATTCAGAAAGAAACCCCTTACACAATGAGACCCCTTTGGCAGAGGCAGAACATTGGAGGTGCTGAGCTGTGAAGAGATGTGCCAGCTGTAAGTCTGCTCAGAAGCAGCACGAGTTTTTTGACCCTAAAATTGGATAGAAAGAGGGGAAGAAAAGGAAGGAAAAAAAAAAAAAAAGGCAGGGTTCAGAGGACTGTGCACAGACATCGTGAAGTCTAAATGACAGCAGGAATGTCCCATTTCCAACTGGAAACCCCATGCCCTGTTGCATGGGCAGGCAGATGCCTCTTGGACTTAGGTTGCAGGAACATGGTTTTACTACCCAAGGGCTGAACATGAAGGTTGGGTGTCTCCTCAAAGCAATATGGATTTACCATGCCAGAATGAGTTTGGTAGGTGGCTTTAACGGAGCAGCAGGGCCCAAGCCAAGGGGCTGGGTTTTTGTGTGTGTTTGTATTCATCTCTCCAGGCAGGTCTCTGAAATGTATACTGTCCTTTAAATGATTCCTTAATATTTAATATCATGGTAGGATGAAGTCTGATTTTATGGTTAAAAATGTCAATTTTCACAGCTGATTGAGCTTGTTTAAATGGCAAGCAGTTTACTTGTATTGAAAACCATATAAACAGATCAACTTATTTACTGACATTAAAAGAAGAGGATACTTTACACTCCAAAGCCTTTCAGTTTTTGAAACTGAAAATGAGCAGAGATGACTGAGTTCATTTTGCAGTTTTTTCCCCAGTGGCAGATTGATTGTAGTTTATAAAACAAGTCCATGCATCTGGCAGCAGAAGGAATAGCTTAAGATGCTAAGCCACCCTTTCAAAAGTTCTCCGTAATTAATTATTAGCTGCTTGGAAGTCCATTCTATTTTTCCTTTTGTTTGTATTATTTTAATGGTGACTATAATGCACATATAATGAGAAAAGCAGCATCTTGTAAACATACAAATAAATCTTAAGACTTTAAGCAGGATTAAGCAAGCTAAAAAAGAATTAAAAAAAAAACAACCCTGAAATCCAGATCTGCGGAATCACAGAAATCAGTTTTGTTAATGCTTTCCCATCTGAAGCCAATTAAAGCATACATGGACATGAAGGAATGAGGATTCATAATGGCACAGATTCCCTCTGCCTCTTCTTAAAAATAGCTGCAACATTCAGACCGGTGTCTGCACTAATATATATATAAATATTATTTTGATTCAGGAGGAGCAGGGAATAGAAAGTGGCTTAGACATGGATAACATGTCTCATTCGTGGGTCAAAGGACTCTGCCCACAGTTTTGCTCGGGTGAGGAACTCAGTTTGAAATCCATCCATTAGAGGGCAATGCACTATCCACAGTGACATCTTGGAGATGGAGTAGCAGCAGGAGTTTGAGGAAGGGGCAAAGAGAAGGGCAGGAATGATAACTGAAGAGGTAATCCAAGAATCAGTTCTGTCATGGGGGTGGTGCCTAAAGAATATGCAGGAAGATGCATGATACGAGGCAACAAACGAACACAAAGAAAGGAGGGTTACGCTGAAGCCCTGGCAATATGTGGCTGATGGGAACTGCAGGTTTGTCCTCAAAGGAGAATAGCTCAAGAGGGTTATTCGTGACACACCAGTGATTATAGAATCACAGAATCATTAAGGATGGAAAAAAACGGAGATCCCCACGTCCAGTCAACCCATCTCACCATGCTCACTGACAACGACCCTCAGTGCTACATCTCCACGTTCCTTGAACATCTCCAGAGGCGGTGACTCCACCACCTGCCTGGGCAGCCTGTGCCACTGCATCACCTCTCTTTCTGAGAAGAAATTTTTCTTAATATCCATCCTGATATCCAATCATCTCAGCTTCCCCTGAGGACATCAGTTCCTGCCTCCTGCCTATCATTCTGATGGATCTGCTTGTCTGGAGGCTTTCCCAGGAGTCCCCCCAACAGACAGGGAATGACCGCTTTCCTTCCTGCTATCCAAGCAGACCTCCAGTGTCACTGCTGTCAGGAGGACACAAGCTCAACGCTCAACAAGGTTACACAGTCACTGTCCCTGTGAGCATCTTCCCTAGCAGGTATTTGGCTGGGGCTGCTCTCAGCAGGCAGCTGGGATGTGGCCACCCTGCTTTTCAGAAAATGATTGGTCCATGGCCATCGTGCCATGCCAGCTGGCCTGAGAATCACAGAATGGACTGCAGCCTTCTGCCTTCACTGATACAGGCATTGCCTTGGGCTGTGCTGGCTGGGAGCAAAGGAGCTGCGCTATAATTGTTGTTTACTACCCACCTCTTCATTGCAAAGAGCTTTGAATGATGGTGCAGAAATTGTTCAGTGAAGAGAGAGTGAAGAAGGCACTTGGATATCACCGTGACTGCTGCTTTCAAGAGAAGTGTAATTTGTCTAATACACAATCTGTCATCCTCCCTTCATGCCGAAGAAGTGAGGAGCTGCTGGAAACTAACCACACATATGGTGACATGGCTCTGTCATTAGCTTGGGCAGGAGACAAATCTCCCTACATCACTGGCATGCAGCACTGGAAACACTTATCTGCTGGGCTCATGTTAAGGGCTGACCAAGATGCACTCTTCCTTCCACCTGTGCTGCTGTGACAACAGAGACTCTTCCAGTAAGTAAGTGTTTCTCATAACTCGAAGCAACTTATCCATGGTAAAATTAACCAGTTATGCTGGAGGCCTCTGTGCTGCACATTTAAAACAAAATTAATTGTATATCCATATACATTTCAATAATTTGAATTGTCACTTTAATTCTTCTCTAAATCAAAATATCGTATAATTTTTTGGGGTTCATCATTCTTCTTAAGGGGTTTTCCACTGGCTGCATTTTACAGAACCAAGGAGGGCAAGATCTATTGGTTGTAATAACAGTTAAGTTACTAATTCAGATACCACATCTACTAATAACAATAGCCTGCAAATTGTTATTTTAAGGCCCAGATCACTGACAGAAATTTTATGGCAATCTTTCCTAGGACACCTAAGAAATCCAGGAATAATAGGAAGAGAGATGTTCCTGAAAGCATTGAAGTTTTAGGCCTGCTGGACAGAAATATGCACCATGTTTGGAGTGGTGAGATTCTTACATCAGCCACATTGTTACAGATTTCCATCAGTGCGGCTGGGAGCAAAATCAGGATGTGAACCTTTAGCAGAGCATATAAAATAGTGACACATACACCTGACATACTCTGAGCCTTCACATCGATATTTATTCCAGCCTTTCTCCCTCTCCCATGGCATTCAGATGTACGGGCAACCTCTGCTGGATATTTTAGTTGTATTGCACGTAGCTGAAAAAGTTTACACTAAGTGGGTAACGGTGCTGTGTGTGAATACATGCTGTCTACAAGGGCCTTTGCATTATGTTGGGGTTGGTTTTGCTTTCTAGGGTTGGCTGCCATACTAAGTGAGCACAAAAGTGCTGACTCCATCTGTCTGGCAAAGCCAGCAACCAATCTTTAAAAAGTCCATGGGATGCAGACCCCAAATGAGACGTGTCATAGAATCACAGAATCATTAATGTTGAAAAAGACCATTAAAATATCTAGAAATCACCAACACATCCCCACCATGCCCAGTAACCACGTTCGCCAGTGCTACATCTCCACAGTTCTGAAACACTTCCAGGGGTGGTGACCCCATCACATCTCTGGACAGCCTGTGCCAACGCATCACCTCTCTTTCTGAAAAATTTTTTCCTAATACCCAACCTGAATCTCTCCTGGTGCACCTGAAAGCCATTAAGGAGGGCTGATGGGCTACTATCCCTCTGGCCACAGGGTTTTGCTTCTGAGGTAGACCACAGAGTAGTATGAGGGCACAAGACCACTCTAAAAAGAAGCTAAATGATTTCCAGGGCAAAATAAATGAT
Organism: Tympanuchus pallidicinctus; assembly: GCF_026119805.1. NCBI lineage: Eukaryota > Metazoa > Chordata > Aves > Galliformes > Phasianidae > Tympanuchus > Tympanuchus pallidicinctus. The sequence continues at coordinate 64,871,606 of NW_026294747.1, forward strand.
ATATATACATATATTCGTAATAAAAGACCACGGATGTTATAGCAAAAGAGCAAAATTATTTCACCCCCTCAACCTTTCCCCAGTCTCCCCTCTTTCCCAAAGCCCAGTACAGCAGATAGCCTTTGCTGTCTGCCTATGAAAACCATCTCTCAAGTCATTATCCCAGCGCACAAGCACACTGTGAGGTCCAAAGAGCTGGCACCTGCCTAAATCATGGATGAATTTTTATTCCACTGAGGCAGGTTTCTCTTTATGCTAATCCCTCACTCTTCAGGATGTCGCAGAGCATGGGAAGCACAAAATCGTGCTTTATGAGTACGATCTGTCTGCAGACTCAGTATCGCTTCCCTCTCCATCTTACCTGCCACAGCCAGCTAGGGATCATAAATACACCCCTAATGCCACAATTAGCATACGCTCTTGAAAGAAAATTGTGCTTGTAGCAAGAATCCCCAAGGGCCAATATCAACAGAGAGACATTACAGAGCAGAAAACAGAGAATCGGGGCTGAGCTTTCAAGTACGTGCTCCCTCACTCGGCAACGGTCTCTGCTGAGATTTCTCCTGCTTTTATCAGGAGTAGGCAATCCAACAGGGCTGCACACACTAACTCTGCCTTGACTTACATTTCAATCATTTTTTTTGTGGGCCAGTAGCCAGAGCCAGACTTTCAGCTCACCACTTCACTGCACTACTCTGGTTTTAAAAAAAAAAAAAGTAGAAAAGAAGCCCAAGAAATAAGAATGCTTGCCTTAATTTTTATTTTTGTTCTCCTCCATCCGTTTTCTAACCCACTCCTGTTGAAGGGGACCAGCGTTCTTTCCAGATCTGGTGGGACAGATTGACAGGAAAGAAGGACAGATGAAAGAGGCTGTTTAGAAAGCAAAGGTAACGAACAAGGCCCGCTGCTTTGATTTGTGTGTTTGCCTCATCAAAGCTGATCTCATCTTTTGGAGTCCCACATGCCTTTATTCCTAGCAGAGTTAAGCGCCTGCTTATGGGTTTGCAGCAGGGTATGGTGCACTGCAAATTCTCTGTTAGTAGGCTTGAAAGAGCATGGGTTTGTCTACCGCCCGCCCTAATAAGCCTTTGATCTAACAGAGCCTTCTAATGGGATCCAATTGCAACCGTAATAATAAATAAGTGAAAAACATAAAATAGGTAACAAAAGTGGCATAAATGTGTTGCCACTTGAAGGCTTTTAATTCCTTCCTTGCTCAGCAAGGTTCATGTAAATAAATGGAAGCAGCAGGTCTGGGATACGGATATTTTGCTGTGACTGATTTGCAATGCAGTGGGAATGCTGGGGGGGCAGTGGGGACAAATTTTCACTTTATATTCTGCTCAAATGAGACAAAGATTACAGTTAGGAGTCAAGTACTATCAAATTATTTATTGAATTCTGTTGGGGTGGAGAGGGTATTTGCTCTTTTTTCCAGAAAAAATATCGATTTTAAGGATGGCTTTGATATCAATTAGGCTCAACATGAGAGACAGGCAGTCACTTTGTATAGGGAATTTAATTAAAAGCTCTGTACTTAGTCAGAAGAGTGTTCTAAGGATAAAATTGTTTTCCCCCTTTGGGTCAATTTTCTGTTATGTTTGTATAATGCAATTAAAGAAGGACCCATGCCAAGCAATACTTACGTCTGGTATAAATCTGTCCATATATAATGACTGGCTCTTTGGACTTCCAATGCACAAACAAGCGTTAGCTGCATTTGGATTTTGCTGTCTTTTGCATCGTTGTCACAAAAAACCCCAACAAACCTCATCTTTACAAGTGCACACCTCTGATAAGGCTCTTTAAAGGCCAGTTAGACATGAACAAAGGGTAGAAGCAAAGAAAAAGAGAAGGGCGATATTTCAAGAAGCACTTCCCTCTTGAAAAATTAGAAGTAACAACTGACTTGACCTGGAGCCACTCAAGTCCAGAGGTGCTTACTAATGAAAAGTCTGCGTCAGCACTCGTAACAAAGATTAGTCTTTAACATAATGGCATGTAAACCATCAACTTTTGGGAGGGAGTTCTGAGGGGCATGGAGCTATGTCTGTCAGCTGCCCCGGAGCTGAATGGCCAGTGCTGAATTCCTGGAAGTCTTCCTTGGAGCTGGAGGTCAGCCCAAGGCTTCCCATTGCATCAGTGGGTTTGGGGCATTGGTGGTGGTGAGTTTTGGCAGTGAAGGAGCTTGGGAAGGATCATAGCAACCTACTGGTGAAAGGCTGAGCCTCCTGAAGAGACTTGGACTCTCCACAGCCTGGGACTTCACTCTGAAGGTGAACCTTGGCACTCTGAAGGTGAACAATGGATTTTTTTCCTCAACCCGTTTATATGCTTGGCAGGTTAGGGTTGTGTTTATGATATTGAACAAAGTTTTGAATACAGTTTTCTTTCTGTAAATTCTGTTCTATTCTGTTTTCAAAAAATATGTATTCTTCACAGCTATTTTAACTCCTAATTAGAGAAGCAACAACCGATACTAAGCCTGGCCAGGTAGGAAAGCATCTGCAGTCTCTGAAGCCTCTCTGATTTTCTGGAAAAATCACATTCCACTCATTTTTGTTGTTATTTGATCAGAGGATGCACTGTAACCCCAAACTCTGCTGTAGGGCTAGGATACCTAGAGAAGCTCAGCCTGGCATTGTGTTTACTCCTATGGAAGCTTGGCTGCAGAGCCTTGGAGTAGAACTAGAGCAACATCTCAGGATAACTGAGAATCCCAGCCACAATTTCAGAGGAAAAGTGCAAAGCCAAACACATACAGGAAAGAAGCCAAAAGAAATTGGCATTGTGGAGGATGATTCCTGCCTTAGACATTGCAGTGGTGGGTACTAGGGAAAATAAATACATAAGACAGATATGTAAACAGCTAGGAGAGTTACACAGACAGATCTATACATACACAGGACTGATGCCAAACCTGCTGGAGTCAATGAAAATCAGTAGATGGATGTACCAGACAATTCTAGACCAAGTTTATATAACGAGGGGAACAAGAAAAAAAACTCTGCTCAAAGTCAGTCTTTGGCATTCATGTAGCTGCTCAGAAGACTTGAACACAGTGCCGAGCTGCTCAGAACAATGTGTGAAGGTGTCTTTCATCCACTCGTTCTCTTGCTGTAGCACATGCAGTCTTCACACGTCCTTCTAATAAGAAAGAAAGCCCACATGAGGCTCCTGCATTGCCCAAACTCTCCTCACATGGCACGCAGCATCCTCTGCAGATTCTCTGTGCTGGAAAGCCTCACTCAGATCGGGTTTATCACACATGTTAAAGCCAGCATATATCAGCATATATCTGCTCTGTTGTAATTTTCGTTTTTCAGCAAGAGGCTGGAAATCATTCAAGAGCACTCAGGTCCAGATTCTCAAGTGTGCCCAAGATTTCAAGGGCAGGTAGGGATCTAAATACCTTGAGGGCTGTTCATAGCTCATGTTTTCTCCTCCTCCACCAGCAGTGATTTTCAGCCCATGCTGAACCAAACCCTTTCCCCAACTGCTACAGCAGCAACAAGTTTCTGGACCCTTTGCACCCATCAAAGAACGTATGGAGGCTGTGACCCCACATAGGGCCCTGTGTTCCAAGTGATTTCTCACTTGAATGCCATATGGATATGCCAGCACATACCGTCTTTTTTTTTTTTTTTTCTTTTCCATTTCCATCTGCTAAGAGGGAGCTCAAGTGTAAGGCTCTGCAAGCAGCAGATGAAAATGCTAAAAACCTGAAAAAAAAAATAATCGTTATTTGGGGAACATAAATATAATGCTGTTTATTGGCTCTGGGTTTTATGTTGTACATGAGGAAAATGGCTTTGCTCTCCTTGTACCCTGCTCTGTCAACCTCTCAGTCTATCAGAAGCAGTTGCCTTGGGGACACCCGCAAGCACATGCAATTTCTTTGATTTTAGCAGGACTTTTCCAAACTCATCCTTTTCAAGGGCTGAAATGTGGCCTCGCCAATTCTCACTGCTTTCTCAGAAACCACAGGCTGGCCTGTTGTCTTGGCTGCTCACAGTAACACAAACCTCTTAATTATTAACATTTTGATATTGCTTTTTCTGTCCCACAGTTGTTATTTCCCCTTACTGAAATTATGTCATGAAAAATAAGATGTGGACGCCAGGCACTGCAGACTCATGTTTTCTCATCATAATCATAGAACTGTAGAATCGTTTGAGTTGCAAGGTACCATTAAAGGTCATCTAATCCAACTCCCAGATAATACAGAATCAGTAGCAGCCTTAAGCCTTGGTTGGATGATTGGCTCCTTCTGGCTTTGGGGTCAAAGTGCTGGATTTAAGACCACAGGACATGCAGCACTGGTCTGCTGAGGGTTCAACAGTTGTTCAGAACTATTCGCAGATTAACCTCATATCAGAGACTGTTCTGCCAAACCATGGATTTAGGCTTCCCATAACTGCGAAGATGATTTCCATCCTGGCTGTTCATAGGAGGGCAAATATGTGACTGCTCAAATTCAGATCTGCAGAGGTGACTGATCTGACCTGAAAGCGTGGCTTTGGACTTAGGGCAACCCATCCTGAGCTGTGCTTCCAGCACGTTACTTTCTGAATATTTTGTAGAAGTAGAGCTGTGGGAGCAGAGACAGCACCTGGAAGGCATTTACAGCCATGTGCACTTAAGTGGCCTCAGAAATGAAGAGAAGATGAGCAGATTTCTAATGACAGGCAATATGCTGAGTGCAAAAAGCGTGAGATGATCCAGTGCAACCCAGTCTGCTCTGAAGAGAGAAAACGCCCATTACTTACAGGAAAGAAGAGACTCATTTACCTAATCATCATATGCAGTTAAGACAGCAAGAAGGAGGTTGCACAAGACAAAACAGAACAACACCGAAGCTCTCCCTTGTGAAATGAAGTTCAGCAATATAAATGTACAGGCTTTCAGTGCATTTTAGCTGTGCCCTTCAATCAGAGAGCTGGATAAAAAGGAAAGCATCTCACTACCAGTAATCTTGGGAGCTAGAAATTCCCCACAACGCATCTCAGTGAAGACCAGTGAGCATTATGGGCTGGTACTAGCAAGTATGTTACACACTGCAGGGAGCAACATCAACCACTTCAGCAACCCCTTTGCTGTGGGATGTCCTACCTCTCCCATTATGGCCTGCCAATGCATAAAGGGAGCTTATAAGCAGGAGTGAAATCATTTTACACAGGTAGATAGTGAAAGGACAAGGGGGAATGGTTTTAAATTTAAAGAAGGGAGATTTGAATTAGATGTCAGAGGGATATTTTTCATTGAGAGTGTAGCGAGGAACTGGCACTGCTGCCCAGAGAGTTATGCCCCAACCCTGGAGATGCTCAAGGCCAGGCTGGATGGAGCCCTGGGCAGACTGAGCTGGTGGGGAGCCGCCAGCCCATGGCAGAGGGACTGGAACTGGCTGATCTTTGAGATCCCTTCCAACCTATTCCGTTCTGTGATTACCACTCTGCTAATTTCTCAGTGCTGAGGACAGCTTTATCCCATAATATTGCTATAAAAGAAATTTTTCTGTCAGGCTCCCACACTAGCCTGTACATTGTGTCCTCTTTTTCTGCAGCCTGGTAAGAAACCCTGCAGAACCAGCAATGGTCCTGGTGTATTCAAGCCATGCACCTCCCATTGGCAGCAGAACCGTGTCCAGCATAGCATCCCTCCCTATACCCATCACCCACAGAGGGCTCAGCCCCATTAGCTCTGCTGCAGTCCCCTCGAAGTAACCCCAGCATGAAGCCCTACACTCATCATATGGCAACGTGATTCTCCATTCTTTGAGTCTGCAAGAATCACGTTGAGGAACCACAGCTGAGTTCTCCTCAGGCTCCATCTAAGCCCGTGCAAGTTCAGTGGGAGTTCTCCCATTAAATAGGGTCTCCGATGTACGCCTCAATGGCAGGTAGCCTAGCAAATGGATTATTTTCCTGCGCTGGTTTCAGAAGGCACTGCTAGCACAGGTATTTCAAAAGATGCTGCTACAGGCATGATCTTAACAGTTAATTGCTCAACATTTTAATAATCGCTTGAGAGCATTTGAATACATCTCCCACCCTTTTGATTCTGCCAGGTTTGTTTCTCTTAAAAAAAATTAAGCAAACACAGAGCAAATCAGGCGTTGGTTGTCTCTAGCTACTAAAGATCTCCTAAAATTTCCCCAGTGGGTACAGGCACTCCACATCAGACAGATCATCATTCATACTGAGAAACTGGGGAAGAAGACAGAGAGGGAAGAAAAAAAAGAAAAGAGGCTTATGTTTCAAAGATCACTACAGGCCAAATATTCTCAGGCACCCTGGCTTTTACAGAAAAATCCTTAACAGTGTAGAAATGGAAGCACTTCAAAGATAAAATAAATAATTTAATAATAGTCTGTTTCTCCAAAGGGTTTTGAACAAGTTTTAGATTTGCCAGTGAATGTTTCCCTTAGGCAGTAGGCCAGTGGAAAAAAAGAAAAAAAAAAAAGGCACAGTATGCCTCTTTCATAAGATGCATTTTGTGTTACTTTATTTCTTGATAAGATCCCAAACAAATTCTTTCCTCTCTCACCCACCCTTCAAATATATATATGTATTTATATATTAAAAAAAAATAATGAAAAGCTGAAGATGGTGTAGATGTAAATGATCTCTTACATATAACACACACCAAAATAATTGCTGAAATAGATCCAACATACAGATTGCATCTTTGCCTTCCTGGTTGCTTCGCTTGCTATCACATGCTGAGAAGAACCCCAAATAATACCATGAGGTATGTATAAAGGGAAACTATTTGAAGACCCCAACTGACTTCTGCGTAAGTAAGATTACAGTATTTATAGGCAAGCCTTTACAGTATTTATAAACGAGACTCTACAGTATTTATAGGCATGGAAGGAAAATGCAGAAGACTAGACTGTGTCATTGAAACATTCTTGATAAGTCAAAGAGATTCCTATTCTAATAAGAAAAGAATTTATTTGGCAATCTCACAAGCACTAGAGAGGATCTAACTGAATAAGTGTCTTCTTAAAATTGGCTTATATGTGCTACTTAGTTTAAGCTCAGTTTACACACTTTGTTAGCTATTTATGAGGGAAAAAAGAAGAGAATCTATGTTTTTGTTCTTTGCTGGTTGTTGTGCTGAAGGATCTTTATAGGTTTTTACCTGGTAAGTCTTATCTTCAGGAATCCCAGGACCCAGTAGGAAAGTGCGAATTGAGATACCAAGACCCATCCTCAATACAGAAAGATCTGGTTAGGGAACACTTAAAATGAAGCCCATGAAACTTCATGGAACACATTCATGAGTGTTGAAGGACCTGACCAATGACACTGAGAGCCTACTCCATTATCTTTGAAAAATCCTTGGTGACTGAGTGAGGTTCCTGAGGAGTGGAAGAAAACAAATGTCATTCCTGACTCCAAGAAGGAGAGAAGGATCTGGGGAGCCATTGGCTACTTGGGTTCACTTTGATCTCAAGTTGATGATGGCACAAATCTTCCTGGAGCCATTTCCCTAAGAAGGATGAAAATGTGAAATGGGAAAAGGTAGCTTGCACTTGTGAAGAGGAAATCCTGTCTGACCAAACCAGTGGTCATTTATCATGAGGTGACTGGCTTGGTGGCTGAGAAGAGAGCAGTGGATGTTGTTTATTGTCATTTTAATAAAGGCCTGTGATGGTGACTCATATAACATCCATATTGACAAACTGATGAAGTATAGGCTAGATAAGTGTATAGTGAGGTAGACTGAGACCTGCCTGTGCAACTAAAGCCAAGCAGTTGTGATCAGCAGCATAAAATGGAGGCCAGACACTAGTAGAGACAATACTGTTCAGCATCTTCAATAATTACCCAAATGTTAGGACAGAGTGGACCATCAGCAAAGTTGCAGATGACGGGAAACAGGGAGGATTGGCTGATGGCTCTGCTGGTATTTAGAGAGACATCAACAGGCTAGAGAAATAACCAGTAGGAATCTCATGAACTCTAAAAAAGAGACATTTCAGCTCCTGCATCTGAAGAGGAACAAACTCATACCACTACATGCTGGGAGTCAACCAGCTAGAAAGCATCATGGCCTGGGATTCTAAGTCAAACATAAGTCAGCAGTGCTCCATTGCAGCAAGGAAAGCCAACAGCCTTCTGTGACAGCAGCAGGTTGAAGGAGGTGATCCTTCTCCCCTGCTCAGCACTGCTGAGACTTATCTGCAGGGCTGGATCCACTTCTGGTCTCATCAGTATGAAAAGAACATACTGGAGTGAGTCTACTGAAGGGCTATAAAAGTGATTAAGGAATTGGAGAGGATAGGCTGCAAGAGCTGGGACTGCTCAGTCTTGAGAAGAGCAGGGACTTTGTATAAATACCTGTTGGGATATAAAGAAGATGAAGCCAGATTCAACTCACTGATGAGGGCAAGAGACAACGAGCATTAATTTAAATAAGGAAATTCCACTTAAACTCACATAAGTCTTTTTTACATTAAGATTGGTCAAAAACTGGCTCAGGTTGTCCAGAGAGGTAGTGTCATTTGCTTCTTTGGAGATATTCAAAAGTCCAGCAGGCAAGGCCCTGCATATCTTGCCCTTGCTCTCAGCAGGGGGATAGGACCAAGTGATCTCCAAAGACACCTTCCAGCCCCAGCGATTCTGTGCTGGGTGGAGATAAAATGCCTCCATCCATCCTAGAGCACATCCTTACCAGACTGCATTTGAGGGCCCGCACACTGGACATGGATTTATAGCTTTTGTGGCTTTGAGTATTATGGACTGTGGTATGGATCCCAGCAATGACAGTAACAAAAACAGTCCTTTCACAGCAAGAAAAACGAGGAATAGTGAGTAGTAGAATCATAGAATAGCTTGGGTTGGAAAGGACCTTAATGATCATCTGGTTCCAATCAGTCTGTTTTGGTCAGGGTTGCTACCCACTACATCAGGTTGCCCAGGGTCTTGAGCACCTTCAGAGATGGGGAATGCACAGCTTCTCTGTGCAGTACTGGACCTGTCAGAGCAGGAGCAACAGGCTTCAGCAACAGCAGATTTGGAAAGGAAGAAGTTAGATTATGTTAAAAGGAAATGAGGGAGCTAGGCAGAGAAATTTGGGTAACTGCATGAGCCTCCTGAACCAGCACAAATCAAGAATTTTTCTGTTGCCATCCAGTGAGTTATTAGGTTGCTAAACTGGTGTGAGTGGAGAAACAGGCTCTACATCTTGCTGATGCTTTGTCAGTAAAAAGCATTTTGAGTTATTTCACCTGTGTCACATTGATATTTACCATCATAACTGCTTTGTTTGAGTTTCTTTATTTCCAATTCACTTGAAGGTGTTCTATACAGATACACAATATTACCTTTAATGTGCAAGACCAGGCACCTTTCACCAAGGAGATGACATACAGCTAAAATAGAGAATTTTCACTTCTCTTTCCTCTTGCATCCTACTGAGCATGGGGTATGCCTGGAGATTACACAGTGAGCCCAGTCTTGATCACAGTTGCAGCCTTGGCATTGATTCGAATTTACACAGATACAGCAGAGCAGAATTGACCTCGCCGTCTGTCTCTTTATCATGCACACACATCACGATTCAGGATTTTGTTCTGACTTCAAAGCACATGTGCTATGTAGATTAATACACTCTACCTCAAAGGAAGTTGTCACCAGGCACACAGAGTGCTTCTTCTTTTATGGTAACTCATAATTTATCAAAGAAAATCAAATCAATTTGTTGGTAAAAGAAACATGTTTTTCATGAATTTAGTCAACACCAAAGGTTTTGATGACAAAGCAAGAGAAGGCTATATTAATCATTAGCATCTAACACTTAGTGGGGAAGCACACAAAGCTCAACTAGAATGTTTGTTCTTTCAGGGCATCAGCCCCCACAAGGGCAGCTTTGTCTCCTGGTGTCACTCATACTCCTTTCTTAACTTCTTTTCTAACGTGCTATGTTGGACTGGATGATCTTTGTGGTCTTTCCAACCTTAATGATTCTCTGGAGGCAGTGGCATGCTGACCTATGAAGATCAGTGGCCACACAGAGTGGATGTAAAATGCCAGCACACCCTAGTAAGTGTAAGTCACTACTCAAGCAACACGTCATCAGAGAATTAGCCAGAAAGCTGATGTGCACAGACTGGAATCACAGAATTGTAGTGGTCAGAAGGGACCTCCAGAGATCATTGATACCAACCCCCCTGCCAAAGCAGGTTCCCTACAGCAGGTCGCACAGGTAGGTGTCCAGGCAGGCCTTGAACATCTCCAGAGAAGGAGACTCCACCACCTCCCTGGGCAGCCTGTTCCAGTGCTCCGTCACCTCACCGTAAAGAAGTTCTTGCGCACATTTCTGCGGAACTTCCTATGCTGCAGCTGATGTCCATTTCCCCTTGTCCTGTCTCCATGTACCACTGAGAAGAGACTGGCCTCACCACTATGGCTGCCACACCTCAGATACTTATAAACCTGGATTAGGTCCCGTCTCAGTCTTCTTTTCTCAAGGCTGAACAGACCTAGTTCACTCAGTCTTTCTTCATAGAAGAGATGCTCCAGGCCCTTCACCATCTTTGTGGCCCTCTGCTGGACTCTTTCCAAGAGATCCCTGTCTTTTCTGTACTGGGGTGCCCAGAACTGGACGCAGTACTCCAGATGAGGCTTCACCAGGGCAGAGTAGAGGGAGAGGATCACCTCCCTCAACCTGCTGGCCACGCTCTTTCAAATGCACCCCAGGATGCCATTGGCCCTCTTGGCCACGAGGGCACACTGCTGGCTCATGGCCAACCAGGACACCCAGGTCCCTCTCTGCAGAGCTCCTCTCCAGCAGGTCATCCCCCAGCCTGTACTGGTGCATGCAATTATTCCTCCCTAGGTGTAAGACTCTACACTTGCTTTGTTGAGCCTCATCTCGTTTCTTACTGCCCAGCAATCCAGCCTGTCCAGGTCTCGCTGAATGGCAGCACGGCCTTCAGGCGTGTCAGCCAATCCTCCCAACTTCGTATCATCAGCAAACTTGCTGAGAGTGGCCACTATTCCCTCATCAAGGTCGTTGATGAAGATATCAAACAAGACTGGACCCAGCACTGACCGCTGGGGGACACTGCTGGTTACAGGTCTCCAGCCAGACTCTGCACTACCAATGACAACCTTCTGCGCTCTGCCAGTCAGCCAGTTCTCAATCCACCTCACTGTCCACTCACGTGGGAGACAGTATCAAGTGCCTTTCTAAAGGGACTTGTCTTTGTCCCTGTATTTATGTATATAGTGGTCTCCCTCGCTACAGGCATAGAAATGAAAGCCAATTTCATAACATATCCTAACAACCAGAAGTTGTCTCTCAAAGCTGGCAAGTTTTTCTTTCACTCTCCAGCATTTCGGATGTAGATTTTCCATTAGTGACCTCTCTATTCAGTTCAGAATCAAGGAACATTCCTCAAACAAAACAAAAAAGCTGGAAGAAGATGATGCCATCATATGAAAGGGAAAGCAGAGCAGTATCCTACAGCTTGAATAGAAAAGTGATGGCTAAAATAGTCATGTCTAGTACATATCCAATACCGGGGCTGGATCCCAAGGGACATTGTGTGCAGACATACAATACAAAGATTGTTATGAACAAGGATTACTTCACCACCTCCTGCAGCCACTTCAGAAGTGGGTTAAAGGTAAAACTTGAAAAATACTGAGAAAAATTGAAGCACATCTTAGAGCAAATGGTGATGTATTTATAAACTAACAGAACTGAAAACACTGGGGCTGGAAGAAAGATGCTCAGCCCTAATGCAGGCTCACGTTAAGAAGAACTAAAATGGACTTTTTTCACCTGTTCTCTAACTTCTCTCTTAATGAAGACATTAAACCTCCCCAGTGACAGATCAAAGCAGGAAATGCCAAGAGGCAGCAGAGAGCAGACCTGGCTGTTTTGTGGTAGAAGAGTTTAAAAGAGTTTAGCTACACACTGGAGAGTTGGGCTGCTGGTTCCTAGAGGCTTGGACCATTTTATTTACTAGTATGGATGGAGCCTCCTTTACCAAAATCTTTTAATATTGTTTAAGCAACCTACTCATATTTTTATCACCATTTATTTGTAGTTCTTCTGTAGACTTTTTGAGATTGAGTTGGAGAGTGAGACCTGTACACCACATCACAGAACTGTATAACTATAAAATACTGCATAATCAATGGATATCAAGATGTTACAATATAATCAAGAGAGTTAGGCAAAGCAGACAATGATAACAAAAGAAAACAAAATGGGAGACTTACCCTTCAGCTGGACTCACCACAAAACACCAATAGAGGCAATCTCCAGAAGAGATCCTTCCCCACTGGGAGCTAGCTCTTAAATAGGTCTAGGAGCCAGGCTCCACCCCTTCCGGCAGCACAGGTGAATTGCCTTCAGCTGTGCTCCTCTGGCTGACTCATGGCTCGCCTCAGGTGATCAATCAGAGGTTCAGGCAGTGACTCAGCAGTTCCCATACAAATACTAAGATTGGAAAAGCCCTCTAAGACTGTATAGTCTAACCATGCACCTACCATCAATATTGCCCACTAAACCATGTAAGTCAATGTCACATCTCCACAGTCCATGAACACCTCCAGGGATGGTAACTCCACTACTGCCCTGGACAGTCTGTGCCAGTGCTTGACTGCTCTTCTGGAGACAAACTTTTTTCTAATATCCATTCACATGAAAGATGTGGCCAAACACCATCACTTCCACATGGAATATTTGCAAAAGGTTTGATTTTTCTGTTGAGCGTGCCCATCTGTGACATCCAGTACATTGTTTGCAACACCAAACAATATTGCTAAAATCTCAATAGGCTTAAATTTAACCACAGGGCACATCCTCAGACCTCTGATAATTGTGTCTGGTTACAGAAAATTACAAGAAGAAAGGATGATCTTCCTTGTTGACACATTTTCATGTCTTTGTATTATTAGTTGTTCCTATTTGAAAGTAAGTCAAATGAAATGTGCCCTCTCATGATGCATTTTTTAACATGCTGATATAATTCCTTAAGTACAATACTCATGGCACCAAAATGGTCTTCACCATTAATTACTATGACAGCAACATGGACTTTTTTGTCAAATGCCTTCACATCTTATCTGGTCAAGTCTCCTTTTAATCATTTATGCACTCTTCTCTTTGCAGTAATTCCTGCTAAGCTTGTGATGCAGCCTGAACTCAGCGGATGGGCCAGCTTACATCATGGGAGAGCAGAAGGAGAAAATTCGTTAGTTTGGAAGCCTGTTCTGGAGACAGACACGATGTAAGAACCTTGTCAGGGTGAGCACAAGCCACATGCTCTCAAATTCGCTCATGCTAACGAGAAGTTACAAGACCAGCTGTAATTTATATGAGCTGGTTGGTCATGATTTTCTCTATAAAAACAGACAACATATGCTTTCACTCTAACATCACCTAGTTCAAAGAAAACAATAAAAAAAGAACAAATGTCAAAGAACCATGAACATCAGCACAGCAAGCGTGTCTTGTCTGTAGCAGGCAGTGGCCATGTCAAGGTTTCAGCAATGGCCTCTTGCCACATACGCAGCACGCTTGGAGATGTAGAGGAGTGCTACGTGGAGACAAGATGCCATAATTTCAGCCAGAGCCTGAAGCAGTCACACTCCTTCCACAGTGAAATGATAATCGTGCAGTTCTTGAACTTTAGGCAGTAATAAATAAGGCCAAGATCAGTTTTGTGCCAAGATCAGTTTTGTTTGTTTTTCAATGGGAGTGCAAGTCTCGTCACTATTTTCTTTCCACGAGATCCAGCCTCCTGATTACTTTTCACTTGTCTGGGCTTGGGACTCCATCCATTCACTTTTTGGTTCCCCAGTGTAAATCTGTAGTCTGTGATTACATGTGGCACATAGTAATAATGCTTGAATTCTTCCACCTCTTCTCTGGGCTTCAATTCAATGCTTGTGTCTTGCTTAAAGCAACAAGCAAGTTGTAGATTTGTTAAAAAAAACCTTCGGTGTTTCGTTCTTCTCCTTTCCTGTGCTGGTGTTGATTGGCCTCATGAAAAAACTTATTTCATCTGTCGACATGTTTGGTAGTGTCTTCCAAATTGCCCTGTGTGAAGGTGGAAGGCATAATCTGCGTCCTATTAATGCTCAGATATCTCCAAGGGTTTTCTCTCCCTTGGCTGAACTGGCTGATGCTTTAAGAGGCAGGCAGCACGTTGGGGCACAACACTGAGAACACAACAGGTAATTTCACCACTGATATATCCAAGAAGTGCATGGCCTCAGTAATTTAAAAATGCCATTTTCTTGGGCTTATTTTTGGCTGCACCACTGCAGAGGACTGCTGGCTCTGCAGCACCAGTGCCACGCAGTTCAGGGTTAGCTGCTAGGTGTTTCCAATGATGCCAAGGCCATTGATGAGAACATAGCCTAAGGAGAATTTATAGGTTTGCAATGCCCACCGTTTCAGATTCTGAACTAATAAGGTCTTGAAGTTACATAGTACCAGTCTTTTTGATTGTAGTCTGTCATGACAAATTGTTTCCAGACAGAGATGAAGAATCAGGAGATAAATTTTAACCAAAAAAAAACGTAATTTATGTTAATCTATTACTTTTCAATCTCTTCCCATTCTTGTGTATGTCTCCATTAAAATTTTTGTTCCTAAAATATGATGTGCATATGGCTTTATAGATCAGCTCCTACTAGCTGCAATTGCGATTTTGTATCATAAATTTTCAAAAAAAGAGGAATCATAACAGCAAGCTTATTGATTATAGAAATGACTCTTCCAGACCTCTTCTACCTTGTGTTCTCTATACTTCTTTGTGCCATCCATCTTTGCCTCAAGAAGACTGGGTAACAAAACACATATGTAAACACTGGGTGTGAAAATCAAAACCACCAAACTGCTTTTTGCTGTGCTCCAGGCTCAAACATAAGAAGGACTTTTGTAGTCCTCAGGCTTCTCAGATAATTTATGTAGCAACAGCCACTACACTTATTGTACCTCCTGCTCTCAATGGGACTCATCGTTCAGGGCTGTTGAGCAGTTGGTAACAATTACAGAGGATAAACTGAATGAAATATGTGACGCTGTGAATGTGTCAAGATTTTGACCAGTGGAATTTACATACATGAATAAATATTTAAAACTGTTTAGTAATGAGGCTCCCTGCCTAGCCTCTGTTCTGGGAATCCAGGGATGTAAAAATAATTGCTACCTTTATAATCAGTTACCAGCTTTAACAGCAAGCAAGAAGCGGCTTCAATCTGTGAGGCAAAGAGGGAATTAGGAGATGTATCTCCATTAGCCTGTGCAAATAGTAAAAGCTCCCTCTTAGCTTTTCTTTCAGTAGGGATGGATTGTAGCTCTCTCTTAGCCTAAATTTAGATTAGGACAAACAGAAACATGAGCATGTCGTGGATTAAGATAAATTCCCCCAAGAAGTTGCTGTTTTACTATTAGGACAAAAAAGATGGATTCCAAAAGTCAACTGAGCAAAGTTGTTATTCATGGAAGAGGAGAGATCTCCAGACACACAGCAATTTCACAATCCTGGCTGGGGCCTCAAGGTTCAGGGAGGTTCATTTCCACCATGACTCAAACCCCAAATAACTCTTATATTCAGCCAAGCATTTCCTTGGCTCACTGGAACTTGGCAAAGAGTCTGGTGGGTACAAACACAACATCTGAACTGGAATTGCCTGTATATCTGCCAGGAAAGACATCAATACTTATTCCTCACCAAGAGCATGTGCTTTATAAGATGGTCTCTAGAGCTCATAGCTTTTGGATGGGTAGCATTTTGTCTACAGCATTTCAATCCACAGTTTTTCATTTCAGGCTTGTTTGTGCACCCAAGTTTTTTTGCCTTCCGTCACGAAGAAGAAAAGAGACATCATGCCATATGAATGTGTTCTGCTTCCCAGCAGCATAGACTTATCATTAGCAGGAACAAAAAGAACGTGTAAAAGAAAAGGCCACAAATGGATCTGAGAGAAGATTTTATGATGATCGTCAATCACAACACAACAGCATCATTGCTCAGGGTAAGCAGGAGGCATTTCTGATGTGAAAGCAGCTGGGCAAGTAATGGGCAAGAATAGAACTAAGCAAAATATCCAGTGGTTTGAAGATGGGAACCAGGTCATTTAAAGGGTAGGGGGCTGTATTTGCCGTTCATGAATTCGTAGTCTAACTCTTAAGCATTCAAAGGGAACTTAGGCACATGCAACAGTCTGGTCTAGCTTTAGACTGTTTGGTCTAATTTTAGTTGGACTCTTGCCTTGCAAGTAGAGCTAAATGTGAAGCTGTGGGTTCAGTTTAAGGCTCTGTCATGCAGCTCCTGCACAAAGAAATATAGAATAATTCATCCAAGTAGAGCTTCATGAAGCTATAGGGATAAGGATGCAGCACTTCTATCCCTTCTTTGCTCCTTTACCTACTGAAGGCTCTTCAGTGCAGGGTTTATTTCTGATGATATATCTATACTTTCTGTAGGAGCTCTCCCTTTGCACTCCAACTGTTTCAGTTCCTGAGGACAGGAAGGTAAGCTGTGCAGGTGTAGACATTTGCTCATTCCTTCTTTTCTTTCCTTCTCTTTCCTATCACAAAGTCATTAGGGTTTGAAAGCTGCATTATCTCTTGATCACCTCTTGCCAATTCATTTATTCAGCAGTTGCTATTGCTTTCCCTGACAATTAGATGGAACTAATTGCAAGAGCTGATGAAGCAACACAGTTGGGATCCCCTTTCTGCAGGTGCTTTGCCTGGTGCAGACCTCACAGGAGTGCACCCGCATCATTCTCTGTGCAGGCACTCATGTCTGTGGAAACATTCCTACCCCAATAGTAACACTTCTGGAGGCAATAACTGGACAGCTTACAGTCTTCCCAGACACAAATTATAATTTATTATGAAAGAAGCTCCCAAAGGCTGACTGACATCTTCTGGCCCATGAGCTCAGGCAAAGTGATAAACACCCACTTTACCATTTTGTCAATCACATGCTCCACCTGCACATTAAAAATATCTATCAAATACTTCACTTGCAGATTTAAAAAATGGAAGTATTTGTTTAACCT
This sequence comes from Tympanuchus pallidicinctus, assembly GCF_026119805.1. NCBI lineage: Eukaryota > Metazoa > Chordata > Aves > Galliformes > Phasianidae > Tympanuchus > Tympanuchus pallidicinctus. The sequence goes on from NW_026294747.1 coordinate 64,888,654, forward strand.
ACAACATGCATTTAAATAAGATATCCTCATCAAATCACCAAGTAATATTTTCTCCATAAGTCATCTATTTTGTCTGTTTCAGATTTTGTCTTTACTCATTTTTTTCCCCAAAATTGAAGGCAAGAGGTGAAGGGAACTGTTCCTACAGTTAGCTCTAATGTATAGTTAAATCCATGCACAGTAGATAGATGTGCACAGACACTTTGCTGTGCAGCCTTCAGCAGCAGCAGCAGAATGGGCTTGACTGTGGCTCAGTAGAACTAATGAGTTTCTGGACAGTTTTAAATCCTTCACTCTGACAAAACTAGGAGCAGCAGGAAAACCACCTAAGCTACCTATTTCACTCAGGAGCTGGGAATATTTTTCAGTCCCAAGCAGACATTCAGGTTCCAAAAGGACTTTCTAGAAAGCTGTGGATCTAGGGATTTTGTTCCTCTTTAATTAATGTTTAATTGGGTAGGATCCAAAGGCAATTTACAGAGAGAAACTTCCTACTTCCCACAGGCTATTGGCTTTTTCTTGTCTTGTTTGTATGTAAGCTGGATATCCAGAAGGGTTATTTAGGTTTTGAGGGAGAGGCATGCTATGTAAGAAGCATGATTTTCGTAGAAAGGGAGTGTTCTGTGCTTTTGGAAAATTGGACCTCTAAGGTGTTTCAGTTTGCACACACAGATTGTGGCATCCAATCACCCAGAAATCATTGCATTTGCAAATCTTGGCCAAGTCTTAGCTCAGTAATTATTCTAATGAAGACTTTTTCCTTTTTCTTTTTCTTTCTCCATTTCTCTTTTCATTTTCTTTCTCCATTTCTCTTTTCTCTTTCTCTCTTTCTCTTTCTCTTTCTCTTTCTCTTTCTCTTTCTCTTTCTCTTTCTCTTTCTCTTTCTCTTTCTTTCTCTTTCTTTTCCTTTTCCTTTTGTTTTTCCTTTTTCTTTCCTCTTTCCCTTTTCTTTTCATTGTTTTCCTTTTCCCTTTCCTCTTTTTATTTTTCTCTCTTTTTTTCTCCTTCTCTTTCTCGCTTTCTTTTTCTTATTCTTTTTTCTATTTGCTTTTTCCTTTTCTATTTTCTTCTCCTATTTTCATTTTCTTTTCCTTTTTTTCCCTTCGTAATCTGGTCACCCTCTACTTTAGGCTAAGGAGACAAAAAATTTCATGGTCTACACACTGGTTCTTTCCCTCCATAAATTTTCTTTCATCCCAACGTGGTCCAAAACAGGCTTGAAACATGTTAGCATGATGGTGTCTCACCCTGCCTGCAGTCTATGCGGTCACTGTTTCAGCAAGGAGCAGAGTTGTCAGTCTGGCTCTTTGTACCAGCCTGAGCACACTGAAGAATGTATAAACACTAGCAAGATAGAGAAACTTCCTGCAGGATTTATTCAACAGATAGGACGGGAGATGTCCCCTTTCTTTTGGTAAGCAATATGCAATTTATGACCTTCTCATGACAGTTTTATGCCTATTATGGTTGGTTTGTCTTTTTTCCTTAAATAAAGAAAAGCAAATGTGAAGATCTAACATTCAAATAACATTTAAAACAGAGATAAAGTGACGAAGCTCTGCAGAGTATAAGTTATGAGTGACATTTTGTCCTTTGTTGGGGGTGGCAGAAAGACAGAAATACAAGAAAAATAAAGAGGATATCACTTTCAACCTTCCATTTAATTATCGAGGCCTCCGTCAATTAGTGTCACCATTCATCATTTTAAGGGTAGCCCCCTAAAGATGCAGCAGCAGCTCCTCTTTTAGCATCTGAGTTAGCTAGAGCCTTCCAGAAAATAATCACTTTACTGAGGGGACAAACTCAACAACAGTCAGAAACCTCATTTTTATTCCTGCCTTCTTGGACAAGTTGCTATTTCTGGCCTTAAAATGGTGATAAGGATCTCTGGCTGAGAAAGGGTAAAGTAAGGATGACACTAGAATTATTTATAACTCCAGAATTTCTTTTTTTTTTTTATTCATGCGTTTTTCCCTCCTCCCCTACTTTCATAATTGAATACTTATAAAATAAATTGTTCTACTCCCCCTTCTGTACTTGGAACACTGTGATTTATCAACATAGACAGTCTGAGGCCCGGCAGATAAAATGCAAAGTGTGAACTGAAGTAAATAACTGAAGTTCACAGCATGAACTAAATCATGTTTTATTACCTTTAATATTTCAATTGCTTCTTAGCATGAGAAGCAGAGACCAGGGTGCATTCGGCAGCTCACTTAACCTCCCTTTCCTCTGCGCTACTTTAGCTCTCCTCCTCCTCCTTCTCCTCCTGGGGATCTTTCTCCATGTGGAAGAGCAAGAAGCTAAACTCATCCTCTCTTGGAACCAGAGCTGTGACAAAGCAATTTCAGGATTCCTCACTAGGCCTCTCTTCCAGATTTCCAAGTCAGAAGCTTGATCATCCCAGGCTGCTTCTGTAACCAGGGGAAGCAGGGCTCTCCAACAAGGCATGGATAGACTATCTCTACAGGTGCATGTTTCTGTCTGATATTTATCAAGGGCTTCTGAAGTACTTTGGCCATCCTACCAATGAGTCTACATGCTTAGAAAGATCCCCAAATCACCTTTTCTCCTGTCATTCTTCCAATTAGCTAAGCTATTAGCTAAGACCAGCCCTGGTTTCCATTTTGATTGTTGTTTTCTAGAGTTTCTCTCTGTTTTTATATATTCTCTCTTCTCCAGCAGACTATCTCTAGTGTATTCTGTCCTCTTCAATAAATCAGTGACTCCTGGAGGGGTGATTCCAACTGAACTTTGCAGCTGTATGTAGGCTGAATGGCAACAGATCTTCCCAACTGGCTTCTCCATAGTCCCTCAAGAGAACTGAAACACAGGGGACTTAAAAGTACTTTGCATGAAAAACTGTAGGCTGTAGCTCATTAGTGGGGACTGTGACTTGATGGTCTGCTACAGGAATTAAAGCGTGGAACAGTTTGATGAGAGCAAAAATCTCTCCCCTCATTCTCAGTCATGAACGCTCCATTTTTGTGCTCTACTGGGTCACGTATTGGATTATCGGATCCACAAAGAAATAACCAGAGGATATGTTTAATATACTGCTTTGCATCTTTGAACATCCAAAATAAATAAATAAACAAATAAAATAAAATAAAAGAATCACTGCGTTAAACATTTGTATGTCTTCACTGAGCAACATTTTAGGCATTTCTGCTCAACATCGGCCATTTCTTGTGTTTAGAAGTCAGTTCAACTCTAGTTTCTTATAGAAATTACGTAGGGCAGACCAATTAATTTAAATCAACAATTTTATCAATATTTAGTATTACCAATGGGAAAAAGGAGAGGAAGAGACCAAAGCACAACAAGTTTGGGAAAGTTCCCTGTCTTGCAGACCAACAACTGCAAACTTTAATTCAATTGCTCTCTCAAAAGACTTTACAATTTCACACACAAGTATACTGGCAGTCTCCAGTGAATGAATATGAGGATGATTCTTTTCAAAGAGATTCCTGGAAATGTCACCTTTGGTTGATATTCTCCTTTTCCAGGAATGCTGAGAATCTACACAAAAGATGCAGTGGAGCTGCACACACACAGAAATGAATGTATTATTCTCAAACCACTCTGAAGCTACTTTCTCACCATTTTAGGCTTTTTACACAGCCATTCCGATCATCTTTTCATTATCAGACAAATCCTTAAGAATTTCCTCTGGCAACTTATCCACCGCAATAACAGAATGTTTTCCTTGAGCAAGGACAAATCAACATTAGGTGAAAGCTTCAGGATTTCACCAAGGCTCTGAAAGGCCAGAACACAACGAGCTAAAGCACTACATGTCTTTTGAGCTTTGTTCTTCTTTCACCCACAGTGCTTGATGCAGTTCTGGTTTTACATCTACGAGCCCAAGAAGCCAAGCATCCCCACGTGTATCTTCTTCCCCAGCTCACCTTTCTCCAAGGAGGGAAATAATTACAATGACAAACAGTTTTCCCCAGCATAGGTGTAGCTGAATACTAGAGTATGGGCTGAAAAACTGCATTATGCATTAAGCATTAAGTTATTTTAACAGCACTCAGAATTGTTTTCCTCCCAATCAGCCAGAGATCCAGCAGTTCCTCTGCATTGGGAGTACAGGTAAATATTTGTTCTTTTCAATCTGCAGCCAGCTAGCCAAACAGGGACTGACTGTTCCACCAGCCTTCTTATTTTCTTATCCCATGCTCTTTGGAGGGATTCTTAAGTCAACAGACTCTCTCCCCCTCCTTTCTTCCCATTCTCTCTCCCAGATAATGCATTTCAACCCAATTTCACATCACTGTTAAACTCCATCATATGGTAGTAAGTGCCAACCACAGATGTTGCCACAACATCCTTATGTTTCATGAGCATAACTAACTCTTCATTGATAATTTCCAGGTTGCAATGTAACTTATGACAGAATGTAGGCAAACTGTTAAAACAAGGGGCTGACAGCTCCAAGGAGCTCTCTGATACACATATGTCTCTGCTCACAGAGAGTTGTTTCTCAGCACTGGGAAGTACTTCTACCTCAGTGTCATGATAGGAGTGGCAGTGATTTCCCACAACACAAATGCTCCAGGCTCCCATCATCCTTGTGGCCCTTCACTGGATGTAATCAGTGATTCAGAATGTTTTTTTTTTATGCATGTACATTTTCACAAGCTGCTGAGAACCTGAAAACGTAGATCCCTACCTGGCATCTGCAGAAATCCATGGTAAAAACGAATCAAAGAATTATAGAATATCCTGATTTGGAAGGGACCTATAAGGATCATTGAGTCCAATGCCTGTATCCACACAGGCCCACAATCATAGGATCACAAAATCATAGAATGGCTTGGTTTAGAAGGAACATTTAAGATCATCTAGTTCTGAGCCTCTGCTATAGGCAGGGACACCTCCGACTAGACCAGGTTGCTCAAAGTCTCATCCAGCCTGGTCTTGAACATCTCTGGGGTGAGGACATCCATGACCTCACTGGCAGCCACCCATGAGGTTGGGTACAGAAACTCAGAGCCTGTGGGATCCCAACATACATCCTAGGGGGTCTGAATCCAGCCTTCCTCTTCAGAAAGCTGGTGCTTGGACATGCAGGAGGCAGGAAGACCAGGAAATACATCTTGGCATCTTGACATCTTGACATCTTGATCTTTCAACTCAAGCCATTCTATGATTCTTTGGTCTGGGCCAGGACTGTGGTCTTAATCCCTTTCCCTTCCCACTTAAATACTTGAAATTTTGCCATCTCTCTTTCCCTCTGCATAAATGAACTAACTTGAATAAACAAAGTTCTCGATTGATAACTTTCTTTGGGAGACAAAAAGTTAAAAGCTGGGAGATGCTACACGTACAGACAGCTGGTATATTCTTGTGCTGTCAGTTTTCTCTTGCAATCAATATTATGAAATGTTATGATTATTATCAAATATCATTATGTTAATTCTGAATCTGTTACAAGTCCCATCTATTGCAGTCATTATACTTTGAATAAATGATCATCTCAGTTTTAAAAAATAAAAAATATGAAACAAAACTCCCTGCCTTGCTATTAGCTAGCAAGGAGGATTTAGGTAGGCAGACTGATCTGCTCCTAGTGGTGCTAGTTTGATAAATTGTGGCTTTCCTCCAAATAGAGGCAGAGTTCAGTATTTCACACCATGACAGGTTCTTTCTGTACTATGCGGATAAGGTTGCTTGGATCAGAACCAAGCTCACATCTATTCACGGAGGTGGGAGAGTTTTGAAAGGAGCATGTCTTTATTGTATTGTGGTGCTGCTTCCTAGAGGCTGTGCTGAGCCCCAAGCCCTGTTGTGGTAGGCAATGCATAAACACAGAGGAAGAGACAGGAGAGCTAAAGAATGGTAAGGAACTGAGTCACAGGGAGAAGCCAAAGAAAGCCCATAGCTGGGCTCCTGATGCCCAGTCCCTTGCTTTGTATCTAGTGAACCATAAACAGCTTCTCAGAAAACAAAGCAAATATACAACAGCAAGAAGAACATACCAAGCTATGCAAATGGCACCAGTTTTGGGGTTTAGGAATATCTGTGAACCACCCAAAGGGAATCTTAGGAAATCATCAAGTGCAAAGGCTGCTTTCCCAAAGCTTCATTTCATCACCTTTTTAGGGATCTGGAACTTCATGCTGTTGTCTCTGCAGCCCTTCAACTCACCTGGATTTCATTTCACACTTGAAGCTCAGCTGGATTTTGTTGTTTTATCAAGAGGGTGGAGGAACCCAAGGGCCTGTGGTGTGTCCTGCAGCTGATTTATGTCTTTACAGTGCAGAAGCCAGGTGCAGACTTGCCAGGGGGTAAGGGGCTGCCAGTCCCCCATTACAAGGCTTGTTGCAGCAGGATCCTTCCCTCTGTGTGAGGCAGGAATGCCTGCACAGCCTCCCTGCAGATCTGTTCTGCATCCACCTCTCATGAGCTGGATGAATCCTGCAATTTCCTTGTTATTTGCATGCCAATGCAGGAAGAACACAGAGGGCAGAGTTAAGATTTGCTGTGAGTTAGGGATTTGTGAGAATGCCAGATTCGGAGATGCTCCAAAGGGCAGATCAAGGGTGCTGACACAAAGGTTAAACAAACAAAAATAAAAGCCTTTGCACCAAACCCTGCAAACAAAAACCACCCAGCTGACTTCAGCTCTGAGATGCGAGCACAACGATTATAAAAATACATACTTTGCTATTTCAGACAGAAATCTAAATAAAGCTTTTCCTGCTCTTCTTGTCTCAGATGCTAACAAAATTAATGGCTGCTTTTTTTTTTTTTTTTTGGCCAACGATTCATTAGCCTCTTTAAGGAGCCTGCTCCTTAAACCTTCATAAAAACAAGTCAAAATCCTCCCCAAGATCTCAACTACAGTCAGGTTTTGCTTCTCTCCAGGCTGGTGTGAGATTATAATGCTTCTCAAGGTGTTCCCTTCCTCATAATGAAGCTCCATCTGTTCTACAGATGGTAAAGATCACAAGAACCAGCATTAAATATCCCTCCCCCACTAGAATTTTTACCTTATGGTAATGCTGCTTTTTGTTTTCTCTGGCTTTCCCAGGAGCAGAGGAGCGTGCTACAGAGCACAGGGACTCATCTATTGCCCCAGCCAGCCCAGGCAATGGTGGCTGCCTCTGCATGAAGAGCATTTCACAGATTTTGGCTAGGACTGAGCCAGAGGAAGAGCTTTCTGACTGATTTTTTCAGGAAAACTCCGTGCCCTTGAAATCACCAGCTGTATTTTTCATCCCATCATCTCTCAGCTACTAGCCCCAGCTTTGCCCCTGGTAGACAAATCTCTACACTTTTCTTCTACGTCTTGCTCCCACGTTTTTGCTTCCAGGGCAAATAGAAATCTGTTGCAGCAAAGACTTATGCTTTGAGGCACACCAAAAATTCAAGAGGTCAGGTCCCAAAGGATGGGAAATAAATTTATAGGTATTTGCTACTCATTTCTGGCTCTTTTTCTTCAGATATCTGCATGAGATTTTGAGCCTATGAAGTACTCAGTGGGGGTGAGCTCCTGGGTACACTGCCAGCCTCTGAATGTTGGCCTCCTCTGGTATAACCTCGCTGAGCATCAGAAACCAAAACACAAAATGGAGCCACCTTTGATGATCTTCCTCTCCATCCATAATCAAAATAATTAGATTCACTTAACTAAACAAGTTTTAGTTCTACAACAGGATAAGCACATTGGATCTTTAGACAATCCTCTAAGGCCGCTGGCAATGGACTAACTCCATTTATGTGGTTTAACATTTGCCTAACAGAAAGCACTGCTACTTTTCTCTTCTTGACAGGTAGATAATCCTAAGAGGTCTGACAACCGTATTAACATCCAAACCACAAACGACGGGTAATATGAAAAGCTGGATTTTCTGACATACAACCTTTACATCTGCTTTCTACATCAGAGCCAGAATTAGTTCTACTGTTGTGTTTGTATTAAATATGTGGATTAATGGAGCTCAGCGAGAGTGCTGAATAAGCTCTTCCCATCTCCAGTGGCTTTGGATTGCATCTTTCCATGGAGAGACAAATGTGCAGCTTGTTACATTCTGTGTTTTGCACTTGGAAAAACTGTGGCTTGGTGCTAAATCAACAGCTGCTTGTTCAGAAGAAGGGATTCCAAAATTCTATTAGGACTAAGCAAATTTGGGCTGGGGGTGCTAACAAGGGCTGCAATCCTACAAGGAATCATTTTGGTGGTGTCAGTTCAGACCATAGCCCACCAATACAGCCGTTGCTCAAAGAGAACTGACCCCTCTCATGCATGCCAAAAGCCCAGAGTCCTGATCCAGGAAGATTTGATGGCATCTGCAAACCCAAACAATAAGATATGTTGCTCCAGTATCCTGGCTCAGTCACTGCTCAGGTAATTACATCCCACTTATCTAAATTTCTTCCCCAGTTTTCCCTGGCATTTAGTAATTTTCTTCACTTCCCTTCCAAAACAGCAGTTTAACAGTCCAGCTGGCTGCTGAATAGTCACCATCCTTTGAATGATGGCTAAATGTCTCTTCTGTGCATAATTATGTGCACTTTGCAAGGCACCTTGGGACCTTATGAATTGGGTGAAGGAGAGAAGCGATATACAAAGTGATGGGTTTTGTTTTCATTTTTATTGGTCTCACAACTGGGAGCACTGTTGGCACAAGATCTTAGAAGCTGAGAACAGGTAAAAGCAGCTTTTCCCTAAATTAATAACTCTACGGAAATAAAGCCCAAATCACAATAAGTTTTTCCATACAATTCCCTCCGGCAAATACTTTGTTGAAGTAATAATTTCAGCAAGAGTGGGACCCAGATGAGCTCCAAGTCTCAGAAAATACACGTGTGCCCACAACAGAGGTGCACACAGACAAGTTTCATGGAAGCCACTGCACAGGGCTGGGTCCAACATCAACCAGATTGAGCCCAGAGGTTCTCCATGCTCTGAGTGGGCTGAATAGGGCATCACAGATGAGTGTTTGACATTGCATCTGGCTGCAGCTTTTGGTGCCTAAATTAGGGCCGTGGAAGGGTTTGCAGTGATGTCACCCCTTGGGCTGTTTTCACAGAGCTGGACATAGAGGAACCGAGCTGATGGGAAAAGGCAGGTGGGAGAAAACACGGCTTCCATGTTTTCCACTGCAAAGTTAAGCCTGCAGATCCCTGTTCTTCAGGTTACAGCAAAACTGAGGTGATGGGCCCTCATTTTCCTTCTTCTAAAAACAGACAAGTGTACAGGAATTATGGGATCAGGGGAGAAAGCAACAGGGGGTTTGGTTTTGTTGTTCAACATTTGGGAAGAGGAGATCTGCATCGTCATGACTCATTCCCTAAAAATACCTGTCTCTCTCCATTGACTGCACAGGGAGCCCAGGGTGACCAGCTTGATGTAGAAGTGAGCCATGGAGATATCTGAAATTAGACGAAGTGAATCCCATCTCTCAAGCCAGTCTGGGTAGGAGGTAGTGTGGGACGGTGCAATGCAAGAGTCTACATGTGAGCTGGAAGTCTGCACTCCCACTGCCGGCGCTGGGGATCTAGTCAACATGGTCGGCAGAGCCCAGGAAGCAATGTGTCTCACTGTAAAGCAGACTCCTACGTTTGGTCAGTGAATCACTCTCTATACGCCTACATTTCAGTGAGATGGATCCTATCCCTGAAGTTAAGAGAGATGAATCTCACCCTGAAGTCCTTCTCCTCCTTTTTGTATCTGCTACTAAAGTTTCCAATGTGCTATTACACGAAATCAATTGCTCAAGCTAGCCATCACTCCACCTTCCCTCCATCCCCAACAGAACCATAACAAACTAACACATTTTCATGTTCATTTTCCAAACTTCATTTCCAAACTCGAAGTAAAATCTTCCAACATTTCTCAGCTTCCATCAAGCCCTTCAGTGTCTACATACCTCACCAGCACATTTCTTCTTCCTCCAGTGTCCAAATAAAGCTCTTGCAGCTCTCCATTATTGCAAACAGATCTGGGTATCCCTTAGGCTGCAATGAAAATATTGCATATTATTCCACCATTTTTATCCTTTTTTTCCCACTTGCTGTGCAACAATACAAATGTAGTTTCTGTCAATACTAGTGCCAATGCGTTCTCAAATAACTGCATGTCAGGTGCACAAATTACAGGACTAACAGAGGCTGTGATTACATTTCGTGTATGGGTTCTCAAGGCATATGATAATGAATATTAATAGAAACTATTTCTCCAGTAAATGATTGTTTTCTCAATAGTTGATATAAATAAAACCACTTGGATAGGAAACAGATTTTTTGATGTCTCTATCACAAATGCAATGATGTATTTCCACAAGAAAAGGCACACCTGCCAGTATACACTAGTAGAAATGTAAATATTTGCAATTTTTGTAGTAATTAAACCCAATCCTCCAAGGCCCATCTCACAGCATCAGAAGACAGAATGTAGGTTCATAAGCTAACAAAGAATGAATGAAGTATCACAAAACCAGATGGAATCAAAATTAAAACTCAGAAATCAATCAGAGAAGGCAGGGTCTGTCTCTCCAAACTTCAGATACTTGTAAATGGATGGCTGCAGGTGAGTTAGTCACTCTGCCAGTCATTCCCACATGTCTCAATGGAGACAAACAGGCACCTAAGGCACAATTCTCTCATCCACTTTAAGTATCTAAATTTGGATGAAATGAATCACTGTCTCCCTGGACTAGATCTCCACTGTCTGCAGAGGGAGCTAAGGGAGACTAGCTGAGATTCAGGCACTTAGATGAACACAGGCATAATAACCTACCTTAAAAACATAGTTTGTAAAAAAAGTGCACAGAAAACAACTGTTACCCATTTAAAAGAAGGGAAGAATTATAGATCCCAAACTATTTATCGGAGAGGCTGTGTAACAATGAACAACATCTTTTATTCCATTGTGATAGAGGGCAGTGGACCCGTGCTCTCTTCTGCATTGCTTCATTTGCCAGCTAAATCTCACCTAAGGATGGAGTTACGGGTAGTGGGCAACAACAGCAACTCCACAAGGAGAGCAGAAGAAAAAGTCTTGAAGGGAAGACAAGGCAAGGAAGAGCAAAGGAGGAAAAAGGGACTGAAAAAGGAAAGGAAATGGGAAGGGAAAGGGAATTTGCCTATAAATATTAGTGCTTTTCTCCTGAAATGGAAGTCTTCTTTGGGAAGCAGATGTTATCCCTAAAGAGTTGTGTTTACTGAAATACACACACACAAAAAAAAAAAGAAAGAAAAAAAAAAAGAGGAAAACAAGAAGAGTTTTGGCAGATTATTCTGACTTCCTACAGTCTATTTGCAGTCAAATCTGTGGGAAGTGGACGGGAGACTTGAGGGAATATCTGCAGAAATTCATTCCAAGGTGATCAAAGGGAGCTTTACCCATGAATTTACTGTCCTACTGACTTATTTTTTCAGAAATCCTAGACACCTGGAGAGGTGTTAAAAAGATGAAAGGGAAAAAAAAAAAGATCAACAACATTCTGCTCTTCAAAATTTCAACCTATTCCATCCTCCAAACCTCACTTCAACACCTCTTGAAAAACTGGAACACATTGAAAGAAAAGAAAAAGCTGTAACAGATCCATGAGCTTTTATACTATTTATACTTGTTTGCTATGGATTTTTTACATACAGCTAATGGCTCTGCTAAGCCACATGTGTTCTCCTCATCCTCTCTGTGCAACTTCATCCTCTTTCTTTCTTTCTTTCTCTGCAGCATTTTCTCTACCCCATTTTCAATTAGGCCTTAATCTCTTCAAAGCAGGATTCTCCTATTTGGATTTAGGTGAGCAGGAGAGACTTCAGTCATAGCTGAAGCCCTGAGGTGCTATCCTGATACAGATGAATAAGGATCGGAAGGGAGAGCGAGGCTGATGTTTTCCAAAAGGATTCAAGGAGCTCAGGTAACCTTCCCTTAAACCACTTTAGCTTTATGAGCAAAGAAGCAGAGCACCACAGTCCTAGTTTTGACAAGATACTTAAGCATGTGTTTAGATAACATCTTGGAGTTAATGGGATTAATCAGAGGTGGTGTACATTGGGCCATATAAAACATGCATTTCTAGATATCACTTAAAATGTCCCAAATATGAGCCTTTCTGAGGGAAAACTTTTCCATCACGTATCTTTTTGTTGCATCAGGCGAAAAAACCCCACTCCTGAACTTTTAAATCTAAAGTGCCTTTCACAGTCATCATCAACTTTTCATAGAGTAGTAAATGAGACAAAAGATATAGCAAAGATCCCAATACAGCAAAGCCATCATTATAGGAAATATTTGTCCCAGCCCTACTCGTGCCAACAAGCACTGTCCTGTGCTTTCGGTTCCTTGTCCACAAGACTGATCATTCATAGCTCACACTGACATGACCCAGTCCCTCAAAAATAAAGCAGTTTATGGTTATTTTCTCCTAAAGACAGCGACAGTAGCACAGTTAAAGTCCTTAGCAGGAGCCAAGTTCCTTCCCTGGAGTTCAGGGATAAGTATCCCTGCACACTGGGTGAATGGCTTGAAAATATCTACATTTCAAAAATTCAAGCTTCATGGGTCAAAAAATGTCTTTATCATGCAGCCTGTTGGTGAATGTGTTCAGGCATAGGCAAGGCTCTTGGGGTTCTGGGCTGTTTTCAGTCATGCTTATGTCACTGATAGTAGAAGACATTCCTTAAAAACACAGAAATGACTGAGCAGGAGCCCATGCTTCAGTGCTAGTGTCTTTTTTCCATCTGAACTGTGAAAAAAAAAACCAAGAAAAAAAGCACAAGAGCAATAGAAAAGTGAGCAAGCCAAGAGGAAAATTCAGCCCCATTTCTACAGCGTTTAAGTGAAAGATTCAATGAATGCATTGCTTTAGGTTGGAAAGAGAGGATTTCAGCGCTACCATTAGCCTCTGTCAATGGTCTGAGACACACAGCTGAACTTCACACACAGCTCAGTCCTACTGCTGTTTAACTGCCAATACAAAAGATACTATCTCTACTGAAGCATGAACCCAAAGCTTAGATTTTCAGGAAATTGGCAGGCAAAGCAGTGGGAGGAGGCAAAAAAACAACAGCACCCAAAACATCTTGTTTGCTAAATCTGTTGGTGGAAGCGGTAATGCAAGGGCTGAACCCACCAAAAGCCTTGCTGGAAGTTGTGCAGTCACTTCTCACCAGGCTGAGCTCAAGACTGTATGGTCTGTCCTGTGAAAAGTAGATGAGAAATCCAAAAATAAAATAGCTGACTGTAAGTTGCGATCAGCACACCATACATATGTAAATTGTTGCTGACCCTGAGAAAAGCTGCCTCTGCATTATGATAAGGTCTGAAACCTGATTGAAATGTTTCATAAAGGGCATTATTTTGGAGGTGATCCTTAAACGAGCAGAGCAGGAAAATCATCACTGTCTTCCCTCAGTAGTCAGAAAAATAGGTTACCAATGAGAGGGACTTTAGCCAAATTATTTTCTTTGAATTTCAACTGGTGCTGGATTTTCTGTATCTCAGAGTCCTCTTTAATGACAGCATAGTTCTGGGACACAATTACATAATTATTACTGTATTGATAACGTGCAAGCATCTCCTGGCCTTACTGCCCCTGCAGCTCTAATCTAGATCATAAAGCCCTCTCATAATTGCAATATTAATCATACCAGAGTCTGCTGGATGCAGTATTGCATCACTGTCCCTTCCTGGGTCCTTTTAACATCAGCAAGGTGATGACACTGACCATCTCCACAAACATATGCATTCAGGCCATTAGTATTTTTACCTAGTTATAAGGATAGCTGAAACAATGGACATCCTCAGAGTTCTTCCCACATTGCTCAGCTACAAAAGGGTCTTTTCTATTTTTTTAAAGAAGTGTGAGGATTTTCCAGAATTTAGAAGCCCCACCAGTTTCAGTTTTGCTGTGAACATGCCAAGCTGACAGCTGGAAGGGCTTCCTATCTGCTTCACATGTGAACTAACTGTGCTCATGGAGGTTGGAGGAGAAAGGGGAAAGCTCAGTGTTCAGAGATGCTCTCTTTATGCTGGTACCTCTGCACTTTAGCTGCTCAGACACATTCAGATCAGACCGATCTTCATTGAGTGTCTTTCTCTTCACTCCTAGCACTTCAAATCTTTGGCTCAGCCATGTCTTTGCTGCTTTGTCAACAACCCTGCCCATCTGACAGGCTGTAGATGTCTCAGCTGCCTTGTTCACGACAATCTTCTGAGCTTCCCTTGCTGTAGTTGTGTTGTACTTCATGCTGGGCCATGTATCCCTCAACAGTGGTGGACTTCAGCTATCTTCTTTCAAAAGTCTGATATATGCTGTGGAATGGACCACTTGGCACAGGGAAGTGTGGCCAGATATCAAAGGTCATTCCACAGTTTATAAGCAGTGACTCTTCTTGTAGCATAGCCATCCACCATCACCTGGAAAGCCCTGAGGAACCCACTGTTTCCATCTGCTGACTCACTGACGCTTCTGCCTATCTTCCATTATATGATTTTATTGGTGAGGCACTGGAGCAGGTTACCCAGAGAAGCTGTGAATGTCCCCTCTCTGGAGGCATTTAAGGCCAGGTTAGATGGAGCCTTGGGCAGCCTGATCTGGTGTGTGGCAACCAGCCTAAAGTAGGGGGCTTGGAACTGGGTGGTCCCTTCCAACCCAAGCCATTCTATGATTCTATGATTCTATGATTCTATGATTCTATGATTCTATGATTCTGTGATTCTATGATTCTATGATTCTGTGATTCTATGATTCTATGATTCTGTGATTCTATGTTCTGAAAACGCTCTTTTGAAGGAGCTTTATCCTCCACTCCAGGCACTGTTAAAATGTTGCTATGTGCCGACCTCTGAGTGCTTGTATGCTGCTCTAAATAAGTAATCTTTCTTAAATTAGCCTTGTAGCTTCCCCTCCAACACCTCTCCAGGTACATCTTCTTCCTTCCCATTTCCCACCTACAAAGCAAGAACGTTCCTGATTTAGTCTTCTCTGTGTTTCTGCCTGTGGGAGTGTTTGTAGAGCTTACAAATGGAAAAGACAACTCCAAGATATGAGCACACCTACTCCTCTTTCTAGCCAAGACTGCTGGAGGAGAAGAAAGTTGTTTTCAGGTTCATCTTGGGGCAGGCAGGTCTGACTTTTGTCTCCTGATCAGAACAAGGGCAGAGGGACCTGTTGGGCATGCAGAGCTTTTCTCTCAGCATTTCAGAGAGACTGGCTGCTCTTAATCAGTTCTGTCTCCTGCCTAAGCCCTTTGTAGCTAAACTGCTACCCAATATTTTGGTCATTGTTTAATGCTATTTTTCATCTGTTTGTGAAGTTATAGAAAGATGTGCATCAGGAATCTGCCATTGCACGATCTGTGGTGAAGAACTCCCTCTGGTAACCCGGGTACAAGTAAACCAAGTCTTCATCTCTGCCTTAGCTGATGCTCTAAACAATCATTTCCAGACACCATCAGACTGAGACCTGCACCTGCCTTTAGACAGGAATCAGACACACAGTCTATGAATTTATATGGGGAACAAAGAGAAAAAACTTCCAAATAACGTGCTCACAGTAAAATGACCCACAGAAATTTCAAATGAGAGAATTTGGGGTGGAACATAGCTTAAAATTAGTTTTTATATGAGTAGCACTGGGGTAGTAGACATTTAACACCCACAAAAATTTAAAGGATTATTTTTTTATCCATTGGAAGAAACCTATACCACAAGCAAAATTGAAACAGATTGAAATTTACAGGATGATGAAAGTGAGATGTTTAAATTGGATTAAAATCACCAAAATGCTTGAAGAGTTATACAAGATGTATAATAGGGCATAAAAAGATCTGAATTTTGATGTTTGTGTTAAATAATATGAGACTGGAGTCTTGATAGAATTTCTTTTTTTAAATTCAATATTTTGTTCACAAATGTACCTATAGTTGATGCATGGAATCCTGTGATATTATTCATCTCCATTATACATCATAGGTAAGAATATTTGAGCTTCTTTAACCTTGGCTTCAGGTAACTACCCAGACTCTCAATCTGAGACTGTTTTCTTTATTACCTCCAGTTAGACATATTACACATATTGCTATTCTCATTAACAAACAGTGGTTTCCCTGTACATTACTTCAACGGCCAACTATTTTTATAATTACCTTGCAAATTTTAGCTTGAAGTAACATTCTCCTGTCTAAAGCTGTTTTAACAAATTCAGCCCCTTCAGCTTAATCTGAGTGAAAATCCATTGAAATCAGTGGAAAGTCTTCCATGGACTTCAAGGGATTTTGGACCAGTTCCTATGCATATGCCATAATTACTATGTAGAAAGACTCCTACTTGTAATCTCATCCATGGGTGAACAGTATCATTGTTTAGGATGCTAACTCCGTATACCATTAATCTAAGCCAATGCTTTTCATTAAAATGTTCTGCTTTTCATTTCTTAGACTTCTGGTTGAATAAGAAGAGGTTTTCCATACTAAGTGTTGCCTCAGGTCAATTCCCTTCAATATAATCAAAAGCAGTCCAGACTTTTCTGAAAACACACCTGGGAAAAAGGGGGGAAAGAGTCCAGTATACTAATATTAAATATTCCAACACTCCACACTACTCCTTTCCTTGGGAAGACTGACTTCACACTTGGGAAGAAAGGTGGCATTTTTCATAGCATTTTTTTCATTTTACAATTTCTTGAGATTTTTTAGATATTCTATTTTTTATTAATTTGGTATTTCAATGCTCTTTATATAGCTGCAGATTGTGGAAGAGACATAAAATACCATTTTCTCAGTCAAGAGTCTTTTCTTTTCTTTGTGCTTTGTTTATTTAACTCCTGTTAAATCTAACCATCTAAGTCTAAATCTAAGTCTAATTGGATCACAAAATTGGCAAATACTGTGATCTCTGTGACCCAAATTAGCAGCACAGGCTATGTGTCAGGTAAGCCTGTGAATGCTCTGGAGTCTTTTCTCTTCCCAGGGACGGGGCTGCATGTCTTTAAAAGCACTCAGAGTGCTGGTATTTTGGTATTTCTATCAAAAGTTCAGGCTGCCATTCTGTGAGGAGAAAGCAGAAAGTAAAATGTCTAGAGAGCTGCACTTGAGATTGCTAAAGAGCAAACAACGTATTCTGATACCTCTTTGGTTTTGGTCTAGACATTGGTGAAGTTCTTGTTTCTATATTTGTGTGGTAGCATGGCTATCATTGTCTTTCCTATATTGAACCTTTGCATCAAGGTTTAGCTATGACTACCATTTTCCTATGATATGAGGGCTGGACAGAGAAAGCGTCATGGAAGCTACACTACATACTGCAGGAAGGCTTACAGATAGAGTGATACCTCCACGTTCACCTGATAGGAGCAGGAGACATAGGAAAAACAAGAAGTGACCAAAGCATGGCATTTTGCCTTGTCTCTCAAGACCATTTGCATCTCAGCAGTAAAAAAAACACCAGACCTCCTTGCAGACACACACAGTGCCATAGGACTGCGAGGGAGAGGCAGAAAGTTACGGGTCTGAATGGACATTCGTTCTGTTCCCACTAAGATGAATCTAAGCAGCTTGTTTGACAATGGATCATCTGTTCATCACCCTGCAGCCTCAGGAACAGCATTCAAATGCAAAGGATTACAGAGGTTCAGCGGGATTTTCGCAACTCATATTTTTATCCCGCTGGTAAATTACCACAGAAAAGCTTGAAGGAGAAGAATAACTCTGATTCTGGGACCAAAACTCCTCATCTCCATAAGCTCCACATCCACAACTGAGCCCTTGCTGAGCTGACAGTCCAAGCAGTACAACTGTACCGCTACCTCTATACCAATCAATTACTTTGCAAAGCATACAGAGAGCGTATAGCTCTGTATAAAGCTTAACCATTCCCCGCTGTGTGGTGCTGAATATGTCAAAAGAAAGAAACAAAGGAAGATAAGAGAATTCCACTCCAACTGCAAAAATGTTTATTGCTGCTATTGTTTCAGAGCTCTGCACCCAGTGCGAGACAATTCCTCTCTCATTAAGTCATGATGAATGATAGATATGGCCAGCGGCTAAGACTAGTCCTTAGATTAAATGTGAGAAATCTCTCTCTACCACCAAGCAGGTGAGATCATTTCTTTTTCCCATTATACTGGTTTCTTCTCTCCGTTTCTGAATAACACAGCATGACTTGATAGTTTCTGCCTCTAAACTATTGGCGTATATTTGCTTTGAGGGGGACCTCCTAAAGTGTGAAGAATGGGCCAAAGAGTTCCTAACTACTCACAGTGAGCGTAGCCATTAGGCTGGAGTCAATTTAGTGCTTAACCCTTTGTTGAAGAATTAGGGGACTCAGTGAGATCTTGTGGGATTTTCTTCTGGAAACACAAGAAGGTGGCTTTCCTGTTCTCTGATCATCTACTGTCTCTCTTGATGTCCACATGTTCTCTGAATTAGTTGCTTGTTCTTCTTTAAGAGCTTCTCTTTGCACATCTCTAGGTTAAAGAACTACTTATAGCTTCTCTGTTGGAGACAAGGAATCACTTGTGAGGGCTTGGATAGAAAGGAGAACGTAATTTTTTTCCCGGTACTATTCCTGGATTTATTTTGACCACAAGAAAGCTGCTCTGTCATTGTAATTCTCTCTCCATTCTTTCATAACCTTACCCTGTGCAAATTTCTACATTCAAGTTTCTACCTGTGAATTCAACTAAGTTGCATAATGTTGGATCGGAGTCTTAAAATTGCAAGGGAACATCTACACAGCAAATCAGAAGGGGGCTATGGAGGAAACCCAGGAGCTGGACCTTTAATCACCTATGTTGTTAACTTCCTTCTGTCTTGATAGTGGTGTACAGCCAGGCCTTAGCAGATACAAGTCCTGGGACTTTTTCTTTTTTACTCTTACTTGGAAAAAATACATATATATATCTCCCATATGCCACAAGCTCTCATGCAAGTGTTGCAAAGCAGCCTTAAATGCCTGACCTGAAGGTATAAGCCTGGATTGTTCACAAGTGATAAAACAGAGTTGAAGGCTAAAGGACAAATTCTGAGGCCTCGTGTTATTTGAATAAAACAACTTTTTAATTAAAAATACCTCACAGGATCTTGGAGAGGAATCCGAGTTGCAGAACTTTGGTCTGGATTCCAAACTCTCTAACAGTTCCAGGATATTTATTCCTGTTCAGAATTTTGGCTTAATTCATTGGTGGGAATGAATTTTGGATCTAACTTCAGACTGTGCTATCGTAAATCCAAAAGAACTGGATGTTCTCATCCAGGAATTCATTTTTTTTTTCCTTTAAAATGTGATTCACTCAGCATGACTAAGGGCATGTCCACATAGATGGGTGACCAACTTCTTTCCATTCGCCCTACAGGCCAGCTCTTTTCCAGGGATCATATAGCCACCTTGGCACGGGACTGCATGTTGGTCAGTAAGAGCACCCACAGTCAGTCCTCACAGTAAGTGCTGTGAAATGAACAGTAACATTTTCCTCCTTTTAGATCTGACTCTAATACAGTGATTAAAACTCAACTAGTGCAGAAATTTATCAGAATAAATAAATTTTCTCACTTAGTTATCCAAGCCAAAATTAGATGTGTTTTTGACAAAGAATTTTTAGCTTGATTTCTTGTTTCTGAAGGTTTTATGTCTTTAAAATCCATAATATTTGATCCGAATTTTTATCCGAAAGTTCATCAGTCTTATAAAAATCAGACTAGTTGTAGCTGAATATGTTTAGACTTCAGAGGTCTGCCAGTGGAAACTGATGTTTGAAAATCTTGGTCTTACCTGAAAGTAAGCTTCATGGCATGCGTAATCTGAAATGTCATGTTTTGTGTTGGGTGGGTCATTACAGCATTCATTTTCCTTCTTAATTGTAACTTATGCAAATATCTTCCACATTTTGATTGGAAAAGTCTTTGAGAACCATTTCTGACAATTTTGTGCTGGAAAAAATACATTTGGTATTGTTTCAAAACAAAACTGCTATTTATAAATTAATTTGGTTGCTTTCACATTATTTGACGACAACTCGTTAGCAGCAGTAGTTTATAGCTGTCATATAATGGGGTCACAGCACAATTATCAAAGTGCATATTTTTGTTCTTATAGCCTTGAATATAGGACTTGTGATTTAATATTGATTGAGGCATCCTATTTAGCAGCCCATCCTCTTGGAGTTGTAATGAAATAGCTTCATACTTTGAACAAGGATAGAAGTGTATAATTCAGTGTATTAATTAGCATAGTGACTGGTTTCAGTTTCTTCAAAAAGATTTCTGAGTATCACAATAAATGATAGAGAAAAGGTGTATTTTTTCTAATGATTTGAAGTGCTTAAATTGCACTTCTCTCCCTGAGCTTATTGGTGGAGCAGTTCTTTCCCTATTGACTGTATGCAAATCAGCCTAAGCATGGGTGACAGCCTCACCCCAGTGCAAACAACTAAAAGACAAAGAAATACTCAGGAGATATCCCTCTGGATGCCAAGCTTTGTATTGCATGCACGGCAAGATTTTCTCTTGGCTCCAACCATGGGTCTTAGTATTGCTATTCATATGGCCACATTTTGGCCCTTTCTTTGGGAAGTCCCAGAAAAACGCCATCTGGAAAGGCACTGAAGATTTTTGGACATTTGGATAGTTTGTTTGGCATCCACCCAGTAACTTCTAAGTCAAATAAAACCCTCACTTCCTCAAATTACAACTTCAATGCAAGATCCATTCCTGTTTCACAGGACTTCCAATTTCCAATAGGATCACAATTCAACCTTTGAACTGAAATCCACTGAAACACAAAATAATAGAACATCTCAAATTGGAAGGGACCTATAAGGATTATTGAGTTCAACTCCTGGCTCCAACCAGGACCACCCGAAAATCAGATCCTATCTCTGAGAGCATTGTTCAGACACTCCTTGAACACCGGCATTGAGGTGACCCTTCTAGGGACAATTAATCTCATTCCTGAATTCAAATTTGTACTGAAATCTGGACAGCTGCTAACATGACTGGAAGAGAGGAGATATAGAAATTGTGATTAGCCAACTTCAGGATGATTACTTTAAAAATGGTTAGATCTAAGGCAAGCCTTTGTCCAAAGCTGATCATTGCTGTAGGTCCACAATTCTACATTAATTCACATACCCGTTTGAGAAAACATTAGCTCTAAAAGTGTCATCCCAATTCCCACACTGGTTGTGATCAGAGATAACAATGAGTTTGTGGACCCTTGGTTGGACCTAGTAGGTTTCTATACTAAGCTGCAAGTAGCATGCATAATAATATACAGAGAGAACACTAAAAATACTGGTAGTGATAAAATTCAGCATTTTTCAGGATTTTCCTCACATCTTCCCTTCTTCTCTTCCCATTTAAAAAAAAAAAAAGAATTGGCAGCAAAATGAAAATCAAGATTTGGTGTTTATCTAAGGAATGCATATGGTTTAGGTAGCTCCAGTGTGACCTTCTACTCAGGTTTGACCAATGAAGAACACAGCTAAATTATGTATAATGGTTTTGCGATGAAATGCAATGCCAATTATAGGAGTGAGATGAGGCCATAAACATACTGCACATAAAAATCAGAGAAGGAACTTAAATCCCAGTCCCAGAACCAAAAGATTAGTGCTCTAACCACTGACTGTAGTCAAAGCTTCCTTCTGGAAATGAAGGTTAAATTTCTTCTTGCATACCCACTGTGTGGTCAGAAGAGTAATTTAAATGCTTTCAGTAATACAGAGGTTAGAATTTTCATCCTTTCTCTTTAGGAGGTTTTCTACAACAGTATGATATTTTTTAATCAAAATTCAGGCAGTTTACTTGTAATGCTAAAAATGGATAATGACTTTTCGGTCAATTGCTTTTGACCGTCAATATAAAGCCTGCATTACCATTCCACAGTATCATTAAACAATCAATAGCAATTAGTGTCTAGTCAAGCCTGGTGTTTTAATCATTTAAATCAAAATGTCCATAATTGTTATTGTATGTAAATATTTGAAAATGTTTATAGTGGAGATGAATTTTACCCATCCAGCCCGGAGAATTAGAATTAGTGAGCACAAACAGTCTTCAAGCCTCGTGTTGCCTCTTGCTGAAACCAGGATAAGAAGGAATAGGAACTCGCCATATCTGGGATACACTAATGTCCTATCAAGGGCAATACAGGTTTGGTGGTGGGTGAGTTAAGAACACTTTGCTGGCAGTGTTTTGTCTGTGTAGCAGTGATCCATGGCAAAATGACAGAGTGGTTCTTCCCACTGCTGGCCTTACTCACAGCTGTTGTGGCGGAGCACTAAGAGTTACACGCAGTGCTGGTACAAAGCTCACCAGTCAGGCAGAGGATGAACTGGTAGTGCAGTTTTCCAATTCACGTATATATGGCAGCCCCACTACTTAGGACCAAGAATCTTACTCGGGGACAGCACGTGAATTGTTTTTTAAGAGGGCAGAATATTCTTTCAAACACAAGAGCTGATCATGCATCCCCCAGTCCACCATATCCATGTTCTTAAGTACAGGTCCTTGGTTCATCTCATTCTTAGAGCGATTGCTCAGTTGCAGGGGAGATTTTCATGGAGGCATTCAAGGTCAGGTTGGATGGAGCCCTGGCAGCCTAATTTAGTGGTTGACAGCCCTGGCAACCAATTGTATTGTAGCTCAATAATCTCTGAGGTCCTTTCCAACCTAAGCCATTCTATGATTATATGATAGACATTGTTCACGTTCCTGGATCCTATTTCAGAAGTCATATCGCTGGAGAAGGTACTTGGATTTGCTCCTGTTATTAATCTGAGATGGTTCAAAAGGCATTAGGAGAGAATTAGATGGACGCAAAGAAGTCTGGAAGAGGGATATATCCCCCTATATAACCCATGATGCTGATATTTTTGGTTTAGCAGGACATGTTGACAACAGCAACATTCAGTTAACAGACTTTTGGAAAGACATGGTCTTCAAATGTTGCGTCAAAGTAGCATGAACACTGCTAATATTAAAAAGATAAAAAGACAAATAAGGCAACCGTAAACCCAGAATATGACCAGGGTAAAATGTAGACCCTGTTAGCCCATCATTTGAGTTGACATGCAACCAGAGCCATGCTATGAAAGTGAGCCAAGCTGCTCCCCTCAGGTAGTACATTCATTTTACACTTAATACATGGAATAGGTATTAAGAGAGTATTGAGGGAGCCCAGTGTCATACAGGTCAGTTCGGAATATGGAAATACCGAATCAATTTTCTTTGGAATAAAGTCTCAGACCTCTAAATATTTTAAACCAACTACTTGCCATTCCAAGTCACCACCAGAAATTTATTGTCTTAGTTACTAATCCAGCCCTCATCTCAGGAAAGGCATGGGAGAATGCGTAACAATAAACTTGAGCTGTCTCAACTAAGTCACTGCATCCAGGAGGCTTGCAGGATTGTTGCTTGGATCTCCTGGACATTCCTTTTGCATCAGAGCTGTATCTCCAGCAAGGAGCAGGAGGGTTTATGTTATCAGGTTAAATAGAGATAAACTGTAAGACAAAACCCAGAAAGTAATGTCCACCCGTGCCCATCACAGCAGGATGAGGCAACATAACCCATGGTGAAGTGGTGGCAGGAGGACATTTTGTATTTGTCAGTTAAAGACAATGCCGTCCCCGTGGCTCTGATGTTCTTCATGTCCCAATGTCCTTTTCTAGAGTGATTTTCTATTGCCTTTGAATAATTGTCCCATTGTTAGAACTGACATTGTTGGGAATAATTTGGTCTTGATTGCTTGAGAAATCCAGTTTTGCTCTTCAGGCTATTCTGGGAGGTCTGAAAGACCTATTTCCTCTTCAGTGTGAATGACCAGGGCCTATTTGGAAGCGTAACATTCACAACCAGCAGAGAATTTCTACAAAACTGGGATTCCCAGCTCTCCCATTATTCAGAATTTCTCCTGGGTTTGGCAGTTTGCAATCAGGTTTTAAATGTCACTTTCTTCAGGCTATTTTCTTGTGTAAACTGCAGCCTGAAATAGGTTCAGAACCTGTGTAATATCAAGGTAAGCCTCCTGCATCCTCCAAGTAGTGAGAGCAGAGCCAGTGTTCAGGCTCCGAGTAAAAAAATGTCCCAAATACCACACCAAAGGCTAATACTGCACCATATCTCACTACCCAGAACAGAGAGGTCTAGGAAAAGAAATTACATTTGCGCACCAAAAAATCTGTGTATTCAAAGCATCTCTTGGAAACTCTGGCATAGCTGAAATGGAAACTTTGTTCCCTAAATCTCACAATCCTAATAATAAGCTTAATGACTACGACTAAGATAACAGTAACTTTCAATAGTTTCACAGACCAAAGACAAAAGAAGATTTGGTCCAAATGCTCCCCCTACCTCACAAGCAATGAGTTTATCCACATTCTTTCTGTTTTGTTCTCCACCATTTCTCTCCTTCCACTGCTCTGCAGCATGTGCAGTACATCTTTACTAATTCAGTATCTGGGTGTATCAGAAATGAGCCTGAAAGACTGCTGAATTCCTCTCGGAATTAGTTCCCTAATAGACATTTCAGCTAAAATTTTTCATCTGGTTCCAGTCAGCATCCAGGTTTTAAAAAAAGACAAGCCAGCAGTACTGGACAATCAGTTCCCAATGCTAAAGGCTCTCCAATAACATGCCAGCAGGGAAAGAATTTTAATAGAACCCACAGGAATTCAGAGACTGAGGTTTTTTTGCTTATATCTTTTTTTTTTTTTTTTTTTTTTTTTTTTTTTTTTTTTTTTGAAAGACAGGTTTTCCCTTCTGTTGAACTCAAGCAACAGGCAGTTTCCATTCATCTCTCAAGGAGTTCGCATACCCCCGACTAATGGCCCAGTTGCACATATACCATTTTATTTTACAGCAGTCACCTTCTAAACTTCTAGTTCCAAGGCAGCCCATGGGGTGATGTGGAAGATTTCCAGCAGTGTTACCATGTTTAATTTTGGGATATCCCTGCCTTAAAAAAAAAAAAAAATCATTGCAGTGAGTCTGACAACCAATTTCTTTGGTCGTTGCTGAAGAGCATTAATGGTTCCTTAAGAAAGAAAACAGCTCCCAGTGATGCAAGGTCAAGGGCAGGGGGGAGGAGGAGACCCAAAGATCCTCTAAATCAGAGAAAAAAGGTAATGAAATTTCTTCAGCATTTTTCTAATATAAAACAGCTCTGCAAAAACGGAGAAGTGGCTGTGGGAAGCAGTCAGGAATCTGCTCTTTATCCCATCCCAATGCTGCTAAATGGTGAGAAACTTGGCAGAGGGCCCACACTTTTACTTATCTTCTAAGTCTAAAATCACGCTGCTTTTTTCTCCCCCTTAATTCTATGCTAAGCGCCATGCATAGAAGGGAAAACACTGCTTTAGATGTGAAACAGGCAGTAGAGTCTGTGGCATTGGGGTGTTTTAGTCCATCAGAATGAGCTTTTCTTCCAAGGTGAAGTGTACAATGTAACATTACTTAATTGCCCACACTGCTTGGTGGATGCTGACACATATTGTAGAAATGTTAACTGCTTTACATTTCAATGCGTTCCCTCTCCCAGCGCTTTGCTTTGCTGGGATGATGCTGGCCCGCTGCCAGAGAGGAAGCTTATTTTTCACTGGTGATCATAACTCTGGCTGCTTGTAGCAAATAACGTAACTTGCAGTGTTCGGAGGTTTGTACAGGAAGCCCTGCTGTGCTGCCTTAATTGCGATCACTCTTCTAGCGATGGAGTAAAAAGGTATTAAGTTAAGATAAATGAACTGCTTATTGGAAACTACAAATGTCTCTCTGCATCAAGCTCACAAATAGGGAAAGCGAATGCTGCTGCTCTCCTCTTTCTTCCAGGCTCCTCCTTCCATTATAGCAGCTCCCCAGCTGAACATTCCTTCCCTTCAGCCTAGCAATGCTGCTTTTAAAGCCCCCACCAAGGCTGCATCGATTTGTACACCCTACAGACCGGATGGTATCCTATGGCCAACTTGGTTTTCCCTTGTTCTCAATACCCAACTGCCCCAGTGCAATCAAACTGTGGGGCTTTTCTCCAGGTTGGAGACTCACACATGGCTTCTGGCCTCTGACTCTTTTATAGCATTGCACTCCAGGGGCCCTCTTCACGGCATGGCATGAAACTCAAAGCACAAACCACAGACCCACGAAAAGAAGGCAATAAACATTTACATTGTGTGGCTCTGATGGCGGTACAAGACATAGAGACAAGTCTGAGGTTTCTGCAACCAGGACCAGTTTTTGTCCCCATATCGTGAGGATGCCGACTCCGAAGACATGCCAGGCACATCCCATCAATCCTTCATGTTGTCATCCCATTGTCTACTAGATCCGGGCAAATTGGATCCAGGAGTTTGGCTAGTTTTCAAGGGCAACTTGAGAAAGACACATTTACACAATCCCACAGAGGGCAAAACTTTTACATAAACATACTGGCCCAGCAACTAGTGCCTGTAGAGAATTAGTTTACCCCTGTGAGTGCTGAGAAGGACCAGCTGAGCTACATTGTACAGAAAGACGGGGCCTACCTGTGGTGATATAATGTTTGCAATGGTTACAAGTGCTCACATCCAGATCAAAAATAGTCAAGAAGCTCATAGTCAAGAAACTCACACCCCCAGCAGTGACTCAATTTTGTTTCTTTAAGCGAGGTCCCCTCAAGGTCTCTCCGACCCTCCCTGCAAGCTGATCCAGATCTTCACTCGCCTGGATCCATGCTGACACGGGGAGATAACAACTGAAACCTTGACTCATTACCCATGCAGTTTGTTGTCCCCCCTGGAGATAAGAAACATAGGAAATGAAGAAATCCTGCTGGCATTATTATTAAAATGCCAACACATTACTTTATTCTTAGATTTGTACCCTTAACAAGGCAAGAAGAGTAGACTTGATTTGGGTCTAATCACAAATTATTAGATATCTAGGCCAGTGTTTCCTCTTTATGGTGGCCAAACATGAACACAAGTGGTTCAGGGGCTCTGCAGGCACCTCTTAGAGCATCTGAATCTCCTTTTTGCCCCTCTCAGCTGTAGAGCATATCTAGTCTTACTGCTCTCAAACTCAGTCTCTGTCTTTTAGATACAGAAACTATGTGAGATGTACCTCATCTGAAGTTATATGGGTGTAAGTCCTGTTTAAAGCAGGAACTTGCTTCCCATTCCGGGAACACCAAACCAGGAGGGGTAGCAGCAGGAGGCATCCCAGGTAACTAGTGATAGGATGAGATGTAATGGCATCAAGTTGCACCAGGGGAGGTTCAGGTTGGATATTAAGAAAAAGCTCTTCTCAGAGTGTTAATACAGTGGCACAGGCTCCCCAGGGAGGTAGTAGAGTCACTGTCCCCGGAGGTTCCAGAATTGCAGAGATGTGACACAGAGGGACGTGGTTTAATGGGCATGGAGGATGGGCTGACAGTTGGACTCGGTCTTAGAGGCCTTTTCCAATCCTTACAATTCCATGATTCTACAGTTCCAACCCTACAGATAACCACTCTTCTGCCAGCTCCGTGGGACAGCCAAGCACACTCTGCAGAGCTGGACCGAGAGAGAAGTGGACTTCAGCATGAATTTTCATTTCCCTGAATGCAGTAGGAGAAGACCAAATTTTGGGAAGCAGCTAGAAACTCAGCCAACGTTTTTGGAGGACAAACTCTGAGGGCATATTGCAGAGAATGCCTATCCACTGCTGCACAGAGAGCCCCATGCTTTCTTGGCTGGTTGTGCTGGTCATGCAAAAATGTTCATACTTCTGTAGGAAATTCACTCATCCTTCATGCAAGACAAACACCTGACATTCTCTTTTCGTTTTAAAAAGATTAGGAGGCAGTTCAGAGAGTGCTTCAAGCCAAGGAAGGTGTTGCCTTTCACCTTTCTGAGTATCTTTTCTCCATTTGTTCTCTTATGTCCAAGAGGCATAACCAAAACTTGCTTCACCCATCTACCATCCATCTTCCTCATCTGATTTCCTGGATGCCCACTGTGGATGTCACCTCATTCAAATCCCAGCATAACTATAAACTAGTGTTTTACTCACAATAATGTCCTTTCAAGATTCACTAGCACTATAAACTATTGTTTTACTCACAATAATGTCCTTTCAAGATTCACTAGCAATTCAGCATTAGCTTGTTCACAATCAGCCTTGCCAACTACATTATGGATTGGATGAGTGCTACTCCCCCAGTAAAGCTCTGTCACAAATACCTATAGCTCATTACTGCCTCACCTTTCTGAGCTCATCTGAAACATCAAAGTACTCCCTTGCTTATGCTGGAGTGCTTTGGGGGGATGAACAGGAGAAGGTTAAGTGCTGTCCATTCCCTGCTCTGGGAATCAGATTGCCATGACATGGAATGGCTGAATCCCATCCTCCAAGCTGTGGTAGTGTCCTGGAGCACTCAGAGCTCCACTCAGTCATGTCTTCCTGCTGCAGGGGTGAGAAAAAAAACTGGAAAAAGTCATGGGGAGTTTGTCATGGGCTTGAGGAGCAGCAGAGCAGGGCGGAGGTGGGCAGGGAAGGAGACTTGCACATCAATGCCACCTGCATCCACACTGATGACATACTGATAAACTGCACAGTGACGTTCCTGTGCACTGTCTTGACATCCCATCAGCAAGGTGCAAAAAACAAAGTGTTGCATGATCAGGGGCCTGGCATCACGGCTTAGGAGAAAGCACAGGTAGGCTGTAGGAAAGCCAGCATTTCACACGTATCTTGTTAAACATGACAAGCATGTTACATTCACAAAGCCTAGAGATCTACCTTTTGGTTAAAAAAGAGATATCAAAGCTTCTTCCATTTCAAGGACAGGATGCATCAGCAGTGTACATACAACATCTCTCCACAGCCGTGACCCTTCCACACAGCTCCACAGTTTTCTCTATGAACTGCTGACCTTCCCAAATCCAATGCACAGTACCACTATCCTCCTGTGTGTGACCCTACAGATTCCATCGTGGTCTACACTCCTCACATCTCCCTATCCAAATTACCCATGCTACCCCTTACCTGCACAATCCCTCAGATTACACCCTCCTAGCCCTGCATGTCATCCCATAAGCCCTATCCAAGCCCTATCCACCAGGCCTGAGATTCATTGAGAGGGAGGGATGGATTACAGCTGCTTCCCATGAGTACCCTGAAGTTGTCTCTGCCTGAGCTCATCCTGCCTTAGCATCCAATCCCAGCCACTCACCTGGGACCAGACTGACACTGATCCAGTCACTCTACCTGTGGAGTTTCTAGTATGTGTCATGTGGAAGATCCATGCCAGGAGCATAACATATTTTAGATATCAAAAATTCAGGAAAGGTATACTTTGTATTCATGGGGATTTAGGAATGTTAAACTTTCTCAACAGAGAGAATTTATAATGAGGAAGGCTGTTTGAAAGAGACTAGCTGAACCAAATTCCACGAACTTCAGTGACAGGAATGGAGAACGTGTTGCCTTTCCACAAGCCACAATTCCATTTCATACAGCTCAATTCCATTTCATACAGCTCATGGACATATTGTTTCTTGGCAATGTTGTGGACTGACATTTATTTTGGGTTCCTCCAAAAGAGTCCAATAGAATTGAGTCAACCTTTGGAAGAGTTTTCTGTTTCTTCAAAACATGAGCAAAAAGCACCTGCCCTGCCCAAAACAGTTCACCTCACATTGCCAGAAATCCTTTTCAGAGCAGACATCAGTTCCAGCCTGTGCCTCTGTGTGATTTTTTTCTGCTTGCATAACATTACCCCATACATGCTTCTGTCTAGATGCTCTCCTAGTGCCTTCTCAGTGAGATTTGATCTGGTTATTTATTGATCTTTGCCCAGTGTTTATTATTTGAGGAATTCACAAGATAGATGTGAACACTTTCACTCTCCCTGTGCTTTAGATTACCAGGACAATTGTTTAACATGTTCCAGCCTCCATGGGGCTACTTGCCAATTAAAAGGATTCCAGTGAGCTCCTGTTAACCCCCCTGGATACTAGAGTAAAACAACTTCTCTGCTTAGTTCCTAAATTTCTACAGAAGCTCTTCAGTTGTGCCCAAAGCTGGACAACCTGCTGGCTGTGGGCAGCCTCACAAAGTCAGCTCATTTTCCTGCTTGTGATTTTGCCAGGCAGATCTTTCCCAAATCCACGACTATTCACATTTCATTAGCTTGACTGCTTTATACAAACCTGTGCTGACATCAGGATTGCTCACACACTGATCATCACCTCTACAAGTCAAAGATTCCAGATCCTCATCTGCTGCTGTGCTCCAGAATAAGATTCCAATCCCAACCTTCAACTACATAAGATGGGAACAGGACAAGGAGATTTCACGTATCTACACCAGTGCCCTTTGCAAGAACATGTGATTGAAAGTGCACTTATTCATGCTTCAGTATGCAGAAATAATTGCATGGCTAAACACACCAGAACAGTAATTATACTACACAGCAGTGCAGTTTTCCAATTCGTGTATATATGGCAGCACCAGTATTTAGGACATTTCTGTATGAGTGGCTGGAATGGTTTGGAAATGTCCCTGAGAGATCACTGAATGCTGAAAGTCAGTTCTTGATGTGCTCTGCACAGACTGTGTAGCACGGGAGAATCATACAGACTTGGAAACATGTTGACAGAAATGACCTCTCAGTATTTTGTATGATTATTTCTCCCCCACACACTGGGATTTTACCTTAAAATTTCATGGTAGAGATATTCAGTAGATCACTATACAAACATATCCATTTTTAGCTGCTTTTTCACTTTTCTTTGAAGTTCCCAAGGCTATTCGTAAGACTTTTCACAGATACCTCAGTACTGCAAAATCCTATGAGAGGAACATCTTGCATGTCTCATTAAAGTGACCTATGGTCAGAGACACCTACATTTTGGCTACACAAAGGCACACGTGGTGGTAAAGTGGAGGAAGCAGGAAGGCATGAAGGAAGCACGGCCATTGAGCTCCACTGTACTATTCAACTTCTTGTTCTCTTTTCAAGGGAATCTATGCTCCATGTACCTGCGTCTTTCAATAACTTCATCTTTCATTTTGTTCTAAGCAACATCCATGACATCAGTGAAGACAGACAGAGACATCCAATATAACTGTCACTCAAAGGACAGGTGCCTGCATGCCATGACAGGCAGGTACCTCATAAAGCAACTGGAGGTGGAAGATGACTTGAAATGTACTGCGTGCTGAGGGGTGCATTTTGATTACACCTAAGAGGTCTCCTTGGGTAGTCATGGAATCATCAAGGTTGGAAAACTGAAATCCCCTAATTCAATCCCAACCCATCATCACCATGCCCACTGACCATGTTTCTCAGTGCCACACCTCTACAGTTCTTGAAAATCTTCAGGAACAATGATTCCACCACCTCCTCGATAGTCTATTCCAACGCCTCACCAAACCCTAGCAAAGTAAACTGCCACAGACACTCACAAGGCTCCAAGCTTTGAGAGGAGTAAGAAGTCGTGGGAGAATTGTACAGAAAAGCAGGTATGGCATGAGTATCCCCAAGCAATGTAGAAAGTTCAAGTCCTAGAGCATCAGTGTTTGTGTCTGAGTGATAGGGGTTGGCAGGCTGTGTGGATACCTCCAGCCCTGCCTTTTTGCACATCCAGCTGCAATCAGTATGTCACAAAAATGTGTAAACAGTAAAAAAAAATAAAAATAAAAAAATAAATACAAAAACACATTTTCTTTCTTTCTGCAAGACACCTGCTGCCTGTCAGTGTGGAGCACAACCCTTTGTGTAGCAGCCCAATAAACAAAACTGTAAGCATCTGTCTTGCAACTGGATCCCAGCCCATGGCAAAGAGTGAATCTGATCTGTAACAAACAGCTGGGAAGAGCTCTCAATACTGCACTGTACTTCACAGCCTGTCTGTAGATCCCTACCAAAGCCAACCAGAACTTCTACTCGGTAACACAATAAAGGAGATGGGGAAAAGAAAAGGTAAAGTAATTATGTTGCATGGAATACTTAAAATAAGGGGACAAAAGGTTTTTGCCACAGTTTTATTTCGACTGAATACTACAGACGAACAGTTCTACTCACTTCTTGTTAAAATTAAATGCAAATTATTGAAAGCTTTCATGAGATTAGGGGGAAAGAGCACCTATGCCAACTTCACATATGTGATTCAGAAGCATCACTCTCAGTGGACAGAAAGCCTTGACTTAGTCTTTCATTCTGAAGAGTTACAAGTCCTAGTAGGCCAGGAGCTAAGCTTACAGCATTCAGGGCTAGATTTAGGGAGTTGCCATGTCAACACACCTCCACCGTTTGCAAGAACACCTCAGAGACTGGGATATGAACTAGAAGCCCTATTTTTAAGTCTCCATATTCAGATTCAGTGCAACATAAACCTCAGACTCAGACTCCCCTGACTGTAATGAAAAGCTCCCTTGCTTCACCCTAGGTGGAATTTGGCCAATAGCCCCATGCCCATCCTGAGCCAATAAGGTAAAAAATATCCATTCTGCTGAGCAGCAGCAAGAACATCCTTCTTCCTTAGAAGGATACCAGCCCATGGAAAAGTAAATTCACTTAGATATAACATTTCCAAGGGGGTAATTCTTCTCTCTCACTCTCAAAATGGGGGAAAGCTCTTTGCCAGCATGTAATTTCTTTCCTAATCACATTGCAGTGTCACATACCAGTGAGCTAAGGGCTCCCGCAGCAGCGTTATCCTCCAGCATATGTGACTTTGTATAACACGCGCTTCGCTCGGCAGTCATCAGCAACAGAGAGGAAGAACATACTTCTTCCTCTATGACATTATTAGGCATTAAGAGCACTCTATAGCAGTGCATTTCAGCTTCTTTATTTTCTCCCAGTAAAAGCAGCTTGGCCACCTGGTGTGCTGCACACACAGTTAAATTCCAAATGTAATGTATTTTGTAGCGAAAGAGATTAGAAAGCTGCTGTAATGAATCTCATTATCAGTGTCTTTATATCCTCATCTAGTTGGAAGCAGAAATCATCCAGACCTAGGTGCTGTACTTATTTAAAAGAATATCATCTACCTCTCAACCCTGTCATTACAAGACAAATTGTTTCCTTTGGCTTGATGCTCGCACCATGCTTTTCTCAGCATTAAAACATGTAAGCGGCCAGATTTTCTAAAGAACTGAAGGTCAGATTTTTAAGTGCTTGGCACCCACAACTGGGCTAGATTATTTTACAAGTGTTTGATTCCCATTTAGACACCTAAAATAAGAATCAGATTTTCAGACATGCTCAAAAACCTCCAAGATCTTGTGGAAATCTGGATCTGGAGTTGCTCTAGTAACTTGCCAAATTAGAGGAAATTAAAGTAGACAGCCTCTCATCATGTTACTCGTTGCAATGATAAATGCACAGTCTCTAACAGAAGTTAGATCCACTTCCAAGACCCAACCCCCTTCCCAAGGCAGTTATTTGCTGGTCTATACAAGCACAGGCCAATACTTCCAACTGCGATTCCCATGTTAAAAAAATAGTCCAGATTTTCATGTCTTCATATACTCTCAGAGGAAGAGAAGACATCATTTCAAGCCATATTTGCTCAACATTTCCAAAACAGTTCATCTAGTCACAGATAATGGCACAGAGACACTGCCAGGAAATGTCAGCCCAATGAACGTTGGGAACATAACTGCAGCGGGTTAAAGCAAAGAGTCTTTTCTATCTCTGCCAGCTGAACCTGTGCATCCTCTCCTGGTCCAGCCCTGGGTTGTATCAGGCAGGCCTCTCTTTCTGCCTTCTACCTATTTGACTGCTCAAACACACATCATTAAGTTACTTATACACATTATAAGTACTTCATGGGATTTCAAAAGAAATGGAAGAAACCACTGGTGAGGCACTGCAGCAGGATGGCCAGCAAGGTGGTAGATGCCTGTCCTTGGAGACTTCAGGTTGGACTCTGAGCATCTGATGGAGCTGTAGGCGTCCTTGTTCATTGCAGGGCAATTGAACTAGATGGTCTCCCCTTCCAACTCAAATGATTCTATAGTTCTATGAAAGCTTCCTCCCTTCTGACCCTACCCTGTGCAGCTTCTTGACCATGAACTTCAGGACTAGATATGCCCCAATACTGATCTTCCAACTATCAGAAACGTTTCCAAAAATGTTCATATGAACATGACAGGAAGCCTCCTGACTGAAAAAGAAAGAAGGGCTCCATTACTAGGGAAAAATCACATAGGAGACTCCTCTACCCAGTGCCTACTAGACCGGGGGGCTGCTCTGGGCTAAACCTCAAGCTCTGCCAAAGCTGCTTCTCTTTTGTACAAGTAACTTAGCATTTATCAGCCAATCAAATAAGATTTGTGAGTTACTATTTCAGTGGTTGGACTAAACAGGACGTTACAATCTCAAGATTGAAGACACATTCCCTTCTATTCCTTCCTCAGTTGAGCCTTCATACTTGTTGATTTACACACTTCAAGATTTCAGCCCAGCCAAGTTCTGATTTACACCTCTAAATATCTAATTACTAATTTGAGCTGATGTGATGTGACTGCTCTTGCAGGTGCTGTTTCATATCACAGTATAGATGAAATCTTCTATTTATTCCAAAATAAATGCAAGTGCACGAAATACCAAACAAAATCAGGAAGTTTAGGTTGGATATTAGGAAAAATTTATAATCAGAAAGAGTGGTGATGCAGTGGCACAGACTGCCCAGGGATTTGGTGGAGTCAATCCCTGGAGGTGTTCAGAAATGTGGAGATGTGGCACTGACGGATGTGATCAGTGGGTAATACTGGCAGTAGGGGGATGGTTGGACTAGATGATCTTTTCCAACTTGAATGATTCTATAGTTATTCTAGGAGCATTTGCTGACAGGATAGAGAAATGTCCCTTACAGATACTCTTTGTTGGAAGCTTTACCTGTTGTAGGGGTAAATATTACATTTCAGTGTGAAAATCACAAATGGTAAAACCTGTTCTAAGATCAGAATTCTGAAAAAAAGATTTCAGTTCCCTGATCTGATGATACAGCCTTTCTGCATGACCTTCAGCAAGTTATCCAACACGTTAGCTCCCCAGATGAGGATAAAGTCACCTCTTTCCACCCACTTTGTCTGATGGGTATGGTCTTCTCTTATTCCATCTTTTACAATGCCAAAAAAAAAAAAAAAAAAAAAAAAAAAAAAAAAAAAAAAAACAAAACAAGCCCCTCAGCTTTACAGTACTCAAGAACACACATATTTTAAAGGAGATCAGAGAGAAGGAGCCAGCAAAATATTCATGCCCCATTAAGAAAATCTCAGGCATTTCAGGTGACAGATTCAGTGCCAAACAGCAACAATATTCACATACATATTCTAAAGACAGCTTTCAGGTTCTCTCAATTGCCTGTTCTGCCAAAGCTGGCTCTGGGAGTACCACCCTAAAAACCCTAAAGGCAAAAACATGCTTTGCAGCTCCTTTAGAAACTCACAGACAGGGAGGAGAACTGCTGGAAGTAAAAAGTCATGCGAGTGAAAATGCCATCATTTACAGATAAACACAGAGCGCGTTTTATTTTGGAATCAATGAGGTTTGCCAGGCACAACAAGTTACCCAGTCCCTGCTGCTATCCTTCATCTCTCGCTCCAGTCTATCAGCATTGTAAGTCAGCGTATCTGGATGTGAAACACTCCCCACATGAATGGGCTATTCATCTTCCACCACTGCACAGGCAGAGCATGTGAAATGTCGGGAGATTAGACACTGCCAGAGTGAGAGATTCTGCCATGCAATTAAAGTGTGAAGAACACATAAATCATGGATTCAAATGACTCCAACCGAGCAGCCGCTGATGTGGTGAGCAGCCCTGGATCCCATGGAGGAGCTGGTTTGTGTGATGGGATGTGAGCATGGAGATGGAGTTGCCCCTGCTAATGGGCTGGGATGGAGGAGGCATCAATAGGCTGCTCTGACAGGTGAGGCAGGGATGGACAAATAGCCCAGGAAAACAAAGGCAAGATGAAACAGCAATATTTGAATAAAACTGGTGTCAGAGAGGCGGCCATGCTGATATAATGTCAGCAATGAGAGGGAGAACGTAAGACAAAGTACATGGTAAATTAAGCACCAAGGCTGTTAAAGGTCCAGTTATTTTCCAGCTAGTTGCCTTCTGATTGTTCATTAAAGTACAATATCCAGGCCTGAAAAACAGCCAGGGAACATTCGCTCATTTTTCCTGTTGGCAAGCAGTCATGGGACCTGGAGGCAGCCTGGCTCCTCAGATCTGGACACGCTGCAGCACTGCCTGGTCACTGGGAAGTGCTAATGGTGCAGAGTTGACTGCTTGCATCCACTCTTTCCCGATTTCCCTGTGCTTAGATGTGGGTAGCTTGCACATTTTCCATAGGAGAGGCACAGGACTCTGTGCAGTGCTCACGCCAAGCATGCTGGAGACAAGCCAGCAACCTTATTTTTCATTAAGAACAAACAAAATATCAGAAATGCGTTCCTCAGAGCTGAGGGCTGAAGAGTTGACCTCTGTGTCAAAGCCACCAGAGGACAAGAGAAAAGAATTGATTTCTGTTTTGTAGAAATCTCATGATTTTTAAGCCAGTCTCCTGATTGGGGCAGTGCTGAGCGTGATGTTTTTAGCAATTTCTGAGTCATCAGTCCTGGCTCTCCCAGCAGGAGAAAGGAGAAGCAAAGCAATGATGTCCTAAAACACCATATTTTCAGAAATTAAAAACAACAACAACAAACAAACAGAGGGCCTGGAATGGCTTAGGAGGTTGCTCTTAAAAACCACATCTCTTTTCTTGGTCCTTGACCCACTCAGCCCCCACAGTAGGGACAGACAGGTTGGCAGGGTGTTACCTCCTCTATGCCCACCACTCTGTGGGGCTGGGGACAGGGAGGTGCCAATTGCCTGGGGGTTAACGCAGTGCCACAGATCCACCATGCTGCCCACAGCTGCGACCAGGGATGGTGAGGCAAAACTCATTGATACTATGGTAGGTTGAGGGTGACCCAGAGGCTAGAATCCCCAGAATCACTCCCAACCCTACCGTCAGTTGGTGATAGTGCCAAAAATTCCCTAAACATGCCAAACATTTTCTAAACATGCTGAGCAAGAAGAAAGCGGATGGGGCTTTGAGCAACTTGGTTTAGTGGATGGTGACCCAGTCCACAGCAGGGGCATTGGAACTGGATGGATTTTAAGGTCCCTTCCAACCCTTCCAACTTTTGAGATGCCAGCACAGGATGCAATGTGCAAAGAGCGCACAGGCTGTGGAAGTAGCGACATGTTTGGATGGGTGCTAAGGATACAGGCATCTCCCCTCACAACTAGGATTACTATCAGCATCCCCCAGTGGGACTTGATGCACCCAGGGACCTGCCACAGCTGTAGATATGAGCCCCCATGTGCTGCCACCATGACATCCCAGCATCCCAGGGGTGAGACATCACACCAGCAGGGATGGGGTGAAATACAGGAGCTGAGTGCTGTGTCCTTGATGCATGGAAGGTGCTGCGTGGGTGCTGCGAGACACAGCACATCAGCGGGCAGCAAGCTATCTCTGTGTGAATGTCTCTGCATCTCTGAAGATGGGAAGGAAGAAACAAGCAGCTAGAGAGGCAGGCTGACTTAAGCCCCAAAATACAAGGCACTATTGGCCCTGCTGTAAATACCTACCTGGATCTCAGGCTCACTGCTCTCTAAGGGAGGACTTCTGGGACAAGAACCTACTCCTGGGTTGGAGACTATTCATCTGCCAGTGTTTGGGGCTGCAGAAGCTGGCAGAAAGCTCCCACACTGATTTTGTTAGAACGCCGGGTAATAATGGAACAACACCTCAGCATGTTTGCAAACAAACACCGACTCCCTTCCTGTTTAACACCATCTGCCACCCAGCCCAATTTCCCTGCCCCATCCCTCCCCAAAAGTGACAGCCAGAGACAGCTCCAAAAAGCAGCTGCTCAGGCGAGCAGTGCTCTGTCTCACCCACTTTGCTGCTTAGGAGTTTCTGTCCTCTTGCTCTTCCTGCACACAGCTGAGCAACTAACCAGGCTGGGGGCTTTCTATGGGTGCTGAAATCACAAGATTGCTCACAGAGATGGACAGGCTTCATCCTGGCCCATATTTGCCTCCATGCCTGGAAGAGCTGTTATGGATGTGGAGTGGAGGCAAACACTTGCTTCCCATCTCCATTGGCTCAACATCCCTGCACAGGTCCTTACATCTTAGAATCATAGAATCATCTAGTCACAGAATGACTTGGGTTGGAAGGGACCTCAAAGCCCATCCGATTCCAACTGCCCTGCTATGGGCAGGGCTGCCAAGCACCAGATCAGGCTGCTGAGGGCCCCATCCAGTTTGGCGTTGAAGACGTCCAGGAATGGGGCACCCACAGCTTCTGTTCCAGCACCTCACCACCCTTTCAGGGAAAAATTTCCTCCTATCATCTAATCTTCCCCCAGGAGTACTCCCAGCTGGGGCTGCTTACACCTGGCAGTCATCTGGCACCCACACAAAACATCTCCTCAGGGGAGCTGCACCCACTGATGTGCCTATAGGGAGCAGATAAAAGCCTCCCAAAGCAGCCAGGTTTTGGAACCAGTCTCTCATCTTCTTTCCTTGAAACAAAGAAAAAGGAATAAACAGAATTAAATTCATACACTCAAGGAACGAGTTTGCCTGAGAAGGATCTGACTCCTTGAGGCTTCCACTAAGGTGGGGATAAAGCAGTTCCTTGAGTGAAGAGACTGGTTGAAGAAAACCTAACACAGTGCTTACAGCACTGCAGGTGGGAACCTGCCTCCATATTTAATGGTATCACAGAGCTGCAGAAAGCATACAGTGAGTGTGTTGCATCCCAGAATAACTGGAATAAGATATTAACACTTCTATGAACTCTTAACTCTATTCCTCCCTTGCCATTAACAAGGCATTGTTAATTACAGTTCTAATGCTTTACTTTAAAAAATAAAGGCAGTTCAGAGCCTGTTCTACACAACACTCTCATTCTCTTCTTTGCATGACTGAGGTTTCTCTGCTGTCAACCAAAGAACTGAGAAGGAGCCTCCACCTTGGGACCAGGCACACATCTCCTGGCCTCGGCTCCAAGCATGGAGGCACTCAAAGTCCAGTATTTAAACACAACTACTCGATAGACACGATGTCCTGATAGCATCTTAAGACTCAGCCTCCACTTAAATGGAAAGAGCCCAATTACTTTGAGGTAATACCAAGAAATAATGTGGACTGTCATCGACTGGCATTTTTATGCGGATGGTCTTTACACAGCACTCATCCTTTGCATGAAAGTGAGCAGCTTGTATTTTAGAGGCTTGCTTTATTCCTTCTCCCGTGATGGGATAGATTAAGGCCAAATGAGTGTTATCTTCCTGCTCATCAACAGCTAGGCCAGGCTCACATCCATTGTAATTTGAGACATAGTTCAAAAGAAATCTATTCAGATCTTTTCCCAAGCTCCCATTAATCATCTCCTTCACATCCCCTTTCTAGCAGCTCTCCAATACACTATTTGAAGCTGTACTGTATTAAAATGCTTAAACATACATAAGTCTATTTTTGCTCAGAAAGTCTTCAGTATTTCCCTGCTCACTGTCTTTTGGTCTCCATGGTCCCTATGGGTGGTTTCTGCACAGCCAACTGGTCTGGGCTTTCTGGAGACAGCAGTGGACATCCCTGCTGTTTTAGAAGTATATAGCCCACAGTATGAATTTTAAAATCAGGAGACTGAAGTCAATTCTGCTGGGCATCCCAGTGATCCTGGGAAGATGGCCCCAAAAGCAAATGTGAAGGAAAGTATCCTTCACAGGGGAAGGACATATCCTCTTTTGTGGGACCAACCTCTGCAGTACCAGCCATTACCAGAGTGAAGACATCTCTACATTAGATGTAGATTAACCTTACAGGATATTTTCTGCACTAAATAAATAAATAAACAAACAAACAAACCCCAGCAGAGCTGCTGGCCTGGTGCCCTGGTCAGCTCACCTCTGTTTCCATGGAAGAATCCTTTTAGTGAGTTCTGATCTGCCAGAAAAAATAAAGTAGGCAGCAACGTTGTATTCCCAGAACAAAAACTTGCCTCTTTCACCAGCTAATTTCTGCCCTAGTCACTGACCTGAAGATGAAGCCAATCTGTCCACCAATAGCCTTTAAACAGCCTTCACATTGCATACAAAAATGTCATGGGATGTGGAGCTGATGATCATTGCAAGAGTCAAAATGGAAAGCACTTCCATGGACTCGCTGCATTTCAGTTTTCTCATCGTCGTCTTTTGCCTTTTCCTACTAGTAGCAAGTCACCTCAGGTTTTCATGGGATACTGGCAAACTGATCCAGTGCCTGATTTAGTGGTTGTCAACCCTGCCCACAGCATTGGTATTACAACTAGATGACCTTTAAGGTCCCTTCCAACTCATGCCATTTTATAACTCCGTGATTCTACGATTCTATTCCACGACGAAGGAATTTGAGATCCACTCTGGTAATGATTTTTAATCAACTTAAGTATGTTTCATATATTAGTTGCCTCCACAGTGGCAGGGCTATTTAATGGTCACCAGGGTAAATCTTTGCCCTGCTTACCATGTAGCATGGTTACAACCATCAGGTTGGTTATAAAGTCTTGCTACTCCCATGACTGAAATGCCTTTTCTTGGTGGCCATCACCTATTCTCAATGCAGAACACAGCACCCTATTCACTGACATCTCATTCATGCTTTGAGGATCTCCAAGGCTTTTCATGGCCTATTTCACTCTTCTGTTAATCAGACCCTCACCCAGTCCTGCCTACTGACAACTCTCTGTGCTGCCCTACACTGAGCATTCAGCCTCCACCTCCCCTGCTCTGCCAGACTGTGTCTGAAGGATGGGCTGCTGGTGTCCTTGGAGACTTGATTCACTGTGGCACTGTAATTGCTGCAGAGGAAACTGGTTCTGTTTGGTTCAAATACAGGAACTCAAGGTGCAATCCCTGCAGATAAACAAAGCTCTGAATGATGCTCTCCCTCCTCAGTCCTTCCTCCAAGGGCACGGGGAACTAACCCTACTTGCAGCTATTTCAGTGTGAGCCCATCACATAAATCCCAGTTATTCTGTCCTATAAGTGTCCTAACCCTTTATAAATCCCTGCATGTATTTTCATGTAGAAGTAGTATATCCATGGATCCCGGTTTGACATTTTCCTTCTAATTCTTGCAAACAATCTTTACCTGACAGGTTTTGGTTATGTCCCAGGTATCTAAGACTAATATATTTTTATCTCTGTGTTTGTGTTGTAGAGGAACAAACCAATAGCCAGGAGGAGTTCTCCAAAGCAAGCCCACATATCAATGTGGCACTCGGCAGTGGATTCAGCCCTCTTTTGCCCTTCAGGATATATATTCCTTGATGGGTGTTGTGTGTGCTTCTGTTGAAGCTGACAGGCAGTTTAACTCCACATTTATGCTGTAAAGTCCTTCATCATCTTTTAGGAAATGTATGGTGTATGGGTCTTCTGCCTCATCAAAATCAAAAGCCTCCTACTCCCTTCCTTCACCTCTGAATGAAATACTGGCTTTTCGAGGCTGTTTCTGAGAGCTACCATTTCTTTTTCTGGCTGCGCATCCCAACCTGAGGCATACATGACCCTAGGCTACTTCATAGGTAGAATTTGCTGCAAAATAAAGTCTTCTTTTAGAGCTGAAAAAAAATTATCCATTCCCATTTTAAGGTTGGCCAGCTCAGTTGTCTCTGCTTTCCAAGTGTCTTTTCAGCATTTCAGAGTTCCCTCCTTTGCCACTGCTGACAGCCCTGTTCTGGGCCAGGTGAAGTGTTCCTCCACCAGCAATCAGCAGTGGTTTATGGCACTCATAACGATGAAATTCCATCTGTCTCACAGCAGATCCCTCAGGAGACTGCTAATCAAACAACATTCAATTAGCCCCTCCAGCTCTGCCACGTATTCTGCTACATCATCTCTTCATCCTACTATGAAGCTCAAAGAAGCCTACAAAATTGCTTGGCTGTACTGCACAATACTCTGTTACATCTTGTGCAGCTCTTCTGAGCATTTATCTCCCAGTTTCTGAGATTGTAAAAACTTCTTAAAGGTGAGTGGGTTTTATTGCCTCAGAAATCAATTTTGCTTGGTGTCTGTTGGTTCTTATCTATAATCTACTCTGAAAGAAAATAGTGGCCCAACTATTCACTATACTGGTGGCAATCCTCATTTTCTTCATTAAGGACCTCCATTTTTCCCAGAAGTTTTCAATTTTAGCTGTATGAAAGGACCTCTCAGGTCAGAGCAAACTCTTTACTGAGGCTGGGAACCTGTTTCTTTATTTAACCTGTTGCTATGTTTAATTTAACTCCTTTACAAACTCTTACTCACAAATCAGAAAGTAGTACATTGAAAGGAAACAGGCCTTGATCCCAAAAGCATTGGACAATCCCACTCCAACCTTTTTATCTTCATTAATATAACCTCTACTTTTGCCTCCAGAGATTCATTGCAGTGATTTTAGTAAGGAGACTCAGAAACACGTGAAGGAGGAATTGAGATCTCTCTCTGCTTTAGTACTGTTGGGGCAAAGGTACATTGATTTTGGGGAACATTAGCCACTCTGCATCTGAGTAAAGAATAGCTGATTTGTTACTCAGGATGTCAACTGTGTGTCTTCCAGACTCACTTGATCCAAATTAGCAAAAAAGACGACACTTATCTGAATTGCTGTAACTGATGAGGACTGAGAAGCCATGATAAGACCTGGAGTTAGATGATATAATCTAGACTCTTCCCCACAGTACTGCTGGATTTTAACAGGACTTTGTCAAACCTGTTAAGTGAACATGATAGAGCTGATGTGATGGAGAGATATGTTGTCCTCACCCACCCAGAAATATCCTACAAGAAATTAGATAACAGATTTTGAATAAGAATGGAAGTTTCACCAAGCCACCAGAAAAAGCCCAAACTTGGATGAGACAGTCTGAGCCACACAAGGGATTTGGGGTTGCATTTTGTTTTACTCAAATCTTTTCATTCATCATTGGTTTCAAGTGACAACCTTTCATAATCTACATGCTGCATTTGGTTTGGAAGCAATGAGAAAGAAGCTTCACAAGAAACTTCACTGTCTTCTCTAAAGTAGATACAATGGCACAGATTCAGCTGGTGAAGGAGGTGGACAAACTGCATTGCATGTCACAAAAACATCTGATCTTCAGCAGTGCCTTCAAGACCAGGCTAGATGAGGCCACAGGCAACATGATCTAGGACCTCATCCAGCAATGGGCAACC
This sequence comes from Tympanuchus pallidicinctus, assembly GCF_026119805.1. NCBI lineage: Eukaryota > Metazoa > Chordata > Aves > Galliformes > Phasianidae > Tympanuchus > Tympanuchus pallidicinctus. The sequence goes on from NW_026294747.1 coordinate 64,931,861, forward strand.
CTGTCTGCAGCTGTTGGAACTGGAGGATCTCTGAGATCCTTCCAACCTAAGCCATTCCATGATTCCATGACTTACTGACCCACTCTGCATTATTATCAATAAAAGGACATACCAAAGGATTAATACAGCACTGTGTGTCACATAGGCAGTAGACTACTCTTAACGTTTAGAGGGCAAAGCATGTGCTGGACTCCCCTCTAGGTACAGCCTCTTCTTACAACCAGATGAGAATGGACAGATTTAATGAAGCATGGAAGTGGGATCAGGAAAGGTCCATCACATCTGCTGCTGGGGCTCTGTGATCCTGATACGTGACATGTTTCCTCTGTGGCCCAAACTGCCATCACAAAAAAGAATATCATTTTTTTTTTTCCTTGCAATACTGCCATTGCTGAAATACACTGTCTCACTTAAGCTTTCTAGACCCGACCATAGCACAAATACTTGTCAGTGCTGACAGCTGGAAGCATACTTCCATCTCATTTCCTTAGGTGTCAGCACATAATGTCATGGCACCAGGCACGACACTCCATGGCCCAGTGTAACAGAAGTGACACAACATGCTGAAATCAAGACATGACAAAAATCCAAGGTGCATACACAGCCATTCCTGAACCTCTTGAAGATGGCAGGAGAAGGCTGGAGTGGGAGCGGACATCCTCACAACCCCCATTGGCAGAAACTCAAGGCTTGGCTGGGCTTTGCCTTCATTGACAACCTCCTCTGGGGAGCAGAACAGCTCTGGACATCAGGTCACTAGAAAGAAAGGGGGTGTGAAGTCTTGTGTAGCTCATTAGAAGCTAACAGCCATTGTCACTTGGCTGTCACTGTTAAGTGAAGTGAGAGCAGACTCAGCTGTCACCAGAGAGGTAAAACTGCAGCTTGCACGGGCACACCTCAGGGAGAACTGCAGGGCAGGACCTATAGACCCCTGTACATCCATCCTGAGATGATGGTGGCTAACCTACTCTCAGCACTATGAACTGTGATAGGGCAACGAGCTCCAAGAACACTCAGTTGTGCCTCATGCAGATCAGCCTTGCCCTTTGCCTAGGACCTCTCTGGCAAGAACTGCACCCTATGTTGCTGGCCATATCCCCCCACTGCTACTGTTTTTCTTCTGCAGACAAATAGAGAACTCCAGATCTGTCTCATTCTGACTGTTCTGAATGAGAGGCTCTCCCGTACCACAATGACAGCTTTGTAGAGTAATCCAAAATAGATTAATAGGGCAAAATCCATGGGTTAGAATAACATGAAGTGGCAGAATAGCATACATTCCCAAACATTCAGCTTTCCAACAGGGTGTCCTGCCTCTGCCCTTGCCACATGGCAGCCAGTCAAAACTGAACTGAGTTTCTTGTCCCCTTCACCTCCAAAGTTGAAATTAAGTCCTGCAGTCAGGGAAGGAGCATTACAGGTGGCCTTGCATTTGGAAACCCTCTGCCAAAGACAGACTTGCAGTCATAGAAAGCTCCTCCTTGAAAAGGAATGTGTCCATGACCATTTTGGAGTGATCTGACCTTTTTCATGGAGATATATACCTCCCTGTCAATGGCTCATAAATGGATGAACAGCTCAGCTCTTTTTAATAGAGTTAGGCACAGGGTAATAATAGACTTGTGCAGCTCTCTCTCCTTGCTTAATTCATCTTTCTACAAATCATTAGCATTGTTGGAATAACTGCTATCATTAGCCTGGATTCCTGCTCACAGCAGCTCACTGTCATGCTGTGGTGCACCACACGTGGGAAACAGGGTGCCCTGCTTATGTTTGCCCAACAGGAGCTTGGGGCAGGGCTTTTCATTCTCCTGTCAAAGGAAGAAAGGTACAGACAAAGCTTCTTTCTTTCTCCAGCAAAAGGATCTGCACAGCAGATGCCAAGACCCCATCTGCAGCATAAGCCCAATGCAGCTAAAAGCAATACAAATATCTCCTATGTCTCTGAAGATGTTGCTAACCTACATGAATGAACCCGAGGCTTCCACACATAAGAAAATGATGCTCTCCTGTTGTCACATATCCTGTAAGGATGATGCTTACCAACAAATAATGTTGAACCGGGGATAGGACAAGGAGAAATGGATTCAAAATGAAAGAGGGGAGATTTAGACTGGATATAGGGAAGAAGGTTTTTTTGTTTTTGTTGTGGTTTTGTTTTTTTAAACAGTAAGGGTGATGAGGTACAGGTTGCACAGAGAGGCAGTGGATGCTCCATCCCTGGAGACAGTCAAGGTCAGGCTGGTCAGGACTCAGCACCTGATGGAGCTGCACGTGTCCCTATTCATTGCAAGGGAGTTGGACCAAATGATCTTTAAAGATCCTTTCCAACTCAAACAATTCTATGATTCTATGAAAACTGCTCCTTCTGCACTTGTTCTCTTCATTTCTGAGCCATTTCATAGCAATGATTTCCCTGCATAGTATCAAGGAAGTTCCATGTACCCTAACAAGCCAAGCTGATATTCCTCTTGCAGTGTTGGCAGCTTCTGTTAGCTGATTCACTTCTCACTGCTGTGCAGAAAGGCAAATACTGCACTGGTCTGAGCTGACCACATGCTGGGCACAGCCTGGTGCTGGATCAGAGCACACTGCCCCCAGCCCTGCTCTGGGCAGGCCAGAGAGAGCTCTGATTGCTGCCATCACTGCCTCCAGGTTCCTTACAGAATGCATTTCTTGGCATGGAAATACATGCTTCAGTTCAGCAGAAAAATAATTCAAAGCCCAACCTTATGGTTCCTCAGATTCCAGATTGCTATCACAGAACCATAGAATAGAATTATTAAGGTTGCAAAAGACCATTAAGTTCACCAAATTCAACCCACCATGCCCACTGACCATGTCCCTCAGTGCCACATTTCTATAGGCAATGACTCTACCAGCTCTCCTGGTTACCTGTGCTTAACCACCCTTTCTGAGAACTTATTCCTAATATCCAACCTAAGCACTGTCATGGAAGCAGATGGGGTCCAATCCTCTGGCTGTGTCTACAAATGTATTAGCGTTGCAGAATCACCCTTTAATTAAGTTTTCTGAGTTTGGTTTATAAGCATAGCAGTCTGGAGGTGATGACAGCAGAACACAGAATGGGGTCCACAGCTTTTTATGCACATTAGGGCACAGCACACACCCTCTTTTGTATGCAGCCCTAAATGACGTCCCTGAGATTACACATGCAACAAAGAACAGCAATTGGCTTGGGTTTGAGAGGGTTGTGTGATTTTTCCAGTAATCTGAAGTGGTCATTTCCTAGTAGTCTGTTTGTTTCTGTGTTAAAGGAAATACAGAGTGCTTTATATTTACAGTTATTGTGCAACAATTTTAACAAGGCAGAGGGAGAGAGGAGTGAGGGACAAATTGATGTGGTGTGAACGTGAAAGCAAGGCAAGCCTCTCCCCAGAAAGAAGAAAATAAGGTCAACCATTCCTTTAACAGTACTGCCATCTGCAATTAATGAAAGCTCACATGTGACCCTGGTCCTCACAAATACCACGAGTGAAGTGTGCAGGAGCAAGAGACCTGTAAAGCACATGGCTTAAAGGCATTGCATCCTCACAGTACAAGCTGTGCACAGCTCTGACGCAAGTTTTTCCAGTAAAGGGCTTGAGTTGGCTTACATGTGTTATCAAGCCTACTTGGACAACTTGGAGTCAAAGGATCCTGAGCCAGGTTTGCACACATTGTGCTTTTTTGTAAAAGGTGTCTGTGGTGAGTTCTGTCAGCCTGCAGTTAGCCTGCCACAGTGTTATGGTTTTACAGCCAAGTTTGAAGGTAGGGCAGAAATAAGGCTGGATGAAAATATACTCTGGGACTGACTATGAACGAGGTCCTCAGATACAGGTAGCACCATAAAGCTGTATACTCTTCCCCAGTACTTGCCCTACAAAGCAACTTCTGACAAACTCTTTACAATGCCAGACAAAGTATTATTGGGAACACCAATAGGTACATACAGGAAAAAAGTTGACTCACCCAGTTGGAGATAAGGGTCTCTGACTGCAGAACACTCCTTCTCAGGAACAAGCCTTCATCCCAAAAACATTCTTGCCTCAGAGGCAAACCCTTAAATGAGCCTGGGGGGGGAGAGAGGTAAACCCTGGGTCCACACCTTCTGGTCATGTGGGAAGCAAAGGTGAATTGCTTACATCTGTGCTTCCTGGATCAGTCATACCCCTTCATCAGGTGCTCAGTCATCAGGCTGTTACCTAACTGTTACCCCACACCCAGCATTAGTACAAATACATCCCATCTAAATCTTGCTTATGGAGAAACATCCAAAGAATCTGCGGCCATAAGCTTCTGCTTTACTCATTGCTCCATGTGCAAAAAGCTCTTTTCGAGCCATATGATTTAAATGTAATGGAGAAAGTTGACTGGGCTCTGAGCATCTGATCAAGCTGTGGATGTCCCAGTTCGTTGTAGGGAAACTGAACCAGGTGACCTTTAAGGGTCCCCTCCAACTCAAACAATTCCATTATTCTATGGTTCCATGAGTGCTATGGAGTTGGCAGTACAGCCCAGAAGGTCCACAGCGCTGTTTTGGGATGGGAAGCCAACATGAAGATTGCTCTGATGTGGGGTAACACAACAGACCCTCTGGGGTGAACAAACAACCCCTACAGTGGCTGTGGCAGGAGGCTTGGTTGGGAAATAAAGGGATCACTGTGTCCTTGGCAAAGGATAGGAGACCAGAATAGAGTTTCTCATTGTCACTGTGTCCAGTAAATCAGGTGAACTAGACCTCCAGAAGCTTTAAGGGAGCCAACACTATAATGCTTGGTCCTATTTCACTGAGGAGTTTTGCTGTTTTTGCTTGCAGAAGAAAAGAGTTCTGCATTCTCTGCCATCACTTAAGTGCTATGTTAGATGCGTTCCATATGGCCAAGTACCTGTGAGCACCAAATGAAAAATACAGTCATAGAAGGATAGAATCATTTGACTTGGAAGGGACTATTAAAGGATCTGGTTTAACTTCCCTGCAAGGAACAGGCACACCTACAGCTCCACCAGGAACTCCATCCAGCCTGACCTTGAATGTCTCCAGGGACAAGGCATCTACCACCTCTCTGGACAAACTGGATCCCGAGCTAAGTTCTCTGGGGTACCCATTCTCTGGGTAGGATGATGAAGAAGAGGATGGAGTTGCATACACTGAGGATTAAATGTTACTTCATGCTTTCTCCTAAAATTGTGCTCACTCTGCTCAGGAGTATTCCCTCCATTCTGGTATTGCCTGTGGCTTTCAAACAACTCAGACTAAAGCATCTTTCTCCAGCCATGAAAGTTAACAGCTCCTGGTTGCCTGGGCTCTGTTCATGGTGGCTGTTATGCTGTTCCTCCTGTTTCTCTCTGATGTCAAACAGAAGGGCATCCACTTCTTGGCCATGCTTGGGTGTTGTGACTCATTTAAAGCACTCCCCAAGAGGACACTTCACATTGCTGTCTGAGCTGCTTAATTCCCATCACAAAAGCAGTGCTAAAGCTAATGCACAGCGAGAGCCCTAGAGGGAAGTTCTTCAGGAGGAGGTAAGAGCCAATATGTAAAGTGGTTAATGAGCTTGTCAGACAGCAGCACATTGGGTTACAGCTACCAGAAGTGGTTAGAGACAGACAAATTCTCCTCTTTTCCAGCACTGAGCACCTTAACATCTGTCTCTGTCCCAGGACCAGAGGCACTAAGAGCAGACAGGGCTGAAAGTAAAAGCATATATTGGAACCCATTCGAAGTAAATTCCCCCTAATGTTTAGAGGCAGCAGGAGGAGAAGCACACACACCTCCATCCAAAGATGTGTTCGTCCTCTCTCTGCAGAGTCAGGCCACTAAAGTTAGTTCTTGTGTGATCCCTCCTGAAGCATCAAGATTGGAAAAAGCAGCACTGATGTACAGGAAAATAGAGTTGTAAAGGGGAAAATCAGCTTTACGCATAGTAGGAAGAGAACCAGGAACAACTCTTACTTCTTTATGTAATCTAGATTAAGTTAATAACATTTCCTTAATAATAACAGGTCAGTGAGGACTGTACATCTAATAGATTTCACATAGCTTACAGGATGAACTCAAAAGCTGGAGGAGAACAGTACCTGGCATTATGTGTAATTCAGTGATGGCACTGTAAAGCAAGAAACCATCATGTCTTAAAGAAGGCTGAGAGCCGAGAAGGATGTAGAAAAAAGGAAAAGGATTTAAATGGAGAGAGCTCAGATTGTGTAGATTTGTCAAGAACTTGACTAAAGCACAGATATTAGATAGAAGTTAAGTGGAAGTGAAGGGAAAACATCAAGAGTAACTTTCCCACTCCAAGTGCGATGAAATTCACCTGAAGTTTCTCTCTGCACCTCAAAGTCCAAGAGGTGTGTTGAGTCATGCCACCATTCCTCTGCTTTACTCACCCAGCCTGACCATTCACATGGTGGCTGAAGTACAGGGCTGAGCTGCAAGAACATACATTGGAGGAAACTGAGTAGATACTTTGCACACCTTCATCTCTCCTCATTCATTTATTCTCTCAAGTAAGTATAGCCCAGAAATAGTTGCTGCTCAAAAGGTGTGATGGAGCTTGACCTTTTAATGCCATTAATGTGAGATGCGCCTAAATCAAGGATCTCGTCTCAGCACCATGCTAATTTTAACACATTATTCTCTTTAGGCCTTCAATCTCCTTCCCCACAGAAACTATAATTCATGGAAACGTGTAAGAGATGGACTTGAGGCAAAGAACAAGGACAGGACAAATCACGCTAATTTAATTTGCTTGCTTAATTACATTTCATATCTCATTCGTTTGAGATATACAGATGAGTAAAATTCATGTGGACACAGACATTGGAATGCCAAAAATAAAGTCATGAGCAGTTTCATCATTGAGTTGTGCAGAAAATGAAAGTGAGAAAAGGAGAGAGAGAATGTGTTAGTTAGCAGATGCAGTAAGGGGACAGGGAAAATACAGTTTGTTCCTTCTATAGTGACTCTGATCTCATCTTTCCTTTTTCTCCACTTCTCTGTAAATATTTAGATCTTCTTAAGTCTACATTTTCCCATTCTCATCTTTGTTTTGCTGTACAAACCATCATTTTGCAGCAGCAAGTTCCCTGGGCCCACTGTGGTCCACTGAAATATTCTAGTAGATAGACAAAGGGAAATACAGTGACGATATGCTCTTCCAACTTCCAACTCAAATCAGTCTGAAATTGATCCTAAAGCAAGTAGGACTGCTGGCTTTATCCTTCTGAAGTGATTAGGAAGAGCATCAAAGGAAAACAGAAATCTCTCAGTTCTGTGCCATCCAGAACTTCAGATCCTAATTTTATTGCTGTGTTGTATCTTGAGAGCAGCTGGGAAGAGTTGAGAATCTGGGCCTCTATCTTCACACATCCAAATCTGTCTTTAAATCTCACTTCTTCAGACAATCTCTCCTTACTATTTTTCAGCATCGACAAGTTACAGGTGCCTTTATCCTCTTCTCTGATGCCTACTTGTCATTTTTGGAGTTGTTGCTTTGGAAATGGACTAATTCCCATCTGCAGTGTCTCTGTTCCATGCCAGCTACTCACAAGATATTATAACTGTCACTATTTGTCACTGTTATTAGCAATAAGCATGATGACAAAATTATGTTCTTTAAAATATCAGTCAGAGGCCAGATATAAAGCTTCACAGATATTGATTACCACATTCATTCAGCTGAACTGTGAAGACTGACACTCCTGCAGAACCATGGAATTGTCACCAAAATCGCCTCCAGTGCTCACGGCTGGTCAGGAAAGTTTGGGTAAAATATGCCATATCCCAGTTAGAATCATGGAATCATGAAGGTTAGAAAAGACTTCTAAGATCACCAAGTCCAATCCCAACCCTTTCACCATACCCATTGACCATGTTCCTCAGTGCCACATCTCCATGGTCTGGAACACCTCCAGTGACATTGACACAACCCCTCTGGGCAGCCTGTGCCACTGCATCTGAGAATTTTTTCCTAATATCCAACCTGAACCTCCCCTTGCTCAACTTGAGGCCATTGCCTCTTGTCCTGGCGCTGTTATCTGGGAAAAGAGGCCATTTCCCATCTCATTACAACATCCTATCAGGAAGCTGTAGGGAATTGCCAATTTCTGTATGAGAGAGTTTAGCTGCATAAGCATGAGCCATGAGATGCCAATGGCTTTCAAGATCAGACCAGGCTCTGGTTTTGTTTTACTTGTGAGCACAGACATAAGCATTAGGTCTTTAAACATGTTTTTTTTTTCTTCTCTGCATCTCAACCAATCCCACCTAATACTCATTTTTATCTGCACAGCATATGAGGATTACTTTCAGCAACAGCTTGCACTCTTATACTTCATGCTGCAAAAATAAACACAATAAGAAAAAGTTGTATTTTACTGCTATATTTCTGATGCAGTGGAAATCAACAAATGAAAAATCTAACTTGCTGGAATCATCTCCAGTCAGTATTGCAAAGAGCACAGCTCTCAAAGAAGTGAGTGACACATTGCAAAGCATCATCATTGGCTTGCGCTGACGCTGCTGGGTCCAGCCAGCACATTAACAACCATCTGAGTAAGATGAGTGTCCAAAGCCTGGTGGGAGAGATTCGTCTGACCCATGTTAGCCCTGGCAGTGTGAATGTCTCCATCGGAGCTGAACAGCCTGACTCCTCCATATCCCTGCAGCGAAGCAGACACTTTTATTGTGCAGTTTGGCTCATCCTACAATGGACAGTCTTAGGGCTAGATAAATCACACCAATTTTTCTCCATTGATGATAGAGGAAGCCTTGGGTGACTAGTTCAGTCAGAGACCCCTACCCTGGGCAAGCTGCACCTCTCTGCTCTGCCTGATCCCCATCATAACAAAATCCTCTGCTTTGGTGAAATATAGCTGTGAGTTCTACGGCCATGGCCACAGCCTCAGTGGTGGCCAATTTGGGGCACTAATGAAGAAGCACCAGAGATGCATCCTGTGCTGTTGACCTCTGCCCCTGTTCCAGCCAATTCCCTACTCCCATGCCAGACAAACCCCTAAAAAACAAGGCCAGGGCCTTCTTGCACACTGTTAGCAGCATTTATCTTCAGGTAAGTTTGGATCAGGAAGTTATTTGGCATTTTCCCAGTAGATTCGTGAACACACGGAATTCATAGATGCATCGAATCAGCCATTTTCCTGTCCAGGTCTAGCAGCATGAAACGCACTGAGCAGACTTTCAATATTACCCAAATGAAAATGGTTTCCTTGAAAAAAGTCCTTAAAGCATGCTTTAAGCTGAATCATGTCCAAGCTGGACTATATAAATATCATTGTTTTGCCTTGTTGCTATAAAACCAGTAAGTATTGGGAGCTTTGCTCTTTCCCAGGAGGTAGAGCTCATGCCAGGCAGCATAAGGCAGGCTGCCAGGCAGGAGGTAGACATGGCTATAGAAACAGTTTTTTCCAGATCTGCCCTTTGAGATTAGTGAACAAGCTTTCTGTGAGTGAAGGAGATTTCCCATGCATGTTACATGTCAAAGGTAGGCAAGTACAAAGGGTGGCTGAAAGCAACACTGATCTCATAGTTCAGGTGTGGCACAGGTGAAAACTATGATCCTTAGGTGAAAACTTGGGAACAACCTTCACCTCTAATTATGTCTAAAACAGATTCAAACTTCTTCATCTCCTTAGGCCCTTTTATGGAAGCGTCTTGATTTCTATGCAGAAATTAAAATGCTTCATAAATTGTTCAAAACTTTGTCATTCTTATCTGGAAATGCCTCACTATCTACCAGAGCTGCATTTGTCTTATTCCACGCTCCTATTATAGTTGTCATGACCTGCAGACCAGCTGGCTTACATCCTGTGTGATCCTGTGTCGCTTTTGAAAACCTGTTTGTGGCGCACATGGACAACACACAGAGTTGGGCCATAGGAGGCAGTGGATGAAGTATGTATTTCCAGTTGAAAGATCAGCGCAGCTCCCATCTTACTTGCTTTTCCAGGCTATCTTCATACTCAAGCAGATCTTTCTGAACAGATTTGCCTCTTTTCTAGATTCAAGGATTATGAACATCACAGCAAGAAACACTTCTCATGTAAAGATATTAAAGACCTGGGAGACCTCTAAAATAGTCTTTTTTTCCGACCTCACACCTTGCACCCACCTGGAAACACTGAAATGTTGTATCTCCAGACAGCTGGAGCCTTATACACATCACTTAGAATCACAGAATTATAGAATCATAAAGGTGGGAAAAGACCACTAAGATCATCTAGCCCAACCATCAACCCATCCCACCATACCCACTAACTCACAGCCCTCAGTGCCACATCTCTTCAGTTCTTGAACATGTCTAGGAATGGTAACTCTACCGCCTTCCTGGACGGCCTGTTCCAATGTATCACAAGATTTTCTGAGAATAATTTTTTTCCTAATTTCCTGATTTTTTCACTTGGTGAAAGAGTAGTTAGGGCTGCTGCCTGCAGCCTGGAAAAAGCTCAAATTAAGGTACTGGAATCCTCAGCCCTATTTTTCAGGCCCTTAGAGAGAAAAAAATAGAGACTAGAAATGAACAGACCATACTTGCCAGTAAGCACTCAGGAACCATAACATTGTGTTCTGGCTGAATGGTAGAGCCAACCAAACTACATTTTCTGTATTTCCTTCCTATCTTGCATATTTCAGCCGTAGTAAAAAGTAAAAAAAGGGCATCAAAATACAGCCAAGTTGTAAAACCTGACCATCTGCAGGGCGGCTGGTGGAAAGCCATTTTTCTTTGCCTTGAGAGACATTTTTCCAAAGCTGTCAAACATCTATCAACAAAGACCACTGGAATATTTACTAGTCCAACATCTGTCAAGAAATTACTAGCTTGTTAAAGGTATATTGTTAGTTACTGGCATTAGACATCTATTAACATTAACTGAACTCCTCAGAATTATTTAGGTCTCATTGAAGTTAATGGGAGCTTTACCATTAACTGTTGACTGACCTGATGGATTTAACTCTTGGCAGACAGAACAGCAGTGGGTTTTTGCTCAAGCCACATACCTGTGAATGAAGACATATAGGGACATGATCTGAGGGAGGACACACATGAAAGAAAAGGAGTATTATTTCAGATAGCCCAACCACTTTGGGGTATTCAATTAAACATTATCGCCTGGAGTGTCTCTGCTAAAACTGGACATGCACAGTGGGACACTGTTACGTCCCATGCAAGCAAATCAAAGTGAGAGACTGGAACCTCTGCCAGGATGTGAAAGACATGTCTACCATGGAAAATGTGGTTGCACCTTGCAAAGTTAGCTAGCTGGGGTGGTGATTTAAGGCAGTAGTGTTAAGAAAGTTTGGATTATAGGCTGATTTAGTTACTCTAGCTCAAGCTGAAAGGAAAGACATAGTGAAAGGGAAGGTGCTATCTGGAGCTAATGTCCAAGTTGTCTTTAATTCACTCTTGCTCCAACCTGGGTGACAAAGGTGTTTGCTTTCAAGTAAGGCTACCCATCCAGACATTCACATCAGCACCATGGTATCAGCAGTTAAACCCTTTGCAATGAGGGAAGGGTGGCTCTTACGCAGCTGAAATTCAGCCCCTCCCCCACTGCCCCTGACACTTATTAAAGGCACATTTTCTAAGCCACATGTGTCTGTAAGGCACATGAAAGAACTAGTTGATGTGTAATTAGCATTGCTGATATTTATACCATTAAGGATCCAGGGAGAAACAAGGGTACACCACATACTCTTTGATTGGAGATGATTATGTTTCTGCTGATGCCAATATTTCAGTGTAGTAATTTGCCCTCTCTGTTCTCCCCTTCCACGTAAGCCAGTTTTGCAGTCTTCAGGGACAGATTTGATTGTGCCTTTTAGTCAAGTTGAGAGGGTCTAACCTTGCTGTCACATGCAGCAGTAACAATAGGCTATCCAACAGAAAACCTTACTTTTCCATTAATACAGACTTCAGGGCCAATGCTAGGTTAAGAGTTAAACTTTTAGTTATCAGATCCCTTGTGTGATATAAACTATCATTATGAGATACATTTTCTTTCCATTATGCTGTAATAAAACCCTCCTCCTTATAATATAAATATATACATTTCCTCCGAGGCATCCTATTTGCTAAAGAACATCATGGAAATCTAATCTCCTTTTAATCAATAAAACACCAAATGATGTTTCTATTTAATGCAAACTTTGCTCCTTACCATGTAATGAACCTGTTTCTATTAAGAACACAGCCATTAATGGAATAAGTAATGCATTACTACTATTCCACTGCTACAGTCAGATTTCTCTTAGTATTTCCATTATAAACCCCTCTATTTAAGGATCTGCAATTTGCCGTGAGCTGATGTTTTGCCTATAAAATCCTTTTATACTGCTTGAGGACTCGGGGCTGGGGGCTTGGGTTGGGGAGAAGGTTATAGGTGTCATCATGCATAGGGGATCTCTTGCTCAGCCACATACTCACTCGATGACCCTGGCCAAGTCATTTAGCCTTTCAGAGCTTCAGTCAATCTAAATGGAAAATGGTCTGAAAATGAGAGAGGCCTCGGAGATGCGAGAGATCCAAGTTTAACTACATGTAAAAGGATGGCTCGAGGGACTGATAATGGACTGGTGAGATTTTTGCATTTGGGACATCAGTACAATTTATTGTAGGTCAGTAATGAAAAGAAAATGGAAGCATGGCATTTTGCCAAGAATAAGAACTATGGGTGAGTGCTCGAACCACTTGTGCTGGGCGGCTGTGAGAAGAAATAAACAGCTGTAATTTGGGCCAGAAAACACTTATGACCCAATCTGTGCTTTTGGAAAACAGCTCTTTATTCCTATTTTTTTGTCAAGCTATCACTGGAGGAAGTTCAGGACCTTTTTCTTCATAAGATGCTCACCCAGAATATTTTATATCCATATTGGGTTGCAGTTCATTTCAGTCATACTGTTTCTATTATCTGATAAATGACAGGGCTTTCAAGGGAGAGAATAAGAAACATGTATTAGGAAACTCTGACACATGTAATCAATGGTGCAGAAGTTGAAGATAACTTGAGGATTAACAAACATTTCGATGAGCAGGCAGCAAACTAAAACAAGAGGCCAGACTATTCACAGCTGAATTTCATGTTCACATCTTCATGGATGCTGTTACGTCCCATGCAAGCAGATCAAAGTGAGAGACTGGAACCTCTGCCAGGACACAAAGGACATGTCTACCATGAAAAACGTGGTTACATCTTGCAAAGTTAGCTAGCTGGGGTGGTGATTTAAGGCAGTAGTGTTAAGAAAGTTTGGATTATAGGCTGATTTAGTTACTCTAGCTCAAGCTGAAAGGAAAGACATAGTGAAAGGGAAGGTGCTATGTGGAGCTAATGTCCAAGTTGCCTTTAATTCACTCTTGCTCCAACCTGGGTGACAAGCTTCTTGCAAGGGAGTTGTGTGTGAAATGTTTTCAGTGCATGAGGAAACCCCGGTTGCAGGAGAACCGGGAAGGCCATCAGCTTCCCTTTATTTTCTCCTTCATTCCTGTGTACTCAAACTGAATAAAAGTAAATCTGGACCTGGGAACACTTCAGCAGGTGACACCAAATCTCCAGACCCTCCTAGTTGGGTGGTATATGAGACTGGAGAATGCTCATCGAGCACCCCTGGAAAAGAAGGTCTTCAACCCTCAAGGCAAGGCAGTGAGGGTCTGTTATTAATCCAGAAACAACCAGAGGATATTTGCTAGGACTTACTGCCATCTTCAGTTTTCAGGCAAAGAAAAGTCACGGATGGCATGGCATCACTTCTTAGTCTGGTAATGGCACAAACCTCACAACCACTATGTCTGCTGCCTGCACATGTAAGTAGAGTTTCTTTCACTGTGTTCCAACATTTCCAAGTTTTGTTTCACAGGTGTGAGCGTACAAAATGCTTTTTAGGCATAGGAAGAGATCTCACTCTTACCTGGCTACCTGACTCCAGTGTCATACCTATTCCCTGTCTCTAAATAAGCAAGAAGAAAAATGAGAATCGTTGTCTTCTGCAACTGGAGGAGCACAAGGCATGAACACAATTTAAGGTCATTTGGGATCCCCATAGTGGAATCAAAGTTAGTTTTCCAAATTCCAACAGAAGACTTCAGTCATGGCTGGATCAGGTTGGATATATGATACACAACAATCTTTGACAAAAAACAATGGCTGGGTTGTGTTTCCTGCATCTGAACCTCAAGGAAGGCAGGCTTGGAAAAAGGACAAATCTATTGATGTAGTTCACCTGCCAGCAACAGCAGCACTGATGGAGAGGACAGAGCAGGAAATTGGCAGAGAGAGCCATCATGTCTGGAGGCTTTATCCTAGCACAGGTAACACATTCTTTATTTCACATTTATTTTCTTGCCGTGTTAAGGAAGGGGAAAATAGACACGCTTATTTCTCCTGCTCATTTTCCTGGACCATCTGGTGCTGCAGCAGAGATGACATATCACTGTGAACAAGGGGAAGATGTCACAGTTTTCACTAATAGCTGTGGGAGGAAAATAATTATTTTAAAAGTATGTGGGCTGTACAGACCGTACTTGTTAAGTCAAACTACCGGCAAACTTATTTCAGACATGAAATGTTTGATATTAAATAATCAGTAATGCTAGAGATCAGCAGTCCCAGTCATAAGGGCCAGGCTCACTTCTACACCTACCACGGCTGTAAGTCAGGTACCACTTCACCAAAGCTCATTCACATTCTTTGGCATTTCCTGGATTCAATAAGAATGAGAAATTATAGACAAGCCTGTGCCACAGGTTGTTCGCACCATGTACATCAGTGATTGCAATCAGGTAGGGAAACAGGTCAGGATAAGAAGTAAAGCTGATAACATGACGTATCACCTTCCAAGCAGTGAGAAGAATATATTGATTTTGTTCTGATCCTTTCTGTATTGTTTCTCTAAAAGCCCTCAGGGCATCCATGTAAGTTTACAACTCCAGATAATTTCACAATAAATAATAATCAAACTTGGAAGCACTAAAGATGTGAAAAGAAATGAAACGCTTGTCCTACATAGGGAAACTGAAGAAACATCATTCTGATGAACAGAAACGAGTGAAATTTGCAGTTGTTCAACAGCTTAAGGGGCCTCTTGGAAATGTCTTGAAAACTATCTGATTCTGCCCAGAAACCTGCGAGATGTGTGAAATAATAATTGAAAATAGAGCTTTATAGAAATCAGATGGAACGATTTGACTCATAAGTAGTCTTCTTTTTTGGAATGAAATGAACATTTCCTCTTCTTCCCCCCAAACAAATCTGTTGCACTGAAATGTTGGTATTTGAAAAATGTTGATAAACTCTAGTTACAATGAGAGCTAGTCAGAAAATGGAAACAGATTTGGTAAATAAGTATAAACAAAACAGCATGAATTTGATTCCTGGAATTTTGTAGAATTGCTTTGCTTGTTCTTTGCAAACAAGTAGAGCTACAACTTCAGGCATTCAAAAAATAAATGCAATGTTCAGAATGCTCCTAAATCTGTGCCAGGATAAAATAACAGAATTCATTATTCAATAGCTCACAGTTCAGCATAGTATTGTTTTCTTTTAAATGCATAGCAGCCAATCATAGAATCATTAAGGTTGGAAAAGATCTCTAAGATCATCTAGTCCAACCATCAGCCCATCCCACCATGCCACTGACCACATCTCTCAGTGCCACATCTCCACGTTTCCTGAACACCTCCAGGGACAATGACTCCACCACCTCCCTGGGCAGCGTGCGCCCCTGCATCACCACTCTTTCTGAGAAGAGCTGTTTCCTGATATCCAACCTGATGGAACCACCCAATGGAAGTAATAGATGGGCAGAGCAAACAGTTTTAAAATTAAACTCCTGTCCTGTAAATTGTTTTCTGGAAAACTTGCTGAACACAGGATGTTAAATATTCATAGAAAAATTCAAGTCATGTCTACTTGTAATTATGATGCTCAGCTACAAAAGCAAGAATGTGTTCAAAATGTCCACCTTTTATAGTAATGGATAAATATCAAACTCTACCGAACATCATCTCTTTGTGAAAGAAAGATCATCTCAGTGATGGTTTGGACCATCTAGCTCCCATTGCATGAGAAAGATTTAAGTGTTGCCAATCCATAATTACTCATCAATACTAGTTGGAAGGAATGTTTGATAAAGAAATAGGAACCTAATTCAATAGGACATTGTTAGAAGCTCTAGAGGCAAGGTCACAAATAGGACCTCCAGAGGTTTTTGTTGGAAACACTGTAATTTGTTCTTTTGTGTAGAAGGGAGCTGCCATATCCAATTGGAAATAAAAAACATCTATTGCAAGCTTAATGCAATTTTATTGGAACTAAATTCAATCTCTTCATTTTTGATGCAGTAATGGGTCAGAACGCAGAACTCCGGAGCACAGCATCATACAAGTAGCGTTCCTGCGGTCAGAGATGCCACCACCAGAATACACTCTATAAAGAAGCAAGCCTTGAAAATTTATTTAGAATATTTAAAAGAATATCATTCTTCTCAGTTGCAAACAGACCCGCAAACATTCGCCAGCAAGCTGTTTTTCAGTCATCATTGCAATCCCAGGCTTCAAACAGAAAATCCATGCCCTAGATAAAGAAGATCACTTCTCTAATGTTATTTTTTCTCCTTCCTCAAATAGGTTATACAGTAAGCTCTCTGCTTCAGCTGATTAAAACACACCATGCATAAGGGAGTGGGAGACACACACATGGAGTCAGACCCTCAATTTATATAATCTCCGTTGACTTCAGTGGAGTGACACCGATTTATTGCAGGAAGGGTCTGCCTACAGACTCTTAAAGGATTGACTGGTAACATACAACAGAACATTTTTGGGGAACAAGGTATGCTTTTGTGAGAAGGATTCTTCCTATGTCTTGATTATGAGACAGAAACTTTGCTAACGCAGACAGGGGCAACACTGCAATATTTATGGTACCTGAAAGGAAATACTTTGTATCTAAGATGCTCAATAGTCTAATTTACATGTTTATTGCACAAAAGAGCAATTTATTTACAGGCAGAAAAGCACCTATACATTTTAAAGCAGTTTAAAGAAGGGGATGAATTTGAAGGAACAGAATAAAAAGACATTTTTCACCTGTTTGGATCTGTTCTTCCCCTCCTCTTGGTCACTAGGAAGAAATACTGTGAAGTAGCACTTCGGATAGCAGAGGTCACTCATAGCATTTCTATCCCCTTTCCACGCTGCTTTGGCAGCCTGGCTCGTGTCATAACTATCACAAGTTTATTTATAGTTTAGCAGTGTTATGAGAGGTCAAGCAAGGAAGGAGATGAAGTCCCTAGGGAGTCCAGGGAGGAATTTTGTTGTGCTGGATCTTTGGATTATTATTTTTTTAATGTTTATCCTCAAAATAGCATGTTTTGGAATCTGTTCCTTCCTTTCATTTCTCTGTGTTTCTCCTCCATGGCTGTTTTGACAGTGATGCTCTTGAGTCTCAAAGGTACTCAGCAGCACTGGGGCAGGAGTGGGCATACCTCAGGAAGCCCATGCTCTCCTGCCACCCCACACTGGCTTGGTCAAGAACTCTCTGAGCTGGAATGGGAAAGATTAAGGACTCCCATGAACAGATACAGGACAAGAAATTCCCAAATCACTGCTTGAGGGGTGTAGTCAGAGTGCTGCTTCTTCAGCAAGGCAGTAATGCAGTGATGACAGCTCTGAGCTGGTTAATAGATCACCTTCTGACTGAGATTGAATAGCTTCACTCGGTACATTCAGCTACAGACCAGGCCCTGTTTTCAATATCGTGCTGCCTATAACACTTGACAGGGTCAACAGGCTGCTGTAGAGATCAAGAGAACAGATCAGCCTTCCAAAAATTCAATATTAATTATTGAATATTTACGTTTACCAGGGGGAAGGAATGATCAGAGTTTCTCTCCGAGGCTGTGTATATATCTTTGTATTGCAAGAACAATATAAGTCAGACCTTTGTATTTGTCATTTATGTGAGAGGAAAATTAACATCACAAGCATTATTAATAAGGCATGAGCGACAGAAAGGAGAGGAAGCAGAGCAGCTCACTCCCTGCAAATTTCCCTCTATGTATGTTAAGTAGATTCATTGTGTACCGATTCCCCTTTTCTCTTTTCTATGGCAAATCTGAATTTTGATAGCATTCATACACCACTGATTGATACCCCTGCCCCTTCAGCCATCAAATTATAGCCCCTTACAAATACGAACAAACTCACCCTTGCATCAAGCCTTGTATCAACAGCACCAAGTGCCCAATCCATTCTTTGGGAGGTCCACAGTGTGGATGAAGGCACAGGTTAAAACAATATGTCAGACCTAAAATAGGAGTTAAAGGATCAGTACAAAATTGTGCAGAAATAGGTTATGTGGAGAAGACGTATCGATCACATCGGTCCTCCTGGCCTTCAGAATCCATTTAATAAAAGTTAACTCCAGTTGGCTCTATGCCCTACAGCCATACGTCTCAGCCTGTTTCATAATGGAAATTACTGTCCCTCAGCCCTACAGGTAGGAAAGTGAAGAACTGAGAAAGCAGGGCCCCAGCCTGAGGAATATTCAGCTGCTTGAATTTAGCAGGGTTTTGCCTAACACCGCAAGTCTGTCAGATGTGTTGGCTCAAGAACTTAATCCTTGGATTTACAGCTCCTTTGCTGAGCACTGAGGCAGATGGAGGTGGAGGGGAGGTGAAGGTGGTGAGCAGCATTCCCCGTTTTGAGGTGATTGATGGGTGGATGCACAAACCCTAAAGTTTGCAGACAAACCCAAGCCCAGGTAGCTGAGTGCTGACCTCCCAAGTCTGTCCCTGTCCTCCCAGCTGGAGAACCACAAGGAACATTGGCATGGACACCCAGGGTGGAAACTGTAGAAACATAGAATCATACAATCGTTTCTGTTGGACAGGACTCTTTAAGATCATCTAGACCAACTCCCCTGCAATGAACAGCAAGCATTCCCCAGACAGAAGGGAAAACCTGTAAGTGGCTGCTTGGGGACAGTCCTCAGGCTGGTGTCACCCTTTTTAGCACTCAAAAATATAAAACTTGCTATTGAAAAACATGCATTTGGCAGAAGCATTGCTGTTGGTGAGGTGTGAAGGCTGGTGAGGTGGTGGTTTCCTTAAAATGGGCCGCAGAAATTATGTTCATTCAGCTGCTAGATTCCCCTATGTGCTGTATTGTTTTGTTCTGTTTCAAAACACCATTTTGCTCTGCCTTCTTTCCACTCCTTACAAACAGTCTGTGCCAGGGTGGTTAACACCTAAACAACTTTTTAGCTTCTGACACCTACTACACACACCCTTTGGACCCCCAGACCTCCTTGTGTCCACTAGGTCAGTGTATCTCCAGATGTAAGGATAAAATGGCAGCAGCTGCTGATCTTCAGCTCTTGCTTTTCACACTATTTACTACGCAATATTGGTGTATTAAAATATTGCACCTAATCATAATTAACAATGATACTTAGCAACGTCTATATGGCTCTTCACACCTTTGAAGTGCTGTGCAAACACTCATTAATTAATCTTTGCTTTGGGGATTCTGTACACCAGCCTCTTACACAGTGCACCAAAAGCCGCTCCCCAGGCATGGAGCCACTCTTAGTGGGATGGGCTGAGGGCTGCCCATGGAGATGGAAACTGCTCCCCCAGGAAAAGCTCAGCTCTGTACATCCAGAAGGTACTCAAAGCTGTTCCCAGGGGAGACATAATAGCGAAACCTTGCAGGAATAGACGATACAGACTGGAGAAGGAGAAATGATAGGGATGCCCTTGGTCCCCAACACTTGTGCTGGTCCAGCTTGGCAGCCATCTAATGATGGTTGGTGCCACCTAACAATGGTTGGTGCCTTTCTTGGGTCAGCCCAAATCCCATGTGCTCATGACCTGCATTCCTCACAGCTTGCCTGAGGATGGGAGTGAGGAAGGATGGAAAGGTGGTGGTGGAGACAACTGGTGGACCTGGTTCATAGGACCCACTTCAGGGGTGCAGCACAGCACTGCCCCACAGCTTCCCTATGTTCAAACTTGAGCCCTGGTGGGAGTTTCTCTCTGGTTTGTATTTTGGAGGTGAACGGAGGTAGGATTTTGAGTCTCATTCAGCAGTGTGTGTATCTCTGCCTGGAAGAAATGCATCTTTTCTCAGCTTTTCACTGTCTTGCTCTGAAATCTCCACTCCCATCCCTCTGCAGAGCTCAGTAACAGCTTGCTTCATCTTCCTACTGTCAGCACTCTGCTTCGACCCTTTAATCAGAGGACTTGGCTTTTATCTGGAAGACATATGCCTTAGGTGTCTTGTATAAGGTGCCACACAAAGCAAATTCAGCCAGGCCTGCCAATAACACATCATCTTACCAGATGGGGATAAACAGACTTGAATTCATTTACTCCGTTTTCTCCGCTCAGTATTAGCAAGCACCAGAGAAAAGGCTGTTACAGGCTCTGTGTAACATCTCTGGGTACTGGGATTTTGTTCTTTGCATTTGAGGAGAGCTCAGGTCAGACTCATAGCTTCTTTTTAACAGACACGGTTGGCATTAATAAAGCGAGACGCTTTTTGCTACTTCATCCCTATGACATTGTAGGTACCAAAAATGAATGGTGTCAAGGAGGGTTTTTTTTTTTTTTATCTCAGAGAAATCTCAGATGTGCTTTTTTTTTTTTTTTTTTTTTTTTGTGCAATTCAGATAAAACAAGACCCCCTAGGTGAAGATAAATGGCTTATGTTGAATCTTCAATGGAGAAGTGACCAAGCTCATTTTTTTTTTCCTTTGGTGACCTCAGCAAGATTGATATCTAGATCTCATCAGCTGAAGTGAAAGAGTTATTATTACAGAGCCTGGAGCAGAGCTGACATATCTGCAATGAATGAAGTAGTTTCTGGCTTAGGGAATTCAAATAACCAGGCCAGGGACACACTGTATATAGAAAGAGCAGAGATACCAGCATTCAGACCCACGACACAGATCTCAGTCAAAAGATCAGAGAAACACATCTGAGGAGAACAGATTTTTTTCCAAAAGTGTTAATTGGAATTTTTGGTATTGTCATCATTCTCTCTCTTTTCTTTCAGTACTTTTTAAAGCCACTAATATTCTCTAGGTTTCCTCCAGCAAAATTAACTATTTTTCTCCATGGGAAATTTAAAGAGAATATTCTTAAAACATTCTTGCAAAGATTGATCACGCTCAGAAAAGACAAAGATGGAGATAGTTGCTTGAGTGCTAGAGGAGGTATGTCCCACTGAACAAGGCCAACTTATTCCCTGGGTTATGCTCTCTGCCTTGGGCACACTAGGTATACAACTGTAAGACATGGCCATGGAGGCACGCTACTACAATTATAAGACATGGGCATGCTCAGAAAACCCCCAATAGGAGCATCCTTAAGGGGTGGGTGGCAAGGCTTTGTCTTCATTATTGGGAACAGGTGATCCAGAAAGTGGCATCCACCCCCACATTGTCCTGGAATTTGCACAAAGGACAATCATGAGAAGCTTGTATTTTAAATAAAGTGAAGAGTGCCCATTTGCTGATTGGGATTACAGGCACACACAGATTAAGACCCTGATCAGACACCCACTGAAGTGAACGAGGGGAAAAAAATTGCTACCAGCATCAGCGAGCATATGGCACTCCCAGATTCAAGGTCAGATGGATAACGTGCGACATGGCTGATATTTCACACCCCTGGAGAATGCATTAACCCTGCTTGGAAATAGTCACATTTGCTCACGTACATTAGCCTGAATTTAGGAAGAAGCAGGTCTGTGATCACGCTGCCTGTCAGCTTCAACACAAATTGACAGAGTGAAAGAGATCTCAAAGACCGTGAAACTTGAGGAGCTTAATTAAAATCAACATCTGGGCAAATTAAAGGCGAGAGACTGAAATGAGTGCCTCTGCAGACAAAGACGCAGGCAGCACCTTGCTGCTGAACATCTGCCTCTGCCCCCTGGGGCTTTGCAAGGACCAGGATATCCAGCAGGGACAGCACCATCCACATCCTTCATCCCTGCTCACAAAGCTGCTGTTTCCCAGATGAGCAAATAAATGCATTTGTGTATGAAGAACTGGGATCCTGTTTAAGGACATACATACGTGTGTTGGGAAAATGATGTGTAAAAATGAAATTGAATCCTCCCCCTCCCCCCCAAAAAAAGCCAAATAGGGCACTCTTCTCCTTTACAGACTTCTTGTTTTTCATTTTGTTACTGTGCACGCAGGGCTCTCAGTTCAATCAGACTGTCCACAATGGTCTTTTTTGAGATGTACCACCACATAGCTCAGCCCTGGGCCTCCTTAATCTGATACAGCAGGGTGGTGAAAATAGGCAAGGACAGATGTTCAAATGCTTCTGCTTTGGCAACAAGAGGAGCAAATGTAGTGAAGAGGTCAAGGGCCAGGAGAAGAGAAACGGAAGAAAGGCCACAGCTTTCAGTGAAGAAAAGTACCACAGCTCAGAAACTGCATGGAAGCAAAATAATGAAGTCAAGGACCTCACATGCTTCTGCTGCAGCTGGAAAACACTTAAGCCTGAAAGTCGGATTTAGATCTGTCACAATAACACTATGCATTTCAGATTGATTGAATTATAACTCACAGGTGCTCCCCGCTCTGTGCATTTCATCTTTCTTCCCTCCACAACAGGCTTTAAACTCCTGCTCACAGACAGATGAAAAAGATTGCTTCCTTGCATTCTCCTTAACACCACTAGGTCTCCATCGCGTTCATAAACAACTATTTTAGCGCGTAGTGCTCTGCAGAGGAAATCCAACCACCGTCAGTGCTGGCTGTTTTGATGGACTGAGTAAACATGATATTTTGGTGACAGGTAATTTTCATACTCAACTGATTAATTCCAGAACACAGGAACAATGGGCTTTTTCAGCTGCTGAATAATGCATGTATGGCATTGCAACTGGTAAGCAGCAGGGTTCCCGGTTAGCGATAGAAATTCACACACCCATGCTATTTTAATAAGCTATCACTGGTAAAGAAGTCTATTTACGTTATTCATCTCCAACATTTGCACAAACATGTCAACTGGGGAAGTGTGTGGGGGGAGGTAGGAGGGAAAAATGAGGTCATATTCATATACACTTTCTTAGATGTTTGATTTATGTAAGACTTAAAATTAAGCAAAAAGCTTGCTTCCACAGGAAAGAAATCATCATAACCAACACCTGGAACCTGGAATATATGAACACAATGGAAATGGACAGTAGCAGAGAAAAACAACAGAACAAGAGGCTCCTAGGCTCCTACAGAGTTTGAGGAGCCAAAGCCATTCCGGGTTTCAGTCACTTAGCTTGTTGCTGGCTCTGGTTCCTATTAACCCTTATTTAGGCTCAGTGGAGATCTTATCATTCTCTACAACTCCCAGAAAGGAGCTTGTGGTGAGGTGGGGTTCAACCTCTGCTCCCTGGTAATAGTAACAGTATGAGAGGTAATGGCCCCAGGTTGCATCAGGGGAGGTTCAGGCAGGATATTAGGAAAAAATTATGCTCAGAAAGAGTGTTAATGCAGTGGCACAGGCTGCCCAGGGATGTGATGGAATCACCATCCCTAGAGGAATTCCAGAACTGTGGAGATGTGGCCAGTGGGTACGGTGGGAATGGGCTAATGGCTGGACTAGATGGCCTTAGTTGTCTTTTCAAACCTTAATGATTCTATGAACTTATTCTCAACCCTCTGGAACCGTTTGAACAGTGTCTTTCCTCATCACTGTCTCCCATGAACAAACCATGAGCTCCCAGAGGAACCAGAATTCACAGGTTTCCCAGCTCCACTTTTGCACTGTATTTGAATTTGGGTTGAGGGTCACCAGGATGGAAATCAGGGCCACTCCTTGGGTTGTGAATGCATAGACATCAAAAAGAAGGAATACACTCTTGACTGTGGGATCGAGCAACAGACTCACTCTTAAGCTTTGCTGTGCTTTGAGATAGATGATTCTTTAACTGTCACTAGAGACCTACTCAATGCTGAACATGTGTAGAAGTCTACTTTTCCAGACTCTAATTAATATTGATCAAAGGAGCGATTCATTTGCAAAGGTAGAAGCGTCTAGTATTGTTAGAGGCTCTGGGGTATCCTGCAAGGTTTCCAGCTGACACTCCAGAGGGGTGCAGGTTTCCCATAGGGTAGTGTTTGCCAGTCCCAAGGGGTATCTTGGATACTCAAGTGTATTAAAGACGACACCAGATGCCTATGTTTAGACAGCTACACCACACCCTTGACCTCATTGACTATAATGGGAGCTTGGACAGCTGGACATCTAAATTTGTGTGCTTTAGTCTGCAAGCTGAATACTTCCCCCCAAAACGTCAGTCTCCACATTTTTGCTGTAACAGGTCACTATAAGCCAGATTTTCAAGAAAGCAGCTCCTATTTTGGCATCCGCACAACTGCCAAACTTACAAGTGTGATCAAAGGTGAGGCTGAGTCCCTCTGAAGAGAAGGAGGCTTGAGCAGGTCAGGTTGATCTACTACACTATAGAACCATGGAATTATTAAGGCAGGAAAAGACCACTAAGATCACCTATCTGGCACCACTCCCATTGAGCCATGCCCCCCAGTGCCACCATCTCCTCATGTTCCAGCTTCATGTTCCAGCTTCTCAGTTCAAAAAATGAAAGTAAAAGGGAGTCAGAAGACATATTTACAAACCTGAAAATCCTAAACACGGGAAGTCAATGTGTGTGCAAAGGACCTCTGCACATGCAGCAGAGGAGACACAGCCACAAACGGTTCCACGTCCCTCCAGGCAATAGCACTGATAGAGATGCGCTAATTGTTCCTTTTCTGTGTCTTTGTGTCTTTTACTCATATCTTTATGACATAAAATTATTTTGAAGTGAAAAACAGACTGGTCTGCCCTAACCAGTTAATCTCATACACAGCTTCCGCTTTCTTTTATTTTTCCAGTTGGGATCTAGTTGCTGGTGCAGTTTTATCCCTTATGATCTCATGCTCAACTTTTCATCCGTGTGGTAAGTTTTGCAGTCAGAATACTCCCTATCCCAAATTTCGTCCTCCTCAGCTGCTTGGGAGGTTTCCCTCACCCTTTTCAGAGCACTTCTAAGAAATTATGGGAATAGATTTTCCTCTCTTTCAGAGAGCAGTATTGTTTCCCAAAAGAGCATAAAAATGGTATATACATATTTTTCAGGACACGACTATTACACATCCATCCAACGACTTATATCATTATGCTAGAAGCTTTGAGCTTTTTTTTTTTTTTTTTTTTTTTTTGGCTTTGTAAATAGAAAAATATCCCCAAATCTTTGCTGTGGGACACCCTGGTGTGTATTAAGGTACGTGGGGGTGCCCAGCTACGGGAGGAAGGAGGTGGAGCCCCAACATCACATTGTGCAATGTATTATTTCAGCCTCTCTGGAGGCTAGTAATTGCATGTGTCTGAAGAACTTTAAGGTAACCCGCGTCCAGGGTAATGGCTGCATAAGGAGACCAACTGGCAGAACACATTGAACCAATTTTCTTCCAACCTCCCCTAAGTTTTTCTTTAAAAGCCTTTCCCCTCAGTCTGGAGAGAAGCATGAGGAATTTGCCTGAGCTTTTCTGGGAAACCAGGGGAGGAGGAGGAGAAGCTGTGATGGTTACAAACCTCTTTTCCCTGTTGTGGTTGTCTTTTCTCCCTCAGCCCAATTGTAATTAAACTTACTGTTGCACCCACTGTGCTAGACACTAATGGGAAACTGCAAATAGACATTCTTACACTTCAGGGACTATATGCCAAAAAGATAAGAGCAGAGAGTATTATTCTCCTGTTTGTGCAACTGTGGTAGGCAATGGGGATTTATAAAAAGTTATTTGCCAACACTTTCAGCCAGCTTTTTAGTGTCTGTGGGAAGCAGGGCGTTTACCCCTCTCAAACAAAGTCGTAAAGGAGCTGATTTTGTCAGGACTCATTCTGGTTGTTTGCTGTGAGACACCACAGATGTGTGGTTTTCTGCACTTTGGTTTCTAATACTCAAACCTAAGTCAACCTGGCTCAACTTTTCTGACTGTTGAGTACCCACACAGTCTATAATGTAATTCCCCCTATAGTGCCTCACAGAACACTGCTCTGCAGTGCTGTGAAGGAGCAAAGGGAGGTGAAGGAGAACAGAAAAGAAAGTTATTTTGAGCACAAAGCCTCTAGGCAGATGTAGCTTGTAGAACTATCACATTCGGCCCGAGTTACTGGAGCAAATCAATACTAATTATTTTAAGGCTGTGGCCTTATGTTGGGGCTGCTCAGAGTACTCACAGTGATTTTTTATTTTTTATTTTTTGCTTCTTTTGTAAATTGGCAGTATGAGCCACTATCGCAGCATGCAGAGCAGGGATGCTGCAGGGCAAAGAGATGTCCAACCCACTGCTCTCAAGCAAGCATAGCCAGCTTGCTGGTGCTGATGGAAGATGGATTTTCTGTTGTGAGAGAATCCCCCAAATTCCCCTTCCTCATGGGCAGGACTATGTTTTGGCTCCTTACTTTGGAAGAAAAGGAGAAAACAAACACAGCTGTTTGTGGTATTTCCACTTCCGCTTAAGACTGAGTTTAAAACAATGAGTTTCCTTAAGCTCTCACCCCAGAGGTTGCCCATAACAAATCTGATAGCTCTCTTGTGAAGGCTGATGCTTCAGACCCCAGTACTGTCCAACACAGCATCCACGAGGTTTGCTACTCACCCATACTTGGCCAGAGAACACCACAAAACTAGTCCACAATGTCCATCCCCCTGTATTTTTCCTAACTTCCAAGAGCTTCTGTATCCCTTCTGCTGTCTGAGATCTTCAAGCAAGAGAAGCTCAGAAAAGCAAGTGCTTTGCAAGTCAGTTCCTGTAAGGGTTCTTCCTTATACAATACAAGGGAATGCAGGCTGCAATCCCAGCACCCCACTTAGGAAATCACAAGTATAGTGTAGCTGGCTTTGATGCATGACATAGGTCTGGGAAGGGCAAGGGTAACCAGTAGGTCAACCATAAAAATCAGTGCAATGATATCCAGCTACCATTTAGTTTCTCCATTTTGCAGGAGGAGTTATAATGCTTTTCTCTTACAAAGACTCTTCCCAGCATTGATTTTATTTTTCTTGATTTAGTGGATGGAACAGGAAACATAAAATATTATTTCCTTTCATTCAAAATGAAATATTTCTTTCATTGCCTGTTCTGGTTGTTTTTATTCTATTTTATTTTTATGGGCTTTTTTTTTTTAAAAAAAAAAGTTACTTTCCCATACAAAATTCTGATTCAAAATGTAAAGTCTTAGTTTTTCAAAGAGCAAGATGCAAGACTGCAGTCTTTCCAAATGCATTTTTCTTACATACTTCGGGGTTGGAAAACCTTGAAAATATGGCATGATTTCACCAAGTCTCAGGTTAACCAAAAACAACTTGTTTATGGCAAGTGAACTACTGTCTGAGAGCTTGCTTCACTGAGCTCCGTTCTCTACCAACCCTCTTTGTCTTTTTAGATTTGAAATTCTTCAGGGAAGGGACTGACTTCCCGTTTGCACAGGGGAGAGCACTTTGAAGATAAAAAATTGTTAGAGCAGTGCTAAGTATTGTGTAGCCTCAGAAGAATGTGTTATCAGCTTACAAAGCCACTTTGAAAAGTAGCATACACTCAAAGGCACTGACATCTATCTGTAAAAAGAGGAAAAAAAAGTGTAAGTGGGATTTACTGTCTTCTGTATAGCTTTCTCCTAGACCTTGACTGCACGAAACATACTGCAAGTCAGACAGTTTTTTGCAGTAATAACTGCTCTTGATGAAACTTGTTTTGAGAATTTAGTGGAAGCAAAGGGATGACAAAGCTTCCTACACTCAGATCCAAAAGACCTCCTCAGGTCACAGCAGATCAGCCCAGACTTTACAGAAGCATTGTCTGCCCAGAGAGTTTGTGAATGCCTCATCTTCAAAGGTGCTCAAGGCCAGGTTGGGGCCCTAAGTAGCCTGAACTGGTACTTGATCCAGCAGCTGGCAATCCTGCCCCTGGCAGTAGGTTGGAACCAGGTATCTTTGAGGTCTCTTCCAACTTAAGCCATTGTATAACCAATGAATGTACAGATATTATAGTCAGGAAATAAACCACAGAGTTCAGCAATTATTATACCAAAAATAGAATAGAGAGAATGCTTACCCATATCCTGAGCTCAGTATGAAACTTCAGAGGAGGAGATCTCCAGAAGAGATCTTTCCCTGCTGGCAGTCAGCCCTTAAATGGGTCTAGGAAGGTAAGCCTCTGGCAGCACAGGTGAATTGCCTTCACCTGTGCTCTCAGGGCTGACTCATTGCTCTCCTCAGGTGATCAATCAGAGGTTCAGGCTGTGATTCAGCAGTTCCCATACAGCCATTCTATCTATCATGGAGCTCATCAAGTTGTATCAGCTACTGCTGATTTTCGGGAAAGTCCAACTCTTCTCAGAACTGATATTCCTGAGAGCATTTTGGGGGGCTTTTTCCAGTGGATATCAGTACAGCAAACTGAATTATCAGCACAAACAGCTTCAGAGCTGGACACAAACTGAACTGAATCAGCTCCAACTGTGCTGTATTGTTTTTCTAAGAAAAGATCTTCCTACTTCTCCCTTTCTGGCTGGACCACCTTTTAAAAAACTCCACGAATGATTGGTATTTCAAAATCAGCAAAATATAAAGCTTGTTGCTGACATTCCCAGTCTTCTCCACGCCTCTATACCATGTCCTGGAGCTTGAGTGGTTGAGCGAGGTCCTACTGCTCCTCTTCAGGGCTCATCAGCCCAACTAAAATAGAAGTCCCTTATACAGCCATTGCAAAACACCTCCACTCTTCATTGTTCTTGCCCTACTCCTTAGAAAGCCTGCCATCCTAAGAAGTCATGTGAATACCTTCCCTATGCACACACATTTTTTGCTTCTCCTCATTTCTATTTGAGGATCACAAACACCCTTTCTCTTCACCACATCACTAGTTTGATAGGAGCCCAATACATTGGAGACCCTGTAAAGATGACTTCCTTAGCAGAACTAAAAATAAGCCTGCAAATCTATGAAGCTCTAGCACAGGCGAGAGCACGGAACATCACCTTTGAAACAGCAGATACACCTCAGTATCTCCATTGCATGGAGCCCTGTGACCCTTGGTGAACCTGGTAGCCTCCCATCTCCAAAAAGGATCCATGCACTTAGAGGAACATGGGGGAATTAGCTGTAAAACAATAACAACCCTTCTGAATCATAAATTCTTGACAAAGCACCATGCCGAGCACCTATTATTGTAATTATTAGTAGTATTTTAGCTCCATAGCTTCACATTCTGGAGCAAGAAAAGAGCTGAACGTGAGTCTGTGGAATAGCTCATCAAATAGAGTTTCTGAAGACTACTTCATCTGTACTTTTTTGGTCTCAGCAAAAAAGGCTGATGTGGCGCTGAGGGACATGGTTAGAGGGCATGGTGGTGACGGGTTGATGGTTGGACTAGAAAAATTTAGTAGTCTTTTCCAACTTTAATGACTCTCAGATGACACACCTTCCACCAAAGACCTGCTGTCTGTTTCCTGTGCCTGGAGCAGTAACTTTGACTAATCCTTGTTCAGATTTAACTCCTGACTTGTACAGACAGGAGAGGCCTTTGCAGCCTCCCAGGATCACTCCCTTCTCCTTATTGCTCAGTGGGAGCTTTCAGAGCCATCAGTATGCACCTAATGACATGAGGTTTTCAGAATACTGCTGCCCACAGATGCCAGCTGAACTCCCAGCTGCTCTTTGAATCACCTTTTGCACTTAAAGCTTTCTGTTATTCTTCCCAGCAATATGCAATGTACATGGAATGCTTCCCAGTTGAAAACCCCAAACACCTCACAGAAGGTCAGCAGCAGAACATCATTCTACCATGGGGAAAATGCAGCACAGAGAGCATGGAAGCCTCAACTAGTGTCACCAGACTCCCAGTTCAATGTAAGCAGCTGTCAGCCATAACATTTCCCTTTCTTTCAAGCCACACATACTGCTGCCTCAGAAGGTGACTGTAAGATTCAAGGATACCACGGGATGTCCCTATGCTACAGAAGATGTTTTCAGGATGTGTGAAATATTCTCTGGGGTATATGCACAGATAAGTTTTTATTTCTGTTTGCTCAAATCCTATTGCTGCACCACACTGACTCCATGTGGTACTGGGAAAGGGAAGGGAATCCAGGTGAAGGAGGGATGACTGTGATGGACAGAGCTCAGAGAAAAAAGTCCATGAACAGCAGTGTGCACATCAGACATTCCTTTACTCAGAGCACATGCTCATGGCATTCGCTGAACATGTCCAACTACAAGTGTTTGGATATTGAGCTACTGGAAGACAAAAGCTGTTCTGTAGAATTCACTTCAGCTCATACTGGGAGGGGGAGTTAAGACCCTTGAAAGTGATTTGGAAAGTTAATTCCAGCTTGGATTTTCTTTAATTGTTTGGTTTATTTTCCCTTATTTATTTGTGTACGTGTGTGTAGTTACTGTTTATGCAATCACAGCTTGTGTGTTTTCACCCCAAATAACTTTTGAAACCAATGGGCACTACCCACCAACTACAAAAGAGACGAAGCGTTCCCAAACCAAAGTGGTTTCTCTGTATTTCTTAAAAATAGGCAGCCAGGTAGCTGGGAGAGCACCAAGCAGAAGGAAGAGCAGAGACCCCCAGCCAGTGTTAGACATGAGAGAGGCCAAACAGAGACACACACAGATATACATACAAACAGATGCCTCTTTCAATGCCCTAAGTGTTGAAAAACCCTGACTTTGTCCCTGTGCCAGAGAATCCAAAGAGCAGGCACAAACCCTGGAAATGAGGCTGCTTTGATCCCACTGGAGCTGAATCACTGATCTCCTGAGGAATTTGCCCTTCTGAGGCTGCAACAAAGAAGTCAGATGAATGCGAGGAGCAGGACAGCAGCAGCTACCTCCATCTTCCTGCCCACATTCCCCTCTGCAACTCCCCATGCCATTTTCCTGCTGTGCCCACGCTGCAAGCACTGCTTTACTTAACCCATGACTGCACTGTGAGGACTAAAACCATGACTGTGTGAGGACTAAATCAGACAGCCTGGGAAGAACCCCTGCAATCATAGAATCATGGAATCATCTGAGTTGGAAGGGGCCCTTAGTGGTCATCTGGTCCAACTCCCCTGCTATAAGCAGGAATGCCCACAGCTCCATCAGGTGCTCAGAGCCCCATCCAGTCTAATCTTGAATTTCTTCAGGAATATCCAACACCTCTATGGGTAACCTGTGCCAGTGCCTCACCACACTCACTGTAAAAACTTTTTCCTTATATCCATTCAAATGACAGAGCCTTCCCACAGGGACACCTCAAGTTAAGCTAATAGCATCCCTTGGAGATGCTAACAAAGCCTATCCTGCTAAAGGATAATCCCAAGGGCTGCTAGGGATCACAAATCCATGACTTTGTATGGCCAGGTGGAGTTCAAAGCCCTTGCTTGAAGCCCTGTGCTTGTCCCTAATACATCCTGTACCTGCTTGTCCCTAATACATCCTGTACCCCAAAGCATCCTGAGTTGGAGGTAAGCCAGAATAAGACCAGACACCACACACTTCTACCACAGATCTACTGAGATGAGAGAGAGAGTGTTAAGGAGGCTTAAGCCCTCATTTTTTCCCTTATTTTCACCGTTGCATGCTCCTATGCTTTAGCAACAGACCCAAAGACACAGTCCATCCCCATTTCACACTGGGGTTGCACCCACCCCAGCCTGAGCTGCAGGAATGCACAGAGACCAAAGACCTGGAAGTTTACTGTAGCTCCTTCCAGCCTCTGAGCTGGAAGCTCAAAACAGGGCTGTACTCCCAACATTTTATCTGTAAAACACCAGCAACTTGCAAAGCACCAAGCAGAGTGATAAGTGAGACCTGCTTTTTGCACAATTATTTTGTGGCAGCCCTAGAAAGCCAGCCAGGTTCTGGTCCATTATTCTGGGTGCTGTGGAAATCTGCAGTTTCTTACATGGAAACCTGAAGCTGGTGGTTTATGCAACTCCATCCTCACCACTCTGCAGGCCAACATCTATCCAGCCGGTGGCTGCTACTGCTCCAAGATTATAACTTGCATTTTGGAAAGGCACTTCTGACATTTTGGCTACTACAGAATAATGCTCACTTGCTCCTGGGAGCATTCTGTGCTCAAGGAGGATGAAATTCATCTCCTCCCATCACACCCAGTTTCTCTTGCATGCTTTTTTTTCTTCCCTTCCTGATTCATTTA
Source organism: Tympanuchus pallidicinctus (assembly GCF_026119805.1). Lineage (NCBI taxonomy): Eukaryota > Metazoa > Chordata > Aves > Galliformes > Phasianidae > Tympanuchus > Tympanuchus pallidicinctus. Next base: position 64,964,114 of record NW_026294747.1, read on the forward strand.
TAATCAACTAAGAAAAATGTCAGAGGTTTGCAAGAAAAGCAACGGCCTGGCCAATGCAAAAGTCAACCCTTTAATTTAAAGCATTTGAGGGGGGACAATTCAGAGAAGCTGTTCAGCTAATGCACAAACAGTTTGTAATTACAGGAGCGGGCTGGGAAAACAGGACCTACCTAGGGAATATTCTTATTAAATAAAGCAGAATTCTGTCACCTTCTTAATCATGAAATATTGATGAAACTGTAAGCAGCCCCTCTGAGGTTTTAGCCTTTGCCCTCTCCTTGTGTGTGTGTGTGTCCACAGAAAGTCAAAAGGAGGGAGAGAAACCCTCAAAGCCGCACCATGGAGGTGCAGAATACAAACCATGCTGCTCTGTGCCAGTGGATTTTGCTGAGGTAGCATGGGCATATGGATTGGAGAAATAAAAATTCTACACTAGCCAGAACCAGAAACCTGTTTCAGCTTGACTGTGAATAATGGTGGGGTGATTAAATAGGAACAAATTGAAAAAGACAAATTAAAGGGAGGACAGCCACATAAGTCAGTAGAGAAAATGTCAAGCCCTGATCTTCCACACCCCGAGCCACTCCAAGGCTGAAGTGTTGGAAGTGGTAGGGGTTGCTGGACTTCAGATATCCTGGTGTGTTAAACCTTCCTCTGGCCCTATAATGCTGTGTTGGTGGCTCTAGTGCCTGTTCTGGGGTCAAAGAACATAGAATCACTTGAGTCGGAAGAGACCTTTAAAAGTCATTTGGTCCAACTCTGCTGCGATGAATGGGGACACCTACAGTGTACAGCTACAGGTTGCTCAGAGCCCCATCAAGCCCGACCCTGGATGTCTCTAAGGACTGGGCATCCACCATACCTGTGGAAATATCTGGCAATAGGGAAACAAGCACTGAGACCCATCACCATAAAGCATAGGCTAACCAAGGCAGACAGAAGTTTGAGTACCTGGAGCGCAGAGCGCCCATGACCTCCTCTGGGAAGTTTAGGAGTCCCTGAGAAAACAACACCCAAGACACTCCAGCTGGATGCACTCAATATTTGCAACTGTGTTTGGATATTGCAGCCAAGGTGTCTGGCCACACTCATAGACAGCTGGAGACGGGGCAAGAGCCCTGATACACAGCAGACAGAAATGTGCTGAGCAGCAAGATCCAGGGACTAAGAATAATGTAATCAAGAAGCTCAGGGAAGAAAAATCATAAATTTTCATCCTGCTTCTCCCTGCAGTGGGAAGGGACAGAAACACTTTTCAAACGAAATTAGCCATGCTCCTGCCTGCTTCTGTGACTCAGCAACGTGGTCCTACCCATGATAAATAAATAAAGAACAAATGGGAGATGCCCAGAAGAATGACATTGGAAACCTGAAGAAACAAGAGAGCAGTGCATCACCAGTAGTCACCTGGGTAGAGAAAGACTAGCGAATGAGCTAGAAAAAGAGACCCAGGCCAGGCTGGCTAGAAAGCAGCAGAAGAATTAAAGCTCGGAAGGAGAATGAAGGACAAAAATGGGGAGGCTGCAATAGCTTAGAGAGATAGATACATGTCAAGCAGCAGGGGAGCCTTCCCTCTGCCCGCTGTGGTAATGGGGTCTTTGTTCTGCTCCTTTCATCTTCTCACATCCCAGTGCATAAGGGCAGCAGCATCAATCATGCATTGGTCCCAGTGGATGGCAGGACCCAGTTGATTTGCTTCCCCTGATGGCTGGCTCTGAAAGGACACACTCTCATTACTGTTCCTTTCCAGGTCCCAGTAATTTACTCCAGATTTGGCTGCTGCAAACCCTCCAACATGCACTGGTACCATTACTTTGTTTCAACTGCCAGAGAAAGCTGTGGGGGAAATAAACAGATTTCTAATAAAAAAAATAGAAAACACACTCAACATCCCCAAACTTGAAAACTTGCTGCTGAAACATAAATCTGGAGACATGGCCACGGACGATTTTAGTGCTGCTCCAAATTCCAGTCATGCCTGACACAGTCCCACAGCTGTCCAATTGTCAGGCATGGTACTTTGTGTTCCTGATCAGTCCTAAAAGGGCCTCCCATTCAGATATGGCTATGCACCCTCGGATGGCTGCCTTTGGGGCCTAGGAGAAGGCTGCCCTATCTCTGGCCAAGGTGTGGGTTGGCCTCTTCTGCCAGGCAAGAGTGGTAGGATGAGAGGTAACGGTCCCAGGTTGCACCGGGTTCAGGTTGGATAGTAGGAACAATTTATTCTCAGAAAGAGTGGTGATGCAGTGGCACGGGCTGCCCAGGGAGGTGGTGGAATCACCATCCCTGGAGGCGATCGACAATTGTGGAGTTGTGGCACTGAGGGAGACACGCAGGTGTGTACCTGTGGGATGGGGCTCTGGTGTTCAGGAGAGAGCATGTCCCAATTTCAGTGCAGGGTGCATTAGATAACAGCCTGCCAGCCCATGCTTCCAAAGACAGCTATCAGCCGAACTGCTAATTTGGGAATGTCTGATCTTCGCCTCCAAGCTTTGGTGTTTTACTTTTCATTAGCTCTCTTCTCCTGGAAACTACTACATATCTGTACCACTGCATCTTCAGAGCAAGAAACCGATAGGATTTCATACACCCCAGTCAGTGTTTCTAGAAATTCCCAGTTTCATTTCTAGGAAAATCTTCTTCTGGCTGTGTTCATTGCTAATGTATGTAATACGTTTTCCAGATCCTTTCCATCTTCCACCCCTCTTTACTGGAGATGTGCTCCAACACGAGAACAGACTAAGATGAAGCAGAGGAAGCATTGGTACTCATCAGGTTGACAGCAGATATTTGCTTTGAAATCAGAGTGAAAACCTCTGCACAGACATCAGTATACTCCTTTGCTCTGAAAAACTTCAGCTTTACTTTTAATAAACATAGCATCCAACAGATGCCACCATTCTCCAGAAGTAAAATCCCTGCTTTCATTAAAAAAAAAAAAAAAAAAAAAAAGATGATATAGTAGTATGATATTAATCAAAATATGGTTCTGGTTTCATCTCCAATTCTATGACAAGGTGCAGGGCAGCTATGACAAGGACTGGTGCTGCCTAAGGGATGGGGAGTCCTAGGACAAGGGCTGCATGGTATCGCACAGGGAGCAACAGCACCTTAAACACAGTTCTGAAGTCATCACTTCCAGATACATTTTTTTCAGTTGTCACTACTGAGCCTTTTTCCTCTTTATCTCTGTCTGCTTATTCCTGGCTCCAGTACAGTTCACCCGAATAGTTCCAGTTTGGAACAGGGCTCTCCAACCTCTGCTAGGATTTATATTAGCCCAGTAACCAGAAAAAGCAACAAGGAGCAGGTCTTATAGCACGAAGCTCTGCAGAAGCATGAGATAAGAGACAATGTCTGCCCCAAGGAGCTCACTAGCTTTGTACATGAAACAGCAGATGAGATAGCAGGGAAAGGAAGACACTGATTGAACATGGCATAGTGCTGCAGGTTGAGTGTCTGAATGCCACATCATGAGTATGTTTCTACAGCACTGCACAGACTTGTATTTCTACCTTAATGCTCTAAAACCTTCTGAGGTTAAGCTCACCCAATTTAAGAATACAAATAACCCCAAAAAAGAAAACCATTCTGGATGCCTCCTCTCCTTGGGAAGCCAATGACAGCACGATGACGTTGCTCTAAATTCACCTCCAGGCAAAGTAGGCTTAGTCACTGCTGTGAAATTGTTGCCTTCCTTCCTGCCTTTCCTGCCTGATCCCCATTTGACACTTTTCACCGTGACAGTCATCAGCCTGTGTATAACATAATCAAAAGGCTGCCTCTGGCTTCAAGCCGGTCCAGAAATAAATGTTCAGAGCAACCTACATTAAAATGCAGCCCCTGTCCTGTACTTCTTCCTATGTAACTTTCTGTTCCTTTCCTCCTCTACATGCCTTTGAGTTTAGAGTGGGTTTTTTTGTTTATGTTTGCTTTTTTTTTTTCTTACTATCACATTATCCAATGTTGCAATTGTAAAACCACATTATAAAAGCAGCCAATATTGAACTAATTTTATCACTGGGCTAGTAATAAAGTTTAACACCAACTATAATATTGTTGTACAACAGAAATATTGCAACAGAACAGTAATATCCTGTTAAATTCATTTTCCATCCAACACCACAAGATCTGTTGAAAGATGCTAAGGGTGAAGTATTTGTAGATATTTTGTTTTGCTTTAGTTTTGTAAAGCACCATGAATGTTTAAATTTCATATAGAAAAAAACCATCACACATTTGGCAGCAATTGTTCTGGTGAAACACCTAATGCCTTCATTGTCTGAAAAGCGATGGATGACCAGTAGATACTCTGTGAAGCAATGTACACCATAGAATCATAGAATCATTTGAGTTGGAAGGGACCCTTAAAGGCCATCTGATCCAACTCCCTGATATGACACCTACAGCTCCATCGGGTGTTCAGACCCCCATCCAGCCTGACCTTGTATATCTCCAAGGATGGAGCATCCACTACATCTCTGTGCAACCTGTGCCAGTGCTTCACCACTGTTACTGTAAAAAAAAATATTTCCTGATATCCAGTCTTATCTTGGAGAGAGATAAAATGGGAAAGGTTTTCAAAAAAAGCTGCAGAAAATATAACCAAAGGAAAAAGTTCCAGGTGCTATGAAAAAAAAAAAAAGAGATTTCAAGAAGATTTTCAGAGATTGGTGGAAGGATTTCACACAGCCATTTTCCAACAGCAGCTGGAGATCTGGACGATCTGTGAGCCACCCAAAAAAATATGAACCAACTTGAAGTTTAATAGCAAGTGGAAAGCAGGAAGGCACTGGGATAGCTGAACTGGTGAAAGTTTGCAGGTGAACTTTGGGAAGGAGGTGCAGGATTAATCAATCGCCTTGAGTAAAATGTGAAAAGAGTCAAGACTGATGGGCGATGATCAGCCAGAGTTTCTGGAGATCTGCTTTGATTTCTGCTGGGAACAACAGCAAGGTGATTTCCTGCCATCTTGCATCTTGAAGCCCTCTGGAATGCAATGACAAGTGGACATGAAAGGGACCTTCCTGAACTGCCATAGGTTCATGCATATTCTGCAAATGTGGAAATGACTTACAAAGGAGACAAAATTAGAAATAAGGAAGTCCACTTAAAATACCATCAAACTGTCTACTAGAAATAAATAGCTTCATTTTCATTCCTCTTTCCCCAGATCTACTTTTCTACAAAGGTAATTCTTTACTTACACTACTCCGTATTTGCAACAATTTAAGAAAGACCTTTTACATTACCCCCTTAGAATGCAATGTATTCTTTCTGAGAATTTTGATCATACCTATAAAAGATAAAATCAATCCAGCTTGAAGAATGGCTGTGTGTTATCCCATAGTGCAGCTCAAGGGAGGTTTGAGAAAGGAGAATGAGGATGTGAAGCCAAGGCACAGATTTTAGGGCCAGAAGAAACTGATGAAATAAGCTCAGTCGATTTACTAAGGACACAGATTTCCAGAAAGGTTCCAAATTAAACCCCTTGAGATTACACAGGACATCTGTGGTGGAGCTGGAAAGTGAACCCAAACATGTATGTCCTACTGAAGGTGATCTGCAAGACCACAGTTCAGCTCTTTTAGGCAGAAGCAAGCTAGCATTTCCTTTACATCTCACATACATCGAGGTACCATTTGCTTCTCCTGGATCTCACATCACTGTGACCTGGGACTGTGCCCTCAAGCAGGCAGAGGAGCAAATCAGAGAGTGCAAATTGCTTTAAAACTTGTGAAGGTGGATAATGAAAAATGGAGACAAAAGCAGTTCTCTGTGAGAAGATACTGAGAGTAACCTTTCCTGAAAACATAATTATCCCTCCTGTTGGCATAACCTATTCTTTCATGTCTTTCATGTCTTTACTGAACTCTGATATTCAGTGCAAGAAAAGACTCAAAGACATTATCTGGATTATTAAATCCAGGTTGTGTTCCTCTGAACTATTTATTTGTATGGTTCCATACTGTCCTACCACCGAACAAGCAAATGCTTTAAAAAAAGTTAAAAACTAAGTAAATGTATTTCTCTTGTCTTTACTTACTGGAAGGAAGTTTCAAAGTTAGACAACTGACAGTAGTTCCTCCACCTCCCCCAGCTGTAAACCCACGTGCTTCTGCTTCACATTTTGCAAACCTTCTTTTCTGTTTGCTGTCTTGCTTTCTTCCGACTGTAGCTTTGAATAGATGGTACCTTCACCTGAGCGTCTCCCCAGTTCTGTTCTAAACAGCCTAAGAGTCCTTGAAAAGTCAAACCAACCTTGCTTTTAACAGACTGTGTACTCAAGAAGGGCCTTAAGAAATGCAAAGGACTGAACTGTTAGCCCTTATTCTGCAGAAGGTCTTGGCTTTCTCACTGGCTCTGTATACATTCACAGAGCAGAGCTATCCAGAGCCCATATGGATGCTGCACTGAGTTTTCCTGCAGGGAGAATCTAGAACTTAATTTATCGTACATGTTTACCAAGCTGTCTTTGGGGACATTCATAATGATTCTGTTTTTATCTGGCAACAAAAGAGGACAAAGGTGCAGTGATGTGAAGAAAGATACATTAGCTTTCAGGAGACAGGTAACATATCTTGCTAACATGCTCTATTCCATTTCCCCCCAATAGCTCGGAGCAGTGTTTTCCATTTAAAAATATCCTATCACCTCTGACAGATGGATTAAAGCTAAAAAACATCAATATTTTGGGAAAGTGGTACCTTCTAGCAAGGTAGATATAGGTTTGTCATTCAGGAGGTTTTATATTTCCTATGAAGTCCTTTTCCTGGAAAGCAACAACTATTTATTTTAAACTTTATCTACCGCTAAAGGCTTTTCTTTTTCTTTTTTCTTTTTTATCTTTTATTTTTGTTTGCCTTGTTTTGATTTTTTTCAGCAGACACCTCATCTGTCAGTGACAAGGAAGAGTGGAAGTGGTTTTTCCTTGTCTGTCCTGAAAGGTGATGGTTAACAAACTGCTGTTGCACCTCCTCAGAATGGGTTACCAGAAGGTTGCTGCAAAGGATTAGGTGGCAAAAAGGACCAGTGCCCTCCCAGAAGCAGATTTAAAGGGTTTTGATAACTGAACTTTTCTTTCTGTCACAAGAAAGACTGAATCAGTCATGTTCATATTCCTCATCATACTTCTGATGGGCTGTTCTGCTTATCCGGCATTTCAACTCAGATGCATCCCACCTAATAGTAGGCAGAGACGCCAAAGTTAGGGCTGTCATTATCTGGGTGCCAGCTACAGTCACTGAGAAGAGACAGACACCTCAGGAGAGGGATTCACATCTGAAGAGGGTGAATCATGCTCTCAAGATGCCAGCAATTCTCCATTCCTCAAGATGCTGCTGGCACAAACAGCAGTAAGTCAGTACAATGAGGCTTCTAATTCAGGAGCCTTGGTAAAATGCCTGAAGTTTGATGGGTGAATCTAGACCAGTGAATCTCCCTCTCACCATATTTGCAGCTTAATGGAAAGAAAGATATCAAAGATATTCACCCCTTCACCACACAAGACTCTTGTGAAGGGAGACAAGCAGACAAATAAAGGAAAAGAGGAATAAATTAAAAAGAAACTTGAAGCTTTCTAAGGCGAAGTGTTGAATACTATCCTGCTATTGCTTTCTGTCTTTGTGAGCTGAGTTGCACGGCTTCTTGTCTATGCCACCTCCACAGCCAGAAGGCTCCTCAAATACAGCATTTGATTCTGGCCCAAAGCTCAGGAGGGAGAATAGCTGAGGATTTGCACATGGTTTCCATCTGCTTCCCAACTAGTCTTCCCCAGTATCTGGTGTAGCTAAATGGCCGCTGTCCTGGGCCAGTGACTTTGGCCCAAAGACTTGAGGTGGTTGGATGAAAAAATATCAGTTCTCTCAGTGCAGTTCCAGATGAGAATTTCCCTCCTGGAGACTTTGATGTAAAATATTTCCTCTTCAGAAGGATAAAGTGAGAAGAGTTAAAGGACCTGAAACATTTTAGGAGTCCAAACAGTGATAGGAGATAAAAAGCAGGCTCAAATTGGGAAACTCAGCTTAGCAAAATGATCTTATTTGAAGACTCCATTTCCAGGATGTTCTTGTAGCTGTATGCACTGTTATTCCTACAGTCTATATAAGTTAACAGTGCAATGTGAACCCTCAGATCCTTCCATCCTATTCCCAACTTCAGCCCCATTCTATGACAGTGTGTCTTGAAGAGAGTCACACTAGCTGCTATCTGTACTCAAGGAAGGTGCATTTACAGAAGGCATTCATACCTCTGAAGATTTAAATCACACAGTGGGGAGTCCTGCTATTTTTCATAAAGAAACCCCAAAGCAACTGCATTGTAGTGGGACAAGAAAGGCCATAAGGTTGATGCTCTGATGACGTACTCCACGTTTTGGGTCATAGACATGGCACAAGGTTAGTACTGAGGGCAAAATCTTTGTTTCCCATCTCCTCTTACCCACCACTTGAGAATCCCAAAGTGATGGATTGGAAAACAAAATCCCAACTGAATATGGAAGTACAGATAGGAGCCAAAAGACTCAGTACTCAGTGCTCAGAATAGTATGAGATGGTACTCCATGGCCCTCATTACTACAGAATGGGCTTCAAAATGGCCCAAACCTGTGGGTGACTATAATTACCAGTTTTGCTTGACAGCGAGAAACCTGGGAAAACATGAATTCGCAGGGAGGTTGTGCACCACCTACTCCCATTTATGAGTGCTCCTATGAGTAATTCCAGTGAAGTCAAGGAGGCTACATGTACTAATAGTGCTGTATCTCCTGGAAAGCAAAGTTCACAGACTGTCCCTGAGAATTATTTCGAGCCTCTGAAAGGTCTTCTGCAAATCACTCAATCATTTCTCTGCTCTCAGACATGCACACTGGAAGTTTTGCCCTGTACCTAATGGCTTCCCACTAATGTTTCCATGAATTAAAAATAATGTGCTCATTGCACTGTGTCTTGTCTCTGCACGCATGTGTAATAGCAAGACACTACAGTCACCATAATGCACAGTTTGCTAGACACACTCTAATAAGATCTGATAGTTTCAGTACCTTTTTGGTTGCCATTTTTCACCTGAGTGACACGCTTATCCGTTTTGGTATATAAACTTCTACAAGGTCGTGTAGAATGTTGTGTTTTACCATGATTGATAGCACAGTGCAAAGAAGTGTGACTGATCCATGCAATCCTGCCTCAACCCATTTTTCTCCAGATCTCCAAGGGTTAGAATCTCTCGTAAAAAAAAAAAGAAAAGAAAAACAAACATCAACCAGCCAACCAAAAAAAAAACCAACAAAAAACCACCAGCCCAATCCAAAAGTCTAGAGCAGTCAAAACTGAAGTACCCATCATGCCTGTTAATAACTTGCAAAAGTTTTTACTGCAAGATTTGGAGTGTGACAGTAAAATTCTGCAACACGCAGAGGTGTGGGAGGAATAGAAATTACACTTAGAGTTTGAGTCTGGAAATTTGTGCCTGAACAGGGAAAAGCAAGGGATGTGTTTAATCAACAGGCTCAAGCACTCTCTTCTTATAAGAGAGAACAAGACGGCACTTAAACTTAATAACTCCTTACAAAAAAACAAGTGAAGAACACAGATTGGACGTCAGCACTGCTCAGAAGGCAGAAGAAAGACAAAATGGAGTTAGAATTAGCATGTCCTTTGCGCACACACATGCACCATGCACTGCAGAGTGATTTGTTTAGTGATTTTCCTATCTGCATTCCCAGCTGGATGCCTGGTATCTTATCTCTGCATCCTGCAGTGCATCCTTTTATAAATCATATGTTTGATTCACCACGGGGGTTAGCAGCTTCATCTGACAGTAGGGTCCTCCGGTGGGAGCGGTTGGATGGTCCTCAAACTCTTAGCAACACAGCAACAGTGAAATGGGTAAGAGGAAGGAAGCTGAACATCTAAAAAGAGGAAATCTTTGTTAAAAAGACTTTAGAGAACAAGGAACAGCAATTGAGCAATCGTGCTGTCTGATCAGCAGCCTTTTGCCCTCAGTAGAAGAGATCAAGCGAGAAACGTTGGTCTTGTGTCCTACCATGCCAGGGCAACAAGACCCACAGTGAAACACCCAATTGGATTTTATTTTAAAGATGAGCAAAAGGGAAAGGATAATGAGGAATTAGAAAGTTCTCCCCCTCCATCTGGACATCAGGATGGGATTGGACTCTTCCAAGAGACAAGCCACCAGCCCCCTTTCTGGGGCTCTCCCCAACCTTGGCGACCAGGACTCAGACTTTTTGCCCAATTCCCAGACATCGGTGTTGTTTTCTACTAAAAGTTTATCTGCTTGTCCTGTCATGGCTCCCAGGCAGTGCCAAATTCTTTCCTAAGCTGATACTTGCTGATATCAGTGCTGTCCTCTGTGGGAGTGGAAGAAGGAAGTCACTCATGGACTAAGATTTCTGGGCAAAGGTGTCAACCCACCTCCTTCATGAAATGGAGATCTTTTCCAGGTTAATCAGAAGACAGAGATCAACTCTTTGGTCATTGTAAAACTGCTGCAGCTTCAAGGAGTTTCCGGAAATGTTCATACCCTACTCACACAGACAAAGATCTTGTATGTCCCCTGCTAGCACTAGTTCCCTGTACTGGCCTAGCAAAGCTTGGAGGATTAGTTAAAGTTGAGCTTCCAATAGCTGAAGCAGAAATAGCATTGAAAATAAAGATTTTAGAAGGTGATCTGTAGATAGCATCTCTCTTATTTTGCCATCAGAAATACAGGCATTCAAATGATGCTATCCATAGCATGTACGTTCTGGAAGTGTTCCCAACACAGGTAGAACTGGAGCTTAAAGAACACAAGAACAAGGCTGATCATCATGCACAACCGAGTGGCATTAGGCCAAAAAGAGCATTCCAACCTTCCTGTGACAAAAATTCACATCCTGTGATTCAACTAGAACTCTTCTTCTCAAAGGCATCCAAATCTTGATTAATGTGGTTAATTAGCTTCACTGCAAATGAGACTGCTTTCCTCTTTGACTGATTTTGTCCTAACTGTTAATTTCAGGCTTCTTGCACAAAGAGGGACTTTCCAGGAAACATGCCTTTCAATGAAAATACAGCATTTTAACAAAGGAAAGATGAATTTCCCCTCTGCCTCTCAACAGGGAGAAATGAGGTTCTGACTACTGTAGTGTCACTCAGTGAAATGACAGGTTAAGGATAAGTGTGCATGATTGCAGGCTGCAAGATGGTAAAGTATATGCAAACCCCTTTCAAATGCCAGAGCGCGTTTTACTGTCTTTTCATCCAGGAAAAAAAAAAGAAAGAGTAATCTTTTTTTGCTATGTGGAAGATAGAAATACTCACTTTGGGCACTATATTCTAATCTCACACTGCTTTAAACTTACTTCCCTAGGTATCTTACCAAACTGGAAGACCCCAGGACCCAGATCTGTGTTTGTTAAACCGAGCTCAATTTTACTGCTTGGAATCCCTGAAGTTTTGTGAAGTGGTAGCATGAGCAACTTGTGTCTTCAGATCGACGTGCCTGTGCTCACCCTCCTAATCCTGTGCAAAGACGGAAGGTTAATTAAGCCTGTGTTTGATTTATAAATGTTATCCCTTCTGCAGAGCAGAGTGCAACTCCAGCTAAAAGGCAATACTGTGCTGATTTGACTTCTACTGGCAGTTCCCTACATGCAGTCGTTTGTGGATATAAATAATGTTTTAGAGCAGGGAGTGGTTCTGGTGAAAACTAAGCCCAACTTTCGAGCAAATCGTGAAAAAGAGTAAATTGACTCATACCGTGATTTCTAGGAAGCTGAAGCAATTAATTCTTTCCCAGGAAAAAAATATGGGCCAAAATATAAAATTTCAATGTCCCACAGTGACAGCAAAATTTATGAGTATGGCATAAAAGACGGCAGAATTCTCCACTTGTATATGAGAACAACGGTTTCTTTTAGGCCAGTGGAAATCTGGACTAGCTCCACTTGGACCACTGAATTTTCTATGGATTTACCCCAGGGCAAATGAGAACAGAACACAGTCCTTCATCCTTCCAGGTTTCCTTTTTCAGTCCTTTGCATTCCTTTCCAAAGAAGCATCAGTGTTGGACTTCAAAAAGGTAAATCAGTGCAGCTCCAAGGTACGACCTATTCATCATCACCAGTATCTGTGGAAGTAAATATTTGTGCTCCTGATGGTATTCCTCTTTTGGGGTGGGCTCCTTTGAAGAGCAAGCACCTTCCAACTCTGCTCTTATGTTACCTTCTCCTTGGCAAAAATCATATCTAATCCTGAACAATCACACATATTTGCAATGGGATAATAAAGAATCTGAAGCCATATAAAGCTGAGTCATTGTAGGAGAATTCCGTTCAGACAGAGAAACATCCTTGAGAAAATGTACCCCATTTCTGAGTGAAGATGGGTATCACTGAAAAGACACCTCATCCATAACAACGAACAAATAAACTAAAACAGGCCTGGTTTCACAGCGCAACACTCAAAAAAGCAACACCACTATTTCCTCTTCTGCTAGCATCATTACTACTGTCAGCTAGTCATGAATCTAGAAGAGAAAAAGCTGTTTGTAGTTCCATATATAATAAAGGTAATCAAAGCAGCCTGGAAGGTTTGCAGGTCCGGGACCATGTCTCTGTTCTGCAGCTCTCCTGCAGTAGGATTGGCCCAACATGAGGGTGTAGGATGACCACATTGTTTTGCCACAGTGCTGATGGTATTTCTGGATGCTTCCAGGAAATAACAGCAATATCACAGAGAATAGGGTATCTCCCAGAGATGACTATAATTTGTTACCTGGGTTAATAATAGGAAGGTCATAAAGTCATGAAGAGCTTAATTTTCTTCCTGCTTGAACTGTTGTCACTGCATGTATGCCTGATAGAGCAAGAGATAATGGTCTTAAGTTGCTCCAAGGAAGGTTCAGGCTGGATATTAGGAAAATTTCTTAAAAAGAGTATAAATGCACTGGCACAAACTGCCCAGGGAGTCATTGTCCTTGGAGATGTTCAAAACCCACAGAGATGTGGTACAGGGGGACGTTGTCAGCAGGCATGGTGAGATGGATTGAAGGTTGGACTAGATGTTCTTAGTGGTCTTTTCCAGCCTTCATAATTCTATGATTCTATGATTCTATTCAGCAGAGCGCTTACAAGCTTAATTTAAACATGAGCAGAAGTGCCACCAACGTATCGCCTCTTCCGCAAAGAGAAGCCCTGAGGCTGCCTGAGAAGCCAGACGGGGCTCACAGAGAGCCTGCAGGTGCCTGCACGACGTTTGCCAAAGGGTGTTGGGCTGAAGGAGGTGTTTCAGAGCTGGATCCCAAGCAGAGCCAAGTGTGAGGGAGGAAGCCAGGGAAGTAAACCCAGACCTGGCTGACACACTTTGCGCCCATAAAGGGAACCTTAGTTAGATTCATGTTACCAAACTAGCTCAGCTGCAGCTCAAAATTAGGTCTAATGTTTGCTCTACATCCCTGCAGGTAATATCCCCGCAGCAGTGGTTTATGCTACTGTAGGAAAAGTATTTTAAACACTTTAATGGCCTGCATTATACCCATCCTTTCCTTCAGTGGGTGCAAATAATTGCTGGTGCAATTTTGTACCCCTAGTTATTTGCAGTTATGGTGCGTGTCACTGACGTGTCTAACTAGCTGATAAGATACGTGGGTGCGATCAGATGCCGTAATTAGAAGTTTAAATGACACGAACTGCACCCACACATAACTGCAAGTGCAAAATTGCATCTGTAACATCTCAGAAGCAACAAAGAGAGGAAGGACTTGGAAATTTGTCCTTGCAAATGTTAATTTGCGTGGCAATAAGCTTGAGCCTATTTGGCAAATACACTTTCATTACACAGGATTTAAACCAATTGATTCTAAACAACCTGAGAGTGTTCAGACACTTAGCATTAGACACAGCATCTTGAAAAATTATGCTAGTCTGTTCAAGTAGGGCAAAGAAGTTTTCCCTTCAGTTAGGTAGCATGTAATTCATGTCTTTGTTATTGCCTTTGCTGTGGCAAAAGTAAGCAAAAGTCTTCGCTTGCGATGACAGGTTTTTATAACAATTTCTCAAGGCTGTAGCACAGCGTAAGTGCATTTCGTATTTCATGATAAGCAAATGGCATGCAACAAATAAGAAGGCTTTTGCTCTGGAGTTTCTCTTGGCACCACAATCATGTAATATACGGTCATATATTCCAGCCTAATGCAAGGCAGAAATTATAATCCGACACCTTTTTGTAGACATTATCCAAAACTTTGGGAAACTTAAAAGAGTGTTCCACCATTTTACTGGGAAGAACTGATGTATTTTGAGGTTAAATAAGAATCACTAGTGTTTCTCTTATTCTTCTTCTCTCACTCGAGGCCCCATGGCCCCACGTTTAAACACCCTGTGTACTGTGGTGCATGCAGCATAACTGGAAATGTTTCCTCAAACTGCTAATTCTCCCTCTTTTCTGTCCAGGCAAGGCTGAGGGAGGAACAGAACTAAATCAAACAGAACAAGCTAAAGAAACGTGTAACAGAAGAAAAGGTAGAAGAATAAAATAAAAATGTTGAAAGAGGGGGAGATCACATCCTTTCATCCTTGTGGCTGTGTTTGGGTTCAACAGCTAGGCATTTCCCTTTGTGAGAAAATCATGGCAGTGCAATGCACTGCAAGCCCTGGTGCAATCCACTGCTGCAGATTTGAAACACTCGGCCTGCTGAAGGCAGGAAAGCAGCTTTCTAGCAAGGAGCATTTTGCCCTTGAGAGCAACCAAGAAAAATTGCGGATGTTCCATCCCTGGAGGTGTGCAAGGTTGGGTTGGATGGGGCTCTGGACAGACTGATCTGGTAGGAGGCAGCCGGCCCAATGCAGGGGGTTGGAATTGGATGGGTTTTAAGGTCCGTTCCAACCTAAGCCTTTCTATAATTCTATGATTCCAGGAAGATGCAGTGATGACTAGCCTTGGTACTCCCCAGTCTCTCCAGAGCCACACAGCCCTTCAGTCAACCTGTGCCTGTTTCTGCAGATGGGATATTTCTGTACCCAGGTCTCTAAGGAGTTTCACAGCGCCTGGAGGTGCCCATCCTGGGTTCACATTTTCTCTTCACCAGACTCCATGAAGTGCCAGCTCTGGAACTGGTGCCTCCTGTGCATTTTGAAGCAGCTCAGAGGCAGTGGCTTCCCACTGCATCCAGCCCCACTCCTCATCTCCTGCCTCTACTTCAAACACATCACAGCTGACCCTAGAAGAAACCAGCCAAAATCCCAGCTACCCCAGAAGCAGTCCCGGGAGAGCATGACTCGCTAATGGCAAACAGCTGCAGTCATTAGTGTTATCTCGGGGGATCTGGGCTTTAACAGTGAAGGTCCCAGGTTCAGATACTGTTGACAGTCCATAAGATTAATGCTAACAATCTTGCCTAGCAAAATACTGCAGGGATCACCTTCTCTGAGGCCTCAGGTGCTTGGGAGAACAGGCAGCCGATGATGTATGAGATGCTGTGTTGTCCTTTTGGCTGGATAAACAGAATTATGCCCTAGTGGCTTTAAAACTTTTTTTCCCCTACTTTTTCATCCTTTTTTGGATGTCTTGTACTATGGCTGTTCATAGACTGATGGTTTCATATCATCCAAACTGAATGTCCATTCTCAACTGGGAGCATGGGGTTTTGCTATGACCCGGGTCTTGTTATTGAACCTGTGGAGGTGTTGGCTATATCATCCAAACCATCCCACTCAGGTCCCCATGCCCACTGGGGGGATGCAAATAGGGATTACAGAAGAGCAGGTTCCTGGATCAACCTGGGATTAGTGTGTGAAGAGCACATGGCTGCAGCCTTAGACTTCTAAAATTCAGATCAAGGGAGAATATGTGCTACTGACGGTTATTTAAAAGGAGAGCAAGATGATCTCCCTAAAGGAAAGGGACTGAGATGAAAACAGCTAGATAACATCAGCTGAGTTTTTCACATCATCTGCAGGGAACTCTTAGCCCAGCTTTTAATGGACATCTGGATGCACTGTGCTGCTTTGAGAGCACCAACTTTCACCTCCATCCTCGGGGACATGGAACAGGGCAGTGGAACCACCTACGATAGGTAAGATTCAGATGTGATAATAAGGAGGCCACTGCAGCCATAAATAATCTGCTTTCCACTGTCTCCACAGCCCGCGTGGTGTGAAAAGCTGGACAAGGATTTGCAAATGAATTGAGCCCAAGAGTAATTACACGTTCCTGCAGATTACTTGGTGCCGTAATTGCACTTAGTATTTACCATGTGACCTAAGCCAGAAATAATCATGTATTTACTTTATATTTATATTGTAACGTGCCATGTACTGTAATTATACTGCCACTCCATGGTACTTAACACATCATCGAATGTTCCACAATTATCGTGTTAGTAAATAGCACTTACTGAGATTTGTGGCCTATAATTTCAGGCATTACCTGCTAAAGATTTAGTGCAGTGATTTAAAAAAAAAAAATAAAAAAAATCCGTTTCATGACAATGTCATCTCATGTTAAAAAAAAAACAAAAACAAAAACACAAATTCCTACCACTTAGAAATTAGTCTTCAAAAATTCCTAATTTGAAAATACAAAGGAAAAGCTAGATTTGGAATTAGGATTTTGCAGTAAAGTAATAGGCGATTTCATAATGAATTCTTTGAATTCTGCTACTCAAGGTTGTAGAAGGTGAAAAGTTCCAAGCTTTTTCAAGTGATTAAATGAAGATACTAAATCTAACTTGAGGCTTTTACAGAAAAAAAAAAAAATGCTTTGGAAGAAATTAATATTCGCTCAACTTCTCATTTAATTCTGATTAAATATTCAAGCGGCTAAAATCAGAATTTTTACCTTAGATTTTCTGAATGGACTTATGCTTAAACATACACTGGCTTCAAAAGTATTCCACTTGATTTCAGTAGAGTCACTCACGTGACTAAAGCGAAGTGTGTGCTTAAGTGCTTAGCTGGTCCAAAGCCAAGGTTTAAGTATGGAAGTCTTAAACTGCTGGTCAAAGTAAACTCATTTAAGCAGGAAAGATTTAGAATATTCTCAAATTTTCATGATGATCCCCTCAACAGGACTTTACGTAC
The DNA here is from genome assembly GCF_026119805.1 of Tympanuchus pallidicinctus. NCBI lineage: Eukaryota > Metazoa > Chordata > Aves > Galliformes > Phasianidae > Tympanuchus > Tympanuchus pallidicinctus. The sequence continues at coordinate 64,981,191 of NW_026294747.1, forward strand.
TATAACACAGGTGGATGACTTAATTCTCCCAAAATTCATTCAGCAGCCCAGATTTGCAGCTCAGGACAATAATCACACTAGGAATGTTACAAAACCAGAAGGAAACCATCCCCAGGCTTCCCTTCCTTGCTGACATTTTATTTCTTGGTTTGATCCAGAGCTCCACTGAAAGGGATGTAATGTGGTGACCCAAGCCTAGAATTAGGAATACCTTTTTAACCTCCTCTGATTTAAGAGCACAGACAAGCTAGAACACTTAAATCAATGGACAAAATCCAGGTTGCACACATAGGCAGCAGTTCTGCTGTTGAAGTCTACAGAACCCAGTTTTCTCCCTCAAAACCCAATCGCTTACTTTGGCCTTGATCTGCCCAATACATACAAACGAGCTTAACTTTAAACACCGATAGTATCATTTACCTCATTAACTAGAGCTGGATGAATAATTCATACTGCATAATTTATCCAACGATTCTCACTTCTTTTTGTGTTTGTGAATTGTCTGCAAATAGATTCTTGATTGGACTCTTCATCTAAAATTATTTGCAGGTTTCTTTGGTGAATCACAATCAGTCTGCAGATCATTTGAGCAGCACACAGCGAGCAGTCACAGTTTGGAGCTCACGCTGTGTGGGTTCGCTGTAGGAGCGTCAAGGTAACGCTCCCATTCTCTCACTGGAAAATCTTATGTAACAAACCAACAGCAGTACGAATTTTGAAGCACACACATGAGCGTAAAACTTGGAAATTCACACCCTTGCTGAGTGTTGTTGTCAAATTCAGAACCTTCCTTCAGTGAACGGTCAAACAGCATTACAGAGAAGCAAATACCAAAGCGGCGTGTAGCAGATCTGAGGGCTGGGAAACATGAGCAAAGTTACTGGAGGGCACCAAATGTCAACCTGATAGCTGATCTGCGATAGCTGTTCCTGAGAATGCTTTCAGGCTGAGGCAACCTGAATTAACTGAGCATCTCCTCAGCAGGGGCCAGATCAGCAGATCAATCCATGCTTGCTGCAGGTGAGAAATTCCCAAATTAATGTAGAATGGCAATCCCAGATTGACTTGGTCATTTACCTAAGGCTGGACTTTTCCTTCCACCTACCTACCCTATTTACTCTGGAGAGGGCATCTCACCCTGGTAAAGTATCTTCTGCAAAAACAGTGCAGTTGCTTGCAAAGCGTTCAGATCCTGTGCATGCATGGAAGCTGGTGGGGCAGTAGCTGGTGGGGCTAGAAGTTTCAGCAAGCTTTCCCCCTGAATACTGTACTTGTCCCTATGAGCAGAGACAAGAAGCCAATCTGCTTTCAACTACCGTAGCTCCCACTCCTACTTTGCATGTGAGCAACCTGAATTTGGTGAGAGAATCATCAGAAAATTCCTCTTGGACCCCCACCTTGTTCTGCAGAGCTCCCTATGCAATTTCTTCAAAGCCATTGACCCTATCACAATTTAGGGGCTTGCTTGCTATAAACCATGCACTCACGTGCTTTGCTGAGTGGGTTCAGCTTACTAGATTAGGACTTTTGTTCTACACTGGGAAATTTTGTCTGATTAAATCATTACTGTAAAATAACATAATAACCCTTCAAAAACAGAAGCATGCAAGCCTGAAACCAACGCGATGCAGCCCAGGGCCACATTCAATATGTAAAGATTAATACAATTTGGGAGAAAAAAATCTCTTATAAAACAGTCCCCAAGGTGGTCAAAGGCAGAGTAGACTTTCAAGTACATCATTTTGCAGAGAATGAGGCAGCGATGAATATGCAGAAGAGGATTGGAGCTGTCGGGTGCATTTAGATGAAGCCATGTGACCAGTTGCCCCTCTGACCCCTCGTATAAGACTTAGAAGGGAAAAGGCTAGTTTTAAGCACTGACACAGAATACAAAGCAATCATGTCTATCGCTGCTTCATGTTCTGCTGAGCAAAAAGGTGGGTTTTGCAGGAGGAAGATCACAAAAGCAGGGAGGATCTCCCAGGCTCAGCATTTGTTCAAACACGAAGAAAATGTAAAAGAAATTTTTAATGAGTACTGGGCTACGTATTGCTCCAAAGAGACGATGGGAGAGCAGAATATTTTTTTAGCTTTTCAGAAGAATAGATGCTGTGATTATCATCAGCCAAGATAACGGATTCAGTGTTCCATCTTTGCCATGCCTGTCAATTTTGGCACAATGGTTTGCTATGAAAAGCACAAATAGGAAAAGATGGAAGTGAGTAACTTCTATAACGTTAGGGCTGGTGAGCTCCAGCGGTGATGTGATATGTTTTTTTCATACCTGAGGAAATATTTGCTCTTGGCAGGCACATCATTAGCTTTATTCCATAAGGCTGTAGGAGTAGAGAATTACAGGAGTAGCACAGGAACTTATTCTGCATTGATCTGCACAAGAAGGATGCAGAGCTGTTGGAACGGGTCCAGAGGAGGCCACAAGGATGATCAAAGGGCTGGAGCACCTCTTCCGTGAAGAAAGGTTGAGGGAGTTGGGCTTGTTTAGCTTAGAGAAGAGAAGGCTCTGGAGAGACCTCGCTGCTGCCTAACAATACTTGAAGGGAACTTATAAACAGGAGGGAGATCAACCTTTTACATAACAGTGAAAGGATAAGGCAGAACAGCTTTAAACTGAAAGAGGAGAAATTTAGGTTAGATGCTAGTAAGAAATTATTTACTCAGAGGGAGGTGAGGCACTGGCACAGGCTGCCCAGAGAGCTGTGGGTGCCCCATCCCTGGAGGTGCTCAGTTGCCAGGTTGGGGTTCTGGGCAGCCTGAGCTGGTGGGAGGCAGCCAGCAAATGGCAGGGGGTTGGAGGTGGGTGATTTTTAAGGTCCCTTCCAACATTAGCCATTCTGTGATCCTGTATTGAACCACCCTCAGTTTTTAAGAAAAGTGTCTTGGAACTAGACATAGTACCAGCACTGAGCTTTTCCAGGGAACAAATTTTCTTCTGTGCTCTGGTCTGAGCTGGCAGACATATTTAAAAGACAGGGGATGTACAAGTACTGTGCTGTGGAGTCCTGTACGAGCAAGATACCTTGGACATAGGCTCCAACTCATGAAGGAATATCTGAAAACTTAGACACAGTGATCCAGATTGTGATCACCAGTTAGACCCACATGCTCTCTGGTACCAACAAGTTCTACTCACCCACAAGACACGGATTTGAATATGACCCCTCCACTTGCAGAGGGATTTATTCGCATGGAACTAGAGAAACCCACATCCTAATGAGATCTTTGATATAATCTCATTCACATTACAATACCAGCAAAATTCCCCGTTTTCTAAACCTGCACGCAAACATAACCATGAATTAAATCCTGAATCCAGGACCAAGAGTGCCACAGCAACCCTCATTCAGTATAAGAAAGAGAGGGACAGACTCTTTAGCAGGCTCTGTTATAATAGGACAAGGGAAAATGATTTCAGACTGAAAGAGGGAAGACTTAGACTGGATATAAGAAAAGAAGTTTTTACTGAGGCACTAGAACATGTTGCCCAGAGATATGGTGTGTGCCCTGTCCCTGCAGACATTCAGGGTCAGGCTAGATGGGGCTCTGAGCACTTGATGGAGTTGTGGGCATTCCCATTCATTGTAGGAGGGTTGGACTAGATGGTTTTTAAGGGTCCTTTCCAACTCAAACATTTCTATGATTCTATGATAATCCTTGGCACTTACAGCAACTCCTTCAGTCTCACCCTTGCTGGAGAAGCCGCCAGAGGGGATGAGCATCACACAGCACTCAGTGGGGCATATTTCTTGCCAATAAGTTTGGGGCATTCTGAGACACTTGTTCTCTCCCTTAAATTATTTTCCTGCAGCAAAACAGTCTGATGTAATGAACTTTTTACACGAGCCATGAGCTTAGAGCTTTTGCTGCTATGCATGTGCCATTGATTAGAGTGGCTGCAGATGGTTTTATTTTAGATAATCAAGCTTGCTGGGGTTTGCCAGCATCAGAACAAAAGCATAGTTTCCCCACTTACTAACCAAATTTGCAGCCAAGTCACTTGAATTGATCTCAATTCTGATGGATGGTGAGAAAGTGGGAAGGGGGGGAACAGCAGTTTTCCCATATACCTCAAGCCAGGTGGGTCATACCTCTGCACACCACGCTTCACCTCCATATTAGACAAATTATACTCCATTTTGCTCCTAAACAGGCAAAAACAACCACAAATAAATGTTTTCCTTTAACAATTCCCATGCTGCCCGTTTACATGGTATCAATATACCAAGTGGAAGAAAACAAAGCAGAAAACAACAGCTACACACAAACACAAATGCCTCCAGAGCTGGAATTCTTCCTGTGAGATGTCCACTCTGAAGTCTCCAATTTATTTGACTTTTGGAGGAGTCTCTGACACAAGCAGGATAATGATGGTGTTTAAGAGCAGATGGAAACACCCCCCTCTTTGCTCCTTGCACGTGCAAAGGGATGGATGGGAACAGTGGGAGAAAAAATACCCAGCTGGGACTGGATAACCATTACCTTTTGCTCAGCCCCGTGCTGAATATCCCATCAGAGCCTCAGAAATGCATTTGCTTCCCAAAGTGGTGCTGGCATAGACAACAAGAAGGCTTGCTGTTGCAAGTGGTCATTATGTGGCCTTTAAAACTACACATTGTACCTATAGAACAAGAGTGAGAAGAAAAAAAAACAACAACAACAACAAACCAAAACACACACACAAAAACCCAGAAAAATGGAAAGAACAAAGAAAAGAATGCAAGAGATAAATCAATAAAAGGCATTTTGCAGCTGGGGTGACATAGACAAAGTGCATTCAGAACCACAGACACTTGACTTCGGGTCTGAGGGGAGAGGGTTGTTTTATTCTGTGCTTTGCCTCTTAATATTTTTCAGATTAGCAGTTTGCAATTCTCTGTTGGGCTGTAAGGTTTGGGAGGCACTGCCTGCTGGAACGTTTTGATCAGTGTAAGCTGGGGCATTTCCAACAGACAGGTTTATTAACTGATTTACTGACCACATGAATTTTGCGTAGTTGAAACAATTTAGCTGGTCTCTTTCTCTCCACTTTCCCCACACCTCCTGATTATTAATCATTAGGGAACTTTTTTACTTTTGCATGAAAACATTCCCCAGACAGTGCTGCATTGCCTCTAGTCACACACAACATGACAGATCCGCTGCTTTGCCAGAATTTTCCTTCTGCAGCAAAACATGGTACAAAGCAAGAGGGGATTCTCCTCTACATGGGAGACGTTTTGAAAAGATGTAATGTTTTCGAATGCACTTTCTGGACATACTGAAGATAATTGCTTATAGGCACTGCTATCTCAGAGAATTTTGGAGCTCGCCTTGGAGCTCTCCTTGAAGGCTTCTTGGAGAACTTCTCCTAGGAGAACTTGAGGGACTGTCTGGACATGATCCTGGGCACCCTTCTCCAGGAGTCCCTGCTGGAGCAGGAGTTGGATTAGATGGACCCACACGTCCTTCCAACCTCAACCAGATTCTGTGAAATGCTGCTTTGGCTCAAGAGACAGAGCCACTAACGGTCCTACTGTGGACTCCTTTAGAGGAACTGGAGCTGGAGAAGGAGGTGTCAAACACAGTCAAGAGAGGATTCACCCTTCAATTCAACAGAAATTTATGCAAGGTATTGGACCACCACTTTTCTTTCTTTCTTTTTTTTTCTTGGTTTTTGAATAACGTGCAACATGATGCATGAAAACAGCACAATGTGAAAAGATTACCCAATCCAAACTTCTCCCTATTATATGGACTTAATTTGCCAGCTCAAGAGAAAAATAGCTTCTATAAAGAACATTATCCATGTTCAATGATAAATTTACTCATTTGAAGATCTTGCTTTATGTTCTTTGCACTGGAGCTAGTTAAAAAAAGAAGATGAAGAAGAAAGCAAGGCTCTGAAAGAAATATTTTGAAAGAAAACCTTTCAACATTTGAGCAAGAAGGCTTCAAAAACTTGCATCTGTTCTCCAGCAAGTCAAACCACGGATATTTTTTTCCTCAGTATTTTGATTTTTTGATGGAGCAGTAACATTTTCAAGTTTGGAATATTTCTTTTTCTATTACTTGTTCTTGTGCAAAGAACATAAAGCCCTGCTTGTTGGAGGACAAAATTTTCTTGGTAGAAAACGTGTACCCATGTACTTGAAGGAATTTCACCCAAGCTCACAAACATATATATCCTCATGAAGCCATGGTAATGATGGAATATACTACAAATTATATGCAGAAACCAAGGCAAAGTAAAGAAAAACCAGTCCCTCAATGTTCCACAGTGAGATTTTGTTGGCAGAACATCATTCATGTTGTCCAGATCTCCTCTTTGTGCTTCAGCTCCAGACTCACCTCTTCCCAGAGACAGGAGGATACACAGAGGAGGACCTACAAGCACAGCACACTCTGCACCTTTACTTTTCCCTATAATTCACCAAATAACTCCAGAGTTAAGAGATAACAGAGGTAGTGAAGTCAGTTTTCCCACAAGCTTAACACATATAGAGGGATTCTCTCGTCTCCCCAGAGCCTTTCTCCACGGAAGGCATTAAAAGGATGTCCCTCTGTACTGTCTCTTTTAATGAAACTGGTAGGACTGAGATATCTGTGAGACCTATGTCAAATTAGATTGAAATAGGCCAGCAGTCTTAGAAGGTAGCAAGGAAATACTTACAGAGACACAGAGATCATGTAATTCTTATCTCCTGAGGAAAATAGGCTGCAAATACATACCCTGCCTTTTCTGAACACACATATACATGTTGACAGATCAATGATGAGTTATTTTATGGCTATATTTTTGTTTCTGTATGCAGAAACAAGCATCCTAAAATACATCAACATCCAGTGTCCTGATGGTCTACCAGAAGAAAACTGTTGTCAAGGTATTTTTGGCCTCAGTAGAGGCAGAAATATGAAGGCTGCATATTGAAGGTCTGCTTTTGCAGTATTGGCAGCCTAAGTTTGCAAACAGAGACAGGAGCTCCAGGCCAAACAGTAAGGCAACTCTTGGTTTTCATGGCATAGCCAATCACCTTGCTGTGGAATTATTTTTCCCAAATCAGTTTCTACACGTTTAACTCTTGGCACAGATCTTTCAGGAAGAAAAAATAAAAATAAAAATGGACTTCACTAAATCACAAGACAAAGACTTCTTTCAGAGGCTTGTTAGAAGAATAGGACCTGTATGTAAAGTGATATCCTCATTGTGAGTATGTAAGGGGATCTCCTCTGCAGTCAAACAGGGACCGCTTTCCTCTTAAAGGGGCTTTCTTAGAAGTGGTAAAAGACTTTTGCCAATCACTGAGCCATTCAAATCCAACTCAGGAGATCAACACTTGTCAGAGCCTGACAGCGATCCAGTTACCTTCTTTGCAAATCGACCGAGAGGTTTTCAGCCGTGCTCCTGCTGAACAGACAATCCCATTAACCAAGGCTCCCATCCCCGATTTAATGGCAGAGTCCTCCATCTGAGCAGTGACACAACCTCACAGAGCCTTGAGGAGCAGCTTATTCCCTCTTCCCTTCACGTTGCTAAGCCCAGGACAGAGCTAAGACACATCAGCAGCCTGCGTTTGTGTTGCTTCTGTACATGCTGTACCTGTTCTGTAGATAAAAAAGGAACTTCAATTTCCAGCGCTGTCAATGCAGTGACTTTTAATCAGTAAATTCCCTTTCTAAGACAGGCAGAAATAAAAAAAAAAAAAAAAAAAGCCCTCATCTGAAAAAAAAATCAAATGCATTTTCAGCCAGAAGACATAAATATAACCAGAAAGCCATTTGGAAATGCTTTCATCTGACAACTGACATGCTTAGATCATCTGCAGCCCACCCTGCGCTTTTCTCACTAGAGAAATTAAACACTAGGAGAGCTGCTCCTGCTTTGAATACTTCACTTAAATATTTTCTGGCACAGACTCTCCCAAAGGCAGCAGCAGCAGTCTTGTTGCTTGGGACAGGCAAATCTTCCTCTTCTTTTCATGAGAAACAACACTAAGTACCGTGAGACAGGTAGAAACGAGGTTTTGGAGAAATTCTTTTCTTATGCAAAACTTCTTGCTGGAGAGGTGCTGGCTCTCATTTCCAGAGTGGTGATCTTGGCTCCTTCCTCACTGGTGCATTTGCACCGATTCATTTTGGATCAGTGGCTGAATTTTGGGGTGCCTGATTCTCTTTGGATCTCCAGTACTCTCCAAATCCCAGTTTATGCGTGCATTCAGGAAGCATTTCCTTTCAGTGAGACAAAACAGCTCAGAGACCTGCCGTGCTCTGTAGAGGTCCTGCACCTCATGCTGTGAGGATCCTCGTGCAGCCAGTGCTCAGTGATACCCACATCTCCCCTCTCAGCAGAGGTTAATTTATGATAGCATCTGATCCTGACCAAAGCCACACTCTCCAAGGGGATGGCAGTGACCATGCAGTAATATTCACAGCAGTGGCTCTAGGGACCGTTCTGGCTTTGCGTTCAAGGTGTAAACAAACACACTCAAGCAGAACTGCAGCTCTGTGGTAAGAGGGTTCACCCATCCGCTTCTTACCTCATGCCCTTGTTCAGGGCATAAGAAGTTGGTGGAGTCACTATTCTTGGAGGTTTCCAAGAAGAGGGTAGATGTGGCACTGAGTGACATGGGTGGGTGGTACGGTGATGATGACTAGATGATCTTACTGGTCTTTCCAACCTTAGTGATTCTATGATTCCGAGTTGGTGAGTTGCCATTCTCAGTGACTTCTAGAAAAACTGAATAGTAAGCAGGTGGCTCCAGCTGAGTGGGCCTAAATCCCCAAATTCTCATTTTCTAGGTTTTTCAGAGGACAATTTCGCAGCCATGGATGGCATGATGCAATGCTGAGTCATATTTACATCACAGATGATGGAGGCATGTATGGAGCTTTACTCCATATCTATGCAAATCCACGTGATGTCCAAATGCATGCAAAGGTCTTTCTTTAGAGAGTTTTCTGAAGTGTGGATGAGCTTATAGAATCAAAGAATAATAGAATAGTTAAGGTTGGAAAAGACCTCGAAGATCACCAAGTCTAACCATCAACCCATTGCCATCATCCTCACCACATCCTTCAGTGCCACACTTCTTGAACACCTCCAGGGACAGTGACACCACTACCTCCCTGAGCAGCCTTTTCCTGTACATTACTGCTCTTTCTGAGAAGAACTTTTCCTAATTTCCAACCTGATATTGCCTTCTTATGCAGACTGCGGGGCTCTTTAGAGCCCTGGATTTTGCAGAGCAGAGAAAGAATGGGTACTCTGCTGGCAGTTGCTGCCCCTGGGTTCTTTCCACAGCCCCTCCAGAGAGCAGAACAACTTTCCTGCAGCAGAAGAACCTGCTGGAGAAACAGTCCTAACTAACAGGGCTGCAAATTAGCAGTCCTCCATGCATACATCTCCCAGGATTGAAACATTTGTTGAAAGTTGGACCCCAGCCAGAAACAAGCATTTGGTGAGTGCCTAAATTAAGTTAACATTTGCAGCCATGATAGACTTGGTCTAAAACACTAGGACACAATCAGTCGATTGAGTTATAGCATCTTAAACTGGCAAGGTAACTAATTGCTTCTTGTTGTGAGTTAAGCACAGTAGCTTATGTCTCAGTGAAAAAGGGGCAAGCTAAACTGCATCTCTTGTAACAGAAGCAGGCAAAGTATATACACGAGAATAGCTGCAATGTCTGAGTAGGAATTAGATAAGCTCGCTGCCACTTCCTATGTTCCTGTGTGCTGTATTCCTATGTTTACTATGCAGATCCATGTGATCCTTTCATTTAGAAGTGGTTACATTTCACTGGCAGGTGCCTTGGTGCAGATGGAGCACCATTTTGAAAAGAAATATATATCCTTAACGAGAGCATACCTTGGGTCACATCTCTACCACTCAATAAACCCAGATCTAGAGTGGCTAGTCCAGCTTCAGAAGCACTCTGGCCACAGAACACAAGTACAACCCTAATAAGAAAAACACCACCATCCCCCAAAAAACACCCCACAGCCAAACCCAGATCCAAAGCAACCTCAAGTATTCAAGGAAATTATCTAGTCGTGGAAGACTTTGCACCAGATGAGAGTTGTTTGTCCATACTCTTCTATCCAGGTTAGGGTCTCTGTCCTCTTCTGGTCAGTAGATGGGCACTGTGAACACCAGATTGCACACACTGGCTAATTTATTGAAATGCAATTGTGTGCCCAAGTCACATCCAGCTACTTCAGAGCAACAAAACTGCCTCGGTACTGCAAAAGCCACACCATTTTTCTATGCAATGAAAATAACATAGACATATCAGGTACAATTTAAATTTCTAAGTATTCGTGGCCATCTAAAATGTTTCAGTTTATCTTTTATGGACTATGCTGCCTCTGTGGAGGCACAGGGCTGTGGGTCTCATCTGGCTGGCCGAAGAGGACATCTCTATTACTCAAAGGCACTTCAAGCAGCACAAAAAATTACTTAAATCTTGTACTTAGAGTCAAACACACAGCAAAGAGGGCAATATCACTGGGGAAGCCATAAACACAGTAGTCAGACATTCACATCAGCAGCTGAAGTAGGATAGTAGCGTTCCTGCTATTACCTATACACTGAATATATCGTACTGTATTACATGCACCAAGATCCCTTCATTTAGTTTACTGTCACTACCCTATTCTACTTTGTTTGGTGGAGTTTTCCCCCTCCTCCCAGACTATTCCTTCAATGACACCATGTCATTTGCCCAGACACAAAGAAGAAAGGAAACACATGGTATGGTCAAAAGCCTTAAGTCTGAAATTCACGTACCAGCTCCATCATAAGCAACTAAGTTATCTCATAATGCCAAGTTCTGTGGCTTTCTATGGGGACAGCAAGCCAACCTCTGGCAAATTGAGGATAACTGCGAGCCACACCAGAAGATGGAGTTACACCAAAGATGTGTTGCTTGCTGCATGGGTACACAGGGGTTAGAAAAATGGCAGTGAAGTGAAGGCTGTAGTTCACACAAGAAGGTTTCACAGCTCATGATGCCAATTCAACTGCAAAACCTCCCGGTGCTTAAATGGTGGAGTTCACACTTCCTCCCCAGAGGGGACAGAAGGTAATAGTACTCAGCTGTGCCTATGACTATGCCAAATACCATTTGCTCATCTGAGATGAGCACAGATGGTCATATTTCTCTCTGTTTATTTTTGCTGAATGGCCTTTTCAGCCTGCCTAGTCTATGACCTTCTCCTGAAAATGAGTAGACTCATTTTTGCAGGAAGCCTGGATTTCAGCTTTCTTCAGGAGGCTCTACTGGTATCAGCTGTGAGGACACAGGTGGATGATGTAGTCTTTGTGATTTCAGCTCATCCCTTGCAGAAATGGAATAGCAGGAGCAGAGAAGACATCCAGATACACACGTGAAGAGTATCTGACCTGCTGCTTCTCAAGTATAGGTTATTTAGACTGTAACTAACAGGAGCCATAAATTATTGCAGTATACCTTAATACCTGTCACTTTCAATCTTCAGAGTAAAACTGCAGTTTAATACAAAAAGATCTTCTAATCACTACATTTAAATACAAAGGGGAGTAAATCACTAAACAATATTTTAACATGTCAAAGGTGATAAAAAAGGGAATGAGTAATAATGAAAGAGCACCTGCCATCCTGGCCACTGATGAGAAGGGAGATCTGTGGGTGTGGTGCTCTCTGAGGAGCTTTGAAAGTGAAGGGCAGGGAGTTGGTGGAGTCTAAGCATGATGAAAACTCAGTTCTACCAGGCCCAGCAATATCATAGAATCATAGGGGTTGGAAGGGACCTCTGGAGATCATTGAGTCTGCATCTCACACTGCTTGGTGACTCGATATTTAAAGCCTCATCTCTTGCAATCACAGAAACAGGTACAAAGTTTAGAGGGCAGCCCATCTGCTCAAAATAGCTCTGTAAGCAGAAACTGCCTATGGAGCAGGGATACGTCTGTGAAGGCCATAGCCCTTGGGCAGAGATCTGAGTTCACAGGACAGAGGTGATTTAACCCAGGGCATGGGAGGAGCTGTAATGCAGGGAGAAGACAAGATCTGGTCTCCTTTTAATTTCTGGTTTATCTAATAAGCTGCTGACTTTGGTGTGTCAAGGGCAGTAATGAAAAGCATGCCTGCTGCATCTATTATTGAAGAGTTTGAGACCCTTTACCCTTTGTGCTGGGTCATTCATAAATCCATAACAAGAGGGACAGTGGATCAGTATTCACATACTGCACAAAGTAGGGAAAATAAGGAGTAAGAACCATCCCTTTCCTCAAAAAAATAGAATGGTTTAAATAGAAACAAGAAAAGCAGTATCGCTTCCCTTTTTGAAGAAAACAGAAAGAGGAACAGAAGGTAGATGTCTGTGATCTCTGTGAGGCAAGAATTCCTGCATCGATTGTTGTGCTTGTCCATGGAGACAGCAAACCTGAAAGGATTGCCTATGCAACCACAGAAGTTGTTCCCTAGAGCCTGCGTCAGTCCTACAGGACATGGCTGGATGAACTGTCCATGCACACAGCATACAAATGCAAGGTGGCAATCATTAAAAGCATAGACAAACCCAATCAACTACTCAAAGTGATTATCAGAGGTCTGTGTAAGAGCCACAGCGTGAAATTATTCTCCCTGAGCTCCAGCAGCCTCCAAAACTACTCCAGTTCAGCTGGACTTCAGAAAGCATAGCACTGTATGGGATCTGACCCACCGCCTACCAGCACAAGCAGTTATATTTTGCACCACTTTAAAGACTCCTTCTTGATCCCTAACTCCCTGCTTGGAGAAATGAGATGCTGTTTGGAGACAAAACCTACCTGCTGTATAAACAACGACTCTCTGAGGAGCTAGCAATGGAGTAATCAACTGCAAGACACAAGAGTGATAACAAAGTCATTGTGCTGACCTGTATCTAGCTTTCCTTCTGTGCTGCTTGTCAAACTTCTGGAAGACATACCAGAGCAAACCAATACTTGATAGGATTTGCTGAAGCCAACTACAACCAAAACAATTTTTTTTCCTCATGTGCTTGAACCAGCAATACTACAGTGCTCCTGTTGGGACAACCAAGAGGATGGTCCCTAGCCATGCTGTCTCACTCTTTGTGGCTGGTTTAAACTGACAGGCAATCTCAGATCTCCTCTTGGAGTGTGTTAGTAATGCAAAGTCCAAGACAGTCTGAACTCCAAGACAGTCTGAACTTCAGAAACACAACCTTTAGCACTTTGTTCTGTAGGACAAAGATGCTCAGATAACACCCTGGTGGGACCTGTAGCATGATAACAGAGGACCAGAATAGTCCTGTTTCCCTCTCTGAGTGTACACTAGTACATTGCAAGGGCATCTTGAGGCCAAGTTCATGCCAGATGATTTTGTTTGGACAGTATGGGCCCTATTACCCATCTGTTCCAGCCTGCCAACAGTTTCAGCTCTAGTGAGTCATCAGTTGCTCAGATGTCTGCATCCAGAGGTGCCTGAAGCTCTGGTTTTTCAACTAACCCCTTAGGGTCAGATGGCAGTAAAGCAGACACTTTCTACTTAACTGAGCCATGGGAATTTCCTAACCTCAAAAACCTTTACTCCTAGAAAAGCACAGAAAGAAACCAATTATGAAAAATGAATAGCTTTTGAGAACCATTTTCCTTCCTTGCAGACCCACTTGTTCTAGGAGAACCTGTCCCTTTACAGGAGCTCAGGAGGGGTTTAATGCAGTGCTGCATTAAACTCTGGTTCCCCAGCAGGAGAAAGACATAGAGCTGCTGAAGCAGGTCCAGAGAAGGACACAAGGATGGTCAGAGGGCTAGACCACCTCTGCCATGGAAATAGTCTGAAAGTTATTGCTGTTCAGCCTGGACAAGCTTCAGAGAGATTTCACTGTGGACTTTCAGTACCTAAAAAGGGGTAATGTATTTTATTTTCAAGAAGGTAGATTTAGATTAGATATAAGGAACAAATTCTTCGTTATGAGGTTGAGACCTCCCTCAAGGTGCTCAAAGCCAAGTTGGATGGGGCCCTGAGCAGCCTGATCAGGTGGGAGGTGTCCCTGCCCATGGCAAAGAGTTGAAACTGGATGGGCTTTTAGGTCCCTTCCAACCCAAACCATTCTTTGACTCTGTGATTCTAAACCCTTTGCAAAGATTTAATGGAATGACATCTAGTCATTTCTTCAGCTGTTTCAGATCACCACTATGATTAGTGGTTTTGCAGACAGGACTCTTTTCCTGATTTGTGATTAACAGGATAGAGTTAACCAACCAGTAGCACTTTTCCTTCAGCGCTACCTCAACCTCAATTACTTCAGTCTCTGCTGATGTACCTCAACCTCAATTTATAGTCAAGTATTACATTTTTTCATTAATATGAAAACTGGTACTGCTGATGAATATTTAAGCCAATTCCCTGCAAGGTTAAATTCCACACCAAATGCACTTAGAATCATGGTTTGCACTGTTCATGGCCAGTATTCTATACCTAACTTTTAAAAAAATTCATTTTAATCCAATGCACTGAGTATCATGCAACATCTCTTCGCCATGTGACACACACCTGCGGAGAGCTTTTCTCTAAAACACAAATTTGCTCTATTGGGAGCACTCTGAACTCACTGTGGCCAACTGTGGGATCTCCACATTGTCACATGGAGAGGAGACTGCCTGGAGCTCCTGTGTTGCTCAGTGACCACAATGTCATTCTGGTAGCTAACACAGCTTACACTATTGCTCACCGATAATTAACAAGCATTCCACTGTTACACCATGGCAGTCAAGGTTGTGCATCATTATGAAGCATTCTTACTTGGTGCACAAGCCGAGGTGTAGAGCAGAGGAAACTGGGATGGTTTAACTATTTGAGGTGCCTTCCATAGTCCTCAATGTAAAGGTAAAAGCACTGTATGGTGCTGGTGAGTGATACAGGTGGCTTTCTCACAAGCAGGTGAACAGTTTTAGATTAACAAAGCAGAAATTGCCACTCTTTTTAATGGGCCACTCAAGGAAAACAAAACCACTGTTCTCTTCTGCCACTAGCCTTCTCTCAAATCCCATCTCAGCTGGATGGCAGAACTGGACAGAAAGCTATCACCCACTATCTGGTAAGCCTCACAAATATTAACCCTATATAAACAAGTAAGGGCTTTGCTTCACAGAGACTGATTATTGGAAATAGAGATAAAACTGCTCATTCTACAAGTCCTCACTTAAGAAAAAATAGATGGGTAAGAGAATTTAAACAAGATTAATGGATGTTGTCACAACCTTCTCTAATGACAAACAAGTCTGTCAGGGCAGGTCTCTAGCCCAGATCATTCACAGTGTAGCTTAGGTTGGAGCTAGGAAAACAAATGCTCAGCTATCACAGTACTGTGGTACTTACATTCGAGTCCCTGTAAACGTCAATGATTTAGGCACCAGGAGACATTCTAAGTGGTTTTATCATCAGCAGCCAAGCTAACTGAGCTCCTGCAGGATGCTGCACAATCACCATAACGTGCTCCATGCTTCTTCCCTGCCAAAGAAGGAAATACATGGAAGGAAGAGTTCTCCTCTTACCCAGCCATTTCCAAACACAAGCGGCAGATCCTGCATCAAAAGGCTGGAAGCAGGCTTAGCAAGCATTCCCTTGTGCTCACTCCATTGGCTCAGCAGGCAAGGAGATAGCAGGCATCTACTTTCACAGCTTGTTTCTACTTTGGGGGAAAAAACCCCATCCATACATGCCAAGTAATTTCATCAAACAAGATGGCTTCTGCCATCTTGTTGAGCTCTTTGCTGATTCCCACAGACAAAGAGGAAGGAAGTTAAAGAAGGGTAAGAAGTGGCTGTAATGGGAAAAAAAAAAAAAAAAAAAAAAAAAAAAGAAAAAAGTCTATGACTTCCCAGATGAAAAAAATAAATGGTGACAGTTTCCCAAGCTCTCCAAGTTGTTGCTGACTATTGCAGCATAATGTGCACCTGTTCCTGGGTAAACCAGAGAAAATAAGCTTGGAAGGGATGCTGGCTTACCCTTGCCTGAAGACAGGATTGGTTGCACTCACTTTTGTAAGCATCTAGATAAATTACATTCTTTAGTAACAGTATCAACACAAATATCATGAAGTTACAACACTACTACTGGGTTGAGGAGTGACCCATTTTCCCTATTTCCCCAAAGCTATCTGTAGGTTCAGACTCAGCTAAGTATCACTATACAATTCCTGTCTGGAAAAGTACAACAGTGACTTTTTTGCTGTTTATTTCAAGTGTAAAATCAGATTCTGTTGTTTTCAACAGCCACCAAAAAGAAGGTCCAAACTCATGAAACTACATCTGTGCAGAGGTCATGAACAGTTGGGCACCTTTCTGCTTGTAACACAGCTGAAATGCCTTCACTCAAGTGCTCCTCCCAGAAGACCTGTAAATGTTTTGAGACAATTACCTGGAAGTCATCAGCCCATCTTTTTCCACCTACAATGTCCACCAGAGTTATTTGGGCACAGAGAGGAGCAGAGATGAAAGCCGTGAAGAGAACATAACATACTCTTGTCTGAGAGATAGCAAGGATATTGGCAAATCTACCTTAGGTGTAAATCTACAGTAATTTTTAAGAGAGGCTCTGGTTTTGCACTATTAGATACAAGACAACACATGGTTTATGAACCTACTGTTGTGTCTATTCCCAGGGAATACCAGGTTAAAAATCCCCTAAATACTCCAAACCCACAGGAAAATTTGTGTATGATTTGTTTGGTGGTTTCTGCCAAATTCCCCTACTGAAGGACAGAGATTTCACTAGATCCAGAACAGCCTTCCTAATATTCCATTTACAACAGGGTGCATTCTTTAACTGTTTGTTTCTGTGCCATTGTTGAATGTGAATGGACTATATTAAGGGTTATATGTACGAGTGCAAATGGGCTGGCTTAAACAGAGCGATACTAATTAAATAATTGTACATCAAATTGAGTCTCGTTTCGTGACATGTCTAGCTGTGTTAAGTATCCTTCTGTATAAATAATTATCGTCTTTCATTCCAAAAACATTAATAATTGACCTTTATTGCTCAGCCTTAAAATATTTACCAGGACATGTTATACACTGCCTCCAGTCTTACTTTTGAATTTGTCACACTAAGGTACAAGACTTTGGCTGCACAAACCCACAAAGCTTGAGATCCCAAAGGGTTTTGCCTCCCAGGTGGGACTGATCACCTTCCCAGAAGTGTTCACAATCAAGTGGCCAGCAGTGGGTAGGTAGAAAGAACCATCTCACACAACCCTTTTCAGCAAAAGACCATTTACAGACTGGCTAAAACCAAAAGATTGTAATACTCAGCCTGCCGTCCAGGTGCAAGTTTCATATTAGGGTACTCTGCAGTGACACTAAGCAATAGCAGTATCTTCTGACTCTGTTGTTATCTGGAATATAAGGCAGGATACACTAAATACATGCACAACTTGGTATGGAAATGTCTGGGCTCTTTCCAAGTCAGTCTAAGCTAATCATAGCCAGACTTCATATGCAGATAAGTTCATCAGGTATTTTTTAAACAACAAAAAAAATACAACACAGCTCATTTTACATTGCCTGATTGTGTTTGTACTCTGAGAGAGAAACGATCATGTCATATACATAAACATGATTTCATAAATGCTTCTTAATCTTGGACTATTTTTCTCTGTCTGGAGAGGTAATCAGTTACTTAGATCAGTTCTGTTACAGGTCAGAACCCTGGACACCATCATGATACTAGGTCATACTTAGATAGCCTTTAAGAGCTGATACATATTATTGATCATCTAATCCAATCAGGACAGAACTTCTTTCTCCTATCTTCAGGCAGCTAAAAACTGCGAATCTGATATCAGCCTGCAGCCCAGGTTTCTCTCCTGTATGCCTATGCACCTCCAGTGGATTGACAGCCAAAACTTAGCATCTAAGCTGTAGGTGTTGTCCCCATAACCACCTTCAATTTTATCTGCAGAGAAGTCTGGTTAGATGTTTAGGCTAGGTTAACCCTAACTTTCATAAAATTACATGATGGCTGAAGCTTACACATGGACATGAAGCACAGACGTGGGCATGATGACTAAGTTGTTTCACTGGGGTTGGCTTCCCAACTGATGTACCTGCAGGACAGCAATGCACTCAATCACAAGGGAAAAGTTTGGAGCCAGCAGCTGCAAACAGTGGAGGTGATGAGGACACCAAGTTTGAGAATCCCATCTTAAAGTTGCCTCAGATAACTGTATCTGCATTTTGGGTGTCCTCCACTGCTGCTAAAAATAATGCAAGAGATTTGCCTTTCAAGACACTGAAGATGAGATTAACCTCCCCTACAGCTCCTGCTGGAACCCATGAAACAGTGAGCCATTCCCAAAGGTGAAAAACAGCACAAGAAAAGCACTGTATTTTTTCACTCCAAAACCCACAGGCCAGGCTGGGAAGCTCTTACCTTCAGTCACAGCCACGGTCAGCAGGATTCACCTTCAGAGGGCTGATTTTTCTTAGTGCTGGCATCCCATTGGGAATGTGACTGCTCAGCACCTCCAGAACACAGGCTCTCAAATGCTAACACATAAAGCACAACCTAAAAAAATCTGTCAGAGCACCAAGCAGCTCTCCCCTGGGCCTGCCCTGATGTCTGTTACCATTATAACTCAAGGCTTTGCTTCAGCATTTATCTGACAGAAAGAGACCATTACCCCGACAAAATAGTTTCCTACTCCATTGACATTATCACTTTATTGAGTCTTATATTAAGTATTTTGAAATATTTACCAGGAGGGATAGATATTATTGTATTTTTTAACTAAACAGTGTGGAAGGTACAGGGGAAAAGGATATGTCTACTGGTGTAAAAAAACAGGTCTGGGGTATAGCCTGCTCTGCTCCCAGGTGTCCCCTGGGCACACTGGTTCACTTCTCTTGACCTGCTTTACCACTTTCATGCTGCGATGGTGTATTTTCCCCTGGGACTTGGTGTCCAGTGGTGAACTGTTCCATCTCCCCATCACTTCTGCTACCATAGAGGTTAAGACAGAGGAGCAAGTGCTAGAGACATTTCAGCTTAGTTGATAATATTTATACAATAACGTAGTAACAGCCACTCATAAAACAGCCCTTGCCCCATAAAATTTACAATGTAAAGCAGACATACAAATGGGATGAAACAGCAGTAATGTTGGAAACACATGGTTTAGGGAAGCAGTTGACCAAGGCCATCAAGCTGCACATGGGCAGAGTTGAGAACTGGACCCAAACAGGAATTTGCCACCTCTGTCTGGCACCCTGCAGAAAACTAGCCTCTCCAGCTGTTTTCCAGGAACAGTTATCTGTCCTTTGACTGTGATGCTTCTGGATCCAATATGAGCTTCATCTCACAGACAGCCACTATCAAGCAGAAGGGACTGGCTTTCTCCAGGATATCCAAGGGCAACATCCATGGCGATTCCAGTCAGCTGAGTGCAGACAATAGCCACACTTATCTGAAATGCTGCAACACTGGCAGCTATAATGCACACTAAGTTAATCACTGGCATATTTGTAGACTGCCAAGTATATAATAGCGCAATAATGAATTTGTATGGCTGGGCCTATAAAAACTTTGCTTTTTATACTCAGGCATTTTAATTGACACAGAAATACATTTTAAAAGAGAAAGCAGGCTTGATGAGGTCAGCTTAAATTCCTTGGTATAATTACCAAGTCCATTGAACGCAAATCTGAAATCATTTATGTAAAGTTAATAACTTATGCCTTTAGTTTATAAGCACCACATTACATTTCAGGCAGCTCAGATCTTGGCTTTGCTAAAGTGGCTTGGCCTTTAATAAATTCCTCCCCACGTTTTTCATGTTATCGTTCCTTTACAGTCATGGTTTTCAAATGGCAGTGCAGGTACAGTGTGTTTAAATCACCATAAATTAGAATATTTCTTTTTTTTTTTTTTTCTTTCTGGCTGTAGCACCTTTATTGTAAGTCATCTACTTCTCCTTCAGCCACAAAAGTTATTACAGGCACAGGTCGGAAATGAAAAATACACCACGTGCCGTCTGCGAATGTCCCACACCAGACCCCTCTTGGAGCAGGATCACTTTCAGAGTTTTGCAAAGCATTTCAATCCAAAGTATTTTTATCAGCTCGGTTAAAATGACCTTCACATTTACCACCTCCATAGCTGGACAGACTTGTGTTTTATATAGCCCTGCATCATGGTGGCATTCAATCCACTCACGGGTACTCAAGGTGGCTCAGACTTCCGTGCATCAGACAGGAGGGTTATTAACCTGATGGAGCTGTTAGGTGCCCTTGTTCATTGTGGGGGATTTGGACTAGATGGCCTTTAAGAGTCTCTTCCAACTCAAACGATTCTATGATTAAAGCTTGTAAGAGGAAAAAAAATATCCATCACCCTAGCCCAGGATGGCATTAATGACTAGGTCACATTTGCTAAAAGCTTGGTTACCCATCATACGATGGGTAAAGCCTCCCATTGCCTTCTGCAGTTAGACTGGAGTGAAGATAATAAACAACAAGGAGTTCGTTGGAAACTCTGTATAAAAGGCTTCATTTCTGCTAAGCAACATGGGGTGAGGCTGTTAGAGGTGATGGCACCTGCATTCAGAAAACTTGCTTAACAGAAGCACCTTGTGAGCAGGTGGCTTTGAGTTTGCCACTGGATAAAGCAGGAGTTTGTGCATTCACAAATGGGACACTCAGGAAAAGCATCACCATGGACCATACTGGGATGCAGTATAGTGAGAAGTGCTTTGGGCAGCTTCCCCCGTCCCCTCCTGCCCAGCTTCCATCATCCTGTGTGAGCTCATCTCTCCCATGGATGTCAAAGAACTCCCATACACGGCAGTAAGATAAGCAGCAAATAATGCTGGGAGGAATGTGCTGAGCCAGCTGGTCCTTTGCACCCCGTAGGATGCACAGACCAAAGAGGCGTCTGCCACACATGTCACGCAGATGAAGCCAACTTTGCATTCAACAACTGCACCAAACAAAAGATAAAAGCAGTTTCAGCATAATAGATCATTCAAAAGAGCTCCAAATCCATGCTTCCACCCCTCCCTTTGTACCCTCTCTCCAGGTTGCTTAGCAAAAGCTGATTTTTATTTCCAATTAAAGGATTTCAGAGAAGCTTTTATTTATTATTTATTATTATTATTGTGTGACCACTTTGAATCACACTGCTTCATTCTGGTTCTTTAATCTAATTAAAAAAAAAAATCCGCAGCACACACATTTCCTTCCTGAGAAACGCTCCTGGTTTGTTGTTTAATGTTTTGCATAGTTACACTCAGGGCTTTGGTGCATTTTTAACTGGCTTCAGATTCAAGACTGCACCCCATCTCCACCAGCTAACAGGAGAGAGGCAGAAGCACAAAATCTCCTCTCACCAAGTCCCTGGGATCTGCTTTTGTCAGAGAGATAGTGATATCACAAAGGAGTCTACGGAGCCCTGTCATGTTTAATGTGCACAGGCTGACACTAAGACAGCAGCTTGAAATGCAGAGAAACACAAGTACAGTAATTGCAGCATCTCGCAGTGGCACTCACAACGCCTGACTGCCAGCCAAGAGGAATTTCCCAGGAGGATGTACAGTGAAACCTCCTTCTAGTGGGGCCAGAAACAGTGATGCTTTGTTACCAAGCAGTAACGAAGAAAATGCTTTTAATTCCATGCAATGTGAATCCTCAGATCCTAGCTCAGGTTTTGTGCTGTTTACAGAAAGGATGAAATGAGCAGCACTTGTGGTGTGCAATGGAGATTCTGTATCCAGAAAGGGTATTTTTTTTCAGAAGACACCAACACTCGAGTCGTACCAAGTGACTACTGAGGGTTTGGTTCTTCCATCTAATCACTGCATTTGAAATTCCAGTGGTGCTCTCATGTGGTCTATAGAGGCACACACAGGGCTTGCTGTGCTTATATATAGTGTATTTTTTAAGCAAAGAGTCTACAAAAATTTGTTAACTCAGTTCCACAGCTATGCAGGTGGATGAAGTAACCTGAAAAGCACTATTTTCAAAAGTTTGGGTACCAAAGGCATCTATGTCTGGTAAGAGCAGTACACAAACAGAAAGGCAATATGCTCTCTGCTCCTAGAGCATCCCTTAGGATGCCCAACAAGAGAAAGGAGCAAAGAAGAATACTAAGAAATAACAAAGAAAGGACAGTGAGTAATCCTCTGCATAGGGCAAACCTTCCATTTAGGTGCATTGAATCATAGAATCATTAAGGTTGGAAAATATCACTAAGATCATTTAGTCCAGTAGTCAACCCATTACCACCACGCCCACAAAACCATGGAGGACTTTGTCCTCAATGCTTAAGAGATGTTCAGTGAGGAAGAGTGCTGCCATGATAAAGATGTGTGGGGTGAAGTCCCATGGATGAGATTTTTGGGCACAGGGCTCAGAGTCTATGACCACCTCCATCCCATTTTCGAAGAGATATTAAGGTAGTGGGCTTGGGCTTCAGTGGCATAAAAAAAAAAATAAAAATATTTTCAGAGATGTTTTGGGTATCAAACTGCACCTAGGAGTGCTAAATACCTCAAAAAACGTCACCCCCTGTAGTATAAGCCAGAGTGCCAAGAATGAGGATAAATCATGGAATAAACCAGGATACAGGGATCAGATACAGGAAAAAGCAGCCACATCATGAGTTGCCACATCGGGTTACACAGAGAAGCTTGGATGCCCCATTCCTGGAATTGCTCAAGGTCAGGTTGGAGGGCCCTGAGCAGCCTGACAACCAGCCCATGGCAGGGGGTCAGCACTAGATGATCTTTAAAGTCCCTTTCAGCATAAACCATTCTATGGTTCTGTGATCCTATGAGGTGTGAGCTCATGCCTATGCTTTCATCCCACAGCAAATACAGAGCACTTTGGACTGGCTCAGTCCTTGGCAAAAGAGAGCCTGACACCACCTCTGCCTCAGGAGAAATTGGCCACAATTGTCAGGAGAGAATGGAAACCCTCTGAAACTGAGAAGTGAAAACACAGTATTTGCCACAGCTGGAGACATTCTTTAAGGAAAAAAAAAAAAAAAAAGAAAAAAAGAAAAAGAAATAAGTCAACTTTTCCTATTTCTGCATTTTTCTTCTGTAATCCTTCTGTGATCAGAAGGGAGTGGGATGAATACATTGCAGCAGATTACACTGCCATTATTTTAGGACCCATCAGAAATACTGCAATTTTCCAGAAGAATTGTTATCTCAAAATTGGAGCCTAATTTGGCAATGCTCAGGGGTTTCTGTAGATCAGATAAGATTCAAGTAAACATTTGAATCTTGTCAAGTACAATTTAAATACAAAGAAGAGTCTTCCTCAGCATTTTGAAACTCTATTTCATAATCTGGAGAGTCCTACCAAGCCCAGGCTTCATTTCTTTAGAAATTCAATTCCAGAGGTACACTTACAGACAGCAAGAATTGTGACAAGATATAATTCATACCAAGAATTTTGACTTTCAATTCCTTTAAAGTTCAAATTTAAGTTTTATTACAGCTCACTGTGTGAAATCTTCCAAGATCCCAAAAATGCACGTGTTAACAGTTATTCTTAAATGCCAGAAGGCATCATTACAATGGTCCTTTCCTTTGACCTTTTCTATAACCCATGCCAGATGAACACCTTTGACTCCAACACCTCAAAGCAACATCCACTTACAAAGTCATTCATTTGCTCTCAAACATATGGAGTTATTTCTCCACCAGCTGCCTAAAAACATGCAAAGACAGAAGGTATGGAAGAAGCAAGGTGTTGGGGATGCCAGCTTCTGAGCAAGCTATCCAGGATCAGGCCAACAATTTAAAGCTATCATCACAGTGTCCATGAAATTGCAGTGGTTTAAGTTCTTAAAGACAGTATACCGGGCTTGGCTTTTTACTGTTCATTTTACAATTCTGTTTATAACATATATGACACAATCAAATAGAAAACTCATGAGATGGTAGCTGACAATGACCTCAACGTTGGTGTTCAAGGTGAAGCTGTCACAAAAAAGAACATGCAGATATGTTTTTTCCCCTCTATTCAGTTCTCTTCTGCAGATGGGCTTCAGGTTTTTTTGTTTGTTTGTTTTTTAAACCAACATTAAGTTGCAAAGGACAACAGGAAATAGTCCTTGTTGAATTTTGTTGTGCATCTCTTAAGAACTGCTGCCCCAAGTGTCCACCCTGCTGCTGCCCAGTGAAGATGCCCCCTCCACATCTGCCTTCTGGTTCACACACCAGCATTTTAGCCCAAATCCACTTTCACAGGGCAGGAGAGACATGGTGACATCTGAAATTGCAGCTACAGCTACATCGAGTGGAGAATATAGTCCAGCAGAGCTATTCATTCAGTGTAGAGACAAGTCAATAATTTAAATAAAAATGATTAAAAAAAAAAAAACACCACAGCACACCTCAGATGCATTCTCAGATCTGCCTCCATACATGTTATACTTGAATCCTTCTAGTATCAAAGGAACAGTTACCACTCTGTACAACTCCTTAATGACCTAAGGCTTGATCCATAGTACAATGAAGGCATTCATACATATTCACTGATCTGTTGTAAGCCATACAGCCAGAAAAAGATATA
The DNA here is from genome assembly GCF_026119805.1 of Tympanuchus pallidicinctus. NCBI lineage: Eukaryota > Metazoa > Chordata > Aves > Galliformes > Phasianidae > Tympanuchus > Tympanuchus pallidicinctus. The sequence goes on from NW_026294747.1 coordinate 65,005,756, forward strand.
CCAAATTCCTATCTTATAGGATATAATTTATAGGAATTATTCTTTGCTTGCTTTTTTTTTTATAACAAATAGAGCTATATAGAAGTTCTACAAGGAATGCAGGAAAATCCTGCTCTGTGTTCTTAGTGCTTGAAATAATATCCATTTTATTTTCATAAAATCATAGAATCACAGGATCATTGATGTTGGCAAAGACCATTAAAATCCGCATGTCCAAGTGTCAGCCCACCCCCACCATGCTCACTGACCACAACCCTCAGTGCCACATCTGCACAGCTCTGGAACATTTCCAGGAATGGTGACCACCTCCTCCCCAGGCAGCCCGTGCCACTGCATCACCACTCTTTCTGAGAAGACACTTTCCCTAATCAGAAGTGAGCCCAAAGTCCATGCTGGCTCACCACCATTCAGACGATGCTCAGGACTTGTGGCTGCTCCTTTCCCATCGCACTCATTTCCTATATGCCATTTCCAGGATTAGCAGCCTGTGAACCATGCCAGTCAGAAGCAGGGTAACAACAAAGAGGGTAAAGCATGGTGACATTTTCTCAGCTGCTTAGTGTAAGCAAACAAACAAAATACAAAGGGAAGAAAACAGTCTTGGCACAGATGGGCTATTTTGCATGTTGCTTTCCACACATAGAGCAATTTAATCTTGAGTCAGCACAAGTTAGCAAAGGAATGACAGGTTGTTACAATTACAAGCTGCTTTGGAAGTATTACTATCAGTGCTGCTGCTATTTATGTTTAGTATTGTTATTGATGCTATTAACACTGCTTGTACAAGCGTTTAATGTTACTGTACTGATGCAAATAACATCTGGATTAACAGTTGAGAGAACGACATGATGCGAAACAGATTGATGGCTGAAGGAGCATTTACTGGGTCACACTTCTGGGTTACATTCCTGCAGATGTTGTGCATTCATACTACAGAAGTCAACAGGAGGCTTTTCTAAATAAGCACCCCAGGATCTGGCTTGTGAAAGAGGACTTGATGCTGTGACTTATTTCTTCCTGTCTCAGCAAGGACGTGCATGTTACAGGATCACAGTGGCAGAACTGACCACAGAAACTCTACATTGCAGTCCTTCTAAATTAGCCACAAGGAAACATTACCTGAGAATTCAAACCAGACCTCACTTGGCATCTTGTTTGTATTATTTGTGGTCTCTGGCTTAACACCACAAGCCACCCTTTGCCCCAAACAGCTTTAATCACAGCCATACATAAGGGCTCAGCCAAGACATGAACCTCAGAGTACTGAACGCTGCCTGTACTTAGAGGAAAAGCTGATACATGCTCAAGGGTCAGCACAAAGTCTAAAGAGATGACAGAAAAAAAAACAAACACCCTGCAATCTAGATTCTCCACATAACAAAACCCTGTGGGACTTGGACAAATGATTGTTTAAACAGTGTTTGCACTGCAATAAACTTTTTGCATGTCATTGCCTCAGATGTGTGAATGAGCATCCAATCTGGATTAGAAACATAAATCATAAAATTGTTTGAGTTTGAAGGGACCCTTGAATATCATCTAGTCCAACCCCCTTGCAACCAACAGGGACACCCACATCTCCATCTGAGCTCCATCAGGTGCTCAGAACCCCATCAGCCTGACCTTGAGCTTCTGCAAGGATGGGGCACCCACCACATCTCCGAGCCTTCTGCTCCTGCCCCAGGAGGATGCAGGTCTCCACAAAGTCTTGTACTGCATATACAGATCATAAAACCATGACAGTAGCTGTACTCGGGCAACTGATTTCAAGGACTCAATGCTCCACATTTAAGGATCATTGTATTCTCCATTGAGGTGCCTGAGGCACATCAACACATTCATTTTAGTCCAGAGCAGCAAAGCCCCTCAACAGATCTTGCTCACACTACTTTGGTAGAGGCTCAAAGCAGTTGAAGGGGGATTCCTTCTCAAGTGAAGAACTACAGAAGAAATTCTTTGGGAGCACATCTGGTAAAGTCTGACTGGAAATAAATCTTTAGAAGTGATTCTGGGGTAAAAATCCACAAACATAGTGGAAGTTAGTGGAAGAAATCATCTTTCACAGCTCTGCTCCTCCGCCACTGAGCTGCTCAGTACATAGGGAGTGTTTATGGTGCTTGTAAAGACAACTAGAGCCATTGATAGCAGAAAGTAAAGAAAACAGCACTGAACTGTACTGTTGCCAAGTGAGTACAACTCTGGTTTAGAGCCAAATTTTGTTTCTGCCCTGCAGTACGACCTGCTGACAGGACATAAACATTTTCCTAATGCACACCCCCTGGCCCAGGTTACATTCACAAACAGGCATGCTACTACCTTCATTTAGAGACTGACCAAGCTTAGATGTCCCATGAAGATCACGCACAATGCTGCCTTGTCCCATCCCAAGTCACCCAAGCACCCTTCATCCAAGCATAGCACACAGGAGCTCATCCTACTCATTAAAAATTAAAAGTGAAGCCCTCTTTCCTGTCCAGGAACTGAGACTTCAGAGAAAACCTTTTCCACATGCTGTGCTTTACATTAATATCCCTTACATTAACACGTAGATGAGGTTCATCCCAACTGGACATGACAACAGTCCACTATTTTGTTTCCCATGGGTTCTCATAGTGTCTGTGAGGGACAAGAAGAGATAGAAATGGCCTCACTTAGCCAATATTTAAATTAGATTTTTAAAAGAAAAGTGTGAAAAATTGAGACTACTACAATGTAATGCAAAAAAAAAAAACCAAACAAAACAACACACAGAACACATCTGCTGAATCCAACTCGCTCTTCAAGCAGGTTTGCTCTGATTGCAACAGATAAAAAAGGCTCTTGAAAAATGGCATTATAATAAATTGGGGTTTGTAATAATGGATTTAAATTTCTTTGTTGCTTTGGTTTATAAATGGGAGCTGCAGTCCCAGGTAAATCCTCTGTAGTCATAGAAAGCCTACAGGAGATTGTAAAGAACCCAGCTATTTGAAGTTTAGGTGCATAACCTGAAACCCAGGGCCAAATTTTGTGACACTTCTGATCACTTTAAGTGCCCCCTCCTTTACTTATGGAGCATTTATCCTGGTTATATTTCTAAGGAATGGAAAACTCCTCCAGAGAAACTTTCTCAAGCAATCAACATTAAAAGTTAAGCATCATAACTTCATGCAGAACTGTCCCCATGATCCGAAAGCACATGCTAAACCCTTTTGTTTTCTATTGAACATTGATTATATTCACCCCAGCAGCAAAAGGTAAAAAACAATTTCCAGCTAAGGTTGCCCAACCTTTATGATATTTTACGTCTGTCATTGAAATACATGGATTGACCCATTTAATTTTACGTTATGGGTTTTCAATAGCTGTCATCACCAGATTGGGTGACCACCTCATCAGAATTAGCCATTAGAGAGAGAAAGTTGCTTCCTACAACATGAAACTCACAGGCAACAAAAAAAAGCCACTTTACACATTTGGGAAAAAAAAAAAAGCAAGGCCATTTTTAACTTCTCAGGTTTTTAAACCTGTAGCATCATTAGGCAGATTTTACTGGTATCACAGAACAGTATATTCTTGGCCTGGAAAGCAATGAGAGATGAACTATGTGGTTTTAAATAGTCACAAAGCAGGTTTTAAAGCAGCCTAGTGAAACACCTAGCCCAGCTTATTGCCACCCACAGCAGCTTTGCAGAAAAGCAATCAGCCTGAAGTGGTTCATGAATACAAAAACTAATTCAGCACGTACCACCTTGTCCATTGCTGGTGTCTCAGCATGCAAACTACCCTGCATAGACACCTCATCCAGAAGCAGCATAACTAAGTTTCTTTAAGACTTGGTATCTCACTTGTATTTTAAGTGACTCTTTGTTGATGTTGTTATTGTTTTTCTGCTTTCAAGTAATTTCCTCTTGTTTTGGAGCTGCTTATTCTGTTGAAGGACACTGAGCCTTGTGGGAAGTGAGAGCATGCCAACAGATTACCCTATGGAGTATCCGGCACTGGCAGATACTTGAGGAATGGGCTGATACCAGAGCACACCTGGCATCACTTCAGGAGTATCTTAACATGAAGCAGTTGCTACACAAGGGATAAAGTCCATATATGTGAAATGTGTACACGTGCTCAAGGGTCAGAAGCACCCTAGAGAACAAAAAGAACAAACACTTCCCTTGATAACGCTGTCAAGGAAGTCTTGGTGAGAACTTTGGAAGGGCTGTGCACTCAGCATGCTGACTTACAAGGACGATCTTCGCCACTGAATTGCATAGGGAAGGACTAAGAGAAGAGAATCATATAAAAATTTACCTTGGATGATGGCCCTCCTGCGAAACAGAGGCTTCAAAAGAAAAATCTGATAATTCTTCTACCTCGGTCCAGTTCTCTGCAGTGGCTTTATTTTGTGGCACACAAAGAAAGAGCTCCCAATTTCAGCAATGCCATTATGTGCCACACTTATATTGACATAACTCATGAGACTACGCTGGTTTACTCAGTCCTATGGAAAAAACAGTAAAAATCCTCCAATATGTTAGCATTTGTCCCATTTATAGAACGCATTCAATGAGTAGATTTTACTCTTTAATGCAACTCAGCTCACATTATTCCTTGAGCAAACAAGTTCATCCTACACCCATGTCAGCAAATACTCTGAAATCTGAGTGAAGTGGGTCACAGCTTACATATGAGTAGTTCATATTCCAGGTGATGCACATATGGAAACTCAAATAACTGCATTAATAGATATCGTTTCCACTTCTTAATCTTTTTTTCTTTAAACACCCATGGGCAAGGACAAAGAAGGAAGTGGAAAGGCTATTTTATATCCTTTATTCCACTGATGTCTAGAAACAAAGATCTTCTGACATAGCATATTTAAATGTCCTTTGTTTAACCTTCCCCCTTGAAAGATCAGAACACAGAGTCTTTGTTTTCTGGTGCTTTGTAGGCTAACCTACAGGTTATGCTTTGATAAATATCCAATGAACTAAGGAAACATCAATGCTTTTCCTTAAGATGCATAGTTGCTATTTTGTCTGACATCTAATATTCTTGTTAGACATTATCTTAAGCATTTAGGAGGCCTTTCTGCCTCTGAAGCCCTGTATGCTGTAAGAACAGCTTGCTGAAGTAACCAGTGTTGGTATTTTATCCGTTTTCTCCATTTAAGACCTCATCAGGTCCTTTGGAATTCACACTCCTGACTCTGGTCTCAGGAGCAGAGGCAGAGAGTTTCATCTTTACAAAACAATCACGTCCCTGGGGCTTGACACACACTTTAAAGCAAAAACAGAAACCCAATAGGAGTGATGTTGCAGTGCTCTGGAAGCAAGAGGCTGATAGTAAATGACTATCTTGGCATAACACAAATAAGCTCATGGCAAAGTTCCTGTCACAGCCACGTCCATGTGTATTATTCCTGATACACCACAGAATATATACATTCCTCCAGCCTATTTCAGAAATTCCACCTTGTTGAGTTCATTGGCAGTTATGGACTCCATACTCCCAGGTCAGGACAGATCCCACCAGGGCTCCCTCCCAGGGAGGGCATGCTGTAATGTAGACTGGAAAAGCAGAACCATTACCATCATTACTGATGACATATGAAAGACTGGAATAGAAAGTGGCAGAAAAAATACTCACGCAATAACATAGGAGCAGAGGTAGTTGCTGCTGTTAGGGCAGCTTGCTCTGCACTGTGCCCTGCTTCAGAGCTTCACTGCTTTGAGATGTTAGGTCTAATTCTCTCCCAGATTACAAAGTGCCCTAAGTGCTTTTCCTCTCAAGAGCTGTCCCTTGAGTGACCTCTCCTTTCTGAGGTTAGCTTCACTACCTCACAAGGTCAGTTGAATTTGGATTCTTTCAATGCAGCTTCACACAAAACTCAGGAAAGCCCCCATCAGCCCCTGAGTGGCTGGGATGAAAACTTTGGGAAACAGCCACATCTTCCTCTTCTCTCTATCAGTACAAATTTGCCTTGAACTGACCTGCCTCTTGTGAGAGAGGACAGAACCTTGTACTGGCAGCAACAGAGAAGCAAATGACCTGTAAACCTCCAAGATGGCATACGGTCCATTTCTAGAAGGAATTAACATTCCTTGTTACATATTACTTATTGGATTGGTTATCACATATTGGTATTAGATAAACCCTTAAGAATCTGTTTGCTTGGTTTTGCCATTGGGTTACCATTAAAGTTTGTCAGCTTAATCAACCCAGGCTGCTTGTATCACTGCCATTGAGATGCCCCACATTGCCCAGGTCTGACTTTGGTCATTATTTGATCAGAGTAAGGACTACCTGCTGGAGAACACAGCAGGTCCAGGGGGCTGGTTTCATACTCTGTTTTGTTACCAAGAAATAATGCACTTATCTCTCCTCTCTGCCCAGCCATCAGCTTCCTCTCCTTTATCAACAACAACTACAGGGCTCACCTGAACATTTTCATCTAGATCAGAAAGAGAGGTTGCCCCTTCACATGGTGGCACACTTACCAACACCAGCACAAGGGAGGAAAATAGAAGATACAGGCCCAGGATGGTTAAAGACAGAAGATGGCTCTTTCAAGCATTTAATTTTGACTGCTCAGCAAACAGTACCTTTAAAGATGCTGCACTCTGACAGGGCTTTTCTTTCACACAAGATGTAAAAACAGAAGCCCTGACCTCTTGTGGTCATTAAAGCCTACAGAAACAGCAAATTGCAATTTCCCTATTTCTTTAATCTTCTGCCCAATCATTTTCTGCTATAAATGGTAACACTAATAGTGGGGTATGCTGGATGCCCATCAGTCATATCCTGTTGGGATCACAAAAATCTCAATTATTAGCATTTTGCCAAGCAATCTGAAAACCTTACCCAAAAGACAGGATGGAAAAGTAAAGTATTGCTCAGTATAATGTATGACCCACACGAACTTCTCTCCACAGATGTTAGTGAGCATACTTCTGCTAGGGCCACATCATCATTTTCAATTTCAGGATTGTTTTATGGACACCTAACAAACCATGTAAGTAATTCATAGCACGTTTGGGACAACTTAAAGTAGAAATTACGTTTAAAAGATTCATACCTGCTTTGAGATGCCTGGGGCTGGAACTGAATGAAGTACACTCTCTTGGTTTATTGTAGAGGGTGAATGACGAATTTCTGCTTTAATGCTAAGGGACTCATTGGGACAAAGTACAAAACTGCAATGCTGGAGTGTTAGGCTAATACACAATGAGGAGCCACTGTAATTTTGGGGATTAGGGATTAAGAAAATGCTTGAACTGGAGCACTGTTGTAGAGCGTGATGCCAGAAGGTGTAAGCATCTGCACCACTGCAAGTGAGTGAGTCCAAGGATTTTGTGATGGCTAAATGCACCAGAGTCTGCCTTCACACTACACACAAGAAATGCACAGCTAAAATAGCACAGAGTATCATCTGGAGCATCTTCCTGAGACTCCTGCAGCCAGAGCAGTCTCCTTAGGGCAAGCTCCCATCGCAGGCTATTGCTGAGATAATTATTACTTGTGACAAAGTGGAAAACTGTACTTTGTCCCTTCAGGGAGGTGGAATGTGCTATAATGGGCAAAGCAAACATGCTGCATGTACAGGAGCACTTTGCATCAGTGCAGTGCACACACACTGCCTCTTCTCATCACCCCGTGGCATTGGAAGGGCTGAAACCCCCCAAAGACTCCAAACAGAATCAAGCAGGTTTCACCTCTGCAAATGTGTTTCCTGCAATGAGACTTGTCTCATGGGCATTGAGTCTGCAGGTCATTTAAGACTCAGACTCTTAAGAAAATTGAACTGGCCAAACTGGGAATCTACTACAGGATTTGTTAGCATTTCTCCTCCTGGTTTCAGCTGCACCTTTCAAGTGGGTGTTTGTACAGCACCAACCACAAAGGGCCCTGAGCCAGGATGAGCCTCCCTTACACTCCAGGAGCAGAATAATATTAAAAAACACAAAACGCAGTGACACATACTGAAACCTTGCAAGAGCTGGAAACATCCCCAGTAGCACATTTCATCACAAAGCTACTAGATAACATATGCACATTTTGGAATCATCTAATTTTTGTGTTCCTTGTTAAGTGCATTTCCTTCTAAGCACTTTTTCCTCCATAAGAACACAGAGCACATTTATAACCAAACCTCATTTCAGCTGTTCTTCTCTGAGAACAGCTGAATGTGCTATTAGTCAGCATACTGTCACCAACCACACAGTGAGGGACCAGGACATGGGCAGAGGTGGGGGAAATAGGAGCCCACAGCCACCCACTTACACTTCCACATAGTGAAAGTCTTCTCCACCCCCTGAGCTGCTTGTTTTTCTGCACATTTGGACCATCCAGGTTCCCCATGCTACTTGCAGGCCATGCTGGATCCAGGTGATATCATTTAATGTTTGCCCCTTGCAAATATACCAGCATTATTTGCAGATAATACAAGGTCATACCTTGAAGGGGGGCCCTGACACTGGATAAACAGGTCCCTTCCTAGGGAAACTACAACAGATCCTCTCAAAGCTCTGCACACAAAAAGTACACTCCTGTGGGGTTTGTTTTTCCTGATCTCTGATAGTATTTGACCAACGAACCCCCCTCCCCCCCCCCCCCCCCCCCCATCATTTCCCAAAGAAGTTCACCATGGTGAATCACTGCAGATAAATATTAAAAGCAAAGTGACCCCTCAGAGCTCTTCAACAAGCTTTATGCATTTCTGAAGGCCACATGGCAGCCCATGAGGTACCACAACAATCCAAAGGAGCCTTCATTAACACAAGTCACATCTCTGCATTAGTTACTCCAACAAGGCAGGTCATGCAATGAACTTCCACTTGCAATTTTATCACGGCATGGCACAAGACTGGGCCATGGGCAACCATGGAATACGTTTCATGCCCCACCAGCTGCTCCTGCAGAAGAAGAGACCTCATGGTGGCCTACAGGTCCTCACAGTGGAGCAGAAGGTCAAGTGTGAGGTCCCATCTGGAGTACTGCTCCCAGCTCAAGAAAGGTGTGAAGCTGCTGGAGCAGGTCCAGGGGAGGCAACAAAGATTCTCAGAGGACTCTCTCACAGGGAAGGGCTGGGGGAGCTGACCTCAATCAGTCTGGAGAAGGCTCTGGGGAGACATCATTGCAGTCTTCCAGTATTTGAGGGGACCAACTTCTTACACAATCTGATAATGACAGGACAAAGGGCAATAGCCTAAAACTGAAGAGGTAAACATCCCATCTGTGAGGCAGAACAGAAGAGCCATCCCCCACGTGCCTCGCCTGCTCAGCTGATAGCTGCAGCATTCTGACAGTGACAGAAGGGCAGAGCAAAAGCATCTCAGCTACTGCTCTGCAACGCAGGGCTCTTGCTGGGCACTCTCTTTCTGAAACATATGATGCTCTAATGACACCACTTCGGGTTGACAAGCAGCTTAAGAGCTGGCTCTACCCTCTGGACACCTGGCACATTATGCCATGCTACAAGCAGCATGTGTTGGCGTGGGAAAAAGCCATTATCGCTCTGGACAGCCACCAGTTCCAATTGTTAATCCAGCTTCTTCACCTGCCCTATTGCTATTAATATCAGAAGAGAAAGGAAAAAATCCAGGGGGAGGAATTGACTTAGCCATCGAAGCATGTCATTAGATTACTGATTCAAACCTCAGATGATGAGCCACAATAGGATAGTGTAAAATAACATTGAATTAAACCAACGAAAGCTCAGCACTGCCTAATCATTATAGAATTACGATACCAAACCCTCAATCAGCCCATGATTTCTTTTTTAAGACTTAAAGATCAAAATTTATCATAACGCATAGGAGAAGCCCTACATCCTACATCCAAGTTTGGACATTGCAACTGAGGAGCTGAGTAAGTTAGGAGTGGGTCTGGTGTGCCACATGCTACCAGAAGGACCTGGCTACAACAGAGTTTGTCCCCAGGGAAGCTCTCCTCACGTGTAGCTATAGAAGATCTTGTCCCTTACAGAGCTCTCCTCACAGCTCCCACAGCTGAAACAGTATTTCTTTTCCATTTGTGAAGGCTTGTCTTACCACCATTGTCCTCATTCTCACAGGCTTAGTTTCGCATTCAATTAGATGGCGTAAAAAAGCTTTCTAGAAGGGTTTGAAATCTAGACCAGAGTCGGAGGAGCTGTTAAAAACTTCCTCCATTGATATGTAGGAGGACCACAAGCTTCAGTTATCTTACACATCAACACATAGAGTTCCTCAAGGAGGGCAGACAAGTCTTCTAGTTCCAAAAGCAACCAACACTCCAACACCACACTGCTTTATCTGCAGAGAGAAGTAGCTCCTGCAGGATTTCAGAGCCACTAAAAAGACAGTGAGGAAAAGCCACCAGACCCAACCAGACAAAGGAAGAAGAGCAGAAGGAAGGAGGACTTACATTGCCATCCTGATGAGCCAGAGCTGCAGGGCCCTTGGACAGCTTTGCGTCTTAACAACACAGCTTTCCCTCCTCTTCCTCAGCAAACCTCCAAGGTCTGCTGTCAAGTCACCAAGAGACATCACACACCAAAGTGATGAAGAACAAAAGCTACACAATAATGAACGGCTTTTAAACTAAGAATCAATAGCCCAGACCCCCAGCTTTTATACTTAATCCCACCTGTGCACTGAGAAAACTGCCCTGAGCATCCATTCACAGCAGCCATAAAGCAAACCTTCTTACGTCACCAAAGCCACCTGTGCTTGTGCAGCCATCCACAGAATTGAGAACACCTGGTATCAAACCCTACCCAGGACCAAAGCACAGGAGGAATGAGTGCTGCAATCACCAGCACGCAGGCAAACCACAAGCTATTAGGAGTCTAAAATAAAATTCTACCACATACTGTGTAAAAATAAATAAAACAAAGCCCTTCTCTAATTAAATAGATGATGAAGAGGAAAGCTAACAAGCAGTGCAGCTGGGAACCCTTTGAAATAATTAGATCTACCTACTTGGCTCTAAAGTTTTGGGTTGTTTTTTTTTTTTTTTTTAATTTTTTTTTACTATCAGGAACATCAAGAAGGGTGTCAGCAAGAGACCTTCTCATTTCTTAGGGGAACAGCACTGAAGGATTTAAAATCTATTGAGAGAAGCCCGGGATTCTTTAAGTTCACTGGAGCCAAAGTAATTCACCCTGAATGCAGGCCCTGAAGGTGACTGTGGAGCTTAGAATAAGGATGTCAACATGGTGCTTTCATCATTTGCTAGTGGAGCTGCTACTGCACATGGAGCTTCCCTTGACCATTTAATTAATAAAGGGACCCACGCAGCTGGAATTAATGTGAATTTTCAAAGCATCAAAAAGTCCAGCAAAGGATCAAGCTGATATTTTCATTTATATATATTAGCTTATTCTTGGGCATTGTTGTTCTCCTCATTCACATGATAGGGCAGCTTCTTACTCACACATACACCCTTACATATTTCCTTTCATTTTACCTCCACGGTGCTTCTGTGGGATGGGGACTGTCACCAATTAACGCTAACAATGGGAGCTGGAAGGGAATTTTAGCAAGCACAGCAGGGTTTTTTTTCTCCCCAAAATCTTTGAGGAAAGGGATTACTTCCCTGCCCCCCTGACAAAAAAAGTGCTGAGCTCCGTGCCAATGTGTTTCTCTGATCTTTTCTTCTTGGTTTTTCTCTGTCTCTTCCATTTTTTTTATTTTTTATTTTTTTAATTTCATTTAAAACCAAGCAGTACCAAGAAGGAACATTCAAAAACATATTCACTGTAGTGCATTGGGCAGAGCTAGTTTCAGCGGTGTCTGGTCAATGCATTCCCTCCACTCCTCAGCATTCCATGGTGTCCTGTAAATTGTCCCATGAGAATCCAGCTTTCGTTACTACTTGCAGTCTATGTAAACACTGCCTTTCCTCTTCTCCCTCTGCCAAGGGACAAAGGTCTCAATTAATATAATAACAAGATAATATTTGATAATACCTTGTTCTATTTATACACTCAAAGTTGCTGTTTCACTCCTGTAATTCTCAAGCAAGATGAGACTTCTGGTTAGAACTGTCTGCAAACAGGAGTGATAAGGATTTTGAATTGACACAGATGGTCTAATCAAACATTAGACCTTGGGCTCAGTGCACACATCAGTGGATGACATTTTCTACTTTCTGTGTTCAAGAGAACAAAATAGATAATCAAATTGTCTCTTCTAGCCTTGAATCCTACTGATCCTTGTTACTAAAGGTTCATCTACTATCCCGGTTTTCATGTTTAAGCTCTGTAGATAAACATCATTGAAGCCACAGCGGATCACTATTCCAGATGCTGAGGAAGTATGTGCTTTAATGATCCATGCATCTTTTACTTAGTTGGCAAAATAAATAGAAAATTCTTCATGTGAAGTCCCTTAAACTAGGGAATGCAAAGTCTTTTAAATTCATCTCTTCTCTTATTCTCAATTAAGCACTCACTGAAGCCATCGCAAAGATTCCTTGTGATGGCCTCAGTGGGTATTTAATACAGCTTTAAAGTGCAAGAAGCTGGTTCCCAACCAATGCCTTATCAAGCAACTGCCCTTTGGATGAGAAGTAAAACAGACTGTAAGCAATTATGAGTGCAGCAAAACAGATATTTTCTCAAGATCAGGAAAGCTATCTTTAGTGTGCTCACCAGTCTGTTTGTGTTTAATTTCTCTTGGCTTCTCAGGTTCAGTTTCATTTCTCCTCCTCTAAAGCCATGAGCCAAATTTCTACTTTGAGGATATGCCATGTAAGTGCCGCAATCTGTGTGTTCACCAGCTTTGCTATGTTGCACCATAGAGGAGTAAAATCATAGCTCATCACCCTTGTTCAATAGGCTCACCTGGGGTGTTATCCTAAACATCAGAACAGTGGGAGTGTTAAAAGAAGGAAATGTTTCTTGGGCAAGTTGTTGACACAAAGAGCTCTAACATGAATTCTGGGAGACTTAGGAAAAAATCTGATATCTGAGGCGAGTGTGATAGCTTCTATCTCTGAGTGGCAAAGGGAGGAATTAACCATCAATAAAATGTCAGGAATCAAGAAGATCACAGATCAACGCTGAATTGTTGTGAACTCTCAGCTGTATCTAAAAATGCATATGAGCCCTGAAGTATTGATCCCAAGTCCTGCTTCCACCAGAGAAGTCCCAATAGAAATGAGGTGCCCAAGGCTCCTGAGACCTAGAAGACAGGAGATGAGCAATTCGATACAGGATCCAGAGCAAACAGCCTGTGGAACATCCAGAAAACAGCAGGCATCTGACCTCTTATCTTTCAGTGTACTGCATATCTTACATTATCTTATACTGTACTGCATAAAGGTGCCTATCTTGAAACCATACCCATAAATTCCTCTACAAAAACCAAGGAGGAGTCACTCCTTTTTCCAGATTCTTCATTGACAGAAAGGAGAAGGGGGTTCCAAGTTACTAGAGTGAGTAGTAGTGTTGTGAGAGATCTGCTGCTGCCTATAGAGATATGAACACATTTTCTTGTCTTGTTAGGGGCTGTCCTAAGAACCAAACCACGGGCTCTTTGGGAAGTCTCCATCTCATCTGCTCATCCTCTTCTACCTTACAGAAAGGAGTGACTTGCTGGTTACCACATTTTCCTGTGGAGGAAGAGGAGGGAATCTCTGTTTCTAGGGCTGTCTCTACTTGGTATTAAAAATGACCAGAAGAAATTGCATGATTAATTCCTGGAATGATGTTTGCACATCCACAGGAAGCGTGGTGCTGGACGTGCCCTACTTCTAAGGGATTACTGGTGATGAGAAGCTTGGGAAAGGAAGAGGGGGGCCTAGGTTTAATGACTTTCTCTGCCTTGAGGTATTCAGATCTAAGTCTCCCACCTCCCAGGAGAGACTGTGCGTGCCACCATTTATTAGAGACTTAGGGGTGAACATATCTGACCAGCTGGGGTAGCTCATTGAAATACAAACACAAATTCTTTGAAGCAGATCAGAAAAGTCAAAGAGCAAAAATTGCACAAGAGTAGACTTAAGATGTTTAATCTACCAACTTCAGTAGATAAAGATGCACTGGGTGTTCTCAAAATATGGCTATTTGATGAAGCAATTCCTCTCCTTCAGAGACAGCACTCAACAAGCGAAGACTGAAGTACTTCATGGTATAGGAGAGAGCAGATTTCTCCTCTTAGATCAGGCATTAAACTGTCCCCAGCTTCTCATTCCTGCTACTTCTCCTATCTCTTTGAAGATCTTCTTACACGGGCCATTTTCAGGCCAGAGCCACCACTGAACTGAAGCCCAATTTAAATCTTCAGTCACTAATTCTTTCCCTGGCAACCAGTGGAGAGCATGGAGGTCCCTCTATCGGGGCTTATTAACCCCAGGGAGTATTTTCAGGGCAGAAACTGAGGTGGGAATGAAGTTCAGCACTACAGGACCAGGCTGGGATGCAAATCCCTGAACTTCCCAAATGGAGGCCTCCAAATCTCTGACTTGCATAATGCAGCTCCCCTGTGCCCTGACCAGTAAATACCTTGCAGCTCTTTGGTTGCCTCCCCAAGAAGTCTCACTGAAGTGGAAACTCAAGGAAGTTTTTGGGTAAAGCAGTACTCAGTTGATTGCCCCTGCACTGTCTTTTAATAGAATCCCAGTGTCTCTCTGAGTCTCTGTTAAATATTTTGACAGTAGCTGTTCCTCCGTATAGCCTGACAAATATTTCACACTTTTTGCATACCTTTTGGTTGGAAGAAATCCCAGCTTTGTTGACACTGACTTCAGTCAACTTCAGAAGGCCTCTTAACTCTGCTTTTGGGCTTGTCAACACACAGTGGACTGAGATGCACTGTCAGCAGGCAGCTCCTTCTAGAAAACATTATTCAAATCCAAATAGTCTCCTAGGCATTTTTTTAACTTCACATTGTGCAAGTTGCATGCTTGTCAGAAATAGAAAATCTGGTTTAGTACTTCATTGTTAACATTTAAAGAAGATAAACCTTCCATTTCTTCCCTCTTCAGCCCCAAAAATATCACATCCTGATCATTCAAATGGTTTCCACACAGCAATTGTAGATCACAGCCTAATTTGATGCTACTGAATAACAACCATATTCAAAGACAGATGACCACACCAGCACTCTGAGATTATTTATAATTAGAAAAAATAACTTCATAAGAACAAAATTTTTAACTTCTTTTAGTAAAAAGATCAGGTGCTCTTATTGTTCTTTTCCACATGGAAATCTTATGCTTCTCTTTCTGCCTGAGGTCTCCAGTAACAAAACAACACCTCTAGTTTAACATGGATATCAATATACTCAGTTCTGTTTAATCAGTTCACTCCCAGGGTTCTCAACCTAGATCTCTTTAAAAATACTCTACCACTTTCAAAACAACAAAACGCCACAGGAAGCAGCCCTAGTACATCCTTCAACTATCTTCCACTATCAGACTTTACTAAAATTTCCTCTCACAAAGACTGGTAATGCACTGGAACAGGCTGTCCAAGGAGATGGTGGAATCACCATCACTGGAGGTGTTCAAGAACCGTGGAGATGTGGCATGGAGGGACATCATCAGGGGCATCACAGGGATAGGTTGATGGTTATACTAGCTGGACTTCAAGGTCTTTTCCAACCTTAATGATTCTGTGATTGTATGATTTATAACGACCAGTGATTTATAATGACTGTAGTTCTATAGAAATTAAAATTATTTACCTGTATTAAAAAGAGCCTAGAAATCTCAAGAAAATTTAGAGCTCCATGATATGAGGCTTTGTACTGACAGAAAATTTCTGGGGTTTTGAAGAGGTTGTACTCCAAACAGCTCAGGCATAATGTGGGTGAGGAGAAAAATCAAAGAAGAAAACATTTTATCTGAGAGCTTAAAGAAATCAAGAATAAAGCCTTGCTTTTCCCACCATGGCACCTGTTGCATTGCCAGAGCTCAGGATGGATATAGGGAATGAAGGTCATTACTGAAAGGCACATACTTACCTATTGATTCATCTAACTCTACTTTGAATTAACAGAATCCAAGTGCAACTGGGCTGGTGAATGGCATGTTGGTGGAGAACACCTACCAAACTCCAGTGTATGAAAAATCCAATTCATCACTAAATGTAGAGGTGAAAAAAAGGGAAAAAAGCTCATACAAACATGCCATAACTTTGTCTATCTGTCCAATTTCTGTCATCCAGCAGCTTAGGCTTCTCTAAGCTAAAGGTAGAGCGTGAAATGTCATGTCAAATAGCCACCAGTGATGTTTTACTTCATAAGTCTGTTCAGTCCTATTTAAATATACTCACAATAATTTGGTCTCTGCAGCGTCCAATGACAATGAGTTCACAGTTTCATGTATGTCACCTGGTAAATTCATTGGGTCAATGTAAGTTTGGATTTAACTTTTCCCTCTTCTTCTCCATTCCTGATTTTGATGCCTTCTAACTAATTCCTTCACTGTCACCTGTTTTCCAAACTGAAAAGGCATGACCCACCAGCCTGACTGATCCCACCAACTCTTCACTGTGATGGGAAACAGGGCACAAATGAAGTTTCTCCCTCAAAATGAGTCAGTGCCACTTCACCAGTAGCTTCAGTCGATGGCTTTAGCTCTGTGTTCACAAAGGGAAGATGGAGGTCATGGGAAGAAATGCCAACCAGACTGAGAGAACAGGCAAAAAAAGAGTTAAACAAAATACAGAGCTCTGAATACTATGTCTGCTTTAGATGCAAAAGCCTTCCAAGTTATTCAGTGAAAGAAAAAAAGAAAGGGGAAAAAAAAAAAAAGTGTTTTTAAAAAATAAATATTGCTTGCCTTTAATGTAAGAAACCAAAGCTTTGACTTTTTGTTGATCATGAATAAACAGAAAATGGGACATCAACTTGCAGAGTGTTTTGAAATTTCCTAATTATTTTTCATTAAACAAAGTCTGGAATAAGCTGCTATGGTTTTCCCCCATTCTTCAACATTCTTTATGCCAGTTTCACTTTTGAACTCCTATTTCCCAGCCATTTCAAAAAATATCTGAAGATCAAGTGGCTGAAATTGAAAATGAAAGGGAAACAATAAAAGAAAGAAGGGGCAAATGGAGAAAAAAGAAGGGGCAAAAAGCTTGAAAAGGATTTCTCCAAAATGCAGAAGACAACTGGTCTTTTCAGTGCTCACTGGAAATGTCCCTGCCAGGTTGTGATTGCAGCTCCCATAGCCATGCTTGGGCAGCTCTCCCCTTTTTCCCTTTGTCTGCAACCCATCAGACTCAAAGTACCATAGGAAAATGACTCACGTTGCTCTGTCTGTAGATTTGGGCCATAACCACTCCTAAGTCTCTTCAGAGGCCAGAAAAAAAGCTTCTTTTCGTAATGGTAGATTCCTCCAAAGTAAATGCCAGATGCTAGAACAATAGGCAAATGTCCAAATAGAAAAGATAACACTAACTAAAAGAAGTTTTCTCATGAAAAGATGGAGACTATTAAATAGAAAAATTATTAGCTGGGCAAATCAAACCACACTGCTATGCTGAATGTACTGCAATATGCCACTAAGAGATGCAGAAGTATGGTTAAGTTTCCCGATAATACGACAGCAAGGGCACAGTATAAATTGTGATTAATTTGCTGCACAATGTCAGAAAAGATCAGTCACTTCAGAAAATTCTGATTTCTGCTTCTTGCCCTGGGTTGGGAAAAGCATCTCGTGTGTAAGCTGTCCCTGTCCTAACAGCTCTCATTTCAGCAAGACTGTGGGACTCCGGATCCAAGCTCAAAGTCTCTTCGTGGTTCTTCACACTCCATAGACCTCCCTGCCTGCAAGGAAAAAATGCTATTGGAAATGTGCAATTTGTTATCTTCTCACAAGAATGCAGCTCCCCTAGCTCTTAGAGACCTGTACTGAAATAGATTTTTTGCTCCAGTAGGCTACATTATCCTTTTTTTTCCCCGTGATTTTGTTTGCCTTTGCCAACAACATGGCTTTTCATCTTCATTGGACATGTTTTAGTGGGTAATGTTGGTGGTAGGTGGACTGTTGGTCTAGATGATCTTACAGGTCTTTTCCAACCTTAATGATTCTATGACTCTATGAATTACTTAATATTCAGAGTGCACTGATGAGAACTCTTCATCTCAGGGCATTTCCTCTCTGATTTGGAGCCAGGGATGTCCTGACGTAGTCAATAAAGGTTTGGGTACTGAAAACAAACTGTTAGAAAATGGAGTGCAAGGGAAAACTTTGGGATTGCTGGGAACTTGAGAGTGATGTGAAAATTCTCTAGCAGCATCTTCAGAGCCCAGGCACATAGCAACAATGTGCTGCCTAGGTGTACCCAAGTCGGACACCATTCAGAACAGCCCAGTTGGAATGTTAGAGCTGTGCAAATACTGGGAGCATTTGTAAAGTATGAATGTTGCCATTGAAATACTAAGGAAATTTTTTACAAGCTTCAGTCTTGAATAACGGAGACAAGGATGATGATTAAACAAGTTACTCTGCTGTGATTCACTGATCAGAGGAGAGGGCTGGGAGCCAAGGTTTTCCATTAATTCTTTTATTTACCTTTAAACAAATCCCTGATGGGATTCCTGTTCTTCACAGACATCACATACCCACATCTCCTCCTGACATCAATTCAAGCTGCAGATGTTCAGCATCTCCACCATATGGACCTTTGGTCTCTCTGGACATCAAATTAGCCAGTGCCAAAATAGGGTTAATGTTACTGACCTTCTTCAGTAGATTTTGCACTTCTGTTTGCAGAGCAATTTGAGGTCCTCACAAGGGCTGCTCCACATGTGCCAAATCTTGCAGCAATCCTCCTAAACTAACCCTGTGACAGTAATAGTGCAGAGAGCACTGCCAGGCCCGGAGCCGAAAGAGGAAATGTGCGCATCAGACAGCCTGGAGGGTGGGTTTGTAATACAATCAGATTTTTTTTCCTGGCATTATTTTATCACCAAATCAATAAAGGACCCCTTTCAAAATTACACTGACAGAAGCACAGTCCTTTGCTCTGCCTGTGTGCACTTGCTGTACGGGAGGAGCCTGTATTCTCCAAAGAGGGTGAGAGAATCCAGCTGAACACAGATTTGATACGGGCCACAAAATGGCACCTCCAATGTATTCTAAAACCAACAGCAAAAAATTTCTGTGGGGCACAATAAGTGTGTGTGGAGAAATATCAGCAGCCAAGTGCAAGCACACAGTGCCCAGAAATGATGCAGGGGACAGAGCTAGGAATTGTACGAGCCCTCTGGGAGAAAGGATGCAGATGGGGGAGGGCAGGGGGACAGACAAGAAGAAGTTTTAGACGATTGCTTTTTGTTGGCCTAAGTAGTAATAAAAACAAATTGGGCAAACTCCTGAGAATTGCTCTCGGATAATCAATCACGGATAACAGAATTAGGCAGAGGTACTAAGCAAATGGCATGATGTTAATTCAAGCTGCATTTTTAACAGGCTTGGGTGAATAACTCCCAGCAAAGCAATTCCTAGATGAAATGTAAACAGTTGTTGCTTTTTCAGTTGTTTTTTTATTTTGTTTGTTTGTTTTTGGACCTTTCTTTGCCATCTGACCAAATGCAGAATACAGTCATCTCTAAAATTATTTATTATTTAGAATTCTGCACTGTATGCATTCTGTTGCATATTTACAGAACCCCTGACTGGCTGAGGACAGCAGGAGCTCTGGGTGCATCTGGTCCCACCCTGCCCCACCAGGGACACTCAGAGCAAAGTGCCCAGCCCTACATCCTGGCAGCTCCTGAACATCTCCAAGGAGGAGAGCCTACAGCCTCTGGGTCCCTGTGTGAGGGTGCATCACCCACACTGCACTGCAGTGCTGCCTGGTGTTCAGGGGAACCTCCTGTCCTACAGTTTGTGTCCACTGCCACTTGTCCATCATCACTGTGGCCCATCATTAGGGCCACATTCTCTCCAGTATGTCTATGCCTATCTTCTACTGAAAGGCCCAAAACAGGACATAGCACTCCAGACAGACTTACTGGTGCTGAGTAGAGGGGAAGGAATACCTCCTTTGATCTGCTGGTGATACCATGCCTAGGCAGCCAAGAATACTCTTAGCCTTCTTACTAGCAAGGGCACATGATTGACTTCATAATCAACTTGGTGTCTGCCAGAACCTCCAGTTCCTTCTATGCAGAGCTACTTTCCAGCTGGTGCCTGGAGTTGTTCCTGTCCAGGACTTCACATTTCTCCTCATTGAACTCTATGAGATTTTTGTCAGCCTTCCTCCCCAGTTTGCCCAAGTCCCTCTGGATGATTGTACGGCCCTCCAGTCAATCAGCCATTTATCTCAGCTTCATGTTATCTGCTAATTTACTGGGGTGCACTCTATCATATTATCCAGATCGTTCAACAACGAAGATGGAGACTTTTCCATGCACTGCCACATGTTTTGTCCATACAGATCCACTCCAAGTCTCATTTTGCGTGTATACAGTGCTTACTCTGTGGCATCCTCCTCTTGCTAAGCTTCTAGCAGTGCTCCTGCACCAGTACTGCATGTAAAAGTGGCTGTACACATTGTAATGTTACTGTTCCCAGCTGGAGAAAGTCCTATCTTGAAATTAGGTTTCCACTGGGAATGAAAATAGTCACTCTGAATATTCAGTGTTTCTTTGCATCTCACTGCTTCCACTAGCATTCCTTTATTAAATTTGTTTGATAGACTATCCAGAGGAAACTAAAACGTGACACGAAGACAAGAAGAGCTAAAGAAAAGTGCTGAAATCTAGGCGCTTATTCAGTGACATTATCCACATGATTTGCCTGGCTCTACTATTTAAAGCTTGAGTCAAAGGGGAAGGTTTGTTTTCAAAAACAGAGACTTGCACATGTATGAACTGTGCTTCCTCTCCTCAGAAGCTCTGTCTGGATCAGACTGGTTCAGCAATCTGCATAGAAATAGAGAGCTGCAATACTGCACTTGCAAAGAAGCAAATTTAGCTGTTACAAGCACAGCCAACTCAATTCCCCCGCTTCAGTGGCAGTCCTACCTGTCTATTAGAGATGTGTAGGTGCCTCTAAGCTTAACAGCCTCTTATCAAAATCTTAAAAAAGAAGAAAAAGAAGAAGAGGGAGAAGAAGGAAAAGGAAAAAAGGAAAAAAGGAAAAGGAAAAAAGGAAAAGGAAAAAAAGGAAAAGGAAAAAAGGAAAAGGAAAAAAGGAAAATCTGCTTTTGGATGCGCTGACATGCGGAGAGCATTTCCATTGAATTTACTATTACGAGTGGAATATGGTAGTTTCTGCAGATTATTGGCACCATTAAACGACACATGATTAACACTACATACCCTTTCTTCAGAGAAGAGACAAACAGAGAGTCTGAGCTTCAAGTTATCTGTTCTTCCTGCTTGGCTTGTTATAGAAATTCCCTTTTAAGACTGAAATAGTCAAATCAAAGTAATTTTGCTGTGAAGAATGTGTGTGCTGACAAAAAAATAGGTTCCCTCTATGGTGTGTATGTAAATACAAGATCTTTAGCCTAACCTTCTGGTCCCAACTTTTGTATATACCTTGTAGTCACTCAGAATGGGCACTCTTTTCTGAGTATTAACTGGAGTGGCTGAAGTAGGCCTGGGGCTGATTATTATAATTTGGTCCACAGATGGGTTGAGAAACCCTGTGCAGGGCTGTGCAGTGCAACTTCAACAGCCCTTCCTGCTGCCTAGCTAGAAAATCTGTTTCAAAGGGGCTCCATGAATTGTAGGGTACAGTCAATTAACTTGAATATTAATTATCTATAATGAATGTACCCTTCTTCAGGGCTTGAAAAGAAGCAAATTACTTGGAGAGGGACTAATTAAGATGATGTAATCTTGACCATGAAGAATAATTCCTTCCTAGTGACAGAAATGATCTAATTGAAGTATCTCATTAATTAATGTCTCATGAAATTGACTGATAAAATGCCTCTATGAATGCCTCCTGAACTCGAGGCCAGCAGTGCTTTGTAGCACATACACTCCCGCTCCAGACCCTATCGCTGACAATATAATTAGGCCTTAGAAGCACACTGTGCTCAGAAGGATTTATAACTCTGCAGTGTGGATAATCTACAAATGCAAAGTTAAGACAATGCAGCTTGCCTCTGCAAGAATCCTGAAGTCAATGAGCGAAACCATAAATCAGGTATAATCCAATGGATGACAAGCAAATTCCCCCTCCCGCCAGCTTTGTCAGCCTGCACTGAGAGGAAACCCACAAAGTGCCGATAACCCTACATCAGGTGCTGGCAGCCCCAAATGGCTCATAACTGCCATATGTCCATGTGCTCTTTGTATTATTTCCTAGGTAAATAGGGCCAGATTCCAGGGGTCTAATTTTCCCTTTTCCACTACATTACTGCATCTATGGATTTTACTTAATGATGCTATAAACTCCCAAAGAGTAAGGGGCAGTAGGAAGATTCTTTCCCAGCTGTGAAGAAGGTCTTACTGGGGAGATAGCTGTGTGTGACAAGGAAGTCTTTAATAAGAAGATTTCAGTGGAGAGGCCAAGACTCATGACCTAGCTTAATGTCTTACTGCAAATGAAAGTTGTTTTTCAAGAGTGGGATTCTTGTAATTTGGAATCGCAGGAGATGTTTGAAATGTTTATCCCTGCAGGTGAGAGATTTAGAATCACAGAATCATTAAGCCTGGAAAAGACCACTAAGCTCATCTATTCCAACCATCAACCCACCCCACCATGCCCACTGACCGTGTTTCTCAGTGCCACATCTCCATGGTTCTTGAACACCTCCAGGGACAGTAATTTCACCACCTCTCCAGGCAGCCCGTTCCACTGCATTACCATTCTTTCTGAAATTTTTCCTAATATCCAATCTGAACCTACCCTGGGGTTCATCTCTGGGACCTCACTATGAAGGCATCCTCAGACCTGCAAGAGGCCATGGCTTTACCTGTGCCTCACAGTGGTACAAAAGACCCCGTGGTCCGTGCTGTGGCTGGCCCTGATGCACTGAAGTGCACCCACACCCCTTGGCTGCCAAGTGCCATTGGAGCACAGCGTGCTTGGAGCCTTCAGAAACAGAAGCAGGAAAAGATCCCTGAAGTGCTGTTGGCTTTCAGGTGTGCAGAGTGTGGAAGCATCATGTGATGAGTGCTATAAAATCACAGGAAGGGCAGGCAGATTCAAGGGAGATTATCAGATCTTCTCTGGCGTGGCTGGACTTTTAACCTCACTTGCTTCACATTAACTTACCATAAACTGAAAATAATAACCAGAGCTCCAAGACAGCATTTTTTGACAACCGGTAAATAGGCTAAAAATTCATTTTCATCAGCCTGGATTTATGTGCAAATTTGGGCTTCTTATTCATGCAGTCTCCATAGTCTCTGCAGCTCAGGCAGGCACTTCTCAGCTTATCATGTTGGAGTTGGTCTGCTCTCATCAGTGAACCTGCTGATAGGTATCCAGGGCATACACTTCAAGAGGTGGTCTACCCAAACCCACCCCTGCTCCCATAACTGTTTAATTGCATAGAGTGGAATGGTGCCAAAGAGATGCAGGTTTTCTCAGGCTGAAGCAGTGGATAAACTTAAATCTTCAGCATCCTCTGTAAGTCTTCTGAAATGCCTACTGCTTAGGAAATCTGCTAGTCTTTGAGCTCTTTATTTCCTATGACCAAACAAAATCCTTTCCTCCACGTTGGAGGGAACATTTCAAGGCATATAAAATAACATCTGGGGTTCTTTATTTTGGCCAGATAACATGAATAAAAACATGATTTAGTTTAAACCAAAAGGTATATATTTTATAAAATTGGAAAAGATAATGCATTATTTGAAAGCTTAGGTAATAGCATTCTTCCAATTTTATCTGTTCTGCACTCTGAGTCTTGAGCAAGGCCCTCTAAAACTGATTGAGGCTCCTAGGTTCCCGTGAAATACGATGAACAGTAATAAATAGTGTGTGGATGGTATAAAGGGAAATTTGAATCTCAGAGCTAACAATGATCAATTTACTACATGCCTGCGGGAGCTAAAAATCATATAAGGAAAACACAGAAACACGGCAGCTGGGCAAGGAAACAAGATGAAACTAGGCCAGTTCGAGGATGCAATACTGTTATTTGTTTATGTCTTTTCTGTTAAAATGAATTAAATGCCCACAGCTGATAAAAGGTTCGTCTACCAGTGCCAGAACTCTCGAGTATCTTATATTATTCCAGCACTAATTACATTTCATAAAGCTACCAAATATACCATAACTAACATTTATTGGCCAATGAAATGTTGCTGTAAGTTAATAATTACAGATATATGTAGACAATAAAAAGTGGAACATCAGCCTGGATGCAAGATGGGAAATTAAATGGAGGTCCTTGAACATTCCCTCTAGCTGCTTCCACTCAAGCAGAAACTCCCATAAGCCCAGAAGCAGGAGGATTTCCTATCTTGCTGTCAGCACATACACTAGGGCTGTTTTCAGTGTGTGCTACACTATGCACAGAATAAACTTCCCTTCCCTGCAACCTCAGCTTATCCCTGCCACCTCTGCAGGTTACCTGTGGATGAACTGCTGCTTTGGGGCAGGTTGGGATGGAAAGAAGCCTGGCTGAAGCAGAGCTGCAATTCATCCTGGGAACACACTGCTAAAGGTTTTGCCACTGGCCAAAGCAGCCTTCAGCAGTCTCTAGAAATAAAAGTCAGGAGGTCATATCCTCTCTGGTATTTCTCCAGGACAAGGATGAATCTGCTTCCAAACCACATCCAGATAGAATTCCAGGAGTCAGTGGCTGATTATTATTACTCATCTTCTTTACTCAGCTGACCTGAGGAAAGATTGGTTACACCAAAAGCAGAGGGAGGAATCAACCCCCTTCTAAGTCTTTTTGCCTATTGGCTGACAGGTACCATCTTCACTCCCACTGATCCCCATGTAGCCAGCAACCAGATATTCCACTGTTTTTTTCACCCTGCAGTGCTTAGAGCTTTGTATGAGCTGGCCTGCTTGGGTACAGGTTCTCCCTCTAAGGCTCTTACTTATGTAATGAGATTTAGAAAGACTTAAAAGAGCAGTAAGGAGATGAGGAAGGTCAAAAATGCCATTGACTATAAATAAATACTCTGTCATGCTGGAGTCACAGCACCACCATGGTTCAGACATACCTTCATCTGCCTGAAGGGATTGTGTTGAGCAGGCTGTCACTCCTCATAGACACATACCTGTGGGTAGAAGGGAAGCCTGGAGAAGACAGAGCAATCTGTGGGGTACTGATACTGCAGGATGATGCTTTCCTGAGCAGGAGCTCTTAGGAATCTCTGAGTAGGAAGCCAGGCTTGATTGTCATCATGATTCCTGTGGTCTTTAATGTTTTGGGTAGAGTAGATACATACTCCTGTCACCTACTGTCTGTACAGCATTAGCAAACCCCACTGAAAGACAGCATGGCCTGATCTCTCAGCACTCTTGAACGAATAAATATGTTGGTCAGTGATTTATATTTCATAGAATCTTAGAATCACAGAATGGCCTGGGTTGAAAAGGACCACAATGCTCATCTAGTTTCAACCCCCTGCTGTGTGCAGGGTCACCAACCAGCAGACCAGGCTGCCCAGAACCACATCCAGCCTGGCCTTGAATGCCTGCAGGGATGGGGCATCCACAGCCTCCTTGGGCAACCTGTGCCAGTGCCTCACCACCCTCTGCGGGAAAAACTTCCTCCTAATATCTAACCTAAACCTCCCCTGTCTCAGTTTTAAACCATTCCCCCTTGTCCTATCATTATCCACTCTCGTAAACAGTCATTATTTCCTCTTCACTTATATCACAGATAGATTCGTACCTGCTCTGTGGGCAGCTCTGTTATCCACAGCTCACGTCCCTTCTCCAAAGATACAGGGAAGCCATGCACAATGAAGAAGGTCCCCTTCCTTTTTCATATCCTACCCCATTACTGTTGAATTTTCACAGGCTTCCAGCAGAGCACACAGGGGACATCTGAATTCATAGAATCATTAAGGTCGAAAAGACAACCAAGATCATCTAGTCCAGCCATCAACACCTCTGTAAACCATGTCACTCAGTGTCACATCTACCCTTTTTTTAAAAAACCTTCAGGGATGGTGATTCCATCATCTCCCTAGGTAGCCTGTTCCAATGCCTCAGATGTTGTATTGGATACCTCCAACTCCTGAAGTGACAAGATTTCCCGTCCTAAAGACTGTTCCATGGCCTGAGAAATGCAAAAGTACAAAGTGTGACCTAATATTCAAACTAAGCTTCCCACCCCCTCAATTTTATCCCATTACTCCTAATTAATCCCCTTTACAGCAACTGCTCTTTCTTCCTGGCATATATAATTGCTGATTGTTGCCAAGGGGCTAATTCCCTTCCACATACGGTAGGTGTAAATCTGTTCTATAGGAGTGTCAGAGCATTGGGAAGTTTAAGTTTTGTCTTAATTTCACGGGGAAAAGACTGCAAAACTAGAAGTTGTCCTATTAGCAGTGAAAGAACAAATAAGCCCTGGATGGGGCACTGGCATCATGGAGTAATATAGATGGCAACTCCCATCTAGTTATAAACATGGCACCACTTTGGTATACTGGCATTTTTTCCTTCCAGACCCTTCACAGTACGCTGACCCCTACTATTTGCAGGTCGTTTCACTCCCATAAATGATGAAACAAGATGTTGGGCATTGGGGAATATCCTCGTGTGGATGTAAGCACATAACTCCCATTAATGTGAAGGGGAGTTACGCACATGCATTGAGCTAAGGATGTGCTCTCCAGTCTGCAGAGCACACTTGACAAGTCTGAGTAATCTGTGGTTGATTTTAGTTTTCTCCCCAGAGCTCTTGATGAAGGGAGATGCATGAGAAAGCTGGTGTACAAGGCATTAGCATCAAGGCACAAGTGAAAGAGCGCTCAATGGGATTATTAGTGCTTACGCAGCACAAGTAATGGATTGTGTCCTATAGGAATATTTTACATTCAGGAGTCATCATCCTGGCCTCCCTTTTCAGTGTAAATCAGGAGTGGTGGCTAAAACAAAAGAGAACAAAAATTAGCGGAAAGGATTTTTTCCTTTTCCTTTTAGCAGTTGGGAAATTCTGTTTATCTCTCCCACCTTCATTTAACTCATAGGTAAATTGCTGTATGCGTTGGCCACGTGCTCCACACATTCATACTGTCTTCTGCTGAGAAATCCCCATTTCCTTGCTTCCAATTTGTACTACGCAATGCTCAGGCAGGATCTGGTCATCACTTACATGGAGAAGAAACCCACATACAAAAGAGGGAGAGAATCACTGGAGGTGAATGCTCACCAGTGTGGGATGAGCAATGGCAGCAGAGAATGATTGATGTGTTGAGCCTACACTGGGACTCTCAGGAAAATTAATTCATTTTCTATTCACACTTTAAGTTAATTCGGATTATTTAATCCACATTAGGCTCCTTTATGCACACTCTAATTCAGAATTAGTGTGTCCTTAATTCAGTTTACAACACAAATTTAGCTCAGCCAAATTAATGCTATGTTATACTTGAATGAGGGTCTGTGAAGAGATTTAATGTGGTTTAATTATCCACTTTGCATATCAAAAAATGCATAAAATATCACATTAATTTACAAAAACAGGAGCAGGAGGGACAAGAAGTTAAATGTCTTACTCCTGCAATATGGCACTGGGTGACAACCCAACTCCTTCTTCTTTAGCTGAGGGGATCGGGGTTTTGGGGAGGTGGACAGAACAGTATCTTCTTGATGCATCTCTTTGCAATTTGCACAGCAGGTGTTGAGGACCCAGAAGGAAGAAAACAGCTAAGGAAGAATGACATTGCTAAAAAAAGTCTTAAAGCCTTTGGAAGGGCCCGTCTGCATCTGCTGAAGGGTGTTGGTGATCACAGGGAACTGGAAAATGGCCAACGTGGGGGGGGGAAGGAAAAGAAAGAGTGGAAAAGCAATTTAACTTCAATTTCTATAAAAACACTGACACAACAAAGCTGTTTGTAAACATTTCAGAGATAGCCAGGAAAGCTAAGCAACACTCAGTTTGGATTTTTTTTTTTAGGCTAAGTCATTTCTAAACCAATCTGATGCTTTTATTTGGCAGTCTGAATAGGAAAAGAGCAATAGAGATTGTACCTCAACTGCAGCAACTTGTATCTTCTCCTAACAAGGTGAGACACTCTAGGTGAGAGTGCTATTGAGCTACACCAAAATATATATACATATATCCAGGAAAAAGGACATATTTGCGGGGCAGTAATGAGTAGCTCACTTGCAAGAAAGAGGTGGATATCAGGAAAAAAATCTTCAAGGGTCTGACTGAGATGTCACACTATGCAATATTTTCTTGTGACAGCATGACCTTTATGTTTACATATTCACACACATCACTACAGAGGGAGGGGCTACTGGCACCCCAGGTAACATGGGGCTAGAGACCAAAATTGTCCTGGCAAATTATATATGTGGTCTGGAAGAGTAGGACAAGTGAGCTTTGTCCTTACGGATGTCAAGATCAGAGAGGAACAACAACTGCACCACTCCAAACTAGGAGCAACAGACTGGGTGGCAGCTCTGAAGAGGACTTGAAGGTTGGAGTGAATGTGCAGCTAGATGTGAATCAACAAGGTTATGCTGAGAACAGCAAACACCATGCTGAGGCAGGCAAAGAGCACCATCGTATTTAAGATGTGTGAAGAAAGCCTTCTGCTCCATTTATGGCTGTTAAATGCTTTACTGGAGAACTTTTCCCTGATTTGGCCACTATATGTCAGAAGTTATATTAATGGGAGAGTAGAGGAGATCAAAATAAATAAATAAACAAACAAAATCCATATGATTTGTGTAGACGAGAGCAGGGAAAACCTGACAAAAAGTAGCACCACGGATGGTTGGGCTGGATGATCTTAGTGGTCTTCCCAACTTCAATGATTCTATGACTCACTGTAATTTCAAACACGTAAGAAGCAGCTGGAGATGATCTTCTTCTGACGACTGTAGGGCATGAAATGAAAACATGCCACAGATTGAACTAGGGGGATTTTATTTCAGTTAAGAGTAAAACTCTCCTATTCAGCACAATGCTATGGTTGTTGGTAGAATAGTCATCACTGGAGGATTTTAAGAACAAAACAGTGAAATTTTTGCTTGACTTGATGGGACAGTCATTGAGAGGCAGAATAGATGACCCTACAGTCTTTGTAAGTCAGAGAGCTTTTGGTTTTGCCCTGATTTCTGGCAGGGCAATGTGATTTTGGCCAGATCATTGCGTTTCTATACATAAATGTGTTCAAATATGTAAATATACAGAAAGAAAACATTCAGCTCTTTTCAGGAAAAGCAATAATAGTAACAATGCAGCTAGAAAAATCTGCCTGATTATAGATCTGCTGGGATGATGTCGACTTCTGAAAACAGAGGCCAATCTGCCCATCTATAGATGGAGATGACATAAACCAAGGTCCCCAAACTACTTTTGTATATCTGCAGTAATCATAAAAGAACAACTCTGCAACGTAAACAATTGCCAGGTTCAAGTCACAAAGCTTCATTTCCTGGGAGACTGAACAAATACGGTTCCTAAAAAAATTTTACCCTTTCCAGCAAAGCAGAAAGAATTTAAAGATTGTAGGAGCACACAGAAGTAACCTCATGTCAGCATCACTTCAGCATTGAACCCACAACCAGCTGCTTCTTACTCAAAGGACAAAAACAAAAATGTGTGTAAACACAATGAAAGGAGGATTGTTTATGTGCTACCCCCAAATCAGCAACCATGAACTCTGGCTGTTTTTGCTCATCATCCATTAAGGGAAATGGCTATAGGTCATCTATGTGATTACCTAACACTCAGGAGAAGCAATAAAGCTCAGCTGGAGGTGTCACACGGCAGAAAAAAGTAAAGCAAGCCCAACTCTTGGTTTTGTTTTTCACTACATTACTTCAGTTAACATAGTGCACTGTTAACATTAACTCCTGGCCATATATTGCTTTATAGATAGACAATCGATAGCGTGACTGAAATATGATTTTGTTAAAACGTCTAGGGGGCTGTATGCATTTAGCTTTCACACTATTTTCAGAAAATGAACATCAATATAAAAATAATGAGCCTCATAAAATAAAGCCTAGTTCATGTGGCTGAGCTGGCTTTTAAGAAAGGGGGCAGAGATTTATATTAAAGGCATCACAAAGGAAACAGCTTAGAACAACATTCAGCATCTCTTTCAACCCCAATCGAAGGACGTTCAAGGCCAGCACTGAAACACAGCTTGCCTTTGCTCACTAGGGCATGCACTGGGATGGCAGCACTTGGCAGGAGTTCTTGGACACGCCAGCAAGAGGAAACTGCAGGAGGGCCTTTGACATGAATACAAAATCACCTCATATTTGGAGACCATCATCATAAGCCACAGGGTGCATTTTTGTAGTCAAGATGCTTCTGCTTACAGAAGAACTCAAGACATTAAGCACAGTCCACCCTGGTGACTGTAGGGCCACCAAAGAGGAGAGTAAAATACATAGGACTGGAAGGCTACTGGTAGGGAATGCCCTGCTCCTCTTCAGTGAACCAAAGCCTTCACATTGATGCATTATCATCTGCTGTTTTTGCCCAGGTTTCCCTGGAATGAAAATATTGGGGGTAGGATTGGGACTGTAATGGGAAAAATAGGCAAATCCCATCTCTTTGACAGCCAAGTGATGTAACATGAAACTTCACATGCTGCACCTCAAAAATGAATGTAGATGTGGGAGTGCCACATGTCTGTGCTAAATAATGCAAGACAGAAGCTATACATCAAAGTCAAGAGGAATTAGGACATGTACATTAAAATGATGCCCTCCCCTTCCCATCCCTGTATTCACCAGGATTTCCCAGTACTGCATTTTTTTTGAACCCTCTGAATCACTTTGCAGTGAGTGAAGAGGTGACAACGCTTCAGAAAGTAATGTTGAAAGGGAAGCCTGTAAAACAGCTGGATGACAGCAACCTGGATCGAAGCTGATGGAGGACGGTTCACTTGAGGACCAGATCCCTTTTAACTCAGCTAAAGCAATTCTTCCTCACCCCGCCAGTATTTTCACTGGGTGTCTTCATTCAGGAGTGAAGGTACCAAATCTCCTGACCAAACTGTAAACAATCTGCTCATGGCTTTCCCTTCCTACTCTGGGGACCTTACAGAGGCTGGGATGTCCCCAAGGAAAAGATGACCAAGTTCAAAGCTCAGCTTTGACATTTTCAAGCTATACCTAATAGTGCTATAGCGTGGTGGTCATTAATGCTGGCAGAACAGCAGGAAGCATCACAAGAAACTGCTCAGGATTAAATCTAAACAGGTATCAGCCCATCAGTGTTCCTCTTACTCTGAAAACTAGGATTAAACATACACGCATCAACAAAAAGCAAAAGATGCTTTAAATCAGAGGAGTTGAAACAATCTGATTATGTTGTCTCATATATTGCTGAACTTCACCTGAGCTTGGATTTCTTTTTTGTGCGTCTCTGAGATGAATTTCTGAAAACCCCCATTTTGTTTCCAACCCAATAAAACATGAAGTGTTGTTCTGAAAAACCAACTAAATGCTCTGAGTTACCAATTAGGGATGTGCATAGATGGTACAACTTGCCACCCCAGTCAGGCAGGAGGAGATGATTAAAACCCATTTCTTTCTGCAGGTGTTGTACAGTACCAGCTGGCTCCTGCTTGCCTCAGGGAAAGTCCTTTCATCTATCACATGTTGTGTTATGGGTGGATTATGTCATATCAAATCCAATTACCTCATGTCATGTCAGTTCTGACATAATGCAACAGAACATACTTGTGAGGTGCAGATCAATGTAGCAGGATGCATCAGCAATGTTTAAAAGATGCAGCATTACCTGCACCTATGGGCTGGCTTTGGGCACTAAATTGTCCTTTGGCAGCTATTTTATCTTTGTCCTCTGCAAGAGCAAACTCCTACCTCACTGCCCACGTCTCAGTAATCTTTGCATAGATTCAGATGTTGTTCTGCAGTCATATTCTTCATTTTGATATAAGATGCAGGTAAGCCAGTCTAACATTGACCAGCCAAAGTTCCAAGTCAACAGATCAACATCCAGATGATGTGTTAGAAGGCACGGACAGGGCTTGAGTGTAGTACACAAGAGGTTGACCTACATGGCCTGTGGAATGGTCCTGCCTTGAGAACAAAGAGAACCTGGATGGAGAGAAAGAATCAGGACTGGATAATCAAACATCATCTCCAAATCCATTCTCAGAAGCCTTAGCAGCAGAAGTCCCACTACAGAACGGTCAGTTCATTGTACAGCACAGACACAGCAGAAACAGGTGCTGATGTAGTGACAGAGGAAGGCAGCAGAAAAGTTAGCACAAGCTGAAGCAAGCACAGGAACCCAGAGATGCACATTTCCTAATAGCAGCACATGCAACAACTCAGAGCCCAGCTGAGTATGGGAGGATGGGCTGATTGTTTAATATTTGTTTACATGCTTCCTTTCTTTTCTTCCACTTGTCTCAGAAAGGCAAGCTCCCAGGGAAGGAATTTAATCACTACCCTGTCTTATTTAAGAGTGTGGCTGAGAGCAACTCCTGAGAGGATGACAGGACTGCTATCCTTCCCTGCTGTGAGCAGAGGGAATGGCTTCCCTTTAATCCTCAGTCCTGCTACTCTGTAACGTGTTCTCTGCCAGCTGCACAGTGACTGCGAACATGAGGCATTGCCTCTCTCTTCTTGCACCTCTTCCAGCTCAAAACTTACCTTTTCTTTTTAACCAGATCTGAAGTCAGACACTCTCTATGCCCTTCCCCCCCCCCACAAAAAGATGTTAAATGAGCAGGACTGTACAGACCTCAACCTGGTTCCAGTAAGATCTGATTCAACACACATCCTCCACTTTTCCAGTTACCTCCTGGAGCTGGGTCCAGGTATATGTTCCTTATTGCTTCCAAGCTGGCAGGAGTCTCTAGGTCCTGGAGCTACATAGGGTATTTATGATCTTTATGGTAATAACTAAGGGATCAGCTGTGTGGTAGGAGAGTAATGCTCAAGGCAGGAGTAGGCTAGAAAGAGGCATGCACCACTCTGGAATAATCACAGGAAACATTACCCCCCGTTCCTTTGTCGTTTTCTTTCAAAGAACTTTAATACTCCAGAACTGTGGGCATTCTGTTTTGTTCCAGGACCAGACCCAACCTGCTATGTCCGTCCCACTGCCCTTGCCAACAATTCCCATAAAAGTAACTGAAATTTCTGAAGGTTGCTCTCCTGATGTAGGGAGCTGAGGGCAGAGCCCACAGGTGGGACAATCCATGGTTTGCCATGGAGATTCTCCCTCCCAAGCCAGCAAACTTTTCCATGCCTTGCATGTCTTACATATCTTATAAATCCCCTGGGGCAGGAGATACAACTTTGTGTCTTTATGCAGTATGTAGCACAACACGGCCCCATCTCTCCTCATTTATTTTGTGATGTGAATATTAAGTAACAGTGTTATCATCTTTTATTGATAACAGAACCGGGGTGATGAGGACTTTGGCACAGGATGAGCAATGCGTGCTGCACCAATTTCATTACATCCCTGATATTTCAATCAATCTACAAATTGCCAGCTGGAGAAATGTGATCATACAGAAAAATTGGATCCTTACCAAAGAGATCAAGTCTCCTTCCTATATCACATATACCTTATAAACTCATGTCCTGTTCCGGCTGTTTTACAACCTCCACAGAGTGAACTTCAGACTCCCACCAAGGACTCAGCTCTGTTACCAAACACCGTCCTCTAAGTCAATGCCACTGAGTAAAATCTGACTAGACAGAAGAAAAGCCATGCAGTGATGCCACCATGCAAATGTTGATTACGAGAATATCTCCCATGGGTAGAACAAAGGCACCTGAAGTTTCTGCTGCCTCAAAATGCCTTATGACATATATCAGGTCCTACTCACCACGCACAGTCACTTTATAGTCACTTTAGCTGCACATGGGGGAACTGCTAAAGAGGAAGAACGAGCATGAGACTATGCCTGAAATAATTAGGGCACTTCATACTGGTTAATGATCCTTTCAATTATTCTACAAGATACCTGTCTGTCATCACAGTCTACACAGAGACAAGGAAGTAGTCTGAATGTAGAGGTTCACAAGACTTGACATCCCATTAGTCACGTCCTCTCTGCCATACAATGGACTTTTGCAGCTTTGGTAGCAGGCTGCCAAATCAAAGGAATTTATGGGAGGTGATGATGATGGAGGTGGAGAACGTGAGAAGTTGATGCAGGCTGCAGCAGATCTAGGGATAATAGTGAGAATACAGTAAAATCCAGAAGATATACAGATTTGGCCTGATATCCCAAACTCGTCTGACCTTGTTAATCTTCTGCATTTCCACTATCACTTATGATAAAAGGGAGCCATGAATTAGATGGAATAGTTTTACATACCTTTCAGAAGCAAAAGTTACTGTAATTTACGGAGTCTTTTTTTTTCTAGTTGAACATTGAGCAGTGAGACTATGGAGCTTTGACAGGTTCCATATAACATTAAAGCAAACAGTGAGATAATAGAAATCACATTTAACTGCCAATGAAGAAGAGAAAAGCCCAGCAGTTCTTATCTCAGCTTTATTAGTCCCTGTGCAATGCTGTTAGCTTTTACTGTTGTTGACGCACCAAATAATATCCAGTTCCATAATTTGTGCTTCATTACTTATCACACAGATGGGAACATGAGAGGAATCTAGGTGCATCGGAAGAGCAAAAATTAGAACAATTGGGGAGAGAACATCACAGCACAGAAGTTATTCCCCTGCATTAGAGC
This sequence comes from Tympanuchus pallidicinctus, assembly GCF_026119805.1. NCBI lineage: Eukaryota > Metazoa > Chordata > Aves > Galliformes > Phasianidae > Tympanuchus > Tympanuchus pallidicinctus. The sequence goes on from NW_026294747.1 coordinate 65,040,493, forward strand.
TACACTCCTATGAAGAAAATTCTAGAGCTGTATCACAACACCCTTCCTGGGCAAGAAGCCTCCAAGGTCCTGCATTCAACATGCCCTACAAAATACATGAAAAATATGTATAAAAAAAGAAATGAAATGCCCTTCATAAAGCACTAGATGAAAACACCATCCCATAGCTGAACCATTGGAAGTGTGCTAAACAGCTCTTCTGAGAAATGGGTCTTGTTGGGTTGGGCACAGCAACTCACTAACATGCTTTTGGAACACGCTGGAACCCAAAGCTGTTGAATGGCCCAACACATACCTGACCATGCTGTTCTGGTCAAATGTAAAAATGAACCATGGATGGGTAAAAAGAAAGGCGCAAAAAGTCTGAAACCACAAGATGACTTTGTCTTCTCTCACTACAACAAAAGTACCACTACAGCAACTGGAAAAAACCTGGAGCCCTCACGTAACAAAAGCAGTCAAACCCAGCACATCAGAGTGATCAGCACATTACTGAGAATAAAGACAGCTGCCCAGCTAAGACTGGGCTAGCACCTCTCCAGAATATCTCCTTTAACCACCAAAGCATCTGGCTTAGTTCAAACAGCAATCTTGCTGATGGTCTCCTGAGGTGTCCCAGCTGATGGACTCATTTCCATTTAGATGCCAGAGCAGCAAAGCATCCGTAAGCTTCATAGTCTTGATCATCTTCAGCCCAGGGAGCCAGAGACAATTGTGTTTCCATTCAAGCAAGAAAAATACTTGAAATGTCAACATGTGTAAAGACACCTAACTCTTTAAGATCCCAGCTGATGGCAGCTGTCATGTTTCAAACATGATCACTCTATGTTTAGGAGTGAGAGGTTGAAAGGTATATTTTTTGATTTAGGAACAACTGGAAGTACTTAAGCATTGAAACAAACACCTTCTAATTTCGTACATACAGAAGATAGAACAGGAGACAAAGACTGAGAAGGGATGCACTTAAAGCCACGGTCATCTCAAGAAGCTCCAATACCTTTCAGTGACAGCAGGGGGTTGGAAAGAGATGATCTTTAAGGTTCCCTCCAACCCTATGATTCAATGAAATCACTATATTGCAGCTATATTATATCAATAAATATATTCCTGCTACTTGTAAGAAGATACAAAGCAGCTGTGGGATTGCATCTCATGACACATCACACCAGCCATTATAATTAAAGTGACTAAAGTTGCTCGAAGTTTAACAAGGCCAGAGCCTCCCAGCTAACTAGGGATCCTTCCACACAGTGCCCTCAGCTAAACACAGTGAATGAGCTATACAGTTATGAATGACAACTAGAGGAGCTATAAGACTAGCAGCAAAAGTGCAAACTAGGGACAAAGTTTGAACCCTGAACATGCTCTTTCACTATGGGGTCTTACTATCCACCTGGCTCTCCCTTAACTATAGATGCAAAAGATGCAAAAAAGTACAAAAACCCAATCATTTCTGCTGGATTTTGAGACTTGATGCCCCAAAGCAGGATCGTGGTTATCAAAGAGTGCAGTGCAAGTCATTATATACATCAGAATATACCCTAGTCTGTCATCTTGGAGAGCTACTACAGACTGCTAGAGAAACTCTTGGAAGCCCAAAGAGTCAATCTGCACAGCATCTACATTTTTGGTAGCTGCATAATCAAGGGATATACGGATGTTATAATTAGGAAGTACACCACAGAGTTTGGCTAAGCAGGTTATTACACAAAATAAATAAGACAATTTAAAAAATACCTTGTCCTGAGCTTACTGTAAATCTCCAAAGGAGGGATCTCCAGAAAGAGACCCTTTCCTTCTGCTAGTCAGCTCTTAAATAGGTCTAGGAGAGGTGCAGCCAGGCTCCACCTCTTCCAGCAGCACAGGTGAATTCCCTTCACCTGTGCTCCCATGGCTGACTCATTGCTTGCCTCAGGTGATCAATCAGAGGTTGAGGCCGTGATTCAGCAGTTCCCATACAGTAGCAAACAAGAGGTCTGATTTGCAAAGCAGTAGAGCTGTCTCAGTTCTCATTACTGTTCAAGGTCTTTGCTGCCTGGATGCTCAAATGGCTGATTTCTGTCTCCAGGTTCACAGTGTTGGCTGTTCAGTTTCAGAAGTTCGTTTTCAGTACAGTGGGCTGCATCAACAAAAGGCAGCTTTTCCATGTCTCAGCATCTATTTGTTCTACCACTACAGCTGGGCCAGAGTGCAACTTGTCATTTAGCATTGTGCCAGGGCATTTAGATCAGTTACCTCCAGGTTAGCAGGGGTGTACCAGCTCCATATCGATCCTTTGTCAAATATCGTGCACACGGATCCGAGGCTGGTTAAGAACCATTTCCTCTAAAAGTCAATATTTATTCATTAACAACCTTTTAGCTGGTTAATTGAAAGTGACAGGATGCATTTTTTTTTGCCTAACAGATTGCATTTTACTGAGTAATTTCTAATTTACGGTAAATATGATTGGAAATAAAAGTTCATTTCTGGTATCAGTTTAAAAACGGTTTGTGCTTACAACAATTGCACCATAGGGAACTGCAAGGCTCTGATTGACTTGTCTGTCTGTGCGTGTGTGCATGTTTTCTGAATTGCAGTAACTTAGCCGAGTTTGTCTCCTAATTCTGAGTATCACAGCAAAGGGACCTTGCAGAGAAGGTGACGGTAAATTGTGTTAAAGACTGATTATTCTGCTATTTCACCTTCTGGCTCTTTTTAAAGTAGGATTAGATGTTTTACTCTTCTCCCTCCCTCCAGCATTGCTTATACGTTTGAAAACCTAAGCACCCAGGGGTTAATATGCTCCAGATAATAGTATAACAGATTTAAAAAACAAGTCAGACGCAGAGAGCTCTGAACAACACTACTCACATTGTGGAAACACTTATAAATGGGCACAAGAAGGAATAATAGGTGCAAAGAGATTTTATTGCCTCAGTAACAAAAGCACTCAGCTTGTTAGCATGCTGAGCTCCTGCCTTCCCCTCGGCTCCTCTCACTCTTACAGGTGAAGAGCACGATCCCTTTTGCTTGAAATGTGGATTATGGAGCAGATGAGAGACGGAAGCTTCCCCAACTGTACTCCTGGCTCAGCCAGGGTGTGGGAGCTGCTCTGAAGGGTGACACCATAAAGGCGGCCCTATTTTATTGTTGGCCACCAAGACAACAATACCCAAGCACCCAACGTGCTCATAAATAAATAGGTACAGCATGGTCTCCCTTCCTCCACCCAGTTCTGAATGTCAAGTGGAGTATTTCTCTTTTATGCATCAAAGAGAATTGAAGTGTCCGGAGCTCTCACTCAGGAACAAAACCCTCAGAGGAAACTGGCACCAGACCTGAGCCTGCTTGCTGCCCAGCCCAATTAGGGGCTAGGCAGGGTGCAGCCCCTCTACCCTAATTTCAATATCCAAAAGTCAGACGTCTGAGACCTGCTCAGACCTCAGCCTCTTTTATAGCCAATGGCGAGATGGGAAGTGATCTCATCGTAAAATAAGCGTCTGGGAGAGGTCAGAAGAGCTGCCCTCTAGAAAGGGCCATTTTTCTCCGCTGAGAAAACGTAAATGGATCCTGCAGTGATTGTTCCACTGAACATAAAAGAAATGTGTAATCACCGTGCTTTAAACTTAAGCACCTCTAAACTTCTCTATTGAAAGCATATCTAAAGCAGAGTGAATGACTCCCATTTTTAATTGATCATTTATCCCGCTGAAATCCTTTGAACCTGACCATAAATTCCTTAGCCGGCAGCCCTACAAAGGCTGAGCTGCAGGGGTAGGTGCTGTCCCCAGCTGATCCAGGGAGTGGATGCACCTCTGATTACAGGTAGTTAGCAAATCAGCACAACAAGATTAAACTTTCCACTGAGCCTTTCCTCAGAGCCATGCTTTGGGATATTCATAGGAATGGATAATGAACTATGTAGACAACCAAGTACAATATTTAAATGCCAGGCAGAATTGTTTTGCAGTTTAATTAGCAACTCCTTCATGGGTGGGAGGGAGGGCGTAATGTAATTGCAGTAGCCGTAACATATCAACAGAGATTGCTCAGGAATTGTGTTTTGGCCATTTTACCCATGCTAAGATAGAAAGCATAGGCATACCAGGCAATGAGGGGGATGGTCCTTGCTCCTGCTTTCTGCCCAGGTTTGTAGGAGCTCCCTTTCTTCCAGGGGAGAGAACCACAGGTAGAAGTTTGTGCTGCACAGGTTTTCCCCATTTATACCCATAGCCATAATATGACCGTTAATATCAGCAGTGTACCATAACTAGCATTCTCCACAGAACTGTCCTAAAACAAGGTAACATTTATCAAGCAGTTTCTTCTTTCTTTATCCATTTCCTACTAGGTTTCAACAGAAGGCTCTGTGACTTTTTGAGGATTTTTTCAATAAGCAAAACTTCAAAATTCAATGTAAGATTTTTTGGACCAGTGCTTGAGATTCCCTCATTAATTTTTATTAAAAAAAAAAAATAATAAATCATTTCATTCAAGGTATTTACCAACTCATTCAGTCTCTTTCAGCAGCAGAAATGAAAAATATTCAGCCCTTCAACTATAACCCATGTGCAACCACAGTTGAGCTGATGTCATGTTCACTCTTCATCTGAAACAAATGCTCCTTTCTTGGTATTTTGGAGCCTCACAGCCACATTTGGAGGCAGAGGGAGATGAAGTACCAGAATGTCATACCTTCAGCACAGCTCTCTCACGAAATTCAGCAGTGGGAAGGAACTTATCAGTGGTGTTTATCCAAAAATTGTCATGGACAATACACAGATATGTCCCTTCCAGGCAGCAAAGGGACATATGTCAGGTTTGGGGCATGAGAATTAGTGTCTTAGCACTGTGTGTGTTGTGTGAAACCTGGAAATGGGCAAAGAAATCCTTTTTCATCCCAGGCATCCCACCCTCTCAATTCAATGTAAGACAGTAGTTGATGAAATACTGGGACAGAAATAGGAATAAATATGCATGCCCTATAACCAAGTTATAAGTAGGTTTCCAAGACACTTGCATCAGTAATGAGAGGTTTCATTTCAGCATTTTCCTTCCTGAACAGTCCCCCTGAAATTCCCATAATGCTCACAGTACAAGGTCCTACATGGACTAATAACCTCATTCAAGGACACTGATAGCTTAAATATCTCATCTAGTATCTTTTAGGGATCGGGAGACAAGAAATGCCATCCTTCCAGTATGACACAATGGGGAGGAGAGCATTATGTTAAAGCAGCACGTTGGACTCAGTGGAGAGCAGCATCACTGCCAAGTATCACAGCTCAGCCAGGAGACAGACCACTTTTGTTTTAAATCTCTCTTGCTATACTTCCTTTGGGATGATGCAATTCTCAAAGCAAATTAACATACATAGGAATCTCCACTGCACTGGAATATGTCATCAGAAATAACTTTTTTTAATAGTGTTCTACCAGGGCTATGACAGAGTTAGCAAGTCATCTGAATACAGAAGTGTTGCTACCCTGCAGAACCTTCAGAACTGCCAGAAACCCAGACCCCATGAACAGTCTTGAGTCTTCATTGTTCTTTAAACGTCCTCAAAACAAAAGCAAAAAAAAAAAGAAAGAGCATTAAAAAAAAAAAAAAAAGTGTTGATTGCAAGCAAATTTGAACTGAACTCTTATTTTTCCCCTGCTTACATTGGTTTCTTCAGTACATTTATAGCACAAGAAGGATTTAAGTCCGTGGCCTTTAAAGAGGTTTGAAGATGTGATTTTTTATTCCTGGAAATCCCTACCTTTCCTCTATTCCACTGTTACAGAAAAAAACACAGATAATCCTCTGCTTAGGGCTCTGCTGTGGTATTCAGCAGACCTGAGTTCAATTCTCACACTGCTACACATGTTCTGGGACACCTTTGGCAAGCCATCTCGACTGCCTCTTAAAAGCTGCTTTTAACAGAAGAATCTCTCTGAAGACCTGAGCTGCAGCCAATGCCTCAGTTTCTCATATCCCAATGATTTCATAGAATCATTGAATCATAGAATGGCTTGAATTGGAAGGGTCCTCAAAGATCATCGAGTTCCGACCCTCTGCTATGGGTAGGGTTACCAATCAGACATCAGACACTAGCTCAGCGTTCCCAGGGCCCCATCCAATCTGGCCTCCAACACCTCTTGGGTTAGGTCATCCACAACTTATCTGGGCAGCTTGTGCCAGGGCCTCACCAGCTTCAACTTCCTGTGGCTGCAAAAAGTATAATTACATCACAGCGGGGAGAAAACAAAGGGGAAAGAATTATGGTGCTCAGTAGAAATCTCAGCGGTCAGGTGAGAAGTAACCTAATGGAGATTCTAGTGGCTGATATAGACTTTGAAAGCATCAGCATGAAGAAAAAAGTAGACGTGAGTTGTCAGCTCATGCTTCTGGTTTGTGCCTAATAGACTCTCTCCAGAGTTTTCTTAAACAGGACAAACTACTTCCCAGCAAGCAGCCAAAGTGGTTGTTTTTCCTCCTGATATTGATTACTCTCGCTAGAGTTTGGAGAGGAGTCATCGTATCCAAAAGAAATTAGATGGAAGTGGGAATGTGTTGGCAACAGACTATAAGAAATTAGGAAAATCTGCCTGGGGAAATACATCGGCTTGTATTTGTTCTTAGAAAGGTCATCAAGATTAGGAGTCTTGGGAGAGCTTCGTTAAAGTCAGTAGAAACACATTACAAGCAGTGAAATTAATTTGGGCAGCAAGAAATCAAACATGCATTCAAGACAGTTAAGAAGGCACCAAGGGGGAGATGTTGGCATGATGTACCCCGGATGCAGGGGTGTAAGAAATGAAGGTCAGAAAGATCCCCATCATGGGGAATAATGGGGTGCACCCTCACTGAGGATCAGCAGCCAAAGGAGCACAGCCCTTACTGATAGTTTGGATCAGGTGTGCATCGCTAGATTGGACATCAAGGATCAAGAGCAGCTGCAAACTGATCTTGCTAAGACATGAAGCAGTATTTGTGGAGGACAAATCTCTCTCCCAGAGTGGATTGTTTGGAAGCAGAGCTGCAGCAAGCTGGTCAGGATATGAGTCTTACAAAGGGCAACGCACTGATGAGCAGACACAGTGAAATCTCCTTTGCTGGAGATGTTCTGGCTGGATATTAGGAAAAGTTTCTTCTCCAAAAGAGTAGAAATGTCATGGCACAGGAAGGTGGTGGAGTCATCATTCCTGGAGGTGTTCAAGAACTGTGGAGGTGTGGCCCTGAGGGACATCTTCAGTGGGCACGGCGCGGTGGGTTGGACTTGGTGATCTCAGTGGTCCTTTCCAACCTTAATGATTCTATGATTCTGTGACACCTCACAACCCACAGAAGGGTCTTAAATGAAGTTCTTGCACATCCAAGCCAAGTGTTTTACAGATAGTATTGCTTAGTTGACAGGAGTTGGTACTCACATATCATTTTCTTATTTTGGAGCATCGGTAGCTCAAGAAACTAACCCTTCCAAAGTTTCACTGGTGGGTATCTGTTCTGGGAATAGTGTGCTTTTGAAAGATGGGTGTTTTCTGAGTAGAAATTTCTTTGGAAGATTCCCACTCATAATAATAATGGAGAAGAAACTGCAATTTTATTGCATAGATCCAATGTGTCTCTTCAAAGAGAACCTGTGAAGAGCCATCCTTCTCCAAAGTTTTCACTGCACAAAGTGATCCAGGACTGAAACCCTAGATCAGTGCCCCACTGTGCATTATTAAGGCCCCATTTCAGCTGGATTTCAGCTTTGCTGCTTAAGCCTATGGCAGCTTCATTGTCCGTAGTGGAGCTTAGAGCAGTGAAATACAGGAATAGAAATCAACCTGTTCCTGAGTCTTTGATTTGCTCCTGACCACTTCCTTATGGGACTATCAGTTATAAATAGAATTTTCCTACCAGGAAATAACAAAAAGACCTCTTCTCCCTAAGCAGGGCAGGATGAGACTTTCTGCTCATCCTAGGGCAGGAGCAGGGTGGCACGGGGTGACTGACACCAGTCAAGCTGTGAGCCATGGCCCCGTGATGCTCTAACAAAAGGTATAGGTCCCCTCTTTTCCTCTTTGTGATTTCTAGCACTACCTAAAATGAGCTTGACACCAAAAAGGCGTGAGACAGCACATCAGAATGGAATCTAATTTAGAACAATTTGGGTCTGTTTTCTGCATAATCAGAAATAAAATAAAATAAAATAAAATAAAATAAAATAAAATAAAATAAAATAAAATAAAACAAAATAAAATAAACTAAGAAGAGGGGCTGATCTTGGCTTCTTAGAGTTTACAATTACTATAAATCCCCTCGCCCATTTCATTACAGGGAAAGCACTAGCATCTCAGTGCCCTCTCCACCACTCAGTGGGATTACAAAGCTCTGCCTCTTTGCATTTTGAGATTCACAGTGCCAGAAATGAACAGTGGCACAACATGGTGAAGGTCTCCACGTGCATCTCAGACTCGATGGCTTCTTCTAAACAGATGCCAGCTCTCCATGTGGATAACTCAGTTACCTCTTCAGATGCTTTTTGTACATCTTCACCACCCATATGCATGGAAAATGATGCCTGTAGCATGCACGGTTAGGAAAAGCACTAAAAGCCTTTCTTTCCAGGGGATCTACAAGGGGCCAGGGGCTCTGCCCTCTGCTTTGCAGGGCACCCTGAAACTCAAGCTGTGCAGTGCTGGGAGGGATGTTTTCCTGCACAGTTCCTCCTTGCAAAGCAGCTGCATTGTTACAGGGTGATAAGGGAAAAGAAAACACAGATACCTTTGTTTTGAAAAAAGAACAAACAAGAAAAAAATGTTTTCAAAAGTAAATTCTGTCATGAAAATGGAATATAATTAATGACCCTTTATATGGCTCTGAATGTGGAAAGTAAAAGAGCACCCTCTGATCTCCAGACTTTTGTGTTTATTTCTCTATTTTGCTCTTGCTGGGGAACAAGGGTTGAGATTCCCAACAAGCAGGCCCTCTCACAATAGCAGGTAATTAGTCAAGGGGCCCGAAGGGATCGAATCTTGTCAAGGGAAACTCATTTATGCAGTCAGGTGATTAAGCCACATGATTGCAGCCAAACACCACAGTGGCCTATTGAGACACAGCAGCACACTTGTCACATGCCCTCCGTGGCACTGGGAAATTGCTATTTTCAGACATCCCACAAAGCATAAGGAAGTGCAGCAAATGAGCTTGGGTACCCAAATGGGCAGCTGGGATAGAGGTGGGATGGGGGACCCTGCCTGCTGCAGACGCTGCCTGGGAGGGGGACAGGGCTCGTGCAGCGATGGTGATGCTGTGATGCTTCTCAGAGCACTCACCATAACACATCTCGCCTTATGAGCCCTTTCCCTGGGAGGATAGCTGATCTGTTTATAAATATTACCTATAAATAAACCTCTCACTACCCCACATGAGCTACCCGAGTGCTATAATTAGGGCTGTGATGAATCCACATTGTTACAGATGCACTGGACAGCGAATATCAGGCCTTAAATTTCTGATGATGCCAAATGTGAGCGTGGCAGATCAGACACCCTATGCCATTTGTTGAAAATAAATGCCTTATTTATGTTGCCCTGGCTGTAATATCTATCCCCCAGGCTGCTATTATAACTAACACGAGTTTTCTCGGATAACTGAGCAGGAGACAAAGATCTTCAGGGAGGCAAGAATGTCAAGGGAGAGGCAGGATTAGGAGTGTGCTTTACTCAGACAATTATTTTCAAAGCCTGTGATGTTTAGCCCTTTATTATCTTCCCAAGAGTAGCACAGTTCCTCTCTGCTCCTAGACACTGAGGTACGACCATCTGCTTTTGCAGCACGATTCCCTGTATGCAGAAAGAAGTTCTCTGGAAGTGGAAGGATATTCTGCTGTTCACAGTTGCAGATATAATGCTCACTGGCCCACGATGTTTCACCAGTGCACTCCTGATGGTTCATCTCTGCCACCTGTGTCCAGGTTATCCCAGCACGGGTACATCCAGAATTGGTTGACCCAAGCTCTGTTGTGGAAGGCTCTGGCAGTGGGAGAGGAGCAACGACCCTAAGCCCCATCCATGCAGGCTGGATGAAGGCAACCCCAAGCTGCTACCAAAAGACCATGGAGATGTTGGATTCAAGCCACCAACTGCACATGGCAAAGAACAAAGCCAGAAGAGTCAGGAGTACTGGTATGGTGTGCAGCTGCCACAGGTCCAAGCATCATTTCACAATGCAGACACCTGCCTTGAGCTTTGCCCTGGGGCAGAAATTAGGGTGGTTTTGAATATTTTCTAGCAGGCACCCTGAGCGTTTACCTGCTGACATCAGGAGCCAAAGCTGCAGCATCAAATGGGGAGTGAGAATTCGTGATGCAGGCACCTTCCCACTGTGTGCTAAGGAGGCATTCCTCTGAAGTAATTTAAAACTCAAGGCTGATTATTCATTGCTTTGGGAACCATCCCAATTAAAACAGTCTATCTGAAGCTAAGCCTTGAGCTTAAAGCCTTTCCATCTGGGACCATGACATGAGTTCTTCCTTGCAAACACAGGTCCCTGTGAAGCATTCCTGGCCAGGGAAAAGTACTACTTATACAGTCATAAAGATGGTGAAAGCCAGGGTTTAAGTTGCCTGTGCCTTTGTGTCTGCAAAACATCTAACTGCATGCATAAGCACCTTGTTTGCGCAGGCAAATATGGATTTAGCATGCACAGCCTGGCTCTGTGAAGTAATTTTACAGTCAGTATGTACGTGCCAACCTCTGAAGATTTGTCCTCAAACATCCTTTGGATTCCAGAGTTTATCCATTCAGGAGTCAAAGCAACTTCTGCATTCACACGTGTCATGAAGAGCCTTCCTGGTAGAAATTAGGCAGGGTAAATGTTGTCCTTTTCTTTTTATTTGGCTGGGCTTGGGAAACCTTAGAACTGGAAATGCTGCATACAGCTCCACACAGCCCTTTGGGCACTGGGATAAAACATTGCTCTGACACACAGGCAGGCCCAGCAGCTTTGGGGAGCTGAGCTAAAGTCCTACTCACCAGCCTGAGGCTCTGCCGCCAGCCTGAGGTATGCAGGTATTCAGTGAGACATGCAAAAACATAGGGGAATGAGAGCCACAGGGAACAGCAGGTCAAGCTGAGGGCATGGGGAAAGCTTTCTCCATCACTCATCTTTAATACCCCTTGTCATGCATGTGCATCTCCTCACTGCTGTGACAAGTCCCCAGAGGCCAAGAGAGGTCAGGGCGTCAAGTGAGTATTTAAGGTAAACCTATCTTATGTTTTCTTGACTCTTCTGTTCTCTATAATCTCCCTGCTCCTTCCCACAAATTTCCCTACTCTGTAACCATCCTCCATCCCATGGAGCTCACCTGAAATGCTGTAGGATACATTTCTTCACCTCTGTCCTTACTTTCCCACCCACCTCAAAGATTCAGAGATCAAGAACTCCAACAAGAACGCAGCTCAACCCACCCTTGCATCATCACTGCCAATCCAAAGGAGACTTTTGGGTAACCAAAGCCCAGCTCTGGAAACCAATGCTTTAACCACCTACTTCTGTGCAAGGAGACAGCGGTCTTCAACATATTATTCAATTATTCAACAGATTATTCAAAGACAGCCATTCAAAATACCCCCCATATAGATCTATAGATCCACATAGGACAGCAGTCCTCTCAACTGCTGGAGCCGACGCACTCTGGTCTTGAAGCATCTGGAGATGGTTTGATCTCCAAAAAGGTGCCAAACACCTCTCCTGAGACATGGCTTCTAACAGCCCATCCTAAAATTCACATTGCCCCACAATCACTGCCCCCTGTGGACGACATTTTCCATAACTCTTCTTGAATCAACCACACCATTTGCAGCAAATGATCCAGTTCTGGATGAAACCAGCACATTTTTCTCCTTCTCTTGAAGATCATACAGCCCGTGTTCAAACTGCGGCTGGTGGGAGTTTTTGTGTTTAAAAATACATGTCCCCATCCTCTCTTGCGTACATGCATGGCTTGTGCATGACGATCATTTATTAAAACTCCTCACTCGGAGGCGAGCGGCTGCTGCAGGCGAATCACTGCAGGAGAACTGTGATGGAGGAGGTGAGCGCGTTCCCACACCGTTGTTGGAGGGGCTTTGCCAAGCCAAGCATTGCAGGTGGGCTTTTTCTCTTCGTTGGGCCCTCATTTCTTGGAGCTGCCATGGGAGAAACCTCACAGGGCCCCCATCGTGGTCCTAATATTCTTCTTTCTAATTGCCCTCTTGTTTGCCTGTATTATTCTGCCTCTTAGTTAATAAAAGGGTCTGATGCGGTTAAACACTGAACACAGCCAGTACTACTGACTACAGTGATATATTTTTACTATTTCTTTTGTACAGCACTTCATTACAGGGGTTCATATTATACCAGGAATCCGTTTTAAACACGCTCTGGGGTCTCTTCTTCCTATTCACTGCATCCCATTAATGCATCCTGAAAGGGATTCTCACATACACACACTTTCTGCGGTTGCTATTTTCTGCCCTTTCTTGCCTTTACCAATCTGCATCTCTCCATCCTGCCGGGGGATTAGAGCCATTGTTGCTATTTAAAACAGCTTCTCTTTGGTCTGTGCTCTGAAGGTTGGATGCTGGCCCATCGCTTTCCCACCTGCTTGGATGGTCTCTGCTTGGGACTGAAATCCCTCATTATGTCCTTCACTTCAATGACGCAGATCTGCCAGGGAATCGGGGCCATACACAATGGGCAATCCGTGTGCTCCTGCCTCTGCAAGTGTCGAATCAGGGCAGCCTTTGAAGTGATCCAGTTGGCCCTCTGAAACTGAGAAATGATGTCTCTGTCTTTACCATTGTACAGAGAGCGGGCTTGAGTGCTGTTCTGTCCTGCAGCATCGGTCCTGAAGCACACAGGTACAAACGGTTGCGACTCCATCACATGAACCACCTCTCCGCTGCCAGCTGTGCTCAGCTTGGTGCAAACTCAGGGATGGGGTAAGAAAAGAGCAAACGAGGAAAAACTAGAATCACAGAATTACAGGATTGTTTGAGTTGGAAGGGACTCTCAAGGGTCATCTATTCTAACCTCCCTGCAATGAACATGGACACCAACAGCTCCATCAGAAACCCATCCAGCCTGACCTTGAATGTCTCCAAGGATGGAGTATCCACCACATCGCATCCACCACATCTTTGAGAAACCTGTGCCAGTGCCTCACCATTCTTAATAAGCCTTCATATATCAATATGCATCTTTTATATACATATACATGTGTATGTGTGTACATATTTATGTATACATATATTATGTGTGGGGAGGAAGCCAGCCTCTGCAGCTCCACTGGCTGCAGTTCCTTTCCTACCCGGCTGCCTCCAGCCTGCACACAGAGCAGATGCAAATAGAAGTTGCTTCATCTTTATGCCACCTGAACATTAAGATGACAAGGCAATCTCTGACTGCAAGACTAAAGCAGCTTTCCATCCTCTTAGTGCTGCTGGAGCAATTTAAGAGACAGATCTAGGTGCTTGGGTCCAGCCCATTATGTTCAGTGGAGCTGCATCCATTTGCAGCCGTGCTACATTTGACTCCTGTGAAATGCCTCGACATGGGGAATAAATGAGTTTCTATAGGTCTCGGAGTTGTACGCAAATGCACAATGATCTCAGATCCATCTGCTCCCCAAGGCCTGAAAGTAAAATCTGCTTCCAATCTTATGTTTTATGCTTATTGCTGTCATGCTGTTTATACACCCGAATGCTGCACATTCTCGTTTTGTTTAACATAAACAACAACTATGCACCGTCTGCTGAAACTTTGTCAACTGCCTTTTCCTTCTGTCTCGATAATGAAAAGACACAATCTAGCAAATGCATCTTATTCTAACTGTTTGCTTCCAGACATAATACATCAAGCCCGAACATAAGAGGCGAGGGGAAAAAATTAGATGTATTTGGTTTTGGTAGATGTAACTCAGCTCAGCTTCATGAAATTCAGTAGAAAACACTGAGCAAGCAACAGCCAACAACCAAAACCAGTGCTGTATCCTTTTCAATGCCATCCCAGAAGTTTCCAGTGTGCCAAGCCAAGGTGGTCCACTCTTGGATTTATACTTCATGAACAGACATTGTATTCATGGGGATGGCATTCACTTTTAAGATGCTAAAGCAAGACCTATGCATACGACTGCCTTCCCCCCCTCTGCAGCATTGAACTTTCTGCCTGTGAACTGCATGACCTTGTTCACTATAGAAATACAGGGCACTATGAACCTTTTTGGTATTGGATGCTTGAAAATGTGAATGCACACAGCTATCGTGACCCATGGTACATCCACTGCAGTGGCCAACACCTATAGGGGAGCAGAAGCTATTGTTCTTCTCATGTGGTCTCCATTATATCCAAGTGTGCCATGCATTCAGCTCCTCGTAATAAGGCTTAGCTGTGGCAATTCCCCTCCTAAAGTGAATTTTCTTCTAAATGAATGCTCTTCTGGGCACGGCCAGGGTTTGAGAAGTGATGTGAAGGAGAGAAACTATCTGACTGTCATTTTCTCCTGGTCACCAGAAATGCAAGAGTGTCTCTCCTGTCCAAAGAAAATGTCATTGCTGTTCCCTCAACAAAATGACATCAAGTTCGTCAGCTGAGGCTGCAGAATTTGTAAGGAGAACTACAGAAAATACAGAAATAGAGGGAAAGGAGGAGAGACATTGATAAACTGACTTTAAACTCACTATGCGCACTACTGTTACAAAACATATGTATCATCTTTGCTTCTGTTGTACTAACTGTGCCAAATTCAGGGGAAGGGGGGAAATCCACATGAAAGATCAGCAAAGCTCCATCCAAGAATACAGAGCCTGACAACTTTTAGTTAGCTGTTTTTTTTTTTTCCTCTTTCTCAACTCAAATATCAGTGCAATTGCAACAGAACCAGTTGCCTAGAATGATTTCTACCCTAAATTCACAAAAGGAGATGGGTTTATGCAGATTGCTTTCTTTCCTGCAGGACTTCATAGAATCATAGAATGGTCTGGGTTGAAAAGGAGCATAATGCTCATCCAATTCCAACCCCTCTGCTGTGTGCAGGGTCACCAACCAGCAGACCAGGCTGCCCAGAGCCACATCCAGCCTGGCCTTGAATGCCTGCAGGGATGGGGCATCCACAACCTCCTTGGGTAACCTGTTCCAGTGTGTCACTCTGCTACCAACTGCTATCCCTTAGGTCTCAGACTCCCCTTGGCTCAAGCCAACCAGTCCCACTATGCTGTATGTGCAAGCACTAGCTCTCGTCACCCAAAATTCAGAGCATTCCTATGATATTCACCTAAAGGACATATGGACACTCCCCAGTAATTGAGCATGAACAAAATGCACATCTCCACTGAGGCAGCGTAAGAGCAAACTCTGTGCCTCACTGCAGCATCCCCCATACCAGAGCTGTGTGGGGATGTGGCCTTCCAGTGCACTGCACAAACTGCTGTCTTTGGCTTCCAAAAACCTCCAGGCAGATTGCAGCAGAATTCACAACATCCTCATTGGGCAGAAAACAAACAGCAATGGGCTTTCACAATGTTTTGCAAATATGGAAACTCTAAGGAATGATGAGGAAAGCCAGAGCATAAGGTGTCATCGTAATAATAGTTATTGTTACTGATAACTACTAAATAACTGGATAAAAAACAAAGCATTGCACATAGCTCTAGTCTGAGTTGTTTGATCATCCCATTTCTATTTTTGAATACAGAAAAGCTTGTTTCGCTATTACGGCTTCTGAAGCAATCCAAGACATATGCAGGGATGCCACACACAGAAAATAAAACACACACACACACATCCACCACCACAGACAGCGCGACATTTTCCAAAACTAAAAAAAAAAAGCAGAAGAACCGTGAGTTTATCCTGAATGTGGGCGAGTTCTCATTTCACTGAGACAACTTTCTGGTGAAGACGGCTAAATAACCAGCTGGGAAGTTAAAGCCAGTAAAAATCAGCTCTCTGGAGTATTTCTGTTGCCTAGGGTTTTACATGAAGCACTGTCTAGTGGCTGGCAACCCTGCCCATGGCAGGAGGCTGGAAATGGATGATCTTGGAGGTCACTTCCAATCCAAGCCATTCTATGATTCTGTAACTCATCCATGCCATTCACTGCACAGGTACAGCTCTACAAGCTACATGTTTAACACTGGGTTGGGCATCTCAATAACAAGAGCAGCAAGAGCAGTAGCAACAAGGAGCTAAACAGCTCAAGCAGCTTGGGGAGGATGTAGATCCCATGGCTGGGAGGGTTGTGGGGAGATGAAGTGGGACACTGCCACTCCGAGTAAACTATTCCAGAACAGTAAGGCTTTTAGCATGTACCCTAAAGCAGAAAGGAGCAGTGAGATTATAGGATGGGCATTAGGCTGACTTGATGGATCAGCTGGAAATCCAGCTTTCCACCTTCTGCAAGAAAAGCATATCATTTCAAAAGAGAAATGTTTTAAATGAGAAATGTAGGTGAAAACCAGGACCCCAACTCTCACTTCTTCCCTTCTATTTCTAGGTTGGTGTGATAATTGATCCTTATTTGGGTTAAACCCGTGCCTGCTGGGGCCACTGCGGAAGCTCAGCAGCCACTGGAACACAGCTTTGGTTCAGGGCAGGTTGCTGGAAGGTGTCCTGCTGGCCTTGTCACCACAGGTGTTGAGCATGCACGTTCCCCACACTCTGTGCCACCAGCTCTAAATTAGGAAACTATGAGGTCAGTTCCATGAGAAGGCTGAAAACAAAGCAGCAGCAGAGGAGCTGATGTTATCACAGAAGCCCTTGGTGAGGGCTGTGTTTGTTGGCAGGAACGCGGTTGCGTTGCTCATGTCCGGAAGTGTCAGGAGTGACAACATTTCTGGAACAAAAAGCCATCCTGAGCCAACTTGCAGAAGAAAGGAGCTGCAGGTCACAGGCTGGCTGTGATCCACCTGCAGAAGACCTCAACTCAACTCCAGAACCCACAGAGCAGAGCACTGGCTGCAATATCAGGTCCCTCAAAGACAAAATAAACGTATCTGGGGGACTGGTGCCCTGAGACAAAGCAGATGTGAGATGCAAAAGCCCAGCTCATCCTTGCCCTGGTTTTGCTGCAGAGCAAGGTGAGCAGGTGAGTGCAGAGGAAGGGTGGGAATGCATCACAGGAGCCCTGCTGCAGTGAGCAGGGTGTCTGCTAGCGGGGGTGAAGCAGTTGCTGAAAACTCCCCTGTGCTTGTGACATTTTGTCACCATGAATATTTAATTAGGCCAAAGCGTGCCTGGCAGTTTGCAGACACTTCCTCTGTGCCAAGGGGCTGCATGAAGCCTCCATCAAGACAGAGGAAACGTGCAAATGAATCCACCACTCCAGGCCACTGTTCACCCTGCAGGTTCCCCCTGCTACTTATAGGAAGCTGAACCCATGCCCACTCACTTGACTACTTAACTAATAGCTCTGTGACAAGCTCTGATGCAGAAACCCCTGTTTTGGCTGAAAAAAAGGATGGAGGTGCCCATTTCAGGTGATCAAACAGCAGTATTTCCAGCAGTCATGATCCAAAGCCAGTTCTGCCTCCAGGACATAAGTGCCAGTTTTTCACATCCATCAGCAGGATCTGCCCTTTTCAACAAGGAATTGCACCCAGCCCTGTGCCTCCCACAGCAGATCTGACACTGGGGTGAGCAAACAGGATATGCCTGCAGCCAGAAAAACCAGCACCAGGTAGGCTGAACCAGTGCCCAAGGATAGCCAGCAGCCCACAGCTTGAGGGTGGCAGGTTTCTGCTGAGACTTGAATGAATTACAGAATCATAGAATCAGAAAGGTTGGAAAAGACCTTTAAGTTCTTCTAGTCCAACTGTCAACCCATCCCACCACTTCCACTGACCACGTCCCTCCCTATGCCACATCTCCACAGTTCTTGAGCATCTCTAGGGACAGTGACTCCACCACCTCCCTGGGCATCCTGTTCCAATACACACTGCCCAGGCTTTCTCAGGAATTCACCCATAGCAAATCCTTCTCTGGTATCAGAGATGAAGGGAAGCATCTTCCTCGGTGAAACAAATATATTAAAAAATAGCCTTGATCTCTTACTCTCGGGCTCACATCTTTCCCATGAGCACATAAACCTCAATCATCCTGACATTTTCATTGATTCCAATGAAAGGACAAATTAAAAGCTGATCATTAATTCACAGGCTCCCTCTGCCCTTCTCCCACATAGGAACATTGGTTTATTTATGTCAAATATTCACTTGGCGCTCTGTCGCCAGCTGTGCCATTACGCCCCAGAAATTTAAGAAAACTCTGAATTGTGAGGGCTTATCTGGACTACAACAGATCCTTGCCCACTGGAGGTTTCCCCTTAAGCACCCCAACATAACCAACCTTAGGATCCTTGGATTCCAGCTTGCCTGCTGTAACCCATTGAAATTTAATTATTTTTCAGTGGATGAGCCATTGGTTTGCATTCACCCTGTGCAAATCAGCTTCCATGTGTCATCCAAAATTAGGGAAGCAAAACCAGGCTGTATCACGTGCTGATATGCATCCACAGGGGAGGGCAAGGAGTCTGAGCGGTAGCTGACAGCCCTGGGTTTGTTGGGCACAGAGCAGAGGATGATGAGGGCTCACGGCCATACAGTTCCTCATCGGGAGCGGATGGGCAGTGCTGAGCTCTGCTCTCTGGGGACAGCAAGCTTGGGTTTTCTCAGCAGAAAACATAGTGTGTGTTTAACACCCCAGAGCTACAGCAGGAGGAGGTCAAATGACTTAGACAAAGTCACAGAAGAAGTCAGAAGAGAAACGAAGAGAGGCCATGGTCCATCTGAGGCCTCCCAGCCCTGTGCATTAACCACAGTCGTCCTTTTCCTTACATCTCATTTTATCCTCTAAATGCTGGAAGCTGTTTAGTGTCTCTTTTTCTTTCTTTTTTTTTCTTTCTTCTTTTTTCTTTCTTTTTTTTTTTTTTTTTTTTCCTGTTCAAATATTTTACTAGCTGCACTGAAAAAAGGCTACAAACAGTGGGGGAGAATCTCTCATGGCCAGAATACAATGAAGCACGTAAGTGCGAGGGATTGCTCTTTACAATGCTTGAATCAAAGATAAACATGAAAAGAGCCACATCCTTAGAGCATAAAACAGAGGAAGGCACCATTCCCGAGGGGAACAGTAATGCCTTTAACAAATAAACCACCAAAAAGGTCATAGCAATGTGGGAAGGGTATTTTTTCATCCTGCAACCTACCTGAATTTCAAATCCTGGCAATTTGCTAGCAAACAGCTCTGGAAAGCAGCATTGAAATGCGGGATGTGCTGCATACAAAACCCATCTTCCAACAACCCCAAAGTGTTCTGTGGTCTTTCACAGACGAAACTTCATGCATCCCTACTGCTGGCTGGAAAGCTTTTGTCCTTAATCCAGTATCAGGCCTGCAATGGGCTGATAGAACGCTCCTGGGCAGTCAGGAATATGGCATGCTCCATGAACTCCTCCTGAGTTGCAGGCTATCATATCTCAGGGAAGAAGGCAAACTCATTCCCAAAACTAAGAGCTTACTCGGATGCCTCCTAAGTGCCTCTGAAGGGCAGATGGGAGCAGCATTTTTGTTTGCTTTAGGAAATAAAACACTTAGAGTACTCAAGATCCCTAAAACAGCAGTGTAGCAGTCACCTCCAGCCCTTGGGTTGGGGTCAAGATGCTCTCCAACAGCTCAGCTCTAGGAGGCCACTGGTGACTGCTGCCAAAGCTATGAGAGGCTGAGGACTTTGCTTCACTTCAGTTTTCCACCCAAGTTATCCAAGCTGGCATGTGTGAAAACATAAGCAAGCATGAATTGCCTATCATGGCACATCTTCAAAACAAACCATTTCCTCTTCTGTCCTCCTGCAAGGAAGAAGTAGAGCATTTCACACAACTCTGATAAACACATGCATCCTCCCCAAATTCAGGAGCATGTATTTGGTCACGGGAGAAAAACTGGTGTCACAGAGGTTAAACCCTAGGGGAGACAGAAGGGGAACATCAGGGATGAAAACATCAGGGCATGCTTGGAGTCCACCACATTTCTTGTCAGCCACCTGAGTGAACTCTTTCAGTGTCCAGGGGAGATGGGGGGCTGCTGAATATTCATCACACCACAAGGAGAGCTGCCCATCACCAGCAGTCCCATAGAAACAGTGACAGGGGCTCTGCCACTCTCTGCTGCAGATGTGGAATTATTCTACAGTTACATCAAGAGTGCAGTTCTGCATCCACCCTGCAGCATGGTCTATGCACTTGGGCTCTGTTGCTGCTATCAGTAATTTTATTCAACAAATAATGAAAATATAGAGGAATCAGATTGGAAGGGAGGGACGGCTGCCAGGACGGATGTTGGGACATGCTGAGCCACAGCAGGCAGTGCAGTCGGTGGGAAGGAAGGTGTTCTTTCAAGGGGAAAAAAAAAAAAGATCAGAGAGGAAGCAATCATGAGAAATAAAAGGGGAAGGAAAAGAAGCAAGGAGCGGCTCCTTTCACTGGTATTCCCCAAGCACCTGGAGGCAACTGAAAAGCTGGGTGGAAGAGGGTGGTGTTGTCTTTCAGTGACGAATCCTTTGAGGGAGAAAATCAAATTGATGTATTTCCCAGGGAGAATAGGAGCCCATCACTGGCACCAGAGGAATTCACTTGTAGGAGGCCTAAGCTAAGAAAGCGCTTTTATATTTTACTCAATTTGAAGACTTATTTTTTTCCAGAGAAAGGGGGGAGATCCCATCGTTGAGTTACATCACTGCTCTCCCTGAATCTCGTGAAAATCTTCTGCTGACATTCGCGAGTGTGGGAATGGGTCGAGGGTATGGCCTGGTCCAGGAGAGCTCCCCTTGCTGAGTACCACCCAGACAGGGTTGGGTTCCCCAGAGGATCCCTGTGCTTTGAGTTTCAGAGAAGGCTCAGCTTGCATGGTTTTCTTTTCTGGGGCAATTTGATGCCTTTTTGTACAGATGGGACCTTTTTGTCTTGCAACTGAGCCAGAGCAGCCTTCATTATTAATGTATTCTTGGCCACTTTGGCACTTTCTCAGAGCTCCATCCTCGTGTTTGCTATGATTTATACTGTTGATATTTCCTCTGATATGTTATGGCCAAGGTGAATTAAGCTCAGGTTTCACCAAGGCATATAACACAGCTACTTTAGACAAGAAGAAGAAAACACCTGTATGTTTTCACCTGCCTCAAACTCCAGCTTTTAAAATACAAGACAGACAGGATAAGGTCAGCTTTAGCAGTCACTGGCACGATTGAAGAACAGCTCAATTTCCACCTGCTGCCAATGGAAAGCTGCTTCTGAACCCCTCTCTTGCAGCACAGATGAGCAACACAACAAAGCTGAACCTGAGTCAATATGTGGCCCAACGGCCCAGGTTCAACATGTGCTCAGGAAGGATTAAAGAGTGCTTTGGTTTCACAGCAGACTGATGTAAGCCTTTGGAAATGGCTGCAGAGATTATCTCAGCCAGGCCACCAGACCACTTGTCCCTTCCACCATGCTTCTTTACCCTCAAGAGAGGTAGAAAGTATCAGTCAGAGAATCAGAGAATCACAGAATGACCTGGGTTGGAGGGGTCCTTAAAAAAAATCATCTAATTTCAATCCCCGTGGGCAGGTTGGCCAACCACTAGATTTAATTTAAAAAAAAAAAAAAAAAAAGAACTATATTCTATATTTATGACAAATTGGTGGCTTTTGTTATCTCTTCTGTGGCTCAATGGGCCAAGCACAGACAACTCTTTTTCCAGGTTAAATCACAAAGCTACTACCACAAAGCTAGTAAGATCAGCTCTCTGCACCCTACAAGTGCTCTGCTGAGTGTTCCTGATGAGAAAAAAAAATGTCCTTTTGCTATTTCCATGTGGATACATCCCACTGGGAGCAGGGAACAACTGGATCAGAAATTTTCAGACTTTGGCTGAAATTCAGTAGCGCTGGAACACAACAGTGGCATAGAATCATAGAAATCATAGAATAATTAAGGGTGAAAAAGTCCAACCATCAACCCATCCCACAATGCTGATCATATCCCTCAGTGCCACATCTCCATGGTTCTGGAACACCTCCAGGGACGGTGACCCCACCACCTCCCTGGGCAGCCTGTGCCACTGCAGCACCACTCTTTTGGAACAAAGTTTTTCTTAGTATCCAATCTGAACATCCCCAGGCACAACTTGAGGACATTCCTCCTCATCCTATCATCAGTGTTTGCAAAGAGCACTGGGGAGCTCAGCCACAGCACACACAGCCACCCACTCTCAAGGATGCGCAGCATTACAAGCAAAGCAGCCCTCAGAAATGCAGCAAAGGGCTGCTGGAGGGCTCCTGTTTGCACTCCTCCAGGCAGCCACGTTCCCAAGCAAGCACAGGGCTCGGGGAGAAGAAAGGATTTTGCACGGTTCATGTGTCAGACACAGCCCAGAAAGGTCAATCGGTTTTGCAGCGGGAGCCAAGGGAGAGGGAAAACTGTAGCTGATTTGGAGGAAAAGGGGGAAGGGGAGAAAGAATCTGTGAGCGCGCCAAGAGCTCTGTAAACAAATTTCTCTGCAACGTTGCAGATGAAAGAGCAGCGCCCGGTGAGCGGGCTCCAGCCCCTGGGCATAAATCAGAAGCCGCTCTCAAACCAAGGAAGTCACACTGGTATGGACAGGAGGAGATCTCCCCCTCCTGCTCTGGACAGTAGCGCTGGGTCCCCAACACGCTTCCCTCATCCAAACAGGCGGCTCACTTGAGTGGCTGTGGTTGGAAGGAGCGGTAGCCCCGATGCTACCCCTGCCTGGTTTAGGGCAAGCATCGAAGCACATTCGCCTGTGGGAGGGAAGGTTTCGCCTCTCACTTCTGCTGCTGCCTCCTGGCCTCGCTGAGCATCCCTGCGTGTCCAGCAGCGCGCAGGCACCCACTCAACCCACGAAGGCAAAGGGCGGCTTTCCTACAAGATGAGCACTGACAACGAGCGCGGCTCGCTGACAGCATGCTGAGCCACGAGCCACTTTTTACACCCTCTTACAATAAATATGAGCTGGAGGGGGGCTGCGCTTTTCCCACTCTCCCGCCAGCAAGGCCTCTCATTGTTTACTCTCCCCCAGCAGTCCAGGCGCTCTTGTTAATGTGCTGTGATTGAGTGCTTTGGAGAGGATGGGTTTGGGGTTAGCTCCCGGCTCCCTTCGGAGAGCTGTTTACTCTTCAGTGATGCCTATGGCCCGCTGAAGACAGCGCTCCTCCACCCCTGCTGGGTCCATCTGCTTTGTCTGCCTGTTTTCCTGCTGCCACCGGCAGGCAGCTGGCCTGCGCGTTTCAGCCAGCGCTGCAAACCCCTGGAGGAAAAAAATAAAATTAACCCCGTCAGGAAGGGGGCTGGGAAGGATGGGGAGGAAGGAGAGAGAGGGGTGGTCACAAAGGACGGGGCCCAGCTGATGGTCACAGTGCTGCTGGCACCATGTTGGGGGTTGGATGGGTTTTTTTGAGTCACCCATCCCATCCCTCAAGAGCCCAGTGCAGCAGCACGGCTCTCCACCGTGACATGGGGCTGCTCTGTTCCCCCCCCATGCTGCAACCCCAGCTGTGTCTCCGTCATTGCCCTGCCAGAATGTTGCACTTTGGTGGCATCCAGCAGTTGCTGGAAATCTGCACGTGGCCTGAGAAATAAGGTTTATGGACAGTCAGGACCACAGCTGGCACATGTGGAATTTTAGTGGAACTTTTGGAATGGGTCCAGAGTATGGAGAACATCTCCTGTGAAGACAGGCTGAGGGAGCTGGAGTTGTTCAGCCCGGAGAAGAGAAGGTTGTTGGGAGACCTGACTGCAGCTTGCCAGTACAGAAGGGAGCTTATGAACAGAAGAGGGACTGACTTTTTATGCAGTCTGACAGTGACGGGACAAGAGGGAACAGTTTTATACTAAAAGAGGGGAGATTTACTTTAGACATTAGGAGGAAATTCATTACTTAGAGTGGTGAGGTGCTGACACAGTCTTCTGTGAGAGCTGTGGATGCCCCATCTCTGGAAGTGCTCAAAGCCAGGTTAGATGGGGCCCTGAGCAGACTGAGCTGGTGGGAGGCAGCCCAACCCATAGCAGAAGCTTGGAAATAGATGATCTTTGATGTCCCTTCCAACTCAAGACATTCTATGACTCTATGATTCTACGTCTGAGGCCACATCCAGAACACAGATTCCCTGACCAATGCCTTCTGAAATCTCTGCATATCCTCCTATAAATCAGACCCTTTGCGATTCAAAGTGTCAATAAAAAATGAAAATGGTAAGTGTGCTAAAGCTCCATCCAGGGCACTGTCCTTGCCCATATCACAGCCACATCTTGGATCCGCTTTGTGTCAATGGGCAGGAATAGCCATTCAGGTGAGATATTAGGAGACATTCCTTCTCAGAAAGAGAGGCGATGCATTGGCACAGCTGCCCAGGGAGGTGGTGGAATCACCATCCGTGGAGGTGTTCACACACTATGGAGATGTGGCACTGAGGAACACAGTTTGTGGGCACGGTGAGGATTGGTTGACAGTTGGACTTGGGGATCTCAGTGGACTTTTCCAACCTTCATGATTCTGTGGTTCTTTGATTCACGTGCTGGGTGCATGCAGGCTGATGCAAGCGCATTGCAACCACACACCCACCATGCAGACACAGCAACTGTATGCATGAAGGTATGCAAGGCCAATGCTTCCCATGCACCTCTACAGCCTTCAGAACTCACGGCGATGAAATTATTCCCATGGTGTTTATCATAGAATCATGGAATCATTAAGATTGGAAAACACCACTAAGATCATCAAGTCCAACCAACAACTCATCACCCTCATGCCCTCTACACCCCCGTGCCCTTCATTTCCTCTGAAGCCTCCAGCTTGGAGCACTGAGAGTGGCTGGGAAGAAGGACATTTCTGCTTTGCCTTTGTCTGCATCTGAGATCTGTAGGCATAAACACGATCTGTGCTCCTTCACACACAGCACTCCTAGATAATGGGAAAAATAAGTGGAACCACGAGTTAGCTACAGTTGTCAAACCAATATTATATGCTGGGGAAAGCAGCAAGTATCGCTAATCTCCAGGGAAGACAGAAAGCCTTTGTGCACACAAGCTCCTGTGGATAAATGGGTGCATAGGATCAAGCATCCCCCAGGGACCTCAGTCTCTGAGCATATTTTCTTCCCCCTCACACCACCCACAAGGCCCATCATCTCATGCCAGCCCTGGAAGAGCAGCGGGTGATCATCAGCAGAGTCTGATGCCTCCATATCCTACGTGTGCACTTCTGCCCACAGCAGCCAAAGCCCACTGCAAAACATGTCCTGTGCCCTCTGCAGTTTGATGAGTGAGCTGCACCTCCTGAGTGGCACTCCGTCTGCATGAGCTGCTCTCTAGGTATGTACTGCTCCTGCTGACATTAAAGGGAGATGCTTTGGTGCCTTCAACAGAAAATAGAACCTCCTCATTTTCTGAGGCCCAATCCAGGCTGTATTTGCAGTGGCCATAGTATCTGTAAATTGTGGATGTTCTGCCTCTGGTCTTGAACTATTAGAGACACTATTTTCTTAGTTCACTTCTTCTCTCTTTTTCCAAATAAATGGCTTTGCTGGTGCCAACTCCATACTGCTGCCCATTAGAAAGAGCTGCAGGAGAGGAATGCTGAAGGTATTCACTTCCCATTCCCAAAGCCTTTTACTCTAGAGAAAAGGGAAGAAAATACCACCTGCTACCTGTTGGCAACTGATTTCCCACCAGGAAAATCTGGTTGTCCAACAATTGGCCTGATAGCCTAGCGAGATGGTTTCCAGCAGCAGTGTGCATGCACTGCACACCCTGCTCACAGCAGCACCAGGCTGCCTGCAGAGGTAGTGACAACAAAAATCCCTGATTTACCCTTAGTCTCTGCTAGCAGGATCCTCTGTGCTCAGGGAGCTCAGCTACACCTGTGTGGAGGGGAACAGAACACCTCAGGAGTGGAGGCACCTCTTCTCAGGTGGGAATCATTCCAGAACAATTGCTATGTTGTGCACGTTAGAACCCAAAAGCCTCATGGTAGCCTATGTTACAATGCTGTTTCACACTCAGAAATGGATTGTGTCGAATTATGATTTTATATTTTTTTATAAGGCAAAGGTTGTGAGGAGACGGACTGGAAGAGGGATAACAGAAGACCTCTGGGTGTTGAAGCTCAGTTTCCTGCCCCTGTTCCTTCTTCTAAGGCACAGCATTGTAAAAAAAGATGCAACCTCTGTCCAAATTTCGGAGACAAGGAAACTGATCTGATTTTGCTCATTTTTTTGGTATTTGGATGAAAGTGAA
Organism: Tympanuchus pallidicinctus; assembly: GCF_026119805.1. Lineage (NCBI taxonomy): Eukaryota > Metazoa > Chordata > Aves > Galliformes > Phasianidae > Tympanuchus > Tympanuchus pallidicinctus. The sequence continues at coordinate 65,066,774 of NW_026294747.1, forward strand.
CAAGCTTTTCAGCAGTCTGACAACAGAAGCTTGGCAATGTCACCATGAAGCATGAGAAAAACCATGAGTCAGTTTTTGAAATTGTGAGATTGGCTAAAAAATATAAGACTTTTTTTTTTTTTTTCCTTGTTATTCATGCATCTATTTAGAAACAATACGCATTCTTTGTGTTCAGCTGCGGTTCTCTGAAATGTCAGGGTCTGGGCTTTTAAGGAAATTTATCTTATTCAGCCAGAAGGAATAAGATCTCATCAGTGATTCGTGTGTGATTGCATGCTGCAGAGCTGGGGTTCAGGGTGGGGGAAGTAACACAGGCTTTTATGAGACTTGCTGTCAGTTAAACAAGCTCCTGATCCACACCATGTGGCTAATGGTTGGACTAGATGATCTTAGTGGTCCTTTCCAATCTTAATGATTCTTTGATTCTATTTGTCCACAGCTTGTGTTGGGCAAAGTTATCCCCATGCACACCATGAATTTCCACCAAAGTTTGCCAGGTCTGGGCATTGGGACATACAGAGATGTGTTGTCACAGTAGAGCTCACGAAGATTCCTGCATGGAGATGCTGCTTTTAGGTTTGAGGTCTGCATCTCACCAGTCTCATAAACTTGGTGCTAAAGCCCTTCTGCTGCTTCAGCAGGGCTGAGAGTCCTCACAATAAAATGCAATGTGTTGTGATAAAAATAAAGCCAAAACATTTCTCTGCCCAGGAGCACCTCAATGTAGTTGTGATGTGTGGCAGCCAATGCTTGCCGCAGTCAACAAGGCCCTTCCTCAAAGAAATGGGAACTTTTCCCTAAGTCTTGCAGTAAGCAAAATAAATTTAAAAAATCACTTTGCTCTTTCTATTAAAAACAAAACATAAACTGTGTATGAAGCATTCAGCCATGGAAAGATGTTTATGTGGCTCTTGGGATCCTTTTCTTTTCATCAGAATTCACATGAAAAGCCCTCTCACTGCTTTACATGTCAGCATTAACTCCTCCAAAGCTATAGCATCAGATGTGGGAAACTGCTGACAAAGCCCCCGCTGCTGGCAGACCCTGAGCAGCTGCATGGGGCCAGAGATTGCTTGCTAAAACTGCAGAAATGGACACGAGTGAAGGAGGAAAGAACAACAGCATCATAGAAACATTAAGGATGGAAAAGCCTACTCAAATCACCAAGTCCAATCATCAACCCACCCCACCATGCCCACTGACCACGTCCCTCAGTGCCACATCTCCACAGCTCTGGAGCATCTCCAGGGGACGGTGACCACCTGGGCAGCTGTGCCACTGCATCACCCCTCTTATGGAGAATAAATTTTCCTTCATGTCCAACCTGAACAACAGTCATCGACACGTGAGTGCAGTCAGGAACATGCCATGTGAAAGATAGCTAAAACCTGAAGGTTTTCTGCAAATGTACCTTCACAGGCATTTCTGCTGCTGATTATCCACTGTGCTGGTCTTCCAATAGCATCGAAATTGCAAAGCTAATTGCATTGTAAAAGTAACGGCCTATGAAATTTTTAATGGAGCAGATTGCACTTAGACTTTTTTCCTCTGTGGTTCAATATACTTCAATATCTCTTCCCTCTTGCAGCGTTTGATTCAGGCTTACAGTAGATTTACACAATTGCCTTCCTCAGCACCATGAAGGCTGAGCTGCAGGATGGCACCGGTCCATTTTCCACCTGAACCCAGGCAGCTGAAGCTGGACAATCCAATGTTTTGAGGAGCACCAAAAAATGCATACTCACCCCAAATCACTGATGCACAGATACATGGAACAAACATTTGGCTCCAGTCACTGAGTTTTGGTATCCCTTTGGCATGGTGTAGCACAGGGAATGCATGGTGGCTGGGCTTCTACTGCTCCTCCAGGGAAAATACAACTGAGAAAAGGTAAAAGCAGAAGAAACTGTGGAGCGTGTGTGAAGGATACCAACAAGTCAAAGGCAAAGACAAGGAGCAGTTAAGGTAGGGTGAGGGGAGGTCTTAAAAGTCACATGGAGCACTGATGGGTGGGAGCATACGAATAGCAACCAGTTCTGCACCAAGCACAGCACTCAGAGCTACACAAAGACAATGAACATGGCCAACAGAGGAGAAGGAAAAGAAGGTGGTGATGTATTGGAGCTCTGTGTTTGGGGTGAGGAGAGCCAAGAAGCATGGTGCTCAACAGATGTTTCTTGTAGGATATCAAAATGAAACATCCTCTCAGCTCTTTCATATCAATATCGTGGAATTCCTATTCTCTCTGAGATAACACAGTGGTCCATTTTCCATGTTGCCTCCAGGAATTTCTGGGAGATGAATTCCAGCTCATCTAGCCCTCATATCAGCAGAGAGGCTGTGAGATGCCTACAAACCACAGCTCCACAGGGCTAAATCCCATCAGAAGCGATGGAACCTCCGTGGTGCTGTGTGTCTTATGAGATAAAAAGCACAAAGAGCAAATAGAAGAAATGGGGAAATGCCCACACTCCGAAATTAACCGGCACTCTAAGGTGTATATAATCCACCTCAAAGATGATCAGTTATGGTCTGAACTGAAAAAATCATCGGCAGAGGAAGAACAACCAGTGCTCCCATCGTAGTGCTGCCCACTTTCACAACTGCAGAGAGCATCAATTGTGAAAGCACTGGTGTGAAGCTTGTGCTGCTAGCACACACAAACACATGCATGATTTAGATATATTCTAATAGACAGCTCTGGCCCATGACTTTCCTGCAGTTCAAAATTAAAAGGGAGAGACGAGCCATACACCTCTGGTTAGACTTGGCTGGCTCGGCACAGAGGCAGCCTGCAGTTAATCAGCCTTCTTTTTCCACTAACTGTCACTGCAAACAAAGGAATTAGCAGAAGGTCTGTAGGGAGCATTGAGATAATTTGGCTGGCTGAAGAAAAGAGAAAGAAAAGAAAAGCAAAACAGAATTACTGAGAAATTTACTTGCACTGACCTCTCCATAAATATTTAGATATAATCATCATTACCTCGGAGTAAATTAAGTTATAAACAGTCTCCACAATTGCACATGATGAATGCGTATCGGCATGAGAGAGCACTTTATTGCAAGTTAATGTGGAAACAGAGCACCTCAATCAATCAGGATGCAGAAATGCTGTTGTCTGATGATATCAGCCTATCTCACCCTATTCATATCAAGCACTGCACGCTCACCCACCCGGCCCCCCTACCCTTAGTCTTCTTATATTAGCAAATATGGATCAACCTGTGGTAGACGTAAGTGTATGTACATGGAGGTGGAATAATAAGGGAGAATATGTGTCCTCGAGCATGTTGGTATTATTTACACTAAAGGCACATCTGCAGCAACCAAAGACATGCCCCATGTGCTGAGCACTGCTCAAAAACCCATCCAGGAACCATTTGGATAGGATCCACCTGATGACATGGATGTCCACAACGGGGACTACAGCTGAGCTGACCACCGTCAGCATCTTTCACAGCCAGCAGAGAAAAATCGGCACTTTCTGAGCTGAACTTTCCAGACCTATTTTAGACGTGGAGTGGAAGCAGAGATGAATCATGCCCTGGACTCCTTCAGCTGCCTTGGCTCAATCCCTGCAGTCCGTTCGGGAGCCCTGGGTGACTGCTGCTGAAATCAGCATCTACCCTGCGGATGCCAATTTGATGAGACGAGTCACATCCGCTCCAATCGAGAAGCATAGAAAAAAAAAGACAACTGCATGGCAAGCAAAAGAGAATCATCTCTGAACTGCATTTCTCGACTTTAAACCCACGCAGCCTCCCAGGGCTGATGGTTTTCCCAAGAGGTTTTCAGAGCTCAGCCACTGAGGGGGAAACCAGGTGGGAGACGTGTTGTGGAGGCATGGGCTGCTCACACCTCGCCTACCCTTTCACTTCGGTTTTAGAACTGAGATTTCAGAGCTTTGCCTTTCCTTCCAGCCACTCTGCTCCTGATGGATTTCACCTCTATCTCCTTCCCACCTCAACGTTGGGCAGTTCCATGTACATGGCAGATAAGCTCTGCAATGACACTGCTTGGTAAATCATAGAATCACAGAATGGCTTGAGTTGTAAAGAACCTCAAAGATCATCTAGCTCCAAACTCCTTGCTATGGGCAAAGACTTCAGAAAAAATAATGGGCACAGGAGTTTAGAAGGTATGAGGGTGACTAACTCGTGGTTCCACTTATTTTTCCCATTATCTAGGAGTGCTGTGTGTGAAGGAGCACAGATCGTGTTTATGCCTACAGATCTCAGATGCAGACAAAGGCAAAGCAGAAATGCCCTTCTTCCCAGCCACTCTCAGTGCTCCAAGCTGGAGGCTTCAGAGGAAATGAAGGGCACGGGGGTGTAGAGGGCATGAGGATGATGAGTTGGTGGTTGGACTTGATGATCTTAGTGGTGCTTTCCAATCTTAATGATTCCATGATTCTATGATAAACACCATGGGAATAATTTCATCACCGTGAGTTCTGAAGGCTGTAGAGGTACATGGGAAGCATTGGCATTGCATACCTTCATGCATACAGTTGCTGTGTCTGCATGGTGGGTGCAATGGATGTCCATGCTGCAAAGTATGAAGGAATGTACTACAAATGATGATGGAAGCATTTCTAAAAAAAGGAGCATGATCAGAGATTTTATTATGGCTCATGACTTCAGCAAGATAGTGAACCTTGCAAGAGAAAAAGAGATTTCTAAATGGAGGGCATATATGGGCCTAAATTTCTTAAGGAAGTCCCTGAAATAAGCCTTAATGCTACAGAGAGCTGGGCTTCTGTCAACTCAAGAGATCTGTGCATCATGCTGTGCTTATGTTCTTAGGATAAAATGTCTTTATCTAGTCTGTCACTTCAGGGGTTTTTCTTATGGAGAAAACTTTATTTGAATTTCCCATAAAAAACAAGACCAGTTCATGTGATGCTCAGCTTGAATTTACCACTGGAAAACAACAACAATAGACTCAACAGATGAAAAGTGCCAGACAGAGAAAACAATTAACACACAAACAAAGTGGGCTGTGAAGAGCCTTCTTGCGAGCACATATATATAGCAAGAGGTGAAAGAGAGGCAGTGTTGTACTGATAGTCTTTACCCTGGTGAAATAAAAATATTTCTCTTCCTAGCTTCCTTGGATATAGCCCAAATAGAATAAAGTAAAACTTAGCTGGCATCTGCCTCATTCCCCAAGCTGTGGGACATTTCAAAAAGAGGCATCATGAATGACTTTGCCACTCTTCCTCTGGCCCTACTGCCTTCTTCTAACAGAACCTTATCTTCAGTCAGTGCCATCCCCCAGTGCTACAACACTCACCCTTAATCCAGTAATTACCTCGCCTAGTAAATTATTGCAGTTAAGCCCCTTCCCAGCTGCAGCCCAGGACAGCCTCTGCAGCCAGAGCAGTGGAGCACCAAAGCTCATTTTGTTGACCCGTGTCTCCTCCCACTGAGCCTTGGTCTGAAAGTAAAGAAAGAAATCGCTAAATCTTCAGACACAAGGCAAAGATTTTTACAGATACCAAAAATCCATTGGTGGGCTCAGATCAAGGGCTTTTTAATTGAGTGAGCAACGTTAATTAGTAAATCTACTGACTTCTAAATACCACGAGACCTAGGGCTACAGATTTCCATTGCGAGAGGACAATGCACTTTTCAAGCTCTGGAGAGCATTTTTCCCTTGGCTGTTCTGCCCTTAAATACCAAGAAGTTTTGCAGCTAAGTGTGGAGGCATTTGGATGGGGCAGTGACAATCAGACATCGCTTCTCCTCAGCTGAGGGAAATGCTCAAAGGAGTCTTCAGAGATGTTTGTCTTTGGCAGGCGAAGAAGTATGGAAAAAAAACACAAGGTGTTTCTCGAAAACAGAAAGATCAAAGGTAAAAGCATTTGGGCAGATAAAATGGCTGCAAAGATTATTACTTCTTAACATATAAATTACTCAGATCACTCCCATCTGTCTGCCTCCGCCACCATATGAAAAGGGAGACCAAAGGCTTAGCTCCCAATACATTAAATCCTAATAAATCCACCCGTGTTTTAAGTTGTAATACATGAAACACTTTTCCTGGAAAAACCGTCTGCAGACCAGCAGCAGAGGCTTTACAACATGTTTGTTATGGAATCAGGATAAAAAGCAGGGATCAAACTGCAGCAGCTCAGCAACGAAAGATTGCTGCAAATGTAGAAACTAAAACTGTAGTAACAGGAACTTGAAGACAGGAGGAAGAAGCTTAGCAAAAGGAACGGCCTTGCTGGGACAACACAGCAGAGTTTATGGCCCCAATCTTTATTAGCTGAGGAAGTCAGTGCAGGCTTCTGGGGGGAAAAATAGGAAAAGAAATAAAAAGGAGTTTAAGATCATTTTAATGGTTTGAGGCCAGATTCATAGCAGACCTGAGCTGTGTCTGGGGATCTCACCTCTATTTTTAACATTCCTTTAAGTTTTCCCATGAAATGATGTCCAGGAGGCTGACAAACACCGTATTTCTCCTGCCCTGCCAGCCCCCCGGAGGCACCCAGCAAATCTTCAAACCGTTCTCCTCTTCCACAGGTCCTGACCCAATTTTGGAGCTGTCAGCAGCCCTTTCCCCAGCAGATCACCCAAAATAAGGACTTCAGCCACCGTGTCACAAACATGCACCACCCAGACAGCTGGGAAGAATATTAGGGACAGGTTTTATCACCCAGAGAGAGCTGCAGTGCACCCACCATGCAGGAAGCAAGGTCCAGCTTCCACATTTTGCCCACATCTTTAAGGAAAGGCATAGTATGAGATTCTGGATAGGCACTAATATGATGATGTGGATAGATGGGGGACATATCTCAGCATAAGCCTGGATGATAAAGGGGAGGGCTCATTGTGGCCTTCCAATATATAAAGGGAGCTAATAGGCAGGAAGAAAATCAACATTTTACACAGATAGACAGTGATAGGACAAGGAAGAATGGTTTTAAACTAAAAGAGGGGAGATAGGTGAGATGTCAGGGGACATTTTTCAGTGAGAAGGTGGTGAGGCACTTGCAATGCTGCTTAGAGAAGCTGTGGGTGCCCCATCCCTGCAGGTGCTCAAGGCAGGTTGGATGGTGGGCAGCCTGGTGTAATACCAGATCTGGAGGTTGGTGGCTCTGCCTGTGGCAGGGGTGTTGGAACTTGATGATCCTTGAGGTCCCTCCCAGCCCAAGCCGTTCTATGATTTTATGATGGCAGCCCAAGAATCTTTGATGACCTGAACATCTTTGCATTTCACTTCAAATACCAGAAGCAGAACCAGGAACTTGACAAGATGCTCGCTCATATTTCTGTGCATTGCTTCAGCCCATTACACCACTGGTCCCTGCAAGTCAGCAACTACAGAGTCCAGCAAACAACACGACAGCCGCAGGGTGACACTTGTCCCACATGCAGCTCCTAATGGGCAGAAAGCCATTTCTGGTCGGTGAACACAAGCTCAAAGCAGAGTCAAGATATCCCCAAAGTCATGGGCAGCCTCCAATGGCATGGTGGCTCTTCATCAAGACACAAAGACATTATTTTATCGAAATTCATTTTACAGGTTTTGTTTTTTTTGACAAGAAGAACAAACACTGGCAGAGCAAGAGGTTCTTATGGCATCTTTAGCACAATTTCGAATTAAAACACAGAAGCAGCATTTCCTGTGTCTGCTCGCTGCTTCAAATCATACCTGACATCCTGCATCATGTATGAGACATCTGCACTACACGCTGGTGGAACAAATCTGTCAGCAGAACAAACGTGAGGGGACAAATCCATCCCTGTTGCAACAGCAGCAGCATTACCCCAGGGGAGCGCTTTTGGCCTGCTGGAGTCAAATGGGATTCAGAGCAAGTAGGTCCCTCTATGCAACTTGGAAGACAAATGAATGACTAAAATAGCATTAGTGGGAGTGGGAGCGCCTGTGCAGCGTGCTGAGATACAGTGGCTGAGCAGGGGCTGTGACAGTCACACTGTGTTTGGATGCAAATTACCACCAATCGGTTATGCTCTATACAAATCCGTCCCCCAGTTTGAAAAAAAGGAAAAAAAAAATCTTAAAACCTGTCTTGTGTTATGCCTTCAAGGCAAATTTGCTTTTGTGAGCATGAATAATTCATGCGTGTTCATTTATTATTAATTAATATTCCATGAACATGCATGGTTTATTCACCCAAACAAAGCACTGCACCCCACACGCTTTCCCTACAGCCTGACATCAGCTAATCTCTGCAGTCAGGCTGACCAAGCCATTGGATCAAATTGTTTTTCTCCTCTTTCTCTCCAGAAGGTACCGAGAACTTTTAGACCCTTCTTGCTAGTCACTGACTTTCTCTATTCCCGGGGCTGGGATGTGGCAATTTCACTCTCCTGGGCTTAAACATCAGAGAGAAGTTGAAAATGTGGTTGCAAGAAGGAATCACGATGAGGAGTTGGACTTTCTGTGTGCTGTGCCAGGCGCTTCCATTTTGGGGAGCAATGCAAGGCTCCCCACCAAGAGTTGCTCCCCAGTTGTTGGGGAAACCTATGCAGTATTCTCAAATGCATTGACTGCAGCCTCTGTCCATGCCACAGATGGACATATTTTGCTTCTCAGTGTGCATTCTTGGAAGAGCCCACATTCAGTGGTTTAGCTCCCACTCCTGGATCTGCCCTCAGCACATGAGCAATGCCTGCACAGCCAGCAAAAATCACAACCTGTTTTCATAGGCCGGACCTGCCTCTCACACTCTCATGCAAGGTGGTCTGTTGTGATAGGACACAGGGAAATGATTTCAAACTAAAAGAAGGGAGATTTAGACTGGATATAAGGAGGACATATAAGGAGGGTGGCGAGACATTGGCACAGGTTGCCTAGAGAGGGGGTGGGTGTCCCGTCCCTGGAGACACTCCAGGTCAGTTTGGATGAGGCTCTGAGCACCTGATGGAGCTATAAGTGTCCATTTTCGTAGCAGGGGTGTTGGACCAGATGACAGGCCTCTTCCTACCCCACACAAGTTGCTGTTCTGCTTTTGAATCTTTAACTGGAAGGAGCAGCCTCATCACAGGGCAATCCTGGATGCTCTGTTCATGTCTTGGGTATCCAAAAACCCACCTTGCTTGCATCCTCTGTGCTACAGATGTAGAGATGCAAGACCAAGAGCTAGATTTTCTTTGTTTGGGCTGAAACATTGCCATCTCTTTATATGGTCATAAATGAGTCCTGATTTCAAGCACAGGAATGCTGAGAGGAGATAGTAGAAAGCTTCCTGTGTGCTAGACACTGGAACAGCTTCAAATCAAGGGTGAGCTGAAGAAAACATAGGAGACACGGTTTTGGCATTCAGTCAGGGCTGAAGTACAGCACACAGGTGGAAAGGAAAGAGTCATAGAATAACCCAAGTTAACCTTGAAGGGAGCATATAAAGAGGAAGGGGAACAGCTGTTTATGAGGGTGGATAGTGATAAGACAAGGGGGAATGGTATTAAACTGACACAGGGGAGGTTTAGGTTAGCTATTAGGAGGAAGTTTTCACACAGAGGGTGGTGACTGGAACAGGCACTGGAACAGGTTGCCCAAGGAGGTTGTGGATGCCCCATCCCTGGAGGCATTCAAGGGCAGGCTGGATGTGGCTCTGGGCAGCCTGGTCTGCTGGTTGGCAACTCTGCACATAGCAGGGGGGGTGAAACTGGATGAGCATTGTGGTCCTTTTCAACCCAGGCCATTCTACGATGACTCTGTGATTGAGTTAGAAGGAACCCATAGCGATCAGTGAGTCCAACCTATGCAGGACCATCCAAAAATCAGACCATATGACTAGGAGTGTTGTCCAAACCTTCATTGGGTTCCCACGGCTCAGGGTGGTGCCCTGGGTAGCTCAATGCCTTCTGGCACAGAGCCTTTCCCTGTTATCCAACCTGAGCATTCCTTACATAAGCTGTTCCCACAGCTCTCAGCCCAATGGGGTCCCACTTTGGTACTCCACAGGTGCATATGGAGGAAGAGAGAATGAAAGATGACAATGATCTGTGTAGTATGAATGCTGAGTGCCAATCACAGGTATAGAACCAGATATCCTTATCTTGGAGAGCCAGCAGAGGGATGGGAGATGGTCTCCAGAGTGGACGTGAATTGCTCTGTTTCTCTTGTTTCTCTGTAATGGCTTAAACCAAAAGCCCGGGTCCAAATTCCCCCAGCCACCACATGTTTCACAACAAAACCTGGGCACCCTCCCATTGCTTGAAATTGTTTTACAAATAGAGACAAGTTCTGTAATGCTGAGAGTTACAGACAATTTAACATGCAGGGGCTGCTCTGGGAAAACTTAAAATTGTCATAATTCATCCTCCCCTTCCCCCGGTCCAGAAATGAAAGATTAAACCTTGGAAGATTTATTAAACTGACATTTTAATAGAATTTTTAGACTTTCCCTGTTAATAGTTTAAATATAATTGAATTCTATGAAAGGGAGGAATATGGGATAGAGTCGGTGTCCCCCAACAACAGGAGCATTTAAAACACTGGGGTATATAGCTAATGCATAATTTAGTCTTATTTGCATGGCCCTTAGAACTGGGAGTAAGGAAAACACAAATCTAATTAACTGAGTGAAAGAAATGCCTCCACCAGCAAACTCCATCACAAGCTCCACTACCACACACCCACCCTCCCCAAGTCACAAACACGAAACAGATGGCAAGAAGGAGAAAAAAATAAAAGACATCACACGTCAGCTCTTGGAGAGGAACAGGGGGGAGAAGAGAGAGAAAGCAGAAGGGACAGGATGGATTCTGTACTACTTGACGATGCAGCAATTAACTTGCTGAGGGTGGAATAATTCTTGTGGTGCCTCTCCTGTCGGAGCTCTCCCAACTTAGCAAAGGAGATGTATTGCATGCAGTGGAGAGCAAACCAGTTTTCATAAATCCCAGCAGGACTCAGTTTCACTTTATGAGATTCATGTGAAAAATTGAAAATTCAGGTTTTTCCAAATGCATCTGTAATCAGCAGCCTGAGCTCTGCGGGTCCCCGGAGGTAACTGATCGCAGACAGCACAAAGTAGGGTTTCACAATCTCACTCAGCTTCTACACTGCATTTTTAAAGGTTAGACATTAATTCCTGATCAATACGAGGAGCAGCAGGCTATCCCCTACCCCCACTCTCAGAACTGTCTTACATGATTAACTAAGACATGGCTTTGTCCTAGAATTACTTCAGATCACAACTTGGGGCTGTCAGATGCAAAGTCCCTCCAGATGCCCCTCCAGTACCTTCTTCCCTGTGCAGAAATAAGTCCACCATGTCCAAATTCTGACATTTACATTGTGTTATAGCCTCATGCTGTTTTTCCCCTCCAATTAGTAATGTCACTAAAGAAGGACTGCTGCACATGAGAAGCCTCGATGGCAGCACCAAGGAACATGTGCTACGACAGTACTGCTGAGTACCTATCACTCAGTTTGGAGATACTGAGTGCACTGAGATTCCCAATAAGGTCAACAAGCTCCAGCATGGTGCTCTCCCACCCTCACAGGACTGAATCCACGCTCTGAATGGGGCTCAGATCATCACCTTGCAGCCTTTGAAAGTTGCCACTGCTCAATGACCTACACTGCAAAGTCAGCCTCCATATATCTTGCTTCAGACATGAGCATGGATCATATGTTGTGCTCCCACCTTGCTCCAGCACCCAGCAGAGCATCCCCACAGCAGAGCTGCAAGGAGTTGAATCATATGGATCACTCCCTGTGTCCATTTCAGCTAACAGTTGGACCAAACAACACAATCACAGAATTGTAAGAGGTTGGAAGGGTCCTCTGGAGATCATCTATACCAACTCCCAGCTGAAGCAGGTTCCCCACAGTAGGTCACACATGAGGCTTTCTGCTTCAGTCCCCATGATGCATACACATGCATGCACATCCATAGACACAGATTTTACATTTTGCAGTCTAAAGGAAAAGCCCGAATTTGAAGCTTCCCCATGTCTAACAGGTCTGGTTGGATGATGCAGAAACAAGTCATTCAAAATGATTCTTCATGCTTGAGTATCCCTCCTTTAACACTGTTTTTGTTGGGTTCCTCTGTGCCATTGCCATTACAAATTTCATTGACATCCAGACAACTCCCCAGACAGCTCTAAAAACAAACTGGGTGTGTTCCAACCATCAAGATTTCCAGCAGAGTTAAAAAAAAACACAACAGGACCCTCAACAGACTTTAGGGGTCAAAATCTTTCCAGTTTCCTCCAAAGATGCATACTCAGCTGCTGCTTGCTTTCCATTCATAAAATCATAGAATGGATTAGGTTGGAGGGAACCTCAAAGACCATCCAGTTCCAAACCCCTGTCATGGGCAGAGCTGCACCCCACCAGCTCAGGCTGCCCAGGGCCCCATCCAACCTGGCCTTGAGTACCTCTAGGGATGGGGCACCCAAAAAGTTCTCTGGGCAGCCTGTTCCTGTGATAGGTGATGGCTGCTCTTATTGTGAAGATCTAATGCAGTTTGACATGGTTTAGGTTGACAGAGAGAAGGAGACAAGCTGGTCAATCAATCAGATTTAGGAGTGTTGGCTATGCTGTTTGCTCCCCTACTATTTTTTCCCCTGTGGTAACACTCCTGAGTCTTTGAAGGCTTCAGCTGCTAACTGGAGGAGAGTCCTGGACCATAGGCAGCATTCTGGAGAGGTTTTGGAAACAATTAGGCAGATACATTAGCATGCTCTCGTGGTCTCATACTTTAACTGGCTCTTTTCGGGGCTCATTTATTCCACTAAAATCAAACACAAGAATTCCCCCCAAGGAATCCTTGTCAGATATGAAGTGTCTGGCCTACATGACACACTCTTTTCAGGTACTGCAACAGGTACAGGAAGGCTGACAATGTTTTTTAGTGTTGTATCAATTCATTATCAAAGGGAAATCAATGAATATCCACTTCTACTGAGTTAGAGTCTCCTGACGGTTAACAAGTGTGAATAAAATGTTACTCAAATTAGTGGCTGAGAACGGAATGCCAGAACGAAACTTGAATATGAAGCAGGTCATTAATATGACACATTTTAACATCTTTTGATTGTGTGTAACACCATGTTTATAAGGAAAATAACTGTTAAGATTCACTGAAAAGAACATAATCACAGAATATCCTGAGTTGGAAGCAGCCCGTAAGGATCACTGAGTTCAACTCCTGGCTCCACAGAGGACCACCCAAAAATCAGACCATGTATCTGAGAAAGCTGTCCGAACGTTTCTTGAACTCCAGCAGCTCAGGGCTGTGCCTGCTGCCCTGGGGACGCTCTTCATGTCCCTGATATGCAACCTGAAGACACACCTGCATTCCCGCATGCACCCTTCTGAGCTCCTCGCCTCTCTCCATGTTCAAAACCAGAATGATTCTGGAAAAGCAAGCAGGCCCCTACTCCTGTTTAGGAAATGGTATTTGTAGCCTAAATTTCTATTTGTTCACCTGTTCAGCACAGCTATGTGTGTACCTCACTGACTGCACAGAGATTCTCATAAAATATGAATACTTCTTCCACATACAGCTGTTTCTTAACTCGCATTTACAGTATGAACATTATTGGTTTCTATTATTATTTGTAAGTCTACAGTGTGAGAAGCCCATCTCTAATGCTTATGAAGTGGCAGCTTCTCTTGCCAAGAGCAGACAGACAAGAGGACACTGCAGGATGAAGTGGAACAAACACCAAGAGACATGTAAACCAGACAAACGAGATTTTCTGTGAGCTGTGCAGGCAGCCTAAGTGTTTAAAAACAACTTTAAATTGGGATTGAATTCATGTTTTGCAGGCTTGGCAGTGTAAGGTACAGTTAGCATCTTATCCTGGTGGCGGAACACTGTCTGGTTTCCTTCTCATGGGGTTAGGGATTTTTTTAGGTTGAAGAGCAAGTGATGAGAGCCAGCAGGTAAAACAGGAAAAACGCAGTTTCTTTGAAGGCAATCTCTGGTATTCACAGAAGTCCCCAAAGGGTCCCCAATACATCACACGAAAGGAGTGGCAAGTTGATAGTTGAAGGGAATGCCGGCCTTTAAAAATGAAAAATGATCACTGTGACACAAAAACAGTGTCAGAGGAACAGAAATGTTTCTTTGTGAGAAGCAGGCGTTTGGATACACAGAGGTACCCACATCCTGCAAATCCCCTGCGGCAGCTCAAGCCCCCCCAGGAGGGGTAGGGCTGGGTAGGAAATGGTTATCATTTCAGGACATTTCAAAAGCTGGTTCTGCAAAGCTCTAACCTCATGGTCTTGCAGACATTCAGTGGGGACAGAGAACAAGGAAGAAGAGGAGAGAAAGGAACGAAAGCTCTTTTCTACCTTCTCCCTGCTCAATGGTTATTGAGATACCCATATGATGTGAGAAAGGTGCAAGAGGAGAAGAGCAATTGATCTACTGTAAGCATGCAGAAAAGTGCGTTTCAATCTACAGTTGTGATGCAGCTTCAGTTTCTCTTTTCTGAGGTGACCACTCAACTCATCCCCGCTTCAGGTATTTTAGGTAGGGATATTTCTCCCTGGCCAGAAATTCCACCACCCAACATAGTTTCCACAAACTTCTACCATCTTTCCATACATTTCTACACAAGCTCTGAACAAAACAACCCAGGAGCTCTCATCCAAGAGAGGATCCTTCCTTAGGAGAAAATAAAAAGGGCATTGTTCTCCTATCATTCACATCCATCAGTTATGAAAAGGAAAAAGAAAAGCAAATCAAGTCTCTTGTCAACAAACAATAAAAGCTGGCACAAGAGGCTCATCCAAGCCATAGTCTAGATGTTTGGTCAGAATATGAGGAAAGCAAAACACAACAATCATTTCAACTTAAGGCACGTATCCAAGGAAGCACAAATAGGGTGAGCTCTGCAAAAGAAGGCAGGGATGTGGTTCTTCCAAAAAAGCAGGATGACAGGAACACTCGATAAAGTTTAAAGGAAGAGAAAGTAAAAAAAAAAAAAGGCTTTTTGGTGTTTTCCCATCCAGGCTCTGTGCAGGGTCTACCCTTGCCTCTTAGGAGTGATACCCCAATCACTGCCTGATGTAGGAGTTTTGGTTGAATATCTCACAGCTGAAAAGACATGTCAAAGCCTTCTTATCTCACTCGGGTCAGGATCACAAAATACACCCCAAACAGCATATTTAGGTAAACCAGAGCAACCCAGAGGGCAGAAGAATAGTGATGTAAGTACTCAAGTTGTAGAGTTCTCCAAACAGAGAAGGAATCAGGTTGTAGAGATTTCCCTCAGGTACTGGGGTAGTAATTTCAAACCCCTCATTCCAGATCACACCTTCTTCTATAAACAAGAGGCAAAAGAAGACATCAACAAAGCTTTTCCATCTAAGGCACATCGCAATCCAAGTTGGAAAAAGGAGTAAGTCATGGTGAGGTAACAAAACCTGGAATTAATGCAGCTTAACTGTGCCTCAGGGATTGGAGGTGCCTAGAGATAGGGCTACAAACCACGAGTCACCTAATGCCTTGGAAGAGAACCCAAACTCAAATATTTCTCATTCATTGTCTGTCAGCAGTCAGCTCAGCAGCTTCATCCCCAGCCTGCAAACCACAGCGGTGGCCCTTCTACACTTATTTTCCCATCACAATTAACCACCTCTGATTAGTTCAATTACAGGGTGCTAGCAATTATTCACTGATGGGCCTCCTCAGTCTTTAATGGCTTTTCCCACAAGATCAAACAGGTAAAGGCCAAAAGAAGAAAGCAGAAAAACTAAACATTTGGGAGATGGGGAGAAAAAAAAAAAGAGAGAGAGAAATCCCTGAACAGATTCTGGTCCTCTGAGACTCAGAGTAGAAAACAGCCCAGCTATTTACTATGCCTATTTCCAGCATACATGGAAATTTCCCATCCAGCCCTTTTTCCTGCAGAATTTTGTGATTGGAAATGCTTCCACAGTACCAACACAAGACAAGATGCATTTGTACATTCTTGTTTCAACGCTGCCATGCCTCTTATTTGAGCAAAACCCAAAACATTAAATCAAGACTGGGAAATTCTGTGCAGAGGGTGAATTTTGGAGCCTAGGCCTCCAAGTGGAAGGATTATCTTTGCAGCTGGATGAAGACCTCCAACAATGGGAGGGATTAGGAGATGCTAAAAAGGGACAGCTTTAACTGATGAAGAACACACTTCTTTTGTGGATCTCAGAAACAAAATCCTTAGGAGGATGCTGTACATACTGTAATGGACACTTATGTTTTCTGTTTCAGATCCTGCTAACAAAATGGAATAGAAAATAAAGTGTTAAAGATGTTCATATAAATGATCTTGATATGCACAAAAATTCTACAGTATATGGAGAAAAAAAGTACATAGCAGCATATTCAATACTTCAAGCATTCTGCTCCTATCACTATTTAACTTTATGGAATTTTCCCGAAGAGAAGAGTGTCCAAATAACACCTTGATTTGCAGATGTGTCTTTTTATACCTCTAGTGGGGTTTTCAGATGGCTGTTGAGATCAGCTGAGGTGTGAGCAGCATCTTTACCTCTGACTTGAGTCAGTCTTCTCAGAACACACTTGTCCATGGGAGCCATGAACAAAACAGTTTCATCTTTGTGATGCAGGATTTTATTTTCCAAGGGAACCACGTCCAGCACTGTGCCACTTGTGACAAGGAAGGTTGGACATGGGATGGGTTTCTTAAGGAGATGGGCATAAAACGTGGTCCCCTTTGGACAAGATGCCTGAGCATGGCCCTTGTCCTTGGGGATGGATGTCACACTTGGGTATCTGTGTGGGGAGCAATGATTGCCACTCAAAGCCAACAAATGCAAACAGGATCATCCACATGCCACAGACAGGAGAAACACCAGTTCCAACTTTAGTGCTCTAACTGCATTCCCTGCTTGAAAGGATGGCGAGTGGTCAGAAGAGCTCACACCTGGAAAACAGCATCACTCAGCCCCTTGTGCTCCTTGAGAAAAAACAATGGAAAGGGAGAGGGTACAGCTCAAGCTAAATTGTCCCATAAAACATTTTACTACAACGCACCGATTAACATTTGACTCTGCAGTAGAACCTGAACAATGCTAAGGGTTGAAAAATGCCTGTCTGAAAAGGCGATGCTAAACAAAGCAGTCACACAAAGAGCTCTTGCAGAGGCAGAGGGGCCCCTATACAGCCCCAGCACCCAGCCCATGGCTGCTTTCATGTTCATGCTAGCTACCCATGCTGAAAAAGCACAGGAAAGGTGTTTCATTTCAAAGTAAAATCTTTCTGTAGGAAGTGAGCACTGCAGAAAAGTGGGGTATGTGATGGTGTTCTGTTCCTACAGGAATGATGAGAGCCCTTTGCTCTTGTAAATCAGAGAATTCCTGACATCTTGCTTCTGCTTCAAAGCTCTGTCCACCCATGCATGAACCCAGGGGATCCCTCCTGTCGTGATCACATGGGGAACAACATGGGGACCAGGGAAGCGGCCAGGCAGGCACATCCCAGCACTCAGCCAGTCGCTATCTCTGCATTTCTGTACGTACACTCAACTTCGGAATCACAGAATGGTTGAGATCAGAAGTCAGCTCTGGGTCCATCTCTCTAACCTCTGCTCCAATGGGGTCATTCGGAGCAAGGTGCCCAGACCTACGTCCAGGCAGACCCACATCTTTGGAAATCTCCAAGGAGCAAACTCCACCACCTCTTCAGGCAGCTTAAAGCATTTACATAACTTACGCTGTACTTACATAACCTTCCAAACTTTTCTGCTTGCTGTTCATGATCACAACTGCCAGAGCCTCTCCTTCTGAAAAGGTTTAGATGGGCCTCAAGAGCAACAACATATAGTTGATCCCTGCTTCCAACATTTGAGGAACTAGGAAAATACTAGGAAAAACTTATTCTTTGAAAGAGCTGCACTGCACTGGCACAGGGAGGTGGTATTACTGTCCCTGTGAAGCTTTGTGTCTTTGAGAAGCATGGAGATGTGGCACTGAGGGACGTGGTTAGTGGGCATGGTGGGGATGGGCTGGTGGTTGGACTTGGTGATCTTAGTTCCAACCTTAAAGGTTTTGTGATTCTAGGTGCTGACGTGCTGCCATCTCACTCACCTTCTGAAGTACAGCAGGTTCAGGTGTGCCCAGCTCAAAGAACAGGGCTGACATCCAGGAGCAGAAAGCCATGGCTTGAGGAAGATGGGAACAGGAATTTCTTAGAGTGGCTGCCATTGGAAAATCAGCATTGCTGAGGAGCCTTCTGTGTGAGAAAACATCAGAGCAACTTTTTAGTGGGAGGGCAAAGATTAATGAAGGTCAGTTTCTCATTACATCTCTTGAGGATGTTGGTTTTTTTCCACCCACAAGCAGAAATTCTGGCTCTACGACATTCACAATGAGATGCCTCTTCCAAAGAATCCCTTTCACCCCACCAGGCAGGTAACAACACTACAGTGGTCAAAGCTGACCTGCAACTCCAGGTCCACCAACAGGAACCACCAGCAGACATTGGCAGGTCAAGCAGCACTGTGGGGGCTGTTTCCAGGGCTATGTGCCTGCTAAGCAGGAAGGAGAAGCGACCAAGGGAAGCCCTACTCTTTCCCTGTACCAGCCCCAAAGTTGCAGCATGAATATCCACACTGATCTGGAGTGTTTAATATCAAATGAAGAGGGAATTAAGGTGCTTGCGTCTGTGACTGCTTTTACACGTTAACTTTTGACAGGATGAAAACATAACTCGCTGTTTTTGCCTTTATAAGCAATAGTTGGCTTTTTCTATTCCTGAGCTTGTCTACTGTGCAGCTTATTTCTTTTGCTGATAAATATTTATGCTCCGTGATTTTGATTTATAAGAAGGGCTTAAATATTGTAAAGCTGGATATAACCAGCGTAAAATAACATAAAACAAAGCACCAGAATCCAGCAGACTTAAAAGGCATGGCTCCAGCGGCAGCCAAATTTTGCCCCAGAAATGACCTCTTCCCCTCAAGAAGTGGCACAAATTGGCAGCTTCCCTCTCTGCATTACAATTGAAATTCCAAAACTGTATGTATCAAACAGGAAAGGTGTTTGCCGTATTGCCAAGGTTACTAGAGTGAAAACATTGCAAATGGCATTTGCATGATTGTACTTTCAAATCCTAACTTGTAGCAACAGTGCATTTTAAATGAAGGTGATTTATAATTCCAACCAGAACACTAATCATATTTTGGAGTAATAGGATTTATTTGTTGGTTGTTTGTTGGTTGTGTTCTTTAAGCTCAGAGACAACAAGCTATGTTCATGAAAAGGGATGTGGCTGAGCTTAAGCCCTACCCCAACAACATTCTGAAAGGATTAGAAAATAAACACAAATGTACTCTATTTTCAGCACGCAGTTCAGAGCCTAGGAAGTCTTTAACGCTTCTCTGCTATGAGAACATCCTACATTGCTAAGCAAGTTCAGATAATTTCCATTTTAAATGAAAAATTCAGAAGAGTACAAAAAAGAAGTCATCGTCTGGGGATCAAGAATGGATGTTTCACAGCACCCAGCTGTTCTTCAGCTCTGAAATTCCTTATCCACAGCACACTGGGCACATCACAAAGCAACGTTCAGTCCGCTACCAAGACTAGGATTTACAGCCCAATATCTTAAAGCTGGAAGCAGTTGCCATGTGTTCTATGACATCACAGAATTATAGAATCATAGAATGGCTTGGCTTAGAAGGGACCTTAAGGGCCATCCACTTACAGCCCCCACCATGGGCTGGCTGCCCCCCACAGCTCAAGCTGCCCATAGCTCCATCCAGCCTGGCCCTGAGCACCTCCAGGGATGGGGCGCACACAGCTCTCTGGGCAGCAGTGCCAGGGCCTCACTGCTCTCTGAGTAAAGAATTTCCCCTCAATTCCCCTTAACATCTAACCTAAATTTCCCCTTTTAGTTTAAAGCCATTCCTCCTTGTCCTATCACTATTGTTCTGTATAAAAATTCAGTCCATCTCCTGCTTATAAGCTCCCCTCAAGTACTAGAAGGCCACGATGAGATCTCCCCAGAGCCTTCTCCTCCAGATCCTTTATTTCTGGGACTGGCCATTAAGTCCCAGGGCACCTAACTTGGAGTCATGCAGTATTTATGGGGAGAAACAGCTCATTTAGGCCACAATTTAGGAGATGCACTAAATCCCATGGCCCATATCTGTACATGAAATGAGCTTGACTTCAATCTCCATGCACACCTGACTCAAAGAAAGAAAGGTGTTCCACAAGGGACTGAGCATTATTAGAAATAGTCCCAACAAATTCCTTTTTGTTGGTGGTGGTGGTTTTCCTTTTTTCACAAAGAACATTTCTGGACATAACACGGTAAAAAATTTACACATTCAAGCCACCTTCAGGACGTGTTTTAGTGTAACTATTCTCAGTGGTGGGCTTAACGTTAACCTGGTTAACATGGAAAACCAAGAGTGATCACCTGGCTGTTACTGCTGCCCAACTGAAGAGATGTTAAACTTTATCAGAGTGTTGGGAATGTCATAAAACACACACTAACCTGGTCACCTGAACTGCATGGTCACACACCTTCTGGAAATTGAGTTTGGGCTCGTTAATGTGGTGTCAAACACCTAAGAACAGCACCCAAAATCTCAAGTTGTGCTTGGAAATTTTGGCCTTGAGCAAGTTCACGCACACGCTGTGTTTATACAGTGTACACGTATTTGTGTGTGCGTGTCTGTATGTATATAATTTCACATGCACATTTACATACATCTTTAAATGAAAAAATTAATCTAAAATATGTCACCCGGCAATCTGTCAAATAAAACTCATATAATAAATATGTCACTTTATTTAACAACTGACGCTGAAGAGAGCTAGGCAGGAGGAAAGAAATCAAGACAAGGTTTAGTAAAAACACTGAGGAAGGCAGAAATTAAAGCAATCAATCACATTCTCGTGGAACGTCTACACCACTCGAAATAATATTTTATTGTCTGCTATTGATTGGATGCCACCGAACAAAATTGCAAACAATGAATCTGATGTTATAAACAAGAATCACAATAAGAATAACTTATTTCAAAGCCTCGGCCGCACAACAGTTTGCACTCTGCAGAGCCAAGCATGGAGAGCTGGACTTCTGCTTGTTCTGCCATAGCCTCGGAAAATGTCACTCTTCATTAACAACTGCAGTGCCTGCCAAAAATAAGGCACACTCCCCTTTTGCTCTCCTCTGTATTTTAAATGTGAGCTTCCAAACTTTGGTAGGGTTGGAGGGAAGGATAAAAACGCAAGAGAGAAGATGCAAGAGATTGTTTTTTTCCAATGGTTTCTTAATTAATTATAGTTCCTTCAGAGAAGTTGCCCTAGACCCTGCCAGGATGGTAACAGTAGTGCCCATGGGCAGATCCATGGACATTGGTGAATTTGCTGTTGCAGGGTTTGGGCTCAGAAAGCCTGACTATTATCTCCAGTAGGAACAACTAAGGAGGAAAGGATGCAAGTGACTGAAGGACAGCATAGCAAGTGGTTGGCAATGGCTCACTCCCAAATATGTAAGCTTGCTTCAGATCTGGGTCTGGCCAACATTTTCACAGAAGTGTGGACTGAGGATATGATTTTGAGGGGTGGAGAATGTCCTTGTGACCTCCATTGTGGGCTCCAGTCTAACAGGGGTGTGAGTGCTCAAGAGGGGAATTCAGACATAATCTGAAAAGCAATGATCTGAGGGAAGCAAGGAGAATGTCCAGAGAGGAAGAGGACAGCACATCTCCTGCCTTTGGGAGGACAGCAATAACAACAAGATCAAGAGCCAGCAATGGGAGCAACAACCCTGTGAAGTCCCCTCCTGCAGTGTACTGATGGGAAAGGGGACAAGAGAGGCACATAAGCCCACCAAGGCATGCGGGGTAACCCCCAATGGAACACTGGGGATCAGAGGGAGGGCTGGAGGCGGCTGGCATCATCATCTGGGAACCATGTCCAAGATGAGGGATGCTTCCTGCACACAGAACAACGAACTGCCTACAATCAACCCAATTTGCTCCTTGCGCACCACCAACTCTCAAGGCAGCACCTCTGGCCCAAGCGCACCGTGCAGAAGATACCGCAACCGATTTCGGGCAATGAAAAGAGGACGGGACGAGCCGGCAAGGACGCTCGGAGCCCAAAACCTCCAAGCCTGGGCAGGGGCTTGTGTGCTGCTGCAAGCGCAGCGAGCGGGCACCCTCTAGCGAGATGCACTGAGAAGCGCTGCTCCCCCCGCACCCACCGCCCTGCCCGGCGCTTCTCCCCGCAGCACAGTCTGTGGGTGCCCACAGCCCAGCCCCATTCAATTGCCACCCGCTGCTCCCCAGCAGCGACAGCCTCCCACAGTATTTCCCTTTTTACAGCTTGGATCGCGAGGCATGGGAAGTTACTTCCCTTCCTGATCACCTTCACCGTCTTCCAGTGAACTTTTGGGTGATGCACGCTGTGTCCTCTGCCCCAGCACTGCTGTGTAAATGGTGAACAGGCCTCCATGCATTTTTCAGGCTGACGTTTCATACTGGAATGTGGTGGATGTCCCATTCCTGGAGCCATTGGAGTCAGGCTGGATGAGGCTCTGAGCACCTGATGGAGATGTGGGTGACCCCCATTGCACAGAGTGGGACTAGATGGCCTTCAGGGGTCCCTTCCAACTCAACTGGAAGGGTAAATATTGATTCTATGCTTCTGTGACACTGAAGCTGAGGAGTCAGCACAGAGCCAAGCAGGAGATGAGATCCTCTGACCCAGAGACCATATTCCCCTCCCCAGAACCTTGACTGCAAACATTACACAACAAAATCTCCTTCTTTTCCACATCTTCACAAACAAATTTGGTTTGGGGTCAGCTCATGCAGCCTTGGGATTATGGGTGGCAGCCTGATCACCAGTGCCAGGGAAGGTGCAGATGACTGCCACCTCTGCAAGCCCTCAGGGACAGAATAAAGCCAAGCCCTGATGATATTAAATGTTGCTCCTGGTACTGCAAACATTAATGTGAGAGCTCCTGTCAGACCTGGGGAGCTGGCACCTAACCAAGCTTTGAAGGACATCCCTCCTCATCCCATCATCACCGGTGGTTCTGATGGAGGTTCCTATCATCTGCAGGTAAATAGGACAAGATGTAATGACTTTAAATTGTGCTAGGGGAGGTTCAGGTTGGATATTAGGAAAAAATAAGTCTCAGAAAGAGTGGTGAGGCAATGGTGAGGCACTGGAACTATTCCAGAGAGGTGGTAGAATCACCATCCCTGGAGTGGTTCAAGAATCATGGAGATGTGTCACTGAGGGCATGGTGGGGTAGGTTGGGGTTGGACTTGATGATCATAATGGTCTTTTCCAACCTTAATAACTCTACATTCTATGAAATCATTTTGCCGTGCCCAGGGCAAGCCTGTCACCCCGTAATTCACTTTCTTCATCCCTTCTTCCACATTCTTTCTTGTCCCATCAGTCCAAAACCAAAGGACTGTTGAGCAGGAGACAAACCCCTGCGTCTCCTGCATTACCTCTGAGCCCCCATTGCCTCCACCAGGTCCTGTGCTCCCTTGCCCCAGCCAGATGCTTCCCATGAAAACCAGCTGACAGCAACACAAGTCAAGGGACTGGCTCAGCTCTGATTAAAGCTGGATCCAATTTTACAAAACCCAACTCAAAAGCAAGTTCATCTCCTGTAAATAAACATGAAACCTGGCATGTTTGCCTGGTTCCTGAAACAAAAGGACTTTTGCTATACGGATTACAACACAAAAAAGAGGACAGAGACAGGATCTGTGCACACTTCTGAGGGCAGAGCAGTTAGCAAATCCCCTTAATGACCTTTCAGATACCTTTTGCCTATCATGCTGATTGCACAGCCATTTTTTGGTGGTGGACATGTGTTCACGGAAGAGTCAGCTGAGTCCATCAACGTGACAGATTGTTCTCAATTTATGCACGTATCCTGAAAAGTGCCATTACTGCCTCTTAAAGATGCAAGAGTCCTCTTTAAAATCGACTCATATTTTCATAGATTCACCTCAATGGATTAACTGAATTGAGTGGAAAAGAGAAAAGTGAACAAGCAATGGCACATGTCTGTGTTCGTGCCATTAGGGAAAAAAGTGAACGCATTATTTCTTGGTTTCAAACAAACAGTGAATCAGAAGCAGGTTTTTTCTAAATATCCCCACTCCACTTTTTCTCCATGGCTGTTTAACCATTGCTTACTTCCACCCAAACCCGCTGCTGAATGTACTCACATCAATGCGGTCAACAAAGCACCTGCTTAACTCAAAGCAGATAACTAAGGCATTCAGGGAAAATCACCCATCTGCCTCACCTGTTTTCTCTGAATAGGGGTCCTCCATCGTTTTAAAAGCTGTATTTCTTTGAGCATAAAGTACTGCAGCAGCAAAAATCAATGCACTGTGCTCCATCAGTGTGCATCTGTCACTCAGCTCCCGACACTGGAAAGGAAGAAACACACAGAGAGAACACTCACCCTGTCCCCTTCCTTTAACAACAGCCAAGAGTAAAAGGATGCATAATTTAGTGGAATGGCTTTATTTGTGCATTGGGTTATATTAAACGTCAGCTAAGGTTATGCTCTTGTCTTCAGTTGCTGCTGGGTGTTGCTTCAAAGTCATTCTGAGTCACTGCTCTCCATCTTTATCTGCTGATGGGCCCCCAGGTAGCGATGGGAACATAACTTCCCCTGACACGGATAACCTCCAATAAAGGAACGACTTCCCTTCTGACGTGCTGATTACAATAAACAGGGGGATGTTGGAGGCTTGAAGAAGGGGCCCATAGCACTTGAAAAGCAAAGATAATGGGTCACATCCTGCTCTGCTTCTGCAGCAGCAGGTTCACTCCAAGCTATTTGCAAAGCAGCAAGGAACTTGTGAGACTGCAGCTAGGGCTATCGATGGAAATGCAAGTCTTTACCTACAGCACCTTATTCTGCAGCAAATGAACAGCAGCCTGGGAACAACCAGAAGGCTGTAGTGTAGCAACACCCCAGTCCTGGAGTCCAGGAGGATGAAGCACAATCTAAGCCCAGAAAATAACCCCAGGGTCTGACTTCACTTAGATTTTCCATTAATTGTGTCAATGTTGACTTTACAGAAATTCCTCCAGGTTTCTATGAGCCTGAACAAGGTGTGAATCAGAGCCCAAGCATTCAGTAAATCAGCCTCAGCCAGAGATAGGATGAGAGGTAACGGCCTCAAGTTGTGCCAGAGAAGGTTCAGGTTGGATATTAGGAAACATTTCTTCTCAGAAGGAGTAGTAATGCTGCCCAGGGAGGTGGTGGAGTCACTGTCCCTGGAAGTGTTCCAGAACCATGAAGACGTGGCACTGAGGAACATGATTTAGTGGCCAATATTGGTGGTAGGTGGATGGTTGGACTAGATGATCTCAGTGGTCTTTTCCAACCTCAATGATTCTGTGATTCTATGACTCTGTGAAAAGGAATGGGCTGTGCCCAGAGGGATGCAGGCTGGCACTTGGCAAGGCCAAGAGAAGTTTCCTCTGGAAGAGAGCTTTTGTTTCAGCCTGATACAAGGCTTGCCAGAGCCAGTAACTCTTTTCATTCTGTTCAACGAGCTTTGGGTCGGGTTGTTTATAGTGAATTCAGCTTTGGCTGCCCAAAGCAATAGTTCAGGAGATTATCTTGCTCAGAAATCAGGTGGGAGGTTTTCAGAAAAATCCTACCCTGGTCTTCCAAAGCACCCTGCTGTGGAAACGACCACCAGTTGCACTGGTTCCAGTAGCTAGCTGCAATGGGATCACACAGCCAAGGGCTTCCCTGGCTCAGAAGGACCATTAATGCTCCCCACCTCGACCCCTCAACAGGGTCTGCACTCACTGTCACACACACACTTTCTGCCAAGCACCAAACATTGTCATTTACATCCATAAAAAGCTGAATTCAGCACTCTTTCCATAAAACGGATCATGAACCCTTACCACCACTTGCCTCTCCTTGGAATAATAAATTATGAGGACAAATGGCAGAATCATTATCAGTTTCAATATCCAGTCATAAATAGTCTTGTAAGAACACTGAAATGATGGTGTTTTATTGCGTTAGATATCACTTGCCATTAATTACAGCATGAAACTTTTGTACTTTGATGAAAAGCATTTTAGCCAGCTCTGTTATAAATTTAAAACAGCCTTAAAACAAAAGTCACCTCAAGTTGTGTGTTTTTTTTTCCCTCTATAGATCTGGACACAAAATAGCATTTTTAGGCTTGGAAAGTCAAAAAAGCCAGGTTTTTAAAAAGCTATTTCATTATGTACAAATTTGGCTTTGGCACTGACAGCACACTAAGGGTACCAAAGACTGTTCTGTACTGCAAAATCATTGGCAGCTGGATTTTGCTGCTACAGGTACTTCACAGTAGGCTTGGTTTGGTTGGGTTTCACTGTAATGATCAAGTGCTGTTGCGAATCAGTGCACTGTGGTTTACATTTCTCCTCCCTTCTCTTGCTGTAACTCTCAGGACAGAAACGCAGGTGATTTCAGAGCAAGTCTGAAGCCAACAGGAGCTGGTGGGTTCAGCTCCTTGCAAATTTGGAACCCACAAGATCTGAAGTTTAACTTCAGTCTAACTTCAGTGTGACAAACCACAGAAGTGAAGCTAAGATCTACATTTGCAAACATTTGTGGAATCAGACTTCAAACGTCCTCTGACACATAGGATTTCCACTCATGCAATTTAAGGTGTTGCTGCTGTGATACAGGTTATTGACCCATGGCATTGATCCCATTTTGTGTTCATTTGCAGAAGGGATTATTCCATTCCATTTTGGGCATGGCGATCTTACAGACACTGCTAACAAATCCCACAGAGACCAGGATCTTGAGCCTCTGCTCAGCTGAACAGCAGGACATCTAATAATCCAGCAGGTTTGCTCACATGAAAGTTCAGTGTCAAATCCAGACACACAGCACCAGCTCTGCTGGCTCCCACAGGTTTTTACATAGACCTAGAGAAGACATTTTGTTTTTATTTCCCATCCTTCCAGGAGGGATTAAGTGCACTCAGAATTTAAGTAAGGCTTATGAGACCACACAGAGCAAAGTTTGGCTTTTGTCCTACCAAAGGCATTTGTTCCACCCAGGAAGATGGCAGAATCATCCACTTTCTTGGAGGTACACTGGCAGTCAGCTGAACCTTAAGCCAGAAAAGTTTAGGACACAAATTGCCATTACAGTCAATGGAGACCTGGTCCCTATATTCAGTGGTTCCTTCTTGTCCTCGGAAATGGCTCCCAGGAAGATTTGCTCTGTAACTTTCATGGAGACAGAGAAGGAGCTGAACAGTGTGCAGTTCCCTTGGATCTCCTTTTCATTTGAGGATGAGAGTAACATTTACCTCTTTCCAGTCAATAGGGACTTTCTACTGTCATCACAGCCATTCAAAGATGACAGAGTAGCCTCAGAATGATTTCAGCCAGCTTCCTCAGCACACTCACACATTTCCACCTGGCCCCACACACCTGTGTATGCCCATTTTGCTTCACTAGCCTCTAAACTGATCTTCTTCTACTATGGGTAGGACTTGTTTTCCCCACACATTACTTAGACAGAAAGAGGCTTGAGAGCAGACCTTGCTAATGAAGACAAAGGCAAAGAGCACCACACTCTTTCCATGCTTCTTTTTTTACGAGGTTGGCCAACTAATTCAGCAGCACACCAATATATGCCAATCTATGTTTTCCTTCTTCTAATGACTTACCTACAGAAATCCTTATTCTTAGCCTTCACTCTCTCAACAGCTCCACCTCACTTCTGGCTTTTCTAATTTCATCTGAGATCTGAGGACAAGTGACATTTCCCAGGGCTGATGAGTACCTGTAAAAATAGATGTCATTAGAGCAACATAACTGTTGCTTGAAATGGTGACCGTTTGCTTTTCAACACAAAAATGAGAAATTTAAGAAAAGCAGTCTAATTGCTCATTTAAGGCAGCCTGCTCTTTCCCTTCTGCTTAGCCTCGTTTGACAATCTGAGAGTTTAGCTCCCAGTGCTCTTGCTTAAAATATAACAGATGGCCTCTAATAAGTAAATTGAAAAGTGCAAATAAGGTTAAAACAATTTTTCTTTATTGAATATCATTAACTTCAAGGCTGTCCACTTTAAAATGCTAATTAAACCTCACTTCCTTTTGCAGGATTCTAGTGAAGAAAAATTGCCGGGGGGCAAATTCCTCTTGCTTGTAGAGGACTAGCCCAGCAAACTGATAGCAAATCGAGCTATTACGTGTCCCAGTGTTAAGAAGTAGAGCTGGAACTTTTCAATTTATTTGTCCCTACCATACTCGTTGCTTCCTACAAATCAAACACAGTTAAGAAGGAAATTCAAAAGAGGTCAAGTGTAAAACTCTGCTCTGGCCACGTGGCAAACAACAGCTTCTCTCAAGGTCAGTACTCAATGCAGCTTTCTCAGTGAGCAGAGGATTTCTGACATGGTGCTACAGCCCTGCCACACGTCATGCTGCAAGTACGTGGCTCGATGTTCCTGGCACCGCACGCAGGGGACAGGAGGTCCTTCAGCACCTCCACCTCCCTCCTAATTTCCTGTTTAAATTTACTCCCATTCAGTGTGTGTCATTTGCTTGCGTGCCAACACTGTCCTTTGGCTTGAGCAGCTCTTCTCCTGCTCTTTACCCCCCGCCTGAAGGATTTATACTGAGCAATGGTATCACTTCTCAGCTTCCACTTGCTAGGCAAACAAAGCCAAGCTTTTAGTCTCCTCTCCTAGGACAGCATTTCTATTCCCCTCACTGACGTATCAGCCCTCTTTCCTCATCTGTACCAGTTTAAATTCTGTCTTGACAACAAGAGAGGATGTTTGCAAATGTCCTACCTAATGGGGCTCACCAGTGCCTCACAGAAAGCAATGTTCCTCTCTCCACTGGAAAGGCATAAAGAGAAGTTCAAGGACAACACTGACCATGCCATGGCCACGACATATTTATGGGCTCAGCCTCATCAGACTGCCCCATGCTGAACTAAGGAGCTTCTTGGACACCAGCCTTGGCATGATGGCACATCATGGGGAATTCTGGCTGCCACCACTGCCTGATGGGTTTGACCAAATGCCCAATACATCTTCAGTAGGCTGAAGCAGGCTCAGGGAGGGAGCAGTTCCCATATTTCCTGGGGGCCTGGAACACTTTAGAAAGAAAAGATGCTTCATGCCAGAAAAGGGGAGCCTGAGTATTGGGTCTCCTCCCTGAGCAGCTCCCAAGTCTCAGTGTATTCTCCCTCTGCCTCTAAATGCACCATTCTCATTCATCTGAGAAATTTAATTTATTTCTTCATTTAAAGATTCAGAGTGTAAACTGCAAAACACAGACTTTGATATATAAAACACAGAACTAGATGTAAATTACCAAGCCAGTCTCAGCTCAGTGATTTCTCATCTAGACAATCTGGCTCAGCATCAGCATACAGGCATCCATCCCTTTTGCTCAAAACACTCACGCTATGAACAATCCAACACTGCTTATCTAGTGACTGAGTTACTGCAATGTTTTTGGACCAAGAGGAACGGGAAAGAGTTTTATGACATTTCTTCTAGCCTTACACCAGTGCTATCTCTTCCCTTTTGCTATGGAAAGCCCCTGAACGATGGAAGCTGACTCCTGAAGGCAGAGGAAGCTGTTAGCAGCAGTTATTTAATCAGTCCATTTAAGAATCATGCCAAAACCACACACAGTACAGATCAAAGTGGAATACCTACGTTCCACTGGGCTAATAGTAAAACAAGCCTTTGTGGAAAGACCTTGGGGAGAGAGTCTTCCACACTGCAAATATGGTGAGAAGGAATCAAATAAAACACCACGGATATGTCTCCTGAGCCAAGAGTTACTCAGAGGAAAAAAGGGAAATCTTGAAATGTAGTTTATTTGCTTATTCACTCACACAACTGTCTGACTGAGTTGTAGATGTCCCTGTACATTGCAGAAGAGCTGGACAGATGATCTTTAAACGTCCCTTCCAACTCAAACAATTCTGTGATGACTAAAACGCATGCTGGATTAGCTACATTCAAAGTCTTCTTTTTCCCTCTGCTGGAGTAGGGATTTCTTCTAAGAAACAACAGCAGGTACCACAATAATTCTGCTGAGAAACTGAAAACGGGGAAAACGTATCACTGCCTTTTAATGTTACCTTTCTTGATCAAAAGGGTATTTCTGCTGTAAGCAAGTGTCCTCAAGTTGAGTCATCTAGGGTAGGAATCTAACAGAACACCAGGATTGACAGGAGAATGTCCCATCCTAACAAAGCTATGGCAGAAGTGTGAAGAGATGTTCTCAGGTGGCATAAGCTGTGACACCAAAGGGTGTAAGAATCCTTTACCTCTCACTTGTTTGCTCTAATGTGTTTTATATTAAGATAAAAGCCCTCAGCAATAAAATAGCTCGTTTTCTGCTCTGTTTCTCTAAGCCCTACTTTTCTACAACACGGTTTAGATTATTTTCAAGGAGAATTCCATCTTCCGATACATCAGTACTGCAACAGAACTGAGGTTTCATGAGGGAGTGCACACATGTCAGTCAGAGAGTAAATATTGTCTCCCAACAGCAAGTTGAACAGGTCTTTGTTTTCTTGTGCAATGCTTGCCTAACTCTTAAGGGAACTGCCTTTCTCTATAGCAGAGAACCGAGCTTAGATGCATAATACAAATGCCTGAAAGATCCAGCCTGAAGGAATAAACACAAGCAAGGGCATGCAACAAAAGGACTAAAAGCAGAAATACAACAAAGCTCCTGACCCACGTCTTCTGGATATCTCCATGGAGGTGCATGAGAAGTCCTGTCTGAAGGGAGCAGGAGGGGTCAACCACATGGATTTGATAGAAAAAACAGAGCTGTGCTGGAACAAGACAAATTTCTAGTTGTGCAGTGGCCACTGGGGACAACTCTTCCCACCAAAGTTGAAATCAGGTTTCAATGAAGTCTTCGAGAGTTTTGGCACAATGTGAAAAATTGACTTTTTCTGTTCTCCTCTCTGTACAATTGCCCTTCTACTCAGCAGGGAGAAAGCTCACTGAGGAGATAACTCACCTGCTCTGTTGCAGACAACTGCCACACGATAAGATGAACAGCAGCCAAGAACTCCTTTTCTTTGTGTTCCTTAGTTTGTATTGTAGGAGACAGATTTCTACACTGGTCGAATGAATCCCACACTGAAGGTAATGAAGGACTTCTAATTGATTGGATACTGAGTAAAAGAAAGGATAACCAGATGGGTACATTGCAGAGTACTAAGACACAGTGTACTCAATAAAAGCAGAGTTGATAGCAGCACCTAAACAAAGAAAAATAGAAAAAATACCTGTCATCCAAAGAAAGGTCTTAGAGCAAGAAAAGCATTAAGTCATTACCCTCAGTTGTTCTGATGGGCAGGGCGAAGCATCAAGAGATGAGGAAACCCAGTCAAAACCTGAAATGAGAGATCACAGCAGAATCCATGTGCAACCAAAAGTGCTCCTTCATCCTTACTCTTTAGGTTCTGTTCTTCAAGAACACTTTGAGAAATCACTGTGTTCCCACAATGGCCGAGACATCCTCAGGGGGCTGTGATCACCGCAGCAGTATCCTTCTGTTTGTCAAAACCAACTCTAAGAAGCAACAGGGGAAAGGACAAACAAATGAAAAGTCTTGGGGTCAAATTTCAGCAGGAGATACACTCACTCTTTAAGTATCGTGTATGGGAAGTTCTTGGCATCCCACAGAAGTGGAAACAGCCAACCAGGTGAACTTTGTGAAAGAAAAGGTCGTACCCGCTTCCAAGATAAGAAGAAGAGTTGCAGAGAAAAAGTTCTAAAAATCTTACATTCTCATAGTGCAAGCTTTGAAGGCTGAAAGCTAAGCCACTTGACCAGGCTAACCAAAGAGCCTGGATCTGAGCTGTAATCAAAGCACAGAGTGAGCAGGGGCTGGAGCGGTGCTGAACATCCACGTTAAATTGTTAAAGATGTCAAAGATGTTAAAGGTGTCAAAATGTCACATTCGCACCCTTCAGAGCCATGCTCAGAAAGAAGCTGGTTGCCTAAGTATTTAATCCCAAATTCTTTCTGCCTGATACATCATGTTTTAATTGCACAAACCTGCACAAAAGGAACATAAAGTAACAACAAGATCAGATTCTTTGGCGGAGGTTTATATGTGCATGTGTTTTACGTTTTATGCGTGAACTGTACAAAAATTTCCAGCTATGTAGGATCAGGACTACAGTCTCTTCTAGTCAAGTGCCTAAGGAAACATCCCAGGTGGGACAGTGATACAGTGATCCCCTGGTGGCTGAGGGAATGGCTACCCAGCTGTGAATCATCCTCGGTCATACTGTTAACTGCCGGCCAATTTCAACCCAAAGATCTCAACAAAATCCAAATCCAAATGGCTAGATGAAAAAAAAGTGGCTTATCTCAGTGGCTGAGATAAGGAAAAATCAGAATTTGTAGTTCTCTATAGCAATTATGCTTTTCTTCCCCACCTGCTAACCTGAATACAGAAGGCTGGGGATGACAGTAATGGAAATATGAACAGAACAAATTTTGCATTGGCTTTTTGCAGCTTTAGATACATTCACTGTGCTGCTGTGATCTGTAGTGGCAGCCACAACTCCAAAGGAAAAGAAAGCTGAAAAAACAACAAAAAAGATCCCACTGGGATCACACACCGTGGTGTTCAGTTCAATTACTTATTAAAGCACTGTCAGAGCATGGACTTTTTTCAGTACATTACTTATTCACTCAGAGCTCCAGCTCCCTCAGACTGATCCCATAAGGAAAAACAAACATCTTTTCCTGTTTGTTCCCCGCTGTAACACAAAAGACTTTAAAGACTTCAGGCTGCAAAGAAAACTGTTTGTCTTTGGGTCCTGGAACACCAAGAGCTCATAGGTGAGTCTGTGCAACTGACTGACTGGCGAGGGCACGGGCCATGAGCTAAGGATGCTGCCTGGGTTTTGCCACATAGTTCCATGACTCATATGCCACCTCAAGTGGTTTTGCTGGTGTAAGATGGGAGCTGTGGATCAGTTCAGCAGTGAACAATTTCCTCGTAACAATCAAGTTTTTTTTTTTCCAGGAGACAAGATCAATTTTCCATACAGGTTCCAGTACATTAGTTCAGACTGGGAATAGCTCAGCAGGTCTTCAAATACAGAAAATGACCTTTCCTCTGAACAAAGTGGGGACACTTTGCTGCTAGACTTGGAGTATAGCAAGGTCCTAATGAGGAAAGAGGGAATCAACCTTTATCTAGTGGAGGTAGAGGATATTGGCTTGCCTTCAGATTTGTTAGCTAGGATTTTAATTAGCACCGTAACGTCTTTACTCCAAACAGCCAGAACAACATCGCTAGACAAACCAGCAAAACAAAGCAAAACAACCCAAAAACACTTCGGGAAAAAAATACTTTTGGAAACCAAAGCACACCAGAGCCTTCCATCATTGGGGTCTTCTTTAAAGAGATGTGCACACAGTTCCTTGGCAGGCTAACGGGCATCCTTAGATATTACAAAAAAGAAAAGAGTGGTAGAACTCTTATAGCAGCATCTTCTCAAAAGACTTTTCTAGAGGGAGATTTATTGAGCCTTATTCTGTCTGACACTAGTCAGTGAACATGTGCAACTTTGGTGAGCCAGAGAAAAAAAGAGCTTGTCTATAAATTCTCATACTCCAGACAACATTCCTCAGAGGCCAGCCCTAATAAACCCATCACCACAACAATACTATAACTCAGTGGTGCTCAGCTCCTGGCCTTTCAGGGTCTGGCATCTGCATCTTTTCAAGGGACTCCTGCAGTAAGCAGAGAGTGCATCAGCTACCGTGAGGAAACAGCAGTTAATGTTAACATGGGACACATCAGAGAGCCCCATCCCAGCCCAACATGACTTAACATGTCAGGAAATGGACACATGTGGCCACTATGCAATGCAGCCTTGAACACAAAGAGCTCAGGCCCAGAGAACTGCTAAACCACATGGACTGTACACCATTAACAACACTGTCAAGAGCCAATAATCTATAAAAAACAATCCTTAAAAAAAAAAACCCTGTGTCTTACAGTCCTGTGATGGGGAACATGAGCCTTAAGTTTCTTCAACTAACTGGGAGTTGAGCTGAATGTCCCAATTCAAGGGCAAAGCCACAGTGCCACATGAGGTATCAGTCTTCTCAGTCCAGTGAGCCAACTGAAGAAACTGTTGTCAAAACTGAGCAAACATCTCTGAACCTTTTCACTCTCAGGTTTAACCCTGATGACAAACTGGTCACCAGGCATGGTTAATGACTACTGATGACAAACCAGTAGGCATTGCTTAACTCGCATTAACACGTTTTTCATAATTTATCTACAGCTTTGCTCAATGACAAAGCAACTGCTGAAGGTGGACGCCTGTGAGAAGTGTTATATGCTTTAGCACTGTACCTTAGGACCCAGAAATAATAAGCACATAAAAGAGATGTGTATTTACAATGCCACCTCTTAAAGGAATTGCTTAAAAGAAACTCACTTCAGAAACTAAAAAGGTAATTCTTCACCTTGCTGAGTAATCTTGCCAATATCAAAAGAAGCTAGAATTACTGAGTCATGAACAGGAATGGCACCATTAGTGCTCACAATGAGGTGCTTCAATAGAAAGGGGAGCAAAGAAAGAATGTGCCCACGTCCACCACATGCGGGGCGAGTCATTGCCAGGAGGTACCACTCACTGCAGCAATGCAGCAGGGACACAGAGCACTCCTGAACTGCTGTAACGTGAAGAGCAGGAACCTGAGTCACCTGCCTCCAGCAGGGACATAGCCCAGTTCTCAAGTCATAGAATCGTAAAGGTTGGAAAGACCACTAAGAGCACTAACTTCAACTGTCACCCCAACCACCACCACCATTAAACCACATCACTCAGTGCTACATTTACCCTCCAGGGATG
Organism: Tympanuchus pallidicinctus; assembly: GCF_026119805.1. Lineage (NCBI taxonomy): Eukaryota > Metazoa > Chordata > Aves > Galliformes > Phasianidae > Tympanuchus > Tympanuchus pallidicinctus. The sequence goes on from NW_026294747.1 coordinate 65,101,640, forward strand.
GTGACTCCACCACCTCGCTGGTCAGCCTGTTCCAACACCTCACAGTACTCTACAAACAGATCCTCTACTCCCTACAACACCCTGATGTATTCCCAAAGCACACTACAACTTCCACAAGAACTGAAGAAAGGCTTCAGAAAGTCTTTCATTAACACGCTTTATTCATAGAAGAAATTTTATCCTAAGGGAAAAATACTGGCACTGTAAAATAGTGCCATAAGCTGTTCCCACTTGCACAGGGCGATGCAGGTTTTTCACTTAAATTCTGTGACTTCCATACATCCCTGCAGGAAGGTGTCTGGGGCTGTATTTTTTTCTAGGACTTTCCTTAGGACTGAGGAGTAGCATCAGGACAAGACAGCCACCAGTTCTGCTCAGCATCCCCAAGAAAGAAATGATATATTGGTGGTATAAAGAAAAACAGTGACCTTCATGCCCTATTAGGAAGAGAGTCCTATTTCTGCACTCACACTCAGCATGAAACAAACAACTTTATGGCCATGACTCCTGAAGGAGGAAAAGAAAGCAGCATAACCCCAAACAAGCGTGCAGATGGAATGGACTCTTTATGAAATTGAATGAAAATATGAAAACATGTAAAAACTTTCCACATCTTTTTTCATCTTTTCAAAGCTAACATCAAATAAAACACTGAGCAACCAGACCTGCATCTCACAGGGTAAATTCAATGTATTGCCTTTGCAATTTCCACAATTTATAAAATCCAACATCATGCTTTATCCCACAGCAGATTTTCCATAGCATCATGAAACAAGAATTTCCTTTCTGTGAGGATCCCAGTGAATGTTCAAAGGCTTCCATCAGATGGACATGAATATGTTCATGCTCTCTGTTGGTGTTATGTAAGCAAAGAGGAGATAAATTATAGATGTGCAGAAAGATAATTTTGAAATACATTGGGAAAAGAGGTCATGGAATGAAGATACAGTACTGGGTGGGCATGTAGAGAGCCCACAGCACTGAACATGTGGAATCAAAGCTCATATACAATGGACTTCATGCGCTCATCCAGATATTCCTAATCAGCAAGTACCATGTGAAAAGTATGGAAAAAACCTGAAGTCACAAACACACAGAACAATGATTTTTTTTTTTAATTAGATTTTCAATCATAGTGCAACTTTTTCCATCAATATACTGAAACTCAGCCATTTAACAATGATTTGTCTACAAAGAGGAACAAAATGATTTAAAGAACTCCACTAAATTCTGAGCAAATCTCTTCTGATCTCTTTGGGAGTCCACTCTGCAGCCAACTCATAAATTTTGTTTGCTTGTTATTTTGTGTGACAAGAGGAGGTTGGGTTGTAGATCACCTTCTGTTCAAGCTCCGCATATCTTTTCAAGAGTGGACGATAGAGCTAAAAGGGAAAAAAGAAACAAATGCCTAGATTGAAAAATTAGATTTTTAAATCACGCTGCAGTTAAAAATATCTTCAGAGCTCAAAAAGTAGCATTGTCACAGGCAACTGCAGGTTTGAGGTTTCTTTTCCAATTTGCTCAAGAAATGCTGCAGTATCTTCCACCTTCAAATGTCACTGCCTTTTTCACCATCTCCTTTACAGCCTAATTTTATGACACACACAAGTTGTTCTTACTGTGATTGTATTCTTGCTATAAGCACAAGTCATTGCTTCCAGAGGAAGCAGCTCTGCTAAAGTCACCTCTCCAAGTCAGCCATGCCCCCTCAGTAATAGCAGTCCTAACCATCCAGGCAGAACTCCTGTCCTTGCCTCCCTCTGCTACCTCAGGACGGATCACTGCCTCTGTTCCCTCCTCCCCTGCCTTGCTGATGAGCCCCTACCACAGTGCAATGCCACTGTCAGAAAGGCCAATAACAGACCAGGGCATTCTAAAATACACTTCCCACGCCTCTCATAAGCCCATATCTCCTTTAGCTTATCTCCCTTGCACTTTTCTACCCCATAATCCTTCCCACCTGTGATGTGCTCCATGCCCTGGCTCCTCACACTGTATATCCAGGGACAAACAAAGACTCAGTTTATTTCCACAACAACATGGAGCATCTGAGCAGCTTTTTCCTGTTTCCTTATCTAGAATCCACCAGGGGATTTTTAGATCAATTGTTACAGCCATGAAAAGCAGAATCAAGATTGAAATGTACTCAAAACTCCAGACTGAAACATGCCCTATGCTTCTGGACATGGGCAAGATCCATGCTGGAATTTGTTACATTCACTATATTACTCTTTTTTCTTCCTTTTTTTCTTCTGTTTCAAATTCATCACAGGACATATCTTAGAAGATGAACTACTTTGTATGTGACCAGCTTACACAGAAGAAATTCCAAATAAAGTCTAGCCCTACTGCAGGCTGCAATCTAAAACTGTACCTCTTCCAGATCTGGGAGATACACCTTCCTCCTTACCCCTACGTCTAATTTTAATTGTCCATCCAATAAAATAAGAAATTGATGCCATGCCAGGATAGCTTCACTCATTTGTTGGCACTAGCACAAAGAGGGGACAGCCAGGAGCCAGTGTGGAGCTAGTACAGCCTCGAGCAGTCCTTAGGAGGATGCCATAAGGTCATATCCCTGCTGCAATGAATCCTATGGGCCGCCAAGTCTAGTCTACAAGCCCCCTGCACTGATGTTATTCATAATAAGGGCAGTCTCGCTCCTGGCTCCAGGTTCAGTGAGGTTATAAAGCCATAATGAATCATATCCAGTAAACTGAATTACGGCTTTCATCAATAAGGGAGATCCAGCATTTAAATGCATTTTCTCCTTTTCCAGATAAGAGCCACAGCCAACAACTGTGTATGTATGAAAAAAAAATCAGGAGGGAAATGTTTCAAGTGCAAATGCAGGGAGAGGAGATGCTGTTCTTGTGTATTTTATGTATAGTCCTCAAGTAGCCTCAGTATCTGTACCTGTCATTTCAGAATCATAGAATCATTAAGGTTGGAGAAGACCTCTACAACCATCTAGTCCAAATGTCCACCTACCACCAATATTGCCAATATTTTCTTGGTTAGAAGAAAAATCCACCAAGTGTTTGCACAATTTTCTTATCTAGGGAATACAGAATTAACACGCTTTGTTCTTGTGCTTCAAGTGATGGTGAAACATTCAGTTCTTGTTTTAAAGCTTCAGTCTGAACAGCAAAATCTGGACTTAATGCTTTGTTCCCACTTCCCCTGTAGCAGGTGAGTGACTTATGGGTACATCCTGCAGAACAAACTTGTTCTGATTGACTCCTCCCTTTCACCAACAAGATGTTGCAGCAGTTGAAGTACATTTCTTCAACAGATTAAGCATATCAAGGGGAAGAAATATCTACACTAAGCAGCAACAGACACTGCTCACTAGCCAAGGCCTCATCAGGACGCTGTTCTCAATCAATTTTGCAGTGATTAACAGTCTTACACCTGTCACACAGAAACAGAAACCTACTCAGTGATACTCTGTATCACACTAACTCCATGATCTTGGGAAGACATTTAACATAGAACCACAGAATCGTTAAGGTTGGAAAAGATCTCTAAGACCATTCAGTCCAACCTCAACTCACCCCCACCATGCCCACTGACCACATCCCTTAGTGCCGCATCTCTATGGTTCCAAGGACGGTGACTCCACCACCTACCTGGGCAGCCTGTGACACTGCAGCACCACTCTTTCTGAGAAGTTTTTCCTAAAATTCAACCTGAATGTCTCCTGACACAACTTGAGGCCATTCCCTCACATCCTATCACTGTTACCTGGGAGGAGAAGCCTACCCCCCACCTTGCTATAATCTCCTTTCAGGCAGTCGTGCAGAGTGTGATAAGCTTTCCCCTGAGCCTCCTCTTCTCCAGACTGAACAATCCCAACAAACTTATCCATGCCCCAGCTCCTCTTCTCTACAGAGCAGTGATACCAAGGTCCATGGAGACTCACACAGATTACTGAGTTAGCAAATAAAAATCACTACTGTTATTAAGTGCCACATGGCTCAGCATACCATTTCTAACTGACTACATGGGGGCCTTGGGTGTTCAGCGAAGTGTATACACATATTCTTTCCATGTTCCCAAAGAATATTCTTGCTCCCATTTCTGCTAAATATGCACATCAGAGTAAACAAAATACCAAGCAGGCAACCACCACTATGCTGGGAGTATCGGTATGTCAAACAAAAATGGCTCTTTTATTCACTGAAGCATTTATAATCAAGCTTCGCTATTTCTTACTTTGCTATTCTGTAAATCTGAAAAACCCTAAGCACTTCTCAACAAAGATTCAGCACAGCAGAGCTGCATTGGTAAGTGTGCTCAGCTCCTGAGAAAGGCGGCTCCTTATTACTTACCCAGCAGTGCTCTTACAGAATACACAACAGCACATTCACTGGAAGGCTGGGAAGTATTATTGTTAATACATCACACTAAATTAAAATGTGTCAAAATAAATGAACAGCCACGTTTACTGATAACAATCCCTTTTCCTGTTTATTGGACTTAAGCACTTAGCTCGCTAATTGACAAAATTCAGGCATTTGCAATAACCTTCCCAGCCATTAGTGTAAATGAATGCTGCGTTTTGTACCACCTGAAAACAATGCAAACAAACCACAACAACAAAAATTCAAGACCACTGCTTGTACTCTGTTCTTTTGGGGGTAGCACAGTTCAGAGGGCTAACACAAAGTTTTAAATTCCTCTTCATTAGGGAATTTGGCTGTGACACCATCATGGCTGGTTAGCACAGCAGTGCTTCACGCCTTTCATACGCAGTGCTTTTCATAGCAGTTTTACAGCAGCTGAAGTCTGGGGCCAAAGCAGCACAGCTCCCAGGAAACACACGGAGAAAACCCAAGCGCCTTATGGAGAACCTGGCCTGAATGCACACAGCTGTGTTTGTGAAAGATCTTTCTCCACATCTGCTGCAGCTGAATCGCCCCTGCAGAACCTCAGCAGCTCCTCCTAAGCCATTCCAGGAGCCTTTTTCCTGAGGCAATTATATAGATTTATTTTTCTAATTGAGGTCCAAAGGGAATAAAGAACTCTCAGTGATGCATAAAAACTCAAGAACATAAATTCCCTCTCTGTCATAGCCTCAAACCTAATATATCAGACCATGATATTTAGCAGGAGTAATTACATGTATCACAACATGAACCTTATTATTGTCCATAATTTAATTGTCCTTGCTATATTATGGCCTTTTCTCCCGCTTATGTCTATAGCCAACTCTGCAGCATTAGCAGTATTCTGATGGCTTCATTTACAAATGCTGAACTTCACTCCTGGGACAACTTGGACACGCTCCGACAATCCCACAGATAAATAAGAAAGAAGAAATGACACAGATTACATTATAACTGAGAATAACTTGACTCGCCTTGCCTGGAAAAACTCTGCAGATAAATGTTACCTTGCTCTTTAATCTAAATCAAGTGTGTCATCCTCATATTTTATCTCACCATACTACTAGCCTATGAACTCAACAGGGCTGTTACCACTTCTTCATACTATTATACTATTCTTTATGCCTACAAGAACAGGACTTTGTCCCTCCTGTTCTCTATGAGTAAAGCCAGCTATAAATGATTACTGCAAGTGACAATCCCACGGATCCTTCTGTCTCCTGCAATGCTGTGTTAGCCAATGATTGGAGCAAATCAAAATTTACAAATTACAAAGATGATGCTGATGATTATCTAATTTTAATCTACCCAAGTACATTTAATCTACTCTGCATAGATTAAAATTAATCAGTCCCTTGCAAACACTTGCTACTTTAGACAGGTTCCTTTTTTTTTTTTTTCCTTTAAACTAAATTCAAATTACTTCGGAGATATGCTTAAGAAATTGAGAGATACAGATATTTTATTATAAAATCATCACAGTACTTCACCTTTTTTAACTCAAAAAGGATATGTTTAGGGCAGAAAGAACATGGCAGTGTCCAGAAATACCCTGAAGACGACTGCAAGGAACCATACCCCAACTGTCCCTTCATTTCTTTCACATATTCATTCTGTAAGCATATCTGAAACATTTTAATAGGCTGAAACTTATCGGTTACCCAAGTCACTTCAATCAAACTTTCATCAATACCTATTATCATATTCCCATACTTGTATTATTATGATCTGCATTGCACTAAATTAGCAACTTAAACCAATTTCAGAAAACATCCCACCCCCAAATATCTAATTCAACAAAAATATCATTATTTTAAATCAATAAATAGGTCGCTGTAACTTTCCTGGGTAACAGGGTCGCTTTTATAAACCCACATGCTTACAAAGCACATCTCCAAAGTCAAGAAAACCTGTTAGGCCCACATTTTTCCTTCTCAAATGAATGCAGAATTGATACTTCTCAATAGGGTCAATAGAACCATAGAATCATAGAACTGTTAAGGGAAAGACCTCTAAGATCATCTAGTCCAACCATCAGCCCATCCCCACCATGCCCACTGAACTATGTCCCTCAGTGCCCTCAACAGAGGGCAATCAAAAATTATATATCCAGAGGCAGTGAATCGTGTCATGCCTTCTCCCTGCAAAACCCTACAATATAAAGTGTTACAAGAAATCTAACATTATGTTATAGGTATATAATATAATATGCTTTGTATAAACACAAGTGACCAACCCCACATAATCATGTTCCCTCTCCTGCTTTTTTGCTTAATTAAACAACAAGCCAACCATCTCCGTTTAACAGATTGCTAGAACAGAGCTGAATTCTAACGCCATAATAATGGATCCTTTCTGTCTGTTAGCATATATTTACTACTCTATAATCTCCTGGTCATTTCTGTCATGCTTAGTATTTCTGATTAATCTTTTTCCCTTGGTGATGAAAAGACACCAGAGAGGTTAGAAGACTTTAGCTTTTGTTATTCTGAAAATATGAAAAAAAGAAAAAGAAATTCATCAGTTTAACCCACAGATGAGTAACTTCAACTGGTCTGCTTGAGTCATGACCAACAGTTATCACCACAGTGGTTACCACCAGAAGACCTTCTGATCCATGTGGGTGTCTACGTAATTATAAATAAGCTCAGGGTTCAAGGAGCCTCCATAGGCTACAAACAGTGAGTGGGCCCCTCACTGCAAGAAAGATATTGAGGCCCTGGAACGTGTTCAAAGGAGGGCAACAAAGCTGGTGAGGGGTCTGGAACACAGGCCATATGAGGAGAGGCTGAAGGAGCTGGGAATGTTCAGCCTGGAGAAGAGGAGGCTCAGGGGAGACCTCATTGCTCTCTATAACTTCCTGAAGGGAGGCTGTAGTGAGCTGGGGGTCGGCCTCTTCTCTCGTGTCATTAGTGATAGGACCAGGGGGAATGGCTTCAAGCTACGGCAGGGGAGATTCAGGCTGGACATGAGGAAGTATTACTGTTCAGAAAGGGTGGTCAGGCACTGGAATGGATGCCCAGGGAGGTGGTGGAGTCACCGACCCTGGGGGTGTTCAAGGAAAGGCTGGATGTTGTGTTGAGGGACATGGTTTAGTAGGAGCTATTGGGAATAGGTGAACGGTTGGACTGGGTGATCTTTTAGGGCTTTTCCAACCTTGGTGATTCTATGATTCTATGATTCTAAACATACTGTGAAATCATGTTCAGCTGAAGTGTCAAGCACAGAAAGGGATTTGTTCTCTTTCGGATGGTCATTTGTAGGCAGGATGGTCTGCTATAACAGAGTCACATTTTTGCCAGACAACTTGCAACTTGCAGGACTTCAGTTTCCTCTAATCACTAACTCATCACACATCACAAGCTCTACATTTCCCATCTTGTGACTTCATTTTACCTGGCTGTCAGCTTAATTGAACCTGAAGAATTGGTTTTTGTGCCCTGCCCTCCCTTTATGAAATCAAACTCATTATCACAAATACTCATTTGGCAATCGAAGAAACATTTCTTGCAAGTTGTGTTCCTGGAAAGTTCTGCTGTGTGCCCAGGCCTTGGCATCAAAGAGGAGGCTACATCAAAATGTTGCTGACCTCTGTCTATAGGAGGTTTTCCTCCTTCTAAGGTGTAGCACATGTTGCCTCCAATCTACACCAAGAAGAAAGGACAAAACTAGACCAGATTGTTGTGTTATGACCTGTTTTTTCTCCACTCTGCCAAGATTTAACTGTAGCTGTCCAGAAAATGTAGGGAAGTGGTCCAGGCAATTTCATATTGGTTAGCCAGATTCTTTCAGAAGAGCTCCTCAGTGAGACAGAACCTAACCTCAGGATGACTTTGAAGTTTATAAAAAGAACCGTCATTTAGGTGAAAGCCTCTAAACTCAACAGAATGAAATTGGACGGACAGGGAGCTGCAGCTCTGTAAGAAACAGAATCAAACTGACTCATCACATTATGAATTTTTACTGCACTGTTCGTGCTAACACACTGTATTACTGACAGGCCCCTCTGGCTCTCTGCAGTTTCACAGCCATGAAACTAGCCAGGGAATCCACCATCAACTGTAAAATTATAAGACAGGAAGAAAAAAAATTGTGTGGAATACGTAATTGCAAGAAGCAGCTCTTAATGGAATGAAGCTGGCAAGCTAAGCTGAAGCACAGGAACAGTTATTCCTTCGCATGCTGTTCAGCCGCTGCCTTCTCTATCATTCACTTCTATCTACTGGGGCAATAATTCTCTGCTGTACATCATTTAAAACCAATAAAAAGATGTGCGATGAGAGCCAGGTCTAACCAAGTGGAAAAGGAGAAGAAAAGTATCGAGAGGGAGATAATTAACTCTTTTAGCTTCCAGGCCGTTTTATGCAGACAGTAAAATAGGAAGAGGCAAACGAATTCCCCACTGTTTTTTCCAGCTAGGCTTGCTGGCCCCTGCAGGGGCACAAGGTGCTTGCTGCTCTTGCAAGCCCTCTGTGAATGACAGCTGTATCCCCTGCCATTGAGCTTTATAGCTGAAGCAGCACTGGGGGTCACCAGCAGGTCTCAGAGCACTCTGCACCTCCACCAAAGCAGCCTGTCAGCTCTCCAGCACTGAGCATTTTGGGGGTATGAGGCAGCTACGTGAGGCTGGATCAGACACCAGGGAGCTACTCCTGAAGCCCCCACAGGAGCCTCCAGCTGCAACAGATGCGACACAGGCCATTGCTGTTAATTATCTTTCAGAATGAGGGGGGTAAGTTGAGTAAATGAGATCAGATCAATCAAGTTTAAATTATTCAATGTCTTAATATTTCTGAAGGGGACTTCTATTCGATTACTGAGCTCCTCCATCTCAGTTAATAATTAAATAATATGCTGGCAGGCACAATGCAGAATGATCATTTCTATTATTACTCACAATGATATCTGGTGCTCCAGTACATATGTAGCTGGGAGTTAGTAGTTTTGGCAGATCATTAATTTCCCAGTTTAAATAAAAGCTTTAAAACCTTGTTGCCTGTAGTTAGGGCATAACCAAACATCACAAGCAGTGATGTGTGTAAGGCTGTCTAGATACACAGCTGAAGATGGAGGTAGACTCACCTTTGCTTCTCTAAACTCATATTCTCCAGGAATTCTGCAATGTTGCATTTTTGAATTTATTAGCTGACATTACATTGCAAAAGCTGTTGTAAATTAAGGTGTCTGACATTCGGTAGTGAGAGGTATGAGGCAGCACTGTAAAGACCAAGACAAGTCCTTTGTGGGCAGGAATACAGGCAGAAATGGTGTCATTAGCAACAATGATCACTTGTCTTGCTTAATGTACGTGGCCCAAAAAAGCACAAGTTTCACCTTCAGATTAGCTGAAATTCTCAGGATGAGCAAAATACCAAAGACCTGTGAGTACTCAATTCTCCAAGCTGGCATGCTTTCAGCTGTTCCAACTGAGAAGTACAAGAAAAGACACAGGATTGCTGCCACTGTTAAAGATCTGGAAAGCACTATCACCATGCCTTTCTCAAAACTGCAGCCTGCAAGCAAGAAAAGGCTGTTTTGTCAATTACTATCAGTTACAACCTGATGTGTATCCAAATTCAACCTGTTTAGGAAGTCGCTTTTGCTCTCCAATCACACCCAGTTAAGGAAAGAAAAAAAACATTTTCTCAGACATAGAGAGGACGATCACGCAGATTACTACATCATTACACCTGCCATCTCCTTAAATTAAATCAACTTTCACAATAAGAATTAAGAATTGTGCAACAAAATATTACTTAGATTAATCCATTTTTTCACTAGAAAAATTAGTTTACTACTACATTTTGAAGCAGACAGAAAACGAAAAGAAAAATGACATTCCCAAGCTTGCTCACCTCCTCAGCCCCAGCAGTTGGTGTAACAGCCAATCTGGGCTCTGGTGCTAATTTCACAACATCAGCCAAGGGCACATTTGTCTCAGCTACAAGTCCTGCAACGAGAATCACAATCCTGATCAATGCAAAAAGCAAGATGAGGGATGTGCCTTGACTCCCTGGCAAATTAATACCTTATATTGATCTTCCCCAGTCAGGTCAGCATTCAGGATTGAAGGATAAATGGCAAAAAATCTTACATTCCAGTGCACCAGCCTGGGAAGTGGGGATGCTGTGATTGAGTTTTTGCCAATCACTCAATACATACCCTGGAGAATAGGCAGGCAGCAGAAATGCTATTCAACAATATCAGTAATTATTTATGGTTACAACAGTATAGTAAACAGCAGTGGAAATATGTGGAAGCAAGAGATTCAAGGACAAAATGTGACTAAACTAAAAAGGAAGTGAAAAGAGTGTCAAGAAAGCATGCTGCAAATCATTAAACACATTGATATATAAGGCAGCAGAATAACAAGAGTCCTACTACCACAGCATGTTGCTTTGCAAGTGGATCACACCCTTTTAGGAGTTCCTTGTTACAACTGTAAGTACCCCAGGTGAACTGTGGAAAACCCTACTTGTACCCAGATGTACACTCTAATGCTATTAAAGAGCCACTGCCATCAATATTTCATTTATATTAGGAAGTCTTTGCTCATACTAAATTCCTTTCCCTGGCCAAAAGTGAGTCATCTGAACACATCAATCAAAATTGCCATTTAGAAACACACAAGGCATGCCCCCAGGGCTTGAATGGCAGAGCACCTGAGCTCAGGAGTCTCTGTGACAGCACAGCATCTGAAATCCTTCCTCAAATGCTCTGTCAACCAAGCCTCAAGATTCCACATGCCAAACTGGCAGAGCGATTTTATATCTTCCATACATATGAAATCACTGAAAAAAAACTATAATGATAGCTCTACATTCCACTTGTATTCAGGGGCAAAAAGTTTGCTTGTAGCATTATGCACTGGAAAGCTTTTGAGGACTGCTGAAGCAGTAGGCAAAGTTTGAGCACAGAGTTTGGAGATTTAGCCTCCAAGGTTCAAAAATAGTCCCACTGTGGCTTAAACACACTGATAACATTATTGTACTGCTTACACTGCCCTGCCATGCTTTGCCTGACAGAATCCCTGTGACTTGTCTGGAAATAAAACAGAGAGCAAGTTGTGTGTGTTAAACATACTGACTCAAACTTTTGGCTGTGCTTCTTTCAAATGCAAGAGAGCGTGTAGTCTTCAGATGCTATAATGTGACAGCAGAACTTGCTTCTAAAATTACAACTTGGCTGATTTTTCCTGATGACTGATGTTTTCTCTTCCATGCATGTGCAATGGTGTGGATCTTACATGAATCTTTACAGGAGCTATCCATTTCTGGTTTATTGGGCACGGTGGTGGTGATGGGCTGATGGTTGGACTAGATGATTTCAGTGGTCTTTTCCAATCTTAGTGATTCTATGAGGAAAGGCCAAATCCTAAAGCTTCTAATCAGAAAAACAGTTGGCCTAAACAATGACTTCAGAATTTGATCCCCACTCCTTAACTTGTTTAGCAATAATGTATTAGAAACTTACTTTAAAAAAATACTTTATTAGAATGTCCTGTCTGAGATTGAACTCTTAAATGGCTGAGGGCCTAACCTAAACATAGCACTGCACGCATTAATAAATCCAAGTTCATTAACACTTTAAATCTGGGTCTTGGACTGTTGCGTCACGCTGAGTGATACGGTACACTGAACGGAATGACTGGGTAACCTAAAAGCATCCCAGAATGACTGGGTAACCTAAAAGCATCCCAGAATTTATGCTTTTACAAGACAGTGCACACAGCTCGAGTGTGAAGCCCAGCATGCTTGTATACTGTATGTCTTGACATTTAAAAGCTGGAAGATATATAAGGTTTAGAAACATTTACTGGGCCAGCAGTATTCCTGGACTTGTTGTCTGTTGTCTTGGAACCGCTTTGCTAGGATGGATCTTTAGTTTGTTAGACCACTTCAGCCACTCAGATGGCAACTCAACATGTAAAGCTCCTAGACTCTAACCTGCCAATCTCAGCAGCTTCCAGGCCTTATCCCCTGGTTGAGAAGCAGCTTGATCCAAGAGTATTAAAACAACTTCCCCCTTGCTTTGACCTCAGCAACTTTCCAGCCAGATTCATCCAGTTTTATTCCCCTCTCATTTTCAATAGCATTAATCCCAAGTATCAACCAACTGAAATTAAACATCTAGACCACTCAGAAGTATCTCCTCACAGTCTTACCATGAATCGCTCTGTAAGCACTTCCTAAACAAGCAGAGTTGGCGGTATCAATAGTGTACACTGGAGCATTGAACACATCAGACAGGACCTGGGAAGTATCAGAGCATCAGTTACACACGTTCATGAAATACAAAGGATAAGCAATCCCTATTACTGCACAGGAAAACAGACATAATATACACTCCAGCAAAGCATTTGGGTATCCATGGAAAAAAGTACCAGAGGCAACACTGAGTCTCCTGAACTTGTGACACAATGGAGTATTGGTAAATCTGACCTAGAGATGCAACTACAGCCAGGAGATTAAGTCCCACTTCTCCTCAGATCTCTTTTCTAGAGATTCTAATTTCAAGCATCATCTCCCTCATGAGCCCACACAATCTGCCCATGCTAAAGGCCTGCATCAGGGATATCCATTTGGAAACGTGCAACTGATGCCTTTTTTCCTCCATCACTTGTATGGCTGACTCATGCAGAAAGGAAGGAGAGAGGAACCAGCCATGGCTCCCCAGTTCTCAACTTTGATAGCATAAAAGCTACAGTTTGCTAAACCAGTTGTCTTTGCTTCCAGCACTCCCATTATATTAGGGTTAGCAGAAGAATGAAGCATGACCTGATCTCACAGGCTTTACAAATACCAGGAGTTTTCCTGCATTTGAGTAATCCTTAGCTATGAAGACAAAGCAAGGCTGTGTGCTCTCAGCTTGGTTTGGCAGTACAAAGAAAATAACACAGGAAAAGAATCTGTTTTGGTATCTGACAGATACTAAGTTATTCCACCATGCACCATTCCACCCACTGCACTGAAATCTACACCAGCATCTCGCATTTACTGAGTGTATGCACTCTTACTAACAATGTAGTTTTAAGAAAATAGATACTGTGGAGGGAAAATGAAGACAAATTTGGACAGGGACACAGAATATTCAAGAACGCTTTACTGAAAATATTCTCAACTTATTCCTTCCAAATTAAACAGATATTTTGGTTTAATCTCCCCAAGGATTGTAGGTGTCCCTCAGGTCACACAAGAATCAAGCAGAAATTCAGATTTAAATTGCAATATATTGTATTACTTTTTCCAAAGTGTATCACCTGATTTACATCAGTATATAAGAATTTAAAATAAGGTTACAGTGTCCATAAACACAAATCAATCAGACTTGTGACCAGCAAAACCCCATCCAGGGATTCACAACCCCTCTGGTCATAGAATAGAATCACAGAATCACTGAGGTTGGAAAAGATCTCTAAGATCACCAGCCCAATCATCTACCTATCACCAATAGTTCCCACTAAACCATGCCTCCCAATACAATGACAGAATGTTTCTTGAACATCTACAGGGTTCATGACTCTACCACCTCCCTCTACAGCCCAGTCCAGTACCTGACCACTCTCTCAGAGAAGTATTTCCTAACATCCAACCTGAATCTCCCCTGGCACAAATTGAAGCCATTCCCTATAGTCCTATTGCCAGTTACATGGGAGAAGGCCAGCTCCCACCCCACCATAACCTCCCTTCAGTCAGTTGTAGAGTGCAGTAAGGTCACCCCTCAGCCTCCTGTTCTCCAGGCTAAACAATCCCAGCTCCATCAGCTGCTGTTTATGAGGACTCTGCTCCTACACCCCAAAATACTGGCTAGGCCTGATCCCCCTGCTCTCCTGTTGTCACATGTGGTGGGATATCCCTCAAGATGGGGCCCAGGGTTCATCATGGGCCCCATGGCTCCATAGAAGATGACTAAGGAATTCAATTCACATGCTACAATAAAAAAGATACGCAACATTTTTAAAGGATTTTGTCTCTTTCTCTGAAAGTTTGAGAGATATCTGCAAATAAAAACCTTAGATAATCACGAATTTGGGTTATTTGAAACAAAAGCCATTTAGTTACTAATTAGATTCCAATAAAAGCCTCGTCTTACACACTTTTTATGCTCTCTTCTGTTAACTGCAGTGTCAGTATTGCCTAACTTTTGTTAGTAAGCAAGAACTGAGCAAACAGTGAGCTTCACTGTTAGGGGACAAATGGAAAATTAACCACCGTATCCATTAAAAAGCCCTCTGGAAATTAGGTCACAGAGTGCTAGGTTCAAATATCCATCCTGTCCTGTATGGTTTCACCACATTCCCCATCTGTTTGTTCGTCTCTTCATCTCAGATAGGTATTCCTTGCCTTATGCTTGAATTTTAAATTCCCTTGAACAACAGAGGTCTTTTGTGTTGCACCTCTCTAGAGTCTTACACAATGCAGCTCTATTCAGTAATGCTAATAAGCACTGTAATCATACAAATAGTAACTACCTTTTGTGTGACATGATCATGAAATTAAAATTATTAAAAGTTCATACACTCAGTACATTACCTGAAACCACAATCTCTCTCACAGGTAATTTTCAAAGAAACTGTTACAGATTTTACTGTTACAAATATTTCACTATGTTTCATGTGGTCATTAATCAGGCCCACATATGTTATAAAAAGCTTCCCAGAACAGTGGAGAAAACTGCTCTGCTATAGCTGTAGATTTTTTTTTAAGCACATTTTCCCAAGTTGCCTTTTTTGCTATGTAAAATACAGGAGTTACTGAATGTTGATTAATTAAATGATACTCTTTTGTAACCCTGGAACAAATTATCCAAAATTGACCATGATAAGGGTGGAAGCCGTTATTCTTCATGCAACTGATATGGTTTCTGAGGTTTTGATTAAATTAAAAAGGAGGATCCAATTAACCAGTGATTGAATTAAGTGGACGAAACTGTATTGATCATATTATTTTAAGACACTTCTAATGAGTTTCAAAAGCAGCCCTATTACTACATTTGAAGAGCAAGCACCTCAGGAATCACTCTCATGACCACAAATTTTCAGCTATTTTAAATTACAGGTTACAAAAACATTCTGTTCTCAGCCTTCATTCCACAGCAAGGAGACCCTCCTAGTATCTAAATACTGCTTTAAAAGAAAATATCTATTAATTCAATCCCTTTCTTAACATACTCTTAGTACATTAAGAAATAGTAGAACTATTTCTGTGGGGACCAATATTTTAAGCCATTAACATACCAGCTAATTTTCCAACATCTGCTTCTTGAGCAAAATAACCAAAGCAGATGAAGTGACATCTACAAGCAAAACATTCCAAATCTGTCCTTTGTGTCCCAACGAGCTCTACATCCCATGGCTCTACAAACACACATTTTAGATGACAGGAGAAAGCAAGGTCTTTGCTTTTCAATCTCCATTTATTCCAACTCATGTTTTGTAGAACAGATCACATTCACTTTGTACAACTGTGCTCACCAAAGAATATGGGGTGTAGCTGAGGCTGGCCCCAAGAGTTTCTATTACTAATGGAAATGGACTGGCATCCAGAGAACACAATTCACCCTGTGCTGACTAACTGGTGAGCTTTGTGGTGTAGATGCCCATCCCCAAGCTCACGGAGCCTCTAGCCAAAGAGAAGCTTGTTGATGCACTCAGTGGAGTAAACCCAGGATATTCTTGGGACAAAGGATCTTAACCAGTGTTAGCTGTGCAGCAACAGCAGCAGATGAGGAAGATGGGAAGAGAGAGGAGAGACTACACAGAAGAAAAGGAGCTCTACTGATACGTGACACAATGCCAATCAGAAATACATGTTCAAAAACACCAGGGACAGGGTTTAGAATGGTTCTTCTTCGGTGGATTTAATTGTTTGAGTGTCCAGAACTAGGGTAATCCCTCTCCAGTTTCAGTCTGAAGTCCAGTGCTGACTTTAATGACAAAAACTATAAACATCTCAGGTATCTTACCAAGTCTCTTCTTGGTTTCTTTGCTAATTGATTTGACATAAGCAACAAGAGCTGGAAATCGCCAGTGTTTCAGATACACATCCATAAAACTAGTGAAGTGTAAATATATATATATATACACATATATAAAATAAATTTAAAGTTCGATACAAAGTTAGCGTTGGTCTCCACAATAAACCTGAGGAAAAATCCTAATGACCTGAAGCAGTTTCACAATCCCATATCCACACCTTCCCACACAGTTACATTGATTTGGATTCTGTATACCGAAATAAAAATGTAGATATAATCAGCTACTTTAATTTTCTGCTTACCTGCAGTATTTTTTTATTATGGGAAGCTCCACCTGTAGCCAAAATTCTTGTTTTGGGCACTGCAATGCAAAAGAACACACAGATCAGACTGAAAGCGCATATTGTCCAGATCTGCACTACTGAACCAAGCAATGAGAATGAGGAGGGCAAGTCAGATGGTCTGAGCTCTCTCCCTGTTTCTCTAATTTACCACGTGTAAAAAGTGAGTACTGTCCACCAAGACTCATTAGAACATTTCCTTAAAAGAGGCAGTATAGGTTTTGCACATCTATTATTATTATAGCGCTATCAAGTCTGGGAGATTTGCAAAAGAGATATTCAATAAAAAGGCAGAGTGTTATTATACAACAGCTCTGGTTTGAGGTCAGATTGGTTTGGCTCACAGCTGTATATATAAAAGCTGACAGGTAACCTTTAAAACCAGCAATATTTTCCAAACTTATCTCCTCACGACGTTCACAATCAGAGTTCACTGAAACCTGAGCATCCCTACATGCTTGAATGACAAGGAAGCGTGTCAGAAGGTAATTAGAGATGGTCTAAATCAATTCAGCAAAATAAAAAATTACATAAATCTCTGTCCAATTAAAAATCATAGATCTGGGGGCAGTGGGAAAAAAAAATCACCCTACACATTCTTTAGTCTTTACAAGAAAGCTACCCTTCCTCATTGTGTTCCTGACTTTCTGTCCAGTGCTTCATTATTTATCTGTGTACACGCTCCTCTGGAGCATGACATCCAACAGGCCATACATCTATCCACAGCCACAACTCAGCAAGGTATCACAAGCTTCAGCAGTTCAAGTATCTCACTGAAATTCTTTAAAGATTTAAAATTAAATGAATGCATAAATACTTCAATATCTTATATTTTAAAAATAAATCTACACACTTAATTACCCTAATCTATCATAATAATAGCAGCACAGTAATATGATCTATCACACTAACACCATTCTGTACATCCTCCTGAAAAGGGAATTTTACTGTCCTATTATTTTGTTCCTTTAACCTCATTTTTAACAAAAGCTAAAAAAATATCTTACATCACGCAAAGTAAACTCAGTCAATTTATACCGAGGCCCTAAACAACTTGTTGTCATTTGTCCTTAATGGCAAAATCCCTGAAGATAGAATCAGAAACAGAGAAGATGCAACTCACAAAAGGCTCCTCATGACATTTCTTGACCCAAAGTGAGGTTCTCAGGTGGAGTCTAAGACCCAGCTACAGCACTGCACAGAGGACCCTATCTTGCTGATAAATTTAATTTTATTTTCCTCTTTGGAGGATATTCAGCGATGCACAAATTGGGTTTTAAAAGCCATTAGGATCTCTGTCAATGTCAGTAAACAAATAAAACAAACAGCAGAGTGATTCCTCAGGGAAAACAAGTTTCAATTATACCGACGCAGAATGACAGATCCCTGCCAAGATTATCACAACAATGTAATAGCACAGAAACCAGTGAAAAATAACTAGCAAGCCTCTGTTCCTAGAAACCAAGCTGAACTCTAAACGATTTGCCTAGTAGTTGCAATTCTGTCTTGCTAAGCCTTGCTGCGAATATAAATTCTTGCAGAAGTATCATATCCAGAATGAAAACACATTTCAAAAACAGCCAGCAGGACGGAATTAGAAACAAGTATGTTTGCTACACTTCACAGGAATTGAAAGCAAGGAACAAGCCATGCTTACTACTCCCTGACTCTGGAGAGGGGCTTAATAAGCTGCTGGGCTGTCACCATCAGGAGAGAACGGTGCACAAGGCAGAAGGACCAAAGGCAGGCTGGAATCAAGGGCTGGACAGGAGTCTTCTGCTCATCAGTAGGTTGGGAGACTCAGGTTTTGCTTTTATTATATATCTGTGCCATCACTGTAACTTGGAACATTTCAATATAAATGAGTTACCATAAGAAAAGCAGGGGTAACATCACAGTGCATCTATGAGTCTGTATTTACCCTGCCTTTAGGTGAAGAAGGTACCTAACAAGAGGGGGAGTTAAATCTAAAGGTGTTTAACACCCCTATCTTAATCCTGACTAATTCTTCTGTAGCTAAACACTAGAGAATTATTTCAGAGTACAGTGAACCTAGTTGACAAAAGAAACTGATGCAGATTGTGCTGTGAAGTTTCAACTCTTGATTGGATACCTCAAGTTCTAAATTGAACCAACAACCAATACAAACACATACAGATGCAAGGAAAAGAAAAGAAGGCATGTCCTATACACGAAGGGTAAAATCATTAATTTTCCTTAACTAGGATTGTTTGCTTCACTGAAACACATCCCAGTGGGTACCAGCTTCATGAACCTTAGCCATTGCTATCTGACAAGAGAACCTGACCCACTGTACTGGTGGGAGTGGTCCATCCAGACGTGAGGAAGAGTGACCTCAGTGCTCAGCACTCCCAGCAGCAGCTCCACACATGGCCGGAGCAGGGACAACAGCTTTCTTGATTGAGTTTCAACCGCTTACTACAAACAAGGAGCCAGGTCCCAAAAGAACCGATCTGAATTAGCAGAATTTTATGTTTCTCTCTTATTTCAAACTCTCCTCCTGAGAGTGCGGGAAGTGCATTGATCACTGATTTCAGGGATTGCCTTTTTAATGCCAATATTGTGTGCTTTACTGAACGGTGGACATTTGCTCTAAGATGTGTAATTGGATACATCTCATAAATAAATAAAGCCCATCATTTATGGATACGGGGGCATTAACAAAGACATCATTCATCCATCACTAGCAGTGTTCTCAGCCAGCTGTGGGTGAATCTGTCAGGAGCTACCATCTATATCCCCTACAGCAGTGCACAGAAAGAACTTAAATACAGTGTTACTAAAAAAAAAACAAACAACACCAACTGTAGCAAACATAATTCAGGAATTCAATTCTCTGACAGTTGAGAGAATCAGTTTAAACATCTTTTAATTAAAAGCTCCTTGCTTAGTACCTAACCAACCCGTTTATTTCCTTCCTGTTTGAAATTTGATGATTTTTTAGAGAGCCAATACAGGATTTTAACCCTGTGTAGAAAGCATTTACAGCTGCTCGTGGCATGGCATTGTCCTGCAATATGCACCACTTCCGCAGCTGTATTATCTGCTGTGGAATACTGTGGCTGATTTAATTAAATTCAGTTAAAACAGTAATTGCTATGGCTGGGGGAGAGCAGCAGGGAGAAGAACAGTAAAGAAGTTCACTTACATAGCAAGATAGTAGAATCACAGAACAGTTTGGTAGGAAGAGACCTCAAAGATCCAATCCCCTGCCCCAGGCTGGGTGAAATCAGGCACTAGATCAGGTTGTCCATGGTCCCATCCAACCTGGCGTTGAGCAACTGAAGGGATGGGGCATAGATGGGAGTACAAGGTACTTCCCCAAACAAGACTGAGAAGCCAGCCCACAGCCAGTTTTTGTTACTGTTCCCACAACAAGCCCCACTATCTCCTTTAGAGATCCAACAGGAAGAACTGGATGATGTTCAAGTTCATCTCTTGGCTCTTGTTTTCAGTCATGATATTGCTTTCACCGAAAAGCATAAGGGGGAAAAAATCTGTCACTGGGAAGACAGAGAAATTAGTTATTTGTATTATAGATATTTCAGTGAAAGAAAGACTGCAGTCCTACGTGGCTGTATATTAACAAACATACAACCGATGCCTTTCCAGAAAAGCAAGCAGTTCAAGTAGAGTAAGATACAAAGTAATGGATGGACTGGAACAAAAATTTTAGAAAGCAAAAACTCAAAGAGCCAAGATGGACTTAGCAAGTGAAATGGGAATCAGCAAGTAAGACAGGCAGTCTCTCCTCTCACTATTCCCTGTAGCGGCCTTGGCACATAACTGTATCTATTCAGAAAAAATAATCACATAAGCAAACTCACTTCAATCGGAAGGTTAGTGCTGACGAGTAGCAGCACCAAGGAGGCTGGAGGCAAAAATTCACTCCCCTGTTCTAACAGGAATGGGAGCAGATCAGACTGCAAACAGGTCCAGATGTTAACATCAATGGGAAAACTGCTGGCCTTAAGGCTTTTGGGTTTGGCTGTATTTCAACTGGGCAGTAGGAAAGTACCTGCATCAGTCCTGACTTTTGCTAGCGCGTGCATAAAGTCAGGAAGAAGAACCTGAGGATGGAAACTCTTCAACTGTTCCATCTAAATTTCCATTGCTGTGCACAGCCCTGATTTGTACCCCAAACTCCAGGCACTTTCTGACATTCAAAACTCCTAAAACACATTTCCAAGGCTTCATCCAAACAACTTTATAATGTCTTTCTCATCACAAATGAATCCATAAATAAAACAGAACAATGGAACATGCATTCAAAAAGCATCTGATTACGCACATGAACCCACGCCAGCTATAAGTATGATTGCAAATAACTGCAATTTACAATTTGTAAGCAACAAGAAAAGTGTCAGCCCCTCCGTTATTTCTCTGATTAACTCCAAACACTATAATTTAAAAAAAAAAAAAATTATTTTCTAGCTTTTCATTCAAGAAAAAAAAAAACAAAGCAAGAATACATCATTATTTTGCCTCATTTATAAAACAAATGTTCCAAAATTTTCCTCCTTACATATTAACTCTTCAAAAACCCATGCTAATTATTCTTTTGCTAATACAGTGAAAGTAAGCACCTGCTACAGTAGAAGGCTTTTCCTATCAGTATCTTTGAAAAAGGAAAATTTGCAAGCTACCGAGTGCCCCTTCTGTGACTTTGAGGATGGGGTGAAAGGCACTTGCTTCTGCGCCTCATTGCACTACACTACTTCTGACACTTTCCAGGAGAAAAAAAGACTGCCACAAACAGCTGCAGCACAATAGACATTATCTACCTGATTGAGGTAAGAGCAATGTAAACCCTAACTCTTTTGTTGTTTTTTTTTTAAATTGTTTTTTTGTTTGTTTGTTTTAATTTACAGGCCAATGCAACTGCCTGAGTGAATAAACTGCAAGCTGGAAGCCAAAAAATAAAACAAATCCAGCCATCTTTACAGTACTAAAAAGAAGACAGTAATTCATAAGAGCTATTCAAAACCCATTTTTTAAAAGACCTTACTTTCACTTCAAAGTGTCAGTTAATTTATTACAGAGAGAAGCAAGCCATATTTGCCATATAGGCTGATACTTCCTTACATACAAGCAAAAAAGTTTTCATATTTCATAACGGCCTTTAATTTCATTAGGGGTTTCAATTGCTCAAACTTCTGTCATAAATTTTCCAGACACGGAATTTATTTTTAGTTTTTTAAATGCACTGTCTGGGGAAGAAAAACAACTTCTAAGGATAAAATTGATCATCTGCCTGTAAGGCTACAGCTCTTATCAAACCTGCTCTAACTCAACAGGGGAAAAAAGCCAAGATTTCCTTTGCAACAATGACAAATATGGCTAATATTCTCAACATTTATGCTACTTACATAGATAAAGTCCTACAATGATGTAGGGGAGAACAGGCATGATTCTTCTTGCTCACTCTTCTGCGAGGCAAGAATAATACCACTGAAATGAGTAGATGTGCACACACCGAAATAAAACTGAGTAGAAATGGTGCCCATAGCCAAGACCCAAATGCAACTGCTAGTCTAGGTCACCTTATGTTCTCAAGTGACAGTGTTGACTTCTGATAGCACAGCTCATTCTTCATGAGGATACCACATTTATCTTTTCTAAGCACTTCAGTAAAGACAACCTTTGCATTTCACAACCGGAGCTTAAAGAGACCAAATCGCCGACTCTGAAACTCCTTCTAACCTGGCTCACACCAGGTATGAAAGTGCAAATAGCACCGACTCAAAGTCTTTATCTTTTCAATGGTTTTTCAAGAAAATAAACAGAAAAATGTGTACATAAATTCTCTTTTAGCATTTTGCTGTACCATGTTACTGCAGATTACTCACAAAACACACACAGTCTAAGACATACAACAGGAGACAAACCAAAAAGTTAAGACACAACTCTACTGACAATTCAACGTCATTGACTTCAGCAGCATTATGCAGCAATGAAAACTTTGGCTCATGAATGTTAAAGACTTATTTGGGAACAAGCTGATCAATAGTCATAACAGTAGCATATACATTGACAAGCTCACAACAAGACCTCTGGAATATTTGCATTTCTTGTAGAAATACTGCAGAGCTGCAATCGCTTATCAATTTGCTGTGATTTTTCTTTCCTTTCTTTTTTTTTTTTTTTTTGAGCCATGGATCTCTATCTGACAGACTGTTTTGATGAAGCCTGGGCTAAATTCCAACAGTAACGTATAAAAAAACATCCACAACTCAGCAACAGAGTTTACAGGAACGGGAAGAAAAAAAAGCATTTAGATCTGAAGTCTTCATGGATACAGACTGAATAATTTGGAAAAATCTTTTTGTGAATGCTTTGAAGGAAAGAGGGAAGGCTAACAAGAAGAAACACTTATGATTTATTTGGTTAAATCTGAAAATGTACTTGAGGAAAAGTCTTCCCCTGAAGACAGTATTACTTGAAGTCATCCTTGCTATCTCTCTGACTTGCATAAATCCTTGGTTCTGAATTCATTCCTTATAGAAAAAATAAGTTACCATGAGCTAGTGAGATGGGAATGAGCATAATCAGAGAGCCTGAGCACCTTTCCTACAAAGAAAGATGGAGAAAGCTGGGCTTGTTCAGCCTGAAGAAGAGAAGGCTTCAGGGAAACTCACTGCAGTCTTTCAGTATACAAAGGGAGCTGACATACAGGAGGGTGAAACAACTTTTTACAGGGTCTCATAGCAATAGGACAAGGAGAATGGTTTCAAACTAAAAGAGGGAATTTAGATTAGATGTTAGGTGGAAATTCTTTTCTCAGAGGACGGTGAGGAACTGCAACATGAAAGCTGGAACCAATGTGACAAATTAACCGATTCTCAAAAAATGTTCTGAAGCAGAACTTAGAGGAGAGACAAACTGGACAGCTGAAATCCAGCCATTACATCTACCTGTTACAAAACCTACCTACAGAGAGCTCCAAAAATGTTAAAGTCCGGAACAGATCATCTGCTTGAAAGAGGCCGCACAATTTTAACACAATTATCCCACAGTTCAACCCAACACTTATTTGTTGAAGACAATAATCTGAAGAGGACGGAGATTTTCATATGAAAGACTTGAAGTGACAGAGACTTATTGTGATTACTGACTGTTTTCATATTCAATGACCTTCAAAGTTAAATATTTGCAATTTTCCCATGATTTAGGTTTTTATTTTTAACTTCTTTTTGGTTGATCTTTGTGACTTCAGGCTTCCAATTAAAAGATTACCATAGAATTGGGTTTCCTCTTTGTGTCTTGGCAATTACAGACTACAATTAAACTGCATCTTATCTTTCTTTTTGATAAGTTATTAAGCTCTGCTACTCATTAAAAGGTTTATTCCCAAGACCACAAATCGCCGATGCTTAGAGCCACTGGTACACTACCAGTAACTTACAGAAGTGTCTTCACCGCTAAAAGAACTATCAAAAAGGAGAAGAGTCAGTAAGAGGATTAAAAACATTTACCCTAGAATTATACGATGCTGCATGTAGTCAGTCTGTCTGTCCCAACACTTAGCAGGAAGGTGTCTGTATATAAAACTGGTTGTGCAGAGAGGTTGTAGAGCGTCTTCCTTGGAGATCACCAAAAACCACCTGGACGTGGGACTGGGCACTCTGCTCTGGGTTGGCCTGGTGGAGTAGAGTTTGGAGCAGATGAACCTCAGAGGTCCTTTCCAGCCACAGAATGGGTTGGAAGGGACCTTTAAGGACCACAGAGTTCCAACCTTAGCCATTCTGTGAACAACTGTTAATTCATCACAGAGAACTTTTTGTCTTAAGTCGTCCAGGTTTATTAGGAGAATATGTAGACTTCAAAGGTGTGCAGCTCTGGAACACACACTATGCAGAGTTCTGAGGAGGTCAGGTGTCCCATGTTCCCCATTTGAGGAAGCCCTGGTATTGGGAGAGCTCATCACTAAACCATTCATCAGTGCCCACAGGAAAACTGGAAATGCAAATTTAGAAGTTTGCTTTTCTCAGTTCCCTGAATTGGAGCAGAGACAGTTAGCCAAAGTCAGAAATATGCAGGATAATCCCAGAAATTGGTTAATAAATAAAGGAATCACCATCTTAGGCATTTTCCACTAACTAAAAACACTTATTTTGTTCAGTGTGCTCTCTTGCTGGCACTGCAGCACAGCTCAGCATTTCCTCAAAACATTTTGACACTTGGGAAATCCATGCTTGAACCTGAGCAAAATATACACACCCTATGCCTACCCAACTCTGATGTGGGTAATCACCACGTGGCATTACAGACCATGAAGCAGTTTATGGCACTTGCTGCTGAGTTACTCAGAAACACAAAAACATCACTGTTTCATTTTTAAGAACTATTGACTCACATACAGCAATATTCAGCCTTGCAAATCTTCTAAAAGTAATAAAAAATTACACTGGCAAATCAACAGATGACACCACCCATCGAAGGTTAAAATGGGAAAAGCAAAGGAGATAAATGAGCTGCCCAAGGTCGCACAAAATCAGGAGAACAACCAAGAATAGAACAAAGGCCCCTTCATTACTTAGATCACAAATGCATTCGATTCTGCATTAGTTAATCTGCACAGTCTGTGCATCAGTAGAAAGACATGTCCACAGGAGAAAATATAACAATAATCAGCTGCAAGTTCAGCGTTACCTAAAGCCACAGAACATAATTAAAAAGTATGGGTGCAATGATCTGACCTTGAATGCTGCTTGAGGAAAGAGAGGAAAGAACACCCTACCAAGTGTTTTGTCTCTACAGAAACCCAAAGCACCGCAAACTTTGGGAAAAAACATCTTCAGATACAGATTTGCAAACCAGATCTCAAATCTGCTTTGTGTCTTTCCATGTTATCAAGAAACATTAGTAAAGGACTACAGACAACAGGAAAGTGTCAAGGTCCAAGCATTATCAAATCATTTTAGTGTTTTATTCACAAGATTTTTCAAAAGAGGTATTAAATTTTTAGTCCTTGTGAATGTTGTCCTATAAGACTTCTGCATTTAGTGCTGGTGAAGAACTTTTCTTCTTTTCTCAATATACATGTATATAAGCTACAGGTTTTAAAGTACTTTCAAAGAATAAAACCAGCTGATAGGAAGAGTGCACCTGCTGTCATAGAACCATAGAACAGCTTGGGTTGGAAGGGACCTCAAGGATCATCAAGCTTCAACCCCCCCTGCCACATGAAGGGCCACCACCCTCCATATCTGATACTTGACCAGGCCTGGTGTTCTAAGAAGACCAGAAAACCTGTTTTATTTTGTTTGCTCAGAAAAGTTACGTACACCAAGAAGGGAAGCAAACAGAGTGCGCTGGAAACACTTGCTCTTTCTTCTCCCTAAAAAACAGAAAGAAGTTTACCACTGATCCTCCATGTGTGACTCTGGTGGGTCCCTCCACTGCCCTGAGCCTCCTCCCCCCTGCACCAACTGCATGCAGCACCGGAGCCTCTTGTAGCAGCTGAGGCTCTGAGCACTGCTGAACTCCTCCGTTATTAACAAACCTCCCGCTTTCCGAGTGGATTATCTACAGATGAATTTTGTGACCTCTGGCAGACCGCGACTAAAGAGAGAATGGAGTTTTTTCTCCTTTAACTAAGAAAATAAAGGCTCTATAAAGATGAATTGAGAGAGGCAATTAATATTTCCTAATAAAAGTCATGCCGAATGCGAGAACTGCTACGTTGCTCGGTGCTTCTGAGCAGAAAGGTTCCAGGTAGCTGTTCATTCAGGGCTGGGCTCATGTAAATCGGGCGCTGTTGCCAAGCAACAATAGGTGCTAAGGAATGAAATACAGGCTGCAGAAACCTAATAGCCTGGAGAGAACAAGAACTACAATCTGAGATTTATGGCAGATATAAAGGGAAAAGAGTCGTTCTCCCACACACAAAGAACGCGGATACTTTATTATAAATGTCCTTAGCATGTTTTTCTAAGGCATGATTAAGTAATAAAATCCCCGCTCCACCCCAAATCAAACAGGTAATTATTTTTTTAATGTTTTTTGCATTATGCTTCCTAGAAAAAGATCTCAAGAAATCAGCAACCGAGACAAAAGATAAATTTAATGCAAAGAGCTCTTTTGCCTAAGAATAATGTCAGCTATACAGACCGTGCTGCAAATGCCAGTCAGCTCTCCACTTCACTTTATGTTTTTGTACCATGCTCATTAACATTGCAACTGATCATCAGAAATTCTCTTTAAGCTTATTAAGATTTTAAAATATTTTTAGCAAGTTAATTAGAATACATTAACAGAGCTCATCTGTGTTCACCCATCATGCATATTTTATTTTATTCAGGCAAATTGTTTTTAAATGAAATATTAGATCCAGGGAGGGTACACTGTTGGGTACTGAACAATACAACTCCTTTGTGCTACGTTTCATTCTCAAACACCCTCCAAACTTCATACTGCTGGACAGGAGGGAAATTTTCTGATGGCAAATTGCTGGGTATTCTTAGTGCCTTTCTTATCCACTCCCTGGAAGCTGAGGGTGGCTACAAAGACCTGATGGGTCCTTGTGCTGAGCATCATGTTCCTGCACTGCTCCCTGGGTTCAATGTAAATTAAAGCCATCAGTGGGACTTCTATAGGAACCAGTGGCACTACAGTGGGAACCAAAGGAATAGACGAGGTACTGCTATGGGGACGGAAGGAGTCCCTTCAACCCCTCTCACTCTGTGGTTCAACTGCTCCCACAGGATTCACAGCTTTCTTCGTTTCCTTATGAGAGTCTGAAGATGTTATTTTACCTTAAGGAGCTCAGGCATGATGTGGCACAGGTTCCTAACAGGCAAAGGTGCACGTGGATTTGGCAGAATAGCAAGGAAAGCTCACCAAGAACAAGCCTGAAATACACTTTGCTTAGCTAGAGTTATAAATTCTTTCCTTTAAGATGCACTAAATGTCACCAAATTCAATCACATAAAATTAAATAACATTTTATGAGGAAAAGGGAAACAGCAAAACCTACCTTGGGGTATTTTGGGCATGCCACTTCCAGAATTTTATTCCAGTGAAATAAAATCCATCACCAGACACTGAAAAGTAACTACAATAATACTCTAATAAGGCATTCCTGAAGACCAACTATTCATTCACTCAAGCCAATCAGATATGACATGGTATACTTCAAATTGTTCCTTCAGACTCCATCTAACCCCAAACCTTTCTTACTAAGGATGGATGGAGATTCACACTGATTTTACCACTAATTCTACACGGTTACTTTGAGAAGTCTGCTTATATAAAAGGATGAACAAAGTTTGCCAGCCTCACACTCAGTTCAGATTCTACACTCTCACTGCATCTCAATTAATCTAACACAGACTGCAGAGCTGGCATATTTGATTCAGACAGCAAAGAAAACATCCTTTAAAAAGCAACAGGTCTGAAGCTTTTGACGAGCGATCACAGAATTCCTATCAAAACATACACTGCAATCTCAGCCACCACACATTTCAAGATCTGCATCATTAACACTGATTTGAAGGATGCCAATAATCTCTTTCACAATCTATAAAAGTTATTTATCTCCATGACACTTGCTTCTTTTAACCAGTGATCGTTATTCAGCTGTGTTTTACTCCTGTTACCTCCCCTGAGATGTTAACCTCTCCAATTCCACCAGCTGCTCTGTTACAAACCACCCCCCTACTCATCACGCTTCCTCCCACTGAGGAGCCCCAAAACTGGATGTGCTTCTTCCAGTGCTTGGCTGAACATATGAACCACACAAGCACAGGGGAATTTTAATCACAGCTGGGCAATCCTATGGCAGGCTCTTCCAAATGCCACAATAACCGCATCAGTGGGTAGAGTCCCTACCAAAATATCCCTATCAATTGCACCAGATACAGATAAAGCTACCCTGTCATAACCTTTTCCACTTATTTATGCATTCATTAATCAACTCAAACACCCTAAGCACATGCTCCAGCCTACCCTTTCTCCTCAAGCTTGCCTGGGCAGAAGTTTCGCTTTATAAAGGAATTCTCTGCCTTAGCCAGAAGAGAGATCTCACCTCCCTGCTGCAGAGCTGGTAGCAATGCTGCCAACAACCCATGGGCTGACATTAACACAAACTGTGTTGGTTTATTTTGTAACATTTAAGCAGAAATATGTCCTGTCCTAGGAAAAGCATCTACCTAGAAATCAACGTGTGTTTCTAACAACATCCTAATTGCAAGAGAGTAAAGAGTAAATGAGCAATGAAGGCAAGCTGACATTTTAACATCATTTGGAGTGACCAAAGACACTGAAATATGTTTACAATTAAAAGTATTCTCACAAAAAAGTACAACAAAATGCAATTTAACAAAGCATACATTCCCAACTGTTGTGAGCATGCACTGCTCCTAGAATGGAAATCACGGCTCGGCTACCCAGCACAACATCA
Source organism: Tympanuchus pallidicinctus (assembly GCF_026119805.1). Taxonomy (NCBI): domain Eukaryota; kingdom Metazoa; phylum Chordata; class Aves; order Galliformes; family Phasianidae; genus Tympanuchus; species Tympanuchus pallidicinctus. The sequence goes on from NW_026294747.1 coordinate 65,130,772, forward strand.
GCAAATCCCTATAATAATCCTCCTAGAGCTGCATCTCTAGTGCAGCCACACTCAAGCATACCAACCTCAAGAATTTAATGAGAACCTGAAATTCTCCAGTGCTTACAGAAACTTTCCTGTTAACCCAGCCATGCCCAGAACACTCTGACTGCATTACACCCCCCAACTGCTGCTGACTCTCCTCCTCTAGAGAAGTCCCAGCTACCTCTATTGAAGAGCTGCAAAACTCCTGGCTGTGCACAGAGAATTCATGACCAATTCTTCATGTTTTCTTGTGCCAGAAATGCTCCGCTGCCATCTAAGTATGCAATTTAACTATGCAAAAAGAAGCTGCTCAGCTCTTCCACTGAGTGAGAAAAGGCCAAGGAAACACTTCCCCAGTCTGGGTTACCTGAGATAGCTCATTACATACAGCTGAATACGGCATATCCTAAGTCCTATTCAATTCAACCCTTACACAAACAGCAGTCAAGAAAAAAAAAAATGGACAAGATCTTTTCCCCAGTTCCTCACCTTTAACAGGTTAAGTGGCAATAAAGGGTGCAATGACTTTCCAAGGGCATGTACCTGTTTAATTATTCATCAGAAAATTGACTCAGGCATCACAGTATTAAACACTAAAATATTCAAACAAAGTAAATTAAGGGCAAAAGCAACAAAAAAGGAAAAAGAGTGGTTGTGGTGAGAGAAACACTTGGACACCCACTTGAATCTCCCTATGTATTTCAGTACCTCTATACATGTTGCTCCAAAAGTAATGCCTCCTATTTATATTCAGGGAAACTACAACAGAGCCAAGAGAACAAGAGCACTATTAAGATGAAGCAAATCTGCAGCTACAAAACACTGTTTTTCAATAAAGGCACAAACATTAGCTATTCATTTTCACCAATAATGAACAAGAAACTGCATGCCACGCTTGTGAACTTCAGCACCAGTGGGGGTATCACTGTCTCACACCTGCTATCACAGCATCATTGCAAGGACAACGTTGCCCACAAAGTCTTTCATTGGCCCGAATTGATGGAAGATGCCAAATACAGACAATACAATGGGTGCAGTGGGACAATCCAGCCAAGATTGACAATGTGCTCCACAGTCCTGGATTGAGCTGCTCTTCGCTTCATAGAGTGACAGCTGTAGAAGGCCATCCAGAACGTGGCTCATCTTTAACATCACTGTCTCTGCTGCTGAAACACACCACACCACCCACTGTCTCACTGTGCTCACATCCACTGTTTGATCTCTATAAAGGTTCAGCAAGCATCAGTGAGTGTCAATGGGAGCCATTTTTTTCCTGCCTGCCTGGAATAATTCAATTCCACACCTTCTTCAGACTGCCCCTCTGCTGCCATATGCCACATGGCAACAAAATGTAATGGAATGCTGTTGGGAAGGTTCAGGCTCTACTGCCATCCCATCAACATCCACCTCTGACATCGTGGGCCAACATCATAAAATAGGAAATGTTACTTTTGGAGCAGCCCTCATACTTCTATGAACAAAGAAAAGGTAGTAAAGTAACAAAGCAATTATTATCTATTCCTTTCAGTACTCCGACTGGGACAACAACCTAACCGTGCCCAGAGCACCCTACCAGTGTTATTTTCACCTATGTACACAAAGAAATTCCTGAAAAAGGAAGTTTACATCTTTGTGGACAATCAAATTTGACTGCAGGGAAAACACTTGTTTAAATGAAAAAGAATGAAAAGGCGGGGAATCTGACCCATGAATGACTCTTGTTTATTTTAAATTACGGGCCTGAAATATCTTATTAAAATAATAACAGGTTAACTGAAAGATACTGTAACACAAATTCTAGTTATTTCCCCATAAAACGTGAATATCTCATTAAAATAAAGAGCATCAGATTTTAGTTTGGACCAAAACAAAAACCTTTCCAATCAAGACATCTAGTGGATTGAATGCCTCTCGTAAGCAGGTGTCACTGCGTTATATTTTCATCCCAACTGCTGAGAATAAGCTAGAAGAAAATGACAAAGTAAATTGAACAAGAAAGTGTCTGATCTTGATGAATAATTCAATGAAGCAATGCAACAAATACTGATTTTTTCTGGTCAAGGCAGTTTACAACTGTCCTTTACTTAGAAAAATGACCTTCTCATTGTAATTACACTTTTGACTTTGGGTACTGAATCACAGTCTCAGCAATACTTAAATTCCAGTTCCTCGTTCTGATGCTGATCTCAAAGCACTCTAATCCTACTACGTATCTAATCTTTCTTCAACAAAATAATGTCTAGGTTGCTCCAAAAGTAATGCCTCCCATTATGTCTACGGAAACTACAACAGCTGCAAAGTGCACAATAATACTGTTTGACAGAGGAAATTCTCAGCTACTAAACAGTTTTTCAACACACCATTAGCCATGCATCTTTGCCAGAGATGAACAAGAGCCCGCATGCCACGTTCACAACAACCTGCACCAGCAGAGGTGACTCACTGATCAACAGTGACCACTTTCACCACTGCTGGAATGCACCACCCATCACCTCACTCCTCACATCCACTTTGTGTCAGCCTCTTTGGGCCTAACACCAGCATTCACCCACATCGTGGTGCAACATAATAAAACTTTCTGAGCAGCACTACTGAAGGTCTTCAACTATGATAGCAGGCACCCTGGTCATTGCTCTTTGATAATTTTGCACACTTCTCTTGTGTCTTAAGAAGCATGAGGGTATCTTTTAATAGTACCCATAGAGTTACAGCCTGCAAAGAGACTCCAGCCATGGTAACTGCAGCAGGAGGTACTAATCAAGGCAGGAACAGTGTCATCTGTCGGGGACAAGGCAGCTCAGTGGACGCCTGAATTTTTCTTACTGCAACAGTCAGAACTTGAAAGCTAAGAATTTTATGATCCACACTGAGGATTATTTGAAGTCTAACAAAAGTACATTTTATCTACTTTTCTGTCTGTTAAAAAGTATTACAGTAGATCTAGTGGGAAAGCAGGATTCAGGGCTGTTGCACTGTATTTCTGCCTTATACCACCACCATCACTGACATCTTGCATTAGATTGGGCAACTTTTCTTCTCCCTTATACATGTATAAACAAACAGTCTGAACACTAAATCTACTGGAAATATGATTTTTAAAAGTACCCACATATCAGCAGACTGTCCATACAGCCACATCACAGAATTTACTCGGGAAAGGGAAGGGCTGAGCTGGCTGCCAACCTGTTTCCAGAAGTACGGCTTTTATTCCTGACAATTAAAAAAATACAAAGAAAAATTCACCTGTCAGCAACAGAAGAACTCCATCAGTGGAAAGGAGGACACAGCTGGATGATCTAATGATCAGAGATCCAGGGAAATCCTACTTAGAGCTGTGGTGCAATACAGGGTATTCAGGTACTTGTGTAATTCATAGCTGGCCTGTCAGTATTAGAGCTGTACGCTACAAGATCATAATTCACAAAAAGCTCTTTTTGTCTTTTCTCATCTATTTCTCACAAGTTGTGCTCTATGTCTTTTTCTCCATGTGCAATCCCATTACAACCAAAACATATAAGAAGAAATCCAGTTTACAGTAGATTGCTGATCCAGATGGAACAACAATGAATAAAGAAAAAAGAAACCAACAAATGAACCCCACCAAACTCTGTGATAGAAGATACAGCGAGTTGGACTGGCTTAAATGCAAGTAAGGGCACAGGCACTCGGGTGCATACTTTCTGTCCTCTGCAATATATCAGTATCTGCTGCTCATGAACACTCCGATTACATTAGGCCAGTTGGCAGCACTTCTTAACACCCAACAATCTAATAAAAATATATTTTTTCTGTCTGCTAGACAAATCTGCCCACCTTCAACCTCTGCTACCCATAAAACACACAATTTATTCAAGTACCTTTACTCAGAGTATAATTAACCTTTTCAATGTACAAAAGCTTCTGTGCCTCTTAAATGAACAAAGAGCTATTAATGAACAAAAATACTTTCCTGATCAAATGCTTAATACTGGTTCTGGGAATACAGAGTATAATATTACCACACATACACTGTATATTATACAGCATACAGTTCACGTATCTCCTTCCAAAATATATCTCCTTTCCTAAATATAACCATATTACACTGATTTTTATACAGCATAAAGATACTTCAGTCAGATCACTGTAGATACACACTGATAATAAAAAACTGCACAACACAATCATGAAAAAGAAAAACCCTATTTGCCCTAGTTTTAAGCCAAGGGATGACTTGTAAGAAGAGAGCAAGATGAATTTGGTTTTATTAATTTCAAGGTTAAACTGCAAGGAACCTTAACATCACACACATGGACATAAGTTTTCAGCACACGGTCTGTGAGCCCTTGGCAGCCCATAAGGTAAGAAAAACAGGTCTGTTGTCTAGGAGACTTGAATTTTCCACATAAGAGGACCAATGCTATACTGAAAAATTTATGGAACTCACAAACGTTAAGTCTGAAGAGCAGTGACCAAGAGGAAAGAAGGTATGCGAGTTGTTCTCATCTTCCTTCCCCCAGTGCTAATTTCTTACAGGGATGAAAGATCAGAATCAGACTGGAATGCTCACATTCCCCAGTGCCCCACATCTTGTTCATGTTGTGCACTTTCCATCATAGCAAATGCTTGCTTTAGTTCTGTAATTTTAGCTGTATTTTAAATCAAAAGATGCTCTGAATTTTGCAGTAGTACAACTGTTGATCACACTCTGTTTGGTAACAGAAGTCCTGTCAGATATTTAGGCTTAGTTACCAAAAAACCACCTTCAGGGAGTACAAACATTTCCCCTCTGGCATCCTGTCAGTCACAGCAAATCTGTAAATAAACTGTCAAACTCCATTCCAATCATTCCTGAATCTGCAAGGGAAAAAGTAGTAAAATTGGTGCAGCTGGTTGTAGTCCCTGTAGAGCAGGGCTGATTTCACAGCTTTAATATGGTTCACTACTTCACAGCAAGTCCGATCTGATATACAGCATGAAGAAATGAGTGACACCTTTGCTAATCATTTTCTTAAACTTATCACATGTGGAGGTAATAATGGATGCAATGACTTTTCAAGGGCATGGACTGGTTAATTTTTCAACAGCAAACTGATTCAAGTTCTGCAAAATTAAAAATCCATTAAGACACATTGTAAAGGCATCCAAATTATGGAGAATCACAAGAAAAAGGAAAAACAAAGCTCTAGCTGTGGGAAAGAGCATTAGACAATCTTTTTATATCAGCAAATGGAAAGTAGGAATACAACAGCTGCAAACAAGCCAAGGATCTAACTAGAGACACTGGCTATAGCAAAGACTGATTAAATAAAATGGGAAGCTATGCATTATTACCTAGAACATATTGACACCCTTGTTCTATAATTCATAACTCATGAAGTAGTTCTGAAAGATCTGGTCAAGAATTTTTCTGTAAGGTTGCTGTTGTTTTTGTTGTTGTTGGATCATGACAGCTAATCAAAGCATTTTTTCAGGGCCAGAACAGAAAAGGAATAACAGGAGAAAGAGAAGGAAAAGAATATGTAAAAATTATCACCCCACTGCCTATGGACTCACCTAGGATGTAAATCACCTAGCGTCGAGCTGAAAAAGATCCTGAACCAGGGTCTGCTTTATTCTACATATTCTCCTTCCCCATCAAGTTGTACAAAGTCATATAGTCTCTCTGGACCACTGAATATTTCATAAGAAGTAGAATAGCCCCAAGCAGAAGACAGACTGACTCTAACCCCAAAAGCAAAGGCACTGGCTTGATTTATGTCAAATCTAGGTTCAAGACACAGTCCTGTTATCAGTCAGAAAAGGGATTTCAGTTGCTGTCTCCAGAAGGAGATGCATCTTTCATGATTCTTCCCCAAAGCTTCCTGAAGTGCAATTTTAATTATGAGATAGTTTCAAAACAAATTCTGAAAGCACATAATTTCGTGTGAAATAAAAATATGGGTATTTGAATGCACTCACTTCCTCATTCCCCATATTTCGGGGACAGGAAAGCAAAACTTCTCGTAGCAATAGCTGAATACAATAGAGGAAAGGATTAGGGTGAGTTGCTAAGGTCAGTATAAGTGCAATGAGTTTGTGAAGACAAAAAAAATAATATCACCCCCTTAATTAAGGTTCACATATATTCAGATTTCTGCTGAAAAGCTGGAAAGTTGACTGGCTGGAAGGAGTATACAATGCATCATGATTTACCATATGTGCCCTGGCTTCCTGCGCACTACGTGCATCTGACATATCATAGACATGCCCACCAGGCTTACCTGCTGCTATGTCCTTTCATTATTTTCCATAAGAAACAATGGAAACACTACTCCACATCTTCTCTTCTACCACACTGTAGCAGAAACAATTCCTGCCCTCAAGGTTGGACATTAGGAAAAATTTCTTCTCTAAAAGAGTGGTCGGCCTCTGGAAGGGGCTGTCCTGGGAGGTGGTGCTTCACCATCCCTGTTTTAGTGGTAAGAGGCTTAGTAAGAGGCTTAGTGGTAAGATATTGGTGGCTGGGGGATAGTTGGACTAGATGATCCAGGAGGTCTTCTCCAACCTCAGTGATTCCAAGAACCACCAGATTGGTTTCTTTTCTGTTCGTGTATCCAAGTATCTCACCTATGGCACAAACAAACCATCAGGAACCTGAAAACATGAGCAACTCTGGACTAGAGCCTTGAACTTCCTGGTATGCAGAGTCCTTAGCAAGTTAGAGAATTAACCACAAAAAGAAAAATCTCCATAATATTAGACATAAATCTTATTTCCCCCCCAAAAAACCAAAATAGCTTATAAGCCCAATCTGATAATAACCAATTCATCCTCAGAGCACCCTTAACAGATAGGAATTATCATTCTCTGTATTTTAGAGGTGAGAATCTGAGATAGAATAAAGCTGTTCACCTAGATGAATTGGGACTGTATGCCAAGTCTCCAGAGCATGAAAGCATCTCCTAAATCACATCACCTGTTCATTACGAACCATAGTCAATGCTTCGCTTTAAAATCAATGAGACATCAAAATCCAGCCTGTCCACTTCTTTCCATCCAAAAAAAGCAACACTGCATCAACTTCCAATAAGAAACAAAATGGTTTATTGGATTGTCCTTCCAGTATAAGAAAAAATTTACTTTGCGTACAGCAATTTCAGCCCTAAGAGTCTGCAGTGAAATACAACGCTCTGGCAGTAAGCACAGTAAAGCACAACTCGTGACATGACATGAACCCAAAGATAACAGCTGACAGAAAGGGGACTTTGGTAAAATAATGCAATTATCCCAACGGGAGTTGCTCCAGGGCACGTGTGTTAACTCCCCTGCCAAAACAACATTTTCTACTCTTTAACAGCTTCAAATGATAAGAAAGCCTATGATGAAAGAAAGTCCACAAGGCTACACCTGCAAAGTGAAGTATTTTTAAGAAAAATACTCCAGATATAGAGATGGAAGCAATTAAAAACAACAAAAAAAAAAAGTGTACTGCTGTCTTTGTTTTCACCCAAGCTGAACTTCCCCTACAATTGAATTGCTGGCTCACTGGGCAGCTGGCTGATATCCCAAGCCACGAACAGGAAGAGCTTGTCTGGGAAATCAGCACAAACCTCAGGCTTGTTTGCTTGGAAATGAGCCCACATAAACACTTGCCCACACATACAGACCAAACTCTACAGCATATTGTGACAAAGTATTTGGATCTGGTGATGAAGAATTGAAGTTCTGGATGCCCTCTTCATCCCAGTCTTGCAAAGATGGTGGAGCAAACACTCCCAGAAACCATTTCCCAACACGATGGATAAAAGGGTTTGTGGGATTAGTAAGTACACCTCAGATGAGGTGACAGCAATGAATGTTGTTTATCTCAGACTGTCTTCCACGGTATCCTCCGTGACAAACTGACACAGTACATTTAGTTAAGTGGTCAGTGAGGTGGACTGAAAAGAGGTTGACCTGCTGGCCTCAAAGGCTGTGGTGCCCAGCACGAAGTCCAGCCAGAAGTATTACACTCACTAATGGCGTGTCCCAGGGGTCAGCACTGGGAGACTGATAATGTTCAATACTCATCACCCCAGGTGACAGGACAGAGTGCATCCTCAGTAAGTTTGCAGACCACGCAAACCTGGAAGGGGTTGATAAGCAAGAAGAGCGTGCTGCTGTCAGAAGGACTTCAACAGGCTGAAGCAGTGGGTCAGCAGGAACCTCATGAAGTTCAACAAATGCAAAAACAAAGTCCTGCATCAATACTTCTGGAGGATGGGAGATGGCACACGTCAAGACAACAAAGCCAGATTCTTCCCAGTGCTGCCTAGTGATAGGACAAATGGCAGTGGCCACAAATTGAAATACAAGAAATTCCTTTTAAAGATGTAAAGTGTTTTTATGACAGGTAAATAAACTCTTGAGAACATGATAATTCTCTGTAGAGTGGAAGCTTGTGAAGACAGCCATCCCACTTTGTAGGAACCTAGCCCCAATTAAGACATCTGATTTCAATGGTAACTAGATGAGACTCTTTGCAATATGCATCTTTGCAACTTGTAAACATCTAGTCATAAAGATTTAAACAAACAACTGATCTGCCTAAAGCTTCAGATCTCAATATTGGCTAATTTGTAATTATAGAATTGAAACAATTTTCTATTCCCTACTAGACTCTCCATCCTTTTCAGTTTTCCCAAATAACATTTCATAAGAAAACAGCACATCCTAGCAAGCAAAATAGTGTGTTTCTTCAGAAAGGCAAAGAAGGAGAGAATACATAGCCAGGACATGACTAAATTAATTTTGAAAACCCCCTGAATTTAAAGTGCCTGGTATTTAACATTCTGATAACTGCAGGGAGGTGTCCATACCCTTGTAAGGAAGAAAGAAAAGGAAGCACTGGGCTACTGCTGAGAAACAGACAGACGGACAGATTTACTTGACATGCTCCCTGGAAGCCCTGCAGGCTTCATCAGCGGTGCTTGTAAGGCCTTTGAAGTGTAGCTGTTGCACAGCTTGTAAGTCCCTTCCTCTGGAGCTACCAACGTTGTGGTGTTATAAGCTACTTAAGCTCCTTACTCCAGATCTGAGCAAACAGCTTGACGCACTTACAAGCTTCACTCCCTCTTATTCTGAAGATTTTAAGCTGCTTAGCTTACCGTCTTCAACTTCCAAATTCCTACAACCAAATCCTACCCAGGCACCACGCATCCACCGTTATCAGCCCGATCCTCCTCTTTGCTCAGGATTCCGACTCTCTTACGCCATCTCAACAGTAGAACCAAATGTACTTTTATCAACTTTGCCCTCAAGAAGTCACAGCCAATATGCAAATGGCAACTGTTCAGCAACTGTCACTTTGCATTTCCAGTATCCACAGCTTTACTGTAAACCAATCAGGCTTTCTATCCTAACAAAGCCTTCCATTGAGGAAGTCTATTAAATATTTGTGTTACGAGTTTCAAAAAATCTGCACAGGCATAACTTTGTTCTCATAAATGCGAGCTTTTACTGTTAATTTTAGATTCAGTAGGCTCTGCAGAAGCTGTGGAAGAAAGACTGCCTATAAAGCAAAGATGAGTTTCATCTAAATCAAGCTGGTAGCAGACTACTGGCATTTACAGTTAATAATGTTACAGGAGAACCTTTAAACTAAGAAGTGCAGTAAAGGCTGGCACGGATGGACATGACACATTTTCTAAGCCTGAAATCATTATAACTTTGTATCCATAAATAAAAGATAGGACAGATATTAATAAATCTGAATAAGAAACCACAAAAAGAAATTCCATTTTAAGTGCCACTATGCAGATACTAGAAATCAGAAAAATAAAACAGAAAATCTTTAAGTATCTAGTTTTCAATGAGGATATGGACAGAGGCAGCACGGTAGTGAAAGGCATACAATCATTACAATGGCATAAGATAAAAGAACAAGTCATACTGCAATTTATATTGCAAAGATACAGAAAATCACAGCAGTTGAAGTGCTGCCATACATTAATGAAAATTTGAAGTCAGAGCGGATGAACAATTGTACTAACTTGTAACACAATCATAGAGAGACTACAGTTATTCCCTTATGAGTAAGGACAAACATCACATTCAGATACACATGGTATATATGCTTTACACTATGGTACATGTGTTATATATGCTACAACCACTCAAAAATCTAAAAGAAAAAGAGCAACTCTTGACCAGTCTCATCTTAAGCAAAAAACACACAGGTTCAGAAAGTTGCTACTGATGAACACTACAATAGCTAGTGCAAAGCATTTAGACAGTTTGGTCTAGGAAGAGCCAATGATTCAAAATAAGCAAATAAAATAAAAATCCACAATAGGATTATAATATTTCAGTGGAGTAACATAAGAAGGAGAAAGCATATTAAAAATAAATTAAAGGCAGCAGCCAAAAGCCTAAAATGCTCACAAATCAACACAGTCTATTCAAGAATAATATATGAGGAAGCTCTTAATTTGAGATGCTGGAGGACCTGTCCCAGATTGAGATGTCAACAAAGGAGGCATAAGAACAAACCAATTAAATGCATAAGGAGAAACAGATAAGACCTGATGCTATCCATGTAAAAGCTGCATAGGAATCAAGTGTAAAAATGTTAAAATGCTACCTGTAGAAATAGAACCTATTACTTAAACCCCAGTACCTTAGTAGCAAAGGCATCTGCTGATGACAAGCATGATGGCAGTTATTAAAAAGTTCTCCAGGTTGGATCCGCGTGCTTTCAATAATGGAAATCTTTACTGTGTAAAACCTGAATCATTAGGCACTTAAATGAAGGTGATGTAAAGGAGATTCGGGGTCTGTAATGGAAAGCCCCGCCAAACTGAATACATGGACACCCAACAGCCTCTTGAGTAAAACCTTTGAGCAAAGAGTGGCAAATTGTAACCATGTCATCAAAAAGTAGCCCAATAGCCTAAAATTTAAAAAGCAAGCCCAACACTGACATTTTTATAGGAGGATTAAAACCAACAGAAAACAGTATTGTGCCTTCTCTTAAATGCAAGATTAGCCTCTGTTTGAATAATTTGCGCAACTGCTAGTCCTAATATCTCAAAAAGAACGTAATAAAAATGGAAACTATAGAGATAGGGGCAACAAAGTGGACTGAAGGCATGGGACAGGTTCCAGAAAGACATGAGTAAACCTTGACTACAACTCTTCAGTTAAGAAAAGAAATGGTTAAAGGGATCCCACAGGGAAGCCAAAAGAGCAAAGCATTTAAGGAGACAAATAGGGAATAGCTATTCATTGTTTCTCATGGTAGAAAGTTATGGAGAAGCAATTGCAATTACCAACAAAAAATTGGGACTTCTCACACAATGCACAGCTCAACTGAAGTTCTCAGTGCTACAGGATACCATGGCTGCCAGAAATCTACATGTTTTTAAAAAGCAATTAAAGAAGTTCATGGGAAAAAGTATGTCAACAACCATTAAATGAAAAACCTCAGGTTCAGGAAGCTGCTGAGCTGAAGAGGGGTGGAAGCTGGGAGGATACAATAGCTGTTGAAGCCTTCCTCACCTGTTAGAGATTGCCACTGCCAGAGGACTCCAGCTTTGCTGTTCTTTCGGCCTGACCCGCAATAGCCTTTTAGTCTTCACCAACAGCAGCAAAAAAACCATTTCAGCGTCGAGCACTTGAGTTTCCCCTCAGATTTCTGCCACTTTGGAATGAAAGTCTGAAAATCAGTTCAAATCAGAGCTGGTCCAAAGTCACTCTCAATGGGGAAAATAAAGTTGGCACATTTTTCCTTTCCCCATCACAGAGCACATGAAAGTACTTTACATTGAGTGTTTAAAAACTCCAACATCAAGCCAAAAAGTACGGCTGACTCAAATCCTACAAAAGATATTTGACTGCACCATGCCTAAATTTCAAAGTATAAACATTTTCCCCATGAACATTTTTGTTTTAAAAGCTATGAGAAAGCAAACCTGACAACCTTTACTATATTTATCATAATTTTGGAGATTGCAACAGTCTTGGTCTTTTTTTTTCACATTCTAATGCAATTTTAGATTCATCTTCTCTGTCTAACTAGAGTTATCAAATGCCACACAGCACGTAAACTATATTTTGATTACTGAGAAAACATCTCCTTGCAAAACATTATTTAGGCATGTGTTTAGATGTCGTTGACCTCATAGGTACCAAAGCACTTCCTTGCATTAGGTGTTTCTAATCCAGACAGCACCAAGAGTCAATGTGAACTGAACGCCTGTACTTCAGCCCTGAGACTTCCAGTCCATAATATCCTACTCAAAGGGCAGCTGGTCAAGAAGCAGCTTCGCCTTTTTCCACCATCACGAAGGACATAACACAATAAAGCTAAGAGAGAAAGCATTCTCTATTTGTCAGAAGTAATTAAGCATGTCACTGACTTTCTGTAAAACTCAGGAGCCATCTGGGAAAAGAGCACTATGTTTCCTCATCCATCTGAGTGACAAGGTCAGAGCATCCCTCACTTTCTTGGTTGCATCTCCATCACTGACTCTGTTCATCATGCTGTAAATTAATCTGTAAAAATTTGGATAGAGTACCTACAGTAATTAGCTCTATCTGTCCAAATGAGGCAAAATGAGATGGGGTGGCAGCTGAGGGCTCCAATCGGCTCATGGATGCTGAATGACAGAACTAGGTCAATACACCAACTTGATTCAGAAAGAGAACAACATAAAATTAGCCTTGTGTCTAGCTACACTTGAGACAGCATTTCAAGACCATCAGTTAGCAGGTGGCCAGCATTGAAATGTTTTATACTTTCATTCCTCTCTGGGAAAATCTAGGTTTGTATATCCAACTGGAAACACTCATCTACTGTAATTGTACATTGTCTCACATTCTCCTGTCATGCAGCTCAGCAAATAACACCTCAAAAGTCTCCCTTAGGTTAGATGTTGGGAGGAAATTCTCTGCACAGAAAATGGTGAAGCAGTAGAACAGGTTGCCCAGGTAAGCTTCTCCATCCCTGGAGGCATTCAAAGCCAGGTTGGATGAGACCTTGAGCAGCCTGATCCGGTGTGTGGCAACCCTGCCCATGGCAGGGGGTTGGAACCAGATGGGTTTGTAAGTGTCTTCTAATGTAAGCCATTCTATGATTCCCCGATGCCTCCTCTTCTCCAGGCTAACTAACCTCACCTTCACCATCTTCTCTGCTCAGGGAAGCTCCCTCTAGCTCTCAACCACTTTAGCAGTCCTATACTGCACTTGCTACAGTTTATTGATGCTTTTCTTGGATTAAGTGTCCCAAAAGCAAGTGCAGTACTCCAAATGTAATCTAACACACACTCAATAAAAAAATGTTAATCACCTTCAACAAGCTGGCTGTAATGCTGTTTACAATCCACAAGCCACCAACCTTCATTGATACAAAGACACACTGCTGGCTCATTTTTGCCCAGATCGTCCAGGTTCCTTTCAGCAGTTTCCCCAGGGCCACTTATCAATGCAGGGAGTTCATGTGCCCCAAGTGCAAGATCCCTCATTCTTCTGTTGAATTTGCTGAGGCTCCTGACAAACAATCCCTCTGTTTAACACGCAACTTACACGATTTATTCAAGTCACAAGCATGAGCTTCTCATCATCATATCAGAAGATAATCCTAGAGGTAGAGATGAATGTGTAAAACAGGATTAAGTGTAGATAGGATGAAGCAGCGCGATGCACAGCTCGCCTCTTTGGTCTTTTCTCATTATATCATTAAGACCTTCCTCAACATTCAGATTCACAGCGACTCGCACACTGGAGCTCTCTACACAAATAGGTCTCATTTCTGAGAAACCTAGCCCAAACTACATGCCTTTGTTTCAGGGATTCGGGCAAGGAATTGCAGAGCAGGCACTGGGTCAAAATTGACACGATTCAGTTTTCTTGGTGGCTTCTGTTGTTTTCATTTGGATATTTTTTTTTTTTGTTCGGTGTTATTGGGTTTTTTTGAGCCTAGAAGTCATGCATTGGTAACTTTAAGGAAACAGTTGCAACTCATCCCAGGTTACTTGTATTTAAATTGGTATATGGATATGAACCAAGTATACGTCCTAAGGTAAAATATTTTCTGCTTCAGAATGGCAGGACACACACGTAGCACAAAAAACAACCTCAGAAGCTTTAAAAAAATAAGCCTCTCACTTAAAATAAAATAAACACTCCTGAACAACTTCCCCAAGGTTATTTATTAAAATTATTACTATCATTCACAAACTTATGCATTTCCCTTTGAGTCTTCATCAGTACCTATACACTACACAACTGCAATGCTTGTCTTCTGGAACCACTTGTGATTTCCATACATAAGTGGCACTGTAAAGTCAGGAAGAGGTTAATGTATAGTCATACAAAATGGATTTGGCAAGAAAGAGGCAGAAACACTGCATTTCAAATGAAGAATATGACTTTCAGCACACGACCAGGCTACAACATCAGCTTTTTTTTTTTAGGCAACAAAGGAAGCACACAACTAGATGTTCCTTATCTGGGCAAACCAAGCATTATAATTACAAGAAAACAGAAAGGAATAAGGGTATCATTTCTCAGTGCAGAGTGGGATTTGGTAAAGGATGAATTGGTGTCCTATAGGAATCTGCATATGCCTTCTTTCCCTCAGTTACAAAAGAATTATAAACGTGCCGGGAAGGAAACAGTTATTCCATCCTGTTCTGTAGCTGAACCATGAATCAAGATCCGAGGTATCAATTTACCCTCAGGAATCTTTTGTTGCACAAGTTAATTTACCTTTCCTCCTATGTAAACCTGGTGTCACCTTACTGTTTAATATTGAAAGTTATTGACAAAGGAAACGCTGATTCATGAAATAGAGATTTTGTTCTAATGTATTCATGTGAAAACAAATGAGCCTGTGCCATTGCATGGTTCTTCTTCTTGCTCACATTTCATTTCAGCCCTGTCAGAATTTCCAATAGGGTGAGTGAATCCTGAACAAATTCTGCAGCGAGTTCTCAGTCATGGGCCAATGAATTGGATTTTAAAGAAAAGCTTCATCCTTAGTGCACTAAGAACTGCCCTTGGAGTGTAAAAGGACACTAACTCAGCGTGTAGCAAAGCTCTCTCTGAAATTGGAGGGCAGCGTGGATAGAACAGGCTGCCCAGTGCAGTGAGCACAGCCCTGAGTGCCAGAGCTCACGGAGCATTGGGACACTGCTCTCAGACACAGGGCATGATTTTTGGGAGCTCCTCTGTGAAGCCAGGGGTTGGACTCAAGGATCTCTGTGAGTCCCTTCCAGCTCAGGATATGCTGTGGTTTTGTGACACGGCACATCCTGCTCTATATTTGCTGCATCAAAATCCTGATGGAGATTTATATTCTAATGCAGCGCTATTTATCTTCACTATTCGTACACCTGTAGCAGCTTGATTGCCCAGGCTGCCCCCTGAAACCAATCAGCTCCTGCAATATGGTGTTATATGGGCAGAGGATTGTTCTGGAAGTCTGGTTATCCCCTAATGGCAAGACGACACAAGTCTGGAAGAAGCATCTGAAAACGCCTGTGTAAAAGCATATTCAAAAATCTTTCACAAGAGAAGGCCTAGCAGTGCCAGCCTCAAAACCACAGCACATCTCCCATCAGGCAAAGATCATCGTAAACCAGAAACTGCTCATCCACTGCAAGCAGGCACTCAGCATCGCCCTCTCCAAGGATCCCAGCAGGATATATTCAGTGTTACAGGCTGAACTGTGCCCCAGCTCTGCAACATGGCACTGCCACGTGTGCTTGGCTTACCCGCAGCTGCAGCAGGTCAGCTCACAAGCCTACCCTTGCTCACAGTGTCCCACAAGGGACTGCCACAGAGCATATGGAAGAGCATGGAGAACAACCTGGAATAATCTAGTTCTGGTAGTAGAAGATACACTTCAATTATTTTGGACGTTTTAATCCTACAGGGAGATAAATCATCTGAAACCTGCATTCTCCTCACTAGCTACTAGTATTTTAAGTTAGCATTACAGAAGCCGCTGAGCAGTTATTCAGGTGAACTCATGTATGTAATGGAGTTGCCTTAAGCAACTCTCCCCTGCTTCTGAGCCTCCTGTGACTACGCTGCCTAAAGTTCACTTTTATCCTTGTCTGATGATCACAGCTGGGCAGGAGTTGTAAAACTTCAGACTAGAAGGCCTTGCAGCCTCCACCAGACACTGCTGGCAGGCCAAACAAAGAGAAAAAGCAGCAAGAGGTTTACTGTAGCACTGGTATTTTCCTAGCTCTTATCGAGCAAAGCTTTTAATCTGATGTATTACATTTAATGAAGAGTCAGGAACTTGCACTGCAAGTAACAGATCAGATATAATTGGAATTTGTTCCACACCACTGGCCTCCATATATCAATAAAAACAATAACCACATTGGATTTTAGGCTCACTTCATTTGCATTTCTTAATTTAGTGTTTAACTAATTTAACAGTAGTAACGATTTAATTCAAATTAAAACCTAAGGAAAATAAAACAATTTTTAAAAGCCATTAAAGATTTCATTAAGTTCCATCTAAATTAATATTAACTTTCTTAGCGTTTTCCATAAATGTGTTTTTCTTCTTGCCACTGAAACAAACATGAAGTTTGCAGTCAAGCTTTAGACAAACCTTATTAGATTTACTGGTATTATTTTAAGTAATTAATTAATATACATTAGAGTCACTCAGAAGAAAAGCACAAAAAAGGCAGGAAAATGGATGAAGTTGTTTTTCAAAACACAGCATTCAGCTCAGTAATTGTTCTTTGATCTTTTATGTGGAGCTCTTAGGTATACACCATCCATTAGATCACATTTCCCACACATTTGTGAATTACTCCTGAGCATCAAACGCACAGGAGTTACTGAAGCCACGCTGGTTTTGCAAGACATCTTTCTGCATCTCCACATGTAGCAGTCATTTGCACATGAGTGGCTTTTCAGACAAAAGAAATCATTTCTTACTAAAAGGTTTCAGTTCCTTACATCTCCAGTTCTGCATCCCAGCCTCTAGGTGATACAGAAAAGTTATTTCTATAATACAGGTGCTACTACTATAGGTAGATATAGCACATAACTATAAGCTTTCTTGTTTTAACCAGTAGAATATAATCATCCTCAGTCCTCAACATATTTTTGCTCTTGCAGCCTCCAGGAACCCTCAGCTGATTCTACTGGGCACGTGCCAATGATCTACCAGGAAGGGTGTATGGAGAAGGTAGGTACAAAACTTAAACTTAGGTCTCTTTAAACTGGAGCTGCTCACTCTATCAGATTAGCCCCTTGGTTAAAGCAGAAAGAAACAGTTAAACATTCAAGCCTTCAAAGAGCTTCCTAATTTCCAAACATAGAGAAGAGTTAGAAGTTAGAGTCCTGCACGCCTTATTTCCCATGAGTAACCATTATTCACACAAATGGCAACACTGAAATCAACAGGAATGTTCCAGCAGTGATGCTCATACGTAACAGCTTAGCTAACACTTAAAATTTGCACCGAATTGCACTGCAGCTCATAGCAGCAACAGTAGTTGAAAGAATTTATGAATACCTTTAATTTATGAAGGTTAAAACAAAAATGAGAAGCCATCGGGTCCTGAGCACTGCCAATTTATTTAAAAACCACACTTCTACCTTTGCAAGTAGATATTCCAGCAGTTTTTTATTCTAATGTGCAAAGCTTCAAAAACAATGGCTTCAGATACTCACCTGCATTTCAGGTACCAGGCTTTTGCATTCAAAGACAAAATTCAGTCTGTAGTACAAAGCTTTTTATCATTTATCACTCTGAGGCCTAAGTGTTCACTTACAGGTAAACTTAAGACATCTAAGTGGAAGTGCACTTAATTTGAAGAGATTACTCAAGTAGCTCTCCACTTGTACACTTGTATTACTGTTATAATTAGAACTACTTCAAAACAACAAAAAGTTCAATGTTGACCACAATAAACACAGAGGAAAAAGATCAAAAGCACCTCAGCTGAAGAGGGTGAATGCTTAAAAAAAAAAAAAAAGAAATCCTTTAAAATCCTTCTAGCTCTGTGACCAATGACCACCTTCATTCCAATGCTACTTAGAGGGCTGCAACTACACAGAGTAATGTATGATTTTATTTCCTGCTATTTTTAATGCTTTAAGTAGCCATTGAGAAGAGTGAAACACATTTCTGATTTGTAACAATGCTGAGTGCCCTCCAGCTTTCCATAATTACCACTTCCTGAGATGCAAGCATGCAAATTGCTACATACAGATAAATATTGACATTTACCTGTTAGCTAACAGATGCTAATATTGAAGAGGGAAAGAACCGAGTAGCCCTATGCTGTATAAAAATGAGGAGGAAAGCAGAGATGTGCTAGAATAGAGTCTTCAGAGCCTTCCTCCAGCACATGAATACCTCTTTGTAGCAACACTGAAGAGCAGACCATTGGGTACACAGCATGCAGTCCTGTGAAGAGCAAGTCCAAGAGCTATAGGTTTCACAGAGGGAAACACCACCCTCTCAACCTGCCTAGAAACCAAACTGTATACTGTTTTCAGCCACACTTTCTCCCTGTCCACTGATCAAAGGTCTAGGCCTCAGCACACTAACTTTGGCTTGTGTTTTTAGTCAATCAAACACATGCTGTCCATTTTGCATGAAGTAAAATGAGTACAGGGCCTAGTATGAGCAAAATATGATCCTGAACCTTCTACCAATAAACCCCATATCTGAGCTGTAACAACAGTCTGCTAAATACAGAACACAAGAAGCCCCTGAAGAAAGGTACTGTCAATGACAGTGTATTTAGATAAGTACACCAAAACTTTGGCTACCAAATTTAGGCTAACAAAATCTAATGTTCAGCTCAGTTCCTTTGCTGTCCAAAATACTGCTGTCATTTGATACTACATGAGCATGCACTGTTTAGTTTTACTACCTTCGGTGATTTCGGTGCCTCGTAAGACGAAAGAATCACATCTCTGCATGCAAAACAGCTTCCAGTGAAGCTTTACAGATGGAGCATTCAGCTCAGTTCAATTCCTATGCTGCTGTTCCTTTCACTTAGTGTTACTGCAAAAACAGAAGTACAAAACCACGCGGATTTATATTTTAATACAGTGCTAGCTGATTCCTACAATCCAGAGGTAGTTGAACTTTCATCTGCCAAAACTTCTGGAAATTACACATCTCAAAAGAATCAACAACATTCCAAAACAATCAGATAAGCACACCCAGAGATGTGGTGTAATAGTAAGAAGTTAGTGAAGTCATACTTCACTAACATTTCAGATTAAGGTTAACGGGTGCATTTAAATGCAGGAGTTATCCCCTAAAAATACCTATTTCATTGCAAGGCACTATCAAATACAAAACCATCACAAACCCACCCTCTCTTTACATATATACTTCTATTTTTATTTCAAATTTCTAGATCATATCGATAAATTTCTGAAAGCTTATTAAGCCTCAAGTATTGTCAGATGGAAAAGACATACTTTAAAACCAACAGCAGTGGTTGAGAAGTGGTCATTTTTAAACTCACTCTCTCCTTGAGTAGGAACTGATGTACAATGCTCGGTAGGTACTTCTGAGTTTAGTTTTAGTTTCAAATCTGTTTAATGCTGTACAACCATTTTAAGTGCAGTAGGATAATATTGTAGGATAATAATAGGATATTTTAAGGATAGAACAATTTTTTTT
Organism: Tympanuchus pallidicinctus; assembly: GCF_026119805.1. Classification (NCBI taxonomy): domain Eukaryota; kingdom Metazoa; phylum Chordata; class Aves; order Galliformes; family Phasianidae; genus Tympanuchus; species Tympanuchus pallidicinctus. The sequence continues at coordinate 65,150,420 of NW_026294747.1, forward strand.
TCATGTTACTTTACCTATTCTTTAGATTTTCCAGGTAGGAAGAACACAGAACTGTTAAGCTGAAGAACAAAGAGAAATGATATCACTGTCCAGAAGCTGGGATTAGGAATTTCACGTAACCTAATACACTCAACACTGCGGATCCTCTAATCTCACACCCTTCCACCCATCCAATCCTTGTACTTTGAGTCAGTCCAGTTACTGATCCCAAACCTCAGTCTCCACATGCAAGCTAAAAACTGTTCTGCGGTTACTTTTTAAAAGTTCTTTCTTTGACATGAGTAAGTGCTGCACTCGAAGCCTATTTTAATGAACTTCCCATCCTTTGTCATCTTTACACTTGGACTAAACTGACACAGTGAAAGCCCTGGGGCTGAGATGTGTCGTTTTATGTGCGCTATGCGTCCCTCTGCCTGTGCATAGATTAGATGCAACATATACAGGCTAAAAATGTTGTAATTTAAAGGTGGAAAAAGAAAACCTTTCAAATGCACTTTTAGGAACCACAGGCCAGAAATAAGGAAGAAAAGCTGCCCAAATTCCTTCCTGTAGAGAATTAGTTATCCAGTAAGCTACAAAATTCCACTGTCCAAAGAAACATGAACTTGTTTTCACTTACACAAGAAATGCAAAGGGTTGTGTTGCTTTTTTCTTGAAATCATTTCAGTAAGCACTGAGTAGCTGCCATCCAGAAATCAAAGTCTGGATGGAACTAAAGCTTTAGACAGCCAAAGCAGTTTTGAAAGCAGGTTAAACCTGTCTTACCTATCTTACACAACAAACAATCTCACAGCTAAAAATCACAGTACAGGCAAATAGAGCAGGTAGGGAAAGAATGATTTATCTAGTAGAACCCCTGTTAACACTGAAACACTTAAGTGTGGGTTGATGCAACCGAAAGCAGTGAGACATTTAGTGCTCAGAGCTGATGCATAATGTGAGCTGTGCTATGGAAGCTGAATCACCTTAAACCAGAAAAAAAAGTGAGACAGCTGGAGGGTCTATGGAACCTTGGGAGAGCTGATTAGAGTTCACTAACAGGCCTGTCACATTTGAGCAAGAAAAATGAAAATCCAGAAAGACCGAGATTTAAAGAGGAAGAGAGTTTTAAAATAATAAATATCCAATCTATGACTAAGCATTAACTAAGGTCAGTGTAGGATTTTACAAGCAGCAGCATCATCAAAATAGAAGATCACCACCACTATTGGTATATATATATATATCCAGCTATATGTATGCACATGTACAAATCAGCTAAGCTTCCTAACAATGGCATCTTCTACAGATTCACGTTTTTGAGACATAAATGGATGATTCTAATCCTTCAAGTTCACTCTTCAATAACATAAGCAATCCCTTTAGTAAAAAACAAAACAGGTATTTTTAGAGGGAAAATTTATTTATTTTCGTTATCTTGTTCTTAAAACTGTCAGCACTAATAGATCCACTACACCTCTGTCAAATGCTGCATTGTTTGATTTCAATCTCTATTAACAATCTGCACCTTGCTAATCATTTGATGTTTGTCTACCCTCCAGCTTCTAGTTACTGAACCATAATATTAGTGCCTATAAGAGAGTCCTATACAGTCAGTTTTCCTTTTCCCAAGAAGGTACCTACAGACTGCAATCATGTCGTTCCTTTGCTAATATAAAGAGATTTCAAACTATACATCAGTCTCAAAAAGAAGCAATAGAAGGAGATTTATCAGATAACCCAACTGATCACTAAATCCCTGCCTTCCAGAGATCCATAAGCTCTAACAAAACCAGGCAACTGACAGCCTGTTTTTCTGAGCACTGCTTGAATAGCACATCTACAGTTATAAACAGTCTCTCCTAACATAGGGCACAGGAATTGAACCATTTAAATAGTTGGTCTTTTGCTGACCAAACATTAAAAGTGATTGTTCAAACAATGACAACGTTTTATCATTGTGTCAAGAAAGAAAGACAGATAGCACCCCTTCCAACCTTTTTATTAACTCTTGAGATTTTCCTATCTTCACTGTGTTTCCTGTGTATGTATAACAACAATAAAACAAAATAAAAGCAAGACAATAGCCACTGCATGAAAAAGCCGAGAGCACGTAAGCAGCTTCCTTATAGCACATTAGGTCATTTCCTTCAGAGACATTTCATCCACTCCTTTTAAAAATCAGTTATACTAATACTGTACTCTCCTGAGCCAAGTAATAATAAAAAGGCCCTCTTGCAAAATACTTGGTCAGGGAATTGGTAATGAGTTAACCAACCTTCCACTCCAGACCACTGGCTTAAAACCAAGCCTTGCTTGATCGTGCCTAAAAGGCTCTGCTACGTGATGTAAGTCTGATGATCTGTGGGAAATAAAAGGGGCTGCTATTCTTGGCAAGGTCATGCCATCTCACACTGGCACTCTTATCAGTCTGAAGTTTCATCAGAAAATACAAATATCCTCTACAGCAGAATCACTGACTTATCTGGGAGGAAGATCCTGCCTTTGATGAATACGAAAGTACTTCAAGACAACACTTCTCCCTCGCAACATCCAGGCTAAAGATGCAGTGGCATGGGTATTTTGTGTTCTGTTTATCCCACATATTTCACAGTTTTTCTGCATGTACCAATCCAAGCATTACCACCACTTACCATTGTTTTAAACTTCATCCTCCCCTTATTTTTCCAATCGTTTTCACTCACTTTCTGGAGCAAAAAAGCTCTAACAACGCCATCACCCTCATGCTGCCGAAACACCACCAGCACTCTTAGCAGCAAACAGCAAGAGACAAGCATAAAGCCAGCACAACATTTTAGTATTGATTTCTCTAGGAAATTTAAATCCCGCAGGGCATAAACATCAATTTAATCTGTATGCAACTACAAAATGGCTTCGCTCCTTGTTTCAGGCAAAACACTGCTACAACTCGAGTAGAAACATACCAGTTGTGAGGACAGACAGACTGAACAAGCACCCCAAAGCTGCCAGTAATTAGCAACAGAGTTAGAGGCTACAATTGTAGAATCCAGGCAAAGACAATCACCAGCCTAACACAAAGCTATTGCTGAGTGCCTCAACCAGTGGCATCTCACCTTGCCAAACTGGAAAGCAACCTACCATCAAGACGACCACCACTGTGCTGCAAAGTGACAGCCTCACACCTCACCTTCAGGCTGCCTTGCCTCCACCTGACAACATGAACAATGAAACAACAGCTCCACGTACTAATTGCTGTTTTCTGAGCTGCCCTCGCTCCACCAGGCTGCTTTCCCTGCAGACAAAGAGCCACATGTTATTGCTACCCTCAACCAGCAGCACCTGCTCAAGCAGCAATGAGCACCTGATGAAAACACTTCCTGAAAAAACAGAAAGGCAAACTCCATGTTGCTACATTTATGTAATCTTAGGCTGAGTTCTTTAAAGTGAAAACACCTGTTTTCTAATTACTGAGAACTCAGGCCCAGTGTGCTCTGAAATTCCCGTTTTCCTAGCCAAGCACTTAAACTGCTGTTTCGTTTAAGGATGCATCCTGTTGTATATTGAATGAGAAAGATGCATTTTCACACTTGACACACCAGTAACATATGGCACTTAAGAAAAAAGACTCCTTCTTAGTACAGTGCAAAAAACACAGACATGTCTGTGTCACCCCAGCCAATACATAAGCACCAAGTAGTGTCAGCAGAATTCAGGGCACCAGCATTGTTTGCAAGTGATGGATTTATGTGCGTAACAAACTGTAAATTACTTAATAAATACAGATGCAGGATTTTATGGACAATGCGTTTGCTTGCAAAACTTGGCACCTTCTATCCATCTCCCCCTGCTGATGACAGTTGGGTGGCAGAATCAGATTGCTGAAGGTATAAAAATGTAATACAATCAGCACAGTGGGCAGCTACAGTGTTAAGAAGCCACTAGCAGGAAAACAACGTGAATGCCGAGCCCTGCACAAAAGCTAACAGCTTCAAGACAACCCCCTACTCCAGATAATTATCCTACCTGCAAGGCAGGGTTCATTAATTGCTGCTGCAGCTTCACAGCTCTACCATATCTGACCTCATATCTACATACAGACTGCTCAGATTGCCATCAACATACCAGCACATCATTTAAGTATCTGTTGTTTGTACGTGTAACCAATGCCAGAACCCCAACTTTTGTACTGTTTTCCTTCAGCATACATCACATACACCTCTGTAGTATTTACTTCACTGACTGGTGACCAGGGAAGAAGATTTTCCCCCAAGAATCATTACTTTTGCAGGTGTTCACCAGAACAAGTTCACTGGGTGCAAGCAAGGACAACCATAATGTTCTCCAGCCCAGTGTCAACATGAATTTTCAGGAGTCAGGAGTAGAATCAACACTGACGTGATCATCAAGATTATTAAAGTATGTCAGTGGCTCAGAGTGATCTGCCACTGTAGTTTTATAGCTGCTGTGATCACCTGTGTCACTGAGCTGCAGATATTGTCATCTCTCTGTGAAGTTGCCATGGTTTTAACTAAAGAAACGTGTACGTTCCTTATTAGAAAAGGTTCCCAAAACAGCCAACAAGCACAGCTATATGATCAGCATCTGAACTCCAGTTGTGAGCTTGGCTTTCAAAGAGGATGGCTGCAAGCAGAAAAAGGATGTGACAAAAAAGATGTTTACGATACAATCAAAATCCAGGAAAATAAAAGCATAACAGCAAACCTTCAACTTATCTGCATGGATCTCTGAATGAGAGGATGTAAACAACAGGCACAGACCAAACTTCACTTGTTTGTTTCTAGATCACAACACTCTATCCAACCCTTAAGCAAAACAGGATACAGGGTGTTACTGAATGATTTCCCCTGAAATCTGATTGAGAAAGATTAGAGCAATTGGAGCACAGTGACACACACTTTTAAATCCCTCAAATCACAACTAATGTAAGGTCTAACTTTTCTCTCAAAGATCATCCGGCGACTCTCTGCCATTTTCAGCAGGCAGAAACACACATCCCAACCTCAAAGGAAAAAAATCATGAGACAGAATCCCCTGCCCTCTACTGGCACACAAGCTGCACTGAAGCCTGCATACACACACAGCAGCTGAAGAGCTGCTTTAAGGCTTAGTATACTATTCCTCATAGTTTGTGAAGATCTGTAATGTATTGGACGTGTCAAACTTGCTGCATAATCTCACATGAAAACTATACTTCAGCATCATTGCACCTCTTCCTGCAGAGCCAGGTAGAATGAGAAGCTTTAAAGTACTTCTACTAGCAAGATAATACATTCATTAACTGCAAATAAATTCTAAGAAATTATATAACACATGTAATGTTTGCAGCACATATCCAAGAACTCTGAAAGACAAAAGTAATTTCTACAAAATTCTCTTCCCCTAAAAAACCACTTTCTGGCATACCTGCAAGCTTTCACGATTACAGTCAGCCAAAATGCATTTGGCCCAGGAGTGGAGAAGCAGGTTCACAACTCTGCAAAAATGACTTTGCAGCACACCTTGATGCCAGATGTAGAAATCCTCAGCCAGATTTCTGGCTCATTTGCTCATTTGAGATGGTGCCATGTAAACCTCAGGATGACTTCATAAAGTGCTTGTTGTGACTGACCGTTTCACTTCCATCTTCTGTTGCAGACAGATTTAGAAGTGCCATCACTTAACCTTCTGGATTTTGCAAGTAGTTATTACTCACAGTAAGTATCCTCTTACTGATGTGAACAACAGATTTACACTGCTGTAATTGCATTTGTGAATGCAATTCTTGATTCCTGAAAGTAAATTCCCCATGTAGAATAGGCCTAAAAAGAATTGAATAAGCACAAGGATCCTGACTGCATCTTTCATACAAAAAGTAAATGAGGTTTAATCACATTAAAGCCAAAAAAAGCAGCCTGAAAAGCAGCACAGCTTTAACTATGAAACAAGAGAAAGCCTGATAGTATCAGAGTAACTCCCACAGAGCTCATCCATACCCTGAAACACGTTCAGAACACACCCTGTTTTCAGAGCTGTCACACAACAAATGCAGATGCAAGCTTGCCATCACCACACAAACAACAGAAGATGACATTTCAATAATACCACTAAGGAAAAGTAGGAGATGCATACAGCCTACACTATGTACAGCAGTTCTTTCTCAAAGCAATTCATCTGTTAGTTACCAAATAGCTAGACCCTCGGGATGAAACAAAGCAAAAGCATACAAGGTTCCAAGGAATCTACAGGAAAACAATCTCCTTTTTGCTGTAGATCCTACAGCACTAAAATTAAAAAAAAAAAAAAAGGTATGTGTGCTTTTAAAGCTTATGAAATCCTACAACAAGTGAGGTTTTCATCTGCCCTACTTAGCCTCAACACACGTAGAGACAATTTCTACCCACTCATTCCTGCGTCAGAGTTGTCTGACATCCTAAATAGTTCTTCTCCGACTCTGCATTTGTCTGAACCCTGACATTCATGAAGTACAAATGTATCCTCTTCAACCATGAGCTTCCTAGCTGCATAAGCCCATCATACTGCAGAGCCACACCTACGAACAGAGTAGAAATTGGTATTTTAAACACAATCTATTTGAATCTCTGTTTGCATAAATAACCTCCACAATTAAATACTGTTTCAAGTACAGAAGAAAAACAAAGTCACAACAGTATCCCTTGTGATTGCGGACAAGAGCACAGAGGTTGGAGAAAATAAAAGGCTTGTAAAAAAAGCGCTCAGGATTTGTTTTGAAGTGTATCAATAACCAACATTTTATTCTGCAAAGTCATTATTTTAGAAAACTCTCAAGAAGAGTTGAAAAGTGTTTTTAAGATGCCACTGGATGATGTACTGGCAGAAAAGAAAAAAAAACAAAACAGCTTCTCAAATTTCCTGTATTTTTCCCCTTGAATTACACAGGCAGTAGTGATTCTGCTCCCACCTCTATATGTAAAATACCAGCTGATTTTGCTGCACTAAAAATTCTGGAGTGCAAGATCTTTTCCTTTCTAAATCACAAGACAGGAAAATGACTTCTGTTTCATTAGCAGAAAACTCTGGAGATAAGTGAGCATCTCATGGCAGGTCCAGGAACTGAACATAGATTTCAGATTTTCTGAGTTACAGCCTGGTGCCTTAGGCAGAGGCCTAGTCTTTTTTTCACTTAACAAAGCTATCAAAGTCAAAGCTCTTATTTAAAAATTGACAATGCAGCTTAGTAACAAATAGCAAGAATACTTGCAAAGAAGTAATCGAAGTTAAATCGTTGCTGCTTCTTTAGTTAACATCTGCAAAAGCTTGTTCCCAGCAAACTGTCAAAAATGTTTCCAGCAGGCTCATTCAGAAGTCATACCAGTTTCTGTACGTACAATTCACAATACTGACATTACTGCCAGAGCTCCCATCTTTGTGTTTGAACTGTATTACCATTAGTTCTGCAGCACTGTCAGCATACTTACTGACTTTATACCCCAGCTTTTCAGCATGAATCCTCTTGGCCATGAACTGCCCTTCAATCAAGGCTCGTATTTCCACCTCCTTTGGAAAGTTCAAAACCTGTATCAAAAGAATGAATGCATTAAGTTAACCAGCATCTTACACAGTATACAACGCCAGGCTGGTGACAAGTTAAAAGCACAAGACAGATTTACAGCTCATTATCCTTGTCTTCACTCTGAAGTTAGCTTTCAACTAGGCCAGTCCTCTATTCGTATGCATAAGACACATAAAGACTCAAAAACGCAACCTGTAACCTTGGAACTGCAGGCAAATCCATCAGTCCTGAAATCAATGCAGAACGGAAAGAGGACTAGTGTGAGTTGTAAACTATTAGTATTTCTCAACACCAAAGGCTGCTTAAGGATCAATACCTCAAAAACTGAAAAATTAAAGTATATAAAATTCAAACGCTTCAAGCAATGCCAGGGAGTTTAAATCTATGCATTTCTGTCTGCACAGAAGTGAAACAAGCTTTTTGTTAGTTGTTACAAGTAGCATCTTTCAGTCCTCTGTTAACCAGATGAAAGCTGGCAGAAGTGGGAAAACATTGAACTAAAAAAAAAGAACGTTTCACAAAAAAGTTGACTTTTTCCATGTACCACAACCAGTGCCTACAAACTTGTGAAACAGCAAGAAGCAACTAAGCGCTCATTTAAACAGCAGGCACTTGGAACTTGGAAGAGAGCATCTCAGGCAAGAGATAACAGCAAACATTTCAAGCTTTGGCAGCACACCTTCAAGGTTTTAGGCAATAACTAGATTATCACTACCTTTTGGTTGTTGCTGTTGAATCTGTGAATCCCAACTGCTTCAGGAGTGATTTCCATCACGTCAAAGTAGAAACCTGCATCAGTCAACATTCAAGAGTGTCATGTTTTCTCCTAGCTCAAAGCTGTAATCTTATTTCAGCACAGAGCTGAAATAATAAATACAAATCATTATGTTTAGAAAGACATTTGATATACCATACAGCTTGTTTCTTAACTAATTTCAGTCCAGATTTAATAAGTTTAATTACTTTTGGCTTTACAAAAAAGAGGCTGGCTCTAGGCCTCTAACACTTCATTAGAAATCTAAGCAAAACAATAAAAGATAAGTCTACCAAAAAAGTTCCTATCCACCAGATCATGTACATATGCAAGTAGCACAGTACTAAGATAATATATAATAGAAATAGTTTCAGTAAATTATTTGCAAAGTTGAAAGAAAAAAAAATGAAAAAGAGAGGTTTGTAAGAAGTGTGTAGGAATAGCAGAACATTCCATGCACTGGATTAGATTTCATGAATTTATGAGAGAGCATCAGATGTTTTAAGTCACAAAGCAGAACTGGTCTCTGAATATTATTAATGAGATCTAAGGAAATGCAGTAATGCTTTGCAGACACTTAGAGGAAAAAGTGTGAAAAAGATTTCCTTTGTGCTGATGGCAATTTGGTCAGAAAAGATACTCAGGAAAGGAGACAAAAAAAAAACAAAACAAGAACTGGAAAGCTGATCAGAGCAGCTAGGAGGAAGCTAAGCTAGGAGAGCAGCTTAGGAAGCTAAGCACAGACTGCAAGGGTCAGGTCTTCAGAATGAGAATATGCTGCCCTAGGAGACCAATAAGCATTAGCCCCCAAGAAAACTTCACCCTAGCAGCTGCCTCTGCTCATCTCCACATCTCCAAAGCCTCCAAAGGCATCATCTTGCTCAGTGCGCAGGGAACAAGGGATAAAAGAAAGGAAGCCAAATCAGGCTCTTCTCCACTCTGCTTTGTTCAGGAAATCAGAGACTCCTATATTTTTACATGTTTAAATATCTCCAAATAACCCAGAAGTCACGCAAGGTTATCAGTTATCAAAACTGAAGGACAGGTTTCACAGAACATCCATTTTTATAGAGGACTGAGTTACCCAAGTGAATATATCGTAACACAAGTTTCAAATTCTAGGCAGTGTCCTGCTATCCCTGATACCAATAACAAGGTTTTCATCAACTTCCATTTTTCTTTCACTATTGTCTGACTTTTGGAATAATTTCCTCCTATCAACTGACCTGATTCATCTAGTGGCAAGAAATGCCTGACCACTTTAACACCCCCCAGAGACTGGATTTGACAGGACATAACATGAATTCACTGAATGGCCAGGGTTGGAAGGGACCTCAAGGATCAGCAATCTCCAACTTCCTGCCACATGCAGGGCCACCAACCTCCACATTCAATACCAGACCAGGCTGCCCAGGGCCACATCCAACCTGGCCTTGAACACCTCCAGGGACGGGGCATCCACAGCCTCTCTGGGCAGCTGTTCCAGCACCTCACCACTCTCTCTGTAAAGAACTTCCCCCTGACATCCAACCTAAATCTTCCCTCCCTCAACTTAAAACCATTTCCCTTGTCCTGCAGTTGTCAACCCTTTCCAAGAGTTGATTCCCCTCCTGTTTGTAGGCTCCCTTTAGGTACTGAAAGGCTGCCATGAGGTCACCCCACAGCCTTCTTTTCTCCATGCTGAACAAGCCCAGCTCCCTCAGCCTGTCCTCACAGGGGAGGTGCTCCAGTCCCCTGATCATCTTCGTGGCTCTCCTCTGGACCCTCTCCAACAGCTCCCTGTCTTTTTCATACTGGGATTCTGAACATGAAATCAGTGCTAACTTCACTTTGTCAAGAAACTGCATCTTAAATTCACTTTCCTAAAGATTGAAGTCTTCCATAGCTTAATAACCCTACAGTGTTTTTTAAAATCAATTTGACTCAGATCTAACATGATTACAATGATTTCAAATACAAAAGTCAAATATTAATCTTGATTATACAAACGCTCATCTTTCAATACCTTGAAAATGTTAAATTTTCAAAAATAGAATAATGTAAAAATTCAAATACATGATTTTTGTTAATATTTTTAAACTGTTTTGATTATTTCCTTTCATTCACTTAGCCTAATGTTGGGCAAAATCAGGGATGAAGTGGCCTTTACAACACATGTAGGGGAAAATGCAGGACATGTGGGTAAGATTTGATATTACTGCTTTATTCACATGCAAGAGCAAGATTCTAGAGAAACGTTAAGAGATCAGAATGATTGAAGACTGAGAAAAAAAAGCATGGGGCTATTTAAACCACATGGCTTGAGACCTCAGCAAAAAACAAATCTCCTTCAGAAATTACTCATTTTAAACAATCTGCAGTTAACTCCTTTTCAGTGGCCGAAAGAGATCCATAAATATCTTTTTCTTATTTTTAGTCAATTTTGAAGAAGAATACTGTAATGACACTCAGCCTGCCAAAGTATTTCTGAGCACGCCTGAAAAATTCCCCTTGCACAGCTCAACATAATTCTTCGTCCTTTTCATGACTCAAGTAGAAAGTAGGCACAACTCCTACTAAGACATGTCTTTAATCAACCTCAGGAAATCCCAGCCCTGCTAAGGCTCGTACCCAAGTTCCCATTGTTTCCAGCAGCAGTAGATGATAAGGCTTTGGAGAATTCATCCCAGGAGCCTGAAGCACACTCATTTCGGATCCTCTCTCTCATCAGAGAGCCGTTCTTAAAACTGAAACACATAAACATACCATATGCATTTTCCAAACCATTTGGCTCTAGATTTTTAAAGCAAATTGCTGTTTTATGTAATATTGCTGCTTATTACATCAATTGAAGACAGCTGGGCAATCAAAACTATACTATCCTCTCTTCATTATGGAAACAGATGGAGAAGCAAGAAACTGGGTAAGAGAGAAAACTATTACAAGACATGTTGATGAACACAGCGCAGAGATCTCTCCAATGAGTTGGCTTACATCAGGCCAGCAGATCACGCCATACTCAGTCTAGCTCTGAACAGCTACCACATCTCAGAGCACCAAGGACAGGAGTTGCAAACCAAAGCCTGGCTTATCATTGTTTCCTAGAGCCCAAAGCACTGAAGAACACACATCAGCTCTGCTCGTGCTGGCTGTAGAGCAGGACTTGGGGAGCTGTGTTTTTGTACTGAGAAATGGTCTGAATGGTGAGGAAGCTGACTTCCTGTCAGAAGCACTCTGTCATAGTAAGAAAAGGCTAGCTGTGAGATGACTGTAAGGAGGAAAAGCATCTCTTCACTGCATTACATCATTTATGATTTCAGGAGTGTTGTACTGGTATGGAGCCGGCTCGGGTCCAGTAAGACTTATGAGGCCTTGCTCCATGCCAGTATTGGCAAAGGAAGTCAAAACAGGGAAAAATTAGGAAAAAAATTGAAACTTAAATACAAAGCTTCAAAAATAGCCAAACTGTTGAGAAATCATATTATGAAAATCAGTAACTTGCAGTCAACATCAACATTCTAAACTCAACTTCACAACCCTGCTCCCACTGTCATCTACAGCATCCCATTCTTATTCAGATAAAGAAATCACACTTAAAAGGCAGATGTGAGCTCTGCTGAAGCACCTACAGTCTGATTTTGTGATACCAAAAAAAAAAAAAAAAAAAAAAGAACAATCTCAAAATCCAGAGGAAACAGGTTGCTTTAACCAGGAAGGCCATCAAATCTCCACTTCAGAAAATGCCATTTATACCCCAGCTAATTTGTAATAATTGAAACAATGTTACTACTATGACATAAGAATCAGCCCAAGTTGGGGGAATCAAAATTTCTTTAAGAGGACCGTATCTGTACACTCACAACTAATGGGTCCATCACACCTTAAGTTCTTCCCAAGCAATAGCCCCATTCACTCCCACCAATAAATTCTGTGCTGTGCTCTGTGCAATCCCGAGGATTTTGACTTCAAATGTATCTGTAAAATACTTGTATCTGTAAATATTTGCCCAAATACTCTGACTTGTAAGCTTTTTCCCTGAACACAGGGACAAGGTAGCTTCAGGTCCTCTTTCCACCTGCTTGCTTGGATAACAGCCAAACCATTCTCAGATCACAGCAGCCAAAAGCCACCATGAGGATCATCCTCTCAGCTCTGTTTCTTGAGATCTCAGTATTTTCCACATGCGCAGCCTAATCTGTCCCTGAACAGCACTGATTATACTCCTCCATGAAAAGGAACCTTTCACCTGCCCCTTTATGTTCCCTCTGGACCACTAGAATAGCACAGAAGTTGTACAGTCTGGTCAAGCTTCCGGCATTCCAGATTATTACATTTCAAAAGGCTATTATTCCTATACCTTAAATATACTATGTTAGATTCATAGTGAACTGGCTCTATGAATATATAAAAATAATTTTGTCTTTTTATTGCCATGAAAATCCATCCATCATAACTCTGCAGCTGCAGTTACCCACGCTAAACAATGAGAATGCTCTAACACTGATGCAAATGTTTCAGCAATAGATTGCCTGAGACCATACAGAATGCTGAATGTTCTATTCGTGATCATTTTGCAAAAGGAATAAAACACCAACACAGACAAATATGCTATTGATCCCAAACGTACCAAAAAGAAAAGATATTACCATAAAAGTGCCATGAATGTTTGAGAATCAACAGGATTGCAGAGGATGTGACCTTCTAAGGCTGGAGTTGGCTCCTGGATCCACAGAAACAATGTGTCACTTGTGCCAAGGCTAATCTGGAGGAGGAAAAAAAAAAGTAATTGAGGCGTTATCACAACGTGCATGGAAAGCAATACAGAAATTAAATTAAAACCATTTGTTATCACCACTAATTGTTTTTAAATTACACATTAAGTCAATTGGATTCATACTGAAGCTAGCTCTGACTTTCAGGTTGTCACATCAGTGAAATACATACTAGACAGAGACTTAGGCCTTAGTGACTGGAGCGTTAGTTAAAAATAGTTACACAGTTTGCTTAAAATCTTTCAGACAGCTTGCACATTGATAGAAATAAAACAAGCATGAAGCCAATAAACAGAAAATCAACACTGGCAGATTAATTTGACTGATAACCTACAGCTACTGCCCTTGTTACTGTTCCACATTTCATACACTCTACTTATTCAGGGACATGAACAGTTTTCAGAAATACGTTTTGACTTACTGCAATATCTCCTTCTTGAAGCCTCATCCCTGCCAACGATGCTGAAACCAGAAGTCAGATAAAAAGTTACTTGTGTGACTCAATTATAGCATACCGCATGAGACGTCACAGTACACTGAATTCACCATCTCAAAGCAGAATATAAATGGCAAGTATACTTGTGACAGCCTTGGCCTGTACACGTAAGAGTTTGGGCGATGGAGTTATTTTTGACACTGAATCAAAAACATTCAAGGCCAAGAGCTACAGAGCTGCAGGATTCTCTAAAGTTTTGTATGTTCAAGTTTTAAATACTGTGGAGCCTTATTTAAAGCACAAAGGCTTCCACTTACAGACTACTCATGTATCTATTGGACTAAACTGAATTTTAATCTCAAGAAAAATCAATTCAATTTTCAAGACATTCATCTCCCATACTGCTCATGGGAAACATTCCAGGATGAATCCTATATCTCAATCCAAACCAGGACACGCTCCTGTAATACAGCAAGCACTTTCACAGTCCTGAGAAACGGATGGCTTTGCTCTGTCTGCACTTAAACAGTTTTGAGGATTACAAAACCTGACCCTAAATTAACATCTTCCCCTATATTGGGATCTACCACTCTGCAAAAGGACAGCTCTAACTCTTAAAGAACAGCTGTAACATCCATCTCCATCTCTTTGACTCAAAAGATACAACAGCAGGCTTTGTATTCACATTTCCTAAGTCAAAAATGGAAGCAATTCGTTTTAAGAATTGGCTGTTAGGTGGAGACAAACAAAAACTGAAGTTATCAGGAGGCAAACGAAGTCACCTCCAAATAATAGGCTAAGTGGAAGTCATTTGCAATACTCTGCTTATCCGAGATGTCTATATCTAAGAATAATCAGTGAGGGATGGCTGTCAGAAAAAGCTATTAATGCTGATAAATGTGATATCCTTTCACTGTATAAAGAAGCATCTGAGAATTAATAGTATTGATCTAGAATTTCAGTACACGCATAAACATATTCACTGAATCTTACACACTTAATCATCTCACCTGGATTGTCTCCTGTAAAGGCTACTATTTTACAGTCTGGGCTAAACTCATAACGCTGAACATAATATGGAGAAATGGATCCCTAAGGAAAGAAAGAAATACAGAGCAAGGAAAAAAAGCTCAAAATTGGAAAATAACCTCACAGCGTACAACACAGTGCTGTAATATAGTTCCAAAAACCCATAGAGCAGTTGAAAAATTTCTGTATATTTAAGGCATAAATATTTTCCTGATTTTGAATGTAATTTTTTTGTCAGACAATCTCAGAAACACACGCAGATTAGATTTTGAAATAGATCAAGTAAGCAGTAGCATTTTAGCCCTGGTTCACTCTCATGTTACTTACGTCCAATAACAAACATATCCACCTATTCTGCACACATGCGTGGAATACACAGAAACTAAAAATCCAATGCAAACACAACATTAATACACATCACAACATTAAATGTTGGAACATGAGGGGTCTGGAGCACAAGTTACAAGGAGCAGCTAAGGGACCTGGGATTGCCTAGTCTGGAGAAGAGAAGGCTCAGGAGAGACCTCATTGCTCTCTACAACTACCTGAAGGGAGGCTGACCAAGGTGGGGGGGTTGGCCCCTGTGATAAGAGACAGGAATAGAGGGAATGGCCTCAAGTTGCACCAGGGAGATTGAGGCTGGACATCAGGAAATGATGGAGGTGTTCAAAAATAATGTACTGAGGGACATGGTTTGGTGAGAAATACTGGTAACAGGTGGATGGTTGGACTGGATGATCTTGGAGGTCTTTTCCAACCTCAGCAATTCTATGATTCTAATATGACACCTGTTATTTTACAGGCCAACAACGGCACTTTTTTTTTTTTAAGCCACAGCTGACAGCCACAGAGGAAAAAAATAAGAGAACACAACAACTACCCTTACAAAAGTACAAGGACTTTGCGATGTTTCTCTCCATTAGAGAAGATTAGCATTAGAATCACAAGTCAGCTACGTTAACAGACTGACTAAAGACGAATCAGTGACAGATATCTATACTGTTTCACATGTGCACCATCTAAAGCAATAGCTCTTTTCTTTTTCCTGTTAGATACTAAGACTAAATTGATCTACTTGAAGAGATGTGAGCCTTGATTTGATTCCGTCATTATGCTACATGAATTGAGGAGCTCTAAACATCCCCAATTATTCACAAAGATTAACTCCTTAATTCTACAATTTAAAACGAGGCTGCTGCTAAGTAATGCAAATGTTGAGTTCTGTTTCTGCAGCAACAAAAGCCACACACAGTTCTGCAGTAGCCAGCTGACTAGAGGACATATATGGGGATTGGGAAGAGAAAACCCCAACAATTCTCATCACTGGAGCATCTGCCAAATTGTTGGTCTTCATAGCACAGAGCATGCTAGAATCCAGGATGATCCACAGTGAAAGCTATGACAGATACCTGCTACCAGTTTCCAAAAGTGTCCTCTTCTGCTCTGACACGCATATGTACAGAATACCTGCAAGTATTAAATCAACCAACATCGCTCTGAGGGTAACTGTGCACACAGACACACACTCAAATATACTCCAAGAAAGAACCATCAGCAGAACTCTCAACAAAAAGCTCTAATTTTTTCCAGTGAGAAATATTTTGCCATTCTTTGTTGTTTGTGTGGGTTTGGTTTGCTGGTGGTTCTTATTTGTTTGCTCATTTAAACTCCTCTAGACAGGCACATACCAGAACTGAATGGGATGGCACAGGGTTTCCCAGTTTCTCCACTAACCCTGGTGCACAAGCATCAAGGCAGGATGCTGACCACACCTTTTCCCAAATTTGCAGCAGATTCATACCAGAACCTGAAAGATACAGATCAAAACAAGAAGCACAGATCATTAAACACAAAACTTGGGTAAAGAAAACACCACTACATCACAAAATTCCACCTCGTTAGAGGCAGCAGAGTTTACAAAAAACATTCTACATTCAAATAGAATGGTCTCAACCCTTCTAAGTACAATTGATACTGATGATTCTACCTAACCGCCTTTCATCTGCAAGGTTGCAGAAAATACTTCTCTGATGCACACTGCAACAGAAAAATCAGTTATTTTCAAATAAAGAAAAGAGAAAACATATCTCTCCACTGACTCCTCCTCAATCCTTCTGCTTTATAGAAATACTTCACTACTGTCTAGATGCAGCAGTGTCACCTGAAGGCAAGTTGTCCTCATCTGAGACCTAACAATGAAGAAACTCTATCCTAGGCAGCTTGGCTATGCACTACTATCTTTGAGCATCAAACCAGCACCTACATCCACTGCCCACATTGACTCATCTTCCTCCATATCAGTGCTTCCTTCTTCAAAGACAATGAAATAAAAATACCAGTTGCAAAAATAAAAACAAAAACAAAAAAACCACCCTAGCTTAGAATCATAGAATCATTGAGGTTGGAAAAGACCACTAAGATCATCAAGTCCAACCACCACGCCATCACCACCGTGACCACTAAGCCACATCCCTCAGTGCCACATCTCCACGTTTCTTGAAAACCTGCAGGTATGCCAATTCTACCACTTTCCTGGGCACATCATTTTCTGTTTCATCTCTCATTGCTTTTTTCTCCTCACTATTTTATTTGCACTGTCCCAGTTTATAAAGTTAACTGAAGCAGTGATCAAATCTAAGCAACCTGCTAAGCACTCCACATCCCTTGCTTGTATTTCTAGGATGTCTTTAATTGCACATTTCATTAGACTTGAAAAATCTGTAAGCACTACTGGTTAATGCTGTTCAGGGACATATTAGTCTTACACTGGATTAACAACATTTTCATTTTGAAGACTGTCTAGCCTGTGACTTATTTATCTCAGAAACACAACCACGTTCTCAGCCGAGCACTGGAATACCTGAAGTTTACTTCAATTCAATACATCTTGAAACTGTGAAAAAACACAAAGACAGTGAAGTTGACCCAGCAGGCACTGTCTGTGGAATAAGATGACACTCACAGTGCTGGGACACAGAGGAAGAGAAGGTTTGTAACCTTTGTAACCTTGTAACCTTCAGGCAGCATTACACAAGGCTCTTACTCTGAACAAATCCACAAGTCTGCCATACTCCCTCTGCATACCCCACTGCTGGTTAATCGTGCACAAATAAGCTGACATTATCAATTCCCAGCAGCCTTTCTCCACAGATCAAAGACATTTATTTCTAAAATATCTATTCATACAGCTCAATCCTAAGCATCACCAACAAGGTCTGGACTTAGTGCTTTGCACTGCGCAAGCACCTGAATAAACCAAGCCAAACAGCAGGAAATTTGAACTATACTTAGTAACATTTACAATAGAATTAAATTTGTTAAATTCAATTCATCTAATTTCACGCAAATTAAACACACTTAAATTATGCACCAGTTAGTTTCCTTCTCCACTGTTAGAGTCATTACCACCAAGAGAAGGAAAGATGATGACTCAGACCAGCTTTTCTCACTTCTCTTAAATCTAGCCATCCCTCCTGCCTAGGAAACCTGAGTCCAGCATCACCATCTGCTCTTCCAAGGGATGAAGAGAGTGAGCAGCCTCTTCCCAGGCCTCCCAGGCATAATAGGGCTGCCTAGGAAGAATTAAGGAAAGCTAGAAAGTTTCCTTGAAAATCTCCTAACCAGCGATCAAGGAAGTCTTTAAATAAATAGGAACTTTATTAGAGAAAGGGTAGCTGTTGTTTCCTCAGAATTTAAATCCTTCACCCCCATACCCTGCAAGCATAGGGAAACACTCAACCAGTATCTTCCAATGCAGTTTTTGAAGATATAAGGAGTGCTTCCAATCTTTCCTCCATAAAAATAGAGAAAACAGTAACATTTATGACTGAAAAGGTCTAAGCTAATATATAAACTGAAACAGCACTTCAGTTTTATTGACTGGTAGACACAGTCACACAGAGACTCTGTTATGCCCTGATAAAAGATAGACAAACTAATTTACCTCACTCTCAAAAACTCATTTAAAAGATGTGAAACAATTACTTGATAAGAAGAACCTGCTTATTGGCCCAGATCACCCTATCCAGCTACACACACCTGAGAAAGAAACCAGAGAGCTGGATGCTCCCTGGAACTGCTTCCTCCTTCAATTACATGTGGAGCAACACAACGAGCACCTAACTCAAGCACCTCTGGTTATGATCTATGCCAGTTCTAGAAATAAAAGTGAGTAAAAAATGGCTTAAGAACATCATTGTAAGTTTAACATAAAAATAAGTAATACAATTAAAAACAAGGAAGAAAAAACAACAAAATGCAACCCTTCAACTTGCCACTCCAGATGTCACCCCATCAGTAATGAGGAAGGTCAACAGTCAAGTCCACAGTCTGGTAAGAATGGAGGAAAGGTTCAACACAGAAGTGAGCAGAATTCAGCATCCCACTGCAAGCATCACTGACTTAACATGAAGTGTTCAGGAGCACAACTGGGACTTGCTAACATTTACTGCTTATATAAAAATACAAGGTTGGAAAAAAATCATCACCAAGACCAAAAGAAACCGACTAACTGGCTTCATTAATCAACAACCCAAAGATCAGTATTTGCATATATTTATAAACAGGTAAGTGCATTTGTGTTACAGCGCTCCAGATTGCCTTCTCAAGAGCCCAGATCATAAGCAGCATAACTCTGCTGACACCAACAGCCTACATCAAGAGTAAGTTCAGCTTACTGTGCTTCCTTCTGAATAGGCTTCAGCTCTAAGCATCCTAATTTGGTTGAACAATAGAAGCAAGTATGCTAAGCTATAATTTGCCTAAGGCTCCTAGAAAAGCATTACAAAAGATAAAGCTTCTCTAGGTCAAGAGCTGAGTAGCTGCTCTTTAAGGTATCTTCTAAAAGAAACAACACCTGAAGTGGCCACTTCATTCATATGTCCCAAATGTATCTTACTTTTACCTTCCACACAATATAAATAAAAATCATTCTTTGTTCCACCAGAATGTAAGTTGATTTCTTTCAAATCAATCAGACAAGGTGCTCAGCCATTCATAAGGAGCCCATAAAGTTCATCTGAACTTTGTGAGATTGGATCTTTAAGAAGAAAAATGCCTAAAACTGACTAGCACATTCCCTACAACATCATGAAAATTTGAAGAGAGAATTGTGCAGAACTAAGCAATTTGACAAGTTTTTTAAAGGCAATATGTCCTGAAGTCACACCTACAGAAATGAAGATTAAGCCTATTACATGAACATTATTGAGACGTGTTTCAAACTACAACACACAGGTGCAACATAAAAGATCAAGGGAATTGCAAGAAATCGTATGTGACAAGCAAGTTTTACAGATGGATCCAAATAACTGCTGCAATTATATTTCAGTACTGAAATTAGAATTCTCTCTCATTACATTAACAGAAGATAAGAATGTACAAGACCAAATACAGCTTACATCACCAAAAAGTCTTCTGCGTTGTAAAGAGAACTGTAACATCCTGCTTAGTTCCCTTATCTTTTTTCACAGAGATTTAATAATCTTACATGCTCTGAACAGTAGATAACATTGATTCACGTTACGTAAATATCCAGAGGTACAACAGATAGGCTCTCCTTAGAGCTGTTCAAAAAAATGCAACACATGTTCTATGAAAATCTTCTAATGAAGCAACGTATTCCTTTGTCAGAAAAAAGCATCCTGAAGCTCTCAGTCTCTGTTTGAAACGCAGGACACGGAGCTTTGTGGAGGTCGCTGAGTGGCTGAAATGCTCAGTACTTGGGCCTACTGAGGAGCAAAGTAGCAATTCTGTGGGCAATAATACACATGCACAAATTTAGCTGTGAAAATACACAGCTAACAGAACAAGACAAGATGACAGATGCAGTAATCACACAATTGCTTCAAAATAGGAATGGATTGTCTTGCAATTTTTAAGGTCTCAAATATAAATGGGATACCTGGTATTGAATAAGTTGACCGTTAGCTAAAATTGAACTGTCCTGCTATTTCTATGAGCTTTGATGGAACAACAGAAGGGAAAAAATGAGCTGGTCTTCACACATGGGTGTCACCTACAGCTCTATAATGCAAAATTTCCTTAGAGAATCTTTTTATCTAACCTTTCAGCTCTGAAGAATATCTTCTCTTATTTTCAGAGACGGAATCAAAAATGCTATTTAGAAATAATAGCGCAGCTCCCAGGAAGGAGGCATTGCTTGTAACTGTCATTTAAAATTGCCATTGAAAAGCTGGATAACTGAGATAACACACAACAGAAAGGAGACACACTGGCCTAGTCACTTTGCTCTTTGTTATGATGAATAGAGCAATATAGAAGGTTACATTATGTTTTTTTCAAATAGAGCTTGGGTTTTTTTTGGTGGGGGGGAGGGTGGCTTGGTTTTGCTTTTCCTCTGGTTCATTCCAAAAGAATATCCTAGTTAGTTCCAGTTAGATGGTGGGTAGAGTGAGAGAAATAATCACAGTATGTATCTTGCTTGTGTCCTGCACAACTCAAAGCCAAAAGCCAAAACCAAAGCAAAAACCAAAGAAGAAGTATCAGAAGTTGAGCTGACATCACCATCTAGAGTAGCAACAAACTGAAAGGATAACAGGCAGAAATTGGAACACAGGAAGTTCCATACTAAAGTGAGAAAGAACTTCTTAAATGTCATAGTGACAGAGCACTGGAACAGGCTGCCTAGAGAAGTTGTAGAGTCTCCTTCTCTGAAGATACTGAAGGCCTGCCTGGATGCCTACCAGTGTGCTTGGACTCAATGATCTCTAGAGGTACAGACTCACCTATAGGGGTTGGTAGGTGAGTAATTTAGCTTAAAAACTAATACACTTGTCATTAAAGCTTAAAGACCAAAAATAAATGCCAGAAACCTCATCCCACTTTTACATCAGATAGGAAGAGAGACAAACTTTGCCTTGCTAAATAGTCACTACCAGAAAACCCCATACATACTTACCATCACTGTAATCAATGGGTGCATAAGCTCCTAGGAAAAGGGAAGCTGCAAAACTGCTAACTAAAGAGATCCTCTGAAAGAAAAAAACAGTGAGATAGTGATTCTCATCAGTACTGACTTCAAAGAAAGAAAATAACTTAAGTAATTGGAAGCAGCAGATGTTAATGGATGCTTAATGTTAGGGAGAATACACTTAAAAGTACACCTCCAAGGATTATTCAGTTCTATATTCCTGTTGAAGCAACATGGCAGACATCAGTTTAAAGGTAACCCTATGATAAAAGCTGTTAATAGTTTTGCATTCTGAAACATGCAAAATACACCAAGTATATTAGCATATCTATGTTATCATGAATTAATTCACAACTGAGGTATATTCTAGATCTCACTTCAAGGAAAAACATAAGAAAAAACAACAACTGGATGATCGGGGAAACAGCCACACACACTGGTCAACCTGGAGTGCAGGTCTGCAAGGCAAGGCTCTGACAACACCTCCATCTGAACTCTTACCATGCCAGCAGAGATGACAGATCTCCTAGGATTTACTTCCAGGAATTGGTAATCTGAACTAAATCAGTATCCGCTGCTCTCCCTCAGGTTATGTTCCAACAGCGCATTAGATGCTGCAGGGCTTCTAGCACCAGCTCTAAAATGCCCTGGTCACATAACACAAAACACTGATGCAACATGAACTCACTTCCATTTCAAGTCTGCTACAGGAACTACGAAGTTAATCAGCTACTGCTGAGCTTTCGGTAGGATCAAGTATTATCTGCCCCCAGAAACTGGCATAAGAGCTAACAAATTCCTTATTGTGCTCTCTAATTCAAAAGAGTTACAATTGTCACCCAACAACTAATCAGAATCAAATCTCTATGAGCCAGCAGTGACAGGGTTTTGTTATTAATGACCATGAAACCACTGCTTCGCATGGCATTCAGGGATGTACTATAGCCAGAGTTCAAAAATGTACTTATAGTGGCCAGGAAACTTAATGATGCACTTGCTCTTCATGCATCTCTCCCCAGGAATATATCACATTGTGCTTAGATAACAAAGGCCTACCTTCTGTGGTGCCCCAATGGGCACAAGCTGCCTGAAATGGAAGGAAAAGGATGAAGTTAAACTGTGAATCAGCTAGTTTATCAAGCTGACCTAGAGGAGGAAAGATATCCACCTTCCACATGCTGCTGAAACTATCAAGCTGCTAAGTGTTTCTTGTGGGTTCCTAAGAGCACAGACAATTGTGCTAGAACATAGCTTCTTGCACATCCTTTGCTGCCAAAAAGGTGGCATCAGTAACACCAGCCTTTTGTCTTAGCTTAGTCTGAGCACTTCTAGTTCCCAGGAACTCACCCCCCACCCTGCCCCTGCCATTAATGCATCTTTCTCCAAACTTATTCTTAAGCTTACCATCAACTTGCATTAGTCCCGTTTCGTTCCAGCCTTTACCAGCATAAAAAATTATATAATGAAACAAAAAGAAAAAAAAAAAAAAAATAGGCAGCAAAATTTGCAATTCACTTCCCCACAAAATTAAATATTTCATGCAGGAATAAGATTTTTAAAAATTATGATCAATGCTAACAAGAACTGCAGTAATGTAAAAGTACAAGCAGTCTGACTTCATAGGTCAAGATGTACGGCATTCTCAACTCACAGGACACGAACTTCTCCCTTGTTTATATCACATCTGCATGGAAGTTTCACCTTGTTTCAAACTATTTTAGTCACAGCCAGATGCAGACTTAACAAATTGAGGTATAGGAATTTATATAGATTTCTAAAAATTTAAAAAAAAAAAATCAGGAGGAAACTAAACAATGTGTTTCATTCGTAATAACAACCAAAGTTGTTTCCTGCAAGGGAAAAATTTCTGAAAAAACATCTAGAATTGACTGCAGTTGTTTCCTATGCATATCTGCATGGCTGCCAGCTTTGTATGGCAGAACAACTACACTTCTGGATGCATACAGCCAGTTGTCACTATTAAAATTTCATCTATGTGCTTAGCTGACCACTCATATTTGAACTGTTATATATACCAGCCTATTGGCACTCAAATAAAAGCCTGTAATAAAACTTACTCCACAAAAGCTAGGATCCAATGGAGCCCACTGTGTTACACCAGCATTCAGGAATTGATGCCCGATTTGTGTTTATCTAATGACTAACAAATCCACAAAAAGTAAAATAAAGAAAAAGTCACAGAATTTTATCTTAAAGCAAGCACAGAAGTAAAAATACTTTTAGGGGAGGAAAAAAAAAAAAAAAAAGGTGACATCACAAAATTCCACTTAAAAAGATTTTCAACTGTGATTTCCAATAAGTACAAGTTGAAGTTGAGCCAACCTCAGTTTGTGCGTAGACCTCAGGATTCTGGTTGTAAATCTTCGCTATCTGGTTTCCTGTAAAACGCTGAGAAAGAAATGCAAATGCTTAGAAACACAAACCTTAAATGGAGTCAATAATCATTAACTCTGTGTAATGAGTTCAGTACATTGCACTTTGGATATTTAATTTGTCTGATGCATGATGAAAGTCAGTGCACAGCAGGCAATCTGCACTAAACAGGCTATAACACATGGTCTCATTATGAGAATTTTGCTCACCTTTAAAAAAAATCTGAGAAAAAAAAACATTACTATACATAATTTAAATTTCAGAAGTGACGGTTCAGTGGAATGAATCACTCTTATTATGTGCTCAGGAATTAACACTATTGAAATGCTGCCTTCACCTTCTTAAAAAGGTTTAGGCTATCCAACCTGCGTGCCTCTCTGTGAGGAAGGTAAGTGGGAACAGGCAGGAAGTTTTATACTTAAAGAAGCAACATCAGTACAAGATATTAACAGTTTTGAGAAGAACTATTTTTCCTTCATATATTATATCAAATAACTAAAAACCCCATAATACTGATCTTCCAAAACCTTAACCTTTAGTAAGTTAAAAATAAACCGTTAGTAGTATATAAAATCTGATTTCAAACACTGGCTATAAACCTTTCATGATTCAAAACCAGAATGGGAATTCTGGGAGGTTAGAGCCTTACTTTACTGAACTAACAGCGAGAGCAGACAGGTGCAAAGATGCCTGCAGGGCAGCCCCACTCCCATTCCATAACTCTTTGTCGTGGTTGTAAGAGAGGGAAGTGCTGGGAAGATGAGATGAGTGACAGAGCACTCCCTGATAGAGTCCCAAACTTCTGAAGCTCACTTTTCTTAGGTTAACACAGCTGCTTGTTAGCCTTCATGGAACATCAAAAGGGCAATCTAAATTACAGAAGTAGCCTAGAGCAGTGATCCCAAAACACTGAGTCATTAACCCCAAGTAAATCTGTAACACAAAGTGAATTGTGATCCCAATGGAAACCTGGCTGCACAGGAGCTCCCAGCAGAGAGCTGGACCCTGAGACCGTAAGTACGGACACTGAACACCACATCTGGGGACCCACAGGCCAAGAGCAACAGCTTAATCCAACTTACTCCTGCACTGCTTCCTGAAGTAAAATTTCCAGTGTTTTGCCTAATTTTACTTGAGAATTTCCACAGAATAGGATTTCCACGTCTTTCTTCATGAGCTTACTGCAAAGCATAATATCACTGGAGTTTCTTTAGAAACACTGAATAAAACTGCCTCTTTTATAATTAACGGCTGATCATTATCTGCTGTGATGTGATAGAGTTGGTTTTGGTCACAAGACTCTGCTGAGGACTTTCTTGTCATGCTTCTTACCTCATAGGCTCGAGAACCAGTGATATTTGCTAAGCGCTGTGCTCCTCCCACAGCATTCTCCAGAGCGCTGCACTGCGAAGCTGTGCTAGAATCCATCCAGATGGGGCTGTTACTGACAGCAAAACAAGCCTGGAACAAACAGTATTCTTTAACAATAACACCTCATCTCTAAGAAGTCCCTACTGAAACAATAACAACACAGCAGACAGAGGAGTCAGCTCACAGGTCAGTTCTCTGATGTCCTCTCAGTAACTAAAGGAAAACAGTATTGGTCAGTATGTCAGCCAGTGGTGGAAAGCCTAACCCTGATGTCACACCTGAGGGAAGCAGCAGGCTTTATCTGCTGGTGCATCACACATACCCTGCAGCTGAATGTACTGCAGCAACATATCTGTACATTCCTTTGGAGGCCAAAGCCCCAGGATGTTTTATACAAGCTCAGACTCACTTTGACAAGCTTCTTCCCTCAACACTTAGATGATCTTTCTAGAGCTCTTCTAACAGATTTCTCTTCACTGACTGGCATAATAGTTAAGCAAAACAATGAGGCTTACCACATCACCAGACAGCATTTTCATTCCCTTTCCAAGATTTCTGCATGAGGTATCTCCAAAATTAATCATTTAATAGATCAGCTTACACACATGCCTCTCCTTCAGTATTCAAGTGTTGTTACTGCTCCGAGATTCACAGAATACCCCAAGTTGAAAGAAACTCACATGGGTCATTGAGTCCACCTCCCAGCTCCACACAGACCAAGCAAAATCCAAACCTGTATCTGAGAGCAGCGTCCAAAGGCTCCGTGAGCGCTGGCAGCTCAAGGTTGTGCCCACTGCTCTGAGCGAAGAACATTTTCCTGACACAAGCCCTTCCCTCTCATGGCAGGCCGTGTTGGGCCTGATTCACCCCAGGACACGGCTGCATATTGAACTACAGAAAGGACTTCAAAAGGAAAGCTGTTTTCTCCCTATTTTTCAAATACTAATCTGTCAAGTCGACGTGCAAAATATATCAAACCCCTCACTCCAAAAAAGTACTGAGGTTCAACAAAGTATTTGGTAGGAGATTCTGTCCACTTTATCATTTCAGAGCTAAGTGTAAATTTTTTTTTTTTTAATATTTTCTAATGAAAACTCAAGCACTGCAGGGAACTCTGGTGCAATAATATTCTTTACCATTTTTTCTTTTAATACGGGTTAAAAAACCTACAACATTTACAGGTTGTTTACAAAAATGTTATGTTTAAAGAACAAACAGGCTCTAGCTCTGACATTAAAAGATTCTGGGATGCCTACTGGCACCAATAAGCTTTTAAAACAGTAAATACTTTCACTCAAGAGAACAGGAAATGCCAGGAGCTCTGGAGCTGAAGGAATAACCAGTACATTTCAATTTACACTGCAGGAAAATGCAACCAGAGAAAACACTTGCAGGGGAAAAAAAAAGAAAAAGCAATGCATGAAGACCAGGAAAAGGCCAGTGTAGCTCTCCTTTCAAAGTTCTTGTGTGAACATTACCTTCAGTGACTGATGTAAAGGCAGCTCGGGTGATGCATTCTTTAAGATCTGGATGCTTCCCTTCTTCCAATATACACTTCCATGTTGCTGTAAGAAGTGCAAAAATACAAGTTGGAGATAGTCCCCCAGGATATGAACTTTGCAGCTTGATCTGAATTTGAAGCTCTTAGGGACAGAGAACTCTCTCCAAACTACAAGAAAGAAAATGTACCTTCTCAAACCAAGTGCCTCATATTAAAGGACTATTTGAGACTGAGCAAACCAGAAAACATAGGAGTTGAGACAAATATGACCTTAAACTACAGCAACTTTTAGTGGAAGCTGTTATCACACTACTAGCCCATGCCATTAGCTGTTTTTTTGAGGGCTCTTCCAGCTGTAGCCAGAGCTGCACAGACAATTTGTTCCTGGCTCTACCTGCACAGACCCCAGGTCCCGCAGTCACGTGCCCACCCCAGCCACTGCTAACCAACTGCATAATACTGAATAAGCTGCTTAACCTCCAACTCTCAGAAGCCTTTCTAATGTCAGACAACTCTAGCTGTTCATATTTAGATCACCCAAAGCAAACTATAAGGCACCATTCAGTGTTCCACTAATGATGAACCTCCCAGGCCCACAGTTCTTGACCCACGTTATGATCCAGATTGTATCAACGTTTCTGTTCCAGTTCTGCCGACAACTGAGACCAAAAGCTGGCACGCTGGTACGCCTCTGCTATCTGAATGGCAATACAGAGACAAGATTCTTAAGAGAAAAGGAAGAATGGCAATGTGAGTTGGAAAGTGGCAGTTAAAAGAAATCTACTCTACCTGAAAGAATCTGAATGTAGCGACCCCAAGTTATAGAAGCACAGTGGTTTTAATTCGAAGAAAGAAGTTGAAGCAAAGGGAACAGTGGCAGTTTGGAAAACCAATTCCTACTTCTGCTTGAAAGAGCTGCACTTTCCTTCCAGTCTCTAACTTCTATTCCACTAAGGAATTCCTAACAAAGCCTTGATGCAGGTTATTATTTTCATACACTTTGTTCCAGCAAAT
The DNA here is from genome assembly GCF_026119805.1 of Tympanuchus pallidicinctus. Classification (NCBI taxonomy): domain Eukaryota; kingdom Metazoa; phylum Chordata; class Aves; order Galliformes; family Phasianidae; genus Tympanuchus; species Tympanuchus pallidicinctus. The sequence continues at coordinate 65,178,114 of NW_026294747.1, forward strand.
AATACATGGAGATCAAAGCAACAATTTAGATTAATTAGCCCCAGATCTACTTAATGAATAACCTAGCTCTCATGTGTCAGAATTAGCTATGACTTTGCTGGTTTCTTCACTTTGAATACAATTTTAAAATCTGTGAAAGGTGCAAAAGCTTCCTTGTTTCACTACCAAAGTATTAGGAGACAAGCAAATTAACTAATTATCAGGATGGGTTTATTAATCTGAAAAAAATAAACTAAAAACGGCAGAACAAATCATGGCAAAGGCAGAATATTTGTCCTCACTGCATCAAAGGCAAATCTCTGCCCTAATCAATAAAAACCGTGCTCAACAAGACCTTACTATGCCTTCAGCAACCTCAGCTAATCATTTTCTTTTTTCTATCCTGTTTCTACAAGCACCTAGATATGCACAAAGTTATCCCAGCCACTTCAGATCTGCGTACATAATTGAAACAACAGGAAGCCAGCTATTTATGCACTGTACAGTGCACTTGTTTAGATCAGTAAGTCTCACCCTCCACTCCCATTACCTTCTGTAGATTGCTCCATATGTTTCAGGTTTTAGGCTCCCTTGAGTAACACATCTTTTAATGGCTGCTTAATATGGAAGATTTGATATTACTTGATGTCTTTAAGATCTACCATAACACGGAATGGTTTTAAACTGAGACAGGGGAGGTTTAGGTTGGATATTAGGAGGAAGTTTTTCACACAGAGGGTGGTGAGGCACTGGCACAGGTTGCCCAAGGAGGCTGTGGATGCCCCATCCCTGCAGGCATTCAAGGCCAGGCTGGATGTGGCTCTGGGCAGCCTGGTCTGCTGGTTGGTGACCCTGCACACAGCAGGGGGGTGAAAGTAGATGATCACTGTGGTCCTTTTCAAACCAGGCCATTCTGTGATCCTATGATATAACTATTGAAAGGAAATATATGACTAGATAGTATGCCTTCATTAGAGTTTACGTTAAGAGTGATTTCTCTTTTTATGAACTAACCTGGCCAGCACCAGACAAAGCTCTGACTTGAGAGAAGTTAAATCCTGAAGACTTCATCTTCTCCAAAATCATATCCAGAGCCTACAAGAACAAACAGAATCAAGAACGACAGTAACGAGATACCAAATTATGCATACTCACAGGCCTTGGGATTAAAGAGTAAACTCATGTCATCACTAGTAAGAGTTCATTGGCAGGTAATGAAAAATTAGCTAATGACAAATTAGCTAATGACTATGGATTTCAAGAAGCCGCATACATTAATTTACTAAGTAAGAGTCCATAAAAGGAAAGTTGAATCACAAAGAGGAAAAAAAAAATATTTAAACTAGCTGAATCACAAAGAACCATTCTTTGAAATCTAAATAAAAGGAAGATCTAATAAATTCCAATTCATTTAAAAGCAACTATTAAGAGAGCCAGTTACAAAACACAATTAACTTTTTCCGTTCTTACTTTTGGAAATCTATGACATTTTTAATGGTGTGCAACCTACAAGTCATCCTACAGGATGCTAAAAGGCAACCTCATTATCACCAACTCCAGCATCTGCTGAAAGTACATTTTTGCACTGAAGTACCTAGGTTACTTTCGCTCTATTTTACTAAAATTTAAAACCAGAAAATCTGTTTTTATTTAAGCTGATTCAGATCTGCATTTCTCAGACTTTCTTGATAGATGGACCACCATAATGCTTCAAAATTTCCCAAGAAACCATTATCATATACTAATTTAATAAATAAACTGTTTATTATGTTTCTACAGACCACCTGCAACCAATTTACCAAATCTTCTTGTATTATCAGACAGAACTGCTGTTGATCACCAACTGGGAATTCTGTGACCTTTTAAATGTCTTTAACTATTCAAATCACAACAGCACCATGCGAGAGCAAGAGTTGCAGAAACTGCTTTCAAAACAGCAGACAGTGTTATCTGTATTTCAAAATAAATGCCAGTCAAGATGACTGGGAATTACTAAATAAATTGCTCTTCAACCACTTGCCATTTGAGACACGAATCAGTTAGCAAAGTTCATTCTAAAGAGACAGTGCAACCTGGATGCTGCACAACCACAGTAAAGCTAGGCAAAGCTTCTTATAACAGAAAGGAAGCTGAACCACATACTACAAATACTCCCAGAAGGCTGACATAACAGCTTGTCCATACCTTGACCCACATTAGCACAGGAGAAGTGACTGTCAGTCGGTCACTGTGAACGTGGGCTCCACCTTGAGTCCTAGAAATGGAAAAATGGTATTTTCTTCATAAATTCAGTACATTTTTCCCCATCAAGCAAAGTTTTTCAAGTTTATTAAAACTAAAGAGAGCTTGCAGTGTTGTCTGGGGTTTTTGTTTTTTTGTTAGGAGCAAAGAAAAGATCAGAGTTTGAAAGCTGAAAAAGGCCAGCTCTTAGGAAACAGCATTAGAGAGAGACCCAATGCCAAAGCAAATAAATTGCAAGGAAGGACTTTTGTCCTGGTGTAAGATCTGTGATAGACTCTAGTGCTGATGCTGCTCATTGGCTCCATACAAGTAACAGTTATCTTTAAGTTTCCTAACTGTCACCATTAGTGACTTAAATCTAGAAGATGAAACTCAGTTTTTTGCTGTAAGCAAATGTACTTTACTGACACTTATGACCATAGCGGATGGAATTTGTAAATTCTTATCTATAAATCAGAATTTATACATTCTAATGTGACATTGAGAGTCACTGAACCTGTCTTCAAAAGCCTTTTAGAAGTTCCTCTCATGCAATTTATTCACTGTTATCACAGCATTCCATCCTGACACAGAGGCAGTGCTTACTTCTGTGTCCAAAAAGAAACAGCCACCTGTTAACAGCAAAAGTCCCAGATGAGAAAATACACATTGGTTAGTTTACACGTAATGCCTTAGGGTGAGAGGGTCTTTTTATTTCCTCTTTCTCCTCTGGGGAATTCTTGCCATATTTACATATCAAGCAAGGTAAGGGCACAAACTTCACTTGTGAAGTACAAAACACAAATGCAGCATAACTGCTTCCATACCTCTACACATACCAACAAGAGCAAAGCAGGCAACAGACCTGTCTCAATAGTCAAAGTTCTAAACGAGATTATCCAAGTAAAATACAAAAAAAAACTTACTTAAATTCTGAAAGGTCTTTATCAAAATTAACATTATCCTCATAAATGACTCTCAGATGTTCATCAATAGCAATGACTTTCAGCTAGAAGAAATAAAACAGGATGTTAACAAAAACCGTCCAGCAACATAATTAGATAGCACTGGTAATTCATTTATAGTAACTCAATTCTCACAGATAAAAAGGGAAAGAAGATCACCCCAATCCATACAAATGACTATAAGTACGGACACAATTTTACATGAAACAAGTCATTGTGTGAATTTACAGCATGTCAGTTATCCAGCAATGTGTGTATTTGCTTGCATTTTCCCCTACACTTTCTCTCTCTCTTTAATTACACCAAAATAAGGTGCAAGCTAAAAGAAAAAACAGTAAATGAGATACCCATTCCCAGCTTGCACCACAGTAACCAATCCATCCAAGGAATACAGTATCTTAGGTTAAACACGTTGTATTTTCTGTGTGTTTTTCTTAATAGCCTCATCTTCAGTGATAGGGCTGGAGCACGTCCCCTTGAAGACACGATGGGGGAGCTGGGCTTGTTCAGCCTGGAGGCTGCGGGGTGACCTCACTGCAGCCTTTCAATACCTAAAAGGAGCCTATAAGCAGAAATGGAGTCAACTCCTCTAAAGGGTAGATAAAGGCAGGACAAGGGGAAATGCTTTTAAGTTGAAGGAGGGAAAATTTAGGTTGGATATCAGGGAGATCTTTACTATGAGAGCGGGGAGGTGCTGGAGCAGGCTGTCCAGAAAGGAGGATAAGGATGCCCCATCCCTGGAAGTGTTCAAGGCCAGGTTGGATGGGGCACTGGGACAGTGTTAAATATGTAGGTTGGTCACCCTCCCTCTGTTTGGGGGGGTTAGAGATTCATAATCCTTGAGGTCCCTTCTAACCCAAGCCATTCTGTGATCCCTTAATTCTGCAAGATTATCCAAGAACTTTGCAGACCTTTAGAACACTTTGAGGATCTTCCCTCAACCCCTAAACAGGGAGTAAGCTGATCTCTACCAGGCAAAGCTCAGAAGACACTACACAGCTGCACACTTAGCTTCTGCAGCCAATGGAAAGCAACATCCCAATCTCAAGTCCATCACACTGAGCTTTCTTGCAAGCACTGGCTAGGTGCACAGACTTTCCCACTCTAGCTTTTGTCAAGTTTAACTAGTGATGAAGAAAAAAATTAACAGCCTCAAATAAAAAGCAAGAATGTAGTTCATGTCCTGCATTTTAACAAAGGAAAGAACGCAAGCTGCTGCTAAACGAACAGACTGAAAAATAACTACAAGGATCGTCATCTCAAAGAGCTGTATTCAAGTAACAAAGCCATTGCATTTGGGGGGGGTTATTTAATTTTAGCCATATTAATGTAGGGCCTCATTTATGCACTACCACCACTCATTACCAAGTTGGTGCACTGTGCTAGCCTTAACATGGCTCTGATCAGCTGCAGCTTAATTGGCTTTCTGCTTGCTATGTTCTCCCTTAAAAATAATCAACTTAATACGAGTAACCTGCATATGCCTCTTCAGCACAGCCATAACGAAGTGACTTACTTGCATACCTGCTAATTAAACAAATTTGGGCAGTGTGGTTGACACCAGACTATGCTGACAATTCCAAAATTGAGGAATTCCAGAATTCCCAGCAATTGTAAAACCCTCAGCATTAAAGCGCACAGTTCTACCAACACTGATTTGGCCACATGGGCCAAAGGACAAGAGGCAGAGGAATGCAGCCCGGTTCGGGCGTGCAGCTTCAGACAAACAGCAGCAGCACATCGCTAGAAGAGGTGGCCCAACAACCTTACGCAGGCAGATGGAGGCGTGCAGAAGGCTGGGCGGATATACAGCAGCCTGTGCTCTACAGCCAGCAAGAGGCAGTGTTCCCAACTCGGGAAGAGGAAGCGCCGAATTCCCGGGGAGCAGCACGGCACGGCCCGTTAAGCGCGAGCAGCCGGCTCCAGCCCACAGGAAGCAGCGGCGGAGCCGCATAAGGAAGGAGGAAACCTGCGGTACCTGCTGCGTGCTGAAATCCCATCCCAAGAAGCAGGGGGCGGCCATGTCGAACCCCGCCGGACAGGGAAGCGGCGGCCTTAAGCCCGGCCTTCCCCCGGAACGGAGCTCCGCACCGCAGCGGCTGCTTAAAGGTGAACCCGAGTTAATGAGTGTTCGGCTGCGGCTGGGCGAGCAGCGTCAGGTTCTGTGAGTCTGCAATCAGGGAAGGTCCAGCTGGACGAAGCTGAAGCACCGATCTGTCTGAAAGCGAAGGCGTGTCGAATGGTCACCCGGTTTGTAGTAACGCTTCTTTAAATCACAGGATTGCAGCGGTTGGTGCTGCTGAGATTCCTCTGTCCACGAAGAGATCGGGCTGGGTGGATCTTACTGCATGTTTCCTGTAAATAAGGACAGATATGGAATTGGAAGGCTTGAAACGCTCCTGTTTTCAATGTACAGTTGCTCACAAAAAAAATAAATAAAAATAAAAAATTGAAGTCACAGAATCACACACAGGCCTGTGTTGAAAAGGACCGCAGTGATCATCTCGTTTGAACCCTCCTGCGATGTGCAGGTCCACCAACCACCAGACCAGGCTGCCCAGGAAGTCAGCCCTAAAGAAAGCCACAGGAACGATGAATCGCTTCGGAAAGAGACAGCTGTGCAACTTTCAAAAGAAGGTGTTAGAACTGAAAAAGGAAGCTTTTTCAGGGAAAGTACTGAAAAAGGATTAATAAATTATATAAAGCAGTCTTACATCGTGAGAATGTAAGAATCAATTCCGTCCTTCAGCAATGAGATCGTCCAGTGGTCAGACTGCTGTGTGAAATGCTTGGCTTTAAACAGCACAGAAAAGTTACAGGATTGGGATAACAGCCCTAGTGTTATCAGATCTTAAATTATTGTGGAAGAATGCATAAGGATTCCACAAGGACAGAATGGGAAAGTTAATTATGCTACTTTTACTGTTCAGGTCTTTCTAATGAACATCAGGATGTTCTCAGAACCTCATTCTGTCATTCTTACACCTCATCCCAACAGGTCAGCATTCTCCCAGATTTAATTGCTTCTGTATGGAAAATTGACATTGCAGCTTTTCTTTCTGTGTTAAGGCTTACACTGGCGGTCATTGCCATAACCTCTAAAATCGTTTCTTGAAAGCAAACAAGGATTAGAGCTGTGTTGTTATCAGTGAAGTTGCATTCATGTGCCACTGATGTTTTGGTACTGACGAGTCCAAAATTTCCAGAGAGCATGGACAAAATGTCACCATCACAGATTAACAGTTTGAGGCACAGCAAAGATTAATCACTCACAGCACATATATACAGTAAAGGGAAAAGTGGGCTTTTTCCATTTTCCTATCAACCAGTTTCTGCAGTTTTGCACAGACCTGCTATAACAAAGGAGCAATACTGCTATGCTTTAGGTCTCTAGCTGTTCTGGTAAATTTTAACTACTCAGCTAACTAATGATATTGATTTCCCCCCCAACCTAACTACTGTGCTTCAGTATCATCCCATCATCTGAAAGGTGCCAAAAAACTAGGGAACAGCAAGACCAGACCTTTGATACTAATTAACATTACCATACTGACTGTAGTCCTCATGGATGTGGGCTACAGAATTGAATGGTAGGTGAAAGTATTTACACCTTCATAGGAGAAGTCCACAAGCTGCTTCAACGCTACCCATCCTTTTGCTTCCAGCAGATTTGGGGCCTCTACCTACTTAAATAGCTAGACAGCCAAATATTCTCCATCCCAAACAAGTACTTCACATTGGTACATCAGCAAAGGTTGGCTCAGCACAAACAAGACAGCATTACACATAGTGCATGTACACAGCTGATATCCCTACAACTAAGGCAGTCCATGTTAGACCTAGCATTGCTGGGCTTGGTGGCACAATTGTGCTTTTTCCCATAAGAAATCTTGTGGGTCTTTAATTAACCTCAGAAACATCAAAGTGTACTACGTTGGGTCAGATGAATTTCTGCCTATTTGCCAGCCAGTCTCACAGTCATATGCAATGCTGCTAATTAAGTGGGAGAATGTTTACAGTTCTAAGTTCTATGTAACGTAACAATAATACTCCACCTTAAGGAAAAAAAAAAACCACCTCAGTGTGAGCACTAGAGCTGCCTTCTGGAAAGATACCTGAACAACAATAATTCTCTAAAGGTCATCCCTTTTCTACTTAGCACCACCAGTATTCTGTTATCAGAATTTTCAGCAATGTTCAACCAAGTGCTGATAATTCAAAATACCACAGTATCATAAATTAAAATACAAAGTTGCTGTTCTATGTAATGAGATGAACCTGTAACATCAAAAGTGTTTTCCCTTCTGTAAATATGCACTTATCCACCAAAGTACTTTATGCTAACAATTGTGTTTATCCATACCTCCAGACACTGTAGAGAACCTCAGCTTTCACTCTGCCAGAATAAATACTTATTGTTTAAAAGTAATGTATCAGGACTGTTGTTATCCACTAATTTTAGTGATTGCACTGTGAATGAGCAAAAGTTTATAAGACAAAGATCCAGCAGAAGCCTCTTGCACGAGTTCCACTACAGGAAGCCCAAACCAGTTGTTTCACTGGGACTGAAGACATCCCTTATTTAGGTGTAGAAATTATCTGCAGTTTTATTGCAGGATTTAGTTCTTGGCACGTGTATACTCAAATTCCCAGGTGCTGGACTGCACTAACTAACTAAGGGCCATTAAGAGGCCACCCCTCATGAAGAACTGGCACAGGGTTTCAGATAACAGCCTATGAAAGCACAGGAACAGTGGGTACTTGCAAAGAATTTAAATGATGGCTTCGCTGCCCAATCTGTTGGTTATACTGTCAGTTTCATGTGTATTGGTCAGGTCAGAGCCTGCACTAAATCATGTACATAAAATCCTCCAATTTCATTTCTACTAATTTCAATAGAAATCTATTGAAAGCTCTCCACTTCAGTAGGCGCTGAATCAGGCACTGTGGAATTGCTTCTGGTTTTATATACTCTAGTTTTACAGATGTCATTTCACTGACTTCAGTTATGTTACTAGTGATTACGAAGTGCAGAACAAATTCCTCATGAGATCTCTGCATGGAAATGAAGGATGTTTCTGACTGGCAAATCATTTTTTAAGGACACTTCCCTCCTCTGTACAGATTTCAAGTCCACATTCACTCCACAATAGTGGTAGCACTCACCATCCTCTTTGGAGGACTGTCTTTACCACAGTCATTTGCGAGGCTTATTCAATCTTACCCACCTGGCAGATTCCCTTCAAGAGGAATACTGAAGTGGCTTGTGTCCTAAAGCCCAAAAGCAAGATGTTGTCATCCTGATAAAACTTTTCATTAACAACAGATTAACCAGTTCTTTCGTGCTGTATCTGATTCTTATCACTCTTACAGATAAGTACATTTTATTGATTAAAAACAATCAAGGGTAAATTAATTCCTACTCAAACAATGCCTAAGTGGAAAAAAAATAAGAGCCAAGCCTTGCACTTCTTAGCACTATCCAGCAAGAAGGAAAAATTATTTTACAATCAAGAATAAATCAAATTAAGGTAGTTTACAAGTGGAAAAAATATCCAATCATTTTTAGATCTTATTTGAACTTGGAACGTCTCCATGAGTTCCTCCATGCAAGTGGTTTTTGTCTGTTGCAAGAACAAATAAATGTAAGTGGCTGGAGCCATTGTAACTCCATGGGCTGGAAACACTGAGAAACAGCTCATATAGAAAATATACTTACAGAGCAGTACCATAAAGATGAGCTCTGTTTATCAGTAACTGGAATTTAAGACATTCAAAAATCAAGGAAACTGCAGTGAATTTCCAAAATCCTCTCAAGGCCTATTTGTGGAGGCAGTTTACTTCCCTCTCGTCCACTTCTCATGGACAGTATTATAACGTTAATATCACAGAATGATAAAATCGTATGAGTTGGAAGGGAGCCTTAAAGGCCATATGGTCCAATTCCCCTGCAGCAAACAAGGACACCCACAGCAGCATAAGGTGCTCAGAGCCCCATCCAGCCTGACCTTGGCTACCTCCAAGACTAAAACTACCATTTTGTTTGTCATTCTGATTTAAGAAACCCTGTAACCAAGAAGAAAGGGAAACAGGAAGGAAAGATGGCAGGGTTCATTTGTTTGCGATGTCTAAAATGTAAATAACTTCACTTTCTTCTTTGACTTGCCTCTGCACATTGTCACTCACAAGAGGGCATCTGAGGAGTTCTCAGTGGGCAACCAAAACAAAACCACAAAATGAACAGCAAATCCTGACCTTACGTTTTGGATGCTGACTGTTCAAACAGAGAGAGAGAGATTCCAGTCCTACTCATGCAGACAACCAACAGAGTAAAGACAGCTAACAGTGCAAAGCTTGGCATTTTAAATTACTTTCCATAGCAGTTAACGTTCCAAAGGAAAGTTAATTAATCCTCAGCACCAATAGAGTGAAGTCAGAAGAACAGAGGTTTTTAAATGCTGCTTATGCCGGGCACAAAAAAAATACCCCACATGCAGGACATCTGCTGCATTTAACCCCTCACCATCACTGCAGTTTAATTTAATGTAGGTGAATCCATCTGAGCCAGGCTCTGATTCACTTGATCGAGCTGTAGGAGTCCCTGTTCACTGCAGGGGAGTTGGACCAGATAACCTTTAAAGGTCTCTTTCTACTCAAATGATTCGGTGATTCTATGAATCCAGTGATTTTGACCCTACTGCCTTTATCACCCACAAAAAGCAACCAAAAACCAAAACCCACAGTGACTGTGCAAAGGAATGGCATAGCACCAAGGTTTCAACACATGCAAAACCAGATATGAGAAGCAAAAGGTCAGCAGATAAAAGAAACATCTCGAGACCATTCTGAAATCTTGCACCATGGGCTTCTTCATGCCACTCTCATGATGTGCACAGAACACCAAAAAATGATCTTGCATCATTAGAGAGTGCTGTGCTCTGACTACTTAACCGGTCCCTAACTGCAGTGTGCCTGAAAGCTGTGCTCTGAGTAACAGAAAGATATGCGCTCTTGTAAAAAACCTCATTAAAAAGTAAATGATTACTATTGATTCTGCTAATATTGTCTGGAGCACCAATAAGGGCAGCTACCCTGTTTCCATGTTTCTTATTTGTTACTAAATTTTCTAACAATCTAATAGTTTCCAACAATTCAAACTATGTGTAAGTAATACATGTATGTCTATAGAAAGCTACAGAAGGGGGATTATCATAGAATTACAGAATCACAGAATGGCCTGGGTTGAAAAGGACCACAATGCTCATCAGTTCCAACCCCCACTATGTGCAAGGTCACCAACCAGCAGACCAGGCTGCCCAGAGCCACATCCAGCCTGGCCTTGAATGCCTGCAGGCATGGGGCATCCACAGCCTCCTTGGGCAACCTGTGCCAGTGCCTCACCACCCTCTGGGGGAAAAACTTCCTCCTAAAATGAAAAACCTAATAAAACCTAAACCTCCCCTGTCTTAGTTTAAAACCATTCCCCATTGTCCTATCATTATCCACCCTCGTAATCATCTAGATTAAATCTAGATATCTGTATTCTGTCTTTGTACCCCTCACAAACAGGCCACGTGCCTGTAATTCCCCACATGAGCAATGTGAATAACCATATATGCCTCCAGCCCCAGGTGTGCCATAAAACCCAGGGCTGCAGGAATTGCATTCAGTCATAGTTAACTGTTCTGAGCGTTTTTTTTTAAATTATCTTTAAATCAACAGTGATTCCTACAAGATCCTTCAAACATTTTTAGAATTAAAAATGATTTACTACTTACAAATTAATTAGTATGTGATAAAATTAGTTGCATCTTTTTAAATGAGATTTTGCAACCAAGGTCAATGGCAGTACGCATCTACGTCAAGTTCTGAAAACCATTGCTTTTGGACTGTAGTATACTCCCAAATTTATTTTGCCTCAAGGAAATGAAAAATTGCTTCCATTGTGTGATGGATGAACAGACTTAAGAGAAAATATAGCACTTCAGACTTCAGTGGATAATGAAATTGAAATCACTCATAGATGATTTTAAGAGTTTGTTCAATTAAAGACAAGGCTATTTTTTTTTTTTTAATTTTCTTTCAGAAACCTAATCATGACACTGAGTTTTCAGTACTGTTAAGAAATGCACGTAGCAATGCTAAAAAGCGGCTTGGCTGCTCGTATTCCTCAGAAACACGCAAAGGAAATTTGGGCCTCTGATGTTTTAGGACTAAGGCGAGCCTACAGTCACATCACTCCAATAGTGCCATCTGCTGCATATTTCAAAAGCACACAGCGGTCTGCAGATCTGAGTACCTCCATTTAAAGAGTGAGTGATGACTGGCTTAAACACAAATCATCATTTCCATTTTGTATGTATCAAAGACAGATTTTTTTTTTTTTCCTTTTACCTAAACAGGCTGGAGTACAAAGGAAGGTGTTCCACTGCAGTACAAGAACAGAAGCCTCAGGTAAGCAATTTGCAAGCTTATGTCAGTGGCGTAACAAAAATTAGTTGCATCAGCTCACTATACATCAAAATCACAACCCCATTTTCTCTGTGATCCCCAGGATATTGGATCTGCACCTCATTTTATGAATCATATCCTGACAGCAACTTATTCACAAAACACACGTATGTATGTGTATATACACGCCTTGATAGCAAGCAAAGTAAGCAGTGCCAAATGCATGCATGCACACAAACACACTCCACCTGAGGCAGAATCAGGATGCCATGCTCACAGCCGTTCCCTGTAAAGGAAACAAACCCAGTGTGTAAGGGATGGGCTGAGCAACACAAAAGCTAATCCTGTTCCTGGTTCCCCTGACCTGTTGTACCACCTGCACTCACTATTTCACTGGGCAGCTCTTTTCTTCCGTTCTGTTTCTGTTATTTACCCATGCAACTGTCTGGAAAGAGGCTGCCTTGTATAGCGCACGTGCAACTGAGCGTGATGGCTTTCCATGAGCCTGAGGCAATGCTACAGTACAAGCGATCAAAAATCATAACACTTCCTGATCAGATAAAAACTCCTACTTTCAATGCCCTTCTAATGGGAAGAGAGGTGGACATCTTTTAAGACAGAGTGTACATTCACGTTAAGGGATGGGATCACGGTAATTCTGTCTGCAGCACACGCTCAGGGTGTACAAGTCACTTTCTCAGGAGGTCAGAGAGCCACACAGCGTGACTGGAATTTTAAGAAGGTTGGGGAACTTTTATGGCCATTAATAATGTTTGTATTGAATACCAGCTCAAGCTGCAATGAGATTAATTAAATCTCCTGCCCCCAATGCAGAAACCCACTGCCTGAAGGTCCAAAGGAGGACTCCGTGTGCCAACAACTCAGAACAGCAGAAAAACAAGGCAGCCTTCTGCAGAGCACTAGTGTTTGTCACTACTGAAGGCAGAATATCAAAGCAGATACTCCAAAGCCATAGCACATCAGAACAACTCTTAACACAACACATACTTTTTCAGGGCTCAGGAGGGAGAAGATGACTTGACAAATAGTCAGCGTCTGATCAACTGTTGTGCTTACTTTTCTTTCTGGTAGGGCAGAATGGGACTGCAGCTGAGCTGGGGAACATGATTTGCAAGACACATGCATAATAGAAAGGCAAAAGCAATTAAGTGAATAAGTGAATTAAAGCAGATTTACACCTGTGAGCCAATTGAGCCTTACCAGAACCGTATGCATGTAACTCTGTAGCAAGACTTGTCACCATGTACACACAACTTCCAAACAGATTCCTAAGATCTGCATGTTTTTGAACCTGATTCAGTAAATCATTTAGAACGCAAATGAGAGCATAATTTCTCCCAGTAAGTGGAAAAATACAGCATGCAGGCATTCCTTCCACACACTGCCCTTTCACACTGTTTCTGTGCAATGCTTCTCACTGCAAGGAACCGAGCAGATGAACAATTAGATTGACACTGAACAGTGTTTCAGGCACACAACTCTCTTGGATCCTTGTAATAGCATCAAAAGGACCTGTTTCAGGGACAGAAATGTGCAGCTTATCATTCAGACACTCTCATACTTTAACTCATAGAAGAAAAAGACGTGTTTGGGTTGGTTTTTTTTTAATCTTTCCCTCACTGTTACATAAAGCTCTGTTTTGACTTTGCACCCAGGAATATCTTTACCAAGGTTATAAAGATTGTCAGTTCAGTCTTCACCCTACTGCCCAAGAGGCTGCAATAAGAATGACACTGGGTGAAAGTCAAGGAAGGAGAATGGGAAGGAAAAGACAAAAAAAAAAACAACTGAAAAGAAACCTGAAGATCTCCCTGATGGAATTACTGTCTTGGTCAGGTCACCATGACAGCACCCCTTTAAGAGTTAGCCTTGCTACATAAACCAGTATTATCCAGCCCTTTGAGCACCTGACCGTGTTCAATGAGGTTTTGAATTTCACTGTTTTTTTTGGCAAAGCCTCATGTGTTCACAACCTTAAGTCAACATTAAATCCAATCATAAATCCTGCTATCACCATGAAATCTGTATGCAGGAGCTCAAAGTGTGCTGCAGGAGAACAAGCTGCTTGAAATCCACAGCTTCAGAACAGACACTTCTGAAAGAAGTAACTTAGAAAAGAGAATTATTTCATCATTTAGGAAGATTTCAGATACTCTGATGTGCTTTTTTTGCCAACACAATGAAGGAAATGTCCTGCTTCTGCATGACTTTTTCTTCCTTGTGGGAACAGATGGTAAAGGCTTACAAATGCACGACTGGTATTTTTTCAGTGACTCATACCTCAGAGCTACGAGATTCAGATCATCATAAGCAGCCAACCAAGATGGATGTAAGCTTACTTGAGGAGCAGTATGACCACATAAAACAGAAGCAAAAGCTGCAATCACACATTATTGTATTTAAAACAGGTATGCCTGGATTTATAGGAAACGATGTAAATGTAGATGTAAAAACTTTATATACTGAATAACTTCTATCTTTGTTCTTTTAATGCTTGGCTTCAAGAGAGGGACAAAGTGTCTACTTTTCTGTCAGTTTAGGGTTTTTATTCATTTCACTAACAGGCAGTCTTTTGGCTCTATCAGTAAGTTTCACAGCGGAAAAACATCAATTTGAAATAGATGAATGCATTTGATTAAAGGTTTTACAGGTTTTAAGTTAGGAAAGTAAAATTCTTAACCTTGCTGTTTATTCTTACAGGAGCCATATACTTCACATCTATCATCAATCTATTTGTGAAATGTACTTTGTCAAATTCTTCCATCAGAACAATCAGTCGTGGATCTTCTGTCTCTTTTTCTCTTTATCTATGTAAAGAAATGCATCCTACAACACTATAGGAGGCAAAACCAAATAGCAAGCAAAAGTTGGGCATCTGCTTAGAAAATAACTTCTACTAAGTAACAGTGGATATCTAAGATATAATCTTGGAACAAAAGGTCCCTTTCTGAAAACATTTTCATTGCACAGTGCTTGGAAAATAGAAGAAGTGACAGTGTATCAATCATCTTTCTGCTATGCCAGACAGCTTTTATAAAACAAACATTCAACTGTTTTGAAGTTTTCAGTTAAACTACTGCTTGCAATACTGCACCGACATATTTCCAGTTACTTTCTAAGTTAAAGTGATACTGAGAATACTAAATCAATTAATGAAATTGTCTTTGAATGCAATACCAATATGCAAAAGGTGCTTAATTCACCTCTGGTGTTAGTAGTTAGCTGAACAAATAGAGAACTTAGGCTATCTTGTTCTTTACATTTTTCTCTACATTTTTCAGCAGTTCTGGATTTTGGCTGTATCTGACTAGGAGGGTCATCGAAACAATAGACAAAACACCTTATTATGAAGCAGAAAATATACCAGCTTCCTCAATATCATTTCACCCAAATGGCAAGAAATTCTAATGTTAAACAAACAACCAAAAAAGCTTATTTAAGGAAGAAAGGGATGTGAATGTGCGAGCTTATTTTATCAGGTATGGAAAGACAACTAACTTGAAGGCAAAGGAACAATATTAGCCAGTTAAAGAAAAGAAGCAGAGGTGTGTATTCTAATGAAATTCAGATGAAACTTCAAATGTAATACACATAATCAGAGCAATTTTTTTTTTCTTTTTGGCCAGGACACTAATTGAAGATTAAAGAAAAGACAAAGTAGGACCATACAGCTCTGAGAATTTAAAAATTTAGTAGGGCTGGAAGTTGATATGCATGTTTTCATATGCATGCACATAGCCCAAAACATTAACAAAAACACAGAACCTATGGCAATGAACTTCTGCCTTTAATCACCTTGTGTGGAAGGGGTTCATGTTGCTGTGAGAAACTGCTGAGTTCTCAGCACCACTAAAGCTAACCTTAAACATTCATGTGGTTTGGAAGTTGGAAAAACCTATTACGTAGCTCAGCACTTAGAAGCTGTTACGTGCATCAGTTTCCAAGAGGATGTCAGGATGCAATAACCACCACTATAATGAGATAGCATTGCTACTCCCCTTGAGTTACAAGCCTGAGCTATCCAGAAATTCCAGCTCATTCCACAAAGCAGTGTGCACTGCTTTTCTGTACTGACAGTTATCATTTCCTTGTACTGCCACCGTACTCAGAGGGTAAAATTGTTGCTGAAGGGCAACGACAACAATAAGACTACAGATGCACACAAACCTCCAAGGTCAGAGACATGACATTCCATGGTAGAAGGATGCCTTCATTCCTTCCATGGTCCCAAAAATTCCTGCAAAAATTTCTAACTAGGAAAACCTTGAATTGCTTCCTGCAGATAGGCCATCTGTCTTTCCGTGGTGCCACAGTGGTTTTGAGCATTGCAGGTTTACAGCACTGCAGTTGGAATGGTAACTTCAAGATTCCATAAGGACTTCCAGCTCTGCATCTCATTATCTGCCTGGTTTGCCAGAGAATGGAATTGTAAACCTTTAAACAGAATTTCAGACTCTTTAACTTTTCTAGGTTTTTGACTGGTGAGCTACTAAATGATAAGTCACCTTAAAACAACTTGCCTCTGGTTTGTCCCCAATACACACAGCCACATTCATATTTCTGCCAGTTCCTGATTCTTTGAGAAAAGGGATGACATGATTTGAAGATCTCCAGGTAGGGGATAACACGATAGTGTGTCTATTATTCATTGGCTAAGAAGAAGAAAAGCAGTATTTACTTTAGGAATTAAAATAGCATTCAGAGCATGCAGTAACAATGGAATTAACACTGGATCTCTGACTGCAGAAATCTCTTCCAAGACTTCAAAGATCAACTTCTGTTAATTCAGAATCTATGATGACAGCATATGAAAAAGGCCAAATGGTAGACAACCTTACTGCAAGGCTATTATGTGCAATTCAAAAGACCTGTCTTTTCTAAAAGAAAAAAAAGCTTGATCTTAATCAAGCTTTCTTCAGAAGTTCAGGGAGTGCTGAATGTGCATTAGCTCAACAGAGCATGGCTCAGGGCTCCAACATTTCTATTACAGCTCATTGCTCAACTTTGTGTGTTGCATTTGTAGCCAAGGAATCAAATCAAACCTGAACTGAAAACCAGTTTGGATTATTTGACTTGGACTGATGCATTACACTGAACTCTCTGATCAGCTCAAACCAGGCTGTAATTCTTCTGAAGACCAGTTCAGATGATTCGAGATAAAACCTGACATTACCTATAAACACAAGTTCATCTAAAAGTGCAGTGATATCTACAAGAATATGCAAAGCTGCACCCCTGAGAGTCTCTCAGTTCCTCCTTTCTCTTGTCTTTTCTCTCACATGTGAAGAACAAACCCTCCTTTGTAGCCTGGTGCTGTTGTGCTGACCATTGCTGTGCAAATGGACTTTCCTAGAAAAAGTCTGACCATAAGACTGGCCATAACTTTGATTCTCACTGTTTCATGATACAAAATTGTGCGTTCTCATCTCTAAGAATGGCTTCACACTAGGAAATTCTTCTAGTATATTTCACTGTATAGACATATGCACAGACACATGCTCTAAGCTTAGCGTGTGCTTTTGTCTCCTCTCTCCTGATAACACTGCACAAAAGCAGAAGATGCACGCGACTCTCACTTCCCAGCTCTTATCAGATCAACCTTCTGTGGCCAACTGAGGGGCAGAGAAAATTCTATGATACTGTACAGGTGTTGTTGCTTTAGTAGTGGGAGCCAAAGACAGCAGCAAAAGCCTGTCCTTAACTCAAGCCCCATTGTACAGGTTCATTTGCTGCCAGTAAATCAGCTGCATCTGATATCTTCAGATCGTTTCTCATAACAATGATATGAAAGACTGTTAAAAGGATTTTTGCATTAGCTTCTTTTTTATGGCAACATCCTACTCCAATTAGTTTCAGTTCAAATTCAAGGTTAGAATTCTCTTAAGTGGCTATTCAGATTTTGTGTTTCAAAATATAATCAACTCTCTATGTCTGTTCTTTTTCACATCAATATACTTCATCATTTGTACTGAAAAAAATTCAGTTCCCTTAACTCAACCCCATAAATAAGGTCAGCATTCTGCACAAGCTCCACTTTAAGCAATATTTATAGTAACTAAAGTGCATTTAATTAGTGCTTACAATGTCAACAGCACTGTTTGTTTATCTTTAGTACAATGGCTCAGATTCTATTCATTTTCAAGGCACAGAAGGCCAGTCATGTTCAGTAATTTAATAGCTGCTACATCTAATTAAGGTAGCATTAGCATTTCTATTTCTAATATCCTATGCATTTCCAGCAGTAACTTTCATAACACATTAGAAATTAAGCCACAGAGATGGGAAAAAATAATTAAGTAATAAATTCAAGCCTATACGTTAATGATTCTGCGTTGGAAAAAAGAGGAAAGAAATTCAGAATATTTTTGGGTTGTGAATACAAGCTTCAAACAGTATCATCTCGAACATCTGTGTCTCAAGTCCCAGTACCAGTCGACACAATAAGCAGGCCCCTGTTCACCTTAAGAATTTTTGCTTACAAGCAGTTAATTACTGAAAGTCAATTCTCAATCTGTGTTGTTAATGAGTCTTAGAGCAGCGCTTAGATCAATATTGACTTGATAAATTTCCATTATCGTTGAACTGACTCTGTGGTAGCATTCATGTCTTCAAATTGCAAAACTGAGTGAGGGATACTTCTCTGTAATCTGGGATCAAAAGAGTTTGAACTACTCTTGGTCACAGATGGAAGGAGTACAGGCACCACTCATCTGTTAAAGCTCTTCAGCTGAAGCAGACCCTTAATTTCTGCCATCCTACTCAAGTGCATACATGTGTTTCTCTTACAGGTGAGCATGAATCCGTTCTCCCGGAATCAATGGTCAATGCTGTTTTAATTAATAAAAAAGTTAAAAATTCAAAGTCATTTACGGAACGTGTCCCTGTCAGAAAGGTCAGGCTGGAGGTAACCAGCAACGGCACTGCACACGACAGCTCACCCTGGCGTACTCACCTGGGAATTCACCGCCTGGCACAAACTCCTTGTAAGAAAGCTCCCTGGGATCTTTCCCACTGCAGGAATGAATCGTGCAGTTCTGACAATCAGAGACTGGTTTCAAAGGAAGATGGCACACTGCAACACAAGGAATTAGAAGAAGCGAGTGAACTATCTGTGCTCAGTTCAACATTGAGCAGTTTCAGCAAAGAGAGTGGCAGCACCATCTCAGGAACTTGCCAAATGCCTGCTCTGAAGTCAGACACTTCAGCAGTCGGGACGCATCAGCACATTTCCTCTACAAAATATATGCCAGCTTGCCACAAGTTAGACTTTTATCCTTTCCCTAATAAAAAAGGACCCAGAATTTCAGAAGCAGCAAGGAGGCTTGGATTATATGTCTCACAGTGAAGACACTCAGCAGTAAATAAAGTTCACTCAAAAATTTGAGTAAAACTTAAAGCAGCAAAATAGCATTCCTAGTTACTGTGATCAACCTGCTGAAGGTCTCCTATTAGCCAAGGAAGATCTTCACAAAATAAATTGTTGCTGTACAGTACAATCCAAAGAGAGTTGTAAGGAAAATGTTGGACTGAAACAGAAGCTCACTTTTGTTATTCTAGATACTGGAGCAATTTTTCTGGGCTGTTTCCCCCCTATTTTCAGGTTACTTATTTAGGAAAAAGACTGCATCATAACAACATTTGAAATATCTGAGAGCTATAGCAAACATTAGCAAAACTGGTGATGAAGCAACAAGGCTGAACTTCAGTATGGTACGATTTGACTAGAAAATTAAAAAAAATGAGCAATGAAACAGTACTGAAGGTGATTCATACACTTAATATGATTTCATAAAAGCCTCTTCTCAAAAAAAAAAGATATTCATTATAATTTTAATGTATTTTTAAAAGCAATTAATAAAATCTTTGCTCATATCTGTTGTTGTTTTGATGGGACGCAGTAAATGGTACATTTTTCTTATATATAAATCCTGTAAAAATACATTCACAGAATCACAGAATTGTAGGGGTCGGAAGGGACCTCCAGAGATCATCGAGTCCAACCCCCCTGCCAAAGCAGGTTCCCTACAGCAGGTCGCACAGGTAGGCATCCAGGCAGGCCTTGAACATCTCCAGAGCAGGAGACTCCACCACCTCCCTGGGCAGCCTGTTCCAGTGCTCGTCACCTCACCATAAAGAAGTTCTTGCGCACATTTGTGCAGAACTTCCTATGCTGCAGCTGATGTCCATTTCCCCTTGTCCTGTCTCCATGTACCACTGAGAAGAGACTGGCCTCACCACTATGGCTGCTACACTTCAGATACTTATAAACCTGGATCAGGTCCCCTCTCAGTCTTCTTTTCTCAAGGCTGAACAGACCCAGTTCACTCAGCCTTTCTTCATAGAAGAGATGCTCCAGGCCCTTTACCATCTTTGTGGCCCTCTGCTGAACTTTTTCCAAGAGATCCCTGTCTTTTTTGTACTGGGGAGCCCAGAACTGGACGCAGTGCTCCAGATGAAGCCTCACCAGGGCAGAGTAGAGGGGGAGGATCGCCTCCCTCGACCTGCTGGCCACTCTCTTTTTAATGCACCCCAGGATGCCATTGGCCCTCTTGGCCACGAGGGCACACTGCTGGCTCATGGCCAACCTGTCGTTCACCAGGACACCCAGGTCCCTCTCTGCAGAGCTCCTCTCCAGCCTGTACTGGTGCATGCAATTATTCCTCCCTAGGTGTAAGACTCTACACTTGCTTTTGTAAGTACATTTGTGTACACTGTTGACTCCCTTCTACAGACTTCTATAGACACAGCTTAACCTCACATGATTGGCCTCAGCACAGACATCCAGCTTATCCAGATCCTTCTGTAGGGCCTTTCTACCCTCAGGCAAAGCAATGCTTCCTCCCAGCTTGGTGTCATCTGCAAACTTACTGAGTGTGCACTCAATCTCTCTGTCCAGATCATCAATAAAGATATTAAACAGGGCCAGCCCCAGCACTGCTGCCTGGAGAACACCGCTCCTGACCACTCCATTCACCACCATTCTCTGGACGTGGCCATAGGAGCCAATTCTTTCACAGGAGATTCACAGTGTTAGCGTTGAATCACAGAATGGTTTGGGTTGGAAGGGACCTTAAAGCCCACTCAGTTCCATGGGCAGGGACACCTCTCACCAGACCAGGAGCCCAAAGCCCCATCCAGCCCTGCACAGATGGGGCATCCACAGCTTCTCTGGGCCTCACCACCCTCTGAATAAAGAATGTCTTCTCTTTGTCCAATCTACTTTCTTTTTGTTTAAAACCATTACCTGCCCTTGTCCTATCTCTAAACAGCTTGGTAAAGAGTCCACAGCCAGTTTTTTTTTGCAAATCTCCTATGAAAGGCAACAATAATTTCACCCCGGAGCCTTTTCCAGACTGAACATCAACTCCCTCAGTCTTCCTTCATAACAGAGGTCCTCCAGCCCTTTGATCAGCTTTGTGGTCTCCTCTCCACCTGCTCAGGGCTCCAAGACAAATGCAGTGCTCCAGGTAGGAATATCATGTTACCATGGCACAGTATTTTGTAAGACCACAGAAAAGGAAAAACCACCATGGAATACAATGCTATTCTACTCCTCCTTGCCAAGTGCCATCTCCTCTGTGCCACTCAAAGTAGTTCCTAAATTCCATACTGTCACACAGTGACCCAGCCAGCACCAATAGACTGGCAGGCACTTCTCTTCTGTAAGTAACCATCCATAACCACAGAATGGCCAGGGATGGAAGGGACCTCAAGGATGATGAATCTCCAACCCCCTGCCACACGCAGGGCCGCCAATGTCCCCATTCAATACCAGACCAGGCTGCCCAGGGCCCCATCCAACCTGGCCTAGAACACCTCCAGGGACGGGGCATCCACAGCCTCTCTGGGCAGCTGTTCCAGCACCTCACCACTCTCTCTGTAAAGAATTTCCCCCTGACATCCAACCTTAATCTTCCCTCCCTCTACTTAAAACCATTTAAAACCATTGCACTTGATCACTTGCTGTGATTTTTCAATGTTTTCCTTTTATTTTTTTTTTTAATGTTTTCAATTAATTGATTCCTATTTCTGGATAGGCATGAAAAACTAATAAGCAATCACAACTAACTTATAAAAACAAACAGAACTTAAAACAACAACAAAAGAAATAAAATACAAACCAAAACCAAAAACACAGTACTAAGAGTACTAAAAAAAAGAACTGAAAAAAAGATAAATTACAATTATGGATAATAGGTAAAGGTATAATAGGGATAAAATACCAGATAACAACCAGCTACATGAAACAAGAAAGTACCTGGAGAGAAATATCAAAGGACAATGAGTTTTTTGAACTCTGTGGTGCACATTAGCTTTCTGTTTTCCTGTCATGCTGATTACAGAGTTTATTGATTTGTACTCCAGCCTTTCATTATACCAGAGTGTTGTTTTTGTTGTATCTACAAGTCTGGAGACCATAACAGAATCACATCAAGATAAAGGAACAACTGAAATTAAAAAAAAGTCATGTTGGCAAGGAGCCACTATAAAAAAAACTATTAAAAATTAAATTCAGGATCACTTTGACATGATAGTTGCAATGAAACACTTGAAAACATTTCAGTGAATGCAACTTAAATTTTTAAATCAGTATCACAGAAATTCTAAAATCTTATCTACCTTCTCTGTACACCCATTTGACTAAATTAGTGATATTATTTTCTGCAAATACTTCTAAATTGATTTTAAAGGGCTTTGAATTAGTTATCTTAACTAAACACAGACTTGAATACCTTGATTTAAAAGTCAGTGAAAGTTTATACACATACTAAATAGCTAAATCTTTGCAGGCACTTTCATAGAACCACTTTGTCCTTTCCTGAGGCTTCTCTAGCATGCTAGTGTGCTTTGTATGACGAGCTTAATCAGGAAGGGCGTTTTGCCTTTGGAAAAGTCCTATAGTTTAAATCCCAAGGACATAAGAGAAGGAACATTTCAGTACGTTTTCATCTGTTAATGGAGTATTGCTAATTATGAGAAAAGTGGCTGAATCTGCATTTCAAGAGATTAAAATATTATACAGGTGCATTGCCTGAAAATTATTATTTTTTCCCTAAAGCAGCCTTAGAAAAAGCAATGAAAAAGGGAACAATTTCATGAGAAAAATGGAAAACTTCAAATATTGTGAAGTCACAGTTCTCAAACTTACCTGATTTTCAAAGCACTTTGCTGTTTGCTGTTCATGTTTGGAACTCATGGGGAGTAACTGTCATTACTGGATTACTGTAGCTTTAGCAAAGCTTCAAGCACAGAATTCAAGAGTATCAGAAAAGTAAACTGAGTAACAATAACCTTATTTTAACAGTGGGCAAATGTGACTGATTTATGCACACAGCAGAGTTTGGAATCCTGAAATTCTAGTTCAGAGTTTGTGAGCAAGACACACAATACCTGCGGGGCCACATAACCGCCTAAGGAATATGCTTTACATGATGACTGACCTGCAGGGCCATCTAGTCCAAAATAAACAACATCCTTGGACAATGCTTTCCCTCACAATATCAGGGCAATTTGAACAAAAGTTTAGTCAGGCATTGGAACAGGCTGCATGGTGGTGGGGTCATCATTCCTGGAAGCGTTCAAGAAAGGTGTCCAGAAATGTGGTGCTGAGGGACATGGTTCACTGGGCATGGTGGCAATGGGTTGAAAGTTAGACTAGATGATTTCAGAGGTCTTTTCCAACATTGCTGATACCATAAAAATCCTTAGCTGCCTGGACAGTTTTGGGAGTACGTGGGACCTTTGGGGGTCCTACATACAAATATAACATCAAGTGTCTACTTTGTGCAGCCTACTGAGTCTCACCCCATTCCCAGCAGTGGGCCATTATGGGCACTGGAGCAGAAGGTATAATATATATTGTAAGGGAAATGGGGCTAAACCATCTGAGTACGGGAGGTCCGTACATTGCCCTGAAAGGCAGTTGTACCAAAGGTGGGCATTGGCCTCTTCCCCCAGGTAACAGCAGTAAGATGAGAAGCAATGGCCTGAAGCTGCACTATGGGAGATTCAGGTTGGATTTTATGAAAAAAAATTTCAGAAAGACAGGTGATGAAGTGGCACAGGGTGGTGGAGTCACCATCCCTGGAGATGCTCCAGAACTGTGGAGATGTGGCACTGAGGGACAGGGTCAATGGGCATGCTGGGACAGGTAGAGACTAGACCTTCGTTAGACCTTTTCCAACCTTAATGATTCTGTGAGTTATCCCCATGTACAGTGCCACACGTAATAGTTTTCCAGCCCAGCCTCTGAGTTCAGGTTAGTTTTGACACCCTTACAACAAACACAAACTTGTTCTCTAACCCCAGGCCCACACAGACACGCTTACCCTGCACACAGCAACCATCACACCCGGCTCTTCCCCGGCACCTCTCAGCCCTTGGAAAGGGCCCCCAGCACTGACAGGAACCTCTGCCCTTTTTGCTTCACAAGCAGAAAGGTTGCGGGTGAAAGGGTCTGACAGGTGAAAGGATAAAAAGGAGAAGCAGGTACCTAAGCACCAGCACCTCTCAAGGTGCAAAACAGACAAACGAAGAGCAGAATGCACAGCATGCCACCGAGCGACCAAACACCGCGCGAGAACACACACAAGTGAGGGCAAAGCCCTAAAATGGCGGGCGGGGCTTGGCTTCACCACGTGACCTCCCACTTCCCGTCTCAGCGCAGGAATCTCCCGGAAGCCGGCAGCAGCACGGGGCGTTACAGAACCCCGCCCCATTAACTGCCCTCCCTAAGGCCGCTGCCAGCGGGTGAGCTGCCGCCCAGCTGCCCCTCAGAGCGGGCTCTGGGTCCGTGGTGGGCTGGGACAGCTGTTGGTAGGGCTCGCTGTCCCCATCAGCCTGAGCGCCGAGGCCCGCGTTCGAGCGTAGGGCTCAGGTGGGTGCCTCCCCTCACGCTGAGGTACCGTACGGCCTCCCCGGGCCTCGCCCTTCTGTCAGCGTGGTGCTTTGGAGGCACCCAGCAGTGACAGCGCTGGGAATCGCCCCCTGCGGCATGGGGGTGGGGGTGTCGGTGCTGTCAGGGCAGGGGTGAGCCGGGTGTGTGCTGAGGGTGGCCCGGGGTTGCTGCTGGCTGCCCGTTCTGGCGCTTAGCTTCTCTATCGTCCCTGGAACCGTCAGTGAGCATTAAATCGGTGCTGTAGGGAGCCTTGCTTATGTTCTTTATCCAGTCTGTTTTATTACTAGGCTGCTCAGAATCCTTCCCTCAACAATTTGGCTTTCAAACCTGTGTTTGTTTTCCTGAGCCCAGCTGGCTCAAGTGACATCTGTGTGGCAAAAAGCTCAGTCTGGTATTCAGAGCAGCCTTTGGTAAATCCTCATCGGTTGTTTTGAGTTTTTGGAGAGTCCCTTTAAGCTCAGTGAAAGTGAAACCATCTCAGGGATGCTTGTGGGGATGTCACTCAGAAGTTCTTTATAAGGATTCTCTTGCCATTTACTTAAGGTGAAATGGTAATTCATTATGAATGTTAAAGTTTTTTAACAGCTATATCTGTGTTATTATTTGTGGAAAGGAAAATGTTCTTTTTATGGAGGCTTGATAAGGGTAAGTTTAATTGGAGACTTTGGTGTTGCTTCCTGGTTCTATAGATGAGCAGATTTACAAAACTGTGAAGTACCAATCTGATAAGAAGGTGAATGACCAGCTTCCAAGTGTCACCTGTATAATTTGTGGACTTAAAGTGTCTAGATGCCTTAAAATAAAGGATATTCTTTTGTTTCTGAAGTTATCGTTAAGTGGAAATATAGTGATGGTTTGGTTGTTCAGCACATCCTGAAAATTGCAAAAAAATGATTGTATTTCAGCCTGGAGAAAAGAAGGCTGCAAGGTGACCTCATTGCTGCCTTTCAGTACCTAAAGGGAGCCTACAAACAGGAGGGGAGTCAGCTCTTTGAAAGGGTAGATAACTGCAGGACAAGGGAAATGGTTTTAAGTTGAGGGAGGGGAGATTAGGTTGGATGTCGGGGGAGTTTCTTTACCGTGAGAATGGTGAGGTGCTGGAACAGCTGCCCAGAGAGGTTGTGGATGTCTCATCCCTAGAGGTGTTCAAGGCCAGGTGGGATGTGGCCCTGAGCAGCCTGGGCTGGTATTGAATGGGGACATTGGCAGCCCTGCCTGTGGAGTGGAGGGGTTGGGGGTTGAGGGGGGAAGGGTTGGAGCTTCATGATCCTTGAGGTCCCTTCCAACCCAGGTCATTCTGTGATATGGGGTTTATGTGATGTGTTTTGGGAAAAAAAATAGGAAAACTGCACTTGAATACCGTCTTTTGGAAACTGGATATGTTTGTTCCTTTCTGCTTGCAAATGCATGTTTTGTTTTGGCCCTGAAGTAATAACAGCATCTCAGTGAGAAGAAGAATGTGTGTTTTCCCACCTGGTTTGATCAGACACTATGTGAACTACAGGAAACAAACTGGAAGGGTTTTTGAAGCACCTGCTGCTCAGCTGTCCTGGCCTTTTGCTAGAAGAGTCTTTATGGCATTCAGAGATTCTTTGTATCTCACCAAAACTGCAGTTGAGATAAGATTAATTGATATGTTTAACTGACTTTTTTTTTTTAACCTACATTTTTTTGCTCATTAAGTGTGCCCTTCTGAACAAGGAACAGGCTTTGAATCTGGACACAAGGGCAGTGGTTTCTGATTCTTCTCTTTTTTCCCCCCATTTTCTTGAGAGCTCTGTGCTGATAAACAAGAACAAGAAAAAATGAACCCACTGTTAAAGAAAAGTGACAGTTTCATCAGTTTTCAATGCCCGCAACTTAAATGTCTTTCTATATAAATTAACAGACATCTCCCATATGATTCCTAGTGTGCAAGAGCCAAGTCATAAGTAAATAGATTTTCTTTGTGGTGTGTTTTTTTGTTTTTTTTTTTCCTTCCAAGATCATCTTATCCTCCTTTCCTTACCCTCTCTCTGCCTTCTCTATTCCTTGTCATAGAATCATAGAGGTTGGAATAGGTCCCTAAGGTCATTCAGTCCAATCAACCACATATCACCAGTATTTCCCACCAAACCACATCCCTCAGTACGACATCTAAACATTTCTTGAACACCATTTTTTATAATGGACTTTTTTTCATGGAAATGCTGATTTACTCGGAGGTAACTGCTTTTTCTCAACTGAATGTAACTTGTGATGAGTTCAGCCTAAATTGTCACCTGTGAGCCAGGGAATTGCTCTTTTCAGCACACTGCCAACTTGTCCCTAGTGATGGGTGCTTCATTGCCTGCTGCAGATCTACCGTGCACATCACATTTAATCTCAGTCTCTGTACTTTATGTTGCTTGTGCTCTTTGTGCTTTTTCTGCAGTGGGAGTGGGAAGAACGTATCGTGGACTATGGAAAGTGTGACAAGCTGCTATTTCATCACTGTGATAGCAAATGATTGAGATCTGAGAGGGGAGGCATGGATCTTGGCGCTGATTTCATTTGCTGGAGGGATGAGGACATTGTGTTATGGTCTTCTCATAGGGAACCTTGTGGGACTGAGATGTTTCTTCTTGACACCTCTTTTCTGTCTTCCAAAAGAGTCATAACTTGTGTTCAACCAGTGGCTGGTGGAGAAAAGCAGGAAGGCAGAGGCATAGCACAGACACGTTTTGCAGAGGGATTAGAATGAGCAGCTCTTTCCAGGGCAGGAAAGAATAGTTTTGTCATGGATTTTGAAGAATCAATGTGTTCTGCAATTGTAGCTTATAGGAGAGGTTAGGAAGAGATTTCCTGCCACAAAATACTAAATTGGGGGGGTTCCTGAATTGTCTGTGTTCCAATTTTTGATAGTAGTTTTGTTGTTAGGTTCCCTTCCCCACCAAAATGCGTTTCATACTCAATGGTATTTTTTGCTTGTTTGCTTTTCTTTAAAAGAATGGCACAAAAGAAGTATTTGATAGCAAAGCTGACAAGCTGCTTAAGAGAAGACAAAATTCAGCTGTGGAAACCACCGTATACAAATGATAAAAAAGAAGCTGGTGAAGAGATGAAGGTAAATATTCCATCTGAGCTGGTGTCATGTGTCCTCCAGTCGTATTACTGGTGCATTTCGCCAGATTTTTCTTGCTGTTTTCTTAGGAGCTTGTCCAAAAATATTCATCCAAGCTGAAAATCAATCAGAATGATGCAGAGAATATGCTGGAAGAAATACGGTGTAAAGCAATTGAGCGTGGAACAGGAAATGAAAATTATAAAATGACTGGGATTGCAAGACTTGATATACATCTGCCTCGGAGGAAAGTAAGCGATGTTGGAGAAAAGCTGGGAGAAGTAACTTTGCTTTATGGCCTTCTGAGTTCTAGTTATACAACCAGTGCAAACGTGTTCTTCCTCAACTTCTTTGGGTGCTTTGCATGATGAATCTGTGTTTGATATTAAAAAAATAATAATGCTGGAGGTGGGGAGGGAGAAGAAGTTATGTAGATAGTTTTAGTTCCTCAGATATATGGGAATATCATGAAGAGGGGATATAGTGTTGGGTGACTAGTAATTGTCTTCCTTGTAGGATTTAATGAGAAATGATCTTTCAATTAAGAAAAGTAAATTAGATTTGAGTCTGTCTAGTTCAATTTAATTTCTTCTGACTTAACTGTTCATGTTAGTAATAAAGAGCAGATATTTTTTTTCAGTTGTAAAATACCTAAAGTTGCATTAGCAAATGAATATCACTTTATTACCACAGCTCTTGTTTCAATGACAGCTTTAATTTTTTAAGAAGTCCCCTTTCTTTTTAATTGCAATGACCAAATTGAATGCTCTGTCATCTTAAGTGGTGTATGGCTGACAATATAAAATAGTCCTCCTGTAGCTTTTAACCATGGCACGTGGCAGTGCTCTTACAGTGATTTATATTTAACTGTTCTAGACCTGGCAGCTAACTAAACCTCCAGTGTCTGAACTTGGAAAGGTGTTTCCAAGGATTTTCTGTTATAATGGTACTCATCTATTTTAAGTGAGGTTCCAAACAATTTGCCCCTTGCATCCAGGCTTCAGCCTTTAGTTTCCTTCATAAAACATACAGGAATGTTTTTTAGTTTCCTGCATAAAACATACCACAGTAATGAAATTGGTGTCGCTCTGATTGCTGTGCTGGATTCTGAGGCTGCATCTACCCTGCTCAGCTAAACTTTAGTCAGCTAAAGCCCACTGGCTGTTCCACAGTCACAGTTGTTTGCATCCTTTCTGAAGCAGCTCTGCCCAGTCCACCTGCTGTTCTGCCAAGCAATGGTCAGGCACAAGGTGAGGGACTGATCTCCATCAGTGGTTTGGATACAGCTGTGCTGTTCTGATGGCTGAGAGCATTCAGTTCTATGGATGTGAGCTGCTTTACAGGACAGAGAACAGTTCTTGGTTAGGTTCTTAGTAGTACAGACAAAGCCAGTGTCTGGCAAACACAATTGCCATCTCAGATCACTTTCTAGTTTTGGTTCTGCTGAGTGGGAGTAGCATCTTCCCCAAAGCTGTGTATCTTGATCTGCTCAGATAACAGTAGAATTTCTTTGCTTAGGGACACTTAAAGGTAGCATTCATCTTTGCAGCAGCAGCAGTGAGTGGTGACTGTGGAAAAGAATAATATTTTTCTGCTGAAGATGGTGATCTTCAGAGATAACCTGTACTTCAGAAGGTTTCTTTTTCCACTGAACGCTTGAAAAAACACAATCATAGTAGTTCTCTCTCCTGCAGTGAAAATTAATTAGCAGGGAATGTGACAGGCTAAAGGCAGCAGTTGTTAAGTATTTGCCATGCAGTTAAAACAAACAAATAGTCTGCTAATTCCTTTCTTCTATGCTGCTGGGCACGAGGGAATTAATTCATTTAAAATCCTAGTTTATCTAATCTGGGAACAGGCACAGTAATAGGAATTAATCATAACTTCACCAGTCACAGGTGAGTGGCATAATTCCAGAGCAGAGTTAAGATTGGAAGCACATAATTAAATTAGTTTAAATTGTTTGGGTCTGAATTTGGATTTATCTAACTATCAATCTTGTGCAGTAGTAATGCTTATTTTTAGCAGTGGATAGCAGTGTATGCTCCCTGCCTGGAAATTAATAGTATGTATGCCAAGTAGTAACCCTGTTAACATGATTCTTATTTGAAAAAGAAACTGCAGTTGTTAGAAAACAGTTAATTTTAAAAAATGCCCCAAGTGCTATGATACATTCTTTTCCTTTCTTCCTCCATTCTTCCATCCAATATAATTACTACAGAGCAGAAAAGTCCCGCTGGAAACTAGCCTGTTCATCACTGGCAAGGAGCTCAGATCACAGTAAGTGTAATCACCTTTGGTTCTTGTCTCAGTACTGTATGACAGTGTGCTATTCACAGAAATGCAGGCAGTGCACTACTGTTGGGTTCTCTTAAGTTTTTCTTACTGTTTGTTGTGTCTGAGTAGGCTGTACAGCATTCCTGGATAGGGCAGTTCTTCATTTAAAAAGTGGCAGCTCAACACATCAAAAAGGAAAGTTAGTAGTGGAAATGACTCCTTTGTAAGTCATCAGCAAGTACCAGAGGAGGCAGCAGTGATCAACACTGTTTGTAGTGAGGCAGGTCCTCTAAATAGTGAACCAGCTTCTCTTTTGTGGTTTGGTGTGTTGTTTGTTTCTTTGTTTGTTTTTAACCCAACTAAAATCAGATTCTTTTCTGCCTATTTTGCTTTTCCCTTTCTGTATCCCATCTTTTTCCTGTATGGCATAGAAAGCTTTCTGATGATGTTATTTTAACTTTTAGCAGCCTTTCATAGTCAAATGTTAAGCCAGTTATTAACATAGTTGTTTTCAAGTTTTACCACTGTTCTATTAGAAATGCAGTTTGTCCTTGTAAGTTTGTATTCATAAATGCAATGATTTATTTCACAGGATAGCACAAGAGCATGCATTACAAGAAAATGCTATCAAAATAATCATAAATAAGAAGCAGCTCGACCTGGGTATGTATTTCTAGTCAAGTAAACTGTCTCCACTTGAGTGTACTTCTGTGTTTGTTTTTCAGTTTATTGCTTCTCAGAAGCAAACTTGTTTGCAATTTTTTTTTAATGTGAAAAATCTCCAAGGAATTGCAGTTCTGTTTGCCAGTCTCTGCTCTAAGGTGAAGGTAATAAATAGTAATGATCAAAGTACTCAGAACTATTGATTATAGGAATCCCTTAATAAATGCTGAAAACCTATTTTCTGAAGCGTTGAAATACCCAGAATGGATTTTAACAAAAATAAATAAATTTCCCCAAACCACACTACATAGCTGCACATTCAGAAATTTGTTTGTAATGTGTTACACATGCCAATTCCCACAATGTGTTTGAAACACTGAACAACAACTACTTTCTTTTTTTGTTGATTACCTGAGCAGCTGACATATTTCTTCCCTTGGAAGAAGTCAGAGCTACTTAGAGCCATGAAATTGATAAGAACTTGGATTTAATTTCCATTTCCTCTGTCCTGGTATTGTGATGTGTGATTCTGGATGCCTTGTTTAACCCCACATTATTCTAGTTTTTGCCTGGAGATCAAATAATTTAAATAGAAACACTTGTGTTTCTTGAGTGCTTAGGGGAAAAACCCATACCAGTCATTTTAAAAGCATTTCTTAAATGCAAATGTGCTTCTGATTTGAGTTTCTGTGGAAGATGTCAGTAATTTACAATGATCATGACTGAATACTTGCATCTGGTACTGATTGTAGTTCACCAGTATAATGCAAGCAAGGTAAGAGGCTGTTGAGATTGTTGTTTTGTTTTTTTTTTTCCAGTAGCACTCCAATGTAAAATGGTTTCTTCACAAATAAAGTATGAGAAATGTGATCCTAATACTGTGTTTTGCAGGAAAAACCCTTGAAGATCAAGGTGTAACACACAATGCAAAAGTGATGGTACTTCAACTGGAACAGAGTGATGAGGAAACTAAAAGAAAAGTTCACGAAGAAGAACTTCAGCGCAAGAAAGAAAAAGACATCAGTGAGAAGATGCAAAGAACTAAGAAGGGTTTGGAAATCCTAGCAGAGAGAGGTAGGGCAGGGTTGGTGTGGGAGTGGGGAGCTGGGCATCTTGCAGATCATCTCTGTAGCATTTCAGCATGCAGAATGCCTGCACTGTCACTTCAGTTTATACTCTTGTAGCCAACTTGAAAACTGAGTTGATTAAGACTTCCTCTTCTAATTATTACACAAGTGGAATGCTAAAAAATATTTTACACTTGCTGAAGGATATAATATGAATCAATTATTATGTAATTGGCACTTGACAGCTAAGGAACTGACAACTCTGAGAGCAGGCTTTAAACTTATTGTTCACATAAGCACAGTGGAATAATGTATGATATGTCTTACACACTTTTTTGTAGTTTACCTCAGATATGACTACGTGTAACCATAGTTACATTGTGCAGAACAGCTCACTTGTCATTCTAATCTATAGTGTGGTTGTTCTCATTGTGTCTGATGTCAGCTGCCTGCAACTGTGGATTAAGTCAAAGGGATATGGTCAATTTAACAGTAATTTTTCAAAATGAGATTAAGCGTGTCTGTGAATTGCACTGCTAGATGATGAACTTAAATCACTTCTATTTTACTGTTTCAAAAATCCACAAACAAGAAACTGAGTATGCAATGAATTCCTGCCAAATGCATAAATAGTATGTGAACAAAGCTGCTTTCAGCCTACTGTAATACCAGATTTTGAACAAATAAAGGAAGTGAGTCTTTTTATTGACTTAAGGGGTAATTTAGACCCCAGCCTTTGAATCCTGCATAGGGCCTCTTTAAGATACTACTAGCTGTCATTTATAGCAAAATGCCAGAGTATGACAGAGTCTTTATATAGTGTCCTCAAAGGCTCGAGGCTCTGTGTGAAGCAACATGAAATACAGAAAGAATCTACCAAACCTTTTGTTTCACCTGAAGAAAATTGCAGGGCAGAAGCTTTTAGCCTCTGTAAACTCCTTCTTAATTGTCTTTTGTTTGTAAGAAAAGCATCCTTTTTAAATCTAATTTAAGTGAAAACAAAAAATTAATAGAACAGTCATAAACTTCAAAGACATTGGGAAAGGATAGAATCATAGAATCACTGAGGTTGGAAAAGACCTCCAAGGTCATCTTGTCCAACCATGCACTTATCACCAGTATGTCCCCACTAAACTGTGTCCTGAGTACCTCCAGGGATGGTGACTCCATCTCCCTGGGCAGCCTCTGCCAGTGCCTGACCACTCTCTTAAAGAAGAAATTTTTCTTAATGCCCAGCCTGAATCTCCTGTGGAGATTCAAAAAAATGGGCCCTAAAATGCTTCATGCTTGGCCAGCTGAGGCTGGTGGTGGTAGGTCTGTCTAAAAACAGACTTCATGTAATAGTATCATAGAATAGCTTAGAGTGGAAGGGACCTTGAAGGTCATCCAGTTCAGCCCCTGCCATGGACAGGGCTGCTGGGGCCCCATCCTACCTGGCCTTGAGCAACTCCTGGGACGGGCTGTCTGCAGCCTCCCTGGGCAGCAGTGCCAGTGCATCCCCACTCTCTGAGTACAAAATTTCTTCCTATCATCTGAGCTAAATTTCCCCTTTCAGTTTAAAGCCATTCCCCCTTGTTCTATCACTCCCAGACCATGTAAAAAGTTGGTCCCCTTCCTGCTTGTAAGCTCTCAGCAAGTTCTGGAAGGCTGCAAGGCGATCTCCCCGGAGCTTTCTCTTCTCCAGGCTGAACCAACTCCCTCAGCCTTTCTTCATGGGTGAGGTGCTCCAGCCCTTTTGTAATTCACGTTTTTTGTTGTTGTTTGCTTTGTTGTTTGACTGTGTACTTAATGACATAATCTTATGGCAACAACGGTGTTCTTTTAGGAGGTGGTACTTACAACTAAGACTTGCTTTTTCTTATGTTTCAGAGGAGTACTTGGATGCAGATACTGCTCCATATCTAGATATAGCTAATCAGACTGGGAGGTCAATCGAGATTCCTCCTCAAGCCAAAAAAGTAGGTAAAATTTATCTTACTGAGCTAATAAGACACTTGACAAATCAGGCTTTAAGAAGCTATTTCAAATATAGCATTGAAATACACTAGGGCTTTCTGGGAATGTTAGCTAGATATTTGCTTAATAAAAATGATTTTGAAATGGAAATGAAGTATAACTCTGCAGTTGAGATACTTTAGCCATCTGAAGACGGCCCCCTAACTGCTGATCTAATTGCAGATTTAATCTTGCATAGGCTCCAGTGTTGTCAATGTCTTTTTTTTTTTTCTTCAGTTTGTTTTTAAGATGGGTTTTAACTTTGTTTCCTAGCACCTGAATTTTGATTGCTGTAGGACCACATGGAATGAACTTGTTCATTAGGCTCAGTCAACTTTAGCTGGAGGCAAAATGAATCTTGCAAAGTCAGACTTCTTAAAAAGTAGTTTTGAGATCTTCTGCACTGTGACCCATCTCAGATTTAAATTTGCTCCCTGTTCAAACCTCACGTTCCCAACTGAAAGTCTTTGGCCAGGTGCATGCAGTCATTACAGTAGGAGTGACACACCTGATGTTGGCTGCTGAAGCAGAAGAATGGCTGTAACTGTCTTTTTGAAGATAAGAAATGTTTACAAATGTAACAATAGAAAAAAAATATAGGGGAGGGGAAGCAACAAGCAGACCCCCAACACATTAACTGCTGCTCTCGCATCTGCTGAGGCACACTGTTTTCTGACTCATCTGGAGTTTCTGGATGATTGGAAAAAAATAGCCGTCCTTTCTCAGAATGCAGATTGTTCTGATGAGAGCTAAAGAGCCTAAAAGTTAAAGCATCAGATGTATGGAACTTGGGTGAGAAGAACTATTGCAGGTTGTGACTGTCATTATTGCAGTTGCCATCCTGCAGGAACTAGAGAGTTTTCCTGCCACGATCAAGATATAATTATCAGTTCTGAGGCTTTACAGGAAGTGAATCACAAGAGTTATACAAGATATTTCTAATAGTAAAGCAAAACAAGCTTGGTACTGTTAGAATGTGTGGGACTTGCAAAATGCTTAGCTTGTTATCTCTTGTTACTGAGAATCAATCTGTGGTTTTAGTTTTAGAATAAATTTGGTGCTTCACTTCATGTGTCAGTAACATTTGTTGCTTTTTTTTCCTAGACAATATATTATTAAATGAGATAAAAATATCAAGCAGTGTGAAATGATGACTCTTACTGAACTGATACAACAGTATTTTTCTAGGAAGAACAAGGAGTCTAATGGATTACCTACATCATTATTTTTAGTCATAAAAGAGAGCTGAGGGGAGTACAGAAATGACTTGATATATCTTTTTCTAGGCACTTCTGCTGGCAATGGGTTATCATGAAAAGGGCAGAGCATTAATGAAAAAGAAGGAATATGAAATAGCTCTGCCATATTTGTTGGATGCTGATAAACATTTCTGGTAAGAACCTTTTGAAGTATTTATATCTGGCTTTCCTGTACTGTCAGCCAAATATAGGAACACCATTAGACCTGGCTACGTGTGTAAATCAGGGCCTCTTTTGCTCAGGATTACTTCTCACCCTCTCTGCAGTTGGAAAATAGCAGGAGAAGCCTCTGACTTTTGGTGACAGGTGGCTTCGTGTAGAACAGCTGAAACAGATACAGCCACTGGGCCATTTAGTCTGTCATATTACATAAACAGAAACTGTCATTAATGTACGAGGCTATAAATTGCTGTAGCTTGAGAGGCAGATGCACGTACTCTTTTGCAATCACTCCTGTAAGGAATAATTTCCGAGCAGAACACAGAGGTCAGTAACCATATTGGAGTTTCTGCTGGTAATCTAATTTGCTGTCAGCAGTCAGAACCCTAAGGTGCTAATGTTGAGGAACCCCCTCCCCAAAGTAATGCCCCTTTCTGCTTCTTGTCTGCACTCACAAATAAGGAGACTCACACAGATCCTAGTGTATTCACTTGCAGTGAAGCAGATGATTGATCTCTGTGGTCTTAAAGGTTATAGAGTGCTTAATTCTATCCTGCTTTTATATGGATGCTGTCTTTAAATAGTTTTAAAAAAAAATATTGTGGCTATCATAGTTTTTTGGGAAGAAGTGTTATCAAGAATGTCCTACGTATTAATGAAAGTGATGGACATCAGTGTTCTCTTAAAGTGCCACTGGCTTCAGTTTGCTGCCTCAAATATGAAGCACATGCTTCCTCAATGAATTGAGTGTATGTGAGTGTATGCATTTGAGTACATATGAGTATGTGTACTCCTAGCCTGTTATTTTGTTAGTGTTAAAAGGCAAACAACCACTCCCCTAAAAAAACCAAATGTTTTGTTTTCCCAGTGAGTGCAGCACGGAGCTGCTGAACACAGTTGATAACTATGCAGTCCTGCAGCTGGATATAGTGTGGTGCTACTTCCGCCTGGAGCAGCTGGATTGCCTGGATGATGCAGAGAAAAAGCTGACCACAGCCCACAGGTGCTTCCAGAGGTGCTATGGGGAGAACCATGAAAGACTTATTGATATCAAGGTATGCTGCTGGTTCTATTAAACTAGGGTGGTTTTGTTGTGGTGTTTTGGTTTATTTCTTGCATTGCTTCACTTACTGTTCAAATATTCCAAGGCTCTCTTCTAGTTTAAAGCTTTCTTGTGCTTCCTTAGCTGGTTATGTCATTGTGAAAGCAATGGGTTTGACAACAAGGTCACAGCAAATATGTTTATATGTGTAGATTTTGCTGTGGCACTTCATTTACATACTGAGCTTTGCATATTAGTGACTAAAATTTCATTAAAGATGTATAATGTTCTGTTGATAATGAATGGGTGTTCTAACATATGCTTATCCCCCTGTCCCCTTTTTAACAATCCTTTAGGGAAGCTATGGCCGTGAGAAGGTTTTATTTCTACGGCTTTACCTTCTTCAGGGAATAGGACACTATCACAGTGGCAGAGAAAAGGAGGCTGCTGAGTACATCCAGAAGGTGAGGCACCATTAGGGAGAGCTTTCAAGTTGTTTGCACTAGGAACTTACTGAAGGAAATATGTTCCTGTGTTTGGACTGTGCCTTCTGCCTGTTCACTGCTTACTCAGGAAAATGGGGAGATTTTGTTTTCCATTTGTATGTTAGCAACAGTGTTAGTGATGTCACGTTGTTCACTTTACACACAGGCATCTCATTTGTATGAAGAACTGTACATAGATCCAGAAAAGGTTTATCAACTGTCATTCCTGGGCTTTTCTGAACAGGAAGCTCGCCTTGCCCTGCGAGCGTGCCATGGGAATGTGGAGCATGCTGCCAACCTTATTACCAACAGGAGAGAGGTATGGGGCAGTAAAAGCATTAAACCAAGGATTCTGTTTGTTGGGGTGTCCCTAAGATCATGTTTTGCATAACTAGTACATCATAATGCTAAATTAAGGACTTAAATTATCATGCTTTGGCACTGTTAGTGTGACTAACAGCTTGACATCTGCTGCCACAAGTTTGAAGCCACAACTTAATAGAAGTGTTTGGACTTGGAAAATTCAAGAGGGGAGAAGGCTGTGTTGTGCTGAAGTATAAGTAGCCAACAGTGTTGGCCATACTTGAAGTGCCTGAAATTACATTTGGTAAGTAGAGGTGGTATTTTAAGACTTCAGACAGTGAAATGTGGATAGAAAAGTCAAATGGCTGTGAGATCTTGTTGGCTACATGCCCAGCCCTGACTGTGTGTCCTTGGCAGGTCTTGTCCACAGACCCATCTGCCAAGCTGGTTTATCGCTTACTACAAGGGCCTATAATAGCTGTGATAGTGTAGGATTAGATCTGCTGAGACTTCAGAACAGAAGCATGGCTGCAGTGCTTGCTCATGGGAATACAAATCACTTTAGTGATCACTGTCTGGCAGTGAAATCTGTATTTAAAATACTAAGTTCTTTTTCCTCAAGAAATCCAAGTTCAAAAGAAGTAAATCCAAGAAACCCCTCATGTGCAGGGGAAGGTGGAAGCAATCCCATGCACAGTTAGCTTTGTAATGGCTGTGTTCTTGCAGGAAAAGGCACAGATAAGGAGGGAGGAGAGAGCTAAAAGAAGGCAGCGACTGGAAGACATAAACACCTTGAAAAGTATGGGCTACTCAGAGCGAGCTGCTCAAGTAGCCCTTCATCATGCACAAGGAAACCTGGACCAAGCTTTTAAGGTAAGATTTCCAGGAGTAGTGCTTTTATACAAAAAAAAAGTATTCTTTTAGAATTGCTTAGCAGATTCTTATTTTCTGTTTTCTGTATTGGTGAGTTTGTACCCTTCTTTTGAACTGTAATGACCAAACTTCTACTTCCTGACCCGGTGAATCAGACACTAAGATGGTTGAGGTTTTGTATGCACTTCTCCACATTGAGGACTAATGTAACTGTGTTGCTCTGTTCTGATCCCTCTCCATTTTGCTACAGTTTATTCTGGACAATCCAGAGTTACTGTTGGAAAACGATGATGATGATTCTGCAGCCTCAGACCAGTTTCAGGTTTCCCAAGAAAGTATTGACCAAGTAAGTCAAATCTTTTTCTTTCTGAGGAGTTGGTAGCCTTGTTTCTGAATTACACCTTCAACCACGCTGGATCTTAAGCAGAGCTGTGGAAATTGTCTTTGTCCCATGTGCCTCATATGCTGTCACATTTCCATCGTCTTGCATCTGCTCTTCACAGCGAAGTCACACTTGGGCTGAAGTAGTAATTCCTGTCTACTTCCTGCCCTTCACACCAATGTGTGGTGCACAGGTTCTGAAGGAAGTACAGGCATTCTAGTGCTCTTACTCTAAAAAAGACATCAGAGAAGAAATGTATTCAAGTATTTAAACATATTGCAGTGCACTTGGGAAAGAGTTGGCATCTGTCTTTCTCATCATGGGCCATCTGAAAAGCTCTTCAGTAGCTAGTGTGGCTCGATAGTTTAATGTCAGGCAGGAAAACTGCATTGCATAGAAAAGATAAATAATAAATGCACACTCCTGGAATGCTGGAGTGCTTTGAAGTTCCCTTTGAAAACTGAAGAGCTGGCCTGATGTTAAACAAGAGGCTCTTGATTTTGCTCAGCGTTCCCATTCCTGTAATAGGTCACTGCCCTGTTGTTAGCTATTCCAGTAAACCACACTCAGTGTCCTGGAATTCCTGGTATGCAATGCTTTCCACTGTGCAAGGGGAATGACTGTCAGATTCCTGTCAGTCACTGATGCTGACTGAGCTTGAATTTCTTTATTTCTGCCCCTTGTAGCTGATGTACATGGGATTCAGCCAGGAGTCAGCAAAGCAAGCTTTAAAGGTCTTTAAAGGCAACATCCACTTAGCTTCCCAGACGCTGGCTCATTATGGGGGAGTTCTGCCAGATTCACTTCAGCTATCTCCAGAG
The DNA here is from genome assembly GCF_026119805.1 of Tympanuchus pallidicinctus. Lineage (NCBI taxonomy): Eukaryota > Metazoa > Chordata > Aves > Galliformes > Phasianidae > Tympanuchus > Tympanuchus pallidicinctus. The sequence goes on from NW_026294747.1 coordinate 65,217,056, forward strand.
GGGTCCAGTCTGTCAGAGGAATCAACTTCATCTAAAGACTCACCCACAGAGTCTGCAAGTAAGAAATGCTGCATGCAACAACTAAGAGAGACCAGGAGGCTATTCTGCTTTTTGTACAAATGGATGATCTGATTTCTGCTTACGCTGTTTGTAGAGGGCTTTGAGTCAGGCCTCAGACTGATTTCCTTGGTACTGTAGTTACTGACAAGGCAGACATTAGCCCCAGATAAGCTACAGTCCCTACAATCAGTCCTGGCCATTTATGATCTATAAGGGGTGTAGTGTCAGCTGAAGGCACACAAGACAGATGTAGCCCAGGAGGAAAGGATAACCTTCAGAGGCGTCCTGGGAGAAGCTGAAAGGAGTGGCTGCTGACTTAGCCATGCCTTTAGCATGCACGGCTGGAGGCCTTGGGTATCTCCATCATATCACTGAGGAGGAACACACTGCCCTTTGTAGCCCACAGATAATTCTAGCTTTTCCCATCTAACTGAATTCACTCATACTAATTAAGTCTAAAAATGAATCAGCCTCTCCCTGCATGTAGTCTCAGAGAGTCTTAAGATTCTCTGGCTTCCTGGACTTAGTGCTGAAAATTTTTGGCTTGTTAATGCCTGATTTTTTTATTTTTTTATTTTTTATTGCCAAGAAATTTTATTCCAAATGTGTGATACAGAAGCTGATCTGACCACATGCCCTTTATCTTGATAGAGCTGTAACTGATACTTGCATTAGCAAAGAGGAAACTCATACTTTGTCTCGTATTAGCTGCCAGAGCTCAAGCAATCCCTGTTGTACAACTAAGGGCTTTCCTGCAGCTTTAAGTAGAGGGAAAATTGGCCATCCTGCAATAACTGGTAGAGCAATTTTAAAATAAGAGGTAGTTTGTAGTAATTGGCTCTTGCAGAGAAATTCATGCTGCTGAAAGAGGGGAAGTATAAACTTCTTTCAGCAATGAAACCACTGCTGACTTTATTTCTTTTCTAATTGAAGGTTCTTCTAGTTCACCAACAGATGAAGACATGGAGACTGATGCAGTCAATGAAATCCTGGAGGATATTCCTGAACATGAGGAGGATTATCTGGATTTAACACTGGAGGAGGAGGAACAGATCATTCATGAATACTTATCCTACATAGAAGTACCACAGCATTAAATCTCATTATCTTGACTTCAGTTACACATTTTTTCCCTTGACAAATTGAGTTTGGATTCTAAATGCATCTTCAGCTTATTTCTTACTAAACGCCTTGAAGTCAGTTAAGCTGTAGGTGAAACACATAATTCCTGCTTATTTATAAATCTGCTTAAAGCCTACATCTGTGGTACACTGTAATTTATTGTCCTAGCAAAAAGATAGAAACATTTATTTTCAGAAGAAAATTTAATAGAACTTAACTATATTTTTATTGTGAAAAAGTGATTCACTTAGTATACAGGCAAATAAGCATTTCTGCATCACTTAAAGATGTCAACTTTGATGCAATCTGTGTAAAGGAGAGACCTGGCTAATGAGGTTAGAGAGGTATCCACCTATGTACTGGTTTTTTTTCCATCTGGAAGATTGCTGAGAGTCATTTATGTGTCTGTTATGCATGGATTTATACTGCATTCTGCTTCTTGCTTCATGCAGATGTTACACAGGCAATAAAGATAACCATGTGCTGCTTCAGCTTTTAGTAAGAAGTCTTCTGTCCTTTGCTCTTAAAAAGCAGTAGGAACTGCCACATCCCATAGCGTTCTGGAGAAATACCTGTGTGGAAATAGCCGGTGCAACATCCAGCTTCCTGCGACAAGAGACTCCTCTCTGCCTGGCATGTGAGTTTCACCCGGCGTTGTTTTTCCATTTGCATTCAATACCTTCAGACTCACGGTAGAGGGAGCTCAAGCCCTACCTGCTGCAGGGCCGGGGGGAAGGCAGCAGGGAGCGGGGATCTTTGCTGCTGGTGGCCCTGACAGGAGCTGCTCTGGAACGAGCCGTGTATGCGGTGACCATTTCTTCTTACCCAGCATTTATCGGGGGAAATGAAGGCTTGCACTTCTGCAGTACTGGGAGAATACACAATACTGGAAGTAGGACTATAGCCTGCAAAGTGACTGCAATAATCCTAAAGCTAATAGTTGGTAAGTGTTGGTGTGGTTTTTACTCTGGCTACCTTAGCCTGGGGCAGCAAAAGACAGGGAATAATTATATATATCACTAATGAGTTACTTGCTGTTTATTTCATGCTTGTGTGTCAAGACAAGCATTACAAAAACAGGGTATTTTAGAAATATGTTGGTCAATGGGGATAAAGCTAGAACTGCAAACTTGAGGCAAAAAGAAACCCAGCAACTGCTCTATCCCCACTGTCTCTCTGCAGGAGAGCACAGAGCACTGAACAACAGACAAACCAAAAAATAGCTAGACAATGGAAACAACCAACCAAGCCAGAAGCTGTACATAGCTTTAACAAGGAGTAGGTGGGACTGCAGTGGCATTACCTTGGGGTAGTGCATGAGCATGCACAGAAGGCAGCAGCTCTCTGCTTTGGCACAGTTTACATAGCCAAGTAGCAGTGACGACTCAAAAAGTCAACTCCTCAGGGTTTGTAAAATTAGCATCTTGACATGCAAAGCTTATAGGAGAAGCTGTTCCTCTGTGATGTAATTCTGCCAGTACTGCCCCCAGGAACTGTGTGTGCAGTTTTAAGTGATCAGCAGGGTGGGAGGATTTGCTGAAGGATTTAGTTAATTTCGGAACATGCATTTGAAGACGCTGATATCTTTAGCGACAGGCACAAACAGTAATGACTCATTAATTCCCCTCTATGAGCTCTGTCCCTCTGAAATCCATTTGCAAACTTCAGGTGCAGCTGCCCTGTGCTGAGCTCTCACTCATTGTGGGCCGTTAGTCCAGAGTTTTAACCCAGCAGTCTCCTATGCTGCCTGTAACAACTCTTCCATCTCTGCTGCTGGCTTCCTACAGGCATTGCCATCGTATGCAAAACACAGCAGTAGAGGAAAGGGGCACACAGAACCAACACCAGCAGCAAGGCAAATAGTTCCCAAAGTGTGTATATTGTTTTTCCCTATTCCATTCATCCTCTGCTGCTATGCACCTGCAGGCAAATTCCCTCTACCTGATAAGTAGATAAAAGCAAGACAGGCAGTTGTAGATGCCACATGTTTATTGGTCCATTCTAAGAAAGAATTACAGCGTTGCTATCTTGCTGTAGTACAGAATAAATAAAGCCATAAAAATAAAAACATGTGGTTAGATATTTTCGTACTGGTTCTACAAAGGGTTATATCTGCAAATAGAAAAATAGAAGAACCTTCATTTACTCAGGGCTCAGTGGTTATCAGAAAGGGATGAACCTGGAAAAAGATGGGGAGAAATACTCTTGAATTCAACTGCTTAGCCATTGCTGCTAGCAAGCCAAGGCCAGGCATAACCACATAAGGAAGAGACAACACCTTTCCAGCAACTCTTCCCCTATAATTTACACCCACCCCCTCTGAAGCACAACTGGAACTCCCACATGGATACAAGGACCAGGCAGAACCGAGCACTGAGCCCAGAGGCATTGCATAGCCACTATCCCAGATGTGGTGCCACAGCCTCCTTGCTGCTGCCACGCTCAGGCATTCAACCAAACTCAGGGCCTGTGAGAGGGCAGTGGGGATAGGCAGAAACAGTCCTTGTCAGATTCCAGCCAAGTACAAGTGTGCAACACCTTGATGCCAGGGAGAACTGAAAAAAAGCAGCTGTAAATGAAGTTCTTAATGACAGCCACACCACTGATACATCACCCCAGCACACTCAGTCCCTCCTGCCCCCAGTATGGCTCAGCTGAGTCATCCTGAGCAGCAACATGACTGGAGTCCATCTTACTGCCACAGAGAGCTTGGGCTCTTTAAACAGAGTTTCAAGCGAAGCCATCTCCCATTTCTTTCCAAGTTCTGGCTTGCATGAAGACAGTGGTGCAGAAAACAGAAGGTTCAGCTTTGGTCACTCACAGAAAGCCTGTTGTGGTCAGTCACATTAGTTCAACAGTCTCATGTTCCCCATTTTCTTGCTGTACCATACAGCCGACCTTATTGTTGAAGAGACGAGACAGACTTCCCTTCTGAGAGCTCCTGCCCTGCACACACCTCTCCTTCTTCAAACGCCGCTTATTTCTCTTGCATATTCCCCGGATGTCCCAAATCCTCAGTGTTCCATCGTGGGAGGCTGTGTACAGCAGCTCGTTGTGGATCTGGAACAACAGGGTCACACAATGCCAAGCCACAGCTCAGAACGTGCATAATCAAACTCCAGAATCAGAGCAAACACAGCTTGGATCGACACCTAGGACCTGATAGCGCATACCAAAAGCTGCTATAAATTATCACAAAAGCTGCTCAAGTGTGATGAGACGTTCCAAAGTCAGGCCTCATTTCTTAGCCATTTCACGGAGCCATAAAATATACACAGCAAGGGTTATTTATAATTTACATCCACCAGAAAAGCAATGGGGAACTAATTCCTAAGTGTCATAGCAGGCTGTAGCCAGGCATTTCTGTGCCAGCTTCAGACTCCTGGTTTTGAAGACAAAGACTGAGGCACCGTCAAAATGTGTATCACTGAGCAGTGGATGGGGACAGGAATGCTCTCCTTACCCCTTCCCTTCCCTTTCTCCCTTTTTAGCATTAAACATCAGTGCCCATTGAGTCAAGACAATGAACAAGTCCTTTTTAAGGACCTGGATTAGTTTTCAGAAAAATGTTAACCCTGTAGCAGAGACTCTTCCATTTGTCTGGTGGGAGGTACAGCAGACAGCAAGATAGAGCTTCTCTGGCATCGTTACAGCTACAGAAAAAATTGTATGCTGGAGGCAACACTTCATAGAGTAGTTTAAATAAAGGGTAGAACATGGTAATCAGCATTAGCACCTCACTAAGATTGGAAAGGACAGTAAACAGTTGCTAGACTCTCTGTGAAGGGATGCCATATCTGGGGGACAGGGGCTGAATGCTGTATTTGTTCTGTTTGGATAAGGAAGAAACTTGCATTCTGCACAAAGTACTGCAAATCCTTGCATCGTGAAGCCTCCTGCTGGAAGGGCTCTCTGAGTCCATCCCCTGCCCCTACATGTCTCTGTCATTGCATTTCTTATGAATGCTTGTCTAATGTGACCTGAAAAGCCTCCCCTCGCTGACACAGGACTGCCTCTGGGGGTTCATTCTGTGGCTTTGCTTACCCTTCTCAGTGGGGATACTTGCATCTATTACATTTCATCTTATCCCACAACAGCACTCAACTGCTGTACGGTTCCCATGAAACACAAGAGAGCGAGCACAAGTGACAAATTCCCCACCTGGATGCAATTGATGATGAACTTGTGTCCTCGGAAGATCTTCTGCAGGACACCACTCCTGGAATTGAAGGCTCGTGCGCAGGCATCACCACTCCCAGTGAACACTGCAAGACAAGCACACAGCTCAGCACGCAGCCTGACAGGAGCAGCCACAAAAGAACAGCTCATGCCAAGTCAGAAACACGCCAAGAATGGTCTTAAACTGAGACAGGAGAGGTTTAGGTTGGATATTAGGAGGAAGTTTTTCACTCAGAGGGTGGTGAGGCACTGGAACAGGTTGCCCAAGGAGGCTGTGGATGCCCCATGCCTGCAGGCATTCAAGGCACATAGCAGGGGGATTAAAACTAGATGAGCACTGTGATCCTTTTCAATCCAGGCCATTCTATGACTCTCCCCTATGATTCAGGCCATACCTTTGCAGTGTTCCCCCAAAGGGGAACAGCCGTGTTCTTTAAGGGTTAGAAACTGCTTCCAGGAACACCCACTTTCTTTCACGTGCCTCAAATTCCTCAAGTTTATCTACAGATAAAAATGTCAGAACAGCACAAAGCATTCACTGCTTCGTATTTACTGCTCTCTGCACTTCATGTCTTTGCAGAAAGGCAGCTACAAAACTGCAGTGCCTGAAAACAACAGATCCCTCATCTTCTGGGAGAAACAGGGCACTGGATTCCTGAACAGATGTAAAGAAAAGTACACAGTAGCAAATGGAGGGCTACAAGAAGAGACAAGAACAGGCTGCCTTCTGCTACCAGCTTTCCATCCCCAAGTTAAAGAGCAGGAGGCTGGCTGCCTCCTGGGTACACCTTTAAGGAACACCTGGATATGGACAAACCAGACTCATTTTACATGGGCCTGCATGCACTCTGTGGCCAACACAATTCTGAAAAAGCACTCGTCCCATTCTGCAGACCAGTACCAATAACACAAAGCACAGCACAGTCTTTTCCAGTTAACAGAAGTACCTTCCTATATCACACGCATGCAGAGAATAAGCAATTAAGAGCTGCTTTCACCATGCTGCCGTCAGTTCATTCCAGCTATCAGGATTTTGCTCTTGACAGACATCTCCTCCACCTTTTGAACTGTCACTCCAGATTTAGGAAGCCCCCCTGCAGCCCTGAGTTGTAAGGGAGAGCTGCTGACATAACCCAGATTCAGCATTTAGATTATATAGACACCTCTCTGAAGCAAACAAGCAAATATGTCAGCAATTCTTTTTATTATTATTATTATTTTATTTTTTTTTTTTTACTTAAATTTCACAGCATCTTGGCAGAGTGGGCTGGTTTGGAATGTTCCCTTGGAGATTTGGAACAGGAAAAAAAATATATATATATGTGCTAAATGAGCATTGTGGTCCTTTTCAACCCAGGCCGTTCTGATGATTCTATGACCAACATGTAACACCAAATGAATGGTTGCTATTGGGGCCTTAACATCTCTTGTGGTAGATGATGGGTATAATGGTGATAAATGGCTGACAAATGTGGGATAACACTCATTAGAAAGATACAAAACCAAACATTGTCATCAAGCAAGATGACATAAATATATTAAATATATATAAATATATTAAATATAAACTAAATTAAATGACCACGTATGTATAGGAGGAGAGAAATAACCATGATAAGACCATTAAGTAAATGGAACTGAGAACAGCTGTAACATTCCCCATGCTTGTAGTTACACACACATACTGAGCAAGGCCAACAGAAACACATTCTGATCATTTGATGGCTCAGTTAGAATCAGAATATATCTAAATTATGTTCAGACACATCCCTAGCATTCTTCCATGACATGTATCCTACTCTTTAAGTGCAATAAATTCTCCTTGTTTGACACACTTAGCATTTTTGCTTTAGATTGAAAAGTGAGATCTTAAATAACACCATGAGCACTTCTATCACACTATCAGGATGTTGCAGATCTGACTAAATGCAGTAATACTAAATGCATTTTAAGAAAGAGAACTATGAAAAAGTAATGCATCTGCATGGCAGAGACATTGCAGAGGGATGAAGGGGAGGGAAATGGCGTCAAATAATGAAACTTCTGTTTGAGCCTAACCTTCTTCACAGTGATTTTAGAGACTCTGGTCAAGCCTGTACAAACAGCCTGAAAAGAAGCTCTGAGCATCTCATTAATGAAGGACGCAGCCTGCTGTCTGCTCAGCACAGATTCCTCACTGGATCAGGCCAGCATTTGCTTAGCACAGTCATCTTGCTTGATGACAATGTTTGGTTTTGTATCTTTCTAATGAGTGTTATCCCACATTTGTCAGCCATTTATCACCATTATACCCATCATCTACCACAAGAGATGTTAAGGCCCAGTAGCAACCATTCATTTGGTGTTACATGTTGGTCATAGAATCATCAGAACGGCCTGGGTTGAAAAGGACCACAATGCTCATCCAGTTCCAACCCCCTGCTGTGTGCAGGGTCACCAACCAGCTGACCAGGCTGCCCAGAGCCACATCCAGCCTGGCCTTGAATGCCTGCAGGGATGGGGCATCCACAGCCTCCTTGGGCAACCTGTTCCAGTGCCTCACCACCCAGCCAAAAGTACAGAAACTGAGATCAGAAAAGCGCTGCAGCTTTCTAGATTAGTTTAAGACTATCCACCCCAGTTACCCAGAGGAGAGAAATACTTGGTTGGGAAGTGAATGAAGGCACATCGAGTCTAACAATAGTGTCAGAATGAGACAGAGTTGATGCACTGAGAGGTTTGGACTGACTAAAGCAGAGATGCAGCCTTGCAACCCAAATGTGGAAGAGCAGAGATTGACATGTGGAAGGAAAGCCAGCCAAGAGGGGGATTTAAAAAGCAGTTCCTTGGCTGAAATATGTTATGTCAACAAGAGAGAGCTATGCAAAGATAACTCTATTAATAGGAGTATTGGCAGCAGTGAAGCTGAGTCCCAAGCTTTTGTAAGTAATGCTCAGCCGCAGCAGAAAGGTGGTTTTGGGAACAACTAGATGCAGAAAGACAGAAAAAAGGAAAAGAATTTGTGCAAAATGAGTCTTTGAGACAGTCAGAGTCCAAACAGAAACCCCGTTGGAAAGAGCAGCGAGGATTTGAGAAGTGATTCTGGTTTGGGACAGTCTGTTAACAGTACAGACAAGGCAGCAGAGGGTGGCACGGGGCAGCATATCGAGCAGCAGCACTTGCTGTCAGCAAGAGCAGCAGGCTGACAGACATTAGGCTGTTGAGGCTAAACCATGTCTGTGCAAACAACGCACAGACAGCTCTGGATTTCAGCCACTTCCCCTCGTAACATAAATAAAGCAAGTAATACAAAGCTAGAAGAAGGAGGTCAAAATGGAGGAAAGATCTGAGCTTCTCACACAGAACAGTGCAGCAAATTTGATACTGAACATAAAAAAAAAAGCTGGAGCTGAATAAAGTGACACGTTTTCAAGCCTTGTAATTACAGCATTCTCTATTACCAATCTTCGATCAGAGACAAACATCCAAAAGGAGACAAGGTATTGCTGAACATAGGAAAGGCAACTCACAGATCCCAGCGTGGTATTTCAAAGTGCTAACGCTGTGTTTGTGAGCCTTGTACGTTTGGATTCGCTCCCCAGTGTCCACTAACCAGCACTTCACTGTCCTGTCCGCGCTTCCTGAATACAAGTGCCGATTCACCAGCTGAAGGGAAGAGAAAAAAAAGCATTAGCAACAGTCTCTTAGGCGTGTTGGTGTGAGCTCTGCACTGAGCTGACTCATCTGAAGTCGCAGTTTCTGTCTGAACGGCCTCAAAAAAGCCCAACAAGTGGTAGCTCTGCGAGGTACAGACTGGGTTTTAACCAGTGGTTGGAACTCCGCTGTGGCAGAGGGTTGGAACCTGATGATCCTTGAGGTCCCTTCCAACCCAAGCCATTCTGTGATAAGCAGAGTATTACTCTGCTTGAGGTCACTATGTGGAAACACTAGCTCTTCATCAATGGTAGAGGGGGGTTTTTCTTTCCACACAGACACAGCGAAGAATTGCAAAGGGAATGATTGCAGAAGGGAAAGAGAGACAGGGAGAATGTAACAGACCTGCGTAGTACTATAAAACTTGCCAGGATACAGCAATAGACTATCTGAAGTGCACAAAGCCTGGCAGCTTTGCAGGGGAAACCCTCCACAGTGCAAAGAAATCCTGCATTCATGCTCATCTAGGGCAAGCAATTATGGTCTCTGAGCAGGCACCATTCTGCACTGCTCTGTATACTTCTCCAAGCAGAGAGCTGGCCTGGCAGATGCCATTTGAAGGCAGTATGATGTCAGCCAGTGAAGCGCACACCCTCACAGCAATCATGAATCAGCTGGACCTGGGCATTGCTCTTGGGTCACTTTCAGGGGACACCTTGCACTATAAACCCCCAATCCCTCCTCCTGGCACTCTGTTTCTGTAAGCTTTAAATGTTTTTTCCATTCTTTCCCATCTCCACTCCACTTTGAGAAGGTGTCATTTGTGAAAGGCATCATAAACGAGCAGAACTTGGCCCACGGGGCAGTTTTCACAGCTGAACGTCAAGAGGTTGTAAAACACATCAGCTGCTAAAAGTCAGCAGTACTTTGAAATGTCACATCCCATTACTTTTAAGCTGCATTAGCCATGGCATTAATACTACATCTCTTTGAGGAAAGAGAAGGAATGGCCAGCAGCACTAACAAAAAGCGAGAGCCGTAACAGTCAGCCTGAGGAAGGAAACCTGACCTTTCATTTCCGGGCTCAACTTGAACGGGCACGACAAACATTGTCACATGGCCCCTGCTCAATGCAAGAGTTGTTTTGAATTGAGAGCCTGCTGGGCTTTTCCTGGCCAAGTCATCACATTTCTGGTTCAGACATCTCACACCGGCACACTGAGCAAAGAAGGGGAAAACATGGAGTTATAACCTCCTGCAGGTAGGTGCCACTCAGCATTACTGGAACGTTAGGTTAAACTGCTTGAGTTCCACATCTAAGTGGGTGTGCAGACGCTGAAATGGAACAGAACAGCAGCACTTGCCTGGATTTTCTTCCTTGCTAGATTTAAAAATATGTTAAATGACCTGGGCTACACAGATAATTTATGCCACAGGAAGCATAAGTACCATAAAACCTTTCAATGCACGGAGACCTGCAGAGTCAGCAGCGTGGCAGCTCTCTTCATTAAGCCCCAAGCTGTGCCACCCAAGCTGCCCTCTAATACACCTGTTTATTTCCCCTCCTCCCACTCCCCAGTTTAAGCAGGGGAGCAAAGGATTCTCAGCAATGCTTAGAAACAGAAACATGAGCATGTTAAACCATCTATTGGATGTCACAGACTAAGCTTGCAGCAAAGTCAATAGCAAAGTCTGCTACGTGTTCACACTGTCACACTGTCTCTCATTTCCATGGGATTTTTAAAATGCAGAACACAGAATAGCTATTAGCAGGGAAATCCAATGAAAGCCATCAGATCAAGTGGAAGCTGCAAATCAGATCTACCGCTGGTGGTACGATGCAGGCATCGCCTCATCTGAATTGCTGTAACTATCTACATCTAAAATAGCCCCTTACAGCCACTGAGGTCTGCCCCTAAAGGAGATGTCCGAAGCCAGTCACACCTTAAAAGTGGCTCTTTGTTCCTCAGACAAGGGTGGCTGTCTCAGCTGCAGCCATTGCTATCAGTTTTGATGAACTGCTTTTTGATCCCGCTTCATTTGATCAGATCTTAACAGATCTAGGTTACAGCTGCAACCTAAGCTACAGCACTTCAGATACCTATTATTTAGTCAAAATCATCGTCATAACAGGCAGTGCCCCCAGCCCAAGCACCCGATGCGCAGGCACTCACATTGTATGGCATAAAATAAAATATAAATAAATGCCTTCCCTGATTCACAGGTGGGGAACTGTGATACAGTGCGTCTCAAGTCCCTGCTTAAAAAAAAATGTCCTGAAATTTGCAGCACTGTAACTTCTGACTGCCAGGATCTCAGAGCACAGGATGCATTACATGCCTCAGGGAAGCTGTGATGAGCACCAGTGCACTGAGCCCAGGAGGGTATATGAAAACCAATGGGGATTCTTACTGACAAGAGCAAGACAGAGGCACCAATCCAATCCAACCCACGTCAAATCAGCAGTTTGACTCCAGAGCTTTCTGCCAGCATTGGCATCCAAAAGATGCATTTACCTCCCAGTGCAGACACAGCAGGCCTGGATCTCAACTCCCCAGGGCTGCACGCAGTGCACAGATACCCCATGCTGGCTGGGTACAGCAGGTTGCCAAAGCCCCATCCAGCCTGGCCCTGAGCACCTCCAAGGAGGGGGCAACCACAGCTCTGGGCAGAAGTGCCAGTGCCTCACCAGGAAGAACTTGCTTCTAATACTCAATCCAAACCTACCCTTTCTTAATTTAAATCCACTTCTCTTCGTCCTATCACTAGGAAGCATCCACAGTTGCTGTTCCTTGGCTTAAATACCCCTGCTAACACATTAGGCTCAGCAGATCAGCTCCTAGGACAACTTCTTCAGCAGAATGCAAGACCAAGCTTTACCTTTGGTGGGAGCAAGGCATCCCCAGTGCAGAGACCAGCACCCATTTTTGTGCATGGGCATTCAGATGCAGTCATTTTCAGCCAATACTTGTGTGCTTACAAACTCTCCATCCCTAACTACCAGGCCTTTTTTCCCCTTCCAAAGCTCCAAAACCCATACTCAATTCTCTAACCCCAGTCCTAATCTTATTATTTAACTTCCATATAATTTAGAAGGAAAATGGTGAAATTTCACCCAACAGATTTTCCAAATATACCCAAGCCTGTCAAATCCTGGTTTAAAAACCATCAGTAGAAACAGTTACATATTCTAATCTGCAAATGCCTGGAGAACTGGTGGTATTTCCAGAACTGTATTTTCCTTGGCTGGCTCCTGAGTGCTTTGTTCACTTTGGATCACTGCCCAACAAAGTTCCTGACAAGGAAAAGCATGGCAGTGCAAGGACACCTGGAGCAGGGCAGACAACACACAACAGATCTGCAGCTTGGGAACTAATGAGCTGTGCGGATACTTCAAACCCAAGGAGCTTCAAAAGAATAAAGAAAGCTGATGACAATCAGATGCCCAGTTTTAAAGCCTCAGCCAGATGGGGGGAAAGAAATCACCGCATTGATAGCTTTAATTCTGGACTATTTGTTTTTCTTATTGTGCTGAGGGACTTTGCTTTTTACCAGATGAAACGCTGAGACATGAGAATGAGGCACATTTGTCTCAGATGCTCCAGCAATGTCCTGAAAAATGTAGTATTCCACGACAAAGTTTGGTCAGACTGGCTTTTAACAGCTGAGTTACAGCACCGGGAAAACAAAAGTTGCAGACACTGAAGTAGTTACAAGTTTCACCATAAAAAAATTGCCTGTTTTATTTAATCCTGATGTTGGTCACAGCCCCTAGACATGCCACAGTTCACATAAAGAAGCATAGCTAGCGTTGGTTTCTCCTGACAGTCACAACCCTACTGCTCTGTGAGCTTGGCTGAGCTGAACACATGCAGCAGCTTAAGACAATTTCCACCTGCATGAATGCCAAAAAAGCCAGCAAAAGAGTTGTGTAGCAGGTTATTCAACCTGCAGTTTATAGAAGTGGACTTTGCTCTCCAATTAACCTTTGCTATAAGGCAATTTAACTTTCTTCCAAGGAGAGGCCACTGGCTCAGCAATCGGAACAGGCACGTCATCTTGCTGCAGATCACTGTGCTCAAGCAGGCTCTCAAGCAGGCAAGTTCCCATCAGCACACTTCCAATTGCCAGCTTTCTCTCTACAAGGGGTCAGTGCTCCTGCAACCTGTCAGCTGGGTCTTCTGTTCACAGCTGCTCCCAAACTAGAAATCACCAACTTGGAGCAATCTCAAGTTACATCCATGCGAGCCTTCCGCTGAGTTAGACCTTCAGGATCCCATTCAAACCACAGTCATTTTAGCAAGCTAAATAACTCCCTGTGAGCAAGAAATTGTTTTGTTTTTTGGTTTTGTTTTTTTTTTTTTTTTTTTAAACTGAGAATCCATCTAGAGTGCTCTGGCTGCTAGAGAACATTTTTCAGCTTCTTCACTGCAGTGTAATGGCCCTAAAACACGCTCCTTTTCTAAAGGCGCTGAACACGTTCACATTTCCCCAACTCATCCTGTGATGAACGATGCAACAAACAAATTGCCCAAAAGTGCACACAATTTCATTGGTGCCATGAGAAAAAAAAATCCGTCCCCACGATCACAATAGCTAAGTGGATAAATGGAGCTCAAGCAGCGGATTTGCTCAAAGCATTCTTTTCTTCCAGCCAGCTTTAAAAGACAACGAAGAGGAATGTTCCCAACAAAGGATCTTTTGCAGGAAAACCAGAAGCAAGTCCTTGCCCACTCATGTTCATTTAAAACTCATTTTGCAATTCTCATCCTTGTAAGAATGTTCGCTATAGAATCCAAGCTAAATACCAGACTGGATCATTTCTTTCTGCCAGCCTTTGGCAGCACAAGTTCGATAAATACTCGGTTTGAACAATCAGCAAAGGACAAAGCAATCCTTGTAAACAGTTTGCAAAACCACTTTGGAGACGTTTAGAATAACACACACTAGTAAACATTTGGGCCAGGGTTATTCAGCCTGGTGCAGGCAGTGGTGTTCAGGGGAATCGTGGGTCTGATTACAAATTACAAACCTTGGTCTTTAGCTGGGCTTGAAATGTTTTAGCAGAAGAAATAGAATGAGCTGTGTGATTACATTCAGCCCACCCTTGCTTTTTTCCCATTGCTTCCTGTAAAATCACATCATTGGCTCTTACATGAAGAGAGCATTCAGAGCAGCTGCTGGCCCTCGCTTGCCAAGCTAGCAACGCAGTGCAGAAGAAGCATGGGAGAAGAGTTCTGGCTGCTGCACCAATGGTTACCTTGCCTGACAACTTGAGGGAAGGAGTCAAGGCTGCCAAGGCACCTCGCATGCAGAAAGTCTACTGGCAAAGCTTCTGTCAGCTGAATTGGGATGGTGGAAGAGGAATGGCGTTACAAAAAGCAGGCACCTGCAGCTGTTGTGAGAGCAGGCCACACGCCGTGCTTCAGCCCTGGGACAGCAGGACACATCACACAGATCAGAACTGCTCACTCTCCTCGCTGTTGTCTGTGATCACCAAGGACAGGGGAAAAGGGAAAGCAAAAGCCCAACAGTGTTTCTTGGCCTTCTGTGCCAGATTAGAGTATTCTGGCTCCTCTAATGTATGCTGGATGGCAACAGTACCTAGAAGCTCTTGGAGCAAATGAGGAGCATTCCAAGTCAGAACATGACTGTGCCATCATCTCTTTGCTCTCCATTCACCAGCCATGCAGGAAGGGAAATCACGGGTGCATCTATGGATATCTACCCTGAAAGGCTCTCCTAAGCTCCATTCACTGCTACAGAAATGCTATTGGTATTTACTGGAAAGTCACGGAAGCTGGCCAGACCAGCCCAGACCTTATCTGCAGCAGTTCAGAACATCCTGAGGCACTCCTGCTAATACAGTACATTTTAAAGCTGGGGAAGATACAGTCTTAGTAGTCACACTTTTTGTGTCCTGTCTGGGAAAAGATACCAAGTTGAAATCCATTTCTCGAATGTTCTGAAAGGCCAACCTCCCTTAGGAACCTTTATTTGCATACATACACTAGAAATTAGTACTTCTTTTTGTACCCCTTTAGTCTCTCCACATAAGCAGTACAGCAGCTAGTGAATGGTAACAACTACCTTTAAATGCTGGTACCAGCTCAGCTCCTCCAGGACAAGGGAGTAAAAATGTGGTGTAATTAGAAGCTCACTCTCACGCTCTGAAAAAACTGAGCTACTGCCAACAATTAAAGCTGTCTGCTGGCTACTGTTAGTGACTCACAACCACCTCCAAGTCCTCCCGGACACAGGGTTTGAAAAATACTACACCAAACTCACTGACACGGATTGCAACACTGCCACAAAGGAGCCCTGGGCAAAGAAGGCTCCAAAGGTTCCTGGAGAGAGGAGGAAAAAAAAAAAAAAAAAAAAAAAAAAATTAAAGTCAAAAGCAAAATAAAGGAACATAAAGCAAAAAAATAAAAATAAAAAATAAAAATAAAGACAGCAACCAAGCAAATAAAAACCAAAACACAAGAAAACTGCACACACCTCAGCTCAGGAAGTTTCCCTTCTGCTGCAACATCTTTGTATGGATTCTTGTGATTGACCCCTTTCTAGAAGAACGAAAATACCATGTGGGCTGTGCTGAGAGGCAGCCAAGAGGAACAGAAGGGCTAGTGTTGAACCAATAAGGAAGAGCTAGGAATTAGGAAAGACTGACAGGCTAAAGCTATTCAACAGCATTACAGCAAGTGATTAAGCTGGGGTAAGTTTTAGGGCAGCGTGTACCCAGCTGGACTCCTCTAGCTTCAGCCATCAACTGATGACTGGAGAAGCAAATGGCTACCAGTTACTCACAGCTACGGGCTGAGGGTTTGGCCAGGATCATTGCCAGCACAGCCTTGGCAGCAGCAGACTTGTCTACTTTGAATTGTTCAGATTTTCCAAAGAGACGTGTTGGTTTTGCTTTTCTTCTCTCCTACAAGAAGTTCTGTTTGTTTAAAACCATTGTTTAATGCTGTGCTCGCAAGGAGGGAAGCATTGCTCATTCTGGAGCATTCAAAGAGTGTAATTGAATTTCCCAGGCTTCTGGGAGAGGGTCAAGCCATTTTTGTGTAACAATTTTAGCAAGAACCCAATTAAATTAAAGCAAGCTCTGTTGTTGCCAATCTGTGTCTTAAGAAAAGGTTACAATTAAACTGTAAGACATAGCGTGACACTAAGAACAACAACATATTTACTTGAGCATCCTCAAAATGCATTACCACGATCTGAGCATGTACCCAGGCAAGACAAACATTACTCCAGGGAAACACAACTTAGTTCTTTTTCCTTTCTAAAAGGGAAGGAAAATAGAATTCCTTCAGTACTATTGGGTCTTCAGCCTGCTACTGTCAGCTATGTCTATCTTCTTTAGAAACCTCTGCAAAGGAAGTTACATAAACAAGAATAGTGGGAAAAAAAAAATAAAACAAACACAACTTGTGTAAGTTAATACAACACATCTAATTAGAAGCACTTAGGTTTACTGACCTGAAATTAACTTACACAGCATCACACAGCTTCTTTACATATTCCATTAATATTGTCTGGTGAATGGACAAGTACTCATGCCATAGTTCCCTTTTGTCTTCTTCATCTCCCCAAATCCATTTCCTCCCTTGCAATGTTAATAAACTTGGCAACGTTCACCAGAAAAATACCACAAACAGAAAAACAAGGTACAGTTCTTCAAGTCACATTAAATTTTTTCCCCTCTCCTTCACTGTTTCCCAATTCTCTCCCCCAGGCTCTATTTCTCTTTTCCTTTTTCCTTGCCCGTTCTCTCATTTGGCCGTCTCTTTCTCCCTTTCTTTCCTCATCTTATGTCTGTGCATGTGGTTTTAACAGCAGGATTTCTTCCAGCTTTATGCTATCATCTCTTGTTCACAATTTTGCATTGGATATCTGATTTACTCTGAATTTTACTCCTCTCATTTTAACATACTCATCCCTATGTCAGCTTTGTTGCACCAACAGCTCAGGTTAATTCTCTTCAAAGTCTGGTGGGTCATCGTGCACAATCCTACTCAGAAGAAGAGCGTGCCAACACACCCCACACATAAACTTCAAGACCAAGGGGTACCTAAATAAATACTGAGCTAGAAGTTAGACCAGGACAGCCACTGGAATCCAAGAGGATACCATGACATATTTTAGAGAAAGGTTGTTCTGAGATCATAGGGCACAATTATTCTGTTATTATAAATGGTTAAGAATATCATTTACAACACATCTCAAAAGAGCATCTCTGTGAGTGAAAAGACAGTTGAGACTCACACAGATTAGAAGACAGATACCTCCTTAGAATGGCTCTTGGTTGCACCAGTGAAGATTTAGGCTGGAATCAGGGAAAACTTCCTTACAGAAAGGGTAGTTAAGCACTGGAAAAGGCACCCCAGGGAGGCGGTTGAGCCACCATCCCTGGATGTGTCCGAAAGCCATTCAGATGTGCTGCCCAGGGACACGATTTAGGGTCGTCAGAGTTAGGGTAGTTTGGTTGGGTCGCGGTTAGACTTGATCTTTGAGGTCTTTTCCAACTTGAGCAATCCTATGTTCTTACCTCTAGGCAAATTATTGATCCTTGATGCTCTTTGAACACTTTCAGCTGCTCGCCAGTAACAATGTTCCATGTTCGAATGGTATAGTCCGTGCTGCCAGAAAACAGCTCCCTGTTCGGTGCGTCAAGTATAAGGCATAAGACAGCCCCAGTGTGTCCCAGCAGAGTCTGGTAACAGCGCCCGCTGGACACCCACCAGACCTTTACAGTGCAGTCCGTGCTACCTGTCACCAGGAGGTCTCTGCTTACTCTCTCCTCCTCCTCCTCTTCCTCCTCCTCCTCCTCCAGGACGTCCTTGGAGGAATAGTGAGCTAGAGTCAGGACGCAGTTCCGATGGCCCCGGAATTCCTGGATTTGTTTCTCCTTGTCCACACTCCAGCAGCGGGCTGTCCTGTCATAGGAGCCACTAAAGAGATAGTCTTTGGCAACCAGGATCCTGCAGAAAAATAAAGAAAGAATTATATATTAACAGTACCATTCTTTTTACCTTTTATTTTTGTAATGATTTCAGTGCTAAGCACACTGAAGCTAGAAACAGTAGCATGAACTCAACATACACACCTCTGATTCAGCCCCTCTGTTTAAAACATTATTTATAACCACACTTTTTTCTTTTTCCCCACACTAAACACATCTCTGTTTCACTTTTGAAAAGTAAGACTCTTTATTCAGGTACACCAGTGTGGATATTTTAGCACTGCAGCTTTGAGCACTGCAAAGGTACAGTGTAAATCATAGGAGATAATAAAATGGCCTGGGTGGAAAAGGACCACAATGCTCATCTAGTTTCAACCCCCTGCTATGTGCAGGGTCGCCAACCACCACACCAGGCTGCCCAGATGCCTCCAGGGATGGGGCATCTACAGCCTCCTTGGGCAACCTGTTCCACTGAGTGAAAAACTTTGTGAAAAGCTTCCTCCTAATATCTAACCCTATTACAGAATCAAAAAGCAAATCAGAGACTATAGCTCAAGAATCCAGCTTGCTGGGCCTCCGTAATAATGAAGTGTAGCTGCACAAACACTTAAGAGATAACAGCACAGTCTCTGTGGACTGTGTTTCTAAACTGGAAATAGGGAACATCATAACCTTTATACACTGAGTTTGGCCCTTTGGAACCTTTCAAACTGGCAACAAAGACAGATGAATAGGGAACACATTTCCAACTTGCTGATTCAAGCAAAATCAGGCCAGTGCCAGAACACAGGCAGAGCCAGCCTTCCTAACTATTTACAGCATCCAGCTACACACCGTTTGTGCTCCGAGTTTGGTGATGAGCAACAACAAAAAAATATTAAAATAAATCTTTGACTGATTGCTCCATTAAGTAAAGCCATGCCAGCTATTAAGAGGCACTTCAAAAAATCAACAAGCCAATCAGTTATGAACAATCAGATTAAGACAAACTTCGTTTGCACAAGGAGGAATTGTGATTCCAGAAACAGCCCTGACTTCACCCCCCTCAGTGACTCAAAGGTTTGACGTGATGTTTTTACATCCATTTATCAAAAGCATCTGTTATCAATTGAACAGTTTCTTCTGGAATGTCATGGCTGGTGCTGGATTCAATTCCCCTGCCATGTGCCTTTCAGCCCTCTCCTATCTGCCGTCTATGGATATGTCAGCACTGTTGCTAGGAAAACCAATCATTACAGCACAGAACACGTGGAGCATGCACCCAAAGGCTTACACAACCCATTTTGTTAGCGTAGTCACGGAAAATTGCAGCAAGATGACAACCTGTGTGATAAGAGATTACAGGCACACCACGGAACTCCATGGAACCGACCTGTTCACAATGGATGTGTGCCCTCGGTAAATGGCCAGGCACTGGCCTGTCACCACGTCCCACTTTCGGATGGTATGATCTGCACTGCATGTGAAGGCAGCCTCGTTTTCTAAGTGGCAGAAGGTGATGTAACTCTCGTGTCCTAGGAACAAGAGCAGAAATAACAGCTCAAGCATCGTGCCTGCAAGCAGGGAGGACTGGGTGAGCTCTTCAGCTGGACTAAGTGCACAGAAAACAGGCAGACTAGTCTTAAATTTACAATCCCATTCTTCACACTGAAGGATTTGTGCAAAACAGCATTTTTAATTACCAGGAGAAAATTCCACTTCATTGTCACACAGATTCAATGGAAGAGTACAACAGTACTGCTTCTCTAATCAGGCAGCTCAGCTGTATCCAAACATGATGAGCTGAACTATTGTCAGTGTAACAACATCTGCACTACTGCAAAACTGGTAACAAGGGGAAGAAAAAAAAAAAGGTTTGTTAATCCATTTTGTATACAGAAATGCGTTTGCTTCCTTCTAAAGTCAGAAAAAAGGCTGCATTTCAATACAGCCCACTGACTGTCAGGATACAAACAGTCCTAAGCTGAAGCACGTAACTATGAAACAAGGAGGAGACGTGAACCTCACCAGCAAGCTTAGTTTCATTGTCCAAGCAGAATGAAATGCAAACAAAAAAAGCATAATTGGTAAAAAGTCAGCCAGCGTTTTCCCCATTGTGCCTAATAACATGAGTGAAAAGTTTTCAGGATATCAGTATACCTTTAGGAAACGACCCAGAAAGAAGGAGTAAGATTCATTTATACAGTCACCCATCAAGGTAACAGATGAGACAGAACGTTCTTACACTCCTTTGGATTTGGATATCTAGACTTAAAGATTTCAAGACCAAAACTGATTCTTCTGAAGTGTCCCAAGAGACTCTGGCTGAAGCCAGTAGGCTTGAATGTGATTTAAATGCTTGCATATAGAAAGGACAAATGTTGTTAAAAAGAGAGAGAAACAGTGATGCTAGGAAAACAGAATGTTGTACAACAGAGATATTAAAGTACTGAGGGAAAGCAGGCTGCCCAGTAAACTACTTATATGACATCAAAAAAGTGATTTTATTGCAACTCTTATAATTGAAAACCCTTTCAGTGTTCAGCAAATCAGAATCCACGCTCCAAACACACACGACCTTCATTTTTCTTTTAATTAAACTCATCAGATATAAAAAAAAAATAGGCTGTATGTAAACTCTACCCAGCCTCACACGTTTGTGACAACGTTTTTCAAAGCAGCTTATCTAGGGGCAGGTTTCAACCTCCAGCTTTTCTCTTGCAGCAGCATCCAACCCCACTCTTGCAAGACCAAAAAAGCACTTTGGTCACTGCAGCACAGCCTGTCAGAGTTTAACCATTGGTAACAGTTACACAGAGCTTGTCCAAATCCCTCATGGCAGGTAAGGTGCAGCTGATGGTCTAGTGATGGTCTGCCACCACACAAGTCTGCTGGTTATGCTGTGGTACAAGCTGGAAACTGTTTTAGGTAAGGGCTTATCGGTAATTACAGCTTTTCAGTGTGAATTTACACAAGACTAGCATAAGAACATAAACATAATATACACAGAGTTAGCTGATGGGATTCACAAACCATCCAGCCAACCTTCTTTAAAGCTTCCCCCAAACACCAGCAGTTCATAAGCCACGTACTGAATACTATCCAGCACACTTATCTTCCCAGTTTAAAGCTAATTGTTGCTTTGAGTGGATTTCTAATCCCTAAGCAAACACAGCGAATCTTCCAGGAGACACAGGATGTGGGGGCACAGACAATACAAAGTAAATAAATAATAATAAAAAGACAAACTAACAAAAAAAATCCCAACAGTGTTAATCTCTGAAAGAAGAAAGGATGAGAAATTCCAAATGTAACAGTGGGGTGGTTGGTTTTCTGCTTTACTAAGAGAGAAAGAACACGAGTGAATGAGAATACAACCAATCTTTGGCCCCCAGCGTGGTTCCTGCACGGCTGTGCTTTCTGCAAAGCTTTTCTCTCAGGTATACAAACGTTAGCCTAAGGACATCAGATTCTGTTACAAATACAAAACCAATTTAGAAGTCAAAACTCCAGCGACTGACACATCCGTGTGTCAGAGCTCTGAGGAAAAAAGAAAAGGTTCTATTCAACAAGGTTTCCTCCCAGAGCTCTGGGCCAAGAGGTTCTGTGTAAAAACCACCTGGAAAGCGAGACGATTAACGGGACACAAGTAACGTGGGGAGCGAGAGAGGCGATAAGGAGGAGGTCAGGATGCCTACCCTGGAAGTGGCCGTGGCACTGGCTGTCGGCCGTGCTCCAGAGCCGCGCCGTGCCGTCCTCGCTGCCCGTCAGCAGTCGCTGCCCGTCGGGGCTGAGGCTCAGCCAGTTGATGCCTCCCTGGTGATCGGCGCACACTTTCACGGCCGAGCCGCCGTTCCCCATTGCCGGCGCTGCCCACGAAGGCTGCGGGTCAGCAGGTCGCCTCGCGGCCCCTCGCTCCGGGCCTCATCTCCCACCGACCGCCTTCAGCCACGCACCTCACAGAGCGAAAGGCGGCTGGGGAACACAGAGCAGGGGACGGGGTCTCGTTGAGTCATTGCGCCTCCTCGGCGGACACACCGCTTTTCTCAGTGGGGACGCGTGCGTGCTCCGGAGCGCTTCTTTCACCGCATAAAAGCCTTACGGCGGAAGACCGCGGGGCCTCCCGTCGCCTTCCATCGCACCGCCAGCACAAGGGCACGTCCGATCGCCAGGACGGCACCGAGCCCTCCCCGGCCACCCGCCGCCCCGCACTGCGGCACTCGGGCACGCTCCTTCTCCTTCAGCTCCTCGACTCCGAGCAGCTCAGGCACCCCCTGCTCCCGCCCGCGCCCCCCGCGGTCAGCCCGCAGCGCCCCGCAGCCCCCCGGCCCCGCCGCCATCCCTCGTCCTCCCGCCCGGCCCGCGGCATCCCCGCCCTCGCCGCTCGCTCACCGCCCCGGACGCGGCTCCGGGCTGCGGCGGGACGGAGGAGCCGCCCCCAGCCGGGGCTGCGCGGGGAGGGCCGAGGCGGACGCCGCGCTCCCCTCGGGCCACCCCGGGGTGGGTCCCCGACGCCGGCTCTCCTCCCTCCATGTTAGAGCCGCTTCCCCGGGGCGGGACGCCGCGGCCTCCCCTCTCCCCAAGCCGTGCCGCTCCCTCGCTTTGTGCCCCCTCGCCTCTCCTTTTTTTTTTTCTTTTCAGGGAAGAGGCGCCCCCCGCCCGCCTGCCTCCCTTACCGCCGTTCAGTTCCCCGGCTTTCCTTCCTCGGGGAGGCTCCAGCCCTCGGCTGTCTCAGCCCCGTGCTCCCCGGGAGAGGAGGGAGGGGGCGAGCTGGGGGCTGGCTTTGAGGGAAGCCATCGCCTTTTGTTCCTCCTCTCGCCCTCATCCCTGAGGATGAGCTGCGGCTGAGCTGCTCCTCAGGAGGACGCCAAAAATTCTGCTCGTTGCCAAAACGTTGAAGGCTGTTGCTCGTTAGTGCGATCCCTCGCTCCCGTGGGCAAGCCAGACTGGCAGCAGAGCCCCTCCTTCCATAACATCACAGAATGATCAATGTTGAAAAAGACCGCTAAGATCATCAGGTCCGACCCATCCCACAGCGCCCACTGACCGTGTGCCACATCTCAGGTCTGAAACACCTTCAGGGACGGTGACTGCACCACCTCCCTGGGCAGCCTGTGCCGGTGCGGCACCACTCCTTCTGAGAAGAAGCTTTTCCACCCTGAACCTTCCCTGGCACAGCTCTCTCAGGCCATTCTCTCTCATCCTGTTGCTATTATGTGGAAGCAAAAGTCAACCCCCACCTCACCACAACCTCCTCTCAGGCATTTATAGAGAGCACTGAGGTCTCCCCTGAGCCTTCTCCTCTCCACACTGAACAACCCCAGCTCCCTCAGCTGCTCCCCATCATGCTTGTTCTCCAGACCTCTCACAGCTCGGTTGCCCTTGTCTGCACATCCTCATGTCTTCTTATAGTGAGGGGTCCAACACTGAACACTGTATTCAGGATGTGTCCTCACCAGGGCTAAGTATTGAGGGATGATACCTCCCTACTCTTGCCAGCTACACTTAGTCAGGCCACAAATCCACACTTTGTCTGGCTGTAGTCATGCAAGCCCTGGGCTATGGGGTGATGGCATGCTGCTTCTCCAAAATGAGGCTCTGCTGTTCTAGGAGCAGAATGAAACACAAGTGGGATGAATCCTGTCCCAGCACGTGTAATTCATCATACAAAAGATAACCTGGCAGACAGAGAACCCACAGCAAGCCCATGGCAGGGTCTGATGCAGATCCCATTGCCCTAAGTTGACAACTAACAAATGGGCAGCACCTGTACTGCTAAAAACACACCTGCTGAGTAGGGTACATGGCAAAACCCACTTTCCCTATTCGCCACTCAATTTAATCAGAGAAGCGCCTTTTTGCATCAAGTCCTTGGGCCTGCTGGCTCCGTTTCAGGCTGTCACATTCAGCCCTGAGGTTTAGTAAACACTGAACAAGGCAGCAGGCTCATTCCTGGATGATGTATTTCAGTGTGTGGGTAGTACAGAAATGCAGCCTTTAAATGTATGCTTAATGGGATACTTTATTTTGCACTGCGCATTCTGGCAGACGTGGAACTGAGCTGCTACATCCCAGCCAACACCACCACCACGAGATGGTCCTGGTTCTGCTGCCTGCTGTAAGCACACGTCCTGCATGGCACGTTGTCTCCAGCCAGCTCTTTTCTGAAGGGAAGCATATCTGCATTTCTGCACCATCCCCAGCCTTGACACTGCGTGCTCCATGACTTTCAATGTGAGACACGAGCACTGGATTTCTTTCCTCTGAAAATCACATTATCCGTGGAAAGACATTCTTTTGAACGTGTTGGACTGGGAATCAGCTGTGCTCAAGGAGTGTCCTTCACCATCTTCTCGTACATCTGTCAAATCCACTCACAAACCACTGCACAGAGTGAGGGAAACTGGAGGATAGATAAGCACTCCTTATTTGTCCTGCGCTGCAGTGATGTGAACACGGGGGAAATTTGGATTTCATCTTCTATTCTAGTTAGCAAGGTGAGGCAAATGCCACCCAAATAAAGGATTTGGAGTTCAGATAGTTTGTATTGTCTTTTGGAAGGGGAGGGTTACCTCCGTCCTTCACCTGGAGTCTGACATTTGCAGGTTCTTTTCCACTGACAGAGAGGCTGTGGATGCTCCATCCCTAGAGGTGTTCAAGGCCAGGTTGGATGGGGTCCTGGGCAGCCTGCTCTAGTATTAAACGTGGAGATTGGCAGCCCTGCATGCAGTAGGGGGGTTGGAGCTTAAGAATCCCTGAGGTCCCTTCCAACCCAAGCCATTCTGTGGTTCTATGGTTCTATGAAGTGAGTGAAGTGGGACCTTTGTCTTTAAAACACACTTTCTTTGCACTATAGCTTGTTCTCACAGCTCTGATCCACTAACAAGACAGTATGGGGAGACTCCTCAAATCACTCCAAGACACGGTCAGGTAGAAAAGTCTCTATCAGGCAACTTCATCCAAATTATTGGTGTTCAGGGTCCCCTTCAGGGAGGTCCTCAGGGTCCCCTTCAGACATATTGCGTTGGCTGCATTTTATGTGTGGCTGCACAATGAGAATGCTGAAGATCCTGACCCTCGGTAACATTTGAGTAACGATGCAAATGATTTCAAAATGTTATGGATGTCATTTGTGGCAGAGGAAGCGCAGGCAGCTCTGCCAGCTCCCCATTCCCAGGCTTTGGTGATGTGGATGGAATTGCAATGGCGTTCAGTAGACTACAGAGGCACTTTGTTGTGTCAAAGAAGTGGGGCCCATAGTGCCCCAAAGAAGTCAGCACCAGAGCTCCACTCACTGCAAAAACAAAAGAATGAAGTGTACAACAATGCAATCTCCCTTAGAGAATTCACTCCTCCCAGCATCCAAACCCCTCCACATTCCCACAGAAGGACTGCCATGGCTGCTAGCCTGTTTCACCAAACTCTATATGGCTTTGCTTCAGGCTATCAACCCCAATCGCCATCAGATTTGCTGATAATTAAGTATTGCTTCCTCTTTCTTTACCTCAGAAAATCACAGAAGCCAACTAACTCTCCTGGAACTACTGTCAGGGTCCGGAAAATTGATACTGGCATATCCTGCACTGCTTTTTCATTTTAACATCAACCACATCATTAGAATGAATGAGAACTGTTGACCTCAAAGGGCTGTGTGGTATCTCCAGTAGCACAGTTCCCCACAGAGGAAACCTAATCTGTGCTAAGAATATTTCTCTACTAGGGTTCAATTTGATTTAAAATTGATCTAGTTACACAAGTACAGTGTAAATAAAATCCAACCTTAAGTAGATTCCAATGTAGCTTCTACTGATTTGATTTAATTCAAAATGTTCTCAATGTCTGAACAGCTTTGCTTTCATGAAGAGCTGGCGTTGGTGAAGGCAGATTGATTTTTACATGGATTTAATTATCAGAGCTTGTGCAGATGTAGCTTTACTCTGAAGTGAGGATGGGGGAGTAGGTCAGCATGGCTTCTTCATTAGTCCAAGGCCACATATTGCTCCACAGCCCCATCCAGTGCTACTGTTGGAAGGGAAGGGTGAGCTACGCTCTCCTTCTCTGCCCTTCATCCTTTAGAAGGTCCAATAACAGCAACATTCAACTTTTCCTGGCAGAGCTACTCTGCAGCTTAAAGACGGGCACAGAGCTCAGTGTTAGAATGCAGCAGCATAGCACCGTCGGATAAAATGTCTTCATTTCCCAGCCCGATGCCACAAGTATGGGGGCAAGTCAATGGAAGCTGGACGGTTCACAATTCTGAAAGGAAATGCCTTTTAGGCAACATGCAATCAGTCTGCGGAACTCATTGCCACAGGATGCTGTTATGGCCAAGAGAGAAAAGAAATTCCCGAGCAGTTCATAGCAGTAGGACCCTGCCAGGCCTCAGGATTTATCCTAGACCACCACGTAGCTCTCGATCCACGGGAGGCCTTGTGCCCGGGTCACAGCACGGGGAAGGCTGTGATCATGCATTACATCTGGGCCATGCGTGACATTGCTCAGGGCCTCTTGGAAAGCAAGGGTTGGTTTGATCCCCAGACCATCAGCAGTCTTCTTGCCATGGTGATGTCTACATGTGGGACTCTTTGGAGCACTCCTCTTACCACTCAGATTGGAAGTGCTGTTGGAGTGGGCTCTCTTCCCATGCAGGGAGCATAGAGGGGATGCTGTGAGCCTGCAGCTCTCACCTAACGGTTTGCAGGTAAAGCGCAGAGCCAGGCTTTACAGTGCAAAGCACCGGTGGTGTGTGAGGTATGGTTTGGGAAAAGGAGTGAAGAAACTCATGTGGAGGTACATAGATAACTACAGCATTGGCAAACTGTATTAAGAAACACCAAAAAACATTTTGGAAAGTACATTGACCCTCCCCATTCTCCTGCTCTGGAATTCCTTGCATTTTCCCAGGGTCATCCAAAGGCCTTTGGAGGCTCTGGGCACAGAACTTGTATGTGCAGTTCTGCACACAGGCTGAATCTATCCTTTCAGACTCAGCGTTTGCCTCCTTCTGAATCCTCTGCAATTGGCCTCTGTGACAGGCAATGCTGTACATGCCTTTGAAAGTCCTCCCTTTCCCCATGTAAGTGCAGGTCCCTTGCAGTTAAAAGTGTCCCACAGTGCTCAGAAGTTTTGCATGGGTGTAAAGACTTAGCGAGTTGTCCCTACAGAATAAAAGATGGTTTCAAACTGTCACGTAGCCCAGGATTTCCTGTAAACATCTACAAAGTTCTTTCACTTTTTAATCAGATCTGAAGCAGTGGTTTCAAAACAGTTCTTTCAAAAAATGCTTGGTTTTCTAGGTTTTCTGTTACTGCTGTCTCATAAATGCCTGCCTGCTAAACTCGATGCAGCTCTGCTGTCCCCTGCTACTTTACCCAGGTGGGTGCATTACCCCTTATCAATGTTGAAAACCTGAGAGCTGGAAAATGAAGAGGTATTCAGAAATGGTGATGCTGCCTGATACAAGTGGGTTCTTGGTAGCTCACCTCTGTCAGCAATGGGAGGTTAGCCATGAACTCTGAAGGGGGTTGAATTAACTTTTTGCTGTGATGAACTGATAGCTTAAAAACTGCTGCTGTGAAGGAATCTTATCTCTCTGGCTAGGAAAGCAGAAGTCATTTCCTAGACGTTTTTAAGATGCTGCATGCCAGGGGATGCAAGATCTTTACTGTAAACAGCCTTACTCTAAGCAGCTTTCCCCTCACATAGTCTATGGATGGCAAAGACCTTCCATCACGTCACTGTATAGTGGGAACGTTACAAATATTTACAGAATTACAAAATAATAGCAAGAAGCTCATTTTCCCCTGCTCCCTACTTTGATGGGAGCCCTGCTGTTCCTTCCAGACAGTAAGCTGGCCTCTTGCCTAGACCGTATATCTCTTCTGACAGGCTCCTTAAGGACCACATCTCAATGGAAGCCAAAAGAAATATATCTTACTAAGTGACACGAGAGTAACTTTCTGAGCCTTATTCTGAAGCCATTTTAACTGATTTTGCTCCGAAATAGCTCTGCTGGCTTTGACTGCACTAATCCAGAGTTGTACTAATGCAGGCAGAGACCCAGTGCCCCTGACATGGGTGCAGAAACGAGATTTAAAAAATGCAGAAGTTACAAGTAGTGACCCAGGCAGAATTACAGCAATTGCATTCTCATCTGGACTCTGAGAGACTGCTCAGTGTTTTTTTCTGCCTGGTTGTGAGCAGAGCCAAATTGCTGTGCTACCTTAGGTAAGGACATCTCACATACCTCGTTGCTGTGAAGATCTGTACTAACAGCTGATACAAAAAGGAGGTTTAAGAGGGGCAGGAAATGGCTTAGCTGCATGTTGCTGTTGGTGGATGAAAACAGTACCATCCCAGGGGATGCCAAAGCTTCACGGAATCACAGAATGTGTGAGGTTGGAAGGACCTCTGGTCCCTCCGATCCCACCCTTGCTCCAGCAGGGCCACCCAGAGCAGGGTGGGTGCCCAGGCCCACGTCCATGTGGATTTAGATCTCCAAGGAGGAGACGCCACAGCCCCTCTGGGCCTGTGCCAGAGCTCTGTTCTGTCTCTCTGCCTGTGCTTGTTTAGAGCCAACACTGCTTTTCACTGTTTCTCCTCACCAAATAACCCAGCAACCCTTGGTAGAGAGAAGGATACCAGGGTAATGCTGGTAATCCTACCATAAGAATTACTAGCATAAATGAAGCGTGAGAAGCTTGGATTCAGCATCTCGGGTTGGCTGTGTAGAGAATCTCCCTGATGAGGAAAGGCTGAGAGTCCTGGGGCTGTTCAGCCGGGAGAAGGGAGGACTGAGAGGGGATCTTGTCAGTGGAGGACTGGATGGTGACTGATGTTCTGCTGGGGAGACACAAAATGGCAGCTGTAGTGTAGTGCAAGGAAGCTCGATGCCGTGCACTGATAGCAGTGTGACAGACAGGGCAGTGGGACATCAGTCTGCCTTCACTTCCAGCACGTACTCCATGGCTTGTTTGGTGAACAAATCTTTCCTCATCACTGTTCTCCTTTTTCCTTCCCCCACCAAGTCTGCACAGGGGTTCATCCCAGCCCTCTTTTAAGAAGGCACCCCGCTGGAGTCCACTTCTGTCAGCAGGAGAGAGTGTAATTTAGCTGGTCTGCAACCGTCTGTTTCCATTCATTCCTGAGGTTTTCCAGCTGCCCACGAAAACAATGCACTGATACACTCTGTGTGGACTTGAACCACATCCAGCACAAAGGGCGAGGTGGGGCTGGGAGATTTGGGGAGCATTCTTTGTCCTGTAAAACAGAGCGGATAGGGGCACGACATGGTCAGAAAGAGATGGCGGAGCTGCAGCCCACATGGCCCACAGCCCAGGTAACACAGCCAGCATCTTCCCAGGAAAATGTCAGCAGTCCCAAACTTGAGCATCTAAGGGCTGGGAGGAAAAATAAACTGAATTTCAAGGGTGGTTGGTGTTGCTCGCACTTTCAAAGAGGTAAGGGAGACAGATTGCTTCAGAAAGGATGTCGTATTCAGCTGTTTATTTCTGCTGAATTCCCTCTCTCATTTTATCATCCCTCTTTCACATGGAGAGGCACAAAGTGCGTGATCAAAAATGCTAACAGCACAACTTCTTGATTTATACCGCCAGCAGATCTCAGGCAGAGCTCCCTGTTGAGTTTGAGGGAGCAGCCTGATTAAAAATTGATGCCACAATATGGTCTGTCTTAGCAACAGCACTTGCAAGTGCAATTCATCTCGGATATAAACCGTGGCATTTAAAATGCCGGTTGGGTGAAACTCGACCAACAGATAAATAAATAAGTGAAACCATTGCATGCAGAGCTGTGGAATTAAGGCAATCTCTGTGCTGCTTCATGGAACATTGCGCGTGGCTTATTGAAGCCGTTAAGTTTTCTGCTGCCTCCTTCCTGGCCTCGTGGGAGTAACATCTTCCCTGAGCCATACACTGACGTGGGAGATTAAAACCGAGTCCATGTGCACAAGTGGGTACGGGGTGATCAGGGCTTCGTGTTGTCTGCCTGAGAGGTCCCACGGAGGGAATAATCAAGGGGTTCAAGAGGGGAATGTCCTTTCTGTCAGAAGTGGTCTTTTAACCAGGCTTTTGCTTATTTGCTGGGGGAGATTACTCACAGGGTCACCTGGCAAAAGTGACTGAAAGTTATGAAAGAAAAGGCCTTCTGCCAACTACTCAAGAGAAAGAGGGAGAAAAGTGGAGAAGAAACAGGGGAAAGAGCAGTGAGTTGGCTGCAGGGCGAGGGACATTTTGTGATTTAGAGAAGAAGCCAAGAACCAAGGCTGTAAAGGGAGGGAGAGGACCCCAGGCTCCTTAGGAGGCTCTGTGCTATGTTCTGGTGTCATTCAAGCACAAATGGAAAGCTGAGGCAAAAGGAAAAAAGCACAGCCCTTATAGATGCCTTGAGGAGTCCCTATGGGAACTCTGCATGGACTGAAGGTGGAGCTCTTGGAAGGGGTGATCCCAAGAACGTGGGTTGCCCAAGGGCTGGGTGCTGGTTCTCCTCATCACACAGTCATGCAGTCATAGAATGGCTGGGCTTGGAATAGACCTCAAAGATCATCCAGTTCCAACCCTAGGCTGCAGGCAGGGTTGGCAGCCACTAAGTCAGGTTGCACAGGGCCTCATTCATCCTGGTCCACAGGATGCAAGGACAACCAGGTCATTGGCAGGTTGCCCCTCATCACTGTGCCCAAAAAAGCTGCTTTGGAGAGTGCTGCTGTTACATTCTCATAGCTCTCATCCCATGGCACTGTCAGTCCAGCAAGAATCAAGGTGAGGAGGGCAGCCGGAGAACCCAGACTTGGGCATCACAAGGATTGCTGTCACAAGGCAGCAGCTATGCACCCACTACAGTCCAAGGACAATGGGCTCAGCAAAGTCTCCCTGCAGCTTGCACCACATTGATGCAACATCTGCTTTGTCTGAAACAAAATCCCTCTCTTATTCTTAGCAGATTCCGCTCCCCCTGCAAGCAATAGGAGCTGCTGCATCTGCTCACACCATGGCCAGGCTCCGGCCCCAGGAGGGTGAGGCCTTAGTTAAATCAGAGCTGCCTGCTCTAGCTGAATCTCTCCTGTGAATAACTTTTCCTATGACACCTCTCAGCTCAGGCGCCAAACCCCAAACAGGCAGGAAAGCCTTCCAAGATTCAGAAGAATTATGACAGGGGCTCAAGCATCACGGGGCTCTGGAAAGGTTATTCATTTAGCAAAGAAGCAAATGTGCAAATCAAGCTCTCTGGCAGTGTTTGTGTGTTGATAATCATGCTGATTAAGTGTTTGAGCCTGAGGATAAGCTGGGAACGGCGCTAGGACCCAGCAAACAACCGCTGCACGCTTTTGGAAGACAGCTGCAGGCTCTTCCTGTTCTGCTCTGTAAGTGATCCATCTCCTTTCACAGATCTGTTCATTTTGGATGCAATTGCTCAAAATATGCATTGCTTATGGCCATAAGGATAAATACAAAGGAGACCAGCAGTCGTGCTGTTAACCCTTCGGATCCCTGTTAGTCCTGGAAGCTGAAGAGTGAGAGCCCAGTTCTACCTTAGATAAAACCAAGCCAGTTACATTAGCTAAGGGTATTAACCCTAGGGAACATACCCTGCTTCTCTCCTCTCTGAATTTGGCTGTGGTTTCCATGACCTTTTGCTAATGGGGGAGGTGCTCATTCTCTGGATTTCCATGGTGGTGAAGGAAAGAAGAAACTGAACAAACCACTGTCCTTGATTCACTTTCAACCTTCATACTGATGTAGCATTTTCATCAAATCAGAACTCTGCATGGGTGTAAATGGATGTTTGCAGCATGGAGCTGGTTTCCCAGGGACTTGCAGTGGCATAGGATTGGCAGGAGGACAGGATGAAGATGGAGGAGATGCTGGTTGGCATGGCATGGTTACTTTGTTTGGCTGCTCCGGGACTTTCCTCCCCCCTCCTCAAGCATGGATTTCACAAGCAAACCACTGAAATAAAAGAAACAATAAGTACTTTTCAGTGGCACTGCAGAGCTATGCAGCCTTGGAGCTCTTGACAGGAATGGAAATGTGAAGAATGATCTTTAACCATATAGGAAGAGATACAGAGCGCAGGCCAGCTATTTGGCAGCAGTAGATCAGTGCAGTTGAGCAAAGCAAACTCAGCTGAGGTACTTGGCTTGCTTGATGAGCTGCTCTGCACCAGAACCCTATGGCAGCCTGTGTCTCTCTGGGAGCAGCACACAGCTCCAAGGCAGCCCTAACTCATGTTCGTTGGCACTGCTGGCCTTCAGCATAGAGTGATCACACTTTGTGACTGGGAAAGGAGGGCTTCCCCACCATCCCTACACCCAGCAGAAGTCAAGCTTCAGAAATCTGGTAAGCTGCACCCTTCCCCTTGATCTTCCATCATCTTGACAGCAAGTTTGTCTTGAAGGTTCAAATGCCGATTTAAAAGAAAAAAAAAGGAGGAAAATAATAGTCCAAGAGCTGAACGAGGAAAACACTGTCTGGTACTTCATTCCAACCAAAGAGCTCTTTAATAGCAAACTATTAGACAAATCCCAGGCCTGGGGGTCTGTTACAGAGGTTTTGGATTCCTACCAGAATGTTTTGTTTCCAAACCTAAGTTGCCTGAGTGCAGCTGAAAAGAAGAATCATTCCATGCAGGCAGAAGGCTCTGCAGCATCATGGAACTCTATTTCTGCTGGGGAGTGTGATCCTTTGTTGTCAAAGGATCTGACTGTTACGTATCATTTACTAATAAACGATAGGGAAAGAGGTCTGAAGCCTTTGAAATGCAGATTGTCAGCTCTGTAAGAAGATCCGAACTGAAATGATAAACTCCAGAAGTCGGAATGATGTTTGCCTGCTTTTATTTCCTCTCTCTCTTTTAAATAGGTGGAAGACAAATGAAGCTGACCGCAGCCCCCAGTCCAAAAAAGAAGCTCTATTATTCCCAGAAAAATAATTTCAAAGGGCAAGTCAATAATAGCAGGATACACACAAAATAAAACCTTTGGAATCCTGTTATTATTATTATTACTATTGTAGCTTCGGATGACTCAAGTGTTATTATTCTCTGCTCGCATTACCAGCCAAGAAAACCAATGACAACCACATAAAGCTCTGCAAATCTCAGCAGTTTTGGTTCCCACTTACATTGCTGGAACAGCTGTTGCTCTCACAGAGTTGAGCAGGTCAGCCCTGCGTGCAGACCGGACCACACGGTGCTTTCTCACCATAAAGCCTGAGCGTGATTTACGAACGGGGCTCATGAGCTCCTACCCTGCAAAGCAGAGCTAAGCCTACAGAATTGTGTCATAGAATTACAGAATCATAGAATGGCCTGGGTTGAAAAGGACCACAGTGATCATCTAATTTCAACCCCCCTGCTGTGTGCAGGGTCGCCAACCAGCAGACCAGGCTGCCCAGAGCCACATCCAGCCTGGCCTTGAATGCCTGCAGGGATGGGGCATCCACAGCCTCCTTGGGCATTGACTTGCTGTGGTGTCGGAAGGGCTCAGCTGTGTGCTAGCACTTTATGGCACATATAGCACGTAGCACTGGTTCTTGTGAAGAGAAAAGACTCGTTTTGGTGGTGGCTCCACCAGCTGCTCTCCCTAAGCCGTTGCTTTTCATCAGAACAAAGCAAGCGATGGACAGCCAGCTAAAACCACTGAGTCTTGCCCATCTATGAGTCAGGATCATTCACCAGCCTTCCCAACACCCTGACCATGGGGCAGCAGCATCAAAGCTTGGGAGCACCTCTCCCCAGACATGAACAAACCTGTGCTGACCGCAGGTGATTGCCTTGCCTGGGTCGGCTTGTGGGGAAGGAGCTGTGCAGCTCGTGCAGCTCTCATGCCCCATCCCAGCCCATGAGCAACACTAAGAGCTGCTCGCATGAGAAAGCATTTATCTCAGTGTCTGTCATCGGGCTAAACAAAGCGACTAGCAGCATTGCACAGCAGCTGCAAGGAGTTAAACTACATGGAAAAAAAATGCAGTATTCCCATGAAACAGCAGAGGCTGATCCTGCACTAAGCCAACTCCTGCGCTCCCCTAGCAGGAGTGCATAAAGCTCTTCCTTGGAGGGGAAGCCTGGGAGGAAGCTCTCAGTGCATTTTGGACTGTGTGAGCACAGGTGTGAGTGCCTACACAAAGTGCAGGCTTACTGCAACCCACTGGAGACCATCGTATGGAGAGAAGGAATTTACATTAACAATTACAATAAGATTTTGCGTTTGCTTCCTGCACAATTTGACTGCAAACACTGCTACATTCCTCTGTGCTGAAGCTGGGGCAGCCTGATTTGATTATAAACAGGGCTATAAAAACCACATAAAGATGGTCAGGTGTCCCCAGAAAGCACCACGTATCCATTTGCTCCTCAGTGTTTCTGTTGCTTCATGGAAAATTAAAACAATTCTGTCCTTTCCCACTTTCTTCCATGCAAGCACCTTTGATTTCCTTCATTGTCACCAGTAAGTATGAGAACAGTTCAAAACAGGTGATATGTTTGTTATTGCACCTCCTTTGCTGATTGAGTGGGTACTTCTGGAACAGGAGGCCATCAGACAACAAACCCTACGTGAGCCCCTATCACTGGATAGGAATCACTTGATTTAACCTCTCCAAACAGACTGGATGGCTGAAAATGAAAAATCAAGGCAAAGTGCCATTTGTGATGCTGAGGATGCTGAGCACACCAGGCAGATGGATGTCCTCTGATTCAAGGACTTCACAGCTCATCTGTCACCATCCATGGGGGTGTTCCACAACTGTGGAGATGTGGCACTTGGGGACGTGGTCAGTGGACATGGTGGGATGGCTGGGGTTGGACCTGGTGATCTGAAGTTTTTTCTGACCTTAATGATTCTCTGATTCTTCCATTGGAGTTGGACAAGCAGCTCAAAAACCCCATTCAAAGACCCAATAAAACAGCTCCAGCAGGCGTGGGGGAGTGAATTCACTGTTACCTGGTCCAGATGGGCTGCTCTGGAGAAAGAAAGAAAGAAGAAAGCACAGGAGGGTTTCTGCGTGTACTGGGTAATGGAGCACAGCAAAAGTACTGTAGCTGTGCAGATGTTTTCCAAGGATTCGTTTGCAAGACATATTCCATCAAATTCCCATATTATCCAGCCAGAGAGAAAGGACATTTATGTATGCAGCCATTCTGGCAGGAGCTATTTGCTTTGGGGCCAGAGGTAATTCAAAGTTATTCTGAATATTACACTGCAGCAGCCTGGCCAAGCCCAGTAATGCTGATTATTAGGGCTTTCCTGGCTTTCCAGATGGAGCTGATTTCATTTAGTTCTCTCTCCTGTAATTAATAACTACATATAACTACAACAACTTTTTGAATCTTTGTTTTATCTCCAGCATTTTGCAGAGCAGTTTCCAATTTGGTGCACAGAGCAGAGCTCGTTCAGCCATAACATGGTGCAGTGCAGATCTCTGCTGCACCATCTCACATTCACTTCCCACCAAGCTGGCATTTTTGTCATTTATATTTTCTACACTGCAAACTCCATTTAGGAGTTCTGAGCCATTTAGGCTCAGATCAAGAAAACAGAGAGATGGGATTTCATTCCCCACCCCCAGTTTGTAGTGATATCAGACTTCAGTATCCAGAGGGTTTCTTTAAAGAAAGCGTTCATGAGATCAGCTCCTTGTCTTGGGAGTGTGCTTGTAAATGGGATAGCATGTGTTAATGGTGGGTTTGTGGTCTGGGAGTCTGAGACAGGCGTGTGTAAGATGTGCTGTAGGTAGCCAAGTGCTGCCTGCTTGCAGACGGGCTCCCATGCAACCACACTGCTCACCAGGCTGTGGCTGCTGAGCATGGGGAATCCAGGTGTGGGATTTCTGGTCTTGCACTGCTGCTCCTGGGGGACTCAGGATGCATGGTTCCTTCCCTTCCCTTCCCTTCCCTTCCCTTCCCTTCCCTTCCCTTCCCTTCCCTTCCCTTCCCTTCCCTTCCCTTCCCTTCCCTTCCCTTCCCTTCCCTTCCCTTCCCTTCCCTTCCCTTCCCTTCCCTTCCCTTCCCTTCCGGTTTATTTTGAGCCCTTTGTTCCTTCATCCTTCATACTGTACTGACATTGAATGTGCTTTAAATGAATGAAACTCCTCCTTTAAAGCTACTCACAGCTCAATGCCTGCCTTTCTTTGGGACTACATTTGTGCTTATTTTTAACAGATTACTGTCCAGAAGGTCACAGCAGAGAGCAGTGCACGTGGCTGAATATTAACTTTATAGAGTGCATTGAATTCAGGAGCAGATCAGAGTCTCCGTGAAGCAAAAGCAATGCTAATCCTGGAAGAACTCTTAAAATCTTTCATAAGCTGCATTTAATTAAAAGAAAATGAACTACGCAAGAGTTGATGCATGAATTGTACATTTGTGCATCCCACTCAATGAATGAATAATTTCCCTGCCTTCTTTCCTGACCCAGAAATGCTTTGCAATCCATTAAGGATGCTTAAATATTGTTACAACTCCAGCAGACCACGTATCACCAGGAGCTACCCAGGGCATGGCCATTGAAGGGAACCTACACCCAGGAGGGGAGTAAACTCTTCAGAAGGGCTGACAATAGCAGGACTAGGGGAAATGGATCCAAGTTGAAGGAGGGAAGATTTAGGTTGGATGTTAGGGGAAGTTCTTCACAAGGAGAGTAGTTAGGCCCTGGAATGGGCTGCCCAGGGAGGTTGTGGATGCCCCGTCCTTGGACGTGTTTAAGGCCAGGTTGGATGGGGTCCTGGGCAACCTGATCTAAATGTGGATGTTTGGTGGCCCTGCTAGGCAGGGGGGTTGGAACTACATGATCCTTGAGGTCCCTTCCAACCCGGATGATTCTGTGATTGTGTGATTGCAGCCCACAGGGCTTCAGAGTCAGCCAAAGGGCTTTTGAGTCATAGGATCTCCGTAGAATCACAGCATGGTTTGGTTGGAAGGGACTTTAAAGGTCATCCAGTTCCATCCCCCTGCCATGGGCTGGCTGCCCTCCACCAGCTCAGGCTTCCCAGGGCTCCAACCCGGCCCTGAGCACCTCCAGGGATGGGGCACCTACAGCTCTCTGGGCAGCAGTGCCAGTGCATCCCTACCTGCAATGAGAAGAATTCCTTCCTAATGCCCATCTCAGGCTGGGAGGGCTGTTGGGAGCTTTCCCAGGTCTTTTTCTCACCATCAGCTACGGGAGAAGATGTGTCCCATCACTCCCTATGAATCATTGCACCATAGAAAAGCAAAATCACAGCACATAACCTTAGAAACACTGAGCATATCCATTCCCTCCTGAACTCATGCAATCGACGGAAACAAATTTACTCAGAGCCAAAATTTGATGTTGAACAGTTTATTCCACGGGTCAGTGAGTTGAAGGAGTGACGCCCAGCCCAGCAG
Source organism: Tympanuchus pallidicinctus (assembly GCF_026119805.1). Lineage (NCBI taxonomy): Eukaryota > Metazoa > Chordata > Aves > Galliformes > Phasianidae > Tympanuchus > Tympanuchus pallidicinctus. The sequence continues at coordinate 65,254,377 of NW_026294747.1, forward strand.
CCCAGCAGCCCAGCAGCCCAGCAGCCCAGCAGCCCAGCAGCCCAGCTCCAATGGGCTGGTCTCAGCTAGAAGTAGTTGATGACCCTCCGGACGGACTGGACGTTTGCACTGAAGCCCTGCCATGCTCGGAAGTTGCTGAACTCGCCCCGCTCCACCACATACATGCGGCCACGATAGTTGGGCTCCTCGTAAAGCACCCACCTGAGCAAGAAGGAAAGATTAATGGTGTTCCCACGGCTGGGTGATGCCAGCCCCAAAGCCCAGAGCAGAGGCTTCCCCTTTCATGTCGCTGTAAGGATGGTGTGGTTATGGTGGGACGTGACCTTGCTGATCTTCACAACACGCAACAAAACAAATCCACAGCACTGGTGGCAGAGCAGTGGAACAGACTGCCCAGGAAAGCTGTGGAGTCTCCATCTCTGGAGATATTCAAGACCTGCCTGAGATGCTTTCCTGTGTAACCTACTGTAGGAAACCTGCTTTAGTGAGGAGTTGGACAGGAGGATCTGCAGAGGTCCCTTCCAACCCCTATGATTCTGTGGCTCTGTGATTCTATGATTTGGTAGCACTACAGAGGGATCTGAGTCCCCTCAGCCCCATTCTGGACTAAAAGCAGAACTGTCCTTGCTGCAACACATGAAACGCATTTTACCTCCTAGAAGTGAGTCTTTAGTCAGGAGGGGAACCATACCTTTATCTGCAGTTAATACATCCTCTTTTTTCCAGCAATTCTCAGCAACCCTTCTGATATTTCCTAGCAGGCACAGATTTGGGTTCTGTTTTATTCCCCTTATCTCTTATCTCAGCAGCTCATGTTGTTGCTCTTCTCTCTCTTCACCTTAATATGCACTGTGCCATGGTCTCAGTGCAGCAACAGCCATCAGCTCTGTCCTCTGTTCACATCTCACCAGGCTTTGCCATTGCTCTGACACTTTCACATTCAGGTTTCACTGCTGAACTTTTCATCTCTGCCTTGTTCTTCTCTCCTCAAATCAGAGATCACAGTTACTCGCCCCACCTATGGGCTTAGCAATGACAGCAGAGCACGACTTTAATCTCCCAAATTATCCCAAATCAGTTGGTTTTTGTGGCCCATCTCTCACCCGACATCCAGCAGTGACAATTTGGTTAGGACCTACTGCTTGTGGGAGGAATTCCTTTAAGCACAGCACGGGGCAGTGACTGCTGCAGGGTCAGCCAACAGCTGGCGAGTTCAGAGCAGCCTGACCCAGAGCAAAAAGCTGCATCTGTAGGAAAAACATTCATTTGTAAAGCCAACCACTGTAATACAAAAGCTGGGAGCATTCAGCCGAGCCACCCCAAGGACTGCTGGGTGTGTTTGGGCTGATGTGCACTATTGGGATGCCTCCAGGTGGATCTCAGCTCCATCTGTCTGCACAGCACCGGCTGCCTGCCTGATCCCACTGCGCTGCTGGCACCGCTGCGGTCTGCAAGCATGCAGCATTGCCAAAGAGTGCTTGGCCAAACAGCTGGCTCTGGGGTGTTTCCTACAAATGAACAAGCTCGTCCTCCAGTACTTTTTGCAGCCAGTTTCTGTCCAAAAGGAGATGACAAAGCCATGCGCAGGCTTTCCTCCAGGCTCGCTTCACGGCGCTGCTCACACAGCTGTAGGGCAGGGTGCCCCAGATCTCCGTGCCCTCGTCGTGTATCCCAATGTGCGCTCTTGGAGAGGTTGCTGAGCTCTTCACGTTAATTAAGAGTGATGTATAACATCATTATCCTCCTCTGAACACACCCCAGCCTTGTGCATAATGCACACATGGATTTCTTCGTTTTCTACCCCATCCCATCAACTCATTTCTCTGCGTATGGAACGGAATCATAGGCCAAGTTCGAAGGGACCCGTCAGGATCGCTTGTTCCTCCACCCAGGGGAAGGCTGTGAAAAAAAGGGAGCACAAAGAACACCAGAAAGATGGGACTGAGGCATATTGGTCACACAAGGTGACGAGTGAGGACTTGTGTGCTTACTTAGCCCTTCCTTTATTTCATAGCATCGCAGAATCATTCGAGTTGGAAGGGATCTTTCAAGGTCATCTGCTCCAGCTCCCCTGCAATGAACAAGGACAGCACCAGCCCTTCTGCTGCAGAAGGGCCATCATCATGGTGGGATGTGCTGTGTTGGTTCATCTGGTGACGGATCCTGAGGAAAGCTGGATGGCCAAAGACAGTTCCCATTGAGCAGGTGCAGCTAAAGGGACAGGGACACCTCAGAACTGCCCCACAACAGCACTTCCATTTGAGAACTGCTTCCACGGCTTCATCAGCACCATTTCTGTCTGCTTGTCCTCAATCCCAAAAGAAAAGCCCTATGACATGCAATGCCAAAGGCATAGAAAGCCTTCAAAAAGTCCCATCACGTGAACATAAGCAGGCAAACACCTACACTCACATGCGAAGGAAAGAAAGCTTTGTGGCCCTTATTGGAAGGAGGGGGAAATCAATCTGAAAAATTCAAGCGCTTGAAAGTTTCTGGGCTGCATCCCAATTTCTCCGACTCCGGTCTCTGCTACAGGGACATGAATGGTGAATCATTGGTCCCAAAGCTCTCATGGGCTCTTGGCTTTATGGCACCGGTCCTCCACATGGTGCAGGGCCCCTGCTGGGCTCTGGCTGCTCTTCCCTCCAGAGCTCCTGGTGGTAACAAACCAACGCTGTGAGTGGGCAATGAAGACATCTGCTGTTCCAGAACCGTGGAACTGTGGCCCTGAGGGACCTGTGGTTATCGGGCATGGTGGGATGGAGTGGGAGTTGGTGATCTCAGGGTCTTTTCCAGCCATAAGGATTCTGTGATTCTATGATTCTAAGCGTGGTTGGTTGGTTTTTTTCTTTTTCTTCTTTTTATGAAATGGAAAGGTCTTCTGTTGAATCAAAACAAGCTCCACAGCACACCCAGTGTCAGGATGTTGCAGTCTTGGAGTGCAGCACAGTTCTTCCTGTTCTGCAATGCCCAGCATCACGTGAGATGTGCAAATACAGCAAGACAGGCGAAATGTAACGGCACTGGGGCACTCTGCCACCCAACAGCTGGAGCAAGGCAGAGCTGCTGCCCTGCAGAAGTATTTGGGAATTCCGTGGGGCAGAAGGATGGGGCAATACATCCACAACGCAGCTTCACAAGGCACCAAAGTCTCCACAGGGGGATCCCAGCATCCCACCTCCTCACCACAGCAGCTGCTGTTGTCTTTAAGAAAAAGGATTTAACGTGAGGGCGAGGTGTTGCTGCCTCACATTTGCTGTCCAAGGAGGAGGTTTCTGGTGTCACGGGAAGCCCTGGGGAAGCCACTTAGAAAGCGAAAGCCCTGACTGCAGTGCCCAGCAGGTTTCACATGGGTTTTAAAGAGGTGTTTGGAAAACAAACACAAGGAAATGTGAAAGGAAAAGAGAAAAAGGGAAAGGATGGGCCGAGTGTTGGGTTGCAAGCCCCTTGGATGCATCCCCAAGTTCGTGCAGCTTGTGCTTAGCTTCTACCCTCCTGAAATCATACCCTATGATTTCATACCCATACTAGAGCTGCTCTCATTCCGCCCTCAGCATCAGAAGCACCAAAATCCCCGGTGCTTCTGACCACAGCCTTGACCAAGCTTGTAGGCTCCCCAGTTCCCATTAGCTGTAGCACACTGTGGGTACTCACGCGCCATCACCGTACACCCTGACGGCGTTGACGTGGGGCTGCTCCCAGCCCCGGCCCTGCAGACAAGAGCAGTCCTCAGTGAGCTCCATGCTGCGGCCTCCAAAGCAGCTCCCTTCAAACAGCTGGATGCGGTAGTGCTGCCCGTGCTGGGGACAACGGCGCCGAGTCAGTAACAACACCAAAAATAAAAGCCACAGAGAATTACACCCCCCAGAGCACTCGCTGATATCCCCTGGGGAAATGAGAAGGCGTGAGGAGCTGCAGGCTGAGCGCTCGGGGCGCATCCCATAGCAGAGGGATCAGCACCAGGAGACCTGTGTGCTGCAACCCAGCTGAACAGCCCTCAATCCAACCCTGGCACCCCCTGGGATGCACGCTCCCGTCCCCCCACGAGCAACCCCTGCCTCTAAAAAACCACTGCAATAACCCCGTTCCCATCAGTGCCGTTGTGTTTTACGCCCGGATTCGTATCTCCACCCCCTGGGGCAATCAGAGCTGCTCACCATGCCCACAGGTCTGCAGGAGCCCATGCGGTCGCCGCGGCCGTTCCAGCGCTGCCAGTGCGGGTACTCGCCGTGCTCCAGCACGAACTGCTGCCCGTGCAGCTCAGGGTGGTCAAAGCAGACCCAGGCCCCGCTCTGCACGCGGATGGAGTTGACACGGTTGGGGAAACCTCGCTGCTGGAAGCTGCTGCAGGTGCTGCACACCTCCAGCTTCCTGCCTGAGAAGCATTTCCCTTCGTAGAAAGTGATCTGGGGTGGGGAGGAGAGGGGGATGGAGGTGAGGATCTCAGTTGCAAGCCAACGGGAACCTCTCACCACTGCCTCATTTTGGGGTCAGCTTGGTTTTCGGTCTCTTTCCTAGCATGCAACCATCCTCTCACAAGCATTCTGGTGAGGCATTGGCACAGGTTGCACAGAGAGGTGGTGGGTGCCCCATCCTTGGAGACACTCGAGGTCAGGCTGGACGGGACTCTGAACACCTGATGGAGCTGTGGGTGTCCGTGTTCACTACAGGGGGGTTTGACCAAATGGCCTTTAAGAGTCCCCTCCAACTCAAATCATTCTATGGTTTCCAACACGAAGATTCAAACACAAAGCCCTGCTCCCAAATGCACTCCCATCCCCACACCCTCCCCATCCCTGCTGTACTGAATCTGCACCTGAGTGGAACATCACCCAACCCTCACCCCACTGCAGCCCGTCCCAGCCTGAGGCCATACTTACTTTTCCTGAGTACTGAGACATTTCCTGATGGCTGCTCTCCAGGACTGTAAATCAGAAGCTGACCCAACCCCACAGCACGCGAGGCTGCCCCGCTATATATGGGCCAGGCAGTGGGGCTGCTGCCACGGGGCTTTTGGGACAAAGCAGTGGGAGCTGGGGCTTTGCACAGCTGTGCTTAGTTGGCAGAATGGAGCCCAGGGCTGCTGAGCACAGGGTTTTGACTGGGGACAGGCAGTGAAACAATAGATTTGCTTGGCAGGGTTTTGGATGATTAGTGGTGCACATTTGCTGCTTCTTTTGGAAGGATTTCTTTTTAACATCATTATTTGGAACAGAGACAGCAATAAGAAGGCAGACTGGCAGCCTCAAAGCCCACCCAGTTACCATCCCTGCCGTGGGCTGCCTGCCCATCACCACCTCGGGCTGCCCAGGGCCCCATCCAACCTGGCCCTGAGCACCTCCAGGGATGGGGCACCCACAGCTCTCTGGGCAGCAATGCCAGCATTGCTGATGCTCAGTCGTGTGTTCCATTCCATTCTCATGGATTGAAGACACCTCTGCAAGGGTCTCTGCCTCTCCCCAGCTGTGAGAGAGAGAGATGCTGACCTCATTAAGAAGAGGTTGTGAGGTTTACCCAGCATTAGCAGCACGCTCAGAGGATGAGCAGTGCTGATTGCATAAGGACTAATTAGACCCTGCTGATTTCTCCTTGCAAAGCCAGAGCCCAGTGGCATTAATTAGCAGCATGAGCCCAGCAGGTCCTCGTGGATCAGTGCCTGCAGCACCTGCACGGGGCACAGTGACACAGGTGGGATCTCAGCCAACCCAGAGAACTTGCCATTTCCTTCCTGATTTCCCTTACAAGCTGTGCATCACTTAGCACAGCTCTTGGGAACCCCTGGTGGGATGAAGGCAGCTGCCACACAGTGCTCCCTGAATTCCAGGCAAGCTAGACAGAGTTCTTGCTTCTATATACATAACACTGGGCTACCAAGAGCACCAACCCATTTAGGGCTCTCATATTGAAGAGCCAAACCCACGGAACACTCAGTAAGCACAGAGGAGTGAGGCTATCCAGGATCCTCACTGCTGGAAGGTGCCTTCCACACACCTTGGGTTCCACTGAAGGTCAGGTTCTGAATCCTGAAAGTAAAGTTTTTCTACAAACGCTAATTGTTCAGACAATTAACAGCCTGAGGACAACCCACAGAGATGAGCCTTGTCACATCTGCAGCATTTAGCACAGACTGAAAACCGAAAGCCAAGTCTAGCTGCAGAACCACTGCAAGTATCCCTTCTATTTTATTCCTGCCAAGAATTAAAACTTTTCAATGGACTCAAATGTATGAGAAAACATTTAATAAACAATTAATAAAATAAAGTATAATATAAATAAAAAACAATTTAATAAACCTCTCCCTAAATCAGCATCTTCTACACAAAGTAGGCCAACTGCACTTGTTTTTCCTCAAATACCAAGTTCAAGTAGCTTGCCTCCAGACTGAAGAAGCTGCCCAAGACAGCTGGGAACAGGCCTTGGTGAAAGGCCAGGTGCTGGGAGTCCACATTCGCTGGATGCATGAGTACAGAAATGCATGATAAGCAACTCACATCTATTTGTTCGACGTGCAATTTATTTTAAACAACAGTTTTGTTTTCTTAGCAAGTTTAACTTGGCCAAATCCATTCCAACCTGAGTGCACAGCTGCATGTCAGCCTGTTCCTTGGAACAGATGCGTGCCCTCCAGCCTGCAGCTCTCACGGTCACACAGAGGAACAAGCAGTGCTGTTTGACAAAATCCAGCTGCTCCTTCCACACCTTGCCCTGACACCCTCACAAAGGTGTCCCTTGCATCTCCTTTCTATAACCAGCACAAAATCCAGCTGAGTTATCCAGGCACCTTGGAATTCCAGCAGTACAAGTGGTTGGGATTTCCTCCTAAGCCACTGCACGCTCCTCTTAAGGCCAACAGGTGAACACCTCACACAGAAACTGGCATGGGGCAACCACCACAAAGTTAAGGAGAACACGAAGGTTTGCAGCTATTTTATTTACAAGTATACATTTAACACAAAGAAACACTGATATCCAAGCCTAGTTAATAGTAGTGTAACAATATGCATCATTTTGATGATTATTCTAACCAACAAACTACACTGAAAAATTAATGCCAGTAAAATTCTTGGTCATAATATTAAGAAATACAATATATAAATTGAAAATATGATTGCTTAAAATTTGAAAATGGAAGTGAAGCCATTTGCACAGGAGTCAGAGTTTAACATAATCTGAAGGGAAAGGCTCCAAACCAACTGTGTATCTCTCAGGTTAACAGAAGAAAAAAAAAACCCACAAAATTAAAAAATTAAAAAAAAAAAAGAAAAAAAAAAAAAAAGAAGCATAGTTTATCCTTGAAGATAAAGGGCAGTTTTGCTTCTTCAGGTAGAATGTATTCCCATTGTTTTCAGGCTTTGCAGTGGAATTACATTACTGAGCATGAAGACTTCCCTTGTGAAGCTGCCCCATCGATTTTTTCTGCCTCCAAAATTATCCTCTTAAAAACATCAACGGCGGTCTGCAAAGAGAGAGCACACGGTGAGCAGCAGGCAGGGCCAACAGGCAGCAGCACTCAGCACTTTCACCCCCTGCACCAACACAGAATGCACCCCTGCACAGGAAGCAGCAGGTGCTGTTAGGCTCGGAGTCGCCTGCTGACGACGGCCCTCCACAATCCAAACAGGACCTGCAGGACGAGGCTCATCTGCCCTGTGCAGCACAGTGCAAATGGGCAAATGAGATGGAAGGCAAAGCATGGGCAGGACCACAGCTGCCAGCAAACTGCTTCCACTAATGAAGAGTCGCCCTTAGTCACAAATAGGTGGTATGCTGATTGACAAATAGGTGATGTACTGATTTACAAGTACGCTGTACTGATATTTCATTGCTTACAGCTGACATTTTAATGCACCAAGTCTTTCTATTCCTGCTTGAAAGCACCTACTATAAAAACCCACGCTTTATTCCAACAACCAAGCAGCTATATATTCACTGTCAAAGCCACGCTGCTGGGAACACTGAGATGTAGGAGTTCACAGGGCTGCTAATTCATTTCACAGAGAACATACATTCAGTGAGAAGCTTTAATCAGTGCCCTGCAGTTAACCCGTAGGAACTTGTAATTCAGCCCAAATATGCTGAAGGATTTTAGAATGAGCTTTTAAGCGACGCAGGAAACTGTTTTGCAACAAGGAATAAAGAACGCAGCCAGACTTTGTATGCATCTGTCTGCATATGGTGCAGTTACAGGATGTGGGTCACATCTAGCCTACAGAAAGCCATCTGCCTCCCTTCTACCTCCTTCCCTTGAGGAAGTGAAAGAGATGCCAGGCAAGGCAATGGGTGCTGCTGTGTGCGAGGCACCAGGAGGCTCAGTGCTCCTGCACACACACCCGCGGATGCCGAAGGAACAGAGCCCAGGAGGTGCACAAATGGGAAGGTCTGAAGCCCTAAACCCAGCCCACAGCTGCTGCTCAGCTCCGTGCTGCTTTCCAAGCACAACTGCTTGGTGATTTTGGAGAGGAAATTCTCTGCTGCTGCTACTGGTTGTTCTTGGCACAGAGCTGGGCAAAGGAACTCGAACAATAGTCAGGTAAGGAAGAGCATTTTCCCTCCCCCCAAATGCTCTCCCAGGGAAATCACTCCCAAATCCCTGAGGGAGGAGAGGGGGGGGAAGACTCTGAGCCCCTCTCAGCATCCTCACTCACTGCACCTTTCAGGCTTGGATATGAAACTACTCTTGAAAAAGCAGCAACGTCCCAGAACTCATTTTCAGGAGAGTTGTTTTGGTGAGCAGTGGATTTTTTAAATTGTTTTTTTATTTTTACTACTTCCTTCCCCCTTCTAAAATAAACCCTTCTAATGAATTCTGTGTAAGTGGATGGGCACATGAATGCTCATTACTCTCTGCCTTCAAGCAGGTTTAGGGACCAATCTGGGTTCTGGCTGTATTTCACACCATTAGCAATTTACTGTGCTGGGATTAAAGACAAAGCACTGCGCTGTGGCTTAGGGGAACGAAGCAACAAATTCCCCAAGAAAAGCCTGAATGAAGCTCCTGAAGTTAACCTCATAGATACACAGCACCTCAACACATCCAGAAATCAAGCAGCTTGAAAAAACACAACAAGCACATCTAGGGCCCAGAGAAGGGATTTAATACCTGAACTCAGCTCCAGGTCAGAGCTCAGAAAGATGCGATCCTGCGTGCCTCGCATTTTGCTTACAAGATACACGATGTCCTTAAACACTTCCAGCTTGAAGTTGACTTTTAGAATGAACCCAAAAAAGCCCCGAAATACCCCAAATTCTTCTTGTAGGAAGCATTCACCCAATCTGGCCGATGATCTCCAACCAAGACTTAGTTTAACCTGCATCTTTTCCTGGGCCCAGAATTGCCCTCTCAAAGTCCCAGGTGCCCAGTATGATGCACAAGCTCCAAAGCCTTAGCAGGCCACCAAAATCTAGAAGAGAGGACACAAAGCCTAAAGGAGATCAGACACGAGGTACCCTTACCAGCCTCTACCACTTACCCTCATGTCAGCTTAGATCTCCTAATAGATGGGAAGTAGGAGAGCCAAAGCCATGCCATTTCATCAGTATGGTGTCTTCTGACAACTCCCAGCAGAACAGGCCTGGTTGGATTAAGTTCATCTGCACAACCATTTGAGCTGCCTGCTGCAGCAGGGATTTGTTCCTAGGACTCCTACAGATGCTCCAAATAGTTTTTGGGTTTTTTTGGGCAAAGCAGGAAGGGAGATGAGTCAATGCTTTCCCACCTCCTTTCACAGAGAGAGAGAGAAGCCTCTGCTAGAACTTCTAACAGGGAATGCCTCCTCTCCTTTTAGAGTTTAATTGAATTCCTTGCTAAGAGCTGCTATAAAGGACAGACCAAGTAGGTCAAACTGGAATCAGCCTACAGTCTCTCTGTAGGCTGCCCCACGTACCAAACCAATTTCAGACCAGCACACCACAGACTGTCATACTCCAGCTCCACATCTACCAAAAGCAGATTGATTTCAGAGACGAGACTTCTTTTATCCCTAGAACCTCACAGCTTCAGGCCTTATACCTTATACAAGCTCAATCATCCACCTCCTTCAGCAACTGTCTGCAGGAACATGAAGAGAGCTGCCCCCCTCTGGGCTCCATTATGCTTTCTCACATACATCCCACACATCCATGGAGCCCATCAGATGCCCACAAAGCAACACACCACCTCCTGAACATCTCAGGTCAGCCAGTTTCCAGGTGCATTACACACAAGACATGACCATACTGCTGTACTGTAATGTCCACAGCAAGGAGGAGTTCTACCCCAGCACCAGTTGCCCATACGAATTTCAGCTAGCAGCTAACTTAATGCAGATACTCTGAGACCAAGGGACAGACACAAATACATGGCAGTCAATGGGACTTTGTTAACACAGCAATTTAATATGCAAGGCATGCCAAGCATCATATAAAGCTTGTAGCTTCTTTGCATAAATATACACAGCTTTCCTTTTTTTCTTTGAACCAAGACAATACACAATACAAACTTCACAAGAGTTATTAGTAAGATATTCTCTAAGATATGAATTACTACACTGTTACACACTGTGAACCACGTCCAAAAAAAGGACAAACAATGGCTCTGCCTATTCCAGAAGTACTGAGTTGTTTGAAAATAGCTAATCTCATTCTTTTAACTGCTTTATTCCTCAGGCTGGCAGTTTAGTTTCTGCAGGTAGGTATGCATCTGAGGCTCTCCAGAAGTAAAGATACTAAGAAACTGCATGCTTTCATCACAGCCCGTTCTGACACGGTTAGTGCAACTCTTAGCCAGAAACAGAAGTACTTAGAAACTAATTCCATACGTGGAGAAAAAAAACTGCAAGTTTCCCTCCAGGGAAAATCCAACCTTACCCAAGTGTCTGCTACCAGCAGAGCCACAAGTTATCAGTCAGCAGCTGCTTGCTTCACAGCTGAAAAGTGGGAAAAGAAAGGCTGCTCATGCAGGTGCTGCCCTAGCTATGGGACTGCCCTTCTGACTGCTGCTGAGAACACCTAAGGATGTATTAGATTAAATAGGAGGTAATGTAAGCACTTGTGCATAAGGACAGATTTCTTAAACACAGCCTGCCAGTGCCCCTGTGATCCCACCATACATCCACATCTGCAAGAAGCAACAGTACTGACTTTGGCAAGACCAACAACAATAAAAAAGCAACACAAAATAAGTTAGAGAGGCTGGCACCTTCAACCTATAGTAGCTTTTAATTACTTCAAGCTCAAACCAGTAGGTTCTTGTAGCTTAAATACTCAAGTGTAGGGCATCAAATCAGTGACAAAGCGTTATGATAAGTCACAAGGACAAGTTCAAATGCCAGAATATATTGAGAAGGTGTTTTGAAGGAAGTTAAAGCAACTTCACTACATCTGTAACACATCAGTATCTGCCTGCCTCTGCTCTGGTCAAACATTTTTCTCCTTAGTTCTGTGCCCATACAACTATCATTCCCCCCACCAGACAGACCAGCTCCTGCCTAAAACATGAGGTTCATTCCCTTACACCAACTCACCCCCATGAAGCAGCAAAGATCTCTATTCAAGGTCACTACAGCAGATCACAGGCCCTGCTCCACACACAGCAGAGGTGCAAGTTTGAGTTTGCCACCAACTGTTTTGTTTTGTTCAGCAAAGCTCAACTTTCAGTTCTCCATTCCTGTTAACTTATGGTTGCATCAAAAAGCACATACATGTAAACCTGAATGCAGACACCCAGTTTGTTTCCAGCCATCTACACAAGCTATCTGGACAGGACGTGCAGATATTTAGCTTCCTTTATTAAGTGAAACTACGAGACATTCCACAGCACTGCTATTCAAATAAGTGAATCTTAAATCTGTTACCTGATTTTCTTTAGCAGAAGATTCCAAGAAAGCTGCATTCCAGGATTCTGCTAAAGCTTTCCCTTCTTCATAGCTGATCACCCTGGCAAAAGAGAGGAAAGCATGTTTCTTTGTAATTCACATAAGGACTGAAGCTTCAGGAACGTCCCCACAGTACTGAAGCACTGAAGGCAGTTATGACATTTTGAAAGGCCAAACAATTGCTATTCCTTGCTGTCAAACTCACTGCTGGGCCAGGCACAACTTCTGTGTGACCCAGAAGAAAGCAATTGTCCCAAACACTGACTTGTCTGCCTAAGCTGCAGCATCATCTCACGTCTTAAAGTGGTAAAAAAGACACTTCCTTACTTGTCTTGAAAGAAATGTTCAGCTACTTTTTTTGGAAGCTTTTAGCAAGAATCAACATTACAACAGAAGCTGCTAGCACACATTCTGGACAAAATTCCCTGCTGGTACCTTTGTTGTAATCTATATTTTGATTTTAGCGATGGAAAGCCAAGAACAAAACTGGCCATGGCAGCCACAGGAATGCTGGCTGCTGCCCTGCATTTCCCACATACTGGAGTTCACATACCGTTCCATATGCAGGTCTTTTTTATTTCCAACCAGCATAATGGGTATTCTGTGAAAGAAAGTTCAGAACTTCAGAATAGTTATAGTATACTGAACAAAGTATTAGCAACATGCCTGCAGTGAAATGAGATGAAAGTGTCACTACTTACTGGACTTTTCCCACCATATCCAATAACTTGCCATGGATAACTTTTATCACTTCAAAACTGCAAAATAAAGGGATGAAGTCACACGTGCACTCCAATGCTTATCCTTAATACCCAATCAATACACAAGCAATTAAATGCATATGTAGATTGCTGTGTTAAAAATTACGTATAGTGACAGAACTACAAAGATGCTGAAGTGTTACTGGTTTGCGTACAACAGACAAAACGGTCCCAGAGGCAGCAGCAAACAGGACTTTGCACATCCTTCCAGCCCACCCAGTTCTGATGCTTGCAGAAATAAACAACGTTACCCAGGACAGGTGCAGCTAACACACAAAAAGCCCCCTTCTCCCCCCCCCGCCCCCCGAATCTGGTTTGCATTCACAGTAAGAGATTCAGCTACTAGAGCCCGACACACCTGGATGGACATGTCAAATTGAAGCAGAATTTCAAAGGAACAGCATTCAATTAAGCACAATCCAACAAGAAGGAATACATAACTTTTAATAGATCTTGACTCATACAGAATTCTTTGAATTTTGTTTTGGCATTTTGTGAAAACCAAGAGAAGGCCGAGTTCTAATTTCTTTACGATAGTGAGGAACCTGATGTGCAAGACAGCAGCAAAGCAGTGGTTGTTGAGGCACCTGACAGCTCACCTGCTGCCCACGTGATGTCTGCATGACTGGAGATAAGGAAAAGCACTGCACAACACTGTGAGGCCTGAAACCCCACGTCTGACACTTACCACTAGAGAACAAGCTATCAACAGAGTGAAAGAGCAGATGCTGTGCTCTTCTGATTACACTGGAAAAAAGATGCAGGTGCATGAAGTGCACACCTGAGCTTTAAGAGAGGTGAAGGTTCACAGACCCAACACACGGCTACACAAGAAAGGGGTTCTCACTTCTGTGCTTAAATTAGAATTGAAGCTCTCACAAATGGGGCAGCACTCCAATGTACATCCAAGCTCTGGTTCTCAAGGAACTGGTGTCTGAAAGCACTACTCAGGCTGTTGGGACTCCTTAGAGCTTCTCACTTCTGAGCAACAAACAGTACTGTGGTTCAGAAGGATTTTGTGTCAAGGAGGTCTGTTTGCATTACTTCAGCAACAGTTTTACAGACTGAGCAAAACTCAACTTCCATGCAGAGCTAACAGATTTAGTATATCCTGTATAGTATATCCAGAAATTAATTGTGTACAAAAAGAACTCAGTCCAGCACATCTTGCTGTTACTGATTCAAATACAATAGTACAGAATACAGTAAATGTGGAATCAATGGAAGGAATTAAGGGCTATGAAAAACTTATGCTGAAAAGGTGTAAGAGAAATTCTGGGCTTGAGAACTGGTCTTGGACTTTCAGCAGACTATCTCAGAAGTAAGAGTCAAATGGTGTTGAGCTGTGACCAAGTGCAGAGGCAACACTACAGAGATATTCAGATGACCCTGAAAACTGAAGGAGAAATCATTCGAAGTAATTCTGGTACAGACCACAGGACTGTTTCTCAGCCTGAAGCAAGAGGAGAGATGTAGCATATTAGCCACAGGATGACTGAGTCACCAATGTAACACAATCACTTTGTTTCTGCTACTCGGTAAGCTGCTGCCAGTGTAGCCAGAAAAACACTGCACCACTGCACAGCACAGTGCATGCCCTCACCTGTGGTTCCATCTTGTGCTGCTCAGTTCTCAGTTTCTGCTCATCTAGAGCTCAATTTTTAGCAAAATAGACCAAGGATTAACAGCTGATCTTTATTAATAGATCAAGGTGAAAACCAAAGGGAAGGCTATTTGAATTCCCACGATTCTGGCACAGAAACAAGTTGGCAAGAACTATCCAGAATGAAACTGGACTGACTGGATCAATTTAATTAATTTGGAAAGCTTTCTCAAACTGGAAGGAGCAAAGGCACAAATCAGAACCCTTATCAACAAATCCCACCCCCCTCCAAAAAAGAAAACAAAACACCAAACCAACGTCACACCAAGTCATGAAACACCAAGAGGTCTGCAGACCACAAGAGGTCCTTTCCAGTTCTGTTAAGCAAACAGGGTTACAGGAAAGCAGTGTGAAACACAACCTGAAGGATTACCAGCTGTGCTATACAAGATCATGGAACATAGCATGATACAAATTTGGAATTTAATTAAGCTGAACTAGAGCAAAAGCCTTCCAGTAACCTTGCAGCTGAGAGTCTGGGAATATTACAAATGTAGGGCATCAGCTTTCACTCGAGCCCCATTATAAACTTCCCAGTGGAGATCAGCAGGGAAGAAAATAATTTTAAGAGGACATTTCTATTTAGTTTGATGTCAAAGCTCCCACTCAGTTGGATCAGCACTGCGATCGATACCACGCTTCCACAGAAACTGAGACACGTGCTTCCTGGGAAAGACATCTGAGTTACCAGAGCACAGTGGAAGATCTTTACTGCTGCCTTAACACCATCTTGATACTGAACTTAGATAAGAAACTGAACAAGAAAGGATCATCAATAGTCTGAAATTTCAAACAAAAAAAAGCAAGAATTGGGATTAAGTTGATCAAGATTCAAATATTGAACAACGTGAATTTCTTCTTAGGACTGGGAATACTACTCCAACTTTATACAGGTCACTCAGCACCAACAACAGATCTCTGATTAAGGGAAGGAGAAAAAAAGAAGGAAAAAAAAGTAGTTTCTTAAGACACACATGAAAGCCTCACATCTGCTGCAGTTCCCCCAAAACACACGTGCTTTCTGTTCACTACTTCAAAACTACTGACAAAAACCAAGAATGAAGAACTCCAAGAATGAAGAACTGAAAATCTGCTCAACATTGAAGAGCTCAGAAGCAGCTAAAATTGACGACCAGATCACATCCACTTTCTGAGAAGTACAGAAGAGCCAACAAGAAAGCTGTTTCACCTGCAGTTTGTGAAGTTTACTGAAAGACACTCAAGATGACTTTTTCCTGCTTTAGAGGAAAAGACATGGAGCGCTTCAGCGCTTGCCAAAAGCTGGTCAGCTTGCAAGTGAAGCAGTGCTTTTCTTCTATCTGAAGTGAAAGGCTTCAGGTCTTAACATCATTTTCAACAAATGAGAAAATAAAAGAGGATTATTTTGGCTGAAGATGCTGTACAGTATTAGGAAACTAAGAGTGATTCAAAGTTAACCTGCACTTAAATCAAGTAGACCAAAGTGAAAGGATAAAATAACAGAAGTTGACAATACCTTAAAAAAGGTTGAGACACTTCTAAGTGCTTCTCCAGCTATGATGGAGCCTGTCCTCATGTGACAACTGACTATAGTTAGCAGTGAGGACTAGACAGAAACCCTGGAAAAATCTCAAAGAAGAGATTTGCTGTAGCATAGCAAGACTGAACCTACAGGCCAGAAGTCTCATATTGCTGCTTATGTCAAAGTTTTTGATGGTTAACCAGAGTGAGTCAGGATGGGAAACCAAAGGAGTCTCAGTACTGCAACAAGCTGCTAGGCTGAGGGAAGATGAACACCTAGCTTGGCTCTTCACACAAACATGCAGTGCCCTTGTGGTTCGTGCTGGACTCCATCTTTGCCTCTTATGCTACAGCACAAAGCCTGCTTGTTCCTGGGACCAGTCTGTGTGCTTTCACTTACACTCAATCACTGGAGCTCAGCACTGCCCCATTTCTCACACAAGTACCTCCTGCTTCGGTCTGCAAAGTGCTAGGGCCATTTGGATGCGAGGGGAAAATTCTAAAAAAGCCATTCTTTTGTATTTCAATTACATTTCTAAAGCTAAGAGACTGAAGGGATTACACATACGTAAAGAAAAATAAAGCAGAGGCAGGAGCTGAGCTGAGATGTATATGGCTAAAACGTGAAGCAGGAGAACACAACAGACTTTGTTACCTTTTTATTGACGTGACTGAATAAACAAGAATGTAGCCATTGATGTCTATGGAGTATGTCTGAGGAAATATGGAGTATTCATCCTGTAGAAGGAATATTGCAATTGCATTATTTATTGCCAATGCTGAGAGCTGGATACTAGCACATCAGCAGCAGCCATTGGTTACATCTGTAGAATATTTTTGTGTAATTCTAAGAATTAGGTTCATCATAATGCCTGGTGTGGAATCTTTACCCAATTAAGAGAAAGCAAAGCAAGCTTGGGGCACCAGCTAAGTTAGCCTGTTAGTCTGTATACTCTACAACTTAATCTACAGCTTTTTCTCTTTATTCCCTCTAAGACTGCAGATCAGCTAAAGCTATCCCCAATCCTCTTACACTGCTCAGTTATCAGTTTACCCTAGCACAAAGCATCCACTCTGTCCTACCACTAATCAGCAGTTACACCTCTTACCTTGCTAGTGATACATTTCCATCAAATCCCAAATTTCAGCAGCTGCAGACAGGATCTAGCAGTTCCACATTTCAAAAGGCACTGACCACAACTAACTTACTTACGGGGTCTGTTAGGCAGCTGTGGCACACCAAACTAACTAATGCTCATCACAGATGCAAGAACTGTAGGCATTAGCTGCTTTATGGCTACCAGAAGTTTGCATTGTATGGCAGTTGTTTAATAAAAAATAAAAAAGCACCAAAGCAATACCACCACCAGCACTGAGCAATGTGAAAAACAAACCCAGGCAATAAATCTCTAAATTTACAATGCCTGTAAAAATGCAAATGAACAACTCAGTAACTGAAACAGATTGACAGAATGCAGAAAACACAATGCTCATACTAAGAATTTCATGTTAAACACTGAAATAGAAACATTCTAATAGAAGTTCCCAGGTAACATTTGCATTTTGACAAGAGCCATACCTCTTACTGTACGAGCTCTCCATTTTTCAAGCTTGTGTTTCTTAGGATGTTAATTTTAGCTGAAGATTCATAACCTCCCTGTATATTGTCATGACTGAACAGATGGAGCGGTGCAATCATGCAGCTTAAATCTAGACAGCTAACAGAAAGCAACTTCCTTAATAGGCAAATGCCAAAAAAACCCCACAACCTTTCATAAATCAACTTCCCAGATTCTGCCAAAAAAGTTTGAAAGAACGACACTTGCACACGATGCCCTTATTTGCCTTTAATGCTACACACTGAGGGCAGCCCTCCCCCACCTCTGCTTAAATGCCAAGCTGCCCTCTCTGCTGGCTGTGTAATCCCAGTGTCAACACAGAGAGATGTGAGCTGGCCTGCAAGTAAAACAGGTGAAAGTGCAGCTCTGCAGTTATTTGCCTTGATCTGCAATTACTGAGGATTGCCACAGTTTGAATTCAGGCTCAGATAAGATTTGTTGTTGCATCCTGTCCTGAGGTCCCACAGTGAGCCTCCTCTTAACTCCACCATGTAAACCTGAACATGTAACTGTGAGAGGTAGAGGCACAAGACAGAAAACAAGTACCAAGAAAACTATTTTTTAGCTTGTCAGGAAAGGAAAAAAAAAAAAAGACCATTAAGCTTCCTGGAACTCGGGGATCAAATTGAGAGCTTTGCTAAGTGACAAAATGAGCAGAGCTGTAATTTTTCACACTATAGCCAAGTTTTCAAGTGCACGACATAAATCTGCAATATAATCTTTGCTATACTGCATACGCAAGGATGCTCTATGAATCATTAAGCAAGGCTGAACTGAGAGAAATTTATTCAAACCACACCTTCCATAACCCAACATTATCTCTCCCTCTAACCCATGTGAGCCACAACTCAAAGTTCAAGTCATTCACAGAAGAATCAAGGCTGGAAATGACCAGACTGGGAAAAATACTAGCTGTGCAATTCTATTTAATTTCAATTTCCCAAGCAACGTATTTATGACCCCAGTATGTGTGGTCAATGCTGTTACTAAACTCTCTGACTGATCACTTGTGGATCTAGTGCTGCTGATTAGCACCACAAGCTGACAGCATGTAATTATGGCACACAGTTATTCTTACATCATGTAGCTCTCTTTGAAAGTGATCAAACAGTCCTAGAAGGTCACAGCCCTGAATACTCTTCCAGCTATGAGCAAATGTCCTGCAGCTTTCATGCCTAAAGCATTGCCTGTGTACTGTACTGGCTGCTTAACACTAACAGTTTGGGAAAACCCAAAGGCACGATACCAGAAGTCACTCGGAAAGTAAGAGCATGCAAACAGGAAGATGGTAAGGGACTTAGCAGTCCCTTTTTTAATCATAGCCCTTCAAGAGACAGAGCACTCCTGTGTATGGAGCACACACTCACCTGCAGGTCCTGCCAAGCATCCCTGTGTAATTAGCACCTCTATTTTATGAAGCCACTGATCATGCCACAGACATTTGTTTACCATCTCCTTCTGCATTCCCCCTCATTACACTCAGAAGCATGCATGAACCTTCACTTACTTAGCAATGTAAACAAACTGCAGGAGTTTCTTTGCAGCCTGCTGAGCGCTGCCCATGCGTGCTGCTGTCTACTCTGCCTGACTATTGCATGAACACAAACCAAGGTGCTGGAGCACAGAAACTAAAGAAAGGCAAGAAAAACTTCTGCGCGGCTTACTGAATTGGCATTTTCCAATTAATGAAGACTACCAGACCATAAGTATCACGCAGATTACTTAAGAACTTTGATACACTGAAGGGAGCTCTTTCTTTGCTTTTTTAGGCATGTGTACTTTAAGCACTAGCTACTGTTTCAATTTCAATAGAAAAAGTTACACAAACACTACATAAACACTGTTGGGGGAACAAAATAAAGTGGAATCATTGAAATTGAGCTTCAGCTTTGAAGACATGGTCACAATCAGGGTAGCTCTTCCCAAGCTCCAACGTCTGTTGTGTTAACTCCAAAGATGCAAAGGGAGAAAGGTACTTACCTGGCCAGCAGTGTCAACCAGCTGAAGGTGATATTCTTGGCCATTTACAGTGATCAGTTTCGTAAAAGCTAGAATAAAAAACAGCAGGTACACATTTCAGAATGATGAACAAAGAAAAGACCAGAAGTCACTCATCTCTGCCACTGCTAGCTGACGGGTTAAGAACACATCAGTTACAGGCTTTAAACTAGAAGGCTGCATCAGGTTGCTGTGCTTTTAACTCAGTTGCTGTAGGTATTGAAACTTAGAAATTGACTTTAAAATCTCAAATTTCAGAAGATTCTTACAAAATGTTTTGGTTTTTTTTCCTTTAGAGCTGCTTAGAAACAAAGAGTAGAAAGGCTCTACTGCTACACATCATTTCAAAGAGACTTGCAGGCATCTGTAATTTGTGGTTAACATGAGACACAAATGCAATTAACATTAAAGCTAACTCTGAACTTCACACAGGTTATTTCCCCCAGTTTCCAAGCAGTTTAGCGAGATCGATTTCCTGGATACCAATACCACGAGGTGAATGATCTGGATTTACAAAAACCTCTTTGGGGCTAAGATACACACACAAGCTAACTGAAGAACATGCTAAACCTAAATAATGAGAATTTAGCTGAAGCTCCCCACAGTACTTGCACATTCGCCGCAGCTACCAGTCTGTTCAGTCCTTAGTCAGGAAGTACATTTGGTTCCTACGAGATGAGAACTGCTGCTCTTCCCAGGGTTTATGAAATGCCAACACACTGCAAGCTGAGGAACCTTTCTCAGTGTCTGCATTATGCAACTGCAAAAGCAAACTGTGTCAGAGCTCGTGGAGCACAACGTGCTGCTGAGTACCACGCATACCAACCAGAGCACGCAAGCTGAGCTCCAGGGCTTCATGTTGCCCTCAGCCTGACATCACGGGGCAGCACACACATATTGGTTACGTGTGCGTTGTATACAGGTGAAGGCAGTTTTCCCAGCTGCTAATGGTCAGAGGAAGTCATTTCGTTCCTCACGATGATTACTGGGGAAACAGCCAGCAGTGCAGTGCTGTGCTGACCACAGAATGTTCATCCTCAAGCTGCAGCAGAGCTGACTCCTCTCCATCCAGCTGTGCAGTCCTCCTCCATCCAGCTGTGCCAGCTAGCTTCTGCTCACACCTCCTGACTCTTGCACAGCGTCTCCTTGAAGCTGAGCTCCACCAGCTTTCCTCCTGCCCCCAGTGCTTGCTGCTCTGTCACACCTCCACAACATATTACCTCAAGTCACTGGGCTAGCCCCACATTGAAGACAGCCAAAACTCTTGGATTCAGCCTGCCTAAGTCACTCAAAGCATGCTCATGAAAAGGAGCAACTGAAACACAACAAAGCCACATTTTGCTGTTTGGAACAGGCTGCCCAGGGAGGTGGGGGAGTCGCTGTCCTTGAAGGTATTCCAAAACCATGGAGATGTGGCACTGTGGGCACAGGCCAGCAGTTGAACATGGTGATCTTAGCATGTCTTTTCCAACCTTAATGATTTTAATGATTCTGTAAGGCAAGTGTCTACACGCACAGCACAGAGCAGCCACGCAGCTTCCATTACAGTAGCAACACGAGCAGTGCGAATGAAGCTTCACAGAGAGCTCCTACCAACCATACCCCACCTGTCCCAGCACTGCAGCTGTGTTAGCACCTGTGCCTGCACACTGCAGTCAGCGAGCTGCTGGCACCACGGCACAAGGTTGCAGGGTGATGAAGCAAGAAAGCACAATAGCTTTTTGACTGATTTTTTGTTGAACAGATGTTAACATGCAGGGCTGCTGTATCAGTGCTTCAAACATGAAGAAGACACAGTGCATTACAGGTGCCAGGGCACAGCACCCTCCAGACTCCCAACAACTCCCATCCACATCAAAGCACTCTGCAATCAAAGTAGGTACAAGAGCATCATGAAGTTAATATTTAAAAAGGGACAGGGACAGATGGCAGCTCTTCTAGAAGCCCAGAATAGACCAAGCAGAAACACCATCACCATTGGTACCATGCAATGGGTGGCACAGCAGGGAAGGGAAGCTGTGGGGCAGTTACTGCAGGCTGGGCAAGGAGCTGCCAGCTCAAAGCAGGGACTCCCAGCACCACGAAAGCCTCCTCCTTTGGCACAAACCCACTGTGATGCAGTTGTAATTGCACAGCACAGCCCCAGCAGCTGCTACAGCCAAGAAGCAGTGTGACTTGCACAGCAACTCCATGGGCTGCTGACTACTGCTTGCCTAAGATCAGTTATTTCACTGACACAAACATGAATGAGAAGATTTGCAAATGCTGCTCAAATGGCAGCTGTTGTGAAAACAAGCCACTGTGCTAAGGACTCAGAGCCAGGCACACAAACACAGACCTTCAGATCAACAGCGCTGTTGAACAGAGATAGGGGAGCAGTATAAAACCTTTCCCAGAGCTACTGAATGGTAAATATAACCTCCTCATAAGGGCACATCAGTTACTACCTTCTGCAACCCTTTCTGACTGTCTTCAGTCCAAGTCAATGCCTATCACCAGGACAGCTTTTGCAGCAGGTGTGTAACACAGCAGAGCTACAGCCCCTTGCCCAGCCCTGGAGAACACTGCTCAGCAGCAGCTTCCAAGCACAATGCTGTCACCCTTGCAAGGCTTCATGCACATGGCAGCTGAGCCTTAAGGATGCCTTTAGGCTACCACGTGAGCCTACATGCATTGCCTTCACAACCACTGGCATGCCTTCAGCCTCCTTCCTTTTCTAACACCCTTTTAACGACAACTGTACCAAAAAATACTGGAGCTGTGTGCACATTCTTGTTTTCTATTCCTTCTGACTTGAGTTCCAAATTAAGATTCTTGGCTGATCCCAGTTTAAGAGTTCCAAATTCCTCTGTTTTTCCACAAAGAGCTGAGAAAGTCTGTGTCCATCCAGCTCAGTGTCCATACAGGCTCCTTCCATGCGCTCCTGCTCTGCAATGGCTTTGCTTCTCTTGCCACCATTTCCCAAGTGATTGTCCCACTGGTTTCTCCACCCTGCTGCCTCGCTAACAGCCACCCATCACAGCGTCACTCTTGTTAGGACATTAGGAAGAGGAAATTCTACTTTGTTAAGCAATTAACTCACCATCACTGCTGCCACAAAATGCTATGAGTTACCCTTCCTGATGCACAAGTTTACTGGAAGCAACTGAATTCAACGTGCTTATTAGCTTAGATAAACTAACTTTTCTGGTTCTAATGTAATGGAAGCAAAGGAAAATGCAGCACTGAAGAAGTGCTGACTTTTCTGTACATTGAGTGAAACCTGATGCAGCTCATTTTCCCTGTGCCCCTTCCAAAGAAGGTAGAGGTTTTTTCCACTGGAAAACAAAGCCACTAGAATACTCAGTCACATCCTTTTAGTTCAAGACTTACATTTTACACTTGTTCCTAAGAAAAAGCTTAGCTATAGTTTCCTTCCTATGCAATTTAAATTTAATTTTAAACTCCATTTTTCATGCAAGTTACAATATTTGAAGACAAAAACTGCAGACTAAGTTACCATTGGTACTGCAGTTTTCCAGCCATTTATCAGTGCTGATAATATTTTGATGATTTGTCAGTTGCAATTTTCTGGAGATAAAACAGAGCTTACACAGGCCAGGCCATCCTTTAGCCTATACTTAAAAAATAAGTGCTGTACCACTAGAGCACACCCAATCCCTACATGGAAGTTAGAAGTATGACAGCCCACTTTAAACCACTGCAGAAAGTCCTGGATGCCCAGGATGTGGCTCTGGTCTGGTGGTTGGTGACCCTGCACACAGGGGGCTGAAACCAGATGATCTTCGAGGTCCCTTTCAACCCAGGCCATTCTATCATTCTATGAAAAATGCAGCATTCTCAACAGACTCTTCTACAGGAACCTGGATTCTTGAACCCCCTTTGGCATCATTAACCAGATTCAAAATCACAAGTGAGTAAAACACTAAAAGTTGGTTACACTGATTGTGTCTCACAACTCTGGACAGGCTCAAAAGCATATAGCTGGAGATGTCAAAAGACTTGACCCATCAAGAGTCTGCATTCATAAAAAGCACATAAAAGAAATGAAGAAAGACCATTCAGAAGAATGGTTTTTTACTAGGCTTCCTGCTATTTTGATCCCCAGGGCATATCTTCTAGGTCTCACCCCTACTCCCCAGCAACAAATCTCCTGATAGAAGAAGGGCCCTTCAGTTCTACCTTTCAGAAAGCAACTTTCTCCAGCTATGCCACAGATCACAAGGCTTCCAGCAAAATAATAATGCTGCTTGTTTTCCATACAAAGGAGTCACACAAAATGATGACATTTTCAAGATGCCCCCTGCTCAGTTTTCATGGCCACAACACACTTCATATTAAGTGAGCAGTGCCAAGTAAGAGCCAAATACGTGCAGAATTCACCTACAAATGAATCATCCATCCACACATAATGAAACCCAGTGGAAAAACATAGACTAACCAAAACCAGGTAGAAAGTAAATCTGTATGAGGCATTTTAACATGAGTACACGTAGTTAAATGCTGCCAGTGACAGATGCACAGCTGGAGAGCACCAATTACAGCCAATATATTTCTGTGGATAAGAGTTTGTAAGGAGTCAGTCTCGTACCATTGTGCCAAAATCCTAAACCAAGACATGCAGGCACTCTCCACACTTTAGAGACAGCCTCTGACCCCCTGTCTCTTAAGTCACTCCCATATATCTACAGACATCTACAAGTTTACTTTAAATACTTTGCATTTGTAAAGTGCAGACAATGAAAAGTTACCTGACCCAAGAGATGTTAAAATGGTGGCCCTGCATGTGGCAGAGGGGCTGGAGCTTGATGGCCCTTGAGGTCCCTTCCAACCCAAGCCATTCTATGATTCTATGGTAAGATTTAAAATAATGAAATCTAATGCATGCGACACCTTGTTTGATGCATCTCAAAACAAGCCTTGTTTACAATTCTAATAAAACACCTCATCATAATAGTGTTTGAACATTCATACATAGACAATCAGATCATTTAGGTCAAAGGAACACATTAACCAGTTTGATTTGCTAAAGCAAAGCAAGAGATTCTTCAAAAAGTAGTATCTGAGGTTCAGTTCTATCCAGTAAAACAATCCTGAGTAAAATGTGCTGATGGCCACTGACTGCTAATTATTATGGTATAAATCAAAAACCTCGTTCTGCTGATTACTTTATTCCAACTTCCAGACAGGGGCTCAACATTCAGTGCATTTACCTGTTAAAGTAATGAGCTGGTATTATCACTGACATAGCAACATTACAACAAAGACTTCTGATACAGTTAGTTACAGAAGAGCAGCTTATCAGTTATGTACTTACTGTTCTCTATGGTTGGATCATAGGAATCAACAAACTGTCCTTCCACAAACTGAATCGTCAGTGAAGATTTTCCTGCAAAGCAAGGAAAAGACAATTGGTACTAAAATAAGCCTTCAAGCTGTCACCCCCTTATACCTGGTAGCAGGCAGAGCAACACTTCTAGATGAGCCAATATGAGCAGTGTGGTACATGTAAACTGCAGATGACAAGTGACCTATTTTAGAATTACATCCCTAAATTTAGCAACTGGGTCTCCTAAACTTTTATCAGAAATAGTGCAAAAGCTACTCAGAGTGTGTTCTGCTTTGGTTCTAATGCTGATCCAACAGCACTATTTAAATGCCTCCTCCAGTTTAAAACTAATTAAAAGCTGCAGAGCCAAACCCTCACAGAACTAAATTCAGTGAGTTGTTCTGCTCGGAAGGTTTGTCCACCCAGAAGCAAGGAAAACCAGACATCATTTTCAGTCACTGCACGGCAAACAAGGCCTTCAGACAGAACCAAATCAGTCTTGAAAGATTTTACAAGATGGTAAACGAAAGTGAGTCACATACATTGACTGTAAGAAGCAACTTGAAAGCTCTGGAAAGAAAAGACTTTTCGAAGCTTTACCATAACCTTAACACGATTTCCATTACAGCACATCTTCCACATTCGGGAACCTACCAGATCCGATTACATGCTGTTTACTGGATAAATATACCCTTATAAAGATTGCCAAGTGTGTTAGCTGCTTTTGGATGTGACATGCTCTGTACTCCTTCATACTCCCATCAGCAAGAAACATAAACAAAGTATGACCTCAAGTTAGAATTTAGAATCATGACCATCCTGCTC
Organism: Tympanuchus pallidicinctus; assembly: GCF_026119805.1. Classification (NCBI taxonomy): domain Eukaryota; kingdom Metazoa; phylum Chordata; class Aves; order Galliformes; family Phasianidae; genus Tympanuchus; species Tympanuchus pallidicinctus. Next base: position 65,279,924 of record NW_026294747.1, read on the forward strand.
AGAAGGAGTACTTCAATGACATCATGAAGAACAGATATTTGGGACAAACTGGTTTATGGTAAAACTGCTTTCCCATATTTAACTGCTTTCGATACCACTGTCCACTGGCAGTGCTCTGACAGTGCTCCGTTAATACACTGCAATGGAAAAAGTTCATTCAAAAAACCAGCACACAACATTCTGAAAGTTGCTTTATTTAAAATCGAGTTCCTAGATACCTGGATATCTACTACCTTAGATATATAGAACAGAAAAGCACAAGCTGACTGCCCAACACTTCTCCCCCTAAGAGAGATCCTGAACTGAAAGCCGTCGTCTGCTGCTGCGTGTGCTAAGTTTGGAAACAGAGCCCTAGGAAGGAGTCAGAGCCAACAGACAGTGCTGCATTTAACATCCAGCTGTATTAATTACTGCTTTCCTCCTAGCAGTGAAAAAGAAGGAAGCAAACAAACAAACAAGACTACAGCAATATTCCACCGCTCTCTTCCTACATCCCCAAGCTTTGTACCAAGGCTCCCCGTAACCCATCCACGTGTACCCAGAATGCGTACCCTGCTGTCCTGCAGGAGCCACAGCTCCCCAGGAGCTCCCCAGACTTGGGGTCAGTCAAACCACATGGGTAAGAGCAGCAGCAGTGTCCTGCTAAGCCAGGGCTCCCTAAGTGGGCACCAGAAACATGAAACCCAGCTCAGTGCCGGTGCCATGTCTCAGCCCATGTCCAAGAAACACACAGGCCAATGTCAACAACAGCTTGGCTTGAACTTTGTCCCACAGGTTTTATTCCAAGCCTTTGAACTACAGAAAGAGAGGAGAATTAAGGTCACCACTGAACTCTTATCTCCTCTTTCCCCAGAAAGATCAGGCAACATTTTCAGAGAATTACAACATAAACACACGGTCTGCCAGGCATGGGCCAAGGAACTGCACGCAGCCGCGTTCTTACAGAAGGGTTGACTGCATCCCCGAGCTGCCGTGCAGGGAGGAGGGCACGGGCAGATGCTGCAATCCCACTGCACCAACACCGTAAGCATACTTCAGCATAGTATGGGCTTCTGATGTCAGGCTGCTCACACCAGCAGCAATGGCTCCATCGCTCACAGGTGCATGTCTCAAAAAAACCTCCACTCAAATATGCCCTCATTTGGAATAGACAGCAAATACTTTTCAGTTTGCTAAGCTTTTCCTCATATTATCCTCCACAATACTACCTTTCCTGTCTTCGGGTTTTAGGGAAATAAACATCCGCTGAAACCAAAAGAAGTGCATTGAGCAGGAGCAAGGCAAAGTCCCCTGGGAGCAGCTCAAACTGACAGAGCTGTGATGTCCAGGTGAAAAAGCACTTGCTAAAATCTTACTGGAGGAAGGTTGTGGTTTAATCTTTTGAATCTCTGTTCAACACAAGAGAGTTTAAGCTTACTATGAAGAAATAAATGACAGAACTGTTAAGGTTGGAAAAGACCACTAAGACCACTAATCCAACAGTCAACCCACCGCCACCATGCCCACGGACCTCAGTGCCACATCTCCAAGGTTCTGGAGCACCTCCAGGGATGGTGACCCCACCACCTCCATGGGCAGCCTGTGCCACTGCAGCACCACTCTTTCCAAGAAGAAATTTTTTTTGTAATATCCAACCTGAACCTACATTGGTGCAACTAAAGACCATTACCTCCATCTCTGCACTGCATCAAGCCAAGGCAACAGGGTGACTCTTCCAGCCACACTTGGTTACTGTAACTCAAAGCACTGGCTAGTCTGTGGCAAATAAGCGTAAGCAAAACCCTCCACACTTCCCATTCCTCTCATCCCTGAAGAAACAGGAGAAAAGAATTTGAACTAATGGAGTTATGTTACCTGGAATACGAGTCCCAGGGGACTCATAGCTGGTCCAGAATTATGGGAAGGGCTATCTACATAGCTGATTCATTATTTATGATTTTATGTTAGAGTGGTAAAGAAAGGCGCTTTCTACTGTCAAAACAGAAAAGCAGCAGTGTCCAGACAGAACACCATTTCAGAGAACAACCTGTCCTACTTCTGTTCACACACCAGACCACTGGCTGAATAAAGTGAAGCACACCATGGACGCTCTGATCAGTGCTGTCAGAGCAAACAGCTACAAAAACCATGGAATGGAATCACAGAATGGTCTGGATTGAAAAGGACCACAATGCTCATCCAGTTTCAATCCCCTGCTGTGTGCAGGGTCACCAACCAGCAGACCAGGCTGCCCAGAGCCACATCCAGCCTGGCCTTGAATGCCTGCAGGCATGGGGCATCCACAGCCTCCTTGGGCAACCTGTTCCAGTGCCTCACCACCCTCTGGGGGAAAAACTTCCTCCTAATATCTACTCTAAACCTCCCCTGTCTCAGTTTAAAGCCATTCCCCCTTGTCCTATCACTATCCACCCCCATAAAAAGCTGTAACCATTGTAATTGTCAAGGCAAAACGACTGCCAAACAGAGTTTTTCACTCACCCTTTTACTCCTTGGACAAGAACCGGGCTGTTGGGCCCACCCATAAAATCTGAGCTTTCTAACACCAGGCAATTCACCCAGAACGTGAACAACTGAGTACATGTGGGCACTCAAAACGGGACGCACCACCTCTGGGGTGCCTGCCCTCCCCTCCCCACATCCTCCTCTATAAGACAGAAGGAAAGCCCAGCTGAAATCCTCCCAAGTGCCAACTTCCCCCAGGAGACAGATGACGCGAGCGGCCCACCAGCAAGGCACGCAGCAGCTCCACAAGCAGGGCATTGTGCAAGCTGCAGCTGTCCCAAACTCAGCATCTCTGTGATGATGGCCATGGCGCACTCCTATCTCAGCAGGGTTTCTCAATGCAAGCATGGGCTGCACAAGCAGTCAGAAAACAGCTGCTAGGGTTAAGAGCTGCCAACTAGCAAGGAGTTGTACTTCCCTGTTCTGGTGGGTTTTCAGATGTTTTCAGATGCAGATGGTGTTTTTAACCCATCTTTTTCCACAGAAGAGCCCTACTTACTTTGCTTCATTCTGAAAGACCCAGCAGCTGGCAGCACCTAATGCATCCATGCCACAAACCCAGCGATTTATGCAAGTTTGTCTCTGTGCAGAACTGCTCCTACCCACAGAGCAACCACTTGAGGTTTGATCAAAAAAAGGTTCAGTGAATTTCAGAATAAAATGCTGTCAGCCCTATCAAATTAGATAAACCCCACTACATCCCGGAATTGTAGCATCTCCTGCACATTTACACTCAACTTTCTGAGCATGAGAAAGTCTTTGTGAAGCACAGGGAGGTGTTCAATTTAACTGTGAGAATTGGGATCTTTGTCTTTTTTCGAATTTGGAACACCAGTGCACAAAATGGAGGCAGCAGCACGTCCCAGCTCAGCTCACAGACTTCTCAGAGAAGAGTGAGGTGCAACCAGGCAGCAACAGGCACAGCAGCATTGCTCTTGGACAGAAGTCTTTTCACAAGATAGGAAGGATTGCAGAATTCATCACTAGCTCATCACTCATCTCAGACTCCATCATTAGCAGCTTTCTATGTTAATTAACATTTTATCCCCCCAGGTACTAATTATGCATAGCTGCTATTTTGCTGACCACGTCCACGCAGCTCAGTGAATCATTCTAATGACTACAGGAATGATACACCTGGGCCAGTGAAGAAGTTTCTAAACTTCTGGAGATGATACCACAAGCTGTGTTTTACTGAGACACAACTTAATTCTACTATTACTACCTTTAATCGCAAAGGATTATCACTTAAACATAGCATATACATCTGCTTTGAGACACAGTTTCATTCACTTCATCATTATTTCCTTGTGACACCAACATTACAGTGGGATTTTAAAATGACCCTCAGATGCTTGCAGAGAAGGATCCTGCTGGCACACTGTCTCCACTGAAGTCAGGAACCTCAGGAAACATTTGTCACAAGATACAGTTTGGGTATTTTAGTGCAGTCTGGTTACCTCTGCTCCTTGCCTTCGCAGGCAGAAAAGCTGAGTGACAAATCAGGCCCAACTGTTTCAGTTTATGACACACTTAGAGGAGAAGACTCAACTTCATACTGATTTTTTTTCTTCCCCCACAAAATAAAGCTCAACTCACAGTGCTGGGCAGAAGCCAAGCCCTCCCCCTGCACACACAGCTCAGACAGGTAATTAGGTAGCTGAATGAAGCTGGCCTTTCCTTGGATCACTGGGTACGTGTAATATGAAATGTCTTTCAAAGACACTTCCAGTACCTGTCATTGTTTCGTCATTAAATCAGCTTTAAAATTCTGTCATTAGAAATAAAGACGTGTGTATCTTGCTGTAGTGCACTCTGTGCATTCCTTTTTTTTCCCAGCTTCAAAGTTGCAGCTTCAACACGAAGCAACTCTCAGCTCCCAGCCAGCTCTTCCTTAAAGCTCGAGGTCAGTATACTACTTCAATTACCTTTCCATACATCAGAACCATCAGGCTTAGCACTTATTAAAGTGGAGCTCTAAGTCACAGCACCAGCTCTCCATCCACTGCACAGGCACCGCAGAGGCAATGACAGCACCTGTAACACAGCTGAATTCCATCAGAAGAGGGGTGGCCAGCAGGGACAGGGAGGTGATTGTCCCCCCTCCACTCTGCTCTTGTGAGGCCCCATCTGCAGTACTGTGTCCAGGCCTGGAGCCCCCAGTACAAGAAAGACAGGGAGCTGTTGGAAAGGATCCAGAGGAGAGCCATGAAGATGATCAGGGGGCTGGAGCACCTCCCCTATGAGGACAGGCTGAGGGAGCTGGGCTTGTTCAGCCTGGAGAAAAGAAGGCTGCGGGGTGACCTCATGGCAGCCTTTCAGTACTTAAAGGGAGCCTACAAACAGGAGGGGAATCAACTCTTTGAAAGGATAGATAACAGCAGGACAAGGGAAATGGTTTTAAGTTGAGGGAGGGGAGATTTAGATTGGATGTCAGGGGGAAATTCTTTACTATGAGAGATGGTGAGGTGCTGGAACAGCTGCCCAGAGAGGCTGTGGATGCCCCGTCCCTGGAGGTGTTCAAGGCCAGGTTGGATGGGGCCCTGGGCAGCCTGGTTTAATATTAAATGTGGAGGTTGGTGGCCCTGCATGTGGCAGGGGGATGGAGATTCATGATCCTTGAGGTCCCTTCCAACCCAGGTCGTTCTGTGATTCTGTGAATTCAGATGGAGCAGCAATGTGCTACGTTCCATCCTTCACACCTATACAATATACCCTACCCCATAAAATATACAAAGTTGAATGAGAAAGGACTTTGTCTAGAAGGTCAACATAACAGAGCAGCCTCTATAAGCAAAGGAAAACCTGTTAACAGCAAGGAATGGTCAAGTAATATTAGATGTTGATATCCAGCACAGCCCCACAGGCCAGTGGGGTCACCCTGCAGCACTCCAGGACCAAGGCCACCTTCAGAGCAGAGGAGCACACACGTCCTCCTTGTCAAGTCTTGCATCCCTACACAAATAACATTCTCAAAGCATGGTGCTGGCTATTACTCCGCTATTAGCCAGTTAAATCTTAAGTTAATCCAGTTAATCATAAATTCAAGTCTAGTCTAAACAGTATCTAAGGAGCTAAGTACATGACATCCACTTGGCAGAAACGGGTAAAATCTGAACTGCTGCAGGCCAATGGGTCAAGGGCTGAGATTTCCTGTAGGTACAGCAAAGCCTCTCAGAAGCAGCTTACACCCTCAGCCTGCGTATTTGGAAAACAACCCGTCTTCACTGTTGGTTTCCACATCCTGAAAGAAGCTCCAAGTTCTCCCACGGCAGGCTGCCCTTAAAAGCCAGCTCCACACACACTCATCCTGTGCTTTTCTCTATTCACCACCCTCCAGCTCGTACAGCCCACGCCCCAGTAAGCAGCTGAATTCCATAGCAGGATGCTCACATGATCATCTTCAGATTAAACAGAGGTATATCCAACAGTACCATCACTGTCTAAAATTATAAATGAGATAATGGCTTTTTCAGATCACAGTCTTTTTGCCTGGAAATCCTAAGAGAGAAGGCATCATCTAAGTTTTCTATAGGAACATTAAGTTGCACTTGTTCAAAGTGGTTTGCATTGACCGAAGTGAAGCCAGCACGACATGCAGGAGCACCAGCAGCCAGCTGCACTTGCACTGCCCCACCACCACACAACTGCAGCTGAGGGAGGGCGAGCAGGAAAACACTTCATGTGTGAGACAAGCTGTATAAAGAACATGGTTCTGAGACGGTCAGAGAGCTCAGCCTCTCTGCTCAGAGAAACAAATTTGCTTGTCTTGCATTTAAGCCATTTCTAGATTCAAGTTTACCAACCAACAACAGATTGACTAACTCCTTCCTCCAAACGCAACACCTCTCTTTAGGATTCCTTCACCATGCTAAGCCACGTGGACGAAGCAAAGCACCATCACAAACACTCATCTCCCAAGGAAGCCGTGCAGAGAACAGCAGTGCCAAAAATGAAGAAGCAGTGTCAGCTGACATTCAAGCTTCCAAGCAGAAACTTCCAGACCTAATTCAAAACAATAATTCTGAAACACTATTTAGAACACCAAAACATTTTTTACTGACGGTAGACTTAAAGCAAAACATACCCCACTGCATTCACATCAAGAGCTGGACTGCTCTGTCAGTTTGCAGGACAGATTTCCTGGCATTCTCCTACACACTGTGCATCCCAGCTCTTCTGCATGTAGCAGGAGTACCTTTAGAGGAGGTCGGACATCTTGAAGGAAGTTCTGGCAATGCAATCTGACAAGCTGTTGAAGCCAGACAGATGTATCCCACTAACTCAGGAGACAATGTTGTCAAGGGACACATTAATAGCATCATTTCGTTTTGCACTGGCACATGTAGGCACCCACACACTGCAGACCACTCATGCATTCCCGCTTTCTCCAAATTAACTTAAGGACAGTGATATAACCATTCCAGAAATATTAACCCCTCATGCATCAATGTTAGATTATAAAGATCTCACTGTTTAAAGCATTCCATAACGGGGATGAAGCATTTCTTCAGTTATCATCTATTTAAGATACGAGCACTGCAGCTCTTCTGGACGAGGCTTTTGAGCATCACACGGTAGGGTGTTCTGCTCTTTAAAAGGCCTTCAGAAATCATTTATCTAGTCCTATGCCTTAAAAAAAGATTCATCTTTGGCCTTTAGCCACAAATTGTTAAGGATTTCATTCAAATTAAATAACAATAAATTTCCTCATCATGTTTAATTCACGTAGGAATTCCCAGAAGTCCCAGCTTTCCCTGCTGCAGGACCTCCCAGGACCCACAAGCTGCTCTTCGCTTGTCCTCTCCTGGTCTTGATTGGCACTTTATGCTTAATAATCCACCACCTGCTCTGAGGAACTCACAACATCCATTTATCTACCCTTTTTCACCACCCTCACGCCACATCCTCCATGTGGCATCTACCACTTGCGTGTACACTGATGGAATTCCATATGGCGAGCTGAGGAAGAACCTGTGCATCCAAACAGGTTAAGGACTTCTGAATCACTCCTATGCTGCCGGAGTGCTGAGCAACACCTACACCTAAATGGGGAGTCAATGGACATTTGGCAATGGATATTCTGTAAAATACCCAAAGGTTTCTCTGCAAAGCAATAGAGCCTGTGGATTAGTTTCTGCAGGTTTTCAAATCAGAGAGGGAAGCGGTGATCCTGATTCCCTGGCACAGTCTGCACTTTCACCCTTGATCCACTGAGCATTTCCACAACTTCCAAGCAGACTGTATATCACTTGTAATCCTCAAATGTAGGAGATGCTTCCAGACTGAACGCAACTACGAATTTTATTTTAACTGAAGGCAGCACTTGAGGTGTGGCCTCACCAGGGCTGAGTACAGAGGATGCTCACTTTCTGCTCCTGCTGGCTGCACTGTCTCTGACACAAGCCAGGACGCCATTGGTCTTCTTGGCCACCCGGGCACTGCTGGCTCATACTTGGTCAAGCATCAGCCAACACCTCCAGGTCCATTTCTTCCACACAGTCCAGCCACTCTGCCCCCAGTGTTGCTTGGGGTTGTTGTGGCCAAAGTGCAGGACCCAGAACTTGGACATGATGAACTCTATCCCACTGGTCTCAGCCCAGCAAGCCAGCCTGTCCAGAAAGCCTGTCCCCATGCTTTACCTTAAGTCCTATATAAAGCATCCTTTGTTCAAACAACAATTCAGCATCCACTGTACTTCAGAGGTCTGAAAATGAGAATTCAGTTTCAAACATCCCACATTCCAGTGGGGGTCTTACAATCCAGTAAGATTAATAACCTGAGGCCCCATGCAGAGATCTGTTAGGTGACACAATGTGGGCATCCTCCACATTCCTCCCATGTGCAGGACCTGCTCTATCTCTGAGAGCACAGTAACCAAAAGCCCATTTCCTGATCAGGATTGGAAGAGCAGCCACCCTTCCTCCTCCCCGCCCCCAGCTCAGGAGAGACCTTTCAGTTTCTCATGCTAGCACACTCACAACAAACTTGCTGCTCACTTCAATTACAGGCCCCAGAAAACCCAAAGTCCTCAAGCAGACAGATTTACGGCCAACAAGGGCAGCTCCGTGTTCCTACATACCACACTGCAAGCTTGCAGCTTCTGATTTATAGTAATTTAGGCTGACAGCTGGACGGGTTCACTGGGACTCATGCAGCATTCACAACATTGGATGAAGATCCCACAGAGAAGCTCTTGAGATTTTGGACCAAACACAGTTAAATCGAACAGATTCTGTAATAAATCCCTGAATGTCACCTTCAGGAGCAGCAGGAGGTTGACCACAGCCATTGGGTCACCCTGCTTTAGGCTGCTCTCCTCATTCTGGGTGTATGGTCACATCAGGCAGCACATACCACAGAGGTGCCTGTCTCCCCAGAGCCTGTGCTTAGGGCAGTGTAAGGGATCTGAAGGCAGGGCTTCGGCTTTTCATAGCTTAGAAATGGCAGGATCTATGTTTCTGTTTGGTTTCCCCTGCCAACTCTAAGTCTCAGTTGAGTAATCAAGTGACAGAACGCTCCAATTGCCCAGCAAAGCCTGTGAGCATTGCCATTACAAGAAAGCAAAGCAGGCAAGCAAAGAGTTAAGGCCGGAGCAGCGTCCTCACATAACCCCCGCTGCTGCCGTTACTGCCGCTGCCATCAGATCACCGCAGAGTGCAGCAGCGCCCTGGAATGCAATGAGAGCTGCCGTGCCTGCTCCAGCCAGCAATGCCGTGCAGCTGTAAGGAGGGAAGCACTGGGAAGGTCTTCTGGCTGCTTGCTGCCTACGGCTCAGCACAAACTGCCACCACCGGCTGCATCCCAACCCGCTCCATTTTCCTGCTCAGCCTCAACGATTCCCCACATCGCAGACATTGCTGATCCTGTAAACTCAACTGCACTGAGCCACAGTGCCCATTTCTTCGTTCCTTCTCACCTAACAGCTGTGTGCTGCCTCCCAGATCACCTCCTCCCTCTGTCCAGGAACAGAGGGACCCTCACAGGGCACCATGCTAAGAGGCCATCTTCCACAGGAGACAGCAAAGCTTCAGCCCCATTTGACAATACAAGCCCAATATTCAAGTAACTCTTGCTCTCAAAGCCAGGAATTACTGTCAATGATTACGGCAGGTGATTCGGTTCAGCTCCAGTTTTTCTGCTACCTGCCTACTGCAAACACAGACCACGACTATTTCTGTCTGAGAAATGCAGCACGGACCGCTTTTCACCTACACAACAGAGGAAGCTGAAAGTCACAAAGCGCTGCTTTGCAGCAGAAAAGATGAAAGGCACGCAGCAGCCACAAGGAACCTGACTCCAAACTGAGCAGGGAGCACTCCCAGCTCACCTGTCTGCACCTATACAATGCAGGCTGCCAAACACCAGCAGCAATAGTCCTATCAGCTGCAAAAACACAAACGATAGCAGCCTGGCACTGAAGCAGATGATCCCAGCAGCGCCTCCCTGCTCACCTTACATCACAGAACGGTTGGGTTGGAAGGGACCTCAAAGCCCATCCAATCTCAACATCCCACCATGGGCAGAGCTGCCCCCACTGGCTCAGGCTGTCCAGGGCCCCATCCAACCTGGTCCTGAGCCCTCAAGGATGTGGCACCCACACTTCAGCACAACACAGAGAATTCCAGCAATAAGCTCTAGTACAAAATGACCCAGGAAACCTCACTGACGCAGACAGAATGCATCTTTTTCTTTCTATGAGCAAAAAGAACCAATGTGACTACAAAGCATTTTGGACAATTCCGTACTGCTTTTCAGAGTGGACACTGCTCTAAAGAAACAGTGACCATCCAGACATCAGTACCTCAGTCTCGGCTGAATCACTTCCACAGACCCCAAACATAAATAGAAATAACAAATTATGAGCAGGACACAATGAGGGCAACATGACGATTCCCTTTAGTGAAGGCTTTGTTTTATAACTTTATGAAATCATATGCTCCATCACACACAGGACAGCCTTCTTCTGGAATCAGATCTCAAGTAGCTGGTCCGCTCTGGTCACTTCACTGACAGCAGCACTCAAAGGCAAACTCTTCCTATTAGCAAACAATCGAATTTTAAGCTAAAAATCCATCTTCTATCAGAACCTTATACAGGACAAGCATGCTTACATAATGCAATGTAACTTTCTTTTTAGATCCATTCAAGCACCCAAAGATAATATTCCTGTAAGATTTCTGTCTAGCTTCATGCCACAACCAGTATGCTATGTGCAAACAGTTGGCCTTCCCCACCAACAGGTCCTGAAGTTCCTGGCAATGCTCCTCTGCATCTCCCTGCCCCAGGATGTAGGCTGCTGGGATCACTCCCACAGCAGAACATGCTGCTTTCACACAGGAAAGGCTGATGGCAGTGTTGAAAGATAAGGGAGTGGATTGGAACAAGCAGGCTCCTGAACCTTCTATACCAACAGCCATCAGAACAGCAGTCCCAACCTGCGCCGTTTGGCATAGCTGGGATAAGAGGATGGTTTCATACAAGGGAAAACCAAGGGCTCAGCATGAAGCCAGCGAACACTCAGAGTCGTGTCTCACAAAGCCTCGTGGGGCACGTGCCTGCCTGATGCCATGTGTGCTGCTCAGAGCCGGAGAGAGCTGCAAAGCTGTCGAATCATCAGCTGCAGGGAACAGCTCACGGCCTGAAACGTGTCAGCTCGGTTATTTCAGCACAGAACTGAACAGGGAGAAAAGGTCGCCATTTTCTAATCGTTCTCATCTCGTGCTCTATATGCAAATTACGACATCACCCAACCCCACAGCCCAGCTCACCTCAGCTTCACTCAAGCCATAGAGCTGGAAAGGTTGCACAGCGTAACAGAGCAGCCTCCCAGGCTGCAGGGTCAAAGCTAAGGTTAAGGTTAATGGCAGTTCCCTATTTATAAAAGGAAGCTCAGAAGCCTTCAGCAGCCCTTCGGATCTTGGAATTATTCCCCATCCTGATGAAAACTAGCTCTGTTCAAAGGGTGATGTTTCTCCACAAGTAATGGCCCTCATTTCCTCTTCTCTTAAAAAGAGATGGGATCCTCTCTTTTATGCAGAGCTCAAGTGATATTCCTGCCGTACCAGGTTGAATGTCTATCTGAAGCCAAACCATGCCTTTACTCTCCTGGACTTTACAAGGCATTCTCGGGTGGACAAAGGACCCAACCTTCATCTCACAGTCTGTTTCTTGTTTTTCTGCCAGCCCTACATGATGGTACAACCAACAGCTCGTGTCTACTGCTGGAACATTTACGTAAATATTTGCCTAGAAATGTAATGCTCCCATACTTAAGAGGAGTAACTCTGTGGCTTTAACATGTAAGATTTGTACCTAAGACCAAGCAAGGCAACAGACTTGTCAAGGTTGATAAAAGGCAAACTACTACTTCTCTTTTCTTCCATGTGTCTACAACGACCAGCTGTCCTAATGGAACAGACCACGTCCCACAAGACCCCAAACCACACCAGTCTCAGGAAGCTGCAGGTGAAAGAGCACAGCAGTGCATCCTAACGGGCAGGAGGTAACTTTCTGCCCACCTCCATCCACACGAGCACTATCACCCAAAGCATTCTGGGTCACACCAACAATGACATTAACAGTGTCTATATGCTGTGCTGTCAGTCTCAATGGTTTATCCGCCCCAGGACCATCCAATCTTCTGACAGCTGAAAGCCCAAAGCGCCAAATTTACAGCATTCCTCCCACCGACTCACACTGCCCATCGCTTTTCATCAGTGATCAAAGAAGAAAAGAGGAAAACGTAACAAGACAAACTCTGAGGCTGACTGTGACATGTCAGCCGCTCCGTGCAAACTACAAACCTCCTGCTGGCTGCTCCCTTCCAGCACCGTACAGACACAGCACCGTTTTTCCACCACCTCACCCTGAAGCCAGGCTGCCGCTATGCACACGGCATCTAAGAAACGCCGGCGCTCAGGTAACCTTTTTTGATCTCGGGAAAAGAAAACGGCGTCGTTACAGGTCCTTCGTGCCGAGTGCGTGACTGCAGACAAATCACTCACAGCCAAAACCCTCCTGCAGCTGAGCAGCATCTCCCTACAGCGGCTTCTTTTCCAGCCGCGCATTATCCTTAACATCGACCTACGCTTTTAAGCCCGATCGATGCCGAGAGCCGCACTACGCGGCCGCTCCGCTTCTGCCCCACGAGGCTGCAGCCGGCGGGGCCGTTCGGCAGCGCAGACTGCAGGAGGAAGGCCGGCCGCTGCGGGATGCCGCAACGCTCCCGGCTTCGGACGGCACCGGGAAGTTCTCTCCTTCTCTGAGGAGAGCCGTACGCTCATCCTCCATCGCCGTACGTCTACAGAGAGCGGAAAAGGGCAGAAATCGGAGCGAAGTGCACGCGGTGCGCCCTGGGCCGGGCCGTGACTGAGGGGACGCGGAACTTCACCCGCAGCCCGGAGCCCCGAGGGCGCCCGGCAGCGCCGAGCCAGCTCCCCGCCCCCGTCCTACCGCCTGCAGCCCCTCGCACCCCGCTCCCCCCGGCCCGTGCCGCCCCCTGGCCAATTAAGGGCAGAGGCGCACGGCGGCGCGGCCCCGGGCCCGCAGCGCTCTGCGGCGCCGCCATGGCGCCTCCCGGCCGCCTCCCGCCCGCAGCCCGGACCGCCCCGGCCCCGCACCTGCCACCGCCGCCGCCCGCTCCCCTCGGAGCCCCGCGCTCACCTACGCTCCTGTAGCCCAGGATCGCGATCTTGCGGGACTTGGACGGCGGCATCTTGTCCCCCGCCCGGCCCCGAACCACATCAAGGGCGGCGGCGGCGGATGAGGAGGAGGCGGCGGGCGGGCGGCTGTGGGAGCGCCGTCAGCCTCATGCGGCGAGGGGGAAGGGCGGCGGCGGCGACGGGCCGAGCGCGCGGGACCCGCGGCGCCTGGCGGCAACAGCGGCGGCAGCGCCCGCCCCACGTGACCGCCGGGCTCGCCGGCCCCTCACGTACCTGTGCGTCACGCGTCACAGGCCAGAGCGGCGACCTCGCCGCCGCCGCGCCGAGAGCCGGCGCCAAGCGCCGCGAGGAAAAACTCGCTGCGTCATGCCTGCCCCCTCCGCCCCGTCCCTCCGCGGCGCCGGCCGCCGATTGGGCCGCTCAGCGCGGTTAGGCTGCGGGGGTTGGCTGAGATCGGCGTTCAAAGGGAGGGGGCGGGGCTAGGGAGCAGCGCGGGAGGGGATTGGCTAGACGGGGCTTGAAAACCGCGCGTGCGTAGTAGTGCTCTTTCAGAGGGCGGTTGGGAGCGGCGCGGGGTGCGGAGCGCTGCGCGGTCTTGAGGGGCTCGGCGCACCTCTCGGGGCGGCGGGATGAGGATTTCAGCTCTCTGGGTAGCCTGTACCACTGCTTGACTGCCCTCCCCGTGAAGAAGTTTTTCCTAACGTTCAACCTGAACCTCTCCAGGTGCAACTTGAGCCCGTCTCATAGAATCACAGAATCCCTTGGGTTGGAAGGCACCTGTGAGATCACCCAGCTGCGATGCCCTGCTGTGGGCGGTGTTGCCAATTGCTAATTCAGCCATTAGATCAGGCTGCCCACAGCCCCATCCAACCTGGCCTGTAATCCTATGGATTGCAGGATCTCCATGGCTAAGTACTGGTGACCTGGGAAACGTCACATAAGCATTGGAGAGAATGGTAGTTGGTCAGGGTACTTTGAGCCGTGGGGTTGGATATCGTTCCCTGATTATACAGCCAACCTGTTCCATTTCCACGCATCACAGAATAGGTTACCACTTGCTTTTTCATCACCCTAGAGTATTCCCTTTAGGGAGAATGGTCAGGCTGAGGAAGGAAAATAGCACGTAGAAATCCTATCTTTGCGTGCAGACAGGTTGTTCTGAGCTCTCTGGGAGGTGTGGAGGGACAGTTCTGCCCAGGGCAGGTCACAGGATTCCCTCTGGCATGGTGTGATATGTTGTGGTGCAGTAGCATCCACTGAATCTCTCTGCAGCTTTGCTGTCATCTTTGCATCTTCGCTCTGTAAACTGTGGCACTGCCCAATGTTTGTGCCATCTACCAAGCCAGCGGACTGGAAAGGCTGAGGGAAGAGCTGCAACAACGTAAATGGGTCAGGAAACATACATGAAGTTCATGGTAGCTGCACTTTCAACTTCATTATCCTTTCATATTACTTGTCTGTAGTATTCAGGTATTCTGGCAAGCACCAATTTTTATTTTTTTTATTTCTCTGATTGTTTTTGCTTCTTCCTTGACACCCTACTTCTGTTGATTAGGCCTTTCCCCTTATTCTGTTCTCTTATCTCACTTTTTGGACCTTCGTGTATTCGTCTCATTCCTGTTAACTTCCACTTGTTCACTGTCTATGAGGAGAGCTCACTACTGCAGATTTTCTGCTCCCAACCAGCTGCTTTACTTATTGCTTCTAACTGCAATGGAGATGTTCCATCCTAGGATAGTGTCCATGCTTGCTCAGCGAGTGGGGCAGGAGCCCACGGCTCATCCCTCCTGGCATGTTTTAAAATTAGGAAAAACCTACACCTTTCTTTTCTTCCACTGGTTCTTTGGAAGGAAGTGGCTATTCCCTATGCCATCAGGAAAAACTCTGTCTTGTCTGGGCCACTTGAAATGGGCAAATGAGAAACTCTCAGACCAGCTCTGTCCTTTCTCCATGCACCGAGACTTGGTGCTATCACCAACTGGCCTTTGGGAGCAATCTGGGATGCTGCTGCTCAATCAGTAGCTAAAGCAGAGATGTTCTGGATCTGAGGAGGTATTGTTGCATTTCTCCTACTGGGAGATAAGCTGAAATGCTTCCTGTACTGCTCAGGTTGTGTCTTCCCTGCAGGAGGCTGGAGCAGCAGCATTAGCAGTAGGGCTTTTCCTTTGCCCTTCCCTAGCACTACTCCAGCATCTTCGTTCCTAGAGTGTTTGCAGGTTGTCCTGCGAACTACAAAGGAGTTCACAGAACACTGGAATGAGTTACTGACACCAGGCACCTATGCTCAGGGTGTGTTCCAAGCCAGTTCTGTACCAGATGCTCCTTCAAATTAAATGGTTGTACTGGTTATACAAAGAATACAATCGTTGATAAGTTATATTCATTTTATTGTAAACATGTTACCAACAGACATGGTCAACAAATGCAACACATCAGGCATGGTCTAGGTTCCAAAACAAAAAGTGCCGGCACAAATAGAGCATGTATATGCAGTGAGATCAGGAACAGATGTTGAGGCTGAGAAACTGGAAAGCGTCTGTCTTTTGTTGCCTGTGTCTGCTTTGCTGTGATGGAGAAAAAGCTGCGATGAATTTCCTCTAGGAAACATAACCCAGCAGTTAAGTGTTTTTATGGCAATCCAGCACATACAAACCCACGAACACAGTGCTACTCAGGTTCCAAATGCAAAACACATCTGACTTGTACATTCAGTTCCTATAACAGCAATTACCAATTTAATTACCTGCTCAATCCTCTGGCAAATCAGCAGCTTCCCGAGGAGTTATTGGAACTGCACCCAATGTTAGCACTGGGTGTGCTCCTACATGTATGCCATACGCTTTGCTGCCCACTGAAGTTAGGAAGTACACTCAGTTCCATCCTGCACTTGTTCCTGGCCCCTCATGGATTTTGATAGAGATCAAATTCTCCAACATTTGTATAGAAATGCTGACAGAATAATAGTAGAAAAAACATTAAAAAGAAATAATTCTGCATTAAATGGTACCTGCAACTCCCATCACTGAGACTATTGATGTTATGGGCTTCTGCCATTCACTGCTGGCAGGGACACCCCAGGGATCAGCTTGCTGTATGTGTACCTGTCACCTCTCTGCATGCACCTCAGTGGGAATCAATGCAATCATCATGAGTGCCAATAAAGTAACACTCAAAACTGCCTTTAAATTTGGACCTGGAGTTACGAGCAAAAAGCATTGTCTGCAGAACATTTTTTTTTTTTGCATAATGCACGTGATGTGGATACAAGGGTACTATAAAACTATTCAGAACAACGTTTTCTCCTGGAGGTTACCCCTAGTAAACATTTAATGTGGGAGCACATAAGGTGTGAAGATTTTGAAGCAAACTGGCTGCTCCTGAGAGCTGAGCATGGAGAGCCTGCTGTTCAGCAGGATTAGGCACGCATGGTTTCACCTCTGCTTGGACCGAAACTGAATGACTCCAGCTTACCCTGAGCTCAATTGAAAGATGGCAAAGTTTGTTCTCAAAGCAGTTTTGGAACTGCTTCAGTCAGATTCCTCGCCTGCTGGGAGGACAAGAACTCGAGCCTTGGAAAGCAATGTTGGTTGTTCCTGCGTTACCCAAACATTCCCAGCAGAGCAATATTCTGTAGGACCGGAGATGAATAGGCCTCAGACTCGACAGTTGCAATTCAGTTGCTAGTAAACAGCAAATACAGTCTGCAAGGCTTACAGACCTCAGACCTTTTAACTGAAAGGAGTCCAGAAGTAAAACAACATGAAAGTGTTTTTATCAGCCAAATGATCAATGTCAGCAAAGGACAATTTTCTGAAGTAATGAGCTCACAGCATCTCTAGATAGTGCAAAATACTGAGGGGCTGAGCTTAATTGAAAAAATAATGGCAAACATAGTTCTACAAAGACATTTCCTTATGCTTAAACACATCCACAGCAGGTCAGTAGCAAACATCGTCTGATCCCTCGCAAGACCAAGAAGTACTTTAGAATAATTATCTTTTGCAGACATCTCTTGCTGGCAAGGAAACACATGGGGCAGCACAGGAATCAATCACATAGGCTTTCCCATCCGGCTGGCTGAATGGAATCCACTTCTTCAGCACCTCACCATACCTGGGAATGACAATCTATGCTATGGAATAGTCTATCAGAGCTGTAAGAGGAACTCCCTGAGACCTCCACCTGCAGCATCACCGCATCTGTGTAAAGAAAGGGAATTCTGTGGTCTCAGCTCCATAGGCACCATCTGCTGTCTGGTTTTCCCTAGCGAGCTACGTGAAAGGGAAGTGTCCTACATGAAAGCTTTAGGTGCTCTGGCAACACAGCGTGGTACATGCTGCACTGCTGCCCAATCATCCCTCCTTTCTCTACCCCCATTTACTTCTATGCCTTCGTTAAGCTGATACAAGCAGTTTCCCAGCTCTGTAGTAAACCGATCTTCATTAAAATGACATGGTTGGTTTAGTTTGTGTAACAGGTACTTGTGCCAGGACAAGGGGCATGGTAAGGGAAAATGCCTTTTTGATGACTTTTGTCACTCTTAAATTAATATTCAGAACTGAATTTCAGAAAGCAAGGGTAGAAATCCTCTGAATACAGTTTTGCATCACTGAGGATACCAGCTTTCCATGATTCTGCTAGCTCAGTGTCCATAACACATGCATGGCACTTGTAATAATGTTAAAACAGGGACTCTGTGCACGGCTGTTTGAAAACTGCAAATTCATTCTGCATGCTAATTTATGCAGACAGGCACAAAGCTGTCTGGATGGAATATGGCCAAAAGACTTTGTGCTAAATATAATGTAAGAAAAAAGCATCTATCAGTGGCTCAACCCTTCATTTTTTCCAGAACTACCCTAATGTAGGACTGAAAATGTTGTTCCTGCAGACTCGTGCTAGGCAGAGTGAGATAGAGTGCTGCACTTAGGCAATTCCATCCCATATCTTCTAAAGCTGGCTGTAATTCTGGTGCTGGAACAGCAAGCAGGCTTTCAAGAAGTCACACCTGTGCAGCTTGGATGGCATTTACAGGTAGTGATGACCACATGAAATTTCAATCTACCACCAATGATCCCTTTCCACACAGCTCACGAAGCACAAGAGCTGCTATTTCTGGTTTCTGTCGCTCCTTTCCCCAGCAAAGACAAGCAAGCTGAGCTGCTGGTCTGTAACAGCAGCAGTGAGCAGCTGGCCCCACCAGGTGGCTGCTTTCTCAGTTTTGTGCCTCTCAGAAGCACAGGGAGCACAGCTGGAAGGTCATTAGTCAGAAAAGATGCTGGACAAGACAACGGCTTGCAATGAGAGTGTGAGAGAATAGTTTGTCCCTGTGTACAAGAACGTTTTTACACGTGAAAAACATCAGCAGGAAGAAAACTTTCACACATTTTGTTCCAAAATCTCCTGCAGGAAGTGAGGTCTGAAGAAAGGGCTTTCCATTGCTCTTAAAAACCTCACATGTTGTCAGCAAACTGCAAATTGTTCACCTTTTGCTTCAGTGTTTATACATGGAAAAATAAAGGGTCAGCCTAGTGCCATTGGAAACACAGCACTGCCAGAAGCAGCACTACCTGCACCATGCCATCAGCACAAGCTGCCTCATAAGCTGAAGGAAAATGGGAACATCTGTGTGGAGCTTACATCACCCACAACACACATACATCATACGTGCAGAAAAACGTGGCGAGAGCCGCTAACACCAAACGGATGTTGGAGGGTTTAATTTCTTCCATCTACAATTATAAAAATCTCATCATCAAATGTTACAGTACATTTACATCAGCAAAACCCCACGGCCTTCCTCGTTCCTCGGCTTCTGTACAAATCACATACAATACAGAGTTGCATTTTAGTCGTACAGACATCATTTTACATCTTCACCACAGTGGAAAGTCTGGTTCTCTGGCACGTCCCTTCCCACACGGTGCCTGCACAGCACAGCACGGAGCACTGCTGGGATCTCCAACTCCACTGACGTGGACTGACCAACAGCCCTACAACTCCAACGTTGTAAATAATGAGAAAATCTGCCACTGGTTTGTATAACAATCAACAGTTTATTAATGGATATGGTGAAATTTTAGCTATCCACCAAAGATGTGTAAAAAATTGTCATGAAAGTAAAAATAAATAAAGCTGTTTTTAAAATCAGTCTCGTTTTACAACTCGGTTCAGAATGCAACATTTAACACAAAACTGTCATTAAAGTTTTAAAGAAGTCTACTGATATTCAAATTACAGCTTTTATGACAAGTCTAATGAGAACTGAAACTGATTTGGTTTAGGTTTAAAGACTTTCACATTCAAATACAGTGTCTCATTTAACACAATACTTCCTTTGACAGTGATGGGCAACAGTGATGACATATTGCTGTATTTTGACATAAGGCACTATGATATGAATATGCCATACACTTGCCTTATGTCACATATATCCATTGCTGACCAGTGACTTCTGTCAAATACAAAATGAAAAAGTTTCAGAATACAGTGCATTTTAATGAAGGACATCGTGTGAAGTCTTCCAGCAAATGTTCTGAAGACGTTTTGAAATACAAGCCTACATTGTAACATAAGCTTTTGTCATGCTGCTTTGTTTTTTTGCGACATCACTGGGGGGGAATAGACTCATCATCCATCACTAAGTCCCAAAACACATTCTCAACCATCCTGCTCTGTTCTATTGCAGTCACTGTTCTCGAGACAAACTTGACCCAGAAACTTTGTTCAAGTTCTCCTACAAACGTTTATACATTCACAGCAGTCATTCACTTTCATTCTCCTTTTGTTTGGCACCTGTTAACAGAAGAGGAAAGCACGTGTGATTTCCTAATGCATACAGCAGCTGCCTCACGAACGGCACCGCTCGTTCTGAACGCTGCAAGTACTGTCTGACCACGTTACCAGAACCATAGGACTGGACTCCATCCATAAGGAGCACGCTTCAGGACTGCTGAATGCTAACACAGGTTGAAGAAGGCCTGGAGGCCTGCCTCTAACTTCATTGGCAGGGTAATTCTCCAAGTCACAACTGCCTTTGAAGTACTGCTCCCCAAAAACGCCATGCTGCAAGCCTGTCCATCTGCTCAGGGAGCCAAGTTTAATCATCATAGTGCTCTTAAAAAGTGAGGTCATACTTGGGGAAAAAAAACCACCAGGTAGGAATTCAGTTTAACTACACTGCACTGAGTGATTTTTCTGGCTCAGGGGCAGATTCTGCTTACAGTAAGAATCCAAAAGAGCTGTTCAGCAGAACCATGTAGTGCTGCGCCTCCTCTCAAGCACTACCTACACGCTGGGCAATGAGTGACCCCTAAGGTGAGCTGGCTTCGACACCCAGCTCCAGTGAGCAGAAGCTCTTGCCAACAACTGTTTGTAATACGTCATCACAAACACTGAAAAATCCATTACATTCACCCACTTTTCATGTCACAAGTGATTTCTCCTTCTACCCCCCTCCCCCTCCTGCACACCAGTCTCAATTCCTGTCAGTCAACACATTTTTCTTTCTGGTCAGTAACAGGAAAAGGGCATTTACAGGGCATGATTTACCTGGTCGTCCTCACACATCCACTGTAAGAGGTGAATCACATTCTGAACTCCACAAACTAGACCTACGTTGCAGACATCTTTGCTTTGCCACCCCACATCACTGGCAGCACAGCTCTGCCTGTGTGTTGTGCTACCTCCTGCTCTCTAGGGCTAGGCTCTTTTGTGACACCTGATGAATCCACAGCTTTTTTGCTGGCCAAGTTTCCCATCATATCAATGGGATAAAGCAGCTCACAGAGGGATCTCATGAGAAGCTGCCACATGCTAAGCACCAAAAGCACATGAGTACGGGAGTGGGAAACCCCCTTGTAACTCCCCTCAAGGATATGCTCAGCTCTGTTTCCTCAACCTGGTATTTTGAAGGCAAAACTGTGACCTTCAGACATTTTCTGTCTGTCTTTCTCACAAAGCCAGAGGAGGACTTTGCTTTAGTCGTTGTGACACTGAAGTCATTTACACAACCAAAGTGAAGTTCCAGTTAAGAACACGGAGCAGATCAGTAACTTGGGCAAAAGTAAAAAGCAACAAAACAATCCAAGTAAAAGTAGCAGAAAAAATTAAATGTGCTGATAGGTTAAAGGGAACCTGATCAAGTTTAGTGATACAGAGTTCTACTGGAATAATTCACTCTGGTGTGACATCTCTAACACAGCAAAAAGTGACAAATACTGACAATTAAGCACTTTGTTAGCTATTACTTGCAGAGAAGTGAAACACTTATTTGAAGAGTATAATCAAACTTACAAAACTTTTAAATCAGCAACGTATTTGTTATCATACCAGCTAAGACCAGCAAGCTGTATGCACTACTGAATGACTTACGGCAAACATCAGAATGCAACATCCATACCTGCTGGCGTGAGTACCAAAGCCTGTAGAATGTCAGAAAGGGAGATGATACCCACAATGCTATCTGCTTCATTCACTACCACCAAACGATGAACCTGCGAGCAGGGAAAACATTTTGAGAGATTTTCCTGATGTGAAGTAAGAGCTAAAGGCACACAGCTGCCTGACGGCAATAAAATCATACCTGAAATGGCAGACAAGCCAAGATCTATGCCTTGAAAATACTACAGAATGGGAGAGTGCCCTCATCTCAGCACTGCAACCCAGCTCAAGGTGGGAGCTGTGCAACCAAAGGGTCATAGCTGAGCCACCTCATAAAGAGGTCATCCTCGGGAGGACGTCTGTCACAAGTAGAGACCTTGGTACTGCTTTACTTCTTACCCAAAATGAATTTGGGCTTCAAGTCTAACTAATCAAATGCAATTGTGAAGAAAGTGAAAAATATTTCTCATCTTTTCACAGAAGTGACAGCAAGAAAGCTGCAGTGTCTTGACTTCATACAGATGTGAGTTTATTGTGGAGGTCAACAACTTCGCCGCCAGTCAGATAAAGCAAAAAGAAAAAAAAGAGGATCTCAAATGTATCTGCAGAGTCACACTCAGCTGACACTGAGGAAACACTGCAAGAGGGGGAAAGTGGGAGAATATGTTTTGCATTTTCTTTCTGCCAAATCTATGTTGGTGATATTTTCAGTGCACACACACACACACACTCTTTCTTCTCTCAGTGTAATGAATTCAAGAAGAATGGACAGTGTAGTTGTTTCACATCCAGTGAGATCAAACATTTTGTCTGGCAGCTAAAAATAGCATCAATTAGTGCCTCCCTTGTGGCTTTGACTGACTCATTTTTGCATAGCCTCACTATGTTTAGACTGAGCCAAAGGGTAGGAGTTGTTCTGAAAACCCAAATGTCTAAAGCTTCTGAAGACATTAATTAGATCAGCCACATTTGGAATCTGTGCATCAGCAATGCTAAAATCACTGAGTTTCAGGAAGAAGCTCAAGCTGATGCAGGAAACTGTGTCAAAATCGCCTAATGGAAGTTCTGAGGGTTTTTTTTTTTTTTTTACAACATGGGAATTCTGCTCATATTAAGCAAATGTACAGTTATGCCCCCAAAGATGAAAAAAAAATGTTGTAAAGTTGAAGGAGTCATTCATATCTATGTGTAAGAAGGTTCCCAGAACTAAAATCAGAGGATAAACCACACAAGAAGAACAGGAAAAAAGCACTGAGTCATTTACAAGACAATTGGTGAACAAGTTCTCTGTAAGACTTTATTCCCTGGCTTTGTTTCACAGTTTGTATTCTTTTAAGTATATGTAAGTCAAGAAATCAAACTGATCCCTACATATGTAAACATGAACAAAACATATATTCTTCAGGTAACCAAAGTAATTCCAGAAGGATAAATTTGTCCTATTTATTAGTTTGGTCACACAACTTTTACAGGGAGGGGAAATAAAAAAAACAGTGGCAAACTCACCTCAGCCTTCACTATCCTATCAACAATGGTCTCCAGTGTTTCCAGCATACTACACTTTACAACACCTTCAAAATACTGAGAACGGTGCTGTAGGGCTTGTGTCACCGTGATATCTAGGTTATTATAGGTTTTTTCAGCAGCAAGGTTCTGAAAAACAAGGCACACTGCTCACTACTTAGTGATAAAGTACTCAACAAAGCAAATATCTTGGCACCAAGTAGACACACATTTCAGGGGTACATTGAGTCTGTTCCAAGTCACATATCAAACAAAGCAGATGCTCTTCAGTTGCAGTTTTTAGAAACAGTCAAAGGTGCAACTAAATTACACATCATAGAAAGACTGGATTAATTGATAATAATGTTTTGTGACTATACATTAGGCCCATGAAAGTCTCCTTACTTCGTTATCTAATATCTGGCTTGATGTCACTCATCCTGCTTCTGCCACAAGGAAAAAAGGAAAGATGATGTTCTATAGATTTCAGAATATACTAGAAGAACAAACCATTTGTTTTGATTTTCAAAGGCCAGGTGAGGACAATATTTTGGCTAGTCTGAACTCTACCCATTAAGTAGATCCTACTACTAAGTATATCTACTAGAGATCCAAGTGGAAAACAAACGGTAAGTCTTCTTCAACCTTTCTATCTGCAGGCTCGAACTCCCTCTCCTGGACTGTGCTGGAACTACCACTCGACATACATTGCATCTATTTTATTAAGTACAATAAAAACTTATATATTAGCACATTAATTTCCAATTGCTCACTACATAAAAAACACAATAGAATTTAAAAGGCATACTTACTATTACATCAAATTTGGAATAAATATCTACAACTTTTCCTAGAAAGAAAAATATGTATTAATAAAGTCCTTGCAATAGAAAGAAAGTTTTCTTGTGTCCTGTTTTCATTTGTTATTTTGTAATGACACAGAGAGATCAAGAATAAAAGATAGAAAACCAAACAAAAAAAAACAACAAATCAAAACTGGCCACCCATGATGAATCTTCCACGTCTATCAGCCTCTATCTTGCATAATCATTCTACGTATTCTAATCATATATATATAAATTACATATATACACACAATATTATATATATATATATATATAAAATCAATCCAGGCTTCAACAGCATTTATCTTACCACACTTGTGTACAGCAGAATCAACACACACCTGACTCATCCACAACAGGTAAAGCCGATATCCTTCTCTCTACAAATATATTCAAGGCTTTAATGATAGGAGTGTCTGGATGTATGAAGGCAATGTTGTGGTAAGTTCCTATTCCAAGTTCATCCAGATTCTTCTTCATAAAGGCAGGCTTTGGCATTTCTGACATCTAGGAAGGGCAGATGAATGTATTTACACAATGCAGTCTTCTGCATGACACACCACAGTTACTGAGTTTTCCATACGTAATTAGGAAACATATTCACTCATCCATCTTGAGACTCCAAACAATTGTTACAGATCATTATGATAATCTGTTACTAGATTTAGCTAAAGCCAAAACAAGCTTAGATCTAGAAGCATTAGTACTGTTCCAACAAGATTTAAATCGAGACTACACATCTAAGCTGTTTTGCTTGTCAGTTTTTGTAATGGCCCATCACTAAAATCTTTGGATCCTAAACTATGTCACCCCCATTGATCTGAAAAGAGAAGGCAAAGATGTGAGATGCTGCATGCTTATTTTGACACTCTTTTGACTGCTTTACCTCCTGTCCATTCCTGTGACCAACATACAGTACAGTAACTTGTGTTAAGCTTGGCTCTAGGAGATGAGACATTATTCTACTCATGTAATCAAAACAGCTCCTGCAGCTGAGATCACCCAGAAGACGATACCAAGATACTCAAAAAGCCAAGACATATCCCTGGTGTTTTTTGTTTGGTGTTTGCTTCTTTGCCTTCAGATGATTAAAACCACATAAAGGTAATGTCTAGGCTACAGTGTATCACCTGAGCTTCTCTGTTAGCAGAAAAGATGCACGAAGAAACAACAGAGTGCCCAAACATGGAAGATTACCATGAAGTTTCTGAACATGTTGCTTAACATTGGAGAGGTCTACCTGGGCTGGAGGTGAGTGGGTAGAGGGAAAATATCAGTTAAAGCAAAACAGAAGTACTTACAAAAAGCTGGAGGAACTTGAGGATTCTTTTATGGGTAAGTATATAAAGTGCATTTCCACTGACGGGATCTATAACTGGCAATCTGTGGATTTTGTTTTTGATCAATGAATATACAGCATCAAAAAGGCTGAGGAGAAAAGCATATTTTAAAATAAATGGTTACCAAGAAAGAGTAACATCAAGTGATGCACGTACAGGTTTACAAACCCATGGAAAGGACACAGTTAACGGCATTACCTTTAAATGTTACAGAAGTTAAGGCCTTTCAAATTATGTTTTCTAGGATATTCCATGCAAGCATTCAGACATATTCCTTATGACAAAACTGAATAACCTGTTCATGGCTTAACAGTAACAATACCACTGAGGATATTACATGCAATTACTTGGAGATAATCACTACAGCTTACTTTAAATGGTATAAGCAATCCCATTCCAGAAACTAAAAGCAAGAATCAGAAGTTCACTCTCCTGCTCTAGTTTACAATAGAAGCTGTTTCTCTGTGCGAAAGACGACTCAAATTCAGTGCTGAAATGGAGTTAGTTTCTTTCAAGTTAAGCAAAATGGAAAGGCAAATCCTACCTTGCATCTGGGGAGATGTTCACTAAAGGTTTAAACGTCTCTTGTAAATAAAGTTCTGTGCATAGAAAAGCAAACCATTACCATTTCTGTGGGAAAGCAGCAGCAGTTTCATAAAAGCACTTCATGAATTCCTTAGCACAAAATTAAACGAACAGAGGAGACAATGACTATAGATACCCTACCACCTGTGCATGTTCATCTATGCCAACAACAAAGAGAGGCTGAAATTCCAACAGGATTAAGCTGATTACCACCAGGGGTCACTGCAACCACAGCAAACCATTTGCTAATCTCTTCTGAGCGGACTGGTTTGTGCAGAGGGCTGATCTATGTTACAACACAGCATGCAGTCCGTTTCCTCACAAAGATTCCTGGCTGCATTCAGCATTTCTGCTCACCTCCCCCACATGCTATGAGTGTTGTAACCATACTGTGCAGCTCTCTCAGGCACGGCTTGCTGCTCAACTCTCACTTCACTCAATACCTACAGCCATCTATTCACTCTGCACCCAGGTTCAGTTACATTCCCATTCCAGGTACAGACATCACTCTGAGGCCAGTACACCCCCTGCTGTGATTCCATTTCTTTTTAAGAAAATATCGAGATGGTACTGAACAGGGAAAAGTAGTGAAGCAATATATAGCATAATCATTCTAGTTCATGTACTGTTTCAGGTAGAAAAAAAAATGAGCCCCAGGAAGAAGCAGATAAGCTTTTATTATTCCTGCTTCTATTAAAAAGTATGTGGAGAAAAATATGTTATGATTAATTAAAAATCCACTGTACTTAACATTAATGATAGACTTTTAACTAGCAACTGAGCAGTAAATGAACTTACCCCTCCAGGTTTCTATTTTGTGCTCCTCCAATTCATAGATCTGAACCTACAACAGATGGAAGGTATTAATTTTAAAGCCAAAATAATTAACAATATTATTTATCTCTGAATTATTCCCTTATTTTTCATTGCAGGCAATTTAACAAGAATCCAACTAATTGCCCAGACCAGAATAATATTTCTTGGCAATACTGAGACAAAAGTGTGCAATCCTGCTCGGTGCAGAATACCACATAGGACCACATCTCAGGGGACAGGAGAGATGTTTCACTTGCCCAAGCTATAGCCCAGATCTCTTCTAGACTCACCTTGAAATAATCACCCAGAGGAAAGTCTCTGATAATCCCTCACACACCTGAACAAGAGCTTATCCTGATCACCTCTTAATGCTAGAAAGTGATTAATTTTACATTTGTTGAACTACAAACAAAAACGCACTTGGTTTAGCTCCTTCCACACTGCTCATGGTTCTCTGAAAGGGCTCAAGATGCAGAAGCTGCTTTTCTCTTCAGGTACCAAGCTGCAAGCCAGCCACTCCCAACAGGTAAGAGTTGTGCTTGCCATAGCATAGGCCAAAGCAGCCTGTTGCCTTCTACACTGCTCCTCTCTGCCTGTACCTCTGTAAGGCCTGATGGAGCTGAAGAGTGTGAAGGTGAAGGGTAGGAGCCTCCACAAAACCTACTCCACTCTTCTGTGAGCTAATGGAGACCATTTTTGAATCACACTGGAACTGACACCCTCCAAAGAGTGTAAGAGAATGTTAAATTACCATACTATAATTGGGCTACTCAATGTACTCTTTCTGGGTGGTATAAAAGATGTCCAGATGAGTAGTAAAGACTTCTTTCAGGGTATTTAAAAAACAAAAAAAAAGATTTAAAAAGAAGCCAGCTAAGCTTGTGGAGCACAGTTCAGTTTACCAAAGTGATGAGAAGAACAGGAGAACTCCTCAGCTGCTGAGAAGATGAAGCCAAGTTCAGCTCTGTGATGACACCGTATGGATGAACGTACCTGAACTTTCCTGATCAATCATTCAAGAATATTATCTAGCTCATGAAGAGTAATATGCTTCACACTGTGAGGGGTGTGGTGTGTTTAGGAGTGATTAAAATACTTAAAAACTGAATTTTCAGCACAATTGCACTTAGTAGAACTAGAGCATCCCCCAACCGAACATCTACTATTTCTTTTTCTTCTTCTACAGGAGACTGCATCAGTCACCCTTCGGTCAGATGTTGCCACTTCTCAGTTATTCACCCTTCCCCAGCCCAGAGGCTGTGTTTAGCACCACCTCTTCTATGGACTTCTGCACAACAGCATGTTAGATAGCACAAACAGGAATGGCAACTGCTAGACCATAAGTGAAACTGCACAGGAGCACTGGTTATGTGACAAGATATATCACCGTAAATATGAAGAACAGACATGATCACCTAACTTTGAGAAGCCTGATATCACAGAATGGCCTGGGTTGAAAAGGACCATTATGATCATCTAGTTTTAACCCTGCTGCTATGTGCAGGGTTGCCATCCAGTAGATCAGGCTGCCCAGAGTCACATCCAGCCACATCCACATACATCAGAAGCCTGTTCCATCCAACTGCCAATTCTTTAGCTACTAAAACACAGTACGTATATTTTAATTCAGTGGGGAATTGGCATTGACAGGAACAAGAAAGGGATGTAAATGTTTGTATGAACATGTAAGCAAGAGAACCTCATCAACTGACTGCCAATGGGAATTTTTTAAATTACAGTTAATTGAAGTCAAGAGATCTTCAACTGATTGTGTAACTCAGCCACGCAACTAAAACCTCTGCGTTTGTTCAACTAGTTTAACTCATTCTTTCTAAAGCACCACTTCAAGATTTGAGTTACCTCTTAATTCCCCCATGGCTCCACAAGCCAGCTTTGTGCTCAGCTCCACATATTCCTCTCAGAATAACTCTATCAGTTATGAGACAACGCTGATTTATTTATAAATGTATAAATTAATAAAAACACACCAGCTACTGTGTAGCCACATATTTGATTTTTAAATACAACTAACTTGTTCTTACAATTTCAAGCACTCTCCAGCCCTGAATACAATATTGTTTGATAATGTCCATTTACATAGAGTTCTGATTAATGTTAATTCATGTGTTTTGAAACAGTCTGGACAAAAACACATACAGTGATCAATAATCAAGTATTTCACCTTCATACATTTATACTCTGCCTAGTTTTTAATAAATAGGTTATTGCAGGTCCTTCATTCCAAGAGCGCTAGACAATAGCTGCAATTCCAAATGGAGCTTGTACCCAACCCCAAGGCTCTCATGCTGAAGCACCACACAAAACACAATAAATGGCAGTGCTCATTAAGGAAATTCCTCATGTTTACACATGTCTAACAGAAGCAGAAAATTATTTTACCTGCCCAAGCTTATAGGACCTTAATGGTTAAATGGTTATAGCCAGGAATTGAATAGATGTATCCATACACCATTCTACTTCCTTGAGCAAAGCATTTTCTCTCAAAAAAATTCTGAGTGTACTCATGACACGCCTAAGCTTCCAGACACTTAAAATAACTACAGTCCATCCTTCAAGCAGTTTGATATTTCACTTTCTATACTGTATGACAACTGATAGAGGCTTAACATCATACTCACCATTGGAGATTTATAGTATCTATGCAGTATGTTAATGAAATCTGTAATTGTTAACATTCCTACAAAAAGTGATACAGAAAGAAAGTTCTTCAGACATACACTTCAAACATAAAGGTTCAGTTATTTTTTCAATTTACAGTCATGCTCTATAATGTAATTAACAATAAATCTGCACAACACACTGCCTATTTGCTACGTATGTAAATGTTCACATTGATACAAAACTTCACAAGAAAAATATACAACTGTGAATTAACATTCAAA
Organism: Tympanuchus pallidicinctus; assembly: GCF_026119805.1. Lineage (NCBI taxonomy): Eukaryota > Metazoa > Chordata > Aves > Galliformes > Phasianidae > Tympanuchus > Tympanuchus pallidicinctus. The sequence continues at coordinate 65,309,464 of NW_026294747.1, forward strand.
GCCACAACCTATGTGCTTCTCCTCTTCTTTCAGTCTCACAAAAGAAAATCTATTTCTTCCACTGTGGGATATAATATCCATGGCATTCCAAGTTAGTTCTGGCACTCAGTGATTTCACAGTGCACCTTACTGAGAACACGCAGAGAACCACACGCACATTGGTGTTATATTTTTCTTTCCATAGTTCTTATTTTCACAGTTCTTTTTTTGTGATTATTACGGTTATTTTTAAGTGCACAGGGAAAAGCATGCACTAGATAACAAATTTCAGAAGCTCAAGACCTCAAAGAGTCACTGTGATTGTCAAAGAACAGCAGAGCTATGCAAGCTAACAACATTTCGTGCCTCACAAGAGAAAACAAAGAAACCCAGCAGCATCGCTTAGGATGTCAGACCATGGCTAAACCCAGAGCACCTCCCACAACAGTGCAGAGTGCAGCACACTGAAAATTCAAATACATCTCAATTATGTTAGAACAACTTACCTACAAAACTCTGTTTTTTACTCTCCCACAGTGGAGCTGCTCTCACACCATTTGCCACCAAGGCGAAAAAGGCCTTCTTTACCTGCAAAGAGAGCGAACAGCGACATAAATCTTTGCTCTTAACTTAGCACACCAGACAGCAGCAGAAGGATTTCCACAGTTACTAGGAAAAAACACGGTTATGAAGAGGTAGCTGCTATTCAAAACAGAACAAAAACCACACGTGCTGCCAAACAAAAACCTTAAAGCCTTTTACTTCCATAGAAGGCTTAAAAAACTCAGCAAAACCAGACCTGTTTCGTTCCGTTATGTGAATGTGCCACGTGAGAATCTCTGATGAACGAGTATCTCTACATCCATGGCATTGCTCTTTGGTCCAAAGAGCACAAAGTACCAGCTGCAATCGCCTGATGATCGTGAGCTGAACAGACAGCATTTACACACTGACACCTTAACATCCACTGACAGCTCCGTGCTCAGAGGCTCCTCTCCACAACAGCCAGGAATAAAAGGGCTTCACGTCAATGGAATTTGTACGCAAAAAAGCAGCAACAAACAAAAATACAGGTAGGCAAAGAGCAAGTCTGTTACTGTTCAGTGCAATCTACCCGGAGGAAGTTTGCAAAGCCCTCCAGGTGAAAGCCAGTGTAATACCACATTCAGTGTAACACCTATTTAGGCTTCACTTAGTTATAATTTATCAGCTTCAATTTCTAGAAGTGAATAAGCCTCTCAGTCTGCAACAGAAAGCAACGCCTCTTCCTGCAGCTCTGTAATTCACACTCAGCATTTTGTTACCTGGTGCTGCCCTACTTGCATGCAAACCCCAGCCTTTGAGGTGGGACTTCTGAAAGTAACCCGTATTTCTTGCAATCTCTCAACAGCCAGTCTGCCTCTGCCCTGCTCACAAGCTCACCTGCTCCCCTGATTCAGCTCAGCTCTCAAAGCTGCCTTCAGAAATCACCGATCGTTCTGCCACATCATCCATGAGCAGGAATGATGATCCACATCCACCCCTCATCTGCACTGAAACTGAAGAAACCGTATGGAAAAAAATACCAAGCACTACAAATAAGACTGTAGTGCACACAGCATGCACTAACTTTCTAGAAAGTGGTTAAATAGAAAGGTGCCAGAGGTATTAAGGCACCCTACTGACACAGGGAGGTACTGAGTAAAACAAGCATTAGGAAATGCACCACAGGAGCACGCTAACTCAACAGGAATACCGAAACCACAATGAAACCCTGCAGGCAGATGCACCAAGTGCTCCCACACAGCAACATCACGCCTGCTGTTAGCACAGCAAAAGCTAACAGCAATATCTGGAGAGCACATAGGAGACAGAAGTGAGGTCACACAGACTGACTCCACCTTGGGGCAAATTAAGTTGGTTCTAATGAACCTTCATTAAAAAGAAAGAAAAAAAAAAAAGAACACTCAGAGTGCCCAAAGCTGGGAACCTTCAGTTTCTGTATCTTTCCATAACACTATCACACATTTTAAGAGGTCACTGTCAACTCACATCCCAAGTCTTCCGCAAGATTCAGATGGTCAAGCTCTAGCACAACACTAAGATTGAGATGCTTCAGACAATCTCCAAATTCATGCTATTACTCCCCTTTCTCAGACAAAACAGCACCAAAGTACACCATCTAGAAAAGCGTCTGGCTGGTAAAAATGCAAGATTAATTCTTGCCCTGGTTCTTTGATTTATTAGCAAGCGATTTGTGCCAAAGAAACCCAAATCTTCTGTTAGATGCCATCCCAACGAGTTTACATCCCAAAGATGTTTTTTGGAAAAACTGAGACCTGCTGAAATGATACAACTACTAAGAGAGTGGAGTCAAAACTTTAAAAGCCAGTGAGTTCAGACTGGGACTAGCAGTATTAAACTTCTTTTAAAAGTTATCACCAAAATGCCCCATCCCTGGAGGCATTAAAAGCCAGGCTGGATGCGGCTCTGGGCAGCCTGGTCTGGGGTTGGTGACCCTGCCCATGGCAGGAGGGTTGAAACCAGATGATCTTTCAGGTCCTTTTCAACCCAGGCCATTCTGTGATTCTACGATTCAATGAAAACTTAGTAGGAGATTCTTATATTATATTATATTGTATTATATTATATTATATTTTCCTCCTAAACCACAGCTTAAGCAATGGCCCTACTGTTCTCTCCAGATTTATACATGAAAGTGTTATATAGTTACCTTTCAAATAATGCCAACAATTAAAGTTACATTAATACTTGTCTCTTCTTTAAATAAGGTTGTAATGAAGCAAACACCAACTTCATTCTTATTTGCTAAAACCGCTTGCAAGTGCAAGCATCCAGTCCCCCACTCACACTTTCTGCAATTTCCCAATTTCAGCTGCCCAAAGCACTGCTGGGTGGGCAGCCAAGGCACTGGGCTGTGCAGCTGGGCTTTGATCCAACACACGCAGACATTCCAGTGATGCTGGTGCAGAAAATATCCACAAGCACCTTTACTTCAGATTACGTACAGTCTGCAGCCTTTGAACATTTCCAGCACGTGCCATCATTAGACCTCCAGCAGTACTGGTAATTCCCAGCTCCACCAGCACTGCTCGCTTGAGCCAGCTTTGTGCTGTGGTCCCCTGATCTCAAGTAGAATGCTGGAATGGCCCCACCTTCCCAAAGTCATTGTTCTGTAGGCAGGTCCCAAAGAGCATTGCTGTTCAATGCCACGTACAAACGTTTCAGAACAAAAGCACTTTCTTCCATGCAGTGGTTCTAAGAAGCACAAGAACCGTTCAAAGATGGTCCTTGCCTGCTCAGATTTCAAGATGGACTTGATGCATGCTGACCTTATTCACCTCATCTCTTCATAATCAACAGGGGAAGCAGTTATTTCTGGGGCACGACTCACCATCCTTAGACTGAGACAAGCTGCATCCCACAGACACCAACCTGCCTCACACATACACGTTTACATGTTGTTTTATCTAACTGCTCTCATAAGCGACCAATGGATTTCAAACTCACCCACCAAGCCTGCCCCATCTTGAGGGTGACTGCTAACACTGCAATCATTTGTTTCATTCACCCAGCAGAAAGATTCTCATCCTGGAGAAAGGTTGTAATGGGAACCTGGTGGTGAATGGAGAACGCAGAGCACAGCAGAGCACAAAGCCGTGCTGAAGGAGACATCTCAGCACTGTGGTCTCAGTGCCAACGTTAACTTGAAAAAGGTGGAAGATAAGAGAAGAAACACAGCAACTCCAAATCTGCCACTGTGAAGCATAGGAATGACAGGAAAGATTAGCAGCACGAGCAGCATTAAGAGATCTTCCAGGACCCTGTGGTATGGCTGTTATCCAAGGCCAAAGTGATTAACGCTGGTTGTGCTCTAGAAGGGCAGGCTGAAGAAAGAAGGTAAAGGGCAAGAGAGGCCCACGAATGAAAACACTGACCTCTGCAGCCTGTGGACACCATGCAGAGCACAGCTACATGTGCAGCCCATAGTGGAGCAGAAGGTCTGGGGAAACAACCCCCCCTGGGGCTCTGTGCTGGAGCAGTGACTGAAGGATGGGATCCGTGCTACAGAGCCATGTTGGAGCAGTGCTTGAAGAGCAGCAGCCTGTGGGAAGCCCACAGAGGGTCAGTTTGGGAAGGACAGCATCCCATGGGAGGGATCCCACATGGAACAGGAGCAGAGAGCGACCACAAAGGAACAAATAAGACGAAGCATTAAGGACTGACTACAGCCCTCATTCCCCTAGTTTGCTTCTAGATCTCACTGCTCTGGCCCGTTATCAATAGGTAATAAATTACACTAATCTCCCTCATGCAGTCTGTTTTGCCTGTGACAGCAACTGACGAGCAATCTCCCTGTCCTTATCTCAACCCACAAGCACTACTTTTCTCCATTGTATTTTCTCCCCCATGCTCTTGAGGAGGAAGAGCGAGAGAGCAGCACAGTAGTGCTGAGCTGTCTATTAGCATTAGGCCCCCACAGTTCCTCACAAAAAGGAAAATAAATTCCACGTTTGAGTGATAAAAAGCATTTGTATGTTTACAATGAGAAGTGCAGAGTGATTGACAGCCTCTGCTCTGCCCTCTCATTGCAGCCTCTCACTTATAGGAGACTTACTCCTCCTCACTTAAGGAGACTTATAAACAGGACAGAGACCAACCTATCTGATAGTAATAGGACAAAGGGGAACAGCTCAAGGACAGGCTGGATGGAGCCCTTAGTAACCTGGCCTGGTGGGTGTCACACCTGTTACAGCAGTGTAGAATGAGATTATCATTAAGGTCCCTTCCAACCCAAGCTGTATAGTGATTCTATGATGATTTTATGACTGTCCTAGTTTTTTACATTTTGCACAGTCGCTGTAGAGTGAAGGCATAAAAGCTTTCCATATTTCTTTCCTTTCAGGGGCCAAAACACATTTATACTTCAACACTTCCTACTTGCTAAGCACATCAGAAGTAGAACAGTCAGTCTTCGCTGTACTAGGAAAACAGCAGGCCTCTGCTGTGATCCCTGTACTGCAAAAGAACCCCAAAACCTCAGCAGCCTACACTCCATTCCTTTGGTTTAGGTGTGTTTATGAGCTGATCGCCTTTCAACTTCTTTTGATGCAAATATCCAAAGAATGGAGCAAGATCTCTTCACCCAACATAATCTGAACTATACTTCTCAAAGCAGCACAGCTAGTCCTATGGATGCCCACGTCTTGGCACACCTGGGGAACACGAAAAACACAACAAAACCCAAAAAACACCAAAACACTCACAACCAATGTATGAGATGCAAGCCTGATGCTGTCTAACTGTAAGAACATCTTCCCAGCAGAGGGAACTGTCCCTCTCTGCTTTGCTCTCTTGCGGGCCCACAGGTGCACTATGCTCAGCTCTAGGGACCCCCTCCCAAGGACATGGAGGGGCTGGAGAAGGTCCAGAGGAGGCCACAGGGATGCTCAGAGGCCTAGAGCACCTGAGCTATGGAGACAGGATGTGATTTAGAGAAGGCTTCAACAAGACTACAGCAACCTTCCAGCACCTACATGGCCTACAGAACAGCTGGGGAGGGACTCTTTATCATGGTGTATAATGACAGGACAAAGGGTAACAGCTTTAAACTAGAAAGGAGTAGATTTAGATGAGATATTTGGAACAAATTCTTCACAGTTAGGGTAGTGAGGCTCTAGTGCAGGCTGCCCAGAAAAGCTGTGGATGCCCCATTCCAGAGATCTTCAAGACCAAGCTGGATGAGCCTTTGGGCAAGCTGATCTAGCAAGAGATGTCCCTGCCTGCAGCTGGGGTTGGAACAAGATGGTCCTCAAGGTCCCTTTCAACTCACACCATTACACGATTTTAAGCTTGAAAACAGTGTAACTTTCCCACAGAAGACTATATAGGAATCCCCCTCTTCCACAGTTATAATCTCCGAGTGATTTATTTCTAAAGCATGAACATTTTTGAGTGGTGAGGCTGCCCAGAGAGGCTGTGGATGCCCCGTCCCTGGAGGTGTTCAAGGCCAGGTTGGATGGGGTCCTGGGCAGCCTGGTCTGGTATTGAATGTGGAGGTTGGTGGCCCTGCGTGTGGCAGGGGGTTGGAGATTCCTGATCCTTGTGGTCCCTTCCAACCCTGGCCATTCTGTGATTCTCTGATAAGCTAAACTGGAAAAAAGGACTTTAGAATTCATCTCCAGTGCCCACAAACATCCATCACCTTGAGAATCCAAGAGCAACATAAGACAGTAAATATCTCATAATTCACACCCAGATGGCAACGACATTTAAAACACCTTTGAGGATGATTTTGGGGAGAATTACTTCAATCTGAAGCAAAGACATTTCAGGGAGGTGAATCCTGGGAATCTCACCATTAGCTCTCCAAGCAGTCAGAAGGAAACTGAGAAAAGCATATCTTAATTTATAATCTAGGAATGACACCCACTATCAGTAAACAGTTAATTTTCCACAGAAATACATATGTTTTTAGGGTTTCTCTAATTGCTTTGTCTGAATGTTTCTCAAGAAGTGTCAAGCAAAACATTGTGGAGGACACTAAACAATGTAAAATTCCAATTTTTCTTCAAGTTAAGTTTTAGCTGTCCAGCTCACTTTATTTTTAACTATTTTTAAGTTATATAAAAATACAGTCCTGTAAAGGAGCTGTTTTCAAAAGCCAGATCCATTTTTCATAATACAGATACAGTCCAGTACTTATTAACTGGCTTACTGGGGCTTGTATGCAAGACTACAACCAGCAATCTCAGCATGATGACTGCTGCATTCATCTTTACTTTCTAGTTACTTTCTTCTTCACTCAATGTATTTAGTAGAAGCGTTTCCTCATTAGATGTACTAAGCCTTTAAAAAAAAGAGCCTAATTAAGGAGTTAATAGCAAATTACGCTTAGGGCAAGGGCCAAGGAGGTCTTGAAGCAAGTTTCTTCTTCTACCTTTATCACACCTTCTGCTAAAGTAATGAAGAATTATACAGACCTGTTATTAACTTAAAGGCTATGTTTGCTCCCACACCTGAAAATCCCCAACCAACAAACATTTGTAAGCAGCTTCTCCAGTTCATTGAATTTTGGAAAGGTTACACAAATACAAATCAGTTATCTTCTCCACTCACAGGGCATGGAATAGAAACACTCTCAGGGGATGCACTGAGGGTCATCGAGAGCTTACTAAAATGTAGGAGCTTCATTAGATGATTGAAGTTTAAACTCATGGGAAAGACAGGTAGGGTTTCATTCTCAGTTACAGGATGCAGGTACACGTTCTACATTTTTACCCAATTAGTCTGCCAACATAGATATCCTCCCCTATCTCACATATGCACCAAGAGGGTCTAATCCAACTACAGACACCAAACCAAAGCCCTAACTGACACTGAATATCAGTATGCCCACAGCCTTTAATAGCTGGTTACACTATCTTCCCTCTAACACTACACACAGCTCCATCAAGACTTCTCTGAGACAGCCAATGGTGCATGAATAGTCAACTCCACTATTCCATCTTAGTGAAGTACTCTGCAGATACTTATTTCCATGCTATTTGAGGGGAGACTGAGCCTTCTAGTTTGTAGTATAGGTATGGGAACCATTAGGTCATGGCTTGAACCAGTGGAAGGAATACACCTGTGTGACCAGAAGGGGCCAACCCTGGGTCCACCCCTCTCTAACCTCATTTAAGGGCTAGCAGCCGCAAGGGAAGCATCTCCACTCAGAGATCACCTCCTTTGGAGTGTTTGGTGAGCCCTGTTCCTTGGGAAAGGGGAAGAGATTCCTTCTTTATTACAGGATTGTGATCTCTCCCTTTCTTGGGTGATCCAAAACTGGTTTAAAGCAGCTGTATCTGTATCACCTATCTATACAGTACTCAATAACTGAAAGCCATCAGTTTGCTTTCTAAGGAAGCAATCACTTCAAGCTAGAATTTTTGTTACTATATGCCACACTAGTGGGCTAGGAGTCAGAAAGAAAGTAAGCCTCACAGGCAGAGCCACTGGGCCAGCTGCATTGGAAAGGGCACAGAAATTCTTTCACAGATTAAGAACCTGCCACTCCTGGCAGGAGTGGTGCAGGCAGAGCAAGAACAATGCATGACTTACATCTGAGCCAAGCACAAGTGTTCCAGCTACACCCTGTCTTGACTAAGACATTTCCATTTAATTGGTACAGAAGAACTTGCAATATCTTTCCCCAAGATCAAAGAGTGAATGCTTCCTATTGGTCCTGAGAGCTGCAGGCATCGACCTCTGACGCTTGTTCTGTACAGGAGCAACTCCAAAGTAAAACAGCCTTCCAGTATTATGCTACTGATTCTGGCCTGATCTCAAGGGTGCTTTTTTGTGGCCTGTCTCAGCCCACATGCCAGCTAGAAACTAATGCATTGCTCTTTTTACAGCTCTGTGGAATGAGTAAGCAAGGAGGGATGCAAAAATGCAGACAGTTTAAACTTAGGAAACTCAAAGGGAAAAAAACCTCCAAGCTGATTAAGGCACAGACAGTCCCCTTGTAAAGCTGTGAGAACTCTTGTTATGACAGCAGACCCTGAGACTGCTGCATGCTTCTGGAAGCAAAAGATTCTAGAGCATTCCTTCTGGAAGCCTGCTGTCTCATTACCTTGGAGAGAGGGAACACCCCAGTCAAGAATGAACTGGAGGGAACAAGAATAATGAACCCCATTTACTTCAAGTCAGCACAAGAAAGAGAAATGCAAAGCCTCTTGTGCTGTTCTAGTGTGGAATCCCTTGCTCTGCGGAAGATATACTTACTTTCAGCTTGTTAAAACAAATAAGTTTCCAGAAGATTATTCCAAATATTTTTCTAGTTATGCAGAAGAAAAATAAGTACTTGAGTTCTTCAAAGTACGTGATAGTTACCAACAAAAGCCAAGACACAGCCAGCAAGCGTGCTATTATGCCACTCCTGGAACTGTGAATTACTGCTTGACACATAGCAAGGAAGCCACGGAATCCTAGAATGGCCTGGGTTGAAAAGGACCTCAAAGACTATCTAGTTTCAACCCCCTGCCATGGGCAGGGCCACCAACCACCAGCCCAGGCTGCCCAGAGCCACATCCAGCCTGAAAATGCCTGCCTTGCAACTTAGTTTTTACCCTTCTTATAGACGGTCAATTAGTCTGTGTTACAAAACAAGCTAATCCTTCTCAAAGACAAAAAACATTTAAATAATGAATTTGTTTGAAGGCCGAGCAAAAATCTGGCCTTAAATAAGATTAGAGAGCTAAGCTGCAGAGACTGCTATATGCTATGCTGAGAGTCACTTCCTTTCAAAATGGAAATAGAGCTCACAGTAGGATGGAGAAATAAATTTTTCTGTTGGAAAGAAGGTATAACAAAGTCAAGCTTAGGCAGTAACACTGAAAAATGAAATCACATCAGTATATGATGGTAGTACCAACAGAGAAAAACTCATTTGACTGACAGAATGTGAAGAAGTGCTACATTTTGTTGACACTTAACTGCAATATAGGAATTACTGAAATAGGTATTTTCACGAAGTCAAATTGCTTTAAGCATCAGTATATGCACCCATTGTCAGTTAAAACCATCAAATAAAAAGACATGCAGATCTGGATGATGCTACTTCCCCAGAAACATTGCCACATTAAATGCATTAACACACAAAGTACCCAGATACTGTGCTGAAAACACATGCAGGTAACCAGCCAGACTGCATCCAGCTCAGTGTTCTCTGAGATGTGGATCACCTTTCATTTACTGAAGTAAGAAGGAACAGCAAGGTCCTTCACTGACAGCAGAGTAGCCCTTCAAAGGACAGCCCTCCTACCCCTCCCAAAGGGGCTGGGAAGATTTTGTTCTGTTGTTTGCATCCTGGGAGATGTGCAATAATTTCAAAGGGCAGTTTATCACAGAGAGCTGCATAATGCTGCAGCTTGCCTCCTTTCCTCTCAGTTCACAAAGCTGAACTGGCAAACTTCACAGGGTAGCACATAGCATCTCATGGTCTCTCAACTCCAACTCTTCGTGCTCAGATCAGACTTTTAAAAGTTTCTTTTCTCTGGGAAAAGCAAAGGCAGGGATTTCTCTTGAGTAGTCAGGGGTGTCAGGCAGGGGAGAGCTGTAGCATGGAGGCATAGCTCAATACATTTGAGGAGCAACTGTTTACAGGCTACAATTGCACTGTGGTAGAAAACAGTAAAAGAACAGTTCACTGTCACTCAATAAGTGTGTCAGTTAGCACTTTCCCAGCTACAGTCACCATTTCTTAAGGTTAGTACAGGCTATGGGTCATTTCAGGTAGGCAGTCAAGTTTAGGAAGAAATATAAGCTGCTATACTGGGGCAAACGGAGCTGTGCCAGTTGGCCTCGGGCTGGTCAGCAGACCACAGCTCTGTCTACTACTTATTTAACATATCTACTCTTCAACTTTGCAGCACACAGCATGTTCTCCTGGTGAAACATGCCTAACTGAAGTGTACAAGCTATTGCTGCTTTCACAACGGTGCAACAAAGGTGCCAGCGGCACAGGCTCACTCCTGACAAGACGGAGTGCTGCGCTAGGAGAAGTGAGATGTTTGGTAGCTGCTGGAATCAAGAGGCCCCCAAGCATTCTGCCCAATACCAGGACTGAAGAGATTGTCAGCCCATTCCCAATTAGCTACTAATACTGCTATTTAAGGCCTCCTGTCAGCTTTGCTCCTTACCACGTCCTTTTATTCAGGGATAAAGGAAGATTCCTTACAAATCTTCACATTAAACCCCTCCAAAAACACTAAGACTTAACACTTATTGATGTTGCTTCACTGGTATTGTTTATGTCACATGATAAAACAGCTCCAGTTTTCCCTACAGTTAACAACAATTTTGAAATACTTTCTATAATATCTCATGTACAAATCTGCAGGGTAAATGCTGTGATTTCTGCCCAGTAGAGGGAGACAGGGCACTGCAGTCAGATATAAACCCAATGACAGTCTTCCAAAGGATAGCTTGAGAAAACGATGCAGCTCCACTGTTTCATTCTTCCATCAGTTGCTGGTAGCTTACCTTTCTGCCTCATTTAGTGTAATCCCATGTACTGTTTAAGCATTCTCACTGTTAGAAATTAAAATTTCAAGAGATCTGGGAACTTCAAGGCACCAGGCTTTTTTTTGTTTGATCTTAAATTAGGAGAAACACTCACGTGGGTAGGAGTGAAACATCCAGGGAAGACACATCTACAAGATCACCTCCCTTTGTCAAGACTCATGGACACTGTTGTTTCAGAGGACTGCTTTAAGCTACTAAAAGAGAAACTGATTTTCTATTCTAGAATGACCCCATAATCATAGGCCAAGGCATGTCCTTTGTTCTTTGCCAGCTGCAATCCACAGTCACTATTAGGCAACCCAAAGACAGGGGTTTGGTAGAGAGTAGATAAAATGTTTTTCACTGAGTCACCTATTTTCCTATAGGATTAAGATTCACTACTTTCTTCTCTAGAACTATTTCTCTAAGCGTTACCTTACACTGGCTCACTAAATGGAGATTAAACCACTTCTTTACATGAACAGCACTACTCAACACAGCTCCAGTGAGAATGGTTGGTATCTAAAAACACTTCCTGCAATTCACCAGGAGATTCGGGGAACCCAAAAGCAATGAGTGACTCACCCCATTGGCTCCAGCACCAACTGGTTTTCGTAATAAAGAGGAAAAGTTCATCTTCCTAACTGCAACGATGATGCAGCTCAAGCCTTTGGCCCAGGTGACCACTGACAGCTGAGAAGTCAATGTGTGCAATGTTCTCAAGTATCACATTATTTTCTGTTGTTGTGCAAGTAGGCTTTCCATCTTTTAGCCCACAATACTAAGGATCTTGCACTACGTTATTATCTGATACACAAGATGGTTCTGGGAACATTTTGAGATCAAGGATCTATTAAATGTTCTTCCTGACAGTGGAAGGCTGTAGTCTGAGCGGTACATTCCATGCCAAGAATACTTCATGTGCTCATTTAAGCCAGAACTGGAACATCATTAAAAGGAGAGCAAAAAAAAAATCCACCTCAAAAAACACTGATTGCAAAAATCAAGGAAATAAAGAAAGCCACAGCGTTCCACCACAGTGCAAAACATATTACCCATCTCTACAGCAGGCAGCTATTGCCATCTTTTGGCAAATAAGCTCTTCCCACAGAGCCAAGAGCCTAGCAGATGATGATTTACTGATTAAAAGCAAAAAGAAAAGCTGAAAACAAAAATTTTCTGGAGAATGCAGTAATTTGCATCATTAAGCCACCCATTTTAGTCCTAACTTATCTCAACAATATAGCAGGAACAGGCTCAGAGCACCTGGAAATTTAATTCTTGGACGTGGAGCTCTATGTAAGATATCTTTCCACAAATTGACAGATATGAAGAATATAAATTTGGGGTTTTCAGAATCTCATCAGTGATTACAATTGCCAATTATATCTTCTCACTCTGTTCAGCTAGAATTCCTCCTCCCCCCCACCCTCCAAGATCCTCCACCACCACAATGTGAAAGACATGGCTGAAACAACATGGGGTTCTCATATTCAAAGTACAGCATTATAGGAGACAATACTTCATTTAACACTCAGGAAACACACCCCCATTTCAAAAAGTGAACTGCAAGGAAAGGCAGACTGAAAGAAGAATACTCACTTGTAGCGTAGTGTCGAAAACAACAAGCTTAGAGCTTGTTGGAACAATGTCATAACACTTGTGTGACCTCATGAATCGCACATAAATGTCACTTTCCGATTCTTCAAGTGCTGTAAGTAAAAACATTTTGTTTTATTTAAAGAACCTTAAAAAAGAAGAAGTTAAAAGCATGCCAAATCAACTCAACACCGTTGCAGAAGGACATCCCTCAAGCAAAACTCAAATTCACACTTTCCAATCCAGACAGACAGTTCATAGTTCTGCACTTTGCATTTTGTTCATCTTTCCTTGCAAATTAAACAGCACAAAGTGCATCTTTCTCCCTTGCTGAGAAGGGATTTCAGGACAGAGCAGTTACAATTCAGGCATTTGGTTTTTAATAAGTACTGAATATGCATACTGAGTACTTGAATTGCAATTATACAGACAAAGCCAGTTTGAAATTAAAATTGTGTCAGGCTTAACTAATTCAAGCTCCTTATATTAGAAAGGCTCTGATTTCATTTCTGTCCAGTCTACTTTTTGGAGCCCTCTATCTCCTGAAGAGGCAGCAGGCAGGTTGCACAATCACATCGCTCTACCCAAACTACCTTACAAACCACATCACAAACATCACACCATCAGTCATGAAGTCAGGATCCATTTGGTCTGATTGCTTTTTTCCCCTGTTAAACGTATGTTTGTAGCCAGGAGTCAGCATCCAGCCTATATAACCTTAAATCAGCTTTGCCTTTGTCTGACTTTAGATGTATACACATGCAATCTCTACACTTGCTGCAGTATGTCGTTAACTGCATTATTATTAATTATGCTCTCAAAGCAATTCAGCCCTTTGTTATTCACAGTAGTACCCAGAACTCAAACAAAGTTAACATCTCTACCAGACAGCCCTTAAGCCCTGTAATAAATGTGCAGGAAGAACTTGGGCATATACTATGCTTTTTCAGAGTGAAAAAGCCCCACAAACTGGAAATAACTACTAACCAAGGAACTTTGCATTAGGAAGCAATCAGCTCCAAAACTCCTTGTTTGATATATTTGCTCAAACATAATTATCTACTGTTAGAGAAAATACTGCCAGAGTAGCTCAGCACAGTTTCTTGAATCCAGATCTATAGAATCAAAGCTGAACCTCCCCCTTAAGCAGCTGCTCTGGCACACAGATGCTCTCTTCTACATACTAACCAAGCTCTTCATCTCCAGCTTCCACTACTCTTGGCAGGGGTGGGGAAAGAGTCCATTCTCAGCTGAAACCCAAACAGTACGAAAAACCACTTCCAGAGGAATACAGAAGAATTTAACTGTGAGGAAGCAGAAGAAACTCATTTGTTGGATTCAGCAAATGACGTTGAACAAGGCTGAGTTTGACAAGGTTTGCCCTACAGTCACAAATGCAACTCTTACAGTCCTTATTTACTTTCAGGTCTTTTCCCACGGGATTGTACACAATGAGAACCAGGCTTGGAGTGGTAAGCAGGTAAGACTGGGTACTAACACGACCAGTAACCATCAGATAGACAGTCCACTACCATGCCTTTCCATAGCACCACAAGAGCTGCAACAGTCAGCAGTTCTACATAGCAGCAAACTCCCTTCTGCAACTTCTAGTCTCCTGCTTCTTTCATTATATACCTTCTAATTGCTGTGGCAAGCAAGGCTCCAGCAGTTGTGAAACCCACTGCAGACCAAGTCCTTCCCATGCTGACTGAAACAGAGGCTCTCCACAACTTTCACTGTGTACCCAGAAATGGCCATAGGCACAGGTGCCCAGGGAAATTCTGTTCTCATTCTGAAGCTCGACTTCCTACAGATCCTGTTGTCTTAACAATGTTACTTTCTAGGCAAATAAGCACAGTACAGGTAGTAACAAGCATAGGAAGACATCAGAAAATTGATGAACTGCAAAGTGATCAGCTATTTTTAGTTGAAGAAAATCTTAAGCAGAGCACATCTTTGCTCAATACAATTAAAGGAACAGTTATGCAAATGTAATATATTCCTATAGCAAGTGCAGTAATTGCGCTTAGATTTGTAGTGACACGCTGCCAGGCTCAGTTGAGGCTGCTAATGGCAGCAACATTAAGAACTCTGCATGGAGCAGCATGGTAAGGATCTGCCTATAAAAGCTCCTCTCATATAGCACACACTCCTACTCTCCAAATACATGCTGTCAACCAGACCTCACATCACCATCACCCACTTAGCAGCACCTGCCCAGTGCCACACACCCTGCCTTCCCCTGTTTTGCCTTCCAGTTCAGACATCTGCATTAGGCAAATCACTTCAGGCACCACAAAGAAATCAGTTCCCTCACTGAGAAGGGATGGTTAGTCAGAAGTCTTCAGATACACACAGCAGCTATGTGTGAGTGTTGTGTTTAAGACTCAGAAATTGCTAGGGAACCAGAATCTCAACAAGGATCCAATTGTCCAGCTAGAACTGAGGTTTACTTCTACAGAAGACCCTTATACTATAGTAGAGTATAATGCCCTGCTGTGTTAGCTACCAACACACAGAACATAAGCAGCACAGATCCACCTCATATGTTCTAAATTGGTCCATCAAGTGTCTACTGGAAAATATATTCCAAGACCTTCCAAACACTTCAGCTAGCTGGGATTACTTACAGCTGCCTTAGGTCAATTCTTTTTACACACACTGGATGTGAGCTATCAGCGTGTGCAGCTGCTCAAAGGAGAGACGGTCTCAAGCTGAAGACCTGGTACACCTTGTGAGCTCACTTCCACACACATCCTTCCTGCACAGCACAGGCAGCCTGGGCACAGCCTTCTTACAGTTCCTCTGACCTTCAAGAGGACAGACTTACAGTTTGTTTATATACAACCACCATCACGCTGCAAATGCAAATAATCAAATACAGATACCCTAATCTCCATTAAGATATTTCTAATCTATTACCTGTTTATCTTCTAGGTCTGGCTTAATTTGCTTTTTGTTAAATGGTCATTCTTTGCAGCTGTTAAGCTACTGCAGCCTTACCCCATATCTGCAAAGCAGTACTCCCTTCAGACAGACGAGAACAAATGCTTTCCTACTTAGACTTAAAACATCACATCTTCTCTGCATGGAAGACCATCTGCCCAACAAGCAGCAAGCACTATGTGCATATGCTGGCTATTCTTCCCTTTCACCACAAATCAGTGCTATGCTCAGAAGTAGACAGCACAGTGATGCATACTACATGTACAAGAGGCCATACAGAATCTCTGCTCCTGCCTGATGTGACTGAGGTATCCAGAATTAGATTTGCATAAGGAGCCTCGTTAGCAGAAGCGCCGTTACAGTAATGGATGCCCCAAGTTGCACCACACCACAGAAGAACTAAGTGCCACAGTAATTTTGAGAACAAGATCTTAAGTGCTTCTCCTTGGAAGCTGAACTAAATTGTAGCAGTGCCAAGCACAGACTGTCTTTGCCGTCCCTTTCAATTTTCCTCCTTCTTCTTTGGTCAGATGGCTGACTTATGCCTCTCATGCTGATTCTGTAACAACTCCTGCATTAAGTGTGAAGATGGAATGGCACCAGACAATTACAGTTACCCTGGCACAGCAAAGGCACTTGGAGAGAAGCCCTGGGCAAATACATCTGTTG
Organism: Tympanuchus pallidicinctus; assembly: GCF_026119805.1. Lineage (NCBI taxonomy): Eukaryota > Metazoa > Chordata > Aves > Galliformes > Phasianidae > Tympanuchus > Tympanuchus pallidicinctus. Next base: position 65,325,706 of record NW_026294747.1, read on the forward strand.
GAACTCAGCTTATGCTTATAGCACCAGTCAGGATGCTGCCTCCAGCCAAACAGCAGCTTCCTACAGTTCATTATCTGAACGTTCCTTGCTCACAGACAGCAGATTCCCAGCAGGAGCCATCTCAAACTAGAGCAGGGATTGGGAAAAGAGTGCACTATGATTGATCACGCATTTCCATCTTGGTGCTTCCACATGAAAGCCTATTTCTTGCAAGATAACTTTCTCATAAATCTTCAGGTGGACACTGTCCATGTGCACTCCTTCCCCAGAAGTCACAGGCAAAGGCAGAAGAGCCCAAATTCCCAACCCTCCCTTCTACAACTCCTGATAAGCAGAGCAGAAGTAGAAACCACCTGAAAGGAGACAGACTTTTGGAAAATTAAAGCACCTGAGGTCAACTGATTGAGCCCTGCCATAAAGCTTCTTTTAAGTTCAAGTATCTCCGTATCATCGTTTCAGCTATTCTTACAGGTGAAGACCCTTTAAAGCATAAAAGATCCATCCATGTATTTTTCCCAAACATACTCCCCAACCACAGGTACTTAAGTGCAAGTAATTTTTACTCCCTTCTTCTCTCCCACTCCACTACAACATCAGATGTGTTTGTTTGTTTTTTAAAGGCTGTTATTTAGAAAAACATGGATAAACTATTGAGCAACACTGACTCAGAGATTGCATTGGAACCCCGTGCTAAGTTTAACCCTCTATTTAGAGGGAGAACGTAGAGCTAGCACCTAAATACCCATATATGAAAGGGAAACTTCCACAGCATTCCTAAAGCCATTCTTCAGGTCTTCCATACAGATACCGTCAACTCTACTCACACCTTTATCACCACCTTTATCGCCACACTTTCCTCCTGCAGCTTCCCCCTCAGAATTCTTCTCTTTGGAATGCCTTGGAGAAGAAGTGCCTGCAGATGGAGAACAGGAACGTGCAGTAACACATATGGTCAGCACATACTGAAAAGCCTCCAGATGCTGTCACATAGAAACCTACAGGAAGTTTCTCAGAGGTGTTTACTGCAAACCATAGGGTGCCTTTTCCTGTGGTCCATCACGTCTGATTTGCCCAACAATGAGATCCTAGGCCACACGTGTCTTCCAGCTTCAACAATACAACATAACATCTTAAAACAAAACCAAACACCTATGTTATATATTATGCTCTTTATTTCTGCATTGGTATCCAGTCACACCAAGTTTAACATGTGGTTTCAGGGAGCATCTGAAAGGAGGGCATTGTGTCCCATGCAAACTGTTTCCTTTCATCTTTCAACTTTCCTTTCCTACAGCTGGAGGAACACTCCCTGGAGCAGCCCTGCTCCTCACCATTAGGTGAAGTTTATCGATACAATCAAGCTGATAAGCTTTACTAAAAGGTGTTAACAAAGTCATCCTCCCATTCCTTAACCAGCTAAGGTAATTAGATACTTGGTTAACAGAAGTTTACAGTAATCTGTGTAAGAACAATATGTCTCACAGTGAAAACAGCAACTGGTTCGTGCACAACAAATGGATTTTGTAACAGAACAAAGCAGTAAGAGGGCATGGCTTCAGTCTGCTGAGCTGACTGCTCCAGAGCCAGGAGCCCCGAAAACAGCAGACAAGAAACAAGACACCAGAAGCAGAATCAATGTCAGACTCAGCAGGAAAAGAATACTGACTTTGCATAAGAATGAGGAGCACAGAACAAGAAGTGGTGTTGGACTGCATCATTTGATTTATGTTCGTTCATGAGGAAGCTATCCTCAGAATAAAACCAAAACAAAACCCACAACAACCAAACACTGCCAAAAGATCATCTGACTGAGGACGTGGGTGTTAAAACCTAGTGGTAACAAAGAATGGAAAAGGTGGAAAGAGATGATTACAAAGATGCCTATTGTAAGTGGCAGGAGATAAATCACTACATTTTTAGAACAGGCTTGGAACAGCTTTGCTGCTAACAGAGCAAGAAAGGCTAGCAAAGGACTAGCTGTGACTGTAGAAGTGATTTAGTCTGATATGCAGAAAGCAATGGATTGTTCCATGATAAGCCAAAAGGATTTCATACACAAAGAAACAGAAGAAGAGGATGCAAAGAAAGAAACAAGAAGTGTTTTCTTTTTGAAAGCTGCAGAGAAACTGAAGATACCCTGGCAGACCACACAGCAAACTTCCAGAGCAGCATTATTCATGCAGCCACAGGCTACACGACACACAAGCTGCAGATTGGATGCTTCCCATCCCAGTGTAAAAGAATGCATGAGCTGGCAGCTAAGGAAAGATCACATTAAGTTCACAGATGTAAGACACCCAGATACAACGCGATAGGAAGTGCATCTACAGATCAGTATCAGCAGTTTCAGTGATTCAAGATGAATTCTTTATTGCAATGAGAATACAGAACTTCTGACAGGAGGAGGATTTGAGAAAGCAGGAGCACGCACAGGCACTATTAGAAAGCCTAAATTGTGCCCTCTTAGCATAGGTCATCCCACAAATGGAGGTTCTGGAAATACATGAAACAAGAGGAAAAGAATAGGTACATGGACAGGTTAAGAACTACATGTAGAATAGCAAGCTTTCCACATCTTGAGATAAAGACTTCTGTTAAGGCACTTGAAAAAGAATTAGGATTTCCTGCATCTACTCCTTTCGGTACATCAGCCTGCCTTTTAAATTCCAGAATGGCTTGGGCTGAAAAGGAGCACAATGCTCATCCAGTTTCAACCCCCTGCTGTGTGCAGGGTCACCAACCAGCAGACCAGGCTGCCCAGAGCCACATCCAGCCTGGCCTTGAATGCCTGCAGGCATGGGGCATCCACAGCCTCCTTGGGCAACCTGTGCCAGTGCCTCACCACCCTCTGTGCGAAAAACTTCCTCCTAAGATCCCTAACAACAGAGCTAGTTGCTATACTGCTTTAGTCTCTAAGTTAGTAACAAAGGGCTTTTACCAGTAGTTTGATGCTTCACAGGGAAAACATTGCAAAAAGACTCAGAGACTCAAGGTTTCCTTTAATTCAAGGTTCTAATTAGCAATCTCAGAAACAGAACTAGGAGATGCTTCCAGGAGTTTGCAAGAAGATTTAGAAATGGACCAGAATTTAAAGTTTATCTTTAAAATGAATTCACAAATGGCTTAGAGTTAATGGTATCTTTCAAAGAATACCAGAACTCAAAAAGAAAAGTGCTTGGTCAGATGAGCACGATTCAGGTAAGTGACCAAATAATAGATCCACTCAGAAAGAACTATCCTACTGCTATTAATTTCATACATGAAACTGTAAGTAGGGAAAAGGCACCATGTGCTTAACCAGAACAAACCAAACAAAAACAAACAGAAACTCACTGCAGCTGTCACAGAACCATTAACTCCAGAAGCTGGTTAAACAGAACAAAGCAACCCTGGGATTTTGTATAGTCTCCTCTTCCTAAGATCCTAAACATAGAATGAGACAAATATCAGCAGCTGCCTTAGAGCAGAACTGAAGGGTTATCAGTCCCTGAGACAGCTCCGCTTTTCTGGTTCTGAGGCTTAAGTGTCTCTACTTCTCCAAACCTAGTAAGAGCTAAGATATTTAAGAGAGAAGTCATGCAAATAACTGCCTGAAAAAAATGCAAGATTCAGAGCTTGGTTTCAGCCTACCTTGCTGTTATCACTCACTTCAAAACCCTGCACTGAGTTCTGTTTCTGAGCTTTGGAGTGAAGGATGTCCAAGTAAGCAGTCAACGCTTCCTTTATCCCTCTGCTCTCTGCTGGCAGCTGCATAAGCAAATAATGTGAGATCTGAGGCAGACAGAAAGCAACAAGCAGCTTAAGAAACTTCACATTCCAGAGCTAATCATAGCAGCTCTGAAGCTTCTTGTCCAGGCAGGCAGAGAAACTTACTCGTTTACAAGCAAAAGCTGCATTGTTTGTGAGCCACCTGAAGTTTAACTGTGCATCTCTGGAATAGCCCAGTATCACTAAGGCCAAGGTCAGGTTTGTACCTCAACTACAGCCAAATCACTGCGCTTCTGTGAACAGAGGCAGCAACATCAGCCTACAGCCTCATAATTCATTTCTTTCCTTGACAACAGGTAGTATGGTTTTTCCCTGAGCATCCCAAACAAGGATCTAATTTTAGGCATTGCCAGTTTGGAATGCAAACACACTCCTTGTGATTGAGAGATGCCAGCTACAACCCAAGAAACCAAAGATGGTATTAAGCCTCTGAATGTTAACATCAGGAAACATAACACTGGAGAGCAGAATTCAAGCCAGGTTCAAGGCATGGACAGATGATAGATGAAGGAATAAAGCAGCCTGTATCCTGAGAAATGCTATCTATACAGGAAGACTGGTTAAAAAAAAAAACAACCAACAAAAAAACAACCTTGACTTCATGGCAGTTTCTTTAAAGCAAGCACTAATCCTACTACACACAGTCTGCAGGCACTTTAGAACAGACACCCATTTACTGTTAAGAGTTAAAGGTCACAACTTAACCAAAGCATTGTCCACAAGATAAACGTCTTCAAAATGCATCCGTCACCCTCACAAGAGACAACTATATATTCTTACTGAGTACAGCTACGATCTAATCTGCAGGAGACCTTTCACTAAAGACTAACCATGTAAACTGAAAGCATAAAATGCTTTAAAGGAAGAAAAAAAACTTCCATGTGCAAAGCCTAAGGACTTCAGGCCATATCTGCTATAGAAACAGCTTTGTCAGGTCTAATAGAATGTGTTGAAAGGAAGCACTTCAGGTATTTCCCACCTTAGCTTTTTGACTGCTGGTCCCAAATCTAGAATGACTACTGACAAGACCCACTACTGGCAAGACCCTAGCTTGAAACTTTGAGTCATTCAGCACTAAGATTCTCATTTCTCTGTAGTTTCTCCTTACACATTTCTTCTCATTCCCTCCCTATGCACAACAACCTTTTCTGAATTCTTTTCTACCTTTTCTAAATAGCTATTATTGCTGTATCTTCCAATTTAACAATTTGCATGCACACTTCAATAGTTTATGAAGTCTTCTGGCTTCAGCACATCACTTCAGAGACTCACCTAACAGCACGTACAGACTGGAGCTATGCAGAGAACTGAAGATCCAACACACATCAATATGGCACACTCAAGGAAGCATTCTGGAACCTGATTCAGACACTGTACTGATTGTTCTCTTCATCACATATTACTGCAAACAGACCCAAAGCTGATCTTTCTCTGAACTTAAGTGACAGCCATACGTTGCAAAGCTTAATTGGTTGTTTATTATCATTAAAAATACCCAGTATCTGAACTAAATCACAGAGAAAAGCACAGTAATCTTGTCCAAAAATAAAAGCAAACACTCCTCTGAAAAAAACTGTAATAAGTGTCGGAAAGCTGCCTTAAGGCAAAATTGAGGATTGCTATCTAATCTCTGCTACAGCTAAACTTCTGTGAATTCTGACTCCCAGTAGAATTCTTCACCAAATTGCTTTACGTTAAATAGCAAAATCCACGTGAAGTTCAGCATCTAAAAAACAAGTCAGGCTGATCTGAACAGCAGTCAGAACTACCATGAGAATAACCACACCATGGTCAGAAACACATCAGACATGAGTGACTCCTAAAAGGATGGAGTTATTTAGGCTTCCTAAAGCTCTGTCTTGATGCCAAACTAGACCAGATGCCAAATGCCAAATTCAGCTCTGCCCTAACATAGTTCTGTTTGTACTCCATTGACTGGACGATACGTTAGTATCACACACTGGTGTAAGTCCTCCACGGGCAGATCTTCTCCTAACCTCCCTGCCTGTCCTTTGTTAGTCTTCATACTTCAAGCAGGGCCCCACTAAAGCCCACCACTGCATGCATCTATAGCCCAACAGCCTCAATACAGACAGGCACGCTTTGTTTGAAGGAGCAAGAGCTGCTAAGAAAAACAGTGCCTCAAGTGCTGTATTTCCTCTGGAAATAGTGCATATTTTGGACTTTCCTATTTCCCAACACCCTGCTAAGTTCTGGAAGCATTCAGATCAGTGCAGCAGATGTAAATAGCTTGCAGCAAGGTCCTAACACAACTTCTGCTGCTTTGAGCGACCTCACTTAAAGTCAAGCCCCACAAACAAACAAATACTGGTACCCAAAACACAGTGTGCTTTATAGACAATCCTAACTTAAATAGGCAGTCATACCTGCTGCAGGTGATTCGAAAGCAGAAGCATCTCAGAATTATTCAGCATAATTACACTGAGCCAATTCATGCAGATATTCCACTGTCCCTCCTACCACACTGGCATTATTTCAGTTTAAATCAAGTCCCATTCATTCAATACCCAGCTTTGCCCAAAGGCACTAAGTTTTCCAAGAGCACTGACTTGACCACGAAAATCAAATTTAGCAGCTGAGGTTACCGGACTATCAACACAACAACATGATTTCACCTATGCTGTCATTCCCTTCACAGATTCAGGTATTTCAGACCACCTCCTGAGATGTTTATGAAGGAAAAGGCAACAGTCACCCTGCTCCACCACACTGCTCCATGCCCAAGCAGACTCAAGCAAGAGACACCATCTTGTAGTCATCTCTAAGGCAACACTGATATGTCATATCTGCTATTTCTACCATTACTTACTGAAGTAGCCAACTGCCAACTCATCATCTGCAAATCAACTATGCTAGGGTGTTCTCAGGACACCTGGAAAGAAGCGGAGATTATGCTGTTCAAAGTCTTGGACCTTACACACAGCAGCAGTTTACCAACCTGCTGGCAGCTAATCGTGGCATTCCCAAGGAAGATTATCCCTGCGCATCGTGCAGGTGCAATAATACCAAGACAAATAAGCTCCAACACTTCCTATAAAGTTCTGTTCTCAGCTGCTTGCATCTTGGCTAAATAATTACAAGGACTCACTGCTGCCACGATAGGCCTTTTTTCTACCACTGTTTCTAGGAAGTCCCAGACAGAACAGTTCCACTGTTTCCAGGAATGGATGAGGGGAAAAAAATAAGTGTTTTGGCAAGCTCAATTTTTATGCAAGCTTTTTCTCCTCTACTCTCAAGGCCAAAAGCAGAGGTTTTAAAAGCATCTTCTGTATAACAAGGCTGCATCTTCTGCTGTACTCAAACATCTTTTGCAAAGGTAATAGCACTTGACATGTTTGTTTCCTGACAAAGACTGGTTACGACTTCACTTGCTGCTATGAATTGGTTATTTCCTACTCAACTCTAAGTGGGGCTTTCCTCACTGTGAAACTAAGCAGTAAAATCAGAGCTGCATCTTTTATAGGGGCAGAAAGAATTCTGTCTAGATGAGCTGGCGAGCACTGGGCTGATAGAAAGAGCCACATACAGTACTTGCACAAGGTGAAAGATCCTCGTCTAAGATGACAAAACTCCCAAAAGTTTATTTTATGCTTTTCCAAGTGAGGCTTCATGCATAAAATTATAGGTAAAAAAAAAGTAGAATTTCCATCCTTGAACTCTGAAGATGAATATTTCTTTGGGAATACTTCTATGCTGTCACTACACAGCAAAGTGGCAGACAAAGGACACGAGGTTGCCTAGCACAGCACAGCACCTGATCGTAACTTCCTGCATGAACTACCGAAGCTAACTTCTCTGGAATATTCAAAAGTTCATTCTGTAACCCCTCTTGACAGATTTGTCACAGGAAAGCTCAAAATCCTCTCCAATTCTTTGCTGCAAAGTGACAAAAAAAAAAAAAAAGAAAGCTGAGTAAATTCAGTAGGAACAGATGCAAGTATTCAGTATTACATCAAATCAGACATCCAGAGGAAAAAAGGCACCAAATAACACAATTTTTCTCCCTCCTCACTTGCTGTTATGCCTTAGATATTATAACACAAATGAATTCTAACGCAGAAGTAGAAAATGATTCTCATTTAGGACCATATAGAGTCCATTAATCCCAATTATCCTCTCTACATAATAATTTCTTGTTATCCCACCCATTGGTGTAACAGGCTGTGAAGGATGTGATGCACAACACCCCCTAACGTTATCACTATGTACCCCAGTATTGTATAGCACAGCTCACAAGCAAAATACCATTTCTCAGCTCTCAGCAACAACAGTTCTAACAACCACATGATTATCATTTATTAGAAGCAAATCACAGTGCAAAAGAACACAGCATCTCTGGTATTTTGCTAGTAATATGAAATAGTAATACTAAATACCATAAAGCTGCGGAGTAATTATCTTTAGTATTTCCTAAACTGATTTGCTAACCAGATTCTGATTCTCAAACAAAATTTAGCATGCACACTTATGTGCATTTTCTTACCAACTTCTTGCAACTGTTTTTGGCACACAGTGACATACTGTCATAGCTTGGTTCAGATACTCGCTTGCCAGTGGGAGGCTGGCAGATAGGAAGGGCTCAGCAAGGAACCAATTCCCAGAAAATCTGCAGAGCGGGGAAGGAATGACTCCAGACACAACAATTAGTTGAGAGGGGATGCAATTAGTGGTGAAAGTTTACTTCATGAGATAGCCAATAACAAGCACATGACACAAGAGATGAAGAAAGTGAGATGAACACCAGGGCATCACTATGAGCAATTCCACTCTAACACAAACTGTTCATCAAACAACTAAGTGCCACTTTGTGCAAGGGAGAGAGCATTCAAGAATGAGCACACAATTCCACGACACTGAAGCTAGGACTGCTGCCTGCAGTTTGCAGAATTCTTTTTTCCAGACTAGGAATTAAGCACACGTACAACAGGGCCACACAATAAACTTCTGTCTTTGCAAAGACTCACTGAGTTAATCATGCATTTTTCTGGCATCTGCTAAGTTCTGCTTTATCAGCAGCTGCTGGAGAAGAAAAACGAGAACATGGAGATGTGCGAAGTGTTGCACCTAGGGAGAAACAACCCCAGGTATGAGGACAAGCTGGGAGATACCCAGCTAGAAAGCTGCTGGACAGCAAAGGGCCTGAGGTTCTGGCAGACATCAGCAGAGCACGAGCCGGCCATGTGCCCTTGCCACCAGGAAAGCCAACATCATCCTGGGCTGCATTAGGCAAAGTAACAGCAGCAGCACAAGGAGGTGTGTCCTTACCAACCCTGAGTAGAGAGAAGGATACACCTGCAGTAAGGTGTTCTGGGTCCCTCAAATACAAGAGACGTGGACATATTGGAGAGTCAGAAGAAGGGCCACAGAGGTGATGAAGGGACTGGAGCTCCTCTGAGGAGAGCCAAGAGAGCAGGGACTGCTCAGCCCAGAGACAAGGAGGCTCAGCAGAACCTGAAAGGAAGATCTGAAAAAGATGGAGCTAAGCTTGGTGCCAGGACAGGAGGCAATGAACATGAACTGCAAAACAGGAGGTTCCCTTTGAACATCAAGAGTTGCTTATTTTAGCAACTAAGCACTGGCCCAGAACAAGCAAACCCACAGCATGGATAAGACTCATGAAAGGTCTCGCAGCACTAACCTATTCCAGGCTACAAGAAACTCCACTGCCTCCCACAGATAACTTCAATACCTCTTGAGAAACACAGGTAGGTCACCCCCATCCAAGGAACACTGAGCAGAATGAGTTCAGAGCATCTCATGTATTAGTAAAGTTTTATATCTGAACAGAAAGATTTTCCAGTTCAAAGGTACTCTGGGCTTCTTACACAAGTTATTTTGGGGAAAAAGCCCTTTATGGAGGTCCAAATAAGTCAAATATTCACCAGCCTATCTTGTCCTTCTCCTCAGCACCTGTCCCATCTCAGCTGTAATGCAGCTGCTCTGTTAACCACCATCTCAGAGATGGGAATTTGCTCTTCTACATCCCATAAGAGTAGTATTATTATTAAGCCAATACTGATAATAAGCAAGGTAGTGTTCAGCCAATAAGTCACAGTGATCCCATGGAGTCCTGTCACATAAATTAACCAAACACGCTTTACACACAAAGAAAAAGACAACAATCAGCACTGATTTCAGGTACAAAAGCATCATGTGTAGCGCTGCCCAATTAATTAGGTATGAAATGTGGAGGAGAGAAAAAAATCCCCCTTTATTTAGAAGCCATTTCATCATGCTGGACTCCACATTTCCTTACATTACAACTTATGCTATAAATCTACCCTGTATCACTTTTTCCAATGTAACTCTCTTAATTAGAATCCAAATTAAATGAATGCCTTCTGTGCTTTCACATCCTCATTTGTGTAACCTCCAAGGGGAATGACAAGCAGGAATCCATTCCCAGCATACTGGATGCCATTCAGTGAACAGATTGAGCCTCACTTTGCAGCTTTTTTTTTTTTTTTTAATTAACCTCTATGTTTCAAGAGAGCTGTAGCATAATTTGATACACGAGATAATGATCAACTGACACAAACTGGAAAGAGGAAATACTCAAAAGCAAAGGCAAAACAAGTTCCATGTTTCTAGTTCACCTTTCAATGTAGGTATTGCTGGAGAAAGTTCACTGGGAGTTGGACAAAAGATCAAACTGTGGTTGCATACACTTAATTAAATCTTATCAAGATTTCAAAGCTGTTTCTCAACTTCTGAGCACTACTTGTCATCCAGCAAGAAGAAATTATCACTATCAGATGCCACTGTACTCCCCCACCCCCAATATTAGCACAAGCTGCAGCAACTAGTGCGAAAATTTAGGTCATAACACGCACTGCAAGTAAGCCGCTGCATTTCCGCCTGCATCTCAATGCGCTGCGACTCTTCTTCTTGAGGCCTCCTCGTGTAGAGCCATCCTGCACAGTTCAGTTCCACATACATCTTGCCTTCCATTCCCTCTCCAGGCACAGAATGAGGTCTGCACTGACGCCAGCTGACAGCTACCTTTGCAAGTTCCCACACTGTCTGAAGTGGACACAGGGTGCCATCAGGCACTGCCTTTTCACAGATCCCCCAACATCTCTCTGTCCCCCACCTCAAATGCCCCCAGACAAAAGCCTTCCTTTGGAAGACAACTGAATTCCCAAAGCAAGTCAGCAGCAGCCACCAAACTCCCTCACGTTACCTCACTGTTCTCAGAGATGTACAGACACCCACCCTGACCCCATCCCTCACAGTAACACATGCTTATGGTGAAGAGGTAAAAGTGTTTCAAAACTTTGTTTTTTTCGGTTATTTCTTCCTGCCTGACATGTTTTGCAGACACGCAGACATCTGAAGGGCTTACAATGGTTTAACTGTTAGTGAGTCAGCAGCTTTTAAGAGCCACTATTTACGGTAACCAGGTTAAAAATACACATTGAAAAATAAAATCAGTAACTTGAGTTCCTTCTAAGCACAAAAGGAAAGTCCAGCTGCAAGTATGCAATCAGTGCCACAAGGGAGCTACAGGTTAGCAACAAATGCTCACACTGAATCACACTCAAGACTCAGTATTTCATTACAGATCCAACTTTGCAACGACTCCTAAAGAAAAGAAAAAGGAGGAAAAAAACCCAAACTCTCATAGAATTCAACTGCCAGGAGTTTCCTTCCTCCATGCACAGGAAGTCCAGGATCGAGGTGTTACCTCTCCACAACGCTGCTAACCACCAAGGCGGCTTATTAGCATAGCAGCCCGGCTATTTACCTCTACAGCGTGACTCAGCCTACTATTTTCAAAGTTTTCCTTAAATATTCGTCCTATATTCCGTAACGGCAGTCAGCAGCTAGAGGAGAACGCATTCCTATCAAGTTCGAGCCGCCTCGCAGCTCTGAGCGTTCAGACGGGCTCCGAGCTCGCTGAAAGACGAAAGCTGGGGACACTCGACGCTTCGCTGGATGCGGTGAGAAGGGGAAGGCGGGCAGCGCTCCGGCCGGGATCCGCAGCCAGGAGCAGCAGGAAGAGCCGGCGCGCAGCTTCACCGAGCTGGGCCACGGCTGGCAGCGCCTATATTTGGTATCGCGGAGATGGGGCACGGCGGGGAGGCTGCACTCCCTAAAGCGGCGCCGGGGCCGCAGGTGAAGGCGGCCGGCCCGTCGCTACGGAGCTCTCCGGGCTGGAACAGCCCCGCCGCCCCGGCCCGGCCGCACGCGTGCCGCCCCGGGGACAAAAGGCTGCGGGCCCGCGGACCGCTCGGCGGCGTTCGCCCCTTCCCTCCTCCCCCACCGCCCCGGCCGTCCGCCGCTCGCGGTTTTTTTTTTTTCCTTCTTTTTTTTTTTACCTTCATCTTCGAGCTCGAGTTTCTCCAGCATCCCTTCGGAGGCGGCCGGGAGCTGAGAGGGAGCCGGAGCCGCTGCCGCCGCCTGCGGGAGGGAAGAGAGGAGAAGGGGACGTGATGAGCATCCAGGCGCCGACTCAGCGGCCCCGCGGCGGCATCGGGGAGCGGCGGCGGCGAGAGCGAGCGGGGCACGGCTGCCCCTCGGCCTCCCGCACACGCCCGGCTCGCTGCGCGCCGCTCTTACACACACACCCAGGGGGAGGAACCGGGACTCGCCCTTCCTTCCCCCACCTCCCTCCCCTCTCCCCTCGGCGGCCCATTAACCCCGCGACCGCCGGCCTCCCACCGGCAGAGCAGTCCGGAGGCGCCGGCGCGGCCCCGCGCGCAAGCAGCGGCGGTCGGACGCGCGGGGGAAGCGGGGGCTGCCCGTAGGGCCGCGCTGCCAGCCGCGGCTCTCGGCCGCGTCTCCCCCGCGCCCCGCTTCCCCTCCCGTGGGGGAATGGTACGTTCCGTTTTGCTGCAGTCGGAGCCGCCGGGCAGCGGCGAGAGGGGAAGGGAACTACCACTGCGGAGCGCGGCGGGGAGGGCGAGGCGGAGGAGAGGGAGGTTTGGCCGCAACACCGATCTGAGCGCTCCTCTTGGCCAGCCGCATCCCGCAGCCCATCCCGCGGCTGGGACGCGCGGCCGGCTGCGCCGGGTGAGGGCGGTGCGAGAGCGGGCAGGGGGGGGAGGACAGCCCTCTGTTCCCCCCGCGGGGCGGCGGTGGTACGGCCCCGCGCGCTCACCTGCGGGCAGGCGGGCGGCACCACCGCTCCACTGGGGGGGGGGGCAGGGGGTTCCCCCGGCGGGCGCTCCCCGAGCGGGGGCAGCCGCCGTCCCGCGCGCCGCCCTCTGTTCGCAGCTATGAGAAGGAGGCGGCGCCCAGCCCGGCCGTCAGTGTGCGAGGGGCGGGAGTCTGGCAGAGACGGTGTGAGGAGGGTTGATGTGCTGAAGGTCACGCGTTACAACCGAACCGAACGTTTGGGGGTATTTCGTCAGTTAGAATTTTAACGATAGTGCCGACCTGGTCTGCTTCTCTCTAAGGATATTCAGTGGACAGGCTGGGAAAGTGGCAGTATCCCACTCTTTGCCATAGAGACCCTTTGGAAATAAAATCCTAAAGCATTTCGCTTCTACTGAGGTCACTCTGAAAGTAATTCCTCCTATTTATTTCCGTGGCAAACTGCAGCTGATACAAGCAGTACAGTAACACTGTTTGATAGAGCAAATTCTCAGCTGCAAAACACTATTTTTAAACATAGGCAGCACCATTAGCTATGCTTTTTTTGCCAGTGATGAGCAAGAGCCTGCATGCTGCGCTCATACAAATCTGCATGGCCATCCAGAACACGGCTTGTATTCACATCACCCAGCGCCTCACTGTGCTCACATCTCCTGCTTGGTCTCCATACCCATCAACGAATGCCAATGGCTGCCATTTTTTTCTGCATGGAGGAATTCAGTGACATCCCTTTGCTTCGCAGGCACTCCCGTATCAAACACCATTCTGTCAGGCTGCCTCTCTGCTGCCATCTGTCCCACAGCAACAAAATGGAATATTGACAGAAAGGTTCAATCTCTACTGCCATCCCACCAATGTTCACCTCTGAGATCATAGGCCAGTATCATAAAATAGGAGGCATTACTTTCGGAGCAGCCCTTGTAGTTATGCTTTTAAAAGACATCCAGAATTTCAATCCGTATCCTATCTGACCACTCACAGAAGGTCTGAAGGCACTTCCTATTAATCTGTAGCATTTTTAGTCTGTTTTGAGTGTTTTGGAAGCTTTTAATGATCTCTGGGAGCTATTTTTAGAGGCTCTAAATAATTATATTCCATGCCATTTGCCTTGACATTGATGAGTTTTGCTGAACACAAGAGAGGAATAAGATGATGCCTGATTGGAAATCACTGTTCTGGTTTTGTTTCTTGTTTAAAATGACAGGTATTTCCTCCACATTATCATCTCCCAAGCATCAGACACGAGGAAATACAATTCCAAGGTTATTTGTAGGTGGAAGTGAACTGAGTCTTGAAAGGTACGCGGTGCATTTCACTGCTGTGAAACAGGGATATGTTTATAGTAAGCCAGGTAAGCTCATGTGATACAGTGAGCCCCACTGCACTGGAAACCTCAGAGCTTAATGCAAGATCAGGGCTTTATAGTGGCTGAAACTACCTCCAGATGATGAGTTTTATGAGAAACTCAAGATAACTTAAAGGTGGTGATTAAATATAGAACAGGGATTTGCAATGTAAACTTTGTGCTGTTACATCCATATTGCTCAAAAAAAAAACAACCCTAATTGCAAAGTAAATTGAGAAATAAAGGCTGAAATTCCATCCCCTATTCTGCCTCAATTTTACAATTTATTTGAACCAATCCTAAAACAAGCTGCTGTTAATGGTGTTCATTCTGCTCATTGCTTTGCATTCTAGTTCTTTTTGTACTTGTAGGCAACACAATGAGTCAGAACAGGAAACTGATGCAGCTGAAAAGCAAACAGACCAAGAGAAAAGACTGGGCTTTATCCAGATCAGTTCCTGATCCAGCTCTGCGTGCAGCAGCGCTGGCACAAGAAATGCCAAGGGCAGCAGTGGCAGTGGGACCATGCCTCTGGAAACAGCCTGCTTTAATATTCACTCAGATCAACGGTGAGAACGGTGTTATTGACTGTGAATTGCTACAGCAGTATACAAACCAGCAGATGTTTTTGGCAATCCTGAGTAATTCCTCTCTCTACAAACTCTACCTGTTGTTTTACAAAAGGATTACCAAGTGAAGGTAGGGAAAGTCTGTCTTTCAAAGCAGCTGTAATTCCCACCAAGATGATACTACATGCTGTAACATTTCAGTATCTGTTTGTTATGGCTGCTCTGCTGCCACAGGAGGTTTCTATTAACTATATCCTAGGGATTTGTCTACATTAGTATTTGAATGTTTGGTACCAGAGTTTGTCAGGTAACCCATCTGAACTGTTTGCATTGCAGTGAGTATCTACTTTGTATGCTAAATATCACTAAGGAAAATAAACTTCATATCAATGTAGAAGAAAAATTTATGCAAAGTCAAAATTGCCTGAAAGCATTTTTTCTTTGCCATGTTTCAGATTTTGTAGGCCCAAAAAGCGAGGACATGTGACATAACACTGGTAGAGAAGCTTAATTAAGAAGCGCCAGCAATCTTTGTGGAGGCAAAGAAAGGCAAGGTTAATACAGTGGAAAAAGCTACAAAAAGGCTGATGTGACAGAAGAGGTTTGGAGTTCTTGGTAGGAATGCATCCACCGGGATAGGGATCTATCAGTGGCAGTCATCAGATCAGAGTGGCTGGTTGAGCCTGTTTCCTCTCACCTGAGCTTGGACACACGCAGAGTAGCTTTTCCTAGTGGATGAGTGACCCTAGGCTGCTGCTACTGCAACCAGTGGAGAAACGGTCCTTTGTAGGCCATCATTCGTATGACCTCTTTTAGACAAGAGCTCAGTACACATGATTTGTGTGTTGGGCTCCAATTGCTGCACTGACTAGATCTCTATATCTCCAGTTAGTCAGGTTCATTCTGCTTGGAGTATCTGCCTCTAAGGGAAGGTGGGTGGAGGGAGCCAAGAAACTGTAAACTAGTTACTAGAACTTCGATTCCAAAATGGATGGGAGAAAAAAACACACTGATTTTAAGTTATTAGAGGGAGGGAAGATCACCGGTTACAGCCAGCATGTATGAACAACACCAAGTCAATCTCACTCACCTTAATAACGAGTTACAAGCCTTGCGGTAGGCAGATGCAGTGTGAGTTAATGAGACTATTGACACTATCTCGCATGACACTCTCCTAAGCAAAGCAGAGAGTCCAGATGAAACTGCTGCTAAAGGTCAGAACCATACTCACAAGGAAGGCAGTAACATTTCTTTATCTAACTGGGAGTGTTTAACAGAGGATTGCATGGAAGGCTGTGTTCTCTCTATTATTGTTCAATGTTTTCACTGGTGACTCAATGCAGGAATAATGAATAACCACATTTTCACGTGATCCAGTACTAAAAGAAGCTGTGCCTTTATGGCTAGCCTTACAACTTAGATAATCTAGAGAATTCCTGAAATGCTTTGAAAAGCAGGATGCACATTGGTATGGGTAAGTTCAGAGCTATATGTAAGTGAGAATAACCAAAAATAAAATGAGAAAGGACTGGCTTTCAACAGTCATGCAAAGAAATGACTAAAGAATGAAACATGTCAGACAACAATGTCAAATTCATGGGGAAAAAATCACACTATCTCTTAAAGTTTTATGGGTAAGGCATGGAAGTCTGTTCTACGCATTTGTTGATCAGCTAGAGAATTGGATTCAGCTTTGGGCATTAAACTCAAGAATAAATGTAGAGAATCCAAAGAAAAGCAACAACAGTGACATAGGAGTTGAGAAATAATGACGTGTAAAGAAAGAGTTGAAAACCTCCTCAAAAGAAGAGGACCAAAGGGAAAAACAATCACAGGTTCCAAAATGTAATACGTTCCTGCAAGAAGGAAAGTGATAAACTATTATCTGGATCCACTGGTTATGGAATAAGAAATTCTCTACTGAGCCTTTAGCAAGGAAGTCTTTGCTTGGACTTTGGGAGAACTTTCTGAATATGACAGTAAAGGACCCTTATTTGATTGTGCTGGGAATGGGCTTAAGCACTGCCACAAACATATCTGTTCTCCAGTAAGAAATAGGTGTTTTCAGTTAAATTCAAGGCTGCCCATCTCCAAGCTCTGCCTGACTGTTCTCCATCGTTCTGTTCTGATCACTGCTGAGACTGATCTATGCCTGGGTGCCACCTGTTCAGCTCATGGTTCAGCAGTAAAACAGAATGCCCTTCGAAGTACTTCAAAAGGAAAAAAAAATGACTTACCTTATAAAACCTAATGGATTGAAGAGCAACAAGAAGGAATTCCCATCTAAATGCAAATCAAGACAAACCCATTTTGAATGCAAGAGTAAACTACAGATGGTAATTTTCCCACCGTTCCTAGTGCTGCTTACAATTACAGTTGTATCCAACTCAAGTAGTCAAACATCTCTTCTCCTGATGAGCTGTCAATGAGCAATTTAGATTTTTTTTCTAAATGTATGTCATAGATATGCTTATTCTGTAGCAGTCTGTGCAAAGTTAATTTTAAAAACTAACTGCTTATTTTTGGTTTAATTTAGTCTGGTTTATGAAGTGGAAAGAGACAAAAAAATATCAGAAAAAAAAAGGGTTTCATCTGCTGCTTGCTGTAAGTTAAGTTCCCACTTGTTTTCTGCTCAAGTGTGATAACTGATACCAGTGGTCTACAATACTGGAAAGGCTGGGATCATGGGGGCTGAGGTTCGGATCCCATCCTGGATCTGCTAACTGCATGGTGGAAAGCATGACTGTAGGATGTCTGAGTGCCCATGGTGCAATGAGAGAACAGAGTCAGTCCCAGTGTAGAGTTCTGGTCCTGGTTCTGATGTAGAGTCCTCCTTACCTCAAAGACCTTGGAGTAAACAGGGCAGCTGTGCAGGTAGTGTAGTTTCTACCATTTATTCTAAGGAATCTGTGTTCCAGCACCAAACAAACTATAAGGAGGGGGGATGTCTCATACAAAATGCTGGATTCAACTTTTTTCTTCCTGTACCTGGAAGAAATGCAATAAGATTTGCTCTAGTCTCAGAAGGCTTTTGAGATACTAGATGCTGTAGTCATTCCAGTGTAGTACGTATAAATGAAGATAGTGACAACGCAGAAATTACAACATGTTTAGATCACAGCAATAAAATACCTACAATGCCTAGCACTAAAAATGCACTCAGCATTCTGACTTTTATCCTCCCCAGTTGAATCCTGACTTGTGGCAGCTCAGTACTCTGTCCCTAATCTACAGGGCCCTAAATGAATTGAGATACAGCAATCCTGCAGCACGTTTGAAAGTATGGGGCAAGTTGTGTCTGTTCTCTATGTCTTTCTGTTATTGTATAGTGACATTAAAGATGACTCTAGTGGCTTCTTTTTACAATAGCCCTAACAGACTTTGCCACTCAAGCCAGAAAGGTTTTTTCCTTCATCCCAATGCCATCAGAATAGGAATCAATCAGTAGTCCTAATGAGGAGTCTGTTGGCATGGAATACAGATTAACTATGTATTGCTTTTACATTTCATAGGTAATTCCTAGCCTTTGAACTGAATCTGTATCCTCACACGTACCAGAAGCTATAACATTAATTACTTCACAGAGTTAATTATTACTGATCAGCAGTCCCTGCTGGGAATCTTTAGCGGGTTGAACAGATAACAAAATTGGAGCAACAATTAAATTTAGTCTTAAAAAAAGAAAGGAGCACAGAAGCCCATTCAGCACCAGGAAAGATGTTGAAATAAACCCTGTGCATTTATAGCAAATCTTCACTGCAATTACAGCATGGAGTGTTGAAATCCTATTACCCCAAAGGCATACAAACTGAACGTGGAGAGTGATTTTGCATTTCTGGTGGAAAGCCCTACCTAAATATTTCTGTATGGGATGATCCCAGTGAGTTCTGTCACCGACCAGATTGAGAAACAGGACAGGTTTACGAAACCTCTTTTGATCTAACACCAGAAACAAAGAACCTGTCCCATGTGAGAACACTGCCCTATAATACTGTTGCTTTGTTTGAGAAGAAAACTTGTGTTCCAGTGGCACAAGAGTTAAGTGATTCTGAAAGCATAAACTTCAAAGGAAGTAAACAAGCAAGTGAAAATCCAGATCGCCAGTTAACCTCTCAACGAGAAATACAAGTGGAGAAGAGGCGGCCCCTCTTTGCTCAACCTCCGATCTCTGGGGGTATTTCTGTCTCACTCTGCAGCTCTGATAGAGTCTTGAGTCTGGGATATCAAAGAAGCCTTCTCCAGCCAAGGCTTTGCAGGCACCATTAATTCCTTAGCTCATTTCTGTAGAATATAGATGGAGACTGACTCGGTATTACTAGCGTGAGGTGTTAGTGATCAAACAGCACGACAATTAACATTCTGCCCTTTTTAACACAAAATGAAAAGCAAAGAACGTCCCGTGCTTGGGAGGGGCTGACTAGAGCTTGGTTAGAATACTGATGTCCCAAATAGTGTTATTTCTGCAAACACAAAGATGCCACTTAGCAGCTTGAAGTATTCTAGAGTTCTGAAGTATTTTGTCTCAAATGTTTGCTATCATACATGCTTGAAAAGAAATACTTCTCTTTGAAATAGGACCTCTCTCTTACCTCACTGGCTGAGGGAAATGAGAAATTATTGCAGTAGTAATCAGGTAATAAGCATGATTATAGAAATAGCTGGTTGTGACAAATGTACTGTTGTTTTTTTTTTCGTTTGATGAATCTAAATCATTGATAAAAAGCAGGTAAGCACTGACTGATATGAACTGGATGGAAGAATAAGTGTGAGCCTGCGTTTACCTGACGCTTCTTACACAGGATTAGTTGTGTTAGTTAAAGTGAAGCATTTAGGTAAGTACTGTTGTTGGATGGAGGCCAGAGTCCTGCAAGATGTTCCACAGAGCACTGGCTGCTGAGGATAACATTTAAAAAAAAATACTAAGAGGCAAATCTGATTTGTATGAACATTTACTATATAGCATTTCTTCATCTTAGTGTGGTGTTTCAAAGCCTTGCTCATGGGTGGTGGCTCTACTCTGCAAATACTTACTGCACCAGCTTTCAGGCATGGTGTTTTTTAAACCTAGAATTAAATAGTTTTTCCCTAATCAAGCCTGAAGAGAACTGATGCCATACTTTGAGCTTGAGTAAGACCCACAGAATTCTAGTAGAACTTTAGTCACTGGCCTGCTGTTAAAATGGCATTTCTGTGATCATCAGCAGGTCTCAAAGACTGGAAGCAGTGAGTCCAGATGGTGAAGAGATGCAGGTGAGAGCTGCTGCGATGGGTAACTGAAAGGCAGAGGCAGATTTCAGCTCAGAGCTGACTCACCCACAGTCTTAACAAAACTTTTAGCTACTGACATGCAGCTGGGCTGACAAAGAATTGGCTCTGCGGCATGGGCTGCACTGCGAAGTGGGTAACTGCTGGCTGAACAAATGAGCTGTGCACCAGGCACTCGCTTTCCAAGAGCTTATCTTAACTGAGGATCTCAATCCACTGAGTATTCAGAAGCTATCTCAGAGAGGCAGGCAAGGATAATAAAATACATTTCAGCGCAGTTTGTAAACTTGCTTCAACACAAAGCCCATGGTTGCCTTGTAATCTTCAAATAGATCATTTCTGTGACAAAAAGCTATTCTTCAGATGGTGCTCAATCTGCATAGCTTGAGGAACCTGGCCTTCCTCTGAATTATTCTCAGATCTACTGCTGATCACTCCGGGCAAAATTGTTGTGTATTGCTTCTCTTTTTTTGTTCTGCTTAAAAGAAATCTGCCATGACAGCATCCCTTCTCTCATGCATGCTTTCCCTTTTGGCAGCCTATTAACTATATCGTTCCATCACTTCAGGTACACTACAAGTGAAAACAGATCTTGCATGTACTGCTTCTGTGGTTTGATACCATCTGGAAGGGGCTGAAGTAAGGACTGTGTTGAGCAAGAAGCATATCAAGTGCTTCAGCTAAATGTTTTATGACTACAAACAATACCATAAAGAGATGTGGAAATACCAATAAGGCTTTTCCCTGCATTCCATGAACCAGAGCTGAAAAAAAATTTAAATTAGTTCAATGTTAAGGACCTGAGATACACCTCAAGCTCAACACCATGCTTACATTACTGCAGAGTTTATGCAAACATGGATACAAAAGTGTGCTGATGGTCAGGGGATGTTCACAGTGTGGGTATGGTAAGCACTGGGTGTACATGTACATAAGTTTAGATGCAGATTCAGTATTCAGCAGTCTGTGTGAGGAGATTTATGTATTAACATAGTGTGGTATCTCCCAGCTATCAATATCATGAAAAAGGACCATTTAAATTGTCATTACAGGTAAGGAAACAGTTGGGCTATGAGCAAATCTAGCCTCTCTGAGGACAGTAGAACAACTGTCACTAACTTTAGTACAGTCAGAATTAGAATTAGAGAATTTAATACATCTATATATATATAGATATATATATACACACTAAATTGTGCATAAGCTCACCAGAGGTGCTTCTTAATTTCTGAAGCACAGTTAAATAGCAGACTGGAAATTTAATGTCAGTTTCAATTAAATGGAAAAAAATGAAGTTGAATACTAAATTAAATACTGCAGTCAAGTAGTTTGAGATGAAAGTGGTTGTTTCTGCCAGAGTGGTCATATTTCAAAGTCAATCAGCTGTAGGAACCAAAAGCATCATCTTTGGAGATGGAGTTTTCTGAGAGCTTTGGACCTTTGCATGAGGCACACAACCCTGTTGGTGCTGGATGTCCAACCAGAAAGTGCTCCTGGAGGAGTGATGGCACTTCACAAGGGAAACTGCTGCTGGGTTGTGCCAAGAACACACTGACCCTGGCCATTTGAATGAAGCGTTGGAGTTTCAGCTGGGTTCTTCTGAGAAGATGTCCAAGTAAGGCCTTGTGGGTGAGAGACAGCACGGGACATTCCTGAAAGAAGGGGAGCTGATTTGGCTTTGCCATTTCAGTGGTTGTTATATTCTTTTACAGTTTGTTTGGATGATATTTTGAGCTCTTGGGAAAAGCACGCCAAGTTCAGAACAGAAGCTTGGCTATAGATCTCTAGAACAGTAATTATTTATTTAAGGTTGTTCATCGACTCAGGCATTTCAGTAATTCACGTTTTTAAAATAATTCTATGGGTAACTGTGATTAAAAAACAGTAAAAATTAGCAAATCCAGTGCACAACATCAAATTTGGAGCATATGTGTATGAATACTAGTCTGTATACCGTCTGCAGGACATTGTGTCCTATGGGGATGTCTGACCCACCCTAAACTAAGCTCTAAAATAAACATAGAAGTCAGAAAACCAGCCTGCTTTACAATGATTTTTTGCATAAATTTTGATGTGCTCTGAAAACCTGATAGCTTTTTGTACATTGTAATACATTATTATTGTCTGCAATGGAAAAAGCTGCTGCTAAAATCTTTAAATACAATGTGCTATCTATAGTTATCTTAAGCCACTTACGTCTAGGTTCTAAGAATATCTGCTTTCTGAAGAACTTCTTAATGTACTGTTTGACTTAAGGAGGTGTTGCACTGCAGCTTTTATAAATGGGAAACTGAGGCACCAGGGGAAAAAGGGACGCAGTGATAATCATGTAAGAGATCTCTGATGGGGTGAATATGTGCACCCACCTCCCTGAGCTCTATTACTGATGCTGTGTTTTTCTCTTCTTCAAACTCTTTGTTTTCTGTTACAACCATGTAACTGAAAAGAGAAGAAATCTCGAATTCAAAGAACTAAATCAGCAACAGCCATGTTTTGGGCCTTCAGGAAGAAAAGCAGGAGTGAGGAAACAATTCTTTTCTTCAAAACGTGACCTCTATATCGGTGAAATCTTGGGCAATGGAGGAATCTATTTGGTGCCCAGCTTGTATGATGTGCTTCTGTACTGCAGTGGTGCTCAGTGCATCTTGCCATCCCTTTCTGAAGACATCACTAGCTGCTTCTGCCTGCGTCAGGAGCTGGGTGCAGAGGTGGTGCACACCATGAATATTTCCATGTAAACATGGTCCAAATGCCCACAGCTGGAGAGGCCAAACATACACCAGCAGGCAGATAGCGATCTCACAGCTGCTGCTCTCCTTGCCACTTGGCCATCAGCTATTTCCTGTTGTCACCACGACCTTTCTTCTGTCCTGATCCTCATGCTCTTTCCATTATTTACTCTTTATTTAATCTCTCAGGTTTCCCCCAATTCCTTTTCCATCCCCTGCCTGTCCATCAGCTTTCATCTTCACTTATGCTAGTCGTTTGTAAGTGTTTTAATAGACAATAAAAAGTGTACAAAGACCTCGACTGAGCAAAGTGGCCAGCGTGTATATTGCTTTAAGTGCTCTGGTACTGCTGACTCCAGCCAGACCACCAATGTACTTAAAATTGACCGCACTTTTAAGTGCTTTCCTGGATCGAGGCCATCATTGCATTGACTTCAACCAAAACAGAATAGCACCTGAGATTCAGCAACATAAATACATAGCAACCTCAACCAAACTCAGCGCTGTAACCTTCAGATTACCTTTCTTCAATGCCTTCTGTCATCACTAGCTATGTTATGGCTACACTTAAACCCATTCTGCAAGTACATACTGGATGTAGTGCTTAGGAACCATCCTGTTTGAGTCAATGCTTATGGTTTTAGAATTTGCCCGGCCTGTTTGCTAGATCAGGCTCTCGGACAATGAAGTCCTCGGGGCAAGAGTCATGTTTATTTCTCTGCTGAAATCATCTGTGCTCACATTCCACGAAACAGCAATTAGTAACTTTCTGTTACAAGGAAGAAGGATTTCTGTGTGCCACAGACAGACGCGCTGTGCAGCTATGGGCAAAAATTGTGCTGGAGAATAAGCTCAAACACCAGAGGTGCTGACCTCGGCACTGGCAATTGTCCACAACCTTACACATGCGAGAAGGCCAACCAAGTATCTCCACTCTGTACCTCTGCTGCCTCCTCACCCTGCTGGCCTTGTGCCTCTCACCTTTCCTATGGTCTGTTCAGGAGTTAGGCTCTGTGATCCTCATGGATCCCTTCCACAGCAGGAGACGCAGTAATTCTGTCATCCTACGCTCCATTACTTCACCTTTCTACACTTCAGCTTACTCGCCCCATGCTGTAGGACTTCTGTTCTTTGTTAATCATAAAACACGATTATTCATACCTCGGGCACTGCACAAATCATTACTGTCTTCCTAAAAATGTCATCCACACGGCCCTGCCCTCAGTGCCTGCTAAGAATGCTGTTGGGAACAAGCTCAAGGAATAAATATTTTGCATTCATTTCGGGAGCACAATGGAAACATTTTTCCAGGCTGCTGCCAAGATGGTATCTGGTCCTCCTCTGAGTCAGCAGCCCATGCAGCTGACTTTCAAATGGCCAAACTTGGTTGATTGTTATCTTAAAAGAAAAAGAACCACAGACACGAGCTGTGTTTCTGCAGAGCTGTGTTGCTCTCCTTATGTACAGGCTGACAGCGACACTACCGTGCAAATGGAAGGCAGGGTTACTCAAGATGTCCCCCTTTTATCTCCTAACTTCAGCATTTTGTTTCATCCAAACAGAGGAAGGGGTAAGGCTGTGGGGAGAAGAGGATATCGCTGCTTTGTGTAATCTGTGACCTTTGGGTATCAGCCGGGGATTTACATTCTGTAAAGCTCTGCTGGCTGTTAAAGATTGTGTATCTAACAATACAATATGGACGAAACTGAGCTGAGAGAGATGGAGATAGATGAGGAATTCATAGAGTTCCCTCTTAAGGATCCCGGCCCGTGTAGCATTTCTTCCTTCCTGTAGCTGTATTTTCCACCCACCTGAATACATGAGAAGGAATGGTGCAACAGAGAAGTTTCAGAAGAGTGCATGCAGAGCTCTCTTCTGAAAGACTTTGGTTTATATTTTCTGCTGCTTTGTGCACAAGCACACGTGGTACATCATTGTTTTCCTGAGAAATACTTGGTAAGAAACTGGCAGCAATGCTCTATTGCACTGAACCTGTGCCTTAAATCAGAAATTAGGTTTCAGGCTGTGATCACAAACAGAGCTCGCTGTTAATAGAAGAGTAGTACTACCATGCATAGTGCAGGACATGGGGTGATAAAGGTAACTTTGCTTTCAACTTCTAACCAGAAACTCCCCATTCAGGATTCTGGGGTCATGAGTTTGGTACCAAGGTGTACCACAGAAGAAACACACAGTGCTCTGGTTTTAATTGTCTTAGCTACTTAGTCATACAAGCACTGCCAGAGCAGCTGGGAATTGACGGGACTCAGCATTTTGGCTGCTCATCCTTTCATCCTGGTCTTTCTCCTTGGGCTCTAGGACTGGCAGGAACAGGAATCGGAGGAGTTTATGCTGTTAAGATAAATTCAGCACAAGGTGCACCCATAGGTAGCTGCATAAATCGCTCTGCCGAAAAAGCCACAAGCAGACAGACATGCATTTCCTCAGGGCAAAGAAATTACGCAATATGAATTCTCTACATCCTATGATTGATTGCCAAGAATCCGAATGCTGCGACCAGAATACAATTACAATTACATCCGGAAACTGGCATTACAGCAGGTTGTAACTCTATTTTTTTCCTCCTAAAATAAGTAAGTAATTCTAGAAAAGACAAATTAACCAATATAAAATTATTAGCAAGGTGCCTGTTGCGTATTTTAAATAGGGATAAAAATGCCAAATGTGGTAAAAGAATAAGACTAATAGGGAGGAGGTAAAGGGACAGAACAGAATATTAGTAGAATGGGTCTCTTCATTTCCAAGCAAGTTTACTGGCTCATTTAGGTTTTACTTCCCACTGAATCTTACTATGGACTTTCAGTGGTGTGAAGTCTGCTCAGTGGAGCCATCCTGACACTCTGTCAAAGCAGATAAAACAAATCAGGTGGGCTCAGGACATTTTTTCTATTAATATGGTGTGTAACTGTTAAGTGATTGAATGATACATAATCACAAAGCTGTTGATTTACTAGGTTTGCAACTAATCACATACCAACTGCTGGACAAGTATGTTCCATTTTTACATTAAATGCACTTTTACACGGACAGCAGCAGCTGCATTAGGGAGAATGTTGCAACCCAGCTGGCTTGTTGGAGCCCAGAGGATCTATTAGAGAACATCTCCCAGAAGGAGTGCTGGTATTAAAGCACTTAGAACTAGTCCGGACACAGCAACACTGCCAGAGCTTTCTCACTGGTAAATGACAGCCTTGCTGGCTCTGGGTTCCGTGATCAGTTTACTGTGGTATAAATCAAAGCTGAATCAGAGTAATGCCTTGGCACTCATTTACTTCCTTAAACCACACGAATGCTGAAATAAAGAGTTCTTGCACATTTGCAGACTGGATTCCATTTCTCCCAGCCTGTGGTTTTTGTTGGTTTGTTTTGTTTTGTTTTGTTGTTGTTTTTTTTTTAAGACAACATCAGAATCAAAGAGCATTTTCAGTTCTCTTCATCAGATTTAAATCTCTTTTATCAGCCAGGCTGATCACGGCGCTCTGATAGGTGCCATGGCTTTTTGGAGAGAGCCAGATGGGAGGACCTGCTGCACATATCCTGGTTCCCAGGCTGCCTGCCAGCAGCAGGGTGTGATGTAAGAGTCTTTCACGCCAAACAAGTTAACAGCCCTGTTTTTGAGTTTACTACATTCTGGCTGAGAAACAGCACGAATAGCCTCACAGGGAAATGCTGCTGCTGAACAAGCAGGTAGCTGCAGAAACCATTTTCTCTTTACCTCTGTGTTTCTGCCACTGGAAGGGAGAGGCCTGGCTGCAGACTGTACTTCTGTTCCAGGAGCTCAGCAACACTGACTGTGTAAAATGGATGCCAACTGTATCTTCCAGTTTCTCCTGTGTCCTACACGTGTGGCTTGAGGAGGATGTGCTGACACAAGCTCAGTGTATGTGTCAGACTGTCTTCTGCATGAGATGCTCTTTGTAAGAAATTGCTGGGAAATTATTAGGCTCCTGTTAGAGAGCAGTGGTTCACCAGGTAGAAGAGGTTGTTTGTATGTTCTGCTTCTGTAAGTATGACTCCTCATGCAGAGAAAGAGGAAACTCATGAAGGCCAGGAAATGATGTACCACAAAAATGCACATGTTTGCAGGAGGCAGAATACTGCTGTTTTCATGGTACCTTACGTGTCAGTGGAAGAAGAAAGGACAAAGGGGAAGGATGCAAGCACACTGAGCTCAACGCACTGCATTCCTCTTCAAAACAGGGCAAAGCGGAAACAGGGAGAACATGTTGGTTACTGAATTTGCAACCTCTCTGCATTCCTTTCATGGTTAGTAATGTTGCTTCAGAGGGGAGTTATCATTCACCACTTAACAGCCTGAAGGTTACACAGTCCAAACAACACAAGGCCGAAGTACAAAGTCATGAACTGTGCAGCAAAAGATCGAGTCTCTCCTTCCCTATTTCATGTGGGGCACACTAATCTTCTGGAGTAGCTTTGATCTCTTATCAGCTGATTTCTCATTCTGAGCTCCTAACTCAACCACCAGGAACACCTCCGCAGCCATTGGACGCCCACGAGAGCTGCTGCCATGGCCTGACCCAGCCTCACACATCTGCTTTGGGCACCCAGCAGAAACACCGTGGTCAGAAATGCAGCACCCGGAGTCCCTCAGTTGTGAGCGAGGCAGAGTGCTGACCAACCCTCTGAAGAACCCATTTATCCTCTCTGAGATACAGAGGCAACCAACGTAAGCAGCTCAGATAGGTTTCTAAAGTTAGGCAGGATAAATCCAGGCCTGAGTGATTACTGCAGGCACCCATTAGCATGCTGTTATCTGCTGAGGTACACACTGCATTGAGATGCTCCTTGTGGAAGCAGTGTCTCCCTCTGCCAGGGCCTGTCTCCTGCTTTTTATTCCCCTTATCTGAATAAAAGGGTTAAAAATCACAGCAAGATACACACTGAGTGCTACCAAAACACAAAAGTGATGGTTACATCTGCTGGGAAACAAATATCTTTATTCTTCTCTGTTTTTTAGCAGATTCTACCGTTCTGTGCCACAGCCTCAAGCGTATAAAAAGCAAGTCCACAAGCTTCAAGTACACATAGCTTCAAATGCAGGTGGATGTAAAAATGGGCTGAGTTCCAAGCCCTGGTGCTACACATTCCTATACTCATCCATTGGCTCATTTGTTGGGTTTTTTTCAGCAGGACTTCCAGCTCTGGCTCCAGGAGTTCCTCTTTGCTGTTGCAGTATATGCAGTCATGAATCATTGATAATAGTTTTAGGATCACACACATTATCATCACTAATTAAACAATGTAATGAGATTTGAGTTGACAGAGCCCTTGTAGATAAGAGTCAACCTCTCCTTTCAATTGTTAACGTAAGAGCTGCTCTGTCATTAAAGTGAACATCTCACAGTGTCCACTGTGAAACCACTCATCCTATAATTTATAATGCTTTTAAGATTTTTGGAATCATTATGCCAAGAAAGAGCTATCTAAGTAAGCAAGAAATGGACCTCGATCTGTTTATGACATCTTCACTGGGAAAACAAATATTTAACCCATGACTCAGAATAACTGAAATGTCTAAAATGCAGTATTCAGGGTGTTGTCACATTTGTAAGGGAAATAACTTAGTGAAATGAAAACCTAATGATTCACTGCCATCCTGTGCACTCACTCTTATAAATGAGATAGATATAAAACAAAGAGTACAAAAGCAAAGTATACAGAACAAAGAAAGTCAGGTGTTGTACATCCTATGTGTCTAATATATGTTTTTCTGCATCTGTTGAATAGGAGATAATTGAGTACAATATATTGAGTTTCCATCCAGACTATCTTGTGCAGACACAGAACCACTACAGCTGATAAATGCTTGCCAAGAATTCTGTTTCTTTATTGTCCCAAGCAGCAAATCATTAAAAACAAATAAAAAATTAGATCTGTGTTTCAGTCGCTGTTCTAGCAGATACAACAGACCCCTGGGTAGCAGCTGAATAGAAACCACATTCACACGCCAAGGATATGACCAACAGACTGAAGCCTACCACAAACATTCCTGTGTCCTGCAAGCCCCTGAATTTCATAACTTGTGCATCCAAGCCTGCTCCTTACATGGAAAGGCAGCGAACGGTCTGGAGGAAGGTTACTGCTGGAGTTCCTAACTATAAGTGTAAGATTGGTATTATTCAGTATTTTTAATTCTTTACTTTCGCCTAGTGGCAGAATAGGAAGGTGTTTATTTTGAAAGGAGTCTGGCTTCCTTAGTCTAGAACAACAAAGCTGGCTTTGGATACAACAAGCCATAATGAGCAATGAGTGAAAATGTCCATTATTTATAAGACCAAATGGTCACAGCACCCAGACACACACAGTGTAATGGCTGCAGCCATTCCTGTGGAGGTGCAGGACTCAAAGGAGGAAATGTGGGACTGCTGGCTTAGCGTATCCAGAAGGCAGAAGAGCACAGAAGAGAACAGTGGTTACTGTGAGGCTGAGGCTAGCCAGAGGAGGGGAGGGAAGACAGAATCACAGAATCACAGAATGGCCAGGGCTGGAAAGGACCTCAAGGATCATGAATCTCCAAGTTCACCCAGGCCCACCTTTCTAGCCTCTCGAGGTCCTTCTGAATGGCATCCCTTCCTTCCACCGTGGACCGTACCGCTCAGCTTTGTGACATCAGCAAATATGCTGAGGGTTCACTCGATTCCATCATCGATGTCATTGATAAAGATGTTAAAGAGCACTGGTCCCAAGACAGACCCCTAGGGGACGCCTCTCTCTGGCCTCCACCTGGACACAGAGCCATTGATGACCATCCTCTGAATGCGGCCTTTCAACCAGTTTCTTATCCATCGAGTGGTCCGCCCATCAAATCCACATCCCTCCAATTTGGAGATAAGGATGTGGTGGGGGACCATGTCAAAGGCCTTGCTCAAGTCCAGGACAAAGACATGCAGTGCAGATGTTGCAGAGGAGAATATCAGAGGTTAGAATTCACGTTTTCCTGGAACTGCTGAGTTCCTGCATTCCCAGGAGCTAAAGAAACCACTCCTACAAAGACGCTGCTACTACCTGGGGTCTGCTTAAATACCTGGGTAGTTCCACCCTTCTGTACTGTGAGCTGGGGCAGACAGAGTCACAGCAACCAGTGCCATTAGACTGCAGTTGTCCCAGTGATCTCAGACTTCTGAGGCAGCAGGAACTCAAAACCCTGCAGCTCACGCTGTGAATTTCTTTTTGATCTGCTCTGCTTGGCTGCTAGCCTTCTCATCTGCTCCTTTCAAGGGATATAAAAGACAATCCTAAATAAAACTGTATCCTTCTCTAAAGCAGCATCTCAGCAATGCGTGCAGAACTGTGCAGCCACTGCAAAGCTCAGTTGAGCTCAATGCAAGAACTGATTGCTATTTGGTTAACTCACAAGAAGAGCTCCCACCTCTGGATTCCTAATGCCTTGCCAGCTGAACGCTGAGAGCTGACACAAGCCTGGGGTGTAAGGCACATGAAATTGTTCTCATTCCATTCCACAGGATGGACGCACCAGTCCTAGCTCGTAGTATGAGAAACAATTTTACACACACCACTGTACATTTCCCGGTGGAGAAGTGGACACAAGCTCTACTTACTGGTTTTGAGGTAGCACAGAGAGATGGTGTCATTATAGGAGGCTTGGCTGCACTTTGGGATGGAGGCAAAGAAAATCTCTGCCCTGTGTCCGGAGGAGAAGAACAGTGAATCCGTGTTTCTAGTCTCTCAGGCTCATGCTTATAGGATTCAAGAGGAAACGTGGACTGCTTGGTCACTTGTGTTGGGGTAGATGGAGAAGAGGAGAGGCCAGAGGCTGTAAAAAAGAATAATTACTAACGATCAGAAGAGAAGCAGGCAGAAATCTCATCTTTACAGTAAACCTATATATATTTTTATCACCTTTCCCAGGCTAAAAGCATATATCTCACCCTTATTTATAATAGGGGATTAAAACTCTGTGAATTGTTTGGCTGCTTGAACTGTCTGAGCCATTGTCCAGGGAGGTGTATTTGCAAGATGAGACAGCTCTACATTTCTGTTCTACTGGCCTCCCATCTGCTTCCTTACTTCTAAAGCAATCCTCAGCACTGGTGTCACTTTCTTGTTGCTATTTTAATGCTTCTGTGAATCTCAGGATTACCTCTATCTCATGGTAAATGGCTCAAGAGCTTGAACGCATACTTTTGCTTCATTTTGATGATTCTGTCTCAGCCAGCAGCTAGAACAAAATTAGGAGGAGAGGCAAAAAGAAACAAGGAGTATATCCTGTGAGCTTCAGCCCACGTTCTGTAGGGCTCCCAGCAATGCTTTCCTGCAATCTAGATTTGTTTTCAGCAACCTTGGAGGAGAAAGATCATTTTTCTCTTGTGCTAAGAATCAGTATCAGCAGCAGATCATTTGTCTTGTGAGCATCCTGCTTCTGTTTGACACACATATCTACCCCAGCTGTATTTTAGGTTGTGTTCTTAGGGCAGTTCTGAGCTGTGATCAAACAGATCATTTAAGCCGTATTTATTATCCATTTAAGAACAAGCATCCACATCCAATTAGAAAATTCATTACAACATCTGTGTTTCCTATGACATCTATGTGTTTGTCAGCAAACAAAGGAAGATTCTTTTATACCAGCATAAATCAGAGCGGATTTAAAGGCGTAAAAACTGAAGCCGGACAGAGCTTCAGATTTTGAAGTGGGCTATGGGCACCTATGTGGCCTCTGAGTTGGGTTCACTTTTTGTGCTCCCAGAGGTCTGTGTGGATGACCAGTGAATCCACAGGGGACTCCAGTCCATCAAAAAGGAGCAGACAGGTAGCTTCTAATAAGCAGGAAACTCCAAGCCATCCAAACAAAACTTCAAAACATGATAAGGCATCTCCAAGGCAAATTCAGTTTGCCTTCTCAGTGTGAGCTTTCATGGTTCTACCAGAGATTTCTGCACACCTCTGTTCCAAGGCTTTGCACTGGTGCAAACACAGCCTCCACTGGTCCTCACTCACAACCCAGGCCAAAGGGTATTAGTACAACTCCCTTGGTACTCCAGCACTTCTGCAATCAAATGCCTGCAGAACCACGAGCACTGGTTGAATGAACCCTTGGGAAGGTTTATATCCTGTCTTGCATTGACCTCAAAGGGTGTTCATTACCTCTCGGCGTCCCCATTCTGCCTCACAAACAGCATTTATAGAGAATACTTTGTATTTTAGGAATGTAAATGGTAAAGCTGGGCAGTAACTGCTGATCACAGAGCTGTCTTTTGGAATTGCAGTTGCCCACTGAGGATATGTGTTTCGTTAGAGCTCTGCCAACCAAGCAGCAGTTATCAGAAATGCAATGGAGATGGGTGTTTCCACAGGGAGGGGCAAGGAGAGTGGCCCCAGTGTTTGGGATGCCCTCAGCACTGCTGATTTTAGTGAGATTGGAGCACGTGCCATTTGCTGAAGGACTAAAAGGATTGTTTTTGCTTGCAGATAGAGATGAATGGTTTGGGGAAGATGCTCTGATCTTCTGTGTTTTTATGGGTGTACAAATGTTTCCTGAGCACTCAGACTGGGGTTTGAGGCGGATGGCAGCTGTAATTGATGCAAATATAAAACCACTAAGAGGGAGAAAAACACCATTAGATCTTAAATTCTTACTGCTGGAAAGTGTTCACTGTGTGCTAATGTATCAGCAAGTCTACAAACAATTTCCAGGATTAACAATCTTTGCCAAAAGTGTTATTACCAGCCATAAGGGAAGCTGACAGGGCTGCCATACAAGTGGAGAGGACAGCTAGAGGACATAGGAAGATGTGGATGAAAGGAGACCACGGAAGTAACATCACTCACATCCCATGAACACTACTGTAAATGTGTGACGGCACAGGCAGTAAAGTTCCTTGCAGACAGCATGCCTTCCATTTTATAAGAACAGCCCGTGATGGGGAGCCTCCTCTTGGGAAACTTGGCATGAGTTTTTATAGATGATGAGTGTCTGTCCAGAAACTTCACTGGGAGCACTTTGATCCCTAGAACAGTCTCTGCCCCCTGGGCTCTTAACACAGAAGAACTCAAAGCAAGGCACACCCTGACAACACTTCAACTTCACTTTTTCTGTGACTTTCCACACGAGAGGTGGAGAGAAAATCATCATTGTTTTGGAAGGTATTGGATTAAATTATGTGTTAGCCTTTTCAGTGTTTGCTATTTAAAAGCTCACCTCGTAGCGTTATTGTGGTACCTATTTTATTCACGTTTCTGTACTGCTGAGGTTGAAGGAAACAACTGTAATTTTATGATAATTAAAACAAAAGCTCAGTGTCTGAATCATAGAATCAAAGAATCATGGAATCACAGAATGGCCTGGGTTGAAAAGGACCACAATGCTCATCTTGTTTCAACCCCCTGCTATGTGCAGGGTCACCAACCACCAGCCCAGGCTGCCCAGAGCCACATCCAGCCTGATCCAAAACCCTATAAAGAATTTTATAAAAGTCTGTGACATTAAAGATGGAAAATCTCCAACACGCCCCCAGGAGAAAATCACTTCAGGAGTAACAGAACTCCGTGTTAACAGAATTCTATTGAACTGCCATCTAAACAGATGGAATAGATGTAAATATACGGGTATGTGTGCATGCAGTCACTGTGCTGGTCTACTACAGAAGAAAGGGATCAAGGAGACAAGACACAGCTTATATCCCATGTTAGACAATATAGCATTAAAAAGCAGCCACCGTTTCTAGACTTCTCTGTAACAAGGCTGAAAAATTCAGTACAGATGAGGATTTCTGAGAAAAAAGAGTCTTTGAAGCTGCCTGCAAACTCAGCTGCTGCTGATAATGAGATGAACTGTTATGGCACGTAATTATCTCTAATGCTAATGTTGCTTTCATCAGACAATGAAATGCGTAATCAAGTGTGGTATTTTCATGTCGGCAAACTAAATAGCTCTTCTTTTTTTTTCCCATTAGATTAATAAAAGAGTTCTAGACAGGAAAATAAAGAAGAAGGGAAAATTCTGGATTAGTTATTGTATCACTGGCCAACAGAAGGCTTTGTCCTGTATTTTCTGTTGATTGCCCTAGTACAGTTTTATCAAAGAATCACAGAGTATTCCCAGCTGGAAGGAACCCATAAGGATCACTGAGTATCTTTACTCATATTCAACATCTATTTGTGAGACCAAAACAACTCTAAATAGCACCAGTTTTATGTTTGATCAAAATGGGGCAATTTCCAGTTGTCCTTTCCCTACCACAGGGTTGCCTGCAGCAATGGTCCAACATTCAGTTCTATGCCTGCATTTGCACAGCTCCAGCTTGGATCTCACCCACGTCACATGTTGCATAGAAGAGCCTCCAGAAAACACCACTGTAACAGCAGAGCCCACAGCTTTGGCCCAAGATAGCATTTGTTAGTCACACACATACAAAAATAACACTGCTACCACTTGTTTCGTTAGATATGTGCAACTATTTCCTTTAAATAAAGCCCTCATTTTGCACCTACTGGGTGCATTCTGATGGAAACAAGCCTTCCAGCAAGGTATAACAGCAAAGGATAAATGCTGAATGGCCGTTTGTGGACTCCTAAGAGAAGGGTGGCCATCCTCCTGTATCCTTGAGTGAGGCCCACAATTAGCACTGTCACCTGCACACCTTGCCTGACCTGGCAGGATGCAGTTGATGGCTCCAGACAGGACGCTCACAGCCCAGGAGCTCTGCCAAAGCCTCCCTTTCACTTATCAGCTGTGCTATGCTTCGATCTGCCCAGAGCTCTGATCCACCCCTCTCCAGAAAGTAACACTGCCCATGGGCCTGCAGAGCCATCTGCCCACACACTGCACTGAAAAAAGTGGGCTGGGAAGTCCTGCAGAGCTGCTCTCCCCTGTCCAGTGGCCAAAGAAAACAGCTAGAAACCAGCTGTCAAACATCCCATTTGCATTGATGTGTTTAAGGTGAAATTGTTAAAGCTGCTGAAAGTTACGGGCAGTGTCAAACAAAACACTTTGGCAGTGTAATCATCCTGATGGATGAAAAACTGAACATGAGCCAGCAGTACAAGAAAGACAGGGAGCTGTTGGAGAGGATCCAGAGGAGAGCCACGAAGATGATCAGGGGACTGGAGCACCTCCCCTATGAGGACAGGCTGAGGGAGCTGGGCTTGTTCAGCATGGAGAAAAGAAGGCTGCGGGGTGACCTCATGGCAGCCTTTCAGTACCTAAAGGGAGCCTACAAACAGGAGGGGAATCAACTCTTGGAAAGGGGAGATAACAGCAGGACAAGGGAAATGGTTTTAAAAGTTGAGGGAGGGAAGATTTAGGTTGTATGTCAGGGGGAAATTCTTTACAGAGAGAGTGGTGAGGTGCTGGAACAGCTGCCCAGAGAGGCTGTGGATGCCCCGTCCCTGGAGGTGTTCAAGGCCAGGTTGGATGGGGCCCTGGGCAGCCTGGTGTGGTATTGAATGTGGAGGTTGGTGGCCCTGCATGTGGCAGGGGGTTGGAGATTCATGATCCTTGAGGTCCCTTCCAACCCTGGCCATTCTGTGATTCTGTGATTTAAATCCTAGGGATCACACTTCAGTTTTCTCGTGTCCTGTACCTGAGCAAGCAGATAAAGCAGATAACATTGCTGCTACAATAGCTTTCCAGGTTTATATGTAGGGTGTATTCATGTATCACTTAGACTGAAACTTCTCAAGAAAAAAAAAAAAAAGAAAGAAAAAAGGAAAAGGAAAAAACCAGGGGAGTTTCCATTTGCAGCAGCTCCAAGTGACGCTTTTTGTCTGGTTCTTTCCCAGGACAGCACTGGCCTTCCATTTGCATTTCCCAGCTGGCAGCAGCACAGAGAAGCAGGCAGACTCTGGCTGCTGAATTTTAAGTAGCCAGAAGCCGCAGTGGATCTGCGCTGAGCCTGCTGCTCGTTAGGCTGATTCACTCTTCAGACACAATAGCACGTTAATTCTGACACATAAGCAAATTGATGCAAATTATGTGAAATGAAGTTTAATGCCACTTAGTGACGGTAAAACTAGGAAGCTCAAAGCAGGTAAGTGGCTACTGGCTGTTCTCATTCATGTGGTGCTGGTGATATTGACTCCAAATGTTGTACAGCATGCTAGTTAATAGCAAAATAAAAGTGCTCTTAATAGTTAATGTATCCTGAAACATAACTGATAGCGCCCAGGAAGCTTTTCAGTTTCTTTTCTTGATCCAAACCAGATGACTTATGGGTGGCTGCCAACCCATGCAAATAAGCCACGTGCAACAGCTGACCCTTATCAACACCGTGATAACGCCGGAGGAAAGCCTGCACTGCCCTCCCAGCCGGTGTCAGAGCATCACATGGCAGGGATTCACATGGGCACTTGTCCTGTGTGCTGGTCACGGCTGGCTGCTGGGGAAACGATGCCCACAGCAGGGCTGCTTTATTTACTTAATGCACCACCTGGCATTTACACTCTCACAGAGTACCCTGTGTTCAGCATCACAGGCTTTAATGAAATAACTTTGGGTTTTATTTTAGGACGTCGGGCCCGGCTGCTACAGCAAACACCTAGCAGCTCTTTCCACATTTAACTTGGGTATCTCATCCCAGCCTTTCCTTGCTGTTTTGTTTCCAGTTAAGCTATTGTAGAAAGCTGTAACCTACAATTCCTTGGTGCTATTTCAGCAGCCAGCACTGTCTCCTCCATCATGTGGAAGGAGAGGCTATTGCCATCCCAGCTCTGCCCCAGCACTGCCACTATCATCCCAGCTTTGCCCCAGCCCTCTCCACGTAGCTGCTTTCCATGGCAGAGGTCCCAGACTGCAGGGTTACCATCACTGTGCTTGTTTTGTTGCTGGTGGCACGCATTGTGTGCAGCACAACAGGTAGCACAGGCCTTGGCCTGGAGGATTTACGTTTGGGCAGGTGAAGGAAAATTAAAGGAGGAAAGAAGGGAAGGGGAATGCTGAATGTACAGCATGTGAACACAGGTCGGGAAGTAACAGCTTGCTTTTTCTGATGCTTCATTTCATACTACAGGTTTCATACGCAGTCACTCCACTACATGTCAGCTTTCTAAGAGCAGTTGCTTGGGGAAGCACAGAACGGTGCGCGTTGTTGCTTCTGGGAAATGGAAAGAACAGATCCTGGCCTGCAGAGCCCTGCTGAAATCCCACTGGGTGCACAGAACAGCAGCTCTGTGTAACCAAGAGACAGAGGAGCAGTGCACATGAGGACGCAGGGATATCTGCACATACCACTGCACACTGCAGCCCCAGCGCCGTGCTGCAGTGGTGCTCAGCATGAAGGAAGATGCTCAGAATGTGCCATGTGGGGAGGTCTGCAGCAGCAGAGCACACTCTTTAGGACTCAGGTCCTCGGATTTGTGCTCCACTGAATGGCTCCATTTGGGTTACCTTCAGTTGTCTGCTCTCACAGTGTGTGTGGCTCGAGAGCTGTACTGAAGGCATCGGAGTTGCTACTGGGTTGCAGCCTCACAGCACACTTCGCTGGTGTTTGTTTTCTGCAGTGCTTACAGGGGAGCTGGGATGAGAGTGCTGCAGATCCTCAGGACAGCCATTGCTAAGAATAAAGCCAAAAAGTGCCATTTCTTTGCTTCTGAAGTTCATGTTTTTCAAAACCTCTGTTCTTCTCTAATTAAAAGAATAACAAAAGTCTCCCTCACTCCAGCTCCATTCAGAACTCAACAGGAACCTGAGGACGGCTGCAGCCTGTGACGTTCGCCTCTCCCCACTGCACCTGACTCAGGCTTCTGTCTCATCACAGCTCTCATCTTGCTAACCTGGGAATTAATCTCTTTCTGCACATATGGTGCATAGGAGACAGCACAGTGCTCTCAAGCACACCTACCCGAGCGTTCTGGAGAAATGACAAATGACTTTGTGGCACTTGTCTGCTTGAAAATAGATTGCTACTGGCCTGCTTCTCTGCCTTATGCCACTTGGCAGCACAGTTGCCATTGCCTTCATTGGTACCGCAGCTGAGTTTCGGTGCAGAACACAGCACAGCCTGGAGAGTTCCAGCAGCGCACGCTCACAGTTTCCAGAGGACTGGCCAGGTGATTTTCCTCTCCAGGAAATCCTTCCCCTCCTGTGTCACCCAACCCCAGCTTCACCTCAGTTCACTACTACAGCGTGGCTCCAGCACATGACAGCAGTCACATTCCTGTCTTGTTTTACTGCTCAGAGCTGTCACCATGCTGCAAAGCATCCGAAAACACCAGCAGCCAAAAGCACTCAGCGTGTTCAGAGAGTGAGTACATAAGCAGCAAAAAAGAGCAGGGGACACCATAGAAGATCTCCCCCACACAGTGGGGCAATGCGATCTATTTGATATCAACCATTGCTCTTTCCCTCTGCCTTTCCTCCCATCACAAGTGTCCTCATCCCCTTGCAGGTGTCTCCTTCCCTTCTCCCACTGCATTTCCTTCTCTCTAACAAATCTCCAGACTCATCAGTCCCATTCCTGCCCCACCAGCATCAGCTCTGCATGGGCAGCCCCTGTTGCCACTTCAGCCGGCTTCTGTTCGTGTTGGGGTTAATGCTCTACCCCAGGGCAGGGATTTCACAGATTCTCCTTTCCCAGGAGGCCCAAACATGGTTCTTCACAGACAGAGAAGTGAGAAACCCAGAGGAACAGCACATTTTACACTGCAGAACATAGGCAAATCTGGCAGCCATGCAAATCTCACAAAGCAAACACCGTGTTTGGTGCTTTAATTGTATCAGGTCAAAACTCAGTGAGTAAACCTGCAGAGGCCCTTCCCTGAAGTTTGCTGCCGCTGTGACTTCAGGACTGAAGGCTCAGGAATCAAGGATGCATATGAAGGCTACAATATGAATGTCAATATTGTCAATAGATTTCAAGGGGAGAAAGCAGAACAGCTCCAACTGGCTGCTGTGCCAGACAAGAATTGTAGACAGGTCTTTGATACCTGATTTCATTATATCTATGAATATATATATCTATGGGGATAAAAGCTGCATCCTTTACTAAAAGAAGAGAACAGCTTATGGGCAGTGATGGTCTGCTCCGTGGTTTTCTTTAATTTAACGGTCAAGGAAATTGGGTGTATAGAAGACACCTACAACCTTTTATTTAAGGCCTTAAACCCACCTGCACACAGGCAGACATGAAGAGGAGGGAACCATTGGCCTTCTTGCTATTCTGGGCTGCATTCCAAAGAGCATGGCCAGTAGGGTACCTCCCGGATAGGAGGGTGATCCTCCCCTCTGCTCTGCCCTGGTGAGGCCACATCTGGAGCACTTTGTCCAGTTCTGGGCTTCCCAGTTCAAGAAAGACAGAGAACTGCTGGAGAGAGTCCAGCATGGGGATACAAAGATAATGGGGGCTGTGAGCATCTCCCTTACAAGGAAAAGCTGGGAGACCTCAGGCTGTTCAGCTTGGAGAAGAGAAGGCTGAGGGGATCTTATCAATGCTTATAAATATCTAAAGGGTGAGAGTCACATGGATGGGGCCGGGCTCTTTTCAGTGATGCCCAGTGACAGACAAGGGGCAGCAGCCACAAACTCAAAATAGGAAGTTATGTATGAACATGAGGAAAAGCCTCCATTGTGAGGGTGACAGAGCCCTGGAAGCTGTGGAGTCTCTTCCTTCTCTGCAGATATTCAGAACCATCCTGGATGCTCTCCTATGTGACCCACTGCAGGGAACTGCTTTAGGAGATTGGACTCAATGATTCACAGAGGTCTCCTCCAACCCCTACGGTTCTGTGATTCTGTGATCCTGAGGGCAGAACCAGACCTCCTAGAGAAAACAGAAAGTTTTCCTTCAGGGAAGAAAGAAGTTGTGTGCATCCCTGCTGCCCCCCCCAGCCAACACTATAGGGCTCAGGGGATGCACAGACAGCCCTGGGTGCTGGGTATGCAAGCACTGACTCAGATGTCACAGAGCAAAGCCATCACTGCAAAGGCCACAGTGAGCAACTGTCAGACGATAAAAGATTCAGACACTGCTGACCGAGGCTGGTTTTAAGCTAGAAGGGAAAGGCTTTGTATCTGATTACCAACCCACCGCAGCAGTCACTTCCCTCCCCGGCTGCACTATTTTGACCTCGTTTCTGAAAATACACCGTGAGCTGTTCTCTCCTCTTAACAAGTCACTGTTGTGCTGGAAACCGGGTTGTTTTTGGTTGTTACAGCCAGACAATGCTGCAGGCTGCTCCTCGAAGCACAGGCAGCTCAGGACAAGACCAGTTCTATCCTGATCTCTGCATATACCCCATGTAGCCAGGACTCTCTCTCAGAAAGTCACTCATATTGAATATGCATCTGAAAGTGAACTGTGACAAGTTTTCAGGCATGTCTGCAAGAAGCAAGCTGCTCTGTATTACTCCAGTTTCCCAAGCACTGGTGACATGGTGTTTGATGCTGAGATCCAGCTGCTGGTACCCAGTGCAAAACCAGTCATGGTTTGGTTGGAAGGGAACTCAAAGATCATCCAGTTCAAACCCCCTGCTACAGGCAAGGCTGCCAACTACTACCTGAGGCACCAGCTCAAGGCCCAGGGCCCCATCCAGCCTGGCCTTGAGCACCTCCAAGGATGGGGCACCCAAAGTCTCTGGGCAGCAGTGCCAATGCCTCACCACCCTCTCAGTGCAAAATTCCCCCTGATATCCAATCTCCCCTCTTTTAGTTTAAAACTGTTCTCCCTTGTCCTAACATTTTCTACACAAGTAAAAAGTTGGTTTTCCTCCCATTTATAAGCTCTTCTCAAGTACTGGAAAACCACAGCGAAGTCTCCCGGATTCCAGCTTTACCAAAACCAGTTCAGAAGGAGAACTGCTGCCGAGTGCTTCCAGCCCAGAATCAGGGGACATTAGACTAGGAGACACTGTCCTTGCCAAGAGAACTACAGCCTTTGCTTTCCTGCACCTCTGCTTTTACTGACAGCTGATTATGATCCTGACACCTCCGGAAAAATCAATGACACTGCAGAGATGGTGCGAACATCTGATCCTTTACTCCTACCAGACCAGGACTTTACATGTTAGCTGACACACTTCAGGAAGTTCTGCACCATTCTCCTTTCAACACCCCAAGGGAGGACAGAGAGCACAGAACAGTACTTGTGACCCTCCAGGTGCTCCCTTGAGATTTGCAGGCTCTCATCACAACAGGGAGCCACAGCAGTTTACTTGCATCACTCATACCATCACACTGTGGTGGAAGATAGCTGGTATTTAAGCATTCTTCTTGATGCAAAAGAACATAAAGCCCCATCCTGGAGTTCTGCTGTACCTGAACATGACGCAGGTAGGAACAGCTGAGCTGAGCTGGATGTGGGGCACAAGCTGAGCTCTAGCCCAGGCAGCTGATGCCTGGAGCACCACGTGGCTGGCACTGGCCCTGCTGGTGCCTGAGGTATTCACACCGTGTGTGGAGCCAAGTGTAGGATGTCTGACAGCATTTGCCTTTCACTGGCCATCATGATGATGCAAAAGGACTCAGCCTGACGGCGCGGTGTGGGCTGTGCCAGGTTTGCTCACCCCTTGGAACCCTGGAGCTTGGGTGTGAGCAATTTCCTAGCACAGCCTTCAAATATTACAGAGCTAACAGAAGCAAACGTAGCTGTCAGAGGAGCTCTGCTGTCCATGTAACTGTGGCAGCAGCAAGAAGAGAGAGGGGAGTGGATGAGCCAGCACCAACCAGGGGGCAGAGCAGGAGGAATGAGAGGTTGGGAGCTTCATCAAAAAGAGAATTATTTGTCTTGCACTGAGTGCATTGCTTCATCAGGATAAACAAAACTGTAGTGAAATTATAGGGCTCTGACAAAGCTATTGAGTGCGACGGAAAATAACCAGAGCTGAGCAGAGGGCTGGGGCACAGCTGAGTGCAGCAGAAACTAAAAGGGTCGGAACCAGAATGGGGTCAGCCACTATACAGCCAAGATAAACGTGCAGGCTGTGGAGGCCCTCACTGTTGTGCAGTTAGGAAATAGGTCCCTGACAGACAGCATTGAGTCACTTTGTCACTGCGCTGAGCTCTGACCTTGCTTCCCCATGCCCTGTGTCCTCCCCTGCTGCTAGGCTCCCGGCCACCAAGCTCCATCCTGCAGAGTGAGCAACACAAGGACAGAAATCAGTCTGTGCAGGAGCGACAGTGTACTACAAACTGTATTTTAGAACAATTGATCCAGCATGTAAAAAATCCCAAAGGTGACACCCCAATTCCTCTGCTCAAAGCAACAAAAATCATGCTGTTTTCGTTCACATCAGTATATTCTTTTCTGTGTCTT
This sequence comes from Tympanuchus pallidicinctus, assembly GCF_026119805.1. Lineage (NCBI taxonomy): Eukaryota > Metazoa > Chordata > Aves > Galliformes > Phasianidae > Tympanuchus > Tympanuchus pallidicinctus. The sequence goes on from NW_026294747.1 coordinate 65,367,749, forward strand.
GCTGGAGTTTCGATGACATTTTGCTCTGGCTCTGTTTTCAATCCCGCTGAAGATAAATACATGCCAGCAGCAACAGTTGCTGCAGATCCAGTGTCAGAGTGTGACAGGCATGCGGATGGCTGCTGGAGGTGGGGGACACATGCTGGGGACCTGTGATTCCCGGTCACATGCCAGAATGTGATCCAGTAAAACCTTTCCCTCGATCTCCTTCCTATCCTCTGAGCTGTCAACTTTCCCCCTAGCACCTGGAGCCATGTGGTTTGATTGGCACAGGGGGTTTCTCTTAATTAAATTAAGCCAAGACAGGAGAAATGTAGATTGAAAGCAGGGGAACTATCTGACAGCAGGGTATATGAAGCCGAGAGTGCAGGAAACACCTTTGAATGTTTATTTACAGGCAGTTGCAGCCACTTGGACCCTCCTTTATTCATCTCTGGACTCTCCTGTAAAACTTTCAGGTGGATCCAAAAGCTTTTTAAAATCCAAGATCCCTCTTTGTCATCTGTCAAACCCTCATCCTGATGAACAGAGACCAAATTCAAGGTTAAATCTGGAAAGAATCACCCAAATGCACTGCAGAAGACAAATGTTTTTACACCAGCAGCAGAAATGAGGACCTTCCAGGGAGACAGCTGCTGTTCTATGGGGATTAACCACTGTACAGATCCCTTCCAAGTGGCAGTTTTCTTGTTCTGTGGAGAGTTATTGCCAATACAACCGCCTTAAAGCACCCAGTAATGCATGTTTATACTGCTCTGCCTCTTAAAAGAGCTAATCCATTTGCTCAGAACAACAGGCATTTTTCAAGACCGAAGGAGTTGGTAGTGGAGGATTTCTAAAGCAACACAGAGTCATGACTGGGCACTGAGAAGTTCTTCCTAGATGCATTCTCTGGCCACAGAACTACTTAAAATGTCACTTTAATGCAATAGGGTTATTTATACCTGTGGTGCACTGCGTATCAATTGATCAAATTGCAACTTAAGAAGGGTCTGAAGTGCTTGGAAGCACAGTATGTTTAATTAATAATGTAAAACAAAGCCCAGCAGAGGACAGACCTCAGCAGGATAGTATACGGGGCTCTGCAGAAATGAGCATCCATTAGACTTACCTAAAGCAGCTCCTTCCCCTGAGAACCCAGGTGCAATCTATCCTTTGAGCCACACATTGTCTTTTGGAGTCAACCAGCATTAACATCAATTATGTAAAGCATAACCTGTAATAAGATGTAGGCAAAAATAGCAGCCTACCCATCCTGGCTTATCAAGCTGTGCCTTATGTAGTCTGACTCAGAGGCTGGGTATAAAATATAGTTTGTAACGTGCTCTGATTTGTTCCTGCATGGACTTATTTCTGCCTCTATTCCAGCAGTATGTCTCTAGTGTGTAATGTGGCTAATGGTGGCTTTGTTCTGCTTTTCCTTAAAGGCAAGCAGGTCCAGAGGAGGCCATGAGGATGCTCAGAGGGCTGGAGCACCTCTCCTACGGATACAGGTTGAGAGAGCTGTGGTTGTACAGATTGAAGAAAAAGAGGCTCTGAGGAGACCTGATGGTGGCCTTCCAGCACCCAAAGAGAAAAAAAGGAAAGCTGTGTAGAGACTCTTTATCAGGGAATGTAATTATAGGATAAAGAGTAATTGCTTTAAACTAAAAAGGGGTAGATGTAGATAAATATAAGGAAGAAATTCTTTGTGATGAAGGAGGTGAGGCCCCAGCACTGCTGCCCAGAGAGCTGTGGGTGCCCCAGTCCTGGAGGTGCTCAGGGCCAGGCTGGATGGGGCCCTGGGCAGCTTGAGCAGGTGGAGGTGTCCCTGCCCAGGGCAGGAGGGGAACTGGATGAGCTTTAAGGGTCCCTTCCAACCAAACCATTCTGTGATTCAGAGCTTTCTCACAAATCTGAGCCTCTCTCCACCTACTGTAATTTCATTCCCCTTGGATGTGAAGCAGGCTCTTTCCAGGATCACTGCAGCTCCCCAGTAGCAGCCCAGCCCTCCGCTTCTCGTGCAGGAGCACAGAGCTGCCCTGCTCAGCTCTGCAGCACATAGGTTGAATTGTATTGAAATGCCACAAAACCTTTCTTCCGTACATTGGCATCTGTAAGACATCCCCGTGTCAGAAATGAAGCATTTTTTTCTGAGGCCCAAGCTGTTTCTGTTTCCCCTTCCTGCAGGCCATCCCCAGGGGATTTTCATGGCTGGCCATCATGCAGCCCCAGCTGTGCTGCTGGTGGATGCTGGGCCTGTCCCCACCTCTGTGTGTGGGTCTGGAACTTGCAGACGGGGACTTCTGTAATTTCCAAACTGAGCCACTGCCTTTGTCCAACAGCTCTCTAAAATTTCCCCCTGGGGATGCACACGAGGTCATCTATATGTAAACAAGCCAAAGCTGCCAGAAAGGCCTACATGAGCTGCTCCTGGGCTCCCCGTGTTCTCAGGGTGTTTTACACTCTGATCCAATTTTAACTTAAACAGCAATTCATGCCCTGGCATCCCACAGAGCCCTGCTCCCTGTCTTGTGTGTTGCACAGTGAAGAACAGCAGCAGCATGCCCAAAGCTATGCATGTAGAGTCAAAATAAAGTGAGTATACAGCTAAATTCTGCTCTAAATGCTTGCTTTTTCATTGATGCAACTCAGGTGAAAATTTGGGATTAAGTTAACAAAATTATGTTGTAATTACACAGCTATTGGGAAGGGAAGAAGGGAAAGGGAAATGTTAGAGGAAAAATACCATTTGATGCTTTGCAAGAAGAGAAGTAAATTCAGCTCCTGTAGGATTCTACATGGGAAACAAATGCAATGGCAATCCCAGGCAAATGTGAGTATGGAGACTTCTCTATCTCCATCCTAGGACAGCAAAACTCCCTTTGTGCCTCACAGGACACTGCAGACCCCTTCCCCTGCCAGCCCTGTCAGGCTCATGTGGCAACAGGCCAGCACATACAATGCATGCTCCCTTATGGGCACTTTCATCATTTCCAAATCCAGCACTGAGGCTCCTGCTACAGTAAGAAATAGCCACACTCTTCTGCCCAGGGTCTCTCTGCTGATTGCCACCTTCCACAGCTGGCTCGTTTGCTCCTCACGCTTGGATTTCAGTGTTAATCTCAATAAAAGGCTGTAGTGTCAGTAGGACAGATAATCTGTTTTGTTCCTATGGAAGGGTTTATGCAAAATAAAATATGAATGCTTAGAGCTGATGGAAGTGCTCACTGCTACAAATAGTCAGCATGTTATTCATGTGAGGAAGTGTTCACAGCATTTGAAAAGCCATACACAAAAATTCTAATGTGGTTTTAATATAGTGAAAACATGTTTTCTTTAATAACACACGATGCAGGGTCACTCATTGATAAGTACAATGGCTCACATCACCAGGTGGTGTAAATCTGGTGTATCACTGCTGATGTGTGTACAGCCTCATTGGTTCAGAGCAGCCAAGACCACAAAACTCAGCAGCACTCTGTTACCACTGAAAGCATCATTTCTTGAATACTTGGTGGAATCATAGAGTAATAGAATGGCTTGGGTTGGAAGTGACCTCAAAGATCATCTAGTTCCAGCCCCTCACCATGGGCAGGGCTCCAATCCCTAGAACAAACACTGGATCAGGCTGTTCACATTGCATTACTACTCGTGCTACCAACACCTTACTGGAAATGTCAGCACACCTTTGATTTTGGGCTCTAAGCTGTGTCCTGCCTCTTGCTTTGCAGAATCTGCATCAGTAAAATAACGCCCATGAGCTCCTGCACAGCTCCTCCTGCCATGAAATACCTGCAGCAGATGATGTTTACAGAATCGATCCCAGAAAGAATCAGTTCTCCCTTGAGATGATGTGGAAGAGCAAACAGCAGATTTCTGATTTTCTGAAAACCTCACAGTGCATCAACCAAAACGTTACATTCAGTCTCAAATGAGTGAATCTTTAAATCATCATCCTCTATTAATGTACATCAGATAGTGACAGTTTAGATAAATTAAATTTGGGAAGATTGGAGGTAATTCCCAATACGGTGACGTTCTTGAAAAAGGAGATTCTTCATCTAGATTTAGTGCTCACCCAGCACAGCCCTGCTAGACTCCTGCACAACAGGGAGCTCTTATTCCATGAGTTTTGCCAGTTAGGTGAACAGAGAGCTTAAGGGAAGAACCCTGTTAGCACCTGCATCCAAATCCATACCATTAATTGATAGACATATCTCAAGGCTGACCTCCATCAACCTTACTGAGGATTCCCCAAACCACTGAAAATTGTTGTGGCATCTTTGCAAGGCTTTAGGAAATTGGCTGCAAACACCTGAAGGTGAATGCTTTTATCTAATTTAATCAAGATCACTCAGCAAGCTCTGGTCAAAGAACAAAACCTTCAGTCTTCATTTCCCCTCTCTCACTGTAAGCAGTACACAGTAAGGCCCAGACCAGACAGGGGAATCCTAACAATCTGAAACCAAGAGCACATCTGTAGCACAACCAAGAGAGTTGAGACCACAGCCACCGAGCCTGCCAGCACCTTGGGGAGGTTAGGCAGGTTTGAAGGCTCCCTGCCCCAGTGGTACCTGATTTAACTCAATTAAAGCCTACTCTGTACACCTGCTAGGCAGCTGTGTGCAATTACAGTGTTGGAGGCAGGCACACTGACACAATCCACCTGTTTTTTTCTGCGTGGCCACCCAAGTGAATTGAAATGTGCTGCTCTCTTCTCTGCGTTCAGCAATATCTGTCCTCACAGTGAAATCAGAGATTATTCCACGTGTCTGGCTGCTTTTCCCAAACATGTAACTCAATGTCATATTCAAAGGGATGCAGTTCCCACCAGAATCCCATTGCCTGAATTTCTCTGCTCTTGCTCACCTCTTTCCCTGCTGACACCGACGAAAACCAGTACAGAGAAGCAGGCTTTCACAGTCTGCTTCTTCTCGGCGTTAAGCAAGACTGTTTACCTGTTTCCCAAACACAAGCCTGCTGGTTTTCCCCTTTGCTTCTGTGGCCTCAGAAACAGAAAGAGCTTTAAAGTGGGAAAACTCCCCACAAAATTAACGTGGGAGAAACCACTGCAGAACCAGAGCCAGCTTTTGTGCCCTGGTGTTTGGACTCCAAGTTGCCCCTTTAACTGTGAAATACTCAAAAAACTGTGGGCTCATCTCTCCAGGATGGGCTGGACATGAAATCACAAGGGGTAGGTGAGCTTTTGCTGAAATTTCCTTCCTAGACAAATGTCCTTGTTGGCTGGCTGAGTAGGGATGGTCTCTATGACTTAGCATCCAAAAGAGGATAAACAAGGGTGTGAGCTCATCGTGGTGTTAGCAATCATTCCCATTTGAAGGGAACCCTCGTTGTTTTTCTGCCTTATCTTTCTCAACAACCCTAATGACAGCATTCTTCCACTCTGCTGCTCAAAAACTCCTCTTGATATAAAAAGGATGCCATATTAATAGCTATTACCAATGAGCTTTTAAGAGCAAGGAGGAGAGCTGGCTGAAGTTCTGCCTGGCCTCCATGAAGTGGTCCAGGTACTCCTCCTGGCCTCATGGGGGGCAGCAGCCTCTGAGTGCCCCAGCAGCATCTCAAAGGCTTCAGATTCCTCACAGAGTCTGTTTGTGGGATGTGGTTATTCACTGCTTGGGAAGATATCGAGCTCTCCAGTCCTTCCATATAGCCTCAGACAAGGCGTTACCTAAAGTTAGCCCTATGAAGCCCACAGCACAACATGTCTGGGTGAGCAACTAGAACATCCAGATCATAGGGACATAAAATATCCCACGTTGGAAAGGACTCACAAAGAACACTGAGTCTGAAATTGGCAGGCTTGGAGTCATGGCCACTTCCTTGGGGAGCCTGTTCCAGATGCTTCAGTCATTTCAAAATGATGGCATATCTCTCCTCTGAAACAATCTAGGATGAACAGCTCAAGATGGGTCACGGTGTGAGGTGTATTGCAAAGCTGAACCCAAATAGCCTTGTTGGGAGATAAAAATAATCCAAATGAAATACATGAATCTCCTGATATTCTGTTTGATGCTGTGGAAGTCATTGTTTGAAACACAGCCCTTTTCAGAGCAGATAAAGCCAAGATGATTACTTATAAAAGAAGATGCTTATGAAGCAAGTAGTAAATTAAAAAATAAAAGGAACTCATTACCAAAGTATCACCGCAAGTAACTGAGCCACTGTTCAGCAGGAAGTCAGCCTTTGTCCCTCTACCTGTCATGAAACTATTTAAATTGGAGTAAAATATGCAAAACCCTCTGCAAATGCAGGTGGCCACGTGAAGTGTGTGCTGATGGGAGTCGTGTGGGTGGGGATAACTGAGCACAAAATGCTGCCTGTGGGTATGCAAACTGAAAACTGACACATGGCTGCGAGTGTCCCAGGGCAAACCAGCCCCTGGGTTACGTGTCTGTAAACCAAGCAGAAGCCGTGCCTTGTCCCTTGTGCATCTTAGCAGGGCAGGTGAACCATACGATGCAAATGTGCGCAACAAAAGTAGATCAGCAATGCTGATGTAAGTAGAAGCATTTGTTCCATATAAACCACACTGTCCAGCATGAGCCAGCCTGCAGTCACCATCCTCTCCACTTCAGCAGAGAAACGCAGTTTGAAATAGCAGGTCTTGGGGTGAGCTTTTGGCAAGGAAATTTCACTTCTACTTCAATACTGACTCTTTAGAATGCTACAGTAAAATCTCCAAATTGAAATACTTAGGCAAAAGTTGTTCTGGGTAAGTAATGCTAAGAACGTTACAGGCACATCCAATTAATCTTCTTTAATCAGGGCTTTTTTTTTAATTCCTGCTACAGTGTCCCAGAACATCCCCTTGTTACCCTCTCACTCTATGGAAAAAATGACCTTTTTGTGCTCCTTGTCCTTGCTGGTAGAATCATAAGATAAAGTCAAAGAATCATAGAATCATTAAGGTTGGAAAAGACCACAAAGATCACCAAGTCCAACCAGCAACCAACCCATCCTCACCATGCCCACTGACCACGTCTCACAGTGCCACATCTGGAACACCTCCAGGAACGGTGACTGCACCACCTCCCTGGGCAGCCTGTGCCACTGCATTAACACTTCAGAAGAAGAAATTCTTCCTAATATCCGCTCTGAACCTCCGCTGATGCAACTCGAGGCCATTCCCTTTTGTCCTACCACTGGTACCTGGGAGCACCTCAACACAACCTCCTTTCAGGCAGTTGTAGAGAGCAGTGAGGTGTCCCCGAGCCTCCTTTTCTCCAAACTGAACCACCCCAGTTCCCTCAGCCTCTTTCCATAAGACTTGCGCTTGCTGGCAGCAGCTTACTTCACTACCACTGCGAGCCCAAATTCACCAGAGTTGATTTCTTCCCTGTGAATGGGTGCAGAAAGAAAATAAGAAGCAGCAAACCTCCTGACTTCAGCAGAAGCCCTGCAGGGGCTGAGCAGCCATCCCCCCCATTACAGCCCCAGTGCAAGCAGAGCTGCTCCCAGCCACAGAGCAGCCTCAAGGCATCTCAGAGCCTTGCCAGAAACTTCTTCATGTGAACAGGAGTCAGCTGGGGTGAAACGCAATCCAGCAGAGCAGCAAAGACAGCCCCAGTTTGCATCTGCTACAGTAATTCCTCTTCTTGTAACAACTCATTTTCCTGCACAGCCTCTCACAGCAGCTTTTAAAACCACGTCAAGCCTATGCAGAAGGTTTCTTTTGTCAAGCCTATGCAGAAGGTTCAAAAGAGGTCTTAGGAGACTGAGGGCATGAAGGGAAGCAGGGAAGCATCCAATCATTTCCCTGCAAATAATACATTTTAATATAATTCAGCTATTTCATTCTCAAATCCTTCAGAACTCCAGAGCACACACAGAGCTGGGACCCGTTCCTGCATCAGCGCGTTGCTGCGTTTCTCATCTCATCTTTCTGGTTAACAGGAAGGCATTTCCTTGGTGTCTTTGAGAAGGATATTACTGCAAAGAACATAATCAGCTTCCCCTGCATCTTCTTGTCCTTTTGCTGGTACATAATGGAACAAATCCAGGATTTCCATGAGTTCCCATTTCTTATGTGCCAGCCAGCTTCCTGTTCTTGCCTCCCCCTGTGTGCTCCTCAGACCCTAACACTCAGGGGGTTAAGCTCTTGTGTCTTAGATCCCTCTCTTCCAGCTGCCAACTCAGCCTAGAAGAACTCTGGAACCTCAGAGCATGCAGGGCTCAGCTGGGGTAGGTTTGTGCTGGGTGAGCAGCCTGAATTTTAGAAGTGTTCTCTTCCCACAGGCATGAAGATGTGGGTGCCACCCAGGGCTGTGAGTAAATTCAGGATCAGGTGCTGCAGAACTTGTCCTGCTCATCACTTCTAACCTCACTTGTATCTGCTCTGCACATCACATCTCCCTACTGCATCATCAGCCTTTTGCTTTCTCTCCTTGCACCTTGACAACTCTAGTCAGAATATGGGGAGATCAGAGTGAAGGAGGGCTTTGACAGAGAACACAGAGGCTGTACATTCTCACAGAAGAATAACTGGGCAGCAGATTGCCAACTAGGGAGTTAATAACAATTTAGGATATTTGAGCAGGGTGGGGATCACAAAGCAAGGCTCCCCTTGCAGTCACGTGGAATTGATTGATAACAGAAACAAAACTCGACTCATTTGCACATACAAGAGTTCTTTTCCTCAGCTGGAGGAATGCAAATGCTATGCAGCCATTACATTGTCTCACACAGTTTGGCTGATTATCACACCTCTAATTCCAGTTCACACACTCCACATGGCACTTTCTTATTATGGATGTGCTGCTGACATGTGCAAAGGCTGATTAGATAGTGAGACAAAAGCCAAGGAAATAATAAGGACACAACTCCGCTTTTTAGAGATTGACTTTACCGTGGGCACTTGTGTGCGCAGCTGAACTTGTCTTCAGAGCTTGATCTCTGCCCTTTCTGAGCAAAAATGTTTCAGCTACTGAGTGAAATCTTCCAGATAGATACAACACATCACAGTACTTCCCAGGTTTATCATTCTTCCATCTGCCAGATAGCCAACTATTCCTCACTATCTTTATTACAGCCCTTACAAAGCTGCCTTCCTAATCGTATCAGTGGGATGAGCAATGCTTTTGCCTTTATATGCTTATCTCACCCTGCACATGTACTCATTCTTTGTAGTCAGATCAGGAAAAACTACCCCGTGAAGACCAAGCACACAGTTTTTCAAGTGAGCAGCCACCTGGGTGGCCAAGAGAAGTCTTCTGGGTATGTGCCACAGTGGACTGCCTACATAGGATGGGCCTTGTCCTGCTCAGTTGTGGGCTCTGCCCAAAGGAACCTTCATAACACAGAGGTCCAGAAAGACTGCAGGCCATGCACTGCAATGGGTAACCATGGGTTTCTGTAGGATCAGCCTCAAAGAGGAATCCACAGAACTACAAAAGATGTAGAAAAGGCTGACAAGGTATATGAAAGTATGGGGTTACTTTTCAGATTAGGAAAGATGAGTGGAGGAATCAGGATTGGGATAAAGATGGCAGACAGGGAAGCATCGGAGGAAAATGGCATATGGGAGGCTCATAACAAAGGAAAGGGAATATTCCTGACTCGTCACGTTCTTCAACTGCAGAACATTATACATATTAAAGTTTGGTTTTGAAAAGCAATTGCACATGGTCGTGGAAGAAAAACTCATCAGGGCTACAAAACACCAGCTCTAGCTCAGGACCTGAGCCACAGAGTGCAGGAGGCTGGGAAAGTGTGTCAAGAAAGCACCTCATATTCCTGTCCTGCTCTCATACTCCTCCATGTATTTGTCTTACAAAAAGAGACACCCCCCCTGCCCACAAATCCATAGTAAACACAAAAATGGGGGAGGCTCAGGATGCTGTTTTCAGAAGCATGAAGGGTCAAGTCCAAACCTATGTGGCCTGTTTATTGCAAGGTATTGCAACACCAGAGATGGGATCTAACCTGCTGGATGCCTGACTCTTACCAGGAAAGAAGGTGAAGAAACAAGCTCAAATCGCACTGCTTGCAGTGCTGTGCAGACGTATCCTCTCTGCAGAACATGCCTGGGAAGCAAGGAGAATCAGAAACCCCAGTACTGGGCAGCTGGGAGGCCAGAGCTATTGGCATTAGATGCTAGCTGACTTAAAGTTTGCTCCTGTAGAGTTATCCTGCGCAGCATGGCTGCCATAGAGAGGCTCTCATGTCCCTGTTGCCTCCCAGGGCTGTCACAGCACCGCAAAGCCACCCCAGCAGATCTTCAGCAGCAAGGGGACTCCAGCTACCCTCCATCCCTGCATGGGGAATAAGCCTCCAATGCTGTGATTTCTTGTGTCCAGTTTTCCTCTTGCTCAGGGGGACTTTCCCTTCCATGTACACAGCCTCACAGGTCTCAGCTTTCAGCCAAGACCCATCCTCAGCTCCCTCCAATGGAGAGGCAACCCGTGAGCTCCCAGGCAGTGCAGTAATTAAATTTTAATGAGCTGCTCACTGGGTTCTTTGCAGCAGGCTTTTATTTCAGCTGGCAGCTCGCACCTGTAACCCAGGCATTTCTCTGCCGTCTCCTCAGTCAGGAATGGTTTTGTCATTCTTGAGCATGACAGGGTTTCTGCGTTAGCCTCCATGTCTCAAGCTTAGTCTTACTGCTGGGATTTCTTGCTGGGAGTTTGGTGCTTTGCTTTGTGCTTTTTACAGAAGCTTCCAGTGCTTATTTGGGGGAAAATCTGTAATGATTTACACTGCGGTCCTGTTTTACAACCCTTCGGTTTTGGGTTCACCCGGATTCCATGCAGCCTCCAGGCACTAATTTTCACACTGCTGCTGCCAGGAAGGATCTCCATAAAGCTTTAAAGAAGGATCTGGCTGATAGAAGGGAAAATCTGGTATCCTTTTAGGAAGGAAGGAAACAAGCCCAAATCTGACAGCTAACCTCAGTTCATGTTCCTTGGAGACTTGGACAGCTTGGGATGCACAGGTCCTTGAGGCAATGTGTGCACTGACCAGGATCCATTTGCTCTCACCTCCTTCAGCCGGACAAGGGGGATGCTCTGGGGATGCTCACTGTCCCCAGACAGTGGTGATAACAGGCACAGGGCAGCCTGTGAGCTTCACATTGCCAGTAAAATCAATAAATAATTTTACTCTGTTCTAAAGAATTACATTTCGATTTTCACACCTCTGTGCCTTCTGTTTGGGAATGCAATGAGTTTCTACTCACTTCACAGTGCCATTTCTTCATAGCCCCAAAACTGATTAAGAAGAGCACCCAGTGAAGAGGTGTAGAATAGGGTAGAAATCCCCAGATGATGTAAAAGCAGTGAACGTCCAAAATATGTCATAATAAATAATCTGACCTTTTTCCTTGCAATATGCATCAAGATTGAAGAGAACTGAGGACTGAGATTAGTACCCTCTCTCACCAGCATCCCTTTGCACAGGTGTTCCCTTGAGATGCTCTGTGCTACCATAGCAGACTGCTTATCTCAGTGCTAGGTGAAGATGAAGATGATAACAAACGCAATAAAAAATATGAAATAAAAACAGTGCTCACAGAACAGAGGGTAGGGGCAGCCCACAGATATCATGTATCAGCCATGCTGACAAACCATCAGCCCAAACGGCTCATTAAAACAATCTGGCCTCTTATCAGGAGCAAACTCTCTCTGTCTGACAGCGCTGAACACCATGCTGGCTGCAGCCACCTCTGACAGCTCAGCTGAGTGCCACACACACTGGGTGGGATTTGTGAGCTGAGTAGATGCTGTTCTTCTCTCACCAAAGGCATTTTCAGTTGGTTCTGCGGCCCTTTGAGTGTGGAACAGGTCCCAAAACTCAGCTCCCACCAACTTCAACATGAAACAGCAGCCACTTCGGTTACTCGGAAGACGAGATCTTTCATCCCCCTAAGCAGCACCCCTGTGTGCTTAGTGGCAATGGCAAACAATTCCCTCTGATAAAAATGCAACGCATGCCCTCTGCTAATGTCTCAAACTCTCTGACACTGTGGAACGATAGATTATTTATAAGTAGTTTCAAATGCTCCATCCTTGCATTAATCGTTGGCTGTGCAGCTTCTGATATCACTGTCCCTTCTGACTTCCTTTGGTTTTCTCTACTGGAGACCAAAGCTATCTATTTTTAGTGTCATGGCAGGTTATGTGAGGAGCTGCTGTAGTGACAGGTTGCTAATACAGATGCAGTCCTGTTGTGGTTCCTCCAACTGATCAGTGGGGATGTCACCCCACGGGGCACTGCTCAGCTCGGGACTGCCTTAAGGATGTCCTGGACTCAACAGGCCATGCTTCATTTGTATCAACCATCCAGAAGGTAGCTTTTAATACTAGGTGCCATCTGCTTGAAACACAATCATAGAATCATAGAATCATCGTAGAATTGCTTGGGTTGGAAGGGACCTCATGGGTTATCAAGTTCCAACCCCCTGCCACAGGCAGGGCCACCAACCTCCAGATCTTGTACTAGAGCAGGCTGCCCAGGGCCCCATCCAACCTGACCTTGAACACCTCCAGGGATGGAGCATCCACAGCCTCTCTGGGCAGCTGTTCCAGCACCTCATCACTCTCTCTGTGAAGAACAGATCTCACTCCTCACTGAATCCCTGACACATGGATAGAACAGACCTATGGGGCCCCTCCTCTAAGCTCCCCCTCCAAGCAGGCCTGTTACCAACTAGGAGTGAGTCAGCCATGGCTTCCTTGAGCTGATGCTACTATTGCAGCAAGAATCTTTCCTCTGCAAAGCTTTCATCTGCTTCATTTCTCCAGTTGTTGCATGCTCATTTCTCCATTGTATGAAATCCTTCAGTTGGTTTCTTGTCCTATTCTTTCTTGTTCAACATCTCTAATACACTATGCAGTAATTTTGAACAGAGTTTATATTTTGTGTAGGATAAATAAAACTATACAAAAGCACTGAAACGGAACTGAACTATGCAACTAACCAGAAATCTACTCCTATAGACTATAGACTAGGGACATCATTCACTGCAGATGTCTCTTAGCTCCTCACCAGTTTGCATATACGTCCACTGATGTTCTCTGAAGGGAAACCCACTCCAGCTGCTCTCTGCTCTGAAATGTGTCCTCTTACTCCAACTGGATGCCAGAGGACAGACATCTCTTGAGGTTTGAATGCTGCTGGAGTTCAAGAAGCATTTGGACAACACTCTCAGACATAGGGTTTGAGTTTTGGGTGCTCCTGCTTGGAGCCAGGAGCTGATCTTGGTGGTCCTTATTGTTCCCTTCCAACTTGGGATATTCTATGGTTCTATGATTCATTACATCTTCCTCCCACTGCCTGTGATGCTCTAAGCCACAACTGCGTGATGCCAGCAGAAAGCAGCAGAGACCTCACATGTCCTCCACTCCTCCCAGCAACATCACCATCCTTGTCCCGGGAGTCCCTTATGCTTCATGATGGATCTTGTATGGACTGAAATAAAGCCACAGGGCCAGACGGGCAGCGTCTGTTGAACAATCCAGCTACTGTAGTTCTGAGCGTTTCAAAAGGCCCCTTGTTCCCCTGCTGAGAACACAGCCTGGGGAAACAGCTGTTTTCCGATGCCTGGAACAAACTCTGAAGAATCAACAGGATGTTGTTAATTAATATCAGCTAATCCTATCATCTCTCTTCAAGTTAAGTCACCCTAACTTTATCCAAGGAGGAGCAGAGAAAGGACAAGCTAAGAAGGGAACTCCTCAGTGCCAGTGTGCTGGGCTGAGTTCCCGAGCCAAGCACGGCTGCGTGACCTTTCCAGCCCAGCCAATTCCTGCCAGCTGCACAAAGATTGCTCCTGGAGCAGTGTCTTGCTCTCAAGACCTAAGCCTTCACCTTTCAGCATGAATCTGACATGACATGAAATGACAATAAAACAGCTCCAACAATTTTGTGGTGTTAAATCACACCTCTCAGTGCATCTCTGAGTCCTTGAACTGCTTTTAGGTTGGACAAGAATAAAGTTGAAAGTGGAAAACAGCCAAATCCCAGCAATTCCAGGGACCTGCTGATCCCATAAGCCCAGCAAACAAACTGCCTTAACAGCATCTTTTAAATTGCACTCCTGCAACTGCAATTGCAGCAGAAGTCAGTCCAGGATAACAGCTTCTCGTGTAGTTATTCTTCTGAGAGTCAGAGCCATGAATAGCAAAGTAAAAGTAGGCAGAGGCAAAAGAGCACCATAGTTCTCCCAATGGAGGCAGAAAGGATGAGAGTGCAGTTTTGATCATGTGTGGAAATCAGTAACTGCTGTGGATTCTCCTTCTGTGGAGATATTCAAGATCTGTCCGGACGCCAACCTGTGCAAACTACAGCAGGGAATCTGCTGCAGTGGGGGCTGGACTTGATCTCTTGAGGTCCTCTCCAAGCCCTGCAATTCTGTGATTCTGTGATTTGGGGATATAAATAGAGCTCCTGCCCCATTTGGCATGCAGACACTTCAGGCTGCATTTGCTAAGCTGTGACATCATACACGCAAGTTCTATTTGCATTATTTTCTTTTCTCATAAAAATAAGATAAATTATTATATTGCAAGGTAATTAAGATGGTTTTCCAGACATCTACCTATAGATATCATCTGCTTTCAACAAGGGTTAATGTTGCATCTGCTCTCACTCACAGTCAGTACCAGGCTCCCTTCTTTCTCAATTTCTCCTCTTCCACCTCAGTGAATCTCCTTTCCTCTCACACTTGCATTCTGCAGTTCTACGCAGCATTAATCCCAACCTTTGCTGTTAATTTCTCTCCTTCAGAGAGAATGATGCCATTTGAATTGCAGCAGAATTAAAATATACTTAAGACAGGAAAGAAACAAAGTATGTATGGATCTGTGTGTGGGAGACAAAGCCCTGCACCAATAAGGACCACAGCCACAGATACTCCCAAAACAGGAGCTCTCTGCCAAAACCAGCTACAGATTTTAAGCCAGGCTGCCCAAAGGGAGCTTGGCTCCGCTGGTCTTGCAAACACAAATGCTTCAGAATGAGTATTTACAGAAAGCAGCAGCACAGAGACTGTAGGGGGGCAGAAATTGGTATTAAAAATAAGGTCTCAGGCATTTCACCACACTTTGTCACTGCTTTTCTTCTTCCTGACAATCAACCACAGAAATTTCACAGCTTCCACATCCTGGAGCTCTCTGCAGTACAAGATTAATCGGCACTGATCAGCCAGGGCTGCACATTATCTAAAATCCCTGTCAGCTCAACAGAGCACGAAAACCAGGAGAGAAAATCATTAACAAAGCAAAGCAGTCTCAGTTTCTCATGCCTGATGGTTTTAGCTGCTTCTAAAGAGAAGCACGATTTTAGGTTTTTATGCCGTTCTTTTACAGCACTGCTGAGTGGCCGAGGAAATGGGCCCAAGCTGCACCAAGGGTGGTTCGGATTGGATATTGGGAAGAATTTCTTCATGGAGAGGGTGGGCAGACATTGGAATGGGCTGCCCAGGGAGGTGGTGGAGTCTCCATCGGTGGAGGTATTTGAAAGATGCATGGATGTGGCACTAGGGACCACGGTTTAGTGATGGGATCAGATAGGTCAGGTTCATGACTGGACTTGGTGATCTTGATGGCCTTTTCCAACCTAAATGATTCTGTGATTTCGGACCTAGAGGAGAAGACATTTCCACATGGGCTGAGCCTCAGAGCTGCTTTAAAGTTGTTCCAAACCACAGCAACTTGGGGATGCGTTCCAGCCCTTCTCACTGAGACAGACAGAGCGGGGTAGCAGGGATGCACATTTGCACTTGTACGTATGGGGCCTGAGACTGATTTCAGCAAGTTAACACTTAATTTAGCTCTAATTTGGACCCAAATACCTGTCCAGCACACATGATAGGGAAGGAGCCCTGTGCCTCAAGCCTTGGCACAGGCTCAGCGGGCCTCATCTCCATCTTCTACAATGCAAATCTACACATCTTGAGAGAGGCAAGGCGCAGGCTGAGCAGCTCCTGGGCAGCTCACTGAGGCCAAAAGCATCCAAAAGGAGTTTGAGGCACAACACCAGTGCATGTAGCAGCTCTGGCCTCACTGCAGCTACCTGTGAGGCGAAGGGGTTTCCGTGATGGACACAAGGAAGAAATGCTTTCAACACTGCACCTTTTGCATGTGTTATTCAATCTGTTGTGGAATGGATGGTGTCCTTTAAAGGGCAGAGCAATGAGCCTCACTGGGGTCAGAAAACTCTCCCCTTCAGAAATGCCAGGGAGCCTATCCATTACAGCACACCGCCCTGCAGCAGCCAACAGCCATCCTGCCCTACAGACAACAGTGGGGAGGAGGAAATTCTGCTGGGTCTGCTACAGTCCCCTGAAAAGCTGCTCAGAAAGCATTCTGCAAGGTGTAATAGCAGCAAGCTACATATTAAAACTAGTAAATAACACAAAGCTTTTCTTTGTGACATTTCCCTGCAAATAATTAAGGCCATTTGAGGTAAAAAACATTTGTAAGTGTTAACCTGGTTCCCAAAAAGGAGTCCAGACCCTGTGGGGTTTCCATTTGCTAACATGGGGGGCAGAGCTGACCAGGCCTCACTGTACAAGAGCAGTGAGGATGAGTAGTGCAAATGGTGTGCAGTGAACATTATGCCTTCCACCTATTTTTTTAAAGCTGTCACAGACATTGCAGTTTCACACAGACAGCATTCTTGGGACAGGATGGACTATTGTCTATGGAGGAGGAGAAGCAACAGGTTTTGACTGCAGGAAGCAGACCTGCAGCTGTGACCATTGCTCCTTGCAGGGAATCCTTTTGCAGATGGCTATTCCTATCCCAGTGGTGAAACACGAGAAGAAGGGAAGCTCAAGGTGCCAACAGAAACCCTCAAGTTGCTTTAGGTCAACACAGAGCAAGACACAGCATACCTTAGATTTAAAAATTTAGTTGCTCAAAACAGGAGAAAAAGAGAAGCATTTAGTAGGACATCTTACATACATCACGGTTAGCCATTACATAAATCACAAAACATCAAATGATAGAAAAACCAGCTCTCTGGGTGGGCAGCCACTCCAACCATCAATACTATCTCCTAGTCACTACAGCTGTATGCACCTCTCTGCACCACCCATACGGTCCAGCACAACTCACACTGGTTGCTGGATTTAGTGTAGTGACTCCAGAGTGACTCAGGAGCCTTGCAGACTTGCTGAATGAGTCTGTCTCTCTAATCTTTGCCTGGTGCTGCTGACACTGTAACTCATTTTTAAACCTCTTGGTCACAGGGCAGAAACTTTCAGCGGAACTCATGGTCTTCGGGGAACCACAGCGCCGTGAATCAGCTACCATTAATCAATATAGGAAATACATTGAACATCACCATTTCTCCACTGCCCTTTACTAATCCAGATCCTGTTGTGTCCCAGCAAAAGTATGATGTTCCCCAGCTCAGCCCCTGCACTGCAGTTACCTCTCCGTGCCCAGGAAAAGTTTTTGATTCATGGAAGTGCATCTCAAACACAACTACACAGCAGACGGTGATATCAGAAAGATATGTTTTTAAACAAGAAACTTATTTATAAGTTATTTAAAATAAGATAAACTTATTTTAAACAAGTAACTTAGATTGATATGCATTTCTTTTTTACTTAAAATCCATCTTGGAATGTACAGTGTTGGCCCTAACTCAGCAGTTAGTCACTGTTTTCCAGTGAAAAGCACATTATTCACAGTCTCTTTTGAATGGATTTTGTAAGGTTTGCTGTAAAGCTGTAGTATTGCTCTTTTCCTATAAGTAATTTCTGTGTGTTAGAAGTGTCAGCTCAGACGTCCACCCCTGGTGCAAAATAACATGCATATAACCCCCTGCAACAGCTGCACAGTTCAGTCAGTGGAATTAGGAACCACAAAATTGTTGCTCAATTACCCAATACCCCCACACAGAAGGACCAACATCCCCACATCCTGATGGGAAGCATTGCTTATCCCTACCTAAGAGGCCATGAGGGTCAGACCAGCGTCTCTCCACATTTTTGTACTGCTCCTTCCTCTTCTTGCTCCCCCTGAAGCTCCCGAAACGCTTCATGAGCTGCAGCATACAGCCGTGCAGCAGCAGCTGTCGGTCATGCCCCGTCGCAAAAAGAAATCACAGCTGTAATCCAAAGGAGGCACAAGGGGCAGAAACGTGTCACCTGCACCCACACAGAACGGGCAAGAAGATAAAACTCCAGGAGGACCGTGCAGTCAGGAAAAGAGGGCAGCTTGCTGGAAATTCAGCCCCCAGGCACTTGGTTGTGGTCTTGGTAGGGAGAGGGTCCCCAGCAGGATGCCCAACCTGGCAGGTTTGTAATTCCGGCGTGCAGGAAGCAGCTGTGAGTAGTGGGATGGGATCAAAGTCAGCCCACTGCTGTCAGAAACCTCAGGGAGTGGAACATTTCCCAGCAGATCCACTCATGCAGAAAGAGTCAGTGAGTGCCCGGTAAGCTCCCCTGTTTAAAAACCACTAACCGTGCAGAGGCACCACGAGCCCTCTTGAAGGGGATAGTCATGTGCAGCGCAGCATGATGACTCTTTAAAAGGCTGTAAAAGGAAACCACCCCTGTACAGACAATTCCTGGCACCAGGCGACCTGGGCACGCTCGCACCGTGCCATGACATCACCCAACTATTTTGATTCATGAGCGCGAGGTCTTCGCAGGGACAGCGTGGCCCTGCTGCCTATTGATGAGCTCAGACGTGCCCAGCCCTCCGCAGCAAATGACGAATGGCGGAATGGGAACAAGCGTCTGCCAATTCATAACAAGAACTGAAACTGTTTCCAAAGCTACAGGCTGGACTTTCTCCAGCGACAAGCCCTCCTTGTGCTGTGCATATCTGTATGCTTGGCATAGGTTGCCCTATTCAAATTTGCAAAGCAAAAAAGCTCCTGAGACAGCCGGCACAAATGTGCAGCACAAATCTGCTTCGTGGCCTTTCCAATGAGACAAGCACTCCTTGGGCTGTTGTTCTTCCCTACAGGCAGATGTGTATTATGGTAAGCTTTGTGCCTACTTGTATTGTGCTGGTTTTTAGGGAAGGGATGAGCAGTGTGGGCTAGAGCTTGGGCAGGTGGGAGGGGATGCGGGCATTACCCAATTCATAATCCAACTACCAGAGCCAGCCTTGCAAACAGTTATCACAGAATCATAGAATATCTTGAGTTGGAAGGGATCCATAAGGATCACTGAGTCCAAAACCTGGCACCACCCAAAAATCAGATCATGGTAAAAGTTGTGTTAAATAGAAAGCTTTATCTCAAAGTCTCAGTGCCAGCCTTTCCTCCAGCCGTCACTGGAACCTGACGCTCAGATCTTTCAAAAATCAAATCCTACACTTCCAACCTAGACTAATAGAGTCTTATCTTTTTAATATCTAGGAAGAATTAAAGGCCTTACCACATTTTATTTCTCCAAAGAAACACACTTTTCTCTTTGTGCCCATGATTGCTCATGGGTCTTAATATCCTTAGAAAGATAAAGTGGCCAGGAATAGCAGGGAAAAAGACTTTCATCAATGCAGATTGCTTGCAAGCTGTGGTCTCTCAGAGATATTGTTGCCACTGAGGAATCAACACAGGGGCATCCCGGGGACTTCAGGGACCCAGAGGGACACTAAAGGTGCCAGCAAGTCCCTCAGCCACCAGGGATTCCCTCCATCTCCCCTGCGGAGAACATGGAAGAAGCCAGTACAGATGGCGCCTTTGTCCTTTCACCTACCGCACAAAAGAACAGATGAAATTATCAACAAGTCAATCATCTTGTTTGTAAGGCTCTCTTTGATATCCACGTGAAGGATCACAATAATCATTTTAAGGCTTTTCCCAGTCTTTCCCTTCCTGACTTGTCCTCCTATTTGAGCACCGTCTCTGTGGCTCTGGCCACGTGTTTCAGCTCTGCATGTGAAGATCCCCATTCTTCTCAACAGTTCTTTGCATAAAACAACCCATCACCTCAGTGCTTTAAGGAAGCCCTTTCTGCAGCTCCTCCCTTGGGGCTCACTGTTCACCCACTGCAGAGGGGAAGCATGGGGAGCAATGAGAAGTGTTTAGGGACTGGGGAAAGAATGACTCACTGTTACCTAAATATATATATATTTGTATACTTGCAGCAAGTGTCAAGCTCTTTGCACTCTGCTGGCCTTGTGAAGCCACCACATTTATCTCTGCAAGCAGACCCAGCGGGGCAGGCTTTGGCTGCCATGTGCCATGGGCCAGTTCTCGACCTCCTTCCATGAGAGTTGTGACCTTCACAGACATTCCTCTTTGAAAAACAACTCCCTTACAGCAAAACCAAATCTTCTTTGCTGCAGTTTAAGCCCACTGCTTCTTGTGTTATTCACTGTGCACATGAAAAACATATTGTTCCCTTCTGGAACAGCCATCTATGTGTCTGAAGATAGTTATCAAGTTCTCTTTGAGTTTTCCCTTGCCCAAAGACACAAGTAATGCTCCCACAACACCAAAACAATCTGGACCTCAAGTTTCCCCTCCTTCAGAAAGCATTCCTTCCTCTTCAGTAGCCAAAAGACTGCTGAGAAGGACTTAATGTCACTGGAAACCGAAAAATTTAAATCCCTTTTTAATGAGATAAAAATTGGTATTGCTTCAGCGCAGAAACAGCCTCCTTTTCAGTAGAGGCCAAGGCTAAAGAGGAGCTGATGACCTCTTTGTACAGGGCCATTGCACTGGGAGGATTCATTCCCCCTTATTAAGGAAAGCAGCAAGATCCTAATGCTTCTGCACAGAGTTACCAGCAAGTGAAACAATGGTGTTTAACTTGAAGAGTAATTTAATTTTTAATTTAATTAAAAAAATGCACTAAAGTGCTTTGAGTATAATGATTTTGTCTCCCATTGCCAATGGTCTTCTATAACATCAAGCAACCCAAGTGAATCACACAATCATAGAATGACTTGAGTTGAAATGGATCTCAAAGACCATCTAGTTTCAACTCCAATGCTGTGGGCAGGGTTACCAACCATTAGACCAGGCTGCCCAGAGCCACATCCAGCCTTGAAGCAGCACTGTGCTAACAGATTGTCCTTGCAGATCAAGATGCTGGATCAGCTTTTCACAGCAGATTTCCCTCACATTAATTCCTGCTTCCCCTCTCCCCTCTCCATATCTCAGCCCCTTCCTAGTTCCCCATTTCTACTAAGCTGGGTTGACCTCACCAACCTGCATGCTGACCCGCTGCCCTTCTGCCGCAAACCATCAGTTCCTCTGGCATGCCTACCTTGGCACCCACAGTCAGGTCTACAACAGGATAAATGATAAGCACCCGGATAAATGATTTAATGAGCCTTAGAAAAGGGCTCTGGAGCTAAAAAAAACCGAGCCACTTCTCTTGCAGATCTCCCTTATACCACTTCTTACCTTTGCCTCATCAGCCACAGCAACCTGCCACGCAGTGTCCTCCACTGTTCAGCCCAGCCTTAAACCAGAAGTATTCTTTTTAACAGAGAGGCTGGAGCACATAAAGTAGAAAAAATAAACCTCCTTTTCTATTTTTCCCCTAATGCATGAGGCCACATAAGGAAAGGAGTCATCTGCAATCCAACCCAACAAAGCCCCATCCACAGCCATGCTCCCTCTGCTCGATGCTTCCTGCATTTCAGTTTCCCTTCTCTCATGATGAAAGCACCCGGATAAATGATTTAATGAGACTCTTCAGGCACAAACATAGCTAAAACCTTTCTATCTCTAAACACAACGTGAAAACTTGTTCAATGAGGTAGAACTGGAATTTCTGAAGATTTGGTCTCCCCCCGATAGGAAATAAGGATGTCATGGGTTTATGGTTTTCCAACCGTATTCCATGATGGCACTGCATGAACTCATAGCAAGCAGCACGTGCTGTCTGACCACCCATTGGAGGCTTGAGACACAAACTAATTCAGCCCTCTCCCAGAGATGTGAATTCTGTGCTAGAAACACTTTAAATGCTGACATTCTGAACCATTTCTTGCCTGCCTTTTTAATGGAGACCCAATGTACAAATGCAGCAGCAGAGCATAGGGCAAGTGGTGGGAACCAGTGAGTCTTATCAGGGGTTTTTGCGGTGTGAAAATGAAGAAAAAAGCAATATTTTCTGCCTCCAAATGAAAGATCTTCACTGCTACAAAATGAGAAGGCTAAAAAGAAAGTGTATCCCCTTAGTGAAATTAAAGCTTCAGCAGGCTTCAAACTGCAAGTCAACAAACCCAGCCATTTCCCTTTGCTGCTGAAACTTCCCACGTTCAAAAATCCCTCTGGTTTTGTCTTTGCTCATAGAAATCAAGGGAAGTTCAGATCTACCTTCAGAAAAGAGAGTGGTGAGGTGCTGGCACAGGCTGCCCAGAGAGGCTGTGGATGCTCCATTCCTGGAGGTGTTCAAGGACAGGTTGGATGGGGGTCTGGGCAGCCTGGTGTAGGATCAGATATGGAGGTTGGCAGCCCTGCATGTGGCAGGGGGTTGGAACTTGACAACCCTTGAGGTCCCTTCCAACCCAAGAGATTTTATGATTCTATGAAAAGTAAAACACAACATTTTGCAGTTCTATGTGCATCAAGTTTCTCTGCCTTGTTCTCCTTAAAATTTTCCCTAAACAGGAATGTTTCTGAATTTCTCTTCTCAGTTCTACAGGCAGATGTTTGCAGAGCTGTAATTACTGGTTATTGCCACTGGTACCCAGCCACAATTCTCAGAAGACCAGACTAGTTTTAACTGCAACTGTATTTCATCAGAATAGTGATCTTGGAAAGTATTTCAAAACAACGTATAGAGAAATGGGTAAAAGACATTTCTGCTATGTATATGCATATGTAAAATGATGCTCAAGACTGCAAGTGATGCAATGCACAATAATAAAATGTATGTTTGCCTAAGAACATTTGCACACCATTTGAGCAGACCATACAGCCACATTTCAAAGGGAAATACAAACTAGCACTTTCTCCATCTGGTCCAAGTCCAGCTCACACCCCATAAAAGGACTGCAAGTTTATGACTCCAAGCTGGGCTCAATTACTTTCCATAATCATAACCAAGTGTTTCAGTGTAATGAGTTTTTGCCTTTATCCCTGTTTTTTTTATAACACTTCATGTGTTTTCACTGTGCATTAAGAAAGATTTCAATCTCGGAAGTTGTCAGGCTGGAACTAAATTGGTTTTGAAAAATCTGAAAGTGAAATTTTACTTCTCTTTCAAAGTCCTCAAGGTGCATTCTGGATTCCCCAGATCGCCTGATAAATTACTTATAAATTACATGCTGGCAGCTTTGTGGTGCTTTTCTAACCCTTCTTTCCAGAGCTTATAATACAAAGCAGCAGGAGCAGGAGGAATGGTGATGGGAGCGTTGGCACAGTGCTGATTCCAGAAATGCAAATACTGTATTTCAGGCTCAGCACCTACCCCAAAAGAGCAATAATTTGGGACTGATGAACGTGATCCTATCCAAATGATAATTTTACCATTTCCCCCATCCTTCTAATGTACCATGGTGCTATGTTTGCAGTGCTCACGTTTCTGGTGATTTCAGTTTGTGATGTGAAAAACGAAGCTGTTCTTATTACACACCACTATCTGGCTATGCTCAAAACAGCCAAGCAGTCTTTGATCCAGTAAGCACAGGATGTCTGGTGCAATGAATGCAGATCCTAAAGTTTAGTAAGTTCTCAACAAAAGGAAAATATCTCAGTATTCACTTGTACAAGATAAGAACAGTAGAGACAATGAAGTTCTACAGAAGTATTTTTCCACTTGTGCTTTTCTCGTCTCTTCTTGTCATCAAGTCTATCAATCACATCCACCCACAAAGCCTTGAGAAGGAGATGGGATTCACTGGAACTTGATGTATCTCCTCTTTGCCTTCTTGCTCTTTTTCTTTCCCCCTTCCTCACTCTTCATGCAGGAGTGGAGCAGAATGAGTGATGTTGAAGTTGTGCTGGGCATTGTGGGGCTGAACAAAATATTCACTTCACTTTAAATGACAGAAAAGGTCTTTCAGGCAGCACTAAATAGGCCATAAATTGAACAACAAATGGATAAATCACAGCATCATAGAATGGTTTGGGTTGGAAAGGACCTTTACTAGGGATGGCCAGCATCACAAGAGTGAAATGTGTACCAATATTCAAATGAATGCCCCAAAATACATAAGGCTGAAAATCAGAGCACCACAGCTCCTCAGAAACATAGCCCTGCACTGATTTTACCTTAGGAGACATCTCCAAGCATCAACCTTACACTGACACAGGTGGCACTACTTCCCTGCACAGCCACAGCTCCAACATTTGCAATTCAAAAGCTGGTAAGAGCATCACTGAGAGAACAACTTCACACACATCTTACTGCAGTTTTAACATTTGTGCTGGCACAGTTGTCACAAAATACAACTCTCATAAACAAACACGCACATTTGAAGCAACACCCTCATCCTAAAATCTAGACAGGGAGATGAGATTTCCAAGACATTTCAAATTCTGTATCCCTCTGGTCCCCACAATAAGCAGACAAATCTGACAGCAAAAGCCAAGAAATTTACTTACACATAAAATAAGATGACAGATAGACTCTTTCACTGGCTTGGTATTACTGTTATCTACTATTTTAAGTTGAAAATAATTTTAAGTGTTCCCTAACAATAAAAAATGCAGACAGTAATTTTGGGCTGACAGACATCCCACAGATGACCCACTCTTCTGTCACAGTAAATATAATAGAGACTATATAAATGATAAACACAAAAATAGAGACAGT
This sequence comes from Tympanuchus pallidicinctus, assembly GCF_026119805.1. Taxonomy (NCBI): domain Eukaryota; kingdom Metazoa; phylum Chordata; class Aves; order Galliformes; family Phasianidae; genus Tympanuchus; species Tympanuchus pallidicinctus. The sequence continues at coordinate 65,392,434 of NW_026294747.1, forward strand.
GAACAGCATCCCAGTAGACACATGAGACAACATGAACAATGATGACTACAAAGAAAGTTGGACCACACCTTGAAAAGGAAAATGCAGCAAATCCTGGTGGGACAAACCTTCCTGAAGAGTTCCCAACCTCCAGCCTGAGGGGAGCAAAGCAGTTCCCAAAGCCTGCTTCTTCTGTTCTTCTTAGCTGCTATCCTGCTGCACAAGAGCCTGAGGACCATGCTCAGGTTCCTCTACTATGGTATTCATGCAGAATGGACATTTTCTGTTGACACTGAACTACTGACAACCCAGTTTTGTCAACAGAAAGAGGGTCTTACAGCTTTAAAGCAGAGGTGATCTGAATTACTCACTAAACTCAAACTCAGTGCTCACAAAATCCCAGTGACCAGCTGGGGTACCTACAGGAAGGCTTTCATCTCCTTACTGCATAGCTACCAAGTGTGTACTTCAGTGAACCATCAGGACATCACGCTGGCATGAATCCCAGTCTCGTGAACTAAACGCAGGCAGAACGCCAGGAGGTGAAATTCCTAACGGATCATCCAACCCTGCATTGTCATTGCAGAGGGATTGCTTGGGCTCCAGCCAGGAGATTAGAATAGAAAGAGGAATCCACCACGTGCAGGCAGGGACAGCACTGAAGTCCACCCCTGCGTGGCACCAGCTCCCTCAGTCTGCATGTTTAAGCCATCTCAAACAGATAGATCAGATCTTCATTTGCTGATTAACAAATAATACAAGTGGCTTTAAAAAACCAACAACTGCACAAAATCCAAAGATCTATTTTCACATTTCCACCCCTAGTTTTCCTACCCCGACATTTTTTTATAAATTAATGATTCCAAAGCATCATTATTTGTAAATAAGAGAATAAAACCAAGCGCATTGCATGCTTTAACATCAAGACTAACTGAACAGCTGGCAAACTGGCCCTGTTAACGTCCTGAGACTACATCTTAGGTGTAGGGGAACTGTTGGATCACTACTGGATCACCTGAAGCAAGTACTGAGTCAGATATAGGAGCACAGGCGAAAGCAATTCAGCTGTGTGACCACAAAGGGTGGCTGCACCTCTTCTAGACCCCATTTAAAGGCTGACTGCCACTGAGGAAGAATCTCTCTCTGGAGATTGTTCCTTGTGAAGTGTCTTGTGAGCCTACAACACCAGTGAGCACTTTCCATTCATCTCTGATTATGTTTTCCAACATGATAATCTGACTAGCCTAACTTCTCTGTATACTTATTGATCATCCAATACTTTACAACATCTGTATATTTATTGGTCTTACACCAGGGAACACCACTGCTAAGACCACCTCTCAAAGCACCTTTGGATCCCCAGCAGGATGAGGTGAGCACCATATTTTGCACCTTTGCACAGCAGGGAGCAACTTTCCCAAAGTCCCACAGCAGGCTGGCATCAGGCTGGAAAGGAATAGAAGGTGATGAAGATGTGCTGGGTATGGTGGCTCTGCTCCTTCCTGTGCAAGAACATAACATATTGCTTGGAACTGCAGTGTGCACACAGTAGCTGTCTCACATCCCCAAGTTCCAAAGAGATTATTGCAATTAGTGGCCTAGATTACTGAAGATCTGCCTAAGCAGATGGAAGTATGGAAGAGGAAGTGCTCATAATCGCATGCATGAGACCTGGAACATAAATCATTCAACATCTTTCTGCTTTTTCTTTCCAGTTTTCTGGTGTGTTTTTTTGTTTTGTTTTGTTTTTTAATTTTTACACCCATGAAAAACACAGCAATTTTGTTGGCAAAAGAAACTTCACTGAATTCAAGAGAGATGAAAGCACAGTGAGAAAGACAGACCCTGCAGCTTACTGACATGGCAATCTAGGGAGCTCAGCAGTCTGCCATGGTACAGAAGGAAAAAAGCCTGAGATAGTGTGTGTATAATGGAAAGCTGGCATTGATTTGATGTCTGCAATGAGCAAGAAACAACCCAAACCCAAATTTCTTGATAATTCTACTGATCTGTGCAATTTGCAGAGGCATAACTTGGAAAAAGCACCCAATGCACCACAGCATCCAGTTTATAAGCTGCTGTGATGGAAGTGAGTGAAGGAACAGCATGGGATGTCTGGGATCGTAAAAAGCTCCATATTTATTTACTTTGCAAGTGGAAAGACCAAGCAGTGTCAAGTTCAGAGATGCTATATTTAGGATTGTGTGAAAAATCTCAGTGGGCTGGCCAGGACCAATGCAGACACGAACTAGAGAAGGAGTTCTGAGTTCTTCTTTTTGCCTAAATGACAGGAGGGCTGGAAACTTGGAAGCTATGTGGTAGTAAGTCAATACTGCTGGAAAATCCAAGCCTGACACTCTGCACAGGCAGTACCTGGCAGGAGGGAAAAAAAACAGTATGAAACCTTTCAACAAACATTCCCAATATTCCCAATAGAGAGAAAGAAAAAGCCATGGACCATGTCCTTGGGAGAGCATCCCAGAGATGGAACGACAAGAAGCAACAGTAACTCCTTGTGTAATTCTTCCTTGGGTATTAGATTTTAAGACACCCTCATGAGTCAGAGGGCAGGTACCCAGTGCTTGGGCTGACCCCAGCTTGACTCAGTTCCCAGACCAATGCTTTAGAAAAGAAACTTCTGGAACTGTGAAATCTCATTAAATGGTGAATTAGCTTAGCAGTGCTTTAGGCCAATTACACTCCTTTTTTTACCTTGTAAACCTCTGTTGAAAATGATCTAAAGTAGTACCACAGATGACCAGAACACATTGTACAGTGCCATCAGATTCTCAAATCTTGTCCAAGGACCGACTTTGTGCAGTGACTTGAGTGCTTAAAGCAGAAAGTACTCCATAAAGTAGCCCAAACATAATTAATCGGGTTAAGTTCCAAGTTGGGAATCAAAGGAAAGACTCAACGTTATGGTTACAAAGCTCTGGTTACCTCCAACAACACAAAACCCTGTTGTTGCATTTCCTGCTCTGCCCTGAAAGCACCACGCATCCATAGTCCAGCATGGTGCAGACTGCTCTGGTCCTGGCTCTCAGAGTCCAGCTTACCCTTAAAAAGCCTGGAAAACCCTACCAGATTGAATGCTTTTGTTGTTATTATTAATTAATACAGGTGCGGGAAAAAAAAAGCAAAACCAAACCACAACTCCCTGCCATGGTCTTTGTAACTAGCAATAAGGCCTGGCATGTCTGATAGTCATATTATTTGCATGCAACTGGAGCAAAATTATATTAGAACCTCTGTGCTAACAGACAGGAAAAGAAAAAAAGAAATTATGGCTCCAAGCAACATATTCCTGTAAACCAGGTAGGCTGTTTCCAGTCATAATAAAATACTGGCAGAGAGGGCAGAGGAGGTGAGCAAGGAATACTGAAATGGGACTGAGAGATGAGTTCAGAGACTCCTGAGCTGCTGCATGACCAGAGACAGAGTCATGCCTTGTCTCCAAGGGAGAGGACCAGGAATTGAGAAACAAAGTGCCTCAGACACAGAGAAACAAAGCAACTCCTTCCCAGCCTCACATTCACCAAAGGCTTTTCTTCCCCTGCCTGACTCTGACTTTTTGCAAGACCTGCATGTGCTCTGTGCTGCCAAGCCTTGCATCTGTTGGATGGATGAGAAATTAATTTCTAAGAATTTCAGTGATGTCAGGCATTTTCTTTTTTAATGTGACCATAAAGTGGCAAGAGCCGTCAGCAGGAGTTTAGCAAAAAATTGTTGACGTTGCTTGGATACTGAGCTCTGCTCCACTCTAGGATTTGCTTGCATGTCTGCATTTGACAGCAATAACTCCTCAGGATTTGGGGTTTTCGTTAATATTCTGATAGCCGTGCAAATATCTGCCCTTATTCAGAGCTCTGCTCCTCTCTCCTCCTCCACATCTTGGCTTTGTAAAATACGAATTAATTCCTCAACCGTAGTAAAGCCATAAATAAGAAGTCATAAAAATATTTTTCTATCCTTCTTTCTCCAAGGTTAATCTTTTCAGTTATATAAGCACTTTACAAAATAGCACGGGGACAGTATATGAGAATCTGTTTATGTGATTAAGACTTGGCTCCTTCTTTAGTGTGTCCCAGTGACAGCACTGTATGCTTTGCAGTCACCGCCGAGGCTCCCACAGCCATCTCTCCAGAGCAGCCATCTCTCCATGACCTCCAGAGCAGCGACGTTTAACATCGCTTTTCAGAGTGCTTGCAGTAGATCATTATGTTGGGTACCCATGCAGCCTTGGGAGAAAGAGCACTACCAAGCACCTGCTAATTTGTTCATTACAGTGGGTGGATTCCAGGTTTCGCTGATGGCAAAAATCCAGCTACCCCAAGGGGAAGTAAATTTTTCTCACTTATTCTCTTTACTGCTCCAAATATACAGTGTGCACAAACAGTCTCGATGCCATTTAGTGGAGTGCTGTAGTGCTTTATAATCTTTTATGGTAAAGAATTTGGAAGGATTTGAGAGAGGGCTTAGGGCAGAACAGAAACAGAACCGAAATGCAAGTACAAAATCACAAAGCCGCTCGTCCTGGCAGCTAGATGACAGAGAATCAAAAAATCCTCTGCAGATCATTTTCCAGTCTGGTCCCTGATGTTTCCTATGTGAGGAATGATGGAGTTATCCTCATGCTCTGCTGCAGCAGGTCTCAGCACCCTGTGGGGTTATTTTCCCAAGGAAATGACATGCTGCTTGGGCACTTCCATAGTGCAGTTTGTTTTATTTACTTAATAACTTTTCTGGATTCAAATATGCAAGCAGCTGGCAGCACCCATGATACCAGAGCATGCTTTCTAAGTCTAGACGTGCAGCCTCAATAGTTTAACTCCTTCTGAGTGATGCCTACACGTCCCTATAAATATCACCTTGCTTATTTTCAAACTTTAAAATTGGAAAGGACAAAGCCACAGCAACACACAGTGGAAAGAATGATCGCTGCTGGAGCAGGCTTGTTTGGTGCCTCTGTCTCTCGTGCTGCCTTCACAAGCGTTTCGTGTTTGACTTTAAAGCGATTTAATTGCAGTAATTTGCCTTAATAATAAATCCCATGCCAAGAAACTGCAGATGGAGTAAGAGCTGACCCAGGGCCACTTTCCCAAGAATTTACGCAACCCCGTGCTCTAACGTACTGCCTCTGGTGCCACAGAAGAAGCTTTTCAGGATCTCCCAGGTGCCTGCAACCACTCTGACCGCCTGCACCTCCTGCTACAGCCATACATAACAAGGTGCTTTACCCTAAATTGCACTCCTAGAATGGCCACAATGTCTTCTTCTCATAGTGAGGGGCCCAACATTGAACACAGCACTCGAAGTGCAGCCTCACCAGTGCCGGTACAGAGGGATGATCACCTCCTGCTCCTGCTGGCTGCCCTATCTCTGATCCTTGCCAGGATGCTGTTGGCCTTCTTGCACACCGCTATTAATTAACAGCAGTTCAGCCAGCTATTAACTAATACCCCCAGGTCCTTCTCCTCCACGCAGACTTGCAGCCACTCTGCCCCAAGCCTGTAGCACTGCATGGGGTTGCTGTGGCCAAAGTGCAGGACCTGACACTTGGTCATGCTAAGCTCTCACTGCTGGTCTCAGTGCATTGATCAGCCTGCCCAGTAGGGCCATCTCACCCTCAGGCAGACCAACACTTCCTCCCAGCTTGGTGTCATCTGCAAATTCACTGAGAGTGTACTCAATCCTCTCATCCACATCATCTTATTGATGGTACATGTTACTGTGGCATATGGAGATGCTCGGCATAACTTGCAAAAGTGTGACAACCTGACTTTTTTTTTCGCATTTTCATACTTCGATGATTTTTACACATTCCTCATCCCTATGGTCCAGATAATAATAGGGAAGCATAAATAACTGTGGTTAAACAAACATGTAGGAATTATGGCCCATCACTAGGGAATAGGAATAGGATACTCAAGGAACATTTGGATGTTGTGTTGCGGGACATGGTTTAGTGAGAACTATTGGTGATAGGTGGATGGTTGGACTGGATGATCTTGAAGGTCTTTTCCAACCTTGGTGTTTCTGTGATTCTGATTCTGTGATGACTATTAATCACATACGTTGATGAAATTAAGAATGCTAAACCTCAGTTCCTTTCTTAGTCTTTGTTTCAACCACAAAAGAAACCAGGGAAAAAAGAAAAATATTCCTAACCAGTGCAACAGAGCTCTGAGCTGTTACCCTATAGCCCCGGCTTTGGTCATTTCTCTGAACTCAGAGCACTGATCTCTGCCTGTCATTGCTGAGCATTAGCAAGAACCTGCTGATAAGTCATGTATTTTTCTGCAGGCTGAGCTTCTGACTGAACGCAATCTGGACAGCTGTACAAACTGGTTTGCACTAATTGCCACCATTTGCTTGAAAGCTTTCTGCCAGTGAACATAGAAGATGCCAGGTAGGTGCTAAGCCTCATTATTACTATTTATGTTTTTAAGGTGGAAATGGTTGTTAACGAGGCTTTTGTCAGAGTGCCTTTGACTGTAAAGGAAGTAGGGCTTTCCTTTGGCTCTGATGGATTTAGACCAATGCTTAAGTGCTTGCACAGGAAACTATTCCTTACTGCTCATGACCTTCATGCAAGTGATGAGCAAATAACAGTGAAATTATGCAAAATATTTCCTCTCCATGTTTGCTTTATTGAATTTAAAAAGTTCTGTTGTTCCCTCTCTCCCTCCTTTCTCTCTTTCTCTCTTTCCCTCTCTCTCTCTCTCTTTCTTTCTTTCTTTAAGTCAATCAGCTTCCTAGCATGGGTGCCTCAGCAAAGAATTATGCTGTTAACTTCAGACAGCCAAGTCTGGAGATTGTCAAATGCACAATATAGCAGAATTCGACATGCACGGGGATAGAAACCACATTTTACACAGCTTCAAGGAAGGAGAAATGCTTTCTTGTAAAAGATGAAAAAAAATCAGCTAACTGCTCATCTAAGCACTTATGTTGAACCCTTTTTGAAGTTCATTTTCCCAAACAAGTTTAGGCCAGAGCTGCACTGGCACCATGTGCAGCTGAAAGAAGGCCCCATGCACTGCTGAGCCAAAACACCATTGCTATTACCTTGCTACGTGCTCTTTGTGACTTTTGCCTTTGAAAAATCCTTTGCAGTAAGGCATGTGCTACCATAGAATAACAGAATGGTTTGCATTGGACCTCAAGGCCCATCCGATGGCACCCCATACCTCCCACCAGCTCAGGCTGCCCAACGCCCCATCCAACTCAGCTTTGAGCACCTCCAGGGATGGGGCATCCACAGCTGTGCCTGCTCTCTGAGCAGCTGTGCCAGTGCCTCACCACCCTCTGAATAAAGAATTTCTTCCTAGCATCTAACCTAAATTTTCCCTCTTTCAGTTTCAAACTGTTCCTCTTTGCACCTATGTGCCTAATGCAGCCCAGTGCACCCTTTCTGCAGCAAACTCAAGGCAGCAGGTGCTTTGCATGGGTGTTATTTGCCACATGTATATGCTCTCATTTCAGTCCTACATATTCATGTGTGGTTCTTTCCCCATCATCCATCATTCAAGCTCAGGGAGGGTAGATTTAAGTTAGATATAAGGAAAAAATCTTTCCCAGTGAAGGTGGTGAGGCACTGGAACAGATTACCTGGTGTTGTGGTTGATGCCCTGTCCCTGGAGACTTTCAAAGTGAGGCTGAATCAAGCCCCAGGCAGCTTGATCTAGCCATAGGGTCCCTGCTCACTGCAAGGGAGTTGGACTAAATGGCCTTCAGAGGTCCCTTCTACAATTGTATGATCCAAAAGTCCTGCCCTTGCAGCATTTAGATGTGAATTTTGGGCATGGGTTAAAACGTGGATTAAACACAGATTTGGCCTCTGATATGGAGGCAGCTGGGTGGAATTGGAGACAGAAACCTCCATGGGTTGGAGATGGAGGCTCTGCAAACAAGATCAAATAGCTGCAACCAGCAATGTCCTGCTGGAGTCATGAGTCAGGCTGCTATGTGCAATCCATTAAGCCAATCTGCAGTAAGACCGTGAACATTACGAGCTATGGAAACCTTATACCGAGGGTAAGCAAACAAATCTGACACCAAACCTGCCCAACACATGCAGGTGGTTAAGCAGAAATATTCAGTCACCCTGAAATGAGATGCTCAGGATTCCCAAATAATGCCAGTCATTAAACAACATGTGATGAATGAATGGCTTACCTTCATATGGCTTCCCAAGAAGCAATTAATTGTGCCACAATGTGGTATTTGTCAGCACCATGAAATGTCCTTCATACTGAGAGCTACGTTCTGACCCCACTGTTGGCAATGACAAACCCTCCTGAGACTATGAAAACTTGGTTCCCTGAACAACTCCAGAAATTACTACTGCTACACATCTTGGATGGAGGGCTGCTTTTATCCCTCACTCTTTGAATGGGGTTAGAAGCAAAGCAAAAATAAGCATAAAAAAGGGCCCTTAGCTAAACCTAAAGCAAAGCACCCGCAGGTATGCGAAGCAATCCCGGCTCTCAGTACAGCAGAGGAGCAGCAGGATGCCCACAGAAGGGCACCTATGTTTCATGGTTGGGTATGAGCTCCAGGGAGATACAGCTGATGCTGACACACACACTTGTCACCACAGTGCTGTACCACACGCCTTCATGGGGCTCTCAGAGCTGCACTTACATTCAGTCTCAGAAAGATCCTATTTAGATTTCAGCATACACTCTGTTCTCTGTTGGGTGGGGAGAGCCGCCAGCCTGCTGGCCCATCCCAGAGCACCCTGCTGGCTCTGTGTTTCTATGATTGCCATAAGAGTTTTTGACATGTGAGCCTTTCCAGCAATGCTCTGTAGGGGTGCTGTTTAGCTGGGCATTCCAGCATACTGAAAGTGGACCAAAGCAAAAGCAACCAGCAGAGAATATGAATTACGGATTGTTGCTCATAGTGTGCAGGTAACTACAGACTCAATACTTCCCTTCAGAAAGGTCACTCTGCAGGACATTGCTCTCTAAATTACAACAAGATAGTTTTTTGCTTATCACAGTTTTAAATGAGGCTATAATGAATTCTCATCTTGTTGTCCCATCCCGTGCACTTTGTAGAACACCCACAGACACTCACTTTGCATATCCTGGCTGGAAATCCACTGATAGAGCTTCTGAGTGTATGATAAACTCCATCCTGACAACCCTCAGATGGTGCACACAGCACCAACTGATGTGCACATGCACCCCTATGACTATTAAAACACTTTTCTGGACCTGAATTGGGTCCTCTGCACAGTGGTGCCCTTAATTCACTATGTCTGTCCCACACTGTGCCAGGGAAAACTGCCAGAAGTTGTGCTGGGTTGTCAGAGCACCCACAGCAATGGTTACTGGCTCCAGTACAGACATTATCCTGCTTAGAGAATACATGATTCAAACAAACTTCTTCAAAGGTCCTGACAGCTGGGACACATTCATAGATTCAATGAAAAGACCCAAGCTCATATTCTGACATGGCTAGACCTTGCCTGTCCTCTTTTTATTTCAAGAACAAGTCTTCTAGCCTCCTCCAGCTGACATGTTGATTATTTTAAGAATAATAAAATGCAAATTGGTTAAATCAATTTAGGCTAGGAAACCAAGTAATTTTTATAAGTGGCACCATTGCTCTCTGCTTTGACAAAAGCAAATATGTAAGCTTACTTTAGTCAGATAACAAGCAGCATGGGAGGACTTACCTCCATTACACTGACACACAAAGAAGTGAATTAGATCAGTGGCATTAACTTTGGTACTAGACAATTTCTGTGGCGTTTTCACCTCTGTAAACTTGCAAGTACAAAAAGACTTTAGGTCTCCTAATCCATTCTGACATTTGACTTAGTGTGGTGATAGGGAAAAAAAATTCCAAAGCCTGGCACTATGCAGAGCTTTATACTGAAAGAAAACTTCTGTGCTTCTCCACATCCTCTCATCCCAGCGACAACCAACATGCATTTCATTTTTCTGTCTACACGAAATGGGCCAACAACTCCATAGCTGCAGAACAACTACACAAGCTGCTCTAAGGTGCTCCAACTCCTGACCAAGTTAAAATGGGAGCTACAGCCTCACCTTGCCCAATTCACCTATGCTGAAGCGAGTGCTGGGAGCTGACATGGTGGTTTGTACCAGCTCAGCTGCCAGTCTGCAGTGTCTGCCCATGCCTACTTCTCATGCAAGCAGCCTACTAGAAATTGGAGAAACATCTTCCCTGAAAATCCATAGAAAATGTATAACTGACATTCACTGTACCAGCAGTCAAACTGAGTGTCCACAGCTCTCAGCCTGTGAAGTCGTGCATCTTGCTGTATTAAAGTCTCCTTCACCACCTTCACCAAGGGCACATTAGAAAATGACTGATGGTTGCCAGCCAACACCAAATGTCAGAGGTCATTCTCATGCCACTGGGCTACTATGCAAGATTAAGAAGGCCCTCGAAGGCATTGCACAATCAAAAGTCCTACCTCATCTTCCCAGGTTATTCATCCAGAACCAGATGTGGTGATAAACTGCAGGTTGCTGGACTGAGTCTGGGGTTTCTCTACACTTCCTATACAACACACATTATATTCCCCAAACAATGTATTTTTCTGCCATGCGATTGGGTTCTTTCATTCCATATTTTTCCAGATCAGAAAACTGACTGATTGAACATTTATGTCACGGTTTTATGTTTTTTGTTTTTTTGGGTTTCAGTATTCCACAACAAAACATCATCTTTATTCATCATTTTTTGAGGCATTTTCCATGGCTTTTATCTAAGAAGAAAGGACTCTGTGAACCCATGATATATATCAAGTTTGGCTCTAATACTTTAAGAGAATGATAACACTCAGACTCAGACCGCATTTCAAAAGAGATTGAACACACAATGCAGCTTCCATGAGATCATGACTAGCATTCACTAAGCTTCAGGTGAAGCAGTGCACTTAATACTAAGGATGTGAACAAAGCTACTAAAATAAACAGGCCTTCTTTATTACTTAAAACCAAGTATTTGCCTAGGAACCAAATTCTGAAATGGTTGATCTCTATGTAAATTAAATCCCCATATGTTTGAAAAGCTCCCCATACTTGTTTTCCTGGATTTTCAAACTGCAAATATTTTCAAAAAGAAAAAACCCAAACCAAACCAAGTCGCACTTTGTTTCCAAATACTTTGCTGTCATTAGATACTTTGAGACTTTGAAACTCTCTCATTAGCTTTACTGCCAATGGGGAAACAAAGTCACTTGCATGTGAGCACTGCCCTGCAGACCTCTCTTTCACAAGGATTTGAAAGAGACTGGCAGGGAAAGAGCACCAGGGTTCATCAACCTCTCGGAGGTTCAAAGTGTGTATTTTCTATTTGTACATTTGATATACAAATAAATAGGGAGAGCATCATTTTACCGAGTGAGGATTTCTCTTTCCCCTGCATGCCAGTAAGAGTCTTCACAAGAGTCAATATAGAACTAAGGTCACTGTCTTCTCATCTATACAGTACAAGAAATAGTACCTTGGTTAGTTAGCAAAAGCAATCATTTATAGCACGTTCCATAGTCCAAATCCCAGGAAAGACTGAAAATGAGAATGACTCCGATCCCACGTCCATCCCATAACATACTGATGAAAGCCAGAGACTGAAAACTTACCCCTTTTTTTGCATCATTGCATCTGAATCACTAACAGTTTGAAGATAGCCTGAGAAACTCTTATTTCCTAGAAAGATTGGTAAAGTATACAAAAGTACGCTGGCTGTACTCCATATATGCAAACTACAAATAACACTGACCATGGGAAACAAAGGTGAAATGGGAAACGCATTGAGAGATCCCTCCAAATTAAGTAAAGCCAATCACCAAGGGCACATTCTAACCAGAAAAATCAGCTGCTGCTGACAGCTGATGTCAGTAACTGGCAGAGGAACCAGGGCTGAACATGGCTGGTCTGTGGCCATGCAAAGCTCCATGTGGCAGCAGTTCAAATGCAGCCGTGCTGCTGACACGTGTTGTCTGCAGAAAGTCATTTTTCCAGTGTAGATAAGATTGAAATGAATAGTGTTAAGCCTTCTGTCTGACTTGGTGGGCAAAACAAGCTAGAGCAATCACAGTTAGATGTACTTGCACGGCAGTACTGGGAAGTGGAGGAAGACAGAAATGGCTCTGTACCTTCCCTAGGTTTTATGGGATGAAGTAGGAAAAGCCTTTGCCAGCATCCCAAGGTGAAGTGCAGCCAAGCAGCCCCATCCTTCCACACCCCATTCCTTGCACCATCTAGTCAGATTTAAGGGCAGAGTCACAACCAGAAATCAGAGTTCTGGTTGACAACAGTTGGATCTGAATCAGCTGCCAGCAGGGCCAACCATGCCCTGTGTGCATCAGCCCAGCGCTGCCACCAAGTGGAGGGGTTGTCCTGCTCTGCTCTTGTTTGAAGAGTGGGAGACTATGGGATGAATTTGTTGATTAGAAATCCAGATGTAGATTCCAGAAGCTGGTATGAGGGAGGACAGACCAACCTGTACAGCATGGGAAGGTTAAGAGCAGCTGTAGGCAAACAGCTTGATCCTATGGTACACGAGATGCCTGTTCCTGGCATCCCATGCCTGTGTCAAACTGAAAACCTGCTGCTTCACTGGAAATTATTACCTAAACATCAGGAATACGAAGCACAATCTGGCAGACATGAATTGCAATTGGAAGTTTGAAGAAAAGATTCAATACAGATCTGCTACGGTGAGAAGGCCTACAAGATTGCCCAGCTGGATGGGCTATGGGAAATGAAAGCTGCTGGCTCCATCTATGGGTAAAAACCAGTATAGTTATAACCTTTCCTTACAGAGAGGATATTCTTACCACAAAATGTTCTCTGAAAATATAAATTAATAGGACAAATACAATATCTGGCAGCCTTACCTTTTTGCTTCTTGCATTCTTCTGAAAAAAAAATCACCACCACCACCTATCTGGCCCTTTATTACTGGAGCACCAGGACTCCGCCTTATGGATTTTGTTGGGCACCACAGTCAATAGCACTGAATTTCCAAAGCAGAAAAATTATTTACGATGAGAAAGCAGAAAATGAGCATTTTATGTTGAAAAATACTTCCTTCCTCAAATACAGTACAAGTTCACCTTTATGCAAATCTGACCACCAGCTTCAAGGTGTTGGAAAGCTGTGTAATTTTAGATACAGCATTCGTTAAACAACCTTTAATCCTGAGCTAATTTATGTTTTGATTCTGTCCATCACAGCCCAGAGTTTTAGGTCAACAGAAACCTTTTAATTGATTTCCTTTGCTGGCAAAATTGGCAGCACCACCGATGCGTTGTGATTACTGCTATCACCTTGGTATTTTTGGAAGGGGAAACAGGTCTGGAAAATGCCCTGCTGCCTTTCAGAGACAGCGTTCAGCCCTTGGTAGAAAGTTCAATTTCTAATAACTTAAATTTCCTACAACCATGTGCTTTTAATAAAATGTTCACTGTACTTGACGTTAATATGTCTACAGGGATAGCTGCCTAGTTTTCACTCAGTGAAAGAATGCTCTCCTCTTTTATTTGTATGTCTTGTTTCTGATGTGAGAACATACTGTTTCTGAAGCAAAAACTCATGCAAAACCATGGAAAAATGAAATTTGAATTGTGTTTCCTTGCAGTGCAGATCATCCTCCCACATTTTCTTCAGATCACCATAGTTTGCACTACTCAGAGAAAACTTGTGCCATTTCTTGTTTCTCTGAGCTTTATACCTACTCGTGCAAACTCACCCAGAGACCAGATGCATTCTCTTTCGGGGTGTGCACTCACAGCTAGCAGAGCTTAAACAGCCAAGACTCAGTAATGCTTTGGAGTACGGGGCCCTGTTTGTCATAGAATGGCTTGGGTTGGAAGGGACACCAAGGATCACCAAGTTCCAACCCCCTGACACATGCAGGGCCACCAACCTCCATATCTAATGCTAGACCAGGCTGCCCAGCGCCCCATCCAACCTGGCCTTGAACACCTCCAGGGACGGGGCATCCACAGCCTCTCTGGGCAGCTGTTCCAGCACCTCACCACTCTCTCTGTAAAGAACTTCCCTCTGATATCCAATCTAGATCTCCCCTCCTTGAGCTTAAAACCATTCCTTGTCCTGTGAGCCAATAATGCAGCGTCCTCGCAAGCCCACGACAAGTTGGACAGCAGTTCCACAACACCAATGTTGTGGAGTTACTTTTCACAGCACTTCAGACTTGAACACGCACCCATACATTGGCTCTTTGTTCTTGTCTGTGGTGAGCTGCTGTTAGCTCTGTGACAGCTACACCTCACAAGTGCTTTTCTAAAATTAGAAAATTCTCGTTTGCTCATTTTTTTCTTATCATCTACAAATAATCAGAATGCAATTGCTCAGCATTCCATGGCTGCTCGCTTGCCCACACTTTCAGCAGCAGGCAATGCCAGATAGTGAGCTCCTCACCTCCCACATGCAAACCTCTGCCTTCAGAACACATCTGGCTTTGGGATGTGCACACACCCTCCCAGTAAGGATCACATTGAGCCCATTGCCAGGAGGGAACACGGTGGCTGCAGCATCTGCTGCTTTTCAAGGTGGGACACTGGTCACTGGTGCCCCCAGTTTGCTCTTACAAAGCTTTCCCTGCAAACATCTAGCAGTTCATTTTGCAGGAAGGCATCTTTCCTTTCGAGGCAAATAGATTTTGAGATCAGGGCAAGGGGTTATGGCTGGATGTTGAACTGGGGTAAATCAAAAGGAAAAGACCCAAAAATGAGCTTTAGGCTATCAACAAAACACAAAATAAAATATTAAAAACTGCATTAAACCCCTTACATCAAACTGGAAAATGTTTTAACTCGTGTCTGCAGATCACTTTTCGGTTTAACTTTGTCCTACCCAAACAGTTCATGTAAACTGTGTATCTTCAAATGGCAAAATACCTTCACTGGGAAAAGAACAGCTACACGGGAAACAAAACATTGCAAACACTACACACAGTCTTTGAAATGAAAACAAGCCAGGAAGAGGTTGCTTCCAAGAAAAACAAGGAATACGCAGAGTAACAGGTTAGTGTGTGTTTTGAACAAGGCAGAGGAAAGATGGGGGATGTTATTTACAGCAGAGATGGCATACACTTCCCACGCATACTGCTCCAAGATGACAGGCAAAAGGGGTGTAGAATGGATTCAACTCAGGTAAAGCTGGGGAAAAAATCCTTACTAACCTTGTGGACTTCAGCCCGGTGCTTTTTTCAGTTGTAGATTGCCTGGATAAAGTGCAGATTTGCTGTAAGGCATCTCTATGGTCCCCTGCTCTGATGCTATGTCACCCCCAACAAGAACATTTTTCTTAATGTCTGCCTGCAGCTGCCCTTGCTGCCTCCTGTCCCTTCATTGTGAGCTCCTGAGCTGCCCAGCTCTGCCATCTCCATAGCTTCTCATTAGTTAACTAATGAAAAGAAAATGTCTTCTTTTTCTCCTTAGCCCTGTGCTGCAGCCCCTGACCAACCCAGTGTCCTTCACTGGGCTCACTCCAGTACATCCCTGTCTCTCATACAGTGGAGCCAAGTGCTGGAGCCAGCATTGCAGCATTAAGCAAAAGGGAATCACCTCCCTCAGCCAGCTGACAATGCTCCTGCTAATGCAGCCCAGCATGCAAGTAATTTTCATTTTAATAGTGCTAACACAGTGCCAAGAGCTGATCGGCTGCAAGGGCAGGCAAGAACAGCAAGCCCATGTGATTTCAGCACGCTGTCATTTTCCAAAGGAATAAAGCAGCCTAAGCCCCATTCATTTTAACACAGCTATCCCAAGATGCTTGAGAAAATGGGATTTTAATCACAAAGGATGTGACAATTTTGATCACAGAAGCATTCAAATACCTTGGGAAACGTGTAGCCATGTGTTGCGTTAGCTCTTAGAGCTCTGCAGCACAGCATCTGCACAGATCTGAGGTCTCTGAGCTGAGGAGTCACTGAGAACTCTTGTCACTCAGAAAATGGTGTGAAGGATACGGAGACTCTGTTTTGAGTGGGACGTAACCAATTAAGATAGTGCTTCATAATGCATAGGGTTATTCTTTCTTTGCAAAGTAGCAGGATGTAAAAGTTTGGTCTGTGAAAAACTAAACAATGCAACAGAAATGTTAACTTTCATACATTTTGTGAAGTCCTGAAAAGGTTTTGTTAAATACAATTAAAGACAAATCAATCAAACACAATAAATCTTAAAAGTGTAATTCATCACCAATCAGTGTTAAGCACAGTGTGAATAAAACCTGCTTTAATGTGACAGTGAGGCACATGTGTCTGCACGAGCCTTGCCATTAGCGAGCTGAACTACGTGAAAGCACCTGGTATGAAATGCTGATCTTCAAAAAGCTGCAGAATGGGACAAGTTATTGTTTTTATACACCGTTCAACCATCACACCCTCACAGGAGGCAGTTCCTTCTGCCTTAACAACAAAACCCAGCCAAACCCAGCACAGCTCCTGCGACCCTCCCTGGAGCAGCAGGGTCATGGGGATCTTCCGCCAGCTCAAAAATAGCATGGCCCCATTCCAAGCCTGTTCCTGTGATGTGACCTTATCAAAAGGATTTTGCTGACTACTGAAAAGATTCCTTTATTTAATATTCTGATGTACCTAGCTAGGAAAAATTAAAATGGTGCTATTTGATGGGATTACTTTTTTAAAATGTCACAAGATGGCTTTGCCATGCACTGTGTCTCACTGTTATTCGTGCAGCAGAGAGCTCTTCTTGGTGCATTGCATCAGCAGCTTATTGCCTGTGCAGCATTTAAGCCTATCTAGACTAGCAAAAAGAGCTCAAATGGACTTTAATTACTATGAGGCTTGAAACAGAGAGATGCATAAAAGCAGGTTTGAACTTTTAATAGAGGAGAAAAAATGTCCTTGAGCAGAAATGATGCCTGCAGTCCACTCAGAGTCCTCCAGAAACATTGGCTCTTTCAGTCTGCTAATGGTGCTCCAGAGAGAGGCAAAGACTGGGATGCAATCTCAACTAAGCTGCAGCAGAACTTCTGGTCAACTAAAAGAAAAATCCACTACAGGTTTGTATAGCTGTGTCAGTGCACACAAAAGTAGTGAAAAAATTATTTGTTCTGATTAAAACCTACATTTTAAAGAGGAATTTTGCTGAAGAAAAAGGAAGTGCCTCTTCACAGTTTGTAAGTCACAGAAAGCTATCAATACATTGCAGTAAACACTCAGTCAAACTTGGGTATGTGCATCATTAACTCTGTATCTACGTTGTCTCTGAAGGTTTGCCAAAAAATTACCTTTAAGCTATTTCTTCTGTTCCCAGGAAGGAAAACACACTGTGTTCTGACAAACCAACAACCTCAGTGGCACAAAGTCATTCCTCTCTTTCCCCTATAACCAAATCCTCCTCCTACAGCTACTGTCCCCAAGGCAGAGCAACCATAACCCTTTGTAGATTGGCGCTGGGAATCTTCATTCAACAAGAAAGTATTGAAATCGAAGCCTTTTCTCAGCTCTCCTCATTTCTGAGTTGTAGAAATGTTGTATTAGCACACGGGCTGTTGAAGAAGCCAAATTTGTTCCTAATACAAAGCAGGCAACTGCTCTGAACCAAGGAGGTCAGAGCAGTTTTCATATGATTTCACATTCTAGCAGAGCAGCCCAAACACTCTCTTAGTGGTCATTTGATTGTAAACGTATCATTTATAACCATCGAGTCAAGGCCTCTTTTTCACCCAAAAACAAGACAGTTCTCTATGGAGTCTACCCAAGCAAACCTCCCTGAGCTCCCAAATCAACATCCTGTCCGTGCCGATCTCCACCCCAAGCCCCATGACTGCTCCCGCTCCTCTTGAGCTTGGGAGCTGATGTCCAACCAGCCTCAATGAAACTGCGTGGACACTGCCTGTGCCACAGCAGCAGGATTTCTAAGCAACACTCTGATGCATGATTTCCCTCCTCAGCCGTTATGGGTGTCCTGGAAAAGTCATTCCCTACTTGCCAGACAAAACCCCCAAACACAGTGAAAGCGATAACGAACAATTAGCACATGCCTCTTCTGCACTTACTTCACTACCGCAGGTAAAGAATGGGCCAAGCCCAGAGGTACTGTGTATCTTCCTGAAATAACATGAGCAATTTCTTACTTTTTCTTGATCTGGAGAAAAACTTGATGCCCCCAGGAGAGGTAGACGGGTTAGAATTGGGGGAGGACTCTTTGGAGGAGGACCTGAAGATCCCACTGAAGCTCATTCGACGTGGGGAGCGTGGGGGAGACTCCTGGTAGGGGAAGGGGAAGACAGTTTTGGGTGAGCCAGGACTGTGTTTGGATCTCACAGGGGCAGAAACAGGGCTGGAAGGTCGGTTCTGGAGCCCTTTTGAGAAAATGCCTTTCGAAGGACTGCCTGCAGAGTAGCTTTCGTCCACCTGAGGAGGAGAGAAAAAAGAAGAGAAAGAGAAATCACCATGAATTCAGTTCAGTTTGTGCCGTTAGGATCGCAGAGCTTGTCTCAACATGGTCACTCCTGTTTATTCCAGCTGTGTGTTAGCCAGACCTTCCCACCCTCAGCCTGCACTGCTACGTAGATGTGTGTTTTGTGCCACCTCACTGGGCTCATTGCTGTTAAAAATGTCTTGAATTTCACAAAAATCTTAACCTAAGTGCATGAATTTTATTATCACACATACACTGCGGGATATTTTTTACCAGATTTATTTGCTGCACTTCCCTTACCTTCCCTAGAAAACCAAAAGGTGAGTGGCAATAAATTTATTAAGAGCAACGAATGACCTCCTTTAAGCTAACACAGCGCCCTGAAGCCTCCATTCTGCATTTAAGCACCCATCTGTAGTACTCTGTAGAAATCTCTACTGCGCAATGAGGCTCAGCAGAGAGCATGAGTTCTCAGCGCCAGACACTGCCATGGGGGTTTAACTCTAGTCCCAAAATAGAGCAATCATTCTAGAGTGGCAATGTTACAGATAATTAGCCCAGCCTCCAGCTTGGGCATGACCTTTCCAACAGCTCTGTCTCTTCAGTGACCTGTGCTGGTTTTCCAGCTAGCATGAATATCTACACACAACACAGCCCTGCACCGTGCAGGCTCATCTAGAGAGGTGAAGGGGAAAAGCCCAGAAAAACAAATCAATAAAAGAAGCAAAGATGAATTTCTTCCCACATACAATTAACAGAAGCCTACACAAACTGCTGTGTGCCCAGGCCTGAGTTATATGCAGAGTTTATTTCCTCCTGGATGCACAAAATACTTCTATGGGCACAAAGCTTTTTTTTTTAATTTTAATTAAGGGTCCTCTTCCTGGGGATCAGTGGGTTTCAGGTCTTAGTGAAAGTGGAATCAAAGGCCATGGGCACAGCACGCTGCCTTCTGCATGAGGTTGATGGGGTTTGAGTCTTTTGCATGCTTGCTCCTCGCTCCCAATATGCAAAGCAAAAGGGATGCATGTATGTATGGAGCATTAAACAACTGCTGTCTGCAAGCTGCACATTATATGTCAGTGAAGCTGGGTGTGTTGCTGCCATGGGAGGAATGGTAGGGAAAACAATATATTTATTAGAATCACAGAATCATAGAATGCCTTAGGTTGGAAGACACCTCAAAGATCATCAAATTCCAAACTCCATGTGGTGAGTTGGCTGCCCTCCATGGGACCAGGCTGCCCAGTGCCCCATCTAACCTGGCCTTGAGCACCTCCAGGGATGGGGCATCCACAGCTCTCTCGGCAGCCTGTGCCAGTGCCTCACTACTCTCTGAGTAAAATATTTCTTCCTTACATCTAACCAAAATGTTTCCTCTGTTAGTTTAATGCCTCTCCCCTTTGTCCCATGTAAAAAGTCACCTCCTCCTGTCTGTAAGCTCCCCTCAAGCACAGGAAGGCTGCAATGAGGTCTCCCTAGAGCCTTCTCTTCTGCAAGCTAAACAAGCCCAGTTCCCTCAGCCTTTCCTTGTAGGAGAGATGCTTCAGCCTCTTGATCATATTCATGGCCCAAAGATGAAAGAAAAGATGAAAGCTGGGCTGGGTCTTGCTCTGTGGAAACCACAGAAGGGCCTGCAGTGGTTCCTCACTTGGGAAAATTTCCAACCTGAAAGGCTGGTGGCATTTGGTCTGAGAGATGGACAACAGCAGCCTGGGTCAGCAGCTGGAGCATGGAGATATCTGGCAAGACACTCAACTGCTTTTCATCTCTGCACGTTTATTTCTTACTACCTTTGCCTTTGCAGAAGGACTGTAGGACTAGTCGCCCTTGAGGGGAAATTTTTGGAAAGGATAAATCAATTCTAACTAAAGCACTGGGTACCAGAAACAACAACAGACTCTTGACAGTAGACATCAGAGAAGAAAATACAGTGTCTCCTTTTCTTCTCTTTTCTTTTTCCACTCTCACTCTCCTGTCTTTTAATAAATAAAGACACCCTCTTGCTCAGTCAATGCCTCGACTCCATTCTGAGTCTTAATTTGGAGGGGTTGGGATCAATATAATGAAACACAGGTCACTTTGGCTTGCAAATCTCCTTCAGTGCCACTCCACGTCCTCTGGCACAGACATCATCTCACCGTGAGTCAAGAACATCTCACAGTGAGTCAAGAAGAATCAAGCACAGTCCCTCAAGTGAGACCTGGAATAATTAACAGACTATAAATAAATTAATAAACTCCACTTTTGTTATGGGTAAATAGCCCCCAAAAGATAACTTCTTCATGAAAGCTCATTAACTTTATTAAAACAGCATCTGTAGATCACCTGAGACTACCTACACAGTGTTCTCTGCCCAGCTATGCAGTCCAGGAAACAACCGTGCAGTGCAGCAGCATCTCCACTCACTGCAGTGCAACCAGGTCTACTGCCAAATCTACTGCCTGAAAGTTGGGAGCAAGAAGTATGTTTTCAAGTTCATTTTAATTGCACTATAAATCCGGTGCTACCTCTGTAATTTCAGACTGTTTCCAGGAATGTAATTTCATTATCATTTTTTCCTAAACTGACACGCCATGGAAGTTGTAAAGCTAAGAGAAGGACGTCCTTCTGGTGCCACCTTTAATATCTCATGCATCTTTTTTTGCATGCTTACTTGGTAATTACAAAACATCGGTTGGAGACCCTTCAAAAGTTCCAGCTATCCTCACATCCTCAAGAAACAATTTGCCAAATAACATCAGTGTTCTCCTGCATGCACAAGCCAGATATGGAGCAAATCGTTCTCCAATTCTGAGCAGAAGCAGCAGGATGTTTTCTTTTACTGCAATCACAACCCGCTACTTTCTCTCTATCGTGCCAGGCAGATGAATTAGTTAATTGCTAGAGCACCAGGGGCACGCTACTGAATACACATGTGCATGCTACTAAATTAAAGGAAATTACTACAACAAATTCTTCTCCAGCTGTTCCACACATTAATTACACACAGGTTACACCCACCGACAAAGAGGATAAATACCTATGATTTTGCTTTGGGAATTATATCAGTATTTCTTTCTTGGAATCTTAATTGAAGCCAATGGTTGTGAGTTTTAAAAGATGATTGATGTCCATGCATCAGCTGGGAATGCAGAAGAATCTCTGCCGTGGAATAAACTGTAGCAACCCATGCAGCATCTGCACGATGACTCCTGCAGGAGTGCTGGAGGAAGGCTGCACAGGTGGATGGATCATCAGCCTGTTGTTCACGTGTTTTGGGTTCATTCCCTGAAGCTATCACAGACAGGTGGGCACAAGGAAAAGTCATCTTCTGAGCACAGGTCTGCAGGGAATGGAGATGCTGGAATAAAGCTACATCAGCAGGAGTGTAATAAAAGAACACATGAGTGCAAGTGCAACTCTACCTATGTCAATCCGTTCCCCAAGGAGGCTGGGCAGCCAAGCAGACACCCACAGTACATTATATGAGCTGCTTTGGTTGTTCAAGGTTAACCCAGTTACCTTACATAGCGCTGAGTAAATATAGACAAAAATGCTGCAAGGCTGCCATCTCTGGAGCACAAAAGGATCCTCAGCTGGGGACCAGGGAGAAACTGCTCTGTTTTACAAACTGAATGATCTTCGTCAGGCTCCTAAAATGTATCTAGAACTGGCTGCTATTGAAAATAAAGCAATAAAATGAGAGGTGCCTTAGACTCCTTTATATCTAGAAGACCTGCTTTCAATTTCCTGAGTAAAATGTAAAGTGATAGCTTGGCACCTGCCTGAGCTGGACAGCCCTGGATGATTCCATCTCAGGAAGCAGCATCTTCATAGCTTCTTGGTCATCTCACCTGGGTGCACGGCTCTCTCCCTAACCTCCTCTTCATTTCTCACAGCAATGCACATCAACGGCTCAGAGCCTTCCACTGATGGACCAGCAGATCTGCATCTTCATTTCTCATTGTCTTTTTTCAATGTACTCCTCAATGACAAAATCCCAGCATAAGCCAGACTGCACATGGCCACTCTGCTTCAGTGGGTACGAGAATCTGACTCTACAGCAGGACTGTGCCTAAGCCCATCCTGGACCACAACTCTTAACCTCTCCTACATACTGCTACTCTAGATGTATTCCAGGTGAACAACCACGTATCTTGTGCTGTTAAGAATTACCTGTCCTGAAGATCATCCAGATTTTCCTGTCCCTCCACCCAACAGTCTTCTTTTTGACAACAGCCTGGCATCTTTCCCTTCAAACTGTGAGAAAACTTCAACTGTTTTCTCACCTAACTTGCAATTCTTCATCTTGCTTGCATGATGAAGAATTGCAAGTCGCATCACGTTTAATCACAACCATATGGTAATCCCCACTGCAGTGAACTGAGACCAAACTATTTACACTTCACTGCAAACCATTCTCTAGTCACCCACACAAAATCCATCTCAGTCCTGCCTCTTCTCACTCACACACACAAGTCTTCTCCACACTGCCCTTTTCTTTCCCATGCTTTGTATGGAAAATCCAATGCCTCTTCTGTTTTGCAAAGTGTAGCCTTCTATAAGAAGGCATCTGTGCTGACAACTTAAAATTTAAGGACTTCTTAACTGCAAGGAAGAGAAGAGTCCTGCCAAAGAGACATGGACAGAAAAATAAATGAGCTGTGCTGAGAAGACCAACCACAAATAGGTGGATTGGGCCAGAGCCAGGGAACCCTGCTTCTGTCCTTGTCCCTTGCAGCACCTCACTGCAGCCAGCTCCCCAGGCCTTTCATAGGCACACAGCCTTCTTCAGAGGATTCCTTCATTACCTGCTTCAGGAAACACGAAGATAAGGCGCTTCCTTGGATTTCCACTTTTCTTCCAAATTTGGACAAATTCTCCTCTCCTTGGATGTGCCATCTTTCCTGTTTGTGCTGACCAACTCCTGCAGTGATCCCTTCCTGTCTGCCATGGGACTTATGCAGCTCAGGATCCCTGAAAAATCTCCATCTCTGATTCAGTTGCTGGGGAATTTAGATTCACTTTCAGAACAGACCAAATTAAAACCTGTCTGGAATGTGAATGGGCTCAAGCTAAACTGTCTGAAAGCCTCAAAATGCTTCTGAATTTATATGAAAGTTATTAAATGCTACTGAGCTCTGCTCCTTTTTCTCCAGCTCTAAGTAGTTAGGACACTTATGAAGCATTTGAGTTTTTTATGCTTTTACAGCAGTGATTTATTTCACCTTAATTTTGCTTCTTTGCTTAGAAAAATCCAGAAAGCAAAAATCGTCTCCCACCTCCCTTGTCAGGGACAGTAAGCACAATTAAGGACGACACACGAGATAGATGTCTGCACTTATTTCTTGCCCTTGTGCTGAATCTCAACAAAGAAGCCCTTTAATAAACTTAATTGGATGATTCCCTTATTACGGTGGAATAAAAGAGCTCACAGAATCACAAGAGCTGACTTCGTTAGACCAAAAGGTAATGAAGGACTTACTCTCTTGGGCACCATGTGGTTACATTCACCCCCATTAGTTCCCTCGGATCTGCATGAGCAAAAACAATTGATATGACAACGTGTTTTACAGGATCAGAGATGTCACTTCCCAAAATTAAAGCCCAGTGACACTTCCCAAATTAAAATACAATGGGATGCGGCTGGCTGATCTGGCAGGCTCAGAGTGCCTGGCATGGCTGTAGGTTTGGGATTAGGTTTCCCACAGCAAGCAGGCCTGCTCAAAGGTAGGAGCAGGGCAGGGAGGGAAGAGCAGGTCTGGCTCCAGGTGAGAGCAGGATGGCTCCAGGCTCCATTTCCTAACACAAAGTGTTTGTGGCAAAGCAGTGAAGGGCCGTGCAGCAGTTGTCACTTATGTCCTCATTCTCAGCCTCACTGCATCCACTGCTGGTGCCCCATGTCCGCTTGGGACACGCTGCCTGTCCTTCCTGCTGAGGCCAGCTCACTGATCACAAAGAAACGGATAATTAAAGGCTGAGAAAAAAGAGATCAAAAGGAGACTTGTTATCCAGCGAAGGAGAAAGGGGGTAAAAATGGGGTATTTTTTGCTTCTCCTCTCTGTTCCACCGTTTATGAGTCACTGCACAAAACAAAAACAATGCTGGGAGCAGAACCAGGACAAAGTGCTCGCCTGAGCCCATCAGCATCGTCCTGCATTACTGGCAGCAGAACTGTGGGATGATGACAAATGCAGTCATAACAAAGCCTATGTTTTGCCCTATTCCTTTGTTTGCACATCCAAAAACCAAAGTAATCCTTCAGCCACTGTGTCACATCCAGAATCCACGTACAGCTGATTATCGACAGCTATTCTCAACATCTAACCAAGCTTTGTGGCAGACTTTCCAAACACCCAGGTCTGCTCCCAGGTGCAACTGCTCCGTTTGAACCACTTGCAAAATGTGTTTTAGTGACTCAGGGCATTTTGCACTCAAGAGTTTCCTGCTCAGAATTTATTACTTTCTCCCCCCTCGTTTTTGTAAGAACTGCACACTGTATCAGTAATGAGCCTGTATTTCTTTCAAGTCACTGATAAAGTATTATACAGTATAACAACAGTATGTTTTCCCTGTTTAGAAACAAAATTTTCCACTGATGAATCCCAACTCATTTAATCATCCAGGCTTTACTCAATTCATAGGCTCCCAGGTCTGTTCAGCATCATTCCACCTTCTTAAATCTAAATGTCTGTGCTTCTTTTTTATATACATGACACCAACACCATTACATTTTCCAACCAAATTTATAATCTCCTTGAAAACCCAAATTTGCTCACTAAGAACTGTTTGCCATTAATTCCAATCAAAATGAGTCTACTATAATAGCATCATTAACTATTCAACATTAGATATCTCACTGTTATACCCAGGAGTCATGTCACGCTGACAAATCTGCAAATTATCCTAATTGCAGATATTGTAAATATTAACAAAATAATTGCTTTTTTCCAGTCTTTCGCAACCTCATCTCTGCTCCAAAGTTTATTCAAAATTAGCACTAGTTGGTCACAGAAAGCTCTGCCAATCCCTACAGAGCTGTTTTATCAGAGTTGTTTGGGTTTAGCTGTAGCATGTTCCATCTTACACACACTTAAGTCATTTCATGAGATAGAGCTGCCATTATCACATAAGATAAACACCTCACCCACTTCTTCACATGCAGAGAACAGTCAATGCATATTTCTTTTTCAAGCTTCCATCTATAGCTTATGACAAACATCTTATAATGATCCCGTGAGGCCATTCCTCCTTCAAGGATTCATGCCATTTCTGGAGAGTCTCAGTTTGAATACGGGGCAATCAGCAATACCAGTTATTCCAGACAAAGCCACCACAAGTATTAAAGCTCTTTGTGAGGCAACGAGAAGCGTCAGAGTACCTGCAGCTGACACAAGAGCTACTGTGCTGCATCACATTGTGCCAAACATTCCGTGCGAGAGCCTGCAGAGTATTACACCTTGCCTTCAACAGAGGAAGGTCAAAACCACCACTGCCCCCCTCCTTCCTTCAGGTCATAAAGGAAAGAAAAATACATCGGTTATAATAATAACCACGCCAGTGAGAAGTGATTAAGGCTGAGCTTCAGGAAATATGTGACACATTCCCACCTCTGTCAAAAAATTCCTATGTGAATCTGAACAAGTAATTCCGCACTTCGGTTTCCTGGCTGCAAAGTGAGGATTACTGTCACAGGATAATGATTGAGAGGCACTCACACACTGAAGTGCTGAGAATCCTTGTGAAAAATGTTAATACAATTTCTAAAAGGTTTTCACAAAGATCAGTGGTACTAAATTAATGGCAGATCAGAAAGGCAGGCTGTGAGCTACTCTTCTCTGACTTGACATATAGCCCAGCTGACAGAAGAGTTCAGCGAAGGAAGAGAGATGTCCCTGATTAATTGCCAGTCTCCAACACTACTGGTGAATGGAAAAGCCATGCTGCTGATGAAATACTGACTTACGGTGTACAAAAGGTACACAACACTTTGTGATTTCAGACTTGGACAAAGGAAACCCATTTTATATGAAGGAGAACAGTAAAAATTGGGAACTTCTTTATATTGCACCAGCAGGACCTGGAAAACTTTTAGTTTAAATTAAATAAGATACTGCAATCTGATGGTGGCCATCAATTACTAACTACAAAGATCCCATCCTTCACATTAAGGAGAAAAATGCTATTTAGGATGAGCTGCAATACATTTTATTTGATGATTTGTTTCTGATTGGAAGTTGGGCACTGTCAGCTGGTCTGACAGTGAGTTCTGTTCAACACATGCAACAAAATGGTGAAAGGCCTTACATGTCAGGTAAATAAACCATTTTGGATATAGAGCCTGGCTGCACTGTTATTCCAAAATCCACACTGCCACATGCAGAACTTGACCCAAGTTTGGGGGAAAAAAAAAACAGTATTCATAAAAAACACTGAGGGAATGGTTTTAATCTCAAGATGGGAAGGTTTAGATTCAATGTCAAGGGGAAGTTCCTCACAAAGTGAGTGGAAAGGTGCTGGCACAGGTTGCACAGAGAGGTTGTGGGTGTCCCATCCTTGGAGATGTTCAAGGCCAAGTTGGATGGGGCCCTGGGCAGACTGGTCTAGCACTGGATATGGAGGTTGGTAGCCCTGCATATGGCAAGGGATTGGAGCTTGATGATCCTTGAGGTCCCTTCCAACCCAAGCCATTCTACGATTCTATGAAATTGCAAAAGGGGGTGTCTAATCTAATGCTCTTCCAGTTTTTCCCAAGAAAACCGCTCATGAAAAAACTGTTCCAAGACTGGTAAGAGAAAAAACAAGGAGTTCATAAATGGTAAAACTGAACTTGTTTAACAATATCACAAAATATTACACATGAGCAACATCGGCTTTGATATATCTTCTTCTCTAGGATCAAGATTCATATAGCCTCTTCGCCTTTCCTTGGGAAAAATCAAGCTCCAGTTAGGAACACCAGCACTCTTTCAGCATGTCATCATATTGGCCACTTTATTCAGACCCATCGAACAAAAGCATTTTGGTAACACTGTATTTTAGCTTCTCTGGCATCTACAAGAATTGCTCTGTGTTTGTCAGTGACTCCTACATCACAGTCCTAAAAGGTCCAGCGCAGAAAAGGACAAGGCCAATGTTACAAACATATTCAGTTACTGATGGATTGCAGAAGTTTTTTTTAAACAACTGTCCTTTGCCACGAGGTGCAAAGGCATAGAGATGCATGCTGTCAGCAGAGTTAAATTATTATCATTCTAGATGCAGATTAGCTTCACTAAGGAGATATTTATCATTTCACCTGCCTTGAACTATAACTGCAGACTCACTGACAAATGGCCTCCCTACAGAAAGGTCCATATCCTTGTAAATATTGCCACAAATCTGCTGCGTAGCTACAGATCAGCTTTTGAGATATCTACTGTTGTTCAGAAGGGTATCTCTCATCACCAAGTCTGTAACTTGGCTGGCAGGAGGTCTACGTTTAGCAGATCAACTCATATGTCAAAGCTCTGTGAAAATTATGAGGCCAGGAACACGAGGCACTGCACTTCTGTAGCAACACCACATATTTTGGCAGCTGTTTTCCTGAGAATACAGTAATCCAATATCACTCCATCAAATTACAGTGTTATACAACACATCTGCAGTATCTAAAGGAACCGAGGTTACTGTTCTTTACAGACGACAGCATTAAGCACTGTCATGATAAGGCCTGCAGAAGTCACAGTGTTTGCCTGAGAGTATCGCTTTCAATGGGTAAATGGCAGGAAAGGTTAAAAGCCTGAGACTTCTCCAAGTCTAAGGAACTGTGGTTATCACCGATGGACTCAGCAACTACAGTGAAGGTGAAGGTTTGGAAATACCCTACCTTGCGAGAAGCATTTTTGTCTGCGTTCTCCACATCACCGTCCAAGAATGGCATGGCAAAAGAGCTGAGATCCTGATGGGAGAGAGAAGAAAAAATGATGTCCTGTAGCAATGTCTCCTTCCTTATATCAGAGCATCCCATGTCTGTAGCCCACAGTTCTACCTCCAAAGTGCCTGCTGCCTTACCCATAGCTACTGCTGGAAAGGATAACACATTTCTGCTTGCATGGCAAGGAGAACAGATTTAAGTAACTTGTGACTAGAGAGCCCTTAGAAGCACTCCCAGTACATCACTATCAAAAGGCACTCAGTATCTGCACAGCCACACTGGAAGGTCCTGTGCTGAAACTTTCAAAGGGAGGAACCCAAATCCCACAGAAAAATTCAGCAGGAAATTACAGTCTAACTGGAGCCCCTTGCTCAGCTAAAGACCGATGTGGCCTTTAGCGGGGACTGCAGTCTTCCTTCAAGGAGTATTTATGGCAATAAATAGAACCTGAATGAGAATATGTCGATGTTCTCAAATGCAGACGTGGTGTCTGAGGATGCAATAACCAACTAATTTTCACAAGGCAGAGAGGAGCCCCCTGTTCTGTGCTACTAACAAAAACAAAGCCATAAAAGAGGCACACATGCTCATCTTTAACTAACAAAAACAAGATGCAATTATGTTCTACCTCCTGCCGTCTGTTCTGTTTATGCTACCTCATGTCCTAGTCTTGGGATTTTTAGGGCTCCTAATGAAGTTTTCTGTGTTAGTGTCAAGTTTAGCATCTGTTTGATCACAAAAGTAGATAATGAGTAACTGTATGAGCACAAGCACGGGTTGGCAGCACTGTATGCTGAAGAACCGAGGCTTGGATCCCAAACCTTGATCTCAATGTCAGGAAAACATGCCCAGCGCAGATCCTGCCTGGTGCAAAGCATCACCCTTTAAATGTAATGATTCAGTGCTTCTCTACCACCACATCTGCATCTCATTTAAAACTGTTCAAAACAAAAATAAATAGCAATTTCACATAAACCTAATTTGAGATTAAATAGAGCTTAATTAAGAATTAGCACAGGCTGCGATGTGTGCAAGGTTTGCTTGCCAAAGGCCTGCAGAATTCAGAACAACCACAAGTCTAATCACATCACATTGTATAATCATACTAAATCCAAACTGCTCAAAAATGTGTATAATTCAGGCGTAATCCTTGCAAATGTTTGAAAATATTCTAGTTACATAACAAACAACAAAAATAAGGAACAAAATATTGAATTACTGGAAGCGAAGCATGTGGGAGTAAGTCATGCCAAGCTGGAAAGGGAAAAAGAAAAGCAACCCCACTTGGCCAAATTGGCCTTGAGTCCCTAGGCCACAAACCAAAGCATCCACAACATATCAGTGTGCTCTGAGCTCTACTCATGCAAATTCAAAGCACCAACTGAGCTATATAGTGTCACCCTCATCGCCACACTTTGACATGTGTTTCAAGGTCATGTTCAGTGGAAATGGAAATGTAAGCAAATATCTCAAAACCAAAAGAAGAGTTGATCAATTTCAGCTTTTGTTTTCACTGTGGTCAAGATTTGACAGAGGCTAGCCCTGGCACCAGAGGATCTTAAGCACTTCTTATTAATCTGCTAATTCCTACCATTAATTAAGAGCAAAATGACCTACATGCTCCAATAAAATTAATCAGCCATAAGCAGTGTTTATAAACATTGCCAATACATGAATTAGTATATTCATACTTAATATATATTACTGCCAGACTTAAATAATACATCTCTGCGAAGAAGTTTAAGAGCCGAATGGAAAGTTAAAAAACAAACACACATCCCTTTGTGTTTACTTTAATTTAGCCAAAGGATTTACCAACATTTTCCTCTATCCATCTTTGGTAGTGAAGAAGCTGGAATTTGATGTGTGCTAAGTCATTTTCCATGCAATAAATCAAGCAAATAATCTCTGAGCTCCACATGTTATTGTCCCTGTATTACTACTTTTCTAATTTGCAGAGAGGAAACCTGCAGCTTGGGAAGGCTGAAGCCTGGGAGAAGAAAGTGGGTTTTGAAGCGACATATAGCTAGCAATTATAGTAGATAAAGCTGCCCAAGAAACCTGGAACAGCTGGGAATGAAACCAGAACTTCACTTCTGAGCAGAAGCTTTCAAAAACAGGAAGAGGTAGGCAGGCAGAATTATTTTCCAGTGAGCTAAATTTCAGCTGCCAGTTACAATTCCAAGCTTGAAAATGGATGCATGCTATGTTCTAGAGCCTAAACGTATCATGAAACCCACCTGATGACTTTATTCTAATCTGTAACTGTTAGATACCACAGAGGTGTGCTTTCTTCATCCGTTTTCAAATGCAGGAGATTTTTGAAATAGGAGATCTCTACTTCTAAGCAGAAATTACTGGAGCTATACCAGAGCCCAATGGGGCAGCACAAGACCCCTCTTAGTCTGCTGGAGAACATTTCAAACAGCGTGATAATTTTGAGTGCTCTGATAAAGCCTGTAATTGCAGCTTCTACTAACAGTTTCTTCATCTTCTACTTCCTCATGGGACTGCAGTTACTGAAGGAAAGAATGGGTAGATGAAAAGCCAAGCTACAAACACTGCTCTCTCAGTTCCAACCACTTGGTTAAACAAGGAAATAACCACGTGCTTCTTTGTTCTTTACATGACTCTCTGTAGAAGACAGACCAGACATCTATTTCTTTCTTTTATTGCTCTTCATTCAGAAAAGTATGCAGCTACAAGGTTGATGATACAACATCTCTAAAAAAAAAATAAAAGAAAAAGAAAAAAGAACAGTTTCAAATGTGTTCACAGAATCACAGAATGACCTGGGTTGGAAGGGACCTCAAGGATCATGAATCTCCAACCCCCTGCCACATGCAGGGCCACCAACCTCCACATTCAATACCAGACCAGGCTGCCCAGGGCCCCATCCAACCTGGCCTTGAACACCTCCAGGGACGGGGCATCCACAACCTCTCTGGGCAGCTGTTCCAGCCTCACCACTCATTCTGTAAAGAACTTCCCTTTGATATCCAACCTATATCTTCCCTCCTACAACTTAAAACCATTTCCCCTTGTCCTGCTATTATCTACCCTTTCAAAGAGTTGAAAGTACTGAAAACTTTCAAAGTGTTGCAAAACACCTGTGGTTCTTTACAAGTCAGTGGTGTGGCCCTAGCGTTAGTGCTTATCTGTGTGCTCTGAACTGCTTCCAGCTGATGCACCTATTACACTTGCTCTGCCATTAATCTGGAATTTAAACCATTACTGGACAGCTTTCTCACTCTTAGAAAAAGCTGGTGTGGATATTCTCCAATAGCCCTCTCCAGGGGCTCTCTCTGCTTTGCTTTATATAAGTGCCCTTGGAAATTACATGGTTCTGGGCAGATATTAAAAATCTTTTGCCAAAGAAATCCTTTGATATGTTGGTAGGGGAAGAGTCCTTCTCATTTGAAACTGCAAAACGCTGTCTGAAGAACGAGTTGCATCACTCCCTGTATCCATCAGTTCTGCACCACGTCCTTGGATAGAAAACTTCTGTTGGGATCAAAGTCTATGGCTATCTTTGTAAGGAAAGAAGGCCACCAGCAGCTGCAGTTCCTAGTGATGCTAACCTGTAATAAAGGCAATGCAAAGCTTGTTTTGTACAATTCTGTTTGCTTTCCTGTCGTGCTCATGTTGCTCAGATCCTTCACACTGCCCAGTGTAGTCTGACTGTCAGACATCAATCCTGCCACCCCCTTAGAAAAGATGAACGTTTGTGCAGTTTAGATTGACTTTACATCCACAAGGCTGCTCCAGGTTAATATTCAGACACACACAGTGCTGCATCATTCCTTCCTGAGTCCCCTTTTTCCTGGGACAGCCCTCATATCACAATACTTGGAACGATGCAAAAAGAAGAATAAAAGTTTCATTAATTGGTATCTTGGGAAAACAAAACAAAACAAAATCTTTTTCTCAGAAGTGCTCTGCAGAACAAGGAAGAAAACCACACTTTAGGATATGGAAAGCAAATATGTTGGCTGGCAAAACGTAGCCAAATAGCAACAGGAGCAAGATCTGGTTGGCTAAGCTATTTTTCACCTTTTGCAGTCAGTTTCCCTGTTTCTTTCCTTACCAGAGAGAATTCCTGCCAACAAAGCCTGCCCAAACACGCTGCTCTGGCTGCTGCTGCAGCTGGGGACCTCGGTGTCAGAAGAGTTTCCAGCAGTTCTGCTGCCGAGGCAGGAAGCTTAAGTAACAGACCACTAAAGCCTCGAATCCAGTAAACAACATAGAATAAAGAAGGATTCCTTTTTATTATGGTTTTGTTTCAAGGCTATTTTGGCAGCCAGGCTACTAAAGCTCCTCTGTAATAGCTGAAGCCAAGGAGCCAGCCGGGCACTCCGGGGTGTGCGGGGATTTACAAGTCACAGACCCATTTCCGAGGTGTTTTGGGTGGGAGTAAGACATTTTTATGGCCCCAACCAGCAGTCGTCTGGAATTTCAGGGGTGGGTATTAAAAGAGTATTTCACACACAGCTCCCTGCTGCCAGGCCTTCCAAACAACAGGCACGGCCAAGCAACATGTCTGCTCACATCTGTGGTGGTGGGTCCCTGCCCCAAGGTCATGGCCAAGTCTTTGGTGTGGTTCAGAGGTGCCTCAGGTTGGGATGGATTCACGGCAACACCACCGGCCTATTCCTGCTGGAAGGCTGAGCACCTCTGCTGAGCAGCTCCAGAATCCTGGTGTA
Organism: Tympanuchus pallidicinctus; assembly: GCF_026119805.1. Classification (NCBI taxonomy): domain Eukaryota; kingdom Metazoa; phylum Chordata; class Aves; order Galliformes; family Phasianidae; genus Tympanuchus; species Tympanuchus pallidicinctus. The sequence goes on from NW_026294747.1 coordinate 65,425,423, forward strand.
GGCGTCAGCAGCACGCAGTTCTGATCACTGATGGTGTCGGCTGTGAGACATCGTTCTTCTGTTTCAATAACTGCTGTGTATGTGCTGGTGCTGCACTGAATTTAAGGATGCGACACACCTGCCAGACATTACAGTCATTTTGTGCAATATAAATCAAGCAGAAGGTGGCACTTTACTAAGCTTTCCAATGTGGGGAGGCAGCTCCTTTGATAGAGTAAATAAAACAAGATATTGAGAAATTAAGCAAAGAGTGCTGGCGAGATCCCTGATCCCACAAAGTACTGCTAGAAATTCCACTCCTCAGCACCACGTGTTCACAGTGCTCTCAGGATCTCCCCCTCTGCTAACGTTACTGAGCCATGAGCACGTCAGCTGTCCTACCAAGGACAAAGAAAGTCACAGTATTTATTAATGTCAGTTGTGAACTGCTTCTTTCAGCTCAATCTGCGCAGCAGCGGATTTTTTTAGATCAACCTTGGTTTGTATCTATTACAAGCCGATGTAGAACTCTGAATAGTAAATATACTGCATATGCTAATAGGCTGTGAATAGAATCCAGAGCTTGAACTCTATGGAATAGGGTACGTAGCTTGGCAGCACTGACTGAATTAAAAATTACCTTTTTCAGAACAATCCTGTGCAGAAGCCTTTGAGGATTTATATCAGATGACTCAATTATTGCACAAAGAATTATTCAAAACTGACATATACAGGAATTTCTGTCCTTTTGGTTTTGTTGTTTTGATGTAATGGGCACAGTAGCATATAATAGGGCTTGCTACATGGCTTTATTCCTTTAAGAGTAGGTTGCTCATTGCTTTGCTTTTCTCCCTCCCCCATGCCATCAAGACTGCAGCATGTGTTTTGGAGAAAGAGACATAAATCGCACTGTGAGGCATAGGATGCTGGTGACTAAGTCTCAGTATGACTCAATGGGAGTGGGCAGTAACAGATGTACAAAGCTGGTTAGATTTGTGCAAGCCAGCTTTGTACTTCACAGGGCAATTGTAATTTATTTGTGTGCTATTCGTTTTAAGGCTGTTCATATTTAAAAAGAACAATAAAGCAGACCTGGACGGTTTGAGATGGTAGAAATGAAACACAGAGACTTGAGTTTGTGTGCAGCACGACGGTGCCAGAGGCAGCGTGGCCCAGGAGTCAGCTGGGTGATTGTGCAGGAGGAGTTGCACATGCACCAAAGTGAATAGAGCACCAGGCTTGAAATAACAAAGCATAAATCACCCTACCTTTTTAAAATTAATCAAGATAAATAAGTGACCTGCCTGGGTGAAATGGAAATATTCAGTCCCAAAGAGACACGATCTAAAAAGGTAAGGATTTATTGCTGGCTGAACTCCAGCACAGAACCCAATAAGTGAAAATCGCCATCCATCTGGTAATTATTCAATGTCCTACATAAAAACACTTGGCAGTTTCATGGGTGACAACAGACACGCCAAGAACTGAAGAGCTACTGGAGCTCCTTTTCTCCATTTCTCACTCTTGAGCTGATGGTTCAAATTGTCGCTACTTGATCTGAAAGAGCTGCTGACATTGAGAATTTCCCAGGTATGGGAATAAAAAGACCAGTGAAACCAATAATTCCGTCATAGTTCCCTCAAAAAAGCTGTCCAAGCTGGGTGGCAAACTGGCAGTCTGCAGCACACCCTTCTAAAGCTCTCAATGGTCATTAAGCTCCAGCAGCCTACAGCAAATGCACCTTTTCTTCTGAGGCTGTAGTCAAGATTCATCTAAAAACACTGTCAAGAACCCATGGAAGGTTTTTTGTTTGTCTCTCAGCGTCAGCTTCAATTGCAAGAGCACATTACTGTGCTGTTCATGGAAAAAAATTAAATTTTCTTTCAAGCCTGTGCTCTCCTGCCAGGATTCAGCCTTTGCAAAGCAGCTGAGTGTAGCCTGCAGTATGTGGACCTGGGGTGGGATGCAGCCACTTCTGCCTGGTGCCCCATCCTGTGCACAGCATGCACAGAGCTGGGAGGGTACACTGCTGTCCCCTGAGCAGTAAATCATAAAGAAACAGAGAAAGGCTGAGAGAAGAGCAGAGAAAGCAAGTCAACAGGGAAAAAGAAATTCTCAATGTTCTCTGTGACACCACAATCCACATACAATGCCTGCAGCAGCAAGCTCCCAAGTATTCCCAACCTGTGGGAGAAAGTGGTTGCCTTTAAATACTGCAGCCTGATTTACATGTATGAAGCTGCGTACCAAGTGGGGAGTGGATTGACCATCACCCCAGTGCTCTGCAGTCCCTGCTGGGTACAGACTCTTTGTTAAGCCCCTTCCTGGGTGCTCAAGCAACTTTCTCTGTCGAGACATTTCCTCCAAGAAGAACAAGTTAAGACAGATAAAGTGAAAGCAGAAGATAATGTACCTCAGACCTGGTGAACGTGATCAGATGAATGATGAGGGAATTAAAAAACAACAAAATGAGACACCGCTATGGGGAGAGGCAGCAAGAGACTGCAAATGTTACCCTTCAGATGGCATGTACTCCGTGCCAACAGAGTTCCTTTCCAATACTTACATAAACACAACAAAGGATTCCAAGGTATTGCAGAGAAAAGCACACATTTTCTATAAAACAGAACATCAGCCACATTAAAATAGCAGAACCACGGCAAACAAAGGATGATTTTGTCGTAATGCAATGAGAACACTTGAGACATGCTATAGCACAGGGGCAATCTGAATGGATTCAGTGCAAGGATCATCAGGAGCCAGTAAATCATCTCTGCACTATACAAAGTCACTGCTGTTGAATGTTTTTCCCAATTTCAGTAGGCCAGATCTCTTAGAAAACCATGGAAGGAAGAGGGAAACAAAACAAAATCAGAAATAAAACCCTCCAGCTGATGGCCTTGTCTGAGCAGGGCTTGCTGGGTTCTCTCTTGCATATATATGACTTTAAGAAGTGACATTCATGGCAGACAGAAAATCCCTGCCCTAAGTACTTGAACTACAACTATTTTTTGCAGCTCAGTGCATTTAGGAAGGCAGGTGCCTACTGCTTCCTTTTGTTTTCAGTTAATAATTGTGGATACTCTTAGCAACAAGAAGAAAGCTTTTATCAGGAAAGTCAGGTGAGGGAGGGATGTACTCTGACCAAGGAGGCCTCAGCCAAAAAATAAAAAAAAAAGTAAAAAAGAAAAAAGGTAGAAGCAGAAAATGAGGAAAAGAAAGGAAGAACAGAATGGCTCCGTGTCTGGTGTACTGGAGACCAGAATGGGAGCTCAGAGGGGACAGTACATGGAACCTGTGGCGAGGGAAGATTCCCTGTTTGTTCTCCTGCTCTATTCTCCTTTGTAATTCTGCAGCAGAAAAAAAAATTCCAATCTACCAAATGTACAGTCACTTTGCTACAGCTTTTGTTTTAGTTTTAGCACCACAAGCATAAGGAGACCATTATATACAGGATGCTTAATTTCATAGGATAGACTATTTGTTTTCCTTTTCCCAAAAGAATGGATGACTTTATAGCTCCTTGTACAATTTGCTGAAGCTGGCAACATAAAAAGCCCTCAAGGACAGAAGGAAGATCAAATTCTCAGAGACAATACAGAAAAGATTGTCACAGTCACAGTGTGATACTCTGCCTTAAAATCAGCTTGTGTGTCCTTCAGTCCCACTGTATGCTTTGAGCTGAGAGCTGCAGACATAGAACTGGTACCTCTCTTATTTTTTCTGGTTAGCGGTGCCATTCAATAGCAACAAATGACATTAAATCATTCATTCTGTGAGAATCCAAACTTCATTACGGCCTGCCTATCCAGTTCCAGACTTACACAACATCCTGAGCTGGATGGAACCTGAGCAAGAAGGAACCATAAGGATCACCAGTTCCAACCCCCAGCTCCGCACAGCGGCACCCAAACCCAACCCTGTGTCTCAGAGCGGTGTCCCACGAGCTCTGGCATTGGGGCCGTGCCCGCTGCCCTGGGCAGCCTGCTCCATGCCCACCACCTTCTGATGAGAAGCCTCACCACAGGAGCTCCATCGTACTACAGGCACGTCTACACAGCAATCACAAGTGTGGCATCAGCCAGCTCGCTTTCGCCCCGCTCCGACACAAGGGTAGCCATGACAACACCCAGTGAGCGTAGGCTGTAAAATCCCCGTGGGAGGCTGAGTAAATACTCCACAATTTAGCTCACTTGGAGCTCCTCGCTCCTGCTGCTGTATGGCTGTCAGGACTCAGCCAGGCTAATTTAAGGCAAGCTTCGATCACGTCTCTTCCCGCAGTCTAGACACACTGTAGGCATCCAAATACAACAGGTAGCATGATGAGGTCCTGCTTTCTGTTGGTATTTCTAAACGTTACTCAAATGTGCGTTTCTAATACTCTACATGCAATGCTAACATTTTAGACTGGATGTCTCCCCAAATAAACTGTGGGCTTCTTTCAAGGTCTATGGCTTCCCAGTGCAGGACAGACCTCTTAGAAGTGAGCTATATTCATTTCTGGCTCCTGTAAGAAGTCTTCCAATTTCAGCCATCTCAATCCTCACGCACCCATTAAGCACGATGGTTGCAATGGACCTGTCTGAATACGCTGTGGAGAAACGACCAGGAAACACTCTCATATGCCGGTGAATCAATCCAAAACTTAAGTATGATATTTACACACCTGTGTTCCCAGAAAGTTGTTTCTGCCCAATGTACTGTTTTCTAAACCCAGCAGACACTGGCCAGCCAAAACAGGCAAATTTGCATTTGGTTTGGCTGGCAGTTGGTACATGACCGTGTTTCAGAAAGCATTTGCTCCTGCCTAGAGAGTGCAGGACACGTTTCCATGTTAGGAGGGCTCCCTGACCGTGGTGACAGATGGACAGAGTGCCAGCCTGGCACGGCTGGGGCTGTTTGATACACGGCTGTTGCTTCAAGACGCGTGGCAGACAGTCCCAAAGCAGTTTTCACAACAAAATAAACCTCCTCCTGGGATCAGCGACCCAGGCTCTGCCAGGGGCACTGGGAGAGCTTCTGCCTGCAGCTCAGCCCAACTCAGCTACTCACTGTGCCACGGGGCTTCACCAAAATCCTCCCATAGAAGAGATGAGCAGTGGAGCAGGAAACAAAACTAAGCAAAGAGAAGTACACCATTTGTTTCTCAAGGTGAATTAAAACCACAAGCAGAAAACCTTGACTCAGAATAACATTTATTATTTTTGGTTGGCTTTCTATTTTTATAGAGAGACAATACTAGCAAAAATTAAGTTAATGTGAGCAATATGGTCCTGAAAGTATATTGGTTATTTTTCTCATTAAAAACAATAATTTCTGTCTGTACATATTAAGTAGTTGCACTGCTATCAGTAAGCATTCAAATGCGTGCTGCAGTTACACCTCTTTTGAGTTTCATTAGGATGGAAATTTTACTGCCCACAGTCATTATAAGCAGTTAAGTACCAATTAGAAAAGCATCTCTTACATCAGAGCAAGAGGATACGTTTACCAAAACATATCAATTCTACAAGCAAAAGCATTAGTTCCTACAGTGAGAAACAGGAGCAGACTGTCACTGCTGACTGTGGCCTCCAGGGACTGGAACTGGCAGAGCTCACCTCACAGGCATCTCTTCTTGTTTTACTCACATGTAGTGCATGCTCTCATATGTGAGAATATATATGCTAAACACGTGTATAGTCATTTTCTGCGTGTGCATATGCATAACAAGCTCACCAACTGCTGGTTCTCTTAAATTCAGATGATTTATTATTTCTTGCCTTTTAAATCAGCTCACTGCTGGAGCGACTCGGGCGATGGAACGTGCCCAAATGGCACAGGGGTCTGCTCTTCCCAATGGAAAGCCTTGCATACAGCCAGCAGCAAATTGTGCTTGCAGGTGGCTTCCACCAGCTCTGTGATTTACCTTTAAAAGTTTACAACAATATTGCTTTGTATTCTCCTAATTTCTTCCTGATGGCTGTAAGACATCCTGGTACAGATTAATGGCTGCTTGTTTGTTTTTTTTCCTGTGGTTTTAGCCTGTATTTCAAATTGTGTCATTTTTCAGGATGAATACCCTTTCATTCCACCCTCAGTAACCCCATACAGAAAAGAGGAGCAGCACAGCCCTGTGGGCTGGCTTTCCTGCTGCCTCCCTTTCAATCCATCGGCACTTGAAACGCAGTGGGCTGGCCCTGTGTCAGCAGGATCCATTTAATCCTCCTGCCAATCACTCTCTCTTTCCACTGATGCTCCAGCCCCAACTCCCAACTTCAGATTTCTCTTCCAGATTCAGAGCAGCCTCTGCTGCCCCACCTCTCCTGGAGTCCTGACTCCTTCCCATACAGGAATCGAGCTGAAATCTCTCCCCCAGAGCAGACACCCTAATCCATCCCACTCTGTGCAGCTGAAATGTAGTCCATAAGAACAGCTACAACACAGGGACCAACAAGCACAGCAGAGAGGAGCTGGCAAAATCCCCTGTATCTTATACCAGCATAAATTCCAATTACCCTTCACTGAAACCCCTCCCATCACATCGCTAACAGGGCACCCAAAGCTTTGCATCTGATCCCAAGGAAGAGCCATCATCATTATTGGACATTCATTCATTCACAGGCCCATGAATTGCAGTGAGCTCAGCATTAAGTCTGGCAGCAGAAAGGGAAAAATGCAAAAGGAACATGTGAAGGCTGCAGTACGTATCTCTACCCTGACATTGAGTCAAATATCACATGAAAAGACAGGCAAACAGCAAATAGAAGCTCTAATCGATGAGCCTACCAAAAAGCTGCAATTTGGGGTTTGCAATGCCTAGCCACAGCAAGGGGTTGCACAGCAGTTCAGGCTGCTCTGTGATGATCAGGAAGAGAAAACAGGCATTGCAGGATGCAGAGAACAGATGGTTTCAGACTGAAATTAAATAAACACCCCAAAAAGATAATCTGTCTTTCCAAAACATTAAGGAAAAGTTATGCAAGGAAAAAACCCCAACTGCATTCTTTAACTGCATAAAAGAACATTTTGTTCAGCCTTGAAATATCTATTGTAACTAAATGCTGTAAAAACAGGACAGCAGCCCTGTGCCAGCCATGCATACAAAAGAGACAAAACAAGATGAAAAAAAAAGCAAAATACCCGAGAACCATGCATCTCTTACACAGCCTGAAGAATGCCTCTCAGCTGAGTCCTGCAGCGCACTCAGGCTTCTCCACTTAAATGAATGCAAAAGCTATTCCCTTTTCGAGTCCGTCAGAACAAATAAACGAAAAGAAAATCGAACCTGAAGAAACCCACAGATGGGCAAGCCACATTCTGACTTACAGCTCTGAAAAATCCCGCAGTCTGGCTGGAAACGTCCATTGAAGAACTGCATGCAAGGCTTTTCCCTAAAGGCAAGCACATTTAAACATCTCAGGCTCTGCTACTGAAGCCGATGCTGCAACAGATGGGGAGCGGGGCTGGGTGTGTTCCTCCTTCCCATCGCAGCGCTGCGCGGGGACAGCGGGAGCGGAGGTAACTGAGGAGAAGGCAGGCGACGCGGGCTCCGTGCCAGGGATGCTCCGACCATCGCAGGATTCCATTACCAGGCTGCGGAGACCCGCCACGGTGGCTCCAGCAGCACCGCCTGCGCAGGAGGCTCATTAAGAGCCGCACCGGCTGCGTTAGCTGAACGCTGCGGGTCCAGCGGGGAAGTTTGCGAGTTCAAATAACCGCAGAGGTTTTTAGCGTGATCGGGAGAGAAGGGAGCCTATTTTTGGGAGCGGGAGCTTCACGTAACTGAGGCTGCATCTGCATCGGTGCACCGGGGAAGGCAGCGCAGAGCAGGGCTGGGTGCTGCGCTGGAGCCGTGGGCCCGCTCTGTGCCGGTACCAAAGGTGCCCCTGGGCTCCATTTCTCCCTTCCGCAACGTGAACAGAGGAAGATTTAATTTGCTTTGTAATTTTCTGTAAGGACCTCGCTGGGAAAACAAGTTGTCTGACTGCAGAGTATGAATTGGCATTAGAAATGAAGAGAACAGCGCAGCTTTTGGAATTATATCACGTGAATTATGTGCAAACAGCAATGCAAACCCTCCGACTGCAAGCTGAGCGATGGGGGACTTGAATTTTCTTTTTCAGCAACAGGTCTTTGAAAAATCTTTCTTTATAATCACATCCAGCTCTGATCACAAGGGGGCTGATAAACAGGAGGAAGACCGACATTTTGTGTAGGTAGTTAGCAATAGCTTTAAACTAAAAGAGGGAACATCCAGGTTAGCTGCTAGGAAGAAATTCTTTACTCAGAGGGCATTGAGGCCCCAGCACTGCTGCACAGAGAGCTGTGGGTGCTCCATCCCTGCAGGTGCTCAAGGCCAGTTGGATGGGGCCCTGGGCAGCCTAAACTGGTGGAGGGCATCCAGCCCACAGCGGGGGGTTGGAACTGGATAGGCTTTGAACCAAACCATTCTGTGGTTCTATGATCAATCCACCAAGCAATCTCATAAATTGTCCTTTACTGGCAAAGCACCTCCAAGCCATGCGGCCCCATCCTTGGCTGAGACACTGGTGAAGCCTGCCATGGACCAGGTCACCCCTGGGAGAACAACACCAACATTAGGGCAAAAAGCAGAAAGATCCTATTGCAGCATCCAATGTTTTAACAAAAGGCATCAAAACATTCATGCAATGAACTGACACCTCTCTGGAGAAACAGGTGGCCAAATCCTGAGCCGTGAGGCTTTGCCAACCCTTTCTTGGCCCATTTCAGAATAACATTTGCCAGGATGGACTGAAACAGTTTTTAACACAGGGGGCTTGCTTTTAAATAATGGCTACTGGTTCCTACATCATTATAGTGTGAGCAGCGTGGCTCAGATACCACTCTCACACTATTCAGAACTCAGAACAACACATCACAGAGTCTGCTCCCCTTTGCACTCAGGTGCAACCAGTGCTGTCCTTTATTCTGTCCAAACCAAATAACAAACATCACCAAAGCCAGGAAGGAACTTTTGTTCAGCAGCACCAGAGGCACGCTGGGTGTGCGTCCATCTGATAAAACGCAGACGTGGTGTTTGCTCACAAATGGCAGCTATTGCTTGGAGCACTTGGAGACAAGCTCAGCATCTGCCTCTTTCAATACAGAAATGAACAAATATTTAGTGTTTGGGAGGCTTTTCCCCAGTTTAATGAATATTTTATGCATGCAGAACATACAAATAGTTTGGGAAAATAAACAAGCTTCCTCTTATAATTCTGTTTCTGTGTTACCAGAGAAATCAGTCTACCAGCTGGGGCAAGAAAAACACATTTGTGCCTGTCCCACCGCAGCTGTAGGAGAAAGGACCCATCTGTGACTGTTCTTAGAAAGGGCAAAAAGGAAGATTGGTGCAGTCGCAGTCTTGGAGTAAAAGAGGCTCTCCTACCAACGAAGCCACAAGGCAAGGATCAGCTCAAACGCTTCCGTGCATAGGCAGCTTAAAGGGATTATTCTGATTAAAGATCACATCAAATAAAATAGGTATTAAAGCCAGGAAACTGTCTCATATCCCTAAATCATTCCTTTCAAATCACTCGCAGTGCTCAGTTTGATACAGCCAATTTAAAGGAACACCAAGACCTCTTAAAGGGTTTTTCTATTAATTCATCTTCAAAATCAATTCTCATAGTCTGAAATGGCACAAATTCCACCTTGAAAATATCCCCTTTCCTCCCCCACCTTTGGATAAGGAATAGAAGCAAGAGAAACACATTGCACAACCACAACTGAGATAAGCAGAACAGTTAATGGTTTAGAAACAATTTCATAAATATTTGCTGAAATAGTTGTTGGATTCCATCCAGCTTCTGACATCCACAAAAAAACATTTAGTAATTTGCCATTTTTCTTTCACCCTTCTGGGATGAAAAATAGGCGAGAATTTGTATCATTATTATTTTAAAGTTACTAAATGACTGCTTGCATTTATGTGGCACGCATCCTGCCCAAGAGACCCAAGGTATTCCTAAACCCACAGGCCTGAGGTGTCAGTTGTGACTGCCTGTGTCTGTGCTCTGCTGTAAGATGGTGAGGCTGCGTTTGCTCAGAAGTGAAATCCAGCAGCCTGAGTGACAAAGAGCAGGGCTGAGTTAATGCACATCATCTCACATGAGGTTGTACAATGTGAGAAGGCCACCAACGCATGTTTGCAAATATCCTTTTCTAACAAATTCTGGGAGCCTGTAAGGATACAGATCCAAAATTCCCTATGCTAGTGCACTAGCTTTTTCCTTATACACTAAGGACAATCCTATAAGCCTCCAGAAAATGTATTATATAATCAACTTTCCATGCAAATAGATTTTTCAGTGTGATTTCTTTTTCTCTGAACCTACTTGTGCTTTCTAGGGGGAGTCAATCTCTCACCTGCAGTCTGTAGATCAAAACAAGAGGAAATGCACGAGTACCTCGTTCTCACCAGCCTAGAGATACAAAGCTGGCTGCCTAACTGGAACAGTCACTGTTGTACCAGCTGTATCTTGTTTTTCCACTCAAAGAATTTAACAAAAAATTTCAGAGCCAGGCTTTCAATCAGCTTCAGATTCTGTTGCACACAATTCCTGCACAATTCGCTCACACTGTTCCAGAACACTGATCCTATTTCTTCTTTTTGGGCCAAGAACAAGCCTAAAATATCACGAATTTCCAACTGGCAGTACAGCAACCTTCCACCATGTCCCAGAGGAGACTGAAAGGCTTTGCCATTGGTTGGTGCTCTTTATATGCTATAATTTCCACAAAGATCCAGTGGTTTTGTAAGTACCACATACATGAGTTTACAGGGCCTGATTCCATTAAAATTTTCTTGTCCTGACTTACTAAGCAAGTCTTAGTGAGTAAATCTATGGAGAAGCTCCTTAGAAAATGGAAACATACCACTGAGCTAGAGGCCTGCAAGGTAGGGCAGAGCATTTGTTCATTGTGGGTCCTTTTTCAGACACCTATTTACACGGAACACAGTCATCATATTTATGGCTGCCTTATTCCTGCAGAATGCTGCAGGGAGCAGCAACCAAAAGCAGCATGCAGCACAGATGTGCACCACAGCCTGCAGCCAAGGAGGCAGCACAGCTGGGAGAAGCTCCTTGAAGAGCATGAAAAACCACAGCAGTGGTTGGAAGGCAAGGAGAGCCCAAGTGGAAAATGAACCGGGGACTGAATACTGCCAATATGCACCATAAATGACACCAGTTCTTAGTAGGATGTGATTCTCAGCAAAGGGCAGCTGTGATCTGCAAGGGCTGGAAAAGGGAATACAAGGAAAAAAGCAGGACACCCCAACAGTAAGAGGTAGCACTGAACTGTGGAGTTCATCACCAAAAATAATAAAAATTGGAAAATAAAGGTGATGGGGATGATATGAAAAGGAAAGAGAGGAGAGAAACATTCCGTGCAAAACAAAATCTACAGTTCATCTTTTATTCATCTCAAACAGTCAGTTTTTTCTTTGCAATTTTTTCAGCATGATCTACCAAGCAATGAAACAAACAGTTGGAATTTGTGACTCACTGTTGACAAGCCAGAAGCAGAGCATCCATGTGAGAGCCACCAAAATCTGGTGAGTGAGCACCCATCTCTTGGAGTCAGCACCCCACACACCTCTGCAGCCAAGGCCCTGTGCCAGGGATGCCCTGAACCAAAAACAGGACAGATGCATACAGCTGATACCTCCTCGGGTTAATATGCCTAATTCTTCACTATCTGTTTATCTTCTCTGTATTTACATGCATATCCAAACCACAGCCATACTGAAATGACTGAGTGCTCATACAGAAACAGCTTTGGAGGCTGAGAAATCGCAGCCTTGTGCCCTATGTTGTACTGACCTTTCCCCCTGCCTTCCACACCTCATCCTCATGTCTGGAGATGTGGCTGTGGCAGGAGGCACTGCAGGAGATGTGTCAGAGTAGGGCTGTGGGTCAGTGATGGTTTCTGAGTGATAGAGGAGAATTATGAGGGTTGGGCTGGGTTGTGGTGCCCAATAACTCACGAAGGACTGACATTTTGGACTCTAATCTTCTGTTACAGGGGTGAAGTCCTTCAGAAATATCCTGATCTCCATGGAAAAATAAATCAGAGAGCAAAATTAGTGTAGGAGACTCAGTGGTCCCTCATTCAGCCTTGCCTGAAATAGATGTACTGAGAGATTTTAAGTCAGAATTGTGCAGCACTCAACAGAAGCTATCGCTGAATCAGTACGTCCTGAATTACACCATGTAGAAAAGAACAGAAATAGTCCCACAAGAGAATAGATGAAGGACGACACTGTGGCATCTGGAAATGGGAGAAAACCACATGGGAGTAGGAACTGGTGGATCAACAAAAAGCTCAAACTGTGGGCTTCAGCACGAAGCCCTGTGCTTCTGTATGCACACTAAGGCTTTTAACTGGAATGTATGAAAACCTGTACCCTGCAGTGTCACTTTCTGGCTTCAACTGTCCTAAAGTGGGACCTCCAAGGATGAGCGCTCCATGAGGACATAGCGTGGATGCATCCAGTGGAGATGCCTCAGCTCTGCTGTTCCCTCTGTTCCAGGTGCTTCAGGTACCTCTCCCCACAAGGATGGGGGAATCAGTGCCCAAGAAGCCAGGGAATGCTTTGGGACAAAGATGATGGTCATCAGCTCCACCTAAAACCTGCCCCACCAGAACTCTCTGTGGTATTTTAAGCCTTCGGTTTAGAGGCTGAGGCTGAGAACATAAGAAGTTATAGCACACCTGCAGCTCTCTGAGGAGCACTAAAAGAAAATATCCTACTGCAGTAACATCATGGCAGCACCACCCAGGAATTAAGATGTTCCTGCAGGTTGCACAGCCTGTTTTCTTTTCTTTGAGCTTTATGACTCTTCATTACTCATCTGTGGGCTCAGCCATGCTGGGCACCAAACTATTTCACCTAAGTTGTCCCCATGACTCCAGGGCACAGGTAAATTACTCATGTACTCCCGTGTTTGCACAGCCTGCCTAGGGACAGAATGTTCTTCATATTAGGGATTCTGGGTTTTCTAAGGCAGTACGTGCACATACCAACTTTGCTGCATGCAAGTCTGAAGTATGCAATAAATAGTAACCATTAACTTTGAATTGAAGCAAGAGCCCACCTAGAAAAGGATAAAGCTTACATACCATAATGAGCAGTTAAAATGTCATCAAAGGCTTAGAAGGTGAAGTACAAAGATCTCCACTGGTATCAACTGGCTGCTGAAAAAAAAATGGAGGTAACACTGCCCTGCAGCACTTAAAGAAAGCACAGTCAGAAAATAAATGCTTTTAAATAAACATATTCTGATGCAGACAGCTGGCAAAGAGTCAAAAACTCATCACAAAGAATGTGGTACACATATTTGTCATCTTAATGAAAGTGAAGTAAACCAGTTTATCTGCTCATTTTCATTTGCAGAGGCACAGTTTAGTGGGAGGCTGAATACCATGGGTACGAGCAACATGAACATTTGCAGACTGGCAGGAATGCTTGAGGAATAGTCTTAACCCTAATACCATAGCAGTTCATATCAGAAAAAGCAGTCAGACATTTTACACTGTAAAGAGAGGGATTTTTGGCCAACAGGAGGATTAATTACCTGCCTAAGAGCAAGGCTGCTTCATCGCCAGTGCAATACCTGCGAGTTGCCCAGTTCTAAGAGCAGCGACGCAGTGGCACAGGCTGCCCAGGGAGGCAGTGGGGTCACTGTCCCTGGAGGTGCTCCAGATCCACAGAGATGTGGCACTGAAGACGTGGTCAGTGGGCATGATGGGATGGGTTGACAGTTGGACTTGATGACCTGGGTGGTCTTTTCCAACCTTTGACTCCATGAGCTCTTGGAGAAGAATGCTCTACAGATGCTGATGAGTGGCCGGGCAACACCAGGTGTGGGGGCCTCACACAGAGCCACGTTCCCTCCCCAGAGGGCAGCAGAAAGCCTGGAGGCAAAGCCCTGCTTTTTCATTGTAGCATCCACTGGCACAACGGAACCCTGTGGTAAGGAGCTCTGAAATAGATGCCATTTGTGATAAGAGCCCAGTGTTTATTTAAGTTTGCAAAGAACAGTTTGGATATAGGAAGCATCCGGTGAGAGAGCAGTTATTTTAAGAAGAAATGTTTGATTTCCACTGCAGGGAATTATTAAAAAAAATCAAAATAATAATTAAAAAAACTAACAAATAAAGTACTCAGAGTGCAAGCTTTACTTCCTATTTTTACTGTGTCAATAATAATTTAAAGCAATCTACCCCTATCAGAAAGAAAAACATGTTCTCCCAGTCTCTGACCACGGGCAACAGCTTTTTAAACACATCCTAGAAGTACAATTTGCCTAAAGAAAAGTGAATGTAATTTGGTTTTAAAGAACTCAACAAATAGCCAACTGACAAAATAATAATAATAATTTATAAGCACAAATACAACCACAAAGGATCATTGCAGAAGAAAATGCTTACAGCATTTCTTTAGCATTCATTTTTATGCTTTGTTAAAGAAGCGATGGGGCACTGCACACAAAACAGTCACTAAGGCCATCAAAAGGGATTTTCACTTGAGAGATTCATGAAATGAAGGAAAAGGTACAGCCTTATGGAGGGAGAAACCCACACACACAGCAAATAAGAAGGTATAACTGAATTCACCTTACTCATAATCAGAACCTGAGTAATAAGAGTAATAATGTGTATGAAGATATGTACCTCCCTAGTAACACATACCCACGTAAAGCTATGGATACATATATGAAAGTTAGTGCTGCTCATGAATGCTTTCAAGCCTTCCCATCTTTCCTAGTCCATACTCTCTGTTACATGTGCTCAACAAAGGAGTGAAAGGTGCATCCATAATAACAAATGTCCCACCAGTGTCTTCCTGGAAGGCTGAGCTGTGTGAGAAAAAGAAGGCTGATACTACAACCTCTCCCAGTGGTTGCAGGAGCAGAGTGGCAGCAGCACTTCCAGCCAATTGGTTTCACAGCCTAGCTGTGAACCGTCCCTTTGAAATTCCTTTTTAGCATGCTTGTCCCAAATTTGGCAGAACAAACAATAAACAGTAAATAAATAATGAACAACTTTACCCATTTGCCTGAAGCAGCAAGCGACCTCTGGCCATTACCAAGCTGCCCAGTCCTCATCAGCTCTTCTGTCTTTCAAGCTTTCAATTTTCTATACAACAGCTACTGCTCATTATCTACAGATGAAATCCAATCAGCCAATCTGATTGCTTTATGGGCATCTTCCTGGCACTTGTTTTAATGCTCCCAGGACAGTATTTGTAATTACAAGGTCTGCTGATATTAAAATCCCGTCGAGAAAGTTTTCATTGGCTTTCTTAGTCATGGACACCTGAGATTCATTCCCAGCTGCACCCCACTTTGCTAAAACCAAGCAGTACAGCTGAAGAAACAGCCCTGGAGAAAACCAGAAGTCAGCAGGGATGCCCCGATTTCATTTCAGTCATCACTTCTAACCAAAAACATAATTATGCTGAAAAAATACAGCGGTGACCAAAATGCTCAACTCTGTCTTTAAAATTGGAGAGATATTTTGCTTAACCAGAATTAAGCCCAAACTCCCACGAGGCACCCTGCAGCTACCAGTGCCAGGTGAGCTTCTGAGCAGGAATGAGGCCCTGGAACAGCAGCATCACCTGTTTGGAAGGTTGAAGAATTAAATCTTGTTTCTTGGGGAGCATTCTGTAATTGAATGCATCATTTTCTGCTTCTTTAGACTATGTGCTATTCAGTCACAGTGCTTTCTTACAGAACAGCATGTATCAGCATGCACCAGTTGGTGTGATTTGGATGCAATGATAGCACAGCATTAAACAGGCAGCATTAGGAACCCTGGGGTGGCATTTGGTGGGACACCAGTGCTGAGTGTGACAAACTGCGCCGCTGGATCAACAAACAGCCACCGGCTGAGGGCTGTGCAAACCTCTCCAAGCCTTTCAACCTTGCCCTTTCTGTTGGATACCTCTGCAGTGCTTCCTGCCAAAGACAATCCGCCCCTACAGTTCATTAAAATACTCTGAGAACTGTATTTTAGAATACATTAATTGCTATGTGCACTTACTGTTGGCAACGCTCTTTTAGAGAACGCACAAGGTGGCAGCTGTTTTGGAAAAGAAGGAGTAACTGCAGCTCCAAAATACTCTTGGATTGCCCTCTCATAGCCCTCAGAGTTGAAACACTGCTAATGTGGCATAATACACTAGTTATAAAGTCCTGAAACAAAATAAACATTCTCAACCGCACAGGGCTTGAGGTATTTGTTTCTCCAGGACCACTGATTCTCGTCTTGATTGCAAAGAAATGTGAAAAGCAAATTCCCCAGTCCCTTGGCCTTCCAGTCCCACACACCTGAAATACCAACATTTAACAGACTGCGGGGTCCGTGGGGACCTCCAGCTGCGGTGCTGCCAGCATGCTGGCTCGTGTAATAAGCTGCCTTCCACCCCAGCCATGGCTTTCGTGCAGAATTTTTCTCTGCAGAATGTTCTCTTCGGTGTCAGAGCCCAATTGCTTCTCATCAGAGCCTCAGAACAGACTTCCACTGAAGTTTTATTGGCAGGCACAATTTCAAGGAAAGGGATATGGAAACATCTTAAACTTTGCAGCATAATGTTTCAATGCTTTTGGGAGTCAGATTTTTGTGTAGTGTGGTGACAGCACCTCAATCCGTGGTAGATACTGAGCTATTTTGCTCTATTTTCCCTAGAGTGGAAGGAAGGGATGCAAAAAGAAACCAGGAGATTAAAACAGAGGCCATAGAACTGCCTGCAGTATGCTATTTCAAATGACAGATTTCAAAGTCAAGGATGAAAGTGACCATTGACTACCTTTAAAGTTAACATGGAGCTTAACACCCAAGCCAATAGCCTTTACCCACCTGCCTTTGATAACGCTAGCTGAGGTCTTCCAAGACAAAGCTGGCTCACACAGAGCCATCAGGAGAAACAGGACAGCAGCATCATCTGTTACTACATGGCCAACCTTCCTCTTGAACATATTACTCGCTTTAGTTTTGCAAAAATAAATAGGTTTATTTTGGTTAGTGCTAGAGTTTGAAGCTCTTGTACTGAAAGGATAAAAGTAATGCTCTTGCATGGGCTGTATAGAGGATCACTGGGAGAAGAAGAGGTGATTCACGTGCTCAAGGTTAAAGCAAATGGAGAAATTTGGTCAAAACAAACGGAGAGCTTTGGGACAGGAAGAATTTCCGCTTCTGCCTTCCCTCCAGCTCCAGTGTGAAAGTGCTTTGTTTGGTTGTCTGCTTTTCATCTTTTGATGTGTGGTCCCTTTTCCAGGGCCACCTGGGAAATTTATCTAACTAATTCTTCCTGCCAGGAAAGTGTAGTTCAAAATAAAAAACTGGTAGCATACTTGATGACTCCGGCCCCTTTCCTGTGGCAGATCATGGTTGCAGCTTTTGGTTTTTGTGACAGGTCTAGGCTTTGTCATTAGATGCTGTGAAATATGATGTGGACCATTGCGTGCTTGTGGCTCGGTGTACAGGGTGTCATAAGTGTTCTCCTGATCCTTGTCGTGTGAAGCCTTTGAAGGCTGCTGGCACCAACGCTGGCAGGTGAACACCTCAGAGAAGGAAAGAACTGAAGACATTTCTATCCAAAAAAACAAGCGCAGCACTGTGGGGCTATATCTCAATGTTTCTCTCTCTCAGTGCACACATAAACAATATGCTCACTGGCAACAAGTGCCATTGCACACAGTTTTAAGAAACTTAATTTGTTGTTGCAAGCAACCACCAAGCTCAGCTCGTTCCTCCAGATGTAACCACAAATATTCAGCTGCTTAAATGATGCTTTCAAGCCAAATTTGTTTCTTTTTTCATAGAGGAAATGAGGTAGCAGGACAATACAGAGCCGTCCACAGCGAGCCTTCCCCACTACTGAAGTTCTTTGGTTTATAAAAATCATAAAGAGCAGTTCCTGTGTCAGCTGCTCAGAATGCTGCAGTGCAAGTCAGCAGCTCTCATACCTCACAAAACTAGTTTGAAGGTCATAAACTTGATATATGGCTTCAGCTACAGACACATATTCAAAACTGGAATTGCATCTGAATCAACTATTTGGCAATTTCTATTTTAACAACCTGTTTTAAGTTGCCTTTAAGCCTTGCCAAATAGTAATGAGAAAGAGCAGAAGTTTTTCAAAGCTGCATCTGCCCCAAACAGGAACTGACTGGGGAAACTTCAGCCAAAATATTTCAGCCATTTCTCAAAAACATTGCAGGAAAATGCCTTTTTTTTTTTTTTTTTTTTTTTTAGTAGCAAAAACAATTTGATGGTGACTTCAAGTGGGAAATTTCTAGCTTGTTCTTGGTTTTAATCGAAGAGCTTCAATTCAGCAGGGCAAACATTTCTGTTCTTACAGAAAAACACCTAAATGCAGCTGCTTTACATGGGGATGCTGACACAAACACTGGGCAGGCACTGGCAGCACTGGTACTGGCACTGGGAGCTGAACAATTGGCATCATCAAGAGGTAAAAAAGGAGAAGGAGGATGGAAGAGTTTGACAAAACTAGCTAACAAGCAGCCACACATCTGGAAATATCACCACTGGAGCAAGGGGAGGCAGAGGTAGAGAAAAGAATCTTGGCCTGGGCAAGGGGATTGAAACTGAGCTCAGACATCCCTAAAATGGAAACTGGGATTAAGAAACAGCCATGAGGTAGAGTCAGTGCAGAGAGGGACCCTGTCCTCTCACAGGATGGGAATGAGGCAACTTTGCAGTGAATGGGCAGATTAACACTCACTATTGACTCCCTCCAAAAAAAAAAAAAAAGAAAGCAGAATGGAATCCTCTTGCAGAAATAAAGATATGAGATTGGATAATCTGGCATTATCAGCAGGATTCAACCCAACTCAAGCTTAGGTGTCTCAGCATAAGTGTCTGCATGTGATCCAGTGTTTAAACTCATGGGACAGCAAATGGATACTAAAAGTGGCATTCAGCTGCCCAAGCAGACATCCCTATTGCCACCTGAGAACAGAAGAAAAGACACAGGGCTGACAGATCTGCCACAGCATCTTCCCATGATCTGTGCTCCACAGGAGAATGCTTCACCAATATGCCTGGCATCCCTTGGCAGGAATTTTGTTGTCTTTCTCTGTGATTGAAATAATTTCTGCAAAGAGAGGACTGAAGCTGGTAGCACTGCCCAGTGTCTGTATAGGTGCAAGGAGACTGAAGGCCTGGTAGGTTACCTCAGCACAACTCAAATGCTATATTACAGGCTTGCATATCAGAGCTGTATCTTAATGCATCTGTAGAAAGGAATGTAAGCTGGATAGACTACTTATATCCAAATGTTTCCTAACTTTGGCCCACACTTTGTAACCTTACCAATATTCTTTCAACACTTCATGGGTGAGTAAGCTTATATAAAATCTTTATACATTAATTTGGTCTGGAATAGTCAAAAACACCTAATGAAATAAATACAAATCCTCTTTGATTCATAATAGCCATTAAAACAGCACTCTGCATGCATAATAAACAGCATGTTCTTTGCTGTTGAGTACCTCTGCCAATTAAAGCAACCCCAGTGCTGATTTTCCCAACCACCAAAGACAAACACGATCAAAAAAATTATTTTTGAAAGTCAATAGCAAGGCAAGCTCTCCCACTGAGAGAAAGCCCAGCCTGGTCTACTTCACTGCCTCCTGCTCTTACGTGCTTGGGGAACTCAAACACAGTGCAAACTGCATGTAACTTGTGAAGAGCAAAGAGGAACCTGGAAGTACTATAAAAAGGTTATGGAGGAGAACAACCAGAAACACAGAACAACAACAAAACACACATATGCATTTCACACCGTGTTGGCTATGAGTACTTCCTGTTTGAAATCTCAAACATAAGATCAAGCACTTCATGCCCCAAGCCCGTTGTGGATATTTGGCAATCAGCTATCTGTGCGCAAAAGAATAAAGCAAATGCTGCCCTTTGTACTTCTGTCCTAGCTGTTTACTTTCTGGCAAGAGTTTGCAGTTCCTGAGATCTTATAATATTTTGTGCATCCACCGAGCTGCAAAGGTTTGAGAACTCTACCAGACCCTGGGCCAACAGTTTAACTAACAACTACAAAAGAAGAGCTGAGATCTTCAAAGAGAAAGAGGAAGGAAATCAGCTGTCAACCTAAAAAGAAAAAAAAAAGCAGATGATTTATTGCTCACCAGTTTACTTTGGGGAAAAAAAATCTTATGAGACTAAATTATGAAAGGCAACAAAAGCTTCAGTCCTACCCCTGAAAACTGACAGCATATCCTCTTCAGCAGGGATGGGCTACCTGGTCCTTCATAGAGCCACCAGTGATCAAGCTCCCCAGTCCCTCTGGGTAACCATAGGTGACTCCTCAACTCTCAGGTGATCTCACACATCCATCTACACTGAAGAAGCCCTTCAGCAAAGCAGCAGGGGCAGGTGAAATGTTGTACCCAACTTTTTTGGTTTGTTGGGTTTTTTTTGCCATCTTTGGCATTAATGGCTGAAAATACTTGAGATGTTTAGTGTTGGTGATCTACCCAAAGCTAAAACAAATCATGCATTTCAGATAAAAGTAGCTAAATACCATCAGTAAGAAAGAACCATAGTTTATTTGTATTCACACAACTGCAAGAGAAAAATATTCTAAGTTTTGGGTTATTCTGCATATGCTGCTGCAGAGATACAGTGCACAGCCAGGGCTGACCCCAAAATTGTTCTTGGCATCTCTTGTGATCAGGGGAGTCTCCAACACACAAATTGAGGTAAAAAAGATCTTTGTGCTTCACTCACCGATGCCAAACAAAGACAAGGGAGGTGAAGTCTCTCTGGAAAGCACAGGAGTGAAAAAGAGGCACAGAGACGTCACAGGAGTCGAAGAGTAAGGGCCAAAGGAGGCAACTGCTTAGCAAAGTGGGGAGTGGGAATGTAGCAAGAGAGCAGGAAAAGGAAACCACGATTGATAGTCCACATATAATTCAGTGTTTTTCACTGAAGAGATCTCAGTTAGTGAAAAAAAAAACATATATATTTGCTGTAGAACTATCACCAGCTCTGCTCATGGTAACTGTAATTTCAGCTGAAGAAGCACTGGGTTAGTTTAGAGTACACAAATTTTTGTTATCCCAAACAACAAAGCTCTTAAGCTTTGCTAATGACCCAAAATGATCCACAGGCCTCCTAGAGCCTGACGGCTCTCAAGTAGTGTTTGTTAACAAATATTAGATACTAACACTAATAATAGTCAAGAACCTGCACTCTGTAGCAGCAACAGCAATCTCCACAGGCCATGTTTCCCTGCTGAGATCCATGAGTGCTTTTGACTACGAGCAGCATCTTATTACATAAAGAAATATTTAGATAATTATAGCAACCAAGAGCGACTCCAGGAAAAAAAACCATCCTACTTTATTCAAGTACCTCAACACCGTAATAGAGAATTCAGCTCTTGTTGCCTGTCCCACATAGTTGCAATCCCTTTGAGCAGTTCCAAAGTAATGCCACCTTCAAGACAAAATGTCTAAATCTGGGAGGCAAGGCAGCCCAGCGGGCAGCTCCCAGGTGCTGGGAGCGGAAAGAAATTCCAAAGCCAAAATGCTATTCAGAAGTTTGAAACTAAGTAAGGAATTTTCACCAGAAAAGCTGTGCAGCAAAGTGGTCTGGCTGAACTGCCAGCTGCCAGGGAAACACAAGAGTGGATGACTCTGCAAGGGGCAAGGCATTCTCTCCTTGCTGAAGTGACAGGTTGGCTCCTATTCCTCCGTTGCCAACAGGCGCAAATGGCTTTTGCAGCCCGCAGTGCAAATTTGCATGAAAAAAGAAGTGCAACAAATTAAAAATGCTATGAAGATGAAGGCAGAAAGTAGTCATAAATTAGGATTTTCCAGGCTGCAACTGGTTTGTGGGTTGTTCGTCAATTATTCTGTGTTTATGAGGTAGTTACTATAAATATATTCATTAGGTCATCGCAAATATTTGGTGAATCTGTTCACCTGCTATTCATTTTTATGTAAGATGGTTGTAGGCTAATGCTTAATGTCAAGAAAGGCTCACCAGGTTAACAAGGAGGGCAGCTCACAGTAATAATAACGTGCAAGTAAAAATTCTCATGCCTAAAGAGTTTTACAAGCATGATCCAGCTCATCTTTACAATAATTCTATTAAGGAGATAAGGACAGGTTTTCCTCCTTTGTAGAAATCAAGAAAAGAAAGGGGAGCTTGTCAGGGATTTACTCAGATCCACTGAGGGAGCAAACAGGAACCACTGGGTTTTGATCTCTAGTCATGCCCCAGCCTGCTTATGTCTCTCAGAAACACGGTTTGATTTTGGGTGGTCCTGGTGGAGCCAGGAGTTGGGCTCACTGTTCCTTGTGGGTCCCTTCCAGCTCGGGATATTCAGTGATTCTGTGCTTCCTTTTCTCACCGCAGCTATCGGATCTGTGGCGAATTCCTTCTTGCAAGTTCTGTTCCTGTGTCAGAGCTGTCAGCCAACATGTCAACAGAAAGACACAAGGATACTTTCCAATGGAACAGTTCGGCAGTGGGACAAATTAGGACCCTTTCTTCTTGCAGGCTTGGCACAGAAGGCTCATTAAAATCAACAACAGATATGAGACTCGTGTGCAATGGAAAGCGATTAGGGCCTTAAACCAGTCAACATCAGGATTACTGAATCGTTCCACTTCAACAACTTCCTCCCTGCCCACACCAATGCCGTCCAAAGACGTTTGTTCCTACTTGCTTTCTTGTTTGCAGTGCTTGTTCTCAGACAAATACAAATCTTCTGTATTCAGCGCTGCTGACAGAGCTGCCTCTGTCGGGAGGATGGGTGGCTTTAGAAATGGTAACACCTGGATTATTGGGAATGTGAGCACTGGGTGTTGTTACAGAATGAAGGACTTTAATCAAAATAATATGCAAAGCTCATAATTCAGCAAAGAACTTCCCAGAGGGATGAAGGTGTACTCCGTGAACACATCTTTATTTTCTTTTTCAACGTGGCAAAATGCACCAGATTTTGGCAAATGGCACCTTCCTTCTGCTTGTCTTATTCCCAAACACACCTAGGATCAGCCCAAGGCAGGACTTACTGTGACACTTTGGGTCTGCAAAACCCACCTCTCTGCTGGTCACACCACTGCTCTCTCTCTTACTCTGTTTACCTGGAGCCAGCGGAAGTTTATCAGTGACACATGCAGACTGCACTAGAAGAAAAATAAACAAATCTAGTGAAGAAAACACAGCTGCAAGAATGGTCTGGGCTGGAAAGACCTTCAAGATCTTCTAGTTTCAACCCCCAGCTGCCAGAGAAGGTACAAATTAGAAAGGTGTAAAGGCATATAAACATGATAAAACAGTCTTAAGTTTACAATAACACAAAGCTCAGTCATATTAAAGCACAGAGAGAGGAGAGAATTGGTGTAAAGATGCTTCTTAAACATGCCTATAGGCAGTGGCAAATTCGCTCTCAAATCTGCCAGCACAAAAAGCACTTTGCACTCTTCCCAAGCAATCACCATACTATCACCAGTATGAACAACAGGATCTGCAGAGGGAATCTCTGTTTTTTCCTCAATCTATACTCAAATTCACCCCAAAATACATATTTTTATACGTGTATGTATGCATATAACAAATTGTAATTTCTTTCTCCGACTGGTACTTTACATCATTGGGATGAGGAAATTACAGAGCAGGAAGCACAGCCCTATTCTATAATTTAAGGTTCTTCTGGGGGATCCAGGGGTTACTGCAGCTACTTAAGTAAGAATGAAATGAGTATCTTACATGGGTATGTCAAGAATAAATCACACACTAATCTAATTTAACCCGAAGTAGTAAACAGCCTTTGAGTAAAGAAGAAACAACAGATACATCTTAAATTCTGTAAAGTTTCTTACTTTATCCCACAGGATGTTCTCATAACCAAACTGGGGAAACAAGGCACAGATGAAATCACTGTGATAAAAAAAAAAAAATGCCCATAAAATAAGAGACAGTAATTAGAGATGGCCTGCCACTAAGGCTGGAAGGCTTTTGCATAGCACTACTGTTGGCCTGGTTGGAGGGAGTGTCTTTATTTACTGCCTTTGTAAGACTCCTGCAAGACCCCTGTCCAGAGGTTTTTCAAAATACAGTGCCCCAAAATCCAACAGTCCAGAGAACAAAAAGAAATTTATCAACTGTGATCTGGTGTTGACTAGGAAAGAGAAGACAAGAAAGGACACATTTGTGGCTATCCTAAGAATGTGAACAGGTCTCCATGGCCACTGATCCAAGAATAAAAATAAATCAACTTTACTTGTAGGAAAGGTTGGTTGGATAACATTCTGTCTAATGGTGACAAAGTTTAAGAAACTACTTGCCTTTGAATTCATAAAGGCTGAATCCATTCCCTCCAATATAATTCACAGCCGTCTGATGATCCATAAGAGGAATTCTTCCCTGTGCATCCAGAGCTTTAACCAAGATGGGCATACAGTGGAGTGGGATGTAGCCAGTCCTCCACTCCCATGGTGAATGGTATGGCTCCTTCAGTGTTAACACATCTGTCTCCCAGCTCATCATCCACACAGCCCCCTCTGCTCTTTGGTCCCCAAAACACCTCTATTTTGGCAGAATCTGCACCACTCCCTTTCATCAAGAACAAGGGATCGCTTCTGTGGAAGAGCACTCCAAAAAAAGCACAGTTTAACTAACAGGCACATTGAGTAGATTTTCTGATCAGGTCTTTTTTTTCCTTTTTTTAAATTCTGTATTTGCATTGTAAAATTCCCGAACCAGGCTAAAATGCTACCAAAGCTGTTCACCAAACACTCTAGCTTCATCTCAGCATTCTTGCAAAGTACTTAAGCACGTTCCATTTCACTTGTGGTGAGAATGCAGTACAAAGCATTCCCACAAAGTCAACTACAGATTCAAGAGCAAAAATTGTCCTAATTCTTCAATGCTCTTCCATCAACACACCCTTTGCAACCACTCCATAACCCATGAGAAGGTGAAAACTGGAAGAAGTGAACTGCTTGCTATTGCGCTGTCACGCTACTGAGCTTGGTTGCTTTGCTGCTTCTGGACTTTCCTTGATGGGACAGAGGTGTGTATGACACATGTGGGTGGGTAACACAGAGCAGAAGCGAAAATGAAAGCCCTGCTCCACAATCATGGGCTTGCTCAGATAATATTCTTATAATAAATAGGTGCTGAGAGTGCAAACATGAGCTCTGTCACAGTATAGCACTTAATAATTAAGCAAATTTTGAACTTCCAACATAGAGAAACATGGGTCTGATTAGTGTCAAAGCAACATATGCTATTTTTAAAAAGTTTTATTACAGGTGCAGAAATGAGGAAAGAGAATGTAAAGCATCCCAAGCTGTCATGCTTTCATTTCAACACAGGCAATTGTTGAAACAACAGGCAACAAAGCTATGGAAACTTCAGCAACTTTATTCCTGTAGTTTTTACCTGGAGAAACGCAGGCATGGTACCATGCCTAACCAGCCACGCTGTAAAACATTCAATTTAGAGCAAAATTTGCCTGTTTAAGGTTTTCCTTCAGGTGCTGAGTCTTAAGGTAAAAGAAAAGCCACGTGGCTAACCACAGCACGTGCTCTCTGAAGACACAGTACAAAAGAGGGATGGGGAAAAATAAATCAAAAGGAGAAAGTGAAATCTTCCTGCTCAGGTGGAGTTCAAGAGTGAGATAAAGAGATGGTACTCTCACATATGTTGGTCTTTCCATTCCAGACCTCTGAAGCTATTCCTTGGGATGGTGACAAGAAAGGCCCAGTGTTGTGAGAGAGAGACAGCAACTCAGCAGCCAAAATAGCAGAACAAACTTTCATTAGCCCCCAGTATTCCCCAGTATCAGGCACTCCCCAAATACCAGGTGGAGCTTTTGCCTCTCATCACCAATGATGGAAATCAGAGAGCAGTACTGAGCAGCATGCTCCTCTTCTCATTGCTCATATTTAGAAATGGGGCTTTAATTCCACTTTAACAAGCTCTGGCCCACTGATTTCTTGTTCTGGACTTCCCATTTACCATCTGTTTTTTTAAAGTAGTTTTTGGGGCATCACCAAGCCTAAGTCATTCTTTTGCTTCGGATTGTATTTGCTTCTGTAAGAAAACACAATACTTCTGAGAAATTGGAGAACAAAGCTTTCTGTCCTATGTATTTGCAGAACAAAAACCAGATTACTTACAGTCCAAAAGTTTTTGTACCGAATTCTATATTTTAAAAATGTGGGTCATATTTGCAGCGTAAGGAGCTTAATTATTCTTGTAGAACACAGCCTGCTTTCCCACAGTCGTACTAAGATGCACTGCATGAGGAACCAGCCCAGTTGCACAAGGGAGGCTGAGAAAAGAGAACAGATTTTCACCATGGTATGAGAGACTGACAGCTGCTGGAGGCAGGTTACCAGACTTCAATGACAAATTATTTCACCTTCTATTGCAAAGCCTGCATTCCTAAGTGCTTTAGACAAACCTCTCCATAAACCTCTTAATGTGCCACTTGAAACAATTCCCAGGCTGGAACAGTCACCTCCAAGTATTGTGAAGTTAACCCTCACCAAAGAAAACTCACAGCCCCAAAAAGATGTGCTTCAGAGCTAGCATGAAGTGTGTGCATGTTTGTTCAGACCTGGCTGATTGGTAAAGACAGAGGTTTTTCTTTTAAGAGGGGAAAAACTCAAAGTCAATGTTAAAAATAAAGAAGTTAAATAAAAACTTACACGAATGCAGAAGTTACAAAGAAACAGGAGCTGCCAGCCAAGTCCTCTTATTAAAAACCACAAATAGTTAGAGATAAGGTTGAAAAAGGTGCATTATTAAACTGAGGTACAGATGAATTAATAGAGCCAGAATTTTTTCCTTAAATGTTTTTAATATTACATGTTATAAACATGTAATATTTATATGTTGAGGACAACAGCAGTCTTACTCCTTGAATCACAATATTTATCAGAGATTATAATATCTTCCCAGATATTCACTGCAACAGAATTCCTAAATCCTGAATGATCAGACGATCAAGTGAACAGGATGCTCAACTGTCCCTTCCATTGCTGACGTTTCGACTTTTAGTACAAAATGTCTCTGTTGTTTGTTGTTGTTGAAGCTCTTCCTCAGCTTTTACCATAAATAATACAAACTCCCCAGAGTAAAATATTTTCACTGTATGTCTACAAAGGGCTTAGCATCTAATGGAACAGGATTTTACTTTAATGCAGGCAGCAACAAAGATTCATAATCCCTGAAAGGCCATTCTTCTCAAAGTTTGACTTCTGCAGAGGCCAAGGAATGCTGTACCGTAATTTCGCCGTTCATCCCAAGCACTTGTGTTTGAATTGCTGTACCCCTTCTGCCAGTGACCAGCAGACCTGAATGCAACAGGCACCAAAGTTTCAAATACACTGATTCCAGGTAGAACATCCAGCTGTGCATCCCTTGTGAGCAAAGAAGTTAAAAACAGCCTGCACTTGAATGATCACCTCATGTACTGCATAACCTATCACCTGTGTTTGGTAAGGACCTACTAAGGACTTATTTGAGTAGAATTGTGCATTGTTCAAAATCACAGAATAATTCAGTGTGGTAGGGACTTTGGGATCTCTAGTTCTACCTCTTGCTTGAAGCAGGGTCAACACTGATTTCAGACCAGGTTGTGAAGGGTTCTGCTGGTCTCGTTTTTAAAACCTCCAAGGATTCATAGTTATCTTAAGATTTGGAAGAAGCAGCCCCTTCCGAAACAACCCAAAGAGTTCTCCCCCAAAATAAAGTTGTTCTACCCACCTAATTCACTGTGAAATGGAAACACTGGGCTATTGCACTGAAGGGGTTTCCACCTCAACTTCTCTCTGCAGTGCTAAAACTCCCAGATGTGGTATTGACGCCACAGTCAAACTGAGACTCCGTGTAAGATGGAGATGGAGTTTCCCAGCTTTCAGTAGAGCCAGTCCTTGGATACAGGCTCCCAAACACACACAGATGTAAATTTAAACCCAGGATTTCCTACTTGAAACTGGTTGATAATTATATTCACAGAAGGAGACAATCTTCACGTTCAGTAACGAATCAATTCCTTACTCAGCAGATAGATCTAAAATGCATTTCTAAGATCCAAGACAGGATCACAAGATCAGAGAATAATTGAGGTTGGAAGTGATGGGTGCAAGTTTCTATTCCAACTTCTAGCTTAAAGCACAGTTACCTATGTGGTCAAATGGGGGATTTGCAGAAGCATAACTACACAATTGAGGTTGATGACTCAAAAAGAGTATTTCAAAAATTATAAAAAGCAAAGCAACAAAAACAAACAAACAAACAAACAAAAAAAAAAACCAGATTTAATTCAACGCCATTATCAACAGATTTTTATTTTTTTTTTCTAGAAGACATTTTCAACATTCAGTTTTGGTTATGTGGGAAAGCAGACAATATTGTGTGGATAATGAATTGTTTTGGTGTTATATAAGACGTTGGTTAAAAATCCATGTGACTTCAAAGGGAGATTACACAAGATTATAGACCAAGGGTGAAATTCTGGCTCTGATTAAAATCATTGGCAGAAGTCCCACTGACTTGACCACTGCCAGGATTTCACCTCTAAGCCGAAGCGAACATGTTTTATAAACGTGGCCACACAGACCCACACATGCCAACCCAGACAGATCTTACAAGGGCATCTCTATACAACATCAAAGCCTAAAAATCCTCCTGTGATCTCCCTCGGAGCTGTGCAGTTTGTCTCTCTTCCACTGTAGATTATTTATGTACAGATTAGGAAGACTGTGTCTGCAAGCAAAGACAATCCATATTTCTGAAACTCACATTTTCCTTCTTACTGCCCACTTGCCTTTTCCATCAGGATGCTACCACAGCAACAGCTCCATGGCCAGATAAACCAGGCTAAAAGCAATCATTGCAGGGCCATTAATTACTCCTTGTCCACAGATAATATTTCCTGTGGAGATATCGAGACCAGCTCAGAAGTGGTCACATAAAAGCAAGTTCTGGCCTGAACTCAAGCACTGTGTTCAGGTTTAGGTGCCACAGTATAAAAAGGATATAAAGATATTGCAGAGTGTACTAAGGAGGGCAAAGATGGGGACGGGTCTGGAGGGGAAGATGAGGAGCAGCTGAGGGTGAGCAGTTGTTGGTTGCAGAGCAGAGGATGCTGAGGGATCCTCAAGGCCATACAGCTGCTCACAGGGAGCAGAGGGGCAGTGCTCTCAGACATTGGGCTTGGATTTGGCTGTGTGGAGCCAGGGGTTGGACTCAATGATCCGTGTGTGCGTGACGGCCAATTAAGAGTGTTCCATGGCTCTGTGATCCTGCCTTATTCTTGCAAAAGGCATTTCTGAAGTCTGTCCCACTGCCACTGCTCATTTTACTTGTCTTCCAACACAGCTGTATTTCAGCAAGAGGTTTCTCCAGCTATAAAATGAGCATCATGCTCATTTATAACAATAACATTGTGACAGTTAACTATGCAATTCTTGTAAAGCCTCTGAAAATATAAATCACCCGAGCACTGAATTATTAACCTTCATTATTATTGCGTATGCAGAACTTTGGGTTGGAGCTTAGAAATGCAACAGAAGATTAATTATAACTTGTCCTAAATGCAAAATAGGAGGAAGTGGAACACCCTCAATTTTGCTCTCATGAAAAACAAAGCAGTTGCTTACAGCAGCCTGCAGCTAACCTGGGAGCAGCGTTTGGCTGAGGCTGCCAAGCTCAGCAGTGTGGACACAAGTGTCCAATGGAGCACTAAGCACCCAGCCCTTAAACAGGCATCAGTTGGTTTCTGCCTCTTGACAGCACACAGACTGGCAGCACAGCTTCACAGGCACAAAATGCTCTCCCTCAAACTGTCCCAGTGAGAAACTTTGCCATGTACACAACTTACAAGTGACAACTTGGAAAGATCCTCTTCCCAAAACCACAGCTGCAAATTTCATCATGCTTTGTCATGCTACTGTCAGGAACTCAACACAGAAACATTAATTTAAATTCTGGGGTTAAAATAAAAGATCACTACCAGAAATCTCAATGCAAGTTTTAAGGTTTCCAGGGTTTTAAACAAAAGCACTGTTCTGTGCCCCATGAAAACACTACAGACTGTTACAGTGCTGGAGCAGGAGAGGCAGTGGTGGCTGCAGGCAGATGGGTGCTTTCTTGGTGTGTGCTCAGGAGTGGTACAGAGCACGCGACTTCTACAAGAAATGACACTCCTAGTAATACTAGCAACATGCAAGATGCAGCATGTGAAACCAAGACAGCACTGCTCTTACTTTCAGAGAAGTTAAGCATCTGTTTAGTTTCTTCAAAAGGCCAGCAGGACCCACAGATCTTTTTTCCCTTCTCAAAAGAATCAGATCATAATCTGTCACAGACATCTTGCACGACGAGCTCAGCACTCTAGAAGCATCGACATCCTTGTACTCGTCATTGCCCAGACAGATGGAAGAGCTGCAGAGCAATCTATGTCAGTGTGACAAGAAAAAATTAACCCACTGCCAGCAATAGTTGCAAAGTCAGTAACTTTTCACCTTGATCTCCCCAAAGAAGGAAGCACTGCACTTGAGAAGACCTCATTAAAAGATTACCAGAGGTTAGAAGTTTGGGTACCTCTGCAAGTGAAACTGATTCCTATGTTGATACTGAAAACCTTCTGCTGGCTGCAGGAGCAAAACATGCAGATTTCTGCAGAGGATGGGGGACAGTTGCCTGAGACTTCTTTGGCCAAACACACTGTATGTGCTAATCAGAATTAATTTGCTTGATTCAGCCTCTATTTCTTTATTTGGAACTAAAGCTTCACAGAATCAGCGGGGATTTTTTTTTTTTTTTCCTAATCTTGCTGAGATGGAAATTTCCATACCACAATTCTGCAATGATTGTAAACAGGAGAGTAGTTTCAACATCATTGGACCTTAACCCTTTATATAATGAACAGCGGCTGAAAAGTCTGTGTGTAGGGAAGGGAGAGCAGGGCAGTTCAGCAAGGGCTCTGCTGAAAGAAAACAGAAAGAAGGAACTGAGACTGCATGCCTGCTCAGCTCCCCATTTTTAAACTTGATGAAGAAAAACATAAAGACAGAAAAGAATCAGAAGGTCACTATCTTAACAGAACTTCACACCTTAACATTTTTATCTGCTCCTCAGCACAAGATTGCAGATTACCTCACATACAGCAAAGTAAACAGGTTGCAAGAAAAAAAGCTTACACAAATACTACAGGATTCCTTCCAATTCCCTCACCTCCTAGTTCAAGAGCAAAATATACACACTTCCCACTACTGAATGACTTCACTTTTGAGCATCCAAAATTTGATACCTTGAGATTTTTTTCCATCAACCTGAACAGCAAACAGGGATGGAACCTGCTTCCTAAGAACACAGTCTTTCCCATTGACATTACCAGGCTGCTGCAAGGGAGAAGCAAACGATGCTGTGGACTTCCACCATCCATGCCCTGCATCCCCTCAATCTGCTGTACGTGCTGGAAATGACCCTGCCTCTGTCATACCTTTAACAGAGGATGTTTCCCTGAAATAAACGCACAGAAGAAAGGGAGATGGGGTTTCTGGGATTCCAGCTCCAGTCCTATGCACAGCAATTGATTTTGAAGCTACTTCAGGATCAGCCTCAACTTCTTGCCTCTTGGATTTTTGCAGGCATCTTCAGACATGAATGGAGGCATTAAATGTTTCAAGGGAGCATTTATATAATCTGAGCCTAAGGTATCCCTGGGATAGATTGCCCGTGCCACACCTCTCCATGCAGCAGCCAGGCAGGTTTGCTTTCTTTTCTGTCCAAGGAATAATAGAATATAACAATTAAAAACAAAAACAAAAAAAACCAAAGATCTAACGAACTTCACAATGACTTGGGATTTAATCCCAAATTCTAGCTCCTCCTTAAGGCTCAAGTTATAAATGAAATGCCAAACTGTCAAAACCTTGCATCACATCTACCAAATGCAGACAGATTTTTGGAGTGCATGAAGAGCATTTCAGCCCCCTGACACACAACCAGCCTGGTTAACAAATGCGTGTTCCTCAAGCAGAGATGTTCCAGTTCGTGGCTCCTGAACTTTGTACTGAGAAGTGACCCAGCTGAGGCAGCCTTGTGCAAAATTTGCTATCTGCATTAAATAGATTTGTTCAGCTAGCACTCTCCTTTGCCCCCAGAGTTTCACTTGAACATCCCCACCTTTCATAAGGCTCACTAGAGCCTTGTTTACTGTCTCCTGTTTAACAAGATACTCACAAAATCCTCTTGCTATGCTGTTACAGCAGTCGGAGCAAAAACAAAAGCCAGATCCAAATGCTTAAGGCTCCTTCCAGTACCCGTGTATTTTTGCCATCAAGGGACAATCATTCAGTCCCTTCAGTTCTACATTCACTAATGAATACATTTTAACTGAATTGCAGCACTAGCAGTGAAAAAAACACCAACCCTCTACCACAATCATGAACAGAAATGCATGAAATACCATACCACCAATACAAGAGTCCTTTCCAAATAGGATGAGCCTCCTCTCTTGCAGCAGGGTTTCCTTTTATTTTTCATGTAAACTTAGGTAAGTGGAGGGAGCTGGACAGCTGAGCTCTTTGTGAGCACCAGACTCTTGAATGCCTTGTCTGAGTTTGCAGCCTATGTATAGTATTTGGTTAATATTTATTTGACCATTTTGACTTCCTTTTGAGCTCTGCATATCTGACTTGTGGGCCCGGCTTCACTGAACTGGCAGCGATCCTCGTTCAGATAAATTTTGGATTTTTACATGCATTAACATGAATACGTTTTGAGACTATGTTTTGAGTAAAGAATTGTGCTGCACACAAAATCACAACTCCCCTATATGTGTGCATAGGGCTGAGGTTTGCTGCTGGATTATAGCGTGGATCTGCGCACACAGCTCCAAGAAAAGCTCTGTAATTGTTTAGTGGTTGGGCTGCTGGCAGAATTCCCTGCTGTTTTTATAAATAGGCCTAAAGACAAACAAACAAGCTACTAATAACAAGTGTTCTGTTTTAAAGCAGCTCTGCTTTGTGTTGTCCAGCACACAAGAAGCTCAGATGGTCAATACAGCAAAACCCGTGGCAAAAACTAAGAACATGCCAATAATCAGCAGCACTTCTGGTTCTCTAAAGCACTGACATTTCACTTCAATTAAAGAAGCTTAATTTAGGAGAAATACCAAGATATGCAAGGCTGCGTTTGGCTGTGCTGTCTCATATTTCCATTCACGCTGTTGCTAGAAGTTGGGAAATGGTAAAATGACTTATTAACAGATAAATACAACTCCAGAGGCCTGGTACATGCCTAAAGCAAAACAGTCTTGCTGGCCTGGCTTTTTCCACCCATCAATTTCACTGTGTCAAAGACCTGGCCATGACTCAGAACACCTTTTCTGACCATTATGAAGTTCTTGGATTTGTCAGGAACAGCACAACTTTCGGTAGGAGCCCCTCTTTCCACTGGCAATTCCTTGGGATCTGAGCCATCAGCAATGGTTACAGTTTCTACCACCTCTTTTTCAGTCTATTCACTTAATATTGTGATTTTTG
The DNA here is from genome assembly GCF_026119805.1 of Tympanuchus pallidicinctus. NCBI lineage: Eukaryota > Metazoa > Chordata > Aves > Galliformes > Phasianidae > Tympanuchus > Tympanuchus pallidicinctus. Next base: position 65,458,980 of record NW_026294747.1, read on the forward strand.
TAACATTTTACTTTATTTTTGCTTTCAGAGTTCTGGAAGGGTGATTCAGCCTTCCTAGCTAACCACTCAAACCCACTTCTGAGTTCTTTGGTACTTTTCTTCAAGAAAGACACTCTTTCTTCTCTATCTCACTGGTATTTCATATCTACCTATTTCAGGAAATAAGCAGGAAAACATTTTTCACCTATCTATGCAGAAGCTTATTTGTTACCAACTAATGGAAGCCAGAAAAGTTTATATAGGAAAAAATATAGGATTCTGACACAGAATCTCTTTTAAGCGGCGCAGATGTAACAAATTCTTTTGGAGGAAAGGAGGGAAAAATAGGCCTCTAACCCTTTTTAAATTCCTTTTCTGTTACTTACAGATCTTATCTCTGTTACTTGGAGGATGATCTTCATCAGCCTCTATTGGCCCTGGGTTCCCTGGTGCAGATGTCACCATTTTGCTGCCTGCTGCTCATTTCCTCCACTAAGCCTTCTCTTGGAGGGCCTTATTTTTAATTTCCACAGCCGTGCTGGTTTTGCTTTGTTTTGCCTTTTGTATCCTCTTGGAGATCATACCTTGTCCCCACAACCCTCCTCATAGACTTAGCAGCTCTCTTTATCTCTTTCTTTATGTCATTCAGCATTAGCAGCTTAAGCTGCAAGAAAACAAATCCTCTTTGGTGCTGATAAGAAGAGTCACTTACGCTGTTCCTTCCCCTTTGTTTGCCCCTCTCTTCAGAGGGAAGAGCTGGCCAGCCTTCACGTGATGACGCAGGCCAGAGCAAAATGCCAAGTGGGCTGTGCACAGTTGCTATCGAGGTGAGTGCTTTTCTGCTAATGCCCACAAATGATGGAGTCAGCATGGATTAAGGAAACAACAAAGTGCTCAGCGTTTATGGCAGTGCTGAACACACAGTGACGCATTTCAGGGCACACGCTGCAGCCCCAGGGGAAGCTGCAGTAACACTGATAGCACAGGTGAAGAACCACTAGGTGACTGTACAAAGACACCTTTACCCAGAAGATGTCCTCTGTGGTGGAACCACGTTGCCATAGCAGTGGCACAGCACAGAGAGGAGCTGGTAGGAATTATGGTCACCAGAGCAGCAGATGGTTTCTCTTGTCACCAACCATACAGACACAATTTCCTTGGCATGACAAAGGCCATGCAGCCCTCCCAGAGAGTGCCCTCATCAATCACCTTCACAGCCACCAGGTGAGAAAGTACCCAGCTGAGCTTCAAACGGCCCAAAGTCTGCAACATGGAACTCGCAGAGCTTTCAGCAAAGCATAACTTCAGAAGCCTCTGCAGGCTGACTGGGGGCTAAAGAGGCACTGAAATGGTCAGTGGAGGAAGCTCAGCATCCTCTCAGATTGGCAGCTGTGCTAAAGGCAATGCCCAATTAGGCTCTAGGCAGCACTTGTTCTCTTTACAGGACTGTAAATCCAGCAAATGTTCTGAAAACACTAAATCCACGGGAAGAAAAGATCCTTACTAAAACATAAGTGTTACCAAATGGTAACTGCATTAGTACACACAAGTGCAAACAGCTTTGTTCTTGAAATCTCGCTACTTTCTCAGCGGGTATCTAACATCACAAGAAAACCTTACATGGGAAGGCGAGGAGCGGGTGGGGAAAACAACATTCTGTTTCAGCTTTAAGGAAAAGTGTTGGTTTTGTTTCTGCAAAACACTTTCTGCTGTTCTGCAACACAACAGCTGCTCCAACCCCACTGACAGTTTTAGCCAATTCAAAGTCATCAGTTTTCAGCACACCGTGCAGCTGAAAGCAAATTCAGCTGGTAGCACTGCTGGAAACAAATCATTATTTGTCCAGATCTCATATTAACCTTTTCTTTTCCATGAACATCACCACTGAAAAAGTACAGTTCATACCTTTCAAACAGACCAGTGGAAAAAGGCAGCAAAAAGAGAACAGCCTCTCAAGTCAGCTATGAAGATCTCGAACCAGAATCTGAGCAATTTCTACTTCAAATGAGCTCTGTTTCTCCCAGCAACTCTATATCCCATCAAATCTGTGAATCAGGTCATCCAAAATAGAGGGAGACCAAAGCATAAGCAGGCTTAGTTCCAAGGATCATGCTGTTTTAGCCAAACCACCAAGCTTATAAGCTTGCCCTGATGACTCTACCATAAAAGTAAAGTTCTATATTGCTATTACTGCTGCACAGACATCAGAACTACTTCTAACGAGAAGTTTAATTCTGTTTCATCTTTAGCTACTTGGTTAGGCAGTTAATTTGCCTTCCTGCATTGAATTGTTCTATTTTCACTTGTACATCTGCAGAAAGGGGTCTGTAAGTCATACAAAATATAGCAAATGCTACACGAATACCTTGCAAACGCAAATCCTGTCCTAGTGGCCTACAATTCAACAAACTGTCAGATGCTCACCTCAAATGCACATTTTCAAACTAAGCTTTAGCTAATGGCAAAGTTAGAAAAATAAACATTTTGCCAAATTAAAAAGCCAGTACAACATTAATCTGAAGAGAGCTATCATTCGCAATAAGACATGAGGTCTGGGAGGGTCTCACAGGGTACATGAATTTGTCTTTGGCCATCTGTGCGACTCTCCCCAGCTCTGCCCCAGTGCCAAGCCAGTTAATTTCAATCTCCTCAATTTCTTATTTTTTCTTCCAAGATTTAATTGGTAGATGGCAGATATCCCTTTGTTATTCTTCTGCCCCACTCCCTCCTGCTGGCACCCCAGCAAGTCACCAATGCAAAGAAACGATTTATTACAACACAGATGAACAACATGGTTTTTTCTTTCTTCTTCCCCCAGCTACTGTTTTTAATCTTAGCTCGAGTCCCCTCCAGATACTCTGAACTGAGGCAGACAACTTGGTAATGATACAAAGCTACCAGGCTCATTTGCTAACAGCAGCAGATCTCAATGAATTACATTGCTGAGTGAGGGAAAAGAACTTAGGCTAATTTTAATCAATTTAATGAATTTAGTTTAACCCCTGTATTCACATAATTATGGACTATAATTGTGTCTAAAACTTGAGAATTTAACAGCTGGATAGAGACTAACCAAAATGTCCATGTCTCTAAAGGTTAATGAGGAGCTGTCATCACACTTTTGCTATGGATTAAGCATGTGTGCTTACAGAATGCATCAGGAAGCCTTGAGAGCAGATAAAAAAAACCTGAATATCATATATATATTAGCACTGTGAAGACTCATCTGGAATAATGTGTACAGTTCTGGTCATCTGTGCTCAGGAAAGGTTAATTCATCTGGGACCAAGTGCACCAAAAGACTATTCTGATGATGAGAGGAACAGTTTCTCTTATGGGACGTGACTAAAAGAGCTTTGCTTGCTTTGCTTTGCAGTTGACAGCTGAGAGTGCATGTGATTGCACTTCAAAACTACATTAGATGGACAAACACCACTAAGGGAGAAGGAAGATAAAGGACACTTTTGGGTGCCATTGGAGAATGGAAATAGGTCATGAATAAATTTCAATTGGATGTTAGGAGGGGGGAAAACGACATTCTGGAGCAAAATTCTAGCAATAGAAATGGGGACAAAATCCATAAAGGCTCTTCAGACTGATGAAATTTCTTACAGGAAAGACATAAATGAATCTGCCTACAAGATTTTCCTACAGAATTAGGAAATGAAACTAAATGGGAAGTTAAAAGAAGGCTGCTTCTTGCTTTATGCATTTTCTACAACAAGCAGGAAAATAAGGGATCATTATTACTTGCAGTTTTTCCAGCCTTAAGAAGCTCTGCTTCTGTTGTGGAGGCCCCACAGCTGACAGGTCTGCAGACAGAAACAGCCCAGAAGTCTGATGACTGGTCTGGAAGACCAGAAAAAGCTACTGACATCTGGAAAAAAAGTCATTCTATGTATAACATGAGGGTCAACACAAAAATATAGGATGATTAAGAAGGTTAATTCTGGACCACTTCCCAAATTTGCAAAGAGACCGGTATGCAACATATGTCTGTGTCTCTGAGAACAACTGTTCCAGTGCTCAGAGCATGCCAACCATAGCTCCTAGCAAGGCCTGCAGCAAAACATGGTAAGCCTGTTGTAAGAAGTCCTTGCTGTATGCGTTTCAGAAACCTCACATCAGATGTGCAGCACACATTACACACAACAGTGCCTATGGAAATATGGGTTTGTATGCAGGCACACCCACATTCAGGTACATGTCACAAAACTGGGATACTGCTCATAAAAACATTTCATCTGCTTAGACAAGGGTCTGTAGTACCCCCAGATTCGAGGAGCTGTATAATGGCTCTAAAGTGTTATCAAGATGATTCTACTTACCTAAACTAACCAAGAAGCAGTAATAATCTCTGTAACTTACTGAATAGCCTAGAAAAGCAAATAAGCAAACCATTGATGGCTCTGCAAATCTGAAAGAATGTATTTGTAGCTAGATTTAAAAGATGAGCACAAAAAGAGGAAGGGAAAGCTCTAAAAGTGAAATTACAACTAAAACAAGACGGAGAGAGAAAAGGGGAGAAAAAAAAAAATCTTCCTGAAAATGGTTAAGAAATGAAACATACCAACATTGGTTTTGTCAGCTGGGAGCTCTGACCAGCCACCACCACAGCCCCTGCTTTCACCCACCTCAGCCTCCTTGCAGACACTTTTACCAGGTAAATAAAGCCCAGCCCCTACCCTGCAGACAGCTGAACTGATTTGACACCGCACTTCCAGGTTCAGACCGTGGTTCCCACGGTGAGGGCATCCTTCCCAGCATCTGCTCTCCCCAAGGCCTGGGGAACAGCCAGCTCTCCAGAGGCATCAGCTGCAGTCACTTTGGGAGCCTGGTGACCTGCCTGTTAAAATAGTGAGCTCCCTCAGCAGTGCTTTTAGGGAACCAAGAGCATGCCAGAACACTGCTTGCCCTCACGCACAACCGAGGAACAAACAAGCAGCTGTGCTCAGTTTAAGTCAAGGCTCTACTTTCTCAGCCCTTATTAAAGACTGGCTTATTTCTTCACAACTAATGGCAAGGAATAGTTGCTTTATGGGGAACCACAAGCTGATGGTGCTATCTGATTTTGCCTCAGCTGGGTCAAACTCATATCATCCACAATGGAAGGCTGTAAATCTATTTACAGAGCAGTGAACCTCATCACAGGTAAATCCCTGAAGCCAAAAGGAGACTTATTACTGTTGATCTTACACAGAGAATGCTCTATACAGAATCAACGCAGAATCAGCACTGCCAGCATTGATTTACCTAGAACTATCTGGCTTTAGGCACAATGTTTTAGCTGACATCCAGGATTAGGGAGCCTTTCAGCTCTATTTTCCATCTTGCTATAGATTTGGGCAAATTACCTTTTATATTTTTGCTTTTGTACTTACAGACACTCAAACATTTCTGCTGAACATTTTGAAATTTGCAGAAGGAGGGAGACAGAAGAGGGCAATGCATTAGGGCTATTACATTATGTTGGCTCTGACACCAGATATTCTTTTCAGGAAAGTTTTAAAACAAATATTTGAATCAAATCCCCCAATCAATATAAATCTGGACACCTTCCAGGAGTCCACTTCTTTGGCAAGTTCAAATAAAGCTGGTCTGGCTGTGTTTAAGGTATAAATAAAATCTGGAGTGCACAGAAGGTTGATGTTAGAGGGTCCAGCTGACTGATAAGAGCTGTGATCTACAGAGGACAAACTGAATAGCGTTCAAGATGATACTGGCAACTGTTAGGACGCTGCAGGTATCTGAGAATGCTCAGGTCAGATTGGTGATATTTTCCATTTCATGTTCACTGCAATTAAAGCATTGATAGCATTAATGGTTCACTAGGAATTACTTTGCCCTCCAAACCAGGATAGGTAGCTCCCAAGACAGTGCTGGCAGCCAGTGTGCTGCAGAGGCACTTGAGTTTAAATGCAATGAATAAAAATATATTTTTCTCTAGATACAGAGAAATAAATTGCTTGCATCCATTCAAAATCTCATGAAGCTTTCCTTTAGAAAAAATGGCTTTAAACTAAAAGTGGAAAGATTTAGATTTGATGTTAGAAGGAAATTTTTTACTCAGAGGGCAGTGAGACACTGCTAGAAGCTGCCCAGAGAAGCTGTGGCTGCCCTATCCCTGTAGCTAGCAGTGTTCCCCAAGGGTTGGTACTGAGTCAAGTCTTGTTTAACATCTTCACTGGTGACCTGGATTAAGGGGTAGACTGCACCCCCAGCAAGTTTGTTGATGATACAAATCTAGGGGAAGTAGCTGACACACTAGAAGGCTGTGCTGCCATTTAGCAAGGCTGGAGAGTTTGGTGTAGAAGAACCTCATGGTGTTCAACAAGGGCAAGTGTAGAGTTCTACACGTGGAGTGGAACAACCGCATGCGTCAGTACAGGTTAGGGGCAGACCTGCTGGAAAGGAGCTCTGCAGACAAGGATGTAGGTGTTTGGGTGGAGAACAGGTTGGCCATGAGCCAGCAGTGTGCTTTTGTAGCCAAGAAGACCATTGTATCCTGGGGTGCACCTCCTTTTCAAAACCCACTGAGACACTTTCCTGTACAATCTACTGTAAGGAACTGCTTTAGCAGAGAACTGGACTTGATGATATCCAGAGGTCCCTTCCAGCCCCTGGGATTCTGTGATTCTACAGTTCTGTGATGCTGAATGCAAACTCAGGTTGAATGGAGCCCTGGGCAACGTGATCCAGTGGATAGCAGCCAGCATGGCAGCAGGGTTGAAACTGAATGGGCTTCAAGGACTCTCCCAAACCAAGCCATTCTGTGATCTATGATTCTACAAAATACTTCTAAAGGCTTTTGTAGCTTCATAGTTGGAAGGTTTGCAGATCCATATTTGTAGCTTGGTATTTGAAGCCTTGCAACAGTTTCAGAGTTATCTCCATGTCTGCTGTACCCAGCCAGTGCCAACAGGTCTGTGGAGCCAGTGCCCATTTTGAGTACATGTTCCTCTAAGGATCAGAACAAAATCATCAGGGTGTTATGGTCAAGACTACCAAGAGGAAATCCTTTTCATCTTTACTCCTGACACATGGAAGGAGAAGCACAGCTGCATCCAAGATAAAGCAAGCTTGTGGTTAGGAGGTTGCTCTCGTTAGCAGTCTAGCTAGACTTGCTTTAACCACTAAATCAACTGTGTATTTTGGAGTTGTTGAGGAAATTAGACATTCATGGCCAAGCTTTGGACAAAGTTTCAGATGATTCTGTTAATGAATTACCAGCTATAGCTGAGTTTATATTTGACTGAATTTCTGTGGTCAGCTTAAGGAATGCATATACTTGGATCTAAACAAGATGCACATTCATACCTGCTCTGTCAATATCATACAATATACAAACATGTTGCACCAGTTGCAGTTGTTCTACATATAATTTTCCAAAAATAAAAATTTAAGAGCAAGAAAACATTAAGTCCATTGCCAGAACCACATCATACATTTCTTTCCCAAAGTTACAGCATTCTGCAGAGCCCAACCAATGTGTCAGAGAGCTCCAGCTCCAGGACTAAGTTCCACGTCTCCAATAGTATTCTGGATCCTCCTCTGAGCAGTTCCCTAAAGTGACACAGTCAGACCCATGGACAGCTGTGCTGAAAGGCCTAAATAGCAGAGTGTCGTAAGAAAAAAAATATCTAACTTCTTAAGGCCTGATTTTAATTAATTGCCAGAAAGAAACAAACCATTTTTCCTTAGAACTTCTAGAAGCTTCTCAGAAAAGTCAAGCTTTCCTCAGAACCAGCCTTGTGTTCAAACTGGGACTAATAAAATATTTTTTTCGTATTCAGTAGATCATGATAAACTCCAATGCGATGTTCAGAAAAGATAATATTAACTAACCCACCATAACAATTCCAACATAAAACACCTCACCAAGCATGTGTACTGCACATACAAAAGCATGTGTTAAGGAAACAGTTGGAATTTACCTATTTTCAGCCCACGCATTGAGGCATACTTAATTTAAATGACTTATAAGTCCATTAAAAGCACAGGATTTAGCCTTGTAACTGTCTCATGATGCACACTATTTCCAGGTCTCTATTTAAACAAAATCTGGGCTGTCAGAGTTCTGACTGGCCTTTTTATACTTCGTCTCCATAAAGTGGATATGAAAGAGAAAGGCTGAATGCATCTGTTCTGCTCTCTGCAAATCGCACACAGAGATATTTCAGGTTTCTGGCTGACATTGAGTTCAGCCACTTACCTACTTTCCCATTGAGACCACTGGAAGAAATCACAGCTACAGAATTACCATCGTAACACAAGCAGCAGAGAGAGTGACTCATGCATTACCACTCACCCATCTCCATCACACATCTCTCACACTGTCCATTTTGCACAGTCCTCCTAAATGGCACCCTCAGATTTTAGTATTTCTTAGCAAGGTGTTTGTCAGGGCACCATAATTTTGGCATCTATGCTGGCTATTGGAGCATTCACAAGTTGAGGTGGTTCCCTCTGCCATCTTCCTCATCTGAGAGAGACCCCTAATGAAACCTGAATAGTTTAACCGTATGCAGAAATAAGGTCCTCAGCACTGACTCTGCTGACTGCAGCAGTTCTGGAAAGTGACAGGAAACGAGGGCAAGGAACCAGAATCAGAGCCAGCACACACCAAGTGGTAAGCAGCTCATACAACTGGAAGTCCCTGCTCAGCATTCAGCAGGAACTCAGGCTAAAAGATACTTTTTACATCTCCTAAAACCCTGCTTGTGGGTATCCTCCATGAAATAGGAATACTCTGCCCAAATTTAAGCACCCGAGGTTGTCAGAGTTTTGGAAAAGCTGCCATTCATCCCCACTGTCCACATATGGTTCTGGCACACAAATGAAACCAAAAAAATCCTTTCACTAAAGGCAGAAGATATAATTTCATGAGAATGACTTCTATGGTGCACGTATTTCATGTGTGGTGGCTTTTTTAGAAACTGTTTCAAAAGCATCCACTGCTTTTGGTTGGGAAGACACTAAGAAATTGTTTTATTGTTATTTTTTTGCAGAGGGTACAGTGGCCTTCAGAAGTAAACGGATTACAAAAGTAGGATCTTTTTTAAAGAACAATCTGATGTGAAAACTGGAATGCTTGGCAAAAAGACTGAGAAATCTTTTGGCAACAGGTTCAAAATCAGTCTTAGTCAGCAAAAACATTTAGGAGATCACTGTGAAATGAAGTTCCCAATCCAGTGCCAGGAAGTCAGATTTCCTCACTGCAACAATAAATATCTGCAGCAATAATGGCTTGCGGGCCAATCCTGCCTGTCAAAACAGAAGTGCCACAATGAATTGTTGTGAGGAATTCTCTCTGATGGAATTGGTTTGTGCTCTGAGCCATGACCAGTCTTCAAGGCTGTCCTGATGATAACTGTAATTTAAATAATTTTCACTGAAAAGGGATAAATTTAACTCTTTGGATAAACCATCATATCCTTCTATGTTCTCGCTTTTCAGCAGTCATATTTCTACCACTAAATAGTTTTCCATCTTCCTTAACTCTGTTACCATTTTCCATTTAAAATGCACTATGGCATAATCAGGCTGCTCTTCAGCATCAATCAGCCCCAGCAGGAACAAGTATCTGTCTTGGAGGAAAAGAAATGGCACTGGCATAATCACATTACTAACGACAGGTCCATTATATAATCAACAAATTGGTGTTTCTGCTGGCTATTCCCTTTTCTCTCGCTTCCTTAATAGTTCTTAGTTCAGTTTGACATCAGCAATTCATTTAGCAAATGGATAAAGTAAGCCTTTGGATTTTTACCAACAGTGTCAGTTACTAATTGCAGTCGTTACATTTCACTGCAAAAACACCGACTGTTCAGCGTAAGGATAATGATGGCAGGCACAGGTGAATGTGCAATTTCCCCATGCATCACCTGAGCTCTGTGTTTCCTTGACTCAAAGTGAAGACAAAGCACAGAGCTGGTGGCTTCCCCTGTGCAGCTGAAGTGTAGCAAAGTACAAATTCACTCATTTCACTGTCTGAATCTCAGTAACTTCACTAACTTTTCAGCTGTCCATTATTTGCTATTGCAACCATCGTATAGGATAAATATTTCTTTCTGCAGCTTGTCCTAGCAAATAGTCATCCCTCCATCATTATTTGTCATCTATTGTCAGAGCTTAAGGAAAACACAGGTTAGACATTTTACTGCAGCAATTCTTGAGAGCAAATTCTGCTTTTGTTTCATTACAAATAAAAAAATCACAAATATATAATTTTATTCTATTTTATGCATTATAAAATTGATCTGCAAAGCACTTTGGGCTGCTTTGATTTTGAGGACACAGTAAGAACAAGATTCACTTAGACACTGAATCTGCTTTGGCATGATACATTTCAAAATGCCACCAGCATGTTATAACATCAATAGCTAATCCATTTAAATTTCACATTCCCAATATGTAGCAGCACTTGATAACTAGAACCAAAAAATTAGCATGTTTTCAAGCCAGCCCAGCAGGAAATTGCCGCTACCCCTCACGATTCATGGCTCCTAAAATCCACATCCCAAAGCCTCTACAGGTATACAAGTGAAAAAGAAAGCTTCTAAACTCATCTGGCAGGAGCAGACGAGAGCACAGGATTCCTGCTGTGGGAGTTCTCCTGTGCTCCACGTACATTCCCAATGAGCAAGTCCAGGCATATTTGTTTTCACACAGCCGTTTCCACACTAAGACACATTTCCATTCCCCCCCTCCCTCCTTCTGCTTTTGTATTCCATCGTCCACACCAACAATTAGTGGAAGCGGCTGGCTGCGCCTGCTCACGTTGTTCCCAGGGTTTTCTCCCCCCCTCGGTGAGCTCTGAAGACCATGCATTATTTGACATGACACGACTCAGAGTACTTCTACAGCAACAGCTGCATGCAGGGAAGCAGAGACGAGAAAGAAAGTTAGGTGAGACTACAACCATCTCGGACAGCAGGACTCAAATTAATATGCCCGACTGCCTGACCGTGCTGCCCCACATGACTGGGCTTTAATTCACTTCATCTTGCAAAAAAGGAAAGACAAAAAGAAAGAAAGAAGGAAAGACAGCGTAAAGGTCAGGACACAAAGTCAGCTCACTGTTCCATTTGTTTTGTGACGTTAAAACAGGATATGAAATTGAAAATAATCTCCATACAGCTGGAAACTAAGTCCAGATGTTTTAACATCAGGCAAAAGCAAATTCATAACGTGGCTTGTTGTGGGTGGTTGGTTGGTTGTTGGTTTTTTTCTGAGATCGTTAAATATCTATTGCATTTTGCATCACAGTTCATTTTTCTGGAACACGAGCAATTTGCCAGCTTGTCCATGCACACTGAAAGTATTCAGCTTATAGTAAACAGCTGCACGCAGGGCAGTTTCCTTTCATCCATACACACACAGGCTCTGCACTTGTGTCCTTCCATGTTTTTTTAAATCAACCCAGCCAAGTGCATGGAACATTCAAGACCATAAAACATAACAGTAGACTATTGCTCCCTGGGAACGAACCCTTAGAACTTTCTTATCCGAAAAGGGATGTTCCCTTAAAGTGTACACTTAATATTTCCTGTTGCTTTGTAGCTGAAATGCACAGAAATAAGATTTCACCATTCCTGTGAAAGAAGGTGATCTCCACATGAATGTCCACAGATGCTCTGCTCGTGCGTTCCAGCTCTCATCCATCAACATCCATGTACACTGCTAATTAGATTAGCAGTGTTAGCCTCAATTACTTTAACTGTTACACATTCAAGGCAATAAGCTGTCATACAGCAGACATGCACATGGAAATTTCACAGAATGATAGAAGCATTTGAGTTGGAAGGGACTCTTAAAGACCACAGAATCACAGAAAAGAAATTCCCCTGACATCCAACCTATATCTTCCCTCCCTCAACTTAAAACCATTTCCCTTGTCCTGCTGTTATCTACCCTTATCATAGAGTTGATAAGGCCATCTGGTCCAACCCCCCTGCAGTGGACAGGGACACCTACAGCCCCATCAGGTGCTCTGAGTCCATTGAATGTCTCCAGAGACAGAGCATCCACCACATTTTCTGGGCAATCTGTGCCAGAGTTCTACAACTCTTTTATTACAAAAAACTTCTTCCTTAAGTCCATTTTTTAGTTTGAAAACATTTTCCCTTGTCTCTTTTCAAAGAAACCAGCTTTCAAAGACAAAGCTGGTTTCCCCATCATCTTCTGACAACTTGAGGTGTCTGCTCTTCTCTTCCCAGTGCCCACAACCAGCAGCACCCCACAAAGCAATATTGACAGTGCAGACACTTCAGCATCTCCAAATACATCTAAATCCAAATACATCTGTTTAATAAACATTTCACAGAATCACAGAATGGCCAGGGTTGGAAGGGACCTCAAGGATCATGAATCTCCAACCCCTCTGCCACATGCGGGGCCACCAACCTCCACATTCAGCCCTAGACTCTGAAAAGAATGCATATGCAGATTGTGGCAATGAAAGGTATTTTTCCTCTTAAAAACTTTTAAATATGCAATCAATGATTGTATATTTCTTGTATACAATATACAACCAAAACAACTATCCACAGTGAGTCTGAACGCACTAAATGCCTAGATGACAGATTTTAAAAGCTGCACAGGTAGAAATAAATAAAGAAAAAATTCTCCCTTGAGAATTTTGCTGCACTTGAAATGAGCTCAGCTTTTTCTCAAGTTAAATTTAAAATTAAAGAGAGTAGAAAAGGAATTTTTTTTTTTAAGTCTTCATCATCTGCTGTAATTGGTCACTCCATCAAATATAACTTCATATGTAGTGCAGTCCACCGTGGCACACAGTGTGAGTATTGGTATTGGTGTCAGTCTTTATCATCAAGAGAACAGCTGCTATTTATCTCTCCCCAAATTACTTCCTGGTATTACTTTCCATCTCTGTTCCATTACAAACCAAGCTAACGACTCGATTTCTTGTTATTTTTTGTCGAGATTTTTTAAAATTTTATTTTAGCTATCAGGTGCAAGAGAATGCTTTCCCCATTCTAAGCTGAAAACACACAGGGAGTGGAAAAAGTAGAAAATCAGCTTTTGTTTTGGAACACATATACATAAAACAGAATGGGAAGAATGGTGCTTTGAAAGCCTGAAAGACATGAGGGTAGAGGTTCAAACGTAGGTACTTCAAGAGTTCCTGATCTTCAAATACTGCAGGGGGAACTGATGTGCCTAACATCTTATGAAAACCTAGTCTCTGAACTCCAGCATTCTTAGCACCCAATGCTTTTTCTCTAGGATTAATGCTTGAACAGCATTTCAAGTGAACCTGAGTGATCTGTTATACTTGGGTTTGGGGGATCTCAGACTGTAGTCAGACGGGCATCAAAAGTGAATGAGTTACTGTGGCTTACTGCTTCACTGCTCGTCTGTTTTAGCTGACAGTGCCCACTATGAAAATGAATCACGTCAGATATTGAAGAAAGCATTTTAATGTTTTACTCACTATCTGAATGGGACAGGAGGATTCACGTCTGCTAATGAAGTCAAACTGGCAAACAGCAGCTTGCTTTGCCTTGGTAGAAGTACAACAGGACAGCTGATGAATGGAGCATTACCCAAAGGTGAGACACATTTTTGCCTTCCTAAGTAACAGCGACTGGTCTGCTTCTGTGCATGGTTAAGCAAGGCATGTGTTCTCTTTTAATGAAAATCAGACTTGTTCATTTAACAGCAACTTTTGCACGCCTGCTGCTGATGCCTCCACAGGTCTGTTTCAGCAAAAGGAGCCAGAACTCTTTAAATTCATAACAAAGAAAAAAGAATTGAAGTAATTGCAGTTTTTTAATTACTGGTATTATCTTATAAAGAAAAATGTTGGCAAGTACCCTCCTGCCTCTGTATAGCTTAGAGCTGTGTACAGACATTCTCAGGAAGATAGAAAAATAAGGAAAATGTATAATTAATCATCATCCGACTAAAAGAAACCTACTGAAGTAGTGTTTACCTTTAACATCAACTAGCTAAAATAAAAGGACAAAGAGAACAGCTGAGTAATGTTTCTTACCTCCCATTCATCTTGGATTATAAATCTTACATTCATGAACAGTGTTGGCTCAACTCTTCAAATGGCAGAAACTCTCCATTTTCCCACTGAAAATATAGAGCTGGTATTGAGCATTGAGCAGATGTAGGATGTTAATGGGGGTATCCAAGAATAGTTTGAGCCCATGCTGGTATTCCCTGTCTTACAATAAGCTGGCAGAAGAAGAGAGGAATACCCAAATGGAGCAACTGGAAGAACAAGTCAATGGACTGTGGGAATGGAGGCCGGATGCCCGCAAACTCTTTGGAAGGTGCTCTTAGTTGAACACGATTAGTACAGTGTTGTTTATAATGCTTCAAACCCTGTTGCATTTATGGATGATTATGCAATAAACAGCTGAAGATCATTTGTTAAGGGATCTCTACAGCTGATGTGCCACCACCTATTCAGAAAAAAAAAACAACAACAAAACCTGATTTTTCCACATCCACACGAACCACATGGAGGGACACTCATTGATGTTTCACTTTGGATGTCGAATGTCATGCAGTCTTCCCTCACTTATCTAATCTCTTCTATGGTCTTCCTGATCAGGTGGTCAAAAGAGCCCAAACAGTGTTATTTTAGAACACAAAATGACTGTCTGTAGAAATGAAAGGGGAATCCTTGAACTTCACACATATTTTAAAAAAGCAATTACTGAAAGTAATTGCTACCTCAGTCCTGTACAGGGATCCTTATGTGAAAAACACCATAGGAAACAGGATAGGGTTATTATTAAGATGAACTAACCAGGTTTCAAGATCTCATGAGTGCAACTACCCGCTCTTGTACAACATGGGACAAATTGTTTAACCCCAACCATCTTCCTGAATATCAGTACTGCAGGGATTACATTTCCTCTCACACCTGCATTCCATAACATCTTTCAAATCTTCAAAGTCTTCAGAGAGCTTGTCTCTACCAAATTCTAGATCCCATGTGAGCATGGATGTCTAGCTCAACATTTAGCCATGTGGTCTTTCAATGTGGCATACTGATAAGTTAAAAGCAGTTCATAGTTTACCAGCCACCACGTCAAAATGACGGAAAGGTGATACAAAAAAAGTATTACTGTTTTGCACTCTATGCATGGAATATTATTTGTGGGTCTCAAGGTTCACGTTCACCAGTGCAAAGCTTACATATAGCACTCTGCTTTGTCCAACCTGAGGCAATACAGCAGATAGAGATTCAGATAGCGAGGTGATGATTTCATGCTCTTAGCCTTGAATTGCCTTTCCTCATGCTTCTTGATTTAGATCATACTTCCAACACAGAAGACCTAATACTCAGTACCAGCAAATCCCCCTCTAATTAATTTATGCAGAAGGAATGACAATGCATGATGAAAACTACAATCCAGAGGACACAATGCTCTACTGAGAAGCTGGCAAACTCCCATAAATAGTGTGATAACATTGACTAAGCATCTTTCCTAATCTCTTCCTTACTCTCCCTATTTTCCATAAGCCTTCCTGGGACCTCTGTGCCTGCAGTTTCATTCCCATCTGACAGTATGGTTTTGTCAGAAGTCTACACGACATGACCAAATCCAGTCTCACTTCCCAGATGAACATTACACTTTCGGAATCAGATCCAACCAACTGTGGAATGTATCACTCGTTTGTTTGGGTAGTGTCTAAACGATATTTAGTCTCAATCACCTTTCACATGCCCAAATGTGAGATTTCAGAAACATGAAGCTGTGCAATCTCCATCCTTGGAGATTATGCAAAATGTGAGGAAACAAGGTTCTCAGCAACGTACTTCATCCAACACCGCTCTCACCAGCTGTGGACCAAAAATATCCAGAGGTCTCTTCCGACTTCAACTCTTCACGATTCTGTAAAAAACACTTGTTGGTAGATGCACCTCATAAAGGCAACATCATGAAAAAGCAAGGCAACATACTGAAAACTCGATTATTTAAAGGAACATAAAGTCCTGAATCTAAAGAAATTTGGCAAAGGTTATGGCTAGGTGGCAAAACTAGAGACATCATGATACACTGTACAGACTCCATTCAAAATCAGTGTCATGCAGGTAACAATTCATTTTTCCCAGCATATATGTTATAGGAAATATTAATGGCATCTGTTCAGTCAATCTCATTCTTACACTTTTTCTAAGCAGAGCTTCTCTTCATTGAAATATTTCCACATGCTTGGATCCAAATCCAAAAAGAACTGCAATCACTTCAATATTGCAATCACTTCAATCCTAATCCACCTCAGCAGGTATTGATTTCTCACCATAAAAAATGGGTTCCCAAATTTTTCTAAAGGAATCGACAGGCATGTAGCTTCTGAAAATCAGACCTGTGCAACAGTGATTCATTGAAGACCAATATGAAGTCTAGAACCAGGCAGGAAAATCCTGTGTTTTGTAGTGCTCTACTCCAGCACTCCAACCACTGTGGTAGCTTATCTTTCTTCTGCTCTCAGAAACAGGGTATTTTAGTGTCATTATTCCAGCATGATTACCAACATGAAAATTTGACTGCAAATTGCCTGACACCTGTTGTAAATAAATGATGATAAAGGTTTCATAGAGTGGCTGATAATGTTTATAATGCACACATTTCCTTCTAATGAAACTCTAGGTCTATGAATATGCTCTCCAGCAGCTTAAAATGGGTATATAGCTCAATCACCCTGCCTGCAAAAATAGATTAAGTCTTCAGCTTATGACATAGGTTCTGTTTTTGGAACAGAAGATCATCAGTTCCCTGTATAATAATGACCAAAAGGTCTGAACAATCACAGTATGTCATATAAATGACAACAATGAAGCACAGACTGCTATGCAATTGCTATGCATCCCAGTAAGTCATGCTTACATAATGTAATTTACTGCTATAAAGATTTTGTGTGTAGTTTTATGCTAGCAATTTGAGAGACAGCATTACAGAAGCAAGCACTGAATTGATGCATTACATTACAAACCCTAAACCGCCTGAAGAATACACACAAAAATCAGTCTGCAGCAGAAACAGTCTTTTGCACCATTTCAACTCACTGCTAATACTGGAGGTATTTCAGTGGAAGCAAAGTCCTGAGTCACCAAACCACGAATAACATTGTATCGTTACCAGCGACATCTTATATTCGCTTACACATAAGATCATTCCAACTACATGCAAAACATACTCAAGCTACTTTCCCTTTTTGCCTTTGAGGTCATACACAACTCTCCCGACTTGTCAGGCTCCAAGGCTTTCTCAGTATATCTGCAGTGCAAACACTGGTGGAAAATTGAAACAGCAGACATCTGCAAGCAGATCAGGCTCTGAAACAGGCTAATTGTGGAAGCCTGATGAGCAGCCCAGGGTACTGTAGTCCACAAAAGGTCTGGTTTTATGCCAGACAGACATGTTCTTCACTCTTCTCGTAACCGACTCTGCTCTTCCACTTTTCCCTATGGAAAAAGGAGCACCTTTTGATATAAATTCAGCTTTTCTTCAAAAAGCTGACAATTTAAGATGCACTCAATCAACATGTATGCCCATAACGGTCTACCAACAACCATGCTGACGCTGTTTTGAATTCCTACTACTTTCTCCTCTCCTTTCCCACTAGCCATGCTGAGCCAGCACAGGGGCACATCAACCAACTTTTATGAGTCCACATACATCATTAACACAAGTGTTTAACCCTGTCTTCAAGGCTAAATTCTGCTTCAAGTCACCTCTGAGCAGCTCCCTTGAAAGCAGTGTGGTACGCATGTGAAATTGGGTGTAATATGGACCTTGCAGATCTGTGAGCAAGATAGTGGAACTTCTCACTCTGTATTAATATGGGCACACAGTAACCACAAGATGCTACTGGAAATGATTCAAGAGAAGGAAAGAATGTATCTGGTTTCCTGATATTCTTAGACTGGCATATGAGAAAAGGAAGGAACAGCTTTTGGGAACAGACTCACTGAGGCAGACATAACATGGCGCCGTGTCATCTGGGCTCTGAAAAGTAGCATGACTGATCTTACAGTTTACATATTAAAACTGAACTAACTCTTAACAACATGAATTCTCTTTGGCAAAGGACTACAAAATCATGAATTCACCTTCAGAAGACTCCAAAATCATGTAGTCCTTCAAAGGACTACAAAATCATGAATCTTCAGAAGTCCTTTGCTTAGTCCTGATCTCTCCAGGAGGGTGACACCTCCTTCTATTTCAGTAATTCCCAATACAAGCATGGTGTGAACAACATTCCCAGGAACCAAGTTTCAATATCCACGTTTCTGTAAGTTTTCTTCTACATTCACAACTTATTCCAACTATGAAATTCACGTCTTTCCTCTGTGCTCACAGACCTCACAGGGCTCTCAGGGATAAATAATGGAAAGAGGATGAGATAATTTAGGAATAGAACCTTCTATCAGAAATGGGATGTTTTAAAGAAGCAGTACTTTTCAACTAAATGATGACCACTTTGTGTTATGCTTTAAAACTAAAAACACTAACAGCTTCTTTAATCACAGTAGCAACTATTGATTGCAAACAGGAATCCTTTACTCTTCAGATAGACTCGAAGTACAGACTCAAAGCTCCTAAGCAAATACCTGTTGCCTTCTTCAGATGTTTAAGATGTCAGCCCTTTAGGCAGGAGTCCAAACGTAAACTTCAAGGCCACAGAAGCTCAGCACAACTCAGAGTCTGCCTGTGAGAGCAAGAGGGAGGACAGCTGCAGATTTAATTTTAGAGAAACATTTCTCTCTCCTCTTTGTCTCCATCTCCTCTACACAAGAAAAGAAACACCTTTTTTCATTCTTTGATCCCATCGAAAGCTGATTTCTCCAACATCCTTGAAAGAGCCAGCAACCTTACTTCTCATCTGCAGCTTTCTAAAGCATTCCTTAGACTTAGTGCAATTCTCACCAGCCCAACCAACAATCACCAGGAGACAAGACTCACCCTGCAAAAACTGTCACTGAACAAAAATCATTTCACAGTGACTTATTAGGCACACAGTCTGTAATGACTTTGCAAGCGTGGCAAGGAAGATGGAGGGGCAAAGCCTGAGCCAACACTAGCTGTCAGAACATCACTGTAACTTCTCATGTCAGAAAATATTCAGCCATCTGATGTTTCAGCCTGGCATTCCAACATAATAACAGGCCTGGAAACAGTAATCAATTTGCAAATTGAGGAATCTGCTCAGAAATACAGCAGATGACAGAGAAATATGCAAGAATGTACAGAAACGTTTGTGTGATATTGACAATAAAGGTCTTCCAGAGCCTCCCTGTTGCTTTCTTGTCAGGGCTGAAGTATCTGAGACAGTGGCCACATCACTGGACTGAAAGAAGATGCTTTCACATTTATGTGCAGACGTAATCATTGTCCTTATTATGAAAAAAAAAACCTCTTTGTTTCTTTGCATAAAATGTCACCTTGTGACATATTTGGGTACAAACCAAGGAAGTGCCAAAGCTCTGCAATTCTCACCTGCCAGGAGCAGCAGGTGCTTGGAGCTTGCCATGGTGAGGCTCTTGAGACATGTTCTGCTCTCAGCCACAATAGTGTAAACACAACAGAACTTTGTTGGCACTGACTGAACTATCCCAGCTGTAATAGAAAACAAGCAAGAGCAGAATCTCTCCTTTTTATAGCAACATGGGACAGAATGATAATATTAACATTAGAACAGACTGATTTTGCAAGATGACAAAAGAACATGCTGATCTCACTATGGTGAGCTCCTTCCTACTCAGTAGACAATTGCATCCATCTTAGAGGTCTTAAAACGTTCAAAGCAATGTGGAAGCATTATCTTCTAATAGCTTAAAAAGGAGTTCTATAATGCTAATGTCTTCATCTGAAAGATGTGATACATCTAGAGAGCAAGGAGTTGCATCCAAATCTGTAGTGGATTCCAATGGCAACGGATCAGAAATTTCCACTTGGGCATTTCTAAATTCAAGGCTTTAAAATACACTGCTGGGAAAGGCAGAGGTTGACACGACCACTACCTCACAAAGGCTCCTGTGGTCGTACTGTGGTCCATCCAAATCAGTAGTTGGTAGTTGTGCATTTGCAAAGAAAACAACAAAGGAACTAAAAAGTTGTTCAATCAGTCCAGCACTTCAGCAAATACTTCCCAGCCATGCCACCAGAACACTGAGTCCCCCACTTCACTCTTGGTTACCGAATGACAAGTCTAGAAGACTCAACTAGCAGAAACTTCCAGAAGCAAAGCCTGGGCACCACTAAATTGTCCCAAAGGAGATTCAACACAGAAAGAAAGCAAAAATAGACTGTTTTATATATTTTTTCAATAATATCCTGATGCTCTTGCTCAAGAAAGATGTACCTGAGAAATGTCCTGGGGTGCTGCGAGACACAAACCAGCTTTCTTACACTGGTGTTTTTTCTCATTGTCAGAGGCCAACCAAAAAAAATAAGACTGTGTGGGAGAGGGATGGAAAACATACAAGTTTTTATTTCGACATGCTTACTATTCCACAATTTTCTAACCCAAACGGAGGGCAGTTTGCATTATTCACCTTTCTTTTTCACAGTATTTGTAATTGTTCTCAAAGTCGGAGTTTCTACACGGTTAATAAAGATGCTTTAGGACAGCCTGCATCACAACAGCACCTTTCTCTCTTGCTGCAACTGACTCCTCTCTCTCTTCCTGTTCAGACCTTTCCCGTTTCTAACTTGAAGATCTCAAAGAGCAGGAATTACATGTCTCAGCAATAAACACAATCTCACAATAAAACAAAGAAGAGGATGAACAAAATAAAAATGACTGTCTGGTGAAAGCTCCCTTGACAACTACAGCTACACTGACAGGCGCCGCTGAAATAACAGGAATGATGCTTCAAAACAACAGCCAAGAAAACGTTATGAAAGAGAAAAAAAACAGTCTAAATGGATCTTTTCAAATGCAGATTCCACTGTCAAATGAGGAGAATACAAAAATGTTCTTTCTTACAGCACAGTCACACTTAAACTGCCAGATAACAGAAAGCCACCAAAAAGGGGGGTACTACCTGTAAAGATCTGGGCCCACTAGCTCACTTTGGGAATGATAAAATAATGCAGTATGGAACAGAGGGATCACATTTGGAGGATAGGAAGGAGGGATGGAAGGCTTGTTACCAAGTCTTGAACTGCTCCCAACTGGGCGAACAATAAAACTCATGTGGGCTTTGGTGCAACATCAGGCTTGTGTCTGAGTAACCACCACTAGCTAAAGGACAAACTGAAGAGCAAAGAAACGAAACCATAAAGTAACATGAAAAATTAAGGTCCAGGACTCACGGTGTTCCATCCAGGACAGAGCTGAAGTAACGCTTGTGAAGAAATATGCCTATAGGCTTAAGGAACCTCAGCTGCAAAGTACTACATGATAAAGATTAATGCTCAAAAACTCCCATCACAAACACACAGCAGCACCACGTTAGACCCATTTCTCCCAGCACTGAGTGCACTCACACAGAACAGCAGAAATCTGGCTTAGGCTCCTGGGTTTGCAGTCATCTCCAGAGAAAAATGAAATCTGCAGAAGAGCCATGAGTTGCTCCTCCATCTTATTCCACATGCTTAAGACCTAATGCACTTCTTTTGACTTCTTATTTCTCTCTAAAAGAAAGGAAAAACTTGCAAATATGTTTTTGCTCCTTAGTGTCCTGGCAGACACATGTGCAGGACTGTTTCCCACTTTTATATGATGAGATTAAATTAAAAAATATATTCAACAAAGAAACAGAGTGCACAGAAAAAGTTATCAGACATTTCCTGCAAGAAGCACTGGAAGCAAAACCATGTACTAAGAATAAAACAACTAAATAGATAACAAGAAGGCCCTAATAGCAAAATAATAACAAAAGCAAGCAAACGACAAGAAAGCAATAATCAAAAGGGATGTAAACACTGCAGGCTCACATAATGAGGCAGCTTCTGAGTACTCATTGGAATAGAGAGAAACTTCTGGTCTGAGATTATTTGGTACATATATAGTACAGATTCTTGCATGTTTCCTTACTGTGTGAACATACGACCCAAAACTGAGTTGGGGCACGAGTGCATGGCTCGCTTCTCTGTTCCAGCGTGGTCATACAACTGCTCCTGACTCTTCAGCAACAAACAGACTTGTGGGACAAAATCAAAGGGAGATCTGGGTCCCCGTGCCGGGGGAGATTCAGATGTGAATTGGATCTGAGACATGAAACCGTCGGATAAAATGCACTCCGTCAACCACAAAGCACGGACAGTTTCCAGATCCACAAGTGAGGATGCTGGGACCAACACCCCCACCTCCAGACCGCGGTACCCGCAGCAGAAACACCGTCCCGTGCCTCCAGCTCCGTGTCAGGGAAAAACAACGCCGCTGGCTGCCAAGGGGAGGGAGAGCAGAGAACCACTTACGGGGATGTGCACTCGCAGCACGAGCTTCTTCTGGCTGGAGCCTCTCCTGCCGCTGCCGGACGAGTCCTTCTTCTTGGTGTCCATGGCAGTGCTGCCCATCCCGGCCCGGAGAGGTGGGCTCTCTTCCACTTATCCCATCGGCAGCAGTCACTCCGTGCTCCCGTGCTCCTTAATTATTTTTTTTTTTTTCTAATGGTCTTAGGAAATAAGGGGGGGAAGAAGCAGGGGGGAAGGGGAGGAGTTTCTGCGGCTCCAGCCTTTAATCCAGCAGCGAGGTGCCAGGGGTCCCTTCTGCGGAGCGGGAGATGTCCTCAGCAGCGCTGCTCGCTTTGCTTCTCACCCTTCCGCCCTTTCAAAAGTATCCGGAGTGTCCTTGTGGGGGGGTGGGAAGGTAAGAAAGTTTCCTCCCCTTCTCTCGCGCTCTCCTTAAAAGAAATTAACTCCTAAATTATTATTAATAATAATAATTACATACAAATCCAAAGGGCCGAGGTCGGAGGAGTGCGTAAGGCGAGCTGCCGGGCCCGGGCCGCTCCACACAGAGTTCCGCGGAGCCTCGCGCCGGGCTCAGGCGGGCGGGAGCCCCGTGGGGCGGGAGGAGGTGCCCGGGCGCTGCCGAAAGCCTCGGGCGGCTCCACAGGAAGTGCAGAAAGAGCGAAGAGCCCAACTTTCCTCCGGCAGCCCCTCCGCGTGTGCGAGGAGCGGGGCCCTCCTGGCACGGCTTCCCGGACAGAGCCCCGCTCCTCTCCCGGACGGCATTTTTCCACTCCTGCCCGCCCCAGAAGCCTGCCAACGTGAGAGGAGCCGAGGGACGGGGGCAGATCGCACCCTTCAGGCAAACGATTTTCGTGTTATAGAGTATCGAGAAACGAAAGGGGTTCCAAAGGCGCTACGCCGTGGAGATGTTGAGGGCTGAACTCCGGGCAGCAAATCCAAGCGCCAGGTCTCTGCCTTAAAACAGCCCTTGGCTTTCATCTGTTTAGAAACGAGCATTCTGGATCAAAACACAAGTTTTGGGTATAGAAGTGGCTCTTCTTCCCTTAGCAATCTCTTTCTCACATACAGTTGTCCATAGTTGGCAATCACACCCAGTTGTCCTGCAGCTGCCCCACATCTTTGCTTGCATCATTTAAATGCAGATTTTTGCTGGGTTCAAATCCATGCATCCATGTGTTCACAGAGTGTATGCTGTAATCACTGCAAACAAACTCCAGGAGATCCTAAAAAAACATGATTTATAAGTAGTGGGGATAAGGGAGCAGTGTTTTCCATAGAATTATCCTTATCCTCTGAGAAAAGTTGAAATGCGATGGCTATCCTGATCTGATCATAAAGATCAGATTTATTTTCCTTCTCATGGAAGTCTCAGGAATTATACAGATACAAATTAAGGTGAACGATCTGCAGTCATCTTTCTAAAATCACACAGGTAAAGATATGAAGACACTTCTTTAATGCTTGGAGAAACAGTGGGTGCCCCTGGAGGGCTCAAGGCTGGGCTGGTGGGGGAGCAGCTCTGCCCACAGCGGGAGGTTGGGACTGGATAAGTGTCATAAGGTGGATAAGTGGATAAGGTCCCTTCCAACCCAAACCATTCTATGGTTCTGTGACATGTAACTGTCCCATACATCCCCTCAGGATGCCATGGAAGGAAGCAACCCCAGAAATGAAACTGCTGGGTAACAGTGTCACCAGATCCCCAGTGAGGCATCATGGTTTTGCTCTTCATGTTGTTTTAAACAATGCCAATGCAGACATCTCGTGGACAAGCAATATTGTGATTGCCGTGAGAGTTCACATTATTTTTCCCATGTTCAGTCCTGTCTGTTCAGCTGCCAACAGCCATGTTTTTAGAGATGCAGGCATTTAAATTACTGATTTCACAGACTAATGGGCACCCAAATACCTTTGAAAATATGACCCTAAATACTGAAAGGTTTTGGGCATCTTCAGAGGCAGACAGCAGAAGAGGATCACAGACATATCAGCCACGTCTTTCCGTAGCACAATGCAAGTGCTCCTCATTAACAAGCCCTACCTACAGCCCAGCACAAACAGCACATACTTTGGACTACACCCCATCACAGCACTTGCCCTAGATATTCCTTAAATACTGGTTGAATTCATTTTTCCATTATAAATCATCACAGTACATTCCTAAGTTTATGAAATAACTATCAAACTTTTTTTTTTTTAAAAAAAAACCTTGCTTGTATCAACTGTAGTTGCCATAATTAAAATGCTATTACACATCTACACCTGGCCCCCTGTACTCACTCTTACCTTCTACATGCAGAACCTCATCACATTGCAGGGAAGGGTTTTCTAACATACAGTCAACATGAGGAAATATCTGCAGACACATAAATTGCACTGTTTGCAGCAAAACTGCAATTAGAATGGCCTTCTGTAGGGAAATCTGAAGGGAAAACTACAAGCTCTCCAGGAGAGCAGGTTGGACAAAAGTGAGATAATGAGGTTAATGAGAGAAATGTCTGTGCCTGGTGGGACAATATAACAACAAAGACTGACAAATCTTTATGCTGAAGGAAAGGTTGTGTGGTCAGGTGTTTGTGCTTCTCTCTGGACTGGCATTTAAACCTATTCCATTTAAACCTAAGGCGCTGCAGAAATTATTTTCATGCTTCTCCATGCATGATGAGCACAGGCAAGCAGAGGAGGGGCAAAGTGTGCATTGATGCAGATCCAAGATCCCACCTGATCAAAACAAAAGGTGACATGTTGGGAAAATTGCTCAGATGCAGTTCTTCCATCTGCACTAGCAAACAACCAAAGTGGCCCTGTGACTGCCCATATTGTCTAATTATTTATGCTGTCTGCACACACTTTTGGAGCAGGCCAACTACAACTCTCCAAGACGCCGTCAAGTCACAGGAATTAACACTGGTCTGGGATCATTCCTACTAGGAAGTTTGGACAGAGCTGCTCTTTTTCAGATAGAAGTTCTCTCCAAGCCTTGCTGCACCAGGTGGCCTTGGGATGTGAAAATCACATCTGAGATCTGCACCTTGGACCAACACTGAAGGCTGGCAGTGTTACACACCTGCTCTCCTGCACGTGTAGATTCCATGCAATCAAGTTGCTCTCAGCCTTTTTCAGGTCTGTTAGTAGACCACGTCCACAGAAGAGACAAATATGATGTCCTATTATGTTCCTCACATTGCACTGAGGTGTATAATGCTGGAGGTACCAAGAGTCATAATTACAAGCAAATCATTCTGTCACGTGAATGGCCTTGGATACATCCAGTTACAGACTGAAGATTGTGTATTGCCATAGCAACGATGTAATTCCAAAAGTATATACTTATAATGTAGATTTAACACATTTCATTTTTCACTTCAGAGATTCTAAAGCAGGGAGAATTGCTTTAGGTCCCTCAGTGTTAGAAAATGGCAAAAAATGACAGCAAGGGAAGATGTATAGTTACATAATTTCATGCCGGAAAGAGCTTTTGTTTAGAAATAGCTACAAATAACTGTATCAGGTTCTTAACTTGATGGTCTAAAACCTTATCAGAAGACTTTTAGAAGTAACAAATGTCTAAAGATGGCCCTAGACAATAAAGGTGCTCCCTACACGGGCTCCAACCAACTCCAAACAGATAATTTAGTTATTCTGACTCAGTGTAGCTTCATTGAGATTATTAACTTTTTCTCTGTAGAACTTCAGATTATGTCTAATTGTGCAAATGACCTGGACTTCAGAATCTAAAATTGAAATTGAAGAGATAACACCGTAGAGGTGTGCATAAGTCAGTGGATAACGTAGTATGAAAAGGGAGTTAAGTAAATGGCTCAAGGAGAAAGCCTAGCCCTTGAAGATAAAAATGAAACCAAAAAGAATCAGTAATTGATTATGTCCTATCAATGATGAAGAGTCTATAGTTGTGATGTCACTAGGAAGGGTACAAAATATCACACAGAAAGCACAAAGCACAGCAAATACCAATCTTCAGAGGCTCACTGGCACAGATCTCAGAGTATTTTCTAGTGAATGCCCTCCCACAAAATGAAGACTAGCAAGAAAAAAACATTTCTTACCTTTGTAACTGGTAACCACTTCGGCCCCTATTTTGGGCCAGTCTGAGTGCTTTCAGCAGAAAACAGTCCTCCTCCTCCTCAGCACTGAAGGGAGAGCACAGCAAAGTCTCGTTGTTACGGTATTTTAAGTTGTATTGACTTCCCCATTTTTGCAGTCAGTTTACTTCCTATTCAGCAATCATCTTACAGAGTCAAACAAATAGAAGCATGAGCAGCAGGAGCACCTCTTCTTTTAGTGAATGAGCACATGGTCAGAAACTCACACAAAGTGCTGCAGAAGGCTGGAAAACAATAGGAAGTGTGCAGTCAATAAATTGCAATTGCCTGCAGGAACCATGGAGCGAGGGGAGATGAATGATTTGCTTAGAATGAACAGATGTCAAGGTGAGAGACTCAGACAGGGAGAATGCTGGCCAATAAACAATGAAGATCTCTCACCTGAAATACATGACAGACTGCTGCCAACCAGGACTCAAAGAAAGGCAGCTCTTGGTCAAAGTCTTGCCAAATAGCATGGAAAGAGGAACCTAAAAAGTGCTGCTGAAGTACCCACTGGCAGTCTACCAGCAAACCTGAGGGGAGAGATGCGTTCAAGCTGAATTTGGAGACAAAGATCATCAGGTGTGTAATTAGCAGGATAACTGGTTGATAACTGGTTGATAACTGGTTGATAACTGGTTGAAAGTGCAGCGGTTGAATGGACACTGGCTCATGTTTTCTCCTCTTCCTGTCCCCTTCCCCAGTCACAAAGCAGCTAGATCTAGTGATGCTTAATAGCACAAACTGCTAAAATCCTGTGACTGAGCACAGATGTGAAAAAACCCTGCTACATGACAGAATACTAAAATCAGGAAACAGTATGAGAGGAAAAGAACCTGTATATGGGAAGAGAATAAATATCAGAATGAAGACAGAAGAAAATTTATATACGACTAAAAGTCCATATCAGTTGAGATGCAAACATGTTATGCATAAGGGTTTTTTGTTGTTGTTACACAGTAGTTGTCAGTGCTGAGCATTATTCTGTTACCTGAATTGATAATCAATATCTTGAAGATTATACTGGCAAGTGTTTTGTGCCTGGAAACTGCCATCATATCCCTATCACAGCAGAATTTTGAAAAGCATTCACTACAAGAGTAATTAAATAATAATAAAATAGTAAAATCTTCAGAAATAAATGTAAGTTTGTACTAACAGCAATGCCAAAGTAGTAACACAGAATTGTAATATGCAGATATAAACATAGGTGCATATGTAGCCAATGTACCTCAAACTGATCTCAAGCATTCCATACAAAATTGGCCCCAAGATAACTATGTTTTCTAAGGGAGAAACTGTAGATAGTTTCATGCTGGAGGCAGGCCACGATTACTGAAGCTGGGACTAACCCTGCAATCTTATCATTACAGAAGTTTTGTTTTTAACCAGTCTTCAGAATTCATATTAAACAACTATTATCTCACAGCCAGCACAAAATGTAAAGTACTTTACATTTACGTTTATTTTCTGGAATATTCATATTTGCTATTCAGAGCCACTCAGGCAATTGCTACCTAGCACTCAGTTCCTTGGTATGTGGCCTAACAATTATACTGTTCTTCAAACTGTTAAGGTTTGTTACCATTCAACTCAGCCTCAGGACTTGACTCCTGAGAGTGGAAACCTGGACATTTCATTTAAAACTGTTCGAAGATGAAAGGACAACTTTTCTCATTCATCTCTTCAGACTCTGTCAGGAATCCCTTAGCAAAAGGCTTGGTGCTACCAGAACTAAGATGTGCCAAGAATTAGGACAACTTTAGGAAAAACATTTTAATATGTTCTTCTGTTAGCAGTAAAAGAAAAAATGAAGAAACCCCAATAGCCAAGCAAACACATGTCAAAGGTCAAAGAAATAATTAGCACAAAATCATACAAAAAGTTATTGTTTCAAGGGTTATGTGGAATGAAGGATACCATTTTCTTATCTATAAAAAACCTAAGCCTCGGTAATTCTAATCACAGTAAACCATTTAATTATTTATTGCCCCGTTATTTTCCTCTTTAATATCTCCTGCAAGATACTAACTAGGTATTTCAAGTCACAAAAGATGAATTGCAACAATCTGCTAAAACTGAAGAAGCGCTTCAAACAATTTGTGGGTGTCAAAGCATTTCTGTTGCTGGGCAGCAGGAAACACAATTTCTCTATAAAGAAAACTGAAGAGCTTTGGAATTATATATTTATAAGGGCTTTCAAAAAGTATCAGCTTCTGAAAGTGTTCTCAGCTCCCACTCATTAATCTGAAGTCTAAAGCTGATGAAAGAAGAAATATAAGTAAATTGATTTATACATGTTTACCAGAGGAATTAGAAGTGCTTTCTTAGCTATAAGAGCAAGGAAGACCAGCAAGAGATTTTCAATGAGAAACTGGGACCAAAAAGCCCCAACTGTGCAATATATTCATTAAAAGGATTGTACAATCCAATGTGAACAATCATAGAATCATAGAGTAATAAAAGGTGATTGGAATATGTTCCCACAAAGGATATAAACATTAATTTCAGAACAGGGACCAACAAGGTTTGATTATGGTTACGCGAGTGTTGTGTTCACAGCTGGATGCCACAAATGAGACTTCCCTGTCAATATATTGTTCAGATATTGCACCTAGCTTACCTTTTACTCAGAGGAGGAAATGTGACTTTAAAACCTTCGTGCTCCTCAGCTGGAAAGCTTATATTGAAAGTATCACATCTATCAAATTTACCTTGGGCAATAAACTACATGTAAAAGAGATGACTCATTTGAGTGAAACTCATTTGAGTGAAAGATAACTTCCTTAAGTAGAAGAAAAGCTATTTTTCAGTCCTCTGAATATATGTGCCTGCTCAGAAGAAAAGTTGAATTGTTCCAAAATTCACAGGGTAAGGATAGCAGTGACTCATTTTATGATAGTCCTGCATACTGTGAGATAATTCTGAACATTATGAGAAGCACACCAGAAGACAAAGCCAAAGATGGTATGGTACTGCCATTAGTGCAGCAACTCACAAATGACTTCACCACCTGGCTTTATACAGCAATTGCATAGCAAATATCACTTACCCTAGTAGAGACTACTGTAATGAAAGTAAACTTTTTTTGCAATAGCTCAGAACATTGTAGAAAATAACCAGTCATGGGCAAGAAATCTGTGGAAGTGGAATACTTGCATGGCACAAGGAAGTTCAGGCTGGAGAAAAAAAGGAGCATAATCAGTGAATAACGAAAAAACATTAACATACAAATTAAGGAAGACAAACAAGAGTGGAGGCCATATCAGTTCTCAGGGGATCCTGGACAGGGAGTTACAGGCTACATGCCCTCTGCCATCAGTACTGACACAGGAATGCATTGTCTTCTTTGTCCCTTTTGACCCTCAAACACCGCCAGACACCAAGAGTCTCACCTCCAAGTAAAACGTCATGGTTAAGTTTTAGTTTTACAGCGGTTTGCTGACACACTTGTGCAAATGGTGAGCACCTTGCAAAGCCCTTAGAAACTTCCTGAAATCAAATGCTGAACTTGTCTCTTGTGAGTAACAGAAAACCACAAGGCAGTCTTTTCGTGTTCCCTTATCACGTTAGATCTTCAGCTCTTTCTATACTGTTATAAACAGCCAAAGTAAACCTACTTCTCATGGATTACCATTAACCTATAAAATCTACATTCGCTCTTTTGTTAGAAGAGTTTTGGAGCCCTTGGAGATAACTACTGATAATAATCATTCAACTTTTTTAAATGTGCCTATTCAAACCTGGTAGGAGTATTTTACAGGTTATTTTTGTTTTTAGTGTTCCTTCAAAGCATTTTGCATACTTTCTGCAAAGAAAATAAATAAATCAAATATTATGGCAGCACAAGTTGGTCAATTATTAGCCTTTGCATACCCAGATCACAGTCTTTCTTTACAAGGACACATGTTAATATATAATAGGAGTGTATTTCAGTTCTTTTGTAATTGATTTTTTCAGATGTATATTGCAGTTTTGTAAGGTCAGCTGGAAAATAAGTTGACCAAAGAGAGGCCTTTGAGGAAAAGAAGCCACTAGACAGACATAACGGAAAACAGAACAGGAGAGAAACATGACTTTTATTTTGTACCAGTTCAAGACAGGCATTTGACCTAGGCCTCATCAGCCTCACTTAAAACTGGGTGAACTGTGCAGATCAAAGATGCCATAAATGCAATGGGCCACTTCTTCAGCTATGATGCCTACTGCAGCTGTGACTATCCCTGTGGAGATGCAGTTGTTATTTAGTATATAATCCTCATTTTCTGGATTTAGAAATGATAACACTGAGGGAAAATGCAAGCAAGTTTAATGTCATTCTGTACATCACAAATGAGATGGCAGGGAATCCAAAACAGCCAGGCAAAGTAAACACAGCAATCAAAATTTGTGTAGCTACATTCAGGAGCAGAGCTAGGAAATGTGAGAGAGAAGTGTTTTATTTCAAGATAGATTAGGGCAAATCAGAGATTCCTGAACCAAAACATTCCTAACACATGCTCAAGATGAAAATGGCCAGAGAAAAACAGGATAGAAGATTAGAGAATGGTAGCCAGAGAATAGCAACCAAAAACAGGCAGACACCGAGGCAAAGAATCAAAACCCAAGCAGTGTGGACATGCCTGGCCTTCTGGGGAGACTTTTGATAAGATAAAGGAAAATCAAATCACAACAGTCCAGTTCAGCCTTCAACAAACTGCCTGAACTTTGTACTGTTGTGTCAGATACGAGGTAGTTTTAATGCAAGAAGGACTGTATTCTACGTGATCACACTGTGCTGAGACCACGTTCCTTCTGTCCCAAGTTCAAAATCTTACAGAGGTAAAAAAAGCACCTAAGCGAGCTTAAATCAGAGCTGTAAAAGTATGAGAACTGTACACTCCTGTACACGTTAAGAGCTTTTTGGAGCATTCGATGGATCTAGTGCCTAACCAGATCACCTCTTTGCCAAACGGCGCTGTGAGGAGTGTATGAGGATAACAACTTCTGTAACTTACAGGAGCGCTGCACCACCCAATTCTAATATACATTTCACTTAAGAATTGAATCTAAATTGCTAAACATGAGCTAATTTGAAATGGGATTACAATAATACATCATTTATGAATTGCATATTACATACGTATAAGGTGTGATTTGAAAAATTTAGCTAACTGTCTGAAGGGGCTCATAAAAAAAAAAAAACAAAAAACAATTCACAGCTGAATCCACAAATGTTCTAATCAAAGTGTACAATAAAGAAGCCAGTTTAAGCACTTTAAGGAGAGTAGTGCACAAAAGTGACCTCGTTTCCTTCATTAGCGTGAGTCTGAGTGTCCAACCACAAGAGAAAAGAAACGAAAGTGTTACCAGGGGTAAGTGACAACAGTCTGCTTTAGGCCTAACTGGCTGTTACATAAGATTTTAGGAACCCTCTTTATCAATAGGGACATGAAAAATACAGCTCTGATGTTTTCTGGGTGCATCACATCTGACATAAGTGGCACACACTGATCAGTCACTCATCCTCATACTGCATGAGATACTGGAGAAGCTATGAATGTGTCTTAGTGACACATCTTGTACCTTTTCTCCATTACTGAAAATCTTTCATTCTTAAGTATTGTTTTCCCTTTAAACTTCTCCCATGATAAAGCAGATTCTACACATCTGACAGATGTGAAACACAGCAGTCCTTTCAGTCTCATGAATCTATCACTGGTGGGTAAATGGCAAAATTCTGGCATTCTTTCTGCCTGTGGGACTCCCGTAAGTCACGATTTACCACTGAGCTGCAAGGTCTGAGCCACAGGCAGGCAACATAAGCTCCCTGGGTGCAAAGAGACACCTGCTTACCAAGTTTTAGATTGAGTCTCCTCAGCAAAGAGTGAAGCAATGGAGGAGCTGCAGATTTATGGTCATCATTACAATGCTATTTCTTAAGCTGACATCACATCTGAAGTTATATTGATGAGATTCTCTCACATTACGCATCTCATGTTACAGATAAAGGAGATGCAGGTGGATTTAATTAAATCCTTAAACTTAACAGGAAAAACAAAACGAGTTTGGAACTGTCTGGGTAAATCTAGGACAGCAAACATTTTTTTGTTTATACGATCTTGGGGTTTAAAGTGTTTTCATCTCCAATTTGGGACTGTGTCCAAATGCTTTATGAGTGTTTTTCGTTTTATTGCATCAGAAAAATCTATACAGAAACCTGGAAATCTGAGATACCTATGTTTCTTTTAGCAATAGGGACTTTAACCTGGTCACACAACACATGCATACATGTTACTAAATAAGGTTTCCAGCTCTTAACAGCTGTGAGGAAAACCTCGTGAACTGCATCAGTGCAGAAAGGAAGGTTTGCAAGGAACATGGAATATGAATTCTGAGACACACATCAGCTCAAATGCCTCCTAACAGTAATTTGAAGGCCAATGTTGTTAAAGAAACTAATCATTAATTTCTAAATAAGTTTACCAAATATATTTTTGTTCATTACTGTTTCCATAAGATAACAAAGGCAGGTCATAACTTACAAATGCCTTCCCTGGTTCCACAAATTGGATGATGTATCTGTAATTGTACTACAATCCCTACCTTCCAGTCAGGAAGAAACTTAACTGAGATGTCTGCTGGCAGTTTTCTTCCAAGCTGTTAAGGATGTCTACTGCCCATCACTTCAGATTTGCCTTTCAAGAGCACTGTGTGCTCATGGCTCGGGTTGAAGTGGGAGTTACAGCCTTCCCCCCCATCCCCCCCTCAGGATGGACCCGACCCCACAAAGTTCATTCATCATCACTGACATTAGCAGTCTGAGGAAAGAACAAAGAAAACATCAGTCTCCTCCAATGTGGAAATTTGGCTTAAGAGATATCTTATAGGGGTTAAGGTCAGTGCTACTGTTTTCTCATTTGTAAGCCATTTCATAGGGCTGTGGAATGATAAAAGGTTTAATACAGATGTACTGAAGTAGTAACATAACGTGCTACATACCCCTGAGACATTCTCTGAAAACTAAACAGAATCAGACAAAAATGTTTTTAAAAGCTATAGTTGGAAAAATAAAGCTGTCTTTTCTTCTGTTCTGAGTCAGCTTCAGCAGATAGGGATATACTGCCAGAAGTACACAATAATTTTTCTGCTTTCAAATGTGGGAAAGACTAAGAAGTGAGCTGCACGTTGCATTAAAGAAGGATGATCTGAGAAAGTATCTGTCTTGTGGTTTACACAAATGTCGCTGACCTTACAGTTTCTCCTGGTTTTGCTCAGGCTCGTTCTGGATAGCGTGTAAGATACTGATGATCTAACATCTGGGAACAGACAGACATTTATTTCCAGGTGAACATTTTTTGCCTATGGAAAACCCATTGATGTCAGTAGAACTCAATGTGTACACAGAAGCGTGGTAATTGCAGTCTAGCTAGAGCATTACACTTTTGGATCCTAACTTTCAGAAGCTACTAAAGTACTTCAGGAGTAACCTGTAGCAGCTAGAGTCCAACAGCTAAATCGTTTCAAAATCAGGCCTTTAGCACCACATGAACTGGACCTCTCTGACTTAAACTTTGCATGACAGGGCAATGTGCATTACTGTTACGCTAAGAGGAGTTTCTTTCTTCCTTCTGCTTTTGCCAACAATTTTGGCTTGCAAAGACTGCTGTGTAAAGACAAAAAATATTCCCCAGCTTCTTCTCTTGCTTCCAATCCCTCATCCCCAGAACATACAGTTTTAAAGCAACCATTTGTGCAACATACAAAATAAAACAGCTGGCTGCCCAGAAGGCCTCACCCAAGACAAAACAGTAACAGTCCTTCAGTTAATCTATCTCCCTGGCTCAACCAGATGCCAAGGAATCCAGAGCCTCCCAGAGTTCTGGGAAGTGAGCAGATGTCCTAAAATGCTGTAGGTCAGATCATCTGATGCTTCTTTGCTCTCTCCAATCTATAGCTGTTAGGGAATTGCCAGTCCTCAGGCTGATGGGGATTGCTGATGCTCTGGTTGCAGCACTAGCTGACAAGATGCGGTCACTGCTGGGGTTGTGTTGCTCCTCCTTACAAAGCAAAATGAACTCACCTCCCAGACTGCATTCCAGAAAAGGCCAGGTATTAAAATAGCCCCTCTGTAAAAATGGATGGGGAAATTATAAAAAGGCAAATGGGAAAGTGAGTTTTTGCTGCTAAGGTTCCATTTTTTTGTTTAGCTTAATACTGTCAGTATGTTGGAAGCCTTGAGCTAAAACCTACAGATGAAAATGTAAGTTTGATTGCTATAAAAAATATTTTGTGACCAAAATCAAGGCTTGAAGTAATCACAGCAAGTGACTATAAGCAAATTGAAGAATTAAACTTTAAACCATCATGGTGACACTGTCAGATGTAGTACCCCAAGCTTGCGTTCCTCTTCAGCTCCAACACATTAAATAGATTTTACTGTGCATGGCTTACACTGGCTTTCTTCACAGGGATGGACTTCACTCTTATATGACACGATATGATGACAATTTTCCACATTCCTTTGCTGTTAGCAGCAACTATTCTTCTCAACAGAAAATGAGAAAATTTCACAACCTATACATTGTTACTTCCCATCTCTCCATATCTCCCTTCCCTCTCAGTCAAGGAAAATTTAGTATTGCCATTGAGGAACTGAATAAGGGAGACAGGGTGCACAGTGATCAGTACGTAATGGTTGGTGGTCTAGGAAGAGACTGAGCATACACTGATAAAGATTGTGGTTGGAAGCCAAACCAGATGACCATGTTAGAATCAAATCGAACCAAATTAAATAAAGGCCCTTTGCACTCACCCAAAAGCATTCAGCACACTGTTGTTTGTGCCTTGAAATACCATATCTGTTTCCCAGGTCTTCCTATCCAATTATTTAAAGCCTTGGTTCAAAAGAGATAACATACAGAATCTGGCTGTCAAAGATCTGCTGCCAGCTGCAGTCACCTGCAGAGACTGGGAAGAAAGACATGTCTGATGATAGCATCAAGACTTCGGCTCAGGCAGCCAAGCTTCATAAAGCTGTCATTGTTTGAAAAGTGATGTCTGTTTCTTCTTCACTGTGATGGAACCAGCAATGATCCATCCCTTGGATTTCACCCAAGGAAAGGCCAAAGAGAAACGTGAAAAACAAAGGAAATGAGCAGACCGCTGTTGCCTTCCTCTGCTCCCAACCACAACCCACACATGCTCAGCTTGTTGTTTTGGCAGGAGCACAGTCACTGAGTAAGCAAGAAAAGCTGAAACTGGCAAAACATCCAGAAAAGTATTTAGAGGTTGTTTATGTATGCATGATTGCAGGGTGGGAAGGGCAGGCATCTCCTATTTGGATAGATCAGGTAAAACCCTGGGGGCAGTGTTGAAAACAGAGCCCTTTGCAATCAGATGAGTAACACGAGCCTGGACTGCTTTCTCTTTTCCTTCCGTGCAGATTCCAAGTTACAGTCAAGCTTTGCCTTGGAGTCCTACTGAATGTCACTTTCGCAGGCATTTATCAAATCTTGCTATAGCCTAGAGGATGCCTATCACTTTAATCCTCTTTATTAACAACTCTCAAATTTTCTGTGCTATAGTCAAGGTTTGCTTGCTGACTCTCTCAAGAAGCCTTGGAACATTTATGTGGTCTATTGACCTCCTTCTAAAATACTTTGATACAACCTCCTATAGAGGAGGAACAGGTCTGTCACTAGGAATACAGATATGCCACCCCAGCTATCCCAATCACATTCAAATCCTGAATAGTAAACAGGGAAACAATCTGAATCTGAAATGGGCAATGCCCATTTTCCACAGCTAATCATCTGACTGAGAACACACTGTTACTTGACATGTCAGATGCTGCACTACTGCCTTTATTGTAAGACTGTATCCTTCATAACCACAGCCACTGTGGGGCAGTAACACATAAGCATCCTTCAATGCACACGTGCTTTGCATCTCCCAGGGTGAGGCTGGTTAAGTCTTGTTACCCTCTGCCTACAGACAGTGGGGCGAATGTAAAGGTTAAGTGTCAACATCCTTTGCTGTAAGCATATTTCCTAATCAGGGTGACTTAGTGATTTGGGAACAATTACAGTTTTTGAAGGTAATGTTGAAATAAGCCATCACTAAAACTTCTTTATGTAGCTTGTATGTCTACTCTGAGAAATGTTGTCAATAACTCATAGCTTGAGGATGTTTGAACTTAGCAGCACACAGTGCCAAATTATATGTTCTCAGGAGGATCACGCCTACATGCAAACAGGCAAGTTGCTATTTGCTCCTGCCATTTTCCCAGAGGAAATGATGGTGCCAGACAAGTGTGAGCAGACCAACCTCATATAGTATGTCTTGCTTTGTGGTTTGAAGTTCTGGAAGTGGAAATGACAAGTGCTCCTGCTTCACTTTGTGTTATTTCCCAGAGATGCAGAACAGTGACTCTAATGCAGCAGAGTGGGAGATCCCCTTCCCAAAACAGTCTCCAGGCACAGACACATGAGAACTTTCTAAATCTCAACCAAGGTTTCAGTGGAATGCCTCACTGTTCCTCATTGCCCTCATTGGATTCCTCAAACATTGTACTCAGACTAAATGCACATGTAGATTTGGCACAGAGCTGAAGAATGGAGATTGTAACTGATAGTGGCTTGATGATGAAGAGATAAATACTGGAGCTCAAAGCCATCACTTGGAGATATACAAATAAACTGAAAGAATAGAGAAGCTATTTTTTTGCAAGTTGGGATTCTTGCCACCAAAATGATACAAGGAAATCATTAAAACTGCCTTGAGTAAGACACAGAAAATTCCACCTATTTGCTAAAACCAGGAAATCTGTTGTTATAGCCACTGCTGAGGATCCATTTTAAGCCACATCTCTGACATTAAGTACTACTGTGCCTCTGTATTCTGTGACAGCCTTTGTCTTGCCTTGTATTTGTTATCTGATGGACCAAGATTTCCTGACTTTGAATATATACAACACTGAATATCAGCTTTTCTTAATACAATTTGGTTACTGAGCAAGAAAACCAACAATTTTAGTTCTTCATTTATCTTTGTAATACATGATGCAAGAATTTCCTAAACCCTTTCTTCAACCCCTAAGCACAGATCACATGAAACAAAACCTGTAGCTCCATCAAAATTTGCACTTCTTGCTGGATGAATTATTTTACCCTGTCACATAAGCAGATGAAATAGATTCACTTAATGAGCCTGGATAAGAGAGGGAACAAAAACAAAGAAGAAAAAAATAAACCCAAACCTCCCAGTAATTGAAATATATCAGCTAGGCTGTTATGATCTTTCTGTAGGAGCCAAGACACAAGAAGTGGACATTAAAAAGGCAGCTGATAAGCCACCTGCAGATAACAGTTATCCAGTCTAAAGTTAAATTAGCAATATAGATTATACTATACACAGAAAACTAGCTCTATGTGTACTAGCCTGAATGCATTAAACAGCCTGAACCTGACAGTATAGTGCTCTTGACAGGTTAATTGAACTTCTTTCATGACAGTGTGAAAACAAAGCCTGAGATGGTAAAGAAACTAAACACCTCATCATTCAGAGCACCATGAATTTAAAGACCATAAAGCTCTAACCATAAAAAACTAGCATGCTGAATAGCTGCCCTGTTCCTGACTTGCAGGTCTCCCGTAGGATGATGTGACAGATGGGTGCTGCACCAGGCAGGAATCAGACTCAGATCCCGGCTGGGGGAGCATCACAAAGGGCTCCAAAGGATACCTTATATGCTACCCACCACTGGGTCACACTAGCTTTCTAATTGTATGCTATGAAATATTGCTAGTATCTCACTTTTTTTCCCCTTAGTTTTCATCATGGGGCGCTATGGAATAGAAAAGGATAAAGCTTCGTGTTTGGAATTTGTTTTGGTCAGGTTTAGGAAGTAAATTTTTTTTATGCATACACACAATCGAAGGTCCTTGGAAATAAAATTTCCAAAGATTTTAGCTAAAAAATACTTTTTCTTTTATAGACATCCAATAAACACGTAAAAGGATACTGATTTTTGTTTTTTGTTGATCAGAAAGCATTGAAGATACACAGGCTAACTCCTGATCTTGGAAAGGAGAAATATATATGATATAGCTAACCAACCAGCTGTGCATCACCCCTTGAAAACTAAAGTGATTTCAAAGCTTGATGTGACAATACATAAATTGCTACAAGGCAAAATCAAATTTGTTTTAACCCTCAGCTGAAACAGGTTAAGTTAGAACAGAATATTCCTAGGAAGATCCCCAGATCCACTCCCTTTATGACAACCACCCAGCACTCACTCAGGTTTTGAAATCACTCAATTGTACATCCAAACATGTGGTGCAGTGAACTTCTGCCAAACAACAAAAAAGGGGGGGAGGAGGGCAATAAAACTCCCTGGGAGATGCATTTTCCCAGATGTGTTCAGGCTATTCAACACATGGCCAACCCAGTATACTGTTGTGGGGACCCACCTAGTGAAAGCATGAGGAATTACACCAGTTCATAAAAGGAAAGAAAGGGAATTTGGAGCCAAGGAAGCAAATAATTGAACAATATAATTTAAGTGATGAAACGTGGCTAGATGAGAGAGGCCACAAGTTCCATTCAACCTACAATCACAATCTGGCATTGCTTTGCAACTGTCAAATAACTTGGTTCCATAATGTGGTAGAGCAGAAGGTTACATTTAAGAGAAGGGATAATGTATTTTGTTTTAACTCTAGCTGGTACAGTGCCATAAGACATATTTGGGATGTATGTTCAGTATTACTAGCCTGAGTGTTGAAAAAAGCAGGAGTTGCTCTTTGTAAAACCAGAAAGGCTTTATTAAAAAACACTAGAAGATATTTCATTTTCTCCTTGACTCTCGTAGTATGAGCCATCACTTCATGTATGTGTCAGTGTTCAAGGCCTTATTCCTCTGTCCACAAAGGCTGAAGGCATTCTGTCCAATGGAAGCTGAATTTCTTGCCTTATTTGCTTTGAAACCCAACCCCAGAGAACCCCTTGTTAGCATCTAGAATGGTCATTTAAGGACTATAAGAATGCTAGTATTCCATTTACAATAACATTGTAAGTTTTGTTACTACCAATACTGAGCAGTTCAAAGGGATTTTGTCCTCATTTGCTAAGCACTGTGTCCTCAGCTATCTAATTCTCAAGAGAAACATAACTTTCTTAAGTACTCAATTTCCAAAAGATGTCAACATTAAAATCAGCCACCTGGCTTAACCACTGCTATTTTCTTTTAATTGTATGAGACAATATGCTCTTTTTTCCATCATAAGGACATACAAAAAGGGAAAAGGTTTTCATATTCAGAAAATACTGAAAATAACTTGTGAATGAAAATACCCACCTTCATTTTTTGGCATCTGAAGATTCTCCAAAAGAAAGCTGCAAATACTGAATATCTAGTTACAAGTAACTATGATATATTGTAGGAATCCTTCCCAAATCTTACAGTCACTTGCTTTGATTCCTTTCTTGTGTACATACTTCAAGTTCCACAGTTTATGTGAATTTTCAGAAAAATACTAGAAACCCAACCCCTGAGGACCCCTTGTTAGCATCTAGAATGGTCATTTAAGCTTGGTGAAGAGCTGTGCCAGTTTAGAGGCAAGAATGGGATTCTAGTTTATCTCATAGTTATTATCATTCTCTCTTCCTTGACAACATTACAGCAAGAAAATCCTGACTCTTTAAATCCTCCTCATGCATAACCCCAGAGCCTGAAATTATTTTCTTTCCACTTTTTCCTTGTCTCAGTTACCAGGATACTACTGGGTAATTAATTGTATTTCCCTAACAAGGAATACTTTTGCATTCTGTTTAAATGTCTGCAAATTTATTTGCATTAAAGAAAAGTTCTGCCTGAAAAGCAGGGCTTTCATATGAGAGTGTCCTGGTGCTCAGAGCACCATTATTTGGCAAACGGAGGCTCTACTCATGTTCTGGGCTACATAGAAACATGAAGTCACACAGGTTGTGCATGCACAGCCATGACTGCCTCCGAAAGAAAGAGAAGCAGGCATTACAATTGCAACAGTGGTCCTTAAGAGCAGTGATTTTTGACTCCAGAAACTGGAACAGAAAGCCTCACTCCCTAAGGCCTTCCTCTTCAGCTTGGCACCTTCTATTTCTCCCTTTCCCTTTGCTGAAATATTCCCTTTCTCTTAGAATCATAGAATGGCCTGGGTTGAAAAAGACCTCAAAGATCATCCAGTTTCAAGCCCTTGTGATGAGCAAGGTCGCCAACCACTAGACCAGGCTGCCCAGAGCCACATCCAACCTAGCCTTGTATGCCTCCAGGAATGGGGCATCCACAGCCTCTCTTGCCCTCTCCCTGCATCTCCTCCTTCTCCTCAGCAGCCCCAGTTAAGTAGAAATCCTTGTAGGAAGAAGACAGGATGAATTGCTGCTTGTGGCAACTGGAGTTGAGACACACGATTGGAAGAGTAGGTCTGAGGGTCCTCTTACCCTCACAGTGGTACAGCAGAGACATCCAGGTGAAGAGGAAGTCACCTCTCCCAGGGGCTCTCCAAAGCCTCTCTTCTGTCTGTAGCCTCCACAAAACACTGCTGATCCCTTCCAAACCAGGCTCCCCATGATGGATCCCTATCACCACCCCATTTGTCACTCCTCTTTGCACTCCATCCAGCATCTCCTCATTCCTGCTACTCAAAATATTACTCAAAACTGAGATTCCCAGAGACGATTCTGCTTAGTGTACATAGCAGTTAGATCCTAAATGGCACTGACACCAATCCCCTTTTTCACCTTTGCAGCTTTCTGTAGCTTCCATTTATTGTTCTCACTTTCTTACCCTCTGTCAGGTGTTTTATTCCCCTGTGACTGTGGGTCCCAACAGAAACAGCAGAGCTTTGTAACGCCAGGGGGCATCTCACAACCTGCACAGGATGTTACAATATTCCCTCATGCAGTCCCAGGTCTGTTCTGGACAGATTTTAGCAGTATTTATCTTTCATTTCTTTCATTTTCCTTAGACTGCACACCTCTTTCAGAGTTTGATATTTTCAGACAACGCATTAAAGGCTTTCTCCAGACCCTTGTATAATTGCCTGCTAATAACCCTTCCTAAAATCATTAACACAATGGTCATGTTATTTGCATCAGCTTTTTTAATAGTCTCCAAAGTTATTTTGAGATTTTTAATCAAGTAGAATTTTTTTCTCTGATAAAATGAGTAAATCTAAAAGTAACTGCATGGAACTTCGTTTCTGTATAGACCAATTAAGATATTTGTTTTCTAATTTGTTTTCAGGCTCAAGCCATTTACAAAACTTACATTTGAGAAGCACTGCTTTTGATAGCCTTCCATAGCACACGTCTCTGGAAAACCACAAGCCAGAACTGCCTCCAGTAGGTTAGGAATCAGAATAAATCTGTAAGACTGAAGTGAAAAATAGAGCTACAATAAAATCATGAATCTTACAAAAACAACCCCTTCCTTTTACATGTCCTTCTTTTTTATGCTTTTCTCAATGTAAGGAAAGTAAAAGCCCCCACCTTGAAAACATAGAAAACTAAACTTCAGCACTAAAAAAGAAAAGACTCAGCATCCTGTTGTACAATAGGTATGGAGACCAAGGCTAAAGTATCCCTGGATACTGGAAGATTACACCAGCTATGAGGCTGTCACCTAAAAGACAGCAGCACAGACCAGGCTTTAACACCATTGTCTAAACTCTATCCAGCCCCAGTATCTGTGATAAAGGTAAAAAGTAAAGCTTTGGTTCTAGGCTTCAGGAAGACTGAATGTTTCTCTCACACTTCCCTATGAAAACTAAATTTCAGACATTTCATCAAGATAGGAAGGCAGTGTGATGCAACAGAGTGAGAACTGAAGGGCTCCATTCCATTTTCCTCCTTGTTGCTGCTCTTCTGGACGACTTGGAACAAATAGTTTCATACTTCTGTGCTTTAACTTCCACATCTATAAAAAGAAGATAAGATCCATCTCCTCTGCAAATAAGGTTTTTTTCTTTTCTAATCAGGGTAAAAAAAAGCACAGGTGGAGAGGGATGATTCTAAAATACTTCATTGGAAAGATTCCAGTTCAGTTATGAGATTTCAGGGTTATATGTGATTGTTTTCATTCTTACAACTTTGCAAAACAGTCAAAAGTGGAACAGAAATCAGCCAGGCTGGCTCAGATACCGAGCATGGGAAGGGATGTGAGCACAGTTGAGCAATGCTGGACAGAATGTTTAGCCAGCTATCTCCTTCTAGACTGCAAAGAATGTTTTATTTCAGTAAAATGAAATGACAGAGAAAGCAACAAGACATTCCCAGCTCTAAACAGAACTTCTGAATACAAAAACAGACAGAATTTTGTCAGCAACTCTTAAAAGCTAAAACACAACTTTTCCACAGTGCATGAGAGACTCTACAGAAAATATCAGAGAAGTATAAGAAGTACAGGAAAATAACACAGATCAGGCTGAACATTGGCATTACGAAGTTGAAGGGACTGGAACAGAGCACGAAAATACTACAGTTCTGCAACCTCTCAGTAATGTAATTCCTCGCTGAGCCAAAACAGGGCAAGATACTTAGGTCTGTGAATTCTGCCACACACAGTCTGTGGCTCTTGTCACTGCCTCCCTATGGATTTTAGGGCCGCATCACAGATGGTCCATTACACAACTTCCTTCTTCCATTAGTATGGGTTAATGTTGCTGCATTCAGCTAGTTGTTAGAGCTTGTGTCTCAGGTATGAGATAAGGGACAAGGGTCTGCCATTGGATCGTGGAAGGCTTTTTTTTTCATCTGTCTCATCTTGAAAAGCAAGGCATTTGGGACACATAGATGGTTTGTTAACAGCAGTTAACAGACAGTTTGTTAACAAACAGGTAACAGATGCTGAGAGAGAGTCTTGGTTATTTATTGTACTGTTAAGACATCCTGTCAATAAACATCAAATGGGAACGCTGCTGTAGTTGCACAGTTACCAATTTAGTTTTAAAAGCATAAATGCTCCATCACAGCTAGTTCAAAGAAATTCCAAAAAGTGAGTATGCTGACTTACTCATTTCATTAAGATTTTCATGAAGAGGAACCCTGGGCAGCTTGATTGAGTGCTTGGCAACCTGCCCACAGCAGGGGGTTGGAGCTTGATGATCTTTAAGGTCCCTATGAACCTCAGCCATTCTATGATTCTGTGACAACGCAGGAGTGCTACAAGTTTTGCCTTTCCGACTAGAAAACACCGGTTTTAAAACATTTTAAGTGCAAGAGACTGGGAAGGAAATTGATTCCAAAAGTCATCTAATTATCATTTGGCTTTTCTTCTTACTGTTCTTTCTATTTTAAGCTTGAACGTTAGCCGAAATTCCCTTTAGGCAAGTTCTGCTACTCTAACAAGATCCAACTGGTCTGATTCATAGAAGGGTGTGAAGCTGTCATCAACCAAATTCGTTTTGATTTACCTTTGTGAAAAAAATCGCTTGCACTTAGAGGATCTAACGGCTTAAGAATTTGCTGTTCCAGTGGCTTCATCAGCAGCATCTGTGGCTGCCCCAGAACTCTCAGCCATCAGGCATCTTTTAGGCTTAGGGATTTATGAAGCTGCATTCAGCATCACTACACAGCGGGGCATCATTCTACAATACACTGTGAATCTCAGATTTCATGCAAACCTTATTATTAATCACATCTGAATGCTGTGAGAAGGTTTTTCATGTGAAGTATTCTGTCTTCAGCCCCTAAGACAACACCAGCTAAATCATCTCAGGTGTCTGACTAGCTAAGGGAACTTAAGCAAACAGCATAATGAAAACTAAGCAATTTTACC
Organism: Tympanuchus pallidicinctus; assembly: GCF_026119805.1. NCBI lineage: Eukaryota > Metazoa > Chordata > Aves > Galliformes > Phasianidae > Tympanuchus > Tympanuchus pallidicinctus. The sequence continues at coordinate 65,503,280 of NW_026294747.1, forward strand.
TTCTGATACAGTCTGGAAAAAGCTGTACATTCTGACATCTAGCCTGAAGTGTCCCCAAGTAGATGCTTTCATGCTAGTCTACGTTTCTCCAGCAGTCAATACAGAACTACTCACTACAGCTAATGAAGTCAAGAGCCATTCAGTTGTCCAAAAATAGGCAGATTTATCCAGCTTACAGTGATCTGAATAGCTTGCTGAACCAGCTACGAGCAGGGCTCAGCTTAGTGACAGCTATGATGGTCTGAGATATCAGGCTCCCACATGAGACTGACAGATATGACAGTTCTGTGGGTTTTTGTAGGAGACTTGAATGTTCTTGGAACAGGAGCTGGAGGCCAGGTAGGAGATTCCACAATGCCTTAAATGGCATTAGATGCCTGCATTTATGTAATTAAATCCCACATTAGTTCTCTACTGAGCATCAAAGGATCTTAGACATCTGGTTCACACAGACACACCTGCACAGTTAAACACAAGTGTAGGTGCCTTAAGCTGCTAGCTGAATCCACTCCTTTACCTGGAGATTTCCCGAGCTGGCAGCTGCATTAGCATTATGCTAAACATGCCTCAATGGACATATTCTCCCTGTCCACATCTAACTCATTCAGGAGCACAATCATATTTTTGACCTCCCCAATATACTTCTAGCAATTTGCAATTATAACTCAAGGGAAAACATAGTTCCCTTTGTTTCTTTTAAAGTTATTGCCTGAAAATTTCACTCCAGTGTCCTAAATCTTGTCTTTCATTCCTACCCTAATATTCCCAATAAGCTTTTTGCCTTTTCACCTACCATGAATCACAGAACTGGTGTTTTCAATAGACTAGCCACAACAGCTCCACAGTCTTCCCAGTGCGCTCCTAATGAACTCAGGGGTATGTGGGATGAACTTGTTCTACAGGCTTTTCTCAGTGGTAGGAAAGCAACCTCTCTCCTATCCCGACACCTACTTTTGCAAAGCTACTCAGAATATAATCTCTTTGAGATCTTCACCCACTGTCAAATTTGTTGAAAACGGCCCCAAGAGTTTAAAAGCATTTGAGAAGAGAGAACAGATCAGATAACCCACATACATATTCCAAATAGTCATTTGACCTTTTCTTTTTCAGAAAGAGCAGGCAAAAGAAACCCTATGTGATATGCAGTGAAAACAAGCGGTAGAAAATTCTGAATAGAATGCCCAGTGCTTACAAGGGCTTGTTTACCCTATTCCAAACTGTAATCATATAGAAATTCTAACAGAGAATATGCAGACTCTGCCTTTAGTCGTGGACAACCCGCACACAAACTTACACAAGGAAATCACTGAAATAAATGCATTTTTTCCTGGTTATTATAAGAATAGTTGGAGTTTCCACCATCTCCTCTATCACAGCTGGCCAATAGCTCTACATATCAGCTGGAGACATTTGTTCTGCATGATCTGCATTTTGAAGAATAATATGTTAGTTCTGTTCAGGGATATTCCTCTTCTTTGTATTGAAGAGTCAGTGTAAAAAAAGACACAGAATTTATCTTTTGTAGCTCAATATCTCTTTCTCTTCTGTCCTTTCTGTGCATAACATGTCAATAAATATAATTTCAGTGTTTGAATACACATAGATTCCAAATTCTGAACATAACTCATATTGGCAGAGCATTAACTTGGGTTAATATTTCTAGCCAGCATCTATATACAAATCCTTGACTCCTGCTATGAACATACAGGAAGAGAAGCAATCAGTTAACATTAATGACTTATTATAGAGCATATTAAACAATTGGGCTGGGCAGATTATTAGGGATTTTAAGAAATGACAGACGTCTCAAAGACCGTACAGTAAATGAAACTAAAAAGTAGCAGTTCATTAATTGTTAATAAAATGATAATCCAGGCAGCAAGGAAACTCTCTGCAGTAAGAACTAAAATAACTGCTTGGGTAGATTAAGTAATTGGAATTTGGCAAGAACTACCAAATTAGGATTACAACAATAATAAATCTGCACGAAGCAGATAGCATATGTGCTGAGGCTGCTTTTACCTAAAACTGCTTCACACATACCTAAAATCCTCAGGCTAAATTATTATGAACGAGAGATCAAAGCTTCACATTAGCCATTATGAAACAGAAATTACGAAAAGCTGGCTGATGGGGATGCTAACTACAAGGCTATCTCATTGCACACATTACTTTTATCTTGATCCCTGCTGCCTCCTTGTCATCTGCCAGCTAACCCTGTCACTCTTCTCTTACTGAAGCTGCTGAGTACATGCTGCCTTTTTGGTTCCAGTATTTTAAGGCTGTAATTAAAGCCTTTCAACAAATCCTGCATTTTGCTCTATTTGTGTCATTATAAAGCATCTTATTGTAAAGTTCGGGGCAGTAATGCACCAAAGAAGGGACTCAGTGTGTCAAGCCTGTTGAATTTCCACTAAAACAAAAAGGTTTTATTTACTAAAATAAAATCCACCATCCTCAAAATGTCACTCAGCAGCTAGCTATCAGATGGTGCAGGCAGCTCAAGTTCTGTATCTGGGTATGCTCACAAAAGCTTCCAGTCCTGACTATGCTGTGCAAGTCATCACTTAGTTCATTCCTAAACCCCACCAGGATTTACAAACCCAAAATGTCTTTCAGTCTCACACCTCAATGACATGTCACGTTCTGCACAAATATGGATGAGTGGTGAAGCCACCCCACCATCCTTTCATCATTGGTTAGATCATTTATTCTGGATCTGAAAGATCTGAGAGTTCAGCATGCCACTCCATCTGAAAGGATATGAACTCTCGCACATTAACTGCCAAGCTGACATTATTTCAGCATAGCTCTGGCTAATTTCTCTCAGCTCTCTCTCCATTCTGCAAGTGGTAATCACTGGGTCAAAAGAACAAGTGTGATAATGAACAGTTAGGGCCTGATTTCAGGTTTTTCCCTTCTAAGGAACTAACCCACAACCCCTACAAACTTATTACTTCCCATAGCTTAATTAGTATTTAATTACACATGCAGAGCAGAACAGCTCCCAGAGGAAGTACTGAACACACTCTGCTGGGGCACATACTAAGTGTCAGGCTGGTACTTCTATTCCCCAAGGTAGGGAAAGAAGTTAGTCCTATACACGCTTGACAGCTTCACAGCAAAGCAAATAAAGATATTTAGCCCAGACATTTCCTGTCAGCCTAACCTCCACTTGTTTCTTTCCTCCCATTCAGAGATCTATGATAAATACTTCCAAATGTCATTCAAGGACACGAAGCCCAAAGCAGGACCTCCTGAGGAGACTGGAAATGGCTTCAGTCTTCAGAGAAAACCACAACATAACTCCTGCGGGCCTTACTGCATCCAGGTGTGGGGCTACCAATAGAGGAAAGATGTGGAGCTGGAGGACTGGGTCCAGAGGAGAGCCGTGAAGATGATCAGACGGCTGGAGCACCTCTCCTATGAAGACGGGCTGAGGGAGCTGGGCTTGTTTAGCCTGGAGAATAGAAGGCTGTGAAGAGACCTCATTGCAGCCTTCCAGTATTTCAAAGGGGATTATAAAAAGAAGGGAAATGAACTTTTTACTCGGGTAGACAGTGATAGGAGAAGGGAGAATGGTTTTAAGCTCAAGGAGGGAAGGTTTAGATTGGAAGTTCTTCACAGAGAGAATGGTGAGGTGCTGGAACAGGCTGCCCATAGAGGCTGTGGATGCCCCGTCTCTGGAAGTGTTCAAGGTCAGGTTTTATGGGGCCCTGGGGCAGCCTGGTCTGGTATCATATCTGAAGGATGGTGGGCCTGCCCATGGCACGGGGTTGGAGATTCACGACCCTTGAGGTCCCTTCCAACCCAAGCCATGCTATGATGCTATGATTCCCAGTCTCTGACCAGATGTGCAGAGCTTTGGGCTGTGCAGACTGAAGGCTGCACCTCCATCTCCAAACCCCTCTGTGCTTCAGTGCTCAGCGACAGAATCACAGAATGTCCCGAGCTGGATGGGACCCAAAGCAGCTGCCTCCAGCTGCCGGTTCCGCACAGGACCAACCAAACCTGTCTCAGAGCGGTGTCCCAACGCACCGTGAGCTGCAGGACTCGGGGCTGTGCCTTGCCCTGAGCAGCCCGTTCCATGCCCACCGTCCTCTGGGTCACAACCCTTCCCTCACCCCCAGCTGCCTCTCCCCTCATAGCTCCAGCCCACACTGGAACGACTGGACAAACCCACACCCCGCCACACCACCACCGCCATCTTGTCGGCCCCTTAGCCCCGCCCGTCATGGCGGCCGCGCCCCAGCGTGTCACATGGCAGGGGCGGCCGGGGAGGGAGAAGGAGGAGAAAAAGGAGGAGCAGAAGGAGGGGTTACGTGGAGCCGGCGCCGCCGAGGGCGCGGGGCGGTGTGAGGGGCCATGCTGCCGCCGCCGCGGTGAGTGCGGGGGAGCTGGCGGTTCTGAACCGCGTGGGACGGGGGCGGCGGGGCGACCCGGGTGGGGAGCTTAACCCCACCGGCGGGGACGGAGCTCGGGGCTGGGGGCTGCGCTGCGCCGGGTGGATGGCGGTGTAGTTTTGTTGTTGTTCCTGTGCTTTTCGATGCGTACGTTGTACCATCGAGGCTCCCTTTCCCCCCGCGCAAATGCGCGCTGTGTTACGTGGCTTGACTCCAGCCCTTCTAGTGAGTTCTCGTGGCGTTCTCCTTCCTTTTTGCGTGTTGAGCTTAGAAAGGAGGCTGCGGTTGGAGAGAGTGACAGCCAACGACCCGCTTTGGGAGGCAGAAGAAGCCGCTGTCCCTTGGTTGTGCGAGGACGGGGCTCGGCAGCTCGGGCTGCGCTGGATCCTGGCCCTGCCGCGCCCTCAGAAGCCCGGGCTGCTGCCTCCGCCGGTACAGGTGTGCTGAGCCCGGCTGCGGGAGGCCCGGCAGCACCCTGCTGTAACCAGGGATAAAGACCAGGGATAAAGCAGCCCCTGCTCCTGGGGAGGGAAAAGGAAAGATCTCGTGACCTGGCTTTAATGCTGCCCTGTCGATAATCTGTGCTTTATCCGTGTTTGGAGAGTTGCTTTCTGCTTGAAGGCTTGGTGAAATCTCCTAATTCCAGTACAGCAATTATAGCAGGATCATCAGTGTTGCATTAATAAGCTTGTTTGCTCTAGAACATGCGTTTCAGCTAAGGTCAAATCTCTCCTCTCCTTGCTTAGGAAGTGCAGCCTGTAAGTAATGTGAGATATTTTGAGTACTTTCTGACCTGGCATCTGTGGTTTCTTTTTCTTTTATGGGTCTCATCTGAATAGAGATGCTCCCGGGCATCTCTAGTTAGATTGAGCCAATCTGTTTGCTCAGGGAAGGACGGTAGCAATCCACCCAGCAGTGTCTCTGCTACCTGCAGCTGTGAGGAAATCCAGCTGGGATCCCTGGACCTGGTTTTAGAGTAGCACAAAGGACCAGGTGTTTCCAGATAAGAGGCTTTTGATTAGCACGCAATTGACCTCCCCTGGTAAAACTGTCTCTGCAGCACTGCATGCCTTCTGCATAAGCTTTGAGTCATCCCTGGGTAAGATAAGCTCCTGTGGAGTTTTAGGAGCTCTTCTGCAGCAGGGAAAGAAAGTAATAGCGCTGTAGCTGTAGTGAGCCCTCATCTCTCAGCCTCACAAGGGGAAGCCAGGAGGCTGCCTGGCCTGTTGTCAGTTAAGAAATTCTCAGGGCAAATCCCAGCACTTCTGCTTTCTAATCACTTTGCTTTGGAGGACTCAAGTTGATACTGTTATGCAAGGAAAGGAGTTCCTTATAGGTTACTGTGTTCCAGGACACAGAATGAGTGGATGTCATCATCCTCCCAGTGATGTAAATTAATAGGAAGTATGATGTGTGTTTCAAGCCTTCTGGAGGTATGGAAGCCCCCAAACAGTATGGCAAGGGAAATAAAGGTGAATGATGAGTATGAAGAAAGCAATTACTAGTGAAATAACAGTTTTAATGGCAGACAGAGTGTGTGTAGAGCAGGGCAAGCGGTGCATCAAATGGGTAGGAAGAGAAGGAGAGTATGAGCAGATGTTTAAAATGAGGAATTTGGATCTTCAAGCAAGAGAATAGCATACAGCAAGGACAAAAAGAATAGAGGGAGGATTGGTGTTACTGAAGTTACCTTAAGGTTGTGTGAAGGATTGCAGCCTGAGCAGCTGTCAGGGTGTTTAGCAGCTGTGTGTTGATTACGGAAGCAGGAAAGTAAGGGGAGACTTCCAACAGAAGGGGCAAGGTCAAATTTGGGGGTTGGACCAAGTGACCTTCTGAGTTTGTTCCAACCTTGACTGTTCTGTGACTGTAGAATTTCAAGAGTAGGAAAAGGTCATAATTCTTTTCTGTGGCAGTTCAGCTTATGGACTTCCTAAGCTGATCCACCTTTCTGGCTAGGCAGCACAGGTATCACTGAATTTAAGTGATGATTTACTTTGGAGAGATGCTGCTCTATGTTTCTCTCTGTTAAAGAGCAAAAATATGCTCATATGCTTCAAGTACCAATGTTCCTCTGTTTTCTGTTCTCTCAGAAAAGCATTGCAGAGGTAAAGTCTGTTTCAATCCTTGTTAAAACAAGAAATGCAAATACTCTCCTGATTCTTATATAAGGCTCCAAAACATATGGTGGCTTATGGAGATAAATGCATCTGCTGTTACAGCTACTGTGTTAATGTATGCTATCAGTACAAAGTCTTTGGCTGTTAAACTGGTGTTTAGCAGCATGAGAAAATGCATTTGTTTGGCTCGTTTTGTGTAAAAGTTAAGCGTCTTCCATGCCTTTCAGCTGTGCTCTAGCATGTTTCTGGTGTGAGTTAGTATTGTCTAATAATTAGTGTAAATGCTTTGAACACCGTGAAAACCGCAACAAAGTGGGGAAATTGGGAAGCTGCTGATACTCAGCTCTTGTGCGTTCTAGGGATTTTCTGCAATCAGATAGTTTGCATGTTTGAAGCTGGAATACAGTGCTCAGGGTGAAGCAACTTTTCTGCTGTTTATACAAGCTAGAAATCTCTAATCCAGGCAAGTTCAAATTTCATACTGAAAGCTGTGTGTGTGAGCAAGGCATAGTTGTGCAGGCTCTAGGTGTTGCTTGCAGGTAGGTATTGGATGCCTCTACCCAGCATAGGGCAGGTGAGCTGCTGTGGTTTTATTTCTTCTGGTGGTTTTATTTCTTGTGGTAATAGCTGTACACAGTCCTGTATTTCTAATTTGCCATGACTCATGAGCATTACCTTATTGGGTCTGCTGCAGTGGCATGCGTGCTCTGATCCCCTTTGCCATAGAGCAAGCCATCGAACAGAAAGGACTTCTCTCTCTGTGTGAGATGGAAGGGGTGCACACACAGAGAAATGTTGCAGAGCTGCTGATGTGAGGTAACTTACCTGCAGTAAATTCCAATGTCATTCCTGTGACTTTCACTGAGACACAGCCACCATTTAAGATGTCTAATTTTAAAAGGACAGGCTCACTTAATAGACTTGCAGAGGCATGCAAGAAATAAAGTACCTCAGTAAATGATGGCTATGTGCCATGCTGATTTAAACATAATAGATGTTAAGAGTGTATTCAAAGGTCGCCTTTTAGTTTATATAAAGTTGTTAAAGAATTGTCTGGCTAAATGGCTTAGGTTTTCTTGTGCAGACAAGGATTAAACTAGATGCTGTAAACCTCAGAGGTAGCCATAACTAAGAGATCCTTTTCCAGGAGGAATAGAATTCTATCCCACTTTGATATACACCCCCTTATGAATAATTCTTTGTAGGTATTTTGATTACTTTGCTAGTTCCTTTAGCATGGCACCAAGAGCAGACAACTTTTCGGGCTCTGCTGATACCTCTCGTGTATGTGTTAGGCAGTTTGCTTTCTAGAAGTGCATTCCTTACTTTCCTATTTCTTGGAATACCTAGACTTTGTCAGTTGGCATCTTATCTCTTGCATCAGGAGACACTGAGACTCATCGCTTATGAAACCAGGAGTCTGAGTTCTGGGTTATGTGCTGAATGTTTGTGCTATCAGTGTACTGGAAATTGGCTCCTAGTGAAGTGGGGAGATGTGCTGTTGATCCTGTTGCAACATCCGTGGTTTCAACATCATAATCGTGAGAATGTTTGCACATTAAAAACATTGGCAATAGATAAGTAGAATAAAAGTGGCTAAGGGGGATGGAGAAGTGCTCCACAGCACTTCTCTCAAAGGAGGTTCTTTGGAACAGTAATATGTCTGTAACATCATGTAGAAGGAAATAAAAGGGCAATCTGTTTTTTGGTTTAACTTGTAGAAGTTTCCTTTCCATACAGCATGAAATCTCTCTGCTGATGATTTATCACTCTAATCTAACAGCTAAAGTCTACTTTTGTTTCAGAATCATGCCAATACAAGGTCTGTTTGCTGATGTATTTGAAAAAACCCTACTCTATTGTCAAATTCAATATTTAGCAATGTAAGTTTTAATTTAGATGCATGTTTTCATTGACTCCATCCATAGATACAGCAATGGTGGGTTGCTCTTAACTGTATTTTGTTAAGAATAGGAAAAACAGACTGTCTCCTGTGCAAGAGTTCAGTATAATTCTTAAATTGGCTTGGAAGAGCTCTTGCTCTTCCACTTGAAGTTTCACTTGTGACTTGTATTATTTCTGCCTGTTGTGGCCTTGAAACCTTTGATGTATTTGCTTTAATGTGGCATTCAGGTTTAAAAAGTGAGTACTGAGACAACGAACTTCTGAGGATCTCATCAAAATCCATAGCAGAGCACATAGGTCAGCTTTGCATATCTTAATGTGTGGTTTCCTGGCTCACTCTGTGAGCTGAGCAGGGGAGTTGGTTTGTATCCTTGGGCTTCCTCTCCTATGCTGATGGCTGGAGACATCAGTGAGAAAATGGGAGAAGTAGAGAGAAATTGGTATGTGGAAATTACTGTAAACTTCCGTTGTGAAAATAGATCCAAAACAAAAACGATGATGAGTTTTTTGGTCTTTTGGGAAAGAGTTCCTTACCGGAAAACATGAAAGTGCCTTGTTGTGCTGTTCCAGATGGCACAAATACTGTGGATTCTGTGCTAAGGCTTAAAAACGAAATGTCAAGTGACCTTTGTTTCTGGACACGAGAAGTGCAAATAGGCACTGAGTTCAGTTAAACTGTATTTTTAATATTTCTTTTGCTTCTCTGTGATTTATCAATGGCCAGCCATGCAGAACTCATAAGGTAATACATTAAGGATCTTTCCAAGATTGTGCCATTTCTTAACAGCATGGAGAGCCATAAGAGGAATTAGGAAATCCTAGCACTTGAGAATGAGTTAAATATTTTCCTATCTACCAGCTTTTGGGAGTTTAAACCATAGCTTGTTTTAACCTTGCTCACCTAACTATTAGATTTTGTTACAAGTAACGTGTGTGTGTACAAACATCAGGTATTTCAGCTCCATAAAGGCGTTTGGTGCAGGGCTACATTAGCTGCCCTGCAAGAGCAGAATCGCAGAGTCACTCAGGTTGGAAAAGACCTCTAAGATCACTTTAGTCCTGCTGTCAACCCATCCCCACCATGCCTGCTGACACAGTTCTGGAACATCTCCAGGGATGGCGAACCCAGCATCTCCCTGGGCAGACCCCAGAGCTGCAGCAGTAAGCACAGCTCGAGTTGCTGTCTCATGGCAGCTTCTGGCATATAATTGTAAGTGAATATAGCATGTGGGGCACAAACATAGCACTTCTGTCGTGTTTTTATGTAAGTTTCTGCATATTGAAAAGGAAACTCATCTAGGAAAAGAGAACTGAATCGGCCTTGTGTGGTTTGTGGGAAATAGACTTGGAGGTCTGTGAATGAGTCCTTGTAATCTAAGGCTGGAGGGCAAGATGAAACCTAACCATTCTCATTAAGTCAGCTTCACAGAGTTTCCAGTTCTGTAATATTAGGAAATAACTTAATTGCATCAGGTTTGCATTTTGTACAAGTTCAGGTATAGTACTTTGCAGAAATTCTGGTCTGAGATTGTAGATGTTTAATACATTTTTGTATGCAGCTGTTGATTTCAGCGCTGAATTGCCCACAAGGGGATGTCTGCTTAGAGTGAACTGCACTGCTGGGATTTAATGAGAGTCTTGTGCAGCATGCAGTGTTGATGGTCAGCGGTTACAGGCTTAAAACTGAGCCCATCAACCCCAGTTTTCACTGTCCTGCTCCCAAAGTACTTCCATGAGGTCTGTTTTATCGCCAGAATTCCTGCCAGCAGTTCTAGTGGAAGGGCTGTACAGTTTGTGTTTGTTTTTTTTTAGATTTGGAAAATGTAAAAGGCTGGAGGAAAAAAAAAAAAGAACAGAAATCATACCTGCTGAAGGTTATTAAGAATGTGGAAATCTTATACAGGTACTAGTGGTTTGGTTAATGAGCAGTAAAAGAGCTTTTAGGATTAAAATTTGCATGCAAACTTAATGATGGCTTTTTCTAGCATGACTGAGATCCAATCCATTGGTGTTGTAATGGAAGATTCCTTAGAAAGACGTTGATTGTGCTTCTTTAGTGGCAGTAAAATGACTGCTGCCAAACACATGCATTGTGCATCACCTTTTGAGAACAAAGCTATAGCAGTTCTTCAGAGCTGTATGTGCAGTCAGATGAGATGTACAGCCTCACAGAGCTCGTGTCCTAAAGCCCATCCACGTTAGCCTGTTGTCATAGTGAAGCCTGTGTTTGTTGCCCCGCTCACAGTAATGACTTGGAAGCAGTTCTCAGCAATCAAGTGTTAAGTTTCAGGCTCAGCATTTTATTGTGTACTGGGAATGAAGACACCAACTGGGTTTGACTGTTACTGCAGTTGGTGTGTTTTCACTGTGTAACCTTGCACCGTTTCTTTAGTGCTGACTCTTCTGGAAGAGGTGGGTGCTTTTCTATTCAGCTGCTTATGCAGAAGTATTTCTCCAATTGTTTTTCATGCACTTGTATTTTTTACTCCTGTTCTTGTGAGCTCTGTGGGCATAATATGCAAGGAGCAGGTAGGTAGATTAGAGATGCTGAGAAAAGGCACTAAGCAGCTTACTTAGGCATAGTTGACCTTGTAAGCTCTATTGCTGTTTGTATATAGGACTGAGGATATTTCAGCTAATATTTGGGTCTTGAATAGGAGAGAGGTGCATTAAATAAATTGTCAGTGTTGTTTTTAACCCTGCCTTTTTTTTAAGTTGTATATAAGAAGGAAGAACTGCATTGCAAAATGCGGGCACCTTTCCTTGGAGACAGTACATAAATGTAGTACATTGGAGACAGTACATAAAGGATTCCTTAACAGCTGGTTTTGCAGATCTCATTGTTTCATTTGGAAGAAAGCACCTATTAGCAAATAAAAGGGAGAAGGTATTTTTAGGGCTCCATGAATGGCATGGTATATATTTATATGCCAGGTGGCTGGGAGTAACATCCAGCAGAGCAGCCCTGCAGTGCAGCACACTTGCTAGAGATCCCTCTAATTCCATACAATTGTCCTTTGGGCAACAAGGAGCTTTACTGCAGGGGGGCAAAGGGCATTGCAGCAGAACAAAACTAACTGTTGTATGGTGCTTAGTTACTTAGTACTGGGCACTGGGATTTTCATAAGTTCATGTGCCTAAGTCCAAATGTACTTGCTAACTGTAATCACTAACTAGGCTGCTATGTTAATCTTCTGGATGTTGTGCCACTGGTTGCAACCGAACCTGGTAGATTGTTAATGAGAGCCAGAATTTTATGAAACTTTATTCCAAACTTCGAACTGCTTTTTGCTTGAAAATTGTATCCTCAAATGTTCTTTTTGAAGCATTTTCTTTCCTTGGAGGGGAAGAAATATGTAGGGAGAAATGTATTCCTTGTCAATAAGGGGGAGGGGGAGAAATCTAGTTGAAGAAGTGAAAGTTGTTAAATTTTGAAGTATCTTCCTCAGAAAGGAAACATCTGAAATGGAGGTGGCTAAAGACAGAACTTGCAGTTGAGAAGTTCCAAAAAGCTTGATAACCAAAGCTACATCCCTAGAGGAGGTATTCAATATTTAGCCTACAGATTTAAAGACAGTAGCATGTGATATTTAGGCATCTGTGGTTAACATCCAAAACCTGAAATACAAATCAGTGTTTGTACACTGCAGGCAAACCATTTGACAGTGGTAAGATAGAAAAGAGTGGGAGCATACAGCCGTAAAGATAAACTTCAGCTATTTTTATAAAACAGTGTTCTTCCAACTTGCAAACTCATAGCACAGTTGTTTAGGTTTTCAGCAGCTCATGCAGCTATTCTTTCTATGCACCTTTCTTTCATTATGAAGGATAATGAATGTTATTGGTATTTTAAGACTTTCTTTTTCTGTTAAGCGTTGATCAAAACTTGTATTCATTCCAGCAAGATTTATTTTAGATGGCGTGACGTGGATTTCTATAGCTGTGCTGAAATGACTAAACTTGGATCCTAAAGCTTTTAAAGTTGCATTTAGAAGTGATTTACAGTGGCTCATTAAAAATAGATCTTTGTGTGTCATCTCATTAAAATGAGTGGGAGTAATGATGTTATACAGGAGGACAGCTTGTGGCCCAGAGTGTATTTCTGACAGTTGCTGGAGCTAGATTGGTCTGGCTTTAGCTCTTCTGCTCTCCCACGCACTGTAGCAAAGAGCACAGCTCTCTTTGGGTGGTTCCTGTCCCTGCAGGTAGGAGCAGGCTGCTGTCAAGACCATCCTGGGTCCTTTACAGCTACTTCCATCCAGGGAGCTTCTCAGAATCATAGAATGGCCAGGGTTGGAAGGGATCTCAAGGATCATGAATCTCCAACCCCTTGCCACATGCGGGGCCACCGACCTCCACATTTAATGCTAGACCAGGCTGCCCAGGGCCCCATCCAACCTGGCCTTGAACACCTCCAGGGATGGGGAAACCACAACCTCTCTGGGCAGCTGTTCCAGCACCTCACCAATCTCAAGTAAAGAACTTCTGTCCTGATGTGAGGCTATTCATGCTAATACTTTTTTGGAAGTGCAATATTGGTTCCATTGCACTGGGACCAAGAAATATACGAAGAGTTAAGGCTATTAAAAGAGGGAAAACTGCTTTTGTGAGTAGTGTTACTTTATCTTCTTGGCTTTTCCTTCCCAAAATAAAGTTAAAAGGAAGGAACTGCGGAAGTCCACACAGCTATTTATCCAAGTACTCTGTAGAAAGATAAAAATAACTTCAATTATGTTTTACTAGAATGCTCCTTAAAACTAGAATATTCCTCTAAAATATGAAGATTATCATAGAATTGCAGGAGTTGAAAGGGATCTCGAGATCATCATGTCCATCTCCCTCGCAGAAGCAGGTACCCTACAGCAGGTTACACAGGTAGGCATCCAGGTAGGTCTTGAGTATCTCTATGGGAGGCTCCACAACCTCTCTGGGCAACCTGTTCCAGTTCTCTATCATTCTTACTGTAAAGAAATTCTTTCTCATGTTGCGGTAGAACTTCCTGTGTTCAAGCTTTACGCCTTCCTAGCATTCAGATATGTCAGCCGATCCTTAGAGCTTTGTATCATCAGCAAACAAGCTGAGGATGGACTCTATCCCTTCATCCAGGTTGTTGATAAAGATGTTGAACAAGACTGGACCCAGAACTGACCCCTGGGGTATACCACTAGTTATAGGCTTCCAACTAGACTCTGTGCCCCTGATGACAATCCTCTGAGCTCTGCCAGTCATCAAGTTCTCAACCCACCTCACTGTCCACTCATCTATCCCATGTTTTCTAAGTTTTATAACAGGAATGTTGTGGGAGATGGGTCTGACACCTTGCTGAAGTCAAATTGCACGCCATCTTCTGCTCTCCCCCATTTGCCCAGCCAGTGATGACATAGAAAGTTATCAGTTGATCAAGAATGATTTCTCCTTCGTAAATCCATGTTGACTATTCCTGATAACCTTCTCTTCCAATTGCTTAGAGATGCTATCTAGTACAAGCTGTTGCACCACCTTTTCTGGGATGGGGGGTGAGGCTGACTGGCCTGTAACATATCTTTTATACATATCATGTACATAACGTATGATTATATGTATCTACACAGACTTGCAGAAGGAAATCTGGGTAGTATGAATGTCCCTTTTTTTTTTTTTTTTTTAAAGTAAGGCTGTTCTTGGAAAAACTTCAAGCAGAGTTGAAGGATTTCTCAAATAATTCTGACTGCTGTTTCGAAGATCTTGAGGTTAATCTGATCCTCTGTTTGACCTCTGACAAACATGAGTTTTGGCATGGCTGTGAAACATCCAGTCATACGGTATGTTTACTAAGTTGCTGAGGTTGATCCAAGCAGATGTGGTGTTTAAGTTGTGGCTGCTCAGAGATCCTGTAGCTACTTTTTCCTCTATTAGCCAAAATATTGTAAAATATGGTTGGCATTTTCTTCATTAAAAATATTGAAAGCTCACACATTGGGCCACTGTTAGAGCTGCACAGGTTCCTAACAGCAAACTCTTCCAGGGTGTCTGGTGAAACAGAGTGCATCAGTGTTGCACAAATTGTTAAACGAATGTAAATGTTTGAGGTTGCATGTGTGAGCTGAATTTTGTGATGGTGCTGTAAGGAACCTACACGAAGTCAGAGCAACGTGGAAAACAGTGCTGTGCAGTGAGCTCTGCAGCTGGGGTCTGGCAGGTAGGCTCCTGGAGCTTTTGGTCTCTGCTATTGATTGACTTTCAGAGAGTTTTACTGAGTTACTTATAACTTTTATACTTGGAGAAAAAATTAATAGTTGACTACATCTGCAAGGAAGTGAGATATCTTCAGTGGAATTTGTCAGGATTAGAGAGGAATATTTTGCTCTTGGTGTTTCTGGCATTATGTCGTGCAAACTCAGTTCTTCCTGAGGCTTTGTCAAAGTGAGAAAACCATCAGGCAATAAATATGGCAGTCAGAATAGAGAGAGAGAGAAGGGAGAGTCTGAAAGTCAGAATATCTGGTTAGAAATATACGGAATGCTGTGGATTGCTATATAGATATATTTTGAGCAGATACTGGGGGCAGCTTCTAAATACATGCATTTTTCTCTTTCTCGGTCACTCTGCCTCCAGAATGGACCATAACTTCCTGATGGAGGAGATGCTGCCACCTCAAATGATTTGTGTTTGTCTGGGTTATGGATTCTGTTCATCTGTTCTCTGGATTCTGAAGTATCCCACTGCAAGCAGCTGTAAACCCCATGTATTGCTAGGATGCTGCGTGTGTTAACAAGGGCTTGTAAAATATCTCAGGATATGGCTGTGTATCTATTTATTATTTGTTGTGAAAGCTCCTGTGTTACTGAGAGGAATTGTCTTCCGCTCATTTTGAATCTTGACTCACTACATTTGTTTTTTGGAGAATTGTTTGAGGTATTTTGGGAGCTCTCTTTTGACAGCTGTGTTGCGTTTCACCCCTCCATTTCTGAAAAGCTTTAGCCCTCTCAAGTGTAGTCTGAATTATCTTGAGGAGCTGTATTATCATAAAATCACAGAACCACCGAAGTTGGAAAAGACCTCCAAATCATCCAGTCCAACCACCCAGCTTCCACCAATATTTCCCCACTAACCCATGTCCCTTAGTAGAGCATCAGAATGTTTTTTGACCTCCACCACCTCCCTGGACAGCCCCTTCTACCACCTGCCTGCTCTTCCAGAGAATAAACTTTTCCTAATATCCATCCTGAATCTCCCCTAGCACAACTTGGGGCCGTTCCTCTAGTCCTATTGCTAGTTATGTGATAGAGAAAGAGAGAGACTGATTCATAATACATATTGTGAAGTGTTTCTTGTTATGTTTAAACTGTAGTTTTAGGGGGTAACAATTTTTGTTTGCATTTGATTTAATAGAAAGCACAGAATTGTAGGAATTGCAAGGGACCTCTGCAGAGCATCTAGTCCAGCCCTCTGCCTAAGCAGATTCCCTACAGTAATTAAGTTTCAGAAGTAGTTCATATTTTTACTATCCTAATTGCAATTTAATGATGACTGAATTGAATGTAACTGTATTGTTTGCATAAATAAAATAAGAAAAATATTGTGGTGAGCATGTAGACAAGGAGAAGGCCAAGGGAAAGATGGAGGCCTGTGTGGCAGTTGTCCCTGTGACTGCCTCTTCTCTTCTCTCTGGAGCACCTCAGTTATTTTGGCCATAGTATTTTGAAACAAGTGAAGCTTGGCTTGTTGAGGAAGGCAGGGATGTACTGATGCAATTGAATGCATGTGAGTGTAGGGCTGGAGAGGGTCTCCTGGCTCCTCAGAGTGGGACCCATGCAGAACCTTGTGTATAATGCTTGAGAAGTTAGTAGAAATGGTTGAAATCCGTAGGAAGCCAGTTGTGTAAATGCTCATGTGTTGGTAAATAAGGTAAACTACTCAACCCTGCTTTCCTTTTGCAGACAGTGTTTGTTTTTTTCCAATCTGCCTTCAAAGCTAAGTCTCTAACAGAACATTTGGAACTCAGAGGAAATAAATAATGCCTTTGTATTTTCCTGCCAAATGTATTACCAAATGTCTTGGTTGAATAGCAAGCTACTGAAAGGGCCTCGTTTCTGCATTGTGGAGGTTCTGTCACTTATTTTAAATGCAATTTTTCAACCTTTGTGTCTTTTCGCAAAGCTGCAAAACAGCAAAGGAAGGGAAAGGAAAGTGAAGCAGTTCTGCCCTGGGAAAGAACACGTGGAATAATATCACGCGCAGGTTTGTGCTTGTTGTAAGAGCAACCTGGCAGCTCTCCAAGTGTGATCTTCAGGATGGCCAGAGGGCTTTCTGGAGATGGAAGGGATGGACGTGGTCTTTTCACTCTGGTGATCACTCGTTTATCTCTTCCTTTTTCACCTGAATGTCTGATCTTGGGTATGGCAAACTTTGTGCCTGGATTTGCTTCCGTAGCAGCACAGGCTCTGAGTGTTAAAACAGATCAGAGAAGATGAGGAGAAGCTTGTTCCATCATGAATTCTGCTTTGTGTCCTGTATTCCTACTGTTATCTAGGATAGCAAGGGTAAGATCTGGTTCTCCTGTCCAAACCTCAGTGTGGATATACCCTTACATAGCTCTGAAATGACAAGGTTGCTTCTGCTGCAGGAATTGCTATCTTATTCAAACAGCTCTGTTCCACAGCGTAAGTACATGTGTCACAACGTGGGATTGTACATCTGTGTTACCATAGCAAATGGAAAAACAACTCCTGCAGGTTTTGTGCAGCAGTATTAGGCTTGGACAAGTCTTGCAGCAGATGACCTTCTTGTGGCTGTGCTAGGAAAAACTGGCAAGTACCCAGATCTTCGAGGATAAGTATTAATTGTCTGCAGACTGTCTGGCAAGAAGAGTAAATGTGATGCAATGATAATAGCTGGGTATGTAATCCTGCTTCTTCGCAACTCCAGTGCTTTTTCAGTCTGGATTTGCTTTATTGTATGGTAATTGACCACTGTTAAGACATAATATCCGATAAGATATTGGAGTCTGTTCTGCATCTCTCTAGCTGCTAAACCCATCCTGTTAGCTAGAATGAGGATTTGGTTTTTTGGTTTTCTTTTTTTTTTGGAATCACTTATGTCCCAGAGCATTTGTTGCCTGACTGATTTCATGGCCTGCTGGTTAAGCAGTGGGATTTGTGTATGGCAGCGTTAGAGCCTGTTTCACAGAGCATGCAGTTTGTCTGCATGTGCGGAATCAGTTTGAGATTTAAACCCTGTTTAAGACCTTTTTAAGCTCCTTGGGTTTAACTGTCGCTTAGATTTTTTTGCCTCACGGAAGTGAGGGAGTTTGACTTGGTAAGAATAACAGGTAAATTGTTTTTTGAGGAGGCTTTTTGCTTCATTCTGCGTTATGGAAATGTTCTCTTTAAGGCTCAGAATTACAATGCCAAAATGAGTGGGATCTTTATAGGCTTCCTTGGGATCGTAGTGCCTTCTGCCTCTGTTTAGGAGTTTTCTGTATTGAGAAGGGAATATTGTTTGTGCTCATAACTGTTGTTAAGGTTTGTTCTTTGCCAGCCTGACCTGAGGACTGCCCTTAGTTTCCAACTTCTTGAGAAGCCTGAGAAATACATTAACATAAACTCTTGACCCTCCTCCCACCCCAATTCTCAATACTTTGTTTTCTTCATAGAAATGTTTTGCTAATTAAATATGTGGCTAAATATTTTCTTGACTTATTGCTACTATGCTAATAATTCACTGTGTTTACATAAGGATGAGAGAATTCTAATTCTTTCAGGGTTTATAGTTTCTGAAGTTTGGGAACCAAGCCTTGTTTAGACAGGAGAGTCTCCAAACAGTTTACCTGATTCTCCAGGGCTGTAAATAAAACTTTATCACCAGTTTCACGTGCTTCATTCCAGGGGTTTGCTCACCTGAGTAACTGCCAATAGACTTTGGGCAAGTGGTATTAGTGGTGGGATGCCTACAGGAAAACTCTGGGCTGGTTTGCTTTCTTTCAGTTTCAGGTGGGCATCTCCAAGGAGGATGGAATCTATTCCAGAGTCTGCAGATGCCTTTAGGGAGCCAGTGAATTTCCCTGGAGGTTTTTATTCTTTTGCTACTCTCTCTTTGCTACTTTTGTTTCTGGAGAGAGTCTGTAAGTGTCACTATGTCACTGACTTGGTACTGTGTCTTAGTTACATTGCACTCTGATTTCTGGGGTGCTCATGATGGTTGATATTCTTAAATTTGGAATGAAGGAGTTAACTGCATTGGTTTTTGTGTCTGTGTTCTCTCATTCCACATTTCAAGATAGGAACTGAAAGCAGGAAAGAATTCTTTGTATCTAATATGTACTTAAATACTGATTTGGTTAAATGAACGTAGGCAGATGAAGAACATGCTGTGGTGGAAGAAAGATAATTATGTAACTGCTCTGAATTAATTGCTCACCTTTAAGCGCTGTGTGTCACTTGGCTGTTAGTGATTGTTTGCTTCGTGTTTCAAAGCAGTAGTGGCCACACATGTTGGTCAACTGTAGTCACGCTTCTTGAATGGGAAAGTGAAGAGGCATTTCATTCTTCAGGTCCGCTGTTAGTGTTACAAAAATATTTAATGGAACAGTAATGGATAGAATGAACTTCATTAATATACAAGCCTAAGGAGTGAACAGGCAGTGCTCTCAAAATACGTTTTTATTCTCTTTCAGGTAATTGAGAATGGGTCCTCAACGATGCTGAGTGTACAATGGGAAGTGTCACGCTCCGCTATTTCTGTTATGGGTGCCTTTTCACATCGGTGACCTGGACACTTCTGCTCTTTGTTTATTTCAACTTCAGTGAAGAGAACCAATCCTTCAAGAATGTGCCCGTCAAGGGGCTAGAACCTCAGAAGCCATTTCCAAAAAAATTCTACCCCCGTTTCACTCGGGGACCAGTTAACATACCTGAATTGCAGCAGAAAGAGAGTAAATTTAGAAATCCTATTGGAAATCATGTCCAGGACCCAGTAAAGGGAGAGGGAGACTTCTCTCCTGAAATGGGTGAGTGCTTTTTAGTGCGGGTGACAAAAGAATAGAAATAGAACATGAAAATTGTCTGTTTGTTCAAAGGATTTCAGGGTAAAACTGTGTAATAAGGTAGCTTTGGTGTTAAATGTAGGTGATACAAGTGGCTCTCTTAATTAAGAGTTATTTGAAATTTTATTCTGTTGTGTATAATCCAAAATGTACTATTTCTAACAGTTATAATTCTGCTGTGTAAGTGTTAACAGGGAGTGGATTACACCAAGATGTCTGCCCTTAATGTGGTTCTTGACTGATTTATTTATTTTTTAGAAGGTTCAGGATATGTCTTTCATGTCTTGCTTCTGTATTGATTAGGCTCAAATACATGAATTTTAATTAACCACAGAGAAGCTCTGATCTTATGAGCAGTTAAAAGCAGCTTGATAGCAATACATAATGAAGAAGACCATTGATATGGAGAATATTCTTGGAGTATGAAATAGCCTAAAAAAAAAAAAGAAGGATGGCAAAATTACAATGTAAGATTAATCGAAATGATGGTGATGGTTGTCAAAACCTGCTTATTTTGTACCAACAAAAATCTGTATATTCCATTGGAGCATATTTCATCAATGAGATTAGGTTTGCATTCCAAACTAAAATGCTTAGTGTTTTCTGCTGTATTTGAATATGCATTGAGTATTAGCCTACAAACTTGCTTTAAGTCTGGTACATATTGAGTGTTATAATATCTACTGCTTTTTGGGGAGTTGTGTCAAAGTACCCTCCATAGCCTGGAGCTTAATACTTATATCCAACTGAACTCTTTCATTATTACTGCATCATTAGCTGTAAAAGTCTGTAGACCTTTAACAAACTTGTATGATAGACTTGTGCTCGTATGTAGAAAAACACCTTCCAAAACAGAAATGCCAATTTGTGTTGCCTTGTGGCATTACGAATGTTTATCAATTCATTGCAAAAACCATAAGAGCCAAGGGAGGTGAAAGCCAGTCCAGAGGTGCCATTTCTTTCCAACTATTCAGTGCTGGCCAGGAAAGAAATTGGAGCTTTTCAACTGAGGAGTCTCTTGATCTTCAAACAGAGTGACTAGTTTGGTTGGTGAAAGCCAAGGGGATTTGCGGTGCCAGGATAAGCTCTACATGAATAATGAGGAGACAGCTGGCTCTGTTTGAGTTAGATCAGGTGCTGCAGGAAGGGGCTTCATGCCTCTCTGGGGTAGGGCAATGATAAACATGCAAAGCAAAAAAAAAAAACCACACCAAAACCCAACAATAGAAGGATTGGCATGTGATAGCTGAAAACACTGACCTGGTAATCTGTTTTTTTCTTTGCAAACTTATGAAATCCACGTAACACTGCTGAAGTCAATCCTGAGCTGATGTTTCCATTGCAAATCTTCTTTTCCAAAGACTTGTATCTGCTGTTTGGACTGAAACCTTCCATGTCTTTTGCAGATGTTTTGGATGTTGTTCTTTATGAGGATGTTTTAAAAACTATTAGCATTTCTTCTAGTCCATATTCAGAAGATCAGAATAAAGTAGCTAGTGGTTGTGTATTGGTGGGCTGTGGAAGAAAACACTCAGTGTGTGTTTCTTAAGCTTGTGGTTTGTATAAAGGGAATGTTTTAAGTTGACCCAGTGGCACTGTGTTACTGTGATGCATGTAGATATGATTGAGCTGGCTGCCTAAGCTCACAAGCTGGAAACCTTTCTCTGAAACTTCATGTGTTCAAAGGAAGGCCAGCTTACCCTTTTAGGCCACTGGTGCTTGAAGAGAGGTGCTGCTACTCTGACCAGACCTCATTCCTGCTCTCTGTACGAATGTCAGAGCATCTACACTTCATAGAATTGTTTGAGTTGGAAGAGATTCCTAAAGGTCATCTAGTTGTCCCTCCAGGCCCTGCAATAAGTAGGCAGACCTACAGCTGGATCTGGTTGCTCAGAGCCCCATCCAGGCTGACTTTCAGTGTCTCCAGGGGTGGTGCACCCACCACCTCTCTGGGCAACCTAATCCAGTGCTTTACTATCCTTACTGTTTAAGGAATTGTCTTTGCTGTACTCAGGACTGAAGGCAGTGGAGTGAGAATTGTAAGAGATGGGAATCTGGATATCTGGATGCAGATTTTCCTCTAGAAGGTGGTCTTGCTATACCCATAGGTAGACTTTGTGCTGAAACAGCTGTGGTGCAGCTGTGCTTTGAAAGCCAACCTTGTTCTTAAGCTTGAAACTTTTTCTTTGCATTTCTTATGCTCTTTATTCTGTTTTCTAATCCACTGCGTTTTCCCTGCTTTTGAGCTCAGTTGGCTTTTGCATAGCTGTCAAAAACTCAGCATGAGGAATGAGAAGAGTCTGGAAGGTTTGATTTTATTCTGCTTTACAGAGAAGGCAAATGAGTGAGAGAGTGAGAGATTGCTGTCAAAAACAACTGTAGGGAAGATGATGGTGTTGTGCTCTTACCACTTTCTTCTACTTGAATTTTTTTTTGGTAGAAGATTCATTTGAAGCACCATAGTAGTTTGCTTTTCTTTACCCTGGTGAGCATTTGGCTCACTGAGAGAGGAACCCTGGCACTGAATCAAGGCAGGCACAATGGCATTTGGGATTTCACCTTGGCCTCTGGCAGTGTATTTATTTATACTAACAATTGCTGCCTCTGCTGCGCTCAGCAACAGCTGATGCTTGTGCTAAAATAATCAGCAAAGGAACAGCTAGATTTCTTGCTATTTTTTTTTTTTGTTGTCAGTGTCTCAAGTGAGAAATAAGAAGTTGCCGATTCAGTCGTAGCTCTTCTTGTTACTGCAGGCACAAGAGAACTGTATGGAATTGGAGCTGTTTCTGTGAGGGCTTTTTTCCCACTGTAACTATTTTTTTTTCCTCTCAAAAATCCCACTTCTAGACCTGGACAGGTGCTGATTCATTGTGTGAGCAGTCTTTCCTGTCTTTGATGTTGTTTGGCAGTGCAGGGCTTAAGAGGCCATTTCAGAAACGGGAATGTGTCTGTTAAGGCAATAAATACAACAAAGCCTTCAGTTTGGAGGAAGATTTCATGTTGTTGTAGCTACACAGACTGCTCAAAAGCACTATTTATCTGAGGGGTAACAAAAACAGTTGAGCAAAAATACAATCCACAAAACCAGAGAGTAAAGGAATTTCTGAAGAGCGTGGTTGGTTTTGGGGAAAGTTAAAGCACGCTTTTCAATCCTTGATCATTTCCAAAGGATACTTTAATTCTTTTCACTGACCTTGGTGTGTTCCTTCTGCAGGAATGATTTTTAATGAAGAAGATCAGGAGGTCCGAGACTTGGGCTATCAGAAGCATGCTTTCAATATGCTCATCAGTAACAGGCTGGGGTATCACAGGGAGGTTCCTGATACAAGAGATGCAAAGTATGTATGGTTATTCAAATATGTATCGTATTTATTTAATTTTTGTGAGCTGTCTTCCTAGCTGTGCTCTCAATTACTTCAAGTGTGCTACAGTACTTCTTTTTTCCAAGCTTTATTGTTGATGCTACAAGTACTGTAATTGTCAGAAGAGATGCTATAATTGTCTTTGGTACCATTGGAAACTTGGATGTTAAATGTTCAGGTGCCCAAGTGGATGAGTGTTCTCTGGAGAAGATGCATTCAACTTACATATGCTCAATATTTGCTGCAAGCCTAGAGGATAAGTTAGATGAGAAGAGCTTTCTACTTCTTTTTTGAATTTGTTTGGTATCTGCATGACACTGCTGGATATACTGTGTTTTATTATGAAGCAAAATTTTTCTTTAATCCGTACAGTGCATATGGAATCATCACAGTAACAACATGATAAGAAAAAACCCACTGAATTGAAAAAAATAAATAAGCCTGCTTCTGTTTTTCTAGTGGTTGCTGTGGTGTGGGTCAAGGTAATGAATCGTACTTGCTGAAATCCTTCCCAAGAGCTGAATTCATTCCAAGTCAGTGAAGGCTGCTTTTGTATACCACTGTTTCCATTTATGGTTTTCCTTATTTTTGTTGGATTCCCTCATGCCTAGCATCTTCAAATGGCATTAATCTGTGATACTGTAGCCTATTGGAGGTTATAGATAAAATTTGAAAATAAGCAGAATGAACTTTGAGTGAGATTCAGTGGGGAGCTTAAGATGCCTAATTTAGTTATCTGCATGTTAGTCAGTTGTCTCTACTGTTATTACATTTAGCAGAGATCCAGTCAATGTAGTTAATGGAGCATACACAGCTCTTCAGCTAACAAAATGCACTTCTCTGCCTCAGGGTGAGCTGAATGCTGTCTTGACTTCACTGATAGTATTGACCAGATTTGAATGTCTTCATCTGCAGGCTGAATCCCAGTGTTTGGTTCTCTAAACAAGTATCTAGCACTACTGGAGATACTTTCAAATATCCAACCAGCTCTCCAGTGGCTGGGCAATAAATGTATTTGTCATAATTACACAGAATCACAGAATTGTAGGGGTTGGAAGGGACCTCCAGAGATCATCGAGTCCAACCCCCCTGCCAAAGCAGGTTCCATACAGCAGGTCGCACAGGTAGGCATCCAGGCAGGTCTTGAACATCTCCAGAGAAGGAGACTCCACCACCTCCCTGGGCAGCCTGTTCCAGTGCTCCGTCACCTCACTGTAAAGAAGTTCTTGCGCATATTTGAGCTGAACTTCCTATGCTGCAGTTTCCAGCCGTTTCCCCTTGTCCTGTCTCCACTCACCACTGAAAAGAGTCCAGCCTCGCCGTTCTGCCCCCCACACCTTAGATATTTATAGACCTGGATCAGGTCCCCTCTCAGTCTTCTTTTCTCAAGGCTGAACAGACCCAGTTCACTCAGCCTTTCCTCATAGGAGAGATGCTCCAGGCCCTTTACCATCTTTGTGGCCCTCCGCTGGACTCTTTCCAAGAGATCCCTGTCTTTTTTGTACTGGGGAGCCATTCTTGTACATACCTGAGCCACCTTAGAGTGCTGGGCAGCGTTTTGATAGCTGAAATAAGCCTTTACTATTTACTCTTGTTATGTCTTAAGCATCTGTTATTCTCCTTCCCACTACAATCCATCATATTTTTTTCTATCAAATAGCAGTGCTAATTGTAAGTTTGCATTTATGTGGAGAGTAACTTACTATGCTTAATCCTGTAGATGTTAACTAACTTGGATGTAAGCACCTTACGACATTCATAGAGTGACAATAGCCCTTTGGAGATCCCAGATAACAAAATAAGTACTATACCTGTTTGCAGGTGTAGAGAGAAATCCTACCCTTCTGATCTGCCATTTGCCAGTGTTATCATCTGTTTCTACAATGAAGCACTTTCTGCCCTGCTTCGCACGGTGCACAGTGTCCTGGATCGCACTCCTGCACACCTTCTTCATGAAATTATTTTGGTGGATGACAACAGTGAACTGGGTGAGAACTTTTGGAAATATTTTAGTCAGAGCTTGCACTTCTCAGCTTTCCTGAATCTTCCTGTGCTTTACTATCAGTCTGAATGTGAAACCTGTAAAACTAGTTGTTACTGCTGTCTATACCTGAAAAGTCCTAGCCACTAT
This sequence comes from Tympanuchus pallidicinctus, assembly GCF_026119805.1. Lineage (NCBI taxonomy): Eukaryota > Metazoa > Chordata > Aves > Galliformes > Phasianidae > Tympanuchus > Tympanuchus pallidicinctus. Next base: position 65,528,221 of record NW_026294747.1, read on the forward strand.
GGATGCAAGATATTCCATTATGTCCAGAATTATATCTGCTTTGACACTTCCCTGATGTGCCATTTTCCTGATGATCTTTGCATTATATGGATTTCAACATTCAAAAACTGGTTTTTGAAGCTAATAATGAGAGGTGTCCGGGCTACTCAAGTGTTCAGAGCAGATTACTCTCTCAGCAAATTTCTTGGGCCAATCCTGCATGTGAATGCTTCTGAAAGGCATTGAATGCTCATAATCCCTGCTGAGGTCCCACAGATAAGTGGATGTGGCACTATGGAAACAATGCCTTGTTTTTTAATACTTGCTTGATATTTCAGGACGATGGAGTGCTCCATCGGATCAGAGCTGGAGCAGAGCTCAGCCTTTGCTGGAAGGGTTCTACATGGCTCTTGCACAGCCCCTTGTGGCCGCCCTAAGAGTAGCTGTTGCTGGCTCTTTGTGGAGCAGCCATCTCCACCAAGCCATGCCCCAGAGGGGAAGACCTTGCAGAACTTCAGTACTCTTGAAAGATTGATGCTCCAGCGTTTTTCTCTTACACAAAGCAAAAGGCAAAAACAGACGTAATCCAGTGGTTTGGTATCTCAAATTGTTGTATGCCAGTTGAGGAATGCGTTAGTCCAGCAGGACTTGCAAGGAGGATTGTGCTAGTTGCCTGCCTCTACATAAGTCCAAAATTTTGTGCATTTTTAAAATGATTTTTAGGCTCTTTAGTACATAGGACCTTTCTGTATCTCATATTTTGGTTCCCAAGTTAAGATCTCATTTGCTTTGTGAGACTGAGATGCATCATCTCTTGTAGAATTAAATTCTCTTGTGCAGCTATTTTCTGTCTGTGAGGTCAGGTCAGATGTTAAGATGTGGAGAAAAGAGGTCAAACATACTTATCCTTGCTGATAAGTAAGCATAATGTTTAATAACTTTTGTTCTTTTGTTCTTTGGAAGCAATAAGCACTCCCTGCTACAAGTCTCTTGTGCAAATTGTTATTTTCAAGTTTAATATCCTTCATACTCAAATCTAAGCTTACTTCAGAACCCTCTCTTTTGAATATAGTTACGCATTTGGTTAACGTCTGTTTAGGCAGTAATGCCATCACTCTTCTGGCCTGTCACCTAATTCAAAGGCCAAATTAGATTCAAAGCATTGAGTTGTTATTCTTGCCTTTCTGGCTGTAAATGAGTATGTTCTGCAGCTAAGGATGGGAGAAGATACTATTTTTAGAGAACTACTAGTCTTATTGGTGAAACAACCAGTATAACACCAATGCGTGCAGTATGAGGAACAAGCAAGTCCCTGAACTACAACAACAGAGGGATATGTGAATCCTGTGACTGATGTGCCATGGTGGAGTGTTCTAGGCCACTCAGAAGGGACAGGCAAGGCAGGGTGTTTATATACTTCAGTTAACTTTGCTCCCTCTCAAAAGCATGTGCTTGTCCACAGTGCTCTTAATCATAAAATGGAGTTGCAGGGGTCCCTGCAATCAACAGGGAGACCTACAGCTCAATCAGGTGCTCAAAACCTGGTGCAGCTTGACATTGAATGTCTCCAGGGATGAGGCATCTGCTACCTCTCTGGACAACCAATTCCAGTGCTTCACAACCCTTACTGTGAAAAACAAAACTATTTCCTTATATCTCAGCTCTTTTAATTTGAAACTTTTCCCCTTCTATCACTAAGTGAAGTGGTCAGTTTGAATGATTATTTTGAATTTCAGAAAAGGAACTACCTGGGAGGGGTGTTTGTAATTCTGTTTATCTGCTGTTGAGTCAGAGGGTACAAAGGATGAAATGTGTTGTTGTGCTTTTCAAGTGTCAGTATTTGTTTCAGTATGTGGAACATAATTTAAATCACTTTGCGTGAGTGAAAGGGCTTTCATTACTCTTACTGTTTTTGACAGTCTGCATTAAGAATTTAGGAAGAGAAATGTTATCTCCTCATATAATGACCTTAAACTTATATTTTTTAGCAGTGGTAATTCCTTTTAGCACTGAGTCTGCTCTTTCCCATTAACTTGAATGATATTGTAGTAAAGGCTTTGCAAAATGATAGCAATCCAGTCTTCATCAAGAAACTGCAGCTTAGTATTTAGCCCCGATTTGAACATCTGGGGCTTGAAACAAAACTCTCCCAAAGCATCCATCCTGTTGTTGATCTTGTATTCTCCTTCCAGCTGACTTGAAGAAAGACTTGGTTGAATATGTTAAAACTCAGCTTCCTAAAACAACAAAACTAGTAAGAAATGAGAAGCGGGAAGGTTTGATTCGAGGAAGGATGATTGGAGCCTCTCATGCTACAGGTATACTTTCTTGTTTCTCCTTTCTTTGCATACTCTGACCTTATTTTAGTGACTCTTCTCTTTCTGTGATGCAGCTTTTTCAGATGCTGAGTGTTTGACATGCAATTGCTTTACCCCACTGCAAAGATGTCTGTTATGCCAATTTCTAAGCTGCACAACTGAAGCTGGGGGAGGAAAAATTTGGTTAACGCTACTTCAGGTGTAAAGTGTTAAATAGTTTCAGCATGTCAGTGACTCTGTTAAACTACATTACAACAGCTGTATGAAGTCTATTGGTTGATACCTATATGATGGTGATTGGAGACCTTAGCTAATGTTAATTAAATATTTGTGTGATGATATTGACAGTGTTCTACAGAAAGTCTTCTGTATTTCCTCCTAGTTTTGCTGAATTACTCCTCATCTGAGGTTTTTGTTACTTTCCTAATGACTTAGCTCTCCCAATGACTTAATTAGAAGGAGCAAGAAAGATTTGTTTCAGTGAAAATGTAATGTAGATGTAATAAAGATGTAATAAAGCCACTGTTTTTATGGTTTCTAATTTGGTAAAATGGTTTGTTTAAAAAAAAAAAAAAAAAAAAAAAAAAGGAAATTTCTGCTGTGTAAGAGGGGAGTAGGCTTTTTTCCAAATCACCCAAGCAATGACTTGGCAAATCTCGAAGCAGATTTTAATATCTTTTTACTCTTGTCTAAGTATTGATTTATGCTTTTCTTCCTTCCTGTATAAACTCATTTTTAATAAGTGAATAATAAAAATGAGTTGATTATTTAGAATGGGTCAGTGAAGTAGGCAAAAACAATGCCTGACTACATTTAGTGAGGCAGTGAGCAATTTACCTTATTCTTGATTGAAGGATCTGTGTTTGAGGAATGCCTCCCTCTGCCCCGGGTATTGAGTTCTCAAAGTATCCTCAGCATGTTTCATGTGGGCATTTTTGCCCCAAAATGACAATCTGCTTTCTTATCACAGTAAACTCAGAGGTGCCTTCTGAATCGCCATTTAACTGTAATGATTCTCACAAAGCTTTTCTGTTGTTGTAGAGAGTGCTAATTGGGATAAACTGTGTCTGGTCCTTTATGTATGCTGTGCCATTTACCTTAATGTACTTCCTTGTTAAGCCTTTGTTGCATGAGGAAGTATAGAGGACTTCTCAAATAATTTTGATTGGTGGCTAAAATATTGTAATTGGTGTTTACTCATTAGCATTGTAATGGCATAATCCAGAGAGAAAATTGTGCTTACATCTTGTAAACTGTGCTTGGACCCACTTGTATTAATGTAATCTTAAGTCATTTTACTGCTCCTCTGAACTTTTGGAGTCTGCTTTTCCCCTCAGTCAAAAATTGCCTGTTGTTAATAGAAACACACAGACATAACTTGTCTAAGTTTTTTTTTTAAAGCTCTTTTCCATTTTTTCCACATTATGTAAATTTAATGTTATTCTAAAGTTATGCAGTTAAAGTTCAGATGATTTCTTAGACTAGCTGAACCTCTCAGGAGCCAAATTATCCTCTCTGATCATGGCAGGTAATCTGATAGACCTGACAGGACTGAAGTGTTGGTTGGTCTCATACTGGTGGGTCTGGCTGTGCCACATCAGGGCACCTGCTCTCCTTATCAAGATCTGGATCCACAATAACTAAAGCTAGTGAAATGTAGAGATTTTTCTGCATTACTTTACATTCAGGAATTGAAGTGCTGTCATCTGTGTCTTGAATGAATGCAGATTAATTTGTCAGAATGGCTCAGCTTAAAACTCACAGATCTTAGCTACAGCAGTCAGTGCTGAAGTGTGATATGAAGGAAGCTTAAGGTGATTACAGTCAATGGACAAAAGCAGCTTTGTCACAAGGATGGTTCATCCAGCCCAGTAACTGTCATCTTTGTCTGCCTCTGTAGTCTCGTTCATGCATAGAAGGTGCTCCTCTTCAGAACAAGTCTATCTCCAGTCTCTGAGAGTTCTGATGTTCCTTTTAAAGTACAGCAGTTGTGTTTGGTCTGAGTGTGATATCTGATGCCTATTTTAAGCAGTTCATAACGTGTGATAGCCAGGATCTACCTTCTGCCTCAGTGACTGAACTAATCCCAGTGCTGTCTAGTTCTTCCATCCTTTTGAGTGCAGATGGCATTTCCCTTCTGTTACGCAGAGTTGTGAGAATACTGCTGATATTCTGCAGCTCCAATTGCACATGTTTGTGTATTGCATGTTACCTCAAGTCTTTATGTTCTGTGTTTTTTGGCCTTTGTAGGAAAAGTGCTGGTTTTCCTGGACAGTCACTGTGAGGTAAACAAGATGTGGCTGCAACCTCTGCTGACTCCAATCAAAGAAGACCACAGGACTGTGGTGTGCCCTGTGATTGACATCATCAGTGCTGACACACTTACCTACAGCTCTTCCCCAGTTGTGCGTGGAGGGTTTAATTGGGGCCTGCACTTTAAGTGGGATCTTGTTCCTTTGTCAGAGCTTGAAGGTCCTGAGGGAGCCACTGCTCCAATCAAGTAAGGCTCCTCTTGCATGGTGTGCAGCAGTCAGCTCTGTGTAACGTATGGGTGCTCAGGAGCACTTTTACATGTTATGAAATGTGTCTGGGCATGCAGCTTTAGAAGCAGATGCCTGACCTATCAACTATTTCTCTTTATTATGTTGCCCAGAAGTAGTTTTATTTTCTACTACCTGTTTCACTTCTGTTTCTAGTATTTAATCATGTATTAGTTGATTAAGAAGGTACCCTCTTTAGGGAGAAAAGCAGCAGCATATTAGCAGATTTTGCTGAAGGCACAAGTCTTAAAGAGCTTGTGCTCTCTATTAATGGTGAAATTACCTGACAGACTTAACCCACCTGCCAGTGTTTGTTTCCAATTTGACATTTTTGGCTTAATGATCGTAATTTTGATGTGATCTTGTCTCTAGTAGCTGCCTGGCTATTCCACTAGAGCTCATAGGCTCTGGACATTCTGTGGTGAAATGCCAAAGAATTGCTAGTCTGGGAAAATGCATTTTTGTGGCAATGTGAAGGTGATTTCATAACTGATGGGATAGGATGCAGTATTTGCTTATCTTCTATGTCAATATTTTTTTTCCTATTTGAGCAGGGAAAAAGGTTTAATGCTTTGTTTGAACTTTTATTTTGTCATAAAGCTTTGTAAATGAATGCACAGGGACATGAAGGCCGTCTTCAAAACAGTTCTGTCACAATATGGCAAATGTCCCAGATAGCTTTTTGGAATCCTGTCCTTATTTCTGTGGTCTGGATTGCATGAACACCATTCTGAAACAAAAGTCTTACTTAGTAAGATTTAACGTGGGGCTGTGAGAACATCCTCCTTAGCCTTTTAACCATTCGTGGCTGTCTGACCTGTACAGAACTGGCAATGCCTGGTTCTTACTGGAGCCGTAACTCTTATAAACTGATTTTAGTAGATGCCTTTCTTAAACAGTAGACTCACACAGCTCAGGTACAAGAACAAAAGCATTCCCAGTACAAATCCCTTCATGAAAACAGCTAGTGCTGGTAAAGCGAGAAGAACCCGAATGTGCTTTCTTTAGTTGCAGATACAGAGTTCAGTTTGGTAAGTGGGAAGAGTTTTCCTTTTTTTTGAAAGCAAACTGCTTCACTTTTACTAGATTTACAAAGTGATTCAGAAGTTGGGTGCTGTCATCTTCATTCTCTTTCCTTGGTCTGTAAACACAGAGCGTTTCAGGCTATGAGGTTCTCTGCTGTGGTCTGACAGCTCTGTACTTAGTCTTTCTGTGTCTGCCCATCACAAGGCTTTGTATGAGAAGCCAGGAAACTTTCTATTACTGAACAGCTTGACTGGCTTGTATGGGGAGTGTTGCTGTAGCAGTTTCTGAAGGGAATGGGTGGATTGGGGGAATATGAATAAGGAGCAGTCATAGATAGACTTAAAATCTATATTCTATTTGGAATCTTTCTCAAAGGTTACTTGGGGCACACCTGGAGATCAGTTCTCACTGTGTCCAATAAGAACATGTGTGCAAGTACAGAAACTCAAATACTTATCAATGACTTTACCAACTGACCATGGCATTGATGATGAAACAGTGCTGCTCCTGGTACTTGAGTTGTCTGAGGCAGAGTACCATGTATTTTAGCAGGCTGCTTGGCTTGTATGACTGAAGTTTTGATCTTCTTTTGCTTAGCTAGGGTATTATTTCTTGATCTTATTAATATGCCCTCTGGTTTCTGCTCTTTTTTCTGTTGTTCAATCAAGCCCAGTCAGTATAAATCCCTCCTGTAAGAGGAAGATGAACACACATCATTGTAACTGTATGCATTTGTGATTGTAGAAAGATCATCTGTCTTTATCAGCAGCTAATTAAACATGGCTCCTAGTTCTCAATTTAGAAAACTAAATGGAATTCAAACCTGCACAGGTGTTTGCTATTTTCTGAATGGAGAGACAGCAGTTTGTTTCTCTTTCTCTGTGTCATCCTTCTGCCTTGACTTCACTATATGAGGAAATATGGTTTTATGGGTACATCAATAGTGAAAGATCACAGGGAGAGACTATGGAACTGAAATCCTGCAGAAAGTGGAAATCATCAGCTGAAAATTGCAGGTCTAAATGCAAGCTTTTTTTAACCAGTTCAGCTGAAATCCCTCTTCTTGCTTAAAACATTGACCAGCTTTCACTGTTCCATTTTAGATCACCCACTATGGCTGGAGGCCTGTTTGCCATGGACCGTGAGTACTTTAATGAGCTTGGACAGTATGACAGTGGCATGGACATCTGGGGAGGAGAAAATCTGGAAATATCTTTTCGGGTACTCTCACTTTGTGTGTATTGGAGTATGAATCTCAGTGTCTGGCTTCTCTTCCCTCTATACAGTGTATGTAGTAGCACTGGAATAGCTGTTTGCACGCACAAACCAGTGCTTTTGTTCCTAGGAGGGATGCCTCTAGCACACTAACCTTTATAATAACTTTCAGGTCAAGTTTTAATAGGAAAATTGAAAAGAATTTTGAGCTCATACTTGAATTTTTTTTCTTTATTTGGCTAAATTTTTCATGATACTGGAAATAAATCACTAGAAATAATACCAGACATACACAGAAAAGAGTAATCACACATTTATGAAAATGGTTTATACAAACACTTAATGAATTCTGCAGGTAGGTTGAAGATATATGTGGCTAACTGCAGTGTAGGCAGTATGTAAAGTTATATTTCCTTAGCTTGTGGTGCTTTTCAAACTCCATTTTGACGGCATGGGAATGTAAAACTTCTGCTGTACTCTTAACTCACAAAAAAAAACGCATCATATTGGTTGGAAAAAATATGAAGAAAATCATTAACAAGAGATTTGGAAGTGATGCTTCATTGGGATTGCTTTATTTTCTCCTCTTCACTGTCACTTCCCCTGATAGAAAACAGCTTTTCGTGCTCAATGCCATGTTTTTATTCTTTGCTTCTGTGGCATGGATTCATCAGCAGATGTGATGAGGATCTGCTCAGAAATGAGATGCAACCATGGGAAATACAAGAAGGGGATCAGAGGAAAGTGAAAACAAACAAACAAAAATACCACCTCCAAAGCAAGAGCAAACAAACAAACAAAAAAAAAGCAAACACTAACCACATACTCATAAATTTCAGAGAAATCTGACAAATTGAGATATTAGAGAAACCGAGATCTGAATTAAAAAATAAGAACAAGTAATCATAAATTTGAGTTATTTTACAGAGTTGTGTGCAGAATATTTTCCATGTTTTCAGTACATAATAGAGTGTGGAGTAAGAGCAGATTAACTGAGGAGTATATGCAGTTCCAAGGTCTGGAAGCTCTGTCTCCCTTGGGAAGAGTTGGGAATAGTAAAAATTAGTCTTTATCTTATCTAGGCAGAGTTTGAGTGATTTGATTACAAACCACTCTCTTGATGACATTGACTGACCTACTTGTATGTCATTTGTTGTGGAGCCATGGAGAAGCAATTCTCGTGTCAGCTTTCTTAATCTACAAGGTAAATCCCAGCCCAAATGTTTCAGAATTTTCTAATAGGTCATTAGAACCATGTAATTTTGGAATAGCATACTGCCTGTTCTGAGAAGGCCATGATGTTGTGAGTGGAAGAAGTGATGGCATGACTGAAATGTTTCTTTCTCCAACCCAAAGATATAATAATTAACTTATCAGAAAGCCTGGCATGTAGAAAACACTGCTGACAATTATGTTGTATTGTGCATAAACCTACTGAAAAATCTCCTGAAGGTGAGGAAGACGTGAGCCTGGTCAGTATGCCTATGGTAAGCGGTGCTCTGCTTTTCTGTGGACAGATTTGGATGTGTGGGGGTCGACTTCTGATCATTCCCTGCTCCAGAGTGGGACACATTTTCCGTAAGAGACGTCCCTATGGCTCTCCAGGGGGACAGGACACTATGGCTCATAATTCATTGAGGCTGGCACACGTGTGGATGGATGAATACAAAGTAAGAGACATTTCTAGGACATGAAATATTTATTAGCTGGCTTACGTGTCTGAAGGCTGTGTCACAATGAAGACTCTTGGCCTTTCTAATGGGATCTTTCTTCTGTATTCTGATTTCCTAATGTTTATTTTGGTCTGAATTCCTAAACTCTGTAAGCTTGTGGTTTTGCTTTTGAGTGTTGAAATTTCACCCCTGTTGCTGCTACTGCTTGAGGGAGATTCAATATTATGCCTTTTTAATGAAGTAAAAGATGTGTAGGTTTCTTGTAAGCTCAGCATTGTTTTGTGTCCAAATCACTTGCATGTGGGAGCTGGATGCCTTTAGGTAGTTTCCATGTTGGTGAGATGGCAGTTTCATTGGTTATTTATTTGCTTTTTGTTACAATTAGCAGCCTGATTCTTAATCTGTCTAGCACTGTAAGGCCAATTGGGATTGATTTTTGGATTCAAGGGCAAGAATGTTTCTTCCCTGTATTCAGACCTGGCACTATGCTTTTAAAAGTAGATGCATCTATTGTGTGAAGCCCTCATCTCTGTTGTATTTGAGGGCATTTGTCTTGTGAGGGCATAGGATTTGCTTTATTGCCAGCTCCAGTGGTCCCCATAGTTTCTGTAGAAGAGATTTTTCTTAACTTTATACTCCTTAAAGTTTTATGTTTCAAGGCTCATCCTTTGTCTTGATACTCTGTCACTTTGAGGAATCTATTAGGAGTCGTTAATTTTTATCTTCATTCTCCATTTTTATAATGCATTGGTAGACTTGATCTATCACTCTCCCTTTTATTGGTGTCTGGGCACAGTAGTTTGTGATTTTATGATGGTTTTCTCTGTAGCTTAGAATTGATTCTTTATTTCCATCCAATAGTGCTTTGTCCAAAGAGAACATATACTGCTGATTGTTGCAGTCTCTTATCACACAGTTATGTTCTAACCTTTTCCAGCTATGTGTAATCTAATTCCATAATAGTTGCCAGAGACTGTCATTATGACAGATTTATGGATGGAATGCAAGCTTGGAGATATTTTCGTCTGTTGAAGTGATTGTGAGGTGAATCGAGCAAAGATAAGACAGAGGGCTGTTTTGCAGATATGAGCAAATACCAACATGTAATAAATAAAACTAAGTAATGGAAGGGAAACAACAGTGTAAATTTTGGTTGTAATGGTTGTTAAAATGATCTGAGTTCATGTATACGATGGAAATAAAAAATACAGAAGAGGTACGATATTAAAACTTGAACTTCAACCACAAAAGAGGTAAGTAGAGTAGCAGAGCTAATTTTTACCAATTCCTAATGACAAGGGCTGGCCTATCTCCAAGCTTCCTTGGAGGTGTCCAACATTCCCCTGTTTTTAATGTTTCATTTTCCTCTACTTTTGAAAGAGCAGTGTGCATCCACGTGCTCAAAGGTGTTGGTAAGGACAGATGTGCCATCTGTTTTGAGATGCGTCTGCTGTCTCTATGCCAGAGATGGCACTAAGTAATTCCAAATGTGTTGGCAAAGTCCAGGTGTCTGAGAGAGATTAATCCAGCAGAATATTGCAGCTCAGTGCCCTGATAACTGATTTTTAAGTCTTATCTAGTGAACTAGTTGATGTGCGAATATCATACTTCTTCTGTGAGCTCTGTAATTAGCACCTGAAATTAAAGACTCTGAGAGAACTTTTCTTCTCATTTTCTTGATGAGATTGATGAATGTAATTGTCTGAAATGAAACTTTGAGAGCTCTGCAAGCAGGGAGAAGTAAAAAAATCACTGATCTGTAATTCTCCTCTCTTTCCCTTCCCTCAACCTTTTCCCCCTACCTACAGGAGCAGTATTTTGCTTTGAGACCTGAGCTAAGGACAAGGCACTATGGAAATATAACTGATCGTGTAGAACTGAGAAAAAGATTGAACTGCAAGTCATTCAAGTGGTATTTAGATAACATCTATCCTGAGATGCAAGTATCTGGGCCCAATGCCAAAGCTCCACAGCCAGTTTTTATTAATAGAGCACAAAAGCGACCAAAAGTAATCCAGCGTGGAAGGGTAAGATAACCTTTCTTAAAAATACAGAGATCTGTCTTGAGATTTTCTTTTTTTTTTGAAAGATTTTCTCAGATCTGTTCACGCTGAACGCAGTTCTTGTTCTGCAGCAAACTGGAAATAATCTTTTACTGGACTATTTAGTCTGCACATAGGTTATGGCTAGCAGATTCCTGCCTATCTCAGTAATTGGAAGCATCAGGTAGAGATGGAGCGTGCTCCATGTAGTAGTGCAGCCCGCAGTAAGGAGGTATGAACAGTTGCTAGTGCTGCAAGTGAATGCAGGCTGGAGGACCAGAGCTCACGGACAGCCTATTGATATCATTACCTTTTGGTTGGAAGCAGCTGCCTGGGAAGCCACAGCTTGTGCAGTATTTTTAGAATTGAATCCCAGTCAAGTTGTAAAGTTAATTATTAGGGTATGCATGAATGCTTCCCCCAACTGCAACTGAAAAATGCAGTTCCTCAGCTTGGTGCTTCAGGGTTCCAGGGTTATATCCAGCACTGCGTGTGTGAGAGCTCTGACTCTGATGTCTATGAACTACTTCCACATGCCTGCGTGGAACAGAGCTATCAGCCAATGTCACCACTGTGTGCTGTGCTCTTCAGGATAAATCACTCAAAATCCCAGTTTATTCTCAGAAGCTAGTAGGTCCAGAGATAAATGCTGGTTTGACAGCTGGGAAGAGCTGTAATGATCACAGATCCGGATGGTTCTTTACAGTGTTATTAAATACTGATCATCATGGCCAATAAAAACAAGGAGGGAAAATTATAAGAAAAAAAAAATCTTAAAGCTGTAATGATTTGAAAGCCTACTTGTGAGTGAGGAATGATGGAAATTAAACCACTCCTAGAAGTCTCTGGAGTGTAAGAAAATGTAACTTAGAAGCTTTTCTGTAATTTGTTTCAGATGTGTAGAGGGAACAGGAGAAGTATGGTGTGCTTGGGGAGGCAGTTGGTGTGTCTTGGGACAGCTATTTCCAGAAACTCTCTTTAGAGAAGAACATTACTCTGTCTTTGTGCTCTCTAATTATGAGAGTGTGGTGGAGCAGTTTGTTCTTTTTATTACTGGAAGTGCCTTGGTTTATAAAAATCTGTGGAATCAATACAAATGCCAAAGCATCTATGTCTTCATAATAAAACACAACTAGCTAATTAGCCAGCCTGGCCTCCAGTTCAGGACAGCAAATTTTTTTTACTTTCTATCCAGCTCCAGATTGGCTATGATTACTTCAGCGTGCATGGCAGATCTGTTGCCCTGCCATCTCCTACACATGCAGAGTGGGACAAAATCGGGTAGACAGTGTGTTTGAAGTGGAATGGGCATTTAAGGAGTGTTTAAACCTTTTCCTTCTTACCTCATCTGTAGCAACTGTGACTTTTCATTTGTGTAAATGCTCTTGAGAATCAATTTGCAAGCAGATGATGTCAGAGACGCATCTGTTTAAGACCTTCCTTTTCTCAATAGCTTTGTCTTGTTTCATTAAGAGATGCTGTGGGAGGGACTTTGAAGCTAAACTGCAATAGAATGCAGTAAAGATTTGTTCAGTTGATGGGACTGTAGGCTTCTGTGGAGAGCAAGAAAGGGAAAGAAACTTGTGCTGAGCCAAGTTGCTTGTATTGCACTTCTACCATCCAAGGGAAGAATTGGAAAGCAAAATGGAACTAGAGAATGCTGGCTTTTTCTCCAGATTAATTTGAAAAACAAAATGGTATTTTAAAAGGGAGAAAGGGCCTTCTATTGCTCTTCTTTGTGAGCACATTGAGTGCTTCCAAAGCATTACCATGTGTTTTCTTTGGTATATGGTGTTTGTTGTTTATCCTGTTCATCAAACTGTTTTCCTTTTGTAGCTGTATCACCTTCAAACCAACAAATGCCTGGTTGCTCAGGGCCACCCAAGTCAGAAAGGAGGCCTGGTGGTGGTTCGGGAATGCGACTACAATGATCAAAACCAGGTATGATATTTTGAGTAGTGAACCATATCAATATGTTTTCCTGCAGACAAAATGCCCTGGGGTAACATCTCATCACCAAGCAGGTGATTCCAGAGTATTTTTCAAAAAAAAGGCTGGCAAAGGAGGTGGTGGAGCTCAATGTTCTACCTACTGAGTGTTGGATGTTATAATCCTGACTTTATGGGCTGAATCTCCATATGTGGCTGGAGACTGTCCTCAAGTGGCTCCTGAGGGATTCATGGTCTACTGACCGACACTTCAGAATTTGTAGAAGCTCTTCCAGTCTGTTCCTCATACTGAGATTCAAGGCAACCTTTTCCTGGCCCACTGTTCTTTGTGTTCTACTACCCTAGTGCTCTGCTGCTGTACTTTGGAATGAATTAATGATTTGTTGCTTTTCCTAAATTTCCTGGAATTCTTTCTATTTAGCAAGTTCTTTGGCTGCAGATTGCTGTTCTGGAGCTTAATTGGGAATGGATGTGAACATCCAACGATAGAGGCTTCATGTAGTGATATAAAAACTGCTGTTCCACTTCTTTCTGACAACAGAAATTCAGGACTCAAGATGAGGAGAAAATCTCCAGGGTAGAGAGGTCCCTAATGCCTTAAAGACTGTTATCTAGTTAAGAGCTATATTGAGAGCATTACAGTTTAGAAGCATATGGCACTCAGGTTTAAAAACCTAAATCTCATCTGAAAAGTAGTCAAAGACACAAAATAAATGGGATCATAGAATCACCAAGCTTTGAAAAGACCTCCAAGACATCTAGTCCAACTGTCCACCTACCACCAGTACTTCCCCACTGAACCATGTCCCTCGGTACAACATTACATGGATGGTATCCACCATCAGAACAGATAGATTTCCATTTGTTTCCCTTCATTCCTGTGGTATTTCCAGTAATGTACTGCCAAATAGTTGGAGGAGAGAGCCTATTTTTTTCCTCCTTATCAAAGCCTTCTGATTTTTCTCCTGGAGACAGAAAACTTTGGTTAGCCTTTAGATTTTTTAGAGATGAACAATCTGAGCATTAATTTGTCTGGTTTTAATCTTGTTTACTAGTGGTAAATTAAGCAACTAGTTCTCACGGAAGAAAACTGGCTGTGCTGTTGTCTTTTGCAATGATTTTGTTCTCCAAGTATGTTAACCAACACTGTGATTTTCTACTAGTAAACTTGTTTTGCTCTACTAACGATTTGTCAGTTTTCTTGCATATCTTCTGAACGCTCTTGCTCTAGATGCATGAGAACAATGTAAAGAAAGGGCATGTAACAAGTTATGCATATAAAACATGACAAGAAACTTGCTCAGTATTGGAAGGTTTTGGCCTTTTCCACTGGTGTTGCCAAAAAAGGCAAGAACTGTATTGTTCTAGAAGAATCTATCCCATCTGTTCCATCCATACCTTTAGCCTTGATAAGAAAGCCTATGATGGGTCCTAGTGAAAGTGGTCTGGGATAAGTTAACTCTATTTCTCTTTCCAGGCTACTTTTTACCATGTGAATAGATAGCAGTCTCAGTAAGTTGAAGGAACAAAGTGAACTCTACGTGGGAAACCATGTGAAGGTCTTGGAAACAACGCTGCCCTTCTTGAGACTCACTGAGTGCAGTACTTTGGACTGGAAAATGGTCTTCTGCATGATTTTGTAGTTAGAAATAGCATAGGTAAAAATAGTGGAAGGGTCTGGTAGAAACAAGATCAGAGATAAGAAGCCTGAAGTAACAGAAGCTGAGAAGCAGAAATACTGAGTGTGAATTTTTCAAGCAGAAGGCTAACATGGAATTAACGTTGTGTAGTTGAAGAGTGGTTGTGTGGAGATGCCAAGACAGCTGAAGTGAATTCTTCTGCTCAGTCAGCAGTGTGTGACCTCTTTCCATAAACGAAACTGGGAATGCACGAGGTAGCACACAGCGTGAAACTTGGGTGGTGAAGGAGGCCAGAAAGCATTTAAGGGCTTCAAAAGGTCAGACATCTCCATCTCTGTCTTTCACAATTAAATGCAGAAATAAACAAACAAAAACAAGCACCCTAAGTGTTGTGGATTCACCAAAAACGTTGTCTAAGGTTAATAGATGGTGATTAGGCAGCAAAGGTGCTGAAGTTCTTCATGACAGATGCTCCAAAGGAAAAAGTAGTTACTAATAAACTTGTAAGAGGAGCTTCAGAGACCCCAGTGAAGATTTTTGGAATGAAGCATGAAGGCCAACAGAAGATGTAACTAGTGGGACTGGCTGTGATCTAGATTGGCTCTCTCACGTGTCTAATGCCTGCTTATCTTCTACCTGACCTAAATGCTTCAAGTCAAACTGCTTTTCAAAAAAAAATCTTCTCCTAGTCTGCTGAGTAGTGTTTGTTTTTTTTTTTTTCTATTCTCTTGGTTTCACCTCTTCTCTGTTCATTTGTTTCACTTCAGTAACTTAAGCTTTCTTTAGCTTAGCAATGTATTAGGCTTCACAGTTGTGAATGCTGCCCTTGAGGCTGGGGTTAGCTGGTGGGTGTCTGTGCTCAGCTGCATGGGGGTTGGGAAGTCACAAGAGCTGTTAACCTCTTGTATCACTCCATCAGTGTAAGCATGTGTAATTCTGACTCTTGAACTGTTTGTAGGAGGATGAGCTTTAAGTGCTACAGCTCTTCTGTAGGGTTCTCCTCCCTAAATCTCTGCATCATGGGTGTAAGTTTTGTTTTTCTGATGCATTTGCCTGGAGTGAGTGTGGAGAAGTGTGAGCTATCTCTACTGCTGCATTTTCATCAGCCCATTGAAGGACATGATCCCACAGTTCCTCTTCAAATCCTCAGCCACACACTGAGATACGAAATAGGATCACATGGACATCAGCAATGCCTTCAGGAGAACATTGAGTCTCCTGGATAGCAGTAGCTTAAAGTAATGATTGCAGATCCCGTGCTTTGCCTTTGCTGCTGACTTTCACAAGTTATTTGGTGCTGTGATGTCACTGCTAGCCACTAGAAACATGAACTGAAGGGCTACACGTAGCTGTAATGATGCAGTCGCTGGGCACAGCTTGTCCTCATGCTGAGGTGGCTGCTTGGTGCTCTTCAGCTTCATTTTGTCATTTAAAAAACTCTGGAATAATGCACTGGTGCCAATGTAAGCAACAGATGGCAGCTGCTTGGAGTGCTGGAATGCCTGTGCTGGCAGCAGAGCCCACAGCCATAATTCTGTCACACACAGAGCTGGTTCTGTAATAGTTGCTGGCTTGCATTTATTGGAGTGAAGTTTTTCATTGCATTCCTCTCCTCCTAATGCAATTTACAGATGAAATGAGTGTGCATCCACAGAGCTTTGCCAGCTGCCCCCTGTGCCTTTTGCTACACAGCATTGCACTCTGAAAGCCAAAGTCCTTCAGTTACTATTGGTTTGATTTTTTTTTTTTCCCCAGGTTGAGTGCTGGGTTTTGTTTTAGTACAGCCATCTGTATTGATCTGGACTCAAAGTCTGATATAGTTAACTGCTCTTGTCCTGAGGAAGTGGCAGTGTGGGGCCTTCTTCCCTGCCTTGGGCACTGTTCCCCCCCTGTCCTCACTTGGATGTCCCCAGAAGAAGTTCAGCTGCCTTTTATTCATTTGCACTAACCATGCTGTGGGGATAATTTCATCTTTTGGTAGTATAAAATAAGTCAATAACACAGCCCTGTATATCTTCATTATGACAAAAGAAAATGAAAAATTTGCCAGAGGAATCTCTGGATTTCTGCATGGTCAGCCTATGGCAGTGAGGATGATGGATAATGTTCATCATCCATCCATGTGGCAGCTGGAAAATGTTTAATAAATTTCAGAGTGCCTGAAGACTTTCAGTTTTATGATAAGGGGTGGCTTTGCTTTCGCTGTGCTGGAATCTGCTAACAGTCTGCATGTTTACAGCAATACTTAAATTTGAGTTTGGAGCCACAGCATCTCCAGACTTCAGGCCTTGTTTTTCTTTTTCCCTTGTTTTCTACTCCAAACATGTAATTAGTTTGAAATTAATTTGGGCTGCCTGGTCTCAGCCTTTCTGGAGAAGAAGCACGGCTTTCTCTGCTGTTGTGTGCTCTTGGTGCCCATAGCACAAAGTGAGGTAAACTCCTTTGTGTTTCTGGCCAAGTGCAGCTGTTTCCAGGAAGACTCGAGGTACTTTTTGGCTTTGTGTCCTGCCTGCCTGATGGCACTTGGCCCAGCTAAGGAGATCCACCATCCTTCTCATCCTCAGGGGTGGACTTAGTGTGATGTGATGGTGAGCTTGGGAGAGGGGCTGCATGTTGCTGTCATCCCAACAGGACAGGAGGAATGTGTGGGTGTGCTTTATTTCTACATAGGGTCACATGTGGTCCTCTGAGCACCTCTGCATAGGATAATGCTGTTTGGTGTTGGGAAGGTGGTGGAGCACTGCAGCTGCTTTCCAGGCTCTGCTGGGAAAAAAGAAGACAGCAAAGCAACAGCAGGTGTGGCAAGGCATCTCTGTGATGCCTTGTAACTCTGCAATTGACCTCTTTTCTATCTCATCTTTCAGATGTGGGTTTACAATGAAGATCACGAGCTGATTTTGAATAACCTCCTGTGCTTGGATGTGTCAGAAACTCGCTCGTCTGACCCTCCTCGCCTCATGAAGTGCCACGGCTCTGGTGGATCTCAGCAGTGGACCTTTGGGGTAAGTGTGTAGCCTGGAGCACAGCACAGGGCTTGTGATCAGTGCCACCATAAGTGATGGTGGCACCAGTGGGACATAGGATGGAGTGTAATTATGGCCAAATTTATCAAGTCCACAGTCAGTACAGCCTGTGCAAAGCTACACAGTGTTGGTAGCTGCACCTCAGCCTGAGCAGGACATCCCTGAGCTCCAGGACCTGCAGGCCTTTTCCTTTGCAATGTTGGGAAGTTTTTGCAGTCCTATTTAGATTTCTCTTGTTTGTCACAGCCACGCACAGATCTGTGTCCTGTGGGA
Source organism: Tympanuchus pallidicinctus (assembly GCF_026119805.1). Lineage (NCBI taxonomy): Eukaryota > Metazoa > Chordata > Aves > Galliformes > Phasianidae > Tympanuchus > Tympanuchus pallidicinctus. Next base: position 65,545,899 of record NW_026294747.1, read on the forward strand.
TGTGTCAGGTGGAAGAAACCCACCCCACAGCTCTGCTGGCTTTGCAGGACTAGGAGATGCAAGCAATCCTTGTCATGGCTTCTGCTGAGTGTGGGGGGCAGAACTGAGGATCCAGAGGAGCAGTTTTGCAGCTTCTGTCCTGTAATAGCATCTCATTAATTTAATGTCTTATTGCCTCAGTTCTGTGACTCTACTGTGGCCATGTGAAATCTGGCTCCTTGGTGTTAGCTCAGGGGCTGTCACCTCACATGCCCTGGTGTAACAGTGAGCCCATAACATAAACATTGAGCAAACAGGAGTATGCTGCCAAGACTGCATGCTGCACATCCAGGACCCTGCATGATCCTTCTTGGGTTTGTGCTGTGCCACTCATTGGCAGCATTTGTTCCTCAGAGGAGTCAAATAAGGCAAGCTGCTGCAGCCCTGCCAGCAGTCATGGAATCACAGAGCCACAGAGGTCGGAAGGGACCTCTGCAGATCATTGAGTTGCCCACCCTGCTGAAGCTTCCCTGCAGGGGCTTACCCAGGAGTTACTGGGAGATAGAAAGGCCAGCAATACTCTGTTGGTTACAAGACTTTGGACTGTCCTTTGAAGACAGTAGAGGACAAGTTCAAACTGTGGAAGCTGATGGTGTAGTGGGGGCCACAGGGTGCCTTACTGCAGGGGCCAGCAGTTGAAAAGCTTATGTAAGTTCAAGGGAAATCACCACGTACTGGGGGGACAACAAGTTCCAGTTTAATTATACCCTGCCTGCAACAAGCTTCAGGAATTCTGCAATAAAATGCAGCTGGAAGGGGTGAGTGATCTGGAAAAGCACTGGATGTTCTTGCTGTGTTTCTCCTCCCTCCCTGGCCATGCTAGGGAATGGCTTTTGTCATCCCTCTATCTGATCAAGAGACTGGTACAGGCAGAATCCAAAGTAGGTCCCTATGAAAGTATGTGAGCCTTTTCTCCGAGGTCTGGATGTGGTTACAGGGTGTTGTGGCTGTGGGCCTGGTGTCTCAGGGCTGGGAGGAGGAGCTGCCCAAATGCCCGTTTCTCAGCAAGGAGCAGCCCCTTCCCCCATGGGGAGTGCCCCGCGCGTCGGTTCCAGCTCTAGTTTGTCAGTGAAGCAGAAGTTGCAGTAAAGATCTCCTGTTTGTCTGTCTTTCTTAGAAAAACAACCGCCTCTACCAGGTGTCGGTGGGGCAGTGCATGAAGGTGGCAGACCCGCTCAGCCACAAAGGCTATGTCACCATGGCCATCTGCGATGGCTCCCTTCCTCAGCAGTGGCGTTTCGAGAGCTGAGGCGGTGAGCCAAGGAGGAGCAAAGCCGGGCCTGGCTTCCCCTGCAGCCACCGTCTGTCACCGCAGAGCTGTGCTGTGCTGGGAGCCCTTGGCCGCTGCAGCCAGCGGAGCGCAGGGAGGAGCCTTCGGCTGCGCTGCGGGGAGCAGCTCGGGGAGCCCTGGGCTGTGTCGGATGCAGCAGTAATGGCAGCGGACCCCTGAGTTAGCCTGGATCATTGGACTGATTTTCAGTAAGAGAAATCATTAGAGCAGTGTAATTTAAATGGTGAGATTTTTAGCTTTGCGGGTCTTTTAAATGACAGAAAGGCGTTCATCTTTGAGTATTCCACGTGCAGTAATTCATGTTTTTAGTATGGTTTTACTGGAGGAATTATTTTACTTTACCTGGAAAGTATTTTCAATTCCCTTTTATCTTCTGGAAGTTGTCATTGTAATATTTGTTTTAATTTACGATTTTTAGAACATTTCACATAGCTGAACTCCTTAGGTGTCATTGTCACCTCCTATTTAAAACAAAGTAACTATTACAAAGTCTATTTTGATGACTCATGACCTAGCTGCATATAAAATAAAGTATCTGTTTTTTATGACTCCCTCTGGCTGTACTCCTTGTAGCCATCAGCAGGGCTGGCACTGATGTGGACCTACACCCTCACAGCTCTTCCATCCTTCCCACTCCTTTTTTCACAGCTGCATTCTTCCTTTCATCTCCTGCAGGGTTTGGGGGTAAGTTTTGTGTTGGGATTTTGTTTTCCTGATTCTGCTTCCCCTCCCATGTGATGGGTTGGTTTCACTGCTTGCTGTGCTTTCAACCCCTGCTTCAGCCCTCAGGGACCAGCACATGGGAACTGCAGAAAGCAAGCCCTGCTCTAACCTCTGTGCTTCCCCCTTTGCTGTGTTCATCAACCAGAGGCAGCTCTGCCCTTCCAATCGGGCAGAGAAACACAACCCAGCATTGGGTTATTGCAAGGTGGCAGGATGAGGTGGAATGATGACAGTCCTCAGTCTTCTCCTGTGAGAGCAGATCCACCTGTGACAGCCTGATGGGTCCTTCGGCCACAGAGGGAGGAGGAGTGCAATAGGAGCAACAGCTGTGAGCGGTGCCCTCAGCAGGAGCTGTGTCACAGGGCAGGGTGCAGGTAAGCAGGGGCTGATCACAAAGCCCAGCAGTGGGCTGCAGTGGATTGCCCTCCAGACAAAACATCACCAGCCACGTTCCTTCCTTCTATGACAGTCCCAGCAGCCAACCACAGCCATGGTGACAGCTGGGCCAGGCACTGCATTTGGCTGTAGGCTGCCTCCTGGCTCTGTGCTCCTATTGCTCCTTCTCTTTTTCTTCCTTTTTTTTTCTTTTCCCCTGTATCACTGTCAGAAGCCGACGCTTCCAAAGCAGGCAGAGCACAGTGCCACCGCATGCCCACCCTCCTGCTGCACAGAAAACCTTCCTTACAGAAAAGGTTGTTATGCACTGGAATCGGCTCCCCAGGGAGGTGGTTGAGTCACCAGCTCTGGACGTGGCACTCAGGGACATGATTTAGCAGAGGGTTGGTAGAGTTGGGGTGGTATGGTTGGGTTGTGGTTGGACTCAATGGTCTTTAAGGTCTTTTGGAACCTGAGTGGTTTTTTACAACACTGCAGTGCTGGAGAGGAGATGTGTGTGAGGCCAGAAATGCAAAAACATCCCCAAGAAGACAGGAGGGGACCACTATAGATGTAAAATATTTTTATTTGTAAATGCTGATCTTCTAAATCTGTTTCCACAAATTCCAAAACCCATAACACTCTGTATACTTCAAAAAATTCTTTTTTTTTTTTTTTTTTTTGTGATGTTTTTCTTTTTTTGCCAACATTAGATACTATTATACAGAACAGAAAAAAACTGTAGGACAAATACTGGTAGGATGTCGGAATATTGTACAAGAGAAGAAAAATATTCAAGAAACAATTTCATACAGCTATTTATCAAGAGAAAAATATATACAATTGATTTATTCTGTAAGATAAAAATACATCATGCCATATACATTACAAGTTCAGAACTGTAGCACTGAATATACCAACAGTTTACAGTCCACTTTCATTGTGCACACAAAAAAACTTCATTTTTTTTATATTTAGTCTGTGAAGTGTCAGTACCAGAATTTTAAGTACAAAATAAAAAGCTAACCTGCTTCCAAATGCTGATTAAATCTCTACAAGCAAACACAAAACAGTGTTTTATTTTTTTTTTTTTATTTTAAAGAAATGTAAACAAAAACAATCCATACAAACACATCTTTAAATTACATTTCCCATAACCCAATTGCCAGCGTCCTGCAGCTGCACGCGCTCCATCTCAGCTCTGTTCTCCTTTTCCTGGGTGAAGGCAGCGGACCGGAGCTCCCCCTGCGCTCCTACGCTGTTCTCATGTTCAGCTCCCCCTCCTCGGGCCCATTTTTGCTGAAGGAAAACCCAATGCTCAGCGCCTCTCTCTTGATTTTGGGTGGTTTGAGCAGTTATTCACAGTTATCACCAATTTTAAGCACAAAAACAAACAAACAAAAAGAAAAGAAACCTGACTGAAGAAATAGGGATGCGACAATATAATGCAAATCGGATGAATCTCCGTCACCCCACCATCTGTGAAAGTCAGCATCGGAACACGCGGCGCGGGCTGAAGGTGTGAGTAAAAAACCTGCAGAGACCACAGTTGAGGCTGCTTGAAACGTTTAAAAACAAAACCAACCAACAACAACCTCTCTTGAAATGGAGATTTTGGTTATTCCGTCATTGTAAGCACGCCTGGCAGCACTGAGATCATATTGTAACATCCCTATTGACATTGGATCGTGAGCACCGAACTGCTGCGGAGTCTGATAGCATTTGGTCAATAACTATTTTTATACTGTATTTTTTTTTTCCTCAAAATATTTACACTTTTGTACAAAGTAACAGAGTTTGTTAGTTCTGCAGGTAACAGCAGCAGCTTGGCTTTCTTCTAACTTTCTTTTTAAAAATAGCTTCATTCACTTATTCAATAATAAATACAAAAAGGTTCTCTTATTTTACAGAAATCAAAAAACTACAATAAACTGACTCATGGAATCAAGTATTTAAATGTATTTTAGTGCAAGTTATTTTTCCCTTAGCTCTATCCCTAAGGAAGTCGTTTCAGTACATTCCTTGTTCAGTGGTGTCTACTTTTATTTAAAATTTTTCTTTAATTAGAGGGCCTGCCCCTTTATCAAATAAGGCTGTGGCCAGCACTTTGGACTTCTCCCTTTCGCTGGTGATTTCAGTCTTACATTCATAAATGCCCACCTGCACGCCGCAGGTCAGCGCCCGGTTCTTTGCCCAAGTTAAACAGTTTCTCCTTAGTGAGCTCAAAAACAAAAGTGCTGGACCATTCTGTTAACTCAGTTTAACCTCCGTGTGGCTGGAAAGTCAGCTTCAGATTTTGCCGGCTTGCTCCTGGTGCTTGTTTTGTGGGGTTTGTTTCTTTTCTTTCGAGATCCTGGAGTAGAAATCTGGACTTCCAGAAGTGATTTTTTTTTTTTTTTTCCTTCAAAAAAGGCAACAATTTTCTGTCGACAAAATCAAAACGTGAATCACTTCTTCTTAGGGACAAGCAACCCTCAAAAGACAGCAAGGAATGCATTCTAGTTCATCCATTTTCGGCAGTTTACAGCTCCACAGTGACATGGAATCTTGTGCTGGTCATCTTCAAAATCAAACTTATAGTCATAGCAAAGCTGGAAGAAGATTCAGGAGAACGGTTATAAGACAAGAGGATTTTACCACATCTTTCCTTGTACCTACAATTTAGATGGTAAAATACTCCAGAGTTCCTCGTAGGAACCAGCAAGTTTTAAAATGAAAAGGGGAAGGGCAGTGTCACCTCCCCACCACAGCACAGCCCCACCGCATTGTGGCAGTATCTGGAAATGAACAGAGGTGGCAACAGTGGGGGAAAGCCAGATGGGACGGCCGTACCTCCTCCCCTTTCTGGATTCTCCTGCTGGAGCTAATGATAATTTTGTGTCCTCTCTCAAAAGTGACCACCTCCGCCACGCAGTTGGGGGCACACGAGTGGTTGATGTACCTGCAAACACAGAACATTTGAAAAGGTGACTTTATGGAAAATGGCGATGAAACCTCAGGATGACCTCAGCTTCAGGGCTGCAATTCCAGATAGAGTTACATTATTCTGCACTTGTTTCTTTACCTACAGAATGCCAACAGAATAAAATGTCTAAAAAAAAATTCACCTTCTCCCCAGCTGCCGTGAAACACAGTGATGGATGAGTAAGGCTAATGAAAAAGACGAGACCCTTTCAGAGGGACAGGCTGCAATGTTGGGCCCACAGAACTCCGATCCAAAAGGCACGAAAGCAGAAATGCCCATCCCCGACACAAAGCCCCGGCGAGGGGACGGGGAGAGCTGAGGATGGGACAGGGCTGCCCCAGAGCCACCCACCTTGCGGGACCTCCCGTCAGAGTCGCGTCGATGACGTGGTCGTTGTCAATGCGGAACATGTACACCCCGCGGTTCTGAAACAGCAATTGGAAGACAGACCGTGTGGGTTTTCAACAGTCATCAATGGTTGAAACAAAGCAGCAGCGTGGGTTACCTCCAGGGGTTTTTCTCCCTTCATACCTACTGGCTCGCTAGGGAAGGGGACTCACACGTCATCTAACGGTGGAACGCTGCCACCAGCCACACTTTCATGAGTGGGTCGGCAGTGTCTGCCTGTCCAAGTGATATTTCATCCAGTACCAATAGCTTGGATTTCTGTGCTGCCTCGTATCGGGGATCTTTAAGTGCATTAACCATTACGAGACTGTTGAGTTACAGAAAAAAAACTGCTTTCAATTTCAGTAAGAAGTTCTTGTTAAAAAGTGCAGGCGCTGACATCCCAGTGACAGTTCTGTCTTTGTCCTCCAAAAAACAGAATACAGATCACCTGGCTCTGCTGTGAGATGTGCTGAACATTAAGCACACATAACAAACCCTGCGGACACCTCTGGCTGTCCTTTCCAGCCTACTGCTCTTCCAGCACAGCAGCACACAGAACACAGAGGACCCGACTCCTACACCTGCAGTCATCGCAGAGCACTGACTGTCTTTTCATGATCCCTGAAACCAGGCATCATTTGTCACATTCTACAAGCATTTGAAAGGGCAAGGAGAGAAACAACAGTGAGTGAACACCCCCAGTACCTGAGATTCATAAAGCTTCTCCTTCCTGTTTGCTACCTCATTCCGGATAATAGTTCCGATGTACTCAATGACCATAGTGTGCTTTTCAATGTCTCTAGCAGCATATAAGCCCAGGCCCTACAAAAAAATATGCTGTGAGTTAGAAATTCCTAACAAATTTACACTGCATTCCTCACCATGCCCCAAAAACAATCCTGCAGAAAATCATGAGAGAACAACGCAGAAAGAACAAAGCATAGGAAAGTAGCTCATGTGGAAACAGCACAGAGAAAGTTTGCAGTAAATACTTCAAATGCAGTAAAACCTACTTGGCTGCTGCCTAGGTAAGAAAGCAGGCTTCTCTTACACCTCTTACACCTTATAACTAACAGTGTGAAGATTACAAATTCACTGACATTAAAAGTAGGCCTCCCTAGAGTGAAGAAACATAGTAAGAACACAACAGCACAGTTGAATCCAATCTAAAATAAATAATAACAATGCTTGTATGCAAAAATCACAGAGTCACACACACAATCACAGAATGGCCAGGGTTGGAAGGGACCTCAAGGATCAGGAATCTCCAACCCCCTGCCACAGGCAGGGACACCAACCTCCACATTCAATACCACACCAGGCTGCCCAGGGCCCCATCCAACCCGGCCTTGAACACCTCCAGGGACGGGGCATCCACAGCCTCTCTGGGCAGCTGTTCCAGCACCTCACCACTCTCTCTGTAAAGAACTTCCCCCTGACATCCAACCTAAATCTTCCCTCCTTCAACTTAAAACCATTTCCCCTTGTCCTGCTGTTATCTACCCCTGTAAAGAGTTGACTCCCCTCCTGCTCCCTTCAGGTACTGAAGGCTGCAATGAAGTCACCCCGCAGACTTCTTGCAACACAGTCTGTGGAACAAACCCGCAGTGACAACAATCCAAAGAACACATTGCTTTCTGAATGCAATGAAGTGCTGAACTCCTCCTGAAGGCCTCATTCCACGTTGCTCAGCTTGATTTGAGCACCTCATACTTCCACTGTGCATTCATCTAATTATTAGTTTTCATTAACCTTTTGAGAAACATGGTAAAAGCATCTTGAAATAACGTAACTCATTTTATCTCTAGATGACTGCAGTTAATTATTTTTTAAGATATTTACAATAATTAATAAGATGTCTTGCTTGGCACTGTATGCCACGATTTCCCACGTCCAAATTACCAAATTTTGAGAAGAGATTTGGAGGAGTTTTGCAATTGCTTCACTTCATTTCTTAGCATAGAACAAATACATCAAATAGAAGTACAGATTAAAATCAGCACGGGAAGTTTCTAGAATGAGGACTGACCTGAATGCGAGAGCGAGCCAGGTACACATTGGACTTCCACTCTGTTTTCATTTTCCGGTACTGGGAGGACTTGGAATGGACGAACTGCTTACTGTAAGGCGCATTCAGCTCCCCTGTGACTGTGCTCTGAAATGACTTCGATGTGCTGGTGCTATTCAAGGTGTGAGGCCTGTAGGAGTTGGGCATGTAACAAGAAAAAATACAAGAAAAACTGAAGATTTCTCTGAAGACAGCCACAACAGCAATGCAAAATTCTTTGAGACGTACACACACTTAAAGCCAGCTAGCAGAGACAACACAGCAACTCCTTTGATTTGGGCATGCACATACACAGCCAAGGACGACAGGGTTTGTAAGCAGCAGACGAAAGCACAAATAACCCTAAGCAGCCTATAAACCCTGGGCTGTACTATGTGAAATTAAAACAAAATACCTTAACACAAACCTCTTGACATGGGTACTCATTTTAGGCTCGGCACGGGCACAGCCCGTGGGGTTGATGGCAAGAGGAAGTTCCATTAAGGGGTTTCGGCCATAGCGGAAAGTATAGTTCTCACAGGCCTCAACCCCTGGCAGCTGCAAGAAAACACACACAAAAAAAGAAAATCCGAGTAATTACGTGTTAATGACATGTAACCAAATATTCTCTTCTCACTTTTTCATTCAGAGGGTGGCGATGCACTGGCACAGGTTGCCCAAGGAGGCTGTGGATGCCCCATCCCTGCAGGCATTCAAGGCCAGGCTGGATGTGGCTCTGGGCAGCCTGGTCTGCTGGTTGGTGACCTGCACACAGCAGGGGGTTGGAACTGATGAGCATTGTGGTCCTTTTCAATGTGTCTGTGTTCGTGTGTGTGTGTGACAGCCAACACATCAGAGTGCCCAGTGCCCAGGGAGGACTCACCGACTCCGCGATCCTCGCCACCGCAGACACCGTCAAACCAAAGAGGTCCTCGCCCTTCAGGTAGCTGGGGAACAGCTGCAGCATTTCTGACTCCTTCCTAACTGAAGCAACGGGCTCCAGGATTTTATCCCACACACCTACACAACCACACGGGAAAGAATTACAAGGATCACAAAGAAACCTGTGGTACTGCTTTTAAAACTAATGCTCAAAGATAGCTGGAACCAGGAATCGCTACTGAAAAGACATTTTGCCATTGGTTGTATAAAAGAGCAGGTCAGTGCTTCCAAAGCAAAATGAAGAATTGAGATGTGCTGTTTTGGCTTGAAAAAATTCCAATCACAATGTTTGTGCTGCACCCTTCTTGGGAACAGAGCTGGGAAACCTTCAGTTCCATGCCAGTATTACTATACGTTTCTCTTCAGGGAACTGTGGGCTCTCTGAAGTGACAGAAGAGATTCTCCTTAGAAAACCTGCACAAGATAGAATTTTCTGAAAGTTAACTATTACAGTCAGCACTTCACTTTATGTTGGCAATTCTGTAGGCTGTGGTTTAACTGGTTAAAACCCAAAGAAACACATACACGTCCATACAGATTTGCCCCATATGCTTATCCTCTCACATACTGTACTGTTCCTCACCCCAGTAGAGGCAATGCTCCCAGCTGTGAGGGGGACCTGGTCCTTTATTGCCTGTGACCTTCAGCACAACTGATCTGAAGAGAACTGTGTAGCAGCATCATATCTAAGCAGTCACTTTTCATGAAAACTCACACTAACATCCTTAGAACTTACCATCAACCCTACGAGTCCAATGAACCTGTAACAAACATTTTATGTGTAGCCTACATGATTCCTTGAAAGGTGTTCTTAGCTTCTGTGAACTGTTTTTGTTGGATTAAAAAAGGACCCTGAAAGCTCACTACAAGCACTACACTGCAATTTCTGAGGTAGTGCCTGCAAATTTTGTCTGAAACATTCACGAGACGTGTGTATCAGTACTAACAAACAGCAAACCAAAAAGTCATCACTTAGCAGATAAAATTTACCTTTTGGCGTTGTGTCAGTAAGAACCAGATCTTCATGGCCTTGCTCCACAACCTTGATGACAAACAACGGGAGCCCGTCCTTCTCCTCAATGGAACAGAGATAGCGGCAGCGCCTGTTGGCGTACCTCATGCTCCAGTACAGCCTGCTGGCCTCGTAACCCACAGGGAAGAGCGCCTTGGAGGAGTGAAACGCCTGCATCTGCTGTGGGAGCAGCTGACCCACAGCGTGGAAAATCAGGCTCCCCACCCGGAAAGTGTGGTCGCGCTCTCCCCGCTGCACTATGCTTGCAATCTGCCGCACCTCGTCGCGCTGCACGTAGACCCTCCTGAAGACTGCAAAGTAACTGAGCTCTTGCTCGTGAGTTCCCTTTGGTTTGTGCATGGGGCAAAGCATGGTCTTGTCTTTAAAAAACATGCATTGTGCTTTAATGGCACAGGTAAAGTGATAAATATTGGTGCACCTTAACCTGTGACAACCGCTGGTGGCACCCATTTTGTGACAGAACATGCATTTCATTTGCAAGCCTCTTCGCAGGGCTAGTTCCACATTTATTAAGGCACCAGCTTGTGTCTCGTAGACTTCTGTAGACCAAAGAGCACAGTTCAAATGGACCCAAAGGTCTAAATCCAGGTTAAGAAGCCTTGCTGGTCCATCAGTTAACCCATCGCCTTCCTCGTGACAGAAGCAACATTTTCTGTAGTCTTTAGGCACTGGGTCTGGTTTAAGGGTCGTGCCCAATTTCTTAAGAAATTCATCTATTTCTTCTTCACAAGGAGGTTTGAATGATCCTTTAGGAATCACAATCTGAATGCTCCACTTCTTCCACTTCATTCCTTTCCATTTCTTACTCGGAGGCCGACAGTCATCAAGACTGCTGTGTATTGCTTTTAATTTAGGTTTGAGTTTCACCGTTACCTTAAGCTCATCCGGTTTCGCCTCTACCTTGGCTGCTTCAAATGCAGGGGGGAAAATGATTGGGGGCGAAGATGACGGAGACACTTTTTCCTGCAACTGAGGCAGACAGTGGACGTCCAAAGTGGAGATGTTGTTGCTGTACTGATGGAATGCTTTAGGCGGCCTCTCCTTCATTGGTGACTGTGGCAAAGATGGAACCGACTCCTGGAAAACCAATAGAAAACCCTCAAAACAAGAATCCCAAAGCATTAAATTGCTTTTGAAAACTTTCACATCAGAACTGAACTGAAAGAGCTACTCAGAATGCCTAAAATTGCAATTCAGCAACAGAGAAAGCAATCAATCCCCTTTACCTGTTTTATCACAGCTTGTGCTGGGATACAGAGCACTAAAGTCCTTCCAGACAACCCAGAGCACGGCACCCTTCAATTCTTAACACGAAACACAAGTAATTCTGCATAAAGGTTTTAAATGAAAAACTAATCAAATGCCCTAAGCAACATAATTGGGAGATACAAGGTTTTTAGACTGTTTTCTGGAAGTGTACTTATGACTACTGAACACACTAAACAACTAAAAATATGGGTCACAGAATTAGTTTAAAGAATAAGAAATGTGTTATTTGTTAGAAGGGAAAGCTGAGAATTAATTCCATGTATTTTCCTGAAAACAAGACAAGGAAATTCCTGCAGGGCTCTGGATTAGTCATATACCTCCAGGTCTTAACAATTCAGTTATAGCAAACAAGAATTAAACCTGCAGAGATTTGTTAATTAAAATAAATAAATAAATAAAGAAAGAAAGAAAGAAAGAACAAGGAGAACAACAGCAGTTTAGATTAGAAGTGCTCAATATGGTTTGTGTAATTAATCTTGAAAGAATAAATGAAAGGATTAAGAGTCTGAACATGACATTTAATTAACTTAATTATGCATGTGGTGATGCACTTGTGCAAGTATGTGGACGTAACACATTTATTTTCTCATCCAGTGCTTTTTTTTTGCTTCTTCTGAAAAAGTAGGAAAGAGGCATTTGAAGGAAGGCTGCATATCCTGCAGTGAACACGTGGCTACGTGGGAACTCATGAACTATGCAATGCTGGAACACGCTGCAACTCTGTCCACCAGTTTAGGGAAAAATGTAGACTTGAACTACGAAAAGTAAAAACCGAGTTAGTTAAAAGAAGCAGCACTCTTAATACATCTGTTTTGAGCATCTACTTGAAGGTCTAACTAAGCTGATAGTGGCACCTCAACTAGAGATGTTCTGTCACTCATCTCTGCTAGACAGAAGTTTCTGTAACTACAAATCCTACCTCATTCTACAGCTTCAAAATTTCAATGTTTGAATAGAAAACAACTAATTTATAAAGACTCCAGAACAAAGTAAAGCATCCCCCACCCCATTTCTGCTCACTAGTGCCTACCAGCATTTGATACTTACTTTGTTCTCTGAGCTTTTTGCTTGCACAGCTGCTGAATAGAGAACAAAGCAATTGTTGCTACAGAATACGATGTCCTTCATTTTATCAGACCCATCTTGGGAATCCTGGGGATCAAACATGGCAGATTATCAGAAGTGCATTTTAATACCACTCTTCACATACTAATTGTAATGAAGTAAATCTTCCAATCTGGCTTAGAAACTTAGAAACCTTTTAATTTGTAGAACATTTGTGAAATAATGAGTGCTACTGCCCCATAAATACTCATTTGACAGATCAAACATTAACACCACCTACAACCTTTTTCTTCAGTACTTCATCACAGAAATTTACTTCTCTGCCTTCAACAGAAGTTTAACAATCAAAACAAAGCTCCCTAATATCATGCACCCATCTGCTCCACAGGCACAGTTGCAAAATAAAAACCCATTTTCTTTCATCTTTAAGATGAGAAAAGAACACCTCATTTTATGCTAGTCAAAGATGGTTCGTCAAATTTTATCTATTGACTCAACTGCAAAGCATTACTGGAAATTCCATATTCTGACTACATGAGCCCAATTTTATATATAAATTCTGACTGTATACCTTTGTTGCATAATCACCTCAATCTTACTTAAAAAAAGAGCACTGATACTCTTTAATGAATGACACAAATACTCTACATCTGACTGAGACCCCAAGGAGCAGCTTGGGATTCTGTTCATACAACAAACGATATAAAACACAAGGCATCAAGTCTGAAATCTGCTTTTTGTTCAGACAGTGAAAGCGTTCCAGCTCCTCTAGTAATTTCTGAAGTGGCAAAGTGGTGCTGCCCTACACATAGGCTCTTCTTGAATTCTTAAGGTCCCTGAAGTGGTCACAGAAAGAGAGTAACAGAGTAATTCAGGAGGTCACTATTTATGGGACCTCTTCTGTGAAATACAATGAAATGCATTCAACGTAAATAACACTACTTCCACACTTTTTATTTGCACTACCAATTCACTTGAATGTCTCATCCTCAGCTAGGACTCAGAAAAGAGAGAATACAAAGAAATGAGAACCTGGCATCAGTTGGCCTGGGAATCACACAAGAAAGTCTACTTCCACTGCAGTACCTGTTTCAAGAAAGGCAGGTCTTTGAAGGACTTCCGCACACCGCTGCCAAGGACGACTACTTTGCAGTGAGAGCACCAGCGAGGCCTCAGTGCTGAGCTTTCTGCAATGTTCTGACTGTGATCCTTATAGCCAGCTATACCTGCAACATAAGTAAGTCTCTTAGATGCCAGAACAGATTAAAGCAAACCTATGAGAAATCACAATACTCTTCAGTGGCTCAGAGAAGAATCCTCCTGCATGGGGAGGGGAGCAAACTTTAAATTCGATCCTGATGGGGGGTTTAAATCAGGTCACCAATAGTATGTGTTGTTCACAATGTGTGAACAACAAGGCAATAATAAATTCTTGTATATGAAATGATTAACTAAAACAGAGTAGGAATACGTGCTTAAAAACTTGTGTCATGGTAACAGCCTTCCAGAACAACGTATTTAAAAACAGACTGCACAAAAATCATTCACACTGTGTAATACTGGAAGAAGTATCTGACTGACAGTGGCAGGAAGCCAGAGATGGACCTATGATGCTATTGTTAACATCAGGAGCAGGTCTGCATGTACTGATCACACAAGAAAACTACTGTTCAGAATGAGAACTGGCTATTTAACTTGCAACCATGAATGTATAAGGTTGACGTGGATTAATACTGACTCAATTAAAATTTAGAAGAATTAATGCCTACTTACCATTGCTGTTTGCAGCAAATGGCATACTGGGCTGCTTCAGTCCATAAGACCCTGCAATCCTGGCAGGACCCATGGATGCTGCCTGAGGCCCCTGCAGCAGTAAGTGCTGCCTGTACTCTGCAGATGGGTTCACCCTGTGACTGCTGACTGCTGCCATGGAGGATGGGACGTCTGGAGCATTGCTGACCTCGTAGCTGTTGGGAATTCGGACGTGCAGCAAATTGGAGAATGCTGCTACAACGTTGCTAATATTCTAAAAACAATAATAAAAACACACCTTCGTTTTTGTCAGGCAGGCAGGGAGGCAGAAATAACATGAATCATTAGAAGGATACAATAGCTGGTTTTATTTTACTATGCTATAACTTCCTTCACATCCACTAATAGAATATACTAACTTTTTTGTATTTATTCTACATATGTAACACAGGCTTATTTCTCTTACCTCAGCAGCTGTGGGATGTAAGGTAATTGCTACAGATATAAGGCCAGATTTAGGACCATTCTGGGGTGGTCCAAGCTGAGAGGCAAAGAAGGCAGAACCAGGTAATGCTCCTGAACCAGGCTCTGCCTTTATGTAATTCCTTTTGGCTTCTGAACCTGAAATTAAAATGTAATACACCAGGTTAATCCTACAGGCAGGAGGAAAAAAAAAAAGTCTGTTTCTAATTGTTCATTCTGCTGCAGTCTCACCTTTTCCAGTACTGCTAGGTAGGATGGGAATGATGGGAGATGGAACAGGTTCTGGGTTCTCCTCCTTTACAACTGACAAGTCTGGATACCTACTTATTTCCATTCCCACCACACTTTCAGGAGAGGAAGATGGAACAAAGCTGTCAGGAGTGTCCCTGTCCTCACAGTGATCTTGAGCCCTGGAACAAAACCCAAAAAAGTGGCATTGGAAATGGCCAAAAAAAACCTCTGTGAACCAGTAATATAAATAATGACAGGGAGCTATCATGCTGCTTGTTATTAGTCATGGAATGTAATTAGGTGGTAGGCTGCTAAGGCTGGCTAATTCTCCACTGCACAAGATGGGTTACTAGGAAAGACATGGAAGGGAGAAGAGAGGCAGTAGCAATGCCCAGCTCCTTTACAGACTCTGTTCCCAAGTGCTCCATGTACGTGAGTAGAAATTAGTATTTAATACTTCAGATTCTCTGGTTTCATTTGTCCATTCCTCCCTGATGCACCCAAATTTAGCTAGGTAGGTAAAAGGGAGGAAAAAGGCAAGATCTTTGTAGGGAGACTCTCATAATCTAGAAAGAATTTCTCATGGCAACAGCAACTGTTAGTATGAGAGCAGGGGGGTTTCAGGCTGTCTGATAACGACCATACTGCTGTCATCTCTATGTTCCTTCAGGAAAAATATAGTTTTCTTTCACTTTTAACAGAGCTAGGTAAAAGATTCTTGGTAACTTAACAGGATACTGGGTTTAACAACAGCATTAAGTCCCCTTTTTCACTCTCTCTCACATGGAAGAGCTCTCTGCACCGTATGGCCATGCAGAACGGATTTTGTTTCTTCACACCTTCACAGTCTCATCTCCTGCTGAAAGATGGCAGAATCTGTTCCACATATGTTACTTAAAGGTGTCAGGGAAAACCTACCTTAACTCCTCCTGATTGTTGTGAGGTGGTGTTGGAAGGGAAGCAGGAACATCCACAGTTTTAGGGCCCTGAGCCATTGCTCTTGCTAATAAATCATCTTGTGGTCTGAAAGGTAACTGGAACTGCTTTGGTCCCAGAGCTTTGGTAACTAAAATCAGAGAAACACAGCACAATGAAACATCTGTACAGCTCTTCTTACTGATTTTCATTCTGGAGCCATACTAGTGGCTCCAGATACAACCTAGGCATTAACAGCAGATGTTAACACTGCTTTCATCCACTTGTAGTTCAGAAATGTTTGCCTGTCCACGATTTATCTCCACACTTCAAAAAGAAAAAAGCAAGAAATTTGTAGCGGACATAACAAAGTTGTTTTGAGCTTTTTCATTTCTTAAGAGTGCTTCTAGCTCCAAACATGTTTCCAAAAGGGAAAAGGTTCATCATTTGGCATTACACTGATATAAAACAAAATTGGGTAATACTGATCACAAGCTCAAAAAGAGGCTGGGCACACTGCCTTTGTAACAGTAAACTACAGGCTCTGAGAAACATCCCAGTTATCTATTCCGTAGTTCGCTACAAAGTTGACTCAGCTATAAGGCAAACAATACACATTAGCCTTACCATCATGGCCTCCCAACATACCAGCCTTGCCAGCAAGTTCTTCAGTGGTTGCAAAGCCATTTACCAACTTCTGGCATGCCACAGGAGGTGGTGTGGGTGGAAGAGATGCTGGGGGCGTTGGAGGATTGCTCAAATTGTTCTGCTGCAGGAGAGTAAAGAACTGTAAGTCAGCCATGAAGCACAGCGTGAAAACTCACCATGTTCTACCACTAGATACTGTAACCCACTCCCTTATGTTTACATCCAGAGGCACCACTGATGAACAGTGACAGTTAATTCTCAAACATGCGACTAAACACATGGAATAACTTCCTGTTATAAGAGATACAACATTTTCTTTCTATCAATGATACTATTGGAGAAATAACGTTTACATGAGAAGTACATTTTCCTGGTAGAAGGTACAGCTGAATTATTGACACAAAAGCATAAAGACCATTTTTATGAACTCTTTGGGAGCCTCGATAAGTTCCTACAGTTTAAGCAAGGATCTGATCTAAACACTGAGAGAGCAATTTCACAGTGACTCTCCATCACCACAAAGGAGTTCTCCATTTTTCACTCAGAAGGAAGTTGCCTCACATTAGGACAGGACAAGCTTTCGCTGAAGTAGTTACAGTGGAGAACCTCAATCTGCTAGTTCACACTCCACGCTATTTCTCACTAGCTTACTTAATTGTCCATACTTTAAACCAAAATTAAGTACAAATTTCAATATCTACTCTTGTTGGCAGTCATGCACAAAAACTAGAAAGCATTACCACTTTTAACCACAGCTACCAGATCTGCCAGGCCCCGTTCCTCAGCCTAGAGTAACCATTCTCAAGCTGGAGTAAACACCAAGTATCACATTTCATTCTCTGTCTGCTCTCTTGCTGCTATCCCAATATTCCCATTCTGATCTCAGAGACTGAGTTTTAGATTCTGTGGATTATTTGCCCATCAACAAACATCTTTTTTTTTCCCCTCTGAGTTTTTAGTTAGAGCTTAGCAGACAAATGAGAAAAGTTTATTTCCCATTTAATTCACATTAAGAAATGCTTTAGTGCTTTCGATGACTTTGCAAAGTACTGGGAATTCAGCCTTTTCTGCTCCATAAACCTGTAATTACAATTTGCACTATTTAGCATCCATTTGTAATTGGAATAGTTGCTGATTTTCACCTGTTTACAACAGTTTCTAGAACTAATTTCAACTTTCAGAACAGCAAAACAATGTCTGTTTCAACACTGCTGTCTATCTAGTCTAACAACAGAAGATGATTCTCTTCTGGTTGCACAAAGGGCACAAAGTCTAAGCCAAGTGGCAGCAATAACGTGAACTTTTATGAACTTTTCTCTCAGGGAGCCCACCAAGGAAATCCAGATTGAAGCTGTACCTTGTATATGAGCTGGGAGTAGTAATCTGAAGCCCCATCAAGGGTAGCGCTACCAAAACTTCCTACAAGTCGATTTCCAGCATTTAGCTGGCCACTGCCATAGGGAAGAAAGTGTGCAAAGCTCACTCCAATTATGGGTTCCATCAAAGGTAGGAGAGAAAGCTGCTACATTGAAAGTAAAGAAAAAAGGTAGAAATTAGTCTAACTATAAAATGGAATCATCACAGACATCCAGTTGTTAGTAGCTTCTATCGTTTGTTTTTTTAAGGGAATTTACCCACTGTCACACAACTGTCACAAACTCAGGCCCCTCTCCTTTTTCAGGAATTATAGATCTTTTTTTTTCTTGGAAGTGACTTTAAGGACCATCCAGTTTTAACCCCGCTGTCAGATGGCCCCCAGCCCAGGGGAGCCAGCGCTCCCAGCTCTGTGGCAGCTCAGCAAGGATAGCAGCCAAAGCAGGCAGGAATTCAATGGCTTTGAGACTGCTGAACGAATGCCACGTCAGCAGATCATCCAAACTGAAATCAAACCAAGCCTTTAAACTTTCTGCTTTTGTAGAAGTTACAATTATCTCCACCCTGTACTCAGGATTCAACACCATTATCCATTTGGTTTTCATGATAAGAAACCCACGCTTCTAAGTGCCCCCCTGATGAGCTATCCAGCGTCTGCATACATACTTGTTTGAGATGGATGAACGTATCAGCATTGGGGAATACAGCCTGTTTTTCTTCCTCCTCTTTTTTCCTTTTCTTGGACCGAGGAGCTGCCTTTTCTCCTGTCCTCTGAGTTCGCTTATTTCTCTGTTTCTTGGTTTCATGTCCCACATCTGCTCTCTGAAGCTGGCTGTTACTACACCCAAATGCACCTTGCATCTGGTTTCCTGCAGTTTGCTGGCCGTAAAAAAGGAAGTATAGCAGAATTTTTGACATTATAATAGAAAGTCCATTCAAATTTATTGCACAATAGTCTGAAAGAATACGCAGTGTAATATATACCTCACTGATAACAGAGCACATATACAGTTTGTTTACTTCACTGTATCACTGGCAACTGTAACTGTTGCACTGTCCCTGCACACAGAATTATGACTTACCATCAACACCACTGACATCTGAAATTATCATTAAAGCTCACAGAGCAGAAATACTTTCTTTAGAACACCCATTAAAATAAAGTTACACAGGCATGCAGCCTTGGAGATTTTTCTAAGAGCATAATGAGAGGAAAACTTGGTTAGAGAAAAAAGGTGTAAGTTAATATTATTAGTGCAAATGTAGCTGGAGTTTAGAAACAGAAACAGTATTGTGAAACAGTTCTGGGCTGTATTAAATCACTGCTAGTACAGATTTGCAAAGCCCTTCTTCACATAAAAGGACAGTTGTGTAAAAACAATCAGAATGGGACTTGGCAATGCAGCAGGTGGTCTCATGCCAAAAGAAGGTCTGATTTCTTTTTCCCAGTTATTATTCTAAATGGCTCTGCACAAGCTCTGACACAAGGACTCTCACAACTATTCCTGTCATACATTTACCTAAGTTACCTGCTGCTCACAATTATGTTTATCAGTTTGTATTCAAGGATGTGTTTAGAACTGAGAGACTAATAAAACAACAGTGTAGACACTAAAGACTACAATAAAATAATCAAAGTACACTAAGTCTCAAGCGTACCCTACCTCCATAGAAAGCAATTTTTCTAGTTGTAAAAAGTCTTATAAATTATTAAACCATATAATGCCATTAACTCAAAGAATTAATGCTTCCCTCAATTAAAAATAAGCAGAGACAAAAACCAGCCTTGGAGAGCTGGTAAGCATTGCACAACAAAAGCAGGAAGAAGCTCACCATTCCTTCAGCTGGATTCTGCTTGTCCATTATCTTCTTATCTCCAGCAGCCTCTTCTTCTGTTCGACAGCTACTCTCTGATTTCTGGTTCAGAAGAGATGAGGATTTTTTGTTTTTAAGCAGGTGCTTGAGCAACTCATTCCCTGACTCCCCTTTGGCTGCTGGAACGCCAGCTGGTTGTGCTGGACTCTGAGCTGAAGAGGGAGGCTGTGATGAGATCTTATCTTCTTCCACCTTAACAGTGCTTTGATTTTCTGTTTTTGGCTCAGTTTGATCTGAGCACGGATCAGTTTCTGCCTTTTCTAGTTTAACTTCTTGAATGCCAGTAGGTGTGTCTGGTTTGGCCTTGTCATTCTCTGTATTCACATTTGGCTGTTTTGGTGGCAAGCTGCTGCTGGGGAGCTGACACTCCAGCTCTGGAGAGGCCTGGCTCTCTGCTGCATTAGATACTGATGGACCTGTTACCTCCACTGCCTCTTGCTCGTCCTGATGACGAGGCAGTTCACTGGGGGTGTTAACTGTGGGGGTAGAGGTAGAATCAGAAACGGTTGGAGTTGATGGTGCAGTTATATCCGAATGTGGAGTCGATGGGGCTTTTATTGACTCTGCATCATCATCCTTCTTCTTTTTTCGTGTCCTTTTCTTTTTTCCTTTCTCTTCTGGAATTATGTCAGAATACAGCTGTATGAGGGACTGGCTCGACCCAGGGAAGTTTGCTCCCTGGGGCACACTTGTGTCCGAACCACATGAGGCACCACTGCTCAGTGCTGCAGATGAAGGAACTGTAGATGAAGGTACAGCAGGAGCAAATGGAGGCCTGACCTGGTTCTGTGTAAAGGTGGTCCCAGGAAGATTCCCATGGGTTTGTTTTACATTATGGAAATTAGAGGATCCACCTGGAACAGCAGATGCATCAGGTCCAAAAGCTGTAGGTCCTACTGGTCTCCGCTCGTTGCTTTGCATGAAATTTGTGGCAGGAGGTGAGTTCACAGGACCCTGTTGCAGCAACTGTCCCATTTGCTGCTGTTGATGCTGTGGAGACTGCTGAAGAGGACGTGGAGTTTGAATGAAATCACAAGGTAGATCGGAGCTAAAGAAGGGTATCTGAGACAAGGATGCTCTGTTATTTAATTCAGACCCTATCATACCATGCTGTTCCAGTTCCATCCTCTGCTGCAAAGCCCTCTGTCGGTCCACCTCCTGCATAAGCTGAATGCGTTGCCGTTCCTGCTGTTCCCGTAAACGCTCCTTTCTTTCCCTCTCCTGGAAACTTTCACTAAAAGGATTATTGTCATCAAACTCAACCCTTGGTGGTGGTCCTGACTGTGCAGTTGCATTTGGACCAGGCACGGGAGCTGCTGTACCAGGAGTAATTGGCAGCGGTGTCATTGGAGGCTGCATCCTTGCTGGGTTCATGGAAATGTGACCTGCAGGGGGATTTGTGGACTGCCATCCAGAAATACTGGGCATTCTGGTAGGGTTGGACTGCCCTGGGATCACCACGGGATGCTGCTGATGCTGGAGCTGCTGTGCCACCATGGGGAAGTTTTGCTGATTCATTGCTGGTGATGTTCCTGCTGGAACCATTGGTGGTTGAGCCTGGACTCCTGGCATTATAGCATGGGGTGCCATTCCACACTGCTGCTGCTGCTGCTGCTGCTTGATCCGATATTCCTCAATGAGTTCTGCATGTTCTTTCTGTTGCTTTCGAATCTGTAAATTACAAAAGTCATTACTTGTCTTTGACATGCACTGACAGTAAAGTAGCATAAAACGCATCTCACCAGCAGAAAATGAAGCTTATGTGAAAACAGCATTTCTGTGTTGTCTTATTTTCTCTCTCTTCCAAAGGTTACATATACCAAGACTGCACTGTGCTAGACAACATACAAACCTAAAATCAAAGCGATCCTTGTAGAGATCCAATCATCTGTGTAACAATAGCTGGGGACAGGTAAAAGGAAGCTGTGAGATAGACGATATTCACACATCAATATACTTCTTTTTAAATTTATTTTTAAGATACAGCTGAAAAGAAAAAGTTTGCAGGAAAACAGTGAGGCGAAATCCTATTCACTCATAGGCAGAATCCCAAACATCGCACAGCAGAGGAAAAAGACAACTACTGCTTGAAAAAAACTTATTTTAGAATGAAGATAAACTGGACTTGGATGCAGGAATTTAAGTCCAGTGACTTATTTTTAAGACAAATTAGAGAAGCCAAAGAAAGGATATGATAGAGTCAGCATGATAACAGAGAGTATTTTGGAAACACAATAGATACCTAACTATGCTGCTCTCTAAGAAGTTGAAAGGGCTTATAATCCACTGATTAGTAATGCATGTGCTGTGGAATCTCCCTCTCTCTTCCTTCCTCTTTGTTAGACTGTGACTTCTGCAGTTCCATTTGCTGTTTGTACTGATGTGAAAGTCCATAACAAAATTAAGAATGTTTGAAAGCACTCTCTTGTATCTGGGGCATGAAAAGCTCAGGCCAAGAGAGATATTATAGGACACAACATAGAACGCAGGACAGATGAAGCCCAAAAGGCTTTTTAATAGAGTAATCTCACAGGTGCAGGATGACTTATGAGTTCTAGTTTGGCACTGACACTACCAGATAGACTAAGCCACTGCACAAAGCCACCAAGTGGATCTATCTGCACCGTCCAGTGCCCCAGGACTTCTCAGTTGGTACACTGCCATAAATGTGTCAGCTTTGTTTGATCAAACAAGGAGGCATCCAAACCACCATGCTTGGATATGCAGTG
Source organism: Tympanuchus pallidicinctus (assembly GCF_026119805.1). Taxonomy (NCBI): domain Eukaryota; kingdom Metazoa; phylum Chordata; class Aves; order Galliformes; family Phasianidae; genus Tympanuchus; species Tympanuchus pallidicinctus. The sequence goes on from NW_026294747.1 coordinate 65,568,045, forward strand.
GTGACGAGCCCTGTGACTGTGCTCGGAGGTAGATGAGACCCCACAGGACCAGCGGCTGTGCAGACCAGCCTAGTGACTCTCCCTGAGCAGTGGAGAATGATAAAGAGCTTATTAACACAGGCACTGTGCCACACCAAAGCAGTTAAGCTGCCCTAGCTATAGAAACAACACGGTTGTGTCTGCATGGCACTGTGCCTGAGCTAATAACCCTGTCAGACATAAGCTCACACTGCACTGAGTCAGCTCCAGTTTCTCTGTGCCTGTGACCAGTCTCAAAAATTTACAGGGATTTGAGAGTTTTCTCTATAGATGCAGTCTATCCTTTCCACAAAAAAACAAACAGAAGCTTGATTCCACAAAAAGGATTTTGATCTGATTTTAAAGAGTGACAAATTGTTTTAAATAGAAAGTCCTTGAAATATACTTTAGTGAAAACTTATTAAATGATTTCTATCCCGGTGTACATGAAAGTGCTGCTTATGATCTGGATGATTGGTCTACATCAGTTACTTAGCCCAATTTACAAATAGCCTTAATTACAAGGCACTAAAGGGACCTGCCAGCAATACCATTATCAGCCATTACTGTGACATAACCCCACCGTAAGAGTAGACTGAAGCACAGATGATGGAGATGGCTAAAGTAAGTATTTTTGCATTTATTCCACTTGTTATTCATTTTAGAAGAAAAAGATCATCCTTCTCCTGCACAGTGAAAAGACAAGCCAACACATACTGCATCCAATGCATGCTCTGCCTTGAGGCAACACAGGGGCAAGAAACTGGGAGTCAGGTATCACTCAGGACTTCATTCCAAGCAGCCTGCTGCCAATTTTTAACCTCATGTTAATAAATGGTAAGTCTGAAGAGTTTTAGTATTTGGCAGGACTACTTGTTCCTGACTGACAATGAAAAGATTCCCCATCTGCACAGTAAGGAAACACCACACCAGATAATTTCTAAATGATGACTTGAAGAACATAGCTTTTAGTACTGTTGGCCAAACCACTGATATATCAAAGTAATTGCAGGCTTAACTTTAGTCTCATTTACTATAATTACAGTTACAAGATGCAGCAAGTGAAATTCCAACTGAATGTAAAGAAAAAAAAAAACAAACATACAGTGAAAGTGGTTACACATTAGAACAGAGTTCCAGAGAGGCTGGGAAACCTCTGCCTTTGAAGAACTATCAAAACTTGACTGACGTGGCCCTGAGCCATCAGATCTAACCATGAAGCAAGTTCTCCATCGATCGAGGAGACTTAGCTACATTATCTCCAGATAGCCCTTTCACCTCTGCTGTGCTAGGATATGGTAGCAGATAATACACTAATGATTAGTACCTAAAAATGAGACAGATGAAAAAACCACACTATCATTAAAAATATAATGAAGAGAGATTTTCAAAGAGTAACATGTATCTGGCATATTTCCAAGAGGTACTGATTACAGCAAGACATCTGAAAAAGTCAGAGGTAAGAAAGTCGCTCCATCTTGAAAAAGAGCCATACATGTTTTGACCTTCCTCCTCTGCAGTCTAAATCTTACACTTCTGTTTTTCATGGCTCTGGGAACTCTGTTGTAAATCATTTTGCTAAAGAAATTCTCCTCTTCCCAAACTACAACAGCAGTTTTTTGTCATGGTGTTTGCTGTAGTACATTCTCCTACAACTCCATTGCCACTGGTGATCCACAGTAATGCAGCTACACATGACACACATGACGCATGATACAGAGCAGCTCCTTTCACATAACCTCCACTGTATTTTAATCCATGTTTTAGTAGACCTAAAGAAAAGAGTCACGCCAGTAGAACAGCTCAGTATCGAGGTGATCAGCTTGGTTTCCCGGTGATTACCTGTTCAAGCTGTTTTTGGACCATACTTTGCTGCTCTGTAACGTGCTTAAGCTGTTCTGCATCCTCTTCTGGGAACTCACGGCCAGCTTTTTTGGCCGTACGCTGTTTTGCTGAGAGTGCTTTTTTTGACTTCCTGTGTGCTCCAATTTGCTCCTCAAGGTACTTCTGTTGCATTTGAAGAAGCTGTTGTGTTTCTTGCAGCCATTCCTCATACTGCTTTCTTTGTGAATCATCTAGGAGACAAGGGAAATAACATACGATATGATCTCGTCGTACTTCTTAGAGATGAAGTTTAAAAGTCACGTTCCCCCTCTTATTTTATGAAACTGCTGGTCACGTTCAGCCAAATTTGACAGAAGAGTTGAAATCTCAAGAGATATTAAGCCTTGGAGTGGTCTCTGTGAAGGAGACTGCCTTTACTGAGTAAGTAGTTTTAACTTAGTCCCTGCATTTTCATAGATGTGGCCCACTATCTGGTCAGTGCATGTGCACACGCTGGCCAGTGAGCAAATGCAGCTTTGAGAGCAGCTGCAGAGCCCAGTGGAACCCTGCCTGCCACAGAAAAGGGCATGAGGAAGGACTTGGGTAGAGGGAAAGAAATTAAGGAATAAGGACATAAATTTCAATGAAATATGTCTAATTATTTCTGACGCTTGCAGAGGAGGTTGGTACACTTAGAAATAACAACAAAAATAGACTTAAGAAAAAAAATGAACATCAAAAACATTCATCATAAATTCAAGAAATGTAAGGAAGATGGTATATGGGACTGGAAACGTGCCAAGACCTGCTTTATACTTCAAAATTAAATCCTAATCAACCGCTGATTGAAGAGGGCACAATTTGTACTAAATTGGAATAGCTAAGCACTAAGGGAGAGTTACAAGTTATTTAACCTATACCAAAAAGTGCAGCAAAACCCTCCACAAGAACATCCTCATCACATCATGGTCCCCACTTCCAGTAACAACCATGTGAGCAAGTGCAGAAAGGCATTCTCCACTCGCAGAGAAAGACACACTCCACTACAAACATAAAATAGGAAGCGGATGAAACACTACTTCCTTCCAGCTGAGACCAACTCCCAGCCACTACTGATCACAGAAACTACAGTACGATTCCAAAGGAAATGCACAAATTTCTATTCTGAAGTGTAACAGATAACTTATTTCTAATCACAGGTGGCATCAGCTTCACTTCTTCTCACAGAAATTTTGAAGGATCATTCGGAATGGAAAAAGTACTGGGGTAAGCTGATTTGTTTTTAGAAATGTCTGAAAATCCAGATTTCATGACATTCATCTGACTAATCATTTATTACAAATTATAATAGAAGAAATGAAAATATATCTATCCTACAATGCAAGTTACTGCAAGAAAATGAACCAAAAAACCCTGAGATCTTTACATCTTGTTTCCATTGTAAAAATAACTTTTTTGACCATCAGCACAGTGCCTTCAGCATCAGTGCCTCTTCCTCCCCACAAACCACTGCGCTCTCATTTAGGCTGTAGCTGTGACATTACTCATTTTCCAAATGAGAAATACTGATCTGCTAGGGGCAATCCATTGCTCTCATATATTTTTCTGGAGGCAAAACAATCATGTCCAATAACACACTTCATTGGCACTGAGCCCAGAAAGCGAGACGCGAGGTTTGGTGACAGTACCATTTGTCTTGGGATCACAGCGTGGCAGTGAACTGGATAATCAGGAACAAGGCATGGAATTTGCCTTGTGTGGAACGTTTGTTTATCTTGTATAAGGAATAAAGACATCCATGCAACGGTATGCTTTCAATACAACCACCTTTTCCTTGTGCTCTAACCCCTACCACATTCCTCTTTCACAGTTGTTGCAGTAGAAACAGTCATTGAACCTAACAGCTCAACTGAATCGATTCACAGAGCTATCTACAGCCTCAAGGGGCACTAATTCTTTCAGTGATATATTCTGTGAAACTAATCATGTAACCCAGAGGGACAGCTGAGTGGAAATGATGGAGAGTAACTGCAGATGGAAAGTACTGAAATATTAACAAGGTCCAGGTAAGAATAACTACTGCTGAAATGAAGAACAGATTTTCTCAACTGCTCAGAACCACCACCCCCCAACCTGAGCCAGGCTACTGCCAGGTGCCATTTAAAATCTCACCAGAAATTAATACAGAAAAGATCACTAAAGCTCATCATTGCACATTCAATACAGCTTCTGTTTCTGGAAAAGGTGAAGGTGTTTGCTTCTCTTTCTTATTCATAACTATCACGTAAAGCTTTTGTAGTAACACTTCTTTGTATGTGGTCCTCCTCTCCCAGCACACACTTTTTTTTAATTCCTGCTAATGATTCTCTTTCTCATCACAGAGAGACTAAGACTTACATCTGATCTAGGGCAAGCAGAGTAAGGAAAGCAACATACTAGAGCTATATATGTCTACTTTTGGCAACTATGGTTCCCAGCCAATCTTGCTTAATTAGTGCTTGGAAAGCTTTTATAGGTATTTTTAAATGACAATGATGCTGCAAAAATGTTTTTGCTTTTTAAATAAAAAATAACCCATCAGTACAGATTCTTGTTCTCACTGAGCTCTGAATACTAAACCTCAATAGAAGACCAGTTACCAGGGATGTCCCATCCCAGGAGACACCCAAGGTCAGGCTGGATGGGGCTTTCAGCACCTGATGGAGCTGTAGGTGTTCCTATGATCTACAGGGGAGTTGGATCAGATGGTCTTTAAGGGTCCCTTCCAACTCCAAAGATTCTATGATTCTATGACCTGATTTTTGAGGTAGCAGCCTGTCAGCAAAACACAATTACTACTCTCACACAAACACATCTAATACTAATTAACTGTTCCTCCTGGTTCCCCTTTTCATCATGGTGCTTCTCTGAGGACAGTTTTCTACAAAAAGAATATAATTTATCATGCATTCTTTCATGAACTGATACTGTAGTGATGAAATGATACAATTTTAAGAGGATTAGTTTTTTGAGAGAAATCAGTTTATGGATATTTTATTTAGAATAACATCATAAAACATTGAATGGGCTGATGTGTACTTACTGACAAAACCAGGACCAAAATTAGGAGGATTAGGTCTAGAAATCTGAGGTGTCAAACTTCCATCCTAGAAATTTCAGCAAAATAAACAAGATAAGGAAATTAAATAGTGATCCAATTAAAACAAAATCTAGTTATCATTATTTAAGATTTGTGTTGTAAACTCAGTATCAAGTTGTCCTACCTGTGTAATGGCCTGCTGCATGTGATTTTGGCCTTCGTTGGCCTGAGCCCCAGGCACCGGCTGACCCATGAAAGGAAACCTATTGATACACAGACACAAAATGAAACTGTAACTTTTAAAACTGGTGGGTATCTTAAGGAAGAGGGCATTCTGCTCTCCGCTGAGAAACATTTTATTTTGAAAGGTGATAGAGCATGGATTTAGAGCAAAAAAACCCTATTTTTATTACACTGAGAAAGAGCAATCTCACTGTGTCCAAATAGAGCTTACAAACACCTTTACTAAGCCATGTTTTCCACACCTCTATGATTTCCCTTCACATTTAGCAGCCCTGAAGATGGTATTCAAGCATTGCCTACCTGTTCATAACCATTGGTGGCATCCCCATGTTACTCTGAGCCATGACTTTATTGATCCCCTTGAGGGCTACCATTTTTGCTTTCATTATAGGATCAGTGATTGCATCAAAGTCTAGAAAAGAAAGACAGTACAAATGAATTACATAACCAAACATTGCAAGCTATTAATTGGAACTGACTCATTTATATCTCATTCATACATAAAACACCAGTGAAACAGCTGCATTACTATTTCAAATTACTTGTCCTCTTCATTTTGAATTTCAAGGCTAATATGTTGTTCCATATACCCCCTAAGGAAAGTTCATCCGGCTGTAACTGCTCTTGTTTTCAGCCATAACACACAAAGAAAAGCAGTCTGGGTTGAGAAGGGCTCTAGAATAAATTCGGCCTATGAGCCAAGAGATTAATAAATTCTATTTATAGTTTAAAGAATCATGAAGAGCAGTTGTTCCTCAGTTCAGTTGGTAAACTGACACACAAGCACAAACATACTAAGAAAACCTCTTCAGTCACTCTGTTGTTATTGGTAGAACTACAGGGAGAAAAGCACGTGGCACACGCCACATTCAGCATCTGAAAAGATCCATAAGCACGTAAACCATGCTCTCTCCTGCCAACTCTGTTAGTTGGCCCAGTAGAGCTGGACAAACAGGACTGACTGACAGTCCTCAGGGGGCAGTACAGAACTCTTGAGGTTGGAAGGGACCACCATCTAGGGTGGCTTGACTACATTCAGTGATCTCTTTGAGACAACCTGAACACTGAAGAAATAAAAAAAGCAGTAGAAAAACCATGAGCAGAAAATTGGGATACTGGATTTCAGAAGATCAGCTATTGCATTTCATCATCTAATTGTTTACAAAGGGCACACTTACTCCGTATCACATGTGAAGTTATAAGAGCTGGTGATGGATAAATTAGCATTAGCACAGTGTTACCCTGATCCTGGTAAACTCAGTATGAGCTCTGCAAAGTTCAGCACGTCACTACATTTTCATTTTCCAGACTTCCATTATACTTCCCACTCAGGCTGCTTTTCTGCTATGCCATCTTCACAATCCAAACATCCACCTGCTTCATTCAGCGCTATAATGTGTTTAAATATTTAATCCTGACTTTTTACATAACTAAGCAGAACAGACAGATCACCACATACCAATATTAGGGAAAAATGGCTCTGAACGTTGGCGAATCATGGCTTGCATCTGCCGCTGCTGCTGCTGCTCCTGCCTTTCCTGATCCAAAAGATCCTGCAGAAGAAGTGGCTGCTCCTCTAGCAGTAATGGTCTCTCTCGATTTTGTTGCTGAGCTAATGGCTGAGGGAGCATTATCTGTTGGGGACCAGATATGCCACTCGGGCCAGGACGGCTTGTTACAGCCACAGTTTGATTAGATGCCTGTCCTGTCCCAAAGTTATGATTAGCTGACTGACCCTGAATAAATCCTGGGTTTGGTGACCCTTGAGAAAAATTATGGTTTATTCGTGGAACCATGCTCAAATTGGAATTTAAAGTGTTTTCCAAGATCTGCCCACCAGGTGTCAGCAGTGTTTGAGGAATACCCGATGCATGGTTCAGTTGAGACGTTGGCAAAGACTGTGAGGGAGACGCTAGCGCCCTTGCCTCGGCGTTATCTGAGCTTTCATTAGCTAGCAAACTTGAGAGGACTGGAGTGGACCCAGAAATACTGCAGGAACTTACTGCTCCTTGAACAGGCACTGGAGCAGATCCCTGAGTGTCTGGACTAGGCACAGCTGTTTCTTGACTGGTAGTAGTTTTGTCAGGGAATTCTAGATTAGCAGGCTGCGCAGGAGCCTTTTCTCCATCTTTTAACTCTGTTTCAGTAGCCTGTTGAGTACTTGTTGATTCTGCATTTCCATCGTTTCTTTCATTTTCGTTCTTCTTTTCCTCATGAGTGTTTGGGGAAAGTATTTCTGTTTTAATTTCATTTTCTGTAGTAGATTTCTTTGGCGAGGACAGGGTCTCAGGATGAGCAACAGTTCTATCCCCTTGCTCCTCTTTTGTTTCTTCTGTCTTGCCCTGGATATCCAGCTTGACATCAATGGGGACACTAAGATCTAGTTCTTCATTAAACATTCCTTTCTTATCCCCCACATCAAGGTCTGGGTCTGTGTATGCAATTATATCAAATTCCCCAGATCTTAGAAGATCATCAAGGTGAGGATCATTGGTTTCCAAGTTATCTAAAGTGTCCAGCTCATCTCCTTTTCCATCCTCTGTGTCTAGATTCAAGTTTTCGAGATCTTCATCATCCAAATCTTTGACTTCAACCCCATCAAGGTCTTTCACATCCAAATCTTTTACAGCTGGATCATCAGGATCAAGTTTTTCTTCCAGACCATCACTTGACTGGTTGGGAATCTGCATATTTGCTGATTCATCACTTGGTGCAGATGTAGGCAAAGATGGTCCTGAGAAAGCATCAGCTACTGGTGGATTGCTTAGAGAACGTATTACAAGTGCGGGTGGGTTGTCAGGGTTGATTTGATCCTGCTGGGGTTGTGACATATGCTCCAATCCAGCAGGCATCTGCAACTGGTTAGGCATACCTTGAGAATTATGTCTCATTGGTTCTGCCTGTCTTGGGCCTGGAAATTCCTGCCTGGGAATAAACCCCGCGTGTCGCTGATGTTGCACTGCTGGATCCATTATGTTTGGTGCAGAAGGATTAAAAGGCAGCCTTGGTCTCCCATCAGGAGCCCTGTGACGCAACTCGATGAATGCCTGACCCAAAATATTGTGCTGCTGAACCTGAATTCCCTGTGGAGGAAAATGCTGAGGGATCCCCGATGCACTGTTGATTTGCGGATTGCTCACTGGCCGAGGCATATCAATAGACAGAGATCTTCTCAATTGTGGTGGAACTCCAGCACGTTGCATTGCCTGCTGAGGACTGAGAAAGCGTTCCTGGCCTGATGGTGGACCATGGCCACCTCCTGGAAACCCAAATCTAAAATAAAGTATAAAAGATAAATTACCTTTTCTTATTTTTCAGGACAGCATAGCCTGTCATACTTGACTACAGAACTATTCACCAAAATGCTTTACACGATACATTCATTAAAATATTTAAATAAGTATTTTGCTGATTATGTTTATATTTAAATGAGCTTTATGACTACAATAAAATAATTGCTTTAATTATGTTTAATAAACAACCTGTTTTAAATTCCAGTCATAATGGATAGAAAACTCTGTGATATTAAGATCTGAGCAAATAAACTATATATTAATTCAATGCAGTATGCTTAAAAAATAAAGTGCAGATTTACTGAAATAAATTCAAAATATTGAAAACATTTATTCCCAAGACTATAATATATGTCAATATTAGTATTCACTGTAAAAACGGCACAGACAAAAGTCAATATTGAATTATATATTCATTAGAAAGCCAAGCAGAAATATCACATTTATCTATTATTGAGACAGCAAAGCTCAAATCAGACCCTTCTTTTTTGGAAAGGTGCCCCACAACAATGGGTGACAGTATCACTCGTAATTTCCACAAGCACTGCAGTTTCTCCTTTTTTAATTTATCATAAATTCCCCATAAAAAACAGCGCAGAGCAGTGTTACTAATTACAAAATGCACATTCCAATGTTACAGATACTTAAAGCTTACTATACATAACCTCAGTAAAATCACCAGCTCCAGACCGTTCAGATGACTTTTTATCTCCAAAAAAACCCAAGCCCTGTATCCAATTATTTCTGTAGATTTAGAACAACCACTTTAATAGGCTTGGTTGTACAAGACTGAAGACCTTACCTAAGACCATGAGGTCTCATTCCCATGGTGCTCATATCTCCTGGAAATTGGGGTCTACTGAACTGCCCATCACCAGGAAATGGCCCACGTTGATCCTTTGAGTATACTGTGAACCTTGGCCCACCTGGAGGGACAACAGAGGATCTAATATTCCCAGGATACGGAGGAGGAGGGCGGTTAAAAATCTGATTTAAGTTGTCTTGCTGCCAGTGCTGGAGAGGAGTTGCATGGGGAGGAGCTGCTGGATCCTGTAAAGCTTTTTCCTGACGAACTGCATTCTTCTTCTGCTGTTGTTGTTGTAGAATAATTTCACGTAATTTCTGTCGCTGTTCAAAAAAAAAAAACCAAAAATCATTGTGCTGGACGTATTTTGAAGTGTTATACTCTGCTGCTTTAAGCTTTTGGGATGAAAGAAGTTCTTCAGTCATTACAGGGAAACATTATACTGCCATAATCATAGCAGAATTTAGGACTGGGATTGCACAGTGCAAGATGATGGTAATATAATTGTATCTCCAGATCTCTTGTAATTAGCGTGAAGCTTCTTTGCCAGCTAACAGAAGCAACAAACTCTTCCCTCTATATTACCTTCTTTACTATAGAACTTGCTCTAACTTTGTGTGAGAAATACTGGTGATTTTTTCTGCTAAATCTATTTCCTATTGCCCCTTCCAAATAGAAGACCAAGCAGCCTCCTACACGTTGAATGTAACTCTATGTCTCAGTAAGAGCTGCTTGCCGAACATTCATTGATAAAAGCCTGGAGCGACAGTTCCTGCAGAAGAGCAGTGACCAACAGCAGAAATAACCTCAGCATGTTTGCTAGCCATCTGAAAAGTCTGATGTCTACTCTAAGATCACTGCCTACACCCTCCTCAATCTGTGAACAAGTCACCGACGATCAGTTCTACAACTCCTGTATTACAGGATTAATTGCCTATATAGAATAAATTATCCTTTCAAGGTGCTGCATTCTCATATTGTAGATAAAATCTTCAATGGCTTTGGCAATGGCTTCACTTCTTTTTTGGATTTTGTCCAAACTTCTTAAAAATTACCGATGTTTTTATATTTCACATTTGCATTATCCAGAGAACTGAATGAACATAGAAAGTGAACAGAGAATTCTACATTACACACCTACGTTTAATGTCAAGCCAACCCTTCAAATATTTCACAAGAATGGGGGGAAATATCACTTCTGAACGTTGGATGCCATTAATATTAAGTATTACACTCACCTGTCGCAATTTCTCAGTGTCTGCTTGAGACATATTCATGGTATTCTGTGTATCCGTTACTCCTGTAGTGGGTGCTGGGCCAGGACCTTGTGAAACTTTGGGGAACTGCTGTCCTTGAGAACTCATTGGAGAATTTGCAGATGCACTGAAGTTGCCCTCAGCTCCAGGCCGTGACTGTTCAGCAGCATCGTGGGCTAATTGACCAGTTCCAAAAGATTCTGGCTGAGGTCTTGGAGTCATCGGTGGTTGATCATAAAGATCGCGTGCTGGAGCAGAAGGACCATGGTTAAATGAATCTGTTATTGCAGGTCCTGCTGATCTGGGAGTTTGAGAACACGGGTCTGATGGCCTGACAAAAGTGCCCTGCAGCCTGTTCTGTGATGTCTGCAGGAAAGGATCTCTATTTAGTATTAGACCTGGTCTTGTCATTGCAGGTCTGTTAAAACTCTCCGGTATTCCTGGTCTTGGAGTTGCTGGTTGCTGAGAATAAGGATCGTTCAGAACTGGCCTTGGTGTTCCAGGAGGTTGAGCGTATGGGTCAGAATGTCTCTGATTTGTTGGGGACTGAGCAAACAAATCCGCTGGCTGTGCAGGTCTTGGTGTGGGTGGTTGCTGCATATACGGGTCAACTGTGGCAGGCCGAGGAGTTCCTGGAGGTTGGGCGTAAGGATCAGCAACTGGCCGAGGAGTACCTGGAGGCTGGGAGTAAGGGTCCTGAGAAGCTGGCCTTGAAATGGGTCCAGACTGAGGGAAAGACTCACTCTGCTGCCGCACGATCCGGGGTGGATGGGCAAAAGATTCCTTTATTGCTGGATGGGGAGTAAGAGGAGGCTGGCTGTATGGATCGTTAGACTGATTATGGGAAAAGGTATCCACTGGCCGTGGTGTCAGCGCAGGCCTTTCATACGGATCAACAGCAACGCGCCGTGGTGTAGCTGGCATTGATGCATAGGGATCTTGTGGGGACTGAGGTGGGCGCATGGGAGTTTTAAAGTGTCCAGGGCTCCCATCAACAGGAGTAGGAGTAGGAGTCAATGGTGGCCGTGCATATGCATCAGCAGAAGTTACTCTCTGTCTCTGAAACGTATCAGTTCTAGGAGCTGGCTTAGTGAACGGATCACTGCTTCCAGCTGCTAAAGGAACTTTCCCTGACTGATCCATAACCATGGGTGACCTGGGGACCCCCAGTGGTTTGGAGAACTGATCTGAGGTCATAACAGGCCTGGGTGTATCTGGTGGCTTTGCATAGGGATCGCTGCTACTTGGAGATGAAGAACACGAATCCCTGACTGGTGAAGGCCTGCTTCCTGATGGTTCAGTTACCTGAGCAGGCCTGGATACAGATGACTGCGGTGTGCAGGTATCCAACGGTGCGATGCTACCTCTTCTAACAAAGTTCTGATTACTGGGGGCTGGTCTAGGTGTTCCTACCATTTTAGCATATGGATCCATTGGGGAAGGTGGTCTTGTGTTTGCGGAACCTGGAGAAAACATCTGTTGGGATGATGTTTGAGGAGTCTGAGACTGAGACAGCGAATCATGTACCGGGATTCGGGTTGGAGTAGGGGGTGGTGCTTGTGGTTTGAGGAACACATCATCAGATGATGCTGAAGTAGGTGTAGCAGGTAGCTGCTGCTTTGCAAATAGATCCTTATGGAATGTTTGCTGTGCAGGAGACATGCTGCCACTGCCAGCCTGAGGTGTTAGGGGGCTCTGGATCCCACTGCTGGGTGTGTCTGAGCCAGACTGGCTCAGAAGCTGTTGTGAACCAAACTGCTGCTGTTGCTGCTGCTGCTGCTGTTGCTGCTGCTCATTTTTCACTTGTTCAAGCTTCTGTGTGGCTTCTATTTTGGCTTGCTGCTTACTTTTTTGACGCATTTGCTGTTTAAAAATCATAAAGAAAAAGGTTGTCCTTTTACACCCATATATATATATAAACAAAATCTTTGATGAGTAAAATGAATCAGGAATTAAAACTTCTGGATACACTAAAGATCAATTATGAATAATTGTAAATTGTAAATGCAAGAGAGCAGAGAGCATAGCTATTTGTCAAGTTCAAATACCTTGACAAGCACCTTGATTGCCTGGGAAGAAAATTTCCCAGGTTGCCTAAAGAGCAGCACGGCTTTCCAACCTTATGCTCCAAAGATGAGTACCAACAGATGCAGCACTGACGGAGGTAAATGGGTTCCAAGAGACAAGCAGTCTAACTTGAAGCAGCAAGCTGCACAAGTTACTGCTATACAGGGTATATAAAAACAAACCACTGCACCAGCTAGCCATACAAAGGAAGAATAACCTATCTCCACAGTAGGTTAAGATTTAAGAGTCAAAGCTTTTCAACAAAATTTTCCAGCATTTACAGGCAGCTTCCTTTCTGATAACACCAATTTTCTTCCACAACACCTGAATTTATACTCTTCTACAAAGAAAGATTGAAATTGATTTTATTAAAACAAGATTCCAACAATGCAATAAAAGGCAGGAAGAAAAATGACAAAAAGCCATAAATGCAACACACCTGTCTGAATTTCCACTCCTGCTCATGTTCTGATTCCCTCTGTTTTAATGGATCTTTAAAGAGGTCGGAGTCAATACGTGAGCTGGGATCAATGCTATCCTGTTGCTGTTGCCTTTTCATGGAGTCATTTGACATCTGTACTTTATTGATGCGCAAAGCAGCTCTATTATCTCTGGCTTTTTGCTGAAGAAAGAGAAAAAAGACATGTAGTTAGTCTCATTTTCTTTTGCTAACTGTGAAAACTGCATCTGTTATTCCTACAAAATTTCCTAAAATGAAATTACTTGTAAAACATTTCTGTTTTGTTTTTCAAACACGCACGGGCTTGTGAAAACTACCTTATTATTATTATTACAACAAACCCCAAACCGAAAATACTTCATTATCTTTAGAAATCTTACATTTAAACTAACACACAAAGAGAGAACTAAGGAGTTGTCAGCAGTAGAGGTTTTCTATGAGTCTCTGTTCAGGTACTGTGCTGTGCCAAAAAAGCATGAATCTCACCAATATACCTTTCAAATTGCACACTGTGGTGGTCTGAAACCCGAAGATGTGAGTACAGCAGATGATGTTTGGATCAATAAAGACCAATAATGTGAAGAACTTCAATGACAAGAAAAATATAGCCTACTCCATTAAACAGACTCTATAGATCTCAATCTGTGTTAAGCCAGTAGTATAAACATAGGATATGGGCTTGTGCATCAGGAAAAATGGGATGAAAGAACAGCAATTCCTCTTCAATGAGGCATTTCACAGCTATCCTGACACTTTAAAACATCTAATGGAAATTTCAAAGGGTCTGTTTTACCACCAATATAGGATGTGACTCCTTTGCTGAATCAAATCCTCATATCTTTTCTACCTTTTTTACCTTTTTTTTTTTTTTTTTTTGCAGTTTGCAAGTGGTGACTGCCTGGTAGAAAAAGCTTAAACTCTTCCCTCCAACAAGAAACGAGGTGCGGTAACACAGATGAGAGCAACAGGGCAGCAGTAATATTCCTGCCATCTCCTCTCTAAGTGTCAAGATTATGCAAGTAAGGAAAGTAAAAAGCCTACGGTGAAAATGTAACAACACATTTCTTAGTTTTATTTCTAAGGTAGCCTTCATCCCTTCTCAGCTGAAGGTTCCTCAGTTCAGGCACTCAAGCAGCTTCTTGTGTGCACAATGCTACGTACACTAGAAACAGCTGCAATGTAAGAGTGCATGAACTGTAACATCTGTGAGGAAACAACTTCTTTGTACTATGCAAATACTCATGCACATGTCTGTGCAACTGAGTGTTCCCATTCTGCAGACAGAGAAGAAATAATTTTTGCATCTATTTCTTGGGTATCCATTAGGAGAATAGGACTGCATTTTTCCAGAGCAGTGAGGGAGGAGCCTTCAGTAATAGCAATAATAGTAAATTGATAAATGCCTGGATAAAAGCCTATCCTTTTAGGTCAACAGTTTCTGGTAAATGCTACATGGAAAGAATTTTCATGATTAAATACAAGAAATGATATAGAGGTCCAAAGTTGCTGAAGTTACAGGTCTGAATAAAAAGTAAAATAAAGACAGTAACTAAATGATACAGAGAGGGATTGTTTCAAGGGTTTCAGAAAGATCAAGACCCTTGGTCTGGGTATGCATTTCTCACACTGATTTTGCAGTAATAACTCATCCCCTAAAAGTTGTCAGCAAGTTTGGTTTTGTTTGTTTTTTAATTTGGACTGGAAGACATCATGTTGGTATTGCTAACCTGTGTGCCATCAACATACATACAGGGGGATCAGATTTGTTTATTAGAAAAAGACTGAACACATAATCCTGCAGAAGTTTACACAGTGAAAATGAGAACAATCATCCAGTTGCTGTTGTGATGAAAGAAAGAAAAGAACCAGGACAGGATGAAGATTAACAGCATATTAAAGGAAAGCACATTCACCAACAACGGTTGTCTAGGTCAAGAACAATGAAACTAATACAGGTTCTGAGGTTTGGATGAAAAGAGGCTTTAACAACAGGTATCAATAGGGTACAAGGGTCACCAATTCAGTGGCAGTTCTACAGAATCAAGAATCAGCATTCATGTACTCTAGGCAGCTGCTTCAAGTATCTGAAATTGCTTGGGCCAAATGTGAAGAAAGTGAATGGTTCTGGTGAGAACAGAGTTGCTTGTGCTCTCCACAACATGGAAGGTATCAAAAGAATTTCCATTCCAGACATAAGAGAGGGGAGCAGTAAGGCAAGAGGAGAGGAATAAAAGAAAACGAGCCAAGAAGAGATATGAAGCTCTGCTACCTCTGGAATTGGTAGTTCAACATGTGAACAACTTCAGCAACTCAAATGGGGCCAGAACACAAACACTAATGAAAGAGGAAGATAAAAGAGAGGAAGGTCACATAATAGTTTTTTATTATCCTTATGAAAAAACTGGTGAGGTCCTATGCAGAAGGAGACAAGGGCATGTAAGGCTTGACGCACAAATAAAATGTAGCAAAGAGGCAGTGAGAACAAACATTCTCATCTCATTTAATGCCTTTATCTTGCACAATACTACTGTAGTTTATTTTAAGGTTGAAAGGCAAGTGAACTTCCACTAACCCTAAACGTATTTAAAAAAACAAATTAAAATCCCACAAATGAAATACATTTTTGCTGAAAGCTTGTAAATGAAGGAGGTGGTTTTTCTTACCACATATGGAGCTCTCTCCTGAGAGCTTGCTTTCCTCCACAATTTTGCAATCTGCTTCACTCTTGTAGCCCAGTCTGCAATAGTAAAAAAAAATCTGTTAATATGAAAGGCATTAATAAGTTTATTTCATATTATTTCAACTAAAGATGTATAAATTTCCACATACTATTTAACTTTGCTAATTCACTCACCTGGGAATTCTTCCTTTAGATTGGGGAAGTTAATATTTGTATAGAGAACAGGTGCTACTGTCGCCATTTCACCCAATGCTTCTTCTTTTTCCCACTTAAGAGTGCTTCTTTGAGCATTGGACATTGTATCACCTTCACCTTCCAAAGGTGGAGCAGATGGCGCCCATGAGCTGTTTGGATCACTTACCATTGGATTGTATGCTGGATTCTTATCCCTGAGAGATCAAAAAGGAGTTTTATTTTGTAAATAGATTTCTCTCAATATACAAAAACAATTAGCACAGTACTTATTCTGCTTGCTATCTTACTACCCAGCAGACTGCAAGAACATAGTTTTTATAGTAGCTCTCAATAACCAATCAGTTGAACACTAACAGTATCACAGTACTAATAACACCACTATCATCCAAGCGAGAAATGCTAAGCAGTGGCTGTTTCTGACTTCCCATCTTAACATACCTGGTATCAGCATATGGCTGTTGTGTTATGGGAGAGAAAGTGCCCAGGCCACCTCCAGGAGTCAGAGCTGTATGAGGGAGATGAGGGTTAGGGCCAATCAGACCATTCATAAGTGGCACTCTTGGAAACGCACTCTCTCCTAGAATGACAATTTTAAATTATTATTTTGAAGTGTGGATACTTTTTAAAGTAGAAGACAGAATGTGTAGTGAAGAAGGCATGCCTCATCTAATGAAAACTAATTGCTTTCAAGTTTTATAGCATCACTAAATCAGTAAGGTTGGAGAGGACCTACAAGATCATCCAGTCCAACCATCCACCCATCACCAACAGTTCTCACTAAACCATATCCCTCAACACAACCTCTAAACATTCCTTGAACACCTCCAGGGTCAGTGACTTCACCACCTCCCCAGGCAGCCCATTCCAGTACTGACCTTACAGTTTTGGAAAGGTTTTGAAATCAATTTACTTTGGTTTGCTATAAGCTTGTGTTCTGTTCTACCAGATCACATCCCTGTGCAGATCTATTTCTGTCTGAAAAATTAAGGCTTTTTTAACAATGGGATTTCCAAAGCTATTGCTCTAGCCTGCACTGCAGTGCCATATCACACTTCATACTGATGTACATTCCTAAAGGCTAGTGGTCTGTATTTTTGTTGTTATACCCAGATACAGCTCTGCAACAAAGAAGAGAAAAATCCATGCTGCTGCCAAGCATCACACATGGATCAAGTTGCTTTCAGTCTTTACAGAGTTATGATTAACCACCTGAATTAAGCACTTCCTCTTCTGAGACAGCAGCATACCAAAGTAAGCTTCATTATCTATTAACTCTGGAATTTGTAACTGATAAAAAGATACACCTAGTCAAATGAACATCATCACTGTAATTAGATGTCCAGCCTAGCGATATGAGGGCAAATATTTTATTTATTTGATCAAAAAAATTAAGCAAACGTGGCATGAGCAGATTTATACCAGCAGATGGTCTTTGCAGATGTTCCTATACAGAATTAACACTGACCTGTGTGTCCCTGTCACTTAAATGAAATCATAACTGTGTTCTGAATATTTTCCTAAAGCACAACAGCAGATCAGAAATCTATATATTCACAGAGAATATATAAACACACTGAAACATTCTCCCATGCTGGAGGTCATTATCTTCTTATTTACAGGTGACAGAAACTACACAGAAAAGTTTAGTTGGGATGAAAGTAAATCATCAGATGGCATTTAAGAGAATATGCTATATCATAGCATGCTGTAACTGTGAAGACCTGGCAAGCAAGCAGGAGCCAGGCCTCTAATTCATGCAGGAGGCTGATAAGTCTTGATGAGAACGGAGTGTTAATTTTATTTGAAATTGCTGAGACTTGATACAAGCTTTCCCATTACTGAAGCATTTATCTCATAGAAACATGTGGATCATTACACAGTAACTGAGCAAGTTGTAAATCTAAAACTTCGTAACTGCAGCAATTCCCATAGGGAGAACCTAAACAATCCTACAGAGTTCAAATGCTGAAGTTATCTCCAAGTACCCAAACAACTAGGAAACTGGTACTGATACCTGCATTATCTTTTGCTTTAAATCACCTCATTATTTGCTTTAAACTGTCTCCTTTCCAATAATTTTTATAATCTTTCCTTTTTATGGAAATACAACCAACTAGGAAACCAGTCATTTTTCTTCTTATGATTAATTCCCAGGTGAAATCAATTTGCATACCACTTTTTGTAGTACCAGTATTGCAGAATGGGCACTCCTTACTTGAGCTCAAGGAAAGCCCACTAATGGTGATGTCTGATGAGAAAAGAGTGCATCTAATTATGCTCATACCTACCCCTAAAAACCTGCTCTACTGGTAGCAACAGCAAGTCAAATTAGTCTGCCTCATGCTTTCAATATAACAGTAGCAATATGCTGTATCAATTCATAATAATCTTAATAGTAAGAAAGAGGATAAATGATGTATTTCAAAACTTCTTAGCCTCCTCTTTATTATTTGGATAGGAATAGTTAGCATGCTAAACTGAATTCTTAAACAAAATTAAGGCTCCCTAAACGAAATTAAGAATTAGCAAATCACTGTCACACAGACTTTCTTATTACCCTTGAGGAGGTACTCAAAGGTAATGAAAGAGCAAATGCAGAAGAGAACACATGCTTTATTGCAGACAATTTCAAGAATATGAAAGTGCCAGCTTAAATAAAAGCTCCAACACATCACACAAATCTAAAATAACTGTAAGTATATTTAAGTTAGCAACATTTACCTGCACATGAATCACATGCTGCCTTTCAAGCAGTTTTAGAAAAATGTTCCATATATTATCAACATCAGCTTCCATGAGTTAAGAATAGCAGGAAGTAAGACATGCCCTACTTTCATGTCAGTATTTAACAGATGCACAACTCTCCCGACTAAGCTGCTGTTTTTAGAAGTAACAAATGAACATACCCTGACTGTGCAAAGACATTAGCTGTGGTGGAGGTGGAGGCTGTGGCAAAGGAGCTGTCTGTGTGGTTGCTGGACTTAGAACAGCTGTGAACAGGTCTTCGACATCTTTTCCTCCCAGCTCTGCAAAAACACTGTGCATGAGTTGGCTGGCATTGCTTATAAACTGCATCTTGTAGAAGACAACACAGATTGAGAGTACATACCTGGGATTTTGTACAATTTGCCAAGAATAGCACCTGTGCAAATTAAAAATATGGGATGAGTAATCATAAAACAATGCAATCAAATTAATTCTGCAAGCGAGAAGGTAGCAGTACGTGGGTAGCAATGTGAGTTCAACAACAGAAAGCATTTTCCAGAAGAGTAGATCAAGAACAACAAAAAGTTACCATCTGTGACCATTTTGTCTAGTTCTGGACTGAGGATTCCATCCAATTGCTCTTCACTCAGTGGCCGTGAAGTTGGGTTGACATTTGGCTGAGGCAGAGAAGAAGGATCATCAGAGATGGGACCAATGTCCAATCCAGCTAAGGAGGGAAGAATACAAAGTTAGACACAAATACCAAAATCTACTGATTGAGAATAAATTCTCTAGATGTGAGCTATCAACTAAATGAAGACTTCCTTAAAACTTGAAAGGAAAGGAAAAAGAAAACATTCATTAGAGAAAAGTAAACAAATACCCCCAGCTATACACTTCCAGTTTACTGTATTGTTTGAGGAATGTTGATTGAATGGAATGCAACTGGAAGAATGGGAAAACTGTGTTGAAATAAGACAACTGAGTTCAGGTACAGCATCTTCTGAAGCATACAGTTCTCAGTAAAAAGGTCATTGTAATCATTTTTCACATTCTAAAAACAATCACGCTAGCAGTCAATATGGTTTATTGTGTACCTCCAGTTTCACTCCCACACATTCTTATATATTACATTAAATTATCTACCGAAGTGTTCTTGAAGTGTGCTCAGTATCAAACTCTTCACAATAGTTTCCATTTCAAGAACAACTACTGAATATTGTAAGTTACAACTAGTGATTTGTTGATCCTGACAAAACATAACTTCCTATATAAATTTCACAGCATCCCTTACATGCCAATATAACTCTCAAAAGAGAAACATCTTTGAAAATAAAACTATACACTTCAGTATTTAAAATATATCTCTGTATTAAACACCAAATAAAAATAAATTTAAAATAATGAAACATGCCATTCGACTTATTGCCAAATTGTGTACTACGTAAACTGATGAATCATCATCCAGTAGAAAAAAAGATATCCAGTGGAAAAAAGATATCAATCTAACTATTCATGCTTTAATATAATCACATTGTTAAAATGCTTGTAATTTACTAAAGATACCACTATGATAAAAACAATACACTACTTCTGTAAGTAATATTATACAGCGACAGCAAGAAAACACATGGCTTTGTATCGTGAAAAACAAAACCTCAGGAAGGTTTCCAAATACTGGCAGCAAAATTTTATGCAGTACTTTACTAAATGCAGCGTGCAGAGGTCACATTAGACTCAAACAATACAGAAAGAGTGGAAAATGAAAGCATGAATTAGTGACACAGTAAAGGAATGCTAGTTTCTACACATGCAGTTCTTTCAGCTAAAGTCACTAGGAAAGGTGACTACTTCTAACCATGGATCATCCATTGTTTAGTTTCTTACCAAATGGGGAGGGTGAGTTCTCAACCTGGAAAGTGCATAAATCAAGACCTACAGGACCCAAACCAGATAAAATGGATGATTATAACATGAAAACAAAACAAAACAAAAGTAAAGAAAAAGCTTCATGCTGAAAAAGCTACGCAGGTATGACAGACAACAGCAGCTACTTTTATTCTCTCTTAAGCAGCAAAGCAAAGAGACAGGTAAAACAAAATGTTGAAGAGGCTGTATGGTTGTTTTGTTGGCTTTTTGTTTTCAGTTGGTTTTTTTTTTGGTAGAAGCCAACAAAATCATCTCAAACCAAGGTGTTTTTAAAATATGAAAACTGTATCTGAAATAACCTAGAGCATAATCCATAGGTATAAAACAACCACGTCCATAACATAGAGAAGAAAAAGAAAGCAAATACCAGAGAGACCTCATAAACCCACACACCTGAATGATCTCCAGATTTTACCAAATCATCAGAAAGGATTCCAAGAATGTCATCATCGGTATTTAAGACTTCAGAAAGGTCAGCTAAGGGGTCATCGGTGCTACCTGTAAGAGGAACAAAATAAAATCAACCAATTGTGGCAATTTCATGTTTAAATGTGACTGTGGTGATAAATGATAGCTTGTGCTCTAAATTCAAATATAGATTTACCAGGCTAAAAGAGCCCTTCTAGTGTGCCATGCTCTGCAGGCTGCCCTGAAGTGAGAAACAAGTCTCACTTGTTTGTACTGTAGCCATGTTCAGAAGCCTAAATTCTTCAGTATTTCTGAGTATAGTAAAATCGATAATGTGAATCAGTCATGTGGAAGGGAGACTGGATGGACTTAAGGGAAAAAAAGCACCACAAGATCAAATGAGAACTCAGTATTTAAGATACAAAAGCCTATGAAGGCAAAGAGTCAAAAAAAAGTGTTTTGTAAAGGAGACAGCTAACAGCAAGAGAACAGAGATCACAGAACCACAGAATGGCCTGGGTTGAAAAGGAACACAGGGATCATCTACTTTACATGCAGGGTCACCAACCAGCAGACCATGCTGCCCAGAGCCACATCCAGCCTGGTCTTGAATGCTTCCAGGGATGGGGCATCCACAGCCTCCTTGGGCAACCTGTTCCAGTGCCTCACCACCTCTGTGTGAAAAACTTCCTGCTAATATCTAACCTAAACCTTCCCTCTCAATTTAAAACCATTCCCCCTTGTCCTGTCACTATCAATCCATGTAAGCAGTCATTCCCTCTCCTGTTTATATGCTCCCTTCAAGTACTGGAAGGCCACAATGAGGTCTCCCCAGAGCCTTCTTTTCTCCAAGCTGATGTTAGTGATCTCCTCTGACCTGCTCCAAGAGCTCAGCATCTTTCTTGTACTGGAGTCGCCATGCCTGGACACAGTACTGTAGATGGGGCCTCACAAGAGCTGAGAGGAGGGGGACAATCACCTCCCTTTCCCTGCTGGCCAGCCCTTTTTTAATGCTGGCTCATGTCCAGCTTCTCATCCAACAGGACCCTTAAGTCCTTCTCCACATGGCTGCTGTGTTTGGTTCAACTTCATCACGCAGGCTGGTATCTAACACCAAGTGCACACAGTTAATATCTTCACTTGGCTAGTAGGCAGAGGACTGACTTTATCTGTCTTTTAACTGAATTCCTGTCTGAAGTCAAATAAATACTAAAGAGAAAAAAGCCTTTACGAAGGAAGCACCAAGACAGTATCAGTAGCCTTCAGTAGTTCTGGATGCTGTGGTGCTTTTCTCCACAGCTTGAAAACTGTTCCTAATAATTCAACTTCTAATCTGAATATAAATACACTACATAGCCAGAAAGGACTAAGGTGAAAAATGTAACTGAAGTGTTTACCATCCATTGTTACAGACTGACTGTGAATAAATTTAGGCTTTAAGTTAAAGGGCTTCTAACTATTCAGGCAATCAGATTCTGTAATGGCCTTCCAATGAGTTTAGTGGGTTGTAAAAAAGCTAACTGCTATCACAATGGAGCTGGTTAAGACTATAAAAATACTGAGGGCCAGTGATAGAGGAGGCTAGGCTCCATGATCCATAAGTTTCATACTATACATTTCATCTAAAACATTTTTTTTTCTTTTTTGCCAGTTTTAATTCAGCGAGTGCTAATTATCTTGGAAATAACTAAATCCCTTTAGTCAGCTGCTTCAGATCACAATCAATAGCTGGTTGACATCTGCTGCCAAATAAATAGCTCAATACTGCTCATTAATTTGACTCTTCAGAACTGAGATGTAAGCTAAGACAAGGCTAAAAGGAGAATAAGTTGCTTGTAATGTAGGATCTCTAACAGAGCGCTGTGCTACTGCTAATCTCATGATCCCAACTCCTCTGATGTATTTACTTTAAATGTTCAAAGAATAAAAATGCCTCTCCCAAGGCTGCAGCCACCCTAACGTGTTTAATCAAACACTACCTACCTAGTTACAAAATACCCCAGCAGCTCTGGAATCAGTTGTGCAGACCCTTCTCTTTCTGTCCAGGAAGAATTCCCTTAGCATTCCTTCTTATTTGCAGAACCTTCACAGAATACATCTTGCCAAGAGGTTATTTTATTTATTTATTTATTTTTTGATGAGACACAGCCAGGTAAAGAATCCCAAGAGTGACACAGGGAGTCCCCAGAGCACTCAGGATGTACAGATCATCATCTTTACCAGTGAGCCAGGCACTTTGGAGACCTGGTGCTCCCAGCAAGTAAGCCTCTGCACTCTGCTCCAGTGCTCTTTTAAATGAATTTAAGGCTTGGGACCATGTAAAATACACCACATTGGTGTGCCATTCGTGTTATGGGAGAGATTAGTCTTATAACTGAAGATACAAATTGCAGCCTCTTTACCAGACAAAAATCAGAGCTTCAAACACAGTAAACACTAATTAGTAAGGCAATGAAGACTCAACACTCTTCTGGCTGCCATCACTACTAGCCAAAGATTTGGCTACCCTTAATGAAGCTCTAGGAATAAATGGTCACAGAGTGTCATTGAAATACACTGTAAATTCATTAGGAAGCTGAACACATCACTGTTAACTCCCTCAGCCCTGTATACATGCTGAAAAGCAAAGCAGATTCAGTAACTTCTTCAGATGTTTGAGAGCTCTTTGGAAGATGAACTTTTTCTAACCCTTACCTCTGGATTCAATCAATTAGAGTTTCCCAGAGAAGAACAACTTCCTTGTGGGTAAGATCTATCCAGTTAAGCATGGACTCTCACCGAGTTAGCAATCATTGTGACAAAAAGCACTGCAGGAAAATAACACAGCAACAACATGCTCCTACCACCTCCTGGTGCAGTGAACAAAGCAGGTCTGTGTCAAACTGATGAAAATAGCACAGGTGCTCTTTTGCTGCTCTCACCACCAGTTCCTCTGCAATGCTAGCCAGAAGGGACAATGTGACAGTTGCTAGCTCAACAATTAGCAAATTTATGAGGGTCTCCATCACTCTAATTGCATCTGGCTCTTCCAGACACGTGGATCCTGTTGTGGAAATGACTGTCTTCCACAGCAGAAGAGTTAAGAAAAATTGCATTGGAGCAGATCAAAATTGGCAGATGACTTCACCCACTGGCTCTCCAACTGCAACAAACAGCTTTGTCTGGACACAGTTTTGGCCTGAATTCCTAACACTGGAGATATCACTGCTGAGAACATTCCTATGGCCAGAAAATACTGTCCTTTGAGCCTCTCATATAAAATGGGAAAGACAGTAGGTTACCAACTTCAATGGTTGCTAGTAATTTATTTATTTTCTAATAACCACATCCTTATAATTTATTTCTATATAAAAATAAGATGAAATTATGAAGTTTTACAACTTTGTTTATTCAAAGAACATGTTTTAAAAAATTCTCCCTTTTTAATCTCCCTTTTCTTGGAAAAATAGAACATTACGTAAGTATCAAGTTTGTACAATTCTGACGCTTCATACTATCATACTACACGAACATTAATGACTTCAATCATGCAGTTTGATATGCTGACAAAGACCTCTGAATCTGTGTTCCTTCAAAGTATGCCGAGGTGAAAAAATGTCCATGTAAATACATTTTCTTGCAGAGTTGGAACCAATGAAATAAAGACTTTGAAATACTTCTTTTTCAGTGGTTTCCCCTTAAGGAGAATGTAACCTTTGTATTCTCTATTACTCACAATTTCCAGTGTATAACAATCAATGCTGAATTATAATACAGCCTTTTGCTTTTCATTTAGCAGGCTTTCGCTGTGTAACAATCTCAAATAAACGATCTCTCTGCAAAACACTGCTGGGTGTTGGAAACTTTAGATGGAAAAAGATGCGAGGATAAACTGAAGTGTGACAAATTAACCCATGTAAAGAAGAACCAGTAGCAGTTAAAAAAAAATACAGAATGGTAAGACACCTCTAGCACAGAGCATATACTACAAGCCATTGAGATAAAAAAGCATGTGGAGAAAACAGTAAAGTTTTTAATTGTTCCTTTCCATGACACTGTCCTTTCAGCAGTACTTGTAACCCTCTGGCTATCTGCAGATCTCTTAATAAAATCTCCAGCAAAGTTTTGCAAGAGAAAGCAAAACCAAAAGATTACCCAGGGGCTATAAACTGTACCTTGAAAGGGTTCTTGTGTTCAGAAAGGACAGGAGGAAGAGAGGAGACTGGCAGCCTAAAAGAATCTAACACTTTAAATAAGACGAAAGGTGGATGATACTTACCTGACTAATCATCAGTACACTTCTAAAAATGCTTTTTTAATTAGAGTATTTTTGTATTCTCTTATAATGCATTTGTACATGTATTCTTGGATGGAGTTCATTTTCATGAATTTTACAGATGTGAATGTTACTGTCAAACACTTTCAGATTTGTATCAAGTTCCGATTATTCCCTCCACTGCTCCTTTTGGCACAAGCAATGTCCTGGAGCTGGGTACAACTCATTATAAATGTTACTTTGCAAGGACAGTTAACATACGGAATGCTAAAAAGATGACAGTTGCACTTTGAAAGAAAATCATGGACAAGTTCAAGCTGTAACAAAAACAAACTAGCAGATTATCACTAACTACAGCTTTTTGTACCTTGATGTCCCAGTTTCGCCTGAGCTGGAGTGGAGGTTGAGCTAAGAAGAGGGTCAGATGAAGGATCCAGGAAACTGGTAGCCAAATTTGCTTTACATGAGACTGGAAGTGATTCTTCAGGTAAATTATCAAGGCTCATCTTGTTTTGTCTACTGGTATCTAGTAGATCTTTGCCAAAGAAAGCTTCCTGCAAGGAGGACAAAATGATTCAAAACACTGTATCTATTGAAAACGTTACACAAACAGCAAAGTTAAAATGAAAACATCAATGATTTTGATCTGAGTTCCACACTCCATCCTGTATGGCAGTCCTTTTTCCATGCTATGAGGTGTGGATATGCTGCTTACCACTCACCTGAAGTCGCTACATAACTGCCTCAATTTCACACCTCAAATTATACAGCAAAACTTCCAAGCCCTCTTACATATGCATGGCACAGAAACTGTAACAATACAGTGTTACTACAAACATACAAAAATGTATGCAGCAATACATAATATATCTCAAAAAGGTTTTCATCACTTGGAGTATTTCTTCGGCAGAAAAACGACAGCTGAAGAATACCACCGAACAACTTGATCATGACTGAACAAAATGTTCACGACAAACCAGAACCAGAACAGTGAAAGGCTGGATTTCAACTAATACAACATCATCCAACCAGAGATGGAGGAACAAAACACTGAATCTTGTTAAATATATATTTCACGTTTGAAATACTGTGCAACAGCTACCACTCGCCTAAACCTGAGTGCATGGGTAATCTGACAATAATCAGTCTAGTAAATTTTCAAGAAATTTTTCTAGTAAATTTTTCAATCAGAATCAGAGAATGGCCTGGATTGGAAGGGACCTCAAGGATCATCAAACTCCAACCCCCTGCCACATGCAGGGCCACCAACCTCCACATTTAATACCAGACCAGGCTGCCCAGGGCCCCATCCAACCTGGCCTTGAACACCTCCAGGGACGGGGCATCCACAGCCTCTCTGCACAACCCATGACAGTGCTTCACCACTCTCATAGTAAAGAACTTTCTCCTGACATCCAACCTGAATCTTCCCTCCTTCAACTTAAAATAATTTCCCCTTGTCCTGCTGTTATCTATGCTTTCAAAGAGTTGACTCCCCTCCTGTTTATAGGATTCCTTCAGGTATTGCCTGAAGGCTGCCCCGCAGCCTTCTTTTCTCCATGCTGAACAAGCCCAGCTCCTTCAGCCTGTCTTCATAGGGGAGGTGCTCAGTCCCCTGATCGTCTTCATGGCTCTCCTCTGGACCCTCCCCAACAGCTCTCTGTCTTTCTTGTACTGAGGATTCCAAACCTGTACTGCAGATGGGGCCTCACAAGAGCAGAGTAGAGGGGGACAATCACCTCCCTGTCCCTGCTGGCCACCCCTCTTCTGATGGAGTCCAGGATACCATTTGCCTTCCAAGCTGCAAGAGCACACTGCTGGCTCATGTTAAGTTCTTCAACCATTTGGACTCCAAGGTCCTTTCTATGCAGGGCTACTCTCAAGGACTGCTCCTTTCAGTCTGTATATATGCCTGGGATTCTTCTGGCCCAAGTGCAAAACCATTTGAGTGAAAAATTGGTAGTTAGAAAAGAAATACAGTTTGAATGACCTATGACTCAACAAACACAAAGATCTTGTATGTAAATGTTTATACACACAAAACACAGCGAAAGTTTTACCTGCAAGTAGGCAGGAAAAGTTTCTTCAAGTTTATTCTTCTTCTTCCTGTAACGTTTTTTTATTTTCTCAGTACTTTCAGAAGCTGGGGTAGACTCCTCAACTGGAGTGTCAGGCAACTGCTCTGTCCAGCCTGAAAAAGTAACATTCAGGAACAAATAAATAAAGCACTCTGGGTCTTTCTCAAAAGGTAGAGTGGTAGCAAACCTTGCTATCAGTTTGAGGGCATTCAGTTATCTGAATTAATCTGAATATCTCTCTAGGTATCTTCTAAAGGTGACTTTCATCTTGACAGCTGTGAACCTGATCATCTGTCTGGGTTCAAGAAGTCAAAAACGTCATCTGTGACAGTAGCTACATCATGATCTTATCACACTTTATCACCTGTAGGTAAAGCTTCAATTTTTCTGTCTCTAACCCAACCTAAAAATGTGGTCATTTGAGAAAACTATAGGTACTATTCAACCAGCTTGAAAGAGGATTCTACTGAAGCAGCATCTCCAAAATCTACGCTGCTGAATTACGTGTTGATCACCTTCCTGCTTATAAACCAATCTTTCTCAAATTAGAAGTACAATCCACTTTTTAAAACCTGTACTGTGGCTTGTAGAAATAATGCACAGATGAAAAAAAAGGAATCCATAAAGAAGTCCTTCAATAAAAATTGCATGTTTATTCAGCTACCAAATACAAAGCTGCACTGCACTTTTTCCTAATGAACACAAAAGAACAGTGTGTTGATCAACCATTCAATGCTTTAATCCAACACATCAGTGAAAACACGAGGGGAAGAACTAAACTTTTTAAGTCCTCCACTTCTCCCTTGCAAAAGCTAATTACAAGGAGTTAATGATCCAGGGAAGTCAGTTTACAAAGTACTTCATGTAGTAAAATCTGCCACACTTTGTCCTGCAGTCATCTCTTGTACCATACACAGAGAACAGCCGGTAAACTGAGGCTCACCAACACTGTGATCTCTGTGTTGTTCAAGAGAGAGCTTTTGCAGCAAAAGGAAGCAGGACATGGCAAGAGTGCCCTTGCAAGGCTGATGAGGAAGCTCCCAGCAAGCCATGATGATTAAAAACATACAAAGATTTTCTGAGTTATTTTTTTCTTAACAAGCAATTGTGCCTGAGCAAGAAGCTTAACTGTTTAACTGAAGAATGTTGCTTTTGAACAACAAGCATTGTACTGTTACTGAGAACGTTTCTGAGAATGAATAATTAACTTTTCAACCTTTTTCACTTCTTTTTTTTTTTAACTCAAAGGAGAAAATACCCATGTATGAATTGAAACTTTTTGAAGCAAAATTTATCTGCAGTACCTAAAACAACTCAGCATATCATAGTTTTTACAAAGCAGGAAAACATATCTTTAACATTAATAGCGAAGAGAAAGCAAACTCTTTTTCTGAACTGGAAATCCAGCTACTACATTGGATTGCAATGATTTGCTGACTTCATAAAGTAGTTCTACAAAAGCAAATAAGGAAAAAAATCTATTAGGTTTTAATACTGACTACATACTGCAGTAAATACAGGTCTCCACCATGTTTCAAACTGAATAGCTCAGCAAACAGGAAGGAGTAACAGCAGAAACTGAAGGCCAGAGTCCTCTAAGATAGTGTCAGTCAATTTCCAGAAGCAGCTGCCTCTTTCTACTGATAATAACAAACAGACTGAACTAAATACATTCCACATCTCACCTCAATGATACCTAAATATCTATGCTACATAGTGCACAAAAACCCAGATGGATGAAATAATTAGTGTAATTACACATAGCAAGCACGAGAATAAGTCCTAGGAGCAACACCTGACTTCTTGTTTGATGCCCAATCCACTGAATATTAAAATATCAGAGGCACCAGAGTGGTTTCATGGTGAGAAAAGAGACCTAACTAAGTAGGAGTCTTCAGCCTGGAAAAGATGACAACTAAAGGGAGGGAAAGATGACACAGCTAGAGAATCTTAGAGTATTACAAATTAATACTGATTTTTTTAAACATAAAACTGTGAGATTATCTTACAAAACAACTCTCACATATCCAGTTTAAAATGAATGAAGGCAATTACTTCTTCATAGAACAATAAAAATATCATTGAGCTCACTAGTACAGGATTCACAGAGCATAATCAGATACATAAAAAAGCTCTAATATCTTTGTGCAACATGCAACATTGGTGAATATTAAAACTCATGATCCAGAAGATAACTCCAGATCCAGATATGTGTGAAGGAAGGCTTATCAGAAGAACTGCTCTCATCCTTCCTCATTTCTTACACTTTTTTTTACCTTCTACTTGTCTAAGCTAGAGTTCTGACACAACACAACAGTCCCTACAATTCACACTGCTAAGCTTTAACAACAGCCTGCAATTGTTTCTATTTCTTTGTAAATCATGGGCTCTGCCAAAACTGTATGTGCGTAGGAATTAGTATTTTCAGTCCATTAAAAAAAGTCATCACAACAAACACTAAAACCTGCTTCCTTCACATTCCATCTCCAGAAAGTACCATACATTGTAAGTTGCACTATTTTTCACTTTACTATGCATGAACAAAAAATTAAAAGCAAATTTCTGCACTTACCCTCATCTCTGCCAGGCAACTGCTCAGAAACGGACCCAGAAGAATCTTTCCTAGAGAGAGATCTTTTAGTCTTCCCCTGCCCTGTACGACTTCTTTGACGTACCATAAATCCACCAATACCTAAAAAGGAAGCAAAATTTCAATATACTGATTAAAACTGTATTTCACAGCAAGAATGAAAGCCAAGATTATTCTGCAGGTAAAAGGGACAACTGCATCTAGAGATGAACAAATCCTACGCGCCCGAGGATTCTCATTTCTTAATTTTTATGTCTCAGTGGGTATACATGTAATTATCAGAAAGGATCAGAATTTTAGGACTTTAATACATCTGCAAGAAGATTAAATCACCAAACCTGGTGACTTTCAGACGCTGGTTCTCTCCTCCCTTGGCAAGCTGATGAATTGCTAAAATTAGTCAATCTACTAAATGAAACCTATTAAAGAACATTAAGGGGTCATAAGAAAATTCGAATTGCTCTGAAGAGCTCAGCACTCCAAATGACAGTATTAGAAGGCTGTACCACATAATGAAAAGATAATTAACCAACACGATACTGGCTGAAACTCCAGAATCCTTCACTAATGATTGACTGCAGTGCTCCTGGTCCTTTACAGTTGGTCTATAGGTACGTACATGCATCAAACTCAGGTTTGTTAAATTTTTCAGGGAAATTGTTGGCTGCAGAAAACTAACAGATGGCTGCTTAACAACTCATGATCCAAAATCACTCTGAGCAAATGAAGCTCTCTTCTCTTGAGGACGAGTCAGTGGAAATAAATGGCTTGTTGAGATATATTAGTTGCAGAGAAGCAGGAACTCTCTGTTAAGAGCTGTGGGTTTGCACCACCATCTCCATATGGTGCCCCCATCATGGAAGGCAGAATGCACATGGGCCTGACCTTCTGAGACACGGCTCTTGCACAGCACAGGGGAGGGAAAATAGTGGTAGAAAGCTGTTTAACTGCTGATAGGGAAGCAAGTGAAACTTCCTCTGCTATCTTCATAATCAGATGATATGGCCATCACAGTAAGGAGGATGGGTGTGTCCACTGAAAAGAGTATTTGTGACTGCAATGACTACAATCTGCTTATCATCCCACAGCAGTGAGTGGTTGCATAATGAAAAACAAAAGCAGCAGTAGCACAGACACTGAGGAGTGTGATGTAGAGGCTCTTCAAAAAGGCAGCCTTTGTCTAAGGACACCTTACTTATTATCTTGGGTTCAGAACGAGACCTAAAAGAATCAGAGCTACTTGCTACACAATCACTTAGGTTTCCTCTGTCAAGAGACAGCTCAAGAGGTTCTGCATTCAAGACACAAGTTATTCCACAGAATAATTAACAGTTGACGGCACTGATTAATTAAAATAAATGAATTCCATCCAATAAATGCATTCATTAAAGTTAATTGCCAGAAGTACTCCACAAATGTTTAGCACGTTACTCTTATCAACGATTTCAGAAAGGAAGATACCAGTGGAAAGTTCTCTGAAATTCAGATACTTCAAGATGTATACACACAAACTGGTCTCCATTGATGATATAAATGGAGTACATTTTCCTATCGAGTTAAGAATCAGTAACAAGGTATAGATTCCAACTACAAATCAGTAATTGACAAGATATTATTGCAGCTGTACTGCTATGCAGCAACCTTTGGAAAAGTATTTGGTAAAAAACTTTAAAACAATAAAATCACCAGTTAGCAAGAGAACGCTTCATAATTTCACATTTTTTTCCTATTCTTTTTTTAATGTACGGAAAAAAAGAGCTGAGCAAGTGACACAATTATGTAAATTGTGTGTCCTACCAGGTCTGTAGGGTTTTCGCTTTCTTTTTTTAATCCCATCAGCTCCTTCTGCCACTTTGGTATCATC
Source organism: Tympanuchus pallidicinctus (assembly GCF_026119805.1). Classification (NCBI taxonomy): domain Eukaryota; kingdom Metazoa; phylum Chordata; class Aves; order Galliformes; family Phasianidae; genus Tympanuchus; species Tympanuchus pallidicinctus. The sequence goes on from NW_026294747.1 coordinate 65,599,795, forward strand.
ATCCACAGCTTCCCGTTCTGGGCTGGAATCAGATTTCCCATCGCAATCCATAAGATCACCCTCTGCAGAAAAGATGCAATGCTAAGTTCAACTGGAAAGGGGGAGGAAGACATTTTCCCAAAATGCATACATCTCTATGTTTTCTCAGCAATTATTGAGAATAACAGTTTTTTCAGGAGGATGATAAATAGCCATGCTCTTTCCACACTTGAGAGAAAGCCACCTGACTACACAAAGACCCAGTATATACCTTAATTTCCTGTGAGGTTATGTCAACACAATACCAGTGACTAAACACTATCATTATTACATGTGAATCTTGAGATTTATCACTTTAGGCACCTCTTTCAGTACCCTGTGCTGCATTTTCCAAGCATTTAAGCAATTTCTAACAGTACACTGAGGAATATGAACACCATCTAACTTGCAAGATATATTTTGTTTACCTTCTACCTAAGTTATGTTTGGTTGAGTTTGTTTTCACTGTGAAGACAGACTGAAAAAATACAGCCTACAGATGGAAGATAATATATAATGACTCTTAGTTTGAAGGGTTCTTGACTTGAAGCTGTGTGACTGACTGAAAGCAGAGTTATTTATGCAGAGGAGTTTGACTTATATAACAGAAAATTCAACCCAACAGAAGTATTCAGCCTTTAAGACAAAGATCACAATTTTGAGTTTATACTCTACAGGTCTGCAGGTCAAAAACAGATAAGAGTACTGATAAGTCTTTGGTGTTGAAGAGACACTCAGTTAATTCTGTTTCTGGCATCTCTAAGATGTGACTATAATAATGACCTTACATCTTCATTAAGTTGTAAAGCTTTTGAAATATCTAGGGTAAATATACAATAGACCCTGGAAAAAATACCAAAATACAAATTTTCTGCTTTGTATTTATGCATACAGTTGTGAATAGGAGAAATATAGTTCTAGGAATATAGCCTGTAGTCTACTCAGTCCTAGTGCAGACAGAAGTGGACCATAATACCAAGTCAGCTGTGGTACAGCTACAACTCTTGCTCTTTCAAAGGCTGTCACTGACCTGACTTTTCATAGAATCACAGAATGGTTTGAGTTGGAAGGGACCCTAAAAACCACACATTTCCAACCCCCTGCCATGGGCAGGGAACATCGTCCCACAAGACGAGGCTGTGCAGGGCCCCATCTAACCTAGCCCCCATCTAACCTAGCACTACCAAGATGGGGCAAACACTGCAGGCAACCTGTTCCAGTGCCTCACCACCCTCATAGTGAAAAAATTCTTACTTGTATCTAATCCAAACCTAGACTCTTTCAGTTTAAGACCATCGTCCCTGGTCCTGTCATTACACTCCCTGAAAAAAATGTCCCCATCCAGCTCTCCTGTAGGCCTCTTTAGGTTCTTACTTGGGCTGCTCTCCATCCATTTGACTCCCAATCTATACCAATGTTTAGGACTGCCCTGGCCCAAGCGCTGCACCTTGCACTTGGTCTTGTTAAACTTCATGAGTTCATGTAGGCCCACTCCTCAAACCTGTCCTAGCCCCTCTGGATGGTCTTCCTTCCTTCCATTGTATCAATTGCACCACTCAGCTTGGTGACACCATTTGTATTTACCTGAAATTACTGTACCACGTTGCTTCAATCAAAGCAGCAGCATGGCCTTATTCAGCTTGATGCCCACACAAAAACTTCAGAGAACAGGGACAGATCCACTCTACAGAATACATGTAGGCTAGAGATTCCAGGAAACCCAGCCAGTCTACCATTCACATACAGTTACAGCCACATGTGAATACACTTTCTCAGTGCATAAAAAAATCATCTATGGAACATGCACATATATTTTTGTTTGCTATTTCCCAGCAGAAGAAAAAAACAAAACCAAAACAATAAAATCAAAACAAAACCAACAACAACAACAAAAAAAAAAAACCAACACAGTAGAAGAAATCCAGAACTAAAATTAAAGTCTGAAGCTTTGATTCTACTATCATACTCTGCTATTACATTTAAGTGTCTTGGTATCTAGTACAAAAGGGTATATGTAAAAGTCAACAAGCAGATAAGAAAGTTATCATTGTTAAATAGAATACAAGCACAGTCGTAGAAGCAAAGATGATCAACCATTGTGAAAGAACAAGGGAAGTGGTTAATTCTCTATCTTGATGCCTTCAAACCAAAACTGAAAGCATTTTTCCTCTCAACAACCCACTTGGTGGACTGTACGAAGCCATGAGATGAATAAGAGTCAGAGTAATGGTATGATAATATCCCAAACACTGTGAATTCCAAAGAAAACAAAAGAAAATCAATTACTTAACTGTTTTAAAGGCTATAAACAAAGGGAACCTATTATTTAAAAAAAAAAAAACAACTGTAGTCAGTAGCAGAAGGTTAAGAATGTGCTAATCAAACAACAGGAACAATACTTATATCAACAAGTTAAGATGGAAACTATGTTGATGGTTGAACTACCCAGTTATCTCAAGCACACACTCTGTATCTAAAAAAAGCTTCTTATGACATTTAATCTGATTAACAACAAGGTAATGTTGCATAAACAGAGCATGTTAGATTGTGGTGATGTGGGGTGCCCATGTTCCACTCGTAACAGACACCTGCATGACTAATGTAATAACTTTCACACCTGCTGTTCCAGTAAGCCTTTCCTTAGGCCACGGATTAACACCAATCCTACCAACATACTTATCAGAATATACAGCCAGACTACGGCAAAGAGGATGGGAGAACAGTATTGCACCATGCTGGCTGCTATTTCTACTGCTTAAGAGGATTTGAAGTAAAAAGAAGGTTGCTTACTCCTAGGGCCTTCTTTTCCCTCCCTCAACTCCCACCTTCTAGCTGCTGTGCTCACTTTTCTTTGAGGAAAGGAGATGAGAATGAGTACTGCTGGCCCCTGTGACATAAGTCTGCTCCGTGCTCAAATACGCAGTTGAAGGAACTCTCCTAAAGTTTTCTACAATTTACCAAAATCTCATTCCCATACACAGAATGAGGTGGTTGGATAGGCAAGTGCTAGTCCCCTTCATCCCTTGCCAGTCTGAGATGTTGTGCAAGCACTGTCAACTTGCCTCTTACCTCCACGTTAAACAGATACTCTGCCCTGGAAACTGAAACCATTTGGCAGGTCTCTACGTACAGTGTCATCAACATGAACAAGAGTCATCTCTCAGAACTCATATCCAAACTTAAATTCTGTCTTAAATTCTACTTTGAAGATAGGAACAAACAAAAAGTATTTTCTCCCCTCAGTTCAGCCCACCTTTTAAAAGAAATACTTCAAGTAAAGAGCTATTTCACTTTCTCATTGGTTTCAAATGTAGGCCTCACAGGAATCTACTGCTGAGCCAACAGTACCATTTTTCAAATGGTGTTCGCACTGTTGAGAGCCTCAAAATGCACTTGTACTCAGTAAATGCACAGTATTCCCTAAAGTAATCCAATGATCAAAGAGGCAACTCCTATTTCCAGTGTAGCCAGCCTCAGAAAAGTGTTTCGCATGGCATGGATGACAAAAACAGAACAATGGTAAGAAAATCCCTGGACTGTTCAACAACGAATCATACTACTGTCCAAGCAATTCCCACAGATCATTCAGTACAGAATTTACAAAAATGAGTGTTATAAATTCTCCTAGGGATGCAACGTACACATGTAGTGCAGCACTCAACATACAAGACAGGCCAAAAGAACATTGCTACCTCTACTGTCATCCATCTCGCCATCTCTTGAGTGTTCTGACTGGGCATCTGGGGGTGTCTGAAGCACAGCCACACTGTTCTGATTTATAATCTTCAATTTAAGCTTTGGTTTCGTCCGTTTTCTTCTAGGTACTGTGACAGTTAGGCTCTGTAACTGAGACATGCCGGATTCTGTCAAGCAGACTCCATCCTGTGTGTATGTCTTCGGTGGGTCTATAAAAGTTAAATGAATCATAACAGCAATATAAAACTCTTTAATTTACAAGTCTTAGATCTTTAGGAATAGCACTTTTAAGAGTTAATAATTCACATGTATGGAACTGATTCATGAGTGAGGAAGTCAGTATAAATAAAACAGAGAGATATGATACTGTCTTACATGTTGCAGTTACAGCTTTATAATTCGGACTGATGTCAAATCCAGCAACCATCCATTACATTGCTACAACTTACATCCAGAATTCATTAGACAGAACTAATTGATTATGGAAACTGGTGCCTTACAGGGTATTTGGGTATCCCTGACAGAAAAATCTGTGCAAGTCTTAGTCTGGGTCCCTGCTGCTTAACAGCCAAATCCTTCAGCTGTACAGCTTCATGTCGTAACTCAGCTTTACTCTTGTAGAACTCTTAGTGAAACAAGCAAATAATTAACCCTCTTAGATAGACAAAAAATAAATTATATCAAGTGAATGGCTCAAGACCTATTTGTAAACTGAGTAGAACCCAAGTCTCCCAAGACCTGCAAGACTTCTACCTCCTGAAGCTGTTGCATGACAACTGAGTCTGATAAATTTTTTACATTATTCCTCACTTCACAATGTAGAAAGACACTGCTGTCTCAGTCGTCTGCTCCAGCAACTGCAACTAAAAGTTTGGGAACTTTCTGGGTATGCGCAATAATGAAGAGGCTGCAATGATGCTTCTGCTCTTTGAGCCCAATTGCATAATGACTGGATAACATAATTTTTGAAAACATCTGAACATCATAACTTCTGCTCTCTTCAACAAAAAATATTTTCTTATGTAGCATCCTGCACCCCAAAACACAGCTGGTTCTGAATGCAACTCTTCATAGATGATTGCTTTCTTAAGTTGAACTAAAAAGGAGCGCATAAAAAAACTGCACATTTTTTTTCAGATATTGGAGTGGACAAACTTCTCTCAGAACTACACTTAGCAGGATCAAGTAGAATAAAATCCTGACATGATGGAAGCTACCCTAACATGATGAATGTGTTAGGCACTACGATAAAAAACGACTTGTCAGTAGGCTTGTCAAGACTGTAAATTCCTAGCATACACTAGACAAATACAGAAAAGTTGTGTCCTCCTACAATTTCATCCTTTATGTATTTTTAACTCAGCCAAACTGTGTTATCTTTTACTGCTAATATTAAGGCAAGCAACTAAGTCTGCAGAATCAAAGCACAATCTCAGATTATTATTATAGCACGCGTATGGCAAGCAAAAGAGAAAAAAAGAAGATAGAAAAAAATGAAAAGCATGCTGTGATAATTGGAAGGATAGTTAATGTCATGTGTTATAAAAACAAAAAGGTATTTTTGCCTGATGTAAAAGTATACCCTTACAATATGCTAAATGATCAAAGATTAAGTATTTACATTCTTTACCTAGTTCTTTTGATTTTGAAATAATCTGAGCTCCAACTGATGAATCACAACAGTCCAAAGAAGGCACTGAAAAATATAAGGAAAATCATTTCAACTTTTAAAAAGTGTGACTTGATTTAAACTGAAACTCTCAAGTAGTTTTCCCTTTGAACTGTTCTGTTAAACTCCCTAATAAAAGCTGTTGGCAACTTTCACCAGCACCTTTAAAAAAGGCTTTTCAGCATCCCAGAAGATGCGATTACAAAACAAGCCTGGCATCAGCTGAAGTTCTCCAATTCGCCTGAGCCAGGAAAGGCTCTGGGGAAGCACTGAACATGATGACAAATTATCTCTGCCTACTGGATCACAGGCAAACACATGCTCTGGATCTAGAGGATTTTAAGGTAACCCCTACACTGCTCACATTGTCCAGGTTTTGCTGAACTACATGCCAATAACAGGAGGACTTTATGAACAGGTATCATTTGCTGTCCTATCTTCCCAGAAGTGGTAGGGGACTCCAACAGCTTCGTACACTGACTTCTAGCTGTGTCTATACTGTCAGATGTCTGATATACCAGAAACAAAGTAAGGCTGATATAACATCCTAGAGCAGATGAGACATGACCAGTTCATGTTAGAAAGGGTCATTCTTATTCAAAATTAAAATACTGACCGATGGAACAGTAGAAGCTCAATTTCAAAATTGTGCCTTGTATGCTTCAGAGAACAAATGATCAAAATGTCCTCTGGTGCTAGCATACTACTGCTGCAGGTAGAAATGTTTCTCCCATCGGCGTGAATTACAATAACTGTAATCACGCTTCACTAACCTGTAATATGTACATTAGATTTTTAATATTAGTAGTAACTTTATAGAGATTATGTAGACAGTTAAGTACAGGGAAAATTAGAAGCTTTTATCTCACTCTGAGAATTAAAACAAAAAAAAAAAAGTTAGTTTGACATGGTTAGCATTACTGTACATTCAATGTTTATTCACTTTTTTTTTTTCCCTAGAAATCTTAGCTAGGCTGAGTTTAACTCTTGGATAAACATCCAGTGTTTTACTTTTGCATCTACTACACAAGCCCAGACCAGTGAGGGAAAGCATGTGAGGAAGGCTCATGTTTCTCAGACCAGTTGCATGTGTGCTACAATCTCACACACAAATCTGGGAGACAAAGGCAAGACTAGGAAAAGAACAAGCTTCCAAATAACGTTAACACTCCGTTAAATACAAAACAAGGATGTAGTTGATACAAAATCTAGAGAATGTTTTTCTACGCATACATGAGAAATAAGGAAACAAAATCTGTCTTCAAGAATTGTAGTTCTCTGAACGTTTTATGGCAAGTGTAACTACAGAAAATTAGAAAATGTAAGGAGCCTGTGAGCATTACTGAAAAACTGATAGACACTGAAGGAAAAAGCACGGAAGAAACAAAAGTGAAAATGACATTTTGAAGGTGATACTAAGCTGGAGGGAAGCAGAAAAACACATGATGAGCTGCAGGATGGAAGACACAAACACAGAAAGGCAAATTCTAAGAGATAATCAAAGGCAGAAGTGATATAATCTGATTTTTTCCATTGTTTACAAGTTGTTTTAAGTCAGAATTAACAACTATTGAACTGGATTCTAAGGTAAGCAAAAAATTCACAAAGATCACTGTGAACAGAAATGTGGTGTCCTAATACAAAAGTTGTACAACATGGAGTCTTCATCCATATCAGACTGAACAAATTCAGTGCTGCAGAATTTGCTGCTGTTTTGTTCACAGCAGAGTGAACAAATTCAGACTGAATAGACTTGAAACAGACAAACAAGCTGACAGCAACCAAAGTGAGGACTTCAGAGACTGGCCCAAAGAAGATGCACAATGTTTGAAGACAGTATTGAGCAAATTTCCATAAAAGGAGCTAATTAGAGTGCAGATAAAAGATTAAATCAATAAAATGGATAATAGAAAAAAAAGAATTCCAAGTCAGACTAAGACAGTTAAAGGGAAAAAAATACTCCTTAAAAATAGAACAAAGAAACGACAGCCTTCTGATCAACTCAGATGTTCAACCAAAATTATATCGTTATTTTCCAAAGGGTCTTAAACCTGCTGAATGATAAGCAGCAGCCTCAGCTAAAAGAAAAAAAAAAAAGAAAGAAAGAAGTGCACAAAGTCCAATATGACAAGAATAAATCACAGTTCAAAATGAAAGGTGGCTGCAATTTAAAGGCTGCAATAGAAAGGAATAATTCAAGGAAAAAATGAAATCAGCATAAGGGATAGTACAAAATGGTCGATGTGGAGACAATACCTGAGTAATACCAGATGCCTGCGATGCAGGGATTTATTTGCAAATACTGCAACATACAAGAACCTAACAGCTGAAAAAATATACACACCAAATAATTAAAATTTAAAATTTTAGCTCCTAATATTATAAGTACAGGATATAGAAGCAATGTAAAGTATACACAGCAAGTCTTGCATTACCACATGAGCTGTAACTAGCTGTTACGTGCATTTGCATTCAGATCTCCTTAGCTGTTCCCACTAAAGAAAACCAGGCAGAGCTGAAGGGATGAAATTTATGGATGGGGCTTCCATAAGGGGATCCATGTTGTACAATGGTAAATGACAGGCAGAAATGATGGCTAGATGGTTTAGAGTTGCCTGTCTGGGAGAGAGTATGATTGCGGGGGTGAGAAATGCACATCTCTATCCTGAACGTGCAGGTACAGCACCAAGGCTGCTGCTACCTAGATCAGCTGCCAGTACTTCAATCATGGTAACATTAGAAAGTTATCAGGATTATTTTTAAGTTCTTACTAATTAGAAAGTTATTATTAATTCAAAAAGTACCAGGAAAGGGGGAGCAGATCTTGGATGTCATTTCACAGCACATATGGTCCTGCCTGACAAAACTGATCTCCTCCAAGATGACTTGATTAGTAGACGAGGGAGAGTCCGTGGATGTTTCTTACCTGGATTTTGGCTAAGTTTTTAATGCTGTTTCCAATAATATTCTCCCCCCAAAAATTGGCTTGTGGCTTACATGGGTGTACTGTTTTGTTGGGTGAAGAACTGGCTGGTTGGCAGGGTGCAAAGAGTCCTGGAGAACAGAGTTTAGTCCAATTGGCAGCTGGTCACCAGTAGTGCACCCCAGTACTCAGTCATGGAGCCAGTTTTGCTCTACATTTTTATCAGTAATCTGGATGAGGGGATTGAGTTCACTCTCATAAGCTCACAGATGATACCAAGTTAGGCAGGAAGGCTCTGTAGAGGATCTAGATAGCCTGGATTGAGGGTCCGAGCCCAACTGCATGACATTCAGGTCCTGCACTTGGGTGATAAAAACCTGATGCAACAGTACAGGCTTGGACAAGACCAGCTGGAAGGTTGCCTGGAAGAGGACCTAGGAGTGTTGGTCAACAGCTGGCTGAAAATGAGCCAAGAGTGTGCCCAAGTGACCAAGAAGGCCAATGGCATCGTGGCCTGAATCAGAAAAAGTGTGGCTGATAGGACTAGAGAAATTACTGTCCCCTTGAACACAACATTGGTGAGATCATGCCTCAAATATTGTGTTCATTTTTGAGCCCCACACTATAATGATATAGAGTTGCTTGAGCATGTTCAGAGAAAATCAACAGAGTTAGTGAAGAAGAATTTCTTCATGGAAAGAGTGGTCAAGCATTGGAACAGGCTGCCCAGGGAAGTGGTTGAGTCCTCATCCCTGAATATATTAAAGAGATATGTGAACGTGACACTAATGGACACAGTTTTGTGATGGGAATCAGCAGATCAGGCTGGTCAGATTTGATGATCTTGAAGGTCTTTTTGAACCTAGATAATTCCACGATTCTTTATTTTCACATGAGACCATATTAAAAACAACCTGATGGAATACTGATCAAAGATGTGTATTTCAAAATAATATACAAATTAAGACTTATGGCACACTACTTTGGAACAAATTTTACCATCTGCTGGCTGCGGATATTCATGTGTGCTGAAAAAGAATAACTGTTTATATTTTATTCCTATTTCATGAAGAAGATGACTTTAAGATTATCAGATACATATTCTATATTCTTAAGATAAGATAGGCAAGAACTCTTAAGGTTCTGGTTTTCTAAAGAGAGAAAACTGGAAGCTCTTTCTCAATACGTACATTCTAAAAGACATTTACTTACTACCAACAAATATACCTACTTTTCAGCTGCTATGTAGTGATAAGTTACTAGGTTGAGGGGCTCCTGATTCGTTTCAAATAAAGTAGTAGAGAAAATTGTAATAATATTTGCAACACATTAATATCCTCTGTGGTAGATCAGATGGAAAGAGAAAGAACTGCCTCAATAAAATTCCTATATGGTATACTCTAAGAAACCTTATAATATTAGCATTTGTTTCTCTCATCTTGAAACAGAAAATTACACCGAATTTTCAAACGTAGAAAAATTAACAAAACACTGAGACATTTCATATAAAAGTACATGCAAATATTTCTAGAACATGCATCAAATGATATATTTAGACATGCAACTGTGCAAATGTACACACGTTAGAGTTACTACACATACTGAGTCAAAAAGACAAAGATAAAGCAGAGAAACTTGTCTCATAAAAGAGTTGAGCAGAAACTGCAAAGGGTGGGGAACTTTCTAACAGGTCTTGCTGGACTGGTTCCTATTTCTCAGAAGATGAACCTACACAACTCCATGGTGGTATCAGAAAGGACTCTCTCAGGAGCCAGTTTACGCTTGGAAGTTAAACGCCTGATACCACCTTCTGAAGTTGTTCCACCTACCAAATTATGAACCTTATTATCACCAAAGCACTAGCTCTGCAAGCTTCTAAGGAAAAGGAAAAGGTAGGATTCCTTACTTGGACATGTGCATTTTAAGTGTCCAAACATTATCACCAAAAGAAACAGAAAACTGTTATATTTACGAGTTTCTTGGTTTTTCCACTGAGAAAACTAATTCCGTTTTGAATTTGAGAAAGTAGAGCTCAAACGTGAAGCAAGTTGTAGAAATACATAAGTAAATGTAATCTTTACTTCCAACAGTGACACAAGTGCGATACTTAGAAGCGTTCCACAACCACACACATATAGCTGATCAACTCATGCAAGCGAATTTATAACTTCCCAAAGCCACATCATTAAGTTACAATTGTTGTCACATCGTTATGAGGACAGGAGGCATAAAGGAACTCCAGATCTCTGCTGAACTCTTCTTGGCAGACCTCTTGAACACAAGCCTTTTGCTGTAGCCAACCCTTTATCTCAATCTTACCCCTGCTGCTCTGTTTTTTAAACGTCTGCTTGCTTCTTGTTCCTTCCTTCTACCATGTTCTCAAATCTGATGACACTCTCAATAAAGAGTTAACATGAAACACTTTACCATACCATTATTCTGAAAACGTGTAGAGGCGTCAGTGCTCTGTTAAAGCAACAGACTGAAGCAGACACTCCTGTGTGCTGACAGGCAGAGAAAACAGACCCAGGATACTATTCTTGTAGCAAGACCATAAATCATCTAATAGGCCAATCTAATTGCTGACAAGCCACTACTATAATATCAGCCAGTACCATCCCACAGAACCAGATGGTGTAGCTGTGCTCAAAGAGAAAAACCACAGTAACCTCAGCTCCTGAAGCACCAATGCTGTGAAACTGCATACTACAGACAAGGAAGTCTGTATGTTTCCTGAAAACATGTCAAGAGGAGACGAAAATTCATTAGAAATACGTATTTTAACTAACAAAAACATGAGAATCTCAAGCAGGGAAACATGGAGGTATTTTTAAATTTCACATCTAAGGAACTATAGGTCTTAAATACTGGGAGAGCTGAGGGAGTGGCATTAATAAACCATAAGATTGGAGGGAAAAAATGCTTATATAGACTGTTACAGCTACTGCTGTTTCAAAAGGCTTCAAAGCATTGATATATGGAATGTTTTTCTGCACAGAATGTATTTCAATATTCTTCAATTAAGATTGTTCTTCCTTCCTCTTGACAAAGTGAGATACATTTATCCCTTTCAATATCAGATGTTTTTAGTCCTTTGCCCAAATTATCTTCACTAAATCCGTCAAGAATTCTCCCTGACAGGTTGTCTTTGGCTGCAGAGATGGCTTTGCAGCCAATTACCAGAGGGTGAGAAAGAGCTGAGGACACTTCCAGGATGCCCTTAAAATAAAAACAAAGATCTTGCTTCTACAACAAGCCAACTCTCCATCACAGAAAAGAACCATAACCCATTCCCACACCTATTTATTGCAGTGTGCAGTCCTGCCATTGGTTTCAATTGTCTTCTTACCGTTTGTTGGTGGTATGTATGGCCTACAAATGGTACAGTCAAAACCCATATCAGCTATGTTTTCCACTTCCTCCTCTGTGTTTAAGTTCTGACAGATTGCATGCATCCATCTAGAAATTAAGTGGGGGAAAAAATACAATTTAAAGGAAATATGTGGTGTTTTAGGAGACCTAAATATCAGTATATGGTCCAAGTAAATGTGAAATACTTGTTTAATTTAAATTCTAATAGGGAGAAAGGATGACATAGGGTCTCCATACACAACATTCTTCTATAGAGGTGTGTGCTAAATATATATAGAGTATCAGATTATTTATTTCCCTTCACAGGAAGAAAAATTTTGTAAAGAAATGTACCAGAAGGAAATATATCTTGGCATTATAATTTCTCCCTATATTTGAAATCATTTTATCTAATCATTTGATACAACATAATCTAGATCTAGCCTCACCACAACAGTCTTATGAGGTAAATCAGTTATACTTTATTTTTACAGAGGGGGAAGATGAGGCACAAAGTAATTAATTAATTTGCCTAGAATCATATAATAAAATCCGTAGTGTAACTAGGAATGAAATAAAAAAAACTTCTGAGATTCAGTCCAGTGTTCTTTACCACAAGACCGTTCCCTTCATCTTTATGCTTTTACACTGGAAGAAAAAATAAAAAATAAAATAAGCTTTAACCAGAAAAAGCCTGCAGAACAGCAGAGATCCTTACCGGTCGCACTGCCTACACTGAATTATAAGCTCCTCATCCCTGTAAGTGCGATAACAGATGGGGCAGGTAGACAAACTCGCACAGGGAGCACACTGCGTGTAATTGTTCTGCCATTCGCATCTTAAGCCTGGTGAAGTTGCTCCACAGTGTCTGCACCAAACACACCTGCAGAAAAGACAGAACGATCTGTTATTTTGAGTTTGCGAGGCAACTATTCTGTGGCTTCAAAGCTCTCCTAACTTAGAGCTGGGTAAATAATTCAGTTTTAGGTCACAAACTAGTTCCATGGGAGGAAATAAGCTTATTTCAGGTCAAAATATTTTATTTGAATGAAGAATTGTTATTTAGATTTTGAACATTACTGTATTTTTTATAATTTTTTCAGCGTTTCCTAAGTAAGAAGTCCTTTCAATCTGCAAAAACAGGCAGATGGGTGTATGTAACACTTCAACAAGGTCAAAGGAGCGCCTGCTTCCAGTTGCCATTCACCATGAGACACTTAGCCACACAGATGTCTATTTGGTATGTATTTCACCCAAATAACATGAATGGTTTTCAGAGGGTTTTATCTTTACAGCAACGTGGTGTAATGCCAAAAAATTTATCTTATCGTTTCAGTGAATGTAGATTAGTGGGGGTGTTTTCGTCTAGAAGTTTTAAAATAAATACTGTCCACCTCTATGATGTGGCTTCTGGTATGAAGAAAGGTTATTAAGAGAAGATAACAACAATTACCATAGAATTATAGAATCACTCAGGATGGAAAAGACCCTCAGGAGCATCAAGTCCAACCACAACCTAATCTAACCATACTGAATGGATAACTGAATGAAACAAAGCAGAAGTATTTTGTTTGCTTTAATAAACTTGATTCAACTACAATTAAAGCATTATTACAGTTAAGCTGACACTGCAAATATAAAGTGGCAAAGTGGAACAAAAAAGGCCAGCATTTCTGATACCAGAACCAAACGCACCATTTGCACTTCCAGCCTCCTTTCGGAACAGTCTGCAGCGGTGGATCCAAGCAGTAAGTGTGGTAACTGATGTCGCAGTCATCACAGAGAAGCAGCCTTCCTGGGTCTGTAGCTTTCCCACAGGCTTCGCATACCGTGCACTCCAGGCACCTCCAGCCTTTACTAAGCACCACTTTAGTAATCTGCAAACGGCAAGGTGAAAATCATTTGAGCTCTGCTCTGTGAAGCACAATCAGTGCATAATTTAAGGCCTGGCTACGCAGCGCAGGGTGCTCTACCACTCACACTGACCACATCACAAGTAGCTTTGTGGAGATCCACTAAGTGGGAATGGAAGAAACAGAAAGAAACTGTGTGGAGTTGCTGATACTCTTCAGGAATATGAATTCAGAATGTCAGCAAATACAAACTGTGCTGAGTCTACACGTAGGGCAGTATCACCCTACGATAGCCAATGCTGAGTTTTCAGTCACCTAAAGCAAATAAATGAGGTCCAATAATGTAAAAGTAGCATACAAGTAGTATGCTACATACTAGTAGTACATATGGACATACTAGTAGTAGACTACAGCTGCATGAAAAATGCATGATGATGACATAATGTTTTGTGAAGTACATTTTAAATAATGTCCTGTGATGTGCTGGAAGAAATTCCAGTTTTACATACATGTACTTGTATAGTAAGTAGCATATAGCTTATCTATTGGAGTAAATAGCTTATTATCTGCTTACTAAGTCAACTCATACCATTCAAATTTAATTTTCACACATTCTCTCCTAGACTAATGAAAGAAAAATGTATTAATTAACCACTCCAACTGCTGTCAATTCTGACAGCCAACAGACAAATTGAATTAACCAAACCTTATGCCCCTAGTAAATGAAGATGCATTACGTTTTTTTTCTTTGTTTTTAATTTTGCTTGTATTTAGCTTTTAAGCTGATATCTCAAACTGTTATTTTAACCAACTGCTGGATAATCAGTACTATTTATGGTTGTGAAATTACAAAAAGGTTAATTTCTCTTGAGGCAATGCATACTATAAAATGGCATTTAATTAAAGTCTTTCACAAGTTGCATACAAATAATGGTCACATTAGCTGAAGAATATCTAGCAAGTTAATGACTCCCTTAATTACCACAAAACCAAAGGCAGCATAGTGCCATTAAAGTACAATATGAAAACAGTGTAATTAAGTAATCTCTTAAATAACAAAGCACTCACCTTAATACTGACACAGTATGGATGGTAACACTGACCGCATTGAGAACAGGCAAGCAATCTGCCCTCAGCACCTTGGCCAAAACTCCCACAAACTACACACATATCCTGAAATTACAGAAAAGCGTAGATTTTCAACACGTTGGACAGTAAATGCAGAAAATATTTAATAGTAAAGCCCAGCTGGGTTGCTTTACGATGAAATTCTTATCAATGAGATTTACTTTTTTTTTTTTTTTAATTAAAAGCACTGGTGTCAAGTACAGTGTGCAGGTTTGGGCTCCTGACTACAAGGAAGATATTGAAGCCCTGGAGCACATCCTGAGAAGATCAACGAAGCTGGTGAAGAGTCTGGAGCTCAAATCTTAAGAGGAGCAGTTGAGGGAAATGGGATTGTTCACTCTGGAGGAGACTCAAGGGAAACCTTAGTGCTTCTATAACTCTTTGAAAGGAGGCTGACTCTACGAGTCTACAAAAAGAGGTGGGGGTTGCCACTGCTCCCAGGTAACAGCAGTAGAATGAGAGTTGTTGGCCTCAAGCTGCACCAGTGGAGACTCAGGCTGGATATTTGGAAAAATGTATTCTCGGAAGGAGTGGTCAGGCATTGGAACAAGCTGCCCAGGGAGGTGGTGAAGTCACCAAGAAAAGGGTGTTCAGTGAAAGGGTACATGTGTCACTGAGGGACATGGTCAGTGGGCATGAGGGGATGGGCTGACGGTTGGACTAGATAGTCTGAGTGGTCTTCTCCAACTGTAATGATCCTATGAAAGATAATGAAGGCTTAATAGTCTAACCTGATGGAGAGTGAACTTGTCGCTGTTAGAGAAGAGGACAACTGTATTATGCATTGAGTTTTCTTCTTCATCTTTGTTAGATGAAATGTCCATAGTCGTGACCTACCAAAACAAGCAAGGTAATTAGCAAGCACATCACATTTTTTAAGACGTGAGACAACATGAAACCTGTAAGTATGCTGATTTTTAATATCAGAGAATACAAGCGTATCAGAATGTGCATTTGTCTTTCACAGAAAGCTATCTTCATGAGAAACTGCTTAACTAATTCACCTCTAGTTTGATCTCAATATGTAAAGCCTTACTGTAGACTGTCATTCTCCTTTTGACTAAGAACATCATTACTCTCAATTGCCTTTACAAACTCATTGTATGCATGTATATATATAGCTCCTCAGGAAGAAAAAGAAGAAAGGAAGACCTAGTGATTTTGGGAGAGTCACAAGAAAACATCAAAGAATGCTTTGTGCTCTGACTTCTATGCAAATCTTGCTGTGCAGAATTTGCCACCCATGACTTTGCATTAACAGATTTAGGCTGTTTACTCTCCAAATCAGCAGTGAGTATG
Source organism: Tympanuchus pallidicinctus (assembly GCF_026119805.1). Taxonomy (NCBI): domain Eukaryota; kingdom Metazoa; phylum Chordata; class Aves; order Galliformes; family Phasianidae; genus Tympanuchus; species Tympanuchus pallidicinctus. The sequence goes on from NW_026294747.1 coordinate 65,615,732, forward strand.
AAAATTTGGAAGATAGGAGTACAGTTCTATGAAAAAAAAGGGATAAATGCATGGTAGGGAAATGTAACTTTGTTTTACCAGCTATTCTAGTTTTATAAATGTGGATTATTTTAAAAACACAATTCAAAACTTACACACCTATTTTTGTTTAAATAATATTCTAAATATTTCACAGATTCAAACATCACTAGAGACAAATATAAATACTGTTACAAAGCTACAGGAATCTTTCTGATACGCTGTTGCTGAAAATCAGCATTTACTGAGAAAAAGCTAAAAAGGGAATATAAGCATACAGTTAATATGGTTTAAGTACTGTACTGTGGACAGCTCTGCAGCTGTAACTAATTAACCCAAAGAACTCCTGAAACACCTCTCAAGATGTTCAGGGAGACTTTTTCCCATGCATGCATTTCCACAGATTCCACAGTGTTCTCAGAGTTGCTTGCATGTACAAAAGAGCAGAATGTGAAGAACTGAATTACTGCAACTTTGATGCTAGCTGAACACCAGACATGAGCCAATGGGAGTTAACCTGTAGCCACCTTCTCCTCCATTCCCTAAATGTAATGATTTCCAAATTCATGTAATTGATCAATAGTCACCGTCCCATGAGTATGAACAAGTTTAGCAAAGGGGCTGAAATACTTCTATTTCAACCACTAATCTGGAAAAGGCTGATCTCTTAGTATTGCTACCTTCATCTACTTTATTACAAGACAGCCACATTGTTGCTCTTAATTCTGATGTAGAAGAGTTGCTGTTCACTTTAAAAGTCACAGGTCCAAATTTCTATGGGAAATTGAGAATAGCAATGGTCCCTTTTGTTACAACACTTACCTGACTGAATATTCTCTGCTGTGTTACAATTTTTTTTTAAGCATTTGTTCTATAAAACCTGGCTTATCTTGAAGTACAAACCTACGCTTTCTAAAGCAAAATAACAATGTGAATGACTCAATTTCAATAATAACATCAATTATCTTTTTAATTTTTCAAGGGTGAACATCCTGACAGGGATGACTGCTAACAGGCCATAGTGTTGAACATGCACAACTTGCAACATGGAGCAAGGTGATAACATTTACCAACAATATTAAGATATTCAGAGTAATAAAAAATGAACGACAAATATAAAGAACTGCACTAAGAACATCATAAGACTGAATTCTGAGATATAAAATGGCAGATCAAAATCAACACAGGAAAGCACGCCAAAACGACAGAAAAGGACAGCAACTGTATGGAAGAGTTTTCATACAAGGAACATCAAATAATACTGGATTTCTCCAGATTAGCAATGAAGAAGTGGAAGGAAAACAAGGATGAGCAACAGATGTCTATAAAACTGAGTGGCAGGAAGATAATAAAATACACTTCTCAACCATCTTTTCTCTAAGGGCTCTCAGAAGCAGGCAGCAATGTAAAGCAAAGGTGTGCCTGTATTCAACAGGCTTATGAGTTGTAGAATTGAAAGAGGTTACATGTTCACTAGCAGTTTTTAGAAGTATGTACACAAATTTATTACAGAAAATTTCAACAGAAACTGTCCAAGGCAATGACACCACCTTCTGTTCAGCAAGGCTCCATCCCAGACAGAACAGAAGTATCCCATTGTCTGTGGCTCTTCTGTTCTGTGCTCTTCCCTCAGCAGTCAGGTTTGGTCCCCAGGGTAGAACAATCTCTGGTCTGATCTGCTAAGGCTGCTGTACTACATGCCTTGGTCTCCCCTACTCTATCGTACTTATTTGGCATTTTTTCCACTCAAGAAGCAGAAGCAGCATGCCAAGATGCCCAGCAATTATCTCTTTAAGTGGCAACAGCTGCATAAAATTGCTTCAGATTTATTTTGCTTTAGTGCTGTAGTTCATAATCATACATATGTAATAATAACGAGATTTCATCATATACCTCTACTTTTTAGTGTTCTTTGGCTTTAAGCAGCACTTTAATGAAAGAACTATAGTTGAATTAGGTTACGTTACATTCACAGACTACAACATGGCTTCAAAATAAATGTTCTTACCCCTGGAATGACTACAGCCCCAACTCCATTTTTCAGTTTTGATCTGCCTCTGCCGCCTCGTCCTGACAGACCTGCACCACGTGGCCTCCTCTTCCCTGGGAATCCTGATCCACGGCCCTATGCAATGTAAGATAACAAGTTAAATTCAGCCTGCAGTCCTTTTGTGTTGGGGATTGAAACTCATTCAATACATCTAGAGAAAATGTAAGTAAAATAAAACACCCTGCGATTTCAAGTGCATATGGGCACCCTGGGCCATGGTCAACAAATTACTGCGTAGATTGTGATGAAATACCTCTAACTTCTATAATTAGTTGCACGAATTAATATGATCACATTATCACCAGCAAGAAAGCAGACAAAACCAGAAACATTTCTTTTCTGTTCAAGAATAATTGGAAATATGGGATATATATATTTTTTCCCCATAGTTGCAAAGTATCCAAAGTAAATACCCTCCATTACATGATTCATTTTTCTTTTTAAACACTCGGCTCATGTGAATTCTGCATATGGCCCGGACCCTTGATTAGTTGCAATCACAGACACATTTCTTTCACTATGAATAATCAAGCAAACACTGGAATTTGTTAGGACTCAATCCTACTCTCAAAGAGAAGCAGGAGTTGGCTCCACTGAACTCTTTTAATTCAGCACATACAGAGAGAGCTTTTTATATTAATTATATCAATTAAACTCAAATCAACACTCTCCGTAATAGTATGCTTCTCTCAGAAAATATCCACTTATTTTTAGACAGCTTCTTTTTCCCCCTTCCTTATTTTATATGCAGAGACATACAGTGCTTGTGTGCTCTTGGAGCATCCACAAAGTGTGCTCAATTACAATTTACTGTAGAAAAGCAAATATGTTTTTAAAATAATAATTACCTCACACTGCTCCTGTGACTCAGTTTGAATTTCATGACTTTTTTTCTTGTTATTTCAAAATCAGCTGAATACAAACTGGAAGAGGAACTCCCTAATTGCTTCCAGAATGAAAATGAACATCCTGACAACGTCCCTTACCCAGTTCTGGCCACTGTGTCATATACCTTCACAGAGCACATCTACAGAGAGCAAAGGCTCTGAAACATGACAGTAATTGTGGGATGTACCTAAGCAAATGTATTTCCTACTACAGAACAAGCAATGAGATTACTGATTGATTTTGAGTATATGAATAATCTCTGCTTCTAAGATAGCCGAACTCTGTCCACAGATTACCTGCAGAGGTACCATGCATGGGCCCAGACATTTGCTAGAAGTTGCTTTTAATACCAAGACAAAACATTTCTCAATGAAACAATGCTGATTGAACATAAAGCTGCGTGGGGACAGTGTCACCAACAGACATGAACAGTTCGTGCTGACAGAGATAGGAACTCTGGATGGAAAGCAGCATTATGGGCTCAATATTACTAACAGTACGTTTCAAATATATCAACTCCTGACGTAAAGAAGATAATAAAAGTTTATGGTCATATTTAGAAGGACATACTGAAGATTATACTTTTCTCAATATCTATCCATTAATGTAACGAGAAATTAAACTGATTTATGATATAAGAAAAAGTAATGCAACACTAGTTTAGAAAATGAGAGGAAGGATACTATTGATGGCAGAAGTATTTATATGCAGTAGAAGTGAAGGGATAATGTTGCTTTTACATATATGAAGTTAATGCATATGCACAGACAGAACACACAAGCATCAATTTATTTTTTAAGACGGAAACTCTTCTGACACATTTCTTATCTGTATGTTTTAGATTTCATATCAGTATTGTTATTTTTCCAGAGCTAGTAATAGGAATAAGCACGTACTTGTATCAGTGTTAATGCTGAACAGTAAGCTGAAAATTAATGCTTGAAGCAGCAAAAGCTAATGTCAAAATAAAAATAGCATGAGTGTTAAAGTGAAATGAACATAAATTATTGGTAACCTACAACTGTTTGTTAGCGTTTCACCACTTAGGACTTTTTTGTCATTTAAAAAAAGTGCTCTAAGTTTTTTAAGGTATTTTGAATAGTAACTGTCACTGTGGATAAAAGCTTTGGTCCATCTAATCGGGTGAGGTAGCTGGTTTTTTTCATTCCCCTATAAGCTAAAAAGGCTGTCACTTTGAATCTGCTCTGCAGGCTTTCTCCACAGCAGCAAACTGAAGCCCCAGCTCAGAGTTCTGCTCCTTTCATTGCCTGGCCTACCTTACTGCCAGACTAAAGGACATTTTCCTTCTCATGTAACTTATTTTGATGGCTATGCAAAGCCAACCACAAAAAGTGAAGTGCTAAGCACACAAGAAATGGCTAATATAAACTAGCCTTTGTTCTGTAATAGCAGGGCAATGCCATCATATTGTGCCCTCTGGAAAGCACACTTTTTCTTCTAACCTGAAAGCTCCAGAGTTTTAATGGTTTCTAAACGTGTTAAGCAGTACTAGAATGGAAGATTAATTCAATTGTGATAGACAGAATTTCATCAGTAGTCTCTACAGCAGAAAGATAGCAACGGATATACAAAAATAAATTCAAATTATTTACCACTTTGATGCTCCAAATGGCACTGCCAGGAAGCTGTCTGGATTTAAAAATGTCCCGACCTTCTGAAATGTCTGGGGACCAGGAAGGTGGGCTGACTGTATTATTGGTACTCCAAGCCCCCTAGGATATGGTAGGTGAGAAAATAGATGTATAAAACTTTGCAACAAAAAAAAAAAGGAAAAAAAAAAGAAAAAGCAAGCAACAAAAAAAAATCTGAAAGGCGAAGCACATGCAGGCATAGGCATTTCTACATTAACTAGTAAATTAGTTCACTGAGCAAGAGAAAGGAGGGAAGATTTTAGGCTGTCATCGAATCTTACACTGAAACAAATATAACAAACCTCAAAGTGATGGTTAAGTACAACAACATGAGTTTTATAAACAAAACAATATAAATATAGCAATCAATTGTAACAACAGTAAATCACAGCCCTATGTTGTACCGCATGAAGCTGAGGAGGCAGCACTTTAAGATGACAGGGTACCTTGTTTTCCCTTCAAACCCCATTTTGAAGGAATAGATGTTCATCATTTGAGTCTGAACTACTGACAAGCATGGCTACAGCTAGTCTTAGAAGTGCATGAAGCATAAGCAAACAGTAGAAGAAAAGAAAAATAGCCATGATAAGTAATAAAGCATCTCTCTCCTGGAAGTCTGCCACAAAAAAAGCCCTCAAAAACATTTTCAATTCCCACTGCTAAGGCTTTTTCACCCCGCTGTCCTGATGTTACACTGTGACCTCAAACAATGTGTTTCTATATACATGTAATACTCATACATACCCTGTACCTACAGACTCTTTTCAACTAATTGATTATTCTACTGCCACAGCTCCCACCATGGTGATATGTTCTGTATCTCCTCTGAAGAAATGTGGCAAAACAAGAAGAATGTGTGAAGATGTACATGAAACGATGCTGAAGTTCCTCGTACACACTGAAACCTGAGAAAGACTTTCTTGAACCCTAAGAATGTGGGACAGCCTCCTTTAGTCTGAATTTACAGCTGAGCATACTTGAAGGACAATACATTGCCTGAACTCTACATTTGAGGAAGAAATACATGGGTCCCTCGAGGTGAATCTCACTCTTCAGCCCACAGCAAGCTCCACCAGACAGAAATGGGAAGGCCAGACTCCAGTTCTGTTCTGCCAAGAGCTCTGCAGTTTATCAGTCTGCCCTATTTCTGCCAAAACGTCTCAGTCCTACCAAGCACTGGCACGCTACTCAGCATCAGCAGATCTGTGGCAAAATGGAGATGACTGTGCTAGGCTTAGTTTCCATATCAAGGGCCTTCTGATTCTAGCAAGATAAAGCTAGAATCTTAGTTACAGTTTCCTTGTATTATCCAAACTCCTCTTAAGTTAAAGGTGGGAAGATTTAGGTTGGATATCAGGGGGAAGTTCTTTACAGAGAGAGTGGTGAGGTGCTGGAACAGCTGCCCAGAGAGGCTGTGGATGCCCCGTCCCTGGAGGTGTTCAAGGCCAGGTTGGATGGGGCCCTGGGCAGCCTGGTCTGGTGTTAAATACAGAGCTCTGGGGGCCTGCAGGAGGTAGAGGGGTTTGGAGCTTGATGACCCTTGAAGTCCCTTCCAACCCAAACCATTCTATGATTCTATGATTATGTGTAATAAGTAATTGTTCTTATAATGTGGGAACTCCAGTGAAATCTGTACAGCAGCACAAAGGAAATGTGTATATCATAGAAACAGTGTCTACATCAATCCATAAGGGAGGGGACATGCCAGCAAAGGGTCAAAACCCATCGGCTCAAACACGCTGAAAACTCTTCACCAGCAGCTGAAGTTACCTTCTCTCATTTGGGACGCACAAAATTATTCTCCCTTCTAAGAAGATACACTTCTCTAATGATTAAGTATAATGAAAAGATTAAAAAGCAAATAGAATATTAAGTCTGAACATGAAATATTCCCTCTTTCAAAAAACAATGAACTGTATATGAATCATATTGTTAAGAATTAAATTGGAAATTTAATCCAAGTTTTATTGTAGATCAGAAACATTTGAATTCTTGGTCAGATAAACTTAATTAAAAACACACACTTCCACAATACTTTGAACAAATGAATTACATCAAAGAGATTCATTAATTATATTTTGGCTTTTAATTAATGCCCATTACCACACAACACTGAAGAAAGTTCTATTCACAGCAATAATTATGTGCTTTGACAGAAACAGGAAGTCTCATTCTCCATCATATTCCTGAGTACTCAAAACTGAACAACACAGCTGCAAGTAAATTAGAACAAAACGAAACACAATGTCATCAAGGGTCAGGAGATCTCACTAAATTACCACTGACTGCGTTCTGCAGCTGAATCCTTTATGAACTGCCCTGTAATTGCAGATATACAGACCTGTACTTCCATTATAACATCTAATGTGATTTTAGGGCTGTGAACAACATTTCATATGTTAGGAATACAGCCTCCCTCATAAGAACAAAGAAAAAAAAACAACAGAGAAACAGAACAACCCTACAAAATAACAAACCTTCAAACAGACCTTTTCTGAGCTTTTCTGAACACTGTACAACCACTGTAGTAACAAGCTAACGAGTACCATGGGATGGAAGACAGTTGCAAGGCCACACTACTCAAAAAAGAACATGCATCTGAACCAACTTCTTTCATTTTTCAGTGTCATTTTAGAAAAATCTCTTAATATAATTAGAACAAGCAAGCCACCTAATACAGATCATCAGTATCTTCCTGATGAGAAGGAAGACCTTCATTTCATCTAATCGGTACTGCCCATGGAATGCGTTCTAAAAGAATGCATACAGTAAAACAAAATCAGTAAAAACTTATTTCCTACTCAACACAATCTCACAGATCATTCTCAAGCCTTATCTGCCAGTCGTTCCTTGATTTCACATTATGCTTACCGACACAGGGCACTGTTGCAAAAATAACTGATGACTTCCAATTTATTCCATTCATACACATAAAGTATCCACAGCACTACTAAAAACATGCACATGTTGAAAAAACAACCCACTTTTTCCTGTGAAGATTTATTTCAAACTAGATGAATGTCAAGATTAGTAATCACCTAACTTACGTGATCATTCTTTTTGAGATTGCTCCTACAGGAGAAAAATAATGAAAAGATCAAAGCAGAGGTGCTGCTCCCGGCTATAAATCTGACAATTACTTACAGGCATGGGGGGACAACCTGTGCATTCCATGGGCAAACACTGCACAGGTACAACTCCGAGGTCAGCCCTGTAACAGCTTTGTCGTACTGGAGCTACAAGCAAATGTCTCTGATCTGTGAACTGCACTCAGGAGACACTGAAAAGACAATTTGTCCCATAACGGAATAGGGTAACAAGCAGGTGGGAGACACCCATGAAATAAAAATCACAGGAAGCCACTGAGATGCCACGCTAGGTGGACAGAGGGCTCTCACTGGGCTGCTTACGTGCAGCTAGTTTTCTTTCTATCACAGATGTACTTATAGAAGCCCCCTCTTGTTGTCTCTATCCAGATTTATAAAATACTTTGCATTTCACATTGGAATTGAATAATTATTCAATTATATTAGTAATTTTATAAATGTATTTTGAAGAAAGAGACCATCATTCATCCTAATGCACAGCACAATAATCAAAAGAAAACAAATCCAAAATGAGAAAATTATTCATTTGTACAGATTTGTTTGTCTCCGGTGAAGGCCAAAGTTATCTTAGAAAACTGAGGCAAAATACATTCACAGAGTGCAGAGACCCTTCTCATGTTCTTTAAATGAAGGCCCATAAATCCATTAGAGTGATTTTTTTCTTCTTAAAAGAGGTACAGAACAATCCAAGAAGGTAGATAAAAAACTAACGAGAAAGTGGGGAATGTTGCCATCTGTGGGAACTGGCTAACTTGGCACATCCACAGAGTAACCACACACTTCACAAAGCATCTAATTTAAAGCAGTGCAGTCCTGCAGAAGCAAGCACTGCAATAAAGGAAAGTCACTGTGGCTCCAACACCAGTTTTACCAAGGATAGGAGCCACAATCCCTAATCCATGAAAATAACGCAACCATTTAGTTTTGCCAAACTCAGATCACTGGTAGAAAGTTGGGAAAACATCCATCTTTCACAAATCACGTACCCAGAGGTCTTCATTTTCATGCTACCCTTATTCAGGACAATTCTCACTGATTTCCACAAGGTGCTGGTCTGTGCCTGAACTGAATCATCAGTGGAAAGTAAGAAAGCAAACTGGGCCTTAAAACAAAACATGCACGTGATTTTCTTACCAGAAAATTACTATTCACTTCACAGAACTTGAGTTCCAGCTTAATGCGTGTTTAAAGCACGAGCTCCATGTATTTTTTGAACACAGATCATTAGCTTTACAAGTAACGTGTCCAGTTCTACTACAGGCATTGCAAAGATGTCAAGTACCTTTTCATTTTAAAATATAACCTCCAAACTGGTGAACAAACTATATTAAGTTAGCATCACAGCTTGGACTTTGCATTACTCTTCATTCCTAAATTGTAGTTCAGCTCACTTCTATTTGCATTACTCACACCATGTACTGAGATGTTCATGGCTATAACTGTCTTCCACACAGAACATATAAACTGCTACTACTTCTGAAGCTGTTTTGTTTTTGTTTTTCAAGAGGATACATGTCTATTCTAATACAGGCATTTACAGTTGGGGATCAGCCTTCATGTTTTCTTAAATGGGTCTGTTCCAGTGCTCTGTCATTCTTACAGTAAAGAAGTTTCCCCTGATGTTTAGATGGGACTTTCACTGTTCCTTGTCTTGTCACTGTGTCCATGAAAGGAGCCTAAGTAGCTAAAACTTGACTCTCACCCTTTAGATATTGATAAGCACTGATAAGGTCCCCCTCAGTCTTTTCCTCATCTCCAGATGGTACAGCCCCAGGTATCTCAGCTATTCCCCATAAGGGAGATGCTCCAGGCCTCCACCATTTTGCAGCTCTCAGCTGGGCTCTCTCTAGAAGTTCCCTGTCTTTCTGAGAAGCCCAGAACTGCAGCACAGGGGGAGGATCACTTCCCTTAACCTACCAGCCACACTCTTTTTAATGTACCTCATTTTAGACTGCCAAAGAATTCCACTTTTAAAAATTTCATGATAAACTATGGTAAATTGTTCACTGAGAAAATACATTTAATTCTCAAGACAGCACACAGTATGAGGAAAAAGATTCTTTTTAAGGGCTTGTGTTTCTTTACTTCAAGACACCAGAGCAGAAATAATCAAACACTTTCCTCATGGTAACTCAATGGTCCATTTTTTGTTCACCTGTATTTCTCCATCATCTGCCATGCTTACATAGAGAGCTAGCTGAATAACTAAATAACTAAATAAGTGACTCAGAGATACTTAGAAACCTTCCAATTTGAATGTGTTATGGTTTCTTGCTTTTATCTTATTTTAGTCTCTTCAGAACAAGAAAGAACTAATTTGACTACATTTTTGACCCCCTGGCTATTATATGAAAACACAAAGAAATGTGCAAAGTTAAGAAAAATATGAAATGATCAGCCTAAAAGTTCCAAAAACTAAAATTAAGAATAGAAATGAAACACTGATTTGTCACACTGACATACTTTTTGATGAACCATTTCTCCCACAACCACACGACTGAAATAGAGAGTAGGATGGGATGGAGCAGAACTCTATAGACTTGAGCATACTTTTCAATGATCAGATTTAATCCTAATCAAACCATAACAACTTACATCAGACAGCACTTGCTCACAGAAGAAAACAATTATATTATTTGTAACATCATTAAAATACTGACCATGAAAAAATTTGGAAGCGTGATGGAAACAACTGCGTCAGGCTTTTCTATGCAGTCAGTTTTAGATGTTAACAACTTTAAAAGTATTAGCCAAAATACATGAACATACAAAAAAAAGTGAGAAGTTGGAAGACATATTGTGTATATCAGCATTTGTTGCATGTTGGTTAAAAACATAAGAAATACTTTATTTTTCTCTAAGCATAATCCAAAAGAAACTGTAACTCAAACTACAGACTCTTTTGATTAATTAATATGATGTTACCTTCCTGAAGAAATTAACTAAACACTCACTTGGGAGTATAAATGCATACAGTATTCTAAGGATTATACTGAAATTCTAACTAATACGTGCTTCATAAATATATAATGAAACATTCTGCATGCTTACCTGTCTTGACCTGGGTCTTCCAGGAGAAAATTTCCTTTTGGTGATGGCTGGTTTCCCCATGCCAATTTTTGGAGTGACTGATATGTAAGTTGGTGGGAGAGCACTTCCAGCAGTGGAAGGCAGTGCTGGCAGCTGGGCGTGCGGTGCTTCTCGTGCAGAATGCAAGTCCAGGGAGGAAGACACATTTGCCTTGCTTATGTTAACTGATGGGGGAAGTGAGGGGTAAGTCTCAGCTGGTGATTTTATGGGTTTGTCTGCAACCGGTGAACTGTTTGTAACACCTTCATTTACAGAAGCAGTTTCTGCTTCTAGAAGAGCTGGTGTTTCTGACTTTTCAAGGGTTTCTCCTTTTTCTACCTCTTTTTGCACTTTTATGATTTCCAGTTGTTGCTCTGCATGGATACAAACACCTTCTTTGCTTTCAGTCCCTTTTATTTCTGGCATCACAGTTATGGTCTCAGGTACTGAAGACAGAGACCGAGAGTCTACCGTGGCTACTTCTGATACCTCAGCACTACCCTGTGGTAGCTGTGTCTCTTCCACGTGTTTGTCTAACTCCTGCTGTGCTACTGCTTGAACACCTTCCATCACTTCCATCATTTTCTCAGTATGACTGTCACCAGATGCTGGTGTCTTTTTGGGAGACATTTCCATTTCAGCAGAATTAACTTCGTTAGAGACTTCCGTTTCCAGTTCTGTGGTCTTTTCTTCTGGTGATATGCCTGTAACTAAGCACAAACATATTAAATGCTCAGTATGATGATGAACAACATACACAGTGTACTGGTCAACAAGCATAGCTGGTGCACATCACATACAGCAGTATCACTGTTGGTGAACTTTATATGTACATTTGAACATATTCTATAAGTATCTTCCATTGCACCTATGTTTGAATAGTGAGAACATATGCTCAAACACAGAATAGTACAATTTCTTTTTTTCTCTTCTGTATCATAGCAGAGTAATTCACAGATATGCCATTTTCAGGAATAAGCTCAAGCTTTTCCCTTCACATGTTTCCTACAAAGAAGTGCTGAGGCAAAACAAGGTTACATTAAGGTACCATAGGCAGTTCCTCAGCTACTAACAACATACAGAAAAAACTTCCAAATGCAAATACCAGGAAAGCTCCCATTCTTTTATTGCTGTGAGTCGAGTTGACAGATGAATGAAAGTTACAGTAAGCAACAAGTAACGTTGCTTTAAAATAAAAAGAGCATTCAGTAGACCCTAGATTAACTTTTGAGGCAAACATTTCCAAGTAGTCAGCTAAAAGTGGCCCTTCCTTTTTCATTTCTGCTTATTAAAGATACATGCTGGTATAAATTTATGTACTTTAATCATCTCTCTCAACTCTTCCAAAAAGCAAACAGCTGATAAGAGGAACAGTATATATATAAATAAAAACATTTCTCATTTCCACCTAGTGCTCTTCCAGACTTCAGGAAATCACTTGAAACAAAAACAGTTTACATGGTAATGTCCTAAAGATTTCTTTCACAAGTATTTCTCTAGCTTTTATGCAAGCAAACACCTTTCATTCACAACTTTCATAGTGCAGGAGTTCTATGGAGGAGCCTTTTATCTATTCCACAGAGGACCACATTGTTTGCTCTGAATTTGGCTTTTAACACCTTCTTTCAATGGACTTTCAGTGGACTTACACTCCTTACTTTCTACTGCCCTTGCACTCCCAGATTCACACTGCTATGCAAACTCCTCAGCCATTACATTTCAAAGTCTAGCATTTCACCATGAATGTGTCCTCCATTACAAAGTTTTCAGTCATGGCTTTTGTACCTACTACCTACAAGCTATGATAATAACTTGGTGATTATAGCTAACCTGGGAGATAATTTTTTTCCTTTGGCTCTACATTTGGGTTTCTTGATTTCCCTTAGAGCAACCCACTTTAAACATTGACCTTGGCTGGATGAGACACACTTGAATGTTCTTCACCATTCCCCTCAATCACTAACACATTCAGATGACTTGACCCAAACCCATTCCAATTGCACTCCTTCTTATGGCTGGTACTTGCTGTCTGACTGTAAGATCCATTTCTTCCCAGAATATAAGTGGTCACCTACTGCAACACACCCTGTCTGGACGTCCTTCACCAAACACACCATTTAATGATAAGGCTCCAGTGCACAAAAACATCCTTCCCACTTAAGGAGAAAGCCACTCCTACCAAACAGTTACACTGATATTCTCCTACACAAATTTTCTGAGGACTATCTTTGTCTTGGATAGGATACTATTTCAACAAAAAAGTTAACACTGTTGCTTAAGAGTTCAGACAGCAGAACATAAACAATTTGTTTCCAACTGCTTTCTCTTTACTTCATAATTTAATCACCACAAACTTTCTTGAATGAAAACAGCCTCTGAACACAGCAGTGGTATTTTCTCAGACTCCAAAACTTTCTTACCATCTGTGACACATCCAACAGCTGATTCTTGACCAGAGCCATTACCAATGACGAGTTGTTCCTGAAATGCCACATCCTCTCCACCACTTTCCATTTCCATTTCATTTGTACAAGCTTAAGAGTGAAAGAAAATAGTCAAAATCGATATGGTGTTTACTCCATTACTTTGGCATCAGTAGTTTCTGTCACTGCATGACCTTCTGGCTAAACAGAATGCTATTTAACTATATGACTGGAGCTAGGGCACATCAGCTCAACAAGAAAGATAGGGAAGATACGTAGCACCCTAGAAGACAAAGCCTTCTTCTCATTAACATGAAACTGTTTAATGTCTTGCAGACAGTGGAAAAGGGCTGTGAAACAGTTATAAATACCTAACACTGAAAATATAATTTAGATATTGTCACAGACTCTGCTACATTATCTAAGCAATACAAAAGGTCTTTCATCAAATTCCACTTTGCAGAATTCAACAGACCTTGTGGGATGAAGGCTTCACACTTTTTTTTTTTGTAAATATTGTCATGGCTCATGACAGAGACACGATGTTCCATCTCCTATCAGCACACAGAACACTGATTTCCAAACCATTTGCTGAACTCCAACTACACAATAGTAGATTTCATCATTTTAGAATAAGCATGCCTATTTCTGTGAGCTCCCCATATTTAAACATGAAACTGCATGGGAAAGGCACTGCTGAGTGCTGCTTCACTTGACAGTATTGTTAGAGAGCACAAACAGGAAGCACATACTTTTTTCTCAAGTAAAAGCTTTTTCAGTGAAGGAAATTCATTAAAATGCACTGGACAAAGCAAGAGCAGGAAAGACAAATATGTAGTAAGTGCTAGCCCAAGAGGGACTGATCTTTCATGGGCATTAGCATGAAAAGGGTAAATGAATACAGCTTTGTGTTCAGGAAGCCAGGAACTACAAGGTGATGCTACTTTTAGTACCCAAGAACTATTTGCAGAATGCCAGCTCTAAAGTGGTATTTTAACCTTAAGGAAATGATCATTTAGACTGCTCCAAAACCCGATTTCAGTGTACAAAAGTGCTCTCCTGGGCATAAACTAAGCATGACTGCACTGATATAGTTGCTGCAGGATCACTCCTAGTACTTGAGATAACAATCTTAGTCTTCTTCTAGGGGTAGAAAAGTGCTTAACAGTGTTTCTGTAGACCTAAAAACCATAAAAGAAGTATTACTTAAAAACTTCAGCCTTTTAACTAAACCTTTAACTTACTCTAAAGTGTTTGCAGTAGAAGACTGAGAGTTCACATACAATGCAGGCTTCTTCCTAAATCATCTAAATACCATCTGAGAGTCCAATAGTTTCCAGTAACCTTGGACATGTTCACTGACAGAGTTCCTCCATCCATTTGCATACATGTACCCACAGCCACTGCCTGGGATCATCATCTCTTTCATCATTCCTTTACTGCTCACCAGAGGTGCACACTTACACAAACTGGCTAACGTCAAAGATAATGACCTGCTTATGCAAAACTTCAGTCTGAACGCATAAAAAGCCGCAGCTCTTCTGAAGTCTAAGAGTTTACCATTGCAGTGAAAAACTACTGGGCTTTCAAAAACAGATCATTATGCAACAGAGCTACTGATTTAACGAAAGATCAGTGCACCAGTGTTGATCTTTATGCATCAGAAATGCACGTGGCAATGCAGTTCATCTGTCACATTTTACCTTGCTTCCACATTAAACTGCAATTGCACTTCTCTTAGGAAATTCAGCTTGTGTGAGTAGGTGCTATCCAGAAGAGCACATTATATGAAAGAAAGGAGGGTTTTCAGTTAAGATTACATTACACAAGTTTTGTGGATAACTCACCACCACCCTTCTCTCTGTATTTCCTTACTGTCACAGAGTACTTGTAAAAAATACTTTATACTTTTTAGCAATTTCCTTTCCCACCTTTTGTTTGCCTTGTAGACAACAAGCTCTCAGAAGGCAATTAATAATCACATACTGTTTTGAAAGAGGACTCTGATTAGAAGCTGCGCAATTAAATGCACCTGGTCCTCGAACACAGTCCAGTTCCCACTCCTGCTTCCTACCTGGACATACTGAAGGAAATGGGCAGTACGAAACAGTTGAGTATCTGTGTAGAGTGACACAGATAAACTGCATGTCACCAGAAACATCTGTCAGAAGCTGGCTTATGCCTGGTAGACAGGAGAGTCCCAAAAGATTTGTCAAATGAGTCAATTCATGAACTGTAACCACATGAAAAGCTAAAGAAGTTTACAGCTACGAGTCGTGATAGCTGGAAGCAACCATAATGCTTGTTTGCTTGTGTGTCAAATACAGGATCCTGAAGCCAAAGGGCCAGAAAGCACACTGAGAAGACAGAATGGGTTACATGAGAAGCTATTGCTTAGTAAAGGAAAGGATGAAGTCTACAGAATCTGAGCGGCTGATTCACAGAAGACCTAGTGAAGCATCTGCTAATGCTTCTGAGGTTAGTATTTACATTCTGTAAATGTAAGATTGCATTTGATTACCTGCTATGTTGTCAGGTTCAGGAATGAGTTCAGAAGTATCCATTACATCACAAGACTGAGTCTGATCCCCTTCTTGCTTACAAAGAGTACAGATGTAGTCTTTCAGCTGAGACTCCAATTCAATACCTGGAGATCTGTCACATTCTACATGAATCCACCTGGGGAGATTAATTCAGTTTGTGATTTTTGTAATAACAATATAAAATATTCCAGCACTATTTTCCATTTCTCTGGGGAAATAAAAAATTTGAACCAATACCAGGAAGAATTTTGTAGAAATAACAATGATGTATCAGTCTGTCAAATCATTGAACAAGCACAAACATGAAGACCTACACTGCTGCTAAAGCCATTAAGACACCACAATATGTAAAGCAGTATGACAAAGCTGCACAGTAAGGAACAGAGCACTGAATATGTAATGGTCCACACTCTTAAAGTTTCTCAACAGCTTACTATTAAAGTAATAAAAATTATTGCTGGTGTAGAAAAACACACAAAATGTAACAGAGCACACATGCTTGAAAATTTTACAAGAAACCATGACTACTAACTGTGTTTACAAAGCCTTACACAATGAACAGATACATAAAAATTACAACACTGCTTATAAAAGTTAGGATGATGACCCTTCTTGTATGTAAAAAGCAGTGTATTTTTCTCTGCACACTTCATTATCTGATCTTTCTTGGTAACAGCCAATTACGGCTTATTCGAAATAAGACTCATTTGTCTGTTGCATTTAGAGTGGGAATATCAAGATGTTACATAAGATTCAACAGCAGTGTGCATCACACAAAGTCTGCACCTTGCACAAAAATACATCAGTGTCATCCAGCTCACCATAAGCTCTAGGCATTTTAGTACAACTTAATGAAAACCATAGAACTCTTACCTTTTGCACATGTGACAGTGCAACATATCTTTCTGGAAGTCTTGGAGGCACAGTTTGTCACAGAAAGGACATGACAAGTTGTCTTGTTGCTGGTAACAACTGTCACATACCAAACAATTATGGTGCCACTGACAACTTGTTCGTGTTCCACACTCAGCACATACTCTACAGTTCTAAAGATCACAAGAATTTAGTTCATTATGACATTTCACACTGTGCATTAACTGACATTTTCCTCTTCCGAATTAAATAAAGTTTCTATCTTTAATAACACTAATAAATTAACTGTGATCCGATAACAAATTATGGACACTCTTGCAACTGCAAGAAGAATTTTCTTGCACTACTGCCTTACCTGAGAGGAATATTTCTTATCTCTGTCTTCTTATAACTACCACAAACTGACTATGAAATTACATTCATCTCATGTACAGGGATTTACCTTGTTACTTTGAAACTACTGTTATTATTTGTACTTACTCACAAAGTCACTGACTATACAATTTCACCCCGCTCTCCCCAAACCCAAAGGAACTGTGAAGTACAGAAGAATTGCTCTTCTCAAAAGCAAGGAGTGGTCGAATATAACCAGTCTCCAAGGATAGATTACATACAATACTTTGAACAGCTTTCAGTTTACATATAGTTTATTTTGTATCACGAGAGCAGGTGTCATTAAGCAGAGTTTATTCACTCTTCCTGGATCCTTCTCTTTCCCTTTTCCCTCTGGAGCTGTATAATTGGGATTCCTTCAGAAATTGCAAGGGACATTACATGCTAGCAGCCATCTGCAATACACCTAGTATTATATGCGTACCAAAACCTGGTTCCCTGTAAAGACACAGAACTATTCTGAAAGCTTTCAACTTACTTTACATTTCCAACCATTTGTAGGTACAGAATCCATAACAGGTTGTAGACAGAAAGTATGGTACCCTTTGTCACATGTATCGCACACCAGCATCTTGTTGTCTTCCCCAGAATGTCTAATAACAAAAACAGTGGTATTTTAAACACTACTGAGATGAGCAGTAAGAAAAGATCTGTTTGATAAAAAGTCTAAGCAGAAAGTTAGACAGCTGAAAGCATGATAATATAGGAACATCACTTTCAAATGGCTCTGCTAAAGCATGAATTAAGTATACCACGCTTCCTGCAGAAAGCACTGAGCCCGTGCAACCAGACTGCTAGCAATCAGTCCCTTTCCATTTACACACACGTAGGAAGATTAATTGGCTTTTCTGTACTGATATCAGTTTAAAATCTAAACACATTATTTCTGGGGGGAAAAAAAAAAAACCATGCATTTCTACTTGCTCCTACAATCAGTCTAAATACATCTTCCCCCCCCCAAAAAAGATCTCCGATTGGCAAAGCTTCTATGGCAATTCACATGGATTTTCTTCTACTTTTTCAGTAGAGAGTTTGCTAGTAAATACTGGTACAACAGTTGTAGAGATACATTTTAGAACATGCATAATCATTTCTGGTATTTGCTGTCTAGCTGAGTGTGATTAGGGAAAGATCTTTAAAGTAAAGGAACCTGAACGCAGGCAAATAGTGAATGTTCTGCTTGTTAACCAAGCACTGCCTGATCAGGGCTAAGAGGTAGTAATGAAGCAGCCTTTTTCCAGGTTTCTAAATTGTTAAAGGCATTACATTAAACAAATCTTTAATTTGGTAAACTGGAAAAAATCCTTCCATATAAAAGATGATGAAATCACATGCTTTGGTAGCTCTGCAAAACCTGCCACGATGATGAAAACTCTGGGAGCATAACGTATAGGAAATGCAGCTCAGTTCTCTTCTTTAGAACACAGATCCCAACACAAGGATTTGACAAGTTAAAATTAATATATTATGACAGATCTATCAGAACAAATAATTACATTTTTGGAAGAAAAAATAAAGAATGGATAATAAAATAGATGTTTTAGCATCAAAGCACATAGATCTAAGAACTTCCTCCCCTCACACCCTTCAAGTCTTACTTACTTGCAGTTCTGGCACACCTTGCAATCAGGACACTGCCAACCTGCTCGTTTTAAAGGTGTAACTTGTATGTCTAGGCACATCCCATGGTAGTGCTGGCCACAGGTCGTACAAAAAAGTTGATCTAAGAGGTCTCCAGGGCTGTCACACACTGCACAATTTGCTTCTTCTTTTGCTACAAATAAATCATTTTCCCGATTATAATTTAATTTAAAATTATTAACAATTCTATGAACCCAATGAAGCCAAGAAAATCTTCAGTAGTTCTTCTGCTTGCAAAATGTGATCATTCTTACAAAATTCAAATTTAATTAATTTACTTAATAACTACTCCTTTCATTTGTTCTTCCAACATATTCAACTAAACTTCTCAGAACAAAAGTACATTCATTTTAAGCCTTAATAAGTCTTAACAAAAGAAACAGGCTTACTCTATTTCCCTTGATGTAAAACAGAGCTTGAGGACCAATTCTTAGGTGGAATGAGTACAAAGTAAAACTCCCAGCAGATCTAAAACTATTACTAATCCAAAATGCTTGCATTTGAGGTAGGGCAAATAAGCATGCCTTGTCCTTCCTGTAAGCATGTGGCCTCCACAAATGTATCTCATTGACAGCTGTCAAGTAGCAATATAGCAGTTCCACTGCTAGACTCTCTGGCAATTACAGCTGCATTAAGCACGCTCATCTTCAGCTCAGCTGCTAAAAACAGAGGTGGTTCACCAGAGCTATCTTGTGGAGTGCCTGACCGTGTCCTGTTGGAGCACTTCAGGTCAAGGTGGCTATGCCTGGCAGACCACAAGTCTCCCTCCTGTGCTCCCAACGCTCCCCCTGCTGGTCTCAGTTACAAACCAGGAGGGAAATCTGCAACTGAACCCAGTGTGAGCAGCAGAGGATGAAGAGGTCTGCAATAAGAATGAGAGGCATAACTACACTTACATTCTCTTCCCCTCTGCTGTTTGAATAAATAATATTAAAAGGCAAAAAGCAAAGTTCAAAAACATTTGAATGAGTTATACTTCAGAGTCTGAATGGAACAGCATCAAACAAATCTTCCCTTAGAACGAGCACAGAAAATGCAACAAGAATATGCTCCCATACACTGTGACCAGCAGAGCCAAGTGCCCTGTCTGCAGTGGAGATTCTTTAATCCCATGAAAACCTGTGAAGCACAGTGTAAGCTGGTTTGCAAACAAGCTTTTAGGATGTACAACAATGCTAATACAAATAATTTTTTTTTTTTACCACCACACAATACATCCTAATGGTATTTTCAAGAAATATCAGACTGCTAGGAATCTTCACAACTACACTTCTATTTCTAAGACATACTGAAACATATAGTAGGAATATATTTTTGCAATAAGCATGTGGGAAGGCTTTTAGAAATAAAGTAGACTTAATTTCATTACGGAAACCCCACAAGTCTCAAACATATATTACAATCTCAGTCCTGCATGTCACAAAAAGTTTGATGCAATGTTAGCTGCCAGCAGAGTCTATTAATAAAATCACATGTTGAAATTAAGCTTACCCAAGCAAATCCAGGCATCTTACAGGATACCCTACTCTACTGAAGTAGGATATCAGCTAAGGAAAAGCTACTACAGCTAAAAGATGGAATTACTAAGCTGAGCCTAAATGTGGCATTTGAATAAAGTGTACTTACATCTTTCGGGAGCCTGATCAATATGGTCTGGACAAAGGAGGGACAAGTTACTGAAATCCTGAAATGTGCCTGCTCCAGCAGCACAGGGGTAATGGTACATCTGGGTACATTTCTCTTCACAGCATTTGATAGTGGCTCCAAGGTGCTTACAATATGCACATCGCTGAAAAACAAACAATGATCACTCAGAATCTATTTTTTCTTGCTTTTTTTTCCAGACAAACTAAGAACTAAGGCTGCTAGGAAGGAGCAAGCCCTGAGGAATCATAGAATGACTTGGGAGGGACCTCAAGGATCATCAAACTATAACCACCCTACCTCATGCAGGGCCACCAACCTCCATATCTAATGCTAGACCAGGCTGCCCAGGGCCCCATCCAACTTGGCCCTGAACACCTCCAGGGACGGGGCATCCACAGCCTCTCTGGGCAGCTGTTCCAGCACCTCATCACTCTCTCTGTAAAGAACTTCCCCCTGACATCCAACCTAAATTTTCCCTCCTTTAACTTAAAACCATTTCGCCTTGTCCTGCTGTTATCTGCCCTTTCAAAGAGTTGACTCCTCTCTTGTTTGTAGGCTCCCTTTAGGTACTGAAAGGCTGCAATGAAGTCTTCTTTTCTCAGCCTTCTTTTCTCCATGCTGAACAAGCCCAGCTCCCTCAGCCTGTCCTCATATAGGAGGTGCTCCACTCCTCTCCAACAGCTCCCTGTCTTTCTTGTACTGGGGGCTCCAGACCTGGACACAGTACTGCAGATGGGGCCTCACAAGAGCAGAGTAGAGGGGGACAATCACCTCTGTGTCCCTGCTGACCACCCCTTTTCTGACGGAGCCTAGGAAGACCAAACAGTGACTGGACAGCATCTTTCAGTGGCATTCTCTGATCTTTCCAAGTTAAAACATTCAGTGAAATGCATCCTAAATTGCTCTGATGACTGAGATTCTTCTTATCACAGAAGAAAAATGCTCTTCTATCTGTTAACTGTCTTTAGCTATATCTTCAGTAAAAAAGGCCTGAAGGCTTACACTGAGTAATAAAGGCAGACCTGTTAGAGATTGTAACTAAAACACATATTGCTCCGTATGCTGTAATGTAGAACTGCAGACATTGTAATCAGAAATATGAATTACAATGAAATATTATGTTCTATTGAAAACGTACATGACATCATACAACTATTCCCACGGGGATGATAAGGCATTAAATAACCCACTACTTTCCTTTCATCTCTTATTTCAATGCTACACAGATATCACCAACAACCTTCAACAAGTCATGAAGAAGCATGATTATTACTATTGGCCATAGTCACATCTGTAAGGAAATAACTTCTCATACAGAACTACCCAATAACCTTCCTGCTCCTTAGTCAAGAGGGAACAGAGTCCATCAGCCTGCTTATAAAACATCACCCACACCTTTCAGATTCAGTTAATCAGTCTCTTTGCTTTCTTGGATTCATTAGAGTCCCTGAAGCACCGTAACAAGCTTTTGCACTTTTTCACCACGGCAACAGTATTTGAAGACTAGAGCAGAGTGCTATAAGGTTGGAAGAAAACTTAGGAAAAAGCAGGTCAGTGGCTCATGGGAAGGCATACATAATGTAAAGCACCAGCTGAGCTCAGGAATGCTTATCTTTCATAATAAACCTACATGCCTTAATAACAACACTGGCACTTTGATTCCTAGCTCAAGCACCTAGTAACATCAAATCTGAAGATACACCAAAACAAGAAGTTACACACTGCATCTGCCTGATTCTCAGAATACAGAAAATATTTATTACCATAATTCTTCTGTGTTTCAAAGTCTAGCATGAAATTAGGCATGAAACACAGTACTATTACAAGCCCACAGGTATCAAATCCAACCCACATGAAAGCACAAATCACAAAGTTGACTGTGTTAACTGCTAAGCTGACATCCTTGAAACATCACATTTTTAGCAAAAAGTCTGCCTGCAGTACAAATCACAGGCAAGGAAAAGAAAGTACTGGTTTATGCCAAATACAACTGCTGTGTAAAAGGATTGACTTTTTATAAATGAAAGTGGGTCACTAAGGATCACTTCTGCCAAGTTGTCTGTGCTTCAGCACTCAGTCTGCAGGCCTGAGATCCGCAACTCTTCTCACCTCTGCCCATCTAACACCTGGTACAAGCATGAGAAAGATGTATGCTGTTATTTGAGTAGCCAAATGCAGAGCAGAGGGCAGAGGACAAGATAAGCAACTGGCTGCATGGAGTTCTTGAAGCAGGTGAAAAAGTTAATGATAGAATTATGTTCAAGGACTGCCAGCAAATTCAGTGCAATGCAAGAAACTCATCTTAGGAAACCATACAATCACTGAGCTCTTATGGAAGATGTCTGAGGTAAATCATAAAACTCAGCTGTGAAGTCATGAAGATACAGTCCAAAGCCTTCAACTTCATGACAAAGAGTCTATACCCCATGGCATTACTTCGTCCTTGACATTTCTGCGTCCTATGGAGATGGCCCATGTTAAGCCAAGTCTTCATTCTTACAAGCAGGCTACAACATTTTCAAAGGCATTACTCAATGATAAACATTAGAAACAGGAAACCAGGAGGGGCTCAAGTCCCAGCAAAGGTCCCCCAAGAAAGCATTCAACAATGTTCAAACAATGAACGACATTTGAAGTCTTCACCGGATCCCATCATTAATTCCTTAAAAATTTATCTGATGGGAGACAAAACTACGGAGAACTGCAAGCACTCAAACAATCAAATGCACTCAAAACTGGAAATAATGAAGATGGATTAAATAGCAATATTAATAACATTTTAAAATGTCACATCTGTTTCGTGAAACTACCAATCAGCAGCGGTACATAACAATGTAATATCAGAGCTGCCTTCTTCCAAATGCTGTACGACTGCATGATGAAATTATTAGAAATGAGCAAAATATAGGATGAATGCAAAGCCTCGAAAAATGTTGATGTTGATTTAAAGAATCATGAAAGATGCTGGAAGATAAATGGAAGCCCAAATTACATTTAATTGAACCCTTCAAACCCATCTGCTAAACTGCACTGGCAATGAAAAGCATTTGGCAGCTAAGTAAAACACACACTTTAAAAACAATGTGGTGTATATCATCTGAAGCAAATAAAAAGCACAGAATATCAACATTTGCTGAATTTATAAGACATATAAAGCAGTCTGACGAAATAAATGCCCAAAGGGATTTTTTTTGGCAACAGCTGTTGATGAGAAGTTACTTTTCCAGCAGTAGAAGCCAATGTTTTGCTGAAAATAGGCCCCACACTATGACCCTAGGAGAGCAAGCATGCAGCCAGCTCGACTGCTTGTAAAGACAAAAGCAAGCATGTGAACAGCAAAAGTATAATAATTTTAAAAATATAAAAGCTTTGCTAAATAAAACTCAGTAACAAGTACTGCTTTACTATTCTAGTACTAAAATATGGTATTAAGATAGTCAGAGATGAAAGGGAGACATAAATCCCACTTCTGATAAAATACAGCATGTGCCTTGTACGTGCTGAGCCCAGGAAGAGAGGAAAAGCCAGCATGGAGCCTTCCACTTCACTGCTATGAGCACAAAACACAGTGCTCTGTCAAAGGGGTAGAAGCTGAAGCCAAGCTTTCTAAGGGATGAAGCAAGATGGACACTGTCTGTTCATGGATCAAATAATTTTACAGCACTGTTCTACTGGAAAAAAAAAAAAAAGAAAAAGAAAAAAAAAAAACAACAAACCACCAAAAATGTGATGGGGTGTCACAAAGCTAAAGCTGAAGAGACTGTCTGTTATTTATTCAGAGTATATTGAATAAAATAAATGTCATTGAAGCAGCAGCAACTGATTATTTCCTATTGAAAATGTCCCTCATTTGTTACCAATGGTTTTCTCCAGTAAGCTCCTAAGGCATTCACTCATGACAGGAAAGTTCTCATCCTACCCATACTTCTGCTACCTCCCATTTTCAGTGGCGTATTCCAAAATTTTGAGCAAGTTAAAATGATGAAAAGTCATTTATTTTCAGCACAATGGAAGACTAGATCCATACAGCAGTATGAAGAAATTACGAGGTCCCATTTTATCATTTTACTACTTCATAGCATTACTGCCTCAGCAAATGGACAAGTAACAACCCTCAAGAGACACAGACACTAAATAGAGGCTAAAATAAGAACTTTGAATAAAAGCTCACTTGCAACCTGATTAGTACAATGAAGTTAAATGTTAGCATTGTCTTGCAAAATGTTTAACAAAAAGACAAAATATTTGCATTTATTATGCAAAGTTACATAACAAAAAGAGTTTGTTTTAAAAGGGTAAGCTGACAAAACCTGCGCTAACAAGAAGTGTTTTTAATTATAATTAAAATCTATAGCATATTCAAAACTCTGCACAAGCCATCTGTTCTTAATGAAACAATGTAAGGTACTACCAGTAAGAACAAACTTCCAACTTGGCTCTCAAAATATAAACTGATAGCTGAGGAGAAGCGGACACTAACAACTTGTCATTAATTTGTCAGCAAAATTCTAGAGTAAACAGAGATTAAGATATGTTTTCTGGTAGCTCCAGTCATTTTCGTTAATGACCATGATCCAGCAAAAAAGCTGATATTGCTTAAAGATACTAATGACCATTAGCACCTTCAATGTCAAAGGAAACATTTTAAGCACCACGCTGCATTTAGGAGTACAATGCAATAAATGGTAACGGAAATAACCACAATTTAACATTGCTATTAACAAGGAAAGCCTGTATTAAAGGATTACTATAATGGTTATTATACCCTGACATTTTTTAGAAAAATTGTAATTGTAGAAACCAACAATTTTTGCTCTAAAACTGTGAAAAACCACAGACAAGCAGGAATAGCTGCAATCTGGCCAAACTTGACACAAACTGAGAAATGAAGAAAAGCAGTTTCTTAATACACATCCTTGCTTTCTACACGATTTAGGATAACGTAAATGTTTCGAGTGAGTCTTAACTTCCAATGCCTTACAACCATTCCCTCAATTCTCATCTAATAGCACTGTGAAAGAAGGGCACGTGAGCTTGTTGTTTATTTAGCATGTCAACAATGAGAAGATCAGTAACATTTAACATAGTTTAAATTGTGATAATTAGGCTCCAGGATCAACAACTTCAGGATAAACAAGGCCAAAACAGAAATCCTCAGTTTTGGTTCAGACTGCTTTTTGGCAGGCTCAGGAAGCAGACTATTGTACCAGTTCCATTTGCTTCATGTGTGGAAGGTCTTAAGAAGTACATGCAGAAATTTCTTTTTGCTGGCAGAGCATGGTCTGAGCCACTAACTGTTGGAGGCTTTACAAAAAATAACTGGGGGAAATATTGCTACATACTTGCTGTTTAATGATTGTCTGAGAAGACATCTGGCACTGGTCATCATCAAAGACACTGAGTTGAAGTCAACTTTCTGCCTGATCCAGCACAATCCAGCAGTGATGCTCAATCACACGCAGGGACACGAAGAGGCATGTGCAATCTGTAGGTTATGCCTTCATCACTACAGCTAGGCTGGCATCATTCTATGTGCAGTTATTTAATAGGAAGTTACTTGATAGCATCATGGACAATTATCTCCTGATAGAGTTGCATCGTGTTTCTGAATGACATAAGGCTTCAGATGAAGACATCTCAGTATCTACATTTTGTGCCTATAATAAGAAGTGTTTCATTTCCCATTACATTGAGCAGAAACATGGTAATTTTATGGAGTACACCTCACTGCAGTTCAGCTGACCAACCAATAGGTGTCTATTTTCAGGCCCCATTGACAATACCCACTAGATCTCCAATGGCTGTAACTGGAACATAAGCACAGCTCCCAGGAGGGCATGTCCACACAGAGGCTGAAATTCAGATGTCAGCCTTGAGCTGAAGCTTGCCTGAAACACACTGACAAAAGCCTTCTATTGGTAACACTGACAATCCACCCCAAGGGTTTTGTCAGCACGGCAATAAGCAATGGGCCATCCAAATTAATATATATTCTTAATTTAAACTAAAAAAAAAAAAAAAACTGTTTTCTCTTGACAAGAATGGAAAACGACGTGGAAAAAGGCCTCATAAATCTGCTCTTTGGAAAAATGCATATGCAGGTACTTCATGTGCTTGTTTCAATGCAATGATAATGAAAAATGACAAGGAAAAAAATAATTCTTTCTTTTTTACTATTATTTAAACAGTCTACATAGCTGAACACTGAAAAACAACAAAAAAAAACGTAACACCAAAGAGACATTAACATCCTTCTTTGGAGTGAATCAGGCACTCACTGTTCTGCATGTGATCACACAGCCAAAGTCCACGTCATCAGGCATGTACACAAAGGACACGAATTGTGTGCAGACAACCTGTCTGCCGGCATGTCCTAACTTTGTGTATTTGATCTGGGAGTCTTAACAACACATCCTTTTAAGAAAGATTTTGTAGATATATTAACTTGGCTTAACGCTTACTGTCAGCAAATCCACTACATACACACTCAATGATCCACCTGATTTACAGGGTAACAGTGGTGATATGGCAACAAGGAACTCTGGATTATGCTCGCACACACACAGAAAAAATACAAGAATTTCCTGCTTTTAATACCTCCCTCATTAGTGAGCACCTCCTTAGTATTCCTTCCCCACTGACTGCAATCAGTACCTTATTGTTCATAATTCCTATTTCCTTGGCTGTTTCTAAATTGCATTCTCCAAATGGCACAGAGTCATCGTAAACAAAATCCTACATCTTCAGTTCGCTAATTTTTGTAAATTGAGCTCAAATAAAGCAATTAGATGGCATACTTTGAAAATACCAGCTTGAAACATTAATATAATTTCTTTTCTAATAAAAGCTTCACATGTTTCATCTGGCGTGAGCTTTTAGGTTGTTGTTTTTTTTTCCCAATTTGACTGAATGAGCCAATTGCACATATTCCTCCCATCTTTCATCCCCAGGCATGGTGACCCTTTGGTTTTTATATGTGTATAAATGCATATATATACATATATATATACATATATATATACATATATATGTATGTATATATATATATACATACATACATATATACATACATATATATATATATATATATATATATATATATATGTATATATGTATGTATGTATGTATATTTTTAGTTCATTAACTACCAAAAAAGACCCACACAAATAAGCAACTTGTTTTTCTCATCACTTACTCTATGACATCACCAACATTCCCTGGGCAAACATTTTAAAGCATGGATTTAAAATTCTTAAGCCACAGGCCAACTATTTTGCAGGTAATTCAGCTGCTGTTCTGGGGATCCAGGATGTGGGGACAAGAAGAGGCTGCTTGTTTCGTTTTGCAGCACGCTGCCTCAGTAGCTTACAAAGAAAAAAGCTGCCAAATTTTGTAATGAATTCCACAGAACATTAGGTCTGATGCTTAGCAGAAGCCATAACTGTTAAGCAAATGATATCCTTTTGATGAATGCCCTTATTTGAAAACAACGTTGATTCTTCTAACCCTTTAGCAGTGTCCCAAAACAGATGTGCACAACTGCAAATTCTGTTTGCTTTCAGGTTTACGAAGTGTGATGACATTTTTACAATCACGCATGAGTCCTTTTACCCAGGAGTGAAATAAAACACAATAATTCTTCACCATCTGTTTGTTAATTTTGCATTCATTTAACTTTGCATTTTAAACTAATAATCATTTTCTTATAATATAGTTTGTTCCATTGGTGGAAATTACAGCTGTTCAATTAAAAAAGGAATGGTTTGTAACAGTACACAGTTTTTCTTTAAATGCTTCCATTGTTCTTAATTATAGAGATATTAGTGCCATCAAATGGAAAAAAACTGCCAAGAAATAGTGTTATGTTTTATACATCACAGATTCCCTTAGTAAATGTACATATTTACTTCTGTTTCAGCACCAATTCCCACCTGGTCTCTTCTACATTAAAATCCTTCTCCCCACTACAAGACTCAGCGCAGCTTTTATTGCTGCTGTGGATGACAGGCTTCTTACACTCCTGAAGGAATAAGGCACAAACAATTAGATGATGTCTCCATTCCATTTGTAGCAGATAGTTACATGAAGCACAGTCCTATATCTTCATAATGCTTTCCCTTAATCTCCAGTGACAGGCCACAGAGTTTTTGATGTTTTTATTCTTATCTGGTTACAGCTAAACTAAGACTACAACAACACCATAAAAGCTTTTTCTCACATTTACAGTAAAATTGAGGAAATTCCATTCCTTTATCAAAATAAAACCACATTGAAACCACATGAATAATACATCAGAACCAGTGAAAGGAGACAACTTGGATCAACAAAAGATATGGGTCTGGAGAAAGAATGGGAGCCCATCTGAGATTCCAAGCCTCACGATTTGGGGTTCTGCTTTTCCTGTTGCTGGGCACAGCCTACGCTGCCAGTTCACATCACAGTTACACTCCAGCCCCTGAACATGGCAGAAATTCTCTTGTGTTGTTTTGGTTCCTAAGCTTAGCAATGCTCACCATCTACAAATATACTCTTCAAGAGACGCAGTCTGCTTACTGTGAGTGTTCCATTAATATCAGAGTGACTGTTCAGATGGCTAAAAGCATACAGATTCAATTGCTGCTTTCTAAAACCAATTTTATTTGATGGCATGGAAATCTTAGCATCAGACGATGGCTCTCATTCTGCACAGAGCTGTAACAACAATGCTGCCCCAGTACTAGGCTGAGCAGCTCACTAAAGACACCCATACAGAAACAAAGAGTTCATCACTCCATGGATTCACTTCAATTAATGAAGTTCAGGAAAAGCTGAAGAACACCAAATTGGTGCACAACAAGACTAAAGAAATGAACACACAGCAACTCCATCACGCTCACATGAAATTAAGAGTGGGTGTACAACCACGTGGTGATGCTCAGCTTCTGGTCTTACCAGAGCCTTAACTACTCTGACCTTTTGGTTTCTCAGATGAATGAGCACTGCTGCCAGGTCCGACCTTTACTGGCAGATTGATCCATCACAATATTTTAAGTCTGACAGAAAGCAAACATTCGGGAGGTGCCTGAGGCACATTGGGAAGTGATGGATGCACAGCTCTAACAGTCTTCCCAGCAATTCATCATCTATTTCAAGTTATATTAAAAAAGACCTCACCTATTATGACATTTGGAAAGCCTGAAACTCTTCCCTATTCTAGGTAGCAAATCCGTTTACACTGTAGAAAATGAGTGTTTTCCTCTCAAAGCTCAGAAAAACGACTGCAACTTAACTGTCTTTTTGTCTACTTTCTTTACAAATCTCCATTCACTTTTAAAGGTTGATGATTTGTCAACACATCTCCCTGGGAATACCATGCAGACACCAGCTAATATTGCCATAACAACCTGCAGTCACTGAAAGGAAGAAAATCAACAAAGCAGCACGTGCATGGATATCTGACAGCAGTGTGTGTAGATCCAGATTCACTATTTACTCTGCAGAATCTGCCAGTCTGCCCACTTCTCTGGGAGGCAATTTCATACAGAAACTGAATGGAAAAATATTTTTGAATGGAAGAAAACAGTATTTTACCAATTAAAAATTGAAACGGAGAAGGCTGTATGTGTAATAGAGAAATGCCCAGAGTGCAGGTTGAATGCATGCATGCACATGAAGCGAGGCCATGTTGCAGCAATCTATTCAAGGTGTAGCAGTTGTTTGACCAATGTTAGATGCTCTAGGAAGCAAATCTTCATTTATTTCACAACTATTTTTCCCCCAGCGTACTGAAGAGAAACAAAGCATCTTTAAAGGAATACATGAACACCACTGAGGTAAATACACATCTTACGAGAAGCACTCATTTGAATTTCATTAGTTCTTCCGATCGATACTATTGAATAGGATTATTGATATTAATTGTGACTGATGTATGGGTCAGCTACAAGTTCATCAGTGGCAGCTGACCTATCATCACCTGCCTGCTTTTTATTCCCACCTAAGATCTGCGAAATGGACAATTACAGAGATGAAAATGAATAGTACCAAGCCATTCACTTAGAGAGATGGGTATCAGTAAGGTAAGACCATCAGGAACAGGAGCTTCACTGCAAGCAGTGGCTGCACTTATCACCAAGTGTCACAGACTTGCACAGGAAGGGCATTTGGTCCCTGTTTGGGAATAATTCATAGCACGTCCCTCACGACTTTTTCCATGTTATTAAAATGAAAAAACAACAACAGAAAACAACACTCAAGGACACCTGCATTAATGGGACTGCCTTGTACTGATGCCTGTAATGTATACGCTCAATCTGCAACTCTGGAACATAACTTACACTAGTGGAAGTTAATAAGAAAACCTTCAGGGAATTCCAAACTATTTTTTGCTAATGCTTTGGTTTTGCAAGCTGCTGAGTACACCTATCTCAGCAGCAGTTTTTGAGCTACTGCTTAAAAAGCAAACTGATGCCAACAGAGTAGGATGTGCACTCCTGAGTTTCAAACTAAAATATGCTCATGTGATTTTTTGAGGATAGGTGGAAGCCCTAAATGAAGACCCATAGCAGAAAATAATCTACAATTAGCAGGAAAAAGGCTACTACTAAGACTCTTTTGACTGGAATAACCAAATACATTTTAGAACTCTAACTTCAGTATTGAGTTTGAACTTCAGAGTTCTTGTTACAAAAAACAATGTGA
Organism: Tympanuchus pallidicinctus; assembly: GCF_026119805.1. Classification (NCBI taxonomy): domain Eukaryota; kingdom Metazoa; phylum Chordata; class Aves; order Galliformes; family Phasianidae; genus Tympanuchus; species Tympanuchus pallidicinctus. The sequence continues at coordinate 65,646,716 of NW_026294747.1, forward strand.
CCAACGTCCATGAAAAAAAAAAGATATATAATTGAATAATACATTATTTATAAGGGAAACAGCTACAAAAGGATTAGATTCTAGCTGTCTATCAGTGCCCAAAAGCAATGCTACACCTCAGCAATGTACCACTGGGGTGTTTTTCCTTTTGTCAAAGTGCTATCTTTGAAAGAATAAACTTCTGAAGGCAGAAGAAATGCCTTATTTCTATAATGCTCACAGCATCATGAGCACACAGTCTTAACTAAAACTAACCAACATTAACTATAAAAGATCTATCAGCCATTTTTAAAAAGACTGAATATGAAATATTTAAATAAACAGGAGCCACAAGGGAGATGGGAGTAAGGCAGGAAAATGAGGTCTGTACTCAACTATCTATGAAAGGTAGGAATTGGTTGGTACTGCTACACTGTCTTATTTAAGTTTTGATAGGTATACTTGCTTTGAGATGGTTTTCTGCTTATATATATATATATATATATACACATATATTTACACACATACACACACATATGTATACACACACGTATCTGCTGAAAATATTAATGGGATAAATAGACTAAATATTTAAGAGCAGCAGCAACCACCTCCCTGTGTCCTACAGCTAAGCACCACCATGGGTTACTCTGTACAGCACACAGAGGCACTCTGTGAGGAAGAGCCCAGTCTCGACCGAAAACGATGATCTGCCTTTAGGGGACTTCCTTTGCTCTTCAGAGATCAGGTTCTGTCCTTTTTTAACACCCTGTACGTAAGGCCCCAAAATAACTTGGTAGAGATAGAAACTCCTGAAATCAAATGCCCAGCAAGAGTGCTGCCTCAACACAAACTCCAGTTCCAGCGCTTGGAGCAACATTTAAGAAAGGCACCAGGACGAGAGGAGGAGGAGAAGGTAAGGATTTTCTTTGGGCATATTATGGAAGAAGTGCTTTCTACTCAAGTCATGCAAAAAGGAAGAAAAGGCCTTTGTGAAACTCACTTTACCAGTTTGGAACTCACACTAAACAATTTTACTTCAGAGCTTTCAGTAAATTATTTCAGTGAATGTTACCGAATAAAGGAAACCTGCACTGGAAATTCCTTCAGGAACATAAGCCCTTTCATGTTTCTCAGCCAGGCTTTTTGGCTTTCATTTCTGTGCTACTGCTGCTGCTTTTCTGGTGCCCCCAGCCCATTTTCCTGCTTCCTACACTTCACAGACTGCCCCTCACATCTGCAATACCCAATTCTGTTCAGCATCAAAACCCCCTCAGAAATTTCTGTGTGGTAACTGTCTCTCTTCCTTGATACAAGGACCCAGATATTCAAAATCCAGGATTCAAGAGAGGTGCATATTTCTAAGGATTCACCTTGAAAACCCCACACAGTGAAGACTAAGGCTGACCCTGCTATCCTGGTGCTACAGCAGGACCAACCGCAGCACTCCACAGAGAGAACAAAGCAATATGTGAAGCGGCAAAATAAAACACTTCCTTTAGATGAAGCCATACCAACTCTGTCTTCAGGAGGCTTGTGCACCCTGAGGAACAACAGGGTTTGCCCTCCCTGCTGGCTCCTACGTTCCAGAAGTGCAGTTAGTGGGAGAGACAGCATTTGCACAGACCCACCTCTGCAAGGTGACACTGTGCTTTGTTCAGACCTGGAGAGCACAGGGGGAACCGGACAATGAAGTCACAGGAATTGTATTAATGCACTGAAAAAAAACTGACTGCTTATGGAAAGGTCTCTCTTATTCTAAATAGAGTTTATTAGATAAGCTAAAATGCATTTTCCTTTGCAAAGGTGGCAGGAGTGAAGCTTTAGCACGAACTTGGTCTGCACCAGAGAACAACATACACTTTCGCTATCATCAATGAGTTATACTGACAATAGCACTGCCCATGTTGATGCACTCACTATTTTTTTTCCCATCTATTTGGAAGCAAAAAGGTAGGGATGAAAACACAGCTGTTACTTCACAGAAGGCACAGAGCAAAGTGAATCAACAGAAAACCTCAAAAAAAAAAAAACACCAAAATCCAAATCTAAACATGCATCTTTTCCACTGCTTCATCTCAGGAATCAAATACTCCTCCAAACCATGGCTCATAAATTAATGCCTTCCCTTCTTTTGTCAACAGAATCAACTCATTAAAAGACAAGATAAAAATTAGCCATAGCTAAATTAGTCTCACATTATCACGTGCTCCTTTTTCCTCATCAACAGGACCAAATTATAATGACAGCAAGTTATAAGGTAGCAACTACTAGGAAGACTGAAAAGTGACATCAATGTACTTGTTATGAACCCAACCACCCAGCAAGTCCTGAAATTTCTAAGCATTCATCAACATACACTGAGTGTGCAGTGCTTAGCTATCAAAACATTCACAAGTGAGCAACAACTACATCAAAAATGCAAGGAAAATAAATGAACTTTTCTGCCTCTGTAAATGGAAAAGTCAAAATGAAAATCTATTTCAGAGCCCATCTTTCACCAAAGTTGCCTGGACTTTTTATTAGCCCATTTCTTCCCCATGCTGCTGCCTCTCACTCTGTAACCATACCACTGGGACAGACCATTTTAGATGACAGGAGTCCCCTCCAACGTTTAAATACTTTGCTCAGGACCGATGCTCAAGGGTGGAGTCTCATTACATTCTAAGGTAGCCACATCTAACATGCTTAAATAATTACAAAGACACATTAAAAGCATAAAAGAGTTCTTGATTCATGTTGTTCAGTTCCAAATAGATTTTAAGTACTGTCAGGGATATAGAAAAATTTTGTACCAGCAAATGTAGGTAATAAAACAACTGAGGACATTGACAACTATCTTCCGAAAGCTGAGCCCTAGAGTTTGTAGATCTAAAAAGACTGTGTTCTGATAGGAAGCAAAATCCTTTACATGTGAGAACGACACATTTTTCTTCTGTGTTACATTGCAGAATTAAAAATGGAATGCACAGAATCCCACTGGATAATTTAAAAACAATAATAAAAATCTGGCAAAAGTGACCGTAAGAACAAAACCAACTACTAGGCAAAAAGCTGGTTTTCTTTTTGTATCAAATCTACTTTTTTACTTGATTCCTAGAACCAGATTATAGAAGAAAATGGGAGAGGGTGATTTTTTCAATAATCTAGTAATTTTAAATGTCAGCCTTCTTCCTTCTTGTCTGCTTGTTCTCACTCCTGCCCTACGCCCTGCTCCTCTATTTTCACGTATGCCTTGCAAAGCAGCTGCTATGGGACAGTGTCATTCAATAAACAACAGTCTGTCATGGCACAGCTTATTTTAATTCCAAGGGAAGAATATTTAAATCATTGCTCATGAGGCAGTATTAATGAGAACTAAGTTTTATAATCTTGCTGAAGAGGAAAATATCTGTTCTCAGCTGCAGGATCTGCAAAAAACTGAACACATACTGGTTCCCACAGCAGCTCCTAACCCTCAGCGGATTTGCCAAAGCCATGTTGGCATCATTTATGGTATACAAGGGTATTCCAGAAGAATTATGTAGAGTAAAACAAAAACAACTATGATCATTTTAAGATGCCACGGCTGCTTTGCAGAGCTTGGAAAATACAGTTATAAATTCATTGGCATAGCATTCCTGGTGGCATTTAACAAGCTGTGAGAACTGCCTGATTCATATTCTCCACAACACAGATGATCTGACTTTAGGTGACCAAAATGCAAACTGTTCTGGAACAGATTAGGTCGCAGAAGACAATTTACATTATTAAAACATTAGGTACCAAAGCCATACCTGTAGTCACTGCGTCTTTCCTTGAAGTACAAGATTTGTCTTCAACAGCAGGAAAATGCCTACAAATCCCTAGAGGAATTCCTGAGGCTAAGAGGTGAGGTTATATTCCAATTGTGGGCAAACACTTCAAACAAACAAACAACCTGTGTGTTTTAACTGGTTTTCAACTTTCTCCTCCATTTTTTTTCCTCCTTACAGTTTAGTTTCACAAGAATCATGCTCAAACTGAGTCTTAAGCAAAGAACTAAAAAACACTGTAGGTGCAAAGGATTATAAGAAAAAAAAAAATCAACTGAGAATTTAATGCATCAGCCTTGTTACATTGCTCCGAGTTGGAAGCATCCACAAACAACCTCCTGCCTCTGGTAGCAGAAATCAAGGGAAATTGCTTTAAATAAAAGTAAAGACTGTGTTACCAAGAGAAAAGTGCATACAGGAGAGAAGAGTGTCAAGACAGCAGAGTGTTTTATAGTTTGGAACAAGGCAAGATGCTATTGATTAGCTCGCCTCAATGCAAAGCAACAAGTCCTCCAGTTCTCAGCAGTGATAACACGCCAAACAGCCTTCAGGAACTCAGCAGGAGCTGAAAACAGCTGCCTGCTCCTGAGAGGAGATACTGCCCTGATGAACTGAAAAAAAATGGATGGGTGGGAGAAGATGAGAGCAATTTCTCAGCTCTCTGGTTGTGAGAGCCTCGGTCCTGAAAAAACACTTGGCTGTTGCTGGAAAAATGAAAGCTCTCAAGTGGATAAATACATAAGGAGCCATACAGCATCTCAGAGTTAAGAGAAATCTTACAAAATGAAAACAGAATAATACTGTATTTTGGGATGACTCCTTCAGATGCTTCAACAGTACTATGTTGCCCTTACTCAGTCTTTAAGCTGATAGGAACCTCCTCAGTTTCCACCAACACTGTTTTCTTTGACTCTGCTATCCTTGGTAAGCTCTCCCAAACTTGTAAACTGTTCTCTGCGTCCTATCATAAGAGAGAGCTGGCTGGGAAAGTTGATATTACATTGCTTTCTTGTCAACAGAAGCTGTCCAAACATTACCTACTGAGTCCTCCTTAAATTCACTCCTTTAATTGGGCTAATTGCATATTTAAAAATAAAATAAACAACAAAAAAACTACTTTATTACATTCTGATTTGCACAACTTCCTTAAACCATTACCACAAATCATTTTCCCTTCCTAGGCAAGCCATGTAACCCCTATTGCTAAAATCTGCCCAGCCCACCAGGGTCCTTCAGGGTAATTTACTGCAATTTTGGTGTACACTGCTGTAGTTTAGAGTGCAAGATGCTCTAGACAGGAGCAGAGAGCTTTCAGCAATTAGGGGATAATGCAGTGATGTGGGACTTTGCAGCATAAAGAAGAGTTATGCTTAGACAACGTAAGGCAGATGAGTAGTGAACTCTATTTTTCCTGAGCAGACTGTAAAGCAACAGCCACCTACTCAATATATGTAAAATGAATAAGGAAATTATAAAGTAGTATTTAAAAAGACTTGAAAATACTTCAGAAACCACTCTCGCTAAGAGCTGAGCAGACATAAGCCCTAAGGGCCTCCATTTTAAATGGCAGTGCCAGTAAGCTCACCCTGTATCATTCATCCAAGCATCAAAAGCCAGAGTCATAAAGAAAATATAACACTGAAGCCAGAAATACAAAGAAGACCAGAACCCTCTGTTTATCCACATCTACTATTGTTTGGTGTTTGTATTTTTTAATAAATCCTCTGATTTCTGTCCAGTCATTTTCCTTTGCTTTATTTCACGTCTCCATTTTAGTATCATCTCTGCATCTTAGCACAAATATCTCTAAGAAAAACCAACTCTTCATAAATTGGCAACATGACAACTTCTTTACTGTGGAATTTTTTTTTAATGTACTGAGAAGAGCACTTATAAACTATAAGCAATGAAGATAAGTTTTGGATCGAGTAAGTCATAGGAAGCTTTCTCCTCTACATCATCAATCTTTTCTTTCAAAACTTGAAACAAAATGACTCCAGAGCCCCATGAAAGCGTATTCAAACACTATTCAAGCTCCAGAGCTAAAAATCCGAACTCTTATGAAGGATCCTGAATGAAGGTCTGACAGCTACACTCACCACCTGTATCAGCAGCTCTGCCTTAGGGCTTTTTTAGTTCGAAACGTGGTTCTGAGAAAATGAACTCTTCAGTTGCTGGTAAGCATGGTAAGCAGTGAGATTAAACGAATCAACTTAGCATCCATAAGGGCTACAACAATATGGAAGGAAAGACAAAGAGCCCACCTATGTCTTGATGCAAAGACATGCAAGACATCGGTCAGGTGCCTGAGTAATAAAATGAGTGAGTGGAAAGAACCAACTGAAGAAAGAAAGAAACACTAAGCAGACCATTTTGTGAAATGCAGACACTGACATCTCTGCAGTATTGTTTTTAAAGCCTTTAGAAAACAAAGGCCAAGAGGAGAACCCAAAAAGAAATAACATAATTCCTTGATCTATTCCAGAGTATGTATGTCCACACGAGCTTCATTAATGCAATCACAAGTTCAATGAAGCCAAATGGACATCTCAACTGGTAAACAGAGTAACAAGAAACACTGTCATATCCAGTTAGAACAGATTTGCAAACAATAGACATCCTAACAAATGAGAAACATCAATGTAACATCAGTGTAACTTTGAGACACCCTCAAAGGTAAGAAAAGCAACAAATTGCTCTCCACAACTTGCATTACCTAACCCTAAAGACTTCACTATCAAGAAAAAGGTTATTGCATGTCAAAAAATAATCTCTGTGCAAAGATAAGGAAAAGAAAAAGTACTTTCCAAGCTAAAGGAAGATGTCAATGCTACAAACCACATCAGAAACCCATGGGATGCCAGAGGGACTTCCAAGAAGCCAGAAATCCCCAAACAACAACAACATAAAAAACGAATTTGGTGGCAAGTAGGGGAAACAACATACAGCCTGTTTTTATTTAAATTATTCTTCTGTAAGCCCTGAGCACATACTTGCATCCGCGCTGCCAACAGTGCTCAGAACATTCAAGCAGATACTTCGCTCTTAAAATGCAGTAACATCACACTAGAACGAAGCCCAAAATGTTAGCAAATGCAAAATGCAAGCAGCTGTAAATGCTAAAGAGTACATGAAATGAATTGCTATCCCACTCATTCAATACCTTCGGAAAAGCCTTGCACAAAGAAAAGTTTTTGCAGCAGAATATGATGAGCGTCTTCAACTTCTTTGTGCCTTCTTTAGCTGAGTGACAAGTTTTGAGGCACTGAGGACAGTGAAAAATGACGACCAAGCACTACAGACACAACAAAGCAGTTGCATACAACTCTATGCAGCCCCCACAGTGCTGCTCCACACTCAGGAACAGAGAACTACAGAGGAGTTTGCAGCTTATTTCTTAAAAAAATAGCAGCAAAGCCATCCCTGGAGACAGTGGGATGAAGATGACCCATTCAGCCCAGCTGCTCCTCTACAATCAATCTCCCTTACGCTCTCACTCTTGCTCTCTCCCTGGGGACTTCATAAGAAGGACAAAACAGAATGACCAAAACAACTGCTTCCTTTGTTGGCTGACTGCTGTGCTGAAGGGAGAAAAGTTTCTCAAGATATTCAGCAAGGCCTGAATAGAAAAGAAACTATGTACAATGGCACTTGATTCAAAACTCTCTCATCTCTATGCAGTGCACTGAAAACATCTGCAACAGACTAACCTAAAAAAATTAATAGCAGAATTTGAGATCATGAGTAGAGAAGCTACACAATGGCTAAAGGAAAGACAAGACTGAAACAGGAATTGCACTGCACCAGAGAGATGTGGAACTCTTCAAAAATACGTAGTTCAATATTTGCATTATAAACACCTACATCCAACTGAAAGTGTGCTAATGGCATCAGGCTGAGGTACCACCAATAGCAGGGAGGAGCAAAGTACTATACAGAAAGAAGCAGAACTGAAATAATGCAACCAGGATCAAATTCAACAGAGCAAAGTACAAGCTTTAACACTACGAGGAGCCTGTCATAAACCAGCTTATGAATTGGAAAAAGGCCACGGATGGCAATGAGAGGATAACAGAATGACTACAAACCACCACCATAGCTACTTAAGAAAGAAAGGTAACCAAAACCTACAGTGAGATATAAAAATGATGGATGGATGGATGGATGGACGGACAGATAGAAACCTAACCTTGTTCTTTCCATTCTTTTTATACATGCACACACATATGAATGTTTTAACATCTTCAAACTCGTTTAGAACTGAGTTCTGTCAGGTTCATTCACTCTGAGTAGTCTTCAACATTGAAAGCAGACGCACAGAAATCAATTATATTATTCAAAGTAAAGCATTTATTCAGTATGAGTGCACGTAAAAGCAGATGGCACAAGGAAAACTGTATTATACAGCTCACATTGAAAGGCCGATTTAAAACAGCTTTTTACTCCATACAATGGAGAACATTTACTGGCATCTTCCACATTGTTTTGCTATTTTAACATAATGCAGAACTTTAAGAAGCAATTAAAAAATAAGCCTTAGCATGATCATTGGGAAGACAGCAAAATTATGCACATTTGCTGATAGCACAACTGATTAACAGAGAAAATAAAATTATTAAAATAATCCACTAAATATGACTGAGAAAAATACAGCCACAAATAGTAAAGACTATGTGAAATAGGTCTCCTCATCGCTCCAACACAATGCCAAAAGGAGAGCATCCCTTTCAAAGGTGTCTGCTTTATCACAAGTCCCTGTCATTTCATAGAGAAGCACTACCTATCCGGGTTGCCCCAAAAGTAATATCTCCTATTACTTTCAGAACAACATCTTTCTATCAGTATTTACAATAACAACAGAGGCTTGGCAGTAAACACAAGTTTTCCTGTATCAACTTTCTAGCTTGAGAATTTTTGTATTATATGAGTCTTAACATTTCAGAATATAAACCAGCAAACAAAAACTTTCCTCCATTGAGCAGGGAATTTGCTAATTTGAACTCAGCTTTTTTTTTTTTTTTATCTGCATATTGCTCAGCTGTGTACTTTCCACATTCCACTTACCCTAGAAGAGGACTTGCAGTGAGAATTAATGGAATTGCATGGAATCTATCATTAAGTCTCTTGAAGAAATTGCAAGAGTAGGGTTTTATCACTAAGACTTGTACAAAAAAACCACTATTATGAATGTAAGCTCAGAGATCTGTACGTGGATATTGTTGGCAATACCTTGTGTGGCACTTGTTTCCTGCTTGTTTTTCAGCCCCACCCCACCACCTATTCAAGCACCCTCATCATTTTACTCACTTCTGTGCTCCCTGAGACAACAGCTTTGTCCACGTTCACTGATAGCTGCTCTTCAGTCTGGCAGACTCCCAATGACCACTCTGCACAGCGTTGATGAGCCCAGCAATGACCTAATGTAATGGGAGAGAGCAGCTTCAGTTTTACAGCTCTATAAAGCATTTCCTGTTAGCACAAAACTCAGTTCTAATAGTACACACTTGCCAGACAAATAGTCTCTCCTCTTGCTCTTCTCATTGCAATATTTAGTGGCCTGATTACCAAACATTAAATATACTGCAGATATTACCAAATGCTAAACACACTGCAACCTTTTGACACATAAAAAGTCTTTCACTTCATCGTGGTACACTCTGTGCATCTGTTTCTAGTTTTCAGATGCCTGACCATAGAATCATAACAGGGGGTGTATACAAAATGTCTGTGCATGAGACACTCACAGAGTTGTATCAGATCCTGGGTTTTACTGCAGATAACATTCATCTACATATATACTATTAACTTACATTTCCCAGTGACTGCACACAGATCTGTGTGTTTATGTGGAATGCACTCAAACGATGCTTCAGAATTCTACATAAAACTTTTTAAAGTCCAAAATGCATCACAGCACAGAGAACTGTGCCAATACAACAAATGCATTAAGCAGATATAAGCAGAAATGTTTTATTGATAACTCAGTATCTGCACAAGGAGAATGTGCAGAATTCAACGGGAATATTTTAAAATGCGTTTCTAATTCAATCATGGGAAAACCAGCTGCAAATAAAGAATACTTCTGAAGGAACTCTGAGACAGCTTTTTAGTACATTTGAAACAATGCTTTACACCAGCTGCTGAAATTAGGTATTGCAGTTGGCCAACTTCATCCTTCAGCCACAAAAACAACAAACTCCCCAAGAAGTTCTGCAAGGGCCTGGGAAGATTCATGGACAAATAATAATGACAACTTAAAATAATTTAGATTGATCACCCCCCCTGCCCTACACACTACAGTATAACAATTTAGAACAAAACCTTATTTTTTTCTAATTAAACTTCAAAATCAGTTTCTACACTCATGAAAGAATGACATTTGTATACTTGCACTGAGTTAAGAAGAAACATATTTGCATTTTTGAGGTAAAATATGTGAATGGACTCTTGGCATCAAAGCGTGAGGACATAAATGCTTTCCACAAAAGTAATTCATAACTGACTAAAAAGAGAAGCTCCATTAAAATGAAAGAACAGATGACAAAGCATACAGTTTTTTTGACAGAAAATCTGCAGATACTGGAAACATGTGAGCATAAATCTGTTGTTCTTCCGATATCTTCTCTTTTAAATCTTTCCTTCCTTTGTTTTAGATCACCTAACTTCACGCTGTCATTGTGGAGGGTTAAACTATAGAATTCAGACTTTAAGAATTATATTAAGCTGAGTCACACTTCTTTTTTTTTCCTCCCCAAAATACAATCAGGATGTTGAAGATATTACTAACTGAACAACTGAAAAGATCTCCAAGATCACCAAGTCTGACAATCAACCTGACCAACCAAGTCCCATCACTAGGACTGTCTGTCTGGTACACGAATTGGAAACCACACAGAAACACCACGTAACACTGGCAAAAGTAAGGAATGCAAAATTGAATACCTGACAAACACTAGAGCACAAAAAATCAGCTGAAAAAGCTGAAAAGCTTCATTCATTGTCAGTATAGCTACTGTACCCACACAGATGGATGAGAAACGAGGAGAGAAATGAATCTTACCTGTTGGCTCAAATAAGGCTTGAACATCAATGTCATCTGGTAAGCCAACTAAACTGAGTTCATCCCAGAATTTGACAACCTGATCGTCAGAAGCAGTTTGGGTGCTGACACTCGTACATGATGTACTTAATCGAGATCTGTGCCAGGAAGCAGAAGAGAAAAAACAAACAAACAAACTTAGAAGTGACCACATTCTTTGTTCAATTAGCCAGGTTCTTCTAAGTGATACAAAATACAACAAAAATTATTTTATTTTCAAGCATAATGAAATATAATCAACATCACCAAACATCTGCCTTCCTCATACATAACCCAACATTTTGAGGGTTAACCAAGTCTTCAGTTACAGCTACTTTTCAATAGCCAAAAAAAAGTACTTGACGATTTTCCCCTTCCTGGAGGTTGCTCTCCTGCCATTGTTCAGGATACAAATGCTGACTCTTTTTTAAAAAAATATCCAGTCCTGTTTAATATTAAGACTTGCCCAGCCCTAGGGATGGAGAATTACGTAACAGTCTGTGCTACCCTGGGGAAGAAGAGATGTAAAAGGAAAAAAAGAAAGTGTGAAGGTGGAGAGGAGCATTGTCAGCTCTCATATGGCCCTCTCAGCATCCCAACAGCTGGTGCCTGGTACAGCACTGACAGCACCCTCACATACTGTCACTGCCTGGGTACATCACAGCAACTGTGCAGGGATGTGAGCAAAACAAAGAGAGAAAAAAAAGTGAAAGTGCTCCTGGAAATGAACATACTTATCCAATGCAACCAAGATAGTCCGAACAAAACGGGGGGAGGATACAGGAATGAACGTGAGGGAATTCAGAAATGTAGTAGTTACTACCAAGTGCAGGCTACTATACTGTGCTGATGTGGGAAGAGCTAGTTCATAATCTTATTAACTTGCTCCCCAGATTCTAATCTCAATGGAAAGCAATTAACAAAACTCAGATGAGTCCTGCTAACAAAAGGAAGTGATGATTCTTCCTCCTTTCTTTCTTACAGGCAAAAAATTATCTTGGGCATCTAAAGATCTACATTAGGCTGATTTACTAAGTTCTGACTTCATTTAATGCTTTTGTGATTGTTAGGAAAGATGTTGTGTTGTTGGGTTTTTTTTAAACTTCATTTTTCTGCCTCATTAGTAACTCAGACTTGAGCATTTGCTGCTAATTCTGAGTTTATAGAGTTGAAACAGCATAAAAATGCCTTAAGTCCTGACTGCTCTCCTTCTGGGTACAGTCACTGAAAGGGACACTGAGAAGCGACCCAGTGCCACTGCGCCAAGAGGTCCTGCAAACAACAGGCTGTTACACTGCAACAACTGTGCCTTTCTGATTGGTGGTAAGAAGGAAGGGGAAGGGGAAGGGGAAGGGGAAGGGGAAGGGGAAGGGGAAGGGGAAGGGGAAGGGGAAGGGGAAGGGGAAGGGGAAGGGGAAGGGGAAGGGGAAGGGGAAGGGGAAGGGGAAGGGGAAGGGGAAGGGGAAGGGGAAGGGGAAGGGGAAGGGGAAGGGGAAGGGGAAGGGGAAGGGGAAGGGGAAGGGGAAGGGGAAGGGGAAGGGGAAGGGGAAGGGGAAGGGCTAAATTATATCCTCATGACTCATGCCACGACAGACGCTCGCCTCCCCCCCCAACTCCAGCACTGTCAGCACCGAGGGGCACCAACATCAGGCTCAGAGCACAGGGGCTGAGCGCATCAGCAAAGAGTTTGACCCCAAGTGCTGTGGTGTTCTCAAAAGCACAGCAGATTTCTGACAAAATCACCTTCAGTGAACATCCTCATTTACTCTGAATCATCCTGAACAGTAACATACTTCAGCCCAGCCTGAACTTTGTGCTAAGTCTCTTTTCAGGCCACCACTTGAAATGCATAAGGAGTGAGAGGGTGGGGAGGGGGGCTGCAGCACACCGCTTTCCGCCGGCATTACACAACGCCCATTTTTGCACTGTTGACATAATTATTTGGCAGCACGCTGCATCCTGAACAAACACCAGCAAGTACAAAGCCACACCGAGCCACCTCCAGTCACAGCCGAACACGAACAGCGCCGAAACGTGAAATCAGCGCTTCGGGAGGCTCGTTTCAGAGTCTGTGACAGACCCAGACCGAACTCCTGCAGTAAGAGGCGCCGGGCGACGCACGGACCCGGCGCTGCTCGGCGGCCCCGCGGCCGTTCCACCTTAAGGCGGGCGCTGCCGTCCCTCAGCCGGGCCCCGCGGGCTGGCGGCGGCCCCGAGCCCGCAGCCAATCCCCGGCCTCCAGCGCGGCCCCGGCCCCGCGCTGCCCCGGCCCCGGCCCCGCGCTGGAGCGGGCGGCACCGCGGCGAGGGCGGCCCGGAGGGAGGCCGTGGAGTGAAAGCCGTGGGGCTCCGAGCGCTCCTCCGTCCTGCATATTTTTTTTTTTCCCAGAATTACTGGATTCCGTAATTCAGGCGCTGCAGCAACTCTGCTGTGAGGAGACAGCTGAGAGTGCTGGGGGCTGTGCAGCCCGGTCTCATCAGTGACAGCTGCTGTCAGCGCTGCCCAGTGCCAGGACCGAGGCAGCGGGCCCAAAGTGGCGCACAGGAGTGAGCACCAAGCAGCGCCGCGGTGCCGTGCGGGTGATGCACCCTGGCACGGGGTCTCTCCTCGCTCCAACGAGATGGCCAGCCGTCACCCGGCGCTTGGAACACAGGCAGCTTCAGAAGCCCCCTGCTCCTATCCTTCTGCATGCTGCCTTCAGTTTACTTCAATCTCAAAACAGACCTGTGCATTGATAGTAAACACTTTCCTATGGTCCTCCATTCAAGATTGTCACTTCAGGGCAGAAACCAACCTGTTTCTGCAACCATTTCTGTACTGCCTGCAGGCTTAAAAAAACCCCGACCCAAAGCTACTGAACCATTTGGCAGAACGGTTTTAAACTAAAAGAGGGGAGATTTAGATTAGATGTCGGGGAAATTTGTCACTGTGAATGCAGAGAGGCACTGCAAGAGGCTGCCCAGAGAGCTGTGGAACACCTCCAGGGATGGGGCATGAGAGCTGGGCTGGACAAGCTCTGGGCAGCCTGATCATGTGGCTGATTGGGTGCTTTGCAGCCCTGCCTATGGCGGAGGGGTTGGATGATCTCTGAGGTCCCTTCCAACCTAAGCCATTCAATGACTCTTATTAACCACATCAACTTCACAATTTTCACAAATGCAACAGTACCTGCAGCACATTTCAAAGCTGCGTACAAACCAAACCCATAAGGCCATAGATAGTTATGGTGAAACACACTTACTTCTTCTGCCCTCTCTGTTTGCGTGGCACTGAGTTTTGCTTTGGAGTCCTCTCACAAGCTCCATCGGCGCTGTCGCTGGCGTCGCTCTTGTTTAAAGGCTGGTTCTTCCATGGGATGACGTACCCAGGAGTTGGGCTGAATTGTTTTAAATCTCCTTGTCCTAACGAGCTTCGTTCACCACAGTAACAAAAGGCGCAGAGTTGTTCGCTGTGGGAGGGAAGATGATTATTTGGGAGGGGGAATACAGCAGAAACTGTTCCATCCAAAATCAACTTCTGTGCCAGGTCAACCCTTCATATCAAAACAACAGCAGTTCCCAAGTGCTGTCAGAACCCATCATTATGGAAGTCCATTTCCAACTACTTACTTAAAAGAACTTTTGCACTCAGAGAAGTGCACGACTCCAAAAAGCAAACAAAACCCACCAGGAAATATCCAAATGATTAATGTAACCTATCCATTCAAAACTTCTCAGCGTGTGACAGTTTGTTACATCCCAGCTGTAAGGGGATGGGAAGTGTGAGCGCTGTGTCTCGAGGCACACGTTAGGTAAAAGGTGGCAGAAAACAGGGTAGGGTAGGGTAGAAGAGAGTAGGGTAGAATAAGCATAATTAACAACCACCCACATTATAAGACCTCAGCATTGCCACCACAAAAAAGGGAAAGCCTTCTGTACATGATGTACATGTACTACACACGTACCTTTCTACAAGCACATACACAGTGTGCTTATATCAAAAGATTTATTAAACATGGAAACAACAGCACGGGAATGGTCACAGCCGTGACTGCAGTCACTCTGAGCAGGGTATGCACGAATCCAAGAGTCCTCATTTCACATATAAAAACAACACCTTGAAGCTTTACTAGAGGAGATGTCTATTTACAGAACTGTGACCATTAAGCTCTCCCTGTACCATTTGCAATTACGTTTTAGCATGCATAACATAGCAGCAGCACTGAAATGACAGCTCTGACAGCCCTCCTTGTGTCACATCATATGGAATCTACTGAAAAATATTTCTATAATAAACATATCCACAAACTTAAAATGTGAACTTCTGCAACTAATGCAGTTTGCATTGGTTTCAAGGGAGGCCATTTAACACATTTTTATGCTTAAATGAGCAATTCTGTTTTCTTCATATTTACGCCTTGAAGACCCCATAAAGATGCCTCAGGGAATCAGGCACTTGGCTGGAGGCCTCGTTTTGACTGGATCCCATTTAAATAGATGTAAGCGCATCTGCAATCTGCAGATTTGGGTTTTGGTCTGCGCTGGCTGCGTGGATGAGAGAGGTAATGTGGGAAGAAGAGGAGATCTTAAAGCTAAGCTTGTGCATAATATTTACTGAATTTTGAAAGGAGAATATAGAGTGCCCATGCCTTTCCAGCCAGGTGAGGCATGAGCTGCAACAGAAGAATAAAGTGAAAAAGTTCCAACTCAGCACAGAAGACACTGAGAATCCAGGAAAACCCCTCTGACTTGATTTTGCACACTCTGAGCCAAGTCCTTTGCCCTCACCATAAAACAACACCAGGAGAAAAAAGAAAAAAAAGAAGACAGTACATACGTACATGAACTGCTATTACAGTACTGGTAATACCAGGCAGAGTCTAATGAAGACAGCAGTGTATTATGAATTCTTAGCCCCAATTGAGGCCCCACACTTTCACTTACACCATGTAGGCAGCACTGCACTTTCTCCGGGGCACACATACTCCTACGTGGGGACACGCAGCTCAGTGGGCACATAAAAGAGGTCCCATTCCTGGTACTCAGATGAACAACCTGCCATAGTACTGGTGGGGAATGTTCATCTTCGTATTTCTGACTTCAGTCACACATCTCACATGGTTCCACCCAAACTGATGGCAAACATCTGCCACTTTCCAGAAATCTTTAGGAAAAGGTACCCAAAGGTAAAATGATGTAAAGAAAAATGACAATAAACGTAGCATGAGAACGGGGGTTGTGTGGTTACAGCTGAAAAGTAGGTATGTCTCTGGCAAGCTGGTTTTCAGGGTGGCATAGCAAGCCACAACTGCTATTTGTATGTCAGCGAGTGTAACCTATCAGACCAGTAGCAAAACCTGACCTGACCTCGCAGGCAGAGTTTGTAAGAGGGTAAGCGATGCTCTTTGGGCTAGCTGAGGCTGGAGAGACTTGTGAGGGGACTTAAGGGATTTAAGCAGGCAGCACAATTGCCTATAAATTACAGTAGTTACAAACACGAGATTATCCACAGCGGAATAAATAATTATTCACACATCCTGTTAGGACAGACTGTCGCTACTCACTAACAGACTTGAGGATAATTACGACTGAAGGAACAAAGCTCCTTCAAATGAAGTCGTAGCAAACATGCAATAGTGTTAAGACTTAGAAAAGAATATGAAGCAGTAATTTTGACAAACATGAACTTTTGAAGCCGTAGTACCTTCCAAAGGCATGCAGGGGTAAAGCAGACGTTTCTGGAGGCTGCCTGGATCACAGCTTTCTGCGGGCGGAACGAACAGCAGAGCTGGGAGATTCACAGCTCCGCCGTGGAGCGGTGCGGACAGCTGTGCTGCTGTCAGGAATCAGATGGTTTGTGCTGCTGCTGCTCCAGCAAAGCTGTGGACGCGGCTGAAGGAAGTGCTCCCAGCAAGGAGGGGGGTTGGGGAATCCTTTGCTAAAGGCTCGTAGGTGCATAAGTAAAAGAAAGGGGAAGCGGAACGTGGTCAGACTGCTGTCAAGAGGCTGAGAAAGGAGGGGGGAGAGGGAGGGAGGAGAGATCATCAAAGTCATAAAAAAAAAAGGTTCTGATGCTTTCAAGGGAGAATGAACAGAAATGCATTGAGCACCCAGGGAGCTAGCAGCAAACAGAGCCAGCGTACTCCCTACCCAGCAAAAAGCACCAGTGCTCTGCTCCTTGACTTGCCACGCTGCTGCTCTGTCATGCAATACAAAGTGGCCAGTTCCACCGCGTGAGCCTTTTAGGTGTGAGTGCTCAGTAAATATTTTAAGTTATGTCTGTATGGACAGAAGGTAGAGTTTTTTTATTCATATCATCTGAGGATAGCAGAAAGTACTTACAAATCTACTTTCCATATGTCAATATGCAATTAGAGGATCTAAATCTGTGGTGCAAGTAGAGCTCTCATATTGAAGATAACAAAATTAAGATACTGGCAACTCAAGATCAAACTCAAGATCTGTTATCATAATTAGCATATTTTCAGAACAGCCTAATTCAAAATGGGATAACAAGCAAGAGATGGTGTGTTACATATCTTTTTATAAGCTTCTGAGGAAAAAAAGAAGCTTAAGCTCACCAATACTGCACTGAAGACACACTTATGAAGCTCCAAAGGAAAATTTAAATTTATCATTATTGTTAACTTCAATGCAACTCTAAATTTTCCTAGAGCAGATGCTACCTTACACACATAAAGTTTAAACTTCCACAGGTGGTTCATTGCCAGGAAAGCTGGCAGCTCACCTCATCCTAAAGGACTTCATACATTTGTATGCCCACAAATCTTAATACATGATGCAAAGAAAAACATTTTCCGAACAAAACAGACGTGCAGCTGGATTTAAGAGATTTGGTAAAAGGCGATGAATTTAACACCTGAGCTAATGCCTGGTCCCACCAAGCCTTGAGAGGAAGTCCAACTTTCTGAGAAGCTCAAAGAGATGCCCTGTCTGACAAAATCATGTAAATCTCAGCACTCTGCTGCTGCCATCGTCTCCTGCAAGCCTCTTCCACAAGCAGAACTGACACAGCCCCCTGACAAGAATCTCAGATGCTACAGTTCTCCACAGTCTGCATCCCAGCAAAAGAAAAGAAAATGCCCTACAGACAGTTAATCCTGGAGGAAGAGAGAACAGTCACAATTTACTTAAGTGATGACATATGGACATTTAGGACTCATCCTAAAATACAAACTTTCTTGTTCAAAGGATTTTGTTTCGACACAGCATTGGGCAACCAGTTGCACAATATTAAATTATAACCAGAGAGGAAAAACATCTTCTGGCTGGCTTGCAAATATTCCGTTAGGGAATTAAGGTAAAACTGATGGTCCCCAAAACTTTGTTAACAGAACTAAGGCTGACCATCAGACTTACCAACACTTGAATAGCACCGAGTACCACTACAATTAAACCCCCAAGAGCAAACAGAAGCCCCTCCAGGATCCTTCTGAGTTGGCAAATGGCACTGGGGTATCCTGTGTCAGCCAAGGCTCTGTGACAATGAGCAGATGTACAGACTGAATTAAGGAAACATGCTTTGTTTACAAGGTCTCCCGTATCTCATAGATCTACGCTCATGTCTGCATGAGTGTTGCTGTGCTATTTCACATTGGTCTCTGAGTTACTGTGACCCTCAATGGGATCAGCAGTGACCCCTCACCCTCCTGCTCTTCATACCTGGGTGGAACTCGGGACAATTTGCAGCCATGTGGGGCACTGCTGTTCATCCACAAGCCGAGGGAACACACCTCTGCCTCCTTTCATCATGAGAATCCTTTCCTACAAGCACACCTCTGCAATTCTCTTCACATCCCCAGGAGACCTGCACATCCCATTGCCAAGGAAGAAAGCAAGTGCTGTGCTGATCATATCCACAGGTATGGTGCTTTAAGGTACGCGCTGCTTCTAATACTAAATGATGAAGGAGAAGGCCTGGAGAAAATCCCTCAGCCTCCTATTCTGCATAGAAGTGCTAAGGATCCCCTTCTTTCAGGGGAACCCAAAAATCCAGCAGAGATGAACAGAAGCTCTTCACAGCAGGAGAAATACGAACTCATGAATTCAACTCAACAGATGCTCTCCTCTTACATCTTCTCAGACTACATCTTCTTACATCTCAGACTTACATCTTCTCCTCCCAGACTACAATGGAACAACAACTGTCAAATAATTGTACTGTGCATCTCATCTTTTAAAGCACTCTGATTATTAAGAGCAGAGCTTGTCACTGCTGTTGACACAGGAAAACCCGGGTTGTGGCAGTTCTGTTATGGTCTGCTAGCCATAACCACTGCCTTAATGTGATGACCACTGACATGGCCTTAACAGGCGATCACTACTGCTATTTACTACGATTGCATTAAAGTTTTTCATTTAAAAACTAAAAAGAAAGCAAAGAGGGTATCATTTGATTTTTGCCATGAGTTTCCTTCTAAATGAATCATGTAATCATTTTTGTAACTGTCCAGAAATGTCTTTGGGATGCCTTTTTCACATACACCTTAGCACTTCTGAAAGGTGAAGCTGAGAGGATTTATGCCTACTTTGCACAGTATAAGCAAACTTGTTACAGATTTAAAATGTTTTAGCATGCATTTTTCACAATTACAAATAAGCTCAACACAATGAAATGGAATACTTGGGAGCAGAGCAGAACTTATCATAGAATGGTTTGAGTTAGACTCAATGACCTTTACAGTCACTTCCAACTCCCCTCCAACGAGCAGGGAGTCGACAGAACAGAGGGATGTGTACAGTTTATCAAAGCAGACTGATGAGAATTGGCCTTGAGAATTAGTTTCCCAGCTAACCCTGTTAGTTGTTTTACCGTATGTTAAAAGGCAAAATTAAACACTACGGGGGATCTACTATTTACTTAGCTGTGCCAAGTTGTGATAATGCACTCTTTGCCTTCGCCCTCATTTTATGTTGTGTTATTTACAGAGTAAATTGTTTTTCTCCTTAGTGAAGATGTAGCATTGTATCGCTTCTGAAAATTCAAATCAAGACCTGCAAGCTGCATTTTAACAGAAAACAGATCCCCGCTTCAAACGATTCCAGTGGTTGGCATCAGTGTGTTCTAATATGCGAGATACTCACAGAGGTGAAGTTATTATAATACTTTGGGAAGCGTGGAATATTGCCTTTTCATCACCTCAATATCATGTTAGTCTCTGAGCTGTGATAATAAAGAAACTTGAAGGAAAACTACTAATGCAAACTTTGGAGCAATCCCATCACAAGAGACTTCATCTCATGACACCCTCATCCCAATGACTTCCCATCGATAGAGCACAGCAACACAATCCACTGTCCTGTTGAATGGATGATATTGAGGCCTGAGAAACATGAAAAGTACAAAATAGAGATGTTACAAAGATGCAGATGTAAGCTATATTGAAATGTTTTACATGCAATGTTCTCCTTCAGGAAACTGAACCACAAGACAACTTGAAATTGTGAAGTCACTTGACACTCTACACAGAGGCGGTTTTGAAGGCAGCATGTAACTGCACAGTACAACTCCTTTAAAAAAAGAAGGGTGGGGGCAGTTTGTATGAACTTCAGAACTTCCTGTGAAGAATTTTCAAACTTCTAAGTTTGCACAAAGCAATTAAACAACATTAGACAGTAATTGCTTTCCAATTTCTTCCAACTGGCACAGTTGGAGTTCTACAGCCATATAATCTACTTAATGATACTCTTGCAATTTGAAAGAAAGCATTACCCCCCTCCAGCATTACCAGCAAAACAACACTTTTTTCCTGAGTTTTTAAGATTTAAAAAGTACAAATATGTACCACATGTGCCAGCTTTAATCTAAACAAATGTTTAAAGTTCAATTAGAACTTCACATGCCATAAATACAGGGGGAGTTATTAAAATGCCAGTGTTAACTAAAGTGAATGCTGGTCTGTTCCAAGGCCAAAGTCTTTCTTCTATGTCCAGCTGAATTGACTCTTGGTCTCAAACAAAAGATCCCACATAGAATACAACTGTCAGCAGACCTCAAAGGTGGTACTTCACACTGTTTTGAGAGGTATTTTGTGAATGATAAACACCTCCCTCCAAAAAAAGAAGCAGTGTGGCCTGTATCTTCACTGTGCCTTGGCACCCAGGAAGTATTATCTGTTCAATACAGATTCCCTCTTCTGGCAAATCAATATACATCATGCCAAAAATGCACTACCCTTGCAGAGCTGGCAGCACCTTTTAGGAGGTTTGTCATAGGTAGGTTTGTATGAATGCTAAATAACATCTTGTCTGAAAAATGCTGAAATTTAATATATACCAAGTTGGCTGTTTTTTCAAGAAAGTCCCATCAGAACTGTTCAGTCACATTAGGGAACAGCAAAGTGCACTGTTCTGCATAATTCAAGCCTCACATCTTTGAACACTTGCTTACAGCAGACATGAAATACAGCAGTGAGGCTCTTCAGTCAGAAGGGCGCTGGGTCAGGTTAAAGGTCCGTCCACCCAGTATGGCCAGCGTTGGAAATATGATAAGCAGATGCATGGGTGGTGTTAAAGAACGGAGCAAACATCTGATACTTGCCATGTCCCTAAGTATTTTCAGTTCAGAGCTTTCCTGAATCAGGCACTACTCTTCAGTATTCAGCAATTCTCAGTTTCACTCCCATGAACACGCCAAGTTTGCTCTTCAATTCACTTTCCTTTTTTTTTTCTGCAATCCATAACATCCTTTGGCAAGGATTTCTGCGCCACTCCAGACAACTGTCTGCTGTGTAAAGAACCCCCTCTCTTCATTCTGCATCTGGCCCTGAGAGTTTCATTTGACAAATCCTTAGTTTCTTGTACAGAACAGTCGAACACAGCAAACCCTCCTGAGGCCACCTACCATTCTGTAAGCCTGTTCTCCTCCTCCCCCAGTCTCTTTTACAGACTGAATGGTCCCAACTCATTCGCCTCCTTTGCGTATAAAAGTTACTCCTTACTTCTCAACCTTTTTGATGCTGTGACTCACCTCCAGTTTTCCATATTCCTTTATGGAGGTACAGATATACTTTCTATAACCCCACCAAAGTTAACCCAGACTTCTTTTTCTGAATGTTTCTGATCCCACCAAGCAGACCACACGTGCTCACGCACAGCTTTGGCACATCGAAGCTATGAGCTCAGAAACTCTCAGCACTAAGCATGCCCCAGTCTCGCAGCATCTCTCAGACTCCAGATGCACCATCCTTTCTCCGTGTAAAGCTCCTGGCAAAGGTTAGAAATGCTCACAGGACCATCTCTGCCACAAAAGCTTATGGCTGCTCTGAACCCAGATTTTGTCATTTAAATTGCCTATACTTGCAGTCAGCCCTGTATGCCTCCATTGAAGAGCAGCATGGATATGAAGAGGAGAAACTCTCATCTGGAATGCACAGCAGTGGAGCAGGAGGGAAGACGAAACTATGGCTTAAGACTTGAACTGGATGTGAAGGAAGGCATGAATGAAGGGGCAGGTTGAGTCCAAACACTGCACGCAAGGGACATGGAAGGTGATGGGGAAACAGGACAATCATAGAATTACAGAATGGCTTGGGTTGGAAGAGACCTCAAGGATCATGAAGCTCCAACCCCCCTGCCACAGGCAGAGCCACCAACCTCCACATTCAATACCAGACCAGGCTGCCCAGGGCCCCATCCAACCTGGCCTTGAACACCTCCAGGGACGGGGCATCCACAGCCTCTCTGGGCAGCCTGTGCCAGCACCTCACCACTCCCATAGTAAAGAACTTCCCCCTGACATCCAACCTCAGTCTTTCCTCCTTCAACTTAAACCCACTTCCCTTTGTAATAGCACAATAGCACAAATGACACAGAAGCCAAAGGAAGCAGGAAGAGAACAAGAAAAACAAATATGAAAATGGAGGAACTTGTGAGAAGAAATGTCACAAACAGAAGCAGTGGTAAGGGAAATGCAGACCTGTTGAGGAGCCAAGAAAGAATACCGTAGAGCAGACTGTGCACAAACTGACGAGCAGAAAGTAGGGTTAGAAATGTAAAGAGAATGGAATATGATGATGAATCATCAGTATGAAAATAACAAATAATGCTGGAGGGGGAAAAAAACAGACAAGTTGACATTTGGAAGAAATGAGAGCGGACACTGCATTCACTGAACACTGGAACTGAACTGGATGCCAGCCTCCAACCACCATTTGCGGCCAGAAAGTACCCATGTAATCCTCAGACAAAGCAGGCATCCCATCCACTTCTGCGCTTGGTCTGCATGAGGCTGCCTACCAAGTACTGCTGTCAGTACTTCAGCATGGTCTGACAGACTGCCAGCCCTGGAATCCAGCTCATGGGATGCTCCTGTCTACCTGCCATCTCTCAGAGGGAAGAAAATCTGCCCAAACAGTGAACAGATCTGGCCTGCCAGAGGTAGGCTGGCTGCCCACAAGCGGCAGGACAGCTGTACATAAGCAACAGGGCAAAACCAGGTGGAGAGAGGCAGCTTAGCAGCCCGGCTGAGACAGAAAAACTGCGGAGGAGCCTTTGTGAGAGGTAAGCTGTGACAGAAAGCAGAGCTCCACAAATCTGGGGAACCTGCTCACACAGCACAGGAGGCATTTCTAAATACTGTTTCAGTGGTTGGATCATCTCTATATAGATGGACTGTGGAGAGCTGTGCAACTTAAAGGCATGGTTATGCATGCCAACCAGGCAAAAGTTCCACACAACAGCATTAAAAACATTAAGGCCACAATGTCAATTGTGCAACTCAAGTATAAGGCAGGATTAAAGCTGCATGTGAAACCTTTCTTGGCCCCTCCCTGTGCAATACCCACGTTGTGCTTCAGGAGGGATGCGGACCATTTGTAGAGAAATCAGAACAAGGAGAAGAATCAGAGCTCAAGAAAATGTGCTCTAAAAGAAAATGAAAATAGGAAAGAAATTTGGGATTTTTGTCATAACATGCTGGGTAAATGAACTGACAGCCTTTTGCAGAGATGAACAAAGTAATCTATCTTTCATTATCTCTGGCAGATGGTACAAGAAGTAATGAGATAAACCCAGAAAGAAGAAAATCTGAGTTAGACCTTACAAAAATCTTTTCAACATTAAAAACACTGGCAGATACTGTTTGAGGAAGAGCTGGAATTATTATTACTGGAAGAATTTTTAGCAATTTATATCAAGTTCTGTCCAGAATGACAGCTGTAGTTACCAGCCTGGATGATTAGATGACTTCCAAAGGCCCCTTTCAGCCCTGTGAATCTGAGACAGAACTGCTTTAACAACTATCAGTCTAAAGGCAAAACCATGCAATGATTTCAAGTGCATTGATTTCAGTTGCCCTGTTTCATTCACTGGGTCCACATTCTGCACACAGAATTCTTACAGAGAAGCATTCAAGTAAAACTACAAACCAGGTAAGAACACATGTGCACAAAGTGATCGATGTTTCAGAATTAATCTTAATTCTGGTATCTCCTAAAGTAAGTGCTTGACTTTGCAACTTAAGTTTTAAACATATTTGATATTAAATGTTTTATCTATATCCCTCCTGCCTAAAGAGATCTAGCTTCTCCTGCCATCGCTGCAGTGCTTTTCTATCTGGATTATCTAATCTCTGTGCCACTCCACAATTTCTTTTTCCACTGAGTGTTACAAGTTTTGTAATGCTCTTTCCTTGGAGATTAAAAAAGAAAGAAAAAGATAAGGAGTGAAGATTATGAAGTTCACTGCTGTTTTTTCACCAGACATTATCTTTGTTCACACAATCAACAAATGTTCGTCAACTCCTTCTTTCTGATGGAAGAAAGCACCCCATCTCTCCATCTCCAGCCTCCAAATCTGATCTTAGCAGCAGCAACAAAATGAAAATGCTGTGGTTTGACCAACTGCAAAGTGAAGCAGGAAAGCAGAAAGGGAAATTGCCAAAATCAGGAATGCTCTATGAAAATCTCCGCTTCTGCTTGGTGATGTTAGGACTGTTCTTTCTTAGTAGTTCCAGCAGAAGGACAAGTTGATGGAAAATAAAATGAACCAAAAGGTGTTTTGTTCTCCTCTGAAACTGTGCTTCCAGGCCATTCTTGTTAGCTTTCAGTGCTTGGAGATGACAATGTGGAAATAGGAGGAAGGTAGAAGTGGGCTCTGCTGCAAGTCCCAGCCGGCTCCTGGCCCTGCTCCTACAGGCAGCACAGGCCAAGCACAGCCTCCTTCCCAAGCGTCTGGACTGCGCTCAGCCCTACGTCCTGGGCTGACACAGCCTTCTCACAGGGCTTATGAAAAGAAAAATGGAACAACCCAAGGAAAAGGCTCCAAGCCCCATGGCACTGCTGATACACAGTGCTGGCAGCACTACTTCCACCGCTGCCAGGCTCGATAGTTTATCTTCTCTTGACGTTGCTGCCCCTCCCCACTTGCAGTCAATAATTCACTCATTGCTTCTCAGCACACACACAGGCCTCACCCCTTGCAGCCTGCCCTACCCCTATGGCTCACATGCTATTAATTTCAACGGCTCCAGCATGTTGCCTCTGAGCGGCTCTCCTCAACCCGCTGTTAAATCCCCACCCCCAATCCCAGGCGCACAGAACAGCTCTCCTGGAGTCCCCCCCCACCCTACACAGGGCAGAAAGGTTCCAAATCTGGAGGCTTTCTCTATCTCCTATCTCTTGGATATTCCTCACTTAAACTCAGGAAGGATCAGAAGAAAGATACCACGCTAGGCAAGCTCTGGGGAATCTCTCAGGTTCTGAATGTCCCATCCTGGTTCTGATGCATCCTACTATCTCTATTCACTGTAAGTTCACTATTTTTGTACAGCGAGTTGTTTATTTAAAAGGCTTTGTTTTATGCCCCATGTCCAACGCTTCTCTAATACCTTTCTTTACTACCAAAGACAGAAATGCAGAATTCACTCATATTTCACTCATATTCAACTCTGTTTATTGAAAAAGAATGTTTACTCAGAGGGCAGTGAGGCACTGGCACTGCTGCCCAGAGAGCTGTGGGTGCTCCGTCCCTGGAGCTGCTCTGGCTGGACTGATGGGGCCCTGAGCCCTGATCTGGTGAGCTCTGCCCATGGCAGGGGGTTGGAACCGGATATCTTTGAGTCCCTTCCAACTCAAACCATTCTATGAATCTATGAAAAAGTGATGTATTGCCTACCGCTGGTGCTTTTCTATGTTCTGGCAAATTTCTTCACTGTCTGTTAAAAAATATTCCCGTAACTCTCACATACCTCAACTTATATCTTAATTTTTACACATTTCCACTGGATTAATTTAATCACACTATAAATGAAGTAGAAAAACTTATACACAAAGAAATGAAGCTGGTGAGAATGTCTAATTTGGAAACCAACGTCTAAACTGTATTCCTAAGTTACAGGTTTCAAATCCTTATGGAGTCCTACTCTATATTGAATCTCAATACATTTCCTCCCACCGTTATTTGAGAAGACCAGAAGTCATTGCTGTGTGTTACTTCACACATTGCATTTTGTCCTAAGGAAACAGAAACAAGCCATCCAGCATCCAGTCCTTCCAACCTGCAAGGCACAGTGCCTGTGTGAACACCTCACAGACACTAATACAAATGATTGATCAAGGAGTCACAGCTCAGAAGAGGCTTTCTTCTGGTAGGTTTCAAGACACAGTACCAATAAAACCTGGCATTGTATTTTTTTTTCTCACTATTACGAGGATATCAACAATTTCTCCAACTAACATGACGCCAATTAGGCATCCAAATCCTGAACTGACTGAGCGCAGAGAAACCTCAGACTCCCAATTACTGTTGCACATCTCTTGAATACATTTCCTTCAAAAACATCAGAGATGGGGTATGACCATCGTTAATTATCAATTAATAGCATTTAGCTTTTTAATGCTTTGATCAGCCGAAGCAATAGGTCCACAATATCCTTTCAGTATTGACTAATCAACCTCAGCACTGCAAGCTGGCGGAACAAATAAGTTGAGAACAAATAAGGGCTGGTTCAGAACTATGCTGGGCTTTTGTTTTGTTTTTTTGGCTGACTGTTGTCCAGCTTTTAAGAAAAAGTTTATGGGTAAGGAAAGTGCTGTAATCAACTATTCACTATAACAGCCAGAAAGCAACCTTGACAAGAACAGAAAGCGGATGAAACAGCGTTTAGAACAATTTCTGCAAAGGATCCAAAACAGGATGAAATGAAGAATAGAAACAGCTGTTCAGTTCAAGTCACTCTACTTACTGACCACAATTTAGTATTAGCATAGGAAAATGCCATTAAAAGCAGTTTTTGTGCATTTCCTTCAGGTACACACACCAGGTCTATTTAAGCAGAACTCTCTGTAAGGAAGGAAATACCTACTGGAACATAGCAAGTTTGCAGGCATGTGAAATGTGAAAATGATACATGCAGAAAAAAAATTAATTTTTTGTGCATGGGAAACGTGCTGTGTGTCTGACAAGGAGGAATTAAAATGATTACAGTATTGTCTCCAAGTCTGTCAAAACAGAAATACATCTGTAACTGCCTGCTAACAGACTGGTAACAAACTGCAGCAGAACAGGACTGTTCACAGTAGCTCTCATACTCTGATACTGCTTCAGCAGTGATCACAGGCAGCATGGTTTAGTTTTCCCCAAACAATATCTGTAATCCTAACTAATACTTTCACTGATTTGGGGGCAATTTATATTCATAGAATCACAGAAAGACCTGGGTTGAAAAGGACCACAATGCTCATCCAGTTCCAACTCCCTGCTGTGTGCAGGTCACCAACCAGCAGACCAGGCTGCCCAGAGCCACATCCAGCCTGGCCTTGAATGCCTCCAGGGACGGGGCATCCACAGCC
Organism: Tympanuchus pallidicinctus; assembly: GCF_026119805.1. NCBI lineage: Eukaryota > Metazoa > Chordata > Aves > Galliformes > Phasianidae > Tympanuchus > Tympanuchus pallidicinctus. The sequence continues at coordinate 65,674,356 of NW_026294747.1, forward strand.
TCCTTGGGCAACCTGTTCCAGTGCCTCACCACCCTCTGTGTGAAAATCTTTCTCCCAGTATCTAACCTAAATCTCCTATATTGACAAAAACTTGGAAAAAAAAAAATCAGAAATATTGATTTTCCAGTATTACAAATTCTTAAATAAGGAAAAGTACAGTAGAACTGACAAGATGGATATATATAAACAACTGTTTTGCTGTTTTTGTTCCTGAAAACACAGAAATACAACCTGAAAGTTCAGAAATACTTTCATACAAATTTGCTTATACACCATTTCTCAGGAGGAATGCTTCAGTAACCACAACGCATCTCAATCTCACTTATATCTGCTTGAATTCAAGCAGCTAATATGCTGTAATTCGAGAGTTTACCCATGTAATCTGAGGACAACATTTAAGAAGCGTGCTTTTCACCTCAATCTCCCTGTACACTCATTAAGCCATTGCTCTCACATACAGCAGCTGCCAACACAGACTGTTATTACTGATGCTTCAGAGCACCAGGAGTGTGCCCTGAGCCTGTGCTCCAAGCACTCTGTGCCCCATTCCAAGCCCTGTTCCAGCACCCATCCCTTTGCCCACTCACCTGGTTTTAGCTTCGACACCAACAGAGGCAGTGGAGCTTGCAGACTCCTCGGATACTGAGCGCTGAAGGACGGGTGTTAGCTGCTTGGTGCTGTCCACTTCCACCTGGGCATCCTCTTCTGCAGATTGCTCTTTGACTTCTGTTTGAAAAATACAGATAATGATTATTTATTTCGACTACTAAGACCAGACCTGTAAGCAGACGATGCAAATATCTATTTATAGACAAATTAATTCATGTGTCAGCAAACGCAACAGAATAGTAGAGTGAGAAAACACCATCTTTATGCACCTAAAACATGAAACTGAATGCTTGTGAAGATTTTTACATACCACAGCATATGATGGTGAGATGGAGATGTTCCATAAGGCATGAGGCAGGGGAGTGGTGCTCAGTGACAACCTTCTCTTAGGAGGCAGCAGGTTTACATGCATTTCCAGCTGCTAGAAGCTGAGCTCTCCTTCTCCCCTCACCTCCTTTTCTGCCCTTTCAGCTCAGAACAAATATTGAAGTGACAACACTAACTTGGGCTATAATACAACGTTTTTCTCTCAGATTTGCTTTAACTTCAATCAAGTCCCTGCACTAGTTCATTCCTGGTCACACTGATTCTATGCTGGCACAGTTGCTAGACAGAAAAATATACATCTACAGCTGACAAAGCTTCTATTTGTCTAGAAAGTTTGTTTCTGAGCAGAAACATGAACCAAAGGACCAATGAGTGTGCAGCTTAAACTCCGACCCTGTTAGGTTGTGTCCTCTGTACCACCTGAGTCAGATGTTTGTCAGCAGAACATTGCAGGGCATCTCTGTGGGTGCTCCAGCATGCAGGGGCACAAGGGAGCTGCTTAGGGCTGCAGAGCAGTAAAATGCAGTATTTCTGCCTTCCCCAAACCTTTATTTTTAAACCTAAGTAGCAAAAATCATAGGGGTCTGGCTGATGCTCTTTGCCACATGCAGCTTAAGGTACTTTTGCCTTCTGTCAGTGGAGAAATGGTGGAGAGAATCACGGGATCAGAGAATGTTTTGGCTGGGAGGGACCCATCCAGATCCAACCCTGCTGTGGCCTGGCTGCCTCCCCCTTCCCCCCCCAGCTCAGGCTGCCAAGGGTCCCATCCAGCCTGGCCCTAAACAGCTCTGGGATCAGGCACCCACAGCTCTCTGGGCAGCCGTGCCAGTGCCTCTGAATAAAGCATCTTCTCCAACACTGAACCTGAGCATCTCCTCTCTTAGTTTAAAACCATTCCCCCATGTCCTATTAATATCAGATTGTGACAGAAGAATCTGTGACATAGGTAGGCAGGCAAAAAAAAAAAAGAAAAAAAAAAAAAAAAGCTGCTACAAGCTTTCATCTTTTAAATAAGAAAAATAAAAGAGGAAAATCTTCAGAACATAAAATTGCAACTTTAGGAGAGCATATCTCAGTCTGCAATACTGAAATTATACACCCACCAGAGCAGATCAAGAAGGGGAAATCTTTCATACAGAGAGACTGAAGGAAAATTATTCCGTAACCTGGAGTGAACTCATTTAGGGAGGCACTGCATAATGTTTAAAGCCCTCAAAGAAGGCATTAAAAAAAAAAAAAATACTTTAGAGAACCACAATGCTGAGAAAAAAGAATAAGAAATTCCTGTACAGGACTGGGTGTGCCAGATATCCAAGCTGGTGTAAGCTGGAATTGCTTCATTTATTTCAGTGAAGCTACCCAGTAATGTACATCTGAGATGCTGCTGGACATGTGAAGCACTCCAAAAGGACTGCCTGTCACAAGGCCATATGGTTCACTTGAAAAGCAGCCCACCAGCCTGTCCTGAGGGAAAAAAAAAAGGCAAAAAAGAGCTTGACAGACGTTTGACACTAAATAAACACCCTGCTGGGAATACATTCCTTGTAATAGTAAACAGCCCCACTAAAAAACAACAACAACAACAATCCCACACAAACAACAACCCCTCCATCTGAACGAACCATCCCTACAACCATTCTGGGACTGCTGAAACAGGCCGTGCTCTGCAGAGCCCTTTGGAACAAATTGCAGTCAGTTTCCAAAGCATGTTGGATCTGAAAAACAATTTCATGCAAGTGGCCCCAAAATTTCTATGCGCAACCTTAATTAAGAGCAAAAATTCCTTTGTATTAGCCAGATGAGCATCACTGTGCGTCCTGAAATGTGCACCGCTCCTATGGAGTTCATAGGTTCTGCATCACTACAGCCAAAACCTCCACGCAGCCCCGCACAACCACGCATGAAGTGCTGGAGGAAGATCACCACAAGTTGCGGCCCGGCTGCGATGCCAGCACCAACACCTCATCCATTTATTTCACCTAGTTAAGCTTTGAGAAAGGAACCTTGCTGTGCTTTGCACCTGCACAAACATTCCAGTGAACAAAAATCATTTACTGTTCACCATCTTTCATCCCATTACACACGAATGGACACCCATTACAGTAGAAAGGCAAAGTTCAGGAGGGTTGAGTCATTCTCAAGAACTCAAGAAAGATTGTTTCCGTACTCACTACATGTGCTCACACCAGTATGGTGCCTTCTTCCTGCTGTTTGCTGCTCCAGCAAGGAAAGGCCCTAAATTATACTAAAAGAGATGAAGAGCATCTCAAGTGCTGTCTCTGTAATAACCAAACTGTGTCTCAATACGCGCCGCTGGAAGAGCGAAAATGTGGTGCTCACTGAACCGAATGAGAATGCTTATGTTAGTTTTGTGTGCCATACTTCATCTTTGTGAAAGTTTTCCAACAGAAGATTAAGGAAGAACAGACATAACGAGCACCATGAGTCAAACTCCTATGATGTGGGGGTCCAGCACTGGCATGGGAAAGGTGCTACTGATATCCTTATCACTGCTTCAGAGATGTTCCTCCAGCATCTGGCCTGAAACATTATCTGCTTTTCAATGTCTTTAATGAAGACTCATCAGATTTGGCTAGGGCATCCCCTTTTGAAGTTTCTGGGAATGAAGGAACCATGAATAATTAATAAATATGAAGTTCATTTGCAGACGCATATAGAAGGCTTTAATTTGCATCCCATTTTCATGACTGCTTCTGTCAAACTTAAGGTCTTGCCCATTGCAATGAGTTGAGGGGGGCTGAGAATTGAAAAAAATTATGCAATTCCCAACTGTTTGTAAGTTTATTTCCTCAGCAATTATTTTTAATCTCCTTTCTAGAGGAAAACACAGCAAACACTCAAAGACAATAAGTAACAGCAGATGCCATTCTCAATAGATTACGCAGGTCACCCACTTTTCTAATATGAGCTGGTTTCCTTACTTGCATTGCTTATACAAAGAGATACAACAGACACAGGGAGGGTTTCTGAGGCTGATGGAACACAGGCTCACATGTGAGAACCCTGGTTTTTGTGAGCCCACCTGTGGCTCTGGTTCCCTTCATGAATGCCAGCGGGAAAGAGAAGTCTGGTGATGGCTGGAACGTCATTACATGGTCACGGTTTTCTTTGGAGGTGTGGTGAAGCAATAGTGATGAAGCAATGCTGACCAGAGTCTAAATTGCCCCTTTTCTGTTTCCTAGTAATCACAAGATGCTGTTCTTCAGGTCACTTGGGTAAACCCACGGCAAGATAAGGAGATACGTGTGCAGACTGCTGTGGCAATAGGGCAAAGATATCAGCATATCCCTAAGTTTTGTTACTGCTTCTGTTGTTTTTTGAAGGGAGAGGCTGGCTGTTATTCAGTTAGGAACTATTTTCCAAGGCAAAAACTGGAAAAAACAGCCAAAAATCTAAGAAGTTCTGTCATCACAAAAATCTCCTTTAAAATCTTACAAGACACTCTTCAGTATGCAGTACCCCTGGTGGGAATAAATAAATAAAAATAAAAATAAAAGCAGTGGCAATAAACGTAACATAAAAACCCCACTGCTGTTCTGATGCACCGAGTCGGCTGTTCAGCCCATTCACCGGCTGGGACTCCGCTGTCAGACCTACTTCCAATTTGGCAGACAGCAAAGCAAACGTTAGGAGCTTCCAGCACTTGCAATGAGAACAGAAAGCATTACAGGCTGGAAAGTGCCAGTACCAGCGAGTGCAGCAGGGGCATCGCGGGGGTCTCAGCTGCTGCTTACTGATGTGTCTTCTGCAAAAGGGAATCGTAACTTTTTAACTTGTAGGCACAGTTGTTGTTTGCACAGAAAGGGGCATTGCTGCTGCAGACAAAGCCTAACGTGACCAAGTGTTTCAGATGGCCTTCTAGGGCTCTACAAAAGCAAGACCAAAACGCTCCACTTTCCAGGAGAAATTATTTCCCTTTCCCACCTCACCAACAAAGCAAATATCCGTTTACCAGAGTTCAGGACACAGAATCACAGAACGGCCAGGGTTGGAAGGGACCTCAAGGATCAGGAATCACCAACCCCCTGCCACATGCAGGGCCACCAACCTCCACATTCAATACCAGACCAGGCTGCCCAGGGCCCCATCCAACCTGGCCTTCAACACCTCCAGGGATGGGGCATCCACAGCCTCTCTGAGCAGCCTGTTCCAGCAACTCACCATCTCTCATAGTAAAGAATTTCTCCCTAATATTCAATCTAAATCTTCCCTCCTTTAACTTAAAACCATTTCCCCTTGTCCTGCTGTTTTCTACCCTTTCAAAGAGTTGACTCCTCTCTTGTGTATAGGCTTCTTTAGGTATTGAAAGGCTGCAATGAAGTCACTCCACAGACTTCTTTTCTCCAGGCTGAACAAGCCCAGCTCCCTCATCCTCACAAGAGCAGAGCAGAGAGGGACAATCACCTCCTTGTCCCTGCTGGCCTCCCCTCTTCTGATGAAACCCAGGATACCATTTGCTTTCTGAGCTGCAAGAGCTCACTGCTGGCTCATGTTCAGTTTTTCATCCATCAGGACCCCCAGGTCCTTCTCTGCAGAGCTAGAAGACACAGAACACAGAACAGAACCATTGCCTCAACATCACCTTTGTAAGGCCCAGCGCCTTATAAATCGTCACCTACAGCACCCTCTGAAGTGCAGCAATCTTCCATACCCCGGCCTTTTATGAATGGGTTTTAACAGCCAAAAATGGGGAAACAAATTGACAGGCTGTGGCTAACCAGCCCCACACACACCACCAGGACACCACAGAGCCAAACCAGGGTTACTTAAAGACACGCAGAAATGGTTGCTAATAGCTGCTGCCTTTACATGGCCTTCAGTAAGTTTATAGCCATACAGTTCTCCTGCTGAACACACAACTGTGGGGGAGGGGGAACAAAGCAGACAGAAGTTCAAGCGTGACAGCAATGACCAACGCACAAACTGCTTTGGCATAAACAAAGTCTTCATCTTAAGTCAACAGTGCCAAATTCCATTCCCAAAAGTAAGATGCACGACCACATCAGAAGTCGTTGATTGGTTTTTGTTTTGCAAGTGATGCACATCTTGCATTTACAGACCTCTCCATAGCCTTCTTTCACCTGCTGAAGGCCACCACAGTGATTTACCTACTTTGAACATCATTACAAATGGAGACAAGGAGAGAGCCTTTTATTGCCTTTTGGACATTTCATTGTCTATGCAACACTTCATCCAAACACATGTATTTGATACAAAAAATCACATCATGCAAATTTCGTACTCGTTACAAAATAAAAATATGGCTTTTGGTGTACAGCCATCTAAACCAACTTATGTCATTGTAAACAACGTATTCTGGATAACCAGCTTCAAGTGATCAGACATCACAAGCTGGAGGTGGTGTTCCATAGCATTCATCTGCTTACTTTTCCATCATTTGTTTTTCAGGTCTTTTTGAAAGGCCTTTATTTTTCATGCCTACAACATTCAGTAGCAATGAATATAAGTACATGCTGAGCGCAAGCACACCTACCTTTATGCTCTGACCATGACCTGATGTCTCTTCATTTTTGTGTTATAAAACAAAATGAATCATCACTCCCTGTTCATTTTCTCCCTGTCACTCATCATTCTGAAGGATCCTATTAAATTCCTCCTCAGTCATATAATTTAAGGTTGAAGTCTTTTACCTTAACTGTTCCCTGCACAGAAGCTATTTTTCCTTTATAATACTTGCTGGCCTTCCCTGTATTTTCCCTATTATAGTTTGTCCTATTAAAGAAGGGGAAGCAAAACTGCATACAGCATTTAATATGCTGTCATGTCACAGATTTATAAAGCAATGGGGAAAAAAAAAGAGACACCCACAACACTGGGTGTTATTCCTTTGTCAGTTGTTCTTAAAACGTTTTCCTGAAGTCACCAAAGTCCTGGCAATCTGAAGAACAGCAGTATCACCTTCTCAGGTAGCAAAGGATATTTGAGAGCCAACTTCTGTTTCTACAAAACACAGAAGGTTATTTTCCCCTGCACAATGTTTTACAGACACTGTATCAGTTTTCTGTGGTCCTTCCTCAGCCCTTTGCAAATGGGTATTTCTTCATAGAAGAAGACGTTATAGCAGCCCTCCAGGACCTGAAGGGGCCTACAGGAAAGCTGGGGAGGGACTTTTTATAAGGGCAGGTAGCAACAGGATGAGGGGAAATGGTTTTAAACTAGAAAAGGGTAGGTTTAGACTTGATACTGGGAAGAAATTCTTCACTGTGAGGTTGGTGAGACACTGAACTGGTTGCCCAGTCAGGCTGTGGATGCCCCTCTCTGGAAGCATTCAAGGCCAGGCTGGATGGGGCTGTGAGCAACCTGGTCAAGAGGGAGGTGTCCTTGCTACAGCAGAGGGGCTGGATGATCTCTGAGGTCCCTTCCAACCCAAACCATTCTATGACTATTTTCCTGCAAACATTTATATCATCAGCTACTTTTGTTCACTTCTTGTATCTGATGCAGAGAATGGTTACCAGGGCAGATCCTTACAGGACTCCAAAGCCAATCCATTCCTAGCAATGATTCAATTAGGCAGGACTGAGATCCAAACTTCCTCAGCAGCTGTTTTACCAAATTGGTGAGTCAGCTTTACTAAAAAGTGAGATAGAACTGAAATCTACTCCAAACAGTACCATATCCAGCCATTCTATCAGAAGAGTGCATGATACCAAAGATCCATGCTACTATTTCAACATATTTGACAGGTCACACCAACACCAATTCCCCTACCATCACTGCTGTGTCCCTATTCATTGCAGGGAGTTGGACTAGATGGCCTTCAGAGGTCCCTTCTGACTCTCAGGGTTCTGTGATTCTATGACTAACAAAACAGCAGCAGGAGCACTAGGCTGCAGAAGGCTGCATGAGCAGGGGCCTGGAAAACTTCAAAAACCTGTTGGTTATGTTTCACAAAGCATAGTTTCGTATGTAAACTGCAAAACCAGCACTGAAGAAAATCAGTTTTAAAAGGTTGCATTTCAGAAAGAACCTCCACAGTGAAAAACTGAGTGAGATTAGAGTTCACTTTGAAACAAAGAGACTCCGCGACAAAACAGTGCCACAAACTCCTGAGGTATCAGGAGTCAGAGGGAAAAGATTTTAATGTTTTCTGAACAGCCCGTCAAGTTTGAATGATGATAATTATCAACTGAGACTAATGATTTAAAGGAAAATGTACAGTACCTTCAGGCTGCACACGATTTCCTTATTACAAGCAAATCACCAGAATAAGAAGAGAAATAGTAAGATGCTTATAGCAATAAAGGCCCAATGAAGGCCCCTCAGTTCTGACAGTTCTTCCAGTGTCTGGACGAGTAGCAGACAGCTACGTAGTTAAGAGGGAACTCAGAATGGCCAGGGTTGGAAGGCACCTCAAGGATCAGGTATCTCCAACCCCCTGCCACATGCAGGGCCACCAACCTCCACATTCAATACCAGACCAGGCTGCCCAGGGCCCCATCCAACCTGGCCTTGAACACCTCCAGGGACGGGGCATCCACAGCCTCTCTGGGCAGCTGTTCCAGCACCTCACCACTCTTTCTGTAAAGAATTTCCCCCTGACATCCAACCTAAATCTTCCCTCCTTCAACTTCAAACCATTTCCCTTGTCCTGCTGTTATCTACCCTTTCAAAGAGTTGATTCCCTTCCTGTTTGTAGGCTCCCTTTAGGTACTGAAAGGCTGCCATGAGGTCACCCCGCAGCCTTCTTTTCTCCATGCTGAACAAGCCCAGCTCCCTCAGCCTGTCCTCATAGGGGAGGTGCTCCAGTCCCCTGATCATCTTCGTGGCTCTCCTCTGGACCCTCTCCAACAGCTCCCTGTCTTTCTTGTACTGGGGGCTCTACACCTGGACACAGTACTGCAGATGGGGCCTCACAAGAGCAGAGTGGAGGGGGGACAATCACCTCCCTGTCCCTGCTGGCCGCCACCCCTCTTTTGATGGAGCCCAGGATACCATTTGCCTTCTGAGCCACAAGGGCACATTTCTGGCTCATGTTCAGTTTTTCATCTTCCAAGACCCCCAGGTCCTTCTCCACAGGGCTGCTCTCAAAGACTGCTCCTCCAGTCTGTATGGATGCCTGGGTTTCCTCCGGCCCAAGTGCAAAACTCTGCACTTTGAACTACTCATTTTTTAATGAGTACACATATCACTACTGGCCCCTAAACACACTTATGTGTGCTTCTAAGCACATACTTGTTCCAAATATTTATGGATAAATTTAATCTATAGGCAATGCCCTCAGTGGCGTCAGCTCTTCCCTTCATTAATTTCAGAAGCAATAAGTAGTATTTTGAATCAGGCCTGAGCAGCTGGCTGGAAAGCACGAAGCAGATCTCACAAGGTTGTTGGCGTCAACAAGTTGGAGCTTTTTCCATCAACTTACACAAAGGAGGACTTTCTCAGGTGCCTTTTGCTTTGTCCTAGTTGAAGGTTCTGGTCAGCATGGTTCATATGGTTATAGAGGACAGGCAAGACACTGCTTTTGGGTTGCTTCAGATTTCATGAGGTTCTGAATTTGCCCAGAGTTCTCAGGCAGCTTCTACATGGCTGACTTTCCTACGCTGAGAAATGTCTGTTTCTGATTCCTGTGTCCTTTGCCCAGGGACAAAAGACAAGGAAGCTTTATCTTCAGAAAATTCATATTAAGTCCAACAAGAAAGCAACTGGCCAGGCAACGTCCCTGCAGCAGATGATAAGGTAACTGGGGATGATAATGCAGGCAGTGACAAAATCATCCCGAATGTTTTATGTATTATCACTTCTGAAATCTCCAAACACCACAGGGAAGTAAGGGTTTGTTATTAAGTATAATTTAACTTTAAGATGTGCTGTATGGAGTACAGATAGTAAACAGAAAACCCAGTGGATTTACTATGAGTTTCCCAAGGGACTTAGCAGTTAAAATTCTTATCCCACTGTGCTTCTCCCTGATCAGTCTGAATCCCAACATTTTTATGTGACACAAAGACAGGAAGAATTACAGAATCCGTGAAGAGATGAATGCTTTATAAGTGTTCTCAAAATGGAGAGAGAATAATCAAGGAATTCAGTTCCTGTGAATTTAAATGCAGAACCAAGAAAACATCAAGAGCAGAAATTTGCTGAAACTAATGGAAGATGTCAAAAAAACAGAAAGCCAAGCATTCATGAATATCAAAGGGCCACAAAGCCTGTGGAATACTTACCAGGACACACTTGTTATACTATTTCTTTAGATTAGCAGTTTTATGTTTGCACCTGCATGTGCACAGACAGGCACGATGCTTGCCAGTGCCTTTTTGTGTTTTTCAGGGGGCATGACAGAGACTTATCATCAAAAGGAAAATATTGTTATGGAGAGCAGCAGAACAAGAAGACATACAGTAAAACTCAGTATTCTCTAAACACGCCTTCAGTGAGTTGAAGGTGTTGACAGGACAAAGGCAATTGGCACAAGCTCAGAGGAGTTTCCCTCAAACACAGGGAAGTCTTCTATTTGTACCTAATTGTGCAGGTGACTGCAGAGCACTGGAACAGGCTGTCCAGAGAGGCTTCAAGTCCATCTCATTGGACATCTTTGGAAGACACATGGACGTGGCCCTAGGGAACTTATCCTAGGGGGCCTGCTAGAGAGGGTTAGGACCGCATGGACCACAAGGTGCTTTCCAAACTCAACACGTCTGTGATTCCATGGGTTACAAAATGATAGTAAGAGGCATGGGTTAGCTCAGTATTGATTGGATGGAGAAATATCAGTGGGAAAGTCACTAGTGAGAACCACGGTGAAGAAAAATGAAGCAAGGAATAGGCAAAACAAACTTGAAACAGTTGGAAGGAGAATGTGAAGTCACAAAGTAAATATCGGCAAGGTAGAAGTCAAGAAATCTACCAGAAAGATAAATCTAGTAGGTAAAGAAAAAGAATCTACCCTGAGGTTGACAGGAACCTGAAAGTCTATTGATTCAACTCAAGTAGTTTTTGTCCTGCTTGCTTCATAATAGGAAAAAGTTGGAGTAAGCTCCAAGTTGATCTTTTCCCAAATTTCCCTTCTCTTTCATAATAAACTCACAGCTGATTCTGAACTTGAGCAGGATCTCCTGCTCCAGCGGGAGCAGTAAGTCTATGGGGCCCAATGGGATGCATTCCAGGGTACTTGATGTATCTCAACACCTCTCACAATCCTTTTTTCAATGATCTGAGAATATGGAGAGGTCTCAGTCAACTGGAAGCTGGCAAACATAGTCCCCATTTTCCAGAAGGGCAAGAAAGAGTCTAGTGTAATCACAGGTCTGTCTGTCTCATTTTGGTGCCCAGTAAAATTGTTGAGAGCATCACTCTGGGAGTTACTGAAGAACACTTGAAAGACAATGAAGTCAATGGTAACAGCCAACACAAGTTCACAAGGAGAAAGTCCTGTTTAACCAACTTTATCTCATTTTATGACAATGTTATCCACCTAGCCCACTGGAAACCATGTGTAATCTTCCTGAATTTCAGCAAAGCTTTTGATACTGTTTCTCACAGTACCCATACATACAGAGCATCTAATATACAGCTAGATAAAAACATAATGCAGTGGGTGAACGGTTGATGGATTGGGCTGAAAGGCTTATAGTAAATTGGATTACATCATTCTGGAGAAGCCAGTGGGGGTTCTGCAGGGCCCCATTTTAGGGCCATTTGTCTTTAATGTTTTCATGAGTGACTTGGATACAGGACTCGAAGGTGTAACTTTGTGGACGATTGCAAATTGAGAGGACCTGTTGGCTTCCTTCAGGGAATAGAGGCAGTGTAGAGAGATCTTGACAGACAAGAGGGCTGGGCATTCACCAACCACAAGTACTGGATTCTGGATTCTGCACCTGGGACAGGGCAGCCCTGGCTCTATACACAGACTCAGTTCTAACTGAGCTTCTTTCAACACATTATATCACAAAATTTTCAGGATTGCAACTTGTTTCCTTGAATGCAATTAAAATGGCTGTGCCTTAGAAATACTGTAGAGTCACTTCAGGAAGATTTCTGCAGTTTTTTCTTTTGAACAAAGATTTCTGTCAACATTATGAAAGGAAATGACAACTTCAGTGCTCATAGCATCCCCCCACACTCCTTGAAATGATTCAACAGCTAAAATGCACCCTTTATTCCAGGTGTGAGTAATTTTAAAGCCTTATAATGCTTCACAAGAAAAAAGTCAAGAACGCTTTTTTTTTTTTAACCATTCTCTACACACAAAAAAAAAAACCAACAATGAAAAGGAAACTAGAAATGCGGAGACTTGAAATACACCAGAAGTTGCACATCAAGAGTCTGTACATTCAAGCAATCTCATTCTGAGTTTCATAATATTTCTATATCATGTTTCGGTTTGTCAACTACTCCAACGAATTGTTGGCAAGTCTACAACTTCCATGAAAACAAAAATAAAAGACCTTTTCAGCCAAAGAAGCAATTCACAAACCGGACCATGAGTACACTTCAATTTGAGTGCCGTGTGGAGTAACAAACCGGGGTTCCTCTCTCTCCCACACTTTTCTATTACCACAGATAAGCTCCTAGCAGAGTTTCAGAAGCAGCAGCCTTTTCAGTCAGCACAATTAAAACTCTACCGAACCACCCCGTGTTCAACTTTTAAAATAATTGCTACTGTGCCTCTATCAGAATGCTCAGTATGACAACAGGATCTCAGACCTCCGTCTTTCTGTGAGGCTTCTTTCCTCTTAATAGACAGTTTGTGAAAAGGATCCTGAACTCAGGGCTGAGGTGATGGTGCATCACTTCCAGCAGCACACAGAAAGAGTCTATGGCTTTCAGGGATTTCCAGCACAGTGCCCCATGCTGCAGCACCTTTAGTCTGAGCTGCAGCCCTTTGTGACAGCGAGGATGAGTTTGATGAAGGATAAGAGAGAGATTTATCTACAGTCACTCCTGGAGATTCAGAAATAATTCTTCGTGTCACTCCTCCAAAGTAAAACATGCTCTCAGTTCTCTACAGAGAATCTTTGTTAATAATGAAATGTAAGAAGTAAAAAATATTTACCCATCAGAAAAATCCCTAAACAGGGTATCAGCAGTTGTTTAACTGGAGGAAGGGGCAGGTAAAAATCACAATTTCTGTCTTCTTCCCTGATTTTCAGGAGAATGTTTCTACCACATGGGATGGGAGGAGTTATGAATGGAATACACACATTTAGAACAAGTTTTTCTTTACTCTGCTGTTTTCCTACAGAAAAACATCTGTTACAACTTTTTCAATTTCAACTTTAGTGAGTAGTTCACTACTATCTTATCTACCACCAGCAGCTTATTACCAGAGGAAGAAAAAAAACTGGCAGAAGTAAATAATGATACACTCTTGTATTCAGCTTTAATATAGCCTCACCACAAACCACTACCAACGCTTAAATTCAACAGAGGTTGTGACTAAACACTCATGACACTCCCAAAAGCACGCGATCCTGAGTAAAAAGCCTTCCTAAACCTGATGACAACATCTACAAGTAAGAAGCAAGACACCAGCACACACAGTCAAAGCTGACTCTCCATCCATTAGACAATTTCAGTCCCCACTTTCATAGCTTTAACTGCAACCATATTGCTGTATGGCCTACATAAAACCTTGCAGCAAACACCTTGCTCTTCTGAGGTCCTCTGCTTGTTCTCCCTATACATTACACTAAGCACAGATTCCTGTCTTCAGATTTAAAGACTTCACAACTCTACCTCCTTACTTAACAGCTACAAGTAGAGCTAACAAGTCCCCTAACTCAGCTGGTATTTTCATCCATTCGCCCCCCTGACCATCAGCTTCTGCTGTTAAGTGTCTGTGCTTTCTTCCACTTTGCTCATTATGCATACAGGGCTATCTAATTAAATTTATAATCCCTTATGTCTCAATGCATTTTTAAGGTTTTTATTTCCGTCAAATCTAAAACCTTCCACCAACTGGCCCTGGCTTAATCCTTGCTGGCAGAGTTCACCCTTCTACACATATTCAGTTCCTGGTTAAAAACAGGCAAATGGCTACAGACACGTGCCTGGCAAAGAGATGACAGTTCTTCAGCACAGCTTTTATCTTGTGTGTTAGCTCATCTGTTTGTCTCTTTAGACTCTTCACCTGCCAGAACAGAACTCACAAACTGTTGCAACAACACTCAGTCCAGTACAATGCGATCTCTCTGGTAACTGAAGCATTTGGGTACTATCATAACAAATATTTATGAAAGCAAGAATGCTCTTGTTTCCCAAGCAGCAGCAGGAGGCATTAACGTGAGGTTATCCTGGCCCCCCCTTTGGTATAGCACCTGCTTTAGTTAGCTGAGGATACAGGTCAGCTAGTAATGCTGTATTTCCACAGGTATCCTAAAAATCGCAGCTTCTGCTTCAGAAGTTTTAATTTTGTTAGCTACTACCCTAAAACAAACAAACAAAAAGAGCCACTACAATAAGGAGAGCATCTTCATTAGACTACTTAAAAGAAATAAGTTCAAAGAGCATTAATTGATATAGATTTAAATAACATATTTCTAAATGTCTGCCCAAATGCATGTGTCATACTACCAAATTGAATACTTCTTCCTTGCCAAAGTTCTGTGTAATAAAACGAATTTCCAAGGAAGAAGCAACAGCCAGATAGCATCAATGCCATTCTCTCATTACCTGTTTCCACAGTGTTTTCTGTTTCTGCTGCCTCCAAACCATCCATACTGTCTTCATCCTCCACTGCAGTTTTTCCTCTACTCCGAGGCCTGCAAACACAGAAGAGAAAACTGTTCATAAACTGAAAGAACTTTTAATTGTTTTTTTTATTATAAGCTTTATTCCCAACTTAAATAATTTCATTTTGGAGGGATAATTATCAGCATTAAATTGCACAACATTCAAGCAGTGATTTGAGTGCTCTGCAATCAGAAGTTTCCTCCCCTCTCTTCCTGTTTTAGGTAACAAACAACATTCACTTCAGTCAAGCCCTTCAATTTTCTGGCTATTATTATAAGAAAAATTCAATCAAACTTATCCTGATTTTAAAAAAAAGCACCAAAAACATTAAACCAGTACATTATATGAGTATTTTATTTGCTATACATCTTTTCATTACAAAGAAGATAATTTCTGAGATGTCAGAGAGCACAACCCAAAATCTGGCCAGTAGTTCCACATGCAATAAAACAGACACTAACCCATTCAAAGCACCAAGCACTCTTGGAAGAAATTTCTATCAAATAATACCAATGCTAAAGCAATTCAATCGAAACACGTTTCATTTTCAGTGAAATAAATGTTCTGACACTTAAAACAGAACATTAAGAGAGATGGCTAGATTCTACCACCTTAAAAAAGAGTTAATGTCAGAACAGCAAATCAAAATTAAGATACCAGACAGATCTAGCTCCATTTCAACCAAGCTGTGACAGAAAGCAGAGAGCCTTGTATCACAAATTTCACCCTTTTTTTCCTCTGCCTGGCTTTTCAACAACGAGCACGGTGGGCTGCTGAGAAGCCTTAGCATCCAGATTCCCAGCTGTTCAGCAGCCCATTTGAAAGGGAGCCAAGAGCTTGGCACTTCGCCTCCCAAATTTTCAGGCTACTTGGCAACTTGCCTGGCGTGCTGACAGAAAGCCTGAGAGACCCTGGGAGCTTCTGATTCCAAGTCCACAAATTCTGAGCAGTTCGGGGCATCTCGGTGTTTCCAAAGTCCCAGAGCTCCAAGGCAACCATTCACCCAACCAGCCCGCCTTGGATCAGGAAGTCACCCAGGCAGCTCCCTGAACAGAAACCCCTTCGGGTTCCTCTTTCATGGAGAATTCTGAGACATTTGGGTTTAGTTCCATGTTGGGAGAAGCTTTGTTGGTTTCTTTTCTTTCTTCTTCTTTTTTTTTAAGTGATGAAATAATTCCTAAAATCAGCATTTTATTTTATTTTTTTTTCCAACCGTTAAAATACTGAGATGTAGCAGTAGCATTACCTCAGAACTAGATCTGCTATATCAGCTAAAAAACATACACTCTATCATGCAATGCTTTTGGTTCTCAAGGATCAAAGACGACCACACGCACAGAGCTGGGACAGACCATCACCTTCTGAGCCTACGTGTGATGCTCTGCAGGAAAGCGAGGAGGGCCTGCCTGGTCCCACCTAACCAGATCCCTTCTAATTGAGTTTGGGAGAGGTTTTGTCACTTCAAAGAAGGAAAGGAACAACTTTAACACAGCTAAAACCAAAGGCTGAAAAAACACTCATTTACAAACGAGCAAAGGGGAAAGAGCAAAGTAGGAAGAGATCAAGGATAGAAGGACTTTCATTTTCTTGGCATTCTTGTAGGCTTTGTTCATATAAAGATGAAAACTGTGGGAGTACCCATAACCCTACGGATAGGATACCATTCTGCTAGCCTGCTCACATGTGAGCAGTGACAGCATACACATAATAAACAGCAGTTTTATGAGACCAGAAAAGAAAACAGAAACCCCTCCAATTATCCACTGTTCTACAAGCCTCCAGTACAGCTCCTTAAAAACCAAAGTGTCGTATATATTTAAACCAGAACAAACTGCAAACAGTGCCATCAGAAGAAGCTGCCATACACGGCACCAGATAGCCATTACATTTCTTGTGGTTCTGCTGAACATCAGCCAGCACCAGATGGATGTGGGACTATGCAGGTAAACACAGCCACTTGCTGCTGGAATGCTCGAAGGCTTCCCAATGTTCCCCAACACATTTCATCAGGCAAAGGTCTCCGGGCAGAGAAAATGACCGTTCCGTGTTAATCTAATAATTTGCACGTGGTTTGGGGTTTTCTCTCACAGCTACATGTTGTGTATTAGGCACTAAAGTACTCACAAGGCCCTTCCAAGCACAAGAGCAGTACTCACTCCCTGAACTCCCTGCCATACTTTAGCAACCTATTTAACACTGAAGAAAATCAGAGGCTTTAATTAATTAAACATAATTGCTTCTTTTCAGCAGAAGATACAACCACATCTGGTGTTATTTGCCACCCCCCTCCCCAGGATCCCTCTAAAAGCCTTCGTAATGTCAGGCAGGTTGGAAATGAGGTACTGAAGGCGTTGGAAGAAAATACTAGATTATATCATTAACTTATTTTCGTTCATTACCTCTCTTTCACAGTTGTAGGAGATTTTGGAGCCTGCAAATTTATTTTTGGCTTTGAGAAAAATAATTCAAGTCACAAAACGGTGAAATGCATTCCGTGCTGACAGTTGTGATTTAACTTTTCCACAGAAAATACCACTTGAAAAGTCTGTAACGTACAGCTAATTGTTTCAATCAATATTTGCACTAAGAACAGAATCACAGAAGATCCCAAGTTGGAAGGGATCCGTAAGGATCACCAATTCCAACCTGGTGCCACACAGCAGCACCAAACCCAGCCCTGGGGCCGTGCCTCCACTCCATGCCCACCACTCTGGGCACAGCCTTTCCCTCAGCCCAGCTGCCCTCCCCTGACAGCTCCATGATATTCCCCCAGGCCCTGTCATTGCCCTCGGCTCCCTGTGAGGCTGTATGGCCACGATGCCTTCCTTCAGCTCACTCTGCTCTGCGCACAACAAACCCAGGGCCCTCGGCCACCCTTCACACCCCTTGCCCTCCAGACCCTTCCCCATCCTCCTTGGTTTGTCTGTGCCTGGATTTTTCCCTAACAAACCATGTCACTTTTTTTTTTTTTAATTATTTTTCTATTTGCTTTCTCTATTCCTCTTCAAATACATTTGAAAAAGCACTTTAAAAATTGAAACGGCACTTTATTCTGCTCTCAGGACTTGAGTCTTAGTTACTAACCAGGCTAAAACTTAAGCCTCTTCTCACTGGAAGGTTTTCTAGAAAGCTGTATCCTTTGGACTCCAAACAGGTCAAAAGCAGGTGAGTTCATAAGTGTGCAAGAGAGCAATGCGCCTCATCACCCAGCCCCCCAGTAACACCCAGCACTTCCCCACAGCAGACCAGTTCCCAAGTAGCTCATCTCAAATGCCACTGTCAGGGAAGCAGTGATACACCACATTTCAGTCACTTGGTTGTTGTTTTTCTAGCATATAATTTCTCAAACTGGAAGCAACAAATATTGCATTACTCCAGTCGAGTATAATTACTGTCTACAATAGTTTCACTCATATTCACAAAACATTGAGTCATTTATCAAAATCCTTTGTGACCTACTCCAAAATTTGCTATCAATTAGCTTTCCTGGCTAATGCCTTCATTAATCTCCTTCTTTAAATACATCCTAATAAATAAAATTATTGTAAGCAACTAATCAAATTCAGCCCACAGGAAAAAAAAAAAAAGCCCAGGAAAACCTGTCATAGAGCTCAGCAGATCATCAGCTATTCCATTTGCAGTGGGTTAAAAACCTCACTGAGGTTATTTCCCAGCTTTGACAGCTTCACAGTACAATCACCAAGCACCCAAATGGCTTCTGCTGAATTGCACAGAGCAGGGTGGATGTACAGCACTAGGATAAAATGGAAAAGTGTATCTTTGTGGCATTTGTTTTGTTGCCAGTATTTTTTTTTTACTTTAAGTGCACATTTTCTTCACGATAACCCCCCCCCACCTCCATAACCTTATGAGTACAACATTAAAATATATATATATAGGTCAACAGGACGCCTTGATCTTACTCATTCTTTCCTCAAGGTCATCAGTAACAGGGCTATATGGGCCAGTAGCTTCCGGAACCATGTGAAAGAACTGAAGCAGCAATGAGCCTTAGATGCTTGTCACTCCCAGTTTCTGATCAGCCACAAGTTACAGCCAGACGAGTTTTTCTGTAAGTTGCCACCACCAAAATCAGATGCTGATTTGTTCAGAGCACCCTGAGAAGCCACCTTCCTAATCTGGTGGATCTTGCGTCAGTCTTACCACCCTGTCTTCATAGGAACCATCCCACAGCTTCATCCTCTTTCTCAAATGCCGTAACTTTTAAAATGTTCGGGGGAGGAACTGCCCTCCTTTCTCTGTGAAATGCTGAGCACAACGACGGTACTAAATATATAAAACAAAGCCAATAACCTTAAAAAGTGGTGTAACATCTGGGATACAGTAACGTCCTAAACCAGCACAGATGTCTTGTTAAATGAACATCTGTCCACAGCCTTAGCCTGGAAGACGGTAGAGCAGTGATTTATAAAAAGGCTCAATTAGTGCTGCAGTCAGCAGGGCTCGCACCAAATTGATGTTCACATGACAGTTTCACAAGTGAAAGCTGTTACCGTCTTCTCGATAATCCTCTTAGCAGGTGTGCAAAAGTGCATGCTCTTGGGATTTTCCAAAAGCAAGCTGTAAGTACAGCTGTAACAGCTCAACAGTGCTCAAGCACACACTGGAAGCACTACGGTTCAGCTACGAGCCCCAAGTGAAGGAAATCACAGCGAGCAGGCAAGAACCAACTGATGGAAATGTCTTTACACAAACATGTTGTCCCCAGTCTCTGAGTGCTACGTATCAGTGCAAAGTCTTTACTACTCTTAAGAGTTGAAGTTCTCCACACATCTCCTGCTGTATAAAAGGAACAATATGGCTTCAGAAGCAAGGCAGTGCCAACTAGCTAGGATTTATTTCAATAGCTCCAAACACTAACAAGCCTAAAAAATAGGATAATTGCTATTACATCGACTCCAGCTTCAAAGTGATCTCAATTTGGAAGTTTCTTACAAGGATGTTTTAAACTGTACAACCAATACATCAGGTGAAAATGTCTTCTCTATTTGCTCTCCACAGAGTTTTCTTTCTTAAGTTACAAAAAAGAGCTTGGTATTTAGCTTTCACATATTTACTTCTTACACTAGAGATGCATTTACAGAAGGCAGAAGGACCTTGAGATATATACAAGAGGTGCAACTGAAACATGACAAATGATGCAAAGATGAGAAAGCTGAACTCTTGGAAATAAAAGTGAAGAACTTTAGGAAAGAGTTTTTTATGTAACATCTGTGAAAACAGACTTACAATACAAGAACTTAATACAATACTCAATACAGAACTTACTCAGGCTTCTATTTAATTATTAAGAGACCTTAAAAACATACTCAGTATTTCCTATTAATGTCCTTGTACAATCCAAGAAGTGTGTATCTTAATACTTCCAATTTTATAAAGCATAATAGTATTTCCAGAATTCCCATATCAAAGAAAACTGACACATTTAAAACCAAAACACTGCAGCTTCGTACACACTGCATGTCTCTTTTAACCAGTAACAATATTGAAGATACTCATTCTTCATTCACCCAGGCTGTAACACGCTCAGAGCTGAACCTTTTTTCACATCTCCACTTTATACAGTTCATATCTGAAATTATTGCAGCCTTTGAGAGCTGGGCTGCCTGAGAAAATGCATAAAAAGAGCCTGGACTCCACTCCACTACTGCTGATTCTTAACTAAGGGTTTCCAGGACTCCCCTCTGAAACACAAATTTACCAAAGATTTCCTACACAGAGAAATGCAAATGGCAGCCTGTACTGATTGTCACGGTTGCATCTTTACAACAGTCACAATTTACCAAAGTAAGCTGAAATAAGTGACCAATGAATGCAGAGTTCAGAGAAACCTGGCTTGAGACAGGTTTGGAGTAAAATGCTGCATGTGGGGAAATTTGCACTGCACAGCTCTAACAATGTAAAGGCCAAATGAATTGGGACTTTTAACTACAAGTCTGGTTAATCTGTGTTTTCATGTCAACTGCTCTTGCATCTACCTGTGCTCTCCAGAACTTCACGCTCTCTGGCTTCAAGTAAAACTACTTTCCACAGGAGGCAGAAAGGCAAACAGAAAGGAGGTCCTGCCAGCAGGCACCTGTCAAAACTCAACTCATATCAACAAGGCACAATTAGTGCAACAGGAATGTCCTCTCACTTTCAGAAAACCATTTCTCTCAAATATCTCCGGTCATCTGAACGCAATTTTGCAGAAGGCCAGCAGAGCCAGGAGCCTGAAGTGAAACTCCACCGTGTGACAGGGCTGCTCTGGCCAAAGCCACTGCCAGCAGTGTGTCTCTGCTTGTCCCTGATGGTAGTGCAGTTTGGGTCTGGAGCTGTTCTTTTAGAAGATAAAGCAGATGAAGACCAACCTACCCCAGCTGAAACAGTCTCACCTACTGGACCGTGAAATCTTCTTCCCAGCTGACAACCTGTACAGGAGCTTCCCCAGTAGAGCAGGGAAGGGCTGGACTAGGAATGTTCCTTACTGGGAACAGTTGCAGGTACATAAAATAGTGAACTTTTCACATAAAGCATCTGTGGAGCCACACATCTGGTGCAGCCAGTGACAAAAGTATTGAGTCTAGGACTACTACAGCGCACTTGAGCTACTGGATGCCCCTTTCTGGTGTCATCACACGAGAAGCGGAGTTTGATGCTGACCTATGTCTAGAGCTTATCCAGATTTGGAGACATTTGGAATAACAGGGTGAGAAACCACATAAGAGGCTTTTAGGTCCTTCTTTCTAATTTTCAAATTGACTGTTTAAACATCTATGAATTCTGTAACCTGAAATTACTTTTAGTCAAATATCTGTCCTACTGACTCAGCAACATACAGCATCAAGAACTGCTACACATTTTTATCTGTCCAAAGCTACCTTGCCACTGACTGCTGCTCTCATTGGCTCCCTTGCAGTTCTACAGCTGTAGTTAGTTTTCTAATGTCAACCAGCCATTAGCCATTGCACCTATTTCAGGAATAATTACAATGCAAAAAAGAACCTGATGCAGTTATGACCTTCCAGTACATTACATATGTGCTTTTTTTGGCACAAAGTACAATCCTTTGCACATTTGTTACCAAAGCACTACAAAAGTAGCACAAAACAACACACCAGGAGTTCAGCACACATGCTATTCTTCAAATCCTAGAATGAAATTTGCCAAATATTCAGGAGTACCAACAGCTACAGGGAGAGCTGCCTGCATCCTCCCAGCCCCATTCTGCTTTGGTGTATCCACCTGCATCTAGACATGGCAAGGGCTGTCAGCTGGAGCAATGACATGAACACAGTCAGTGGGACAATCTGCAATGAACTCTATCAAAACTACTGACTGTTTTCACTTGTTGTTTTGGTGGTTCTGTTTTGTTTTGTTTTTTGACTCTTGCTTTATCAGGAAAAAGAATGAAAAGAAATGGCAACGATAACATCGTAGCTGAGTGACGCCAAAACCACAAATCTATCCTCTGCTAGAGTTTGATGGTGCACCAGTAAAAGCACGGCATTTGTCCACACTTCTCCCTCCTTTGCCTTAAGTCAACAAAACTGCACCAAAACACGCTACCACATCAAACACTGTCACTTCTTGACTGGCAGCATACGCGTTGCGCTCACACAAGAACACACGATGCATTTCTCTATGATGACAGCTATGGCAAGTTTAAACTTCACCAATCTTGTGACAGATATGATGCCAAAAATGTTTACTCAAAACAGAGCCAAGCTCTTGTCTTCACGTAGAATGAAGAACTCTCCACCTGCTTGCTGCTTCCTATGCTGCAGGGCTTTGCCTGCTGCCTTGTCCTGAACAACTGTGGTAAAACAACACTAAGCACTATAGTTCCCATATTTGGTGGTTTCAAAATATCTTACATGAAATTCAACAGATCTGACTCACCATACATGAGAAACAGCTGCCAAGCATTTGGAACTTCAGGGAAGTTTTGGTCTCCTTGAACAGATTTTTGTAATTTTAGCTCCATTAATTAAGAGTCGTTTTCAAAGATTTCCTTTGGAGGCTGCAGTCTGCCTGAGTCTTACCACAGGAACACTGTGAAGGTTCTTTCAAGATGCATTTTGCCTGTTTGTGTTAAACATTCCCACTGGATCTAGAGGAAGAGGTGCAGATGGCAGCTGTTCAGCCTGGAAAAGAGAAGGCTCCTAGGGGACCGTATAGCAGCCTTCCAGGACCTGAAGGGGCCTACAGGAAAGCTGGGGAGGGACTTTTTATAAGGGCAGGCAGCAGAAGGATGAAGGGAAATGGTTTTAAACTAGAAGAGGGTAGGTTTAGACTAGATACTGGGAAGAAATTCTTCACTGTGAGGGTGGTGAGACACTGAACTGGTTGCCCAGTCGGGCTGTGGATGCCCCTCTCTGGAAGCATTCAAGGCCAGGCTGGATGGGGCTGTGAGCAACCTGGTCAAGAAGGAGGTGTCCCTGCTACAGCAGAGGGGCTGGATGATCTCTGAGGTCCCTTCCAACCCAAACCATTCTATGACTCTATGACTGCACTGCCATCAGAAGCATTCACACACAGGGCATGCATGCAAACGAATGACCCAGTACTCACAGCAGACAACTATTTTGAATAGTTATTACTCAGACTCTTACTTTTTCACTTTTTTTTTCTTTAGAGTCTGCATACAATGACCATAAAAAGCTCTGACCACTGGTTTCATACACTGTTAATTTGAATGGGATACTCCAAAAATGGATGCAAATCTTGTTCTCTTACCTATTATTTCAATCTTTGTAAGAGAAACTAAATGTCCTTCACACATCATCACTCTGAATCTATCAAATTGCATCACGCAGCTCAGAGCATCTCATGTTGTTGCCTCAAATGAAGCTCGGCATCTTTTGTCTCAAACTGATTTTACCAACATTCTAAGACGTGGTGCTTCTCCCACCAAATCCTGAAGCTTCATCTGGATCACAGCACAAAAGGCCTGACAGAATCACAGAATGGCCAGGGTTGGAAGGGACCTCAAGGATGATGAATCTCCAACCCCCTGCCACATGCAGGGCCACCAACCTCCACATTCAATACCAGACCAGGCTGCCCAGGGCCCCATCCAACCTGGCCTTGAACACCTCCAGGGACGGGGCATCCACAACCTCTCTGGGCAGCTGTTCCAGCACCTCACCACTCTCTCTGTAAAGAATTTCCCCCTGACATCCAACCTAAATCTCCCCTCCCTCAACTTAAAACCATTTCCCTTGTCCTGCTGTTATCTACCCTTTCCAAGAGTTGATTCCCCTCCTGTTTGTAGGCTCCCTTTAGGTATTGAAAGTACCTCACAGTACCCGAAGTGATAACAATCTGCTCTTATGCAGATGCTGACTTAAAACACATTAAGCAGAATTTTCTTAATGCTATCCAAATTAATTGAGAGAACGTTTGAACAGTAGTTCTTGCATGTTAACTAATTTGTCATTACCAATCTGAAATGGAGTTAGACAGAAAAAAAAAAAAAAACCAACTAGAAATGAATGTCATATCACCACATACTTTACCCATCTGTTAGCACCCTTAGTGCTCCTTATAAAGAAATGCATTTTTATTTCAGATAATGTCAACAAGTTATGAAATATTTCTCTTTCAGAAAGACTGCTAAACCTAGGGAAGCCAAAGGGAAAAATAACACGAGATCCGCTCACTAATTAAAATTCCATTAAGCTTTATGCAGAAGCCTTGGAAAACCTCAGAATATTAAAAATAAACCTAACATGAAAATGGATAATGTAATCAGATGGGTGTCAGTGCAAATTTATAATTCACATGAAATGTTTTAACAAAATTGTTTTCCAACCAGAAGTAAATCCTGAAAGCCAGACCATGGAAGCTGTTTTAATCCCAGAATAAATAAAACGCTGGAAATACCATTGTGAAAAATAAACTGCAATACAAAAACCATAGTAAACATGCTCCAGAGCACAGCCACTGCTAATACAAGTCCTTAAAAATGTTTAAAAGATTCTGTATAAACAGGCATATCAGTCTCTGGGGGCTCAGAGAAGGCAGAAACAAAACTGCCTTCCACTTTATTCCATAAATATCACTGAAAAAGATTCAGCTGACCTGGAGACCCAAATCTGCCTGCTGAGAGTTACAGAATAACCTCAAATAACAGAGAACTTCTTCTGCTCAGGGGACTCCTAATCATCATCTCACTTGGGACAACACTGTGCCCAGCAATGTTCTCAGAACTTCACTCCTTCAACTGTGAGGCCACAAGGACCCACATCAAGCTTTCTTGTTTTTCCCCATGCTAGTCTTCTGCCAATTAAGAAAATATTAACTCACAGTATTCAAATCGCCAATAGCGTAAAGGTTATTCTCTAATTTGTCTAACAGGGTAAAAAGGTAAGGAAATAAGTAAACGTGTTTTCCAGCACCTGATGCTAGAGAAGGTCTATGACCTGCCATCTCTTTCCCAATGCCCAGTATCAGGTGAGATCAGGCTGGAACAGAAGTGGCAGCACAAGAATGATCCACTGCTCTCCCTACGTCACCCGATACAGGTCAGAGTCATAAACAAAATTGTATCTGTGTCACACGATAGCAGCATGTATCCAGCAAAGATTGTTACAGCTACTACTACAATGGAAGTCATCCAAGAGGACCAATTGATATCTGCAGGTCAAGTTCCCCTGAGGCCACCATCCAAGGGCAGGCAAGAAGAAAGCTCGCTCCATTTACCGCACTGCACGTCGCAAGGCCTCCGATGCCACAACTTATCTCCTCAGTTTAAACCAGCAAGGAAATGCAGAGCTGAGATAGTACAAAATTAGTTACTGACATTTGTGCTCAGTACGGAGAAAATGCCAAAATACCTGAGATTCAAATGCGCTGACCTGAAGATACAGGAATAGAAAAGAGGTTTCTGAACTAACACAGGAAAACACGGCTAATTTCCACGCAGATCAGTTACTTCATTTCATTCATTGGAGGTTCAGGAAGCAGTGGGAGGGAAGAGTAGTGATAGGAGATGAGCAAGAGAAAGAGGAGAGAACAACAAAGCCAATGACAGCTTCCTCTGAACACACAGGGCAGGCTGTGCTGTCTGAAAGCACTGGACATCACGGTCATTCAATTCCTAACTTTATGCAAGAGCCACTGGAAAAATTATGTTAAAAAGTAATCAAAAACAACTTGTATTTTTGATTGTTTGTATATTTATGTTATTTAATCTTTTCTGAGCATAGACCTTCTGGAATGACAGCTTCCTAGATATTTATACTTTTACTTCAACTTGCATTTTACGTATACACACATGCTTCTAATTAACATTTACAGCATGAAAGTTTGATTCTACTCGTAAACTACCTCTACAGCCTCAAAAACTTCCTGCAGCCCTTCAGAAGGGCTCCAGATCCCAAAAGCTGACCCAGCAGCAGCTCTGTTTGCAACCACTTGGGAAGATGACATAGCCAAGGGAAGTACATGTGCCCTGGTTTAACTTCCAGCACCCCACAGCCCCTCAGATTTACCGAAGTACAACTCGGTGTCCTGACTGAACAGGCAGGATCACAGCTTGGCCAACCTATGAATTTCAGAGTGTTGTTCTTTTTTCTTTATCTTTGCACACTGAAAATTTTCCTTGAAGTACCTAGGAGTCCACATCGTGACAGATGAATTACATTTGAGGTGCTTATCATCTACAGAAGCTTTAAAATCACGTGAACTTCGTAATCGACTTATTAAAGACTACATTTCAAAAGCATCTTCAGTCGTGTTCAACATTTAGTACACCAGCCATGAAGTCTTACTGCTTACAGAGCCACTGATGATGTGAGAAAGCATCGTTATCCACGTGAATCTGATATCCATTAAAAAACCCTGTAATTGCTTGACACCTGCCTTCCACAAAGGCACCCACGCTGCCATACCCTTTGTAGTTTGTTGCTGTGGTAAGAATTCATGCTTACTTCCTACATAAACTTCTCTGTTTTCAGTTCTCAGCTTCTGGCTCTTGGTGTACTTTTTCTGCTACACCTGGGAAGATTCAAGTACTCAGCATTTTCTCTGCTGGAGATATTATGCACTGCCATCACGTTTCAATACAGATCTGCAAACACCTCTGTGCACTTCCACTTGCTGGCAGCACTTCCTTATTTTGAAGCACATTTTGTTTAATCTCACTTCAGCAATCCAAATTCCACTTCTAACTCTTCCCTTCACCCATCCTCATTGTTCCATATACAGCTCACTAGCAATATTATTTCCAGACCACAGCTCAAAATATTCCAAACACTGGACTTCATTGCTAAAGGACCATCCAACCAACCCAAAGCCATGCAGTAAGTGTTCCCAAAGACAACAGCACCTTTTAAAGAAATCCATTCACTTTCCAACTTCATAAAAAAGCTACGCATAAAAGACTCCATCGGAAGACCCAACACAACCTAAGAATTCACACCTCTAAAGACTGTTTATGAAATGCATAGATGTGGCACCGAGGAACCTGGTCAGTGAGGATGGTGGGGATGGGCTGACGGTTGGACTTGATCTTAGAGGTCTTTCCAGCCTTAATTCTGTGACTCTATGACTGTATATAATAACCAAGATATAACCACAAAGTTAGAAGCCAGACATTCTCTACAGTTCTCCATTTTGCATAGCATATCACCAAGGCACGCACCGCAGCCATCACGACATCAAGGGGCTTCCCTTCTCCGACAGTTCTGTCCTCTGGATCCTACTTATTTCATTGAGGGACTTCACCATTGCACAGGAATCATAGAATCATAGGATTGCTCAGGTTGGAAAAGACCTTCAAGATCATCAAGTCCATCTGCAACCCAACCACACTACCCTAACTCTAACAACCCTCTGCTAAATCACCTCCCTGGGGAGCCTATTCCAGTGCTTAACAACCCTTTCTGTAAGGAAGGTTTTCTTGACACCCAACCTAAACCTCCCCTGGTGCAACTTCAGGGCATTTGCCCTCACCCTGTCAGTGTCACCAGTGAGAACAGACCAAGCCCCTCTTGCTGTAAGCACCTTTCAGGTATTTGAAGAGAGCAGTAAGGTCTCCCCTCAGCCTCCTTTTCCCCAGACTAAACAGCCCCAGTTCCTTCATTCGCTCATAGGCCATATTCTCCAAGCCCTTCAGCAGCCTTGTAGCCCTTCTTTGGGCCTGCTCAAAGGAGCAAGCACTGTGTACTTCAATATACTTGGCAGGATAATAAAATATTCTACTGAAATGACAAGATCAAAACCCGATGACTTTATTCCTTCTTACAACTCTTCCACCGTAAAATTCGACACCAAGGTAGTAATTGGCAGGGACAAAATTATGTAGCAATTAGGGCATGACAGCAAAAGCAAACAAGAACTGAAAATGGGTTCGACACTTCTGGTAACAAGCAGGTAATTATCACAGCAGCTTGAAAGGGGCATAATCAACCAAACTGACATCATCCCTCCCACATAATAAAACGCGAAATCCCCTCACATGCAATGTAGCTTACACGGAGCTGGTAAATGCTGCTCGTCTGGTCCCAGTGTCTGCAGGGCAGCCGAGGTTACGTTTGGGATAGCTTGGCAGCGGGCAGCATTTATTTACTCAAACTGAAGGTAACTCTCACATTTTCATCTGTTCTAGAATACCAAGATAATTAACAGAAAACAGCATTTCATGCAAATGCCTTTGTTTCTTCTCTCAATGTAACTTTGTTTTCAAAGTTCCTAGAATACAGAGAATCTGTGCCTCAAGGAAAAGTTACCATTACACCACTGCCTGCAAGATAGAATGCAAGCTGAACGGCTTTACTTTAAAAACAGAAAGTTACTGGTTTTAATTATGGTTAATTCCTACCTACCAGACCTCAGCAACAATTCATTTTTACCACTTTTTTCACAACACACATCACTTAAACTGAGGTGTGAACACGATCCCTTGTCCCCAAGCTTCATTATCTCATGGACATTTCTGCTGGCCACCCTAACACACAGCCCTGCCTCATCACAAATGGCAGTGGCTCCTCACAACGTATTTGAAGTCATTAAACTGCAATCTGTAAAAACCCATTCATTTATCTGCTGTCCACTTCGAGCACTATTTTATCACAAGATTCCCACTCTATCAGCAAAGTGTTTCGAGAAGCTGTCAGCCCTGCCTCGACAGCAGCACTGCCGGAGGAGGGGGAAGACGGCTCGCTCTCCTTTTTGTGTATTTTATATATTCCCAAGCTATGTTCCTTTCCATTTTCTCTCTCGGTGTGTTGACAAATCCATTTACCTCAATACTGTCTGTCAATATCATTAGCTTGCTGTTTCTGCCTTCTTCCAGCTCATTAACAGCAGTAAGGCTGAATCCAACACTAATCCTACAGGCTGCCATTAACCATTTCCAGCCAGCGCCACGCTTTTAGCTGGGTTTCACTCCTTGTTCCCTGGATACAAGCGATTTCCAACGCCCTGCAACAGTGGCTCAATTTGCATTGATTTTTCAAGTGAGAATTCCACAAAACATTTACAGAGTGCCCACACCTATCGCTTTGTAAACCCTGCTGCACGTACTGAAAGTAAAACACACAAGTTATTAACATTTACACCCTAGCTTTAATGCTAACCAGACAGCAGAGTAAGGCAAACAGAAGCTTCTTGATTGCTGGCTGCATGGTACAGACAGGATAAAGACACTGAGACAGCTCCAAATCTCACCTTTTTTATGCACACTGAGAATCATTAAGGTTGCAAAAAAAAAAAAAACCACAAAAAAACCAATACCAACATGATCTAGTCCAAGCAATCAAGCCACTTGAACCAGTTTAAATCTTAAACTACGTACAAAGGTTAAAACTCTATCAAGTAACCTGTTGACTAGGAAAAAGAGTGAGTTTATCAGTTTAAAGCTATGCCATGTGAGTTCACAAGGGAGGTGATGTGGTCCCGGCCCACCTCCCCAAGCAGGCACACTGAGAGGTGCCCTGGCAGAGGAACAGAAATGAGCAGCTGCAATAAAAGGTGACTGCTGAAGTCAGTGCTGCCTGCAGGAAAGATCTCTGGCACCGTGGCCTTAAATGCCCTGCAAATCTCAAGCTCACTAGAAAATTTCCATTACTACCAACAGATAAGTAAATTGCCAGGAAACAGTTCAGCGGATGTTATTTCGTAATGAGAAGAAATGAGGTGGGAAACCTTCAGTAACTCAATCACCACCGTTTCTTCCCCATGCATCTTCCTTCTGTTTTAAGCCCAGATCACACTCCAAATACTGTTTTTCTTCGAGCTTGGGAAAACTATGACAGCACACAGGAGCCTCGGTGCTCTGAACAGCAGAGGATGTGTGAGGGTACTTAAGTCCTCAACATTCAAGAGAAGCACCTAAGGCACATAGAAATTTCAGGTGCCGATATTCCAGCCTGCAAGCCACAAAACAAGCAGCTAAAGTCATCTCGGGGGAACAGAAACTGCCTTTCTCTGCCTGTAGATCCTAGAATAAAGGAAATGTGGTTGGCTCAGCACCCCTGAGGGAAACTTTCTCCACCTGAACAGTTGGGAACAGCACTGTGTTGAAGACAGTACTTTAGAGTAGAGCTTCGAGAGGATCCAAGGCAAACAGAGTGTTTTTGGTGTTGCTCTTCATTTCAACTCCTCTAAACACAAAGGCACACCCAATTTTTTATACCTCGTCCAATGGCTTCATGTGCAGATGTGCTGAGAATTTACCTCTTCCAAGACTGAAATCACAAGCTGAAGTTTAGCTTACCTTGGAAATGAAAGCAAAGCAGGCAGGCACACCCAGCACGGCCCAGCACTGATGTGCAGAATAACACTGCTGTTTTATGCTCAGAGCATAAAAACTTCAACTTAATAATAATAATTAAAAAACAAACAAGCAAACAGAAGAAGCGCGCTTTCATTCAGTGGCAATGAAAGAACGCTTTACTGTTTCTCCTTGAATGTGCACAGGAATACAAACATTCCAGCACTGCAAGGCTGTGAGAGCCTGATCCAAAGCCATCCCACTCGCAGGTACAGCTCCTAATCATTAACCCACGTACCTTTCCAAGAACTCGCTCAAAGCCCCCAATCTTTGTGCTTTCTGTTAGCACTGTTGTGCTGGGAATGGGGATCAACTTCTGAATCATTACACAAACCATTTTTTTTCCTGAATCAAAACCTACAAATTCTCAGGACTCCTCCATGAGATTTTCTTCTGAAGAATTCTATTCTTTTCTTCAAGTTTTGCTGGTCATTAAATTCAATGAAACGAATATCACAAAAAGCCATCACAAAAATTAACACTGTCAAATTTGATATATCACCACTACTACACAACCAAGAGGGATCGCAATCAATTGGATATTGGAGGATTGGATTGGATTAATTGGAGGTTGGA
Source organism: Tympanuchus pallidicinctus (assembly GCF_026119805.1). Classification (NCBI taxonomy): domain Eukaryota; kingdom Metazoa; phylum Chordata; class Aves; order Galliformes; family Phasianidae; genus Tympanuchus; species Tympanuchus pallidicinctus. The sequence continues at coordinate 65,705,371 of NW_026294747.1, forward strand.
TATTAAGAGGAAGTTTTTCACACAGAGGATGGTGAGGCACTGGAACAGGTTGCCCAAGGAGGCTGTGGATGCCCCATCCCTGCAGGCATTCAAGGCCAGGTTGGATGTGGCTCTGGGCAGCCTGGTCTGCTGGTTGGTGACCTGCACACAGCAGGGGGTTGGAACTGGATGAGCATTGTGCTCCTTTTCAACCCAGGCCATCTATGATCCTATGAAACCACAGGCAAAATACAGTAGTGGTCTGATGTGTTACTTATGAACATCTTAAACGTGAAGCAAGCTTTCTGCTGCTTTTTATCAAGCAGTTGCTCTAAGGGAGGATAGCAACTATGGATGTTCTTAACACCAAAATCCAGGAGTTTTTTGCTTTGTGCAAGATACTCATGTCTTAGCAGACACAACAGAAAGCACCAAGGCCAATAGTTCTACAGAACAACTGGTATCAAAGGAAATCATACTCAAAACTAGTTGCTACCACAGGTTTAGAACTGTGATTTTGGTTCAGTGCAGCAAAATGAGTTCCAGTGCTCTCCTATAACCTTATTGTTCATAACTGCATTAAAGCAAAGGACTCATTCCTGCAGATCTAGGGAAACAGTCAAGCTCTTATTACACGCTTTTGAAAAGAAATTCATAAACATATATAAAAGTATGTCTGAAGTCACAAATATAATTTTAAAAAATTAATGGCCAAAAAAAAAAAAAAGAAAAAAGAAAATAAAAACCTATTTGGAAACTGTCAACTTATTATTTAGAGAGATCTAAGAATACCACAATATTTTAATGCAATCATATAAAGAGAAGAATTCAGCCACATTAGAAAACCTTCCCCTAAAGCCTCGAGTTAGTTCAGTGCTTCTTAGCACGGTTCCATGACAAAAATGCTTTTTTTGTGTAGCAGAGGCATACAAAAGGGTTCTTAGGGATGCCAAACACTTTCAGAACTCTCCAATGATGACTCATCCTGTTATGTATACAAAGCTTTCATTAAAAAAATAGTCAGTTGGCATCAGTACAGCTCCTCAGTTAGCAATCTTCAACTTACTGTTATTTCTTGCACAAAGTATTCTAAACACACTGCAAGGAAGAATTCTGGTATGCTAATCCTGGGGAGGGAAACGTGCAAATTAACTTGAATGGCCTTTCTCATACAAAGAGCTTCTACTCCACAAAGTGCTCCAGGATGGAGATGGCCACTACCACCGTTTCTAGCTGAACAGAAATTCTTTGTTGCTCCGTGTAGTTCCTTGCCAGCCGCACTGATCAACTACTTTGTCAGAACAAGAAAAATCCGTCTTTCAAAATAAGTCTCAATGTGTGCAACAAAAAGAATCACATCTTCAAAAAAACAACAGAAACAACCACACCTCCCCAGTGACGCTGACAACTCAGATAACACTTTTTTCCGGCCATATCCTTAGAAACCTTGCTTGAATTCCCCCAGCAACGAACTTCTGTACTTGGCTATTCTGTTGAACTTACAACAAAATTGCAGCAAGTAAAAAACATCCATGTAGGTGCAAATAGTTGCAAAGCCACATTCACAGAATCACAAATTGACCAAGGTTGGAAAAGACCTACAAGATCACCCAGTCCAACCATCCACCCATCACCAATAGTTCTCACTAAACCACATCTCTCAACAGAAAATCCAAACATTCCTTGAACACCTGCAGGGTCGGTGACTCCACCACCTCCCTGGGCAGCCCATTCCAGAGCCTGACCACTCTTTCAGAAAAGTAGTATTTCCTAACATCCAGCCTAAATCTCCCCTGGTGCAGCTTGAAGCCATTCCCTCTAGTTCTATCACCAGTTACACGAGAGAAGAAGCTGAGCCCCAGCTCCCTACCACCTCCCTTCAGGTAGTTATAGAGAGCAATAAGGTCTCCCCTGAGCTTCCTCTTCTTTCTTTCTTCAGGATGGCCACGCACAGCTGTCACAACATGAAATTAGCAGCACCTTGATGGGCTCATCTGCACAAACTGGCACAGGATGAGCAGGGAACGGCGTACAGAGCTGAATATCCACTCAGTGCATTGGAAATTATGGTGGCAAAGTTGGAATAGCACAGAGTTGGTGCTGGGTGGGCCCACACACTCACACAGGAACAGAAAGAACACATTATGCAAGTTTGCTTCGACCTACTCGACCAATATAAGGCTGAACGTGACAGTTTTGTGGATCACATCATTATCAGTGATGAGATGCGGTGTCACCACTACAAGCCAGAGTCAAAGCACTGGTCCACAGAGGGGTAACATATGAATTCCCTGTTGAAGAAAAAGTTCAAGATGCAGCCCTCAGTAATAAGAGGATGCACACTGTTTGTTGGGACAGGAAATAGAGTGATCCTTCTGGATTTCCCTGACCTCAGATAAGCCATCAACGGTGACCTCTGCATCACAGTGTTAACTATGCTGAAGGCAGGTGTGAAACACCTCTGCTGGTATAGATTTGTATGAGTGTGGCATGAAGGTTCTTGTTCATCACTAGTGAAAACGCGTAGCTAACGGGGGTGCAATGTTGAAAAACAGTGCTCTGCAGCTGAGAATTTGCTCCGTCGAATGGCGTTATTGTGCTCTTTGTATCTCTGTAGTCAGCAGCATTACTTACAGAGAAACCTACGTACAGACTCAGGTCACACCAACTGCAGATCTTCAGGTTAAAATAACATTTACCTTTGGACGTTCATCTCAAGATTTGTTTCACATAGGCAGCTCATCTAGAGCAACCCTCCCACACAAGGATCTTGCCAAATTCAAAAGAACAAGCAAGGTAAAAGCCATTCCCTTTATTTCCAATCGTAGCCACTCACTTCCCCAGCAATTCAGCTCCTACTGTTGATGCTTTTCTAAACATGGCCACACATGCATAAGGAGCCAGCCTCAGTGCCAGCTACGCAATTTCTCTTGCCCCTGGAGACACTTCCCAGCACCTCAGATGTTTTCAGAACAGACATCTTCCCTGCTGCTGCCACATACACAATTTATTTTTTTTATAAACACCTCTTACCCACAGCAGTTACATGCGTCAAATAACCTGACTTCAGAGTACCAAAAGAGAAACCAGATTTAAGAACTTGTACAGCATTTTCTACCCTTCTTCTTCTACAACGCATTCATTTGGGAACAATGCTCCTCGTCTGCCCAAATTCAACAACACAAGAACTCATCAGTCCCTCTCCAGTCATTTATGCTGCCCGTAGGTTGAACCAACCCGTGTTGCTTTCCGTACTTTCTGCCAAAGCAACCTGCCTGATCCCAGACACAAGTTAAGCCTGGGGATTCATGCTACCAATCTGAGTTTGAAGCACACCGATTTCCACCTTGTACAAAAAGTAACCCTAAAGAATCACTCTTCTACTTCCAGACAAAATAACAAGGCTTGGTTCAGAAAGCATAGAGAAATCCTTTTGATTCTGTTAATTTAGATGTGGGGTTTTGTTATTTTCTCATTATTTATGCAGTACCATAGGTGGTCATGGCAAATTACCAACATAATTTAGGCTGGCTCTCCACTGCAAGATTAGCTTATTAATTAAACGCAACAAAAAAAGACAACAGTTTTTGGGTAGTTAAAAAGCAAGAGCACAGGAAAACATGAGACTCCCCATTAACACCAGCACTTCATATTTGTCTTTAGAAGGCTACAGCTCCAGTGCAAGCAGACTCCATTTACATATAGTATGTAACCTCCCACTGAGGTAAGAGAAGGGAGTAATAATGGCAGGTGCACTGAATGGAGCACATCTTCTGCAGAGGCTTGAGTGAGGCTGGGGTTTGGCTGGGGACAGTCTTACAGACAGCACAGAGGTTTCAAAACAGAGCAAATGTTGACAGAGGGTCCGACACAAAGCACGGGCTGGGCTCCCTTTAATGAGCAGTTGATTTAATGAGGGACATTTCAACCATATTTTAATGAGCGTTTGCTTGTAACCAGGTCCCCTGGATACTGAAATGCTGGGGCAGCTACCATACAGCCTCCTTGGCATTTGGTGACAGGTTCAGACTGGCCACTGCTTTACCCTTGAGGAATGGAGAATAAATGACTGCTGATGCAGCAGCTTTGGCTGATAACATGGATCTATCACTATATTGAGTTTTGGTCTTTTAAAGATCCGTAAATCCACTGACATCAGCATGATCAAGAGTGAAATCTAAACTCACCAACACCCAATTCTATCTGGAAATGAAATAAGCAGAATAATTAAGCCCATCTATACCAGATTCATCATCCAGATCCAAACACTACACAAAGAACAAAGCAAACCCCAAGCTATGACTGCTCTAGGTCACAAGCAGTCAAAAAACATACCACCTCAAGGACCACAAGAAAATTTGCTCATATCCTTCTTTTGAAGACCAGCTTTTTGTCACAACACCTTCAAACACAGCCCCATTTCCCACCACACACACACACACACACACACAAGTCCTCACCTCCCTCCAACATCATTCTTCCAGTTTTAGAGTTTCACTGACCTAATCCAGTGCCCTCATGGTGTTTGTGCACCTAAGATTAGATGGACTGCTTTTCCTACACGTGCATTTTCATGCACCTTGATAATTAAAATCACAGTTCATGTTGAAAAGGTGAACACAGAACCCACGTCAAAAAGGTGAATGCTGACTCTCCCAATAAACATTAAATGGTGCTACAAGAAGCTTAAAAAAAAAATCCAAGTAAAAGGTGATGGCTCTTCAGAAATGCACAGCTAAACTCTGGTTCTCCACATTCACTGTGGCCAAGGTGAGGCTGGTTGCATTAAAGGGAAATGCTAACACTTAACAGATTTAACAAGATGCATTCCTCGACTCCAGAAATCCCACAGTCCTTTCCCAACCTTCAGTAATTAGTAGTTCAGGGAAGCATCATTATAAAATTTCCTCACTTTTCTTCCTAGGCATCTGCTATTCACCCCTGCAGGAAACATGATGACACATAGATCTCCGATCTGGCCCAGCACAGCTATTGTGACAGATCATTTCTGCATGTTATCTTACAGATAGACCCTGAACCAAAAGCTGGCAAGGCAAAGGTCATCATGCTGCCCAAATTACTTTGGCATCTAAAAACTGGTCTTCACCAACACTGATTTTCATTTCCAAGCCTCCAGTGGTTTATAAAAGTTTCATTCCTCTGAAAGATTTGCTCATGATTGCCATTGTCCACAGATTCTAACACAGTGTAACAGAACCAGTTCTGCACAGTGGGTGATGAGGGGAAAGAAAAGCAACAGAGATGTCTGAGCATCCTCCCAAACACCTTCATGTTCTGCAGAGTTTTGTTCAGACTGTACCAAATAAGTTACTGTGAGTACCATTTACACCTTGTCCCTTAGTCAGATGGTCATTAGCACCAGGGAAAAAAAAAACAAACACAAACAACCACACAGAAAAAGAAAGCATTAGGTTGTGCTTTCCAACAACATGATTTCGGTGTCAAAAACCATTGTTTTAAATACAATTCTTCTATTAAAGCAACACTAAGCTCTCCTGGCAGCTCAGTGGGTTCTCCCAATACACAACACACAATTCTTTGCACAGCCTCAGAAATAACCAAAATACCACGTTCCATGTCTCTAAAGAAAGTCAGATGACATTTTGCTGCAATCAACTAATTTGAAATAAAACCCAATTCCAGAACATCAGCATTCCAACCTTAATCTTTGTAGAGAGTTATTTTTTTGCTGCTTGTAATCAGTTAAAAGACAACACAGAGGTATTTGTAGGAGTTCATTTTGTTCTCCATCCTACAATATCAAATGTTATGGGTAGGTAACAAACAAGCTACCAGATATCAAAGCTCCTAGTTGAATACTATGCACATTCATATTCATAATCTTCAACACAAAAGGTGTGAACTCATCTGAGAAGACAAGCAGACAATCCTTGCACATGATGGGGATAAGGGAAAGCTCACAAGATGGTTGCCTATGGGGCAAGAGGCAATGTATTACCTGGGGAAGACACAGGGGTGAGTTTCAGGGCAGGGGCGAGAGGAAGATATTCATCATGTGGTTCTATTTTGACACCAGTATATTAGACTCATGACAAGTCTCGGGTTGACCTTTTTGATGACATTTGTCACAACCTGGTAAAGGACAAAAGTGTATTTCACTGAACCCTGTGATCCTGGTGGTTCTGTCTCAGCATGCATTTGCTGGGGTAGCCACGGAGCTCTGCTGGCAAATCTCACTTCTGCTCACCAAGAACTTCAAGCTCTGACTATTCATGCCATACAACAGTCAGAAAAGGTAATGCTTACAGGTTGCGAAGAGGCCACAACCACCTTGCCTTTTCCACTACAAAAGGGATCTTTCAAACAGCCTTCCTCAGAATAGGTCTCCTACCCCTGACCTACAAATATACCTAACTCACAGCAAGAGCCAACTGAGCAGCTCTTCTTTATCTACTTTCTGGCCTGAAAACTGTGCCACAGAATATGAAGAAAAGTGCATGGATAGATCCTCATGGATCCCTTCCAACTTGAGATATTCTGTAATTCCGTGATAGGGTGTGGAATCCTACATGCAAGATAATCATCCTTACAGCACTCTGGTTAAACTTAACACAGACTGTACTATCAGTTGTGAGCTAGAGGAAACTGCACGCCAGCTGTATGCAGGTTCCAAGGGCAGGACAGCCCCTGTGGGCTCCCAACACATCCAACCAACCAGCTGCAGATCTCAGTGAGAGTCCTGGGGTTCTCTCCAGTTTTCCCCCTACACACCCCAGATCTGTGATTCTCACCAGTACCTGGAAGCAGTTGGGATTAAAAACTTACTAACTGGCCACTAGAAGGATGACGCAGAAATCAAGAGCAAATTTGTACAATTTAATACACATTTAATACACAGTTTTGATTATTTCAGTTTGTTGCTGTTTCACAGAATCTAAGTAGACAAAAAAAAAAAAAAAAAAAAATCAGCCTCACATTTTCCTGAAATCCAAAGAATTAAAAACTATGCTGCCATGTCCCGTTTACTTTCCCTATAGCATTCTTTTCTCTAGCTTTTTGGTCACATTTAGGAGCAGTCACTGCGAATTACTCAAAGCAGCAGCTAGAGAAGGGACAAGGAGAGAGAAGGGACAAGGAGAGAGAAGGGACAAGGAGAGAGAAGGGACAAGGAGAGAGAAGGGACAAGGAGAGAGAAGGGACAAGGAGAGAGAAGGGACAAGGAGAGAGAAGGGACAAGGAGAGAGAAGGGACAAGGAGAGAGAAGGGACAAGGAGAGAGAAGGGACAAGGCGATCGGATTCTCGTTCATACCGATGAGCATTTACTCTCATGATTATTTTATTCCAGTAGAAAACTTTCTATTGACTTCAGTTGTCTCTGAAACAGAATTCTGTACCTCAGAGAATACCCTATCATCCTGATTAATAATTAAATGAATCCATACTGTACTTATTCACTGATAGTTCTCCATTTAGAGGTCCACAGGCATCAATAATGAAAACTCCTGCATAGTTTCGTGAAGCTGCCAGCAGCCAGCCGATGAAGGCTGCCAAAAGAAAAGAAGCAAACATAGAGCACTGTTTATATATGAACCGTACCTGTTCATTGCAGGGGTTGGACTGGATGACCTTTAAAAGTCCCTTCCAACCCTAAGGATTCTATGATTCTATCAGCAACCATGAGAACCACCTTCCCCTGAGCTCCACTGCACACAGTTACACTACAGAAAACCATCTTCATCAGCAGCAGCGACAGCAGCGGATGTCACAACTGGAAACAGCAATTTCTGGCAACCCACCACAACAGAAATTCTGGCTTTCCGGTAATCAGAAGTCAACTGATTTCAAAATATTCCCAAGAGAGGCAGCAGAAACGCCTAAAATAGCAGCTATTCACCGATTCAGAGCTGGGATTCCAAAGCTTTCTATGGAAAAGCGACACGACCACCCAGAGTACGCAAACAACTCCCACCCAGAAAAACAGCTACGTGCATTTCTGAAAAATGAAAGGGAAATGGATTAGCTGACAAACTCCTGCTTGTCATTCTACATCATTCTACAACCATTCTACAAACATTGAGATTTTACAACCTGAAAACAAATATATAGGAAAAAAAAAATATCTTACAATTTGCAGAATTGTACAAGCTGAAGAAAATATAGAGGCCAGACTTCCCTGCTTAGCTTTAAGAATGTCCATACAAGATTGCACTCGGGTCCACTATTCCAGGCTTCCTCAACACCACGCTCTTCTTCCAAGAACCAGCCTTCAGATTGCCCCAGTTAATGCTGCTGGAGCTGCATAACACTGCCTGCACATCATTCTCAAGCCCATCTCTGTTAAGTGGGGAACAAAAATCTCCACTCCCTTGAACAGGGAGAAAACAGAAGATGACAAGAGACAAACAGAGGAAAAAGGTGGCTAAATGCATTTGAAAAGAAAGACCGCTTGCAAACAAGCACTTGCCCCAAGATGGATTGAGATGAAAACAGAAGACAGAAAACTGTGCTCCTCATCCTCAGGCCTCCCCTGCCCTTTAGATTGCACACTTGGACACCCCTCTGGATGTCCCTTATGTGCTCACCACAAATCCCAGATTCTTCCAAAAGCACTTTCCCCTGCTCTGATACTCACTCCTATGTACAATTAGCCACCTATGAAAATATTACAAAGAAAAATCAAACCTCTCAGAGGAGAAAAAAATCTGTCAGAAGTTTAAACCAGTGCTCTTACTGCTCAACCCAGCCCTCCTTCATAGGACAGTTCTGAACATACAGTGCATGACAACTCCTGCCTGCGGCCGGTCCTTCTGTACACAATGTAGGGCAAGACTGACATGGCAGTGACAACACCAGGCACACCTACTGCTTGGCCCAGATCAAATAACCTTTGAAACTATTACGAAATACTCTGATGCATCACTCTCCTTGACCACTGTCAGTATCTTCCTGTTTAACTCATCCATGCCTTCTTTCTCAGTGGTGTTTGACAACCACCCGACCCACAGAGCACAAGAGGACTGAAGTACAGCTCCAACCTTTAGTCCTCCTCCTGGTTCCAGATACTCAGTCCTTACAGCCCTTCCCTCCCATGCTCCCTGTTTTGCCAATAGTTTCATTGTTTCACACAGTTTCCCAAGTGTTGAAGAAGCTTTCAAATTCTGTCAAATTTGAGATCCTTCCAAGTAATTTGATTCAAAGAAGGCAGATTTCTTTGGATTTGTGAGCATAAATCAGAATTCCACACGAGGTTTTCTGAATTCTGGGACAAAACATTGCTCTCATTCCACTTGGCACAATCCCACCTCAAACTGATCCCATACAGAATGATTACTCCAGAGCTGCCCACTGCAGAGTTTGCTGTGTTTTCTCTGTGGCATCCGATATTAGGCACCACCAGGGACAACAGGATAACTCAGACCTGAAGCTGAAGCAGAAGCCTAACTATAGAACATGCTGTAATAAGCTGCTCTCACATGCAGTTCTTGCTAACAGTCCTACAAAAGCCTGCTGTCTGCAGTTGGGGCACAGAAATTAACAATAAGGACAATGGAAAGGGAGACCTGGAGTAACGAGAGTGTGGAAGTGCTTGTGTTCAGGGTGAATGTACCCACTTCCATCTAAAAGAAAGCAATGCTGAAACTGAATTCCACCCAAGAACTGTGAGTTCTGATGAAAAAAAATGAACACAATGCAGAATGTCTCTAAATCACAGAAAGACCTGGCCAGAAGGGACCTCAAGGATCACAAAGCCCCAATCTCCAATCCCCTGCCACACGCAGGGCCACCAACCTCCACGTTTAACACTAGACCAAGTGCCCAGGGCCTCATCCAACCTGGCCTTGAACACCTCCAGGGACGGAGCATCCACAATCTCTCTGGGCAGCTGTTCCAGCACCTCACCACTCTCTCTGTGATGTATTTATTCATTGACACTTGGGCATTGCACCTCAGCTTTGGGATGAAAATAAATCCTAGCAAGACAAAATATAAAAACTCTACCATAATGCTTTGCTGCCCATTCTGATAAGTATTAATCATCTAGAGTGTTCAATATTTGGAAAGCAATCTCTGACATTCCCTCTGTTAAAGACTCATTTGTTTGCTGAGTGCATTCCATATCAGATGACCAAATCCCAAGATGTGAACACCCCCAGATGTTCATCTATCCTCAATACAATCTCCCTACTGCACCTCTTCCTCTGCTGAATTCCTCCGACACGTATTTCCCAGTCCATCTAAGCTATCCAAGGGCACAGAGCCAAGACCCAGTGAGCACCACAAGCCACAGGCAGATGTTGGATATCTGTGTCATCACAACCCAGGATATTGCCCATGAACCAGAAGATGCCAAAAGGATTTTACAGAGGAATCACAAAATCATGGAATGGCTTGGGTTGGAAGGGACCTCAAAGATTATCAAACTCTAACCTCCCTGTTGCAGGCAGGGCCACCAACCAAGACCCCAGGAGAACCAAGACCCCAAGAGAACCAAGACCCCAAGAGAACCAAGACCCCAGGAGAACCAAGACCCCAGGAGAACCAAGACCCCAGGAGAACCAAGACCCCAGGAGAAAACTAGCTGAGGGCCACTGAGAACTCTTCTTTAATGCTTCTCTTTTGGAACACATTACATATTAAAGTTTCCAGAAGCTTCAGTAATTACAGATTGGAAGAATACAAATACAACAGAAAGTATTTCTTTCAGCTCTTAAAGTGTTCAGTGTGCTTCAGACAGCACTCCAGAGCCCGATTCCCTTCATCCTGGGCTGAGCATTATACTGAATTGCATACCAAGCACATGCTGCCCTGCACAATGTTTTCCATCTGCACATAAAGAAGAGAGGCACAGTTGCAGTCATAAGAACTGAGCCTGGTGATGATAACAGAATATTTCTGACATTATTTTAAGGAGCTGACTATGTTTCAGGCTGGAAATGCAGGTGCCAAATGGCCCTTAGAACAAAATCAGAAATGAATACATGGCTTGCTTTCACTTTTGCTCAGCTGTTCACCTTTAAGAGATCACTTTCGGGCTACTCCAATGAACAGTCACACAAAGAAAGCTCAGGTGATACAACTCATTTCTATGGGCAAAACATGTAAGAGACAGCGATGTCCCTCCCCTTCCCACCCCCCAAAAAAAACCTTTCAAAGAGCAGCTTTGCTAAAACTCTGTCTGAGGGAAAAAGGGAAAAAAGGATATAAGTCATCCGAGCAGAGAGCCTGACAAAACAGTGGAATAATGACACCCAAATTAATGATCCCTACCAACAAACAAACAAACACAATGATCTGGATGTCACATAGGCAGAACACTTGCACAGAACAAATGCAATGCAAGAGAAGAAGAGCCATAAAACAGCTTGCAAAGACCCGCAAGCGGGGGAAGCAATTAAGTACAGATACTCAAGCTCCAAACATATTACTAAGTGAAAGGATATCTACAATAAGGCAGTAAAGGAAGTGTACACCAAATACTTCTGAATTAAACGTAGAGTGGTCATTAGCAAAATTAACAGCCAGCACAGACGCAGCTCATCTCATCAGCACGAGTATCTTTTCTACTCTCCCTGTTGTCTTGCCAATAATCAGATAAAATATTTGCAGCCAAAATAATCTGAAAGCTGCAGCATTCTCCATAGCAAGTGTGTTTGGCTGTGTAGGAATACCAAACCCAGCCTAGTGCCATCACAACGATGCACAGAAAAACTTGGATCTGAGCTACAGCTGAGCAGCATCGCTTACTTCGACACATGGTATTTTATATAAGCAGAGGCTGGATGTGGCTCTGGGCAGCCTGGTCTGGTGGTTGGCAACCCTGCACAAAGCAGGGGGGTTGAAAGTAGATGATCATTGTGGTCCTTTTCAATCCAGGCCATTCTGTGAGTCTATGATCTCCACACGTGCTTCCGTTTTGTGATGGGAATACAGACCTGTGACAGCTTCTCTTCTTCAGAGGAAAAAGGAATGAAGTCACTTTCATACTTAATCTTCAGTTCCTTTAAGAACTGGAACTACACCAAACAGTGCTCTTCTGGAGAATGGTAAGGCTCATTTTTCAATTATGTAACGAAACTGGTTACAGTATTAACTAATGACTTGCTGGTGGGTACCCAATACTTTGTATCAGAATCGTACCCACGATTGAAAACAGCTTCTTAGGAGAAAGAAAAAAAAAAAAAGCCAAAATCCAACCCACACAAATAACTGCTCACAGCCTCCAAGTAGAACCACATTTGTTTTGAAAATCAGCCTGCTACTAAGTATTCTCACTGGGAAAAGGGGCCATCACGCTCCTCCGTCCTTATCAAAAGACAGAAACAAAATACTTTCCCTTCCCAGATGGCACAAGTTTGCCAAAGCAATGGTTACATAATCCTGGCTGTGCCTCAGACCCATTCGCTCACTTCTCCCACGGCAGCCAGCGCGGCACAACGCTCCGCACATCCATTTTGTGCGGGGAGCGCCGCGGGGCGAAGCCGCGGGGTTGGGGTTTGTGTCCCAACGAAGGCAGCTGGGAAAGCCATGCCAACAGCCCAGAGGAACGCTTGGGAATGAGGCGGGCTGAGATGGCACTCAGCTCACAACTAGAACGTATGGAGTGCTGCGAAATAGCGGGGAGAGATTAATCCCATCGCTCTGCAATTCGCAGCAGGAAATGAAACTGCTAAAAAAAAAGAAGAAAAAAAAAAAGGAAAAAGAATAAGAAAGAGTTGTGCTACAGCTAACCAAATAAAGTCACGAATCTCAAGGAATACCTGTGTGTACACGCACACGTGTGGGTATGGGTGTGAACAGGCACCCGGAGCCAATGGCCGGGACCAGCCCTGGGCTTTCTGTTGTTGTTTCCCCTCGCTCTCCCCACCCTCCTCTATTTTTATGGCTAGGGACAATCAGTTGGACGCGGAACTTGGCCGGGCTGAGCGCCGGGCTGAGCGCCGGGCTGAGCGCCGGGCTGAGCGCCGGGCTGAGCGCCGGGCTGAGCGCCGGGCTGAGCGCCGGGCTGAGCGCCGGGCTGAGCGCCGGGCTGAGCGCCGGGCTGAGCGCCGGGCTGAGCGCCGGGCTGAGCGCCGGGCTGAGCGCCGGGCTGAGCGCCGGGCTGAGCGCCGGGCTGAGCGCCGGGCTGAGCGCCGGGCTGAGCGCCGGGCTGAGCGCCGGGCTGAGCGCCGGGCTGAGCGCCGGGCTGAGCGCCGGGCTGAGCGCCGGGCTGAGCGCCGGGCTGAGCGCCGGGCTGAGCGCCGGGCTGAGCGCCGGGCTGAGCGCCGGGCGGCGGCGTCCCCCCGCCCCCCCCGTGTGCCACCCCCGGCACTACGGATCGCCATATATAGCGCGGCGCCTCCTGTCACATTTTGCCCTTTAATACAAAGAAGTTAGCCGCCAGCCGCACTCACCCTCAGCGAATCGGTTGTACGCAACATAACCCGGCCCTCCGGAACCGCTCACAAATCCCCTTCGGAAAATGGAGGGGCTGGCATCAGTGCCCACGCGTACGATCCGGAGGAAAGCGAAGTTCTTTACATGGTGCCCTCCGCCGAGCGCTCAGCACTCCCGCGGATCAGCCATATTCCCCCCGGCTCGGCGCTGCCCCAGAGGCTGCGGGTGCGGCTCCGCAGGGCGGCCCTACGCGCTGCCCATGGCGGCGGCGAGCCGCGAGAGAGCCGATGGCCTCGGAACTTCGGCTCTGGGATCCTCCCCGAACCAGGCTGGAGCCGGAGGAGGAGGAGGGGAGAGGAGGAGGGGGAGGGGAGCGGAGGAGAAGGGGTGGGGAGAAAAGGGAGGAGGGGAGGAAAGAAAAAAAAAAAAAAAAAAAAAAGCGGAGGGGAAGAAAAAAAAAAAAAAAAAAAAAAAAGCCGAGCTAGAGAAAGTAGATCCGACGCAGCCGGGCGCCGCCAAAGCGCGGCCCGGACTCACCCACAGGAGCGGGGCTGTGCGAGCGAGGCGCGGCGCAGAGCGGCGGAGCGCCCCCGGCGGAGGCCCGCAGCTCCCGCCCGGCCCGCAGCACGGCCGCAGGGCTGAGCGCGGCGCGGACGCTCGGGGCGGGACGCGCTGCCCGAGGCCGCTCTCGGGGAGCGGCGGAGCGCGGGTCCGACAGGCGGCCCGCGGCCCCCCGTGCTGCGGGGGTGCGGTGAATCGGCGCTGCCCCGTTCGCTTCTCTTTCCCTTCCCCCACCGACCTGGCGTTCCCATTGAACAAAGCGGCACCGAAAAGTTAGACACGTCCCGCGGGATCCCGCTGCGGGCACGGCACGGCCGCTCGGGGCCGTTCGAGGAGAAGTGTGGTTTCGGCGTTCCACGTTAAGGTGGCTTTTATTTTTCTTCCCCTTTCAACGTTTGTCTGACTTTTCCATCCTTCTCCCAGCCCGGCCTGAAAGCAGATAAGGACTCGAGCATGAGGAGCGTCCGGCTGCAGCCGGCCCTTCCTAACCCTGCTCACGGCCCTGCCATCTTTTTTCTTCTGCAGACACTGGAGGAAAACGAGTCAAGAAATTGTTACACAGCTCTCTGTTCCACAGCCACAGAAAGCCATGGATCTGCCAATTCCAGCTGTGCCTCCCTTGCCTTTGTTCAGCTTCTCCCACACCCGAGGGGAGCGGCTGTTGGGTGCTGCTTTGCTTGTGCCACCCTCCTGAAGTTTTGGGATGGGTTGGTGAAACAGCGGCCATCTGCGGGACGTGGGCTGACGTGCTGCTAACAGCACTCGGACCTATCTGAGCAACTGAAAACAACGCTGAGCTGTGCCTAGTTTTTAACTGACCTGAGTTGTTTTGGTTTTGATCACATTAGCAACTCAGAGACCATTTCACCTCTGAAGGAAACCACCCCAGCACCAGGAGCTCCTTCCCCCACCCGGCGCTGTCTATCTGCATTCCCAATGGGAACGCTCTCCAGGGCCTACAGGAAAGTTTTATCAAACCAATTCACCAGAGATTAAGATAAACGTTTTTAAAAGGAAAGCACTCACACGAAAAACCACCTCCATGTGTTTGCACTAACACAAGTAACTATTGTCTAAGAGCCACTGAGCCATGTTTGTACACGGCATCGTACCCAGCTGCAAAGAGCTATCGAGCTGCCCCTATCAGCACATCTCCACGCACTGCCACTCTGCAGGGAGAAGGTTAAGTGTCAGTCTGTTGGTGGGGATCCAGAGCAGAGCCACGAAAATGATTAGGGGACCTATGAAGACAGGCTGAGGGAGAAAAGAAGGCTGCAAAGTGACCTCATTGCAGCATTTTAATACCCAAAGGGAGCCTACAAACAGGGGGGAATCTACTCTTTGAAAGGGTAGACAACTGCAGGACAAGGGGAAATGGTTTTAAGTTGAGGGTGGAAAGATTTAGGTTGGATGTCAGGGGGAAATTCTTTACTATGAGAGATGGTGAGGTGCTGGAACAGCTGCCTAGAGAGGTTGTGGATGCCCCGTCCCTGGAGGTGTTCAAGGCCAGGTTGGATGGGGCCTGGGGCAGCCTGGTCTGGTATTGAATGGGGAGGTTGGTGGCCCTGCGTGTGGCAGGGGGTTGGAGATTCATGATCCTTGAGGTCCCTTCCAACCCTGGCCATTCTGTGATTTAGAGGCACAAATGCAGTGCTCACCTCCCCACTGCCACTGCCCCAGATTCACATGCAGAGCTGTTCGAGCTGCTGTACCTTACATCTAGAGGCATTTTCCAACATGTTATGGGCTAAAAACGCACATGTTTTAACACACCAGCTAATGGTAAGGCTGCCTGACAAGTTAAAGTACGTTAGCACAAACAAGGTGAGACGCAATTTAATAAGAGATGGTTAAAATAATAACAACAAATTACACTCGGGACTTTTCCCCAGTGTTCTGCAGCCCAAGATGCTGGCTAACAGGAATGAAGTCACGTTAGCTGGCCTTGCTCTTTCTGAGAGCTCCAAACACAAAGCTGCAGTTTCTCTTATATTAAAGATGTGAGATTTAATTCATTCTCAGAACAAAACAGTCATTTTTTCCACTGCAACAGAACAGACACGACCCTACCCCAGCCGTGCTGACTGCGTACTACCAGGCCAAACAACCTGCCTTCAATAGGACCACACAACAAGCTACAGAACAACGTGGGTTTGGGTTTCCCATCTGGCAGCACTTCTAACTGAAGCTGATCCCATCCCGTGCCCCTTCACTCAGCCTCCAACCCGCACCGGCTCAGCTGTGCGCTGGGTCACACCAGGAGCCAGGTGACAGATCAGTGCGGCCGTGGGCAGGAAGCAACAGGGCAGGACGCTGGGAAAAGGCAAAGCAATTCTGTCTGCATCAATTCCCTGCCCTGATTCACACGTCTCCACAGGCGTGTGTCACTGTGATGGCAAGGCTGAAACTGTTTCAGCCAACACTTCTGCCAAGAAAATGTACATGGAAAAATGGGATCAGTCATCTCTCCAAAGACAGACTTTTTTTTTTTTTTTTTAAGGAACAGAAGCTATGGATTTAATGATTAAGATAAAAACTTATGTCTATACATATGTCAGGCTGTTTTCTTCCAAACTCAAACTGATTAGCTGAGGATGCAACTCCCTAGAGTTAATCAAGACATATTTAGCAGGCATGTCTTACCTGTTTATTATAGGCCCTACTTACAATGTCTAACTTTTGGGGAATGATATTTCACAGCAACTAGGAGAAATTCACACACCATATCAGGTCCCACATCCAATATATTCCCACCTAAATTTCAAATCCAGTAGGAGAAAGGGAGATGGGCCCCACAACAGTTTTTATTTGGTTACAACAGCTAGGTCACACATCTCATTTGGTAGCTCCCTGACTTGGGGAGACAATGATGAATAGATTAAGGAACACAAAAACGTGGTCGTCTTAAATAAAATTCTGCTGCTGCTGCCCTGCTGTTTCTAGATCTGACATCAATGGGTTTCTAGCAGTAATACAATAAAATCGTAATAACGCCTTGAGATTAAGCCATAAGTTGAGCTAGAAAAAGACAACAAGCAGAAAAGGAAACTCAAATATTTTCCTCAGCACAGCAGTTCTACTGGAAGCTAAAGGCCAGTTACCTCCTAGCACCATTTTATACCTTCGTGCTACAAACCAACTTGAACCAACCTCTCCCATGAGTACAGTCTACCTGCTTCCACTTTTCAAACAAAGCACAGATTAGACAGTAGTCTGTTTGTTGGGGTTTTTTTTACTGCATTTGAAGGGTTTTCAAAGTTCTCAGTTTCTAATATGTACTAAGGCAGACCGAATGGAGATAGATTTCTATCTATTTACCCATTTCTAAAGGGTAAAAAAGTGGGCAGGCAGAGGTGCTAAGCTATATTCTTTCCTCTTCCCTACTCCATCTTCTCATGAGCACCAACCAGGCCATACCTCACCTAAACCAAGTAAACAGCACTATATACTGTCCAGGAACACGTGTCGTGTTAACTACAGTCAACCATAACACATTATTATATATTTGATTTGATTTAAAGCCATTATATCTAAGATGTCATATAAAATTTGAATGGTAACACAGGTTAGGTAATTGAAATTTCTAAATAGAAAGCATCAAATTCAGTCTGTCCTTAGGGCTTTGACAGACAAGTTTTGACAGATACTGCTGAGAAGGCTCAAGGTGTTTTTCTCCTGCTGCCCTCCTGTGCTTCAGCCAAAGGTCCCTACTTCTGCAGCAACGACAGTAGAACAGCACGCAGTGCACAGCTACAGCACACAACAGATGTGAATGTGAGGGAAGAACAGAACAGTAAGTGCACCCTTCCACCTCTATGGTCAATGCCTTCCAAAAGAGTATCAGCATTATACAGCTCAACGTAGCTTGAGCTCATCAAGTATCACTGGATCTTGTCCACAAGTAAATAGTGATTTCAATGGATAAGCAGACTAGATCAGGTCAAAAGCATCTCTGAAGAACTATCTGAAATAAAAATACAAGTCTTCAAATCTCATAACACCTCCAGAAATCTCAAATTTCCTTACTTGCTTCTTCTCTTTCCTCTCAGAACTCTGCTACCTGTGATTGAAGTAGCACATCATGTGGTGCTTTCTCATAGAACCAGTGCAGAAGAAACACAAATGTTGTGATGTGTGCCATTGCACATCACTACAAAGTGCTGTATGGCCAAATTCTGCTTCTGATTGAAATCATAATGCAGTACTGCTTACTGGAAACAAAAATAAAGGTGTGAGCAAATGAGTTTGGAAAGAACTGAAAATCGATACAGACAAACAGAGCACAAGTTGAAAAGAAAACACAAAAAGAGGTGGAGAAGAAGCTATATCTAAACAGGCACAGGCTATGAGTCAGAAAATGGCTCACTGCTGGTAACATGAGTTGTTAATTTCTAGCACAAGCAGGACAAAACTGTACGCCAGAACACAAAATGTGACAAACTCTTTAGTCAAAATAGCCTTCCCCTCTTCTACCACATACTTTTCCAAATGCGCTTTAAGAAGGAAATCTGGATGTCAGGTGACACTGTTTGTAAAAACCTGTTGGGAAGCAATCATTTATCTACTGCGTGGGGGATCATGGATTAAGAAATAAGGCAACTCTCAGCTGACAGAATAGGAAATACAGAAAATTAAACAGATACAGTGAACTACTTTCAAGAAATAATACATGAAAACATCTCTAAAATAAAGGTTATTACACGTAGCTGTGTAAAAGCAACTGGTATGACAGAAATAATGGGCAGGACCATTAGAAGAGGTGGATGTAGAACTGGATTACAGGGTAACTCAGGCTAGAAAAGACCTCTGGAGGTCATCTCACCCAACCTCCTGCTCAAAGCAGGTCAAACACTGTCAGCTACTAAAGTGGACTGCAAATACTTCTGAAGTTCAATTAGTTGTTTACATAGCTCTGTGATTACACACAGTGCTACAACATGGTGGTGGGACCTCATCAGAAATAACTTATGCCCCAACCAGAGCAAGTTCAGCCAGCAGCCATCAGGACATTCAGGTGATGTTCAGATGGCCAACATCACATGCACAACTCTCGGTCTTGGGTTGCCCATTAGGCTCCAAACAGGGCCTGCTCAGACCTTCCTCAGCCCTGCTGCACTGCCTTTCAGAGGCATCTACTTCTCTCTTCTAACCAAGCACACAGACTTCAGCAGAATTCAAGTACACTTCCTACCATGCATTAGTAAGCGCCTTTAGGATAGTAAAATAAATATCACTGTTCTTTTCAACTCTTGAAAGGAAACAGCTAGAAAGCAGAGCAGCACAATGCTGCTGAATAAGAAACTGAGGTGGCATGACTATAGGAGCTAGAATTCCGCCTCTGCCCTGTCCCCAAGGCCCATTACTAATAGCTGCAGTGGAATACACTGCTGCACCACGTGACAGGGTCACATCCACACAGCTGCCTATTCCCCAAGTTCAGTTTAGGCTACAGCTCAAAAAACCAAAACGACTCCATCTAACAGCCCTTACAGTCACAGACAAGAACAGAGAACAAAAATCTATCACCATATTTTTTCAAAATTCTGATAAACGTGGAAAACTGCATCATGGAAGATAAAGCCTGAGCTTCAACTCAGCGTGTTTGTATACGTTCAAGACAGTTATGGTTTGACTTTTTTAAAGTGTGGGCAAGTTAAGTAAGTGTGGACAAGAAATACTTGCATATTACACGAACCTTTGGTCTAAAAAAGCTTCTAAAGCAGCAAGATAACAACTCAAAAAATAGATTATTGAGACCAAGACTGAAGCAAAAAAAAAGGGAAAAAAATAAGACACATTCACTGAAAAAAAAGTGAACTGAAAGTATACTTAAAAGAACATCTATTAACATTGTCAGTAATTTAACCCCTCTCCCAATAACAGCTTTGGTAATGAGCCTTGAGAGCAAGATTCCCTTCTTGTCTGTAAAGCAGGTACACAACCAACAGCACCTTCCCTGTTCCGTGCTACCACTGTACACTTAGCTGAGAAGACCACATGAAAAGTACACAAAATATCTTTACCAACAAACATATTTTAAAAATACTTGATTTTATCTCCAAGCTGTACACAGCACATGACAAAGAATATCTTTCCCTCCATTAGAAAAAAGAGGTTACAGAATAGCCAGCCAGGAGCCAGCCTCATCGCTACTGCTCTATTGAAGACCGTAGGGAAATAATTTCTTTAAATAATCTTCCTTACAGATCACTTATTTCCTGAGTCCCTTCCCCCTCCCTCTCTCCTGCCTCATTTCTGGGCCCAGTTCTCTCCTAAAGGGTTTCTCGAAGACACGGGCAGAAAAATAAATTAGAATTCCCGCTGAATCTGTTTTGCACTTGCCTTTGTATAAATCTCTATCAGAGATGCAAGGTTAATTATGCAAAATATGAACCAGGAAAAATAGTGTGTCAGAAGACTAAAGAAGCAGTGAAAGCCAACGTTTCTCAGAGCCTTATGCCATATACACCCCACCTCCCCTGCTCCCTCTAGATCAATTCTGCTGCGAGCTGTTCTCCCTAAACTTATGTCCCTGTGGGTTAGAGAACATTAACTGTGGCAGTGTTTGCCCAGGAGGCTGGAAGTAAAACTGATGAGAATTTGTCAGTCTCACTGAACTCCTAGAAAAACACCGGTTTTCATTATTCTGGTGAATTAAACACAGTTGGTAACGTTGGCCTTCAGACCAAGTCGCACAGGACAGCCTGCAGCCGCGTGACCAGATTCTCAGCTTCCAAAACAAAGCAGCCACACGTAAACAGAATCCAAAATGGTGCACGGCCCACACAGACTCCTGGCCCTCAGAACTGTTTGGGGAAGTGCTGGCAGCCTGCAACAACCACAGCAATAAGCCAGCAATGGCAGCCAGTGACTGCAAGCTTTCCCTCCCGCCATCCACAGCCACAGCCTATGAAGAACCTGGGCGCTGCAGGGGCCAGGGCACTGCTGCTCATCAGCACAACAAGCACAGCTGAGAATTGAGAATGTAGAAATTGCCAGATTCAAAGAACGGTTCTTTTGTCCTTATTCTCAATTTTATTTCAAAATTCCCCTTTTCAAGCCTTTCTTCACAATGAAAAGCATCTGGTCCATTTCTAAGTCCTACTCGCACGCAGCTCAGTGTGCTGCGGTAAGAAGAAAAAACCAAAACCACCACAATCACACACTTTTATTAGAAGAAGGGGGAAAAAAAGAAGAAAAAAAAAAGAAAACAAACCAAACAAACAGAAGGGGAAAAAGGCAGGAGCAGAAGCAAACAAAACCATAAGCAACAGAGAATGGAACTGGGGAGTGAAGCCCCAAAAGGCCGGGGACAGAAAAAACTGTCCAACCACCCAGAGAAGACGGGAACTTCTTCAGCAGCTAACAGGAGCTTTCAAACCTTTTTGTAACTTGAGGTTAAGAGGAGGCCTTCGTCATCCAAATATTGAATAGAAGCCAAAAGAACTGAACAAACAGCCGCACAATTTTCTGAAAAATTTTGAGGACAAGTGTTTCACAAAGCTGAGGATGCCAGAAGAGCAGCTCTTTCACACTTTGCTCTATTAGGGCCGGCTCCATTTTAAAAATCTAAACGTGTACAGAGATTTGGCTGCAAGTGGTAAAGAGAAACACTCACAGTGCCAAGGAAAGGGAAAAATGAGAGCAGTAGAAGAAGGAGAAAAAAAATTATCTTCAATTAAATGAAAGAAGAAAAGCAAATTTCAACCAACTCTTTGAACTTGTTGCTAGAATCTCTTGAGAATGTGATTTAAAGGAGGACTGGCAGTTATTGTACTGGAATACACATAATGGCAAAGTATTGCAACACAGGGGAAAGATAGGAAATGTACTACGAATACGGGCTGCATAAAAAGCAGCCAGTAATAAGGGTCTGAAACTAAAAAGAATCATATTAGGAATGGAAACAAGGGCATTTTAATGAGTACACAGAACGGCATAAACCGTCAGGGATAAAAATCGGAAGAGATAAAAGCACAGCATGCATTATTACCACTGTGCCATATAAAAGGCACACAAAGTTTCAGAAATATTTTAGAAGTAAGAATAAAGACAAAAAAGTCAGTACATAACATTACTGAAGAACAAACGGATAACAAAACCAAATCAAATGCTGTTCTGTGCGTTTCAGTCTTCATAAAATAGACTTCTTATAGCTAATAGCAAAAATTGATTTTGTTATTAGGCTAAATAATCAGGGGAATTTCAGTCAGCAGGACTAGAAGCAATTCACCCTCTGCTTCAGAAACAAAGAGAATTCATCTCTAAGCCATCAGTGATCGTCTTCGATGACAGCGCCCTAAGACAGGTGGGCAGCATTGAAGTACAGGGCATTTATTTGCAAACCATTTTCAGACAAGGTGGGAGAACATTGCAAGGCAGTCCTTCCTTCGGGGCTGCGTGAAGAAACAGAAGAGCCGTGTATGGCACGTGGCTGAGGCAGGGGTTGTAATAAACATTTTAGAGGACAAGATCTTATTAGAGAATTCTTCTGACCAATGGAAAAGCGGTTCATGTCGGCCAAGTGAAACTGAATAGGATGAGCAAACTTTGTAAAGATAAACCAAGCCAGTCAACATTATGATGCCGTTATCAGTGAAGGTGAATCTTATCCTGAAATACATTAACGGAGGTTAGGCTTAACATAGGAGACAACCTCCTAACAAATAAATGCTTATTATAAAAACTGTTCTCGTTATTGCCTCCGGGAAGTCCTAACTCTGAGCAGTGCAAGCCAAAACTGGCTTAATCCATGGTAAAGAACATTTATTCTGGAAAATTAGTTACTGAAACTGATTGCCTAGGGATGGACTGGAACTGCGTTCAACAAATACTTTGAAAACAATTTGTCAGAAATTGTACCAGCACACAGAAGGATGAGCAAGATCAGCCTGAAGTCTTTTCTGGCCATACAGCTTCATTCATGTATATACAGCACAATACAGGCAATATATACAGGCAATACAGCACAACTAAATAATCATTTTATTTAAAAGAATTCCATTTTGCTTCTGAACTCCACACTTGGGAAAATGCCCAAACAGATCACACTTACCAATGAGGTCACTTACCAATCCAATCTACCAACCTTTAACACAACACAGCTCCTGTCCATGGAGCCACCACATCATTGGGATGCCAAACCTTTGGCCAAGATCACCACATAGCCAAGACTGTCAGCAGCAGACAGGAGGGCCGGTGCTGTTACTACTCAAGCAACCCAGGTCCCACACACCTTGGCATGTTCCAGAAGTCATTTGGGATTAGCTGGGACTTCCAGACACAGCTCTACAAGCTGACAGTGCTTCACAGCAGAGACTGTGCATTTGGACCACTTCTTCACTAACAAACATCCTTTTACTTTACTGTACCATACAAACAATTCAACTGCACGTTTCTGAGGGCAAAAGAAAAAACTGGAATTTATTGTCTGTAGTGATACAGAAGAAGAGAAAAAAGCCCTCAGTTTGAAAGGGAATATCCTGATTTGACAATGTTGATAAACACAGCATTGCAAATTTGTACATATATATTTCTGTTGGAATGGCTACCATAGGATTTGGTACTCATGTGATTTAATACTTCCAAAAAAGATAAAGGAAAGAATACTTTGAAAGGAGCAACATGCAGTGTTATTTTATTATAGTGCTCGCATGTTGAAGTACCTCAGGAAGGAGCTTTCAGAATATCAGAAATTGCTTACTAACATAAAATACTGCGTTTGTAGTATTAATTTAGGGTACTGTAAATACGTAGTTTAGGAATATTTCAGTGGACCAAAGTGATTTAATTGATTGATTTAATCAGACTACATGCGTTTGGGGGCAAGCATGAGGTAGATTAGATTCACCTGTTTAAGTGTTACAAAAAACCCTCTCGATAGCATTTCTGTAAAGGACCAACTAGCACACATAGCATGCCTACAGGTCATGAGAATTCTTACAATCTCCTGTATTGAAGAATTTATTGGAGCCAGCCAAAGGAAAACCACCCACACCCTCCAATTACAGACAGCCCAGGCTTCAGCTTCGCAGCCACTTGAGGCTGGCAGTGTTACCACAGGACATAAGCTCTGTCTCTCTGCACCCTGGCTCCTTTTGCTCTGGCCTCCTCCCTTATGCTATCACAAACACATTTCCTTGCCAGGTTCGTTTCAACCCAGATCAATTTCCAATGCAGTTCACCACATGGCTACACGAATGCCTGGGTCAGCACAAGGGAGAGAACAAACAGCTGGCGGCACAGGACGGGAGCAGAGCTGCTGCTTTTTGCCACCAGAACCAGCTTAAGACTTAGAGTGTTTGGAGAAAATAACCACCTGATGCACTCCATGCACTCACTGCAATAAATATTGTAGATTTTAAGGGCTTTTCCCTACTTTATCCCATTTACCTCGAATGAAAGAAAACACCAGTGCTACTGGAAGAGATTACTGAATGCAGTTCTTCAAGTCAAGAGAACATCCCAGCTGAGAAACTGAGATATGGCAAGAATGGGAATGTTTAGTGCCATGCTTCTAGTACAAAACAGCGTAAAAAAGAAATTAAACACAAGTTATTTCTATAGTAAACCGGATCTGCTACCATAAAACCCTGGTTATCTGTATTTATCCCGACAATAGGAATCATGCAAATTGTATGACTTGATAATCAAATACATTGAACAGAAAAGAGAAAAGCTTTCAATGGTTCTTGAAATTGCCAGTAGCTCAATTTCCCCACTTCCTGGCATTTTAGTGTACATATGATAACATTTGTTAAAATGTTAAACCCACAGCATTAGTGTTTAAATAACATAGGGGTGCAATCCTCTGTGCTAGATAAAGAACATCTATTTTTCCCAAGTTATACATGACCCTGCCGTCCCTCCAACGCTTGCTGTGGGACAGCCAAGCCTACGAGTTAGAAATGTCCATTTCCAATTATCTTGCTAAAGCATGAGGTTAGTAGGAGTTGAACACACTAATAAGGAGAAAAAAAAATAAAGCCCATAAGCAAAGCCAAAAAAACAGTGATTTATTTTTGAAGCTGGGAAAAGTTGCCTCTGTCACCAAATATAGGATGAAATGATGTCTGGTGGGTGGTTGGATAAGAGGGTGGAAAGCAAGAGGTTGGGTTCCCATTCCTACATCTGCAAAGACACTGCTTATGACCAATACATGCCACTGATATTTCCCAAACAGTCACGATGCTTGATCTGTCACGATCCTGTCGTGATTCTGTCTGATAGCTCTTGGGGGTCCTTTCATGAGAAGTACTACAGAAATTCAATGGGTTATCAAACACAAACAGTAACAAACTAACAGCTGGAATGGAAAACTGTCCAAAAAAATCTCAAAGCAATCTCTGTTTGTAAGCATGCTCTGGTTTAAATTGAGAAAACAATAGGAGAAGGCTATTGAAAAATATCTGTGTCCAACAGTGAGCCTAAACTCACCTTTAATACACAACTGAAGACATCAATTCACATTAATCAACATTTAACAACTCTGACAATGCTGCAAAACAATTCTATAAAACCCACTGTCATCTATCACAGACTTCCCACCAGGAACTGCAAATCAAAAGATAAATGCTGACATCGTTTACCAGAAGCTCCTGAGCAAAACAGAACCATGATCCGTTTAAGCCAGGCTCCAATGCAACAGCAACACGTGACAGTATGGCAACTGCTTGGTAACGGAATTCCTCAGGTGAAGGTGGATGTAAAGCAATGGGGGCAGTGGGAGAAGATGGCCATGAGTTGCCCTGGGACCCTACTGCATGTAGCTAACTGCTGTTCCACAACAGACCAGACAGACCTTCCAAGGGCCCACGTCATGTGCTGATAATAAAGCCTTATTCCAACACCTCCCCTCTTCACACTGTGAGATCTAACACACACCTTCTGGCTTTTGGCCCAGGCCTTTTGTTAGATGGTAGGTAAAGGCAGAAGCACAGCCCCCTGTTTGCCTTGGTACTTTAACCCCTATCCATCATACAACAGTTGTACAAAACCTATACATCCAAAGACTTGTCTTTCAATGATAGGTAGCAGTGATTTTCCCCAGCAATGAACATTTTAATTGTTTAAGACAACACAAATTTGACATTTGCAAATGTTACATTTTTAAGCGAGAACAGGGCAGGAAAGTAAAGACAAGCATCACAGGAAAGGTGTGTGATGAATTACAGACACACAACTGAGCTATAAAGCAAAGAGATCCAACACGTTAAGGTTGTTTTGAAATGAGCGTAGGTATCTTTAAATACTGGCCTGCTCTATTGCAAATCCAGCTAAAGTAACGATAAAAGTCCTTAAATAATCATTTCCTGGCAATAACACCATGCTTACGTGTCCTCAAAACTATCTGCACGTATGAAATCTATGGCCTTTGAAATCCTACTGCAGCTTACACTGGACAACACAAGCAAGCAATAAGTACGAGGAAAATAACTCAGAGATACTTAAATTAAACACCAAAGGTTTTCAACTGACAAATTCCAGGCTTTTTGAAATCATTTGCCTATTCTGTTTCAAACTACACACACATTTGCAAAATCTGTAACAGATGAGCAGCCTGACAGATGCCGAATATAACATTTAAAGTGAACTTAGACATGACTTAAAAGGCAAGCAACTTATCACGATTACAATCAGTGAGACTTCTGCTACATTTTTGTTAAGAACAACAACGTTGGTGTCCTTATACCCTGTGTAGATCAGCAAAGCTCTACTACTTACAACAGACTACAAAACACTATTCTGATACGTTCTGACCAACAACCAGCTGCTCATGCAATGACAGCAATCAGAACAGACCACGCACTCTTCCCCTGCAACTTCTTTTCTATCACATTCCTATCATTCAGGTACACAGCATGGAAGTTGAGGAGTAATCATCCAAACACAGGAGCTAATTTTCCAGGATTTCAGACTTTTCAGTTAATGAGATAAGAAGGTCCCTAATTATATCCATTTTCTATGAACAATACCCACAAGATTCAGATTCTTTTTTTTTTTTTGTCTCCTACATCCTTTTCTATCTTCAGCAATGCAACTTCCTTCTGTTGTTTGTTTTTTTGTTTTGTTTTGTTTTCCTTTGGTAAATGCAATCTTGCCACTTAAATTCATTTGAAAGCTGTCATTTCAAAAACATTTTTCTCATTCATCGCTACGATTACGGTTCTTTACGTTCTTCCTTATGAACTATGTCAAGAACCTTGCTCTCAATGCCAAGGCTGTGCAAGGCCTTTTTGAGCTCCAGCTCTTGAATTTGTATCTCAGCTCTATACAGATAGCCTGTTGTCAGAAAGTAAGGAAGAAAATACAAGTGTTTGTCTTGCACTTGAGACAGGAAACAAGTTATCTGCGATAACCCTTCTGGTGACAGTGCTACCTTCCTTTAAATATATCCTGCAAGTCTGATACCTATGAATCATTCAGTGATGCTGAGATAGTCGGGGTACTCAAACTTCTGCACATTCTTTTGCTCACAGCTTTCTCACAGCTCCCTCACGCTTTCTCAGTACCTTCCTTACATTTACATGCCACCTTATCTTCCCATTTAAATTAATAAATTGTTTGTGCAGAAGCAATATTTGCTTATGCATCCATACTGTATGTAGCTTAACAGTGCCCTGGCCTCTAGGCACGATTACAATACAAATAAAAATGAACTGTTCACCCAAGATTAAGTCTCCTGACAATGCTATTCACAAAGCAGGATCCTTCAAATAGTGATGGACAGCCCCTCTAACTCCATGTTCTGCCACCAGTAACTCCAGTACCGGCACCACAACAAAACTGATAGGTTCCCCATCTAAAAGGAACCTCAGTTTCCTAAACATAACTGTGTCCCCAGCACCACTGGAATTATACTGATAACCAGGTAAGATATGGGATAACAGAGATCTGCACAGAGCTTTCCTACTGGAAGAACCCTATCATCCCTTACCACAAGCTTGGCATCTCACAGAAGCAAATTCAAGGCAGTTTTCCATCTGTCCTCTTAAACTCATCAAATTCATGTAAGAACACTGTCTTCAAGGAAGTTAAAAACCAACAAGCAGTATTTTCAGATATAGTATCATTTTTCTAATGGAGGCTCCCATAGCTTAGGAAATACTCTTTTTGGGTTATTCTGTTTCAATGCAGGGCTCTCCGTTTTACCACTACTTAGACTGAACATTCAGTGCAACATTTCCTACAATGGGATTAAGCAGTTGAACAATTTGACTGGCTAACAGTGATTCAGATGTGTGATTACGGCACAGAGAATGGTCTGACATACGTGGTTTTCACGAGGCATGCCAACACAACCAGGAAACACAGAAGTGAAAAGGGAGACAAGCAGCCCTATGAAAAGAAGAGGAATCACTTCTACTTGTTTTACTTCTGCATTCGCTTAGCTGGTTAATCACTATTCTGCAAATAATAAAAGATACGAAATAAAATTATTTTTCCACCAAACTGATACAGCCGAAGACCAATCTCCACATGGTAAAGGGGAGGGGGGGGGGGAATTGCTATTTTAATAAAACTCATTTCAAAAGCATTCAGGGCTGACAGCAGCTGTACCCACATTACACTTTCCATACAGACACAGGACACCAGCCACGCTCACCAGGCAGGCATAGCCACAATGGGAAGAAAAAAGAGTACTGATCAGCTTTAATTTTCCTCACAGCTCAGCTCTGGGTCTGACACAACGCGTGGCCTCACGTTCACATAAGCACATATTCTTACAGGAAAATTTCATTTCCTCCTAAAGCAAGCTGAAAACATCCCCAGAATTCAACCAAAAGGAAGGAGCTGCTTCTTTAGCACCCACTTTTTGCTCAGCCTCGAGTTGGCGTGCAGGGTCTGTCAGTTCTCACAGGTCACACCGCTTTGCTCTTTGTACAGACAGATACGTTTCTGAAG
Source organism: Tympanuchus pallidicinctus (assembly GCF_026119805.1). NCBI lineage: Eukaryota > Metazoa > Chordata > Aves > Galliformes > Phasianidae > Tympanuchus > Tympanuchus pallidicinctus. Next base: position 65,734,172 of record NW_026294747.1, read on the forward strand.
TATTTCCATTTTTCTTCCTAAAACTTTCGCACAAAACCAGACGCTCCCAAGTTTCTCACCTAAGGTTTGGCTCCTACATACGGAAATCAACCCGAAGCGTGAGGAACTAACGATTTCGTGCGCGTTTGGCAATTCCTTTCAGCTCCGGCCATATGAAAATTTGCAGCAGAGGAAAATCCTGCCCTCGGTGCGCGTTTGCCGCCCAGCAGAGCGGCTGTGGGGCGCGGGCAGCTCCCGCAGCGCAGGGCGGGCGCGGAGCGAGGCGCCTCGGGTTAAATGCGCGCAGCTGACGTCAGAGCGAGAGCGGCCCTTTAACACAAAGGGAAACCAACTCGCAGTCCCCGCGACTCCACCAAACTCTCCGCACGGACTTCCTATTTCGCTCACAATTGTATCTCTTCACACACACAGGAAAAAAAAAAAAAAAAAAAACACACAAAAAAAAAAAAAAAAAAAAAAAAAAAACAACAACAAAAAACAAAAACGCGCTCGGCCGGCTTTGTCCTGCTGCCGCTGCCTCCAGCTCAAGCTCCGACCCCTCACAGACAACCGCAGCCGAGCGCAGCCAGTCCCCAAGCGGCTCCCCGAGAGGGGCGGGCGCCGCGCCGTGCCCCGACGCCTCACGTAGCAGCGGCAGCACGGCGGCCCCGAGCGCTGCTCCCCCGCATCCCCGCGCCGAGTTGCCCGCTCAGAGCCCGGCGGGCGCCCGCGCCCCGTCCTCCGCCCTCCCCCCACGCAGGGGAAGGGAGCTCTGTCACGGGGAGGAGGAGGCGGCCCCCGGCCCCGCTCTCTCCCCACAGCCCGGGGCCACCGCTTGACAGCTCCCCGAGCGCCGTCAGCCTCTCGGCCAAGGAAACTCTGCCTCAACTTTGCGTGTTCGGGGGGGTGGGGGTGGGGGGGGGAAGCGTGAGCGTGAAGGGAAGAACCGTCTTTTCTTCCTCAAAGAGAGGAAGGGGGTGGGATAGGGATAAGCGAGGAGCAGGGAGCGATATTCCATATCCAGGCAGCGTCCTGGAGGAGAGAGCCGAGGAACGGGGAGAGCGACAAGCAAGCAGAGGGAACGGCATCGGTATCCAGGAGGGCCGGAGAGAGAGGAGGAAGAGGGGAAGGGAAAGAGAGCAACTCCGAAGAAAGAGGCGAGGAATAGGGACGGGAGAAGAAAAGTGTGCGGGGAAAACAGGCGGAGGGAGACAAAGGTGAAAAAGGAGGAGGAGAAAGTGCAAAGGGGAGAGGAGGAGGAGAAGGAAGAAAGAAAGAAGAGCCCCTCTGAAAATGGCACTGAGCGGCGGGGACGGGGGGGGGGGGGGGGCGGCGGGGCTCCGTGACAGCTCTGCCCGCGCCCGGCCCCTCACGCGCAGCAGCGCCCAACTTACTTCTTTCTGGCTCTCTGGAAAGGGGAAGCGCCATCTTTGCGAGGCCGGCCCCTTGGTCTTTTGTCTGTGGCTGCTGCCGCTGCTGCTGGGGGGGGAGCTGCAGGCTCGGGGGGTTGCTGCTGCTGAGGCGGCTCCGCCACCGCCACCACCAGGCTCTTGTCCTCCGTTGACATCCTAGTCAGCAGGACGAGAGAGACACATGGATGATGGTGATGAAGATGAGGATGGTGATGGGGATCCCGATGCTCCTCCTGCTCCCGCGGCTCCTCTCCTCCTCACCTCCGCCTTCTCCACCTCCGCCTCGCATCGCTGGCCTCAGCCGCCGCCGACCAGCGCAGGTAGCAGGGGGAGCAGCATGGGGAGAGCGGGAGGAGGAGGAGGGGAGGGAGGAACCGGGGGAGGGGGGGAGGGGGGGTGCGAAGAGAAGAGCGCGGAGGCACGAAGGGTCTCGCACACAATAACACCCCGTCCTCGGCTCCGGCTCGGCGGGGTCCGGGAGGAGGCGGCGGGCGAGGCGCGGCGGCGGGCTTCCCCCTCTCAGAGGCCCCGGGAGCTGTTGGCGGCTCCGGTGCTACCCGGCTGCGGCGGCCGCCGCTTCATTGTACGCTGCCCCCGCGCCCTCCCCCCGCGCTGAGCCCCCGGGGGCGGAGGAGGAGCAGGCGGCGGCGGCGGCGGAGGAGGCGGCGAGGGGCCGAGGCCGAGCGGAGGAAGTTTTGACAGCTCCAGCTGTTACGTGTGTCGAGGGCTGAGTCCGGCCGGGCTGCGCGTCCCCTTCCCAGCCGGGCCGGGAGCAGGAAGTTTAACTTTGGGGAAAGAAGGAGGAGGAGGAAGGGTGAAAAAGGGGGAGGAGGAAGGAGGAGGAGAACGCTCCCCCCCCCCCCTTCTCCCTTCTCTTTCCCCTCCCCGCGGGCTCGCGGGGTGGAGAAGGGATCCCGGCTCTGCCCTGGTGCGTAACCCCCCGCCTTCCCTTCCCTTCCCCCTGCCAGTGCGACGCAGACACAGTGCCCGCCCGCCGCCCTCCCCCTGCCGCGGCCCCACACTGCGCCTGCCCGCCCCGCCCGTCCCAGGCGCAGACACCCACCGCCGCGCCACGCTCACCCGCGGGCTGCGGGGAAAGCGCGGAGCGGGGCCGGGACGGAACGGGACGGGACGGGCGCGCGTCGTGCCGCGCTCTCTCCCCGCCCGCTCCCCGCCCTCAACCCTATTCTTTTTTGTTCTATGTATTTTATTTTCCCCGGGGGTTGAGAGCGGGTGGCCCCGGCTCCGCGCACGCCGCCCAGCCCCGAGCCGCGGGGGCACGGCCGTCCCCAGCCCCCTCTTTCGTCCCCCCACCGCCGCTCGGAGGAGCCGCGGCCTCCCCCGGGGAGGGGAGGAGAGGAGGGAGCAGAGTTCAGCGCTGCGCGCGGGGGAGACAAAGTCTGGGGAGCCGTGGCCGTTTTCCAGCAACTCCGGCTGGAACAGCTGCGGCCGCTCGGGGCGGCGGGGGGGCTCCCCGGGCAGGGGCCTCGCTGGCTGCCTGCCCGACCGGCCGCGCCGCGCCTCGGGGCGGGGTTAAGCCTCATTACACGGGATTTAACGTGGCCCGGAGGCCGGGAGGGACTCCGGCTCCGAAGGGAAGCGGGGGGAGAGGCGGAGGCGCGGCCGTGCGGCCGAAGCAAAGTCCGGCCCCGGGCTTTCCCCCCGGGCACCGCCCTGAGGGCAGCCCTCGAGGCGCCCTGCCCGTCACCCCCCGCCCTCTTTCCGCCCGCTGCCAACGCGGGGCCCCCGGCCGGGCCTCCCCGCTCCGGTCCTCCTTCGGCCGCTTTGCCCCGCGCGTGCGGAGAGCGGCGGGCAGAGCTGAGCTCCGCTCCGCTCGAGTAACAACTTCGGCGGACTCCAGAAATGGTGGGGAAGGATAGCGGCAGGGCTGCAGGGAACGCGCATAAAGCTGCTAGAGCCCTTCGCTGGGTTTTTCAACCCTCTGTCGTGGCGGGTTTGCTCTCTGTGTGAAACCCCGGTTGATAGCACAGCGTAAGGAAGCGCGCAGGTACAGCAGCAAAAGGAGGAGATGACTTTAAGTCACGCTTTTTTTGATGTAAAACCAAACGCACAGCAAACCAGACCTTACTCAGTGCTTCCTCACCAAAATTCTCACTTGTAGGCTTCAGGAATACCAAATGAAAAATGACATGCTGTGGCAAACACAGCTTTTGCTGGCCTGTTTTCCTGGGAACTGTTTCATAACAAAAAGTCTTTGTTGGTTCAATCCCCGGGTAATTAAATGAGATCTTTGTGATACTGTCATGCATATATGTGGAGATAAAGGTGGTAGAGTTATCTTGGTCTATACACATGCACATGCGAAGCCATCCCCTTTCTCAGCTGGGCTGTTGCTGTGACTCCTTGGCCCTGTTGCTGAAAATGGGTTACTTTCTGCCAACTGAGAAAATACACTCTGAGCTCAGCATCTCTATGACAAAGTGTGCCTCTCGTAGGCTTCAGATATGGGAGCTTAGATGGTTACATGTATCTAACGCAAAAAAAGTACCTCTGAATTTTGGTAATTTGGGTAAGTTAGTGTAATGTAGCTGAAAACATTTTACAGGCTACATTCTACACCAGCCCAGGCCTGGCTGGAAGGGAAGGGTTGGGAGCAGGAAGGAAAGGGTCACAGCCTCTGCACAGCAGGAGCATGGTGTGGCATTTGCAGGAGTCACCAGGTTGCCATCTGCTCTGGTAAAAAAAAATGGCCATCCCCTGAAGTGGTGACTGTGCCCGTGTGGATCTGCTGCACATGCGCGGCGGCTCCAATGAGTCCAGGATGTGTCAGAGCTGCTATGCATGTGCAAATTGATTTGAGCTTGGACACGTGAGCGTGCTGTGGGCTCACATCCACTGCTAGGTGTGTGAGGGATGACTGCCACAGCCCGCAGCTGAAATACATGCAGTCACCACGTACACTTGTTTCATCCATTGCTGCCATGCAATGTTGTTTAGGGCCTTTAGATCAATGTGAGCGGTTGAGCTTTGGGCAGCTTTTTTTTTTTTTTCTTTCCTTTTTTTGCAACAGCAGATGTATGTTTAACAGTGTTGACCTTTTTCTCCATTGTTTCTTACATTAATTACGTTTCTATGTAGCTGTCACAATACCAAATCCTTGTGGAGGCAGGGCCAAGCCAGCTTTGGCATTGCGTGGTCTGGGACGAGAGTACCTTAAGGGGCTGCTGTCCATTAGTTCCACTGCATTATCTCCTGGCGTGTCAGGACAAAGCTGGGCAGGTCTGCTCTGTGAGATGCTGCTGCCATTGCTGTGGCAATCAAAGGTGTGAAGGACTGAAACGGCACTGAGAGCAGGAACCCGGAGGTGGAATTGTAGCTCTGTGTTTGTAGCATTATTTATGGCAGGGGGACAGGCTGGGAGAAGTGGTGCCACCCAATGTAAATCCATGATGCGAGTGCTTTGTTGATTGAGGACGTTTGAATGGCTTTGTCAGGAAAAATGTTAAGTTTATATCACACTACCAGCTATAACAAATTACCTCTACCTGGAAAATAGACGTTTTTATAACAAAGGCATAATACTAAATGAACGCATCTTCTGATTTATTGAATGCAAAGAGATCTTCCAGCACACTGCAAACTAACTCAGATGAAACTGACATTTCTTTTCTCTTTCTTTCTTTCTTAAACTTTTAAGGGCAGGCAGCTTCAAAACTTTCAACTGCAATTTCACCTTCCTGAAGTAAGCATTTCTGTGTTCTTGGTATTGTTCCTAAAATAAAAGTGAGACCTGGCTGTACTGATTAAACGAGGCATGTTTGCAGTTCTGACTTCAGGGCATCTTCAGTTGTCCCAGTGTGCTCAATGAGAAACAGTGATGTTTTCGTTTGTAATAATAGAACAAGTTGAAGACGGCACATTGCATTAAACCAGCTAGTTAAGGAGAAGGATCTTGGTTTGGAAATCGTTGAAGGAAAGTGACAACTACTATGTAAATATGCTTGTTATGTAAATACCAGTCACACTATTATACAACTATAAGAGTCTATGTAACAAGTAGTGAGAAATAAGATCACTCTGGATTCCATCTGGAATGCAATCCAGACAGTTTTATGACATTAATTCCAAACTCTGACAGTTTAATGATTGTTCAGTTGTGCACTGTAGTCAACATCAGCTTACTGCAACGTACTGCTCCGAAAGTCTGGTGCCACATCCGTGGTGGCAGTGGCAAAGTGCAGGGAAAGGTGCAGTGTGTAAAGCCATGTTAAAGTCTAAGCTCCCCATCCGCTGCCTGCTTTAACATGATTAGTTTAGTGTGTGTTAAAGGCAGGCAGCCTTGCCTGTGCTGTGATGCATGTGCTATCATCACACCTTTACACCTTTAGTCTCGCCAAAGCCTGAGGCTTTTTCATCATATTAAGCTGCTTTGACTGGGCTAACATAACTGAGAAACACACCTATTTCATCCATTAAGATGGGGCCAAAAATGCTAAGTGCTTAAGATGCAAGCCCTCAGGGCTTGTCTATATATCGAGTTATTACACGTGGAGACTTTTATCTTCGTAAGAAAATGTTCTTTTTATGCATGCCAAAGTGTGAGTTTAAAAGTGGTGGTTATTCTCTAACCCTCGTGCAGGGCTCACTCATTCTGCAACTTCTGGCTTTTTTCAGATTAACTTCTTCCAAGTAATTTAAATTAAGTCAAAAAAGGTGCTCGTATCAGATGCAGTTTGCATACAAGGAATCACACCTGTCTACACTGCAGTGGTAGTATCTGATTGCATAAATAACTTCACTGAAGACCATGGCATCCTGATGAAAGTTTGTTCTGTGCTTAAGAGTTTGCAGTAATGTGTAAATTCTTCCTGAACTTGCAATTTCTATCATTTGTTCTTGTAATGATGGACTGTGCTACTTTATGTGGTGTTTTGTTATTTGGAGTTTCTAAATCAACCACAAGTTACTTATGAACTTCAGTCTGTTCCATCTTTGCTGTTTGTCTGATTGGTGGCAACGCATGCACTGCTTACAACTTCATGAAACTAAAATTTTGTAACCATTAATGCTCTGAATTTTAGTTTTGACCTATCTGTGGAGGTGGGTGGTCTAGAGGGAAACTTGTGGGAAATATTACTCGTTGTATGAGTCTGGTTTTTTAATCCAGAAGTGCAGATTGCCAATGGTTTGAGTAAAATCCAATTAGCAGCTGAAAGCAGGACATCCCTTGGGTTGAATGCTGGCAGCATCACAGGTACGTGCAGGCCAGGAAACGCTCCTAGCCAGTAGCAGGCACACAGGGCAGGAGCACACTGTGTGCACCTGTGAGGAAAGGCACAGAGCCATCGGTGTGAGGGCAGCATTTTGCCATGCAGGAGATGAAATAAGTACCTGAGCAGTTTGCTGTTTGCAGGAGTGGTGCTTCACACTCAGGTTGCTTAACAGAAACAAGAACCTGGCCGCAAAACAGGGGAAATGATTTGTTTCTGTGACTGGAGCTGTCTCTGCTGTGTTTCGTACAGGCCCGAGTTCCTGCAGTCGTGGTTCCTGATGTGAGATGTGGAGTGCTGTGACGTTAGGAATTTGGATGCTGATAGCAGGGCCAACCTTGTCCTGTATCACCAGTTTTGTTGGGAAATTATCTCTGTCGCTTACCTTTAAAGGATCTATAACGTGGGAGGGACAGGTGCCTAGAACTGAATGTGAGAGAATGCTGGGAGCCCAGTCCCATTTGCAGCTGTTTACTTTGAGAAAGCTACGTGTCTGAGTAAGACCAGCAGAATTTGGCCTTTGATTTTTGGAGTTAATTGCAAACAGTTTATGGGGACATGTCACCTACTTGAGGTCGAGCCAGAATTCATTCATTTACTTCCTTTAATATCTAATGTTTTAAACTAGCTACCTACATACCAATATGGAAACAACAGCAGAATCTCCCCGTCAAAACTACACTGAGGTTCCAAATTACATATATAATAAAGACTGTGCATGCATTTTCTGGCTGAGAACAAAGTTGTTATGTTTCAGCCCCTAGCAAAATTTTTCCCCAAGCCGTAGCCCCTCCACAAAAACACACATTTTAATGAAAGTCCCGACACCGCCTTAATTACAGTGCAGCAAACATTACCACCATAATCCATTTCCTCCTTAGGCAAGGAGAGCATCCCTAGGGGCCTGGCTGCCTTTCTTTACTAGTGACCAGTTTTTCAGAAACTGCCTTTTCCCGAGTGCTTTGTTGTTTGTTTGTTTTTGTTTTCTTATTTATTTAACCTCTAATGCACTGCTGTGAGGGAGATGAGTGGGGGAGTGCTAATGCTTGTCTTCTCATGCTCCTTGCAGCCCTCCTGGTGCTCCCTGCAGCTCTGGGCCTGGAGAAGTGGAAGATATGTCCCCCGCACAGCCTGGTTTTCAGCATCCCCGTGTCCTCTTTCCCTTTTTGAAGCCAGAACTTCAGGGTCAGACCCTTTGTACATCATCAATTTCATCCTGACTCTTTCCAGCAGCCCCTGAGCTCGCTGCTTTGTTTATGCTAGTGTCCAGAAACAACTCCTGCTTTCCTGGTCTGCTGAACTTCTGAACAATCCTTGCTTTGGATCCAATAATACAAGGGGCAGCTGCTCTGCCAGCGGCAGTCCTAATCCAAGTGGGTAAAAAAGGCTGCTTAAAAAAAAGGGCTGTAGGCTTGCTTGAGCAGCCTGCAGCATGCCCAGCAGTAATGCCTTCATTTAGAGCAGCCTTGCAGTGTCTCCAGGCTTTCGCAGTGTTTGTGTGGGTAAGTAAAATGTGATTAGTTTCTCAGTAATGTATTGATTCAGTGAGTAGATTTTGTATGTGGACTTGGTTATTGATTGGGCAAATTTGCAAGGATGTTTGAAGCCTGAATCTTTGCCTACCAGAAATATGGTGAGATAGACATGTATATATATATATATTTATATAGGTAAACAGGGGATACTTGTGACTCTTTATTTCTCCTGCCTCCCTTAAATTGAAGTAGTAAATCAGTATGATCAAAAGAGCTAGAATAATCAATCTGTCCTTACACAATTGATCTGAGAGCCCTAATTAAAACTATAGAGAAATTAAACGTAAGGTTTCTTGTTCTCTCTGCAACATTGTACAGTCTTCTGTTATGGAACTCATACAGTTCTGATGTACAGAGTAAAATTGTGAAGGTGAAATACTTTACCTACAGATGTACCAAGGCCACATATCTGCTGGGAGGACATTTCTGTTATCCTGTTGCCTTCTGTTTAAGTTCTCACATGGCGTTAATCACCATGGTATCTTACAGCTTTAGAAAAATATAGTGCACCATATGTGACAAATCATTAATATCTTTAAGAACGAAGATGCTAGATAAAAATACTCGTCACAAATCTGATGCTGAAGATGTGCATTGATGGCCATCCCCATCCATGCAGCCTGAGTGAAATAAGTGAGTGTATTTTATACCAGAGATGGGGTCAGAGTCTTTCTTTAGGTGGTGACACTGCATGCAGTCACTCAATGTATAGAGTTTAAATGGCAGATTCACTCCTTTCTTCTCTAACCCATGCTATAGTACACTAAAGCAAAGGGAAAACACGCAAACCACATCCCTGTACCCTGTGCTGCACCACAGAGGAGTGGCTGCTTTGCAGTGCCCAAGGTTAGCATCAAAAGAAAAGAACTTGCTGATAAATTCAAAGGAAGCTTTTGCACTTATTGTATAATGCTCACGTAGTTAAAATCCAAACATTAAGCAAAGTGAGGGGCTGTACTTCAGTTGGAAGGAATGCACTAGAGTGGTTATCCCCTCAACTGGTAATCTCACACATTTTTGTATGTTTTTCATTTTCCACTTAGTTTCATTCTGATCTGTTTCCTATTTATTCTGTGTCAACACATAAATAATTTTCTCCGTTGTATCCCTCGCTACTAAATTATTTTTCTTGATGGAACAGCAAAAGTAATTATATTTATAAATGGAATGTCTGTTTTGCCTAAGTACCACGTCTAATTCCCTTCTGTAAGAGGGATTTCTATAATTCCTCCAAAAATGTCTTGGCAAAGACCAACCCACCAGTCGGTGGCACGGACCCGGCCTTTAGGGGCAGAACTCAGGGTTCCCATTCCTTTGGCCAGCAGGCAGGAGGGCACTGTAGAAAAGAATGCCCTGGTTTGTCTGAGAGAACGGTGCTGATGTTAACTATGTGAGTTATTAAGCAGCCTGGCACTGAGAGTTGCTTGCCACCTGTGGGTTTCACTGTTCAGCACAGGATTATTTTGGCAACTGAAGCATTCTTCATTGTGGATGGCTGTGGGAAGATATTAATCCTGCTTTTTGAGTAAGATGCACTCACTGACCTAATAGATCTGTTCCACTTCTACTCTATGATGCTGTGAAAGGAAATCAAACAAGTCCCAAGTAGAAGGATGAGCAATCTCGCATCCTTCTTATCCGCTTTCTACATTCTTTTTCAGCTCTTTTCTGCAGACAAGCTGAGATGTCCATTGCTTTACAGGAGTAGAATGGAGGGAGATCTGTTGTGAATTCTGCATTAAGAACAGTTCAGTTTTACATCTCTGGGTGCTCCTTTAGGAAACCTGAGTCAGAATCATTGTATGGGGATGGTGAATCCCCATACAGTGGGGCCATGAATAGTTCACAGCCTGCTCACTGATGGAACAGAGACAGGCCTCACCGAACTTACCTGTGCTGCAGGAGAATAAAAGCATCATTTTCTTACCGGGTTCTCCAAATCTAGTAAATATTCCTGTACATTGTTTTCTTTATTATTATCTCGCTATGTGCTTTCAGTAAGGGTTTGTCCAGGGTATTTATTAAGCAGTCAGACATTCTGTTCCTACAGATGTGTCAAACTTGAAGAAGGTTGTACCGGAGAGCTGAAAACCGGTGCCCTGTTTGGTTTGGGAGCTGCAAATGCAGGGATCTCTGTGACATGTCTGGTGTGAGGTAGGAGGTCTTTGGCCTGGTGGAAAGTGCCTAAACCTCTCGTCTCACGGACCCTACAGCAGAGCTAGCATTTCCATGGGTACCAGTTCCTCAGCTGCCAGAGCTTCCAGCACCCAGCTCTCACCAAAACCACAGGGAGATCAGAAGATGGCACATGCCGCTCCTGAAGCTCAGCGGCTCCTGGGCTGGTGTCTTTGACATACAGCAGTTCAAACTAGCAGGGTAGGTGCTTTCAACCAGCTAGCAGCGTGAGCCCAGCTCCATCAGGCTGGGTGTGCTGCTGCTGCTTTGCCCCAGTGCTCCGTGGCCTCGCTGCTGCCCTCCCACTGTGTCTGGCTTTGCTGCTCTGAAGCTGTGTGTGAGTGAGCTGCAGCCTCTGAAGCTCTGCAGAGAAACCGAGGTCCCTTTCCCACTTGATGGTACATTTAATCAGAGGCATCTCACAAGATTTGGACTGTAGTATTTCCTCCTCCCTGTGTACTCTTGCTAAGTGTTCATGTTTATTCAAGATGTATCTTTATGAGCGGTTTTCCTTTATCTCAGTAATTCATATACGCAGTACAAATTCTGTCTGTCTCCTCAGCTTTTGCATTCAGCTGCTTTGACTGATCTAGCACTGCTGATTTACCAGCTTGTCTGAAAAGAAGGAAGATTGATGTTGGCTCAAGTAAAATACTGAGATGCCTATGGAGTTTTCTTGCCCTAGATTTTTGGATTGCTATTTATTTAAAATGTAGGCAGAACTCTGACTTCAGTTTTTCAGGAATGTTTGCCTTATGTCAGTGTTTCTAATTCTTTGAGTCAAGTCATTGTGGTTAGCCAATCTTGTTTTCTGTCTCTGTGGTAAGATTTTAAATCCAGTGGGCTAACCTCAATGCTCCCCCAAGAAAGGAGGCTGTGATGACGATGCATTTCCTTCTTTGACCTCTGCAGTAGGGCTTTGCAGAAAGAATCTGTCAAATTAGGCTGAGCGCCAAGTCACCTGCATGAGGATTAAAGGGTCAAACCCTGCTCCTGCATCAATATATGAAGCAAAAATTTTCTGGAACATTTTTAAAGCTAATTTATCTTTTAAGATAAAGTTTATCTTTAAATAAGATAAAGATAAACTGCTTTTTACTAAATGTGGACTATGAACTGTAAGATTCTGTTGTGCTTGTGAGCATCACATGGCTCTGTGGCACTTCAGAGCAAACTTGAGGCTATTGGGATCTCTGACTTCTGCATTTCTCTGCATATATACCTATCTTGAAGTTCCTGACTTGGTAATGTTTTGAGGGAATAAATATGATATGATGTAAGTAAATATAAGCAGTGTCCCACAGGGGTTGGCCTTGGGACTGGTGCTTTTCGACATCTTCATCAGTGACACAGATGATGGCATTGAGTGCAGCTAAGCAAGTCTGCAGATGACTTCAAGCTGAGTGGTGCAGTCGATATATTGGAAAGAAAGGAAGTCATCCAGAGGGACCTGGACAGGCTGGAGAAGTGGGCCTTTGAAAACCTCATGAGGTTCAAGAAGGCCAAGTGCAGGGTGCTGTACTCGGGTCGGGGCAATCCCAGATATTTATACAAACTGGGGGAAGATCTCCTTGGGAGCAGCTCTGTGGAGAAGGACTTGGGGGTCCCGGTAGACAAGAAGCTGTACATGAACCAGCAGTGTTTGCTTGCAGCCCAGAAGGCCAACTGTGTTCTGGGCTGCATTAAAAAAAGGAGAGGGAGGTGATCGTCCCCCTCCACTCGGCTCTTGTGAGGCCCCATCTCCAGTACTGCATCCAGGCCTGGGAACCCCAGTACAGGAATGACGTGGAGCTCTTGGATCGGGTCCAGGCCCACTAAGATGATCAGAGGGCTGAACGGTGAGGTGGAAGTGGGCTCCAAAGCTCCCTGCAGAGAGCTGGGTGAGCCAGCCCTGCGGTGATGTGGTGACACGGGCAGACGCGGACTCTGCACTTCCTCCTTATTAGCAACATAATCACACATGATCTAAAGAACTAGATGGATTGGAGCCTGTTTAGGGAGCGGACGATGGGAGGACTGCTGGGACACGATGCCCTCTGACTGGAAAACATCAAACTCTTAAAGTCAAATCAAAATAAAAGCGTCATTTGGAAGCTCACTTTAATAGCGAAGGAATAGATGATCACTTTGTCACCAGTGCCATTTTGGCATTACTTAAGACTGACCTGAATTCTAGATCTGGCCGGTCCATTGATCTATGATCATAATGATCCTTTAATTACTTGGCTTAATTATAGCTAATTTATTCTAGTGACAGGTTTACCTATATGTAGATTTCTAGGTTTCTGTGTTATTCTTCACTGAGATAATTTTGAGGCATAAAAGATACAGCAAGCCATGCTTTCTAAGCACCTACTTAGAAGTCACAAAGAATGTTGACCTTTGTGGGTAAATTTTCACTAATGTATTCTTCAATCAGGCAGTAAATATCAGAGCTGTGAGAAACGTCCCGCGTTCTTCACACACACACAGCGGGGGACTGGAATCCCTCTCCACTCCGTTTCAGCTGTGCACTCATGACCTGTGCTTCCATAATACCTCTTGGCTGTGATATCAGCGCTGGGCGTACCAGCGGTGCACACCTACCTTTTCATGTCAGCTCTGATAGAAAGATGCTGTTAGCAGACGGCGTCAGGTAGTAATGCAGAAGTGACCTTTTAATGTCACGCACAGGTACACGAAGAAAGAACTGCCACTGAAAACTTCTGATTAAAGATAAAAGTAGACAGCCTATAAAAACATTAAGATAAAAAGTAAAGCCATGTGCCCTGAGTTTCCCCTGCTATCCCACCTCCTACTCCAAATTGATGTTGTCAGCACTCATGATTTTATCTCCAATCTTGTGATGTTTGATGTTTCACTTACACTGCAGCTACTAGAGTTGTGTAATGAGGTTAGAAGCCCAGCTTTCCTTTTTCTTTAAATTAAAGTCAGTTTCTAGTCCTAATGGTTAGAGTATAAAGCTTGCAAATGTGACCCAGGTGCACCCTAACAGCTCAAAATCCAGGAAGCAAAGTAAAGGATCTCCACGTTTATCATTTTACAGACAGGCTTATGATTTTGAGGGCCAAACTGTAGTTTTTGAACATTTGGAGATGGCAATAGAGCTCAAAAAGGAAAAAAAAAGTATCTGAACGAAGTACCACAATGTGTTGCATCTTCCAGAGAAACGTAGTAGTCATTATATCCAGGGTGAGAATTCTTTTGTCAGACATATGTGTTTTCTGATTTACTTTGGTATGCAGCATATCTGGGTTCAGCCCCACACTGCCTGGGCTGGCGGGGGTTGTATTTAATAATGCTTACTGCAGCGGTCCAGCAAGGAACTAGAAACAGCCCGCCTTGCCAGTCCTGAAACAAAGGAGCACACCAACCAACCACATGGAAACGTGTAAATGCAATGTCTAAAATGCTTGGGTTGGCTTAAGAAGCTCCAGAAGTACCAAGCACAGGTTTTAATGTACAGATCAGAAATATTCAGCTGGTTTTATTGTTGTTTTTTTTTTTATTATTATTTTTTTAAACCATGCTCCCAGCAGCAACAACCAGACTTGAAGAAAGCACAATGCTTAAATGGAGCTCCAAGTTAATGGAGTTGATGGTGACTCGACAGTGTGTCACTAAAAATGGGAATTAAATCTAGAACTGGGGAGGTGTGCGAAGCACTGAGTGCAGCTGGAATGCTGCATGGGCACGTTGGCCAGAAGTTCTCTGTGTGCTCGGATGGGTGGCCCCAAAGGTCCCTCACACCTTGCTCTGATCATTGTGTAGTTCATTATGGAAGTGAAAAAATTACAGATAAGCCTTAGGCTTTGTGGTGAAGTGTACTTGCCAATAAAAGCTGGAGGACTCTGAGACTCAGTGTCTACGTTAGTAAGGAGAATACATGGGAATGTTGTTTCACCAATATAAACACATATGACAAACTACAATTTAGTAATATATTAAAATAAGTAGTATGTAATTCTGAACTAAACAAGCTCATGTGAACCTATACTGACTGTGACTAATTTTGTTCTTCAATTCAGAAGAAAGCTGAAGAAACCATTTCTGAATCTCAATCACTTTGCTGAGACCAAAGAGCATGTATGTTTTGGGGTGAGTTAATGTGTTTAGCATCATGACCCACTTTATTTATCTTGTCTTGCAAGAGGTATTTTCTTCAGCCTTTTAAAGAACTTAAAAATGTGGATTGAAGACATATCTTGAGGAAATGAAGCCATTGAAAGGGTGTGCATCTTTCTTATGTTATTTTCTCAGAAGAGAAAACTGAACTTTCTTTTCATGCTCTCTCTATAATCTTTTTTGCTGCTGTTGTTTCCTTCTAGCTCTGTTATCTCTGATTGCTTTCAAGTATGCCCAAATCGTCAACCCTGAATTGAAATGAAATGTCTCTTATTCTCATCTGTGTAGACTTCTGCTGTTCTGATATCAGTCAGACGTATTTCTTAGATTTTAAATGAGTAAATTTGGAAAGATTTCTCCACACTGTGTTCTTTCTTCCATGTCAGTCTATGGCAGCACTTCTACTGCAGGACAGTGCATTGCTAATAATGGGAAATGTATAAACTCATTGGGTAGATAAAGCTTCTTTCAAGCCATCGATTTCACTTTGAAATTCCACCACATGCAAATTAAAATGCTAGAATTGTCATTCTGGGAGTTTATCTCCTTTTCTGCCTCCTAAGCATTAATTACTGTGGTCCTGACACTCTGTTCTGCCCTCTTCTTCTCTGTCCTTCCTTCTCCCCACTGTCACTCCCAATGGCTGGGAAGTCTTCCCAGTACAGCAATCCAGTTCATCTCCCAATAAGGGCCATCAGCCAACACATTCTGGGCCTAAATTCATCTCATAAATATTGGTACAGACTTAAATAAATGCAGTCCCTCAGCTAATGTACTGGATTTCAATGGAATTACATGGGGAATTAATTTTCCTCCGCCTGTAGTCTGTAAAACAATAAAATCAGGAAATGCTTAGAGGCTATGGCTTGGATTTCCAAACTGGTTGAAAGGCTGGCTCTCCCACATCACCATTAATGTAAACTGTAGCAAGATACACCTGATGGACTCATCCTTTCTACAAACATGTAACCTATTAGGCCTCACTGAAGACATGAGCACCTCAAGCTGGCAGATCTGTCAAGAGTCAGCCAGCAGTGCCTTGCAGTTAGCTGTTACGTGTAATTCCTGCTACGTGTGATGACACCTGTTGGGCTGTGTTCATCTATTTAATAACAACACTTGGCATTTCTGTAGCACTTCACAAAGAAGTGTGCAAAAGCAGCTGCAGGAATGAAGCTGGTTACGACCAGCAGGGTATCTATGGTTGGTCTGACATGCACTGGAGCATGTAATATTTTGTTAACTCCTGTGTGCCCTGTGAGTTGTTCTACTACCAACATGCCAAAATGAAAGGCGGAGTATCGGGATATTCTAGTGCAGCTGTTCTTCTGCCTAGTAGAGTGGAAGGACACACAAGAATCCATGATGAACTTTTCACCTAAAACTTCATTTATTTCTTTATTTGTTTTATTCTTCTTTTGTTTCCCATCCTTTTGGCCTGCATATTCTTGTTCTCTTTCTTTCTCATCTGTTTCCCCATTGTCACGTTCCTCTGCTTCCCACTCATTGCCCTCAGAAGGATCCCTCCATATAGTTCATAATTTCTCTCCCTCACTTCCTCTACTTATCCTGAGATCCCAGGCAGCAGTGGCTGAAGCAATAGCAATGGCTGAAAGAGCAAACCATTTTCTGCACAAAATGCAGAAAAACTCTACTGATTGTTCTTTTGTTTTCTTTCTTAATGCAGAAACAGAAAACCTATAGTCAGTTGATAACAGTAAATCTGTAGCTGAATGTCATTTTGCTGCAAGAAGTATCATAAATATGAGGTTCCTATAGGCACCTTATGTTTATGATCTGAGCAAAGTCTTCCTTAACTGTTAGTATTCTCAGTTCTTTATTTATGTATCGATGATGCCTGTAGGAAAACACAGACAGTCCAGACCTGTGCATTAATGAAATGAATGGATTTTTACTGTGAAATATATATATATATATTTGATCTCTTCCAGAATGGGCAGCATACAAATTGCAGTCATTTGCATGCTGATTGCTATCTTGATACAACGGAATCTGTCCTAGAGCCCTTGGCTGACTGCTCATGAATCAACCGGGTCTGTTGTCACAGTGCAGTGTTTGAACAGAAGTATTTCCATTCCACGTTATTTTCTAGCTGCTTTCTGAAAATAGAAGAAAAGTAAGAATACAATTGCTGGGACTCCTTATAAAATCTCACTAGATGAGTCCAGGGATATTCACCATTGGTCTTGGTGAAGCTTTCATGCATCCTTGAAAGGGATTCATTAAGCTGGAAAAGCTGGCTGGAAACCAGTCTTCCTATAATGTCTTCCATAATTTGCTTCAAGGGACACATTTACAGTCACTCAGCCTTTTTTATAGATCTTGTGCAAGACGAAGGGCTGGGTCACAATTGCAAGACTTTAATGAATAGATGTTTCTTGCATGCCACAACCAAAACAATTTTTCAAGCATCTCAGCACAGCGCCGTGTTTCAGTATGGACTTTCCCAAGGATGTGCAATAGGACCATAGCTGCAACCTCTGCATTCGCAACAACCGCTCTTTTCCAGCTGCTCCTTCTTCGATTCTGATCCATTCACATGCAGAGACAAAACATCCAGCAACCACGATTTCTACTCCCCATTTTTTTGTTCAAGGAGCTGAAGATTTCAGCTATTTCCTTTTTGCCATGTTACCCACTGTACAGGTTTGCACGGAAACAGATTACAGTGTGAAGACTCCTTGAATTAACAAAACATCACTGAAACTTATCTATTAAGTATAGCCAGATCTCAGAATGATATTCTGCTTGTCACAGGAGTGCTGAGATCTGCTTCATGAAGTCCATTTAATTTATGAGAATGATCTCTCATTCACATCCCACCGAACGCTACTGATGGACTCAGCGATTAGAGATGGAACAAAACAGAGATGGCTTTGGGGGCTTGGATTTCATTAGAATTTTAAAACGGGGCAGTAGATTTGCCCACTGACCTTTGATTAACAAATATGAATTCAGCCAGAAACGTTTTCTCTGAAGGTAGCCCAATTAAGAACAGCTTCCTTCCGAGTTCCCCTTGTCTGTCTGTGAAAACTGGGCACGCTGGCACTGGGCTTTTTTTCTGGACATTTTCCACCTGGTCACAAACATTGGAAGTCCTGTCTTAGCAGGGTAAGCCAAGTAGCTGTTGCACAAAGAAACACTGAATGCATTTCTGTATTGCAACAGAGACAGCCTTGAATCACCATATTGATATACAAGGGATCAGATAGTAAACTTTTTATTAGCAGCCAGGAATTTCTTTTGAAAATGATTCTTTTTCTTTGACATCCCTACATATGTGCTGAAGGATGCTGGTACAGTTTCTTCCTATCAAGACAGGATATAATGTGTGACTGTGTTCTAGAAAAGTGTTACTTTTTTTTACAGATTTATAATTTTTTAATGTCAGATCACCATAAAGCTTTCAAGCAATAGCTGCTGGCCAAAATTACATTAGGAAAGTGCACGTTATGCTCCATTTCCCTCCGGGAAGGGAGGTAAACACAGGCAATCTGGACTGGGAGGGGCAGAGCAGAGGTAAGGAGGCTCTTGCTGAGTTTCTGCTGGCGGTCAGTACTCCCATGTCTTCCCAAGATGGCAATACAAAAGGAGCAATACAAAATAGCAAAGAAAGGATATTGTATTCTGCTGAATACTAGCTACTCTAGGGACTGGGCAGTACTGTGTGGTCATTGCATCCTGAAAGGGGGGAAGGAGACAGCATCCACAAATGGGGGAACAATACTGATGTTGTATTAACACCACTGGCAGACATATGTAGTAGGCAGGGCTGGTGGATGCTGTTCATCAAGTGCGTGGAAAAGCAATGTGCTGTAACACTCTCTGGCATTTTGAAATAGTTGTGAACTCTGTGCAGCACAACCTGAAACTATTATTGTCTGATTAGTCACAGTGCTGCTAATTGCAACAGTCACCTTATACCAAGGAAGCTAGTTTAAGGAAGCTTGGGATAAAGACCACCTAATTTAGGTCCCCATTAGTCACTGCAGTAGCTAAAATTAGGTGAATGACTCCAGCAGGACAAGCCAGGTCACTCATTATACAATTACTCTTCATTTACAAGAGTGAATCAAAAAGCCATACTGCTTTCCTGGATGGAGAAAATGTTGGTGGGATTTAACTACTGCTAAATGCTGCATTTGCATTTGCTTCTCTCCCTGAAGCTCCAGCCCTTGCCCCAGGGCTGTCCTGTGGGAACTGCTGTCCTGAGTTTATGGAAGCTCTTCTCTTTGGTGCCAAACCCAGCGAGCTCACTCTGCTAAGAAAAAAGCAGAGGCACCAAGACGAGCAGAGCCCACTGTATGCCTTTCCTGCTTCCTGAGCACGTGTCCATAAGGCTGTGAAAGAGATGGGAAGGGATTTTGCCTTCATCACAGTGTTTCTGTCAGCGTGTCAGAATCTTCTGAGTCTGTCCTTGCAATGATCCATCAAGTGTCTGGTAGGGCTTGGCCTAAGTCTAGGTTGCAGGAGAATAGTTCCTGAAGGGAGAGTAGAAAGAGGACAGAGCCAGGCAGTCAGTGGTGCCCAGTTCCAGGACAGAGGCAGCAGGCACAAACGAGGCAGCACCACAGTGCTGTGTGGGTGATGCACCCTGGCACAGGGACACAGAGGCTGCAGCCTCTCCTCCTTCGAGATGTCCAGGAGCTGCCAGGATGTGGGGCTGGGCACTCTGCTCTTGGGTGGCCCTGCTGAGACCAGGGCCAGGGTGAGACCAGAGGCACGCAGAGCTCCTGCCAGCCTCAACCAGTTGGGGTTCTGTGACTGGGATTCCCTGATTCCATGATACTGTGATGCTGTGACCTCCAGGGCTTCCAGCTGACCAGAAGGTCCCCTTAGGGCTGACGATGACAGCGGGCAGGCAGCGCTCCCTTTGGCACCCCTGAATGGAGATGCCTCAATCCAGAGGATCAGGAGCACAGATTACACCAAGCACCTTCCTGAAGTACCAGTCGGTGCATGAATTGCTTCTGCCCACAGGCAGCACTGTGTAGCTCGGTGTCAGAAGGAAGCAGGGTCAGGTGTTTCCTTGTGTGCACTGAAGTAGTATCTGCTGCCCAAGATGCCAGCATGGACATCTGAGGTCACGCAGTTCAGCCTGCAGGCAAACATGATGTCATCACTGTCAGTGTGTGAGCAAACCCCCATTCCAAAAGCAGTTCGTTCTGCTTGCTTTCCTTTTTCTCTCCACTTGTTTTGCTTTCCCATCCTTCTGCAGCGGGGTTTTGTCCAAGCTTTCTTTTTCGTTTTTCAGCCTGTGTTTATTCTAGGCCAGTTTTGCCTATTACACTCCCTTGTCTAGCTTTTGTCTCCACAATTTTCTTTCTGATGGGTGGAAAGGAAGATGGAGTCCACAAGAGAAAATTCAATATCGCCGTTTTTGTGTGTATGAAATACTCAGCTCTTTGTGCTTGATTAGACAATTTTGAGATGCGGGCAAGTGAGAATTACATTGGTCACAAAACATTTAACTGACAACCTGAAGTAGCCATTAGAAAGAAAACCCTTCTAAAGCACGAACTTTTTCTTTTATTAAACAATTTATAATTTGGTCATACGGTACTCGAAGATGCTTACAGCTGAATTTTAAAGTGTGCTGATTTCACTTAGTGTCACTTTACATTTTATGGGTTGGGAGATCTGCAAAGCCTTTCGCCAGGCAGAGAGAAATGCCCCGGATCCTCCTGGCTGTACCAGGGAAGCCTGAGCTCCTGCTGGAGCGTTGCTACCTGCAGCATCCCTCACCAGCAACCCGGCGTCTTTGTGCTCTTCATCTCCATCACGTCAGCCTTGAGACATGATGTGAATCCAGTTTTGTAAAGGAGGTGGAACAGAACAGCATGGGCTTGGGACGACGAGAGTAGCGAAATGTTCGCTCACTGCGTGCAGGTGACTGTGGTTAGGAGGAAGTGTGAACATTTGCTGGCTCGCCTGGCACAACAGAGCACTTTCAACAGCCTTCCCTTATGATACATTTGAGGCAATTTTATTTGGAATTTCAGTCCAAGAAACATTTTAAGCTTGTTTCTTTTTTGATCAAATTAACACATTGGTCCTTGGGACATTCTGCTCAGTGCCTGTAAGACTGCTTCTTCTTCCTGCCCTTCCTCAGTGCTCAGCTCACATCTACCAGCTATACAACGTAAACACTGGATAGGTGTATTTCAGCATTACAAACACTAACTTTCAATGGCACAAAACCAATTTGGATTTGCACACATGCATCAGCAGCACTACCTGTATTGATCCACAAGAGCACGAAACCGATGTGCAAATAGGCGCGCACTTCTGAATTGTGAGCAGCCATTTGGAGGTCTCGACTCAAGGTCCGCCCTCTGCAGCCAGCTCTGCAGGCTGGCACTTCAGCGGTTCTGTCCGTGTGTCTGCGCCCTGGGCACACCGACAGCCTCTGCAGGCCCCCCCCCACCCCAAGCACTGTGGGTGCTGCCAGCTCCCTGCGCTGGGTGCAGTGTGGGCTCCCAGGGTGGGGGCTCAGGATGTGTTCCTCACCTTGCGTTAGCAGCTCCTGAGCAGGCACCTGAGCACCAGGGTAATGCATCTTCCTGCATATTAGTACTTCGTCACAGGCGAGCTCTTGTCATCACCTGTTTCTCCAGATGGATGACTGTTTGGGGATGGAAGGCTTTTTTCCCCTTTAGTTGGACCAAGACCATCCAACGGAGTGAGCAGCAGGAGGTTCTGAAAGAGAGATACTGGCTAGCACTGTTTCCACACACCCGCAGACTGATCTTTATGCAGCTGAGACTACAAGGGATATCCCTTAAAATAATGGGCATCTTATTACCCATCTTCTCCAACTCCTGTGGAACGAAACATCCCAAAATTGACAGAAGCTGCTGCACAAAGCTTCTTTATAGATCTCAGTGTGCCTCCTTTGCTGGCTCCAGCTGCCCCTACGCTCTGTTTTTCCTCGGCCTTTTCTTCAATATTTTTTCCAGTTGACTTAGTTATTACAGTACACGGACCAGAGCGAGGAAAATACCCTGAAGGTGGGAGCTGGCAGAGCGGGGGGTGGCAATGGAAGCGCTGTTGCCATCCCATGACATCACCTACACGGCCATTGGTGGCACTGCGGTGCGGGGAGGCACTGGCCGGCATCCCCGGGCTCACTTCCGTGACACAGAACAGAGCCGGGGCCTGTCTGCTGCCAGCCCCTTTCAGTGCCAGCCTGCTGGCAGAGCTCGGGACGTTTGTAAAAACAGTACAGTACTTTATTTAGCCTCTAGTGAGAAAAAGTCACTTCACAGCTCCGGTTTAGGCACAAGGCGCTAACAAGCAGATTGGAAAAAAAAAATAATCCCTTGCATAAAAACGTTTCAGATGAAAATTGATTTGTATGCCAGATGACCTCGTGGATCGGGAGATTGAGCTGTGCCTTTTATCTCCAAAGAAATGGGTTCGGATCCTGATTAGCCCATAGAGGAAATTCCATTTAGTGGTTTAATTTTGGTGAGCTGAAAAGCTGTTCCCTGCCTAGAACCGCCATCTATTATGGCGTGATTGGCAGTCTGTGTTCAAGGCAGAACAAGAACGTCACCTCGGCTCTACTCCTATTACTTCATCCTGCCATCAGCTCTCAGCACCTGACCTCCATTTCCAAAGAGCCTAAGAAAACAGGCAGGATTCAAGGTGAAAGTGGAGTTGTGCAGCTGTGCCCGGACAGAGTGGAGGAGGCAAATGGCTAAGAAAGACTGCGGAGGTGCCAAGGGGAGACCTGGAGAATGGGACAAGAGGGCCTGGGAAAGCAAGAAGCACACTGATGGAGCAATGTTTCATGAGGGAAAATGGAAAGGGAAGGAGAAAGGGGAAAAAAGTAGGGAATGAGGATGGGCGGGCAAAGGATGTCTGTGTGAAAGGTGGGATGCAGGCATAGCCAGAGCTGAAGGCAGTGAACCAAAATGAGCATAACTCCACCTAAATATCAGGTGTAAGAAGAAGGCTCTCAGGATTGGCTCCTGGAACATCTCACTGTGTCTGAAGGTTCTGGTTGGCATAGACATGTCCTGAGTCATGGAATCATAGAGAGGCTTAGGTTGGAAGGGACCTTAAAGAGCATTCAGTTCCAACCTCCCTGCCAGGACAAGGCTGTCCCCAGCAGATCAGGGCTCAGGGCTCCATCCAACTGGCCTTGAGCACTACCAGGGATGTGGCATCCACAACAGTCCTCAGCTGGTGCTAAATATTTTGCAATCAAGGTATCTTAGCATGGTTTTCCTAAGTCTTCATTCCTTGGAGCGTGAACCACTTCTGCAGGGGAGCAGAGGATATGCAGGATTGGTCAGCAGCCAGTTCACTTCTCCATCATGTCTTTGCAGGAAACAGAGTAAGAGAAGAGAAGAACTCCAGCCTAATCAATAGAGTATCTCCACGTTGTTGGGTTATGTTGCTACTACCAGCATAAGCACGTTCCTGGTGGCCTGCTGGGCTTTCTCCACAGATATTAAATGGAGGAAGGAATTAGAATTTTGCATTGTGACACTAATCAGCCTCGTGACCCTGTTTTGTGCAATGTTGTGAGCAGATAGATAAGAAAATATTATCACTCTAAGGTGGTTGCAGCAGTGGGTGAAAACCTCTCACTGGTGGGAATGGAGGTTTTGCTGCCAGGATGGCATTTCAGCTTTCTTAGTCACCTCGGCTGTCACAGCAGTGAATGTGCTCATAAAATAATCTCCGTTTGGGTGGTCTTCCTTGGAACAATAAAATGTGCATTTGGAATGGCACTGATAATTGGAAAAAACGCTATAAAACCAGCATGGCGATGAAGTGCAAAGTACTGCATTTTTTGGGAGGAGAAATGCCAGAAGGGATCTCCTGGTGGGGCTGGAGCTCCAGGTGGGCTGAAGGCTGGACACAAGGGCAGGGTGGGATGTCCTTTTCTGGCTGCAGTTCTCCAGCAGCGAAAGCTGCTCTCCACAATCCTGGTGCTTCATCATCTCCTCTCACCTGAGGCTTTGGCTTCTTCACACACCCCTCAGCCTTAGCAGGGTGTGTTAGATGAAGGCGAGAAGAGACCTGCTGTCTGTACTGCTGACTGTCGAGGAGGGGTTGGCCGGCAACGGCGCTGGCTGACCTGGGAGGGGAGAGAAGGCAGCTGGGGGTGGTGATAAGCAGCTGGAGCGGGCGAGAAGAAATAAACTTTTCACCCAGCTCAGCTGCAGCCAGAACAGGATGTGTGGCTGCAACCTAAGACATAGGAGATAATTATTCCACTCCACTTGGCACCGGTAAGGCCTCAGCTGGAATACGGTGTCCAGTTCTGGGCACTGCACTGTAAGAAAAATGTAGACAAACTGGAGAGAGTCCAGGAGAGAGACACTGGAAATATCAGAGGCACAGAAAGAACGACCTAGGAGGAAATGTTGAAAGGATTGTTTGTTTAGTCTGGGAACAGCAGAGTCTAAAGAAGCGATGATAAAAATCTTGCAATAAGTTAAAGTTTATTGTAAGGAGGAGAGTGATAGATCTTTCCCCATGGCTGCTGCAGGACAGGGAAAGAAGGAAGCAGCTTCATTTGCAGCTAAGAAAAGAGAGATTAGGAGAAACTTTCTGGGAGGGCAGTGCACACAAGCTGCTAGGGAATGCATGGGTCTTGTTAAACTACATAATAACTACTATGTGTTCTATTTTATTAACAAACATTGGAAGAATAAGGATGGTTTTTTTGTTAGAATGATTATTTTGGGCTAAAGCCTGGGACTGGATTTCTACATGTCCACAGCACAGTCATGTGGGTGCACTTGCAAGAAATAGCTCTTGGGCTTCATGCTTGCTCTTCTTCAGCATCAGTGTGCACAAAACGCAGCATCTTGTGACTGATCTCTTATTGCAAGATCTCTACATATTGTTGCAATACAAATAGGTCATCGTGTAACCCAACAGTTTGTATAAAATCCTATGAATACATGAATAACTTCGTCTTATGATTCCATTTTTGGCTGCACTGTATTTTTTCCCTTGCAGGTTCGTATCAGATACCTCTAATCCCTTCTTTGTAGACTTGCGGTATGTGCACAGCTAGAGATATATCCACTGATAGCTGTTAATCCTTTGAGTGTTTTTACATTACACAGCATATGTCCAGTGAAAGTTCTGCTGTATGGTTTAAGGATACTCGCCGATTCTCCAGCAACTGCAAACAGAATACTGCACCATCCCAGGAAGTTCTCAGGCTGTGAATTGGATTTTCTTCTTCAGAAGAGACTCAAAGGACGTCCTAATATTTCCAAAAGTTCAGACTAATGTGCATTGCAAACTCAGGAAAGAAATGGACCGAGGGTCAGGGAGGTTGGATGTGGAGGTAGGAAGCCAGCACACTAAGGTCCCACACAGCGTCTTGGACTCACCGGTGATGTTGCAGAGGTCAAAATCTATGGCTGTAGCTGGCCAAAACATTTCTTGAGACTTATGACAGAATATGGATTTTTTTCTCATGAAATAAAATCTATTAGGGAATGTATTTGAGCGCACTTTCAATTCTTAGTCTCCTTGGATTCTGAAGTGTAGCTTTAGATATGAGTGTTTTGGATTTTCTGCTGTTCGGTTTTGGTTTAGTCACAAAATGTTAAAGGTGTTTTATTAGTTCCCAGTGTACGTACCCAACCTTCATTCCATCTGCACAACAACACTAACAAAAAACATGAGGTAAAGAATACAACGAGGTCATGGATACTTTTAACATTTTGAGGATGAACAGCATTAAGCCTATATCACCTTTGAAGTTTATACTCAGTGGAGCACTAGAGCAGTACAAACCAGTAAAACAAAACAGCCAGTTAAGCGAGGTTACAGCTGCTTTGCTTTCCACAAAAGCACAACGCACCCACAGGATATTCATTATCACATGAATTATTTTTTGTGGTTCTTCATGGAAGGTAGGTGTCAAAGGCATCTATTGTGAAGAACTGGGACATGGTCAGCCTTGCCTATTGAAATGAGGTGGGAGAGAAAACCATATCTCATCTACTTCTCTTGGTTGCTTTGCAGAGCATTGGGGTGCTCCCACATCTTCCTGTTAGAGCTGAAGCATCATGGAAGGTTTACTGGGATAGAAAGGAAAAATGGGAAAGGGGTAGTGGAAAGAAAGGGAGAACTGCTGTGATTTAGATGTTGAACAGTTGGACTTCAAAGACTGTGTTAGACACCTCAGGCTCCATGTACAATCAGTGGAGAGGAAAAGTAACTCCAGGGAGATGCTTGTCTCCTTCAGGACAAGAAATGCCTGTTTCTCTGCTGCCTCTACGAGACATCTAGGTATCCTAGATAGGGGAAGTTGGCTGGGATGACCCTGCACGGCCTCCTGGCTGTGGCACTTCCTGGAGGCCGCTCCCACCACTGGGAGTTGCCTCAGGGTGGAATCACCTCTTCTACTCACCCTGTGGTGACTGCAGGGCAGCAGTGACCGCCAGGGCCGCCTGTGAGGAGGGGAGCAGGCTGCTCAGCTCTTGTCATGGCCCAGGAGCCCTGACAGACAGCTCGCTTCAGGGCCTTTGAGATGAAGAGCCCAAAGGGTAGCTGTGGTACTGCAGGACAAGGTTCAGTGGTGGAAGGCAGACGGTCAGACTGGATGATCTGTGTATCTTTTCCAACCTTAATGATTCTATGAACCTATGTCACCTGCTGGTGGCACCAAGCCAGAGCTGCCCTTGTCTGTGCCTGGGCGGGAGAAGGAGAAGGTTGGAGACTTACGGAAGCGCCCTTTGCCCTGCCTCAGTCCTACGCAAGGACCAGGTTTGCATTTAACTGCACCTAAGCTGTAGGAATCCTCACGGCTCAGGAAGCAAAATCCTTTGGCTCTGTAAGCAGACCAAACCCATCTTCATTTGCTGCATGGCCCCTGATAGCTTTTCCACATTTCACATGGGACTGGGCTCTCAAATGCTTTTTACAAATTTGACCAACTCCCTTCCAGCATCTGGCAGGGCTCATTTTCCCACTGATACTTCATTTATTCCACATGAGCTTCCCCACCTTTATTTCATCGTCGAATCATTACGGTTGAAAAGAGCACTAACATCATCGAGCCCAACCATCAATTTATTGAGTCCAACCACCAATTTATTTATATTTATGTTCTTTTGCTTTTTTTTTTCATCCCAGCAGGGAGGCGAGCAAGTGGAAGTGCATCCCATGTAACGTCTGGGAACGGCCTCGCAGGGCTTTGGCACCTTGTGCAGGAATGAGCACATGCAGGTAGAATGCGATGGCTCCCGCTGAGCACGGCTGTGCTGAATCCTACAGCCCAGCAAAGAGCAGCTGGTTAAGGTGGAATTTGGAAATCAGTCACAAGATAAACAGGTTGCAACGTTAAGCGCTCTCCAAGGGAAAAGCAGCATGCAGCATATGTTCTTACTTTGGAAGATATTTAAGAAAGGGAAAAAAAATATCACAACCCTTTAATAGACCCTTTACTGGCTCGTGCTAGTGGGGCTGTTAATTAATTAAATAACTATATGTGAATGGCATCCATTGGGAAAGAGCCTCACAGCTTCCAGATGCCAGTTATTGGCCCCATTACAGGCCTAAAACTATTACAGTAAATCATTACATGCTCCAAGATGAACTGGCACACGATTGCTGGGAGGAAGGATGGAGCTATTCTCACTTGTGCCATTTTGTGTCAGTTTTTATCTAGTGAGATTAATTAGGACTTTTAGAAGTGCAAGTCAGAACTATAAAATATTAAAGGATATTCCATCAATAGGATGGAGACACGCTTAAGCAGAGCTTTTAAAACTTTTGGATGTTGACGGATAGATAGAAATTGGAAGAGATAATGAGCAACATCTGACTTTGATTTATTTTTTTAGAAGGTCAGATTTATAGAGAGTGGGTCTGTACTAAGCCTCCTCTGTCTGCTGGGGGAGTACTCAGAGGAGGACATTAAAGTTTATCACTTGAGTTCAGGTGCCAGGTAAGCAAACAGTTTCTCAGGCCAAAACCAATCATTTAAGGCCGTTATTCCAGACACAGAATCAACTAGAAAGTATTAAATAACCCCACAACCTGGATCCCCTGCTGGGAGGGGAGCACTTCCTGACAATGGATGGCAGCCTAAAATCTATGATCTGGCCTTGGATGGTCCTTTTTTCCCCCGTCTTAATTAATAAACTATACTTTTTCACCCTAAATGACTACCGTGGACCTTGCTGTCATTTTAGGCTGTTTGAGGGATAAAACCATAGAGTCACCTACATCACCCCAAGCCTACACCTTTGAAAACCTTCATGCCTGCTTGGTCTGTTTCAAATGCAAAATCTAAGCAGTGGAGGGGCACTGCAGGGTATTAAACTGTTTATACAATTTACCCAATAATTAGACACATTAATTCACAGGCAGACATTCCCTCTGAAAAGTGTTCCATGGCTGGAATTGATGGCTAAGCAAAGGGTGGAGAGTTTTGCAGGGGGTCACCAAGACTGTTGAAGGAGTGGTTCCAAGGGGACCCAACACCAGACCACGCAGGGGCTCAGCGGTTCCAATTGCATGGAGGACATCCAGAAATGTATAAATGTGGCACTGAGGGAACATGAGTTAGTGGGCATGATGGTGATGGGTTGACAGTTGATTCAATGATCTTAAAAACTCTGTGGTCTCTCTGCTGCTCCAAGGTGTATGGGACACTCCATAGATGGAATGCTTGATAGCAGTTTACCGTAAGTAGAAAAATGAGGTATTTGTTGGCTCTGTGGATTCACAAGAGAAATAGCATCTCTTGAAAACCAACTTCATCAAGCTGCTTCCCCTGAAGAGAAGGTAAGGATGCAGAAACATTCACACGGATACTACCAGGAAGTGACTTGCTGTGTGAGAAAAGCATGAGTAAGAGTCTGCTGACTAACCTCTAGTGAAGGGAAGGGATTGATTTATTACCAGAGCACAACAAATGGAGGCACTGCTCTTGCAGGCTGCTCTGTACAAGCAGATCCATGCAGCCATGTGGCTCTGGTAGGGCCCAGCAGGGCTCAGGACTGGCAGGACTGGCTCAATAGCAATAGGATGGAAAATTTTACGTTCCATTTCTCCAGTACAAAAAATGTCGATTTGGACAAAAAAAATCTGGCCAAACATCCCAAATTCGGATGGGAGCCATGGGACTTGGAGCAGTGAAGCAGAAGGACAGACGGCTGCTTTGTCAGCAGGGCAGCACCCGATGTATGTGTTGGTAGGAAAGCACTGCCTGGTCTGGTCCTCAATGCAAACAAATGGCTTGCAGGCTCTGGGATCCGGGGAGGGGAGTGTCACCATGTGTCCAGCACAAACAAAAGGATGAGCTGAGCCAAGAGCAGCTCAGTGTTCATCTCCCATTCCCTGGCTGTAACCACAGGAGACTCCTCTTGGCTTGCACTAGAATGGGATAGAATGTAATCGCTGAGCAAAAATGTTGTTCCTACTTGATAGCTTAACATGACGTAGGCAGCAGCTATGCTTTTGCACTGAGCTTGCCTTTCTGCTCTGTGGAATCTTAGACTGGCCCATGCTTTGCATCAGAGAAAATGAAACCAGGAGAGGAAAAACACAGCTACTTTTTTTTTTTTTTTTTTCTGGGGTACAGATCATGAATTCTGAGCCAGAATGAGATGGAAGCGAGCGCAGGTCATCACAGCCTGCTACC
The DNA here is from genome assembly GCF_026119805.1 of Tympanuchus pallidicinctus. NCBI lineage: Eukaryota > Metazoa > Chordata > Aves > Galliformes > Phasianidae > Tympanuchus > Tympanuchus pallidicinctus. Next base: position 65,763,285 of record NW_026294747.1, read on the forward strand.
TGTGAGCAGGGGGGTCTCACTGCAGGCCCTGGGCTGCAAAGTAGAACAGCAGCAGCAGCACGGCTGTGTGTGCAGGTTCCTTCCCAGCCACCACACTCATTGCTTCATGCCCCACGTTCTGAGTATTTTGGGACGGAAACAGGAAAAAGGACTCCAGCCATATACCGCGATCGTACAGTAAATGGTGGATTTCAACTTTCCAGTGGGAGGAATAATGGACTAGTGTTAGGGACCTGGTGCTGTCAGGTATGTGCAGGCAGACACAGCTGGAGAAAAGCTTTGGGCACAGATACAAAGTCCAGTCTGACTTTGTAAAGATGTATGCACACCCTTAACTTTAAACACATAAATTTTCCCATTGACCTCCCTGGACCTATTCATGCATTAAACATATGCATAAGCCTCTCTAGAAAGAGGGAATATAATAAATGAGATAACCAAAATAGTTAACCAGAAATATTTTCTGTACAGGGAAATAGGAAAATTTACAAGGGGTGTGTGCACATGGGCTCCCAGCGATCCCTCTTGACAGAAAAGGCCAGATAAAATCTAGGCCACATTGTTAAAGGACAAGGCATTGTTGCTCGTGTATGAAGGGTGTTTCCAGCTACCCATAGCACAGACAAGAGCATAGTTTGCATTCAGTACGTTAATTAAGCAATTTGCTGGAATTCAGCATGTGGTGGATTGGTGGGAGGCAACTTTAGCTGGGGTTCTGCAGGCTGAGATCCCTTCGTTACACTGATGACTCTGAGTGGTGCCAACAGAGCAGCACACTCAGTAGTGCACTGCTGAGGTGGCTTCTGCACAGTCAGCCCTAAACAATGCAGTTATGACCCAGTGAAAAGAACTGATAAAACCAATCAAGATCTACATTATTAAGCTGTCTATTGTTGGTGAGATATCCAGAGCCTGATGATAAGCACCACTGTTATCAAGCAAGGGGGACTTTCTGCAGACCATTAAGACTTCGACTTGTTTTTAACCTGTCATTTTTTTTTAATATTCACATGGGAAATGTTTCAATTTTACTGTCCATATCTGTCTCTACACATTGCATTAGGCCTGTTTTTCTTGATAGGTTTATCATTTAGCATATGCTGTACTCATTAGCATTTACATCTATAGGTTGTTCTGGAGTTACTGTAGCATATGGTTGTGAATGGTAGCTACAGAAACCTCCAGCAAACAAGCAATATTGTGACCTGTGCTAGTGGATGGAGGTGAACATGGACTCTACCTATAGCATTAATGCATTTAGTGGCTGATGCCTGCTTACTTGTGCAAAGCAGAGCAGTGCTCAGGCCTTTCAGACCTGTGTTTGCTAAATCATCTTAAAACAGACCTTTAAGCTTTGCTGTTTCATGGCAGAACTTTCAGCAAGCTGCATTCTCAACTTCCTTCTGCTTTTCCTTTTGTGCATTAAAAATGGATACTTGACTTCAACAAGGCCATTATCCATAAGCTACAAAAAGCCAACTCCTTACTCACAAACACTTAAGGCTTTCAGACAATGCAGAAGACTGGGAGGGGAGAGACTGCTGCTTCTTTACATCAAGACTATATCCTGATCTCTCTTTTGTGTCCAAAACCCAACGTCACCCTACCCAGGATTATTAGGGTCTTCCTTTGAGCACCAAACCCAAGGAACTAGTGCGACCTGTAGGCAAACAAGCCAAGTCTGAAACGAGATGAAGCTCCAGCCCCAGTGCCAGCCTGTACTTGTATTTATTCTGCTTTACGACAGACTTCTTTTGGCACAGGGAGATACACTGCGCTGAGCTTTGGCACATTGCTTCAGACATGGAGGAAGTCTGGGATGGGAGACCACAGCCTAAGTGTATTTACCTTGCACTCTGTTTTCATTAGACTTGCTGGAGCTGAAGGGTTCCTCCATTCCCTTTGAATGCCCTGTTTTGTGTGATGATGACTTTGCAAGACGAAATGTCTTCTGTCCTATCCATGCGTTGCTGTCATTCACACTGAGAATCCTGGAGCCTGCGTGTTTTAGTCTGGGGATGAATTAGCATTTTAGTTTTAGTACATCCTGTCCCATAATTATACTGAATGGTTTTTGGAAGGAGAGTCTGAAAACCTACCTATTCCCAAGAATAATGATTTTGGCCTCAAATAAAGGACAGGACAGGACTGGCACTGAAATACTGGAAACTCAGCATATTATGAACTTTAGTGCTGGTACTCTGTGATTTCTTATCCGAACAGAAAGCATTTTCATTTGTATTGCTTTATTTTCCTTGAAGGCAGACTTTGCTCCTGGAGAAAACAGACTGTGGGATCAAAAGAGATCTGGAGAACCAGCCTCAGTGCTCTGGGCCTGCAAGTTTCCATCTGCAGGCTCTAATTCAGCTCTGCTGTGTATGTAGAAGGGGAAATGCAGAGCAAATAGCTCAAAGTTTCACTTTTGGCTTTCAGACGCTGCAGCATTTTATTCTCTTTATATCCATGGCTTCTATTTAATTCTCTATCTACCTGTAGCTCTGACTGCACTGACTTTCAGGGACTGTCCTGGATATCTCTGGTCACTGCAGTAGAGGAACAACACTGCTGTGTACCGCACAGTCCAACCTAGTCCAGGAGAGGACTGGAGACAGTGCCCTTTCCTTTCCCTTTGCCTCTCACATCGCCCTGTGGGTAGGATACAACACAAACTACAACTTACTAGAAAAGGAAGTATTGGGAAATGTGTGTTTCCTATTAGAAATACAAGTAGTGGCAATAAAACCCAAACAAGGAAGAAAAGAAAAAGCTGTTTTGAAATCTCAGTGCTTGGTTATGCTGCCCTGATTTCTTAGCCATCAATCCTTTGCTGATACAGGTAGGGCTGGGTAAAATGTCATTGAAGCTGATAGATGTAACCTCATTGAGAGCAGCAAAACCACCTGATTTTCTTCTACACAAAAGCCAGGCACGAGATCTCACCAAAGCAGAGCCATGTGCAGAGCTAAGGAGCTTCAGCAATAAGAGAAAATCCCACTAATACTTAGTGCAACTTTACTGCCTTACTGCAGAACTGCACAGGTAAGGAGTTAAAATAAAGGATAAGGGAAAGTCACACAATGACTCTGTAAGCACTGGGACAGGACTGCTCAGCAGGTTGGTGGTGGGGCCTCCCATGGGCAAGAAAGGTTGAGCTGTGTCCCATCCCCTGCTGGAAGGAGCTGTGAGAGGGGCACAGACAACCTGCTGTTCCCACAACAAGCTCAGTAGGGTCCAGTCCTCTCCAGATCTTCCTCTTACTGGCAGTCATTGGGATTTCCTGGTGCATCCTTACCATTTCAGAGCTTGTTTGCCATTCACTGTCACTGTGGATATTTTCTATAGGATCTTGGGTGAGCTGAGCTCTTTTCCTTCAGCTTTTGACGACCACATGGCTCTCCTTTCTTCCACGCTTTAGCAAACTCTAAAGCTGCTCCCCAAACAGCCTCCCTTCTTCTCTGCCCCTTCCCATCCCCATGCTGGAGTTCATTTCTGCAACTAAAGGTCCCATTTTGTATTCTCTGGGAAGATGGTCCATTTCTTTTGGTGCTGTTAGTGCCATTGTGTATCATGTTGTGGATCTCCCTGGGACTGAAGTTGTTTGTGCCTTGTGAATTGTGGTGTGCCATGCGCTGCCTTGTTTGCTTTCTTCTATAATCACTTTTTAACAGATCAGAAAAACATTCTGACGAAATTCTGTGAGTCAAAAGCAGTTTCAGAGCTGTCAAAACTTCTGGAGATGAATAGAAACTTGCTTTGATGAGATCTCTACTAACATGCACTGATTTTCTGAACCCATTTCTTTCATGGTCCAAAGGCAGCATAGCTTTCTAATGGCTGTGGGATGACACTTTGAGCCGTGCACTCTGTGAGAAAGGATTCTTCACTGAATGGAGTGTCTGCAGGAGCAGCTGGCAGCCCAGCCATACAAAGCACAGGGACTCACTCTTTCTCTGACCAGTGTCTTCATTTTGGCTGTGCAGAGTGGGAAGGTGTGGCTCAAAGCTGCTGTAGGTGACCGTGCCCAGCACCATCTACCACCTACTAGTGGGAGGCACTGGCAAGGCTGCCCAAAGCAGCTTTTTGTAGCAACAGCCTAAAAATCTTGTCTTTCTGAACCTCAGAAGCCAAGATTTCTTCTCTTTCATCTCTCCCCAGAGGGTGAGGAGGTCTTTAGTACGGGCCCAGCTAGATGCATGAGAAACAACCCTGACAAATGGTTTAAATTATAAAGTACAGCAGCGGTGCCAAGTCCTGCAGTATGAGCGCCAAGATTGGGAACGTGGCTGTTCCCCAGCACTTGGCAAGGTGGTGACATCTCGTCACCGCTCTCCGTGAGCGCGAGGCCCACACAGGTACACGGACCAGTTGGCTGGGGCAGGATGCAAAGCAGTGTGGGAAAGCAGGAGGAAGCCTGCCAAGCTTTTCCCAAGGAAAGTCACAGCCACATTTTTTCAGAGGGTTCTGCTCCAATGTGAAATTACTCCTGGTGGCAGACAGAATGCAGCCTCCAAAGCTCTCTATCAGTTACACTGATGTGTCACGTGGGCTCCATCCCAGTTTGCACTGGTAATGAAGGGTGAACGCACAACTATTTACTTCCAGTGAAGCATGGTCCTGACACAGAAAGCTGTGAGTGCTTTTGGAGCAAGTGCTGATTGTTGGAAAAGGCACCTGGAACTGCAGGGAAAAAAGGAACAAAAACAAAAACAAAGCCATACAATAAAGAAGTCTGTTTTTACATTTAATTCCTCCTGGGTCCAAAGCAGAAGGATTTTTCACCTTCATTGTAAATAATGCAGCATCTACATAGCTGTATCCATCACCAGTTCTATCTCTTGGTGGGAAGAACCTGCAAGTCAGCTACGGCCAACTTTAAAGCATTACCATGCTAGACATGTCAGTCAACTGTTCAAGAATCCTTTTGTCTCACTACACATTATTCACAGCTCAGTGCCATTCTGCTGTCTTCTTTCAGAGATGGCCAGACGTTTAATTTTGAAGGCTGCTACAGGGCATCAGAGCTTTCTATCCAGAAGATCATGCAGATGCATTGTACTGGTTGATTCTCCTTTCCCAGTCAAAAAAGATTTTTTCCATTGCCAAAGGCCTCCCAGCTCTTCCCTTCCTTACAAAATGCACGAGTCTTGTACTGCTCTGTAGTTGCTGCAAACATTTAACCTGCAGCTTTTATTCAGGTCAGTACTACAGAATGGAGAATTCACTGCAACTTCCTGCATAAGCTGAAGGGTAGCATGGTGGCAGGGCTTTCTCCTGAGGTGGGCACTGAGTTTGCCTCAGCTGGATCCTTCTGTATGAAATATATTTGGAAAAAGAGGTTCAAGAGACAATTATTATGGCAGCCACAGAAAAGAAGCAGAATATCGTGTTCCTCTCCAGGACATGGTGCAAGCCTTATGCCCAGCAGCCATCAGAGTGGCATTGCTTTCTGCCTTTGTCCATTAGTTTCCAATAAAACACAACTGCAGGCACATTTCCACCCGAGAATCTTTACCTTCTGGCATTTCCAGGCTCCATGGAAATTTCAGTGGCTGGCACCAGATATGCAAGTGAAAGGAAACTCCAATTTTATGAGCAAGTAGAAACTTAAACCAAGCAAGCTGTTTCTTGTATTTTATTTGCTCTATTAAAAAGTCTAGGATTAAAAAAAAAAAAATGAAATGCTGAATATAAAAATGACATTTACTTTACAGGTGTCTGTAGAAATCTGGGTTTATTTTAAAAATAAATATAAAACCTGCAGAAGGTCTTAATTTGTTTTTGCTACAAAATTCTCTCATTATAAAAGGATGAGGAAAAAAGGCCCAACTAGTTCCTCTTCATTTTATGCTCACTGCTTTAATCCAGTGTTGCAAATGAAGCAACAAACAAAATTCTGAGAAATACAAAAAGTTCCTACAACTACAAAAGCCTCATAATACAACATTCAGCTGAAGCGCAGCGACACTGACATGAAAGGATTTTCATTTCTAAGAAATACGTGGATAAATTAGAGTTTGAGGGTATATGCATTCCTTTCTCATACTTAATGCACAGTGGCACTTTCACAGGGCACTTTCCAACTACTGGACCTGCTCAGCCCCAATCACCAAAACATTGTTCCTGCCTGGCAGCAGCACTGCAGGTCACCCAGTGGGCTGGAAACTAGGCAGCACATAGGGCTGGGTGAAAAGGGAGGCTTTGGAGGAGAAAAGTCCCCACTGAAGACCGTTTGTAATACCCACAGTTAACTAAGGTACAAAACTGCTGCTTGCCAGGTTCTTTATGTTTTAGACTCTCATCCCTTATCATTTATCTAAACAGCACAATCTGTGCAGAGGGTGAGGTCAGTGCACTCCCAGATGGTGTTCTGCCTGTCCCTCCTGCAGATGCACAGGGATACACAGGGGTTCCACATTCCTGAAAGCTGGGCTTGCTGTGTATCTACAACAACTGTGCAGTGCACCATCACTGCAATCAGCAGAGAATTAAGAACACAAGTAAATTTGTCTGCACTCAAAGTAAAAATAAATGTGAAGTTTCAAAATCTCCTGAGCTAAACGCTTTGTAATCAATTAGAACTTTGGCTTCATTTCAACTTAGGCATTTATTTTATAGTACAATGCAAAATATGAACTACATTGTGAACATTATAAAAGCTTTTATTCCAGATGGGAATGCCAGAACATTTCCACTGCTTTTTTTTTTTTTGTTCTCCCTCAAACATATTTCAGCAAGTATGATTTTATGAAAGCAGTTCATCTTCAGCAGAGCTGTGCGCTGATAGAAGAGGGAACTGTTGACTTTTGAAAGTAGAAACGATGCAGCCCATTAATTTTCACATTTGAAGGTTCTGCAGTTCTATTTGCATCATCTCAGCTGTTCTTATAAAACATGCAAGTGTGTCTGTGTAATAATTCACAGTGGATGTGCCCACTCCTATTAAGGCATTGAACTCTGGCCCACTCTACATGGAGTGGTTCAGTTTTATGTTTTTCTTGTCTCTGTGCTCTCGCATCAGTTCTGAAATAAGGAAAAGTGGTGATGGAAAAGAAAGCACAAACAAAATGACAAAATTGATAAAATCATCACCATTGCAGAGATGTGAAAAAAAGAACTTTCACTCGTTATGCCTCACAAGAAAAGAACTGAAGACATGAAGAAATGATCAGAGGAGGCTTAAGATGAAAAATTCAACCAAAAAACCCATAGTTTCCCACAGAAAGAATAATGAAACTAAATTCATTGTGAAAGTGATGGAATTCAAGATGAAACAAAGTTAAAAATGGATGAGTAGGTGAAGGATAGGTTTGTTTACTTGCCATTAACCATGGGTCTTCTGCTGAAAAGCTTCCCCAAAGCCCCACTGCTGACAGCCAGGAGCACCTGCCAGTGAGAAGTGACTTTGCTGGCACCTCTCCCACCTGCTCTGCTTTGGGCAGGAGCACTGGGCTGGAAGGACGCAGAGCTGCTCAACATCTTCACAGAGTTCTGCCCATACCACGCAGGTGCCGGCCTCCACATACAGGAGCACGGACGTGCGCTCCCAGCTCCACATACGGAGGTCTGGGTTCACAAGCCCACCCAGATACTGGGTGGAATTCAGGTATGCATTCAGCTTGGAAAGGCAGGCTTCAGAAGTCAGCAAGTTAAAAGGTGAGAGTCTCACCATAGACTTTTTTAAAGGCGCCTTTCTCAAAAAGATACTGGGCAAAATATTTCTTAAATATGTGTTTTGATTAATAATCTGTTCTGTCTAAGCTATAAAACGTGTTGTGCAACAAGACTGAATGAATATTGCTGTGAGAAACGTTTCCCCTTGTTTGAGTCATTTAAATTTGTAAGCTAATGTAAGTTTTTGTATTAAATAATGTACTGTGTGCAATCTTCTTTCTTGTAAAGCACTTTGAAGCTTTCGAAGGGCACTCTAGGTTAATAAATAATATGGTATTCTTTGCCAGAACTGTAGGGCATTTCCCATAAGTTCTGAATTTTCTTTGCCAGAATTGCAACACGTTGCATGCCAAATCCTGCACACAAATGCTCTGTATGTGGCAAATCCATATTGGTAAAGACCAGAGGCATGGCATTCCTGAATTTCTTAAGGAGGATGGAGGAAGGGAAAAAAGTGGGAGGAAATAATGAGGGAGAGGAAGAAAGAAATTTGTCTGAGCATTAAAAAAACCAACACCACCCCAACCAACCCATAAGCCATACTTCGTTATTGTCAATGTCATTACTGTCAAAACTGTTTGCTGCATGCAGCACAGACTCATGGGTACCCAGAGCTGGGTCTTCAGCTCCTCCTTCACTTACAGAAACCAGGCCTCCATGCTTTTGATTCTTCAAAACCATCAGCTTCTGAAGGTCAAAACACCTGAAATCCTTGTTTCTCTGAGCTTATGATAATGTTAGCAGAGAAACTGTGAGACCAGAGAACCACAGCCAGGATTACTACTATTTAACAGGCTGTGAAGACAAATCCTTCTCTTCAGGCAGAGTTGTGGATGCATTTCATGTGTCCTTGGCTACTGAACCCAGACCCATATTTTTGGAAAGAGAACACTTGGCCTTTTCGCAGTCTACCCCACGGATAAGTAGGCTTCTATTTCTGTACCTTGGAAGAAGAGGATTAAAAAGCATAAGACGCAGAAATGAAGTCAGTACGTTTGACTGCATATTGCAGAGGTTACATTAATGAAGGACACCAGGAGTTTAAAATTATTTCAGTTGCCATTTTCTTGATTTAATTTCCTTTTCGCAATAAGCACCAACGAATAATCGCAACATTTCTCGCTAGCTGAGACTGAACATCCACAGCAGTTAAAAATGCCAAGGTGTTCTGCCCTTCTCTTTGTTAAAGAAATTAGTGACAAAAGTATTTAATCACCCAGCAACAAACTGCTCATTTAGAAGGCACTAAAACCTACCTAGAGCAAATCGGGCCTAAGCACCAAGATTCGCCAGACCTTCCAACGATCAACTGAAATTAAAACTGAACTCCACATTCTGCAATATTAAATGAACGTTTTGCACCGTGGCTTTTTTTGAGGTGGCAAGAAATGAGCGTAAAACCTTTACTGTTGCCAGAATTAAATTGCTTGGAAAAAAATATCCTGTGGGTTACCATTTGTTGCCATGATTTACAAAGATAAGGCCGATAGTCTGCATCAATTTCATGCTGAAGTTTTAAAGGAAAGAAGCTTTCTGCAGAGTTTGTAGATTTCTGCATAATGGACTGTGTTGTGGCAAACAGGACTAAGTGATGCTCCCTCACAAGCTTTTCAAGAAAGTTTGCACATTTCTTCAGATTCATCTCCTGCAAGTTAAGACTCTCCCCTCCGTTACTCCTGTCAATCCAATAAAAAGCTGATATGCTATCTAAAATCAAAAGGCAGAGAGAAGGGTGGGTGCAAAACATGTTTTCTAGAGAATGAAGAGTGAGAAGTAACTGGGTGCTACTGTTACAGTTCACAAGAAAAAGCCTTCCCAGGCAGCGCTTCACCATCTCTTCTGTGCTTTGCTCCAGTCTGTGCTCAAGAATGGTAACGAGACGAAGCATATCAAAATGGTAGTCTGTGTCAATGAACATGACTTCGACTTCCAGTCCCCCTCCTGATTTTGGAATGATGCAGCGGGCTATCAGGTGATAAAGCATTTCAGTTTTTCCTGTTCCTTCTGGACCATGGAATTCAATGACATCTCCTGTTCATAAACAAAGAACAAGCTGTCACACGAGGGCTCCGAGTCAACTCTCAGTGCTCATGAACCAATACTCACTATTCCACTCATTTGAAAAAGCATTTTTGAAAGCTTTGAGAGACATAACAATTGTTTAAATGCTAGTATGCATCTACCAAGAGAAAATCAAACTGTCCTGTGCTTGTCTGCTATCTGCACACATCACAACATCCCACTGGAACCGGTGACCGTAAGGAGAATGCCTGTATATTTAACACATACTCTTTTCTGTGTTCATCACGTGAAGCTGCTTCTTTCAACAAGAGGAATTCACAGATTACCTTAATTCCAGGCAATGATTCTCCTGTTGGAAGCAGATGTTCTCTGTTCACAACTTTCCATAGCGGTGATGCAGGAATAGAGAATCAATTGCAACTGCACTTAAACACGTTAAGTGTTTAAGAACACCCCTGAGTTAACAGGGGTTTTCAAGTCACTGCTTAACTTACAGATGATATCCTTGCTTGCAAGGGCACACAGCGCCAAGATGCAGTTTGGGAAAAGTGTGGCAGTGAAGAACTAAGCTCCTCACCCACTGCAAGTGTTTAAAGCCATTGACACCTGATGTAACAATGCACCCATTTCAATGGCACTCAACCGCCCACCTCTCCCGACTGAAATGCCCTGCTTATCCAACGCTGCAATCTCATTTTTCTGAATTTCTGCTACTTCAAAATTTATTTTAAAAGCTGGATTGCCTCCCAAATCCATACTTACCTGTTCTGAATGGCTCTCCCCACTTTTGAATGGAAAGATGACTACACTTCCTATGCCATTAATCTTCACTTTCTCTTCCTGCTCAGAAATTGCAATATCCAACTCCACCTCTTGCAGCCAGTCACTGCTCTGCTGTGCCACATACAGCGTTGCACCGGTGACACAACAGAACACTGGTGCAATTGTAACACCCAAAGGAAGAAGTCCTAAACACGTTGGGTAGGTCATGCCCCCACAGCTCAGGTCTGTTGAAATCTTCAAGAAGATTGTGTCAGGTATCTGTCATTAAAGAGCAAAGCATGCATTCTGCTTGCTACTGGCTTCAGCACAAGCTTTCTGCTGCCCCAAATGGCATTGCTGAACCCAGGTCAATGGCTGGCTTAGGCCAACACGCAATGCAGACTGTTAGGCCGACCTTCACACAACACACCTTCAAAGAATGCAGCAATTCCATGCCCTTTCAGAAGCAGCAGTGGACAAATCTGATTTGCTATTCGTAGTGATGCAAATCCATCATTCTGTGCAGTAAGCGTTTGACTTCATCCACTTGAAAATGTTTTATCAAAAGCTCTCTACTATTTCCATTAGTGCCATACACAGAACATTGGTGGGGCCTCTTCTGGGCTGAGCTAACAGACTTAAGTAAAACTTATAGCTCGATGAAGAGCTTTTGTGCTGGCTTATAAATTCTAACAGCAAGACTTAAAGTTTGTTCCATGTTGCTAAACAAGATGCGTACCCAGGTTGGAGTTTGACCAGAACACTTAAGTTATGCTGATGCTCTGAACAGAACAACAGTTTGGGCTATAAGAAAACCTCAAGGGAGCAGGGCACTTCTGTGCCTTCGTGATTACTGAAGGGACTGCCCACAAAAAGAACTGATGCAAAGCAGAACCCATTTATAGGAGTAACTATAAATGCAGGGTTTCCTTCAATTAGAGGCCAGGCTGCTACAGTAAGATAAGGAAGGGAAATTCATCCTTCTGGATCAGAGCAGACAAACGATGACACAGCAGTGCAGGAAGTATGGCCAGCAGTGTTTTCAAAAAGCCACTGACACTATCTCTCACATTAGGTCATGGAGGAAAGCGAGGGATCAGGACCAGCATCATCCATTAATGTCAAAGCACTCCGAAGGGAGGATTAGTATAGAGGTACTGTTCAAAGGAGGGAAGCAGCCCGAGAGACTGAGTAGGAATAGACACTTTAACATGGAAGAAGGATAATGGGAAATTGTTGTGTTAGAATTCGTGTTGCCTGACATTAACGGTATCAGTAAAGGAATGTTCCATGAGATTGGCAGAACATGCGAAAGACAAACCTACTGGGTTAAATTAGGCTGGGAAGATTTGACAGATCAAGGTGGATTATCAGAATTATTTGGTAAGAAATTCAGCACTGATAGACTGAAGAAGCATGTTTTAAAGAGCAACCCAACACACCACTGGGCTCTTAACAGCTTGAACTACTGACAAAACAGAACAGGCCCACGACGGGCAGACTGAACAACACCTCTGCTATGCAGGATAAGCTAAATGATGTTCTGTAAACATCAGTATTCATATAACACTAATCTATTTTAAAACAAAATGCTGTGCTCCATCCTAGCCATCAGTTCTGTGTCACTGTTAGAACCACAAGAGTCCTGAGACTTTTCTGTACTCGTTATGCTCCTGAATGCTGGTCAGTCTATTTTGTGATGCTGCGTTCAGAAGCGGGCTGTTGGAATCCTCAGCAGCAGCACTGCAGGTTTCGTACCATCAAATACCTTGAAGTTACCAGGCTAGTAATTTATCATACCGTGTAGAAGCCATCACTGATATTTGTAAGTGGGGTAGAAAGGCATAATATTTATTTCAAATTAATTCTGGGTGTTACACTACTGCTGCACATCAGAGCTTTGTATGGACACCCACACCTTCTTGCCAATGGCACAGGAGAAATATGACTGGCTATAGAGGAAGCTTATTTAAAGCTTGTGTCATTTTTGCTCTATTCCAAAAGAGCTCAAATGGTCTGTAATTAACACACGTGTTCTTAAATATACGATTCCATCATAATTGGAAGCAGTGACTGGAATATCACAGCAGGACCTCTATTAACAGTCCCTATTTCATAATATTCTGACACACGTGTTACGAACACTGAACTGTGATGTAACCTTTGTATGGCTTATTGAAACTTTATATATTCATGCTGCTTTGTTTCAAATACCATCAGGAAAGAAAAATTTAGGTCATTGCATTGCTTTCATCTCACCATTCCTTCATGGGCCTTGTAGAAAGACCCACTGAAAATGAGGTTTTTGACAAACTGAGGCAGACATTCAACAGGGACTGGATAATGAGAATGCATGTGAAAAAAACACATGAACTCATAAATAAATATACTGTGGTACTAAAAGACAAAGTAAAAATATAATAAAAGTTGAAGTCCATATATATATATATATATATATATATATAAAGATTTCTGCTAACATTACACAACTCCATTAGTGTCAGCCAAAAAGCATGAGCAGCACAGATAATAATTCATGCCACTGGTTAAAAGCAAAAGAAAAAGAGAAGTGCTTTATAAGTTCAGTGAATGTATTGGCACAGAGAGAAACCGGTGATGAAATCAAAAAGTTCCCATCCATCTCAGAGCAGAGGTTCTGGAGGAATGTTTGGACAGCCCTGAACAACCCACAGAGCTCTAAGATCAAGGCAGATATGTTATGAATGGAACTATAAAACCCTGCTGACTGAAGCAGTGAGGGCAATTACTGGCCCCCAAGAGAGGCTTCTCATAGGCTGTTCTACCAGGATGTGCCCCGTTCAGCCTCAATTGTTTCTTAAATGTGAAGTACAAAAACAGACCAAAATATAGCATTTTCTAATCCTGTATTTTTAAAAAAGAAAAGTATTTCATCTCAAAAAAGAAATCCCCAATAATAAAACTTCAGGAGGCATTTGAAGCATACACCATTTTCAGGATTCTTCTTGCGGGTAACAAAACAACTCAGAATGGAGAGTATTTAAATCACCTTCTATTCTCTGCTCCATTCACAATGACTTACCAATATCTCTCTGCCCTTTGTCTTTGTTATATCACATTTGAAACTTTTGTGGGTAGGAATCATATATTGCTGAACTCTTAATGTAGTCCCAAGTGCTGCAAAATAATACACAAATGGGCTCACAGAGACTGCGTTTGTAGACTGAGAATCATTCCTCATCCAATTACCTTGATTCTTTTTATTGCTTTTTCTTCTATTTCATCTGAACCTGCTATAATTTGTGGCAATCCAAATTGCAGACACGTTGATAAGTGCTGCAGCCACACACTTCTCATATTAAGTCTATTCATTCATTCATGTACATATAGATAGATAGATATTCAACAACAGTAGTACCTCACAGCATGAGCCTTTCAGTTTCTGATTCATCTGCCTTTGTTATCAGGTATTCCAAGCTTTGAGTACTCAGAACAGCCTTTTCCACTGGAAATCCATGGAATTTCACAACCTGGAAAAGCTGTCCAACAACATCCTGGATTTTCAAGGAATTACTGGATGAGCTCCTTTCCATTGACCTCAGTAACTTCTTTCATTACAACTCTTACATTGACAGGTTTGCACAAATATGTTAAAGATACATTTTTACCATGAACAGGAGATCCTTCCTCAGCAAACAGATTAGGTTCAAGGTTTTTCAGAGAACTTCTGCCCTCAAGGCGCGCAAGCAGCTTTAACAAAAAGACAGAAGAGACAAGCTGTTACCTCAAAATAATGGAGCTTGGGAATCACTTGCAAAGGATTCCAACAACAGGGAGTTTTCAATGACACTTCCATTTTAAAATGTTTTCATAAATACATATGCAAACCCACAATATGGAGAACAGCAGCAGAAGTCTCCATCTTACCAACGCAGGTCCAATGGCAGTAAGGAACAGATTTACACCAGGAGAAATAAAGGAGAAATAGAAAAACAAACGCAAAAGCTGCACAGGCAGACTAACAAGAGGGATTATCATAGAATAACAGAATGGCCTGGGTTGAAAAGGACCACAATGATCATCTACTTTCACCCACCCCTGCTACATGCAGGGTCACCAATCAGCAGACCAGGCTGCCCAGAGCCACATCCAGCCTGGCCTTGAATGCCTCCAGGGATGGGGCACCCACAGCCTCCTTGGGCAACCTGTTCCAGTGTGTCACTACCCTCTGTGTGAAAAACTTCCTCCTAATATCCAACCTAAACCTCCCCTGTCTCAGTTTAAAACTATTCTCCCTTGTCCTGTCACCATCCACCCTCATAAACAGCCATTCCCATTTCTGTTTATATGCTCCCTTCAGGTACTGAAAGGCTACAATGACGTCTCCCTGGAGCTTTCTCTTTTCCAAGCTAAACAAGCCCAGTTCCCTCTACCTTTCTTCATAGGAGATAACCTCTGGTATAGAGCAGTGCAGGCATCAGACAGAACAAAAGGACAGAAGATTATGTGTAACAATCATCACCTCCACACTACTGGTTGAGATGAAGCATTACCCACCGTGAGTCTTAGCACACTTATATGTAAAAACATGCACATTCATTTGAAAAGTTGTGCAGAACTCCCATGGGCTACCACTCCTATTGCATTAGAGCTACTTGTTCAAACACAGTATAGATTAAAAACAATCCAAAGCAATTAGCCACCAATTGCTTTTCAAGAACCTGTGTAAAGCAAGTCCAGATTTGTAAAGCGAATTCCTCCAAAGCGCACTGCAAAGCGAGCCCATTGTAAAACAAGTTAGCCAAAGTTCATGGACAGTTTCTTAAATTGACAGGTATCCCTGTACCCAGCAGATACTCACCCAACTCTACAGTGCAGTTTTGGCACAGGAGAATCAGCACTTCACCCAATGCTCTTGTTCCCCATGAGTAGCAACACACATGGGAAAGGACGCTCTGGGATGCCTGCAGCACTGCCAGTGCCAAGTATGTAATTCTGCAGGACACCCAGCTGTCATTTAAAGATTTCAGCAAAACCAAAAGAAATCTTGTTTGGTTTTATTGCATCCTCCTTAAAGCCAGTCATGGAACGAGCACAAAGCTTCAAACGTACACCATCTTATCTCACTTTCCTCCCTGCTGTATCAAGGAGGAGCTTTTGCTCTGAATTCTCTTAAAAGCTGTTTAAACAGTTGTGCACTTGTGTTTGCCTTTAATAGCGGAATAAAGCCGCATTAAAGGGCCCTGAATTTACTTGAAGTGATCATGATGGAAATCTAAGTGTGACATTTCCATTGACATTTTAGCATTCCCTTCCATTAAGAAAATGTCAATGTGCTCACCTTTGTTTGCTCGTTCCCACATTACCAGGAGAGCTTTCTGATGAGCCCACCGAGGGGCCACGAATCGCAGGGGCTGACCTCGCTGTGGACCTGCAGACTCTTCTACCACATCACCCGTGTTTGTGCAGCAAACTGAACACGCCAAGAACTCTTTAGTATTTGGGGAACCAGTAGGGTTCTGCAACCTGGGCGAAGCAAACAGCTGGATGGACATGTAAAGAGAACATAGAAACATTTCTGAGCCCCTACACACGCACCCAAAATGCAGCTGTGGCCACCCAGACCGCAGCAGCAGCCCCAGTCCATGGCAGGAGAAGCTTCCCCAGCAGCAGGGCAAGGGCTCCTGCCCCCGTCATGTGGCACTGCAAGCTGTCACAGCCAGGAAACCACCACAGGCTGCTGCTCCTGATGCCCTTTAGCTCCCTGCAACAGGACGGGGGTTGGGAGCAGCAGCACTGCCAGACTGCAACACAAGACCCCAAGGAAACACATCTCTGCAGCCTGCTGCTCCCTCATTTATCTCTACACTAACAAATACACTCCCTGCAGACTTTTTTTTTTCTGGAAACGAAGAGCCCCTTTCTCTTCTCAGACTATCACCTCTCCAGCTTCCTGCCACAGCACTGGAAACACACAGCAGAGCAGTGCTATTGTTTAAATACGAATCCGTCATTGTTTAAATGAGTTTATGCACTCATTTTAAATAACTACAGGTGCTCACTCTGAGCAGTCCTCCTGTAGGTAATTTATGGTAATTTGCTGATGATAGCACACCTGTGTTTTTATCAAACTCCTATTTACTTCTGAGTTCTGAAGCAGAATCTCCAAAGGCACTTGCCTCATTAGTGTCACACTGTGAGCAGTGGGGTTTCTGGCAGAAGGAACGAACAATTTGCCTTCCCAGCTCACAAGGGTTTGTCCACACGCTGACAGAAGTGACAGCAGCTGAGCTGTACCGTGATGAGACAGCAGACAGGGATCCCTCACCTCTGCAGGCACAGACAGTGACAAGGCGGGTTTTCCCAAACCAGCAGGAGCTGCCTTGGCTGTGTTCCAGGGAAAGCGTTTCCACGTTGCCTACTTACACAGTCTTCTAGATAATGGGGGAAAGGGAACACCTATGGGAATTAAAGGGTGGCCTCAGTGATGGAAGTCAGGTGTCTGAAAGAGCTATGGGTAAAGCCCTGCCATGCAAAAAGCATAGAGAAAAAAGCACCCATAATTTGAAATCGAGTAATTCAGACTTCTGATTCTGTAATTTAGCTGTAGATGCTCTTCCTTTATAATGCTCTTTCATCATCTTCCATAGAAAACATCACCTTTTAGCAACATCCTGGTGGCAGGTCTTCCCTTGTATGCATTCTTGAGAAGTGCAATTATCCATGAATGAAACTGCACACAGGTGTGCACACAGGAGTAGGGAATAAGCTATCCAGCATGAGTTAATTGTCATCAATGTCATTAATGACAATGCTCAAATATTTCAGCAATGTTTTTTATAATTTATCAATGCCATCTTTTTAATAAAGAAACAAGCATTTGAGCAGTCCCATCAAGTAAAACATCACACACTCGCACCATATAAGTCTCAACAAAGTTGGGCATAAAGGTAAGCATATGTGTAGGCCTTGTCAGAAATGAGATATTACTTAATTAAAATGTTAAAGAAATTCAAATTAAATACTTGAACTCTGCTAAGGGCTGTGAGCTAACCTACAGGCTATTTGTAAGTACAAATCTATTTCATGCATGAGACACATCTTAATTCTCAACCACCACAACCGCTCCACCTGAACTTCTGTAAACTTTGGGCACGAAGATGTGTGCTAGCAATTCATCACTTATTTGTGATGTACCAATGGCGTTTTATGAGACGTTCTAATTTGTTGCATTAATTTCACTAAAGAATAAAATTGCAAGGCTGTGATCTCCGTATAATCCTCACTAAAATCAGATCTTAAGCACCAGGATGTCGGAGGAAGCTTATTTTCAATGAAATGCTGCTTGAAGGGCTTTACCTGGATGGTGCGCATGGCTCCTATGGAGGCAGTGGGGTCGCTATCCCTGGGGGGTCCCAGAGCCATGCAGATGTGGCAGAGAGCCATAGCCAGTGGGTACAGGGGGGTGGGCTGGGATTGGATCTGAGAGGTCTTTTCCAACCTTCACGATCCTGCAATTGCACTGTAAGACTCCATCAACCCATCGGCTGTGGGTTCCTACCTCGTTCAGGTTTGGTCATCAGTGAGTGTCAAAAACCCTTAAGAACAGAAGTCCCTTACAATAAAATGGCGTTTTAACGCACAATAATTAAGACCACTCGTGTTGCTACGCTTTCATGTGCTCCACGCAGCGTTATTGCGACAGGGTAACACACAAACTTCCAGGTAATTAACTTACTGATTACAAGCAGGAATAACAAACGCCTCAGGAAAGGAAAAACCCGAAGAGCCCCCAAACTGAACCCCCTTGCGTCTGAAGATCAGGATTCTACCATCCGCACAGCACGTAAACCACCACCAGCCTTTCCCCCTCCGTTCCACGGCTTTTCTTCCTCACAGCACCCACTGCACCGTTCGGGAGCGGCAGAGCAAAGAAAACCCTCGTAAAGACATCACCGCCACGGCTCCAAGCGCTCCCGCCTTACGCCGCCACAGGCGCAGCCCCGCATCCCGCCGCTCCCCTCAGGCGCTGCCCGCCCCCTCCCGGAGCCGTGCTCCAGGGCAGGCGGGGGGAAGGGCGGCGGAGCGGGGGCGGGCGGGTGCGGCTGGGCCGCTGCCCCTCCCCTCACGCACCGCCCTCGCGGGGCCCGACCGACGCGGGGGCGCCCAGCGCAGCCCGGCCCGCGTGGTTACACGGCGCCCGCCCTCAGGGGGCGGGATGGGGCCGGCTGCTCCGTTCCCCGGGCCGAAAGGAGGCGCGGCGCGCAGCCGCTGTCGCCAAGTGGACGCCCTGGGGGTTCTGAGGGGAGCGGGGGCAGCGCCTCACCTGAGTGCCCGACTCCGCCCTCCGGAACGCGTCACCCATGGCGCGGCCGGGGGAGGGGGTGCCGCTCCGCTCCCGATGCCCCTCCGGCCCGGCGGGCTGCGGCAGCTGCGCAGTCGCGTTGCGGCTGGGCGGCAGCTGACGGTGCCGTGCGCATGCGCGGTTCGAGCCCCGGGGTGGGCGGTTCGGTGGCGGGTTTGAGGTTCGAGTCCGTTGGTGTCTGTGGCGCTTGGTGTTCCCGTGGGCGCAGTCTCTGCGGGGAGGCGGATGTTTGTTTCTGTTTATAAAAAAGGTTTATCTCCGTTGTAGGTCGTTTGTTTTTCTCTTGAGATGGAAGTGGGCGTTTAGGAAGGCCTGCGGGCCTTGGGCAGGGCTGGTAGCATGAGGCGCGGTGCCTGTCAGCACAGGAGGCCGCAGCCCCGCCCTGAGCCACCGCAGCGTGCCGTGCCGGGCTCCGTGTTTGTCGCGGGCATCCCTGTGGCTTCTAGGAGAAGTCCTGCTTCCCAGTTCTACACAGAAACGTGAGGAGAGCAGACTGCTGTGTGCAGAAGTGGCTGCTGGAGCTGAGGTGACTCAGAGGAAACTCATCTGCGTGGCAGTCATTGAACTCCGACGCCGGCAAAATTAGCCTTGTAGAAGCCGGCTATCAATTATGGCTTGTATTTAAAAAAATTTGGGATGTTTTACATGCATACCTCTGGATGAGCCGCCTCGCATGGCATGCAGTGCTCCAGGGCAGGTTCCCAACGCCCAGTGAGGCTCTGGTGGTTGGTCGTGGCCCATTGGTCTCAGCTGTGCTGGGGGAAACGTGGAGAACCTGTTTGTGTTTTCCATAGACTCGGTGCTAGCCAGCAGGGATAAGTATAGCAATCCCACTCCCTGCATCTGCATATCAAAGGACAGCAGTGATACCATCCCTTTGGGATGAGGGAGGTTATCAGTGATACTGCACGTTCTTACAGATTGGAGGAGAAACCACCGGTGCAGTTCTTTGTCTCTTCAAAGAGGTGAAGTTTGTCTACATAAAAAGTCTCTGCTGGAGTGAGATTGAATCTACCACGAATCAGAAAAACCTAACCTCAAATGGAAGGCGTAGGCTTTGTTTACTTTTTCAACCTTCTTTCAGCCCCCAAATCACTCCCTCTGATTCAAAACACCCTGTTGTTGCCACCTAGTTCAGGGTTTTTAGCTGAATGCCACTTACTTCCACAAAGGCACATTTAATCTCATTTGAAACAGTACTTTCAGCATCAGGTTCTCAGTGTCCAGTGTCTCATTAAATCACAAGAAGTAAGTACTCTTTTGGACAGCTGTTGTAGGCTTTCTTATTCTCTGGGTATAAATACATGTAAAATTATCAAAAGCAAAGGTGATTAGCTCTTTAGTATTAAATCAGTAAGGTTGGAAAAGGCTACTATCATCTAGTCCAACCATCACGGCATCTCCACCACGTCCATTAAACCATGTCCCTCAAAAAGGTAAGAAAGACTTGGATGGCTCCATGGGGACACACAGCATGAAATGCAGTTTTGAAGGTCAGACAACCTTAAGAATTGTGTGCCTGACTGTTCTTACAGTACCATAGAGGTCTGGACTGTGTTCCCTGGAAGTATTTAAAAGGTTTCTTAATTAGAAGTGATTGCCCTTGAAGCTGACTGATGATTGAACCTAACCCGACAGTAGAGCAGACTCACTGTGTGTTATGACAAAGACACTGCTCATTGCATCAACCATGTGATTTGATTTTTTTTTTTAATTATAGCCTCTTTGTTGCTGTTCTCTAATTAAAGCCATTGCACTAATTTAAAAAAGCGATTGCTGTTTGAATTCGGAAACATAAAATACACGTAAATGTCAGTTGACTGAAACCCACTCCTACCTCATCACTAATCATTGTCTGTATCCTGGTAGGGTCCTATGGGAGCTCTGCGTGGGTGAACAGTTTTGGTATTACAATCTAATGCAAGATGAAGTATCACAGCTGAGTAGAGATCAAGTGACAAAGATTCCAGAAAGAGAGGCTAAAAACGTTGAACTCACCAGAGCAGTAAAAAAAACCAGATATTTATTGGCCTGATATGTTTAGTACATAACAGAAACGTGTAAATCAAATAAGTGGTCATCTTGATAGGCAGGTTGCAGTAACCACTTCTCTTATGTTACCTTTGCATTCATGTGCTGAATATATTGAGGCTGGCATTATTAATTTGGAAAACTGATACTTGCCCTGCCTTAATAAAGAATCACATTTTTGCTTTTTACATTTATTTATCAGTACAGTTACTTTTCTTGGCAGATAGAAAGTGAGGTTTTGGCAACTATACATATTTCAACCTTTAACCAACCCCACACCTTACACAGATCTTTGTCTACCAAAGTCCCTGCACTTCAGCAATCAGCACCGTTGGCATCTTATCAAATTCAGTATTGTATTTTTTTTCAAACTTGCCAATGTATTTCTCATCCATTTGCCTTTTTTGGTTTTCTATGTGTACAGTAATCTCTGTGTTTACCTTGTTCCTTTAGAGAAAAACATTAACGTGGGTAAGCAAGAAGACTCTCTACCGTTGGCTTCATCAAAGATAGATAAGAATCGACTCTCTGTTTCTGCTTTGTTTTCTTCTGTTTACATTCTTTTTTATTTCTCTGCAGCATTCCTGAGCAATAGGGAGCACCAGGAATACAGTATCCTACCTTTGCTTATTCTGTTTTTCTACTACAAAGAAGAATCCTCCTTAAGACAGAATCCTCCTTAATGCAGTGTGGCTATAAGTAGATCATTCTATCCAGGGACTCTATGCCCCAGCACTCCTGTTTCTACAGGCAGAAAATTAGTCTTCCTTTGTTTGGCATGTGGGGAGCCTCAGGGTGCCCCTTGAGCCATAGGCACTGTTTATGTAGCAATTCAGCAGCAAGAGCAATGACTTTTCTAATAGCAGAAAGATCAGGCTCTAGGGGTGTGCATCTCTGTCTGCACAAAGTGCACATTGTGGAGAAAATTCCTCTTTCCCAGTATATATTTTGAACATCTTCCACAGTGAGAGGTTTTCCCCTGCACGTGTTTAAGACATTCACGGTTGAGAGAGAAAATGATGGTGCTAGAGAGGAAGGCATTTAAAGCGGAGTTGCAGCCTCAAGCAGAATGATCTTTTAATATTATTATTACTTTTTGTATTTGCTTATTTATCCATTCGTCATTACTAATTTCAGCCAACAGAAGAAAGCTGGGTTGGGTTCTGGGGAAGGAAGGACTTGCATGAATGCCCTGGGGCTGTAGAGACCTGAGTCGACTGTTTATATAAACATTAGTTAATTTTTTTTTTAAGACACAAAGTCCTAACCTTAAATTGCCAGTTGGTCTGCAATACAGAGACAGCCCAGAGACTTAACACCCCATTCTGGAACAAGGCCTGAGGTAAGAGCAAAACAATGGGGAGAAGCACAAAGCAAACCAGTGTGGTGACAAGAAATGTAGACTGTGTGAGGATGTTTGCAAAAAGGTTCAAATACATCAAGTTTTTATATTTAATTAGGTAATAGCTAAATTAGAAACTGGAATTTAAATGTTTCTTCCTTTAAGCAGTGTTTTTTTTTTCAATTACAGAGATTTTGTTCCAACATGAGCTTCATTATTTTTGGTGTATTGTCACTTAGTGTTCCTTGCAAGATTTGTGTGGGTGACATTCCAGCACAAACCAGCTCCAAACGGATCTTCTAGGTTGAAAACAGTTTGTATAGTTGGATTAAACTCTTTAGTGAAGTCAGCTGTTGCTTTGCTCGTTAACCTCTAGAACACCTTTGCTCCAAATGGGACAAGTTGGCTATCTGAAAACTCACTTAAACAGAAGAGTCACTCTGAAAGACAAAACAGAAAGGTCTCATTTTTTCGGTCTGCCTCATTTACTCCTTTGTCTAGTTATGCTCAACGCCCAAAAGGCTGATGAACTAAAGACCACCTCAGAGTCCTAAATAAGTCTCAGCTAATACTGATAACAACAATAACCATTTCGAAAGTTCTGCCTTCAGGTGGATGTTGAATCTGCAGGTGGCAAAGCAAATGATGGACTGCCTTTCAGATTATGCACAACCTGTCTGTTGTGTGACTCCTCCAGTTTCATGTGGCTGATTTCTGCCCCACTGTTCCAAGTTTCTCTCAATAACTGAAGTGATCTGTCACTGGGCTTTATTAGATTTTCTGAGAGCAGATGGCTGATTCTTTTTACCTGGAGAGCTGCCACTTTCTGTAAATGCATCTCAGTTTTACAGTAGTATAATTTATCTGTTTGCGTGACAAATAAGCAGGTTAAATTACAAGGGTGTTATAATTTCAATGGCTTTAGAGAAGGTGATAGATTTGCTGTACAACCTGGGGGAAAAAAAAGAGGAAAGAATTGAGTCCATTGGTGGATGGGCTGCTGGCCATGAAAAAACAACCCGGAACATTACTAAATTCTGGCATCCGTTGTAAAGTTTCAGAGCTGGTTGCTGGATATTCTGCTTTACATTTCGGCTTGCAGAGCTACACCATAAATAAACTTGGTCTGTGCAGCCTTTCACATATACTCATGAGTAGACTTCTTATTTCTGGAGGTTGCCTTTTATCGGCTTGTATTGCTGAGTTTGAATTCCTCTTTGTTTGTTTGCACCAGGTTGCTCTTTTCCTGCTGCTGCTTCCGTCCTCTTTGAATAATCTGTGCTGGCTCACTGTGAAACTGCCAGATATCCCTTATGTAGCAGTTAGCCACACAGATAAGGACTGGTTTTGTATTGGTGATCTGGCGAGGGCTATTTCTTGCTTATACAAAAGCTGTCTTTATTTGGCACCTGATCTGGGTCACAGTTGAAGTTAGCAATAAATTAAAAACTTATTATTTTTATATAAATACAAGGAGAGGAGCATGCAATTTATAGAGACAGATGAGTAGTCAGTGGTGACTGCAGAGAGAGTTTGGTTCTGAGTTCTCTAGCTCTGACCCCTGAGATCCCCCATCACTGCTTATACCCCACAGATCAGAATAATACTATTCTGCCCCAGCCAAACATGTTTGATAAAATGCTCTCCATTTCTGCTAAGCTGTTTATGAAGTATGGATGATCTTTTAAAATACTGCTCTTGCAAGTTCTCCTTTACTTAAATGTTGCTGTTACAAGCTTCAAGTCTTACAAATGTGACAAAAAAGCCATACCAGTGGTATGTTCTTGCCGGAAAATTAATGCAAATCCTAGGCTTATCAATAGAAATGAATTAGAAGGTTAATTAATTAGCTATGTATACCATTCTGGATATGCTGCTAAAAGGTATGCAGGTAGCTGACAGTGAGCCCAAGCCGACTGGTACTCCTTAATGAAAGCAAACCAGACGTTGCCCCTGTGGTACAGAGAACTAACGGTACAACTCTAATGTGCCTTTCAAACCATGAGATAAAGCCCAGGAAGAATACGTGAATAATCCAGGCCATTTTCTTCTTCTTTTTTTTTTAAAATTTTTTAAGAACTGACAAGGGAATCCCCATTTTACCCTTTTTACACAAATTTAGCATTAAAGTTTCTGTTTTCTGTAATCCCCGCGGACCTCCTGTCAGCGTGAAATATACATCTATTTCTTTTCTTTTTGATCTTAACACTTGTAAGTAATAAATAATTGATTGCCAAAGGAATTCTGGGAATATATTCAGTCCTAAATTGAGCACTAAACTATTTGCAAATGTGCTTAGGCACCAGCCCAAAAGATACATCAAAAGAATGTCAATTGGATATTGGGAAGCAAAGTGCCATCATATGTTAGAATTAAGAAGCATAAAATATAAGTAGAGAGATAACAGCTGTCAGAACTGATGGTGGTAGTAATAGGAAAAGGTATGTTTTTATAGAAGGCTATAAACCTTTGTTTAAGCTAGACCACACTTACCTCAGTAATGACTCTCCAGACCGTATTCAGGGAATGCCTCATTTGTTGGCTACTGTCTTGAAAGTGGGGCTTGATGGTGAACTTACCCAAGAGATATCGACAACTTTATCTGAATCATCTTTGAAATAAATCTATTAGAAAAAACTGGGGTGTATCTGGCTACCTTTAATGTGGATGACAGATCCACTGTCGCAGTCTTACATCACTGTGTCTACAAGTCCCAGCAAGAGCTTGGTCAGTAATGCCAGTCTGCTTCTGTGGCTGTGCTTGCAATGCAGACAAAATCCCAGTACCTGAATGTCTGTTGAACGTATTTAGATGTTATATGATGTTAGTTTTGCCACTGCAACTGAAGCTTGATATGCTTTTCACAGGGCATATACTCTTGGAATTCATTTCCAAACACACAAGAACACAATGACAGGGAATGACAAGGATGAATGAACATGGATTTATTTACCAACAGTAAATCACGCTTGACCAACCTGACTGGTAGATATATGGTTAAATAACTGGCTACAAAGATGAGGGAAGACTGATGAATGTAATATATCTCATCTTTAGTAAGGTTTGACAACATAGCATCCTTATCCGGAAGCTGGGAAAGTAATGGTTTGATGAGCAGAATGTTACATTAGTTGAAAATTGCCTGGATTTCGAGATGTGATGAACAGTAATCAGTAGGCCAGTGCCCAGCTGGTGACTGGTAATAGATGAGAGCCCCAGGCTTGGTACTGGGGCTGATACTCCAGTATTTTCATTGTGTTCAGTGAAAATGCACCTTCAGAAAGCATGCGTGTGGTGCTGCAGTGCTGCACTGAGGGAAATGGCTGTCACACTCAACTGCTTCAGTCCAGAAGGGTCCTGAAATACAGCACTGAGATATATTATTTGAAGATGTGGAAGCTTGATCCTTTGAGATTTTCAAGCATCAGCCAGATAAAGCTATGACTGACTTGTTCTAGAGTTGGCGATTGTCTGGGTTTGAGAAGGAGGTTGGTTCAGATGACCTTTGGGACTTCTTGTAGTCAATGCTTCTCTGATTCTGTAAACTTTGTTTCCACACAGCAGCTAGAAGAGTCACAAGTTGGTTTGCTTGTGACCAGTCCCAAACTTACTGGGTTTGACTTGTATAGAAGTTTCTTGCACCTGTTTAAATGGGACACCCGTGACCAGGGTGTGTATCAAAGATAGCCTTGCACTGGTGTTGTCAGAAGCTGTTCAGAACTGTGGTGCTATGGGAAGCCATTTCCATGTGACATAGATTTCATTCACCTCAGAGATTCTCTGTGTAAAGCAACTTGCAGTAACTCTTAGGAGGTAATTGCACATGTAGAGTGTTGCAAAGACAGCGTGCTTTGTCCATGTTTGTTTGGCATGCTCGTGGTTCTGTGATGAGGATGGAAGATGTATATAGGAGTGGCACAGAGCAGATTCAGCTGGGAGTTCACTGATCCATAGTTTTTCTGTCAGAGAATACAGGCTGGTGGTAAACAAGGGTCCTCGAGGACTCTCTTCTGGAGTCCTTCTGATGGAAGGAAAAGGAGGAAGGATTTTTTGTAAATTTTGCAGACATCATCAGTTAGTGATTTCAGTCTGACAATTGTCTTGTGCAAAAAGGTTTTTTATGCATCTTGAACTTAATTATACTAAAATATCTGAATGACAAAGGCCGTAGCTGAAAGGAAACATTAAAAAAAATGTTCTTGTTGGCTCACTAGTGGATTGGAGTACAAGATT
Source organism: Tympanuchus pallidicinctus (assembly GCF_026119805.1). Lineage (NCBI taxonomy): Eukaryota > Metazoa > Chordata > Aves > Galliformes > Phasianidae > Tympanuchus > Tympanuchus pallidicinctus. Next base: position 65,789,690 of record NW_026294747.1, read on the forward strand.
TTGCTCTTTTGGCTTTAGAATTGTGAAGCTCCCCTAGGATGGAAACCTTTTCATACTCTATGTAAAGCTGAATAGACATCTAAGGTTATATTACATTAGGGCAGCATAAAATAGCCCTGCAGCTTGGGAACACCACCCTGTATTCTGATTTCCTGTATTCACTGCATTCAGGCACTAGTGAAAAAAAACCACTTTGAGATAAGCAGCATTTCTCTATTTTTTAAATGTATTCACTTTGCTCTTGTTCATACCTATTTTAATACTTGATTTTCTGCAAATGACAGTAAGTAGCTGATAGAAGTGTTTATTGAGGTTGCATATTTGTTAGTGAGCATTCAAGTATATTATGAATGAAAGTGAATTCTAAATATATATAAAACATAAGATTTTATATCAGCTATATGATTTGTGCATTCACATAAGCAGTCACGGCCTGAGTTTTCTGATGGTGCATATTTATAATAAACTTGCTCAGAGATCTGAGATCTGGTAGTAGTTGTTTATGGAGGAGAAAGTAAGTGACAGCATTCTTTATCTGCAAATGGGTTTTTCTGAAGTACTGAAGTACTGTCTCTGGTTATGTAGATCATAAAAACGTGGTCACTTCTTCTGCTACCTTAATTTTTAATAAGCAGTGCAGCAGTGGATTAGGTTATATTTAAACACTGACTGATAATGAAGCACTTCACTACAACAAATCTGAGCAATTTAAGATTTTCAGTGTGGAGACTAAGGCTGCAGTTGCCTTATGCTTCAAAATTATACAGATTCAGGCTGCTGCAGGAAGATGTGGCTCCTCTCTGGGCAGTAGGTTCATGCTGCCTCTTCGCACTGTTCTATGGTTGGGATCTGAAAGGTGGAATTCTTCTCTGTGAAATTTACTGTCTCAAAACAAAGCTTAACATTCAGAAGCACAAAGTGAAGTGCCCAGAAGGAAACACCCCGTTGCTAGGCCATCCAAAGGTGATATAGAATGTTTCCTGTGTCTGGCCCAAAGCAGGGTAATTCTACCCTTTAATTTGCCAGGGAATTGCAGTAGGCTTAAAATAGTTTCTGTACAAATCCCCTGACACCACCAAAACAAAAATGATTTCAACAAAAATGATTTTGCTCAGGGTAGCAACTGCAGTAAGAGATGTCATGATGCCTATCAAAGATGTGCAAGCAAGCACTAGGCTGGACTTACTAAACAGATGGTCCCTAACAAAGAAGATGGTGTAAGTCAATGTGGTAATGCATCAGAACAGACTGGAGGTGGTGGGAGGTGGTGGAGTCACCATGCCTGGAAGTTTTCAAGAAATGTGACCATGGCCCTGAGAGACCCGGTTAGCTGGTGTGGGGCTGGGTTGATGGTTGGATGTGATGGTCTTTGAGGTCTTTTCCAACCCTAATGATTCTTTGGATCTGTGGAGGTGTAATAAACTTGTGGGAGCTAAGTCTGCAGATTTCTGGGAGACTCTCCGTGTTCATGTGGCATTTCACAAGTCACCATCCATAATAAAAGCAATTACAAGGATTCCATGCAACAAGAGCAGGGTATCTGAGGACTTATGGCTATTCATAAAGGTCACGGGATTCACAAAGGCTGCTGTATTTCTAAAAGACCATTGCAGTTGCCAGTGAATCTTACTGTTGCTGCGGTCCAAGATCAGCTTCTAATTGAATGTAACATCACTAACATTGGTGGTAGGTTGTTTTTTTTTTCTAATTGCTTTTTTCTTTTTTTTTTCTTTTTTTTTTTTTCCCTTTTCTGAATTTAAGGATAATATCATAAAGTTTTTAATTAGATGGCCATGGAGTTATTGTGACCCAGAAGAGCTCTTTTCACCCCGTTCTCTGGAGTCGTCAGCTGACTGCAGTATTTCCCTACCCTACCAAAGTGAACATAATAGTTACTTGAACAACTAAATAAAATACCCAGAATTTGATCTCTGCTTTCCTTTCCTTCTTGCTCTTGACAAACAAAAATCCTGATAAATGAAATTTTTACTAATATAGTCCCCACTAGATTAAATGAAAAGGTAGAGTGGAGGCAAAAAATATTATTATCTGGGTAATTTTATCCATTATTATAATTAAAAGTGTGTATGAGCAAGTGACCTCCAACTTCTCGAGAAATTAGGTGCCTCTGAAGAATTAAACAAAGCTAGATAGATCAGAAGGCTTAGGAATAGTGAAAAGGAAGACAAATAGGTCAGCTAGCTTGCAAGCAGCTCTGCAAATGTTTTAATAGACATAAATTAGGGGCCTGGTGAACCAAGAGGAAGCAGCCCTGATAAGTTTGAGTGATTGTGGAAGTAGCTTTTGGAGGCAGAGCTCCAACTTTAACTGCATCTTTGGTATTTTCCTCTTTCTCTTGGGATCCTGTCTTGGGAAAAATATCACATTTCACAGTCCAAGCTAATTAGCCAACAACTGTGATTTAAATCGTTAATTACAAGCATCTCTGCTGACACATGACTTGTGCATTGACCTTTGTATGACTAGATGGACTACTGTACACAGTGTGTGTTGACTACAGCAGTAGGAATTAACTTTGATTTTCTTTTCTCTGGGTTATCTGCTCCCTTTCTGTTAAACAACAGGTGCATCAGGCCCAGCCACTGCTGAGGTGACTGCTGACATTCTCCAGCTGTGCATTTATCCTCTGCTTCCATTCTTCTTTGATTTTTATCCTCCCTTTTGTAGGATGAAAGTAATGACAATATGGGATTCTAAATATACCCGAGCAGCTCACAGGTTCTGTGATTGTGCTGGAGGCTGTGTGAAATCTGCAGGCAACAGCATGCCTGCTTGCAGTTTTGCTTTAGGTGAGAAGCTGTTTAGTGCCTTAAGACAAAGTCAGAGACGTAAAGTCCCAAAGGCGAATTCACTGGAGGAAATGCTGGCAGTGTTTGCCTGAAACACACCCCTTAGCAGGAAATGTCCCTGCTGGAAAACAGTGAGTGTAGTTCAGTGGTGGATCTCCATTACAATGACTCAGACACCCACAAACAGACAAGTTTGTCAAGTGAAACACTGCTGAGAGAGAGCAGGGGAACTATCTATCCATCCTCACAGGAGACCCTAGGAATGCCCAGTCCTCGTGAAGCATGTATTCCTTTAGTGCCTCAAGCCTGCTGAAGCAGTCCCTGCTGCTCCCTCACCTCCTACTTCCAGCCTACTTCTCCTGGGTAGCAGTGGTGGGTCGAGAGGTAATGGCATCTCTCTTCCTTCTATCACATCGACTCATAATGGTGTGATCTGCAAACTTGCTGTGGGCACTCAATCCCACTGTCTTGTGACTGACTGTTAAAACCTGCCGGTCTCAGACCAGCTGCCACCTGGACATAGAGCCACTGACCACAACCCTTTGGCCATCCAACCAACTCATTATCCATTATCCAGCTGTCAAATCCACATCTCTCCAATGTAGAGATAAGGATGTGGTGCTGGATCATGCCAAAGGTCCCACACAAGTCCAGGTAGATGACATCAATTGCCCTTCCTCTCTCCACTGATGCCATCATTCCCTCATAGAAGGCCATGGGATTGATCAGGCGTGATCTGCCTTTGGTGAAGCTGTGCTCCTGTGTCACATCATCTCCTTGTCGCACTCAGCTTTCAGAAGGCTCTGTTCCACAATCTTCCATGTGCAATCATAAAGCTCACTGGCTTGCAGTTCCCCAGGTCTTTCTTTTCCTCTTTTTAAAAAATGGGAGTGAATATATACTAAGGTGATGAGGTGTTTGTTTTTTTCCAGGGAGCTTTGCAGGAAGTACAAAAGTTTCACAGCACTTTTGAGACAATGTTAAGGGCTCATTGTATTTCTTCTGTTCGAGAGCTCTGGTAAGTCTGTATTCCAAAGTGCTGTCACAGCTGATTTATTTTTTTCTACTTTTTAAAATTTAGTTTAGTTTAGTTCTTGTGATAGCTACTTGATATGATAGCAAGTAGTTTGAATCACTATTCGAAGATATCCCTAAATTGGCTAAAGTCAGGATTTGCTCATAAAGCTAGTGGGAAGGCTCTGGCCTTCTGGCTATAAACTTAGGCATGCTTTTTATTTGTTCACTTATTCATTTTAAAATTGACTTGTGTTAGATACAAGTCCCCTGTTTACTTTATTTATTTATTAATTTATCATTCCAGGAGGGCTGGCTGGGGGCAGGGAAAGGAGCCATTACTTTGTAAGTACGTGTTTACAAAGTGTTGAGGTAGTGGCTGGGTGGATGTGACTGCTGGGTGATCTTTAAGCAATTGCCCCATCCTCTCTAACTCTGAGCTCCTGAGTTACATTAATCTCATGTTTCATCCCTGAAGCTGTGAAGCAGATACATTTTCTAAACAGTAAGAAATATTTTACTTTCCTATTTTTTTTTCATGCCAATTCCATACCTTTCCTGAGGGAGCTATAGTGCCTGGCTGAGTGGAAAAATAATTGTGGGTCTGCAATAAGTAGATAAGATGGAAAACTTGTTCTATTGTAAAGGATGCAGCTGCTTGATTGCATCTGCCTGTGTTGTCTGTGTGTGATATCCACTTTCTTGTTGTCAGAGCTTGAGATGATTAATACTGCGTCTTCACATCACTGCTTGCACCTACTGATAGCCTTTCTTATTTTCAACTCCATCATGTGGTAGTCTCAGCTACTGTAATGATAGCTGAATTTATGAAGGGAAAAAAAGGAACAACCCATAACTGAAACAAGGCGCAGCACCCACACAAGTTCCCAGGAAGAGCTTCATCCTTAGCTGCTCGAAAGAGTTGCTACAAGCCTTAACTTATCAGAGTAGGAATATAGGCAGGAGGAGGTTTGGTATGCACAACGCACACAACAGTGGAGTGGACGTATATGTCTGCTTCAGCTGAGGGTCTGCTTCTGGCATGGCTGAGTACATTTAACTTTGATCTGCTTTGCTTGGGCAACAAGCAGAGTGAAGAGATCCTGAGATGTGCCACCCACTTGGTTAATCACCTGCAGCCCAATCCACATTGCTGCACTGCCACTGCTACCAGTTGTTAAGATGCAGAGATCAAGAGCAGGTTGCAATTGTTTGCAGTTTTCTCCAGGTGCAGAACAGACCTGTTGTTCCCTGGTGTACATGGAGGTATTGTGTGAAACCAAAGGGCTGTGAGTTTGAAAGTCTTTGTTTTCACAGATGGTGAAGGTAAGATAGAGGAGACTTGAAGTGTGGGGTTTTGGCTTTATACAGTATTAGTATCAAAACATGTTGTAATTCATTAGCAAAATTCTATTACTTATGGAAAAGCCCAACTTTGTTAGTTAATATGTATTGCAGCCAAGGAAAATAAAACTGGGGTTAAGTGCAGGGAAGCGTTAATGAAGACACAAGAACTGTGGGAGAAGAAACAGTGAAGAGTATTTGAGAAAATTATGTTTTTTCTTATAGCTGATGATGAAAACACTCATCTGTGAAGATGGGTTTTCTCTCATATCTCATGTAGACAAATGTTAAGTTTTGATGTCCACTGGGCCTGAACAACTTAGAAAAATATGGAAGGCATGAATCTTTCTGGTGCTTGAAGTACAGAAGCAAAAAAGTGTAAATCAGTGAGCATCTGGCAGCAGAACTACCATAAGTCTGAGTGCTCTGCAGTAGGTGGCAGCTTTAGATGTATGACCTGAGAAATGCAAGTAAACACAACATCTCATAATCTGCAGTTTTACTGCAGAGTGAAAGAAGAGTACTTGCTATGAGTTAAGTCCAAGTCGAGATTTTTGGGATTCTTAATCAATTTCATCAGCAAATGCCCCTCACCCTCCCTCCCCCCAAATATATTTACTTGAAGTAGAAATCGAGTCTGGCTCCAGTTTTTGTGAATCTTTCTGTGGGATAGTCTTTGTTGGAGGAAACAACTCATTCCTCCCTTGGCAGAAAGAATGTGCTGGTATTTTAATGTTACTGAAGAGAATTAGCCCCTGGCTTTTGTGGAAGGCTGGATTTCCACCTCCAAGTACTGTGTGCCAGCAGCAGCCTCACAGCCCTTCTGGTGGGTGACTTGTTGCAACCTGAAGTATGCACAAGATTTTCTCCCAAAGCCTTTTTTTAAAAAACAATTCTGCTGCCTGGGAAAGTTGTTTGGAAAGACTTGGAAAGATATTTGATATCAATACCAGGAATTCTGGAGATGAGGAAATGGCCCGCTGCTTTTAACAGTGCTTGAGACTGACTGCTGCCTTGCTCCTAAGGCAAGGCTTGGTCTGACCCCATTTTGTGTCTCTGGGGTTGATCCTGTCACACGTACTTTGGATCTCCACGATTTTGGACAGCGATGTAGGGCTACAATAAATGTCTTTGTAAACCCTGATTAGATCAAAATGATGTCTGTGTTGTGTGTGACAGTTCTTGTGGTGACTTGGTGAACCAAAGGCTTTGTTTCCACAGACAGACTCTTTGGTATCTCTGGTTTGGCTGATTAACAAATACATTTAGTAACTGGAAAAATATGTTGCTGCTTTGTTGATGTGTTGATTCATTTGATGTATTTTAAAAACAACAACAACAACAACAAACAAACTGATCTGCCTGTCCAAACTAGTCTAGCTGATATATCTGCAGAGGTAGGCTGGGCAGGAAGATGTCGAGATTGGCTCTCATCAGACCATGGCAATCTCGTTTGCTTCATGGTCGTAATGAAGAAATCACTTCTGAATTACAAACAACTATCCTGGGCCTCAGATGAGGTATCATATGCTGTTGTTGTAACAAACAGATCTATGCTTTATGAACAAAATATTGTGGGAAACTTAGCAAACCACAAAACTTGAGTGTATCTGAGATTTGATTAAAAACTATCTAGATTGCTCTGAAAATAGTGTCTCTTATTTACTTCCATAGAAGGTACAATAGATACAAAAAGCACAGTAACACTGTTTGACAGATCAAATTGTCAGCTACAAAATACTGTTTTTCAACATAGGCCTACTGTTAGCTATTCTTTTTCACCAGTGATGAACAAAAGTCTGCATGCTACATTCGTACAAATCTACATGGCTACCTAAAACATAGCTTGTCTTTCATGACATTGTTGCCACTGCTGAAACGCACCATCCACCATCTCACTTTTCTCACATGCACTGTTTGGTCTCCATAAACTTTCAGCAAGGATTGACGAATGTCAATGGATGCCACTTTGTCTGCATGGAGGAATTCGATGACACACCTTTGCTTCATGCACACTTCCATGTCAGACCGCCCCTCTGCTGCCATCTGTCGCACTGCAACAAAATGTAATGGAATTTTGGTGGGAAGGTTCAGCCGCTCTGCCATACCAGCAACATCCACCTCTGATGTGTGGGCCAACATCATAAAATAGGAGGCACTGCTTTCAGAGCAGCCTTCCTACATTGCATAAAAGTTATGTGATTGACATTTTAATGATTCAGACAGTAATGGGAGAAAATATTCCATTCGGTAACAGAAGACAGGATGTACAGTTTCCAAGCCAGTAGGTTAGTTGAATCTGTAGTCACTTTTTAGGGTGGAAACCACTGGATAAGAGGTTTTGCACAAATCTGTGTAATCACCTCTGAATTGATGCACTTCTTGGAGTGGGGGTGATTTTATACAGTGTGGAGCTGGGCTGTTGTTTGCATTCTGGAGTACCTCCGGAAGAATGTTAATCCATCTTCTGTGTGTGTGCGTTCATCTAAACATCCTGAGTCACCATTTTTAGAACTGGCTGTAAGGCATCTGTTGCAAAGAAGATAAAGATTTGTGTGGCCGTACGTGTGCCAAGGAAGGCAAATTCATCACTCGTTCCTTGTTCTGTGCTGTTCTGACTCCCTTCTGTAACAGCTTCAGACAGGTTAAGCCCACGGTCCTTTAGATATCGACCCTTTGGAAGATGTCTGCCATGTGACTTTGTTGTTAATGATCTAGCTGTGCTGATGCTGTAATCTCTCTATCTGTGAGGGCAATTCTGACCTTTCACCGTTAGCTTCTTAGTGATTTTTCTTCATACATCTGCTCGTGATTTTTAAATCTTTGAAGCTTCTACCATTTCTTCAGTCTTGATTGAAGTTGTGCAGTGTGCTTAAAAAGTGAGGGTAGCGACTATTGGTGAGCTTTTTTTTTCCTTTGAATGCCACATTGAATACTCAAACAAGGAATTTGAAAACGAATACTAAAATTGATATAAAAACTAGAAACATACAGTTGACCTTACACTATTTCCATGTTCAATATGGGCATTCTTCTTTTTTTCCCCTTAAATTTGCAATTTGTAAATGTATCAGCAGCATTGTTGAGGAAGGAGTAGTTCAGACCTTCCCTATAACATCATAAAGTATACAGCATTGAGTATATGGAACAAAAAATTTGTGTTGTGTTTTAAAAACAGGTAATGCAGTTATGTTATACATATATATTGTATTTGTACATACATTTGTAGTCAGAGCTTTATCATTAATGATAATCAGATTTCAAGGTAGATAAGAGTGTTAAAAGATGTGAGAGTGAGCATGAGAGCTTACTAGAAGACTGCTTGCTTTGCTTGAGTTTGAAGAACTATTGCTTTCATTAATTATGAATGTTCTTTCACAACATTTCTCTTAGAGTAAGAGAAGTAACTAAATAAAAGGGTATTATTAACATAGTTGTCAGAGTTACTGTAGTGGATATTCCCAGCTAAAAGAGAGTCCCAGGTCGTGCTGGATTCGTTTCAAATTTCAGACTGTTATTTATGAAGAGCAGAAGGGTAATTTCTCAGCTGAAGTAAGCTGAAATTGTTAGAACTCAATTTAAAAGGCAAAGAATTGGAGCGGTTTAAAATAAGCTTTGCATAGCCTCTACCTCAAGGACACTATGGCATTCAGCTACCATGGTGATGAATATGGTACAAACACAAAATAGATTAGATAGAATCCAGAATGTTTTGAGTAGATCTAAATTAACAGTATCCACTCAGGAAAGAGAGGTAGAGAGTCATTGGGCACTATTTAAGAAAACATACATCAACAGCCAGTCCAGAGTGGCTTATACAAAGAAGAGGATAGGAAGCAGTTGTTCATACTGTGACTGGTGATGCAATCTCAGTGGGAATATTGGGTTCTGATTCTGTTCAATCCTGTCACACAGAAAAAAAAAAAAAGTGAAAAAAAAAAGTAAAAAAAAAAAAAAGCAGAAACATGATGTTCCAGAAACATGAGAAGCATGGAAAGATTCTACCTGGGGCATAAAAGCCTCTTTTGAGCAGGCAATGCTAGAAATGGCAATGTTTCCTCATATATTTATAAGGCAATGAAAGGATCACACAACAGGGGGATACACAAATAGAAAAGACTTCCAGAGATGTCACATTTTCTATAGATGTACAACTCTGTTGCCTTTCAACCAAACCATGGACTGTCTTTTAACTTTCTCATAACAGAAGTCCCCACTATAAAGACAGCAAGTAGTTTTTATTCTGTTTGCATAAGCAGCTTGTGATTTTTCTGCCACGATATCTTAAGTCAACAGTTCGGTAGGAAGTAAAGCTTGTTTAGGCCCCAGTTTGCACTTATATAAATGATATATAAGTTTAGGAGTATGGATAATTGTTGTTTTCAGCACGATTATTCCTGTGCTTTAAATTACAGATGGAGTCTGCTCAGAGTGGTCTTAGAAGTAGCTGTTTAAAGGTCTATAGAAACAAAGAAATAGAATAGGTTAATGTGTGCTCTCCAGATGTATCTTTGTGAGAATAGTTTGCCCTATGTTGCTGCTTTTTCCCCCACCCTTTTTCTTTTTTTCTTTTTCTTTGGCTGTGTCACAGGGAAAAGCCTAGATTCTCCAGCAATTTACTTCCCAGTGACCGAGTAATACTTCTGTGATTTCTAGTGTGTGAACACCAATACTTGGTGACCTTTGCTAGTGATTATAAGACGACAACTGCGTAGCAACTGCCCTTAAACTCGTCTCATGTTGGAGGTGATCAGGGGATTAAAGACCTGTCTTTCACACTGTTACTTTCTGAGCTTCTGAAGTGAGTCTTTTCTAACGTTGCCATCATTTTTACCACTTAGAAAACAAGTGAAGACTGCAATCATGTATTTGTGACCCATATGTAAGCACAGTTTTTGGCTTGTCAGATGAAAAAAAACAGAGGGTGTAGTACTAACTCAAAAACAATTCACAGTATAAGATCTAATAACAGATTTCCACTACTTGCCAAAAATCAAGGTTTAGAGAAACAGTGCTGACCAGCCATTTATCTACAGATTGAAGCATTAGATTTGAAAGTGTTTTTTTAAAAATACATAGCTCAACTTATTTTGGATGGAGGGTGATGGATGGTGGATAGAACAGAAACTTCAGGACATGTGCCAGTACTGCTCTCTTACCCTCATATTTCTTGATTCAAGATACTACAGGACTCTCTGCAAGAAGGCAGAGGTGCAGGAGAAAGTTCTTGGTGCCTCTGTGAAGGTTTCCTTTAAAAAAAGCAGTGATGGACGTAAAATGTGCTCACATCTATCCCTTTAACTAGAATTCATCACAAACATACAGCCTGAAAGAAAGCTGCTTGGGCAATACAAACTTAAGTGCCAGCAGTATAGCCCTTCAAAAGATCTTTGTTTTTATTGATACCACCAAGTTAGCCTAATACTTTAATAGATCAGCAATGAAAAAGAGCTGGCTGAAGCTGATGCCAAGCAGGGGGAGAGGTTATGTAAGCAAAGGAAATCTTATTTGCAGTCTCATTTATTTGAGGCTAGGCAAAGGCAATTGGTTTACTTGCTAGTTAATTTGGTGGCATCCCTGGACTCTGAGCTTCTGAATCCATTTGGTTTAGGAACCCGTCTCCTTCTGGCAGATTGCATATGTAACTGAAGCTGGGCTGCCATTCCTAATGCTCCAAAATATCAGTGTGATATATCTAAGTATGACAACATCACCTTTTGAGATGCATAATCTAGAACACAAAGTGCAGTTCATCTTAGGAGGCTGGTTCAGAAGCACCAGCACCACTTTTCCATACTGACCTTTCTTAGCTGAGCCCACACTCGCTGTTTCAGTTATCTAAATAGTTTTTCTGCTCTGTTGCTGTTGAAAAAGACTCACAGGAGTTGGAGTTCTGATAACTCTTAACATCTACTTCTTTGGATTACCTTCTTTATTGTAAACATACAGTGGCATCAACACTTCAAAATAAAAAACTGAAAATAAAACCCAACCCTCTGCTGCCTACACAGTTCTCCCTTTGAGACTAAAATGAAAGAATGGCAGATCCTACCCACATCACTTACTACATTCCTCAAAGGCATGTGGATACTGCGGTGAAAAGGGGTGTAGACAAAGCAATGTGAAACAGCAGAGCTTTAATCATGTAACTTATGGTAGGCTCTACAGATATTCAAATTGAGACTACCTAACCTTCTTGGAAGTCATTTTCCTTTCAGTATAGCTTAAACTTGTCGGACTTTTGTGGTCTGCACTGTACAAAAGGTGAAGGGATGTCATGATCTACATTGGCTGAAAGCACAAAAGTAGAAATAACAACGTATCTTCTCCAATAATGAGGGAGAAGCCATGATGTCCTCCAAACGCTGAAGAAGAATCTATCATTTGCTGAGCTGCATAGATGGGTGTCTCTTACTTCTTCTTCTACCTGAGGAATTATTCACCATTATTTTCATTTAAATAATTGCTAGTTATTAGAGTTCCAATGTATCACCTGGATGTATAAGTGTTTTTACATCATTTTTCATTGCTGCTGGGTAAGACCACCAACTGATGTATATTATCAGAGAATCCTTAGAATTGGAAGGGACATTTAAAGGTCATGTAGTCCAACTCCCCTGCATTGAACAGAGATCCCATGGCTAGATCAAGTTGCCCATAGCCTGACTGAGCCTCATCTTGAAAGTCTCCAAGGACGAGGCATCAACACATCTCTGGGCAATCTGTTCCAGTGCCTCACCACCCTCACTGCAAAAGACTTTTTCCTTACATCCAACCTAAATCTACCCTCTTTAAGCTTGAAACCATTTCCCCTTGTTCTGTCACCACAGACACTACTGAAGAGTCTGTCCCCTTCTTTCCTGTAGCTCCTCTTTAGATACTGAAAGGTTGCTATCAGGTCACCTTGGAGCCTTCTCTTTTCCAGGCTGAACAGCCCTAGCTCTCTCAGCCTGTCCTTGTAGGAGAGGTGTTCAGTCCTTTGAATAATTTCTGTGGCTCTCCTCTGGATACACTCCAACAGGTCCATGGCTCTCCTGTGCTGAGGACTCCACACCCAAGGTAAGGCCTTACCAGCACAGAGTGGAGTATCTAGCTATAGTAGTTTCCTGGCTAAAGTTTTATTCCAGGTTCTCTATGGACTTATCTATGTTACTTGATTACGGACAGATTTCTTCTGGATCCAGCTGGAACAGCTAAAAACATTACAGTAATTGATCCAATCCCATCCCTTCCTCTCTGCTAACAAAGCAATTTGAATGCTCCCTAATCCTCTTCAGGCATAAGTGACTAAGTTAGTACACAGCACCAACTTAAACTGTTTGAACTATCTCAGCTGATTCTGCTTGAAGTGGGTTGGGGAGCACTCCGACAAACAGCTGGGAGAGCCAGGGGGTAGTAATCAATGCCCCAGGGACGGCAATAAACATCTTGAGAAGAAAAGGGCAGGGCACAAATGTTTCAAACCTCTGCAGCTGTTTGCAAATTGAATTTCTACATGCAGCCTGCAGGCTATATGTGAACTGTGACAATATCTCCTTTTCCAGATGAAACTTTCCTCTCAGCCATTGCAGCTGGGGGGTGTGGGGGTGGAAAGGGAACTCCAGAATGGTAAGAAATGTTACAGAAATGTGCCCATGTAGCATATGAGTGTGTATTCTCTAAGCATAGCATATTGTGCGACAGCATGCAAGAGGGGAAATTTTGGCCAAGGAAATCAAAGAATTCTTCTTTCTTTCTTTTTTTCCCCTTTCCCCCTGGATCCCAAAGCAGTGCCTTTAATGTGTCATTCAGAGTTGACTATCTTAAAGAGGAAGCAGATGATTCCCATCCACCTTGAATCTCCAATCCTTGAGCGCGCTTATTGGAGTCTGCCTTTCCAGCTATCTCAGCACACTGGTAAGGGAGCCTTTCTAACACACAAATTGGGCTGGCTTCCACCATGCTCTATCTTCCAAAATTTCTATGGGGACTGGTGTGAGCAAACATGTTGAGTGAACAAGCTCGGTGTAGGGTAAATGGCTGAACAAACCCCACAGGCATCTGCAACAGTCTATAGCTATTGCACCAAAGATGTCATTTCTGAGGACCAGGGGATACATTTTCATGGTTTCATATAAAGCCTGTTTCTGCATGAGCTTCTGCACAGCAATGCTCGACTGGGAGAAGGTAATAAAAACTGACACCCCCACGGCTAACAAATGTGTCCCTGTGGTTAGCACTCGGGCCAAAGCATCTGCAAGGCCTATTTCTGGTGCTACCACGCACTCACAGTATGACCATGGCTGAGTCACATATGAGAAATCATTATCGTATATGTAAATAGGATGTCAACAACTTTGCAGGTGATGTTTGTTGCAGCTTATTATTTTTTTCTCAAATGCTTTGAGACTCGGGTATTAATTTGGTATTCTGGGTCTGCTTGTGGCCAACTCAGAGGATATGCGGGCTGTGCCGCAGCCACCTGCACCCAGAGGAACACAATTTGTGTTTTCACAAGTGAGTGGTTAAATGCTGGTGGGGCAAAACCTACCACCACTGAGACGTGACTCGTGAAGTGAGCCTTGCTCTGAGGGTAGCATCTGCAGTGCTTGCTGGGGTGTGGTGAACTCTTTCTTTCTCCTCCTTCCCCTACTCTGCTGCATCCTTTGTGGCCATGTGAGGTTTAAAAGAAGTTTTTTAACCTGATGAATGTATATTTTGTTAGCATGTACTCGTTGGGTGACAGAGTACCCCTCAGAGGGTTGTGATCAATGGTACAGAGTCTGCAACTAGTGGCGTTCCTCAGGGGTCAGTGCTGGTATGAGTCTTACTCAATACCATATTGTTCATCAGTGATCTGGATGAAGGGATAGAGCCACACTCAGCAAGTTTGCTGATGATATGAAGCTGGGATGACAAGCCAGAGGGCTGTGCAGGCACAGCAAGCAGTGTGGCCAGCAGGTGGAGGAAGGTGAGCCTCCCCATCTACTCTGTCCTGGTGAGGCCACAGCTGTAGCACTGTGTCCAGTTCTGCGTTCTCAAGCTCAAGAAAGACAGGGAACTGCTGGAGAGAGTCCAGCAAAGGGATACAAAGATGAATGAGGGCCTGGAGCATCTCCCTTATAAGGAAAGGCTGAGACACCTGGGGCTGTTCAATTTGGAAAAGGCTGAGAAGGGATCTCGTCACTGTTAATAAATAGTTAAAGTGCAGGAGTAAAACTGATGGGGGGGGGGAAGACTTTTTGGTGGTGCGCAGCAATAGAACAAGGGGCAACGAGCAGAAACTGACATACTGTAAGTTCTAGGCAAACGCATGGAAGCACTTCTCTGAGGGACAGAGCACTGGAACAGGCTGTCCAGGAAGATTGTGGAGAGCTCTCCTTTGCTGGAGATATTCAAGACCTGTTGGGACTCTCTCCTGTACAACCTGCTGTAGGGAACTGCTTTAGCAGGGGCTCGCTCTGCAAGATCTCCAGGTCCCTTCGAGTCCCTACGATTCTGTGAGGCCCCTACTGACATAAACACTGCTCAACAAGTTTATTCATTGTGTTCTGGAGGCCGTGGCAACGGGCAAAAAGAAAGTCCCTCCTGTAACTCCCCGACCTGCCGACCTCGCAGGCTCGCCGCCCCCTCTTAAGATGGCCGCCCTAGAACGGCGAAGGCGGGCGGAGGTCGCGTCACGTGGTGCCGGCGGGCGGCGCATGCGCCCCAGGGGCGGTGCTGACAGGCGGCTGCATGGTGTCCGCCGCCCCTCCAGCGCTCATGCAGTGAAGCCGCGCCGGGCCGGTCCGGGGGGAGCCGGCGGCGGCCGGGGTGTGGCGTAGGGCCGGCTCCCCAGCATGGCGAGCTACCTGCCGCCCTGCGTGATAGACGGAGGCACCGGGTGAGTGCGGGGGGCGGGGGGGACCGGTGCTGACAGCCTTCTTGGCGACGTGTGTGTCTGTGCGCGCGCTTGGTGGGAGCCCCGCCGTGCCGCAACGCGTTGTCCCTTCCCCTGCGTCCGGAGCCAGCCCGTCTCTGCCGTGTGTCCCCGTCCCTTTGCTGGCCTGCGGGCCCTGCTGCTGCTGGGCAGGCCGCTGTGCCCGCTGCTTTTCCTCCTGTGCCCGGCAGGCCGTGTCGGCCCGGGGTGCTGTGTCCCAACGCGCCCGTTTCTCCTCTTTTCTGTTCCCTGACTTACCACGATCCAAGGACTTAAATGCTAAACGTGGGGGATGACGTTTGAAACTGCTGCGAGGAGAAAGATCTGTACTTACTCTGCCTGGGCAAGCACAGCTCTGTAACTTATTCTGATTTATTCGATGTTTAGCCGTACCACGAGTTTTGTAACTCCTTGTCACTCCGAGGAGTTAATCTGAACAGCAGAGGCTGTGCTGGGATTTTCACTTTGCAGAGGAACAGTTCTTTCCTACCTGTCTGACAAGTGAGGACTGTCAGCTTCTGATGGGTCCATTGGTGCTGCTGTTGTGCCTCTGGAGCAGGAGGTGTCAGGGAGCTGTGATGGAGATGCTGGAGATGCACTGAGCTCGTTTCTTTGGCCTGGCAGTGATGGAAAGTTCTCAGGAGGAGAAGAGACACTGGTGCATGAGTTCAGCTGATAACTTCACATGTCAGGCTGTGCTATAGGGTCATCAATTTCGTTTATTTATTGCAAGAATAGCCCTTCCTTCTGCAGGGAATTGGTTGCACTATTTTGGTTTAGGTAATGCCTGGAAATTTCCCTTTAAAATTCCCAAAACTGAGCCATCGTATTAAGACCAAAAGAAAAGATAATTTAAAAAAGAAGTGATAGGTAACCAGAGCAACCCATTGTGTTGATGGGTTCAGTTTCTTCAGAAAAAGCATTTCATGTTTTAAAGTTTATTAAGCTGTGACAAAACTTTTCCAAGTCTCTTGTGCTGTTTCTGCTTATAATACCTAAAATCAGTTCAGTCTTCTCAGTGGAGTCCACAGCTGAAAGTTCTGGGAGTAGAATAGAGAATGGGTTCCATCTTGTATGTAATTGTGCCTGTCCATTAGATACTCCATTGGAATATTCCAATGAAGAGATTTTAAGTACCTGTTCTGCAAGGAACTTTGGTGTTACAGGAATGTTAATTCACAGAATTGAAGAGCTTTTCTTGGGGAAAGGGCGACGCTAGGTGGGTCCTTTACAAAAGCTGCAGCATCAACTGCAAAATCCAGAAAAGGCACAAAATATGTCTGTCTGTCTCTTGCAGGAGCACTCCTTTGCTTTAAGTTTGTGAAGTGATTCCATTGTTGCATAAGCAGTGGATGTTACTGGCCAACAGTTGTACAAAATAAATAAGGACAAAAAATAACCTGCTGTATGCTTTCAGAGAAATGATAATTGCAGTACAATTTCTGAAATCTGTTCAGTGGTTACATTGCAAAAACTATTGGAATTTGTGTGTATGCAGGTACGATAGCTTGTTTCAGAAAGAGTTCAGGCTGCCCACAAGCGGACTTGTCATTTCCATGCCTCCAAACTATCTTAGTATGTATGAGATGATGTGGTGTCTCTGCTGACGGGACTTTATCTGAAGTAAGTAATCTTGCAGAACAAGAAGACATAAGATTCTGATCCAAGCAGCCAGAAGTAGCTTGACTCACTGATACAGTCTCTGGAATTTTCTTCTGTGTGGGTTGAAAACCTTCTTATTGTTGGAATGAATCTACTTTGGGTTACACACTTGGAACAATTCATTCAAATGATTCATGAAAAGGCTTTCAGATGAAAAACTTGGAACAGCATAACGGAAATGGAAAGGTGTGTGCAGATACACAGTGAAATATTTCATACATAAGAAGAAAAATGTATTTTATATCTCTGGTACTGAATGAGGAGCTTTGTCTCAGCACAGATTTGTGTTCAGCTAAGTAGATTTAAGTTTATGAAAATACTCTTTTTTGTGCATATGAAGGCTGGATTAAAGTTGTCATTTGCATTGGTAGGCCTCAGTCCTGAGCAGTGCTGGATTTTGGCAGAAAAGCAGCAATGGGTGTGTGAAAATAGGTACAGAGCTTTGGCAAGAAACATATCCTCGTAGCAGGACACATTAACATTTTTTTTCCTCTGTTAGGTAGCTGACTTTGTCTTTATGAATCGAGAGTGAACAGTTCATGACATTTTTGCAGAAAGCAGTAGCAGTTTATTTGATGTGACTGCTCTTTTTCCATTAGCATTTGCAAGTGAACCATCCTGCTTCAGTTTTGATGCACTACGTCTTCATTTTCTTTGAGTGAGGTTTTTTCTAGTGCTCAGCTTTCGTGTTGCTGTCAGTCCTTTTGTGGAGAAGGGCATGCTATTTTTAGGGCCTTCGGACTACCAGGCCTCTCTGGTGTTGTTCCAAGTGGCTTTAAACTTCATGGCTGTTTTTATTAATTGGCATTTAGCTGTGGGACATCAGCACTCCAGTAGGTGGGTGTGCAAAGTGGAGGTGGCTTAAAATACTGCTCTTCATCTTCAGGCATTGAGGAATGCTTCTATTTTGGGTGTATTTTATTCAAGTGTTTTTTATTTTAGTAAGGAAAGCTTACTTTGGCCAAGTGTTACTGATCAGCTTAGAAGTAAATACTTGATTTTTGGGAGAAGTGAGCTCAACTTGTCTTGAAACTTAAGGGGTTGTTGTCGTTGGTTTTGCCATTTAACTTGGCTGACTTGCATTTCTTCTTGCTATTGTATTTCTGATGTGAAACGAGTTGTTCCATGCAAGTAGTATTATCTCTGTTCTTTACACCAGTCGTGCACAGCTAAGTTTCTAATTGCTGTTCTGAGTGTAAGGAGCATGGGTTAATTAGCTGTTGTTTATAATCACAGGCTTCAGTCCTGGTCCTACTAGTCTCTCCCAAAGCTATGGCTCTAATTTGCAGTTTATTAGTATAGTGGTTGGTGGTGCTTCTCTGTACGTAGTGCAGACATAATATTTTATTATTATTATTATTATTATTATTATTATTATTATTATTTTCTACTGCATTCTTTCTTTCTTCGTTCCCATTCCCTTCTCACATCCTCCTTCATTCCAAAAGTGCATTTTCGCATCTTTATGAGGACCTTACGTTAGGAGTTTCTCAGGCCTATTAGTAATAATGATACGCAGTCTGTTTATGGCAGTATGTCATCACAGGTGTTGTAACAGTAAAAACTGCTACGTTTTAGCATCATCCATCAGAGGAAGCTTTCTCATTACAGAGGTGACTATTTTTTGTTTGTTTACAGGTCTTTCTTAAGGCCTTCTGGTATTCTCAGTAGTTCTATCTCTTCAGAGCTCATTTGTGGATCTAATACACTGCTTCTTGGTCTCAATTTTAAAAGAAACAAAGGAAATTTAAAATTGCTCAAACTTAGAATTGTAGAATTACGTAATGGTTCGGGTTAGAAGGACCTTGAAGCTCATCCAGTTCCAGCCCCCAGCCACAGGCAAGGACACCTTTTGCCAGGCCAGGAGCCCTTAGGCCTATCCAGCCTTGAGCACCCCCAGGGTTGGGGCACCTGCAGCTCTCTGGGCAGCTATGCCATGATCTAGCCTCATCATGAAGAATTTTTCCTAATATCTAATCTAAATCCATCCCATTTAGGTTAAAATCATTACACCTTGTCCTATCCCTACACTTCCTGAGGAAAGGTTCCTCCCTGTCTTTCATGTTCTCACCTGGGCTTTGCTTTTCTGCTTGCTTGCAGAGTGAAACATTGACTTCTGCTTTGAAATGGATAAGGCAACTGCCTGAGTAGCCTTGTATGCTTCAACTGTGTTCTTATGCTTTAGTAAGAAATTTCCAGAATATATTCCCCTAAAAGTGACCGAGGGTTCCATATCTGCTTTCAAGTTTGGTCCATTTGTACATCTGTGCAATTGTCTTCATGCACACTGCATTTTTCTTTGGATTTCATTTTGTTTTTTCATGGTAGGGCCTCAGAAAAGCAGGACTTACTGTTCTTCATGCAAAAACTGACCAAGCTGAGTGGTGTACTAACGGGTCACCTGGGAAAAGTAGTATATAGTAGAGAACAATAGTAAAAATACCTAAATATGCTTGCTTCAACAACACAACTTTTAGCTGTTTTATTTATTTTTTTATGAGTAGTTCCTTCAAATTCCCTTTCATAATACTTCATCTACTTTCATAAGCCTTCATCTACTGGATCACATTTCTACTAATCTTTCATGCAGTCTTCAATATGCTACATTTTGTAGAGTTTCCGGTATGTTCCTATCTCTCTAGCAATAAATCTGCTACTTTTAATGACATTGGAATACTGATTATCTACACGTTCCCTAAAGCCTTCTCTGTAATTTACAGATCATGAGATGTTGCATTACCATTAGTCTGCTAGGCTGTAGCCCAGGAGAAAGAAAAAACATGTTTCAGACCCTTAAATATTCATTGGAAAAAGAGCTGGAGACCAGGTAACCTCCCTAACTATTTACATCCAGACCTTCAAGGCTGATGAATATTCAAGTGCTTTGTATAAAAGCAAACAATGTCTGTAGCAGGTCCTGAAAGTGGGTCGCCCAACCACTCCAATGCACTCTTGGGTACTGCCCTGGAAGATGGAGTGTGCCCAGGTCCTGCTGGGCAGAAGAGAAGGCTGTGGCCACGTGTGCTGTGCTCTGGGTGAGTGGGCTGCTGGGCAAGGAAGGGAAGACACCTGCTTCGTTTCTTTTGTCTTTCTCAGTGGTTTGAGTTTCCCTTTCATTTGGTTTTGTCAAAACATCTGAGATATGCCACAGGAAACTGTCTGTATCTTGTTTGGTCCTAAAAAGGGATTCTGTTTTTTCATTGTTGTTGTTCATTAACATACATCTTTTCATTTCTTTCAATGTTGAACCGAAAGATGAGTTTTTGACAATGTTCTAGTCTTTATCCTGCATGGATGAATGGCGTACAGGAGAAACCTTTCCAGATGTTATCTTCCACAGAACTATTTTCACTCATACTAAAAAATAGGCTCATCCTGTCGTTCAGAAGCAGAGAAGTTCAGGTAATGATAAAATCAATCAGTAAGATACCAAGTGATCAGCTTCAGCAAATGACAAAACAAATCAGTAAGATGCTGAGCTATCAGCTTTTGGTACCTTTGTAAGTTATCCTAGCCCTGGCATCTGATTCCTGGTTGAGTGGTAAGGTAATGCCATGATGCTCTGATATCCCAAATTGACTCTTCAAGGCTGTTTTCTGTTCAATACCATGATTGAATTTGAGTTTGGCAAGTGTTTGGAGGGAGAAGAGATGGCAAACTGAACTCAGGGCCACAGCTTAGCTTAGGAAGAAAGTTCTGGCTGTATTTCAGGAACCTTTTACTTTTCATTATACGCACATAGAAATTGTATTACAAGTATGTGTATGTATTTCTATGCTTATGTGTGTACAATGACTAATTTTTTATCAGTGGATCTCAGAGGACTGAGCAATGAGTATTGCTTTCCTGAGGCTTCTGCCTGTCTTGCTGTTTCCCAGCCTTAGACCTAGGACTTCTGAGTCCAAAAAGGGTTTCCTTGGCTGCCATTATGTGCATGCAAGCAAAACCCATTTCAGAGAGACAAATGAAAAGTGAGTATCCTGTAATGCATCCCAAGTCCCAGAGTAATGCCTGCTTTGTTGTTTGTTACATTTTAACTGTATTCCCAAGATGGGCTTCATTCTAAAACGTGGAGAAACCAAGCAGTAATTATCATAAAAAGAATTCTTGCTAGTAATGGCCTTCTTTACAAATCAGTCTAATTTAATACCCTGATTATATTTTTCAGAGCCATAGAAAGTATGTACAAACATTCTGAATTATACAGGCATATGCTTTCAGTCTAATGATGATTAAAAATACAACAAACCCTTGCCCTCCAAACACAGCCCTTGTCTTTTTAGCCTTGGGGAAAAATCTTTTAAAAAGATTCCTTGAAGTTTATTGAAGCTATAGCTTTGAAGAGATGTTGAAAATACAATATTTAAATTCCAAGGTCATTGCTAATTCAGTTTTAATTTCTTTATTCAGGCAGACTGACTCTCAATGAGTATTTTTATACCAAATACTCCATAAAGAGGCATTTTCTGTTTAAGCTGTTAATGAAGAAACCACCTTCTGTTTTAGGGGTATCATTTGCAAATGCTGACAGCAAACTGTAGACAGAGATCCTGAATAAGCTGTAATTTTGTGATTGGTCTTGTTTAACAATGTTCTGCCTTTGGGTTTTCATGGAAAAACTGAATGTGATTAATGCTGATTTCCCTCACAATCCGGTACTGTAGTATGACAATATCAGAGAAAAAGTTCAGTTTAAAGTCATTCAATTATAACTGATTTTTAAACTCCGTCTGAATGTATTTGTGTATTTTAAGAGATTCTTTGTAGTCTGGGATGTTAATGATTTATAGTTGCTAAAAACCTGAGCTAGCTTGGAGCCAGGAAACATCATGCACAGGTATTAGGTTTTGTGTGGACATTCCCTTTTTTTTTTCCTGCCCAAGATACTTGTTTCTTTTCTGTCTTGGTATTCTAGTTGACAAATATATATACATGTCTCAATATTGTATATCAAGACCAAACAGTCAATGCTTTGTACCATTTGATGTTTTTTTTTTTTTCCTGTTGGACAATATTAACCAAATTTACAGCATCTCATGGCATCTTGGGGTATGGTAGCTCTTGGAAAGGTAAGATCTGCATCTTCCTTTTATCAGTGGAATGTGGCCTACCCCAGCTTTTGCCATAGCTGGTGAGTAAGTGGAAATAAGAGCTGAGTGTACAGGTTTCAGCATTCTGAAATTCCACTCTGAAAAGCTGAAAGTGCCTGAAAAATAAATAGCATCTAAAATATTTACCACTTCTGAGTTTTCTTCTCAGCAGGTTTACACTTGAAAGCATAACATAGAAAATATAGATGTGGTATTGCTTATTTGGCCTTCAGTGTGAGAAGTGGAGTGGATTTTTTTTCCTTAATGTGTATGTGCACATAATGACCTTGTGATCCTTCTTTCTGCAGGTATACCAAACTTGGCTATGCAGGGAATACAGAACCTCAGTTCATTATTCCATCATGTGAGTAAATTTTTTGTCCCTCCAATTTTTAGGGTTCACCACTGTTACTAAGCACTATGACAAGCAAATGACTTGCTTTCTAGCTCCCAGCTTGGCCTTCACAGTCTCTCATCCATCTGGGAAGCAGCATTATTTGTGTTGGCATCATTGGCTGGAGTGTATTTCAGCAGAACTTGTTTGCAGTTAGCTGGGCCTGGTGCCTATTAGATCACCTCCTGGTTGCCATGACGAATGAAGAGGACTTCAATTCTATTTCCTTTTTACAGTCATTATTTTTTTGCTAGGACTCCTGAGTAGACAGAATGCAACTCAGAATCACAGAATCACCCGGGTTGGAAGGGACCTCAAGGATCATGTAGTTCCAACCCCCCTGCCTAGCAGGGCCACCAAACGTACACATTCAGATCAGGTTGCCCAGGACCCCGTCCAACCTGGCCTTGAACACGGCCAAGGACAGGGCATCCACAACCTCCCTGGGCAGCCCGTTCCAGGGCCTAACCACTCTCCTTGTAAAGAACTTCCCCCTAACATCCAACCTAAATCTTCCCTCCTTCAGCTTGGATCCATTTCCCCTAGTCCTGCTATTGTCAGCCCTTTTGAAGAGTTTACTCCCCTCCTGGGTGTAGGTTCCCTTCAGGTATTGATAGGCTGCAATGAGGTCACCCCGCAGCCTTCTCTTCTCCAGGCTGAACAAGCCCAACTCCCTCAGTCTGTCCTCATAGAGGAGGTGCTCCAGCCCCCTGATCATCTTAGTCGCCCTCCTCTGGACCCTTTCCAAGATCTCTATGTCTTTCTTGTACTGAGGGCTCCACACCTGGACACAGTACTCCAGATGGGGCCTCACAAGAGCCGAGTAGAGAGGGACAATCACCTTCCTCTCCCTGCTGACCACCTCTCTCCTGACAGAGCCCAGGATCCCATTTGCCTTTCGAGCTGCCAGAGTGCACTGCTGGCTCATGTTAAGTCTCTCGTCCATCAGGACCCCCAGGTCCTTCTCTGCCGAGCTGCTCTCAAGGACCACTCCTCCCAGCCTGTACGGGTGCCTGGGGTTCTTCCGGCCCAAATGCAAAACCTCCAGTCTATCTGACACCATGGTTATTACTGCCTGTATAATCTGAGTGAGGCTTCCCACCGAATTAAGTACTGAAGTGCAGGTGGTCTCTACCTTGCTTACATCTGTCTAGGGCTGCAGGCACTTTAATGGTCAGAAAGACTGTTCCTGTTAGGTAATGTTCATCCAAGGTATATATTTACCCAGTAAAATGTTTGTACCCATTTAACATGGTTTTGGTGAGCAGATTTCCTCTTCTTGTTTTTCCACTTTAAAATTGTTTAATTTAAAATGTTATATGTTTTCCAGTATTTTTAATTGTAACCTTAGTAGTTTGTCTCAAATACTATGTATGTGTGCAGATTGTAGCACTGACTACCTGTTTAACTCCATAATGGCTTTTATTATCTCATGATTATCTCCAATTGCAATAAATGCTGCCTTTACTTTTTGGGAACGTCATCAATTCACTCCTTATTAAAGCATCCATTCTGCCGTGACTACTTGTAATAGGAGGTATAAAGATAAGGTAGTAATCATGGTCATTGGGGCCAAAGAGGTGGAGGGGAACATGTTCTTGACCAGGTGCAGTGCTGGTTACAGTCTATAACCATTGTAAGCAATAATTCAAGCCAATAGCGCTTGTAAAAATCTTAACATCTTATGTTAAAGAAGTGGGATAGCAAGTGTTTCCTATGAATTTTTTATAAACCTTGCTTTATAGAACTGAGATAACGTGTGGAGACTGGAATGTGTTTCCAAAAGAGCTGTTTGCTTGTCTGTGATTTGTGGTCTTGATGCTGCTCAGTGCTTTTGTGAATGATGCCTCTCTGCTGTACATTTTCTACTGCATGCTATTGAGAGCCTGATGATGATGTATTTAAAAAACAAACATCCTGCAGATAGATAAGCAGTATTTTACATCATTTCAGACCCTTTTTATTTATAACTTGCCCCAGATTTGTTTTTTTTTTTCTTCTGCTGTCTCCTTGCCTATGGCAGCCATCACCTAGTAAGTTTAGTGAGAATAACAGCCTGATAATGGGAATCATGACTCTTCAAAGATGTCTCTGTACCACTGCAAATTGATTTAGCCCCTCCGTGCTTCCTCTTTCTCACCAACCAGGATAATCACTCCAATACTTACTTCAGAAGTACGTAGTTTTTCTTGTGCCCTTTTCCTTAATTTTGAGTTGAAACTCAGAAAATCACATTGCTTACTGATGGAGTACCTCTTGGTGGAACACTGCTCATGCAAGTTAAATGACTGCTGTAGCACATATCAGAATGCATTTTAAAGATGGGCTCTGAGCTATCTATTACTTTAATGGGAGATTGGTGACTGAAATCCTTCCTGAGAGAGCACCAGAAATGAATTCTGCTCTCTTGCCTTGTCAGTAGGTATAATTTCTGCTTTCTGGCAACTATGATTTCTACATTTCAGTTTTTATTTCTAGGAAAGGCTCCAAATAAATGAATTCCTGTGTATTTAGCTATTTTAATTTGACTTCAATTTGTTTGGATTCTATCTGAAGGTATTGCGATCCGCGAATCAGCCAAAGTAGGTGACCAGGCTCAGAGGAGGGTGATGAAAGGTGTTGATGATCTGGACTTTTTCATAGGAGATGAAGCCATAGATAAACCTACCTATGCTACAAAGGTAAGAAAATAGTGAATGCTTTTTCTTAAAGCTTCTCAAATTTTCATATTTTTATTGCTATTGTGTATCGTTCTGTGTCTTTTTGATAGCTACTTTTTAACATTTGCATTGTTAAAAAGCAACAAAAATATATATTTTCTACAACTACATGCTTGTGGTTTGTTGATTTTTTTTATTTTTTATTTTTTTTTTTAAACCTTGCTTAAGTGCCTGTTTTACTAGTGCTGCCCTGTGTTGGTGTTTGATGACCTGTAAATATCCACTGAATCAGTGCAGTCGGTCAGTATTCAACATTATTAGCTATTAAAGTAGTCACATAATGCTGAATGTTTAAATTCTTGTTAACAATATATCTTTCTAATGTGGCTCATGAATTGGTGAACATATTGGATACTTCTGTTTCATGGATTGTCACAATTGTTTTGTGAAGAGCTGACTTCAGCGTGGCTTCTGTGTGAATCATATTTTCCATACCCTA
This sequence comes from Tympanuchus pallidicinctus, assembly GCF_026119805.1. Classification (NCBI taxonomy): domain Eukaryota; kingdom Metazoa; phylum Chordata; class Aves; order Galliformes; family Phasianidae; genus Tympanuchus; species Tympanuchus pallidicinctus. The sequence continues at coordinate 65,815,061 of NW_026294747.1, forward strand.
GTAAGGGACTTATTGTACTTACAAGATGTTAACAGCATCTGAATTATGTGGAAAAAATCATATTTTATACATCCTACTGTATTACTTAAATGTCATCTGTGTTCCTAACACTGAACAAAATGTAAACATATCCCTGTGATAATTTATGCTGAAAAATGTATTGCCTGTATGTTCTTTACTTCTTACAGATTGGAAGACATATTGAAGAGAAGTATGATTCTCAACTTTATAAATGATTAAACTGATACAAAAAGAGATTGAAATATGGAGCTGCAAGAAAATAATAGCAAGATTTAAGAACAAAGAATGCTCTCTGGCTTGCAGTCCTGCAACCCAGAATTGCAATTGGAAATACATGGAATTATGAGATAACTGGAAATAGTAATTCTAAATTAAAGTGAGAATAGAGGATTTGATGGTGTGACAATGAGATGAGAGGTTTCAATTCTTGCAGAAGATGTAAGGATTTGGGTGCTTTCACTGTTTCTATTTTTGGGTGTGTTTATTCTCTTATAATATCAAAGGTTGACATTTCTTGTTTCAGTGGCCTATAAGACATGGTATTGTTGAAGACTGGGACCTCATGGAGAGATTCATGGAGCAGGTCATTTTTAAATACCTACGAGCTGAACCTGAGGATCACTATTTTTTAATGGTGAGTTATTGAGACTGAGAAAAACACTTTCTGAGATGAAAACTGCACGTTATTTGGAGAGTATTTATGTAAGAGCAAAAGTACATAATATTCTAAGTTCAAGCTTCCAACATACAAATTCCAAGCTCTGTTAGAGGATTTTTCTCTCCGTATTTCTTCATCAAGTGGAGAAAAATAAATCTGTGAAACTGCATTGCAACCAAATTCTGTTCATTTTGTGATGCAGGCTGCTGACGGGTTGGATTTTGTTTTTGCGAAGCTTCAATTGCTTTGTTTAAACTGAATTCTGTGTGAAATTCTTGGCTGATTTTGCAGTAGGGGATATTCTTGCTTAGTAGAGCACCATATGTTAGTGGTAAAGGACAAACGTATGAAAAATTTTCTTGAAGATCAAATTAGGTAACTAGTTCTTAGCAAGCAGTTTGCAATAGACTATTTTTATATCCTTTATTCATGTGTCCTTATGTCTGGTTTATCTCCAGATTTTTCATGCAAGGGGCTTTTGGTTAGTTCTACTCTGAACGTGACTTAAAATCACACAATTGTCTAAGTTGGAAAAGATCTTTGGGATCTCTAAGTAATCAGCCTGACTTGCCATGTTCCTTAGTGCCATGTCCACACAACTCCAGGGAGGAGGACTCCACAACTTCCTTAGGCATCTTATGTTGGAGATGTTACACAAAAACACCACTCACTCACTGTTATCTTTCAAGACCTGACTGGAACTGATTGCAGGCCACCTATACCCGTTCCACATCCCCAGCATTTTGTAGTACCAGACAAATATCACAGTGCACTGAGCACAGAAGACTTCTGAATGCTGACTCCTGCCATGTTCTCTAATAGTTCTGCATTCTGTTATGTGCACCAAAAGCCTAAAAAGTCAGCACTGCACTGGCAGACTTCTATATGTCTTCAAAACCCAGTGCCATTTTGAGTCTAACTGAATGGATGGTGCCAGTAGCTTGAAACTTGTTCATTTCTAAATGCTAAGTGATCTGCACAAATTGAGTAAGAGTGTGTGTAAAAGCAATGGTATGAATGTGATTGATGGTGCTATACACTCATGTGTAAGAAGAGGCCTTTGCTTACTTGGAATCCTTCAAAATATTTCTGGTTGTTTTCACTAAAATTCAGTCCTTTTCCAGGTAGGACTGTGTGGGACATGAAGAATTTTCAGAGGTTGTCTGCTCCTAGTATATCTTACTAAGCTTTTCACCTTCGTGTTTAAGCATTGAGCATTGTGGTTTTTTCCTATGACTAGTCCTTCTGAAATCAGCTGGGCCACTCTAACACATTACTCTCATTCTTTCTGAACGCTTGGGTGTTGAAATGATGTCTTTCCTTGTAGTGGCAATGATACAGTATGATAGAAAACATCTTTTGTTGTAACATAATTGTTCCTTTGCTTTGAGAATTTAATTCAAATCGAACATGTTGCAGAAGATAACCTTCTTGCCACTCTCCCCAGATTGTGTGAATTCTTTATTTTTAGAATTGGAGCTTGTGTGAGATTTAGGAACTCATTAAGAACTCCAGAAGTTTGATTATTACTCTATTGAGCAAATCACTGCATTAACTGTTAGGACTCTGAGGAATTGTTTTTGTTTTTGTTTTTTCCAGACAGAACCTCCCCTGAACACACCTGAAAACAGAGAGTATCTTGCAGAAATCATGTTTGAGTCATTTAACATACCAGGACTTTACATTGCTGTTCAGGTGATCACAGTGATTATATACTTCTAAAGTACAGTGCAGCTGCAGTGTATATTATCTTCCATATGCCTATGTCTAAAATGCTTGAAATGATTGCTTTCTAAGATTGTAAGTCAGCATATTCTGCCTAAATACAAACTGTTTCTCATACAGGCAGTGTTGGCCTTAGCTGCCTCTTGGACATCACGGCAGGTCGGAGAACGTACTTTGACTGGAATTGTCATTGATAGTGGTGATGGAGTGACCCATGTAATTCCTGTGGTATGTAGGAGGGTGCATTTCTAAAATACTGGTTGTTTAGACAAGTACAGATTCTGTTCTCTATATATTAAAATAAAAACTGTCAAAGTAAGCAGTGCAAACAAAGTAAAAAATTTTATAGTAAAAAATTTTATAGTTACTTGGTTGTTTGGGATTTCCTCCCTTACAGCAGCTTTGCAAAATATGTATTTACTTATGTGACTTTATTTATGAGATTAATTTTAGCTGTCCAGACTATTGCAAAGCTGTGGTGAGGAACCACTAGGGCATCTTTTAAAGACTGCTTCAGTGTAAATCCTTGTCTTGCATTATTGTGATGCTTCAGCTCTGTTCAATATTAATGTATATCACTGTTAAATCTCCTGCATGCTTACATTACTTCTTGTCATACATACAAACTTTTTTAATATCTTGTATTTTATTTATGCTACGTAGCTGTTGTCTCTGTTTTAGTAGTTAGTGAACTCTGTGGAAGCAACTGCAGGCTGGTACAAAGGGATGTTCATATACATGGCTGATTTCAAATGGCTTACTTCTTGAAGGATGTTAAAAATATACAGTTATTCATGCATACTAACATATATTTTATTGATGACAGTGTACTTCTGAAGCATATAGTATGCTTGAATGATCAGTTATTTTAGGAATGAACATCTGACTCCCTATAATTTCTTGCATTTTGGTATTAATCTGGCTGTATCAGTATTGTCTTCTAATGGTAGAAAAAGAACCATATTTTTTACATACATTTACTGTATGAAGCTCTGAAGCATGTAAAAAGCAAGAAAAGAAATAATGTTGGTTCAGCAATACGACTGCTTTCAATCAATGCATCCTGGAAAAAAATGCTACAAAGATTTCTATTTTTCATTGCACTTATTGTTAGATATGTCTTCATTTGATTGTTTTGTTGTTTGTTTTTTACTTGAGCTTTTTAATAATTTTATACTTTTTCCTGTTCATTTTTCATTTTGAAACAGGACGTGGGCAGTCTTTTCATATTGTATTTGTTTTCCAGATTATGCCTAAAAAATGAAAGGTTACATCTGATCAGACTTTGTCTGTCTTCTAATGTACAAGATTTTTTTTTTTGTCTGCTGCTTATGTTTTTCAATTAGATCAGCAGTATCTGTTTGTAAGTTGTAATCAAGCTCTTTTAAAAATAATATCCACTTTGCAGGGGGCTGCTTGCACATCTTAACACTTCACCGTTTCAATATTTTACCTTCAATTAAAAACGAAAGCAAGCTGTTGTATAAAAGAAAGATAACTTTGCTGTTGATTCTTGATGTTTTGCACAGTATGACTGCCTAAAGATCATCTTCTTGTTTTCCCTCCTCCTCCCACATAGGCAGAAGGCTACGTAATTGGAAGTTGCATCAAACATATTCCTATTGCAGGTAGGGATATTACTTACTTTATTCAACAACTCCTGAGGGAGAGGGAAGTGGGAATTCCTCCTGAACAATCTCTGGAGACAGCAAAAGCCATAAAGGTACACCCTTCTTTGTCTCCTAATACCTAAATACTTTGAGCAAATGTTCTTTTTTTGCTTTAGCAAGTTGCTTGTGTTCACTTAAAAATGCAAGTAATTACACGAGCTTCTGCTGGCATTTCCAATCAAGTGCAGTGTAAGGAGAAAGAGGAAGAAAATCGTCACACCAGACTCCTTGGTAGAGTGGAATATGCTTTGCAGATTGAATTAGCATGTAGGGCTCAAGATTTGTTTAAGATTTGTTTTTTGATTTGATGAATATGTAATGTCTGTAGGTTGATTTTCGTGGATCTGATCTTGCAAAGAGAGCTCGCTATTGAACTTTTCTGTAATCTACATGAGTCAGTGTGGAATTTTATTGAAGAGTTAAGCATGTGCATTGTCTTGAATGGTTGAGGCTTCAGTAGTTATTGGGCTGTCCAAGAGATATTTGTACCCAAATCTGTAAGAATTCATACATGATTTTATTTTTCTCATTGGAACATACTTTAAGTCAATAATAAAATAATTATTTTGGCATTTTTTTATGCTTGATATTTCTTAACAGGAGAAATATTGTTATATTTGCCCTGACATAGTGAAAGAATTTGCTAAGTATGATGGGGATCCACGAAAATGGATCAAACAGTATACTGGCATCAATGCAATCAACAAAACCAAATTTGTTATAGACGTTGGTTATGAGAGGTTCCTTGGACCTGAGATTTTCTTTCATCCTGAGGTAAGAGTTAAATGCTAACAGTATTAAAGTTACAGAAGCTTTACTGTATAAGTAGAGGGGGAGGGAATTACTGTTGTTCTTGATGCGAGTGCGCCATCAAGTGGAAGTAAGCTCTCAGTAGGTCTCCTAACTGCAAGCCTTGTACAGTCTCGGGTAGCTCAAGCACAGAGCAACATGAGTGCACTGGGTAATTTTTTTCTTATATCTCTTGCTATGTTTATAACGTCTCATTTTCTTTCTTTAAAGGCAAGCTAAAGTTCAGAAGAACAAGTTAGAACCTTCAGATTTTATATAGTACTTGTTCTCTTTCTGTAAGCACTGGTATAAATCAGCACGCTTTAATAATCGTGTTTTTAGTTATGTTACCAATGTGTTTGGGCTATGCTCTGCATGAAATTACTCAATAGGTACTGTTTGAAATCTTGACTTTTGTTGTTGCTTTCTATTGATGCCATTTTATGGATGCTACTTTTTTTCCCTGAGGGAAGTCTGTTGAAATCTGTGTTGGTAACAAGTAACAGTTTTGGGAGACATTTACAGTGCCTGGTCTGTCTGATTTTTTTTTTTTTTTTTTTGGTAGTTCAATTTGAGTGAACTTCAGGATGTTGTAATATCCTGGGAGAAGATTGAAACATTAAAATTTGATTCTGCATAGCAGAGTATGTCCTCTCTGTTATTTTATGCTCCATTCAGCTTATTTCAGGCAACTGAGTCTGTAATAAAGTATGAAAACTTAATCAAGGTCTATATTGACACTAAAGTTTCATTCTGTCTACCCTCTTCCTATTGGAAGATTGTTTGAAAATTTCATTCCTTTGCCTTTAGTCTAAATTCCAACCTTAATCTGTTTGTTATCAATTTCTAGGTGTCTAATCTTACATCACCATTAAACCTCCAGGCTAAGTAGCTTCTCCTCCCCACTGTATACTCACATGATCTTACAGAGGAGCATTGAATCCCATGTCAGACATGGTTTTAATTTTTTCCTTTTCCCTAGGCCCTATAAAGGCTGTGAGGAATAGGATAAAGTACAGTCTTCCTTTTTTTTATTACTTAATGAAGAATTAATGTCTTGGCTCTGCATTGAAAACACTACCTTTCTAGACAAGAGAAACACAGTAGATGATAGGTACCACTTCCAAGAAGAATTTCTCTCTGGACTTCATTAACTCCTAACTTTAACAGGTTTTGAGTTAGCTAGGTAAAGCTGTCTTTGGTAAAACCATCTTACGATCTTAATGTGTTTTCAGTTTATCTCTGTCTGACAGAATGTACTCTAAAATCATGTCACGTGCAGTAGTGGGCTTCTAGTGCATAAATTTTGAACAGTGGACTTATGACCAAGGAGGAGAAGCTGAGTTTGCCTGTAGAAAAGAGCGTTTCTTATTTCCCTTGTACAAAAGTGGGCTTGTTATAGGGTAAAATACTTGGTCAGCAGGAGTGATACTGACTTTTATTTCCCTTTTTTTTTTTCTTCTTTTTTTCTTTTAAAACTACTGTTACAAATTGTCTCTAAAGTCTCACTTCTGCCTTTTCCTTTTTTGGAAGGAAACACACCATGTCTGTTCTGTTTCATTCTAGTTTGCTAATCCTGATTTTATGGAATCCATTTCGGATGTAGTTGATGAAGTTATACAGAACTGTCCCATCGATGTCCGGCGTCCGTTATATAAGGTATGGCCTTTGTGTTCTAAGATTAACTGAATTCATTTGGAAGGTAACTGTAACATTATGATGCATTTGTGTATGGTACACGTAGCTATGATTTCCCCTACTGTGAGGAATGTGAACTTTTGAATAGAAATGAAGTTTAAGATAAAACAAGGTTCAGTTTTTCTGAGTGAGGAATACTTGATCTTTTAATTTTAAGCAAAAGATGGTGATTAGCAGTGGCTTGGCATGCAGGTAAGTATTGTTCCCAAGAAACTATTTATATTTGATATTTGTAATATAAATTCTTATGGTGGGATTTTTTGGATTTTGCCCATTTTTAAGGGTTGCCTCATGGTCTCTTCCCCATGTGGATTTTTTTTTTTCCTGTAGTCTCAGTGTGTTTACTGCAGTTTTAGCCAGGTGTTGAACCTCATGTTTAAGTACATGAAAAATGAATCCTTTAGAAGACAATAATTAAGGCTGTTTAAACTTGTTTAGAGCATATAGTCCAGAGAGTTTTTTCAGTCAGTGGTTCATTAAGAACTGAAAAAGAAGGTATTGACAGGCATAGCCTATGGCAAGCTCTCTTTCTGCATTGGCAGCACATTCTATGCTTCCTAGTTGTTTCTGTTTGTGTAGCAGCAGCAGTGCCCTATTTTTTTATTTTTTCATTTTTGATTAACAGCATAAGAAGTAACATGAAGAAATAGACTTGTTCATGTCAAAGGCTATGGTTTTGTTCTGTTAGAATCTTGAGAATCTCCTCTACAAGAGTTGGCATTTTCTCAGGAACAATTATGTTGTAACTAAATATATCCTAGAACAGTTTGTGTCTATTAACATTTTGTAGCATATTTTAGTTATTTAGATAACATATTCTGTAATATAGAATGAAACATAGTAACCTAGAGCAAATCTGCAGTGCAGGTTAAAAGGGGAGGTTCTACTACTTAACAAATTTCTATACAGAGTGACTTTTGTAGTAGATGGCTACAATGGCTTCAAGCTTAGGATTGCTGAAAAAGGTTTTGGCAACTTCTAATGTCTGGCTTTCCTTTGTCCTTTTTCTTTCTGCAAGACTGAAGTTTTCATAGAGGCAAATATCTTCTGTTCTTGCTACTGTGCTAGAGTGCTAGGCTTGCATTGGGTAGATGTTAGGTGTTTCACAGAATCACAGAATGGCCAGGGTTGGAAGGGACCTCAAGGATCATGAATCTCCAACCCCCTGCCACATGCAGGGCTGCCAAACTCCACATTCAATACCACACCAGGCTGCCCAGGGCCCCATCCAACCTGGCCTTGAACACCTCCAGGGACGGGGCATCCACAGCCTCTCTGGGCAGCTGTTCCAGCACCTCACCACTCTCTCTGTAAAGAATTTCCCCCTGACATCCAACCTAAATCTTCCCTCCTTCAACTTAAAACCATTTCCCCTAGTCCTGCTGTTGTCAGCCCTTTTGAAGAGTTGATTCCCCTCCTGTTTGTAGGCTCCCTTTAGGTACTGAAAGGCTGCCATGAGGTCACCCCGCAGCCTTCTTTTCTCCATGCTGAACAAGCCCAGCTCCCTCAGCCTGTCCTCATAGGGGAGGTGCTCCAGTCCCCTGATCATCTTCATGCCTTTCCTCTGGACCCTCTCCAACAGCTCCCTGTCTTTCTTGTACTGGGGGCTCCAGACTTGGACACAGTACTGCAGATGGGACCTCACAAGAGCAGAGTAGAGGGGGACAATCACCTTCGTGTCCCTGCTGCCCACTTCTCTTTTCATAGAGCCCAATGTTTCACCAATGTTCCTCCAGAATATATCCTAAGATACCCTGTTGCAGGTTATATGTGTTTTGTAGCCTTTGAAGAATTGTTCTGTAACCCATCTTCTGATGTTCTATAGTGTTTATTTTTGTAGTTTTATTCCTGGTATTCCTGTTTCCTGATCTTATCAGCAGTTCTCTTATGAGGCCAGTTGTGTTGCCTTATGTTGAGGTTTGGAGCATCAGGACTTTCACAAGTCTGTTGCTGTTCAGCCAGTTGTAGCTGTTCAATTCCACATGCGAGCATTCTTCTACAAATTGCACAAGATAAACTCATAAATTCTTTTTAATTATATAAAGTTTAGCAACAATGTACTCTGTTTTTAATTCTGATAATGATTACACCTTGATGTGATCACTTGGAAACATTGATTTATATTCTCTGTCTTCCCTGACTGTATCTAATGGGGTTGAGAGTTCCAGATTGCTTGGAGTGAGATTCTTTCTGATAAAATAAGGAAGGAGCACTAAGCTGTTGAGTTTGAAACCAGAGACTTGCAATGGAATTTGAAGAAATAGGATAAGCTATAGGAGAAACTATTTATTTTTTAAATAAACCAGAAACAAGAGAAAGTAGAATTAAATTAAACTGAGTGCTTAGGTGATGGAGGAGTAATTTTTTGAGCTTACCGTAGGACTGAAGTAGTCTGGTATCCTGGTTTTGTTGCTTATTCCTGTATGCTGAATTCCACTGGAAAATGAAACATTCTGCATGCAGCAGGTAATGTGATCCTGCTTCCTTAGGGCTTGGTGAGGCTGTTAAAGTGCATCACATTACCTTTGGTGTTCTTTGGGCAGAAAGGTATAGTCTGTTTATCCAGCTCTGTTTTTTCAGAGAGTTATAACAGAAACATGGAACAGTTTGAGTTGAAAGAGACCTGAAAGATCACCTAATTCCAACCCTTTGTTGGGACACCTCACACCAAACCCAGTTGCCCAGGAACCCATCCAACTTGGCCTCAAGCACCACGAAGGATGGGGCATCTGCAGCTGCTCTGAGCAGCCTGTGCCAGTGCTTCACCACTCTAGTACTAAATAATTTATTTCTATTATCTAATATAAGTCTTACCAACTTCTAATTTAAAGCTACCAGCTTTTGGCTGCACTCCTTGATAAAATCCCTCCCCAGCTTTCCTGTAGCCCCCTTTAGGCACTGCAGTGATGTCTCCCCAGAGCCTTCTCAAAGGAGCAGAACAGAGGGGGAGAGTCTCCTCCCTTGTTCTGCTGGCTGCACTTCTTTTGACACAGCCCAGGATACAGTTGGGTTCTTGGGTTCGTTGCTGGCTAATGTCCAGCTCTCCATCCAATACCTCCATGTCTTTGTTTACAGAGGTATTCTCTGTTGCATTCTTTAGCTCCAGTTTTCCCTAAAATATTGTTCCTCTTTCCTTATTTTCATCACAGTTATGTGAATACATGACATATCACAGGAATGCAGTGAGCAGTAGCATGATGTGGAAGTAGAAGGTGATCTTTCCCACTGCTTTTAGGTTACTCTGAGCATATTACTAAACACTGTTATTAATGCACATCTAGCTTGAAATCATGAAAGATCTGCTCTGTGGTATATTTGCAAGGAATGATAATGTTGCATGGTGTTTCAGTACTGTTATTTAAAAACCTCTCTAAGTTGGAAACACTCTGTATGACCTTGAAACTTGTCCCAACTTTGTGTCAGTTAGGGTGTATCTTATGACACTTTACCTCAGTGTCAAAAAAAGAATAGCCAGACATATCAGTTGGTTAGTGGATACAGTTGTAATAACTTTTAGAAGTGAATGAAGGACTTTTCAAAGTCCTGAAAACTGCTTGATATTCTAGTAAGTTATAATGTTCTTTATGTTTTTGTATCGGGTTCAGAAATTGTCATTCTTATTTCTTGCTGTTTCATCTTCCTTTTTCCTCATCCTGAGTTTCTCCCCAGATACTTCCAGAGTTCTGACAGTAACAGTTGATGAGAACAGTATCAACAGTTCTGAAACCTGTGCCTTCTGCCAGTGGGATATGACCAACAAGCTTACACTTGCATATCTCTATGATTGATTTCTTTCAACTCATTTCCATTTTCTGCAGTGTTTTTGGCACAAATATGTGGTTTAAGGTAAAAGTGATGTCTGACAGAGCATTCAGCTGGTTTCAGAAATCTTTCTGAAAGATTCTAATCAACCAAGTTTAAATATTCAGGGTGGATTGAGTTCTCACATCCTTGTCCTCTTTAATTTTGTTTTAAGCTAGTTTTTCCAGCTGGTCATATCACGAGTTGGGGACTGTGGTGTATTGGTGAATGTGGACGTCTGTTGTAGATGGATTATTTTGGCTTTCAGTGAATTTTAAGGATACTGCTTCTTTTCCATTGAGAAGATGACTTTTAGCTGGATGTGCAGCTAATGTGAGCAGTAGAGAATTTGAAAGTACTGCTGCAGTTGCTGTTTGCAGTAGGCTTATTGTACTTTGTTCTCTTAGAAAGTCAAACTGTTGGGTACCCAGCTTTCAATGAACCATCACTGAATCCCGGGGAGGTTTGAAATGCAAAAGACTAAAGCTATAGCAAATGTCTCCCTAATGTCACTTCTAACTTAAAATACTTTTAAATAGTGTGAAAGCAGCCTCACATACACCGTGTGGTGTGTAGATGGCGCTGTTAGACTGCTGTGCAGCTGTGAGCTGCAGGCAGAAACACCATCCAGTGGGTTCTGGCTCATTTGCCCTATCAACTCTTGCCTTACCTCTTTCACTGAAATTGTAGGTGTCCTCGAGCAGAAGCTAGCAAGGATTCAACTGACTTTTGCTTAAGCGTGCTTCAGCAAAATGGCAAAGCTTGCTATTAATTGCTAAGTGCAGAGTAGGCAGGCTTTGCAGGTGAGTTAAGGCTGGAGAGCTTGCCAGGCCGTTAGTTCTGCATCCTGTTGGCACTGATGTAAGTCATGGGGAAAGCAAAGGCATTCTTGCGACTTAAAATTGAAGCCCCAAGTGATTAACATTGTTAGTGTAGCACAGGAGTGCTGAGAGGAAACCTCCTTCCTTCTTATCCACTGCTAATTAGGTTTGTAACATTAGTGTGCTAGCTAGTTTAACAGTGGCTGACTTATGGTTTCTTTTTTGCCTGAGTGCAGAAGTGTTTCGGTGAAACAACGAGGACCATACTCAAATAGTAAAATAGACACCAAGTATCATAAATTTAAAGAAACACAAATTGTTTCTTCATGACTAAAATAAAATTTTATTCCAGAAATAGTTTTTTGCAATACATTTCTTATTTGTGGGGGTAATATTTGTTGTTTGAGATGAATATTTCTTACACTTTCCATACAGTCTTGGTAAGTGTTTTAACTAAATTAGCAAAAGTGTGCAGCTTTTAGATAAGCTTTACTTAGATAAAGATTTCTGTCATTGTAACTGGGTTGGTTTTGTTTTGTATCTTTGTAGCATTGTACTACACAGATATAGGATCAGAGGTGGCATGGAATGAAATTCAATATCCTAGAGCTCATAATGGAAGTGAAGGGAATGGATGGGAAGTAAGAAGTTTCCTGCCAGCCCTCTAAGGCGCATGGCACTGACCCCCAGATTCCTCCCAGAACTGGGTTGCTTTGTTATTTACTACCTGTGGTTATCTTATTCAAGAGCATGGAAGATCTTCAACCCTCTCTTGTAAGAAAATATATTCTTTCAAGCCAACGTAATTTTCAGCCAGGTAGCTATAAAAGCAAAAACTGGAGCTGGAGCTGCTTTCCTTCAGGAGGTGTGATCAGTGTCAGCTGTGAAACCTGTGCTCTGCCTAGAACTGTTAAACCAGCTGAAGTGTGTTTAAGCACATAGGTCAGAAGAAGTCTCATTTAAAGGAAGCAGCTGGCAACAGATACTTCAATCCTAACTCTCTTGATCTCTTTTTCTGAGAGGCCAGAGAAATCCCAGGCAGGCTGGCATCCCAACCACCACCAGTAAGCTTTCTCCACAGACATGTGTAGCCTTTCTTGCTGTTAATGTTTCTCATTCCAGTTGTTACTGGAGTTACCATGTAACACTCAGTGATTTTAGAGAAGATATTGGCTGTTTGTTCGTTTTAATCCCAACAGTTTTTTGCCACCTTCACTGCTGTGTTTCTGAAGAGTGTTCAGAGGGTGAGGAATGTGTGTGGATTCTGCTTCTGTTGTGAGGCCTGTCTTCTGCCTTCCTTACAGAAGATCAACCTGCTGAGTGATGGTGACTTGTTGAAGCCCATATGTTGTCAGCAGTCCTTTACAAAAGATTTAGCACAGATTTGGCACAGTGCTGCCAAGAGCTACAGGGAGCAGGGGAACTGTAACTGTGTAGAATCATGTTATGATGGCAGTTGGTGATACTTGTATCCCACATGCTGTTTAACCTGACTTTTCCAGGTGTGATGAGATGATGCATCTTTTCAAAGAGTATACCCTAATGTTTCTATTCTTTCTGATGTTATTTTAGCATGTAGAATTACTCAAACAATCAGAATCTCAGGGAGGTGTGACATTCTCGCTTGTATCCCTGGAATGATAAGAGGTTCTCCTAGTGTTACCACTAACTGCAGTTGCATAAGGTGGTCTAAGATGTATTCCTTATAAATATTCTCAAGAGTATTCTGAAATCTCTTAGTGATATCACTGTCCACTTTGTGATGTATACTTAAAGTTTAATTTGTTTTGAATGGAATTATTGCTTTCGCTCTCTTTGCCAACTTCGTTATCTCCGGGTAATATTTCCCGATGACAATTTTTTAATTGCTATTTCATCACTCAAGTTAGTCGTTGTCTTTTTTTCCCTTTTTTCTTCCCCGTTAGCAGTTTCCTCTTACAGATTGTGTAACCACTTTGAGTCAGGGTAAGATATGTTCTTGAAAGCAGAGGGAGCTCTTGTATATGAAGGGGGCAAGTTAATTTTAGGACCAGCTGTGGTTTCTGGATCCTACTTTAGGTATATGGTTACTTATCTCATTATTTTTCATAAATAAGCAAACAGCTTTCTTCTCTGTTAGCAAGGAAAATTTTGTTTGCAGCTTGTACTGTGGTGCTTAAACCCCAAAAAGTTACTTCTGCAGCCTGAAAGCATGAATACTTTTGCACTTCAGATCTGTATGCAGGTTTTGTGGCTGTGAGCAGTGGTTCAGGGATTCTTTCTTTATGTGCACAATCTGCAGTGTCAAAAGCTATTATGAACGGATAACCATTTGCCCAGTGTAAAACTCTTGATCTCAGTAAAGTTCTTTGCCAATGTGACTCAAGTATACACGTGGTTTTAGTAAGCACTAATTGGTGTTTTGGTTTGCAGTGCCACATGCAGGCACTGCGGGGCACACATAGAGTTCATTTCTTTTTGATTATGAAGTCCATTCTTGTTGTTATTGTTGTTATTTTCCAGTGTCCCTGTTTTGAAATCAATCCCAGGTCCCCTGCCCCGTTGAAATGACTTCTGCATTGTTCTGGAGCCCTGAGATATTATCAGGAGCGTTAAGGATGTGATGTTTTAGAACCTGTGTTTAGAATCAAAGCACAAATCCAGGGAACAAGGCTTTTAGTTCTGTTGGAGAACTAGCACTGGACAAGCAGGTAGAGAAAAGTGGAAGGTGCTGTACTTTTCTCAGGACTATTGTCCTTTTTTGATACATCTTTGAATCATTGGATTTGCTGGTGACTGTGTTTAGGAGTCTATCTCTTTTTAAAAGTGAGTTCTAGATAACTTTCCAGCCTGTGGAATGGTACTAACAGCAACATGACCTGGCTAGAGCCAAGAAGTTTTAGCACTGATAATTAAGTAAGTCATCAACATCTCTGAGACTTTTGGACAGTGTCATCTTTCTGCTCCAGTGCATGTATAGATACTTGCTCATTATTTTGATGTAATCCTTCTCTTTTGTGGTAGTATATTCTACACAAAGCTACTATTTAAGGAAAAAGGGTGAACATAAGGAGCTGTGGATGTGCTGTGGAAACTGAGCTCCATTAAGGTGCCTTGTGTAGCTTGTCCTAACACAATTTGGGAAACTTGCTTTGAAGATGGATTTAGAGAGTGTATTTTTACTTTCTCCACAGAATGTGGTGCTCTCGGGAGGATCCACAATGTTCAGGGACTTTGGACGGCGACTGCAAAGGGATTTGAAAAGAGTCGTGGATGCGAGATTGAGGCTTAGTGAGGAGCTCAGTGGTGGTCGGATAAAAGTAAGTAAGAATTTCAAGTAGGGTTGATTATGAGAATAGTAGAAAAAATGAAGGTCAGAGCTTTCACCTCACGAGTGAAAACACAGTGCTGTAGAATGAATAGAGTGTGTGAATGTGTGTATTATCAGATCTCTTGGTAGCTTGGCAGCATATGATGTATCTTTACAGGAACTTTGAAGTTACTGTGAGCAATGTGTATGGACTTTTCTGATATCTCTTACTGGGAGAGAAGTGATCTCAGCAGTAGACAGAAAGAATTTTGCTGTGTCCTTCAGCCTACTGGTCAGGAATTATTATATGGTTCGATCTCCTAGGAAATACAATGCTCTGAGTAATTATGAGACAGTGATATGAATGGAGGGGTGAAGACTTCTAGACATTTTGAGTTTAGAAGGAAATGTAAACTAATGATGAACTGTTTTTCTTAGCCCAAGCCAGTTGAAGTTCAAGTGATAACACATCATATGCAGCGTTATGCGGTTTGGTTCGGTGGTTCCATGCTGGCTTCAACAGTAAGTGTTCATGAAAACTATTCTGAATCTTTCTTTTCACATTGTCTGCTGGCTATGTTTGTTCTGAGTACTGCTTTCAAACTTGTTGTGACATCCTGAACTTTGTCACATTCTGCAATCCTATCACAACGTTAGTCTCAGCAAAATTTGTACAGAGCAAGTGGAAGCTTTACTTGAGTGAAGATATCATGATGTGACATAAATGAAACTTATATGATAGCTGTAGCATAGAGCCTTTATTCTTGAAGTTAGCACTTGGGATTAGTCAGGATTTCAGGAGTATAGGATCTAAACAAACGTTCTTTGACGTGAGAGAGAATCAAATGGAGGAAAGCAGGAACAATTCTTGTTTTCAAAGTGAGATTTCTTATGTTGTTTTTGTTTTTTTTAATCTATTGTCCATACAGGCTTTCACTGATTGTTTTCTCCTCTTAAAAAATTTTAGTTTTATTTAAAAAGAAAGCATTATTTTATTTGTCTGCTTTTCGGCTTTATGTATTTATATGGTTTTGAGAGGATTTGTTTTATGTTTTCATAGCCGGAGTTCTTCCAAGTATGTCACACAAAAAAAGACTATGAAGAATATGGCCCTAGCATTTGTCGTCATAATCCTGTGTTTGGAGTCATGTCATAATGCTTATCAAATGGAAACAAGGTCTGTGATTTCTTACTCGTGAAGAAGCTCATGTCAGGCAGAGGAAGGCAGCAGGTACTGTAAATACTGAAAGAAGATGTGGCTATCTCTTGGAAGCATTTGGATCACCGCCGTGTGCTACAGCACAGCTTACAGCCCCAAGTCATTTCAGTGAAAGCCATTTCTCTGCAGACTGCTTTAAAGTCTATCCTTCTTTCTTCCTAAATGTGAGGTAATTGGCAGTAGGTAATTCTCTGTTTAGGAGGTTGTGCAAATACTACTGAAACTGAATCTAGAAGAATGAAGCAGGGTTTTACTGCTTGTGGAAAGATTTAAACCTTTCCACTTTCGCCCTAATTCTGCAATCAAATCTTTAGCAATGGAGCACTAAATACCACATTGCCTTCAGGGGGTTGAAATGGTGGCAGGTACCTGCCCAAACAGATTAGATTGCAGGATTGGGACTGTACTTTGTAAATGTAAGTTTTTTTCATATCATTTTGTATTTTATGATATCAGTGGGGTGAATTGATGACGAATTCTAAGCACGAACAGCTATCAATGTCATGGAGTGATGTTACGCATTTCCAGGTGTGAGGCATGTATTGGAGTTGTGCTGGTATGTTTTGTTTTTGGGGAAAAAAATAAAAGCCATGTATGCTAGCAATTTATTCTTGTTTAAATGACACAAATTAAGTGATTTACAGTACTGTATGAAGTTTATTATAGCCACTGTTACTTTGTTTTGAATTTTCTGAAACTGTTTTATAGAAGATGTTTTGTTTTGATGTTGCTGAGTGGTGGGTGACACACGGGCCTTGCACCAGTGAAATAAAAGCTGTTAACATCTTTATGAAAGTCTGTGGTAGTTTTGATTTGCATACTCCTTTCTGTTATCTCCCAAGGTTACCTTTCCATTCGTAGATCACCGTATGTAGCATCATAGTAAAACTCAAATTGAAAAGGATCTCTGGGAATCTCTGGTTCAGACTCTTGCTCTGTACGAGGGTCACCCTAAAGTTAGGTCTAGTTGTTCAGGGTCAGTGAAGTTTCACTCAGTAATCTCTAAATGGAGAATCCTCAGCATCTCTGGGCAACATTTTCTGGGACTTAATGGTCCCAGAACTGCATGGGTACATGTTCTTGTGTGCCCATGATTTCAGTCATTGATAGGGTAGGATATCCTTTTTCTCTTCATGCTGATATTTATTTGTTCTGTGGCAACAGAGGTTTTCCATGTTAGCTCTAGAAACAGTTTACGTAGCTCAGTAAGGATTTTGCAATACACGTAAATTTGTTTTTAACCAGCATTAGACCAACCAATGCATTTGATGTTAAAGGGGGACTCTGTGACTCTAACCTGTTTCTGAATGTGTTAGAACTTGAAATTCAGCTCAGAATAGACACGTTGAAGCTTACTTTGCTCAAGCCTTCCACTAAGAACAAAATAGGAAATCCAACATAATGTGCAGTGTTTCAGCTTGTTCCAGCATAACCTCACCTTGTCTGTGTTAAAGTATTTTTATTGAGTCCTGCTGCAATATATTATGAGGTACAGACTTTAAAAATGTTCAGGTTTGTTGAGAATAAATCACTGGGAAAGCATTTTAAACCTTGACAAGTATTCCTATGCAGCCCTGAACTGAATGAGTTGGGTTTGTTGGTTTGTTTTTTTTTTTTTTTTAGTTCTTCCACCTTCATGTCATTTTTAAGCAGCAGCTTGAGAAACAGGGAAACGTGGGTATAAGCCAGAAGAGTTCTGACATGTTATCTTATCAGAAACGGAGAGGCTGTTAATGCAGGGAGAAGAGATGATCCTGAGAATAGTATGCTTCGAAAATACCCTTCAAAATGAAATAAAAATCCATTAGGACTGAGCACTCAGCTAGTCTCAAAATGATGTTGGATTGTGAAGACTGCAAAATAGAAGTTTGTCACTGCATTGCCAGCTTTTTAGGTTTCTGGTGTATGCAGCAAAATCCAGAACAATGAGTGTGATGTGGCAGGAGTCAGGCTTTAGAGGAAGCCTTGTGCATTCAGACTTATGCATGCACTGAGCACTGTGACACGTGGTGCTACAAAATAAGGCATGCTGGGAATATGGAATGGTTACCAATTGCCAGTTTTAGTGAGGCATAGAGTTTCCTTAGAGTTAGCTGTAATTTTGTTGAACAACTCCAATGGAAGATGTGAGTATCCCTTTTTTTTTCTTCTTTTTCATGGGGAAAGAAGTTTCGAAGAGCAAGTTTTGGTGTGAATGAAGAAAACCAAAGGCTCACACCACTAATAGTAAGAATACTAATATAGGATGTTTGAGCGTTCTGAAGCTGAGTTACCCTCCTCTTCAACTTTTTGGAAGGCTGATCTACCTATCATGTGAAGGACCACATGACATTAAAACCACCGCTAGGCAGAAAAAGAAGTCTGGATGAGATGTCAGAGGAAAAACTGAAAATGAGTTCTTAGATCCTTTTTACTGACTTGTTGGCAGATCAGCTTGCTTTTTCAGTTAACTCTCTGGATTTCTTGCCAACAGTTCATGAGGACCCACACTACTCTCTGGAAACAGAGTTGGAGGTTGCTCCCTTAACCTGTTGCTCTGGGCACTCACTTGAGAAGGAACGCATGCGTTGGGCATGATTGCTTTTGGACAGGAAGGAATTGAACCTGAGACAGACCCAGAGGGACAGATACCTCTTTTGCCTCCAGTCACATGCACCAGCACTTACTAGTACTTCTACAAAGCTTGATTTCGTAAGGTGTATTCTACTAATACCCAGAGCTTTAGGGCAAATTTCTGGAGCCTGGTGGATCTGTTACCTATCCTGCTAAGACAAGTCTGTCTATATCTGCAGGTGTAGAAGACAGTATGCTTGGATGGAAAAATGCCTGTTTTTATCTACTTGAAAGTGGTGAGGTGGTGTTGGTATGACAGTATTCAGCAGTGTAATTTTGGATTTAACTATGTGAAAGCTCATACAGCTCTTTAGAGTAAAAGAAGTTGACATTTAAAAGTAGCTCAACCAGGTGTTACATTTGACAGGCTATTTGATTTCATCTGCCACTGCACTCTGAATTTCAGAGTTTGAATCTGACATGTGAAAAATCATTTATCTGTGAGCTCCGTGTGGCCTAAGCTGGGATTTAAACAGTATCTGAATTGCTGTGATGGCATGCTGCTGTTGAAGGGGTTGTGGTCCTGCTTGGTCTCTGGAGCAAGCTCTGATAATCACAGAACTCTTCTGTGAGGTGATACGACGTGCATGGAGACTGAACACAGGTAAGGTGAAGTGCAGCAGGAGGTTCATTCTGTTCTGTCTAGTTGTAACTGGGACTTCTGACTTGGAGAGTTTATGATACCATGCACCTGTTAGGAAAGGGGTTCACCTATCCCCAGCAACCAATTACCAAATGATTTATTTTAGCTTTGATTTAACCTTGATTTGAGTCAATACCGTAGAAGTGGAAGGTGTTGCTTCCTGCTGACAATCCCCAGAATTTTTCTTTTTTTGGTAGTATTTAAAAGCTCTCAAGACTCTTATGAACCTGAAGAGTGTTGTGCTTGTGTTCAATGCGATACTTTCAATAAACTACAATTAGTGAAGTCTTGACACAAACTGGAATACCAGTCTCTCTGTAAATAATTCATTCTTTGTGATAAGTAGGTTCCTTCTCATCTGGAAAAATTTCTGTTGTGCCAAATAAGCATTGGAGATGGAACAAGTGAAAAGCTGACTTAAAACCACCAGGGATACTGAAGAGAGATATGCAACCTTCTGCTTAATTGAATAGCTCATGGAATAATGTTAAGACATCCATATAGCAGCTAGAGTGAACGGCTAGAGCAGTTAGAGTGAATGAAAGCTTAGATAAAACTGTGGTAAAGAAATAGCCAGATATCTCATTTTCATACACTGGACTTTAGTAAGTGCCTCTTCAAGAGGTAAAGAAATACACCCTGAGGGAAAGCAGCACATGAATGTACATGTAGTTTTTAACATTTGAATTTTCTTTTCTATCCATCGCAACAAGTTGGACATTGTAGTTCATGAACAGTTGTACATTGCAGAAGATGACAAAGAATTGCCTGTATTCACAGCTTGCTTCTGTGGTTTCTTTTGTTCTTGTTGCTTCAGCTGTGATGGTCATCCTGTTGGGATCTCTGATCCTGCTATTTTCTAGAGCACTGGCCGTTTCTTACTGCCATCTCCCACTGCCAGTCTTGACTGTTGCATCATCAGGGGGAAGACACTTCATTTTTGTAAGCTTTTCTTCTTTTCTGATCTTTTCCTAAGGGACTACCTCTTAGGAAGGTACCCCTTAGCAATTGTCTGCCTTGATTGAACTATCAGAAGGTAGGTGCAGATGTCTGACATGAACCATGTGAGG
This sequence comes from Tympanuchus pallidicinctus, assembly GCF_026119805.1. Lineage (NCBI taxonomy): Eukaryota > Metazoa > Chordata > Aves > Galliformes > Phasianidae > Tympanuchus > Tympanuchus pallidicinctus. Next base: position 65,835,078 of record NW_026294747.1, read on the forward strand.
GGCAAATAATCTTACCCTAGTATGTGCACCTAAAACAAGTCACTGCCTTTGGTAGTGCTTCCCCCCTCTCTGTTGACTATAGAAGGCTATGGTGTCTAGCACAAATGTTGCATCTAATTCTCAGTTGCTCAAGGTAAGAGGAAAAGAATCTCACCCTGGCCTTGGTTTTAATGTCTGGGCACTGCAGATGCTCCAGGTGGTGAGGGAGCATGCTCACTAGTGACAAAGGATGACAGTTCACTGCACCATACCCATGAAAATTGGTGACTCCAGAAGGATGTTTTAAAGCAACTGCTGTAAGCTGCAGCTTATTCATGTGGGAGGTAAGGGTGTGTTAGTGTATCAAATTTGATGTGCCTCGAGAAACACTGCATGTCTAACAGCTGCCATGCTGTGTTCTCACAGAGTTCGGCACGGAGCTCCTGGGTAGCTGTGGCCTTCTCACGTGCACCAACACTTATCACATTGTTCAAGAAAAAAATTGCTTCCACTCTGCCTCCATGCAGTGCAGTTCAGGTGACATTTGTGTCTCATAGCAGTCTCCTGCCAGGTAGATGAAAGGCTGTGGAGCCAGCCTAAGAAAGTCTGCTGCCTTCAGCTATTGGAAGGAGAGGTCAAGCTAAATTGTGACGATTTGGATTGCTTTTCAACTCTCTGGTGGAATTCAGAAGAGGAGGGAGAACTGTCACTTCTGCTTCTCTACAGATATTTCTTTCTAAGTTCTTGTGAATTCAGCTGATGAATATAACTGGATCATAGTATTAGTCATTGTTTCTTACCTTTGTCTAGTTTGAAGTTTGCTGCTGTTTTGCTTGTAGTCTCAGGAGCCTGTCTGATCTTCCCAACGAAGGAATTTTCCCCTTATTTTATCTTCTTCTGTAATTGGTACAAGGAAGACAGTGCTATCTGTACTGAGTGATATTTGACCCTTTGACTGCAAGAGAAACAAAATGAACTGGTGTAGACTGGAAAAAACAAAGCAATGGGCAATTTGGAGGATGATGCTCACTGAGTGTCCTAATTTGTGATGCCTTTGCAATCATCGGCATCTCCATTATGCTCTTCGTGGTGACCTATCACGTGTATAGTGTATTAATAAAAAAAGATCAGTGTAGTTGGACTAAAAAAAGCTGCATTTGTCTCAACCTTCAGTTGTGTAGGGTGACTTGATGTTAGCTTAGTGAGCAGAGGCAGCACCAGCCCCTGGTGAGGTACTAGAAGAACTAGACATGTCCTGATTCCTGTCTTTTCTCCGGAGCATCTGATTATGTGCTTCAGGGTCACTTTAGATTTTAAAGAGATTCTTGAACACTGTGTTGCTTTCCTGAAACAAACAACTAGGCTCCAAATCATGTTTTCTTTTAATCTTTTCCTTTCTGGTCCCATACACTGTATATGCTCTTAGGCACAAATAAGCAGTTTAAACAAATCTCCCTGTTTCCTTGGCTTTTATTTTACGTGACGCAGATAATATTTAGACAATGTAAACATGGAGAATGAGAGGTGACCAGATAAATGCTCCTCACTTGCAGCTGGATGGATGGTCTGCTGTGGCTTCATTGCATTTTGGACTGGGTCAGCACTTACTGGAGGGTAAGTCCTTACAATGTCTTTTCAAAGAATAGCTGTAAGTCTGTTTCTACCCTTTGCTTGATTGTGGATTGAAATGAGTGGCAAATCATGACAGATTTCTTTCAGTACTTTTCAATTTATTCATCCAGCAGGGTACTTTAGAAAACCAGCTGTTGTTGCAGCAAATACACAAATGAGAGTAGAAGTTCTAATGTTTCTAGGCTGTGTATTCTGTTGCTTATTAATTGTGCATCTTGTTTAGTAGCCGGCATCACTACATATACTTCTGCTTTTACTGTGGCTTGCTTGTAGAATGTTTAGGATGTCTGTTCATCTAGTCATATTGTATGTCTATTATGCATTAAATGATATTGGCTATTAAAGGATTATAGCCAGGATGTAATTATGGCTCTGTGGAATCAAGTTTTCAAATTACTCTGCCACAGTCTATAATTATACTGAATGTGCCCCAATGCCAAAGATTATTAGGAGGATTATGAACTGCTTTTCCATAACATCTATTTCTTGAGTACACAGTTTACAATTTGCTGGCTTTAAGGAGTTAGTGACCTTTTATGGGAAATGTTGTTACAGGATAATCAAAATGTAATGTTTTTGTGTTATAATATGCTTGTTTTCCTCCCTCACCTGGACTTTATTATGCAGTGACTCGTCAAAATGGCTCATATCTGGAGTATGCAACTCTTAAATTTGAGTATCCACGAAGTGAAATCAATAAAACACCCTTGAAGATGATAAGAAACATCTCAGGAAAGTATTCTAGACCCTCCATTTCTGTGCAATGGAGATGGGAGCCTGCATGAGTATATCTGAATATGTTTTTACCTGATGACAACTACCTTTGCAGTCAACATTATTCTAAAGAACTGCAGATACTTAGTTGTAATGAACATGAAATGAATGAGAGTATAACTAAGGATCATCTCTGTAATAGCAGAACAGTATTGAGCTGTTGATGGGATCCCCAAATGGAGATCTTAGGCTTCTTTTTACCAAATTAAAAGTAAACCAAATGTCATTTAATTTTCTGTGAACTTGGATGACTCTCTTCAAGGATAATATAGAACCTTTTATTAACTTTGGAGATGCAACAGCTTGCATCCCACGTCTGTTCTTAGTGATAGAAATGCTTGTAAATTAAACATGCTCAAAATCATTTTCTGGCATTGAGGCCTACTTGCACGGTGCAGCCTGTTCTTACTCAACTCTCCTGGCTTCCTGATAAAGTGAGCACATGCAAACTACCTTTTAGGATGGTCTCTGGACTGTACTAATTCCTGAGCTGTGCTCTGACATTAGTTGGCTCAGTGATGATGGCTGTGGCCAGAATGGTGCTCTAGGTCATGCTTGTGATTAAACATGTAGCTGATAGTACTCTGATGCCTGGGAATGTTTCCTGACACCATTTAATTTACCAGCATAAATAAAATTTGCATATTTTCAGTGTCAGAGTGGTGAAAAATATTTTAAATACTGGGCTATTTTGTCTTCTTAAGGCTCTAGGTCTTTGTTATGCTGTTGTCAATTGTGTGTCAATTGTGTGTAAGATGTAAATGTTGTCAGTTGTTTTGTGTGTAAGAAGAATACTTCTGCTATAATTGGTTCTACCATGGAGGAAACTGTATTATAAGCTGTCAGATAACAATGATGAACTCTCCAATGTGTTTTGAAAAGGTGTCAATTTCAAAACCACTGTTGCAGTTCTTAAGGTCAGTAATATTTAAGGGTGTATGTTGTAAATATGTAAGTACACAAGTCAGTTTATACTCTTAACTTTCCACATTGTGGGGTCATAGGTTCTGCAACTTTTCATCAGTAAATCTTTATTTTCTTAATCCTTTTGTGTCACTATTTTGCATGAGTTATCATCCTGTCTCCATAAGGCTCTACGATTGCAGAGATATATCTAGCATCTAATTTGTCTGAGAAGTTTTCCTCCTGATGGCAACATTCAAGAAGGAAAAAGAAACCAGCTTGACTTCTTCAGTTTTCTGGATGACTTGATAGAATTATATATTGAACAATTTGTTCTGGAGTATTGCCACAAATCAGACCTAGCAGCTGGAAATAGCCTGCTATGCACCTTGCATCAGCACTAAGGCTCACAAGACTTTTTTCTTGAGTAGAAGTTGCTTTGAGATTGTAGTCAAAATTCTGTTCTCTCCTCTCATGTCTGCATGGTGTACTCCCTGTGTTTTCCCCTCAGTTTTCTTCTGTCTTGGATCTAAGAGTCTTGTGTATATGTTTCAGTGAGGTGATCAATTCACACAAAGATTGACTATGACAAAATAGTACTTTTCAAAAGAAGGAAAAAGACTTTTTTGGGGTAACTCTGCTAGAAATAATCTCTTTTGTTAGTAATTTCTTTGAAAGAAGGAATACAATTATCGGTATTTGGCAAGATGCAGTCTTTTGAACCAATGCATTCCCAAATGCATAAAAATTGATGGAATTGTAAATTTGCCATGATAATTTGTGTAGCAGCAGAATAACACTGGATAAATTGCCAATACCAGAAAAATAAAAGTTTTGTAATGGCATAATTTTCCTCAAAGCCAAAGGAAAAAGCAAATCTTTCACAGAATGATAATTTAAATCTTCTGTGCCGTGAGTTACAGACTGGCCATGAGTACATGGCCTTAGTAACCAAAGGTAGCTGTGAAATTAACTCCCTTTTCTTCTTCTGGGGATAACTGTAGTCACATAACAGATTAAGAGGTGTCATTAGTCAGGATGCGTTGATATGAATGTCCAAAAAAGTAGTTACTGAGGACATTGTGGCAAAGCAAGCTCAGTTCTTTCCCAAAGGAAGGTCATGCTTCTTCCAGTCATGATTTGCACCACAGATGTTTTTTAACAAGACTGCACAAATCCTATAAAAACTGTATCAGAGTAGAATCAGCCACCCTTAAAAATACTGGCCTTCCATCTTTGAGAAAATTTATCTTAGAAACCCAATGAATTTTCTACATGGTTCCTAATTTTCTTAAAATCCTTTGGTGATGTGTATTACTAAAGCTGTTTCTTCCTCATAGGTGTGTACAAAGAAACAGGCAGCTCATGAATAAATCCACATTGGGGTACTGCCCGTAGTGCTTGCTAATTCATGAGCCATTGTCTCTTCAGAAGCAAGGAGACAACTATGCTCCAGAGAACACGCTTTAATTGTTCAGATAGGCGCATTAAACTTTTACACTTGAATAATAAGTCAGGTGGAAGCAGATCTGCCTCTTTGTAGCTGCTCTCTATCTGCTCCAGGCAGGTCAGTATCCCACTGAGATCAGTGAGGTCTCTTCTGAATGCGTCCAGTGGGTTGGATTCCCAATGCCATACCCAAGCAGCATCAATCCCAAGGAGGAGGATTTTTGGATCAGCACAACTGGCGGCTAAACTGTGATCAATTAGTTCAAACAAAAAGTAAATAAAATTAAAAAAGAGACAAACCTCGAGTACTGTGTTCACACACTTCAAGTGTTGTGTTCAGTTCTGGTCCCCTCACTAAAGAAAACATTGAGGCCTTGGAGCATGTCCTCCCTGAGGTTTTACTGGAGAGAAGCGCAAACAAACAGAACCTGAACCTCCTTTGTAGTCACTGGGCTTAGTTCCTGCTCTGTTAAAATAGATGTTTTATTTTCTTCAAATTTCCTTGTGAATAAGTTTTTATTTCAATGAGAAATCTAAAAATTACTTGGTTCTAGCTTTTGTGGGCAAAATTCCAATCAATCTGATATTTTGACCAATTCTACTGCCTGTGTCAGAGAAATATTCAGCATGCTACCAGGCAGTCACAGCACTAAGTAGCAGCAGATACTAATTTTCTTCAATGTAGATGATCCCTCATATAATCATGAGAAGGGTGGAAGCTAACTAGGAAGGCTAACATAGGGCCACCTGGTATGCCTGGTCTGCACTTGCTTCTCTTGCTCAAAATATCTCTCTTCTCACTCTTTTTTTGGTCTTGCCCTGTCTCCACTTTTTCAGCAGGCAGTCCTTGTGAAGAGCAGTGGAGTGAAGCTAAATGCCAGCAGATCTACTTGGAAAGCAGTCTAGGATGGAGAACTTGTTACTTTGCAGCCTTCTGAAGGTGGCAGCTTTCACATGTTTGGTATTCTTGATATTTGTGTGCTAGTGGATACAAGTAAATCATGGTTGTGTGCTAAGAAATTGGAACCATAATCCTGAGACGGGGCACTATTTTTGAAGATTTTAAGGGTTCTCAGGATCAGATATCTAACTAATCCAAGCTCATCACTTTGGGCTCCCTTTAACTGCAAGGAGAGAGGTATGTATCTGTAAGAGCAATTCATAGAGTCTAAATTAGGTCAGACAAATGATTCTGTGGTAGCAGGAGAGCACCATATATTTTCTTTCAACAAGTTAGATCAAGATGCACAGCTGAACTTAGCTGAGAAAAGATTTCTTTCCAGGAACTCAGATCTGTGTCAGAACCTTAGGCTACTATATCTAGTCCCCAACAAAAAGATATTTGCTAACGCTTCTTCTGAAAATTTCAATATTTTTCTGATTCTCACTCATGTTTTCATTGTCGCTATAAAAATGAACACAGTTCCTTCATTCCTTGTTCTCAGTTGCCTTACGATATTTGATATTATTCAGTGGTTGTCTGTCATAAAAGCTATTCACCTGTACAATATCCAGCTATTTTTCTTGCGCCAAAGATTACTGGCAAGAGTCCTGTTGTTTCAGCCATGTTTCTTCTCATTTGCTGTTACCTGTATGATCCATTTATGTCCTGCAGTGAACAACAGCAATTGCCATTGACATCAGAGTGCTGTAAGTCAGCTCCAAATTTTGAGGCACACCTTGAGTGCCTCATGACAATGATGTGACTCGAACAAGTAAAGTAGGTTAACTCTTTTTCAGATGAATCTGAAAGAAGAAAAGGCAGTGTGCTGTTACCTATTTGTACTGTTATATCTGCTGCTTCAAGTCACACCATGATTAAAAATGTGTAATTGTAGAAGGAAACAATAGATTCCATATCACAGGTTTTCTATTTGTTTCTGTTTCAGGATTTGTGCAAGGCAACTAAATGTTTTTATGGCCCTTTCACAGGTGGAGGATCCACGAGGATGGGTACATGGTTGGCATTCAGAAAGTCTGTGACTGTGATGAAAACAGTGGTGAGGTATCAGAGGTTTCTCTCCTAACCCAGAATGGAGTTTCCCTGTATTCACTTGCTGTGGGCTGCCGTTGTATGAACATATTGCTCTGAGGACAGGCTTCTAATTCAATTGTTTACAGATGGATGATTTGCTGGACTACCCACACTGTGTCTTAATAGAACTGGTATCCGGAGGGTGTACAGTGTTGCAGTAAGAGATCAACAGTGCTGAGCAACTCACTGGGCTTTTGAGTTCATTGCAGGACAATTTTCTCTGTGAATGCACCAGGGGAAGTGCAGCGACTCAATTTCTGTCTGACTGACAGGAGCAACACCTACAGCTCAAACGTTGGTTATTGCAATCAGTGTTGATGCTATCCAGGACAGTACCTTTTTCATCATCTGGACTGTCTGTCACATGGATTTTGTATGTGCCATAACAATGGCATTTTCTGAAAGCATACCAACACTTCGGGATGTTGGCAGCTTTAACAGACCAATGTTTCACGGGTGAAAGTTCTTGAATAATGTTCATTTGTTGTGTTATTTGTTAGCAGCTTCAGAGCAAAGTTTTTAGGACACCAGCGTACAGGGAGTGAATTATCTCTTTCTTCCTCAATTGGGAAGGATCTTGACATTACATATGCATAGCAATTGGGTGAAATTCTATCATATGCATCTTCTTTTGGAGATTTCTAGGTTTATCTTAGTATTATATTTTATCCTATTGCCTACCACAGTTCTTATGATAATTGTCAGCAGAAGCATGAGTTTCTCTGCAGGTTTATGACATGGGAAAAGATACGATCATTTATCCCATGGGGTCTGTAAGGAAAGTGTTTTTATTGCTCTGTAGTTTTCACTAGGGAGGTTGCTAAAAGTTCACATGGTCTTAGAAAACTGATATATCGTCTACTTGTTGTTGTTGTTCTTAACTTGAATAATCATTTAAGAACCTTTCATTTTCTCAATTCTGATGAAAATATTGTATGAAAAATTTTCCAATTACCATTCATCACCACCATTTTGAACAGTGACCATTTATCTGTCCACTCCTGCTTTCTGGTCATTTTAAAATCCTTCTTGCAGAGTAAAGCTCCTACTATTACTCTTGTAAATTAAAAGAAATCCAAGCTTCATTGCACGATGTTTTAACTGATGTAAGCCTTCATCTTCAGCTATCATCTGTGGAATCAGAAGAGAACTGGATCAGCAGTTAGCCTGCAGGGAGAAGATTTTTAGCTACTGGGCAGCAAATTCTCCCCAGCATTCACCCCAGTGCTCTTTCTTGAGATTTAACTAGGGCACACAATGGAAGCATGGAGGCAGCCCAAGATTTACCTTCTTGGTTTCATATGTGAGAGTGAATTCAGCAGAGGAGAGCTTTCAGGCTGATTGGGATTCTGCTGGAGAGGTGCTGACATTTGGATATACCCTTTATATGGTGCAAATGTGTCTCTTACCAGTCTTCAGAGGATACCTACCTCTTGGTAATGATTCCATCTGACAGTGTGTGGTCTTTGCTGTCTCATGGTAAGAGATTTGATCAAATACACAATATGGTGTTCAGCAGTGAGTTAAGCTGGGCCTGGGAAGACTGGCTGTTCCTCATCTTCTATTTCTACCAGCTGCAGGAGAGCACAATTTAGGGGAGGTGGTAAAGTTGGAGGATTTGGTATCCTTGGAGATCTTGATAATGTAGGAGAGAAGATTCTGAGTTCTTCCCTCTGCTGCCTGTGAAGGATCATAGAATCACAGAACGGCTTAGGTCGGGAGAGTCCTTGAAGATTATCCAGTTCCAAGCCCTTGCCATGGGCAGGGCTACAAACACCAGGTCTCTGGGCCCCATCCATCCTGGCTTTGAGCACTTCCAGGGATGGGGCACCCACATTCTCTGGGCAGCAGTGCCAGTGTTTCAGCACTCTCTAAGCAAATAATTTCTTCTTAACATCTAGGAACTTTCTCTTTTCTAGTTTAGCACAGTTTCCTCTGCCTTTCTTCGTAGCAGAGGTGTTCCAGCCCTCTGAGCATCTTCATGGCCTCCTCTGGACCCGCTCCAACAGCCTGCATCCTTCCTGTACTGGGTGCCCCAAACCAGTTGCGGTACTCCAGATGGATCGTTACAAGGGTGGAGCAGAGGGGGACAAATTAGCACAAATTGCTAAATGAAGCTAAGAGTAGAGATACTGATGACAGCCCATCCAAACATATCACAACAGCCATATTGTTTACAAAACATTTTATCTGTCCTCTACTTCCTCCTCTTCTCCTCTAACCAGAATTACCCTGGTCTCCTAGGAGGTGTTTGTTGCAGATTTAATTTCATAACAGAAATTCTCCATGTAGCAGTGCAATGCTGTGATTTGCCCAGTAGGACACCTGCTCACTGGGAGATGAGTGTTAGCAACCCTGCGACTGCGTGAATTAAAGTAAACTGACAGCCAGCACTTGTTTGTTAGTTATGGGAAGGCAATTAAGATACTAATTGGAAAGGAGATGCATAAATTTGACTGATGTGAGTAGGAAATGCCTGAGGAAGCTGACAATCCATCTCTACAATGTTGTTCCACAGAATTTCTAATTAGATATAGCAATTTGGTTCTTTTAATTTTCTTCCACATGCACTCCAAGCAACAAGAAGCCAATTAACTTTCTTATTGCATCTGTACATTACTTTATGTACAGAGCACAGCGATAGAAGATGTTTCTATTTGAATTCTTGGCTTCTGGCTTTTAATAGGAAATCAGATATTTGCAGTTTATTAGACTGTTAGAGAGTAATAGGAACACAAATTTTTATCTTTTATGTCTATCAGAAAGAAAATCCTAGAGCTTTATAGCTCTAGAAATGTTCCATACCATGCTTGTGATTTCTCAGCAATTTTATAAACCCTGATAAGAGTGCACGTTAATTAAGTTCAGATGAAGGAAGCTTCTTTGCAGTTAATCTTTGAAACCCAACAGCTACTGTGCACATACAAATCTCCTTGGCTAGAATTAGGTATTTAACCAGGATTTCATCCTAGGGAAACATGCAAGCTCAACTTGGAGTACTGTGCATACATACAGAATCTGAATTTTAACTAAAATTAGATGGTTTGGTGTACCTTGGGATGATTGATATATTTAACTTTTCTGATCCTGAATTTCTTGTCTTTAGGTAGGACTCAAGGGAAGTTACACAGAGATATAAGCTAGTCTTATGGGGATTTATTTCTCAGGAAAAGTTGTACTAAGATACGAGCTAAAGTCTTATGGTGATTCTAATCACCTGGTTAAGTGTTGCCCTAATGAAGAGAAATGCTGAATTGAATCTGGGAGGGAGGGGATAGGGAGGAACAAGATGCAGGTCCTGCTTAAAGTGGACATTATTTGACCCTAAGCCCCATTTATACTTTTTTGTTTATCAATTCTTCCTTCATGGCACCTAGTGCAGGTTGGATATTAGGAAAAACTTCTCAGAAAGAGTGATAACACATTGAAACATGTTGCTCAGGGGAGTTCTGGCATCACCATCCCTGGAGGTGATCAAGAACCGTGGAGGTGTGGCACTGAAAGGACATGGGGCGTTGTGGGGGTGGGCCAGTGATTGGATTTGGTGATGATAATGGTCTTTTCCAACCTTAATGATGCTATGATTCTAAATCAAGCATGATTCTAAACACGATGTCTTCTGAAGAAGTGTCTATGTCTGGAGATACTCAGCAAAGGGTGGAAATTGGCAGAGACTGAAGGATTTGGGATTATTCAGCTTGGAGAAGAGAAAGTTCTGGAGAGAACTCGTTGTGGCTTTCTGGAACTTGAAGGGAGCTTATAAACAGGAGTGGGACTGATTTTGTACACAGTCTGATAGTAATGGCTTTAAATCAAAAGAGAGGAAATTCCTTTCTCAGAAGGTGATGAGGCACTGGCACTGCTGCCCAGAGAGGCTGTGGATGTCCCATCCCTGGAGGTGCTCAAGGTCAGGTTGGATGGGGCACTGGGCAGTCTGATCTGATGGAGGGCAACCAGCCCACAGCATGGAGTTGGAACTGGATGATTCTTAAGGTTCCTTTTGACATAACCCATTCTATTATTCTGTGATTCAATGAATCCTGGCACTGTTTAGATGTAAGTTTATGGCGCTACAGACCCCAACAACCTCTCACCATGGCCTCACATGGTGCTGTCTCTGCTCTGCCATGCAGAAGAAGGAGGAGGTTCTCCACCTCCAGCATGGGAGCTGCTTCAAGACCTGTCCCCCACCTCAGCCAGTGACAAGGCAGCAGGCCAGTTAGTAGTACAGCTCATGGACCAGGAGTATGTACCGACTTGACATCATTCAAGGGGGATTTAAAATAGGTGAAACCAACCTTTTTTGAATTAATTAGCATGACCACATTGAGCACAGACATCAATCTCATTAAGTTCCAGGGAATTTATTTTGCTGAAGGAGTGTTTGCCTCTTTCTTGGCCAGTAAGTAGCCGTGTGTTACCTCTGCTTTCAGCATGCTGGTTTTTTGGGGAATGCTTTCTGACAATCTAAACAATCCTCCAGCTAGTGCTGCCGGATGAATTTGAAGAGGTGCTTCAGCACCTGCATAAAACTGCAGCATTTCAGGTGTAATTGAACAATTTCTGCTTAACCACATCCTCCTGACGAACCTAAATAGAAGACCTAGAAACACAGGCTGCATTACGTGGCTTGATGTAACAGTATTGAGTGTTGATGTAATTGCTAACATTGCCCTACAGCTTATTTGTATTTTTTGCTGTCCTCTAACGAGTGGGATGATGAGAAGTGAACTTTCATACTGTGTATACACATACTGCAATGCTTTCTGTGCTTTTGAATGCTATCTCGTTAGCTAGAGGGAGCTCTTTGTCTAACACATCTACTTCTTCAGCCCTGTTTTCCCCATTGTTAAACAGACTGGTGATATTGAAATTGCTGTCACAACTGTTCTTTTCCAAACTTTAAAATGACATTTGAAGTTATGGCTTTTTGTGTAAGAAACAGATTTAATGCTGATTTTGCTTCTCTGATTTCAAGGAGAAGTTTGTTTGTCTCAGTAGGGGAATCTTTGCACTTCCCTTGAGAAGAATTCTTGCTGCAGGAGATGCTGAGCAGCTGCTGTGTGCTGGCTTCATGTATGGGCATGGATTTTAGACCCAAAGGGCTGCTTGCTTAGGTGAGTGCTCTAGGTTTAACACCAGCCTGGCTTACAGGAGAGCTATCCAGATGTGAAGTTGTTGTCAGCAGTCAGGGAATGGAAACAACGTGCTCTGCTTGCAGGATCCCAACCTCCTTTATAAGCAAACTTAGGAATCAGTGTTAATGAGCCAGCTTTAGGAGCTGAAGAAAGGCTGAAAATATAAGGTGCAAAGGCAAAGAACTAAATAACTGTTTGAAAAAATCTTTTCAGTATCTGATGCCAGCAGATCTGTATGCAAGTGGTGTTTTGTAGCCAGAAGCATGCTTGATTACAGGATAGCTTGCTCCCTAACACCTTGATCTACGGTAGTGACAGCTTGGGTGGACAAAGGAGGGGTGACTTTTGTTGTCTGTGTGGATTTCTGCAAGGCCTTTGACATGGTCCTGCACCACGTCCTTATCTCTAGATTGGAGAAATGTAGATTGGAGCGATGGACTATTCAGAGGATAATGGAGTGGTTGGAAGGTCACAGCCAAAGGCTGTGGTCGGTGGCTCTGTGTTCAGATGGAGACTGGTGATGAGTGGTGTCCCCAGGAGGCCACCTGGGATGTCCCAGCCAGGTGTGTCTGTGCCAGAAGCAGGCTTCTGAAGGCAGGGATAGGGCATGTCCTTGCCTTCCTGCAGGGAAGGCTATGTAGCTTCACCATTGCCATGAACCTTTTTCCTTAGGGTTAGTTCTGGGCAGGACAAAATGTCATTTCTGTGACCACTTTGAACATTTAGTCCAAACTCCAACCTACCAGCACCATACCACTAAACAATGTCCCTCAGTGCCACATCTCCATGGTTCTTGAACACCTCCAGGGATGGTGAGTCCACCACCTCCCTGGAAGCCTGTGTCAGTGCATTGCCACTCTTTCTGACAAGAAATTCTTCCTAATATCCAACCTGAACCTCCCCTGGCACAGCTTAAAGCCTCTTATCCTATCAATCATTCTGTTCTGTAAGAAAACAAGTTGAAAACAGCATTTCTTACCTGCAGTTAAAGATGCTCCAAGTGGCAATTGCTGCTGAGGTCACTTCCAATCTTGTCCTGCAGAAATGCTCTGCCTGGTAACATGCTCTGGCTTTCACTTCTCTCGTTGTGGACACAGCTGCCAGGAGCTATGGGCAAACTGGCAGCAGCCAGAGGAAGCTCTGTGATAGGGAAAACTGTGACAGCATTCATCACAACTGCACCTGCAGACCGTATATTTAGGCACTCATTTACAGGAGGCAGGATAAGAAGAATCCTGATCCTGTGATCAGCACCAGACTGATGCACGTTCATCTGATCAGGACTCAGCTCTGAAGCTGCACAGCCCACCCACTTTTATTGTGATACATCTGGCCCTTTGAAAGGTCAAGGGGATTCCCACTATTACTATAATTATTTTCTGGTCTTGGAAAGTGACTGCTTCATAGCCCAATATTTAATCTCTCTGAAATTCCCAGGTCTGGAACATCTGCCATTAAAGAATCTCTGGCTGAAAGGATCCTGCCAGTGAATGTTTCCAGGCCGGGATATGAGTCTGCTAAATTTTTTGTCTATGAGGTAAAGAGGTAGTTTTGGGGGAAACTTTTAGAATGCAGCTATTGTGAGATACAAGCCAAGTGTTTAGCATGTTAATCAAAGAGCTGAATCTTGGAGCTAGACCGAGTCTTCTGCTTCAGTGTGAGAAATAAAAACTATATGGAGAATTATTTATTATCTGGCTTAGATACCAAAGCTTGTGGGGCTACAATGTATGTGTCTATAGGTGAAGCAGATGTTTAAGCTCTCATAGCTGATGAAAAGGTTGGCAAAATAGTGGAGTTTGTTTTGCTGTGAATTGATTCATCTCTTGGACTGCTGATGGAATCTGTTGATGGATTCCCTATCAGCTAAATAGAGCAGTCACAGGCATTAGTTGCTTGTTGGACTAAGTGGTCTTAGTGGTCTTTCTAACTCTGATGATGCTATGATTCTATGAATTAAGCCAGGTACTTGGACACCTGGCATCTGTGACTAGAGGTAGTGACTTACGTATAGGTTCCTTTAATTGAGACCTGAATCTTGCCATAAATGAATAGAAGTGACAACCTGGAAAGACTGCGAAAACAGCCTGAAGTTGAAAAGATTAAAGAGGAGTGATGCTCTTCAAATACACAGAGGAATTATTTTCCATGTCTCTCGAGAATAGGATGAGAAACATCCTCTTGTTTGCAACAGGGAGGATTTAAAATCAGCATAACAACAACAACGAGAATGTAGTAATGAAACACTGAATAGATTTACTGAGAAGGATGTAGAACTGACAGCACTGGAGATTATTAACAAATTATAAACAAATATCTGTCAGAGAAGGTTGGCTTAAACGCCTTTACTCCTTTAGTTCAGTGACTAAAATATAAGGTCACTTCACTACTGTAATATAGTTGAATGTCAGTGCATTAAGTACTACACAAATTGTGGCTTTATTTGGAGGGACAGTCCCTGCCCTGCTGCTGGGGTTGTCACCTGACTGGGATGGTCCTCACAACTCACTGACCATGCTTACTTTTTCCCAAAGAGATGCTGATACGACAACAAAAAAGATAAGCTTTCTGGAACAATGCAAAAAGCTTAGACTGCTTAGAAAACGAAGGGAAACTCATCTTTAAAAGCAAGTGGTATGAACATCTCTGGTAGCATTTTGGCTATTACAAGGAATCCCGTTTGCCATTTTGAAGATGTGGGCTATCGTGTCACTCAGAAGAAGCCGCAGGAGTCCTAGCAAAACCTTTGTGATCAGTATGGCACACACCTTTTGTGCACCACCTTGGGGCTGAGAATTTGCAATAGTCACATAAGAAATGCTTGGATACCAGATTTTCCTGGCAAAGAAGATAAAGAGAAATGGAATCTTCAAAGGCATTTGACATAAAGTCATTTAAGCCTTGTGAAGTGCTGAAACAGCATGTTTGGTTGGGGCTATCTACTGTAGCTATTATAAATATCAAGCAATGCATTACTGTGCCTGTGTTATCTCTGACAAGATTAAGAGCTTTCCTGTCATAGAGAATTTTCCAATAAAGACTTCATTGCCTGTCCTCCACGTACAAAATGATAAGTGACCCTGATATTTTGCAGCTCCACTTTATCAATAAAAATGGTTCTGCTTGGATTATTTCCGTTTGTCTCCAAATGAAGTGACATTTTGTGATGCACCAGTCAATCCTGCAACTGAGAAAGATGTACAAACTCACATCCACATCCTTAAAGCAGCAGATATGTACCACAGACTGAAATACGCTGTGCTGTGCATTTAATCTGTTTTACTCATAAAAGGATAAATCACCCATTAAAAATAATTACCGAGGTAAGGGAATAGATTATTTGATGAACCACGTTGCTCACTGTGAATCACACCAACACTTGCTGAAACAGGAATATGATGATATGGAATTGGAGGCATCAAAACTGATTTAGGAAGAGACACTGGCAATGTTAAATCAAAATTACTGCTTATAGAGCAGAATGTATGCTCTGCTGGATATAGACGTTCTGTAAACCATATGGGGTCCCATGAATACTAAAATATTCAGTGCCACACGTGAAAATTGCAAGAGAAAACTCCAAAATATGCACACTGACCTCAACTGATGGGAATGGCTGCTGAACTGCAGCCTGCCATCGTGATCTTTTCATCATGTAATCAACCTTGTAACAAACCCTCTGTGGTAAATTGGGCCCAACACAACCAGAGCAGTTGTGCTTTCTTTGTTAGCACAGGAGAGCAGAATAAATTACCCACTAGCCTCACTGTATCTCAAGAAGATCATGATTGCTGAGGATGCTTCTCAGGGCTTCTAGTGAACTCAGTGTTGTTTTAAGAATACTTTTAGTAAGAGGGGGCTTGAAAGGTGATAGAAAGAGTCTGTGGCCACAAAAGTAGGAGCTTGGAGTATCTGAGCTTTCCTGGCTTGGACCATTAAGATGCTGCTCCTGGTGGCTGATAGACACTGCAACCTGGGTCATACCTCCACCAGGAGCAGCCCAAGCTATGCCTTAGTCCCCAAACAGGAGGGGAAGACGTGGAAAACTGCATGGGAAAGACTGAGGATGGTATGAACATGGTTTAGAGTGTGGAATTTGCTGTTTAAACTGAGGTGTGGAGTAAAGTGAAGAGACAAGAAAAAGGAACTGAGCTGTGATGGGAGAACTGACACTAAGGCAAGAAGTGATTGATTCCCTCTGCCCAAACAAAGACCTACTAGTTCTTAGCCCATTGGCTGTACTTGTGGCTATGGACTACTCAAACAGCAAGACCAGAGGCTCAGAAAGTCTACATCAGCCTGCAGCCATTGGTGCCACGGTTCCAAAAGAGGTGCATCTGCTTTCATAGGTGACATAGCTTTCATTGCCCATTATAATGTCAAGTGTGCTGAATTTATGATGCAATGTGTTTATTTTAATGTGCAGTGTCTACATCTCACCAGCCACATATATTTCAATCTTTAATGTAGCCATCTCATTGTATTATAACACTCTTGCATATTTACTCACAGTCTCTCTGAATGCAGAATTGCACAGTATCTCATGGCATTTTACTAATTAAATAAATTGTGCATTTTGCTGGCAGTGTGTTGTGAACATTAACTTCTGAAAGCTTTTTCATTTGTCATTGTCTCATTCCTTGGCATTATGATTACTGCAGTTTTATATGTGATAAGACTTTACAGCAAGTTAGACAGTACATCAGAAATTCCCGCCTGCAGCAATCTGCTGCACAAGATAGAGCTTTAATGGGATTCATGATGTTCACCCACACTCTCTTCATCAGCATTTTCTCTCTCCTCTTCACAAACTGTTTTATTTGCGTTATTCCCTGTCCCATTGGTCTGAGGGGAGAGAGCGGAGCTCCTTTTTGATTTCCTGCTTTAGCCTTAACTCTGAAGCACTCTTTCTTCTCAGGAAGCTGAGGCTTTGGTGGTGTTTCAAATGGCCTGGGATGCACATGGCTACAGAGGGGATATGTGCTCCAGCAGTGCTATTGGCAGACCTCTGCCTGTTAGAGTGTGGAAAAAACTACTCCATCCACAGAGCTGCAGCCTGATGGCAACACCCTGACAGAGACTGAAGCATAAAAACACCCAGATGGATGCTCCCAGCAACAAGTGAGGATGATCTAGCTGTTCATGAATCCCACTGTTGGCTTTAGGGTTGATGTTGCTGCTGCCATGCAGTGTTGTTGCGTCCATTTCATAGAGCAGGAAAGCTCTGTGCATCAGTCTGAGGGTGTTTATTTCACCTCATTTAGGATGTCGATTTTACAGAAAGCTGCCTTGACTGTACTCCAGTATGAGATGGAAAAAGCATTCATCTTTAGAAAAACAGATGTATAATGGTCCTAATTTCAGAAACTACTGTTGGAATTCAGCTTGTGCTCAATTTAGGCAAAGCAAAACTCTTGGATCGTGGTGTCTGCATGTGAGCCAGGTGCCTGAGCTCCCATTTCAATCTATGAAGATCCAGTCAATTGAGCCAGCTCTGTTCAACTCTGTGAAAAAGAAGGGTGAGCTGAATGCTCTCTGGATGTCAGTAACTATAAGAACCGTCTCTCAGAACAGTTCTTATAACTCACAGGTGTATATGCCCTGCCAGTTGTGCAGGCTTAGTGCACCTGGGTGACTGTTCTCAGCTGAATCTCCAGGAACAGCCCTTTTCCTGTGTTCTGATGAAGATGTCTTTCTTCCTTCTCCTGCTGGCCATGTCGCTTGATGATATGCTTGTAAGGGTGCATTTCAGAGCCCCTCTCACCACCCCAGTCTTTGACATTTTAAAATATTCATTAGGTTCTTTTTCTTTAAGGTAGGGTACTGCTCTTTAAGTTATATTATTTGAATTGATTTTTTTCTCAGGCAAAATAAGATCAATCAAATCTTCTGCTTAATAAAATTGATAAAGAACCAATAAAAGCCTGGTGATGCACCATCTGGTATGCTGAAGAGGAAAGACAAGAAAACCAAACCACTGCTGAAATCTTAACCTCTTTATCACATTAAAAGCTCATTCACACTTCATAATAGCCCAATATTTCATTTCAGCTACTGATATTAATGCCAAAGAATACATAATCACACAGTAATTCTCTGTATCTTTCTATACAGATGCATTGAATGAAGTCATCAAAATAAACAGATCAGCCATTTGTTCCCCCCACCATATTCACTGGCACTGCATCAGCATTAACCAAGACAGAACCTCTGCAGGAATAGAGGATCTTGCTGTTCAACAAAAGGCAGCTGGATTATTTAGGAGCAGAACTTTTATTAAAATCTACAAAATTCCAGCCTGTAACTCATGCAGCATCGTGTTCTTGACCCATCAATGCACTTTTGAATTATACATGTGACTCTGCCTAAAAAAGGTTGTCACCACAGAGTGTAAAATTGAGACACGGGTGCAGATTCGATGGGATGGCACCTCATCTCAGCCTGTGGAGTTTTATCTTGCCAAAGCCTGCGATGGGATTTTGGTCTCCAGAAGGAAATTGCGAAAGTCACACAGGGGCTCTTGATGCTCATTGCACTCAGCAGTCACATCTATAACATGAATGACCTTTTGTAAACTGAGTTATGAACACATCCTTAGTATGAATCATGACCCTGAAAATGTGGGATTTTCTAGAAAGTATTGATAAGTTGTCCAAGTAATCATCCCAGGCAGAGCCCCAGACTTGACTGCAAATTTATGGATCGTTAAAGGCTCTGTTCTGCCAGCTCTGGTGCTGACCATTCCTCTAGTAATGCAGGATATCATGTAACACCACCTGATGGATTGCGAGCTGCTCACAACCCAGGTGACAGGTTTCAACCATCTGTCCTCTCAAGTTCTAATCAGGGTGCTGCTCTACTCATGATGTGTTGGTGTAATACATCTGCACAGGTACATGGGTGAGAATTGCATACCGACATGGCCTGCAAATGCACATGCTCTGTGTGTTTATAGATGTGTGGATGTAGACGCAGATAGCTGTGTGCTGTTGCTGTTTTGGCTTTGGATTAAAATTGTATTGATGTTTATGGTGTAGATATTTCTCTCTTGAAATGTCTGATTACAAAGCAATTCTTGATACAGCTGCCCTGAGGAGTTACATGAATTTAGGCAGTTAATTAAACCTCACAATAAATACGAGGTGTCTTAAAAAGATGACTTACCACGAGATCTCAGTGGGTAGATTTACTGGAGGATTTGCTTGAGGTCAAACACTGAGTGCTGCTCTGTGCAATGCATTTGTTGCTGACCTAAAAGAATAGACCAGCTCATTACTAGCAAGGCTGGAGCAATAACCGGCAATGGTGAGTAATGGTAAGGGCAGTTATACATCCTGGAATGATTTAAGTAGCAAGTACTTCTAATGCAACCAATTGCCAGCATATGCTTCTGGGAAGTGGAGCTGCGCAACGCTTACAGGATATGGAACTGCCTCCTGGAAGCCATTGACAGGATGGGAGGCTGTGGTCAATAAACATGGCGCCATGGCTGTGCAATATGACAGTGTGCTGAGAGGTAATGGGAGCCCCAGATGTGCAGCCAGGGGAAAATTAAGTAAAGGAAGGAAAGTTCTCTTAGACCTGTTTGCTGCATGTCCCTTTGTCTGAACTGATTCTGGAGTCTGAATTACTGCACAATGCTGTAATTGCTGCTGTAATACTTACAAACATTTTTCAAAATTACCCGAGTTTAGAAAAATAGTAAAGGCACAGTAAGACCTGGTGTCTGGAACTTTGAATTGGCATATTCAGGGTAACAATGCAAAGTAACTTTATGGGCTAACAGCTCAGACAATAATGCACTAACAATCTTGCAGTTTCTCTAGCAATGCTGGGTTTTCTAGGTAAGTTATGTTCAATGCAAGCAGAAGTTATGCAGGAATTATCTGGTGAAATGTTACACCCGATGTTATGGTGCTGTCATACTCACAGATCATAATGTCCCTTTCTGGCATTACATATCCATCGTGCATATCCAGAAATGCACAACCAAAGGGCAGATCTGGTACAGAAACTGCATTCTTATAAGGAGAAAGCTGTCTGAGACATCTTCTGGGGAGAGAGGTTGTGTTAGGCTGGGTAGATAGCAGAGGTGAGAGCCAACCTTTGGCTTGTTTGCAGTGACTGGAATTGCAAATACATTTTATTTGCAAAACTGCATCTGCTCCTGTCAGTGCCAGGAAGCCTTGCTTGTGCTAAGTTTTGCTATAGCCAGTGCTAGCACCAGATTGCAGAAGGGATAGATTTAATGCTAGAGTTGTAATGCAGGAAGGCTATTTGGGTGGCTGCTGAGCAGAACCAGAATGTTCACACCCTATTCAAGCAACATTTCAGCAATCCTGATTCAGCACTGCACCTTCCTCTGCTGGCAATACTCCTCTTAAAGCATCCCAGAACACCACTGAACTTCCAGCAGCAAGGGCACATGGCTGGTTCGTGCTCAGCTTGGTGTCTGTCAGGTTACTCAGATTTTTTTTCTGCCAAGTTTCTCTCTAGCTGAGTGTCCCCAGCATGTGCTGGTTCCTGGGGCTGCTTCTTCCCAAGTGCAGGGCTTGATGCTTGTCCTCCTTTGGGACGCCCTTACAGACCAGGGTTTGTGTGGCATCAGCCCCATTAATTTGCACTGGTAAGTGCTGATCAGTGGGCTAGGGACACAGGTACCTAGCAGAGTTCTTGTGCTTCATGAGGTGTCAAAACCTCTTGTGCTCCTAAGGCAAGGTGAGATTGGAAGACTATAGCTTGGGTTATCCTACCCACATCATATCTACACCTTGCATCTGATTTGAGGCTCACTGAATCACAGCAACTCTCAGGAGCTGAGCAGAGCTGTGTTCTCAGCTTCTCAGAAAGTTAAGGCTGTTCTGTTATCAGATAAACAATTGAGCAGGCATTTTTCAGACAAACAATACCAGATCAGGTGGGAAGACTGAAAGGCGTAGTAAATAAAAAGAACAATGCAATGGGAATGGAAAACGGTGGTGCAAACTAATTGCAAAGCAGTGGTAAGAGTAAAGCTCCAGTCAAAAAATCAGGTAGATAGACATGGAAAAAAAATGCAAAGTACAGTAACAAATGCAATTTCAACTAGGAGTTTTATGAGGAGTTATTGCCTTTAGGTAAAGAATCAGAGGCTGTAAGAAACAGCCTATAAAGAGGAAAGAAAGTAGGTTATTATTTGAAGAGTTTTAGGTCTAGGAGAAACGTCTGTGATCGTCCCTCTAATATCAGTACAGATCTGAGTGCTATTATTCCCATGGGTAACCTTGAAACACCTCTGGGGCTTCTCCAGCCTATAAAATGAAACCAGCAGTAGCCTGCCCTGTTGATGAAATGATTGCAAGTCTTTCTCCATAATTCAAGAATATGGGACAGTGAGAAACTCAGAGACAGAAATTCTCAACCTGAAGGCTGAATGAATTTGATGAATACTTAACTTGTGAAGTGTATTGCTCTGGGCTGTCATGGTGCCCATCACATTGAAACAAGTGATTGAAAAAATAGTAAAAATGAAAAAGGTTACACTATATAGACAGGTTGACATTAAAGCTCTGCTTGCCTGGCCTATTGAGCTGCTACAGGCACTGTGTACCAGTATTTTTTCGGCTACTAGGCTCATAAAGGCATCAATACATGTAGCATCTCCTGCAGGATTCACTGATAACATTCCTGTCATTGTAACCACTTGACAATTCCCAGTGTTAGAATGTCATATGAAGTTGACATAACTTTTCTAGACTTTAATATTTATAGAGAAATTTTCACTGATGGACAGCTCTGGGAGGATGGGTTGGTGATTTCTCATTTCCTCAGCTTGTATCTCAACTATTCCCAGCTCAGGCATTAACTAGACTGAATGAAGGTGAGAGTAACTTTGGTGAGGTCAGACCAAAAGCTGATCCATGCCTGTGTTTGACACAGTCAGTAAAGGTTGCATGGTAAAAATAGAGAACAAAAGAACAAGCGAACAACATGAACTCTTTACTGTCAGCTGTCTACATCTCTGCTATAAGTATACACTTCTTTATTTTGAGGTTTATTCTCGTACCTTCACAAGCATAGATCGTGGTGCTGAAATCAGTAGCCATGCTCTAGATTTAGATGAGAAAATCTGATGTTTTCTTTGGAATGGGGTCAGTGAAAAGCCCTTTGTAGGCCAGTCTGCCACAGTGGTAAAATGTCCTATCTTTAGAAATAGTCCAGAGTTGGAGGTCATCAGCCGGTCTAGAAACAAAGACTTGACTGGATTGAGTGGTTCTCTAGCAATAGTGAGACACTGATGTCCCATTCTGTAAGAGTTAAGGTGGTCCTGTTTGTCTTTCTAGGAATTATGTTTCATCAGTAAGTCCACTTTGGCACAGAATTCTCTTGAAAAGCCCTAAAAGACACCTGCTGGTGTTTCAGAGAAAGTCAGAATTGATCATATAACAAATCTGATATACTAAAGCAAATGAAATTTTGGCCAGAGAATGCTTGATGCTCAGCTAATCAGTTGTTTAAAGCCAAGAGTGTTTATTCTTTCCTTTACTGTAAATACTACAAAACTTGCTATAAATTGTGCTGGTTTGTATGGACAGACTATTTATGGGGTTGATAGCCACATGGACTGGAATTACATTACTGTAGGATATTGGACTGCGTATCATGTCTTGCTGAATTTTAATATGATTTGGTTTAAAAGCAAATACTAAAGTAAGGGATAGTTTTTGCTTTAGGGCTGTGGATTAGTTAGTCAAGATGATTGTACTATTAACTGTGCAGGGAAGATAAATTGGTTATAGGAAAAACTTGACATCTTATCAATTTTTTCTACACAGGGGCGTTAGTGGAAAACAAAAATGCTTGCTACAGCAGTTTCCTTTTGGTTTCTTAATCATGTGTTAAGTAAGTTCATGCTCTGAGATTAATATGGAATTTTAAAGTTCTTAGAGCTGATGAAACTTGAAAAATTTCTGGATTAGGGCAGATGTTTGCACTAGGTTTCCATGCAAAGAGTTGTGCTGAATAACAGTGGAGGAGATCATGGCAGGAACACAGCTGGACCCCCTGTAATTGCCATGCCTGACATGACTTTGTAAAGAAGCTGCTTCTTGTCCCTGAAGGTAGTGGTATTTGATGATTCAGAAACTTCTGAGACAGCAAACTGGTGAAACTGGAAAATAGGACAGAGAGAAAAATGAAATGAGAAGAAATTCAGAGAAGAAAATGCTGGCACAAAACATGGATTCGGTGGAGTGACCAAACACATAAAGAGCAGTAGGAAGGGAGTCAGAGTGAGGCCACGGATGTTGTGTGAGGGAGCCGTGGGAGAAGAAGGCATCTCCTCCACCCTCCCCAAGCTGGTGTGCACTGAGTTTTCTGGTCTCCCTGGGCAGCTCATAGCTGGGAGACACTGATGGACTACATAGAACTCAAGCACAGGTAATAATAGGGATTATATGGCAGAATTTATGGAGAAAATTTAATAACCAAATGTGCAGTTTGTCTCTGTGACAGTCTGACATTAGAGCAATGTAAACTCAGATGAAAAGGAAGAGATGTCATTTAATATAAAAGAAGAATGTTGTGTGTAAGGGGTTTCCAGCCATTTTATTTATTCTTCAAGTAAGTCTGCATATCAGTTGAGACTAAATTCAACCTTCACTTCTTCATGCTTGACTGCAACTGAGATGCCCTCCCTCAGCCTAGGCCCTATCTCTCCTCCAGGGAAGTCATTTTGGGCCACAGAGATGAAAGGGCTGGAACATCTCTCATAGGAAGAAAGACTAAGTAACTTGGGTCTGTTCAGCCTGGGAAAAGAAAAAGACTCAAAATGTTTATAAACATCAAAACGGAGGTGGGAGGCAAATGGATGAGACCAGGCTCTTTTCAGAGGTGTGTAGCAACAGGACAAGGAATAATGGCCTAAAACTTGAACATAAGAACTTCTGTACTAACAAGCAGAAGAGCTTTACTAGGGGTGATGGATGACCGGAACAGGTTGCCCGGAGAGGTTATGCAGTCTCCTTTTATAGAGGTATTCAAGACACAATAGGATGCCTACCTATGTGACCTATTGTATTGTACCTGCTTCAGCATGGGATTGAAGTCAATGGTTTCTTGAGATCCCTTCCAACCCCTCTGATTTTGTGAGTCTCAGTCACACCCAGCTTGAAAGGAGGGAGTACATCTAGGAGTTAGCAAAATTCCCTTCCCATTTCTGAGGTCAGTGCTATTCTGTGCTCTGTCCCAGCTACCTTATTGTCCATAACCCAAACAATGTTTAAGTTCTAGCCATTATCTCCAGTGCTTCAAGCAGAAGTTGCTCCTTGGGACAATGGCACAGGATGACATGGGTACATTTGGTCTGAGGCAAAGGCATTCTGCAGTAGAGGGTTGAATGATCTGAGTTTCTGTCAAGCTCATCTCCACATATTATGAGTGTCAGTAACTAAAGTTAGAGACTATTTCAGTGAAGTACTTACACTTTATTTACATGAGATATTTCATATACTGCTGTTCAGAAAACACAGAAATGTACAGAGAAGATTTAAGGATGGGTTAGTACTTCTGGATGATCGACCAATTTCCTTCCTCATGTTGCAGAGTTCTTTTTCTGCAGCTTTTTCTGCAGGAAATTAACTCTTATATAGTCATAGTTACCTCAGAAAACTCCCCTTTTCATTGCTACCTGTCTTCCTGCCTCCCATTCCAGGAAAGAATTTTACAGGGGAGTTTATAATTTTTTTTTTTTGCAAAAGGAATGTCAAGATTTCTATGTTCCTTTCCTAAGTGCTGATGTGCCTGTTTTATTTTTCTGTCATCAGCCCAAGCAGTCACAGAAACAGTTTAAATTCCCAACTTTCCTCAATAAAGTATCTTGTGAGACATCAGCATCCTGTTGGTACTAAATCCACCTACCCCCACTCCTTATTACATACCCCAGAGTTATAACTCAGCACATTCATGTTTAAATATTGCTCTTACTACTGGCTTATTAAATTCAGAGATCCATCTGCCCATTTCAAGTTAATTTTCATCCTTCCTCTACTTTCGGGAAATGCTCTTTCTTTCACTGCTGGGCAGTTTTCAGCCAACTCCTAAACCATCAACCCTTCCCAGAACTCTTGGTAGGCTCCTGTGCCAAAGAGGATGGTGCTACCACTATTTTTTGGCTATGAGGAGGTTTTCCACAGGACTTCCATTTTCTTTTTCACACCTCCTGCATTTGAGAGGATCCAAAATAAATACAGCAGCTACCATACGTTCAGTAGATGAGCTAAAAGCCTGTCGTATCTTGAGTTGCTCAGTAAGTACTGCAACAGGAGATGATGCTGACAAGGTGATCATTTCAGCTTGTCTTATCTGTGAACAGCTGGCACTGGTTGGCAGAGGAAGCAGGGACAGAACTGTCAGCCATTCAGTGGCTAACAGAATTGTCAGCCATTCAGTAACATCCTTGCACGTGGACAGCTTGCCTGGCTCCTGCTCTTGAGTAGTGGGCAATTCTTTGCAAGGTGAATGCATGCAGATTAAAGAGGATCTAAAATACAGGTTTGCTGCATACATCCATACGCTTGATTACAAAACCCAATATCTTAAGCAGGATTTAGGGCTGAGAAAAATGAGATAAAAAGTTATGTGGTTCCTTACTTTAAACCATGAAAATAATCATCTATGATGGCAGTCTATTTTTTCTTCTTTTATCTTCTGAGAAGAAATGCATTGCTGATAAATTCACAGAAGTTATTGTGAACAGGTAATTGCAAAGGAAATACATATCACCCTCACGAAATTCCTTCTACTCATATTTGGCTGCCCACCAAAAGTCTTGCAGAGTGTCCACTGTTGACTCCTTTTTCCTTTGTCCACTTGGTGCCATCTGCAGACTTGTTGAAGGTGCACCCAATCCCACCATCTGTGTCATTGGTAAAGATGTTAAAGTGTACTGGTCTCAGGATGGACTCCTGGGAGACACCATATGTGAGTGACCTCTACCTGAACGTAAAGCCACTGACAACTCCCTGGCTATGACCATCCAATCAATTCTTTATCCACTGGATAGTTTGGCCTTCAAATCCATACTTCTCCAACTTTGAGATAAGGGTGTGGTGCAGGACCTTGTCAAAGGCCTTGCAGAATTCCAGGTTGACAACATCAGTTGATATATCCTCCTCACCTTCAGTGGTGTCTACCATGGTCAGAAGCAGATGATCTGTGCTCATTAGCTATAAAAAGATGTAGAGTTGGTGTCTGATAGCTCTGCTCTCCTCCACTAGTGTGAAATGTGCGTTTCCACTTGGTCAGCCATCTCTGGAATGGTAGCCTCTTTCTCCCTGTCAGAACCATCCATGACCCTCTTGAGTGGGGGCTATAGGAAATATGAGTTTAATCTGTACTTCTAGCTTGAGACAGAGAGCAGGAAAGAGTTGAACAGTCATTCATTTTGGTGAGTTAAGGTAATATGGTGTACATACGTTGCAACTTAGTCTTAATATAACCAGCTATTAACGATCTGTTTTGTTTGTTTCCACCAATTCTTGTATAAATAAAAGGCTGAGTGCAACGCGCATCATAAGTGATCTAGCTTCATAGTAGTTTAGGTAAAGGAGAAGAGGTAAAATGCTTAATTGAACTACAGGTTTAGTACTAGCATACTGGGAACCAGAAAAAGAAATTCCCAGGAGACTTTGTGCTTTGTGCTCAGCTCACTACTTTATCTAATTTCTTATCGTGGTAATAGACTCCAAATAAAGTAAAATAATGCTTAATAAAACTTAGCTTGGAAAAGTAATTTGCTCAATCTATTGATTTAATTAGCTTGAGTCCATTTATTTAAGCACTACTTTTGTTTTAAATGCATAGCACAGAACCTACAGAAGAGTGTTCTCACTGCAGTGAGTAGTATATACTAAGGTTATGGAGAAAAAGTAGATTTTCTCCTTGATTGTTCTCTGCTGAAAATCTAAGCACTGGCATACTAAAATAACCAATCAATGACTTCTAGATGTGGTTAAAAACTAGGATTGATGTCAAAGCACTGGGAGTCCTTTTCCTGCATGGTTTGCTGGAACTTGTTTTTCTAGAAGGGCATCTTTCTTGAAGCCATTATCAGAGAGGAAACAAAAAAGGCAACTAGGAGATAGCTGGTGCCATATTTATCGTGTGCAAATATTTCTCAGTGCTGTTGAGAATAAGAATAAATAAAAAGAATGGCTCTTAAATAATTAAAAATCATATTAATTTAATATTTTTGAAGTAAGGAAGCGCTAGGGCCAGAAAAGCTTTGTTTTTCTTATTTATTAATTTCAGAAAATAGCCTGAAGTCTAGCCAAGCAAGATTTTTACTGCTGTAAAGAAAATAATCACAAAATCCATAATGTGTCCCCTTCCTCCCCACCATCTCTCTGTTGAGCTGTCTAGGATGCACTTGGCCAGTTGCTGCAACACACTGATACTTTTAAATCTAAGCCATCCATTCTGTACTTGGTTGCAATTGGTGAGATCAGGAAAGCTTTGCTGAATCAGCTTTTTAGGACTCAATATAAGTAAGAAAATTAAAAGTCCAAACTTTTGAGCTGAGGAATTAATTCAGCAAATTCTTCCTTTAATCACAATCAAACCAGATTTCTATTAGAACTTTTTCAGCACTTGATTGCTCATGGTATAGGAGCTATACAAAACGATTAGGTGGTAGTTGCCTTTTTTCCTTTCCTTTTCCTATGACCCTTAAATCTGTACAACAACCAATAAGTGCAACTAACCACAATTCCAGTATTTAATCTTAAAATGTAATTAAAACAAAGAAGTGTGAAATGAAAAGCAATCAGACAGAAAATATGGACTCCAGTTAGAGCACTTCTTTCCTTTCTTTTGGGAATATCAAATGGGCTGGTTGTATAACTTGGACAAGTACAATCTAATCAAACTAATACTGGAAACCTAAATGAATTTTTGAGAAGAAAAAAAAGATGCAATCTATAGATTATTCACTATGTATAGGGAAGGGAAGGGAAGGGAAGGGAAGGGAAGGGAAGGGAAGGGAAGGGAAGGGAAGGGAAGGGAAGGGAAGGGAAGGGAAGGGAAGGGAAGGGAAGGGAAGGGAAGGGAAGGGAAGGGAAGGGAAGGGAAGGGAAGGGAAGGGAAGGGAAGGGAAGGGAAGGGAAGGGAAGGGAAGGGAAGGGAAGGGGGAGGAAAAAGAGGAGGAAAGAATTCCTAGAATTCCTGCTTTTCAGAATTCTTCTGGCAGAATTTGAAGGCTCTGTATGTGTACAGCTCCCAGCCTAGTGGGAACTTCATCTCTCTTGACTATTTTCATATTACTAGGATGTGAATAATAAATGAACTGTTCATGGCCATGCTGTTTTTATCCTACGATCAGCTCATTTGACTCAAATATTAAGTAATAATAATATGAACATCAGTTACTGATACAGATAATAAAGCTCTCAGTCAGCATATCTAAGTGTGCTTTATGGAGGTGGTCAGGTGCAGCAATAACTGTTCTGCAGGCGAGGCAAATACATAATATTAAATGTTCTCTTTTTCAAGATAACACATATAGAGGCCCATTTGTCCTCACAGTTGTCCTTCTGTTGCACTGCTTGGGATACGAACTGTTCAAGTGGAAAATTATTCTTTTATCAGTAAAGCTACAGTCCCACAGTGGAATAGTGGCTCTTGATACTACATAGCTGGTTTTAAAACAAATACAATCTGTGTTCTTTCAAGAATCTTAAAGTGAAAGGAAAGGTCTCCATCATCTTTGGCAAATTTTGTTCTGTTGGTAAATTAATTTCTGCATTTGGCATATAGCCTCTATCAGGCCTTCAAAAGAAAAGGAGGAAAGAGACATTTCCTGTCAATCCCAAGTGATGCAGACTTTACTGAGCCTCTGAAGTCACTGAGGGTTGTAAGGCTGACATGCAGGTGGAAGCAACAGACTCACTGTATGAGAATGGGCAGATCTATTTATAACACTTTTTACTTTCTGGTCCACCATGCTCATATGTTTGATCCACCTAAAATTTATCTCTACCCAGAATGTACTCTGACAAAGAGTATCATGTGGGCTTCAAAGACAGGGGAGGTGGAAGAAAAGCCCCTACAAAGCCTAATGCCTTCTGAGAGCATCAGAGAACCCAATTAGGCTTGTCTGAAGGGACCAACAGGGAGTCTCCCCAGCACCAACCTGAGAGCCTCACTGGCAGCCATGCAGTGGAGAAGACCTGCATCTCGTTTTCTCAGGTCACCATGTGCCTGAAAAGGGCTGAGAAATGTCTAGGAGCAGGAAAAAGTTCTGACTACAAAGCAAGACCTTGAGGCCTTGCCCCATAGAACCAATTGGGAGAAAATCCTGAAAATCACCAGTAGTTTTTTCCAGCTGGAATTTTTCCTATTTTAACAGGGAGGATGACTAGTAGTTATAGCACGGATCATGACTTCAGTGCAAAGAGAAAAGCAATGGAATACAGTGTTGAATGGAGAGAAGCTTCGCCAAAATAATTCTTCATTGAGAAGACTTGTTGGCCACTGAGTAGAGGAGAGGTGCTAGGATCTCTGCCTATCCATCTCAGCATTTGGTTGGCAGCACAAATTAGTTGATATTCCTCACTCTTCTCACTGTTGGTAATGCTTTTCTCTCTTCAGTTTTCCTGCTCTCTGATCCTTCTTTTGAATATTTTAGACTTGCCCCCTTCATACACTACCTGCACATAATTTCTCCTTTCATGGCATCTGCCTCTTATCTTCTTTTGAGCCCAAATTACTTTTCTAAAGCACCACCCAGTGTTCTCTTGCCAGCTTTATTCCTCCTCTTTATAACCAAACTGTGTTTTCCCAGGAGGCCTGGCTCATTGCAGCTCTTTGAATTCAATTAATTGATCTTCATCAGCCAGATTGCCGTTGGCAAAGAAACCCAATGCACTGTCTTTGTGTTTTAACTTCTGTTTTATCCTCATTTAATTTGTGCCCTTTGGAGCTTACTGAGCCCTAATTACCTCTGCTACCACCTCACTATATTCAATTACAGCCTTCATCTTGCTGACCTGATGTCTCTGTCCTCATCAAATCTCACCTCTCTGACTTTGCCTATTATTTTTGTGCAAAGTCAATACCCTCCACAGGGACCTCAGCTCTTTCTCTCTCTCCTTTAGCTTCATTTTCTTGACTACTTCCATACACAAAGGACATGCTTGCTTTGTGCTCCCCTGCCTTCACCTCTCCTATGTATTTGGTGTACGATAGGATGTTGTAAAGAAGAGACAGAAGCAACAAGACTGTTACCAGAGCCCAGATGGACCCTCAGCAATCAGCAGCTTCAATCAGAACACCTTTTCCTGGTTTCTGAAAACTTGATCTATACAGCAGCACTTAATAACAGGGGTAAAAGCAATTCCCACACCTATTGCCCAGCTGTGAGGAGCTCTCAGATGCCCATGACAAGCTATTCAATACAATTATTTTAAACACTTTCCTGAGAAAAGCTTTTGCACTGCTTTCTGGGCACCTCCTCTTTCCTTCTCCTTTCATTCCTTTTCCTATTTACACTTCTCCCACTATTCCATTGCAGAAGGGTCATAATCCTTAGGTATTTCTCTTTCAAATAGCATATTTCCCACCTCCTTTTTTCCTTGACCTGTTTTTTTTGTTCTGCCCCTTCCTCTTTTCCTTCTTACAAGGCAATCTAAGTTGATGAAGAGAGCTGCACAGTCTTAGCATTTTCTTCTCTCATGCCTTCAGTATTCCTCCTCTCCCTCTTTGTTTTGCTCTGTTTATCCCTACTTTTTCTCTTTTCCAGAAAGCTTAGTGATTCATTTGTAGTGAACATCCTTTGCTTTTCTTCTTGTTTAACCTTTTTTTTTTTTTTTTAATTTCCTCTTTATGGTGATTTCTGAGTGATTTATTGGTTGTTACTGGGAACTGGGGATTGCTCACCTCTCAGAAGAATGCTATCTGCTCTGCAGAAATACCAATGGAGGTTAATCTCTCATGATGCTAATCCTTTGAAGTGCTGGGGTTTACTTTTTTCCCCTCTTCCTCCTTTTTTATCTTCCTACTCTGAAGCCCCTTCCCATGACTGCTGTACCCTCAGCTCTGTCCTTCTCTTTCAGCAGGTTTCTGGCCACTGCTTAGATCTCTGTGGGTGACTTGAATATACTGATATATACTTTATATACTGATGCCACAGTCCTTTGAGCTTTGGTATCAGTGAATTCCACTTGCCTCATCAGTGCTTCTTGAAAAAAAAGAAATTCTGCAATTGGTGGGCACTGCTACAGTGCCCCACATTTGGGGTGTTATGACAGGAGAAGATCTAAGTGTGATCCATCTGAGAAGAAAGGAGTTCTGGGAAACTGCTGTTTCTACAGTGCACAAATTCCAAACTCACTGATCAGGTTTTTCATTCCTCATGAATTTTTCCCATTTTTCCCATTTCAGTTCGTTTCTCTTTCAAAAATTGGAATTTGTGATTGATGCCAGCAGCTCCCTTCCTTTGCTTTGGCTGAAGACCAGAGCCAGTTTCTTACCAGTGAGAAGTGGCCATGAAGACATCTGCATTCCAAAGGCTTTGTGTTGTGGATTGTACCTGACTCTTGTCATGGTAAGTATTTTGCTGTGCACTTTAAGACAGGGGCCAACATATTGTAGATGAGCCCCCTATATGGGAAAGTCTCTGAGGAAGACATTGGGCTGTTCTCTCCTGCAATGATTGCCACCAGCCCCAGTATTAGAGTGACTCCTAAAGTCAATAGCCAATTATCCAGTGCCATCTCAGAACTAAGATTTTTTTCAAGCTTGAAAAGTGAGCCCATGATAATCCTATGAGGTTCAACAAGGCCAAGGGCAAAATGTTGCAGTTGGGTGGAACAATCCCAGATATGAGTATAGACTGGGAGAAGAACTCCTTGAAAGCAGTCCTTGGGGGTCCTGGTGGACTGAAAATTTGACATAAACCAGCAGTGGGTGCTTGCAGCCCAAAAGGCCAGCGGTATCCTGGGTTGCATCAAAAGAGGGGTGGCAGCAGATCAGAAGGGTGATTGTTCTCCTCTGTCCTTATAAAGCCCCATCTGGAGTACTACATCCAGGCCTGGGGCACCCAGCGGAAGAAAGATCAGCTGTTGGAGTGGGTCCAGAGGAAGCCATGAAGATGCTCAGAGAGCTGGAGCATCTCTCTTACGAAGACAAGCTGAGGGAACCTGAAGAAGAGAAGGCTCTGGGAAGACTTCGTTGCCTCCTTCCAGTATTAAAGAGAGTTTTAGAGCAAGGGAGAGACAGGCTTTTTATATGCTCTAATAGTGAAAAGACAAAGGAGGATAGTTTTAAACTAAAAGAAGGGAGATTTAGGATGGGTATTACGAAGAAAATTTTTACACTGAGAGTGGTGAGGCACTGACACAGCTGCCCAGAGAATCTGCGTATGCCTCACCCCTGGAGTTGCTCAAGACCAGGTTGCATGGGGTCTGGACAGCCTGGTCTGGTGGGTGACAACCAGGCCACAGCAGGGGGTTGAAACAGGATGATCTTTAAGGTCCCTTCCAATCTGAGACATTCTGTATTTCATGCTATGGAATATTCATGAGGATTTTCCTGAATTATTTTCTTACTTGGAGCTTGCTCCAGAGGAAATGAATCGTTACTGCTCAGTCTCACAATCATAAACATGGTATGAAGGGTTCCTCATCTTACCTTTTTTTTTGAAGAAAAAAGTGTATTTTCCTATTTTTGCTTTTTGGCATTACTGCACTCCTTTTTCACGTACTTCACAAAAAGTAAGCTCATATCCTAACCTCTTTTGCCGGCTACAGAAGTCTTTTCTTTTTCTCTCCCTTCACACTAAAAAGATATTTATATGACAATAAAGCTAAAGAAAGCATAATTTAGGAAAATACATATCTGTTCTGATTACGTGGTTGCTTTTGTTCTTTCCTTGTAAATTACCTTTCTGTGTAGGACACAGTGTAGGACACTTTTAATCAATGGAGAACTTTCTGCCTTCACTGCTCTTTGAGATGTTTTGTGGCACACATCTTATTGCACATAAGATGACAGCAGAACTTCAGGTATGCTCAGATTCCAATTTATCCCAAAGCTTTGAGAGAAAGCTAAATATTATGAGGCCATCAAAATATTTTCTTTCCAAGGCTCCCAGAGCAGTTTGAGCCCAATCCCTTCCCAGGGTGCAATGAAATGAGTTCTTCAGCCCTGTTACAGTATTTATCCCATGGCATCAGAGGAGAATAGTGGGGCTTCGTGTTGTAAGGTATCACAGCAACATTTTTTATCATACCCAATTCATGTCTCAGCTTTGCTTTAACTTACTGACCTTTTAAATTAGTACATTTATGTTTTAGATGTGTAGAGTGGCTAATTATGCCCGATGAAACCTATACATTGGTGGATGTCAAAGTGTAGGCTTGGTGTCTGTGTTTTTCTATTGTTGCTGTCAATACTAACTGGACCAACATAGAGGCAAACCTGCAATAAATTAAGATTGCTAAAGAATAATTCAATATCTTCCCAGGATCAGATCTTGATGAGACATTTCTTGTCCTCAGGGAAAGTGAATTCTTATGTTACTGACACTAGACCCAGATACAGGGCAGCCTGAATCTCTTCATTTTCCTGAGGGCTTTCTTCCAGGATCACTGGTAATTTTTCCAAGGCTGATGATGTTGAAAATTTATAATTCCCCACTTGAATTAATTAATTAATGTGTTTCAGTTGTCTTAGTATTAGGACTGTAA
Source organism: Tympanuchus pallidicinctus (assembly GCF_026119805.1). NCBI lineage: Eukaryota > Metazoa > Chordata > Aves > Galliformes > Phasianidae > Tympanuchus > Tympanuchus pallidicinctus. The sequence continues at coordinate 65,868,710 of NW_026294747.1, forward strand.
TGAAAAATTTGGATGTGAGGGAGGAAAGCCCATTCAAAATGCAATTGTTTCATGCAATTCACAACACTGCACTTGTGAGTCTATGAAAAGCAGTTCCTGTGGTTAAAAACAAAAGAAGATTTGATGATGATCATGACCACGCTGGGAGTCCACCTTCATTAATTTATCAGGGGTGATCTTCAGAACTTGCAGTTTAAAGCAATAAAAAGAAATCCAAGACATCTGTGCATGGAAAGAGCACATGTTATATACTGCTCCTTTCTGACTTGCTAAGAGTTTGTTAATCACTATCATGTGAACAGAAAAAGCCAGATAAAAGAGGAAAATGTCTCATGTTAGGCAGATACTGAATCACCATTTCTAGTACTGGATGTATGTAATGTATCATGGTGGGAACCTTCCCCCAGCATGATATGTTTAAATTTGATAGAATGAATATCTACTAACTAAATTCAATCTGCTCAGAAGTCTCCGGGAAGCACTGTACTGCACTACATTTTGGCAAACTGTTCTATGAGGCTCAGCCCCATATTAGCATTTTAATTGCTGGCTGATTGCTTTTATGTTGCAAAACTCCATTCACAACAGTATGTAAGTTGCAATTAGTTTTTACTGTGTGATTAATTAGTTCCTATAAAGCATGTTGTGCTGAAACATTTGGAAGGTAATATGTTAGAAACATTAGTGCTTGCATTAAAAATGTAGAATGGCATTGAAAATGTGTGAGAACACACAACACCATGTGTTGGCAGGACATATTCTCTCAGATGAGATTTAGCTTACAGCTGAAGGTAAAATTCCCATGTAAACATCTTGAACTTGTCCTGTCTTTCCATATGGGTTTACAGCTGTGTAGGTTTTCACCAAACTGAGTGGAGTGGACACAGGTGTGGAGTTTCCTTCTTGAGGCTGCCGAGCTCAGTTTGGTTTCTGATGATCCCCCAGGAACATATCAGAGAATCATAGTATCATTAAGGCTGGAAAGACCACCAGGATTATCCAACCCAATCCATCCCCTTTGTGCCCACTGACCACATCCCTCAGTGCCACGTCTCCACAGTTCTGGAACACATCTAAGGATGGTAACTCCACCACCTCCCTGGGCAGCCTGTGCCAACACATTGCTACTCTTTCTGAGAAGAAATTTTTCGCAATATCCAACCTGAATCTCCCCTTGTGCAGTTCAAGGCTACCACTTCTTGTCCAATCAAACATGAAGCTGACATATTTAATGACCGGAGGATCACGTGTTTCTTTTGGAAATGCTGTTTTGTTCACATTGTGATAGTGAGGTGTGTAAGTTAAACTAATCAAACACACACAGAGGGAAGGGAATAAATTATCAGATGTCATTAAACCTTTCCAGCCCCTACTGTCCTGTATTCCTCAAAGACTGTACATTACCAATGAAGGGGTAAAGCTCAGAATACTGTTCATATTTCTGACAGAGTATTGAGTTTTTCAAGACTGATAATAATAACAAAGAGAAATGTGTAAAGAAACACGGCTGAAAAATTTCCCCTACTGGCTGGTTTCTTGTGGGATTTTTCCACAAGGGTTTATTTTCCTGTTTTCACAAAAATCTTGCAGATTTGAACTCTAACTTTTGTTTCTGTTGGCTTCCAGAAATTTTATGCAGGGACCATTTGCCCAGAAACATACTTTTGCCAACATAAACTGTTACAGTTGTAATTTCACAGGAAATAAAGGAAAATGCAAACTTTCAGGACTTTAACCCAGACTGTATTATATCACTCAATTTTCTGTCGCATGTTCTATATCTGCAGGAGTCAAAGGCACCTGCAGCCATTTAGTTTGATTGGAAATAAGTGCAAGCTGTGTGCTAGCCTTCCTTTCAATCCCCCAGCTGAAGTCTCTTGCTGCTCACAGCAACCAGGCTGTAATGCTACCTGTGGTCTGTGCTTGGATTATAGCTATGTGCTCCAGTCAGATGGTGATAACTCTGGTTTTGGAATGAAAGTTTCTTCATTTCATTTAGCTTGAATTGTGCAATACAATCTTCACTGTGTGAAGATGGAATGACTCCTGGAAGTGTGGATGCAGCAGCCAGACGTGTGGTGCAGCAGGTTGGCAAACAGGTGAGATAAATGCAAAGGTTTTGTGTAAGGTGTGGGAGTCAGAAACTCGGGATTTATGGCTATTCTTGCTGCCTGGAATGTAGAAAACATTATGAGCTGAACTGACAGAAGAAGAGGCACAAAGAGATGGGAAGAATGGAAATCCTCCCTGCTGCTTTTTCTTGTTTTTGTAGCTTATGGTGCATAGAGTCTATCTAGTCAAAATCTTTGTTGAAACGTATGCTGTCAATCTGCTGCCCTAGCTGTGCTTGTGAAGCATTTCTGCCTGGGCTGTTATGGGCTGAGGGCAGCAGATTTCCCTGAATGTGAGTTTGTCTCCCTCAGATCAAGGATCAAAGCCCACCTTGAGTGATACGAAGCACTCTGTTTGACCTCAGAAGTGTACCAGTTATTTTCTGTGGCTGTATCTGTTGTATCTAAGGTCTCACCCCAGATGTAACAGTGTATCAAGCAATGTCCAGAGAACTCAGGAGCACCATTTGATTTACCTAAGTCCACTCTGTGCTGGTAATGCTATTGGTGAAATAATGAGATCTTATTAAGTTTATTCTTTTGGTGAGAGGGTGGAAATACACAGCTGGGGCAGAGCAGGTAACGTGTACAGGGGAAGGGAAGGTGTTGGTGTTTGTTCCATTCAGATCTCTGCCCATATTCATTTGTTTTCTACTGTTTTCTCAGAGTGGTTTAAGCTGATTAAAATGCCAAGCTGTAAAGAAGGGCTATGTTACTCTAGAGTGGGAGTGTCTATGGTGTACAAGTGCTCTCATTTTATAATGGAGGCAAATTCTTAACTTGGAGTCAGTAACATCTTTGGGGGTGGTGATGGAAACAGGGAATTTTTTTTTCCCACAAAATGTTAAAAAAAGGAGTTGATTTCTTTGATGAATCCTCATTTAAGAGGTGGGTACTTATACTGAGAATTCCTTCTTCTACCTTTTCCCAAAGTATATTCTTTGACACTGGGAGAGGAATGCCAAAATTTCACTTTAACCCAGCACTGTTTTCTGTGGTAGAACATGGCCATCCTCTGTAATCTGCTATGAATTTACAGTATGCAGCTCCAGATGAGAAATTGCCTCTTAATAAGCTAGAATGAGTAGTGACTTGTGTGCTAGGAACCTCCTCATCTCTGTAAACCAAGGAATGTTTACACTCACTGAATTGGCTGAATTAAGAGGGTTTTAGTTTCAGAGGGTTTTATTTTTTTCCTTCACTGGCTGCATTTAGAGCTGATCTCAGACTATTAGCAGTGCTAGCAGGATTACTAGTGCAACAACACATCATCAGTAGGATAAAACTAACCTGCCTCACAACGGTCTAAAAAAGGCAGTGGAGGTGAGACATTTGCTTAGTTCCTTTTTTTCCCCCCTGGATGTGCCAAAAAAACACCAGCACAGGTCTTCACAAGGGCATTTTAGGAAATATGCGACTGCATGGTGCTGCTCAGATTCTTTTTGCTTCCTTCTCTTACAATGTTGTTTTTTGTTCTTTTTTGTGGTTTTTTTTGTTTTGTTTTGTTTTTTTTTTGCAAGTACTTCTGTAAGTGCAGAAAGTTGAATAGACGTGGCAAAGGCATCTTTTGGGAGTCTGTGCTGCTCTTAACATACATCAGTGGCAGTGCTGCCTCTTTCTGTAGACTTTTGATGTCGAGATAGAGGATTTCTGAAAATTTCCTGGATGCTTTGATGTCCTGTAGGGGGACAGATTTCAACATGTCTTGTGGGATTGTTTTTCTGATGTTAGTGACAAATGAAAAGCTTAACTGCTTTCTGTCTGAATTCTTAAATCATATAACATTGATTTCCAGAGAAGCTGTGGGTGCCCCAACCCTGGAGGTGCTCAAGGTCAGGCTGGGAAGGAGTCCTTGACAGCCTGACTTGGTGGGTGGCAACCAGCCCACGGCGTGGGGCTGGGAAATGGATGATCTTCAAGGTCCCTTCCAATTCAAGATATTGTATGAGTCATCCCCAGTGTTCCGGTAAAACAGAGTTTTACCGGATGGTAATGGGTGGCCTAAATGCGTTAGGGGTTAGCAGCTAAATCCTCTCCAGAAGGAGGAGAGAGCAGAGAGATCTGCACCTCTAAGGAGGCTCTTCATTATAGCAATGTGAGATCCAAGGCAGCATAAAGCAAATGAATAAGGAAAACCCCACACTTCTCACTTTGGGGTCAGACCAGTAATGTGCTCCAAGATGCCCAGGTGCTCTGTGATGATGGCAACTGAACTCATGGTAAGACAAAAGGTGGCAGTCACTTTTCACCCAGCAAACTAGCTGATCTCAGCAGCGTGGCAGACTGGTTCATGATCAATTTATTTATCTGTACATTTCTCTGGCACTTTCTGCCTCCGTTTTTGGAAGAGTAAAACATTAGTGTGTTTGCAGTGTGTAGGAGTTGATGTGTCGGTGGTGCTACTCTGAGTGTTAGTTAAATGCAAAATAATTTCGTGTGTTTTGCTAAATGCAATTCGTCAGAAGCTCTTCAGATTCTCTGGGTAGAGCTACAGTGAACAGAATGGCATCTGCAGATAAAAAATGACAAATGACAATATTACTCCTGCTCTGTGATTCATTGGGAAGAGCTCAGAAGAAATTATTCAGTGAAGACAGAACAGCAACTATAAAGCAACAAAACCACCTCCTTTATGTGGCATTAATTTTTGGTTTTTTTTTACTACAAGTCATCCTTGTAAAATGCTATCTTTTAAATGGTTCATTAGACACATCTCAAACACTTTTACGATTATGAGTAAATGGAATTAGGGCACCTTATATTACATTTTGCACAGCCATAATGGATTATAGGGAGGCTCATACTGCTGCAGCTCAGGCTGTACAGCTTCAGTTTCTGTCTCTAACTGAATCATTCTGGAGAGACTCATCGCTCTGCTCTGAAATGATCCATTCTTGATCTCAGCTGGAGGTGGGAGCAGTGGAACTTATCTACCCAGGTTCACAAAGAAAACCCATTAGGTTTCTAAATGTCTGACCTTTACAAACTGCTTTTGTTTCTTGTTTTATCCAGAAATTAGAAGGGGATCTGCTGCACCCACCTGAGCTGTTAAGAAGTTATAAGACAGGCAGAAGTTCACCTTAGATATTGCTGAGTGTCTGCTGTGTGGGCTTCACAAGGGATCTTGCTCTGTGTGTCTGAGTGTGGTGGCTTCTGCAGTTTTGGTTCTGTACAAGAACAGTGGGATGCTAAGGTCTAATGTATTAGAAATCTAGGTTTGTACAGAGATTGAAGTACAGCCTTCGCTTTAGAAACAATCACTGTTATGACCAGCTATGTTGGTATTGATGCTGACATCTTCTGGATGTGCCAAGAATGTTGTAGTGGAAAAAAAACCAGTAACAAAATTCCCAACACCACCACATTCTTCTCTAAATATTTTGCAATGTTAAGATTTCTAGCTCTTCCAGCCAGGACTAACCAGGTGAACCAACTGCTTGATGCAATCTGACACACACAGCTGAAGGATAACTACCTACAGACTAATTATGAACAAAAGCATCCTTGGATGCTGCAGACTTTCCCATTTTTCGTGTGTGTGTGTGTGTGTGTGTGTGTGTGTGTGTGTGTGTGTGTGAAAGAGAGAGAGAGTAGGGCACAGGTACAGCTAAACTCTGCAAAGCTGTCCAGACCTCTTGCCAGAGGAAGTACTGCACCCATTAATAGGATCACACAAGATGAATATCAAGCATCTAAATTTAATAAAGGGTTTACTTCAAGCAAAGTAGGAGGAATATTAATTCAATGATTGTTAAGGAGCTAATGGAGGATCACGAAGCTCCTGGGAAGAGACAGAAATGAGGAGTAGAGAGTTGTGAATTATTAACTTTTTACCATCAGATAATGAGAGGCATAGCACAACTGATCCCCTCTATGGCTTGTTCCCTGCTATACTTGACTTTGATCCATATTACATTATGAAATCTGCTATAAAAATTATGTTACTAAGAACATTTCAAAGGCAAAAGAGCACTGAAGGATGCTCTCACCTCTGTGGATAACGGTGCCTCACAAAGGGTGAGAGTTCAATCATCGACTCAAGTTTATTCCCCAGGGACTTCTGCTGTAGGTTGATGATAAATCTTATTTCTTTTTCCCCAGTCCCTGTGTCCCCTTTGCAAGGGTGTCTCTTCTGGTACACTTTTGCGAAGAAAAAAGCAAGTAAATGAGCTCCATTATGGATGTGCTCTGTTGTAGCTCATCCATGTGAGATGCTCCCAGCTCCTTTTCAGTCCTGTGGCTCAGTCTCCATTTGTCTCCCATTGAAAATGCCTGCTCCTCCTTCACCAGTCAGATGGATTGTTTTGACTGCCTGCTTTCAAAAGGACCCAACCCCTCTTAGCTGTGTGCATCTAGAGGAACCTGAGAAAGAACTTGGGCCTCTCTCCTCACCACATCCTATGTACCTGCCATAATTATCAGGAGGGTTGTGTCAACAGAAAACACAATATTCTTATTTTCAATTGAACTTTTGGCTGTCAGTGTATCCTGGTGTTATGTGAAAGAAGGACTTGCATGGCTACTGCCCAGTCTGGCACTGAATTGCTTAGACAAATGGAAAAAGCCAGAGCTATGAGGCCTTGTTTTGAGACTGCATGACTTTGACTCTGCTGCCTTCTCTTCTCATTCATTCTGCTATTATCAAAAAGCAGAGTTGGGGATTGCACTCACAGCAGATCTCAGGCTGATAACAGCCTGTTGACAGATGATGCTGGGCAACATAGACCTTGTTTATGTTAGCAAAGCTCTGCTATCAGCTACCAATAGGTTTTGGTTTTGTTATCAGGCTTCTACAGAGACCTTAGTGTGAGGTGCAACATAAATTAAAAACAAAGAGATGTATCCAATAATTCATTGCCTTTCTGGCTTCTAATGTGATGTTGGGAGAATACGGTTTACTAACACAATGCTTGGTTTCTGGCCAAACGCTAAACTTGGGTATTCTTTTTTCCTGTTTACCATTCACAAGTGGAGATGAATATTGCTTGTGCTGAGTTGTTGTTGTTGTTAACTTAGAGATACTTTGCCTGCTCTAAAATCTTGCCCTTTTACAGATGTGGACAAAATGTGTGTAAGTTACAGAGGGCAGAACAGCTCACAGGTGATGCCACGTCCTTTCCTTGTACGTGACTTGATTAATTCTTATTATTTAGCATGAAGGGAGCTGTAGCACATTGCTTCTAGGTAAATATTATAGCACATGACTTCATTTTTAAGGCTGGGGGCTATGACACTGCACTTATTATCAAATTCTTTGCTATTGCAATTTGTTTTCCTGACGGACGTGGATCCCAGCATGGTTTATCTCACAAGGATATTGATAACATGGGAACATATCTCCAGAATAGGAACTTTTCTGTGGGAAGATTAATGCAAGAGCTTTCCCTTACTGCTGGTTAATTCTCTCACTGACTTGATAAGCAAATAGCGGGGGTGGATCTCATCTTGTGCATTTGAGCTTGTCATCTGCAAAGTTGTGGGGAAGTGTGGGGGCAATGAGACCCGTGGCTCTGGTACGATGCAACCAGAACACACAGGTTTTATGGATAAGACAGGTTAAGATATAATGTATTCTGAATATCTTTACGACAAAATGTCTATATGAGAATGTCCTTAGCCAGTGCTTTACAGCTGACAATGTAGCATTTTAGTAATGTGTAAATCAGAAATTGGAACAAAGAATTCAACACAGTAGTGACTTTGGTTTATAGTGAGCAGCTACTGCCTGTCCTGATGACTCTCACTGGTTCGTTTGTATCTTGTACTCATGTACTTTTACACATGGGGTCAGCTCCTCTTCTGCTCTGTGTGCTGCTTGAAAAGGACTCCTGTTCCCCAGTTCTGTGTTTGTGTTTCACAGAACCATGTCAGTCCACGCTCACTTGTCATACCCCTCAGTGACACATCTCCACATTTCTTGAACACTTCCAGGGACAGCGACTCCACCACTTCCCTGTTCCAATGCCCCACCACTCCTCCTGAGACTAAACTCCAGCAAACTACCTCCAATGTTCCCCATCAGTTGTAACTGTGGGAGTCACCTCCTGGCTGCTCATTAACAGCCTGGGACTAGGGCACCAACTGCCCTGCAGTGAGGCTCTGCCTTAATTCAAGTGAAGGGAAAGAAGGTCACCAACTCATTGGCTATAGTTTTACCTGTAATATTTCTCTTTGTAGCTGTTAATGAGCAGAAACAATGCCATGAAGGTGCATTCAGTTTTGCTCTGTTTTTTTATTATTATTATTATTTTTATTTTTATTTTAATTATTATTATTAATATTATTAAGGGCTGTTCAGAAGCTGGAAATTGAATTTTGCTTGCAAGCAATGCCTGCCTCTCTTGATTGTTCAACTGTCAGATGTGGGGGAGGCACAGGTCGCTTGTTGCTTCCCAGCTCCTACTTGGGGGCAGTTTGGCATCCCTTCTGCCTGACATTGTGCTATGCACAGGATGCTGAAACAAGGGTTTTGTGACTGCTGTCTCTTTGGGAATCCTAAGGAAATTAGATATCTGTCTCACGAGGCTCTTCCAGGGAGGAAATATATTTAATTAAAGGCACAAGGCTGGAGTGATGCCATTCTTTTCCCATATGATAACAAAACAGATTGGTTTGCTTTTGTCCCTCCGCTTCTCCTGTGTGTATTGTGGATTCACACTCGTGCAGATGGTGATCGTGGGCAGAGAGAGTGGCTGGTCCACAGTGCTTTGGCAACCTTTACACCAGTTCACGTGCCTGTTTTAACACCAAATAAAAGCAGAATATGTCTATATGTGAATTTATATGAGCATCACTGAGAACACTTTTTTTCTGCATCCATCAGTACTACTACATTTATGGTTGTTTGTTAGCTGGTGGCCTTAGTAAGTTACATTTGGCAATTGGCTGCCTGTCCATTAGGAAAGACAGCTCAGAGGATCTGATGCTGAGTCTCTCTACAGCTGTATATTGCAATAGATTTTACTTAAGGCCAGATTTTTCTGGTGCAAGTAATACTATTTTGCCCTTAGCTTGGATCTCTGCATCCCAGCTGGGAATGGGATTTGGCATGCAATTGACATAGAGATAGAAACATATTTCCCCTGGAGGAAATCTATTTTGCCTGTGCTGCAGTCCAAACAAATGCATTGGAAGCCATCTGGGGATTCACTTCCAAGGCTCATTGTTGCTTTGAAACAAAAGCCACCCTAATGTAGACAAAAGTGAGCATGAATTAGAAGTGATAGGGACTTTTCTCCTATACAACTGCTCTCACTATCTCCTTCTGCTTGCAAACAGGAAAATATCAATTCAGAAAGGCTTCTGTGAGATAGCACATAGGGGTGCAACAGGAGGCAAGGGTAGACCATTTTTCTGGTGTCTGGCAGAAGAATCTGAGGGAATGGCATGAAGCTGTGACAGGGTTGTGCATCAGGAAAAGATTCTTCAATAGAGAATGGTGGGAATAGAACAGGCTTCCCAGAGTATTGATCATGGCACTGAGCTTGCCAGAGTGCAAGGATCATTTGGATATATGGTATGATTTTTGGGTGATCCTGTGTGGAGATAGGAGTTGGTCTCAGTAATCTTTATGGGCCTCTTGCAGCTGGTTCTGTGAGTCTTCCTCTAAGACTGGCTCAGTGAGCTGTAGTAAGAGCTGGGGAACAATGAAAGTTTGTGGGGTTCTTTGGTTGCAGCTCACAGTGAGATGGCTCCAGGCATCAGCATGAAGACTCCCACTAAAAATTGCTGGACTATGCTAGAAGCTGTATTTTTGGACGTACTTTGCAATCTCTTTTTCCCTCTTTCCTTTTAATTCACAGTGATTTGAGCTTTTCATTTAAAGTTTGAAATTATCCTAAGAGAACACTTTGAGCTCAATTTTCCGGTATAAGGCTGTTATTACACACTTTTGATCAGCCCTGTTGAGTGCTGAATTTGTAAGGTTTCCTCTTGGCACAGTGATGCAGACTTTATAAAGAAAATGTCTTACAACAAGACTCAGTGGTTGGTTATTTGGGAGGGAAAAAAAGGCAAACAGACACAGTTAGAAATAAAATCACACTATGATGCCTTTTAATTCCATATTAATATATAATTGAGTAATAAAGTAGTAGTCCAATGTTTTTCATAATGCAGCTTTACATACCCATTACTTAGCCTGTAAAGTTACCTTGCTTTCTTAATCTCATTATAGTATAAAATTGGAAATTCATTATTTGAATGAAATAATCTTTCTGCTGTCTTCTGTCTGAGTCTGCCAGGCTGTACCGAAAAACTTCAGGACAATTTCCTAGGAGCAAAAAATGTTGACTATCTTTCAGTGTAAAGACCATAGAAGACTAAATGATATCTTTCAGTGTGGATGATGGTTTAAAAAAAAAAAAAAACCCACAACTCTGAACTTCTTTTTTTTTTTTTTTTTTTTTTTTTTTTTTTTTTTTTTTTAAGAGGAAGAGTGAGCTTAGTTTTAATTCTGACAGAGAATCACTAGGACAATACAGCAAGCATCCACATATAATACTGTTATATTCATATCACAGATATTCCGTTTTTCAGGAATCTATAATCTCCCTATAAGCCTGGGAAGAGAATTACCAACATATTTTGAATGAAAATGAAACAGTTCATGATAGTGATCTTTTGGCAAAGCTTCTGTCACCTGTAGATCTGTCTCACTCCTATTTCTAAGCATTTCTAATAGCATTCTGGATTTAGTAATATATAGAACATAGAAATAAGCATAAATATATAATTAAGTTGTGACAATTCAGACTACAGGAAAAATTGAGTTCTTTGTTTGAGAGGGGTGTTAGCACAGCCACTGTAAGTGCTTCAAGTGCTCTACATACACATTGCTTTTGGCTTCGGCAAGAAAATTAAATTAAATCCACAAAACGGAGCCCATCAAATAACAGAGGGGCTCTTTCATTGTCTGTAAATTGGGTTTTCTACAGACGCTCTGGCTCAATGCAATGTTTTCAAAATCTTGGAAGATTTTTCCCATTTTGAACTGTACCTTACAAGAAAAAATAGAACTATTATGTGGATAGTTAATTTCTGGACCTAGCATGCCATAAACATTGCATTTAAAAGCTAGGGTAGATTCAATTTGTACTGGGAGTGGAAGTTACTCAAAAACCCTGCTGAAAAGTGAGGTTACTTTGTTAATGCACATCTAGTCAAGCATCCTATTCAAGACAGAGAGTTTGGGAAGTGCCTTGGACTCAGGGAGCCTGATCTGATCTGCACTCTGAAAAGCAGACTGTGACGTCTGGAGATGGTTGGACTAGATGATCTTATAGATCGTTTCCAACCTTGTGATTCTATGATTCTATGATTCTTTTTGGGAAAAATGAGCTGTTTGTTGCCAGATCACTGTCATGGAGAGAAAGTCAGGTCTGGGATAGAAGCTTTACTTTAGACAGTGTTCAAGGAAACACTCACTGGAAGCCTCGAGTTTATTTGTTGAAATAGTGTATGTTGTCACTTTTTACATATTTCATTGTTTGTTTTCTTAAACCTACTAAAAAATAATCCATACCTGTTCCACTGACAATTTTAACAGAGGTTTAGCCTTAGCAGAATCCGTTTTCCAAATCCATCTTAGAAGAAAATTATTCTTTGGGTTGCTGTGTTAGAGGTAGGAAAAGGTGTAATAAATTACATGCTTCAAAAAAGGTGAGAAAAACAGCATAGGAAATCCTGGAGATCTGTGCATTTGTCATACTGAGTCACTGAACAAAAAAATTTAGATTTATGATGACCGATCAGTGCTTGGAATAGTCCTAGAAGCCCTGTTTTCCTCCTCTCTCCAGAGGAAATGACTGATTCAGGGTAAGAGTTTTTTTTCCTTAAGAAGCTAAGCCAATGTATATCACAATTCTTTCCCATATTTTCCTTTTTTCTTTTTTTCTCAGACATTAATATAAATTATGATTCTGCTTAAATAATTCATCTTATTTTTGTACTTGTTTTCAGTGAATCTGATGTCATAAACTTCAGTGCATCCCAGATAAGTCTATTCCACTTCTAAGACAGTACCTTGAAATTTTTGGTTGTTATGATGAAGAGGATACCATTACATAATTATCTGTCACGTCTGGACATCAAGGGTTTTTGACGTTAGTGAATTTTAATTTTCCATTGGAACTGTTGCATGGGAAACACTGATTTTCCTGCTTGACTTTCCACAGGACTGATGAGCGGGACATTGTTACAGATTTTTCTGATAAGAAAAAGCTGAAGAGCCTAAAACCCTTGCGAAGTCAAAATCGGTGAATGCTATTAACAGCTCTCTGTGCCAAAAAGAATGGACGTGACAGTAATCACAATGTACCTGCTTGTGTCAGGTGCAGACTATTAATGAGGAGATGCTTCTGACAGTGGGAATGTGATGTTAGGAATAAGAACTAAGTTGCTGATGCCAGTGCAATATTTTTAGGTAGATGATAGCAGCCGGATACAAAGCTGCCTAGGAGACAATGAAATACAGTTGTCTTCATTTTTGACAAATCTATGAACGTGGGGGCATTAACAGTGCATTCAGGCAATCAGGCACAAGTATTACAAATCAAAAGGCTGATACTGAAGAGAAAAATAGAGTGTTAGATCATTTCAGTAAAGATAAGGAAGAAGAAGAGAACAACCATAGTGTTTGAAGTAGATATCAAATGTCTTGCAAGTGCTTTCCCATGTGATCAGTGTATTCTAGCAGAAGAGTTGTGGCACTTGTAAAAAGGAGTATGTATATTTTTTAACACTTGCAAGGAATTAAAATATTCTTTTGACTAGAAAGGAGCAAGATTTAATTGCAAAATTGAACTTCTTACAATCTTAGAGTTCATAACTACTCAGAGTACTGTGCTGCTACTGAGCCATCCTTCAGAAAAGGACATCATACTTAAAGGTTGTCAGTGGACACAGGCATCTACAGAGAGAGCAGTTCGTCAGTGTTCAACATGTGAAGTGTTAACAACAACTGCCTCTTCTGAGAATTGTCCATTAATGACTGTCAGATTTACTTTCTTTATCGTGGCGTATTCTTACAAGCACTTGCTGGAAGTAAATATGTATGAGGTTATGGACTCAGACCAAATTTAACAGGCCATCTTCATTGAGGAAAACATACTGCACTTTGTAAAGTGTGTTCCTTGTGCAAATCCCGTAAAACATGGTAAGTATTTGTCAGTAAAACAGTGCCACAACATCTTCATACCTCTACTCCTTGATTTTCTTTATGCACACTAGAATGGGACATTAATTTCAAAGTGGAACTACTAATTGTGCAAGATTCAAGTGTATGTTGGATGTCTTGCCTATGTCAAGGTTGAGTATAACCTTAAGAGGAAATTGGGGAACAGTGGGATCTCTTTTAACACTGTCCAATTTGCTGGGCGATCCCATGGGAAGACAATAGACAGTGATATGGAGCTCTCAGGGGAAACAAATCTTTACGAAAAGGAAGTTGAGTAAATTCCTGAGATCTTACAAGGCTGAGATCATAAAGGCTCTAGCCCATGACAAGATCATCCTTGCAAGAGGTAACCTAAAGATAAACCTGGACAAAAGTGCCTTCAGGTTGCAGATGATAAACTCTGAAAGCAGGGTTAGTGACAGAGAACAGAAGCCACATCATGCTGATGCATTCTGGGAAGTCTGTTCATTACCATCAGAAATCCCTCTACCTTGGAAGCAATTAAAGTTGAGGTTACAGAGCACTTGTATTTTAGTACCTTACAAGACAGGAGATGCATGATCTTAAAACCATTTCCCTCTATTCAACTGCATTGAGTACAGTGTCCTTTTAGATGATTGCTTCAATGTTTTTAACAGTCAAATGTGTTAAATAACAGCAATGCTGTCTCATATTTGTTGCAACTACTGCTGTGTCCAAGTGCTTCACTTCCTGTACAGTCTAGCATTTTAGATTTTTTATCTCGTTTTTCTTTTGTGTCCATTTGGTTTGCTATTGAACAGATGAGAAAAACAATGAGTTGTTACGTAGGTTTGGATTCTCATCTTACTTTAGGTTTCCTCACGTTTTTTTTTGAATGAAACATTGGCAGAAACAAAGCCAGATCTTGAGATCTGAGTTATTACATGTGTTAGCCTAATGGCAATCTAGTCCTCATTTCGTTAATGTGAAAAATGGAATTGGGCTCTTCTCAATCCGGTTAAACCTTTAGACGTGAAGGGCTTTGTCTAGGAGCATCATAGCATGACAGATTGTTTAATTAACTAAACTTAACATTTGGAAGACCTTGTTACCATGTTACCTTGTTACCATGAACAAGACTGCTCCCTGAATATATATATCCTTCACTACTGACTGTTAGATTAAGCAAATGACCAGTGTTACATTTTCTGCCAGAACTTCGCTAAGTTAATGTGCTCAGACCTTTGTTTTCATTGTATATTAAGAATGGCTGAACTCTTAAATTCTTGTCATGTTTTTATTAATGATTGTCTTAAACTCAGATCTTGTGGTGCAGTAAGGAGGTGCAATAGTATGAACAAGTGAGATTCTGTCAATGTAGACCATGGCTTAAGAAGTATTTTATGTTATGCCTTAAAGGAATAGATGAACATATTCTATTTATGGTCAGTGAGCTAAATCCCAATTCCAGTTACACATGGATCAAAAATAACTGTTCTTAAAACATTGCTCATTAAATCATTGAGTATATGTTGCTCAAGTGATTCCGGTGTTTATCAGGGTGCTGTACAGAACAGCGTCTTGCCCACTGAAGCTGTGCAAAGATGAAAAGTTTTCATTTTTACTTTGGTTTATGTATAGGATGATGTAGTGAAAATGCTAAGTCAGGGCTTGAACCAGTGACGGAGCACCTGGTGGGAAGGCAGGGCCAACACAGGGGAGCTCAGCTGCATGCAATGCAACTGAGTGACCAGGAAGGTGAAGCCAGAATCCACCCCTTCCCAGACCTCATTTAAGGGTTGGCAGTGGAGGTAAGGGTGTTTCACTGGAGATCCCTGCAAACCAGAAGTCTTCTGAAGGAAAGCAGCTTCTTTTGTATTTCTGTGCCCACAGCTGTTGCATTTGAGTAAATCCTTACTTACTGTAGCCTAAGACCTTGCTACTCTTGTCATTGCTGTGCTTTCCATTGTATTACATGTTGGAAGAAGGGAGAAGTAATTCTTTTTTTTGAGGTGAGGGGGGAGGGGAAGGAAGATGGTGAAGAATGACATCTTCCTGGTGAAGCTTTTGATTCCACAGATGTCATTATTTTCCACAGGAGCTAACATTTTGACTGACGGATCACTCCTCCGACTCTCAGTTGATACTGCAGCTCTGCATATTTGCTTTTGATACAACTTTGCTGTATGATGTTGTGGTTCTGTTCTCTCACTGACTCTGTGCGAATGTGTCAACAGTGACTTACATCTGCTCTACTAAATCAGTGGCCACCTTAATCCCCTTTGTAATCAAGTTGAGTTTTATGTCTGCAATGAAGAAATCAGTAGACCACATAAGTCTTGGTGAAGTTGAAAAATGAGATATGGAAAAGCAGAATGAAGTATACGCAAATCTGAGGGAAAAAATGGCCTTAGGCAAAACAATTTGACTGGTTTTAATACACCTTTCCTAGGGAACTAGTGACTGCTGCATGTTTGTAAGATCAAGTGGTGATTTTTGGTTGTTATGCACTGTTTCTTATGAGTAATTTATGAGCAATATGACAGTACTTGTGTTGCTCTCTTTGCTGATCTGCTTTGTCTCAATTTCTCAATTTGATGCTTTTTTTTTTTTGTTGTTTTTTTGATTTATTTCATTTTTTCCTCACTTGCCTACTATTCAGAGCTACTGCATTGTTCTGAGCCTGCCAACATTGCCTCCTACCTCGCAACTTTCTCTTTTTATCTTTCTCTTGCTTCTGGCATGCTTCTTCATTTCATGCAGCATTCTACCCCTTTTTAAATTGTTATTTTCTGTGCTAATTGTGATACTTATCCTTGCTTAAATCTCATTTATTTTCTGAAGCTGTAATGAAAATCCCCTAGGCTCCCACAGAAGCTTTTTGAAACTGGCTGATGCTTCTTCCATTGACACCAGCAGCCCCTAGAAGAGTCTTCTAAGCTGTTTTTCCTTAATTTTTTAATTCATTAAACTGCAAGACCTTTCTGGTCTTCCTGTGTTCTAGCCTATAAGCTGTAAATATTACTAATGTTAACTAATGAGTTCAGTAAGAATTAATGGGCTAATGCTGAGACTGGGAATGGAAAGATGAGTTGCAGAAATAAGACCAGGCAAGTTTAAAAAAAAAAAAAAATCACAACAAAGCAACCTATAAGCTCTGTGACCAAGGGAACAGAAATCTCAGTTTCCTGTGGCATTTTGTTGTATGGTTGCATTATCCTTTCTCAAGCTGAGTGCATGCACTGACTAAGTTTTGTCCTTAGTTTGTAAGACCATTTGTAACAGTTTGCATTTAGAGGATTTCTCTAACTTTCTTATCAAACTCATTCTTATCAAACTCATGGTCAAAGTTGCTCTGCAACTTCTCTTCAGAAAACTTTTGAGGACTGAATGAATTTAAGACTTCAGTTTCTGTTTTCAAACTTTCACCAAAACTGTCGGAGCAGTTAAATGTTAGAAGGACTTACTAAGGCAGGGACTGCATGACTCTGCTTTGTCTCAAACCAACATTTGAGAAATGATTGCATCAGAACCTATTATCCAAATCTTCTGAAAACTGATGGTGATCTTACCTACTGGAATGGATGAAGGATTGTCTACAAAATTCCCTTCTTGTCTTTTAGTGTAAGGTGTCAGTAACACTCAATACACGCTCTCTGATTTACACATACACTGTCAGTATCCACTGTTCTTGGGCCTGCACTAAAACCGTCTTCATTTGTCAGAAGATACAGAAAACAAGGTTTATTCTTCTTCTACGACAGTTTCACTCTATGCAAACAATGAGAAATAGAACTTCATAAAGTATTAAAGTATCTACCCTTGTAATATAGAAACTTATCTTAGAAGTGTGTTCCCATAGGATTAGGAAGCATGGCTGCATTACTGTGTAAACTCTGTAAATTGCAAGAACACTTTGCTTCTTGGAAATGATTAAAGAGAAAAATCCAGGCTTGTAGGCACTCGGAGAGTACTTATTTATCTTTCGAAAGAGATTCTGGTTACGTGAATAGTGTTCCCTCGTGACTTCTACAGTTACTGGACATCTTTTGGTGCATGCTTACCTTGATTTGGGCACTGACTTTTTGAATGATGAAACCACAAAAGAGATTTGGAAGAGTTTGTGTACTGGTAGAGAGTGGAGTGGTAGCTGTTGTGTGGAGCTGAAAATGAAATACTGACGCATATCCACCTGAGAATGCTGTCTGTGAAAAGAGAAAGGACTGACTGCTACATTCCTGGATTTTCAGTATCTGATGAATGTAGGTAGTTGTGCAGTAAGACAGTTGTCCCCATCCCTTGTGCTACATTTCTATGTGTTGGACTTGAACGCTTTTGGCTGATGAAGATGCTAAATCACTATCCAATGTATTTGGGAAGCTGGGAAGTACGATGAAATGGTCACTGACAGAAAACAAGAATTATTTTTTTTACATTTTTACAAAGAAAGAATAGGAGAACATGAGGAACTGTAAGTCAATCAGTCTCATTGCTGTGCCTGGCAAGGTCATGGAGCAGATCCTCCGAGAAACTTTTCTAAGGCACATGGGAAAAGAGAGGAAGAGGATTGCTACAAGTGTATTTCTTCTGGTGAATGAGACTTCCGCAGACCTGATAAATGTGCTCTGTGGGCACAGTATCCTGAAGTTCCTATAGCAAGGTATTCCTGCTACTCTCAGCTTGTGTTCCTTCCACTAACGAGAGATAAGTTTCTTTTGCTGAAAGATTTTGTAAGCTTCAGGGTTTCAGGAATGTAAGGATTTAAATGGAATCCAGTGAGAAAAGTGGTCTGTTACAACATCAAGACATGTCAGTGTTTCATTTGACCTCTGTTCTGTAGCATACAATGTCTGTTGCTTCTGACTATGCTGGGGTTGTGATATCTGTGATGAAACAAGCTTCTTCAGTGAGAAATAACCAAGGGCTGTGTACAATCTAATAAGCCTTCCCTTCTTTAGAAGAACACAGCACACTCCAAGAAAGCATTTTGGTAGTAGGGGCAGGGTTCAGGGAATTATTGAGTTTCTTCCTCTCTCTGGTCAATAAGCAGATGCACTTTCCCATTATGGTGCTTTGTTGTTTTTACATTATTCTGAAACCTGGAAGAAAAGGCCAGCAAATACTAGGGGTGATATGGGAATTGCTGATTTTTCATGAAGGCAGCTAGCTTGCCTTAATCCAGCTGGGAAATAAGAATATTAAAGTGTATTCTAACCTCTGTTTTACCTCGAGTCATAAAATATTACTTCTTTGCTTTAAAGTATTGTGGCACTGCCATGACTATTCATTTCTTGAGAATGGGTTCCTAAGTTCGGTGCTAAGACTAACTTATCAAACTGAGAGGGAACAAGTTGGTAGTTTTGTTTTGTTTTTGTTTTTTTTTTTTTTAAAGCTCAAATGTAATATTCTAGCTCTAGACTTTAGAGCAGAAATTGAAACAAAATCTTAAACAAAGACTATAAATATAAAACCTTCTAAAACTCTTCAGGAGCTCTCAGTACAAACATATCTTTTAATAGCTTTGGAATGGAATCTGGGTTATATTTTGTAAGTGGATGCATACAACAGTAGCTATAGAATTCAGCGAACATCAGTTTTTTTGAAAGCCTACATCCCATTGGTACTTGAAATAGTATTGCATGTTGTTGTCTTTTTCACTATGAAACTGGAAATCCATGTTGTTGAACGGTGGCAGCAGAGAGCTGGAATGCAGTCTTTTTCACGGAATACTTTTTTTTCATTTTAATTGAGTTCTTTGTTGTGCTTGTGAAGTTCTGAGTTAAAGTGGGCTACAGAAAAGTTTCTTGCAATGTAACTGTGTCAAAGAAGCAGATTTTTAATTCATGAAAGTAATGATGCTCTGCAGTACAGTTTCCCAGAAGTTAGCAAAGAATTACCTTGGATAACCCCAGAGGAGGGTCTGCTCCATCTGTTCAGCATCAGAAAAACTTAATGTAGGGCTGATATCATTCTTCCTGAGTTCACTTTACTGTGTATTTAAGGGTGATCTCATACCGTTCAGCTCTAGATAGATGTGTGTGATCTAGTCACCCACAGCTGAACCAAGCGAGTCTGTGCTCTTCTTGGTCAATAGGTCAGGTGAATTAGAACCTTCAAGAGTCTGTTCCAGAAAGCTGACTGAAATACGAAGTCTCAACTTTGTGGAAGAAGGCAGACTACACATTAAGTTTTTTAAATGGATATGAGATTGTTTTGTATGAGAACAAAATCTATGGTGCTATGTGTCTTGCAATGATATGCTGATGGGCAACATCAATACCCATAAATTAGAGTTTACCTGCAGGAGCAGATCCTTGGCAGCTGTTCTTGCAAGAGAATTTAAAGGGGATAATCAGAGCAGCAAATACTCTGGTAAATTAATTTCTGCACAACTGTCCCTTCATGCGCTTCTTCACACAGAATCACAGAATGGTCCGGGTTGGAAGGAACCTCAAGGATCATGAAGCTCCAACTCCCCTGCCACAGGCAGGGCTACCAACCTGTGCATTTAATAGTAGACCAGGCTGCCCAGGGTGCCTTCCAGGGACGGGGCTTCCACAGCCTCTCTGGGCAGCCTGTGTCAGCACCTCACCACTCTCACAGTAAAGAACTTACTCCTGACACCCAACTTATTTGCAGCGTAGCTCTGAAAAGACAGGAAGGAGAAGCAACAGTTTTCTCTCGGGGACATCAGAGTCCTTTCCAGGGCTGTGAGCTGATGCAGTGGTTCCACTGCTGTAGGAATAAGGTGAGGACACGTTTGCAAGGACAGGTGCCAGCAAACTGCAGTGTGTCCTGCACGTGCCATAAGCCATGTCCAGTCCTGGAGTCAGATGTGCAGTGGTGCAACTAATGCAGCCTGTCTTTTCCTCTTGTGTTACAAACTGTTTTTCTGGAGTTAGTTGCTTGAGGGACATGGAAAAAATTATTTTTTTCATCTGTGTCCAGAGATATAAATTACATCTGCGAAAACAAGTCTGTCTCGGGAAGCGGGCAATGATCTAAATTAATCCAACACACAGCAATGAAAAGAACGAATGAAAGCAACAAATGAGCATTTATTTCTGAGCAAAGGCTCATAGATACTGGTAATGCTTAACCTTCTCTCCTCTTCAGTAAATGTCTGTTCCCCGAGAATTCAGGCAATGTTTTAAGTCCAACTGTGCAGTCCTGTGGAGCTCCAGAGACACCCAGCTGTTTTAAAATGATGACTGTGAAACATAATAGCAATATGTCTTATTAGAAAAATTCCCTATGATACCATTTGGGACTGGATTTTGTATGCAAGAAGCGTCTTGGAGCAGGATAGGATCTTGCCCATTTTTCCTCCTCTGTAATATTGTCTGTGTGGGAGATGGCTGTTGGAAGGCTCGTGGGAACTTGGGAGTTTGACTGAAGGCCATAAAGTTGCACAAATGTGTTCAGAAGCTTTGTGCAGTTACCATTGGAATTTGGGCTGTGAGTTTATGATGGGAGCCAGCAAATTTGCCCTTATCTTTCGATGTGAATGTTTTGGAATATCTAATTTGAAAAGTTAAAATATACCTAGTGTTAAGAAGAAGTGGAAATACATTCCTGGATTTGGCCCCCATGTGAGGAATTAATTACAGAAAAGAATCCTCATCCTCCATCAACAGCTGTCAGCATGTCTGTATCTAGGACTGCTGTTTGTTGCCATTCAGAGACACTTTCAAACCGTTTCACACTGCTGTGTTGATTAAGATGTTTTCATTAGTTTCAGCTAGGACATTTTAATCTAGATTTTTAAAGGAAGTGATTTTAGCAGATAATGGAATGTGGGCAGCACAGTGAAGGCTACAGGGAGCTCATTACCCTTTTCTCAATTCATCAGTCATTAATTCCACTTCAAGCTTCCCTGTTGCTATAATGTACATTGTCAGTGACTTCATTTTTAATGTTCAACAACGTGCCCCTTTCCATACCTAATATAAAGGTAGAATGCAATTATTGGCAGAATTAGAGTACTTCAAAAAGTTTAAATAAGTGGGAAAAGGCTCCCTGAGGAGGGTGTGCTCGAGAGTGTTTGAAACAGCAACACAAATAACCTTGTAAGAGTGAAGAAAAAGAGAAGAAAGGGAATGATATGGAACTTGTTTTCTCTTATATCAAGAAGTCACAGAGTGAGTTAGATTGGAAGGGACCTCTGGAGATTTCCAGTCCAGGCCCCTACTTTGAGGAGGGCAAACTTTACTGTTGCTCAGGATTGTGTATAGTTTTTATTTTGAGCATCTCCAAGGATGGAAATAACCCTTGTGGAGAAAAACTTTATATCTGCTAGAATTTTTTTCTTGTGGCAACTAGATCTTCCACCCTTTGTTCTGTTGCTGTGCACCTCTGAGGCAAGTTTGATTCTGTCTTCTCCCTATAATACCCACTCCCTCACTACTGAGTAGTTAAAAGCAATAACAAGATTCCCTTAGATCCTCTCTCTTTGCAGGCTGAGCCAAACCAGCCTTTTCAGCCTCTTGTGGTACTTTATGTGCTCCAGTCCCTGGAGCATCACGGTGGCCATCTGCTGTGCTAACTCTGGTATGTTTGTGCCATTCTTCTGTATAAGAGGATCAAGTGGGATACAGTACTCCATATGCTGTTTTACAAGTGCCAAACAGAGAGAAAAATATTCACTTCTTTTGACTTACTGTCTGTGCATTTGCTTTTATTTGCTGTAAGGACTCACTGCTCCACCAGAACCCGTGGGTCCTTACCTGTAGAGATTTGAGATCCTTTCCATCTGGTTAAAATCTAGCTTGTGTCCACAGTGCAAGCCATTCCTCGCTGTGTACACTTTGTATTTGCTGAACTTCTGGATATTTTTGCTAGCTCATTTCTCCCATCTCTTAAGTTGTCTCAAACAACAGCCTTGCTCTCTAGAGTATTGGTTTCTTCCCCTTTTGGTATAATTTGCAAAACTGCTGATTGCAGCCCTTGCTATTGGTCAGGTAGTTAATACAACATTTAAACACTACTGACTCCAGTACCAAACCTTGATTAATACCATGAGTATTGTGCTTTTGAAGACCAACCTCTAATTCCCTGTGTTTAGCAATTTAGGTAGCCATCCACTTGCCTTTAGGACAGTCCATCTGGTCCACATCTTACCAACTTGTTTCTAAGGATACTAAGGGGCATGCTGACAAAATCTTTGCTACATCAAGGTGCAACACATACTACTCATTTTCTTGTCCTTTCTTGTATCTTGTAGAATGCAGTCAGGTTTGTCAGACATGACTTTTTCTAGGCAAATCTATTGTAGCTCTTTTCAGTCGCTCTCTTGTCCTGGACATATCTGACCTGGTTTCAAGTGGGATATGCTGCATATCTTTCTTAAGACCAGGGAGAATCTGGCTTGTCATTTCCCAAACATCTTTCTTGCAGTTACTGAAATTTCATGTAAAACTTGCCTTTTTCAAGTCATCAGGAACCTTCAAGACCTCTCAAAGATGAGAGGCAGAACTTTGGTAATGACATCAAAACCAGCACCTTTGGATCTTGCTTGGTCTTTGGATATAGTAGTCACTAACTAGCTCTACTACCATGACTAGTACTTCATCACCCAGACTCTAAGCACAGGGATGTGAGAGGGCTGAGAGAAGGCATTGCCAGCAAAGACTAAGGCAATGAAAGCACAGAAATCTTTAGCCGTTTCTATGCGGATAATCAATACTCTCCATACCCAGATACATTTACACTGGTGTACTCAGGACCTTGTAATTGCTCCTGTAGTGCACACACAAGAACAAAAGTGCACGCATGTTTAAAAAAAAAACACTTAACAAAAAAAATCCTGCACTCTTGACAACCCAGTCTCCTTGAAACACTGCAAATGGTCAACACACATAGTAAGGCCCTCAATTGGGATCAGCCAAGTTCCCCAGAATGAATTGAGCCTAACTGGTTTATGACTGTGCTATACTTTAAAATGTCACAACGTGATCAGATCTAGAATTGAAGAGTCCCACTAGAGATCTGAAATGAAGGCTACTTATAAGTCAGCACGCAAGCAGATGTGTGCAGAGCAAGGTATGAAAGAGAACTACCAACTATTAGAAAAGCTGAAGTATAATCCTGATGCAGTCCTATAATTCACAGAGCATATTAGGCACTGAAATTCTTATTCCTCATTTCCTTGACAAATGATGCACCAAGAGCAGAAAATAGCTAATATGAATCTTATCTCAAAACTGTGCTTGCAACAGTAATAAGAAATGATGTAAATGTAACTCTTTCTTGCCATGGAGGACTAAAGAGGATGACTCAGACTATAGGAGCAGTATGCAGCTAGTGCAGAACTTTGCTATGAAATAACACTGCAATCACAGGTATCTATATATATATATTTTTTTTTTGCACAGTTTAATGACCATGGTTATTGTGTGATACTCAAAGTGTCAGAAAAAAAATGTATCTTGCCTTTACTTTTGACTAGTATAGACAATTTTATGTAAATAAATGAAATTTGGTATGAAAATAAGGCAATAAAACGCTTGCTTACAAGCAATGTATTCTGGCTGTGCTTAGTGCTGTTCTGCTCTACTTGAGTGTGGACTCTTGCAGAAAGCACATCATATAGAAATCATGGAATAAGAAAGATTTTTGTTCCTAGGGAACACTTTTGCTCCTTATTTTCTCTGCCTTTTAAACCCAATTTTCTAATTAAAATGTTATTAAACTAAATAAGCTGTTATTAATCCAATAACTGGCATAACCTTCTAGTTATCTTTCATGCAACTCTAAAGTGTTTCATTCTCTTAGGAGGGAGTAAAGTCTTTCCAACTATTGCAATCCTCTGTGGTAATGGGGAGTCTAGCTTGTCAGAGCAGGGATTATCTTGCCTATTACTTTTGAAAGGATAGTTATCTGTCTTTTCACTTGTTTCTCTCAAATTCTGAGGACTCCTAAAAGCTGGGTATCCTTATAGGTTCTTGTCTTCGTCTCTGATTATTGGCTGTGATTGAAAAAGATTCTTACTGGAGCATAGCTTTGTCTGACGCTGTCCATTTGCCAAGTTCTCACCTTTTTCTTTAAAATTGTGGAAATGGTATTCTTTATCCCTTAGAAATGCTTTGTTTTCAGCATCTCTGTTCCTTTGGTGTGCTGGGAATTTCTCAATGCCTCTATTAATCTAGGTTTTCTCATGCTTATAATCAGTCTGGTACTTTTCTTCCCATCATCGCAGCAAACAGTTTGTTCATCTCTGAAAACTACCCCCAACAACAGTGTTAGTATTTTGATAGATAGAAGAGAATCAACCAGCATGCATATTCTGTTTTCAGTGCTGCTCCTTGAGTGATTTGTTTCTTCTTCATCTTACAGACTTGCAGATTCAGTTTAAACTTCCTAATGTGTTTGCATACACTTTTACAGTTTGTTTCAGGTCATTATCTGCTCTTGGAAGTGGTTGTGCCATTACTGACAGCACCCAAGCTGAATCTCCAATGTGAAGTACTTGCACATTTGCAAAATCCTCACTGGAGGTTTGTGCTAAGTTTCTTTTTTTGGGGAGGTGTTCATTGATTGGTTTCCATTTTGAAGCTGCAACTCCAGGGAAAACTAGGAAATGTTATTCAAAGATCCTACTTAGATCAATAAAAAAAATATACCATCTATTTCACTATGGGAACACATAGTCCAGTAAGCAACCTGCAGTATTGTTCTCTCTTTGCTGGTTCTGGGAAAAGAGTTCAATGTCTTTCAGTAAGTCAAAAGTTGGTGTGAAGACCTCTTAAGAGTAGAGCTGAAGAAATCTTTTCTGTGTTTAAAACACATCTCACTGTATTCCTGCTCGTTGCTGTGTTGCTGGCATTGCTTCCTGCTTTCCATCCTTTGTGGATAACATAAGACACATCTTTGTTACATTTGCTTCCTAATTTTGCTTGCAGAAGCTTATATCTATTTATTCCAGGACTTTCTCCATGGATCTGCATAACTGTTTCTTTTGCTACTAAATATATGTATATCTGAATATATGATGACGTCAGTAGTGTTAAATCCACCCCAGTAGATCTTATGGACTTGCTTTGTAATAGTTATAACCTGTCTGTTTTTTAATAAGAAAGTCTTTTATGACCCCATCTTTGGAGGAAAGAGTCCTTAAATTTGTCTCTTCATTTTGTTTCCTTCTTACTGCAGTTCTTAAAATAAGTAATACACAGTGCTCTAGACTTGCATTTCCATCTTTGCTGATTTTCTGTATTAATTTTTTTGGAATACAGTGTATTCACATGATGAAAAACTAGGTGATGCTTCCTTCAATCAACTGCCTTGTAAAGAAACCTTCTGCAGGGATGTAATGAAAGCAGTGAGTGAAATTCTGCTGTTGTTGTCCTTAAAATCCATGAGGACCTTGTGTGCCTGCCTTCAGCATTTTGGTGCATCTCAGAGTAATGTTTTTCAACGCTGCAGATGATTGTAAAGGAAATGAAGCTCAGATTCTTAAATGTCTTTGAGATTTAAGTATCTCCAAAAATTATATTATATATGGGACTGCCCAGGCTGAATGTTCTTAGAGCAAATACTTTTTTTTTTTTTTTTTAACCTTTGTCTATCTTATGTCCTTTCATACTCCAGCTGCTAAGATCATCCTGTTTCCCTTCAGCAGCTGATGCTTACACTGAGTGCTAAAATCAGTTGATCTGCTGAGATCAGCTATGTGCAGACAGCTTTCAATTTCAGTGATCCATTCAGGTCTCCTGTATTGCAGAGCTTCTATTCTATTCATTAAACATTTCTGTACTGCAGGTCAGGGTGATCATAAGGCTGCTGGAGAGAGGTAAGGATGAGGGAAACAAGGGCACAGCTGGTGCTGTTACCCACTCAGTCTGGGATCAGTGTCCAGGAAGCTGTAATTTGCATCTTGGAAATAAACACATGCCTCCATACCAGGAGACCTCAGTTTTCCTCAGCTAAGAGTGATTGTCTACAGGTTTATGAGCAAAATTGAGGTTGGAGGAAATCTTTGATTTTTCCCAGAGGTAGCATAGACAATCATTACCTGGATGGGCGTAAAGAAGTCATACAAGAAGTCATAGCACCAGATAACAACCGCCATAACACAGAAAAGACATGGTTTAGTGGGGAAATACTGATGGTATGTGGATAGATGAATAGATGATCTTGGTGGTCTTTTTCCAACCTTGGTGATCCTATGAATTGTGAAGAATAATCAGAAGGAGCTAAAATTCATAATGCAGGTTGTTGTTTATCACTTTTGTTACAAGGAAAATAAATTTTAGCTATATCTTGCTTGAAACATTCTGTGAATGCACTGCTGATGTACTTTTCTAAAGTAGGATGATCTTTGATTAGATACTGATCAATATAAACAAGTTGCTGAGCGTTGTCTAGCCAAGTGGTGGATTAGGTAAGAATGTTCAGGAAATGATACGTTCATGATCCATAGGACTTGAACAGCACATAGCAAAACAGTAACAATGAATTTCAAGTGGGAAGACTTCAATAAATATGTAGGTCTTGCCTGGGAGGCAAGCCTAATGGAGTAGGGAATATGAGAATGCTGGTAATTCCTTAAAGGAGAATATTAATAAGGCTCTCTCATTGTAGAGTAGAGATAAGAAGTCAGTAAGATATGAGTTTGGCTACATTACAAGCTTTTTATTGACTTCAAACACAGGAAGAAAGTATAGAGAAAGTAGAAACTGGGTTGGACTGCTAAGAAGGAGAACAAAGGCATTGCAAGAGCTCTCAGACCAAATCAAAAAGGCCAAGATAAAAAGAAAGAAGATATGGCAAGGTGCATTTGTTATGATCTTAGTACATAGTTTGATACTTAATATATAGGTTTGGAAAAACCTGAAGCAATGGATCCTTTATTCTGTTTTGTTCTTCACTTGCAATTGGATGGATAGCACTATGAATATCAGTGCCCAAAGGAGTGAGAAGCCATGTTAGAGCAGGAGAGGAATGCAGCAGAGGAAGTTTTCAAATCTTTGGGGATATGCAAAGATTTAGTCAATTAAGGGCAGTTCTACCAGCCCCTAATGTTTTTCTTTTGAGCGTGGTTGCAGACTAATACCCAGCAGGTGCATGGGTGGTAATGAGTAATGGTCTAGAGGAAATGACTGTAGACTGATCAGTATTCTGAGAACAATGTAGTGAATGCTAAGATTTCATATTGAAAAGTAGTATATTGTCAGTGAGGTTTTTTTGGGGGTCTGCTCTGAGTTTTGCTCTGCCCATTGTTTTGGTTAGTGATGTGCATGAGGGAGAGGATACAGAGATAAGAACCACTGTAAATATGCTGATGCAGATCATAATTTAATTTTGACAGGATGGGGGTATGATATAAAAAAAATGAGAGTGTTAATAAGGAGTGACTATAAGCTTATGTATGAATGATCATGTATGTGAATGTAAGATGAAAATGAAACTCTTTGGACATTCAGAGAGGAGTGAATGGGTGGCAGTGAATTGCAAACAACACAAGTGAATGATGCAAGATTGGTAAACCTGTTAGTGTGCCAGGGGAGTGTTCTGTTAGACTCTGAAATGACTTATGTTTAAAAAAAGAACTTGATATGTTAAATGGCATTAAATCCTTCCATGAGGCAGTATGTCTGTGTTCTCTAAAACATTTGTAGATAGAGTTTTCTTGAAAGAAATGCTGCTGTAGATTATCTAATACAGATGAACTGGAAACCTTCAATCACTGGCAGCTAACCTGCTTACAAGGAAACGAGGAAAAAAGAGAGAAGCTTGTTTCTAATTGCTCTCATGAGCAATAAATATTTCTAATATCTGGGATGATATTCTCAGGACAAAAACATCAAGTTTCAGTGCTTGGTATTGTTACGTATATCTTGCTTTGTACTGAGAATGTAGCTGTATTAAAGTTAAGAATGCAGACTTGAATACAATAGGAATGTGTAATCAAATGTTTTTGTGTTTTAATATTTGTTATTACTTGTGGGAAGTTATGAATAATGCAACATGTGAGAATACCTTTAACACTGCTGTTAAAGAAAATCCATTTTTTAAAGTCTCAGGATTTAATGAATGCAGGGATGGGTTATTCCTTGCAGTCATTATTTTAAAGATTATGCCGGGTTATTAGATTTGATTAAAGGATTTTACGCTTGGCTTGCTTGAGAGTTGAGGATTAAGCATTAAGGAGCTTTCTCCTGTGCTTTATCTCTGAGCTTATCATTTTGGTACTGCAGGGCTCTGATTACTTACCGATTTTTGTAAAACATACAGATTTTGTTCATTTACAGCTTTTTAGAGAAGTCTGAACTATTAAGTCTGCTAGATAATATCCTGCTGACAAACCCTATTATGGCTAGGCTATCTCCTGTTGGCCTGACTAACGTGTGTCCTTAGTCGTTACAGAGCACTCTGTAAAGCCTATGTAGCCTTCATAAGGATTTCAGTGACTGTAAGGATTGAACTCCCCTTTCATTAGTGATTACACAAAAATTTATGGGATCAGAAGGTTTTTTTTATTTGACATTGTATAACTCCACCCAGAGATTTGGAGAGATAACACCCCAGGCTTGGCTGTGTTGACTTTCTGCCATTCTGTGGAACTATTTCCAATCTACATCTGACAAGATGTATCACCTCATGCTATTTTCTAAAGATCATGTATCACAAAATCGTAGAATCACAAGGTTGGAAATGACCTACAAGATCATCCAGTCCAACTGTCTCCTCATCACCATTGCCACCACTAGTACTAAACCACATCACACAGCACGTCATCCAGATGCCTCTTGAACACTGCCAAGGACGGTGACTCCACCACCTCCCTGGGCAGCCATTCCAGTGCCTGAATACTGTCTGAGAGAAGAAGTTCTTCCTTATGTCCAACCTAAACCTCCTCTGGTACAACTCGCGGCCATTGCCCCTTGTCCTGCTTGTTGCCTGGGAGAAGAGGCCAAATCCCTCTTCACCAGAACCTCCCTTCAGGAGGTTGTAGAGTGCAATGAGGTCTCCCCTGAGCCTCCTCTTCTCCAGACTAAACAATCCCAGCTCCCTCAGCCGCTCCTCATAAGACTTGTGCTCCAGACCTCTCACCTGTTTCGTTGCCCTAACGTGGGCAACGTGGAAGAGGAGAGGAAGAATCCAGTTGCTCACTTTGTTGTTACAGTGCTTTCCAGGCTAGGGACGCATTTCTGCTACATTGGAATAATGGCTGTGAGTGTAGGTCTTTGTGTCCCTTTTCCAACACAGTACAGAGGTAGCCAGAAGATGTGAACAGAGTGAAAATGTTACTGTGAATTACTTTACTGAGGAGGGAAAAACACCCTCTCATGGTCCTGTTTCCCATATATTGTTAATTATGGCTATAAGAGGTCTTCTCCAGGCTAGTGGGTATGCCCAGCTGTTGGGGTGCCTTTGACCCCATGCCAAGTGGTCTATATAGCAGAGGTGTTCAGGTAGAAACACTGTTACTGTCATCCCTCCTGGTTAAAACTGCAGTGGTTTCAGTAGATGCTCTGCTGAATGCATTTCTTGTCTTCTCAGGTACTTATGTCAAATTCAAGGATGTGGGATATGTTCTGTGTTGATCTTAAAAGCTGCTGGAAAGTTCTCAGGTAAATATGGATTTTATCCATGGCAAATGACATCCCCTTCAAGATCAGAGTTTGTGGTTCCTGAACACTTTCTTGCATTTGCCCTTCAGCTCGTTTCCAGGGGAGAGATGAGATGAATGTAGGACTTTGGAGTTTAGAACAAAGCAAAACCTCCATTTCTTCAAATTAACCTCCCACAGACAGTTTGCTGACAGAATTAGCCCAGATGGTTACCTAGTGTAATTATCTGGTACAGTAAGACCCTGCTTACTTACAGATCCCTTGGTACGTTCTCTTAAGTGCGTGGTCAGGTGCTGACTTCAGTGTTAAATTAAGTGTACAGAAGCAGATAAATACAGTTGCTGAGCTTTCACAACTGTTAATGCATTTAATTGTTCCTGTCCCATCTGACTTGATGTTCTTACTTCAGTGGTTTTTTTTTTTTTTTTCTAGCTTTGACCTCTTTTCTATATCAAAGAGCTAGAGAACAGATACTGTTCTTTGACTTTTTATTCCCTGAGGTCAGTTCATAACATATTCAGCCTATTAATTGTGTGTTGTGTTGTGCTTGGCTTATCTTTCTCCAAACAACTCCTGCAGAAATTGCAGTTCAGTCTTGCTCCTGGTGTACTGGTGTTAGTTCTCATTTAAAAGTACTTAAATACAGATTCAGCAGAAAACTACCGCTCTTCTGGGAATGCAGAGAAGCTCTGGGCTGCACAACTAGAGTCAACTTATAATATGTGAGGAGTTATGGGTGATGCAGAGAGATAGTAATTTACAGGAATACCAGTGAAGAAGACCTACGAGTGATCCAAGACATTTCTGATGCTGTTAATCATAGATTATGCACCTTCCATTGCTTTTCTTGCCTTTCTTAGCCAAGGTTCTTGAACTTGTTCACAAATCAGCAAGAGTAGTGATATTTTGGACAGGTTAAATTGTACAAGGGTGCACACTTCAACAGGAGCAAAATGCATTGCTCAGATGTTAGATGCTCAGTTGTCCTTTTGTAAGCTTGAGAGAGACCTGAGTAATGTGAGAGAACACTGAAGGACGTACAGTGGCTGATAATGTCTGAGTGATGTGCTTTTCTGGTATGATAGTGAAGATCTGATGATTGGACTTGATATCCTTAGTGGCCTTTTCCAGTATTCATGATTCTATAATTCAGAAACCATTCCTAGTTGAAATAGGTAATATTTGCTTTCTTTTTTTTTCTTCCTTTATTTATTTTTTCCTTCTGGTATTTCAATCAACCAATTAACTTTATTAAAATTAAATGCCTTTCACCTGAATTAACTTTATGCAGAACCATTTTATGAGTGATCTTAGACCTTCAATCAAGAGTAATGATAGTAAATCATTAATATATATTCTGCCATTTTAAAAATTAAATCTGTGCTGTGGTGCCTTTTACTGTTTTATAGCTATTATGTGAAGCCCCTTGGGATGTTCTCATAAAAGGTGCCCCATAAATTTTACATAGCCTTCTACTGCATTTTATTTTACTGCAATATTCCAGGTTTCAAAAAAAAACCTCCAGGGCATCTTTTTTTATTCCTTTATTTTTATTTTTTATTTTTTATTTTTTCCTTCTGAAAGGCCTCCATGCAAGAAAGACATCAAAATTTGT
Organism: Tympanuchus pallidicinctus; assembly: GCF_026119805.1. NCBI lineage: Eukaryota > Metazoa > Chordata > Aves > Galliformes > Phasianidae > Tympanuchus > Tympanuchus pallidicinctus. Next base: position 65,900,147 of record NW_026294747.1, read on the forward strand.
TTTGGCAATTTCTAATGAACATACTTACAGTTTGCAATTGTCAACTCTGGTTCTCAGTGACGTATTTCCTTCTGTCATTTAAAATGGAAAAAACCTCTGTCAGAAAGACACTAAGGGAGATAAAGCTGCAAGAATAAGGGGATTCTCTTTTTGTGTTTCTTCCATCTCTGTTTACGTATCAATTGGTTTATCTTTCCCTGTTTTGCCTTCCCACTGAACATTACTGTACCTTCCTGTGGTTTAAAAAGACAGACATCCAAATTAGTGAGACACTGCACAGGTTGCCCAGAGAGGCAGTGGATGGCCTTATCCCTGGTTAAGAACAAACAAAGAGATTCTGATTACTCCAATATTCTGAGGGTTCGTAGACCTCAAGGAGAAGAGGAAGAATGGTCTTATAGATGTTAGCTGGAAACTTAGTCCATGGGATTAATTTCCATATCTCTCAAAAAAAGACCAATATTGAGATAATACTGGAAAAAACTGAATTCGCAAATATATTTTGATGACTTAATGATGCAAAGCTTCTGTGAGCTTTTAATATGGAGATGCTACAGTGTTCTGGGATGCTTAATGATTTAAAATAATATATATATAGAAATGGCCTTATGGAAGAGTTCCTGGAACAGACATCTTCTTATGGCAAGCATACAGCACCCAGGACAACAGTACCTGAAGGAAAGGGGGCTCTTCAGGAAAGCAGTTCTGCTGTGGTCTGTGATCCCTGGATTCCAGAAACAGCAGCTGCTCCTGTTGCTAACTCAACCTCGTGGGAATGCAGAAACCTCAAAGAAAGCTTAAAACAGCTTTCTGCAAATGGTGGGAAATAGTGTCGAACTTCCTCTATACTGCGAGGACTATTCTGCATGATATCAGCTGCTTCTTAATGTGGAAGTGAGTTTATCACTACTACTCTCCTTAAGAATTGGAATTACCCATTGTTTCATGTTTCATTGTTTCAGTGTTTCATGAATTTTTGAGCTCCTGGTGTTTCTGAGATCTTGTCACTTTGCTTCAGTTATTTTTCTGGCAGAGCTAAAGATATGTGCAGCAGGGGGATTGGAACTGGATGGTCTTTTGAGGTTTCTTCCAACCCAGACCATTCTATAATACCATGTCCCGGCTAACCCTATACATCTCAGACCTAAAGGATCTCTCAGAGCCCTCTCAGCAAATTGCTAGAGAATTAATCTCTCAAGTTTTGCCCTTTCAGTGATGCCCCCTTCCACATCTGCTAAAGCTATGATCTAATTCAAAGAGTGAAATAAATTGGGAAAGGATAAATGCCTTTGTTACGCACATCCTTCTTGTAGTTTTGCCTCCTGAATTTTTCCCTTGGCTTCTGGTTCTGCTGTTGTATTAGGTATGCTGCCTTTGCTAATGCATCCATAAGCCCATTTACAGTCATGCTATTTGTTCTGCTTGATTCTGTTCATCATTATTTTCCATCCTTGTCAGCAATTTTAATCAGAGTGAAATCAGATTAAAACTATTTAAGTATGCTAATGTGGTGACAAGCAATTGAATAGCTTCTTATAAATGATTCAGAATCAAACATAGCTTCCTGTGCCTCTCGCAGCTGCACATTATTAGCTTTGATATTTCTGCTTGTCAAGTACATTATATTGCCACTTACTTTCTTTCCCGTCTGACTCACCTTTCTCATTGCCCTAGGTTTATTTCATATACTTCCCAAATTGCATTCCTGTTTTTGTCATCACAAAGATAGCTTTGTAAAACTGCACCACAAATTGCACTTAATTGCTTTTCTTATGCATCATAACCTACCAGAAAAGCAGGTGATTGGCTATGAACAGTTGAACAATAACTAAAAGATTTGTATTGGGGATCCTTGGTATCCATTTTACAATCAGCAAGATGGGAGGTTTCAATTCAAACTTGAGAAACCACGAACTAGCAAGATGTAAGGATGCAAGGGAAGCACAGAACTTCCAGATCTCCCAGTGAGGTGTTTCAGCACTGGAATAGTTACAGATTTCATTTTATTGGTCAACTAGAAGTATGACTTCATTTCATGTTCCCTGACTAAGCTAATTATGGGAGCAAAACATTGCGCATTAATTACATTAATGCCTGTTAGTGAGAACTTCAAGTAAGAAACCTCTGACAAAAACCACACCTGCAAGCTAGTAGGTAATGTGAAGGGTCACTGACTGCTTTAGCTAATGCAGTACATAAAAGGTTGAGGCCATGCAGTTCATTTAAAACGTTGAATAGTTCAAGACATGAAAACACAAGCTGAGCTGAACTTGCTGCTCAGCTTTGCCAAGCCATCCGCAAAAGAAAGATTCCAAAGAGAGATGGTAGGAATCATCTGGCCTGAGTCCTATTACATCCCCCAGCCCAGGACAAGACTCTGTTCTAGAGCATGTTTCCTAATTCCTTGTCATACATTATCTGTGAATTGAAAAGGACAGATCTGAAGATATCATTGAATCATTAAGGTTGGAAAAGACCACTAAGACCATCTTGTCCAGCCTCCAGCCCATTACCACCGTGCTCCAATGCAACGTGCATTTGTTTGCTGTAATGTCCCATGTCCCCAGCCATGTCCCCAGCCATGTCCCCCCGTGCTGTTTGCACGTTGTTTTGAAACACCTTTGAATCCATGCAAAAACAGAATTGGGCACTGAAGTGCTTTTATTTCTTTCATGAATATCATCATTGGATCATCCAGAAGATGTTTATTCTTTTTGTTACACAGATTCATTTATTTCTATTTATAAAGTATTCTGAGATTTGAGCAAGAGAAAAGCTATATTTCAAAATCTGCCAGAAATCATAGGGTAAATGGACTTGGCATTTCTTCTGTCAGCTTTTATTGGAAAAAACCCTGAAATCTTCAGTTTTGATTTTTGTAATTTTCTATTTCATTTTCATGTATTTATATCCAAACTTGCAGTTTGAGTAACACAAACTAATGATATATATACATATATATATATATATGTATATATATATTTTTTTCTTCTTTTCCTCTTGTATGTCCTAAAGATTGAACTGAATCCAGCTATGAAATTCAGCACTGGTTAAAATCCGGGTCCCTTAAAGGTACCATTTAGTTTTTGTCTGTAAAATATCTTTCTTCTGAGATTCAGTTTTATATACTGGACTTTTGGAGGAAAGTCACTTTTCTATGAATGAGCAGCATTAATCAAAACAGCATCTCAGTCTTGACTCCCAACTTTAGGGTCTCTTTTTTTTTTTTTTTAATAGTGAAAATAAGTAAGTGGTAGGAAGAATGTAGTTGCAGAGCCATTGCTCAGCATCCATGATCAAATATTTTCCCTGCCACCATTACTAATAGAGTTCAGCTAATCCTTTGAAAGTGTTTTCACTCCTTTTACTCAATTCAATTCTTTTTTTTTTTTTTTTTTTTTTTACTTTCTTTGTAACAGTGTAAGTCTGGTTTTAGCATGATCCATTTAAAAAAAAAAAAATTTAATCTGATTATACAGCTTAGGATATTAACACAGTAAAATGTGAGTAGAAAGACTTTTTGTTGGGTGGGAGATTTTTTTCAGGTGGGATTTTTATTTTTGTAAAGAAAACAAATGAAATGACAATCGTGGGGAAGAATGTATGAGAAGAGAGGATTAAGCACGTGGTTGAAAATGGATTAATAATAGCCAGGCAGTATAGCTGTGTGGGAGCTTATCAGCATTGCCTCCCTCCTTGAATACAGGAAAGAGCCTGGATGCTGTAACTATTCAGGTAGGGATGACTCCCCGGTACTCTAATGATTCAATTTTTACTGGCTTTTAATTAAACTATGGAACTGTTAGAAACTTCAGAAGACAAGGGTAGTGCTATCAAAAGCGATAAGAAACACAGGAGACCAGCCCAGTTTTTGATGTCAGAAATACAATCTGAAGCTGATGTCTCATTGGCTTTCAAGAAGATTAAGACCTGAAGGATGGTGGTTGTTGGCTGAGGGTGTTGCATTTGTATATTTTTAATTGGCAACAGGCTGGCAACTTACAGTGGCTAGGAGAAGACTGTGCAATCACAGAATGGCTTGGGTTGGAAGGGACCCTAAGAATCATCAAGTTCCAACCCCCTGGGGTAGGCAGGGCAACCAACCTCCAGATCTGATACAAGACCAGGCTGCCCTGCACCCCATCCAACCTATCTCTGAACACCTCCAGGGATGGATCTTTAGGCAGCCTGTGCCAGCATCTCACCACTCTCTTGGTGGAAGGATGAGGAAAAGAAAGCACTAGTAAGTTCACGGGTGTACCTGTGGGGCAAGAAGTTGCTCTGAACATAGAAGCAGCTTGAATGGATTTGGTGTGATGATTCGGCAGAAATTAATCAGAGATCTGTGGGGATGAAAGCTGGCTGGAGTGAGCATAAAGGAAGCAGCATAAAGGAAGAGATCACATTGTAGGCAGGCTGATGTAGGGCCTTGAAAGAAAAATGTGGGAGATTTGTACTTGATCTAGTTGAAAAGAATGCATGCATTCAGTTGGAGAAATAGTAGAAATGGGATTTATGGACCGCTTTGGGCAAGACTGGGGCTTGCTGTGTGTCACTCCAGCTTGCCTTTTTACCCATACTGAAATTTGGATCTGTTTGTAACATAGTGGAGGCAGGCTAGAGAACAGAGGAGATGTGTGCAGGGCAGCTGGAGTAAGACTGATATAAGCGAGGGCAATGAAAAAGACAGTAAAAGAACTGTTAAGATTTCTGAGCTGATTTACTGGCTTTTTTTTTTTTTTTTTTCTTTTTTTAATCAAATATTCTGAAAGAACAGTTTCCATTCGATGGAGAAGAGAACCCTGCAAACTAATTATCTTTCCAGAAGAAAAGCTCATGCAAAGGCAGAAATATATTGCAGCTGTTCTGTCACAAGCTGTTGAACTTAAAGTGAAATATGAAAGTGCCATTTTTGGCCAGATTGGATTAGTGGACCAACTACATCTATTAGTTAAACTTAAGGCAGTATAAAATAGTTACCACATGGAAAATAATGTGCTGCTATATAAGAGGTAGGTGTAATTGGCACTTTTGATAGCTAATGGTTTTGAAACTTTTTGTTACAGCAGAGAGAAAGGCTATGAGTAGGATCAAGATTTCTTATGTGTATGTAATAACTTCAAAATGATTTAGGGATCACGAAGAGAACACTTTTCCCTTGGTAGGAAGTTCTTCGTATCCTGTGCTGGATTCTTTCTCCACTACTGTCCCATCTTAAATAGAAATGAAAACTTGTGTGAAATGAACAGACAGAGCTTGCATTACAGCTCCATCACATTTTATCTTGTGGTGTCAAGTTTCTGTCTGGGAGATGACAGAGGACACACGTTTTCAGAGTCATTTTGTTCAACTGGAGAAGAGTTTTTCATAAGTAATGTTTTTATAGTCTGATATTGTTTCCATACAGATGGAGCAAAGTGCTTTCATCCATTTATTAGAGATTTGTGTCCAGCTCTGTATCCAAGTTTGCTGCCTTGGGTGGCATACTGTGGTAGGGCAGGAAAAGCTGCCTTAGATGGGAAGAGAGACTGATCTGTGTGGAATTGTAGCTATCACCTGTGGAAGTGTTGTGATTACTGTGTATGGCTCTGACTTCCTATAGTTCCTGGAATTTCCATGATTATTAGGTTTGGAGACCTGGCTTACTGACTCCTTAAATTATTAACGTAGTGAGAATTTATTGTACGTTTATATTTCAGAGGTATGCTGCTGTTCCCTGTAGGAATGCTTTTCACAGCATAGATCATAGAAAGAGCTTGATTGGTTTTTCTCTTGTTTCTGCCTTGTTTCAATATCAGATTCTTCACTGTAATGTGCAGTTGAAAGCCCTGTAGTTGGACATTTATCAAATTGCAAAGACTGCTTCTACTGGATAAAAAAAAATTAATAGAGGCATTAGCCTCGCATCTAGACTAAAAGTGAAATTCAGTGTAAATGTTGACCTTCAATGAATAGTTTCTGCGATGCTTGGGAAGGAGGTCTCAGCAAAGCTCACAATGTGTGAGCATTGCATTTGCCCAGTCATACTGCAACGCAGTTATATGATTGCAATGCAAAGCCTGTAGAAAGGAAGCAAGGAAGTATCCAACCTTGTAAGCGAAGAGACATCTCTGTAGCTTGTGTTAAATGAATTGGAAATAACAGGTGTCTTCTGGACTATGAGTATGAAGAAATATTAACAGTCACCTGGACTGAATGGTTTTGCGGCATCTTTATCAGCGTATCACAATGAATCTTGAAAATGATGCTTAATTACTTTGCTTACTTTCAAGTTTGAATGATTGATTTAGCAAACAGAATGACAACTCCCTTCTGGGGATCTGCAGAGGAGTAGCATGATTTCCTTTTCAGTAGAGCTGGAGGCCGGCCATTTATATGTCTTTTTTCCTGATAGTGCCTGTTTGATCTGTTTAATACGAAACAATGCATGCAGAATTCATGATGCTGGGGACCTGGGTGACCTCTGCCATCTGATATTTCCATTGGATATTGGAGATGGGACTGGGATTACAGTCTCAGGATACCGTTTGCTGCATCCTTCTCTGGAGCAAATGGTCTTGCTCAGAAGTTCCTGTATCACCATTAATAATTTGGGCTTTTTGGGGGGGGGCTTTTTTTTTTTTTTTTTTTTTTTCAACATTCAGTATGTTATTCAGCCTTTACTCAGCTCTCTCTTGAGATGGAAAGTCAAGCAGTCTTTTATCATGTTGAGTTGATGTATACAACATATCTTCAAGTGTTTGGTTCCTTTTGCTCTTCAGAGTTGGTTACCTTGGCTTTACCACCTAGTAAAAGCAACAGGGAAGTTGAGTTTTCTTCCAGAAACCTAATTTAGAGTCCCATTTCCTTCTGCCTTTGACTTTGCTTTCCTGTAACACCACCTTCATGGAGATGCTCTCTGTGCCAGTCTGTTGGGACTACTATCTCTTCCCAAGAACCACAACCTCATTTGGACCACTTCTCTCCATCTCTGCTTACTGACTCAGGGACCCCAGACTCTTACAGATTTTGAAGTGGTCTGAATGCTATCATCCTCTAGCTCTATTATGTAACTGAGTTGCATAACAACATGATTTTGGGGCAGCTGCTTTTCTTATTGCTTTCATTCCCTCTTCAACATTACTGGAACCTTCAGAAAATCTGTGTCTTGGTAAAAAATCATAAACACTAATGTGGCACTTAGATTCCAAGAGCAACAATGAAAGTGGTTGTGTTTCAGACACTTGTGATGGTAAGTTCTGTGCTTAGCATAGAAATGAGGATGCAGCAATGCGTATGCGTTACCTTTCCGGAAGGAGAGGAGGATGTCAGTGTGCATTTTGGCAGAAACAGGTTCAAATCCCAGCTTTGCCACACTGTTTAACAACACTTTCATGTCCTTGTCATCCTGGTGGAACAAGGGCAGAGTTTATCTCTTCAGGCACTTAGCTTCACAAATGTAAACATTTTCTACCTGCAGCCACTGATGTGAGCTGCTGGAAATGACAGAACCATTGCCAAAATCTTTCTAATCTGTCTTGCATAGAGGAGATATTATAAACAGTTCATTTCTCAGACATGTAGATTAGTGGAAGTAGTACTTCCTAATTAGAGATGGAATTACCACTCAGGTAGCAGACAGACATTAAGCCACCTTCTGAACTGAAGGAAATGGCTCCATGTCACAAAACTGGCATAAACTAACTGGAAATATAAGCCTGGAGAAATGGTTTGGTGGGCTGTTTTTATATAGAACAGTTTTTCTGGATGGGCTGTATTTACTTAGAAATAATATGAAATAGTGAAGGGATAAGCTTTAGGCAAACACTAGTCATTCAGTTTGGTGCAGGAGTATTTGCAATAAAGGCAAGACATTCTGTGGCAGGGTAATATAAGAGGTAAGAGCTGATGTTATAATCGGGTTCTTCTGATGTTACAATCCACAGATACTGCAGAAGGAGTGAGAGGGATCTGATGTGAAATTTACTTTGGGAAACAGCTGAACCTGTGAATGTCAAAGCTTAAGGAAAACAGTCGATTTAATTCAAAATGGGAAAAGCTTTTTCATTTAAAGTATGGAGCCCTTTTCATCCTTCTCCCTCTCCTGTTACCTGCCTTCAGCTTACTGAAAAATTTAGAAATACAAAGAGGCATTTACTGTAGGTCATATCTCTACCACTTTGCTAGTAAAAGGTTATTTCTTCCAGAAATGTCACTACTGTAAGCCACGGCTTCACTGTTTTACCCTGTGCATAAGTCCCAGAAATGAGAATATATCAATAGTAGGAGGTAAAAAATGGAAGGTGGATGGAATTGGTCCCAGAAATTGGAGCATTAAAATAACTCTCTGATTAGAAATATGTTACCCATGGCCTTAATTCTCTCACCATCGTCTGTGGTGAGAAATGCTTCCCATATGTCTTCTTAATAAAACCAAAGGTGTAATAAGGATAACAGTGTTGTCTGAGGGGCTGAAATAGCTCATGGTCTCTCCTGTGAGTGGGCAGAGATAGGAAAGAGTTGTTCTGGTGGTTTTTTTTTGTTGTTTTTTTTTTTCAATGCTCACTGGCAGAAAGTACCTGCTTGGAAACTGGAGTCATTAGAATTTCAATTGTATTAGTATGCTTCCTCCATGCATGTAATGACAGCCATTGCCACAGCTCCTCTTAGACTTAGTGAGAGGAAATAATTATCAAAGGGGGAAAGGAGACCTCAAGGTCAGGTTTCTATCTGAGTGCTTCATATTCCCAGACATCAGCAGTGACACAAGCTCTGGGACCTTCCCTGTGAGCCTCGCCTGTCTAAAAATAAGTGCCTTGCTGATAGAGAGCAGCATGTCTGTATGTATCCTCCATGTAAGTGTAGGGGAGTTAGGCGTTTGCCTCGGTCTTGTCACTTCCAGATGGTTCTTTAGGGATGAACAATCCCTTTTTTTGCTGATCAAAAGTGATTTTCTCTCAAAAAATGTGGCTTTCCAAATATTGGAGGGTTTGATGCCAATGAGACTTCTCTATGCCCAACACAAGACAGCAAGACTAGAAATTGCAGTTTTATAGCACACTGATATTTTACACAAGATTTATAACTGTGTAAATTGTTTAGGAAGACAATAAGACTCAGGGCTCTATTTTTCTGTTTGGGACTTTGTCCAGTATTTAAATCTGAGAAAGTGGTAACAAACCTTGATACTTGATACTCTGAAGCACGTTCAGCTTCTGTATTTCAGCAAATAGAAAAATTACATATAGAGTAGGGGAGAGGCCATAAGTGTGTTGTATAGACATGAAATTGTTTCCTGTTCTCATACGGCTCCAGGTCATTAGCTATACTGCACAAAAGGTTATGATGGCCTATTTTTCCTGATGCAGTTTAAACCTCCTCTCTTTCCTACAGTATTTCAAACTACAATTTCCCCAGTGATTGCTTGGCTGGAAGCAGGTACTTTTCACTTTATATATCAGTCAGAGGGTAAGGAATTTTTAGGAGAAACAAATGCCAAACAGAGTTTTTGGTAGTTTTTTGTGGATTTCTTCACACTATGTCTTTTCTGCCATCCTTTTGTCTGAGGAGTGGTGGTTACTGCCTTGAAGATCTGGTATTGTTTATATTTATCCATGTGGAATAGCAGGGCTCAAAACATCACTGATTTTACCATTGTGCTCTGAGAGATGCGCTCTGAGGATTGGGACTTGACATAACATTTCTTTTCCTGTCATCTCTGATGATGCAGATGCACAAACGAGGTACTAGCTGTTTACTCGCATGTTAATTTTAAGCATAATTAGTAACACAAGGGGCTCGGGGAATTAGTGTTTGACAAATGGTAGAAGATGCATTTGGTAGGAAAACGAAGCTGTTCCAAGCTATGAAGAGAAAAAGAAAACCAAGTTGAACTTGCAGGAAAAGTACTTGAGAGTGTGTCCTTTCAAGTACTCCCTCCTCTAATTTAAAAGGCTAATGACTGCAAATATAAAGAATACTGAACACTTGTCCTGTATTTCATTTACTAGAAAAACAAGAACAGGCTTGAACTGAACTGTGCTTTCCCCCAGGGAAGCCATGGGACTAAATTACAGAAGAAGAAACCTTGTCTGTGCTGATTTCTTCTCTCTCCTGAAAGCAGTGACGGTACCTATCTAGTCAAGTTGGTTGATGGACAGAGAGATTGACATTTTAAAAGATGTTACTACATTTATGCTCTTCCTAGAAGTTTTCCCACTTTTATTTCAGGACCTTACTTCTTTTGTCAGCCATCTGGAACCATTGTGAGGTGCCTGATATATTTTCTTTTAGAGGCCATGTTTGGGTACTTTCCTGCTAGTGGGAACTCATGGCTTTCTTATATTCTTCTTCTGGTGCTATCTAGTCATGCAGGACTATTGCACATGAAATATATTTTGCAAAATAAGATTAATATTTAAGAGCTTAATGATTACTTTAAAAAAATCTGGAGCTCCACCGGTCTGAATCTATGTGTCCTACTTTGTTTGCTCTCTCTTACATCAGTAGTGAAGTGCAAACCAAAGCCTAGTCTTGGCAATTCAGAGAAGTGCATTTCCATTGAAGGATGTGCTTGGCTGGTGGAGGAGATAAGCCATTAGCTCCAAGGAGGAAAGACTGAGGATATTACTTTCCCCTTTACAAAGCTGGCCACCATCTCACCCCACTGGCCTGTGTGTAGGGTGAAGAAATAAGCCAGAAATCTTGTGTTGGGATTTAAGTCTGGAATTAACTGAAAAATGCATCCCATTTTATTTTATCCACCAGCCCCTCCATGATTCCTGCTAATGAAATTAATGGCTTTGTTCTAGCCTCATGTTGATTAAACAATGAACAGCAGAGATTTTCTCATCCCTATCTAGCAGCTTCTGGGGTACAGGATAAATGGCTTTAAGGACCTCTGCCAATCTGCTTCACCCTAATCTTTTCCCTTCTTAATTTAAAGAAAGACTTTGTGAAGGGTTTTGTCTGATGTTATTTCTGAATTCAGATTGCAAAATAGGGCCAAGAAGGGCATATTAAAAACTGATGGAGAAAGTAAGTACTGGTATGAGGAGTAAGGCTCGGGTACAAGCTCTAAGCAATTGCGTCAGAGGACAATATCTAATAGTGGCTCGTGTTGCACCACTCATGCACATGGAGGTGATATTGTATCCCTTTGTGCTGAACTTGGAAATGGGGAGCTGCAATCAGAGTGCATGAAGCAGCGCCTTGCACTTGCAAAGTACTTCAAAGTTTCACGTGTCTGTTCCTGGGAGGACTGCAAGCTGCCAGCTGTACAACCTCAGTAAAACACAATGGCTTTTCTCAGCAGCTTGCCTTTGATTTCTGAGTAACTCTGGAGGGCAAGCAACTTCATTTACTACTGGAGGAAAATGCTGTAGAAGTTAAATGGGATCAGGTGAAGGTTGGGAGTTACTGTTTGGCTCCTGTACGGAAGCTAAGAGGTCTCAGTTTCTGAAGAACTGAAGCTTTGAATGATTATCTCGTCTCAGTACTTTTTACATGAAGCTTCTCTGCATCATCTTGGGATTTTGAGATTTTTTGCTGGTTTTATTTTTATTGAAATATTATTCAGCAATGCTGAGGAGTGAAGGCATGTGGATAAGACACAGTTACCATGCTGAGAGTCATGAGGAGCAACTCCATGCTTCTGTCACTGGAAAGGGCTCCTTCAACCATCATCTTCCAAAACAATTTTCTTCTTGGTGCATTTGTACCATTGTGGGAGCACTGTGCAGTGCAGCCCTGTGAAGTTTGGTTTCTTATTTATTGCCTAGATTATTCATGGTTGTTCCCCTCACCTGCAGGAAATAGGAAACAAACCAGCATCTTCTGGTTATGCTGGTCCCTACCTCTCGTAGGGTCAAGAGGAACTTCATCCATTTCTCCTGCACTACAGCTCTGTTATGGAAACTACTGTGGCCAAGTATTCTCTCTGTTTATTGTTACACGTCCAAAGAGTTAACAACAAAGAGTTTGCATTTGCCAGGTATCTACTTCTGTATCAATCTGCAGTCCATGCTTAAAGACCGTGAGGGTTGCAAATCCTGCTGATGTGTTCTCTTTTTCTTAAATTATTCTTGCTTTTATTTTTACTTTTCCCTTAGAGAAATACAATTGTTAATGAATAGCTTGTGACACTGGGCTGTCTTCATTTCTCTGAAATATTAAGAAAATATTTAGAGAAATTTTTTAGGGAAATATTACCTTTCCTGAGAACCCATTTGCTTTTCCCTGAAATGAAGAGGAGGCACCACGTTGCTGCAACAGAAATTGCATTGCTTCCTAGGTGCCATTAGAATATTTCCTTTTTACTGTGAGTTACCTTCCAAACCACTGACTGAAATAGAAACAGGATTAACACACATCATATATGTACAAGCAATCTACCTCTCAAGTTATACTCTGGCAGTGATCTTCATTTCTCTTTTTTAAAACCTGTTACATCTTTTCTTAGTGCTGCTTGCTGGTAGAGCATTCTATAGCTATTTATTTATAAGCGCAGTATATGGCATATAGGGGGGGAAAAAGCATTCTGCAGCAACTCTTTCCTGAGTTGCTTAAAAGCAAAAAAGGCTGTTCTGTGTTTTGAATGTACCAGCTTTATTAAAATTAAAAGGCATAGAGAAATTTCTCTTTCATACTGAACTGAAGACAAATATTTTCTGCATTCTACCAATTCTACCAAACATCTTTGTGCAGAGATGCCCACGGCTTCCTCAGAAAGGTTTCCTGAAAGCACAGGGAGTCTCTCCTTGTTATTAACCCAGAAGACATCAGTACAGATCCTGATTCTCAAACCAGGTCTCACTGATACTTCTCTCCCCTTATCAATGCAACTTTCCCTAGATCAAAGAGGCAACTTTCTAGATCTAAGGCATTATATGTTCTGGTGGTATTCTCTGTGTTCAGTGTATGTCATGGTGTTCCAAAAAGTTTCTGGACTGCTGCTGCAATATTTTTGTGGCACTATTTTTTTTCTTCCTCCCACTTCTTAACATGTAATCCAGATCTTGTAACTGACCTAATTCAATGAAATGTCGAGATGAAAATTGCAGACCTGTTTTATTCTACAGAGTCAATGGCAGTTTTTAAAAATTTCATTTTATTATTATTATACTGTTTTTTATGTTTGTTCTGCACTCAGTGCTCATGAGTTTTGTATATTCTACACAGGTGATTGAAATCATTAGTACAAAGCTGCTCTGTTCAAGTTTTCCTGCATTTTTTTAATGAGTTCATTTTATTCCCCTCAGACAGAATTACCCCTTTTCCAACAATGACTTTCCCGTGCATTATATTTTCCTTTCAGGAAAGGAGTTTGTATCCTTTCTTAAGCTATATGTTGGGATCTTTCCTATCCATTTTGTTTCAGAGAATGAGGATGAACGTTTCAGCTTGTCTCCTCCACACACGCATAGATGATGTTACAGTGCTGCTGATCAAAATGATAGGTGCAGTGAAGGATTCAGACTATATGAGGTTCTGTCTGTTAGCAGGTTGTGAGGCTCCCTGTGGTGAGTGGGCTGACTTTCTGAGCCTGTGTGTATGTAATTGAGGGAGAAAGGGTTGTCAGTAGATCAGGCTAACAAAGCCTTCTGTTGGTGTCTGCTCTTTTGGGAGGGAATGACTAAAATAACAGAGCTGAAACTATAATTTTGGCAGAGTAGGAAACGATCTGAAAGAACCATCTGTTAATGCTGAACACTCCATAGACCGATGTTAGAGCACGCTGATCTTTCTAATTACACCCTCCCCCGAGCCCCAGTCTTACTTCTGACAGGGCTGCTGGACCTATACAGCTCACAGCTAATGGTCCTTCATATGAGCTCACTGAGGCTGTGTTATCAGCTGTTATCTTGCCTTCCCTGGGGCAAGGTTAATTTGCATTCAAATTCGTGCTTTTTGTACTGCTGTCTTTCCTCATTGTCTCTTATCTAGGTATAACAAGGAGACCTAAGCAATATATTTTCCTCCTAAGTCTTCTGCTTTCACTGGTAGTGCTCCAGAGGTGGAAATAAATCAGGCCTAACAACTTTTCTGTCTCTGTTGTAATACACCTGATTCCCTTCTGCTAAGAGACCTCATCTTACAAAAAGCATCACTATATTGGTATGTTTGAGGCCTTATGTGAAAGGTTTGGTGATGAGGGAGGAAGGAGAAGTTGCACATCCCACCTAACCTTCACGCTCTTTTCTCTGAAAATATTTGGGTTTGCTGATACTGATGAGCATAGAGCAACTCCAGACTAGAAACTCAGCATGTCCTTTGAAATAGGAATTTTAAGTGAGAGACAACTGCCTGCAATCAACAGTAGCTGTAATAGAAAAGTCAAAGAGATACTGCTCTCCTTCCATGACATTAGCAGTGAAGACAGAAAGCATGCAGAGTGCCAAAATACAAACAGGGGAGTCAAACTGTCTCATTCATGACTGCTTCTGCCTTTCCTAGAGTACAACCAGCCTCAAAGCTCACTTGGCCCTGCAGAAGTCTCTTTCTCTCTCCTCCCCATTTTATAGCAAGAACAAGTCCTGAAAATTCTTGATAGATCAGTGTGGGCCTCGAAAATGGCTATGGATTTTACTGGGCTGTTGTCTTTTCTTGTTTTTCTCCAGATATTGGGATTAATTTCTTTTCAGAAGGGACTCAGTAAACAACCATCAAAGAATGAAAAACATATCAGTATCTTGATTTATAGTGAGGGAAACAAACAGCACAGTACTTCCTTCTCTACATATCAGTATCTTGATTTATAGTGAGGGAAACAAACAGCACAGTACTTCCTTCTCTTGTTCCAATTCTGTTGTCTGCAAATATTACTGCAAAAAAGTTCAGAGTCTAGGATATGCTTTGCAAAATATAGTCAATCTTGCAGTGGTGCTGTGAACTGTTTTCTTTGGAAGGAGATATTTCCTTGGGACCTCTCATCTCATTTCAGCCTTCAGCTTTTGTTCTTCTAAGCTTAGGGATGGACTGGATGCCTGAGCAGTGAGCAGTCCCTTACTCACAGACCCTTAAGTCTTTAAGCCAACATCAGAAAGCATATTTGTCTCTCTAGAGGTAAAATTCCGTTTATGTTTCTATGTGTTCTCTCATCACTCATCTGGTATTGCAACAACAGTAAATATTTTCACAGTAAAATCTTTTAGCTGTCACTTACTGGTGAACACATACACAAATAACCAGGATAGGGCACTTGTCTGTGTGCTTCTAGCAACTTGATTTGGGCTTACTACAAGCACTGGGTGTCCCCAAGGCAATGTGGAGCATGATTATGACAGGGAGGATGTTATCTGCTGTTGTGCAAGGACTAGGAAGTGTCAGTTAATATCCCAGATGCCTCTTGTAAACCAAAATGTCAGCATTGGAAATGACATCTCTCCATGTCTCTCCAAAATCATTGATGATAAAGTCATCTAATTATAGCTGACTACCAGAAGAACATCTCCAGAAGTACTCTCAGCACTTATGTCAGAGAAATGATGGGAGTTACACAATGTGAGTTATTTCTAAACTCAAAAAAAAAAAAAAAAAAAAAAAGGGGGGGAATCAATAATGAAATGGGTGGGTAAAAGTGATAGATTAAAAAGTGAGTCTCATAAAAGTGAACTGAGTTCAGTAAAGCCAAATGAAATACTACAGTCTCTTTTTATTTGATCTATTTATTTTAGATCCTGGTAGTTCAAAAGCTTTATATAATAAGATTACTTAGATAATTAGGTATGTGATGCTAATG
Source organism: Tympanuchus pallidicinctus (assembly GCF_026119805.1). Taxonomy (NCBI): domain Eukaryota; kingdom Metazoa; phylum Chordata; class Aves; order Galliformes; family Phasianidae; genus Tympanuchus; species Tympanuchus pallidicinctus. The sequence goes on from NW_026294747.1 coordinate 65,915,865, forward strand.
TAAAGGAAATTCCAGCAGATATCATATTTAAATTGATAAAGAATTGCTGCAGGTACAATTCTTGGAAATTGGAGTTGGGAAGAGGATAATTATTGTAGAAATCTTGTTGGTGTTAGATGGTAGTTATATAAAACTGCCCTGGTCTGTTAAAGTCAAACCTTTCCTCAGAAATTAGACATCATTCTCCTAACAAACATATCACTTGGCATTTTTGCTGCTGCGAATCTAAAAATTATACCATCCTCTTCAGAGAAGAAGAAAAATAATGTGTCCATATACATGGAGCTACAATTGGGATAGGACTCTGTTTCAGATGCAAAGGCAACAGATGTAAATAATCGAAGTCTGATTCAGAGTTTGGGGCATATGGTTTTTTTTCCTGCAGTTTTCCCTTTAAGACCACTGAGGGTTTGGGGAATGTGAGGCAGAGATGGATGGAGGTACAAGTGGCATTACAGGAGACTTTAGTACATGCAGGACTTGCCTTTGGAACTGATGGATCTGCAAGTAAAGCCAGAGCTATGAAGAGCCCTGGAAGATGGCCTCTTGTAGCCCAAAAGCCAGTTACCCATGGTGCTCAGCTTGGAGGTACTTCTAACAAAAAGTAGAAAAAGTCAAAAGGGATTTTCCCTGCTAAACTTTTTCAAAACAGTTGCTTGAGAGGATCATTTTCTCATAGGTTGAATTGTTTTGCTGCTCTTTTACTGCTCCCTGTTCTGAGGTGCCAGGAATGCTTCAGGCTCGAGGACATTCTACTGGGATGTACAATGAATTTGAATAGTCACCTTTGGATTTTTGATGGCATTTTCAAAGTAAGGCACAGCAGTTCTGCCTCTGCTGAGGTGTTGGACAATAACAACCCTTAAGAATGTGTTTTCTTTTTATGTATGTATTTATTTATTTGTTGCTGGAGGGTTGGAAAGCTGGAGAACACTTGCACAAACTTCAGTGTTCTACAAAGGAGGGGTCAATGAGGTAGACTTCTTCACACAGCTAACACAAACCTCTGACACAAGTGGCCTTTGGCTTCCCTTGTAGCAGCCTCCAGAACTATTTTAGGGAACTTTCTTAACTTTCTACAAATCATGCTCTAAGCAGCATAGAAAACCAAGACATGGTGAAAACCAGGAGACTCCATGGGCGGGAATTTTCTCATGGCAAACGCTGCCTCCTTGCAAGCGAATTCCTCCTCTTTGCACCTCTGTTCTTGGCTGCTGCTTAAGGACTACTGGTGGGGCTTTGTGATTATTTGTAAGATCAAAGCTGCTAGCCTTCTTGTTTTTCTTGTCTCTTATAACATTAAAACCCATTGCCCCATAGGTATGTAACAGATGATCAAAAGCTTTCAAGATTTTTCTGACTACATTAGCTCGTCTAATAACAGTCACCTTCCTCTATACTTCTCCAGTATCCTTGAAACTATAGCACTGTCACATTTTTAATGTGTTAAGTATAGGGAAATACATGAGAGGGAGAATTAACCCCCTATCATTCTGGTCTGAGAGAGAATAACCACCCTGCAAAGGCAGTCAACTAATGATACAGCATTTATTTCAGTGTTAAGAGTATTCAAGTTTAATTTGATAAAATATTTCCTTTGTGTTATCTCTCCTTTGGCTTTTGCAGCTTCCTTCTTGGCTTTATCTAGCTCCAGGTGAAAACCATTCATAGGTAGTAGAACCTGTCCTGAACTTCCTTTAGTTCAGTTGGGAGATGTTCATATCTTTAAAAATTGACTGGCCAGTCCTTTCTGCTTTGTACCTTGCTGCAACTGGCTTATATTGGTCTCTTTTATCTCTATAAAGCCTGGCTGCTAACACAGGAGGTGATCAACATCATCTTGACTCTTATTACTATGCCAATGACTCCTGTTGCATTATTGAGCCAGTTTATCTGTGGTCTATTCATGGTAAGCTATACCATTCAATAGGTAAGGGCTAGGGTTAAATAACTGAGTACATGCTAGCAGAGCAATTAAATACTGCGAACTGAGGGGATGAAATCTAGTAATCTGGAGAGAACTTCAAACCCTTAAAAAAAAAATAAAAAAAATCAACAAAACACCTCCCTAGAATTACTTCTTTTTAATGTAGGAACAGCTGTGTGCTAACCAGTCTGCCAATACTGTGCAGTTTTGGAGGAAAATGCTGATACAACCAATATTGAATATGTACCAGAGTCTAAATCATTCAGTTAATAAAACTTCCAAACATCTTCATGTTTTCTGCATAGCTGTTTCCAGCTGCCATGGGAGCAAACCATGGCATACTACAAACCTCAGCTTGTTGTCGATTAAAAAAAACCACACAACAATGGTAATCGATGTCCCAAAAGATTTTTCTCAGACTGTGTTGAAGGGAAAGGGCTCAGACCACGAATATTCCTTACTTCTGATGTGTTTAAAATACTTATTCATATATGATCGCTTTTTTGCAGATTCCAAAAAATTAGGGCTGGGACATAAATTCCCCTCATAGTTATACAGATTTGTTGAAAATAAAGCTTTGGATTTCATGAAAGCTGATGTTGTTAATTTGAGAATTTTCAAGAAAATATTGAGGAGTTTTGTAAGTAAATGTTTTTTGGTATTCCCTCCTGACATTTGCTTGTAAGAGTTCAGTCAGTTTGCATTGTACTGTTGAAATTGCCAACAGTTTATAGCAATTGCTCAAACTGCTTGTGAACAGTTTTTCAATGTGATTAAGTCAAGACCAGATCTTACTGAATGAAGGTGCTTTGAACTCAAAAGAACTGCTCAGGTTCTTAGAATTAAAGACCCAAATTATTTCTAAAAATGACAGCATCTGGATTTTACAATTAGTTTATTATCCCAATTTTTAGGGGCATATAACCAGATAAGCTGCTGTGGACATCTCCAGGAAGGTGGGTTTGAGTCTGTCAGCACTTTATTTAAAAAAAAAAAAAAAACACAAAACCCAAAAACTATAAAAATGGAGTATTTACTGCACCCAAATAGAGCAGTTTTTCTTTCTGAGCTCTCAGTCTTCCAGAGGATAGAAATTCTTACAGACAGTTGAATTACTGACAACTATATTTGGACCAGCCCTCGTATACATTTGCCCTACTGTCTGAACTGAGATGCACTGAATATGTTGGTGATTGAGTCTACTTTGAGTATTTGAGTTGCCACATAAACTCTTTCCTCCTTTTTCCCAGCTGTGTCCAGAGAAAATAAGCTTGTACTGTTTGCAATGAGAAGCAAAGGAGGATTCATGCTTATACCCTTTTCTGCTCTTCTACATTTCTGCATTTCTATTCAAAGTCCAGTTTGAAAATATACTTCTTCATATACTCTTCATCTTTACTAAAGAAAACAGAATCAAATGACAACACAGCAGCTCTTCTAGTTCATGTAGGCCATTTGGGTAAATGCTTTATTTGTTGCCTATTCATGAGTACTTGATAACCTTGAAAGAAATGCTAAGACTCCTGGGTTGCACCCAAGGTAAAATCTCTTTTATTAAGTTAATTCTATTCAAGGTTTCCTCTGGAGTCCAAAGTAAAATCTGAATGCTACCAGTGTCCCTGGAAAGCATGGAGAGACAGCTTTAGAGGTAAACTCAGCAGCTTCGGTGCTCATTCATTATGTGATAATACCCTATGAGTCTCTTACAATGTTATTCTGGAAATACACAAAAGGAAATTCTTCAGAAGAGGGAGCATAGATGCTGTTTACAGATGAAAACTAAGTTAGAAGTAGGTCAATATGTGGAAAATTTTAGCTTTTCAGAGGAGCTCTTTTAAACCAGTTCTTATCCCTTGATTAACAAGGAAGAGGAGAAACTGAGAGAGAAGTTTTTTTATTTTGGATTCTATTGGGAGAATTTATAATCTTCTGCAAAGAAAATTTAGGGATTATATCTGAAAGGCTTTAAGGTACTCAGGAGTAGAATTTCCCAGATTCATTGTATATTTCACAGCTTTCTTCAGAAAGATTTAAATGCAGTTCACTTGTGGTTATTTTATTTTCGGGCAAAATTAAGTGCCTATATAGAGGACTCACTGTCTTTTCCTCAATGTATTTTGAGCTATTAAATATATTTTCTTTCTTTTTTTACAGTGCTTTTGTATCACTTGTCTGTTATTCCCATTACATTTTTTATTTGTCAGATGAAGGAACTTTGTAAACGTTCATAAAATATTAAAGTAATTCAAATGCAGTGCTGTGCATGATAGGAAAATTATAGACAGACATTCAAGATGTCATTTCTTGTGACTGCCAATACAGCTTTTAAACTTGGAAGAAATCATGTATTCCATAATGATCTTTGTGAAGTCTGTAAACTGTCTTAATTAGTCACATCAGGGTCAATGGAAATGAATGGGTCCCCAGATGTCAAAGCCATTTAAAAGACTCTTTCTTGCTACTTCAGTGTCTTAATCTTGTCTTTTTATTAGTGGGAGTAAGTGGATTAATGTAAGCCACTTGCTGAATTAGACTCTGAGCTCACTCCTTGATCACATTCTCTCTGAATCTGGTCAGAACAAGACAGTCATACAATCATAAAATCGTTAAATGTCTTGGAATAGCTGTTTAGGTTGGAAGGGGCCTTATGGATCATTGAGCTTCAGACTCTGGGAGGGAGGAAGGATTGTGCTCCTGGGCGTGATGCTGGGACAACCAGTGTCACTTCTGGTTAGGAGTATGTGGTTATTTTCTTTGAGTGGTACTGAAAAAAAAAATAATTTCTTCCTGAACATGGCTGACCTGCAGCATTGTACTTGGAAACAACAGAGGGGCAGCTTTGAGTTTATTCTTTCACAGAGTGTGGATTCAATGAAAGGGTCTTGCTTCTGTGCTGGCATGCAACTATCTTTGGTGTGATCTAGATTTGCTGTAAACAGACTCTGGAGATAGTTTTTTTGGAAACAGATGAGTTCTTAAGGCTCAGCCTTGTCACTATGTGCCCTCTGGGACTCTGCTGCTCATAACGCTAGTGATGCCGAGGGAGCAGTTAAGCGAGGAAAGAAGAATCAAACTCTTCTATTTCAATTAAGATAATGGTTAGTAGATCAGGGGCTGTAACTGCTAAGTGTTGTTATTGCCCTAAGTGATCTGCAGAGACTTCGGAGACTCATTTTCCTTCATTACAGGAGATACAGCTATGAAACTGTTCCTCTGAAACAGTCGTGCATGTTGGGCTGTAGTGAAGCTGCCTGCATTACTCCAGTTCCAGTGGAACATCCAACTGATTGATTTACTAACACAAAGGAGAATAAAATGGTGATAAGAAATGCATGGAATTAGTACAGTCAGGTGCACAAGGGCTTCCTTTACAATACCTACATGTCCAGTCTGCAGAGGACCTAAGCACAAGAGTCATCTTATTACAGAAGTTAACTATGAATTGCAAAATGTAAGCAATATGGTAGAGGTACAGCTGCGGTAGCATGGCACAGGTTTAGCAGGTCAAGCAGGAGCCACATGGATCTACCCTAAAATATACGGAGCTCCATAGGAAAACCCCTCTGGACATCTTTCGTTGGAGAAGCTGTAGCAGAAATGCCTTGACTTCTGAGAGGAGTTTTGCTGAAGCTCATTGAATTGCAACAGAAGGCCAGTATCTGGTGACTGTCCAAAGCTACAAATCCATCAGGGAACATTTAGGAACTCAGGATAACAAAATTTGTCCTCTTACTTAAGACTCTAAATACCCAATTTCAAACATGTTGAATGTGATCTATCTTGTTGGCAATTCAGAGCTGAGACATTGGAAAGCAGATAATGATCTAGATTCCGCTTTCTCTTAAGTATAATTAATAGCCTAGATTATGAAATTCAAGTCAGTTACAACTTTGTAACAACCAATAACAAGGATAATAAAGGTTTATTCATCTTGCAGAAACTGTGCAGTAGGAAGTGATTTTGTTTTTCCAAGTCCTGGACCTTGTTTATTTGTGATGCTAGTGTGACTTTCCATACTTGGTAGCTGAAAAGCCATATCATATGAGTTTTTGAATCAGGATGAATGTTGACCTGTGCTTTTGGATATATGTAAGTATTTGTTAGTGTCATTGTGTGTTCTGATATAAAAAGAGAACAATGTGTGCAGTGTCATGATGAGTATTAGCTAAACGTATCCACATTTCTAAAGGCAGTAGATTAATATGGAAATTAAAAAAAAAAAGTGATAAAAATATATTCCCTAATTCTGATTGTAGTACTACTGAAAAGCATTCGATTAGCAAGGCCCCTTTCATTAGGAAAAGATCTTCAGATGCTTGTCTTCCTTACAGCCACATATTGTAACATGGGTTCCTTGGTTGTAAATCAAAGCAGTCTCTGTATTACTGATCTCATCTATTTCTAGCCATAAGAAGAAAGGTCAAGGAATGGGCTGATATGTGTATTGAAGTTAACTTCCCAACAAATGGTTGAGCATCACTTGCTAATGGAAAGTAGAGAATGATTTTCTTTCTTTGGTTCCATGTAAGTTTGCTTTTTTTTCCCCTCCCTTTATCGAATTACTCATTATCTCAACCAGCTTTTCTCTTCTTCATTGTTTTCTCCTGCTGGCCACTTGAGGTGTGGACTAAGAGAGCAGCATGTTGGCTTGATGCTTAGATTCCCACTGGTTGTAAAACTAACACCATAAAGTAAAGCACACAAGAAAAATATTGTTCCATTAATGCTGGAATATGCTTAACACACACATACTCTATAATTTCCTCTAAAAATTCCATATTGAATAAAAAGATTGGAGAAAAAATTCTTTCTTTCAGAACTGAAAATTTTCTAAGTTGTTTGGTGACTTAATCACTATTCAAAGCCTGAACTTACAAATTCAGTGAAATCTTCATGTCAGAGGAAACTTCAGTGATGAGAAGTCTCTGAAGATGGGAGCTATTATGATGAAGTGTTTGAAGACAGACTTTCTGGTGGGTTTTGAAGTCATAGGAGACAGAAATTACTAATTGCTAGGGAATTTCCCTTTAATCAGACTCTTAGCAGATCATTCAGCAGAAGTTTTGATATTACTAAGGCTATTGTGAAAGATGTAAATGTGCACCCTGGTCCTACAGCACAATGAGAAGCTATTGCATTATTATATCTTTGCAAGAATTCCCTCAATTTTGCTCCTGACTGGATTTTCCACACTGGATTCTCGTCTTGACTGGTGATTATCATTTGCTTCCATGGTTGTTGATGTTTATTTATGAGAGTTGCAGTAAAGTGGTTGGGTTTATGTACTCCTACTCATGTTGTGGTGCTCCCTAGAAAATAAGAAAGACTTGGACATCAAAGTAGAATAGCTGAAACTATTGGTAAATAGTTTGATGTCTTCACCTTTCCCCTAAACAGTTCAGTAGTGTTTCTGAATTTAACTCGTGGACATATGAGCATGTTTGGCATGGCTATTGTTTACAGTCTCATAAAGAATAAGTTGGCATCAGTATGGATTAAAGCTCTTCAAAGGTGCTTCCCAATTGTGTTTTTATGCCTTTAATGTTAAAATAATAAAAATTTAAAAATCTGTCAAAGTTAATTTCTTACAGTACTTCGAAACTGAGTCTGGAACAAATGAGATTCCTGGAGTCCTTGATTTGAATGGTGCTTCTTGTTTCACTTGCAAGATGGGCAGATTTTTTTGTCTTATATGGCAGGTCTCCAGCCAAAGCTGTCTGGTGCAAGAAAATATTTTCTGAACATATAGTCAAGTGCTGTAGATGCAGTTCTCTGGGAAATGTAGTAGGTGATAAATGTTTTTAAAGCGTAATAAAACCAACACTCAGCTCTGGCATGTTTCAATGTTCAGATTGTTCTTAAATCTGAGCTAACCTACCATTTCCCTTGAAGTAATATAACAGTTATTACTTCTATTTTACAGATGGGGAAGGTGTTTAAAAACAAAACAAAACATTGTTTGAAATTAGTAGTTTTAGCACTTGTGAAAATTTTATGCAAAATCACAGGTGTGCCTGGAATCTGATATCCATCTTGTTCACTGAGATTTCAGAAATATCTTTAATAGAGCTTAAGGGCTATGACCTCTTTTGGGAAGCCATGTAAGAAACATGCTCAGAATTTCATTACTAAACATTTGCTTTTGAAAATGCACAAATATTTGTTTTTCTCATCAGATATGTTTACTAAGGCTTACCTTTCATGAGGGACTGCTCTTTGTGAACGAGTTTTTCCTTAAAATATCAGTGTCTAAGCGCTGTATTGGCTGTTCCTTACCCTTTCTAAAAAGAAGAACTTGTATGTTTTAAATCCAAATTTTCATTGTTTTGGTGCTTTCAAGCTTGTGATGAAAACAGAAAAAATGCACTCTTTCAGCAGTAAATCAGAGCACTGAAAAAAAAAAGACTGCCCCAAATTGACTGCCAGACAAGTCCTAATGGTGGATGCTGTGTTTTTTTTATTTGTTTTTATTTCACTGTAACATCACCATTCTCTGCTACAAGATACAATTTCCTATCATCCCCAGTCTTCTCTTCGTGAAACTCATGAGAGCCAGGAACTTTACACAGATCACTTTCTTTCCCATAATGAAAAGTACTTCATAAGAAATCTAGGACCGAGAGCATCTCATCTTATCTTGGATTATGCAGGTGATCTTCAGAAAAGTGGGGTAGCATTTTGGAAAACTGGAGTTTTTCAAAACCAGAAGCATTTGCTGGAAATGTGTCTGTCTCCTGGAAGGATTATTTTCCTGGAGTATAAAAAGAGAAACGTTTTTACTGTAGAATAGCCTGCAGGTAGTCTACACTCGTATGAACAAAATCTGCTGGAGAATATTTTAATTTTTCAGTGAAACCTCTAAAAATGAGACAGCTGTAATGCCAATGTCCCAGTCAAAGTCAGTAACCACAAAGAATTTTGACTTGGCAAATTCCAGATTGGATGTCAATAAGTATGTACTTATTTCTCAGTTTGTAATCTTGCATTTGTACAGTCCAAGTTGGAAAGCTTAGCCCCTTCATACAGCATAAAGATGGATATAGGCTGCATATATTTTAGTTTTAATGCTGACTGTACAGGTTATTTTCATGTGTAAATGTCTAATCTTTTAATGACTATAATTAATTAGATATTAGGTAAGCCAGAATTCTCAAATCTTTTGATTTGTTAGGAATTTAAAGTAAAATAATTAGTAGGAGAGCAATTCTTTCTTTGGTATTCAGAGGAATGCAAATGAACCGAAGTATCAGCAGCTCCTCTGATGCAATTGTGGCCTCCAAGAACTTTTAACACACGAACCTTCTAATATGAAAAACAATTCTGCATTGGATAGCGATGTGGCAGAGACCATTCCTGAGAAGAAGCTTTCAGAGATGAGCATATGATCTATACTGAACATAATGTTCTTTTGGTTCTAATGTTCTAATTGGTTCTTTTTCAGTTATAAGAAATAGTACAGAACTCACCCATGCATACACATTTAAAGATGGTCAAGTTGCAGTATCGATATCTTAAAAGGTTAGGAAGTGTCAGTATGAGAGCCCAGCATTCTCAATTTAGTATAGGTCAAATTTGGGGCTGTGCAGAATTACAGTCCTTGGAAATTATGAGTTCTCCAACACGTGGGTAGCTGTGGTTGCAAAAGCAGTCACTTACCAGACTGGATGCAAATGATTCAGGCTAACAAACAGTCAGGCTTAAGTGCATGCTCCTACCACTCTGCCTTATTTCTGTTGAAATTTTCTGAACACTGCTGCAAAAAATGTGCATTTTAATGAATGGTTATATGCTAGCAAATTATTAAGGGAATTTCTTTCAACAAGTTATGATCTTGTATAAATATTCTTGAGAATGAGTAAGCCTTCTAAAAGGGAAGCTGTAAAGCAGAGTGAAAATTAGAAGCATTTTTTGCTTAGGTTTGAAGATTACTTTCTGTTTTTAGAAAGCAGGATTCAGTGTGCCTTAGTTGCTGCCTGGGTTTTACTTTAGCTGATGTCTATATAAATAAACAATAAACATCAATATTTAAAAGCAAGGAAGCCTGCATTATTAATTAATTGATTTATTAATTATTTCAGTTTAATACATGCTTAAGTAAACTGTGCTTTCAGCAGAAGGGTATGGCAGAGCTAATCTCCAGGAATAATATAACTCAACATGAGATTCATCATACCTTCTTATTGCTTTATAAAAGCAAGGTGTTTCACCTGATCTTGTTGCCTGGGGAGGATGGTTACAGACCTTCATGTGCTGTAATCTCAAATTGGATCCAAAAGTCTCTTAATTATTAGGCCTTAGAAGTCCCTTATTCACCTGGGCTGGAGTCAGGTGAAGTGAGTTTTGCTCCTGCTGACTACAATGGAAGCCTGTGAGAAATGTGTGCCTTATGTGGGTACTGTAGGCTGAAACCTGAATTTCTGTTCAGCAGTATTTAGCAAAGGAGCAGATGTGAATCATGAGGATAGCAGTAATGCACAATACCAAGTGCAGTCTTGTATGACTAGTTTCAAAGACACAGTGTTGTTCCTGATTCAAATGTGATTGCTAGTCAGCAGAATGCATGGTGAATGCTTTTAATGACATATATTGTACAACCTTCTCTCAATTTCTCCCTAACAGATTGCATGAACTCTTTAATAATGGGTGCAGGTGTATTCTTATTTGTAAAATAATAGCTCCGTATTCATCATGTCACTAAAAGCATATACATTTTCTGTGTGGCTCATTAGTCAGGAGGAGAGTGGGAAATAAGAATGTGACTTCAGCCTCATCTGATGACATTTTCTGTGAGTGCATGGGTGTGCTGGCAGCTGCCTGATCGTGTGCACCTGTAGCAGTTGTACAAATGGGAACCTTAGAGAGTATCTGTGAACCCTGACACAGACCCACATGAAGGGAACTGTGAAGGGGCTTGTGAGTTATTAAGGCCAATTATCTTTGCACAGGTATTAGGAGGGAAAGAAGGTTTTAAGGATTAAAAGTTCACAGAAAGAGCAGGGTCTGACAGTTAGATTAGGGCATCAAGTGGGAGGAGGTCTAGACTGTACTGCACGAGTAACCAGAAAATCAATGGACCAGGATGGTATAAATATTGACATGAAGAAAGAATATGATGGGGTTCTCCTTCATTTAAGAAAGAGAAATGAAACTGCATAAGATCTGTACCCTGAAATAGTCAGATACATATGAAAAGTAGACTGAAAAACATGCCTTATCAGACAACCCAAAATAGCTGCAGCAGCCAGTTGTCTTCATTTCATAGAATTATAGAATGATTTAGGTTAGAAGGGACTTGAAAGGTCATTAAGCTCCAAATCCCTGCCATGAGCTGATTGCTATCCACCAGATGAATGTGCCCATGCCCCATTCAACCTGGCCTTGAACACCTCCAGAGATGGGGCACCCATAGCTTCTCTGGGCAAATTTGGCCCTGAAGAAACTTACATTAGAAAGTATATAATCTATTTTGGATGCAGATTGAATCTCTTGTTAAAATAGTCGTCTTGTTTCCAATTCTGTGCCTTGCTGTAGTGTAGCAGCATTCTTCTCATGGAGATCAGCGATCAGACTATGCATCAGAAAGATTGTGACATCCACTAGATGGAGATGTGATACTGAGGCTCTTTTCTCTTTACATGTGATATTTCTCTTATCTTGTAAGAAATTTGATTGGGAAAGAATTGCAGGGGAGTTGGACAAGATGGCCCTCAGAGATCCCTTCCAAATCTAAGGTTTCTATGGTTCTAACAATAGATGGATGACAAGGGTGTAAGTGGTACCTTTTTCTAGTCTGTGCATCAGAAGAGGTGAATTTTTGTAGTTAGATGCACTTAATGTGAACCCAAAAAAAGCTGTCTTGGATTTCTATCATGAATCAAACAGAACTTAATCTACTCTCTTCTTGTTCTTGTTTTCATTTGCCTTTGTCCTACTTCCTCTCGTCTATGTTCCAAATCCACCCTCATCTTTGAGGTTATCTTAAGAAATTTCACATGTATTGATTTATTAAAAACTCCTGAGCAACTCTTAGAATGGTACATAAAGAAGGCTAGTCACTTGAAGATTAAAATGATTTGCTCTATTTGTTTTAAATCTGAAATATAAAGTCCATCTGCTAGGAAACAAAGGGTATGTGCTTAATAAAGCTGACACCAATGGTTATTTTTGCTCTGGTGTAGATGAAGTTTATCTGCTGTGCTTGTAGTAGACTCTACTGATGGCAGTCTACGTCCTCCTCCATACTGCTTATTCTAGGTTTTCAATATCCATACAGTTAGTGAGTTTTCCCAGTATCTAAACATCCATTAATGTAGCATAAGCCAGATGTGAAAAATGGTTCATTTGTCTATTTTCTGTATGTATCTTTTATGATGTTTAAGTTTGTTGTCTCAGTCTCCTTCTCCCAAACTGAATTGGCCCCATGCTTTTCTTATGAATTTTGTCTTCAAGAGCTCCTGTTTTTCACTGTTATTCTGCTCCCTCTGATTCATGTATTCCTTGAGCTGTAATGCTCAAAGTAAAGATGGTGCTTTCTTAAGGATTTGATTGGTTCAGAGTTGCAAAGGGGGAGCTCTGTACTTAAATTTATTCTGTATGTTTCATTTTTAAAATGTTTTCAAAACAACTTATATTTGTTTACAGTGTAATTCTCTAGAAACTCTGTATGCTTTCTGTAGAGTAGCTGCATAACCAGTGACATCCCAGATTTTAGGCAGTTGAGACCTTGCTGTGTCCTTTCAACATATGAAGGCAACAAGAAAGATGGAGAAAGACTTTTGATCAGGATTTGCAATTACAGTATGACAGGCAATGGGCTTTAAACAGAAAGATGGTTAATTCAAATTGCATATAAGGGAGAAATATCTTGTGGTGGTGATACGCTGGCACTAGCTACCCAAAGAAGTTGTGGATGCCTCATTCCTGGAGGTGCTCAAGGCCTAGTTGGATGAGGCAATGTGTTCTGGTGGGGTGTTTCTCTACCCAGGACAAGGGGTTGGACAAGTCGACCTTTGAGCATCCCTTCCATCCCAAACCATTCTATGTTTCTATTACAGTATGATTATTCTGCAGTTTGCAGTTGTTCTCTTCATCCTTTCCTTACTGCCCATTTTGCCAAGGGAGGAATTTTATTAATTCACTATGCAAAGATGCACAATTTTCTAGCATTAGTTCAGAGATGTGTTAACCATAGTCACCACCCTGCTGGCTAGTTTTGTGGCCAGGAAGAACACACCTTTATTTGTAAGAAATTTGGAAAAATATGTATAATTTTGGTTTTAATTGAAGTATTTTTTGTCTTGTACAACATATGTGCATAGTTAAACACTGACTTGGATCCATTTTGCAGAAAAGTTCAAATCTAAAAGGATAATGGAAATTTTTGGTGGCTTTTTTTTTTTTTTCCAGTGGCATTTTATCAAAAGCTACGGAAACAGTCAGAATGGGGTGTCCTGGTATTTTCTGCAGCAGAAGTAGCAGACTATGCTGTTGCTCACCACCTCTAGGTCAGAGATGCATTACCAGCTGGGTTCTTTTCACATGCCAAGTTATTCGTGAGATTTAGGAACATTTTACCATCTCTTTTTCTACGAGCCTGAGGATGTAACTACTGGTAATCAGTAAGGTGTGGAAATTAATACATGACTAATATAGGAAATTAACTTCAGTCCTGTTTATGTTCTACTGTGATGAACAGTATTTGTACTTTCATCTTTACTATATTGTAGTGTGAGCTCTTAAAAAAATAAGAGAATTGGAAGCATAGATCAATTTGCAATCAAAAGAAAACCAAAATTCAATCTGGAAGAAACTGGTTCAGTAATTAAAGTGTCCTAAAACTTTTATTCAAAAGGGCAGCATTGTTCCCTCAGTATTTATGCCACGTGTTGTTGCTGTAGATGCCTTAGCATGATAGCTGTCATTCAGCTTTCAGTGGGACAAGAATCCTACAACTGAACTTGGTCTTCTGCAATCTCCACCTTCATTTCTGTATGAATTCTCACTTGGTTGTATTCTCTTTCCTGGATGATACTACTAGCTTAAGGGAGCAAATGCAACTTTATTCTTGGAGGACCTAGGGTACTCCATGGAGTATACTGGCAAGAAGCAGTTTCAATTACCATCCCTACAGTGCTCTCACAGGTGTCAATTAAAAATGATCCAAAAATATGTTGTGCACAGCCTGAGAAATCTGACAGCTGTGCTATGAAAAGTAGGAGGATTAGCCTTCTCCCATAATCATTTTGAAATCCCTGGTAACACAGCATTTTTAAAGAATGATGTGAATGGATGTAAATAACATGCATTTTGTACACGTTTGAAAACATACAAAGTAGTTAGGAGATGAAATCACATCTCTAAAATCCATGTGAACTTTGTTTCACTTCCTCCCATCTCAGTAACATAAATCTTACTGAGGGGAGCTATTTGCAAACCCAAGCAGGGAATTTCAAGCCTATGTGAGCACCTCCTGCCCATTTTGCTGTGAATCAGTCAATACCACAGCAGTATGATGATGTTCTGCATCAAAAATTCTGCAGAAGCCTTATCAAGACCTACCAGGGAATGAAGTCATAAAGTGTTATTCTGAGTGCAAAGGCTGGCCACACGTTTTGAGAGGGAGGTTGTTAATCTCAGCACTGTCACCGAGTGTTGTGCCCTGAGAAAAAAATATGAAGTAATATCACCTTGCTTTTGTTTTTGCATCTGTGGCTGGGGAATGCAGAGTTTGCTTTTCTTCGTACTGCTTCTGCCCTCCTCAACATATTTTCCATCAACATAGTGCAACAGATCAAATTAATCACTGATAGTGCTGCTTTGTTTGACCAATGTTTTGGCACGTACATTTTTTGTCCATATATACCTTATGGGGTTCATGTTTTACAGATTACCCTGCAGAGCTTGGCTCCTAAGGCAGAAGAAGAAAAACATTTGTATGGAATATTCAAAGAAGTTATGAATATTTTAAATCTGACTCTCCGTTATCTTGTTGCAATGCAGACAGTTTTCCCCTAAAATCTAGGCACTTCATAAAAAGCCTTCTGCAAGTGGAAATACCTGTAAAAATATGCAAAATTATATGCTACCTAGCACCAAGACTCTGAAATTTTGGGGAGGAAAGAATACTATGTTTCAAACTACAGTGCATGACTTATTCTGGCTTATGATGGTCAAGATATCATCATCATCACTTTCAGTAGCATTCATCCCAGTTTTTTTGGTATCTGTATTAGTCAAGGCCATATATCTGACACAGCACAATTTGGGTAGAAATCAAGAGCATACTGTGTCTCTTATCACAGCATCAGTGTGCTGGGTAATTAAATGCTAATCACGCCATCTCCTAAGGTTCTGGACTATAGCTTACTGCTGCGGACATCGTGGTGGATTCAAGCAGTGATTCTGCCAAATAAGATAAACTCCATGATATTTTTCCTCATTTTAATTCAAATGATAGAATTTTCTCTTTTAGCTAATACAGTTCACGATGTTGTATGTATGTAGGTAGCCTTAAGAGGGGAGGATATGACAATAGGCCAAAGGAAAAAGAGAAAATGATTGTTGATAGAGCAATGAAATACAGGTGGCACAACAAGGTGGGCAAAAAGCAATCTTAGAGCTCAGCCTCTTCTGTAGAAGAAATGCAGTATTTCCTGCTTGTCTCTTTTGAGATAATCTTGTTCACTTGGAAAGCAAAAGTCCTGAACTTCTGTCTAACAATAAGTGTAAATCATCACAGTAACTCTGCAGACTTTGTTCGGTGAGAATCTACTCTGTGATTGATGATTGATGGAGATGCCCAGGAAAGTTTGCATTGATTATCTTCTTGCCTTAGCTTGAATTTGGATTTACAGCTCAAGAGCTGCCAGTCCCAGCTTTTAGGTGCCTTGAACTGTTCTCTAGAAATACAAACAGAAACACGGAGCTAAACCCTTGACATTTGCTATGTTCACAAATTGTCTACAGCAGCTAGGGTGAAAAGCACACAGCATAGATTAATCATGATAGAAAGTGAATTATTAAAAATCCAGAATTTTCTGCTCATTTACCCTTACTGTTAAATTTTCTAGAGTTCTTCCTAGAATACATTACCCCAGAAATACATTGTTATACTCAATCTTTTAAAAGCATTTTAACTACTACAGAATAAAGAATACAAAGAACACAGTTAGATTGCACCAGAAAACGATGAATTATTAAGGAAGTCCTTGGTTTTAATACTGAAGTTACTATATTAAGAAATGCTTTGTACAGCACTCTAGAGTGTTGGCATCCTAGATTCAAATTGCCAAGCATAAATAACAGTTCACATTGTCTGGCCAGATAGCATTGGATGCTGACATCAGTGCCATATGTCTCAGTGTGAAGCAGGGCTCTCTTGTTTGGAGGGATGTAACAGGGAACTAGGACATTGACTATGTCAGATTTTACTTATGTAGTTGTGAATTTTGGGATGTGTATTGAAGCAGCCCTTCTCCATTGCTGTGCTGGCTCTGGGCAGCTTTGTGTGGTGGCTGCAAGTGACCAAGTATTCTCATGTCCCCCCGGCTTTCACCTTTACTGAGAAAGATATTATGATGAACCTCTGTTTTGTTTCAACAAATTTAGTACTCCTATCTCAATTTCTTTTCCCCCTTCTTTTTCAATGCTCCTCTGATTCTGCAATGTAGTTGATTTTCTGCACTTGCAAAGCAATGACTGGTCTCTTAATGGGCAGTAATAAATCCATAGATTACTCTTCTTCCAAAATAGTTATTATACTTTAATGTGGAAAGGAATGCTCTTGTAGCAAACAATATTTTTTTCTCAAAATAAGAAGAAAGGAAAATAAATAGAGGAGGAATAGGAAGAAAACAAGGTTTATTCTGCTCCCCATGACCTGACAATAATTTATGTGCAATATAAAGTAAAAGAAAAGTTACCATAAAGTTGTATATTGTCTTCCTCTTGAGGGAATAATAATTGTAAAATGCAAAAACCAGATCTAGTTTACTGTTATAAATGGATTGTATATATGAATAGCTTTTGGAGATAAGTGGTGAAACTACTGCTTATGAAGGTGTTTATTTTATATTGCTTTTGCATTCAGGGCAATCATTCTCCACTTGTTTGTGATTTTTATTAAATATGATGCCAACTCATATTTTATGAGAAATGCTTATGCAAAGTAATCTATTTGATTCAGTATCTCAATGCTTACCTAATGAATAAATATTGCATATGATTAATCTTCTATTTTACTGTGCCAAGCATTTTAAAAAAGAATAGAACCAGAGTGGGCAGCTTCATGCTATACAATAAACTGCAAATGAATAGAAGCTTTGATCAAAGGCAGTTGAACTTACAGTTCATGTTTGCCTTGCAATGTGTTCTCTTAAGACTAAATGATGTTCTTCAAGTAATTCTTATATTTTTTTCTCCTTCAGAACTAAACTTAACAGAAATGCCTAACTTGTTCTTCATATGATTTAAGAATTTGAACTCTGTGATTGGATGGAGTCTGCAGTTTGAATCCATCATGTGATTGTGTTTGTTTATTATTGCTTAATGATATGGTTAAAGCCATGTGGTGAATCTCTACTGACAAGCAGGACATTTTTTGTTCATGATTGAGGAACATGATATTTGTTCCTGATACTGCCATGCAAATTTTACATTTGTCTCCACAAGTTCCTTTGGGAACGAGTTCCACAATTTAATTACAAATTGTATGAAAAATAATTTCTATTAATTTTATTAATTTGTCTTTCTGATTATTTTACTTCAGGCTGTCTATTTCTGGGCAGTAAGACATATAATTGCAAATAATCATTTGCAATTTTTCTTACTTGTTCAGTGCCAAGCTATATCCTTTTCTTCCCTCTCTGTAATTCCTATAGTCTATAATTTTGAATGTGTGGTTATAGTCTTGCTTTTTTGTTGTTTGCTTTTTGTTTTTTTTTTTCCCCCTAAATGCATTACTTTGTACTCATCAGTATTTAAATTCAATTGCAATCTTATAACGCTGTCACTCAGCATTGTGAGGTCCTTTTGTGAGTCTTTGAAATCAACACAGAACTGACAATTCTGAATAACTCTATTATTTTCTCCCATTTCCACACCACTTATGAATGTGCTGAGTATAACAAACTCTGGGACAGATCCTTGAGGGCTTCTCTGGCAACTTTTCTTCATTCTGAGTTATCTGCTATACTTCTTGTTTCCTTAATTCTAAGTGCATATTGTTCTGTAAGGAGTTTATCTTATCTGACCTACATTCTCTTAAAGCTTTTGAGAAGCAATTCTATCTAAAACTTTTAAAAATCTTAAGAAGGGTGTATTGACTCAATAATATTCTCTTCATTTTTTGCTGACTTCTTCCAGACCTCTAAAAAAAGATGCATGAACCACATTGGTTCTTCCTCGGGTATATAGTAGACCTGGTCTGTATAATAATTTTCCACATTACATGGTGCAGGAGTCAACTCGTTGATTCACTGCTCCAGCCTTTGGTGGCCTCAGTCACATTTGTCATCAACTGCTGCCATGCTTTCGTGGATCTTTTCCTCAAGTATATCCCCCATAAAGCACAGTTCTGAGATGGGAAACCCTCAGCTTTTCTCCTTGCAGACTACCATCTCGTGGGGCCCATTCAGCTTTTCTGCAATGGCTGAATGGCTTCTGGAGTACCACTTCTTTCAGTCTCAAACATATCTGAAGCTTTCCTGAATTCATTGATTTGATATTAAATCACAATTATGACCACAGCACTTCTCAAAAAGAATGTTAACATGTAAATGTATATTAGAAATACTTTACTGCCTGTGCCAGTGTCAATTGGGCAGAAGATAAATTATTTATTTACCAAAGGAGAATGGAGTGTAGAATTGAAACAAGGCTTAGGTAAGCTCTGACTTTGATATTTATTCTTTTTAAATGGAAAAGTTCTGTTTAAAATGAAATTGTAATTTACAAAAGTGTGAATAATGTTGAATGTGACAGACCATTAGACTTTGACACAGACTCTTCCAGGTACTCAAAATGTAACTTCATTGCCTTCCAAGCCATAGATTTGTCCTCCAGGGCAGCTCTGTTTGGTTGATCTGACCTTGCCTGAATTCACATATTTTGTTGTTTCTCATGCATGTTTCTATTTTCCAGCTGAGTGATAATATAAAATTACTCTGATAAAAAACATCAGAGAAACTGACTCCTTCAAATATCTACTCTTGAACCTCTATCGTTTGGGAAGATTGAAGCTTTTAAAAAGGAGCTCCCAACCAGTTTTACTGATATGCTGTGTGTCTGAATTCTCATCCACGTGTGCTATAACTACTGTCTTATCATACGATCATAGAATGGCTTGGGTTGGAAGGGACCTTAAAGACCATTATGTTCCAACTCCCTCCAGTGGACAGGATTGCCACCTGCCAGAGGCTGCCCAAGGTCCTGCATGTTAGTTGCTTTGCCGGGAATAATTGCTTGAGACTTAAGGGACATGATGATTTGGTTATTTATGGCACTAGGGGACATTTGGATTGGATGTTGGAAGTCCAAAATGAGCAGAGTTCTTCAGGAAATCGTTGAGAGCACAAAGGAGTGCTGCCAGATAGGTATAATGAAGACAGTCATCAAAAAAGGACACAATGCCTTGAAAGCCATCTAACAAATCAAACCAAAGTTCAGGTCTTTGGTAAATGAAGAAATTGGAGTTTTTTTACTATCAAAGCTCTCATTTGTATGGAATTGTAGAATTGTAGAATGGTTTGAGTTGGAAAGGACCTTTAAAGTTCGTCTTGTCCAACTCCACTGTGATGAGCAGGGTCATCTGCTAAATCAGGCTGCTCAGAGCCCCATTCAGACTGTTCTTTCCATTAGTTTGAAGTCTGTCTTGTGCATCATAGAAATAAGTTGTTTAAAAGACAGGTCTATACAAATGGACTTGAGAAGCAATATTCTTTATATGTGTAAAGACTCATATTAACCATTACATAGCAGTACTTTCATCTGATTGGTCAGAGGCTCTGGGGGAAACCCTGGAGCTCTCTCAACCTTCCCACCATGGTCTATTTTCACAGCTATCACAATAACTTCCTATGAACAATTTAGATTTCCTTCTCTTCCCTAGGTAATGGCTGACTGGCGAGCATTTCTGGAGTCCACATCACTAATCCTCTTCTGGAAAGCTAAATGAGCTATCTGAGAGACAGGCAGGAGCTGGAGTTACCTGTCTGTCTCATCCATCAGCACAAGGACCCTTTCTGTCTTTCACTCTTCTATTAGCTCTACAGAAATCTTTGTATGAAGTTATGGGTTCTGTAGCTCTATAAATTGTCTTGGCAAGAAATCAATAAAGAATAAATCCTAATAAATTAGGATTCCACAAGTGATTTCAGAAAAAAACTCAAATCAGTCAGGTACTTGGATGTATTTACCTGTAAGCACCTGATCAGTCTTACTTCAGTCAGCACGCTGCTGCCTTAGCTCCAGGCATGTTTGAGTAAAGCTGGCTTGATGAAATAAGTTTATTTGCATGATAAACCATTATTAACATGAGCATTGTGCTTTCCTGAGTACAGTCCTAACTAGAAAAAGAAGATTACTTGCTTTGTTTTTAATTCCTCTGTGTGTCATGTCGACTACTTACTTTAGGTGCGTCTAAAGGGCATCAGCACAGTACCCCCACCCTTGGGTCAGCCCTGTAGTGCAGCATACAGCTGCTGCATGGCTAAGGGGAGCAGTCCAGTGTTTGTTAAAGCAACAGTCAGCTCTCTTGAGCTGAGCAATGGCAGAGTTCTGCCTGGAGAAACAGTTAGCTGAGTCCCCCTGAATATCAGCTGTTTGTAATGGATATGTTGATATCTGTGGCTACAATAATGGAGGAACCAGGAAAGGGAGCCCCTTTGCTGGTTTTAAAGTAAAAATAGGGGCACATTTGCGATTGTAATCAGTTCAGGACAGGAATTTGGTTCTTGTTATCAGCGGTCCAAATATAATGTGTTTTTAATTGCCTATTCAAGGCATCTAGCAATTAAGGCAAAATTATCTCTCTTCTTTTGAAAAATGTATGAGCTTTACAATTAGAAGTAATTGTCCTCATTAATTGAAAGTGCAGCTTTGTTTTCTGTTGATTGTATTTTTTTTTTAAAGGATTCCAAAGAGTTTTGGAATCCCATTAAAGAGCAAATGCTATCAAGTGCTTTTGCTGCAGCCACAAAGAGCGTACTGGAGGGTTGTCTGGTGGTGCTTTTTAATCCCCCTATTTATTCAGCTTAAAGTTAGTGATGTTTCAACATGCTAAGCTGTGCTAGACTGTAACTTTCACTCTAGACATCTCTTTCTCTTATCAGTCAGTATCACATCCTTATCTCTTTGTGCAAGGGCCATTGCTGCATTGTGTACATGTACTATTCCAAGCAAAACAGTGCCAAGATCCTGTGTGCTGCCATTTCTTAAAAGCAAATGCACTGCATGAAGAAGATACCAGGAGACCGCAAAAAGTTTTTGTCCAGAACAAATACTGGACAGAGGTCCACAAATCTACAGCTGGATCAGGCAGCAAGCCAAAACAGGTATGGTGCATATGCACTGTGAGTGGTACCTCACATCAAAGTTGTAAGAGATTTGTTGACCAAGCTGTTTTTCAGACATCCAGTGTATCAGGAGGCACTTGATCTCTTGCACTCATGTCACATGTTGGGAATGTTTAAAAGACAGGCAAAATGGTGAGATAAGATGTTGGCCGAATACACTTCACATATGGAAATACCAGGCTAGACTTTGCATGTGCTGAATATCTTGGTATAAAAGATATATACCAGTATCAGGGCTGCAGTGCAGAAAATGGGGCACTTTCATCATCCAGGCTACTCTGCTTAGCAGTGGTTGCCAGAATCAAACCTCAGTGCATGCAGTCAAGCTTCACTGCTGTGCAAAGATCCTGCACAAGTCCCTCAGAATCCCTATTCACCCTTCAGCAGAGCAGGAGCATGACTTACACAAAAAGCCTTTCACCTTTTTTTTGCACATGGCTTTGCAAAAGGAGTCAAATGTACATATCCAGGCTTTTCTTCCTAAAACTCTTCACCTTATTCTTCATTTCACCTTTAAATTACTAAGTGCTGTGTTTCGTAGAGCAACTCTGAAGAAAGACACAGAATCACAGAATGGCCAGGGTTGGAAGGGACCTCAAGGATCATGAATCTCCAACCCCCACGCACATGCAGGGCCACCAACTTCCACATTCAATACCAGACCAGGCTGCCCAGGGCCTCATCCAACCTGGCCTTGAACACCTCCAGGGACAGGGTACCCACAACCTCTCTGGGCAGCTGTTCCAGCACCTCACCACTCTCTCTGTAAAGAATTTCCCCCTGACATGCAACCTAAATCTTCCCACCCTCAACTTAAAACCATTTCCCTTGTCCTGCTGTTATCAACCCTTTCGAAGAGTTGGTTCGAGACAACTGCATCATTTTACACTGCTTGACAAAGTGATCTCGCATGACCTCCCAGCAGCAGCCTGCTCACTCACTTTAAGTGCAGTGTAATTGCTGAATATCTGACTCATCTCTCTATCTTTCAAGTGCATTTCAATGCCTACATTTTTAGGTATGACTTTAAAATATAACGCTATCTGCTCATGTTTCCTTATTTCTGTACTGTTCTTGTGAGGATGTCTGTCAATCAAATGGATGCTCAACCTTTTCTCCTGAGAAGAGAAAATAACGTGGGACAATGTTCATTGGTCTGTGAGAATTCAGTTCTTGAAAACTGCATGCTTCTGTGTTCTTGTTTGAGTGTAATTAGATTTAATGTGACAATGTTTTGGTTCCTTCTCCCCAAACACAGCAAACATTTGATTTATGAATATTTTAGAAGTGGCAGTCAGAGTGCAGTTCAGCTTTTGAGTTGTTCAATGCTTCTCTGACAGGGAACAGTGTATTCATGGCAAAATTCTGGAGGATCCAGGCCTGCTGTGGCTGGCTAGATGCAGCAGTTTTCTGTCAGAGATACCACCCAGGTAAAATGCATCTGTCTAAGGGCTTACCCTGGAGGGTCTGAGTGCCTTATGAAAGTCAAATAAAGAATATCCAACTTCAGTGATCTGCCATAAACATTGGGAATGTTGAGTCCCTTCCAGCAGAATGCTTTTAAATAGCAGAGCTTGCCCAGTTCCATAAATCTTTTTTGATCTTGTTTTCTTTAGCTTTCCTTTCTTGTATAAATATGACTTGATACCTCAAGCCAGAAGACAGCTTTGGAAGAAAGTGATTGCACGAGGTGGTGTTTGCATTAAAGATTATTGAAGTAAGATGAGAATCTGGGATGAAGCTATTTTGCTACCTGCTATGTCTTAAATGATATCTTGGATGAATTTATAGTAGCTCATTCCTATGTTCTATAATTCATACAGATTATTAATTCTTCTTCAAGAAACATTCTGCCTACAGTGATGTGCATTTTTTACCTTATTTTTTTTCTCCTTCCATTCCCAAGTTGACAAGTGAGGAAAGGGGATATTTGAGGCATAGGCTAGAAATTACTATGTCTGTATGTAATTTAGCCATGAGAAATACAGTGTGACTCAGTGTAGAAACTGCAATGTGGATTGACTGAAGTTACTCAGACAAGTGTTGTGAATATAATACAGGGTATGATTTCTTCTTCCTTCCTAAGATATGCATCCAAAATAAATCAGCTGCATCATTTTTCTCTCCGTCTGTTAGGACAGTAGCTAAGGGAGTACAGTTCAGCTTTATTGTTTTATGTCTATAATATAGATGTCTAAAGTTGGCGGAGATAACACTCTTCACTACCTATATCTCATTGGAAGGTCCCATGTAATCAATATTTACAGGATTATGTCCAGACATCATCTTGGCTCTTGTTAGGACTCTGTCTCTTGTGGTTTTATGTTTGCTAATAGCATCTGACAGTTCCAGAAACTATAGCGTAGCTGCCGGTGGGAAAGTTTTATATGGACACTCATTCTCTAGCTTGCAAGTCGGAAGAAAACTCTTGAGTTTTCATTCAGTCTGAGTGAGCTATAGCTTACTCTTAGGGTGACAAAAGCACAGATTATTGGGTCTGTTCACTTTTGCTAGGAGAGCACAACGTGCTGTAGAAATTAGTTTACTTTGTCACTACGACGATGCCGTGGGGCAGCTTTGAGTACTGAAGAACAGCTGTGAACTCATCTCACTGTGAGGATAGGTGGCAGACATGGCTGGGAGAGATAACCAGGGAGTTCCCATTTCCAGACTGGCATCGCTCCAGTTTTTCTTTAATTGAGTGGGACACAGCTGTTAATCTTGAAAAAAAAACCATAAAAAACCTATCTCGTGCTTATTCATGGTTTAAATTGTTTTCAGAGCCAGTTGCTTATTATGTACTATTTAGCACTTTAGCATGTATTTTATAATCCATCTGTGCTTTCAGGTAAACACTAATCAAGTTGGGCAGATGGCATGGAGAGAACAGGAACAGTATGTTCCAAAAGGGGCAGTTGTCAGTGATCAAATGGGATCGTAGAAGAAGGACTTGAATAATCACAGAAATAAATCTATATAATACAGATTATATAGATTATATAATACATAATATATATACATTATATATATAATTATATAATATATATCTAACAATATATATAATTATATAATACAAACAGCTGCTGAGGTCTATGAGCACCAATGCCTCTTCATGCATTGATGGGAGCTAGGTGCAGTGGTAGTGGGAAGTTATTTTTTCAGGTAAAAGAACTGTAATTTTCATCTAGGTTTGGCTTTCCTTGACAAAAGACAGACAAGACTATCCTGAATGTGGGAAACAAATGGAAGCAAATGCCAAAAATAAGATTAAATAGCAAAACCTTCAAATTCACATCTTACATACTCAGCAGCTTTCATGTTTTCCATCCGTTCATACTTCCTCGGCAGATAGTGCTGTATCTCACTGCTGTTCTGTGATCTCTTCCCTTACTGGAATAGGGTTTTTAATGGTTTCTGAATACATGATTGTAATGATCACAGCACAGTCCAAGGTGAGTAAGTACATCTGAGCTGAATGATCGATGATTTAGCTAATCATGACCTGAATCACATCAAGCATTTTCAGAAAAAAAAAATCAGCGTGGCTCCAGACAAAGGTATTTTCTTGGTAGAAAGGGAGTGTTTAATCTGGAATTTGACTGTCTTGTTTCATTGGTTTGAGACTGCTCAGCATGTGCAATAACATAACAGCCATACATAAAATGCTTTCTCCTGACAGACATTCCACTTTTCTGTCATTTGACAGTGCTGTCAGGCTTCCCAAGCACATTATTGGAGTGAATTAATGTGCAGCTATTCTCTGTGATCATTATGCTAAATTAGTATTTTACCCAAACTATGGTTATTTTGTTCACAGAGAACAGGAGGGATGGTCCCAGATTTCAGGCAGCGTTATAGAGCTGGAAAAACAAGCAGTTATCAGACATCACTAGTGATCTCCCTTATTAATGACTCACAATTTCTGTGGGCAGTTTTTTCATAGGATTGAAGGTGTTTGGGATGAATTTCTTTGTGGTGGGGTGGAAAAAGTAGGTAAAAGTGTTTTAAAGATAGGGATGGAAACATCACCATTCTTGTGGCTTTTCCAGAAGGGTCATGGAGGCTAAAAATGTATGTCCATTTCTTTTTAAACTATTTGTTTGGCAAAGCTGCTTCTTGCCCACATTCTTACTCATTCCCATTTTCTTTTATCCTTGAAACTTCTCACACTATCCCACATTTGCTTTCTCTGTTTCTTTTATCTATTCTAAACACCTGTTATTTTGTTTTTCTCTATTTATTTCCTCCTTTTACTTTATAAGATCAGCTGAAATCTTCCCTCCACCCTATCTTCTCTAACAGCAACTCTCACTCAGGCTTCCCATCTCTTAACCAACCTGTTTCCCCACATTTTGTTTTTTATTAGTATGATGTGGACAAGTTTTACCGTAATTCTCTGTAATGTGTATATGTATAGGCAAGGTAGAAATATAAATGCTACAAATCACAATTTTTTTTTATTATGTTATTGCAGCAATAACTTTAATATTTTTTAGACAGTATCACAGGATCAAAGAATGGCTTGGGTTGTAAAAGACCTTACGGATAACCTAGTTCCAATTCTGTGTTCTTTTTGTGTGTAATGTGAGAAAGGAAGTTAATAAAAGAACTTCCTTACAGAGATTGCCTTTTCCTCACTCTATCCTTACCAGAAGCACCATCAGAAAATTCAACACGTGGTTGTTTTTAATCACAAATTTGTGAGGTCATTACTGTGCAGCATGTCCTAAGGCATATGTAGCCTTGTTATAATACAAAATCTGGCAGGTTATCAATTAAAAAAAAAAGACTTTTTTAAAAATAAATATGTAATTACTATGTTGTATGTTGAAGCTCTAAAGATTTTGCAGTGTTTTTTCTCTTACATGTGCATGCTGATCAGCAATGAGCAGACCATATTGTCCAGAGTATTGGGAAATCACGGAATCACAGAATGTTAAGGTTGGAAAAGACCTCTAAGATCATCTAATCCAACAAACCACTTACCACCAACCCCATCCACTACACCATGTTGCTAAGTACCACATCTACGCATTTCTTGAACACCTCATGGGACAGTGACTCCTTCCTTCATGGTGGAGTGGCCAAGTGATGTGTTAATAATGGTGGCATGCCATTAACAATTTTCCAATTGTTAAATTTAAAAATTAGTCAAAATAAGTCAAACTGAGATTTTCAAATATGCCTCGAGAATAAATCTTTACATAAAGGAGATGCTTAAGCATTCAGCCTCCGCTAACATCAATGAAATTCCAAAGGAAATTCCTGAAGGTACTCTTGAAAGCAAAGGAATCAGATTATATGAATGTGTTTTATTGCCACTTGAACATAAAAACAGATCATTGAGATGTTCATGCTAACAAGTTTCTTTCAGCAGAAATAGCACTTACATGTAAAAGTACACGTGTATGCCCACACTAACATGCACACATGCAGCTCCAAGCATGCATGTGGGGAGAGAGAGAAATTTTAAAGCAAATTCAGGGAGTAGTTAAATTTTGTCTGCCACATCTTGTCAGTGTGTATTAAAGGTGCAATAAAGATGCAAAGATGTAAATGAGTGCAACACCCGGTGCAGTCAGAATCAACAGGCTGAGATCTCTGGAATATGTAATGTCTTCCTTTTCTCTTCAGAGCTTTTTTCCAAAGTAGCAGTGAACATAATTTATTGTCCTAGCAAGAAATAAATTGTTTTCTGAGAACAGCACTGGGCTTCTGCCTGCATATTTCATGCAGCTGTGATAATGGAAAAAAAGGTTTTAGAAAATGAGCCATCCCCAATTGCATCCTTGTTATGAATACATTTGTTTCCATTTCCCTGTTTGGTTACAACTACAGAGACATTTTGTGTTCTATTTTAATTTATTTATTTCAGTTAATGTTTATTTTTTAATCAAAATGAATATGTTACAGGGGAGTACATACTTTTAAATGAGGTTCTTTACCCAACATTTAAGTTTCTTTTAATTATTTGTTTTCTTCCTCAGCACTGAGTTTTCTCCCAAAGCTCTTAGATAGAGATCAAGTCTTCGAGGGGAGAATCATCACTGCTGGATTTCTTTAACAAAAGATACACTTACATCAGGAAAGGTACAAAAAGTACACTTATATCAGGAACAGCCAAAGTGCTTCCAGTTGTGTCTAAGAGTCTTGCTTTCTATGATTCCTTGATAAAACTTCACATAATAATAGAAATTTCTGAACAAGTGCTGTGCAAGCAGAGGAAATGTGAAATGATGCATTGGAGATGTACTCTGCTCTGACATGCTGTACATAATCTATGAAGTTCTGATTGTTCAGAAAGCTTACAGAGCTAAGCTTTGACAACCTTGTTCAAGACAGTCCATGCTCAGGAAAATATCTGGGTAAGGGCAAAACATCAGTCATACTCATGTTTTCTTCTGTGCAAACGGAGTGGAGCCTCATTGTGCTCTTTTTTAAATACCTTCCAATGTCTGAGTACAAATACTAGATCCAGAAAGACTCCAAAAACTATCAGAAAGATGTAAATACTTGAGATTTCTCTTTGACTTCTGACAGAGCAGAATGGGGTGATAACATCTTCACACCTATCAAACACATGGCAAATTCAATCCTCCCCACCAGCATAACTAGCTACTACAGAAAATAGTGAAAATACCAATTACATCAGTTGTTATTAAAAAAAAAACAACTGTAATTCTTATTAAAAAAGGAGTTGGAGCAATGCCCACCTACCTATCCACTAACCTTGTATCATTACTTGTTCCCCATTCTCATGATATTGATTCTATGATTCTCTGTAGTGTGCCTACACTACACAACAAGGTAGGAAGTGCTGCAGAAATATGTTCCTGATAGGAGGGTTGAATGTAAATGAGGGTAAAATTAGGCCTTCTGTCTGTCCCGTGTAGAGGCAAGACTGAAAGAGATGTGTGTCATGATACGCGTGTTGTTTCAATGCATGAAACTCTTGCTTTCAGGTCACGGTGGCAAAGATCAGAAATTCAGCTTACAGCTTGTATTTGCTGTAAAATTCTCTCCTCTGGTCCCTAAAACTATTACAACAGTTATTACTACAGAGATGAAATGCTGCTGAAGAACTCAGAAATTCTTACCTCTCTAGGACAGCTTTGGGCATGTTCAGTTCTGCAATTACCTGCATCTGCAATTGCTGCTTGGGAATGTTAGAAACCTGTTTAATCCTCCTTCCCCTTTTTAATCTAACAAATGGGTGGTGACATTTACCTGTATTCTCTGCAGCTATTGATGCTTTCTGGTAATTAACCAGAAATTTACCTTTTATTGCTAAACATGCACTCAAAATGAGGACTTCTCTTCTACCTAGTAAGATTTTCATAACAGTGCCCTACGGTGGGTAACTTAGACCTTATAATGGGTATACCTTTAGTTGTTTTACTAATAGATTGGGTATTTTATGACAGTAACAGATTCAGGAAACTTTTCTTAGGATGCAGCCAATAAGGAACACATCAAATACATCCTTTTTACTATTCCTTAACAATGGAGTGTCTTAGGGCCTTGCAAATCAATTCTTATTAAAAGAAAAACCCATGGTATGGAATCCACGTTCTTAATAGAGTTCATATAAATCTTTCATTATCTAGAGGGATGTTCAGAAAAACACAACAAATCAAACTCTCATTCCTGACAACCACAAAGCCATTCATACCTCACTCTGCCTGGACAAATTAGGGCATATGGTAAATGGTCTTCTTGCAAGAGCTTCCCAGAGGCAAGACATCTCAACAATAACAACATGGCTTTTCTTCAGTACTCTTGCATCCAGAAAAGTCATCAACGTGGGCATAAAAGATTCTTTTAGTGCCTCTTACAGTAAGAACTGAGGAAGCTGTGTCTGTGCCAGGTAACTAAGCAAATAATTAATCGTTGTTTGACACATAATGAAAATTAGAACAGATTGAACTTGGGACTTGGGGGATGCTCTTAGCTATTTCTGGGTTTGAGAAGTAACTATCTTCAAGCTCTTAAACAGAAAATAAAAATCCTTTATTTCATTAGGAATGCTCTGCTCTCTCAAGAGTTTTGTTTGGGTTTTTCTATAAATGCCAGAGAGGAAAGCTGTGCTGAGAAAGGCATGAAAAGAATCACGTTCTGCCTAGTTACGGTACTTAAAGAATCTGTTCTATTTTTAAGCTGAACAGTTGATTCATCACAAATATAAGGAAAATACGATTACAAGGTGTGTGCTTCTGGCATCATATTTTGCACAGTACACAGCCACACTTTTGGGAAATGTTATGAGGAGGGTCCGTTCATGTTCCACGTACTGGCTTTTCCTCCTTGGAAATATTCTTTGATGATAAAAGTGTTTAAAAATCCGTTACAACTGGTACATTGGGTTGCTTTGAATTGGAGTGTGGGAAAATGCAGAATAAGCAATTTTCTATTTCAGATGCAATTCATACTGAAACACTCTGCTGAAGGACAATTTATGCTGCAGACACATTGGAACAAATAACATGTAAGTGCTTTGTTTTAAAATATTGGTGTGGATAAGAATGTATTATTCAAGAGAGCTCCTTGGGATAGTTCTGAAATAGAAAATAATGTATGCAGATGGTCTTATATACATGTGTAAGTGAGAAACTTGAAGAAGCAGTAGCAAATGAGACCCAGCTGTGATTCCATCAGGTGCTCTACAGGGATGCCTTCTAACTTGCAGCATTTATTTTCCCTTCCTCTTATTTTCCTTCATTTATTCTCTTCTCTGCCTACCTTATTTGACTTTCTCCTGCATCTCCCTTCTTAGACATCCTTGATAAGAGTTTGATTGTTACTCAACCTGTTTACACTATTATTTTTCCTGTTTGATGTTACTGATTTTGAGCTCTTCATCCTCACTTCTTCTTCAGTGGTGAGAAGGAAGATATCTTTATCTATGCTCTGACATTTCTGTGCCTCATTTGGGTGTTGATGCTCTGAGCCCTCTGAGGCACACTCACACTACGGCTTGCTCACAAAGGAGCCAATGTGCATCTTTTCCTGTAACACACTGGAGACTGCTTCTCATGAGAAATACCCTCTCTGCTTCCTCTGTATTGCTGCCCATGCACCTACAAGAGCTTATGCTACTTTTTAAGCCTTGAATTGAACTGCTGCTGTGACCTGAACCCCTCCCTTGTAAGCCTCACAAAAGATCTTTCAGTTTCCATTACCAGTAATTACATTACTCTGTGGCCCCCAACATAAAAAAGACATTGCCCTTTTGGAGTGAATCCAGAAAAGGTCCATGAGGATGCTCAGAGGAGCACATCCCCTACAGAGACAGGCTGAAAGCTGAGTTTCCAGTACATAAAGAAAGCAACAGAACAGATGAGGGAAAGATTCTTGGTCAAGGAGTGTGGTTGTCCATCGAGGTGTTCATAGCTGGGTTGGATGGGATCCTGGGCAACCTGATCTACCCAGAGGTTCCACAGCAAGGGATTAGAACTAGATGGTCTTGACCCCTTTGAACACCATTCTGCAATTCTACGATATGGCATTGAAAGAAGCTGGGATTTATTTCTGCCATCACAAGCATCAGGAATGGTGCTAGCGAACTGTCAGGTCTCATGTCAGCTTAACTTACTCTAGGCTGGCACGAGTAAAGCACAGGTTTGCCTGAGAGAGAGTTGCCATGACAGACTGAAAACCCTGTGGGCAAGGGGTCAATACTGCAATTTTTACTGATAACTGAGGAACTTTTGTTAGCCTTTCTTATGGTGTGTGCATAAAAGCTGATGTGGATTAAAATACTGGAGAAGAAGTCTATAGGCAACACCACAGATAGTAGAGAGCATATTTAGTATCTGCCACTGAGAGAGCTGGTCACAGGACAGACATTTCAAAGCAAGAATTAATATAGGTGCCACGTTATTTCAACTTCTTGGTGTGCATTGCTGCACATTTTACTTCTGTCTGTTTAAGCCAAAGAAAATGTACTTCAGGTGACATTTTATATAAAAAGTAACCAGATCAGGTTAAGAGATGTCTTTGATACTAAAAATGTACATTAGTGACTTTAGTAGGAATAGAATGAGCTGTAAAAGTGAGTGCTCTTTACACATACCTCAATTTAGTGTATTCTGTAGAATCTTTTTGATGCGTGGATATTATTTGTCTTTGAGCAGTAATCATGAAAGCTCACACAACAGCAGTAGCACGTAGACCATGCATTTCAACTCTCTAAATGCATTCTGCTGCAGCAGGTGGAATAGCAGCTTTGTTTTAAAACGGAGCAGAAACACAAAAGAACCAGCTGCTTTTTTTTTTTTTTTTTTTCTTTTTAGGAATGGTTACTGATACTAATTATGGAAGACCTCATGACAGCAAGATCATTAAAACTTTTATCACCATGAGATAAAAATACCAATTCATTCTTTAAAATATCAGGGCTTAAATTTTCAGAACAGCCAGGTATTTCAGTTACCCCAGTTTATAGTTTCCTCGTTTTTTTTAACTGTACTTATGAGTGCTATTTTTGCAGACAGGCCCTTCAGAAATCAAACCTCCAACGAGGTTTAAATTGGATAGGCACAATCCCTTCTTATCTGTGAATAATTCAGGTCTTGATGATTCTAATGTAAATACTTACCATTCATCCATATCAGAGTCAGTTAATATTAGGGAAACAGTTTGAAATGCAATCACTTTTCATTAATGTTTTATATGTATGTGAAAGGAAAGAATAAACTATTCATAACATCCAGATTGGACAGGGCAGAGTGATGGGGGTTAGTCCCATGGTTTATCTTAGCTATGAAGAGCAGCTTTCTAGAAGTAAGATAGCACTAAAATAGTTCAGTGCTGAGCTTGAGCAATCTGTATTATTTGAGATTTTTCTGAAAAGCTTAGGAATAATCAGTAACAGCTGATCTAGTTTTGCAGAAGAGTGTCTATGTGAGTTCACATTGTTTTTTCAGTCTCAATTTCTATAATTCCTTGCATGTATATGTTGCACATTATGGTGTACAGATATTCTCAACATCATGTATATGATTTAATACATGTAAATGATCTTATTTTCTTGTATATATATACTGCACGCATACTTTGCTCATAGACCAACTTATACTAGTAGTTTAGAGGCATGGCCTGCTGGAAGAGTAGTTTCATCTTTGGATTTCTAATTTTCCACACTGCAGAATGAAAAGCTGATCAGGCTAAAAATAATTGCTGTATTTGCAAGGTAGGCAAGAGCACAGGAAATGCAAAGGTTTTGCTAAACAATTCATTCTTCCTTTTTAGCTCCAGGAAAAGTCTGCAATGGGGCCACAAGGTGGCAGATGAGCTGCAAAGATTATGGATTAGCAGCTGTAAAATAGAATAGACTATGACAATTTTATATATATGCATATATATATATATATATATATAAAGGCATAAATGATTGAGTGTTGTGCTTTTCAGTACTTTAAAAACAAACAAAACAAAAGAAAAACAAACACAACCCAGATATGTTTCCTGTAACATAACAAAGTAAATCAAGCATTAGCTGCCTTGATCATCTTATTGCAACAGGCTGGGGATCTAATTGTATTCAGTGGTAACTAAATCAACCATGGTCAGTTTTTTGTAGGCTCCTTATCTTGGGCATTGCTCAAATGAATTTGCTATGACTGACATTTCATCAATATCCAAGCTGAATCTGTTCAATCATGAATTAATTTTTATTTGATGCTTTGGTACTGTTGAGAACAACAAGAATTTCCCTTAGACTGGAGCGTAGCATCTACAATGTACGTTTGTCCCGGAGTCCACAGCTGCCTATAAATACCTTTGCATATCTGCTGCATGTAGAAGAAATTACAAAAATTTGGCAATACCTATTTTCCACAGTATAGAACTGATAATCAGAAAAGGCAAATCCATATCATAATTCCTGAGAGATTTGTCTGAGAGATTCATCCCATGTTTTGTAGACTCATTTTCCATCTGAAGGCTCAAACCTTCCGTCTGAAGGTTTGTTCTGCATGGCTTGCAATCAAGCTTAACAAATCCTCCTAAACTACTATTTTTTCCTTCTTCCGTTGGACTAAATTATAGGCACTGTCCAAACCACTGCCCAGGCACCAAGACAGGAAACATCCACAATAAGTTCTAGTTTATAGAATCGTAGAACATAGAATCAGTAAGGTTGGAAAAGACTGCTAAGATCATTTACTCCAACCATCAAACTATTCCCACCATGCCCACTGAATCATGTCCCTCAGTGCCACATCTCCAGAGTTCTTACAGAAGGTTAGGAACTGGGACTCTACCACATGCCCAGGCAGGCTGTTCCAATGCATTACCACTCCTTCTGGAAGAATTTTTTCCTAACCTCTAACTTGAATCTCTCCTGGTGCAACTTAAAGCCATTAATTCTTGTCATATCAGCCATTACCTCTTGTCCTGTTGACAAGTTGATGTCATATTTTTCTAAACTACACAAGTTAAGCCTCATTCTGCAACTTCAATGCACTTAAGGGAAAAGAGGAAGCTTCCAGCATATTTTTTGCTGCTTCAAATTATTGCTTCAGTTTACAGGTGCTATAAAAGCTCCATCCCTTATAGGTCTCCATCAGTACCTGCCTGGCTGGCGTCGTCTGCCTGTATCACACCAGATCAGTTCAGCCTCAGGGAGGGAAGGCTAATAAACCTGAGCATCTGTGGAGCAGGTAATACCTCAGTTATCCTGTCCTCTTGAGACTACTGTGTTGAACTCCTTGATTTGCAGGTCTTTATTAACTTGGTTGCTTCAGAGTAGACTTGAGTTTTCTTTCAGTTTCTCAGAAACTGAGCTGATCCTGTTCTTGTAAGATCCATTTAAGCACGGAGTAACTTTTAGACAGAGACAGCCCCTCACTAGCAGTGATAAATCTAATGTGAATGAAGACATGCTGCGTGCTAATGGAAACACTAATAATGGTTCCATTGCTTTGAATTGTACTGAATAATTAAATGATAATTTATTCTTTTTGTTTTCAAAGCATTCCTCTCACACTTCAGCTTGTTTTGTTTTGTTGTTGTTGATTTTCCTTATGTTTGCTATTAGAAGAATATACACGAAATTACTTTTAAAACGTAATACAGAAATAAATGCTCTGCCTGTGGTCTTGTGAAAGGCATTGTAATTATAATTTGGTCAATATTAATTACATATTCTTGTTCAGTAATCCATGAATTCCGTATCTTCTGTTCATTAGTTTTCTTTTTATTACAACAGTATCTCATAAGCTATTGTCATATATTCCAGAAGGACTCTGTTGTAGTAGGAGGAGGTGACTGAAAAAACATTTCTGTCAATGTTTTTTTAAAGGTTTGTCCTGTTTCTGTTCTTTTCTTGCTTCATGGTCGTAAGAACAGGAATAGCCAAATTTTCATAGGAGAGAAATGTTCACAGAGCTTTTTGTTTTTGATTGTTTATGGTGGTTAATCATAATAAATTATTATCATTTCATGATTATTCAGAATTCAACAAAGTAAAAAATGCTTTTACGCTGCATGTGTTTCAAAAGGAGAGTATGAATTTGTAGCTTATACGAATCTGCAAATGCAGCTTGTTATAGTGAGAGAAGGAAGAAGAAATTTTTATTATGAAATGCACATTCCTACAGTATCAAACTGAAAAATGAGAATGATAACTTCCTGTTCCCATTATGATGTGAGCATCCATAGCTTTGTTTGTTTTTGGAGGAGTCATAGGCATTTCATATGTCCCAGATGTGGGCATCAAATCAGTTTAATGGCTCCTTGCCAGACTGGTGCAGCAGAGACTGGAAGTGCTGATTTTCTCTAAATACTGCAGTGCTTACAACATAAAATAATTTGATTCAAGTAGTATTTAGCTATTCTTCTCCTTTGTACTTCCTGATTTACCTTGGTTAGCCATTCCTGTCCTTAAACAGCAGCTTCAACAAAGTCTCATCTCTCCAAAGAATGTGGTTTTAACCATTATCACAAAACTTACAAAAACTGCCTGCTCCTTTTTGATCAACTCTTTTGATATTACTCTTCAAAAATGAAGATATTAGCATGAGTCATTTTCTGTGCCAAACTTGATTAGCTCAAGTTAACAGGAACTATGAAGGTTTTGAAAGAGTCTTGAAATTAATTTCATGTCCTTCAGTTATATTATTTCTATTTCTTTGAGTGAGGAAATACAAAAAGGGCCTTCCACAGATGTAAGATAGTTATTCTTTGCTCTCTTCTCTGTGGATATTTCCTTTTTGCAATCAATGTTCCACTGAGGTAGGAGCTGAAAAATCTCTGCACAATGACTCAAAAAGTCTTTGTACAACACCAATAAAATGTCATCAGCAGCTGAATCTGGACCAAACTACTTTTTTTTCTTTTCAAATTCTACTTACATTACAAACCAAAAATGCCTGTCTGTTGAAAATACATCAATTTAGTGGAGATGTTCTTACACAAGCTTTGTTATCTTTTTTCCCCCTCCAATATTTTCATCTAATTCATTCCTTTGGTCAAAACCTCCTCGGGAGTCTCTGTTTATCTATGTATTTCCTCCAGTAGAAGTATAGACAAAGAGTTATAATATTCTTCATTCCAGCATAGCTGGCCACTCTTCAAAATGCAGTAATACCACATGTAACAGACATCTACAGCAGGAATCTTACTCTGAAATGATTACTAGGTGAAGATGCCAGTAGATAGAGTGTTCAGCTGCAACTATTCTAAGGAATTAAACATGCCTGGGAACAGCACTAAGTTCAAGTGGCACCAAACAAGCTATGTCAGCTTGCCAAATTCTCTTTCTCTCCAAAGCAAGCTACTAGGAATGACAAACTGCCCACAAACCTTGTGAGATATGTTGGCCAAATCTGCTCTTGGAAGGACTCTGCTTGCTGGCATTTGAAACCAATTCAAAGGCTGGGAGTCATTGCTTCGTACCTTTTTTTAATTATCATTTTAGTAGTATAGATACAGCTTCTACAATAAACAGAGTTACACATGGATTTTGATGTCATGATTATCAATACTCAGCATTTACTGAGTATCAGTACTCAGATTTACAATCTGCTTCTACCAATAAAGCTTAAAGAGATATGTAGCAGTTACATATAATGCCAGTAAAAGTCAAGGTTTTAGCATCTTTGAGGCTGGATTTAGAGGAGGAAGAACACATAATTCAGTAACTCAGGAACTAGATTGTTTTGTTAAATACTATTCTTTTTAAACAAATGCTTCTAAAAGCCAAAATATTCACTTAATTTTTCAGCTGCCTCAATACTCTGCTATGACTTCCTCCCTTCAGCCATCATGGCTATTGGTGGGAAGTGAATCCATGAACTTCAGTATCAAAAGAGCAAAACTTTATTACCTAAGCCAAAAACCATATCTTTTATCTGTAAGAAGCCAGTGGACTATTGCAGACTCTGGGGCTAGCTGTTAGATGAAAGCATGGTTATACACTGAGCCAGTGTATTATTACACTTTCACTTCCTCTGCTGAAAGGTCTATTATCCTCTTTGTGAACATGATTTAATGTCTGTTGAAGTCAGCACGAGCTTTTCATTGAGTTTAATTGACTTTGAATCACAACCTAAATGTGAAGCCTCCTTTTGCCAGCTAGAATTAAACAGAGTATGAGAAATATGAAAAGGAGATCTTTAAATATATCTACCCATTTATCTCTATGTATATAATATAGCATCTTAATATTTATCTATCTTCCACATAACACAGGCTTGAACATACCTAGAATAGCTGTCTGAAGGGAATAATACAATATATGCAGGAATGTGGTTTACATTTAATCTAGGGGATATAAAGAGCAATTTAGATAGAAAGATGAAGAAGCTTTGTGAGTGAAAGAGAAAGAGGAGTAGGAGCTCTCAAAAATAACTTTTCCAAAGGGAAACTGATAAGCTGTTTCATGGTGTGTATTTTTCCTCTTCCTACTCTGAATAACTCTACTATCTTAGTTCTGATTAATACATTTTTAGTATGCTAATTATTTTTTAATTAAAACTGTCATCTTGCCCAAAACCCCATCCAGAATGGCCTTAACACTTCCAGGGATAGGGCATCCAAAATTTCTCTGCACAACCCGTTCCAGTGACTCATCACTCTCATAGTCAAGAATTTCTTCCAAAGTAAAGAATTTCTTCAACAAGGTAGAAGACTTTCTAATGTACTTATTTCTTGAAAACTCCAGGATATTACTATATATTCTCACATCTACTTATTGATGAGCAACTAAGACACTAAAATGAATTGTTCATATTGTAGTTCTGCATAAACCATGGATTTCCTCATTTTCTGCCAGTGATATAAGGGCACAATTACAAATCTTGTTGTGACAACCAAAGCTCCCATTTACACAAGCAAAAATCACTCCTGTTGGAAGGCAAGTAAAGACATTCCTGCAAATTGTGGTTGATTACCACAAAGAGCCTACACAAATGGAACTGCAGTAGAGCAGCTATAGTAATAGATGGAACGGTTTAAATCCGTAGTATGGATAAATACAGACTATAAATCAGTAAACATTCTCAGTAGACTAGCTATTTCAGCCACAATTATTTATTGTAGTGAAGATTAACATACATTTGATGGATATATAAAAGGCAATAGAATATAGCAACTGAGAGAGCATTACCTGGCATAGAGCTGGGATCAAATTATCCTTGTACTTAACTCAGAAATACTGACACAACTGGAATTTTGCATAGTTTGTCACTGCCAACAGTGAAATCACCTAGCCACTATTATGCTGTCTGTAAGTGTACTATCATAAATCAGCTACTTATGTACTTTTACAGGAAAAAAGATGTATTTTAATAATAACACAATGCTGACAACTTTGAGCTATTGTATCCAAAACCCTTTGCAGAGAGCAGTCAATACTTTCAAGGATTTGGAACCAGCTTTTCTAAATTTCCCTATCTTCTCCTACATCTTCTAGTCAGCTGGCATCAACAACAATTACTATGCATATTACAGGAAATCATAGAATCATTAAGGTTGGGAAAGACCATTAAGATCATCTAATCCAACCATCAAATCATCCCCACCATACCTACCAAGCCATGTCCCTCAGTGGCACTTTTCCATGCTTCTGAACACCTCCAGGGATGGTGACTCTACCACCTCCCAGGGCAGCCTGTGCCAATGCCTCACCACTCCTGAGAAGAAATTTTCTCTCATCTCCAGCCTGAAGCTCCCTTGGTGCAATTTAAAGCAATTACCTCCTGTCCAATACTATATTATTAGTCCATAAATCACACTTTGATCAATCAAACCTGAAAACTTGAAGCAGAGTTTTGGGCTGTGACGTGGGTAACACCACAGCTGTGAATGAACACTGGTCTTTTGTAAATAGCATTAAATTTCTTCTACACGGAGCCAACCTCTGAATTAAAATTTTTCCAGTAACAGTGCAGCATCCCTAGAGAGCTGTTTTTGACAGGAAGTGAGGGTAAAAGGAAGAGAAATATAATTTAAAGAAACAGTAATTTTTTTGACATTACTATTTTTGTGTACTTAACAAGGGTGACCACACTGTCTTATCCAATGTTCATTTGACCTATTGACCTTGGTTTCCTTAATACCAGGGGAGACAAGTAGGCACAGCTAAGGCATGACTCATCTAAAAGCAGACAACAGCCAGATGAAACTCCCAGATGAGCTTATTTCTTTCCAGTGATTATACAGCTCACATATAAGTGCTCACATTACAGACATGTAATGTTAGGAGGGATGAAGCCTCCTATAAAGTCACTGCATTAAATGCAGAAGAGTACTTTCTATCTCTCCATACACCAAGTACTAAAGGATCCAATTAATTACATGCCTCAATCTTGACCAAGGAATACTTCCTGATATGCTGGTTCAGGTACAGGTTCCCAGAATAGCAGTAAAAACTCTCAGTAATATTATGGGGGAAATACGTAATAATCATTTATATATCTTACTGTCTTTGGGCTGGTGTCTGATTTCTACTCAGTTGTAGATGATCAGCATTTTACAGCCTGGAAATTCAATGTCAGCATTGAGACCTATCATAAAAACTTTGAAATATAACTGATGTTAAAGGATGTTTCATTTTATTCATCAATTTTGTCAGTTTATGTGATAAAGAAGGTTAATTTCAGTGTCCTGTTAACTCTTCTGGGTTAAATTAGTTTTTAGTAGCTCTGAGGATTATGTTTCCACATAAACTTTTATTGGCTACAACATGCTTATCGAGTAGGGCCTGGTTTTCTGGACTTTATTTTGATCCTGTTAAGTGATTTAATTTTATTAGATTGTTTGATCTTGTCAAAGTGCAGCTGTTAATCTGTGCTTTTCCACAAGCTCTTCTTTCTTCTGAAAAATCAGTTCTGTCATTATGACAAAACTGCTGGTCTTAAGAAAAACCATCTTGCCCTTTCATATAATAGAAAAACTTCACATACTTTCCAAAATCCCAGATGTTTTCTAGAGGGCTCTCATTTATCGGATACCTGAATGAAGGTCTCAGTGAGCTGGGGGCAGACATATTACATTGTCTCTATGAGTTGTTTTATCTTCACGGCTCACCAGCCCTGTAGTTTTTTTTTTTTTTTTTTTTTTTAAGAGATTACTTAGGTTTCAGATATTCTTGCTTTAATTGCATCTATAAAATGTACAGCTATCATGATTTCTCTGCAGCTGTGAAAATACAGGGGTTAATTCAGACCATTTTAAACAAGACCCAGAACAGATGATAGCTGTCATTTTGTTTTTGTTTTTTTTTTCTTTGTTAGGTTAACACTTAAATTGAGATAAGTGCAGTAAACAGTGGCAATAACAGGCAGACAACTTCCATTTTGTGTTTCAGTTCCTATGCAGTATCTTTTATGTTTAATCTAGTTGCATACTTCCTGAATCTCAGAGATTTACTAGATATTCTTTCTATCTTTGTTTATGCAAAGACAAAAATAACCCACTGCAGAAAAACAGTATTTATTCTTTAATAATAAATAGAAAGTCTGTTTATTTTTCTCAGGTTGCTTGCTGTTCTTTGCTACGCAGTGTAGAAATATGTCACCAATCTATGCAGAAAATCAGGGAAAGCAGATCAACAAGGAATATGAAAAAGAAGCTGTTGTTGGACTGATCTGTTCTTCCAGCTTCTGTAACTGGACATTACAAAAATTCCTCTTAATGCTTACACCACCAAGGGTACAACACAGCTAAATCTTTGCCATTGTATACATATACTATGTATATATACATACATACGCTATATGCATGTGTGGTTTCTAAGAAGATAGCAATATCCAAAATATACAAAGGGATTAAAAGATAAAGTTGAGAGACTGCTGTCCTGAATAGGATTAGAATGAAAGGAGATAATGAGGTCATACTAAGGACACTTTAAAACTGTTCATTACTTCCTACTTATTGCAGACCTCAAAGTACACCCAAAGGGGGCTGTTAGTGGGTAGGAAGTCAATCCATGTTGTCATCAAGTTATAATTTTGTCCTTTGCATTGGCCACACATTGTAAATCCCCAAAGAGACTGCAACTGTGTAGAAGATTCATAGCAGTTGGAATTTTGTTATTCTTATGCTGTCATTTCAGCAGCCAGGATGTAAATAGTCAGACTTTCTAGATTGCTCCCCACATGAATCAACTGTCTTACCTATCACTTTTTTTTTTTTAATGATATCAAAATTCCCTATGTATACGTGGCTGTTTTGCATTCACTATTTCTGGAAGATCATGTTAAGCAATTTCAGATGAAGTAATGCACTTCAAAATGATAAAACTACGAGTGCCATATTAATGACCGTACCTTAACCACTCTCGTAGTGTTAACACAAGCTAATACATGGAGGCAATGGAGAAATTACAGCCTCAGGGTATCACCTCCCTGCTCCAGGTCTACTTCATATTTATCCCCTGTCTGGAGAGCAGCATTACCCCAGTGCAGCAAACCCCTTCTGCATGGCACTGGGTACAAAGACAAACCCTGCACAGCTCAGTGCACATTAACCTAAGTGAAGCACCGGGCTCACAAAAAGACGGTGATCCTCTTAGTTTGGTTCGTTTAGACTTGTGCATACTTGAGTCCACTCCCTACCTGGGGCAGTGACTTTTCACTGATTTGGGTTGTTTGCAGCACATGGACTGGTGGGGTGGGTGAAGGACTGTGGTGTTCAGCTGCAATATCCCAGCAGTGTGTGCTCCTCTGCCAGGATACCAGCAAATACATCAAATACACAAACCATCTCTGCCTTTCAGAGTAGATCCAAAAGCTGATCATCAGCCCATAGGCTCTTGCAACCCCTGTATCACATGCTTTGTGTGCTTAAAATGCTCTTTGCTGCTAAGAATTGGCTCTGTAAGAAAAAATCACCTGCTCAGTGACATTGCTTTTCCTGCACATATATTATCCTTGTCTTCAACAATTCTTTCCCCTCAGGAAGCTGCACAGCATGAGCAGATCTTTGAGATGAAAATCAGGATAGTGCAAAATATAGTTTAGCAAACTGAAATATTCCACAGTACAGAAACCATATTAACAGCAGTTGACGATTAGAGCTATTAAAGCCTGATTGTTAATTGGATTGTTACAAATGAAACACATGGAGCATTAAAAGGACATCAAACTTGGTGGTTTGCAGTAGGGACAGCAGGCTTTGGCAAAGACAGATTATTCATTAAGGCCATATGATGACAATAAGTAGTGGTCGTTAACACCAAATTTCACTCTAATGCAAGGCTCTTTGGTGCCTGGCTAATTTCCCTTTTCATCTTCTTGTGCTCCTTTAATGGGCTTTTTCTCTTTTGTGTTTTCTTTGGATTTATCACTGTCAGCTGCATATACTCTTGCCCCAACAGTCTTCTTACAGGTTTCCTGCTTGCCTGCTTGTTTGTGCAGCCATTTCTTCACCAAGTCACTGACAAACACCAGGGACACATTAGTCCTTTTTAGCACAACGGGATCACTCCAACGCACATGAGAGCCCCCTACTACTCTTTATTATCCAGCTTGCTTTTCTTTTCTGTTCCACTGAGTTCCTGGGCTTCCTGCAGTTATCCCTCTTATTGACAAAGCCACAGATCCACACCTAGAAATACCCGTGGTTCTGCACCAAGACTGCTTCTTTTCTCAATCACCAAGTGTAGATCAGAAGCCAAAATGACAGTGTAATACCAGCATAAGCAAAATCAGGATCAAAACCTGTGTAAAGAGATCCTCAGTAAAGAGTCCTCCTAGCACCAATCTCAAAGAACCCAAGCTGCATTTCCTCATTTTGTATATTTGACCAACCCCTTATACATCATTTAGTAATGAGAAAATTACCTCAACAGTTTTCATTAAGCATCTGTTGTGCCTGTTTTTATTGCTTAACTACTTTACCCATACTCCTAGCACATACACTAGCTTCAGTCTTAACCATGCATAGTATTCACAGTGTATGTCTTTAAATGTTGTATTAGAATATTTTCTCACTCTGCTCATCCTTTTCCCTACAAATACCACATGTATCCCATGTAGACCTTCATTAATTCTCTGATGGACAGCAGGCAGACTGCTCATTAGTGTTGTATTTAATTGCTTATCAGTCACACTCTGAAGCTTTCCAACCTTT
Source organism: Tympanuchus pallidicinctus (assembly GCF_026119805.1). NCBI lineage: Eukaryota > Metazoa > Chordata > Aves > Galliformes > Phasianidae > Tympanuchus > Tympanuchus pallidicinctus. The sequence continues at coordinate 65,958,939 of NW_026294747.1, forward strand.
GAGCTGCATATCTACTGTTATTAAAACTGCCCCTTTTTAGGCCACTCCAGCTTTTCTTTAGCCCTTTCTTGGGTAGAGGAGAACTCAAATGATCTTTTAAGGGCATTGAGGGAATAGTGAAGAGGGAAAGGAAGCTGCATTTCAGATTTGTCCCAAATGGGATAGAGGCCTCCAGGACTGATGACAAAATTGTTTTAGCTTGAGCTGCCCCTCTTCTGCAGTTTATGCTATGTTTTATATCCAAAGATACCAGAACGCTGTCTGCATGTAATCCTGTGCTGACCCAATGCAGATAGCACTGTGAACAGACCAGTCCCTTAGAAACGTTTGAGCAATTTATGGGAAGTTAAATAAACAGATACTGCTCTGGAAGAATAGGCTGTCAGTTTATCATGCAGTTTACTTGACAAATTAAGGTGAATAAATTCATATGGACACTCTGCCATGCAGTTGCTGCAGCTGTGTGTGCTTGAGAAGTTTAGCCATTGGTGCCTTTCAGAGGCAAGCCTATACCTGACACCTGGTGTAAAAATAACATTCAGCTCCACACAGACCTCGATTCCACAGCTGATAATTTGAGCAGAAGCCTTTTCCCATGAGGAAAACCTCTGATATTAAGATTTCCCAGGTTCAACAGGAACAATTGAAGCCAGGTGAGAATATTTGTGATGTGGTGGTTGGTGCTCTGCAGGGATAAAAATGGCTTTGATAACAGACTTGATAAAGTCTGAGCAGAGCTTCTCTCAGATGAATGTATTCTGTCAATTCGAAATGATGATTCTCAACTGTTTGGCTTGAATTTTGGGTAATGGAAATGGGATATTTTTCCTTCTTCCTGCTCATAGTAATCTTTGGTTGTTGAAAAAATGTCTTTTAACAGGAGCGATCAATCTTTGGAATGCTTTAATCATTGTAAACTCTGAAATCTGATGTTTGTAATTACTTGCAATTATTTCTTATAGCTGGTCTTTCTAACCCCAGGAAAACACTGATGTCATTGTGTTTGCTCCTTGTTAGGCAGATGATATCCTGTAAAATTTCTTTAGCAAAATTAATTGCTCCATCTTGTATTGATCTGTTTGGCTCATGTAATCGATTTTACCTTTTATTGCTGATTGGCTGATGATGTTCACAATACAAGCTGATGGATAAATCCTTCCCTTGTGAATAGTATCACAAGAGAAATTGCCCACCAATATCTTTTTCTCTGCAGTAAAAGTTTTACTGATACAGAGAGGAGATCTGTCACGATGAATAAAAAGCTAAGGTAATTTTTGGCTGGGAAAACACTTCTTGTAATAACTCTTGACAGTTGAAAGTGTTTTCTCTACTCACGGGAAGACTATTAGCCATGAAATTACTCTTGTCCCTAAACTTGTGTTGTAAATTAAACAGAACCATCTAACAACTAAACCTGCCATTGAGACTGGATGACGGACTGGATGTAGACTGATAAAGGATTTGAAGCTTCTCACTTCTCTGTGAAATTAGCTTGTTTAATGCTTGTTCTTGAACATATTCAAGTTAATAATGAGTTGTGTATTTTATTATGGAAAGAAACAATTGAATTTTGGAGACCTGTGGCTACTACATTGCCCTGCTCTTTTCCAAGCTATCTGGGTGAAGTAAATGCGATGAGAACCAAGCCAGTCACCCAGTCTGTCAAGGCAGCTCTTCTTTAATCTAAATACAGTACATGCCACACTGTGATGCCTTCAGTCTGTTACCTACTATAGTACTATATGATTCATTTGTAGATCATCATAAATATAAGGGGATTTCTGGTCTAGTCTGATGGCATTTAGCTCCAGCTGTCTTGCAGTAGTATGAAGGAGGGTGTGGATGCCAGGTCCACACAGACACACCCTGGTGGTTTTCAGAATGTGGGCCTCTGAAATATGTATGAGCTACAGCTCATAACCATGGCTAGAATAATCAGAACTGGATCCTTTGATTCCTTTCTATTGTTCTGTTCTATTTTTCTAATCTGCTGCTTCTTTCAGTCAGAAAGTGCAGAAAAATATTAATTTGTCTGTAGCAAACCACATATTCTTATGTTCTTATTAAACAATCTCCCATGCCTCAATTGCCTCACCTTGAGAATACTTTTGCATATCCCATCTCTAATTGCTAGGCACAACCTTCAATCACTTTGTGCAGAAAGCTGAAAAATGACTAAGAGCATCTTTTAATAACTTTGCTAAAATGTTCAAAAATGGGAAAAGTGCTACTTTATTGTGTGGAGCAGCTGGTACTCATTCCAACAGGATTTACTGAAAAACATTTTTGCTTCTGGCTTTAGGATGAGTCATAATTGGTCCCGAGAGTATAGCTCTCAGGACAAAACATCATTATGATAAGTATTTTGGAAAATTTAATTTTTCTGCCTCTGGGAACTTACAGCCTTTAGAAGAGATCAGCTTCTTACCAGATTTATTTTGGACTAGTGATTTCTAATGGGATGAATAGTGTTTAACGTTTATCATAAAACAACCTTAATTTCAGTCTCGTTAAATAAAATTAATCCAGGGACATATTCCTTACTCTGAATGACACCAGTGTGTGGGCCAAGACCCAAATCTTTATTGGTATGAATTGTACATATTGATATCTGACACTCATTAATTTTGATGGAATTATTTACTAAACTGCCTTTGTGAATTTGGGAGTAAATCCCAGCAAGGACCAAAGCTTTGAAGAGACCCTTACAAGTACCAGCTGGCATACAAAGTGCTGTGTGAATGCTGATGTTACACTGCAGAGAGTGAAATGCTGAGAGTGGTTCTGACATAGTTGTCTGCGATTGGTTTAGCATTGAATTATTTGAGCTGGAAGAGACCTTTAAATGTCATCTAGTCCAAATCTCCTCCAGTGAACAGGGACACATGCAGCTCCATCAGGAGTTCAGAGCCCCATCCAGCCTGATCTTGAGGGTCTCCAGGGATGGGACATCCACCACCTCTCTGGGCAAGATGTGCCTCACTGTTTTAAGCTGAGGTCAAATAGTTTGGGCAGCAAAGACAGAAAGCACTCGTTGCAGTCATACAGAGGAAGGTAATGGTTTCTTACACAGGAGAAAAGACCATATCTTAACTTAGAAGAAATTGACCATAGTCCACCTATTGTTCAAGTCTATTCACAAGCGTTTAAAGTACATCTGTTTATTGAGGATTCAGATAATTTCTAGTGCGACTAACAAAAATATACTGTGGCTGATATCAGATCCAGAGGGCTCATGTATTGGTATAAGAACAAATCTTGTTTGGTAGGCAGGTAACATCTGGACTGTGTTTCCAGAACTGTTGTTGGAGGTATGATCCTACAAAAAAGAATTCATTCTCTTGGTGAATGCTGACTGGAACAATATATTCATGGTTGCTTTAAGGGAGAGATCTTAGTGGTAAATCTGGTTTTTGCCTCTAGTCTCTATGAAAGATGGTGTAGAACTATATCCAGGAAAAGAAAACCAGTTGTTTATATATAGTACAAGAAAAGTTTCTCCAATAAAAACAAACAAAAACACCTGAAAGGAGAAAACAGAATGTTTTTTTACTGATTTCAAATGAGCATTCACTTTTTTTTTTTCTGAGCTAACATAGTCTAGTTGAAGGAAACTATCTTGGTTTGTCCCACAGAAAAAATTGTTTTCTTTACTTAAACAGTGTGCATATATTTTTATTTGCTAGAAAGAATATATATTAACTCTAAATTATTTTTCTCAGTTTTCTGAGATAGCATTAATCGGGGACCCTGAACCTAAGCAAATATTTTCCACTACATACCTGTCATAGGAATGCTTAAAAATAGGAACAGATCGGTGGGCATGAGTTCTCTCAGTCCGCTGTGAAGTGCAGATCTAAAGATTGTACCACTAATATCCATCATGTAAAAACTCAGGTACTTATATCAAATAATAATGTTGTCGCCAAAGAAAGCTGTGGAGTCAGGCTCTGGTCCATATAAAGCACCAGTACTACATGGGGTGCTGCACAAGAGCTGTCATCTGCTAATGTTTTGATCATGAGAGTGCTGAAAAAAAAGACACATCTCTGCTGTACAGTGATGTCAGCTCCACTTAGGAGATGTAGGTGCAGAAACAAGGAATTATTTTCCTTCTGCATGGAACTACAGAAAAGTGCTCCTTGCAAGAATTTTTCTCTACGTCAGATGTGCCTCATATCCAGTGGTGATAGAGGGATGGTCTTCTGTACAAACCCTGTGCTTTTAACTGTGGAGTTCAAAATGAAGTTGCTACATTCATACCAGGGTGATCAGTCTGTCAGTCAGTCTCAGCAGCTGCCCAACATTACAATACTTTAGCACTCTCCATGTAGAAATACTGACGATAATATTTTCTACCTCTGTTTCATTATCAATCGTTTCAATATCAGGCTTTATAAAAGAATGTGGCTAAGAGACTTAGTGAGAATTAAAGGAGCCCTTTCACTGTAAAATAACTGGTGAATTTTGGATGTGTTGACTGTTTTGGTGTATCTGATATGCAAGACTCAATATACTGTTTCTGATTACATTGATTTATCAAATCAAGAGATGTGTGGTCACTAGCAGAAGCTCCAAATATTTCTGTGACTGCATGTGGAAAACCAAAACCAGAAGGAGTTTCTGGCTGTGGTTCCATGTGTCAGATACGTTTTTGTTGAAAGCATTGATGTGCAGCAAGTAGGATTTTCCAAAGATAAAGTAACATTGCACAGAGTCCAGTGCTCTAGAGATTTCTACTTCTCAGCATTGTGTAATACATTTCCACAAGACAGTGCTTTGGCTTGCAGAAGGAACAAATAGGACTGTAAGGATTCATTTTTCTCTCAGACAGCAGTGTGTGCTGCTTTGTGGGCAGGTTTGTAGTCCTCCACAGCAGCAGTCTTTATTACTTCTTTGGCTACTCTGTACGTACTCAGTATGGCTGCCTTCCTTAAAGTAACGTGGATTTTTGTTCTGTGAATGATCTGTGCTGCAGTGAGAAGCAGCTATGGTTGTCACTGCTGCAGAGAAGACACAGCTCAGTGGAGGACAAACCCAGAGAAATGCTTTGTCTTTCCTACAGCCAAACTAAAAATATTTGTGTTTGAATTTTCATACAGTGACTTTGTGTCTCTTGATTTGATAAATCAATACAAGCAGAAACAATCTGGCTAGACCTGGATGTCAAGCATGCCCAAACAGTAACTAATTCAGAGCTGTGCTGTGCAGCAGGGAGGAGTGGAGAGGTCATTTATCCACATCTCTGAGTTCACAAGGAGATGTCCAGTAGCAGTGCTGAAGCTCAGCATGCATCAGCTCTTTACCATTCAGCTGCTCCTTGTTTACTGGTGTCATCAGTGGCACTACAGAATCTTCAGGCAAGCTTTTTTTCTTGCAGTGTGTAGGGAGAATAAAATATTGTTTTAATTTTTCAGATAATTGCTTCTCAGACTGTTCACCTGACTATTTCATTTTGGTGTACTTTAAACAGAGTTTGTGATACTTCACTATTGCTATTTTTATTAAATTAAATGTGGGTAGACTTTCAGTATCTTGAGTGATGCTTTCTCAATTCTGATATATTTTTCTTTGCTGTGTCATCACAGCTTTTCTTTTATCCTTTCTCAAACTATTCTAATGCTTGATAGTCACAGGTGCTGTACTTCCATTTGGCATCCTAAGGTAGTCTATATAGTGTAAAAGGATTCAATTCCTTTAGCTGCATGTTTTAATTTCCTAATAAGCTCTCTCATTTTTTTCTGAAGCCGTATTTGGAGTTTAGCTCTGCTGTGGTGGATTTTTGTTGCTCCTGTAAGGAGTGAATCTAAGTGCATTTTAGTCTCTGTTAAAACATAGAGCTTCCACTGTGCAAATTTGAACCAGATCCAGTGCATTTCTCAGTATAAATGTATGGTTTGCTTTTCATCTCACCGTTTGCTCCAATAAACTACTGCTGTTAACTGAAATCTGTGATATAACTCCCCTTTCACTGAATTCAATGAAATCACAGTTTTAGCAGATTCACTCAGGGAAGCTGAAGTTCAAACCCATTTATAGCAGCCTTGAACAGTGGAGCAAAGGATAGCTGGAGGAATGGGAAATTCTCCGGATTCTGGAATGCAATCACTCTTTTCATAAATCTTAGTTCATGAGCAACTTTGCTTGGAAAGCTCATGAGTTGGGAATGTATTGTTTAGTCTGGAGTAGAGGGGACTTAGGGGAGACCTTACTGCTCTCTGTAATTGCCTGAAGAGAGGTTGTAGTGAGGTGATGGTTGTCCTCTTCTCTCGTGTAACTAGTGATAGGAGGCAATGGCTTCAAGCTGCACCAGGGGAGATTCAGGTTGGATGTTAGGAAATACTACTTTTCTGAAAGAGTGGTCAGATGCTGGAATAGGCTGCCCAGGGAGGTGGTGGAGTCACCGACCCTGGAGGTGTTCAAGGAATGTTTAGACATTGTGTTGAGGGACATGGATTAGTGAGAACTATTGGTGACGGGTGGATGATTGGACCGGATGATCTTGAAGGTCTTTTCCAACCTTGGTGATTCTATGAATCTATGATTCTGTGAAAGATATTGCTATCTAATTCATGTTGATCAGATTATTTGTCAGTCTCAAACATCTCCTACCTGCACGGGGGCTGTAGGATGAGAGAGGAAATCTGAAAAACTACTCACCCTCCAATTGCAAATCAGCCACAACCTTTGGTACTTGTACCATATAGCATTGTAAAGCTATAAAAAACAGACCAGAAAGTTTTTTTTTTTGCAGATAAACTATCATCTTGTGTCTTGCTGTCATTTCATGCTTCTCAGGTACAGCTGTGGGGAATCTTCAGTACACAGCAGCATACATGTATTCTACTTTTTTTTTTTTCCTTCGTTTTTTGGATTCAGTAGTATTAGGAAGAATCTTCAGAGTGAGAAAAAAAGTGACATCAAATTAAACTCATCCTGCAATAGGAAAAGGTAATATATTAATTCCATTTACACGTCATATTCCCTGTTATATTTGCATGGATGTATGCAACAAAATTGCAAGTGTTTTTAGGGGAAAAACAGTTAGGTGACAGGAATGGAGTAGTTTTCCCAGAAGAGAAAGCCACGTCTCTAGTTCATAAATGCAAGAAGTGAATCATCACAGACCATTGGCTCTGCTACGCAGCTATGAAACTGGTGCAGATGAAGCGGATGTAGACTCATGCTTCCTGAACTTCATTTTTGTTATTGCACTGTGAAAATGCTCATATAAGATGAAAAATTATCAAGGACTAAAGCAATGTCGATGCCATTAAGGCAAAACCCATGGCAAGAGAAAGCTGTCATGGAAGTAAGGGATGGCAGCTGAGGGAAAAGATTATCTTTCTCTGGAAGGCTGTAACTTTTTGTTGGAATAAAAGAAAAGAAGTAAAGTTCCATAACCCAAAAACAATACAAAAAATGATGCAGCACAAGAATTTACCTCTGCTCCTCATTCTGACTGTGCAGGGACAAGTTCCCTCACTACGCTGCACTCACAATGTTTTTTGATTATAAATTAGAGACAGCATCACACTAATTGCAAGAACTCAACTGAATAGAAACCCATGAAGATATTTAATGACATATTTTCTGAGTGTGTTTGTCTAGTGGCTTCTTCATTCTTCGTTATTTATCTTGGTAACCAGCTCTCAGCACTGTCAGCCCTTGTTGTAGGCTTTGCCACTCAATGGAGCATAAAAGAGAGCCAAAAACAGAAGTAAAACACATATTTGGAATTCCCACTCTATTTCCCTGGACTGTCAGATGACAAATATTTGATCAGCTGTAGATCAGTAAATTACATATCCCACTTGCTAAGATCTTAATTTGGGAACAAAGCCTTAAGAAGTAAGAGTATAATTGTGCAAACCTCATTAAGAGTGTTTAGGGTAGGAACAATGTGGTTGTTGGAAGTTTTATTTACAGTCTTTTGTAATTTCATTAGGATTTAGTTATTTCTCCATGAGTTAGAGAAGATGACACTGTTCTGTTAAGTCTCACAGCGAGTGAGTGATGTTATGAACTCTGGATGCTATCTACACTGTTGGAAGATTCTCCCTTTTATGGTGAATTGCAATGCTAAAATGAGAAAAAAAACAAGTTTGTGCCCTTTATTGGTTCTTTATGATGCAGAAAGACAGTTTTAGAGCCTGTTCTTCCACCAGCCTTTCAACAGAAATATAAAGCTCTGAATGCCTGGTTTTCTTCATGAGTTCTGTGGACTATAGGTTCAATGGGACAGAAATATCACAACAAATAGAAGTTGAGACTGTGTTTTATACCTCATTCAGGCTCTGAACCGCTGTGTTTAGATTTCCCAAAATACTATTTTGCTTCCTTTCCTAGGATTGATTTCACCTAACATCAGGTTTCACTTTAGGTTCTCACCTAACTTTAGGTGTTAATCAAGGGAAAGAAATAGGTGTTTTTAGGGAGAGTCTCACCTGCCCTATTTTAAACGTCAGTTTAGCTTGAGAAGAATCACACTATTGATCATGACATGCTTCATCTGGTGATAAAGAAGATCTCCAGAATAGGTCAGATAAATCACTTACTATGGATGCAAGATCACAGATGGAGGAGCGCAGTGCCTCCTCAGCCTCATTTTTATAAACAACTGTACAACAGACAGAGTCATGAAGGCCACAGAGGCCTTCGTCTGTTTCCTGAGTTTGCATATAGAGAAACACTATCTGATTGCCAGGGCACAGTTCTTTATTTATGAGTCTAATTATTTTAAGGCAGAAAAACAACAGTTCTTCTGAAGGAATCCTTCAGCTTTTCACCCAAGGTTAAGGAGATGCTTGGAGCCTATAAAAGAAATGAATATGACAGTATCTTCCAAGTATTTTTAAGCATAAAAAAAGCAATTTCATATGTCATGTGGATGGAACTGGCTGAAGACAAAGAACATGGTGAACTTGAACCCTTACGTGGACACAGACAGTGAAAATAGTCTAGAAATAGATGATGAGTCTCACAATTTGTATTTCAGTCTATCTTGATTTCCAACAAACAATCCTCTGGGGAAAAAAAAAAAAAAAGATAAAAGCTAGCTTGCTTATTATTGACAGATCACAGGAAAAATCCCATTCTGATAAAAGGATGTGAAAAGATGTACTGACAGGCATGTGAAAGATTCACCTAACACACAGGATTCCTTATTCCTGCTGCACACTGGTGCTAATACACCATTTGGACACACAACAAAGACCAGGCTTGAATGTTAATGTGTGCTGGGGAAGCTCTACTTTGAATAGAGGACACTTGCTCAGTATAATTTTCTCACATGCTTTTGCTAGTGGCAATCTCTTATAGATAATGTAAATGTATGCCTTTAACACACTGTTAACTATAACTATGTCCCCATCAGTATTCTATATTCCCATATTTCTGACACAGAGATAGGGAAGAAGGACAGGGAAGTGAATCTAAATTTGTATGTTATATTCACCTTTGTCAGGTATCAAATGGCTGTCCAATGTCTCATGGCTGTTTAAGCTGCCAGTGGGTATCTGCAAAGGAGAATTGATTCCACCCACAGATATATTATATCTGTGAATGTGAGGGAAGCGTTGGAACCTGTTTAATTTAAACAGGAATGGAGTGGAATTAATCTAAATACTTGAGCTAATCCTTATGAAGGCAGGATGTTTTTTGTCTTACTTTATCTCCTTTTTCAGTCAGTTAACAATGAGGGGCAATTTAGAGGATGATATATGTGATTACTTAGACATCTGCTTTGGAACGATATAAATTGTAACACAGATTCCTTTGAGCATAAAGACAAACGTTGAGTGATGTCTTAGTGAATGTGAGCCATACCTTTCTAAATCTTTTTTTCCCTGATTATCTTTTTTTTTTTTTTCTGCTCTGAATATTCCTTTTTGTTCTTTCAAGGGCAGTGGTTGATGCAGTAGTGTCAAAACATTAAACCTGGCAGTATCAGGGCATTAACTTTTTCTAACAGGAAACTGGCAAGCAAGTCCGAGGCATAGGACTGTGTGAAAGATGGCTATTACACTATGTTTTGGAAGCAGCATTGGAGCACAACTTTTGTGGAAATATAAAATAAATGTACTTCAAATCTTACAGTTGAAAACTCAACATATGTTGCTGCCTGGAATGAGTGGCTTCAGTTTGCTATGTGCATCCCTGGAAAATTGTTACAACTGTAAATATCTGACAGAGAGCCGGGCATCACAGAAATTGGCAGCTTCAATGGCTGCAGGTGTTATTATCAGGGTAACACACCTAGCAAAATTGTGCTGGTGAGACCTGTACCCAAATTAAAGCAAGTAAATTGGAAGTAATATCCTAGGAAAAAGATTACTTCTCAGGATGTTGTTGTAGTGTAATTAAATGGGCAGGTAAGACTGAAGAACCACTTGCAGCATTAACAACTGAAAATAGACCTGGGAGCAAGGCATTAATTACAGGTTCATGGATCCTGAGGCAACTGAGCCTCAGCTAAGGCCTCTCGTTCTTGTGCAGCAAGAAAAAGAACTGCAAGTTGACTCAGCAGGATCAGACCAGCACTATTTGTGAGGAGTATCCCAGGGAAATGATGGTCCCCATTTAGTCTGATGGGGTATTTCTGCTTTTGGACAGAGGGTTAGTTAAGACTTATTTCAACAGGGAAATGCCAGTGTATAAACCTGAGACCTATTACCTGGTTTCTAAGGATAATAAAATATTCATAAATTGAGCTGTGTCAGCTAGTGTGTGGGGAGTACTAGAGACCAGCAAGCTTTAAGGACAAGCCACAATTTCGGGGTGAATAGCAGAGCTTAGCTGGAGTCAAGCCAGTTAGAGTGAGAGGGCATTTTATTTACCAATGTACTACTTAGAACTCAGATTGGTTGTACAAGGGTACAGTTAATGAGCCTAATTATCCTTCTGAGATGGTCTGAAAATACCAATGGACATTTTTTCTTCCAAATTTGACAAGATTTGGATGTTTCCATGGAGATCACCTATTCTGCTGAAACTCCAGTGAAAATGACCACCATGAACTTTCCTGAACCTTCCAGTGACCTCCTTGGCCTGTCACAGACATATTCTTTGCTGTGGTACTTTTCTATGACACAGCCAGCCTGCCAGATGGCAAGGTGCCACTTCACCAATGCCCTTACAGTGGCTGGTTCTTTCTGACCTTTCCGTTGTATTGCTGTTGTTCTTCACCAGATCCTACTGGAAACTGTTTCCTCCTCAATTTGCTTTCACAGGTCTGTTTTCAATTCTGTTAGTCTCTGTGTAAGTCTGAGACTCATTCTAGAGACCATCCTAAATTCTTGCTCAGATATATATATATATATATTTCCCATTATTATGTTTCCAGTGGATGAATGGTGATGGAGGTAAAGGTTGTAACTTGAGACGATTTAGTTTTTGTGTTTAGATGTCATCAAGAGGAAGAGAGCTGGTGGTGACAGCAAGGCTGGGATGGGACATAGGTGGAGGCTCTGGAAGCTTCTTGCATTTCTTTCTCAAACTCTGTTGATTTCTGGATGCAGTAGAAGTTGTATTACACGGGAGCCAACCTTCAAAACATGCAGTCAAACCTACAGGATGGGAATAGGAAAAGAGGTTGCACAGGAAGATTATGCAGTAAGACAACTAAAGGCTGCCCAGGAGTTTCAGAGCTTGTCTGTGGACTCAGGGTACAACTCTACATTTTACTCTCACAGACTTCCTTAGTACTTAAGTTTTCTGGGGGGACCATATTGATTAGAAATATGAAAGTGTATCACGAGTCAAGCCTACAGTCAGAAAGGTGACCAAAAATGTCAAAGATTCTGAAATTTTGCTCTTCCATGGCTTGGTTTCTTTACTTCAGAATGGTGGTAGTTACGTTTTCTTACTCTCCATCAGAATCGATATGGGGCACTATGGAGTCATCAGTTCCCAACATGACAGAATTTGTTAGTAGGAGTGTATTTGTAAGCAAAAAGAACACAGCTGTACCTTTAAAAATAGCGTTATGTTTTAGAACATTCTTCATGATGTCTCCCCCAAGCCAATACTGCTATTTTGTATCTCCTAGCAGAACTCAAACAGAACTATTTGTGTTGCTCCACAGAGGGAAGAATTTGCATTTTCTTGTACTTAAGTCAGCATGAGGTTCTTAATGTGATGGTTTAGAGAGTCTTTTTGGGGGAAGTGAATCAAGGGCTCTGCTATCACAGTGTTTTCCAGTTGCAAATCTGATTGCAACTTATGTGTCAGAAACAGCTTTGGGGTAGCCCACATTCCTGTTTCTCTTCCTTTTCTGCATCAAAATCTGTCATAGCGAAATGTCATACAGGTTTCTATTAATGAGATTTATTTTAAGATCATTGCAGCAAAAAAAGTGACTAATGCTGCCCCATGATATCTTTACTTCTGAGGTGAAGAGGGTGCTTCCAAGTTGTCAATGAGGCCAAAGTGCTTGTTTCTAAAACCATGTGAAGTATGTGCAGCAATTTGTTTATACCAAAAATAGACCCTGTCTTGCCACTGAGAGAGTATCTGAGAACACAATCCAGTTTCCTACAGGATTTTGTTTTTCATTCTTATCTCAATAGATCTGGAGTATGAAGAGTTGGTTTTTGGAACTGAACTGAGTTCTTTCAGTCATTTGAAAGCACTTCTCATTCGGCAGCTGAAGATCCCCTGAGTCTGTCACAGTTGTGTTTGGTGACTGTTGGAAAGCCACATCAATGATGTGCTGCCCAGGAACTCCTGCAGCACACAGCCTTCCTCCCCACTCCCAAACCACAAATCCTGCCGCAGTGCCCCAACACGGTGGAGCTGGTGGACTGAGTTCCCATCCCTTGCTAATGCTCTTGACACCTGATACGTCCTTCTCCACTCTTTTTTCACAGCAGAGTTCTGAAGAACCACAGCTGATCCCACTCTCTCTGCTATATTTGAGCAAATCAAATCCTAGTAAAGAAGCAGTCAAATTCATTTGCAAGTGAGCTGTATATTCAAACACGTGCAGAAGAATATGAGCAGGAAGGACAAGAAAATAGCCTCCATATGGCCTCACCAGGTTTCTGCCCACAATGAGTTGTCTTCAGCAGTAAAACCAGATCTAAAATTTATGTGAATCCAATAGGCTAAGCTATAAAATTGATAGTATGATATGGAGGTGTTAGTCAGATGTAATAGGCCATTTAGAAAAAAATAGATATAGATTTTCTGTCTTTTCCCTGATCCATTTCCTTTCTCACAAAGGAACAGCTAAGAAGGAAAGTGCTACGCTTTTGTTTCATAACCATTGCTCTGATGCTTATGGTGATGCTTTAATGGAGATGCTTTGAATTTCTTACTTTAAATTGCTGTTACTTATTACTTTCATATCCGCTTTCAGTTACAGTTAAATGAAGCGCCTATTTAGTAATTCTTACCTAAAGACACAAGAAAACAATAGGAAGATGCTTAGTGCTGCTAAGAAGCCTCAGGAATGTAGTGTATGTGTATTCATAAACTGCATGAATATTTCTGTGGACAGAATGAGCTTGCACACATGGTTGGGATTTGTGCTCAGGGTTATAGCAGCTAGTTGTGCAGGAATCTTCTTCTGTGATTCTGTGAATCTTGGCATCTATGCTCCAGGACGAGGCAATTTCAGTAAATTATTAGAAAATGCTGCACTGCAAAAGATGTGAGCCCTTTTTTTAATGCAAAGCATTCAGTATATGTTACATATCCCTCTTCAGCACCTTGTCTGCAGGGTACTTAGGCTAACAGCAGTTGAAAGCCAAAGCAAAACCGTAGATGAAGCACTAAAACTCCTGGATTTGCTCTGAGGGCCCTATATACCATCAGAAAAGATGAGTGATGGGGCCACTTCAAATTTCCTGGTACTGTGATTTCTGTTTAAAAAAAAAAAAAAAAAAAAAAAGGTGGTTTTACCCAAATGGAGAAGAAAAATAAGATCAACAGGAATCTATCAGTTTCAACAGCATTTCACTCAAACAAATAAAATGCTCTAAGCCACCCTGTGTCTTCCTATCACACATGGCCACCCCTGCACATCTCAGGAGGTACTTTGAGGGTAGCAAACATTCTGCTTTGACATTTTCTGAATGCATCATTTTTCACTGCAAAGTCATCTCATACTTCAATATTTCCTAAACCTTTGTGAATTACATTAAAAAAAAAAACCACAACACACCACAAACAAAAGAAAATGACAACAGCAAGAAAACAACACATATATCACTGAAAACTTTATTCGAAGTTATTGCTTCTGTTATATTTTACAGACAATTAGTCCACTGAGCTGATTTCATAGGATTATAGAATGGCTTGGGTTGCAAGGGATCTCAGGGATCATCATGTTCCAACCCCCTGCCACAGGTAGGGCTGCCAGCCATTAGATCATGTACTAGATCAGATTGCCCAGGTTCCCATCCAACCTGACCTTAAACACCTCCAGTGCTGAGGAATGTGGGAAGTCTGGGATTTGGGAGAAGGGTTCTGTTGGAAACACCTCAAGCAATCCTTCACTGATCAGCCTCTGGCAAAGGTGCTTTATGAGCTATCCTGTTCCTCCCAAGTGCTGTGGGAATGGATAGGCTGCATCTCATGACAAAGCAATATCTGGTATATCTGCCTGTACCTCTTCTCTTAATTTAAATTAGTGCCAAACACAGATATCTTTCCAAGTTTAGAAATAATTGGTTGGATGCAACCAAATGCAATCTGTGCAGGGCCAAGAGAATTAATGATTTGTCAACTCTGTGTTTAGTAAATAACAAAACAAATTATGAGACTTTCAAAAAGATTTGTTTCTTTTAATAAGATCTTTTATTAAAAAGTGTAAATCAAACCATTTACATTTTTCTAATTCATACTGTCATGCTAAGTATTTATTATCTATCCTGTGGTTTTCAAACAATCTTGCTGTTACTTCAGGGAGATAAATTTAGTAGGTGACTGATTCAGTAGTAATGTAATTAAAACTTCAAACACCGCATTGGCCTCATCTTTGATAGTGTTTGGCTTTCAGTCCTTTTTGAAAATTCCTGAAGAATTAGGAATTGGTGTAGTGGAGAAAAGGGATTATTGTTTCTTTGATTTTCTTGTTGATTGACAGACTGTTTCAAAAAAAACCCAATCCAACCAGAAAAACAACAACAAAAAAAAACTATGTGTCTCACATGGTGCTAATACATAAACCAAATAAACTAAATGCAAAGCAAGCAAGAAATAACCAAAAACAAAAACACCACAAAAGAAGTGATTCTTAGCATGATTACTGATAAAACTCCAGTGCCTGGTGCCACCCTGTTTACCACCTGGTAAGAAAACCGTGCCAGATACAAACTGCTTCCCTTGGGGAATGACAGACTTTTCGCTCCCTGACTAGTCCTACTAGTCCAGATTTGTCTGCCTCATCCTGCTGTAATCCCAAATTACACAGCCTGGATTTAAGAGAATCATCAGACATCTCCATATCAGCTAGATTTTCCAGAGAAAGTGGAAGATGTGCCTTTCTCAGGAGCTCAAACATTGTTCTTCATATATCAAA
The DNA here is from genome assembly GCF_026119805.1 of Tympanuchus pallidicinctus. Lineage (NCBI taxonomy): Eukaryota > Metazoa > Chordata > Aves > Galliformes > Phasianidae > Tympanuchus > Tympanuchus pallidicinctus. The sequence goes on from NW_026294747.1 coordinate 65,974,465, forward strand.
CTGATCATAGAACTTGGCCTGTGTTGAGAAAGGCTCTTTCTGTGGAGAACCCTGGTACCAGTGGCAGCTCTGGACTCTGCTGGGACATTCTTGTACATGGGACCTCCAGCAGGCAGACTGCTGGGGTTGCTGGTACTCAGTTGCTTGCTCTCTTGCTGGATGAGTCTTATTCATCTTGCTGCACATACATGTGCTCTCATGTTCCTTGCATCTGCTAAGTCAGTTCTAAAAGTTAAAGCATCATTAAAGTATAGAGGTGGATAATTTTCTCCCAGGAATTTATTTTATTTATGTTACTCTCTGATTTGTTAAAACTGACTGTTAGCAAGGCCAGGAGTTTGCAGGAAGGTGGATATGCCAACATTTTTAAAGGATAATAGGAAGAATTGGATAATTACAACTCTTTCAAGATGACACTGATCCCAGAGTGGATAATGGAATGTTCAATCTGGGATTTGGCTGATAAAGAATTAAAAGACAGTAATGCAATTAATGCTAATCTATCTAGGATCATGGGCAATAGATCTTGTCAAACTAAAGAGGCTAACTGTACTTGATAGCTTTACAAGCTGTGTTGACAAGGGAAATGCTATCAGTTTAATGGATTCAGACTTTCCTAAAACATTTGCTGTAGTTCCATATAGAAAAATAGAAAATCAACACAGGTACACTGAATTGATTAAAAGCTCCTAATGAGCAGAACTCAAAACATTCCTGTAAATTGAGGATCATTACTAGGGCAAGTGAAATGCTAGTGAAGACTGCTGTTTAACAGCTCTGTCAGTGCTTTGAAAGAAAGCATAAAAATCTTTCTGATAAAGATTAGTGATGACAGTAACACTGGGGAGTGATAAATAATGTGAAGAGAAGTGATGGACATGGAGTGGTCTAAAACAGTTGGTTTAGCTGCATGTCTTTTATAATAGCAAATGTGAAATTGGATACTGAACCAAGAACAAATGTTGGATGAAGACAGTTGCTGGAGAAACTGATTCCCCAGAAAGCCTGCTCAGGGTGGGTAAAACAGACTCAACATGGCCTCCTGGTTTGGGGTCTCAGCAGATGAGCTGAGGGGCTCCTTGTTATTGAATCGGGAAATGTCAGATTGACACGGTGAGATTTTTAACATCTCACACTGTGACCTGTTTTTCTTTTAGAATACATCTTCTAGCCCTCACTTTGAAAAGCGTGTAGGAGCATACCGAGTCCTTTTTTCCATTGAGGATATGCTTTAAGAGTTTGCTGAGCTGGGGAACTTCACTACAAGATACTCTCCCATTATCTTGTGGTTGGATTTTTTTCCTGCTGGTTTCATAAACTCATTTGGATGCAGTGGTTTTCTGTGCTTTAATTTACTTTCTCTGTTTGTCTCTAAACTGTGTATATTCACAAAAGGAGTTAAATGAATACCATTTATTGTACAGACTGTAATGATCCTTTTGGAGAGCACCCATTATGTAGATACTCACAATGTACATCTTTTCCTGATAGGGAGCTCTCATGACATAAACACAACAAAACAAATACCAGGTTCAGTTCTGTGAACAATTTCATGTAGAACATGCTTTATTTCCAAGAACATCTCAGCAAAGACACTGAAGTATTCATTCAGTTTAATGGAAGCTGGAATGTCTCCTGAGTTCATCCCATTATAACAGATGTTTCATTATTAGTGTCTGGGTAAAAGTGTCATTCAAAGATCAGTGTGTTTGTGTGTGATCAAGTGCATATGCAAAAATCTCAACCAGTTTAACAGGAGAGTTACTGCGGCTCCAAGTTTCAATTAGGATAGGATGTCCCCTGAAATAGCCTCAGGCAGTAACCCACTGACTTCTGGCTGCCAGATGAAATATAACCTATTAACTATGATACTCTGCGGTCAATCATCCAACCAGGTTTTTATCCAGCTGGTTGACTACCCATTCAGACCCTAACGTTTTAACTTGACTACAAGACTATGGTGGGAGATGGTATTGAAAACCATCTGAAGCAAATGGCATCTACTCCTCTCACCTTGTCCACAAATCCATCTGTTTTATCATAGAAGGCAACTGGATGAATCAGGCATGATCCATCTCTGATCCATCTGACTAGTTCCAGTCATCTTCTTTCATTTGTGTTGAGGATTGGTTCCACATTTTTCTCAGGAGCTGGAGTGAGAGTGACTAGCTTGTTGTTTTGATTGCTTTTGAAGATGAAATGAAGGTTTTCTTTCTACAGTCACTGGTAACCTCTTATGATCTGTGGCTTTTCAATGGCTGTAGAAAGTGGACTGTAATGAAATTGGTCAAGTATTTTGACACAAAATAATTGACATAAAATAATTGGACACAAAATAATTTTGGACATCTGGTCCCATGAAATTGTATAAAATTCAGGGTGTGTAATGTAACTTCTTTGAGCTGCCTACACAAATGTTTCATCCTCATTCACATCCTGTTTGACAACATGCTCTCACCCTTATATCAACCTCACTACTTCCTCCTCTTATACAGACCCCCATCAAGTCTCATACAAAAGCTCAGTACCTGAGCTCCTGCTTCATGTAGAAGGCAATACCTTTCATCTTCTCCATGAGTGCCTCCTGAAGACTTTACATCCATCTGTAACACAACTTCAGGCATTTAAGCTATCCCACTTAATTTCAGATATTCCAGTGATATTATAGTTTACTGATGATAATGAAAGATATTTAAAGTTATTTAAATATCTATTATATTCCTCCTGAAAGCACCTACAGCCTCTCAAGTTTGAGACAGCATCCCATAGGGTAAAATGCCATACAGATTGGAAAAAGTAGTCTGGCTTGAAAATGTGAAGCAGCAGGTTGTTTGCAAGACCTTCACGTGTAATTTACAGCTGCAGGAACCAATTTTGCAGGAGAAAAAATATGAGATTGCCTTCAGCAGAAATCTTGCTCCATTGCTTTGTGTTAGGGCCCTTTCACAAGCCACATTTTGACTGGGGGTTGTATTAACTTCCTTGGTCAAAAATACACTGATCTGCTTCAGCCTGGATGAAATGATGCTATTTCAAAAATGTCTATACTAGGGAAGCCTTGTGGAGTGAGTGTGATACCTTCTGCCTACAGACAGTTTTGAGAGTAATTGGCACAGGCTTAAATGAAATTGGTCTACCACGGATAAAGCAAAAGGCTATTATATTAAGCATAAAAATTGTCTAGATGTATTGACCTTAATAGAGAAACAGTGATTTACCCTAGCTGAGAAACTGGCTCTGCATGACTATTTATTTATTTTGTTTTCCTTTTCTTACTGTTCCTATATTTTTCTTCCCTCATCCTTCCCTGTTCCCTTTGTACATAGGCATATATAAACACCCAGACTTGTTACTTACTCTAGATTTATCATTTTGCAACCAGGCTTCAGGCCGATATCATAACAGAGAAAGGAGTACTTAGGTTTTGAGCTCAAGAAATTTTCACACTCTCACCATGTTCCTCAACCAAATAATTTTTATGGAACAAAGGCAAGTTGTGAACTAGCCAGGCTGAGGGATTATTATTTCAAAGCCAGAAATCTTGATTGTTTTTTTCCTGGTCTTTGCTGATGTATGGACACAACTTTTCTAAATTCTTTTGTATTCTTTTTATATGTCCTGAAAAGTCAATGTCACTTCTTTGCAAACCCCTCTTGCCAGAATTTATCCTTCTGATGCAAAGTCTGATATTTTGATATTATGCCTAGCTCAATGATTTTTTCTGGAATGAGGAGTCCCAGAGAGGGTTGAAGAAGAATGTAGTCTAAGTAATGCAAAACCTTCTTGCAAATACAAGTTAAAATAAAATAAGCCCCTTTATATTTTTTCCCTCTTGCATTTACTAGATCATCTCTCTCCCTTGACAATGTCTTCAGGCATTCTCAATTTGTTGTGATCTAGCTGTTCAGATCCTTTGATGTTCATTGCAAGGAATAGGTATGGAGAGCACTTTTCTGTTACTGTCTTAGTTTGTATAGATAAAAAAATTGAATTCCTTCACTCCTTGGACACCAGGTGAGTTCAGCTAGGAGATCCAACTTGGTCTTAGCCACCTGTAACAAAACCAAGCACTTGACACTGGAGCATAAGAAATAGAAGGCAAAGCAATGCAGGCAGTGCCTAACTTCATATTCTGGCATTTTCCCATTCTAACTGCTGGTTTTGCTCCTCAGTAAATTTTTTGAACTTTAACTATCTCTGAGCCAGGTGGCCAGATGTCATTTCAGGCAGATGGTTTTTTGTTTTTGTTTTTTGTAAATTTCAACTAAACTCCCACTTACTATGCACTGGATCCACAGTACCCTAAATGTTTCTTTTAACAATGCTGTTAATTCAGGACTGGTTTGTTTCATGCCCTGTCAGAATGGGGAGGATGGGTAGATGTAACCCTTGTAAAGCCAGGAAGTTTTTAGGCAGGATACGGTCTTGGAGGCTAGGGAGTGATAAAAGCTTCTGAAAGACACAGCTGTCACTTTCACTTAAAAACTCCTATAACATAGGATTTCCAGTATGGGTAGATGTTGATGGGCTTTTTTTTTTTTTTTTTTTGCAAACAGCACTGGCACTCCAGCAAGAGCTGCCCTCATGGCCAACTGGTAGGCAGACTAGAAAATGGGGAGTGAAGAAAGCAAAACATTTCACAAATTAACAGATGTGGCTTTGCTTTCTCCCGCAGCCTTCAAATTAAGACTGGATGCCTCTCTGGAAGGCAGGCTTTAGTCAGACACTAATTATTGGAATATGCAGAAGAGCGACCAGATGGAACGGAATGACTTTTATTCTGCTAGAGGGTCAGGTGGTCCCTGCTGACCTTAAGATCTGCAACTATCTAACAAGAAGACATAAAGAGACAGTCAAGCCATGTGCTGTTGTCAACACTTTGCTAAAGTGGTGTAATTATGGAGAGCAGGAACTCTTCTTGCTCTCTCAAACGTAAATCTCATTATTGCTTTGGCAAAGAACATTTGTAAGAGTTTCTGTACATTTAAAAGTGGTTAAGTTTAACCATGAACGCAATAATTGTGTGGCTGCAGTAGTGACACTTTTTGTCCATACTCCTGAAGTTCATGGAAATCTGAGTTATTGACTCAAGAGGGATTTGGATAAGAGCTGATGACTTTCTGCTTCCATTATCACAGTCTGTAATGAGATTTCACTGACCATAATGGGGATAGAATGAAGCTATGTTCATTCTTCAGGAACGTGTTTAGTTTTGAATAATCTGTCTTTAAATGATTTCCACTCTGCAGGGTAGCAAGCCATAGAGCTATCTTATGAAAATGGCTTCACACTGCAAAAAATGAGTGCAACTATTTTCCCTACATGCTACTTATTGGTATAAAGGAAGAAGAATGCTCTGAACCAAACTTGTTTTGCTCCATGGGTTGATTGACGTTTTAGTCAATAAAAGAGGGTATTGCATTTCTCACACTTCATTTTAGGAGCTGGTGGTAATCTACCTAGGAAAGAGTTGCAGGACTCCCTAATATGTCTCCTTATATTACACTCTGCTCAGAGCAATGGAGGAGGGTGTCTCTTAGACACAAGGATTAGGCTGTGTACTTAACAGGTAAGTAGAAGAATGGTCAAATCTAGGGAGAAGATTTGGCATGAACACTGTTAATATGCCCATTCTGTCTTGTTTTTGTATGTGAAGTCAAAGCTCACGGTATAGCTGTTTTATAATGCTTAAAAGTTAAAAGATACGTGACATTTATAAATGCCTGATAGAAATTCAGTAGTTACAGCTTAGGTTCAGGGTTACGGGCCTGGGAAATTGGAGCAAACCCACAGCCAGAAATGTGCTCTTGATTGAGGTAGCTTGAAAAGCTTTCAGGGAGAGAGTGGACCACGTTTTGTAAAGTCTTCTGGTGAAGCAGCTGATCTCAGAGCATTTGCAAGGAATATATTTGTTGGTTTGTTTTTGCTTTCTTTAATAGGTGCCCTGCAAAACACCACAGCCTCTTTCAGAGGAAGAAAAAGTTATTAAGCTGTAAACATTCCACATTCTAGGATGGTTCACTGGCAGTACTTTCTCTAATTGATCCAGTCAGGAGAGTTATGTTGGTAGTGTGAATATAATCGAACAGCAAAAGATTATTATTTCTGTCACGCAGCTCCTCTGCAGATGTGGTAGAAAATAACTTTGGTAGGGGTTTACGGGCTTTGGAGAATCTCATCAACATAGAGCAGTACACATACTTGTGTGTTACTGAGATAAACATGAAATACAACATTCATAAACACCAGACCCATGGGCTGAGAGCACCTAACGAATGTGGAATGTGCTTCTTATGTTTAAGTAGTTGTGAGGGAATGTTATATATTGACTGAAAATAAAGCTCTACTCGCAAAATATTTTTTGTTAAAAAAAACCAAGTACTTATATTTAAATGATACATAGGAATACTATCTGTTCCTATTAACTTAGGAAAATTATTGACTCAAAATACAAGTTATGTGAGCAAACACAAGTGTCTGAATGACAGCTTACTGGAAATATTTGCATTTGATATCTGTACCATGACAGATCTACCAAATTGCACCTTGCTAAGTCCATTAATATTCAGAAAAGTATTGATAATACTTTTGTTGCAAGAGATTAATTTGTTTTTTGTCATCTATCATATAGAAGCCAAAAACAAAAGTAGGTAAGTTGTCTCAGATTACCATGGAAATGCTTTACATATAAATAACAAACAGTGACTGAACCGTGCTGAGAAGATTTATTGAAGAATATATATTGGTTTGGTACTTAATGCTTTAATCAAGTTCTTTCTGAAATCATGGCATGAATGTAATCCTGCATTTATGGTGGTGGTGAGGAAATAGCTTCACTCTTCCACTACTAATATGTTTTATAGAAGCTGTGATTTGGCAACAGCTTCCAAAATCTTGACTGTACTCTCTGCCTACCCACTATCAGTACATTTGCCAGTAAGTTTTTTTTAGTATTTAAATTAAAAATGAAAATACAGCTTGAGCAAACACTGGAGTAAGCCAGTATATGAATCATTTGAATTGTAATGTATATCACTCAAGAAAAGAGCTTGGAGTGCATATCTGAAAATGGTGTAAAAGAATGGTACCTTCTTATCCACAGATTTCTGGCTTCCTATTTTTATTTCAGTAAGATTGCTTTCTTTTAGTGACAAAGGCACTTTATTACTGTTGTAGCCAAGACAATTGCACGGCAAACAGACAATGAATGGTTCATTGCATTCTTTGCACGGATTACCATTGGAGTATCTTTCCTGTCTCTACAATGGTTTTGAAAATAGTTAAGGCTGCAAACTGTTTTCCTTTGCTGCAAAATTACTTCAGATTTGCAGCTAAAGTCCTGCCCACACAAAATAATCTATGATCTGAAATGAAATGGTACTTTTACTTTGCAGAGTAGACTTGTCTTGTAGATCACATAAACCAGAGGCTGTTTGTGCAGCCCATCAGGTTTTGAACAGTCATTTTGTAGTTCCATGCAAATCCGACAAGCCTGTCAGTGACTTGCTAAAATCTCTTTCTGTTCCCTTTTCTAGGGGAGCAGTGTTTTCCCCTCAAAAAAAGAAAGACAAGGTCTCCTACAACGTCAAGAGTTTGGCACTGGAAGACTGAGATCAGAATCAGAGTTCAGGATCAGTCCCTGATAACCCACAAAGTAGTACTTGCTCAAGACCAATATTGGCACATTGTGGCTGGCTGATGGGCTCTGAGCAATACTCAATCTCTGATGTAGGATATGGATATTAAAGCATTGATCAGGCTGGATCTATACTAAATTTATCACCCTTTTCTCCTCCTTGGCACCTCAACTGCTTCTGCACCATCCTGTGCTCACCTGTGTTCTCCTTGTACTTTTCATCATGGACCCCTTCCTGCTGATATCTCATTGCAACTCATTTCAGAAACACTGTAGGCAGTGAATGTAAACTCAAGGATTTATGGAGGCAACATATAGATGTATGAAGTTTTGCCACTGGCAAAATATTTAGGAACCAGGCTGTGATGTGGGATGTGATCCATAACAAATTCCAGGAGGAAAGGGAGATGAAAAGGGGGAAAAGAAAGGGAAACATGAATACAAGCTATTTATTTTAGCTATTTATGTTTATTTATTTTAAATAAATATGCATGGCTGGAAGCAAGAAACTGGAAGCTTTTGTATTTGCTTGCATGTGAGATGAATGTGATTTTCCACAGCCAGGCCACCTTGCTCAACACTCCCTGGCCCCTATGGGACTCCAAGGGATAGACCAAAGCCATCCAGCACCACATGGCATTTTGCAATGAGGATGTTTGGCTTTGAGAAATAAGTTCTCCAGCAAGAATGATATTTAAATTTATCTGGTCTCTGGAATATCATGTTGGCTCATGCGAGGACTGTGTAACCTCTCTTGAACTGCCACAGGAAGGATTATGGAAGTGAAAAGAACTCATGTAAGTCTTTAGAATGGTTTGTGGCCACACTGGCTGCACGCTGTTTTTTCTGTTTTTCTTTTGTCTCCTTCAAAAGTTTGAGACTGGAGTAGCCCCATATGACAATGACTCAATACCTGAGTCCATTTCAGTTGGAAACCATGGAGAAGTAATAAACACAGAATCACACATTGGCATTAAAGCAAACCCACTTTTTAGAGCAGAAGCTGACATTAGCAGGCTCCAAGTGATGCCTTTTTGAGCCACTGACAAGTTTTATTTTTGGAGACAATTCAGCATAGTAACTGCATGGAAGAAGTGAGAAACAGGATTGCTTTGTTTTTATTACATTGTTTAGCATAAAAACATCACTTTTTCTTCTCAAATGTTGACTTATTCCTCTTGCTGTTGCTTTACTTGGACATATGAAACTAAATTTATCCAGAGTGATTTTGACTCAAATGGAGATAAAAGCCACCTTTAATTAGGTACCTCATTCTCTGTTCTTTCCCAGTCATTCCTCCTCTCCTACTTGAAAACATCACCTACTTCTTTGCTATTTTAATTTTGTGCCAATTGCCAAGGTTGGTTGCTGCTGTCTAGCTTGAATATCATATAGCCATCAAAATTGATTTGGGATGGCCAGACTTTTCCAATAAAGAAGTCGGAGCTTTAGAAACATCTGTTAGGGTTTAAATTGGCCTTCTTTTCTTTTCTTTTCTTTTCTTTTCTTTTCTTTTCTTTTCTTTTCTTTTCTTTTCTTTTCTTTTCTTTTCTTTTCTTTTCTTTTCTTTTCTTTTCTTTTCTTTTCTTTTCTTTTCTTTTCTTTTCTTTTCTTTTCTTTTCTTTTCTTTTCTTTTCTTTTCTCTTCTTTTCTCTTCTTTTCTCTTCTTTTCTTTTCTCTTCTTTTCTCTTCTTTTCTCTTCTTTTCTCTTCTTTTCTCTTCTTTTCTCTTCTTTTCTCTTCTTTTCTCTTCTTTTCTCTTCTTTTCTCTCCTCTCCTCTCCTCTCCTCTCCTCTCCTCTCCTCTCCTCTCCTCTCCTCTCCTCTCCTCTCCTCTCCTCTCCTCTCCTCTCCTCTCCTCTCCTCTCCTCTCCTCTCCTCTCCTCTCTTCTCCTCTCCTCTCCTCTCCTCTCCTCTCCTCTCCTCTCCTCTCCTCTCCTCTCCTCTCCTCTCCTCTCCTCTCCTCTCCTCTCCTCTCCTCTCCTCTCCCTTCCCTTCCCTTCCCTTCCCTTCCCTTCCCTTCCCTTCCCTTCCCTTCCCTTCCCTTCCCTTCCCTTCCCTTCCCTTCCCTTCCCTTCCCTTCCCTTCCCTTCCCTTCCCTTCCCTTCCCTTCCCTTCCCTTCCCTTCCCTTCCCTTCCCTTCCCTTTTTGACAGTTCCCCAGTTTTTTAGTGCCTTCTCTACTTCCATACAAGTTAAACAATTTGTCTGAAAAAGAGGCATTAAGGCATTATGGAAATATTTCTCTGAGACAGATGTTTTCTCTCCTTGTATCCATGCTGCTGGCAGAAGAGACTGCTGCTTTGAGTGGCAGAGGGAAGCTCCCAGGGAAGTACATATGGCTGGGTTTTGAGCTTTCGATGTTGAGGGAGACTTCAGCACTATGGCTCTCACTTATAAGGTTTGCAGTAAACAGACTTGCAAGGTCTCTAAAGCAGGATGTTGGACTTGTCACAAAATCAAAAGCTCCAGCTTATCTGCGATCATTACTTTTTCTGGCTGAACAGTACTAAAAGCTTTGTTAGCATTTGCCTTTGTACAGTACACTGGGACAGGTCCATTGGCAGCTGTAGGAGGAATAATGCTTGTACAGTTTGTACCATCCAAATAGGGACTTTGTAAAGAACTTGGTGGCATCAGGATATTCCTTATTTCAGAATCCAAGCTGCACTATGCTTCAGAGAGAAATAATCTAATGTGATACTCTGATCTGATGTTTCAAGTTGTGCAGTTGGTGAAAGATACCTCTATAATCAATAAAAGCTTTAGAAAGCGCAGGGGAATGGCTGAAAGTGATGCTTGTCACTAGAAGCCTCACTGCCTCTACTCACATTGTATTGGCCCTCATCTTTCATGAGATATGTTGGGAAATGTGAGAGTGAGGTTAACAACACAAGCAAACACAAATTTACTGTCCTGACCAGTTCATGAGGTATGCTGACAACAGAGTTCTGCTCTTTGGTAGATTTACGAATCAGAGAACAAAACAGACTCTCTGGGTCGTGATTTGGATAGTGTAGATCTGTTGGTAGAAGCTGGACTATTCCAGATAATACCCAAATATTTGAAGTTCAGTCTTCAGAGTACATGGGTTAATCGAAAATAGGAATGAGAGAAAAAAATTGTCCAAACATCAGGTATTTGAAAAATTAAAAAGGAACAGCTTCGGGCTATTACATGTTGAAATAAAATCTTAATAAATGGGATATTTCTGACCTTGGTGCACAGTATTCAAACTTTATGAGCCCCAGGATGTTACTTTAAGAGCTTGCTTTTTTCTGGGCAGCCTCATCTGGTGGTTGGTGACCCTGTGTGTGGATGGGGGCTGAAACTAGATGATCATTGTGATCCTTCTCAACCCAGGCCATTCTATGACTCTGTGATTCTTGACTGTTTTTCAATACATTTGGAGAACACTTCAAAAATGGGAGGGCATACATAAAGAAAAAGAAAAATTCATGTAGGTTTATTTTCAGCTTATGGTCTGTGGTTCCTTGGAGGGAGGTTGAGGGCAGGGGGCAAAAAGGAGCTGTTCTTATTTCTTAGGGATCCTTGAGAAGTAATTAGGAAAAAAAAAACCTCAGGCTAATTTTGCTGTCCAGGGGTTCCTGGGAAATATATGCAAATAGGAAAAAAAGAGCTGAAAACCATTAATCTGTAGCAACACTGGAACATCAGACTTTGCAACGAACTCACTTGCTTCCACGAGATGTAGTGTGAATAATGTTTAACAAAGAATTTATTTGACCTGGTGGTTTTTTTTTCTTTTTCCTTCTTTCATTTTGTGTGTATATTGATCACAGTTTTCAATTCTGCCTCTCGGCTTGTTTGTAATAGGAGAGCCTTAATGCTCAGGTATCACAGAGAGGTCTTATGAGCATAGCTGGGCAAACCCCAGCATCTGATGGTGCAGCCCAGTGCTGCAGGCACTTTCAAAGTACAGTGAACTTCACTGTTCAAAAAGCCAGGTGGGATTTGTCTCATAAAGCTGTGCAGACAGTCTCACGATAGACTGCAGAGGCTTTGAGAACATTACACTGGGCTCTGTGAATGTAGCTCCAGCTTGAACAGATTCAAGACTCTAAGCAAATACACTGAGCAGCCTTGGTTGCTAGGCTTTGGGCATTCACTCCATGAAGTTCTCATGAAGGATAAAAAGTAGTTATTGGAGTGTGTGATGAATTATTAATTCTTACTAAACCTAACTAATTTTAAGTATGTCTATTTCTTATAGACATAAGAAAGCCACCTGACCATTAAAAAACAAACTACCATGGTATTTTTTTAAACAATGGAACATCTATGGAGTGTAGATAATTACTGTGTCATGCAAAAAAACATCTGAAGTTTTGATTTTTTGTCTTCTATAAACAGAAGTCCTGGGATAAATGTATTCTGCCAGCCTGTAGGATAACAATAGTCATAGCCCCAGAATCAATTGCATAACTCATTGACAACCTCAGTGTGTGCTTATTTTAATAAGCTGAACTATTCTTCATGGGAATCTTCTGGGAAGAGGTATGAGCTCTCTACTATAGTGATTTAAAGAGAAGCATCCCAGAGATCCATGTTCTATGTTGGATTGGAACCTCCTACATTTCTTTGTGTGAAAGTAACAGGGAAAATGCAGTCTCATAGCTAATTCTAGTCATCCTTCTAAGGCTTCCTTATTGAAATACGATGTGATTTCTTTTTCTGCTTATAACTGATTTTATACAAGCAATGTATCGTCCTCAAGAAACCACATCAGAAACTTCTGAGAAACAGATCTTTTCTGAGATTTTTGGTTACATTTTGGATTTTACTAAGCTGGAAACATCGTAGGAAAATCAAGAGCTACAACTAATAATTGTAATAATTTTAAAAGAATGATTGCAATATTTTTTGTTTCTGCCATCATTTTATCAGTTGGATATAGGTTTATGTGACCTCTTAGCTCTAACATGAGCTGTTGATCATTACAAGCCAGCAGAAATGATGGAGATCTACATTGGAACCTGAATGTCGCAAGTTTAACTCCTTTTGACAATCATACAAGTTAGCACTAAATTAGTTTATGCAATTTGTCCATGATTCCTAAGAGCTGGTGTGCCTGGTCAACATGTCTATCTCTTTGAGGAAAACTTTGCTGTGAAAGACATCCTGATACTACTTTCTTTAAATAGAGAAAGAAAAAAAAGACCCGCATCAAATAATATGATTTATCCAGGAGCTATGATGAAGATGTTATTTTTAATGATAGCTCAGCTAAAATAAAATGCGCAACGACTTTAGGAGGTCATCATCTGAAACTTAGAATCCCATAAGACAGAAGAAAAAAAAGACCAGCATGAAAAATTGATCACAGGGATGCCTGTCTCACACAGATGACATTTTTCAAGGAGGAACACCTTTCATGCTTTCAGAGGGAGCTCTACCATTCAAAAAGGCATTTATCAGGCAGAAAAACAGCTATGAAACTTGCAGCCTGAAACTCAAGCCTGAAGAAACACGTTCCTGGTTTTGTTGCAAGTTTGGAACTTTGAAAACATTCACTGAAAGCTCTGTGTAAATTTCTACTGTTTTTTGAATTATGCTTGGCAGGTTTGTGAGTGCTTCTGAGACCTACATGACTGAAGAAAACAGCACCCAAGGTTTTGCTTGGGCAGAGCACAGTACTGATAACACTCATTGTCTCATTAGGACTGATAATCACCACTATAACGTCTCAATTGGGTGCTGAGAGAGCTGATAGCAGACACCTGGTTCAGCAGTAGGGAGTCAGCTGAGCACGTGCCAAATCCATGATTTTGAGTCAACCATCTTAATCCATAAATAGTGAGCAGCCCACTGCCCCTTGAGTTCTTCTGGATGGTAGTTGACTGTGTGATGGGATTCCCCTTTGGGAAAGGAATACCTTTTGAGGTTGTGTCTGCTGTAAAAATCTCTTAAACCTTGATGGAGAGAGATGCCTTGCAGGTACAGGACTTTAGTAAGTGATTGATAGTTTGCTTAAGCTTGGCTAGCCTTGCTAACATTTATATATTAGGTTGACTGTGCCCTTAGGTATAAGCAGTAGACAAAGACTGAGAGTAGCAGTGGATTCAGCTACACATAGGTTCCTTACCTCTTTTGTTTAAGGAATTTAGAGAGCAAAGATGTGTGCTCTGAACATTGTGATTTACTTAGAGGACCTCCTGGATAAGTGTGTTTGACTACTTGCTATGCAGATGATGGGTGACTACTGTATAGATGGTCCTTGCTATCCCAAATCTTGAGCTCACTCTGAATGATTTCTTTTATAATATGTTTCTGTTTTCTCTAGGTTTTAGTTTGCACTCATAACAATGTTTGTTGATTCTAGTAGTAGTGTCTTGTGTCAGATTGGAGGAACTGGAACTTGAAGGTTTTTTGCATCATAGATCAATACTGTCTCAGCAAGAACCTGAACTATCTTTTCTCTGTGAAGAGAATAAGAACTTTTTGGGCAAACCTCCTGTTTTGACAGTCAATGAGATTAATGCTTTTGTTTTGCACTCTACTGCCAGAGTAACTGATGCAGCATAAAACATTGATCTGTAACTTGTCCATTTGTCAAAACTTGAACAAAACAGTTTTGTAATATTTTCTACATGACTGGATGAATGACTTAATCTAAATCCACTAGAATCAGTGAATAGATGTTGGTTTTTTTTTTTTTTTTTTTTTTTTTTGCTGGACTTTAGGCAGAACTCATGGAAATGAGGCTTTATTGGAGGGCGAGCATTTTTATGGCTTTTTTTTTATTATTATTATTTTTTGAAATCTATACTTTGAAGCAGGATAAGCAGTATAAAGGTTGTAACAGTCCAAGCATAGCTACTTGTTGGGGTCCTAACATGACAATTCATGAATTCTGCATGATTTGTGAAACAGAACTAGGTATTTTATGGTTTCCAGTCTCCTAAAATATCTTTCACAGGTTGATAATGTTACTTTTGTATTTCAAAAATGGATTCACAACACAGAGATCAATGTTCAGTCCATGCTGCTTGCTGCTCACTAATGCATTTAGCTTTGAAAGTAATAGTTCCTTTACTATCATACAGAAATAGAAGATTATACTGTGAGTATGCACTTCACAGAATAAGCAGAGCAGGCAAGTGTTCAGCAGTCCCCAACTCCGGTCTTGGGTACTTGGTTTCTCTCTTTTAAAAACGTATCCTTCCTGTCTCCAGTACTTTATTTGATATCATGTTCAAGTTTATGTGCTTCCTTATCTGTAGTGACTTCATTTGCGTGCCTTGCAGCAAGACTGGTGTCCTAATGTTTGAAACTGTTGGGAAAGATAAAGAAAAGCATAGAGAGAAAAAGACAAAAGTTCCTGACTCACTTCAGGAGACTTTATTAAAAATCTGAGAAAGTTCTGGCTGATTTTTGAAAGTGAACTATCTCCTTTGGGATTGTAGGACAATGGAGCTACTAACCAAGAGCTGTTTACAAGGGTGGATAGTGATAGGACAAGGGAGGTGTTTTTAAACTGAGAGAGGGGAGGTTTAGGTTAAATATTAGGAGGAGGTTTTTCACACAGAGGGTGGTGATGCACTGGAACAGGTTGCCCAAGGAGGCTGTGGATGCCCCATCCCTGCAGGCATTCAAGGCCAGGCTGGATGTGGCTCTGGGCAGCCTGGTCTGCTGGTTGGCGACCTGCACACAGCAGGGCGTTGGAACTGGATGAGCATTGTGGTCCTTTTCAACCCAGGCCATTCTGTGATTCTATGACAGTGGATGCATACGTAACACTGAACTAGATGAGAGAAGGATGAATCTTACTAGCCTCTAACAAGCATTAGAGAAGAAAAATGTTTTGCACTTTTTAAAATAGTTGCTTTTTATCTGTGTACTGAACAGAGATGTATAAGATCAGCTAAATAGTGTTTTTAAATAAAAATTAGGAAAATCTTCATGTTTTCAGACTGAAAAAATAAATGTTTTCTCCTCTTTTTCTCTTCTGGGGAAAAGTCAGACTTTCCTATTGTGGGTTTCCAGAAACACTGTGAAAGTTGTTACAGGTACACAAACAGGAAGAACAGCTTTGTCCAAAGATTAGGGGTGGAAGAACTGAAAATCACTGGAAGTTTTACATTAACGAATCTAGAATGGATTACTCCAATAAACAAAACTGCCTTTCAATTAATTTAACAAAGGTAAAGCAGCATGCCAAATTTTAAAGTAGAACTCAGAAAGTTTATGTGACAAACTATGTGATGTGATAACCGCAATAGCGGAGTGTGGGACTCAGTGAGCATGGAAGTCTCTGAGAAGCTTGGTGAGGTAGGAGAACTCCTTTTCCTGGACACATGTTCAGTGTCATTATCTTACTGCTGCCACCACTAAAGATGGTGTGGAGATATCTGCTCATCTCTTGAGGTCACCTATTTTATTTTTTTTTTTCTTGCATGTAGTGTGGGTAAGTTCAGTTGTACACAGACCTGGGACCACTGGAGATGTCCAATGGTCCTCAACTCAGTGGTGGGGCTGGAGACAAGACCCCTGTAGATCCTGCATCTTGCCTGAAAAACACAATTGGATTTCCCAGATACCCGTGGTTAATTTGCATGGAGCCTATGTTTAGGAAACTAATTTTATTCCTACAGAGTAAATCTAAACATCTACAATGCAGACACTTGTATGAGCTAGTCAATAAGCCCACTGAACACAGCATGACTAAATCAATAGCGATTTAGTCAGAATCACTGAGATCTATGGTACAGATCACCTCCTCCTGAAGCATACATCTCAAAAGGTTGCTTGGCTGACAACCCAGAAATGTCTATTTCTCTCCAGTGACTATAATGAGAGCCCCATGTGAGATTCTCTGCTGTTATTCTCCATATTTTTCAGATGTGAAATGAGATTGATTCATCTCTTATTGTACTGGTCATGTGTGAACACTGACGAAGCTCCTCAAATACAACAGATTCTGGTAGGAAGAAAACAAAGCATAGTTCTAGTGACTTATGAGTCAAAGATTTGTCTTGAGATGTGGTCAGCTGCTATCCACAGTGCAGGGAAGTAGCTCAGGTCAACTGCCTGAGTTTGACCATTTAAAACGCCAAATGAAGCTGCTCACTTAAACAACTATGGGTGAGGTGTCACTGTACAGCTCAGAAATCAGTGTAAAGAATTCAATTTGCTAAATTGTGCAGATTCATTATCCTGTCTGTTACAAACATTTGTTGTATTTGCACAAAATACATTTTTTTGATTTAGCCTTCACTCTGGTTGCAATCCAGAGCAGAGCAGCTCTGTAGACAGTGCTTTGCATGTTTCCATCAGTATATCTCAAGACATAATTAACTGATATCAATTAGCAATTATAAGACTACAAGTTTCATAATTGATCTCCTTTGGAATGACTATGTAGGATAAATAGATGTGATGTCACTAAACTGCTCTCTGATGATCCCTTAAAATCATGAGCACTTTTGCAGGTAATGCTTGATGTTATGTAGGAATGTAAATACAAAATTTATTGATGCAAAATTGATTTTATACAGTGACTCAAGCATTTATCTTAGCTCTACTTATTGCTTAATCCCAAGGATAGTAGCAGAATCAGATTTTCACTAATGGAAATGAGTTTCAGGTTTCTCTGAAGTGACACAAATTGTTTGGTAATAATATTTTGCATAATCACCTGCTTAAATAATTACCAACATCATCTTCCTGCTGATGTTCTCTAACAAACATAATGATTTCTAAAAACACTGCACAACTTCTAGCAGGCTCAGGCATGTCAAGATTTTCTGGTCTAACACTCTGTGAGGTGAAAGAAATCGTGCTTAGCGTGCGTAAAACATGCTCTACTGTCAAAGCTAATATTTTGCCAGATTGTGGTGTTGTCTGCACATATCCAGCTGATGCTGCCCTGTATCAAAGAGCATTTGGCTTACTCTCTGTATCAAGAAGAGGGAAAATCATTTTGTATTTGGAATTAGGCTGGTGATTAATCTTTTGAGCTCTTGCTTAGAGAGAGATCTATATATATTTTTAATAGAATAGCTATGGTTAACTTGACAGCATTGTTTAAAAAGATTATGATATTTATGTAGTCTCTTCCTGTAGTGGAACTGGGAAATTGACTCCAACAGAGTTGAAAGAGTGCTTAAATAACCAGCATATAAAATACAGAGCACGTTGTAATGTTTTGCCCCAAATTTTGTCTTCTGTCTAAGTGAAAGAAAATTTTGAGAGTGTGTTTTAGTTGAAAATTTATTTCGCTTTAATTGTGGTGGCACTTAAACCTGCTGAGAGCCAGTGAGTTTTCTGCAATGGTATACTGAATGCTCAGGGTAGACAGACATGGTGGAATTCAAGAGAGACATATACAGCTCTTCTGCTGATTTTAGAGTTGTGTTGACTGGATGGGTTCCTTCTGTACCTTGTGGGTGCTTAGTTCAGGACAGTCAAGTGTCCCTGCCCCATCCCTGGAGATGTTCAAGGTCAAGATGAACCAGGCTCTGAGCAACCTGATCTAGCTGTAGATGTCCCTTCTCACTGAAGGAGAGTTGGATTAGGTGGCCTTTAAGGGTTCCTTCCAACTCAGTTCTATGGTTCTAAACAGCAAGACCATCTGTCAGAAGGAGAGAGGTTCTCATTTTAAGAAAATAAAAATTTCTGGAAAGAATAATCCTTAGACTTGAAAGGTTGAAATTTGTGTTTTGTTTTGCTGATGATATCAGGAAATGCACTTCACTTAAAATTATCATTCTCAGAAATTAAGTCTTAAAAAAGAATGACACAGTTTCAGTTTCTGAGAGGTTCTGTTAAACTACCAAGTGAAGTTACCATTCCCAATATATAATCATTAAAGTTGGAAAAGACTCTAAGATTGTCTAGTCCAGCCATCTCTACTATGCCCACTGACCACATCCCTCAGTGCTACACCTCCATGGTTCTGGAACACCTCCAGGGACAGTGATTCCTCCACTTC
Source organism: Tympanuchus pallidicinctus (assembly GCF_026119805.1). Taxonomy (NCBI): domain Eukaryota; kingdom Metazoa; phylum Chordata; class Aves; order Galliformes; family Phasianidae; genus Tympanuchus; species Tympanuchus pallidicinctus. The sequence goes on from NW_026294747.1 coordinate 65,993,052, forward strand.
ACTGGGCAGCCTGTTTCAGTGCATCACCATACTTCTTAAAAATAAAATTTTCCAGGTGTTGTAAAGCAAAGTACTTCATGCTAAAAGCAACAGGGATGGTGGGTGCTTAGGCCTTCTTTTTAAAGATGCATTAATCTGTGTGCACAGTTAATGTAGACTGTTTTCTTCTAGGTTCTAATTTGTTGTTGGCTGTCTACTGTCTAATGAAGTGTGTTCATAATGCATCTTTTACTGCTTTGCAAGCTTTTCTTGTTAGCCAATTTTCATGCAACATCTGTGAGACTTCTGCTTGAGTTGAATGTAGCCTCATCACAGCTGGACAGTCACACAGTTATAGAATCATCGTGGTGGGAAAAGACTACTGAAGTCATCTAGTCCAACTATCAACCTATCACTACTGTGGCCACTGAAATACTGTCGCAGCCTCTCTCACTCACATCCACAAAACCTCTATATCCTTAGAAAAAGAGTTTAAAAACTGTTGGCTCCAAATAGTTAATCTAGTTCTGAATGTGCTTGCTGGGTGTGCAAATCATCGTTATAACGGCCAGCTGTTTATTTAATGAGTCTACACTTCAACCTTCCCGTGATGTTCTTGAAGACAAAAGTTGCCTTTGTGTTCTTTGCATCAGGTAGGTCTGAGTGCTGTGACTCTTACCGGAAAGGATTTGCTAGCTCAGAGGGCTTGCATTTGTCAGATGAATGCTTGGGGTAACGTTTTGTTTTGTAGCTTAGCCTGATTATTGCGGTGAAGGTACAGACTGTGGAAGAAACAGATGATGGTTCTCTCTGTACTGCAGAGTCAAAAATCTGAGTGAGGTTTTAATGAGGTAACATACTGTTACTGGCTCTAGACCCAATAGTTTGTCATCTAGTTGTGAGCAGAATAATTACCAGTGTTAAGGAGTCATTAAAAAGGCAACTTGCCTTTTGAAAGGAACTACTGTCTGAAGCTCAGCGTTTGTGCTAACAAGCCTCTGAGAGGGACATGGAGGGAGGCAGCAAGATGGTAGAGAGTATGAGGATGGGGTTGAAGCAGGTTTTGAAATGATACCTTCCATTTGCTAAAAATAAAAAGCTCTTCTGAGCTCAGTGATTTTATTATTTCTTTCTGTCTGCATCTGGGAAGACTTCTAATGGGCTGGTGCAGAAATCAGCTGTCTGCAGTTTCTTCTAGCATGAGATGTGGTGTTACACGAGGGTGCAGAACTCCCCTCTAAGCCTAGACCAGTCTGGAGATCACCAGCAAGGATATCAGAATTTCACTGCTGGGTGGGAGGCCTGAGATTGGTGGCTGGACTGTACTTCCTGAGACTGCTCAGTGTGTTTTAGGTCTTTTACTCAACCATTTTGCAGTTTAGGTTGACCAATAATTCTGAAGTACCACTTCTCTCTTTACTCTTATGGTACTGGAAAATGCATTTTTAAGGTGTACTTTTGTGCTCTGCCTTAAGAGTACAACAATGACCAGAGGTCAATGGTCCCTGTATGTCTATTAATGTTAAATGAGGCTTTTAATAAATCCTGACTTAATTTCTTATGTTATGCCAGAGATTATTATCTTGGTGCTCCATGAAATTAAAATAGCAAGCAGGAGTTAGTTGATATTAAAGTTGTGAATCTACCTAAACACATATTACAAACTCCATTAAAGATTTGTAGATAATTTAAATGCATTAATTTCCATTAATTCCATTAAGTGGAAATAGTATTTTCCAGCATTAAAAATGAACTTGTCTGGCAGCTTAATTAAATATTTGGAACAAACAGAAACAGCCAAGATCTAATATTCAGTGTTATTCCGTCATGTTTGGAGAGGGCTAAATACATCTGCACCAATCTGCCTTTCTAAACAAAGAGGTTGCTAGTTACAAGGTATCGCTAAAAGATTTATGTACCTCTTTTTGCCTTTCATCTAAAACAAATAACACACTATAGCTGTAATGATGAATGTAACAAGGAAAAAAGTAATCAAGCAGAATTTAGTGCTCTGAAATTGTCTAGAATAGAATTACTTCAAATGGATGTTTAAATTGTGTAATTTTATGGTGAGATTAGAAAACCAGAATTCATCAGATACTGGAAAAGGACAGGTGAAGAGCTAGAAGTCATTGATTGCCATGAGTTTAATCCTTGCCAATGAATACAGTCCTTCCACCAGTTGCTCTAAATAGCAGCGCTCATTCTGCTTTTCTCCAAGGCTTGAGTCCTATTGAAATCTTTACACTGGAGGCTTTACTGTGTTTGTTCCACACTGAGCCTGATCAAAGCACAGCATTTTCCTTTCACTTCAACTACTGTGTTCACTAAAACTGGTGCAGTATTTCTGTGCTGCCCAGTTCATATCCCATTTTGTGTGCAGACCTCAATGCCTCTGCAGTGGGAAGGCAGCATGCAGGGGAGTACTGGGATTAGTTACAGCTTTTATTTGCTTGGCCCAGTTGAAAAGTTTTCCAAAGCTGAAGATATCTGTGTTGCTGAATGAACCAGAGCCATCTGATTGAAAGGGAAAAAAGCAGTGCCTTGATTGACAATTGCAGTTTACAGCCATTCGCGTACTCACTATGGTAGTACTTCATCTTCACTGAGTTGCGAAAATCACAGCATGACATAGAGGAGAATCCCAGCTTGGAATTCTTTAATGTCTCCGGGCTGCAAATAGGTGGAGCAGGAATGAGTTGCTTCCTTGGCTAAAACTTGCATCACTCCAGCTTGTGCCAGACTGATAGAACCACATAGCTGGGCATTGAGGTATGAGATGAATAGAAATGTTGCCCAAAGCATGGGCATTCATGCCCACAAATTGCTCTGTAGGAATTTATTTTGTTAAAAGAAATATTTAAATCATATTTCAAAAATATATATTGTGATTACTAATGTTGGTCAGCAAAAGTGGATACAGTACTGTGAGATGTTCTGCACTGATCAAGCTGGCCCATTATTTTTTTTTAGTTTGTGTGCCATTTTCTGAGAGCACTGAAGAAGTTTTCCTGATGGGAAACTTCTACAGAAGAGCACGGCTTATTTTGGCAGCCCTTTCCCTGTGGCAGCCAAGATGACTACTCAGGAGCAGAGGGCAATCGATGGTGACCAAATCCTGCTGTGGCCACGTGGATCCACATGGCACAACCAAGAACACAGGTAAGGCTGTTCTAATTTATGGTCCTGAGGGGTCATTTGTCTTAGATCACCAAAGATCTCTCAGATAACATCTGCACTAGGCTGGCAGGTATTTTGTATATGATAACAAAGACCTTTGCTGTTTTAGACAACAGCCTGCACATAAATCTAATATCTATATATATCTATATCTATATATGTATAGATTTTATTTTTTTTTTCCAGGAGTACTGGCTCTGAAAAAGAGGTTCATCTGTATGCTTGTATCTGCAGAGTTTACCAACACACCTGCTCCCCATGGCAGCATCCCTGGCCATGCAGTGGCTATGTGTTTCTCTATTTTTAAGCAGGAAATTACTGCTTGAAAAAGGTCAGTGATCTTGTAAAGAAATATTTCAACTGGGTAAAACCCCTGTTATACACTGATACAGAATTGTTCTGAGTCATGAAGCTCATGGCTTATTTCCTTTTTTTATCTCTTTTTTTTTGGGGGGGGGGAGTGGGATGAGGGGGATATGAAGGATTATAGGCTGAGTTCAGCTTCAGTTCAACCTTCATCAATCAGTATTATTAAAAGCAAAAATTTGCCAAAGCAAACTTATTCTGTCAGTGCTGCTCAGATGAGTGGATGAGGGGAGCACTACGTGATCGACTTCAGAAGGGTTGCTGCACTAAGTGTCACGGCTGCTTGAATTTAAAATGCCAAAGAGTTGCTCCAGTTATAGCTCCTGCTGGGCACCAAAGCCTGTTGGAAAAATCCTAAAAGACATCTGGAAAGGGAATATTATATGAAATGTCAGAGTGTTGTAATTGACTGGTCTGAGCATGGAAATCCACAAAATACTGAGAGGCCAAATCCTTGTGCTCAGATAGTTGGCTTCAGGAGAACTTGCAGGTGCCTTCAAAGTGTATTTTATGCATCCCTATTGTCTGTGAGGATAAGAGTCTAACGCAGCTGCTGAAGTTCAGCTTTGAGTTTAAGAGATATAGAACAGTGCTCAGCTCTGCAGGTCAGGGCTTTAAACCTGCTAATGACTTTTGAGGAATCTTACGCATCTATGGCAGAAATCAGCTCCAGAAGTTTAATATTGGAGAATTCTTAGTGATCTATTGGAAAGAAATTGGGAAGAAGTTGGGAAGAAGGAAAACTTTTTTGCCTTTGAAAATACAATCTCTATATCCTGCTGTATCTGAAAATGTGCTTTTGCAGTGGTGAAAATGGTGAAAATGTCATGTGATCTCTATGGCTGATCTCACTGCATTGGACAAACCTGTTTAGAGCCAGTAGAACCATTTGACACTCCAAGTGTTCATAGTTGGTTATGCAGGACTACTGCAATGGAGAGAGTTTCTCAGCATTCAGTGCATTTGAGGATTCTAGCTGAGTTAGACTTGAACCAACTCCACAGAGGATCGCTTGTATTTTCCTTGGTTGTTTGCCTCTTCACGCTTGTCTGTGACTGCCAGAGAAAGGAAAGATAGCTATGAGGTGGATTGCTCTGCAAGGAGAAGGCAGGAAAGCTGCTACATATCTCAGATACAAAGATGTGGCTGGGGAGCTAAGGCCACAGATATGGGCAGTACAATGCAAGTTAATGTATTTTGACTCCCCTTTCAGTCAAGGAACTGTGAAAGCTTCTGGGAAAAAATGCTTTCTTGGGAATTGCTTTCTAAGCAGATGTTGTGATGCTTGGTATATGTAACAAAATAAAAATAAGGTCAATGTCCTTATTCCTTTTCCCATTTCACTCATGCTGAGCTTTTGTCTCATTAAAGACCCAACATATCAGGTTGCACACTAAGAAGAATTTCTTTTCAGAAGGAGTGGTGATGCACTGGCACAATCTGCCCAAGGGAGGTGGTGGGGTCACCATCCCTGGAGGTGTTCAAGAACCGTGGAGATGTGGCATGGAGAACATGGTCAGTGGGTATGGTGAGGATAGGTCATCTAGGTGATCTTAGTGGTCATTTCCAACTTGAATGACTCTATGATTCAATGAACATTATTTGCAGTAATACTTTGTAAAGGAATTCCAATATATTACAGGACTCCAAAAAGTGCTGGGGGATGAACTAAGAAACAGCAGCATAGATGCACCTTCTCATCACCTGGGACGTGTGCAGCATGTTGTGGTGTTCATATTGACACTATGGGAGAGAGCAGCCACAGCCAAGGAAAGTTAGTAGCAGGCAGAAAGTACTTAAGCAATATAGGACAGTGACGTGAGCACCTGCTCATAAAAGAATGAGGAAAAATCTGTTCTACTGTAAAACCTCTGGCACAATGCAGAAATAAATGAGTGTTGTTCTTTGTGGCACAGCCCTTTAAAGACTGAAAAACATGTCCTTGCTCTCCTGAGGTTCACTTCAAATAGAGCTTTGTATTTGGCTCATGAAGAGGCCAACCACCTTGCTCTTTGGCAGCCCTGCTCCCTGAGCACACCCACACCTTGTGCACAGAGAAGAAGGCTCATACTCCCTAGAATTTCATCTGCTCATGAAAACACCCACTGCAAGAAAGAAGAGTTTAGCTTCCAAGAGGGAGTGGAGCATTAAAATAGAATCATAACCTGAGGGGATTGGTATTATTTTTGTATTGTGAGTAGGATCAGACACCAAAAAAGAAGTGAAAGAAAAATCTTCTGACCTCAGAGATCTAGCTGTCTAAACAGATAAGTGAATGAATGGTAGGAGAGGAAAGGGATGCTTGGAGAGGTAAAGCATCAGTAGAAGGTTGCAGGGGTATGACAGTGTGAAAAGAAAAGATTTTTCTTGTCGCAGCCTACCCTTTTTCTACTGATTGGACTTTCCTGACTTAAGATGGCAGTTTTCAGGTTAGCAAATATAATTGCACTCCAGTCATGTTTATTGCTTCCTTATAGCTTACTCAGACAGCCTTACAGGTGCAGCACTTTGTGGACCTCTGAAATGGCAGGTATCTGTTGTGAGGAGCTCAGTTTAGATAGTGCTTAGCACTACTGAAAAGTAAGGGTAGACAATAAACTAAAGAAGACAGGTGGGAGGATTGTAACATTGAATGTGCTGATATATCAAAGAAAAGGTAATGAAATCCTACGTCTCTAGTACATCCTTCATCCATAAAACAGGACAGTTCATGGCAAGGGAGGACTGCATATAAATGCAGCTCTGCCTTACTAACATTTTTTTGGCTGTCTTCCTTTCTTGCTTGTACTCCGATAACCACAAAGCTTTTCCTACAGAACTTTCCCTTTAATCTCAAGTTTGGTGTGTGACCAAGGGAAGAAGATGGCTTTTATAGTCTTTAAGGATAAACCAAGTATAAGTCATAAGCCAATTGTTCAATTATTCTTTTTTTAGAAAATTGAAGGTGAGGCTGAAACTGGAAGCAAAGGTTTATTGGTCAGTGAGGATGTCTGTGTGAACAAAAAGACACTGCTAGATGTAAAGCAGTAATGATCACAAAGTAATTGATGTGCTTTGTTCAGAGAGGCTGGAGAATGACTGTCCTGCAATACCAAAAGCCAAGAGAGTGAAATTAAATTCACAGTTGCAATTTTACAAGTGTATGCTACAACTGTTGGAGAATGCACTATTGGCATTTAAAAGAAGCAGAAAAAGTGGCAAACAACAAAATGCCTATAATCTGACTAATTGCTGCAAGTGTTTTAGAATCAGTGTTAAGGCAGGAAAAAATTGAAGAGAGGGAGGTGAGCAGAAAATAGAAAATTTAATGAGAGGGCTTCATGCTGCCTGATATCTTCCTTTGATACAAAATTGTGTCTCTGGGATTTTCCTTGTTTAGAAAATCAAAAGTTTGAGGCAGAGCCTGGGAAACTATCAGTAAAATCAGAAAATACGGGGAGCAGTGCAAGAGTTGTAAGGTGAATAAGGAAGTGACCAATCAGGAGGTTTTAGCAGTTGCACCAAAAGGAGCTGTGTCAGTCGCAGAGAAGTTATGGATGATTCTTGGATTGGTCAATAGACAAAAAAGGAAATAAGAAAGAAATACCTTCCTTTAGTAGGTGGCTAGGAGCAACAGATGTGACATAGCTATGTAAAGGCAGATACTGTAGCAAGCTGTACTGGGAGCAGCACATCCAGGTAAACAAATAGCGACGCCAATTTGTAAGGCACTGGTCATGCATCAGAAATTGTACCTGTAAATGCAATATTCTGGTCAACTACATTCAAGTGAGATGGATCACAGGCCAACAAGAGCAAGGAAGTACAGTGGACAGGAGCAAGTGAGGCTATTTACAAAAAGAAACTAGTAGAGTATGACCCTTATAGTCTACCAAAAGAGGTAGTGTATGAGTACTGACATCAAAATACGTGACAGAGAAAGTCAGGTTAGCAAATATAATTGTGCAAGATACACTCAGCACAAAAGAAGGAAACATTAATAATGCAGGTGAAAGAGCAGACAAACACAGACTAGCGAGGGACACACTTGAGCTAGAAATTTGTAACCAGCAGAGGGACGAGGCTCTGGAAGAGGTCATTGTACAAGGGACAAACTGTTTTGGAGATGACGCAGTTTGGGCTGCTTGCAATCGCAGGGACTGAACTCAACGATCTAGGAGCCCTCCTATGGTAAGGAGGAATGGGGGTGTGTCCTAGGTGGGGACATGATCTTGGTAGGAACTGTTCTTCACTGCCCTCTGCTGTGGGTATATATATATATTTATGTCAGTAGTGTTGGAGCAGAATCTGACTGATTCTTAGATCTGATAGCTTTGGAAGTAATTGACAATCCTTTCACCCCAGACTTGTCACCCAGCAGAATATGTCCTGGAGGATGCTGCCCTGTGAGGATGTTCCAAAAGAGCTGGGAGAAGGCAATGCATCAGTTGCAGGAAGGTAGATAAGCAGTTGAAAGAGATTCTCTGTTTTACATATTTGTTGTGGGGAAGGAGTAGCACGTGAAGTACAGAATATAAACTGTGGGTCAAGCATGAATTCTACAGTTACTAAGACATTTCACATTCCATCAATTCTAAGAAGACCTTTGGTCTTTAATCCAATGACTGAGGCTTACAAGCAGCTTGCTACCATAACTCACTAAATCTTCAAGATTCCGTAGGTCAGAAACACAGCCCTGGTTATTAGAATTCAATAGGTCTCCACCTTCTTACACCAAGATTAGGTCTGGTCATCCTGATGGCCTTTGCCATAGATTGTGTTCATTTGGATGCAGCATTTATCTTTGCAGTTCGACAGTAAAGTTATCAGTTATCTGAATAATGTAATATGAAAAGGAAATGCAATTTCATTTAGAGATCAACAGGAATGATTTAGTATTCCAAATAGCCTCTTGACAGATACCTGCAAATTAAAGGTTACTTTCTTCCTCCATTTAATAACAGGGCTCTCCTAAATGCATCCATCTTAGTAAAAAAAAAAAAATTCAAAATCTAATTTATCAACTCCCCACATAGTACTAGGATATTTATAAGCAAGCAACAACTGAATTAGTTCAGCCTTTACTAAGCCTATAAATATCACTTAAAGGAATAGATATTGAGAATTCTTTTGTGAGCTCAGATCAGTGAGCTACAGTTGAAATCCTCCCAAACCTCCCCTTTTGTTCTTTGTTCCACAGGCAGCTACTAAAGACAGTCAAAACCAAGCTCATGATTTTGATTTACAGTAGTCGTTTTCAGGGCCTGATGGCACATTTAAAGAAGTACCTCACGATATTTGCAGTTAAAAGGATTATTTTCATGTGGAATAGGACCATCCCTTCTGTGATGTGCTGCAAAGAACTGTTACACCTGTCTGAGGCCTCAGAAACAGGAGATTTGCTCTCCCTTGCCCTGCCAGTGTCATCACTCATGCCCTGTTAGTCACACTAGGGCAAAGGTTTGTTCCCCAGAGCTCTCCCTCCTTGGTCCACCTTCAGAGCAATGAAAACAAAGAAAAGACAACAAGGTTTTGTTTATATTTTGAGCTTAGAGCATTTGTAAAACAACCTAATTGACTGCTAGAATCTGAATAGAAGGTCATAGTGATCTCCACAGGAGATGCTTGTTAGTCACCAGCTAGCCAGTGTGCATAAATAATTAGTTTCTAGGAGAATAACATGCTAGTCTATTTTTTTTTATTTTTATTTTTTTTCTCTATGGTTGAGACATACCTTTTAGCATTCAGGAAAATGAGGATGGAAACATAGTGCTGGTTCCTGCCTATGGCACTTTCTTCCCACCATATAAACTGCTGGATCACTGTCAGACAACATTTCTGCTGTCTTCCAGTTCACAGCACAAAGCTCCGTTTCACAGCAGATCTCAGGAAATTCCTATTGAAAGCAACACGTACAGTGAGAGATTTAACACCTACTCAGGTCAGGTACTTCTTTGATTCTGCTACAAAAGAGAGAGGCAGTGAGCTGCAGTTTCCACACAGTTATTCAGTGTTTATCTCCAAAGGGCAGTGACTTAGGAAGTTTAGTAGTAAGCACCCATCCTCTGGAGCAGACAAAGCTAAATACAAATTTAATGGTAATGCCAATGCAGAATTTCCATTTCATGCTAGGAAGAAGGAGATGGCTTTCTATGACCTGATCTAATTTCAGAGTGTTCCCAAATTGATAGATCTGATCCAAGCTAGTTGCTGCTGCCCTTGAGAACCGGCAGTCCTTGTTGTCTTCTTGCTGTTTCTTTATTTATTCCTTGGGATCTGATCCTCTGCCCTTCTCTGTCCCCTAGTACTGACTCTTGTTTCCTTCTTCCCTTCTCTTGGGAGCCATTCAGAATGCTGATTTGGGGTGTGCTGGCCTACACCACCTCCTCAAATTCTCCTGTTTCCATGTCTAAGGCATTAATACCTCCGTTGCCCTCCCCTTGTCAAAGCAGTGAAAATACTTCCCATACTGGATAGTTCTGCTGGGTGTTTTTGATTGCTTGTATAGCAGGTGATAGGGAAGACAGCAATCATATGAGATTTTTATTTTCAATTCTTATTGTACCATCCTTCAGTGTGGCTAGCACAAAGCCCTATGTGACACCAATCAAGAGCAGCAGTTTTCTGCCCAGTACAGCTGCCATGCATCCCCATAGCTGGAACAGCTCCTGGCTGGCATGGGGCAGCTACCCAAGGACATCTAGGAAGTCTGTGGTAGACCAAGAAATCAATGTCTCGCCAAACACTAAGTTTCAGAGACTAGAATGACTTTTTGTTTATTTGTTTGCTTGTTTGTTTGTTTTGCATTCTTTTAACTCAGAGCAGAGGTAAACTCCTAACCTTAAGGTTGACAAGTCTGCTGAGGGGATTGGATAAGACTCTGCTGACTTTGTACAGATGCTGATATCTATGCACCACAGACAAGGCTTGGGGTTCTAATACAGGAATACAAGTGATCACCAAATCTGTAGCAGTGACTTCTTAATCTTCTGGCAAGAATGCAACATAGCTGCTCTTCATGGAGATAGTACAGGAAGTAGTTGAAAGCTTATTATGAAATGCAGGAATGGAGCTTGCACAGCCTCTGTTTATGAACCATTAAACGGAACATGTCCACTCAGGTTTCAGTTTCTCCACATTTGCAGGAAAAATGGTGATGCAGAAATCTCCTCCAAGGCTGCACCCCATCTTCCAAACTGTCGACAGCTAAGGGAGGACTGGGAGTGGATTTGTCTGCCCAGAGCACCTTGTGCAGCTCCCCACCTAACTCACAGCTGAGATGCAAAATCTTTTGAAACTCTCCCTTTGCTTCAGATGTTGACAGTGCTGTGGCCTTTAATGACATTGCTCCCATGAGCAGCCATGCATACAGGTTGAGGCCTCTCACTGTGGTGCGTTTATTCCCACTAAGTGCTCTGTACATGTGAGAAATACTGTTTGGCTAACTGTTCCTCTTTTGATAAATTATTGATAAAGTTTCTCCTTGGCAGATTATAAAGCTAGGGAGCCCTGGGCACTTCTGCTTCTCCTCTAACACATTCTAATTCTTGCATTTATCTGAAGAATATAGGCATGATTTTCCTGATGACTTTGCAGCTTTTTGGAATGTCACCTTCTTCAATAACACAATACTCTGCTTTCTGCAGACAGGAAAACCACTTTTTCATATGTTTTTTGGGTTTAATGGGGGAATACTGTACCAGAGACGTGATCAGATTTCTTACTGAAAGATCATGGAGTATCAACTCCAAACTTACAACTGACTTTGGTATAAATACTCCATACAGAAGCATGCAATTGTAGCTAGCTTGCGCTGAACATTGCTCTGTGACCTCACTGGCTAGGGAGGAAAGCAGTATTATCTGCAATAGTCTCCTTAAGGAAAGCCTGTTGGACAATGAGTTCTGGTGCTGTTTTTCTCCTGTTTCTATGTGTTGGCCATATATGTGTTCTGTTGTCATCTTTGTAGAACCGCACACAACCTTCTAGCAATGACCACAGAAATGATCCATTGGCTACGGCAGAAGTCTGGGAGTCAAGGCCACCATGTTTTATTCAGGGAACCATCCCTTTGCTGGTATGTGATATAAGAAATCCATTTTGCACTTCTTGAGTCAGTTAATTCATCTAAAATAGCAGTGTCCAATGCTTTTTATGTCTTGAAAGCATTATGTACAATTAACGGGTGTGTGGCAATGCCAGGAAGATTCCATCTATTGCTGCTGGTTTTGTTGTAATGCCTGGTTCCCAGACATTCAGCAAGGTGGAAGAGGGTTCCATGGGTGGATAATGATTGCATTTCTGTACAACTGCAAATCCAGTCAACTGAAAAGCCAAAGAGCTTGGGATCGCTCAATTTCCGTAAGTGTAGGACCTCTTCAGGATGGTAGGAAGACTTCATTTTAGCAGAGTTTTTCCACACTCAGGCTCAAATGGACCACCTGGGAGCCAGCATGGAAGACATGAGCTTCCAGGAGAGTGCTTGGGTGTTTTGCGCCCCGAGTCAGATTTGTATATTTAAAAACCACTAAAAACCTCAGACAGAATGGCATCTCTGCTGGAGACCGAGAGACACCTTCTGTCTACTATAAGTTGTCTCAGAGGGGCATTTGCAGCCAAAACCTGAGTTACCTCTAACAGCAAAGTAGCCTTCTAATAACCTTCAAAGAATACATTTTACTGTTAATGACGGCACAGACAGCACTTGTCATCAAAGCTGCAAAGCAGATTCTTTGCAGCACTTCAGTCAAAGAGGAAGGCTTGAAGCAAACTGCTCTTCTGGAACCATGCCCACGCACAAGTAATGTCTAGTTTGCAGAGTTTTATTAACTAGAAATTGATTTGCAGTTACTACAAAGTGGGATAACTATCAAACTTCAGATTCCTTCTAACTCAAACAAAATCATCTTTCTAAAATTCTGCATCCATTCTACTGTGCCAAAAAATGTTCTTAAATATTTCCTAGTTAAGACAGTATCATCTCCTTCCATTTCCATGTATAATTGCGTATCTTTTTCTGCTCTGTTTTGCATTACCAGAAGGTGTGGCTCTTTTCTTCTCTTTGAAAGCTGCAAATGCTCCAGTGCCAGTTCTGGTTTGTTCTGCCTCTAAGCACTTGTGTCATGGAGAAGACTTCTTCAAATTCCCCAAGGGATGTGGCTTGCTAAAAAGCAGGTAGAGACTGGAAGATGGTCCAAATTTATTAGCTCTTTTTCTGTGAGTCCTTAGAATCGCAGAGCCATTTATGTTGGAATAGACCCTTAAGATCAAGTCTAACCATCTACTTGACCACTTAGTCCACCACTAAACCATGTCCCTAAGCAGTACATCTACACATCTCTTATATACAGGCAGGGATGCCAACTCCACCATTTCTTTGGGCAGTCTGTTCCAATGCCTGACCATTCTTTCCATGAAGAAATTTTTCTTGATATCGCATCTAAACTTCCCTGGCACAACTTGAGACCACTACATGAGAATACATGTGCTCTTATTGGAAGTGTTTGTTGTTGTCAGTAGCAGTGCTTACTGCATAAGATCTTCTGAAGGAGGGCTTTGGTTTACTAAAATGTTGGATAACTTTTGGCCCTGCAAGTCATCAGATATCAGTATCCTCAGATACTCCAGTGTCCATTGTTTTTTTATAAAAGAGACAAATACAAGCTACCTTTCTTTCTGTCCCACTTTCCCACTAGACCAGTCTATACTTCCGACTAAGAAACATCATCAATTTTATGTGACCATGCTGTTTTCACTATATTTTTCACGATCAAAAATATAACCTATGTAGGGAAACAGCTTGAAGTGGTGATTGAGCACCTGGTGAAGGAATGTGGCTGACCCAGGGAGCTCAGGTAAATTGTTTTCATCTGCACACCCCATGTGACCAGAAGGGGAGGACCCAGGGTGGAGCCACCCTGGGCTCATATAAGGATCAGCCACTGAAAGGAGAGCATTTCTTGGACTTGGGTGCTTCCTCAGGAGTGCTGTGTAGTTAGCCCCTTCACCAGCTGGGTGAGTTCTGTTCTTTTTTCCCCATATACAGCTGTTGGCCAACCTGTGAGAATACTTTGCCTGGTGTTGTTAAGAACCTGTCAGAAGCAATCTCTGTGAACAGAACAGCCAATCTGAGCAGAATCTACTTATGCTAACAACTTTTTTTATTACTTCCTTTTCTGGGTAAAACTTGGGGTCAATTCCCTCAATCCTATTTTGATGTTATCTGTTTCCTGCACCTGTAACTTTAAGCCAGGGTAAACTGATAGGGAAAGTATTTACTACTGGATAGAAAGATATTTCTAATCTGTCTTTAGCGTAAGTATGCTTGGTTTATCTTTCTTAATCTTCAGTTGCAGCAGTTTTTCTGCATGCTTAAAAGAGAAACTTAACTTTGAAAGTGATCCAACTGCAGTGCCCCCAGGTAACTTCTGTGGTTGTGATTATGTTTTCTGTAAAAAGTGAGGTAATCCTTCCATTCAGTTTTTAAAAGTTACAGTTTACTGTGCCAGGGTCTTTTGGGCTCTTCACTCCTGATTGTGAGTTTTCAGGGTTCTTGCACTCTAACTGGAATCTCTTTATGTACCTTTTTTTGCATTGCCAGTGAATGTATTTAGGTTACACCTAGGAACACTGGAATGATCGCACAAAGGATGCTTGCAGAAGTGAGAGCTTGTGTGCCCCCTAATCTGCTATAGGTATTGTGAAGCACTTCTAGGAACACAGTTTCTAGGCGATAATATTGGGAACAAGAGCTTTATTTCTGCAATAAGTGAAGCGTGATATCTACATGAATGAAATCCCCCAGTCTAAGAATCTCAAAATTGCATCTCATTTATTTCACAGGCTTTGCAGAACAGTGTCTCATTCTTTCTCAATCACAGTGCTTTGGTGGCTCTTTTAGTGTCTCAGAGACCAGTCTGCATTTTCCCTGTTCATGCTGTGGTGAAGACTCCACAAAGTTTGCAGGGATTTGCTATCCTGATGTACCTCAGGCTTCCTGAGTCCCACAAACCACATCTGAGGAGCCAGTGGGACTGAGCTGCTTGGGCACAAGCCAAACAAACTGAGTACAAGTGATCTCTGTATGACTGATTTGGTCCCTAAGGATTTGCAGCCTGAAAAAAAAAATAAATAATAATAATTAAAAAAAAATTACAACTCGTTCTAAGCCTGAACTTAGAGATGGGTTAAGTCCCTGTTCCAGCACTGCATTTAGTTGTCTTCCTGTGATTTATACCTACTCTTCAACACAAGTTATTCGGAATGGATCCTCACTTCTATTTTGTTAAACCAAGCTAGATAAAAATAAGATAGATGACTTCAGGCTGAGAGGAGCTCATTCATTGTACAGCAAATTTTCCAAGCTGTGTTTGCTGCTCTAGACAACAGAGAACTGAAGCTGTGCAGTGAAGCACGGAAGATGAGGGTTCCCTGATTCCTGTGGGGGGGGGGAAAAAAAAAAATAAAAATCAATCCTTCTGTACCACCATTGAAAGTACCTCATCTGAGAAGTCCCTGGTTCACAGTCACCATTTACATGCTGAATTCTACCCTCTCCCTGTCATATGGGGCTGCCTATTTCAATCTCGCTAGTTTTTTATAGTTCTGGCTTCCAGAGTTGGATTTTATGTGGGCTTTTTTTTTTTTTCTTGAATATTTTGAATTGGAGATTTCTCAGTCCTGAGTATATTGATATCCCTAGACTTGGTTTATATTTGGAACATGACTATACTCTTTTTCTTTGCTCCATTCTCCTGATTGCCTGAGTTTAACAATCTTACATCTTCCTCTTTACATTTAAAATGAGAAACTTAATGCTCATTTCATGTTTTGTCCAAGGCTCTAGTCCGCTCCCAGTCCACACTGGCCTTGCCTCCTTTAGTTTTCTTCCTTTTAATATCTAGAGACCTTTCATTGCCTCTTATTTATTTCTTTTGACAGAAATAACTCAGTTTAACTCTTGGCATTTCTCATACTGCTGACAGCATTAACAGATTGAAACTTCTGCTAAGGTTTCTGAGAGGATGGTCCAATTTGCCTTTGTTATTCAGGCTGGATTATAGCAGTCATTTGCTAAAGCCAAATAAACAAGAACTCAGAACTCTTTTTCTTGTAAGCAGAACTTAATTTGTAATGGAATGATTTAGAGAGAACATTGCTGTGTCCTTCTGACATGAGATGAACCATCACTTTCATGCCTATTGATCCAATTTAACTTCTACAGCAAGCTCCCATCAGACCTCTGGAGTGCAGCATGGGAAGGTGACTCTTTCTGACATGCGCATTTATTTTATTATCCCTCACCACACAGCACTGCCACTTGATTCCCTTATTTCCTGGTCTCCCACCTTAAGTGCAAGCTCTGCTGGGCAGGAGAGAACCAACTGTTATGCATCTGAATAGGATTCAGCTGAGGAGGAGTACACTCACTGTTGGGCTCTTAAATGTCTCTGTGTCTATAGAGAGACAAGATGGTGCTGCTTTGTTCTGGTTTAATCATCAGCCCTTCAATTTTGCAAGTTTTAAAACCATCCAAGCTGTTTGCATTTACATCTAGCTATTTTTTTTTGTTCATTAATAAAGAAAAATAGAGTGGAATTTAATATCTAAGATTGTTTGTCAGTTTTTCTCCTGTGTTCCAACTCTGCTTGGTACTGACAGACAAATAAGAACACATATGAAAATCACCAGTGATAACACATCTCTTTAAGAGAGCGTGTAAAGTCAGGAAGATTCTTGCCAATTTATGAGTTTAAAGCATGAATAATTTAGCAACACACTGGCACAATAGGTATTTATTTGCGGTACTGTTCTGAGCAGAAAAGATTAAAAAAGGCATGGTGAACAACCTTTACTTTGACCATAAAGATATGAATATGAGGTTTACAAACAGTCTTAAAGAATTTAAGAAGAGAATTTATGCTTTTAATTCCATATACTTTTTTTCTGTAGATGTTCTCCAGCATCCTGTGTGGTTCTTATGTACTCACATTGTGCCTTATTTTCTGCCACTTTTTGAGCACAGTATGTGCTAATATTCTGAAATTGGCACTTGAGAAATATGCAGTGGCTGTTTTAATTATAAATACATTTTCTCCAATGAAGAACTACATCCCACATCCTTGACTAGATTTTCTGTAACTGGGTTTGCAGCTTGAGTTCTTCTTTTGCTTTGTGCAAAGGAAATGATGATTGTCTCTCCCTGGAATCTACCTCTGGAGGAAAGGTAGGTGTAGATGCAGAGGAGAGCAAAGCTAATTTCCTGTAAATAGCATTAGGGAATGCGATGACAAACTCCTCCAGGCAACTGAGGATCTCTATTTTCTCTCTGTTCTCAGATGTCACCATATGACGTGGTACTTAGGCTCCTAAATCTCAAAGTTGCTGTTCTGTATCAGTTTGCGCTGCTTGTGCATAGAAAGCTGGAGCAGAATGGAGACGTGTTCAGACACAGCTCCATGTCTGAGTACTGCACTTTGTAGTTAACGCACCACAGTTTTAAGAGCTGAGTGTGAGCAAACTTAGCTAGAGAAAAGCAGTATAGGTGAAGCTGTCAAGAGAGACTGTACCTTAAATACAGAACAAGATGCCAAAGCTATGACTGAGCATTTGAGTGTTTGCTTTCTGAATCATATCAGAAGTATTTTTTCAAGAAGCTTTCTCTGTATTGTTCATTTTGCAGTTTCTTTTTTTATTTATATAAGCTGAACGTACTGTTTCTCTGTGAGGTGTTAAGAAGATGAGCATCGCATTTTCAAGCTGGTAAATGAGCTGCCTGCATTCCCCAATACAGCGCCAGTTTCTGCCAAATCTCTTATGTGGGAAAGAGTGTTTTGTGGACCCTGTAGGCTGAGCTAAGAGTAAACCCACACTGCAGACACTGTTATTTCCCAACAGAAGTGCACAGAGTTTGAAGTGACAGTGAGATGCAAGAGACATCCTTTAAACAGGTAATCACAGAATCATTAAGATTGGAAAAGACCACTAAGATCATATAATCTGACCACCAACTCAGCCCCATCGTGCCTACTAATCATGTCCCTCTATGCCACATCTCCATGCTTCCATGACTCCACCACCTCCATGACACCTGCACCTTTAATGCAAACATGTATAGCAAGTTTTGGATGCACTACCTGGCCTGTGTTATGGCAGATGGTTGGAGTCAGACTACATGATGGTTCTCTGTGTCCATATCAGCTATAAATAAAGATAGCAGTATGTACTTATGTTATACCCATAAAAACTACTTGAAATAATCATTAGGATAACATGATTAGACACACACTGGCTAAGGAAAGCCAGAAGTAAGGGAAAACTGCTAATTTATGGAAAGCCACTATAATTTTCTTTTCGTAATTAATTACAATATGGCTCTGTAGTGTGAGGATTCAGAAAGAAAAAGAGCTCTCTTCTGACCTTTCTTGACCAGCCAGAGTGCAAAGATCTGTTGCATTGACTCCTGGGAGAACTGCCTTAGGTTTGAGAGCCCTGGGAGAAAGGACCTGGTCATATCAGAGGAGGGCTGGGCTTAGGCTTTCCTGTTGTATGAGTGCTCTAGCTGGCAGGACTCTGAGTTTCAGCCTGCAGACAATTTTTTAGTGGCATTCAGGCCTGTGGTGCCACACTCTGTCATTGAAGTAGGCATCAACACTCGCGTCCCAGCTGGAAAACAGAAGTAACAGCATTTGTTTGCACGCAGGGGAGTTGTGAGGGCAAAGAAGTCTCATACAGACAGATTGCAACGTACTCAGATAGCAGTAGCTAAATAAATGAAAGATGTCTCTCACAGGCCTGTTAGCTCCAACACTGATCTCCAGAGTGAAGGCTGGTAATTACAGCCTGGTATCTTAAATTAAACGGTAAGTTTGTCCAACAAAACAGAAGTTAATTAATTTTTACTTCTTCTCTGTAAGATGTGAGCTAATTTGTGTTAAAATGGCAATGCTTGAACTTGCTGCTTTAAGTGATTCCCAGTCTCACTGTCTTGGTTTACCTTCAGCTTAAATCACATCACTACATAGCTTGTATCATTTACTGGCCAAATGTGTAAAAGCTGATCTGCTTTTTTGTACGTGGCCCAGTGGCAGGTGACTGTCTATAAGAATTAGAATCACAGCCTTTTGTTTTCTATTCTGAATGTGAAATTTTCCTGCTTGAATTCCCTCTTTGTTCTTGATGTGATTTCAGGCTCTTTAATTATTTGATGTGATGAATATTTTCTTCTTTGCTTCCGAACTCTGTTTTAATTTCTTATTTTCTAAAAAAAGAAAAATTACATTTGTTTTACCATTCAGAATAAGCAATCTTCTGGAATGTTGTGAGTGTCTATCTCTCATCTTTCATCTGCAGATGAAAGCCAGTGGTTGCCATGATCTCATCAGTGTCATACTCTAATGACAGCTGTGTTCACAGTGGGGCGGTTTTCCAACCTCTGCCCCTGAATTCTCTTTGCTTTTTGTAAAGCTATCGCTTCAGTTTGATGTGCTAAAGGCTCATCAAAGGGGAAAGGTGCATTGTTCACTTCCATAAGGAGTATGTTGTTGGATTCCATGTTTTGAGCTTTCTCTGTCCCCTTGTCATGGCAGCAAGAGCCTGGCCCAACTCTTTTTGTCAGTGAGGAGAGCTGTTCCCCTTCTGCTTGCTCAACCCAGCACTGTCTTCAGCCCTATATGTGCTGTTCCAAGCTGGTGGTGATATTAAATATGTATCTATGTTTTCCGGGCTCCAGGCCCAAGAGGCTGAGAAGTGACACTTTTGAGTGAAAGTCTTTGGGATGGCTCATTGTTAGCCTAGAAGGGTCTCTGTCAGATGTCAGGATGTCTTTGTCTTGGAGGTTTCCTTATAATTACATACCTCTAAATGCTACGTGCTTTGAATATTTTTCTCCATTGCTTCGTAAGTTCTTGCACCTGGGATGGTGTGATCTGCACCAGTGCTGGAAGCACTTTCTACTTTTTAGTGCAGTTCCAGAATTCACATTCATTTCAAATTCATCAATGAAGAAAAAGGCATGTGAAAGTGGGGATACTTTTTACCTAAGCATACATTTAGAAGTCAGATTTTTCTTAAAACATTTCTTACATTATTTCTGTTAAAAAATAATTTTCTTTGGAAAGACTTTCTTTGTTTCATTTTGAGTGTATTGACCCCTAAGAGCAGCCTCTCCTTTGCAGTATGACTGACTGAAACCTACAGAAAATAAATGTATGCAGCAATGAATTAAGGCTCTATCCAGAGCATTCGAGAGGGGATCTAAACAACAGGAAATCAAATCCCAAACCAAAATGTGTAACTACTTAAGGAAATACAGAGCTACTCCTGTCTAATTTATGCTGCCAAAAACTGTATTGCAAAAGATCTCTGTGCATCAAAGTGATAACTTTTTCCAGTGCAGGAAGAGAAGTGGTTAATATGCAGCTTTTTATCGCATTCTGGAAATAAAAGATAAGGAGAACACTCCAAACTTGTTAGTGAAAGATGAACCAATGACAAAGATGTAAAATATATCCAGTGCCTGCAAGTGCCTTTCATCAAATTCTGTCTAATCAATACAATGAGGAACAAATTCTAGACTGCTGGGGTAAAAATAACGTATTCAAGTTCACTTTGGAAATTGGACTAAAGATAAAGAGTAGATTCCTTCTGTTATTTTTTGTTTATTATTTTATAGGCTGGTTTGGTTAGATGGGTTCCTCTGTGGGAGGTGCATTTAAAAGAAAAATAGTAAAAATTTAATGGGGACCCCAGAAGGAAGAAAGGCAGATTTATTTTCTTCCTAATTGCATGAATTCATGCAGCCCTCCCTGGCCTTACTGAATGCATTTGAGAGGAGGCGTAGGCATGAGCTTTCTGGGTGCAGAATCTGTTTAGTTTTGTGGAAGCACGACCTTTTTGTAGTGTTCAAAGCCAAAAATATGTCAAACAGTTTAGTTGTCAGCTAAAATTTTTACTGGGTAAGTTGGTGGGAATAAGGGAGTAGATGAAGTTGGTTTAGTACTCATCTTACTAGATGTTCTGCTGAAGTGAGGTTCCTATACTGTGAGGATTCAGAGAAAATAAAATTGAATTGAACAAGACAAGTGTCAGGTCCTACAACAACCCCAGGCAATGCTACAGGCTTGATGCAGAGTGGCTGAAGGACTGTGTGGAAGAAATGGTCCTGGAGGTGTTTGTTGACACTTGGCTGAACGTGGGCCAGGAGTGTGCCCAGGTGGCTAAGAAGGCCAATGGTGTGCTGGCTTATATAGGACATAGTGCATCCAGCAGAAGTAGGGAAGAGATCATCCCTCTGTATTTGGTACTGATGAGGCTGCACCTTGAGTACTGTGCTCAGTTTTGGGCCCTCTGTACAGGAAAGACATCTAGGCCCTGGAATGTGTTCAGAGAAGGGCAACAAAGCTGATGAAGTTTCTGGAGTACAAGTTTTATGAGGAAATGCTGAGGGAGCTGGGATTGTTTAGTCTGGAGAAGAGGAGGCTCAGACTTTATTGCTCTCTACAGCTGCCAGAAAGGAGATTTTGGTGAAAGTAGAGATCAGCCTCTTCTGTCTAACAAGTGATAAGATGAAAGGGAATGGCCTCAAGTTGTGCTGGGGAGATTCAGGTTGAATGTTTGGAAGAATTTCTTCTCCTAGAGAGTCATCAGAAGCTGGAATGGGCTGCCCAGGTTGGTGGTTGAGTTACTCTCTTTGGAAGTGTTGAAGAAAATAGGTGTACTGAGGGACGTGACTCAGTAGGGTGGTAGGTGGTTATGGTAGATGAATGGTTGGACTGGATGATCTTGGAGGTCTTTTTCAACCGTGGTGATTCTATGAATTTCTGTCTCTGTTGTAAATTTTTCAATGAAGTACAATCTATCTCTTGGTGAGTTTGAAGAACAGAGAAATATCTAATCTGTCTTTTATTTCTAGAAATGATACTTTTCCATGATTTTATGAAATCCTCCATTAAAAAAAATTCACGCACAGCTAGAAAAGTAATGACTGTAGTGGGATAAGTAACAATTTTTAATATAAAAAATATTTTACAGAGATATGAATTTGCTATTGCTTTAGGCATCAGTGTCAAACAATGAAATCTGCACTGTAAAGGTAACTTCATATTTTGACATATTATATTCCTTCCTTGCTATTGACTAACCTGAAGGCATTTTAAACTAAATTTTAACTTACTTTGCATTTAAATAAAAAGTCACATTGAAACTTTAACACTTTTATACCTTGTATACATAAGTTTTAGTGCTTGTTACATGTTTGTGGAAAACAAGCCATGTTTATGTAGGAATGATAAAATTATTTGCTCTACCATAATACTGTTATCTCTTGATGCAATCTCATAACATTTTGGAGACTTAATTATAGTTGAATTTAGTTTTGAATTTGAATTCCAAAGTTGAATTTAGTCTATATTGTGAGTCTCCTCAGTCAAATCTGAAGTGCTTAAACCTTCAAGTATATGCAAGTACACTAGGGAATTATGTTGTTTATAATCTGCCATGTAACAGATATACTAATTCTGTCTTTTAACTACCAAAATATATTTATTTCATAAAACATGGCTTTGTTTTCATTTCCATTTGACCATGCCACTGACATAAGGTAGTGATATTTTAAACTTTGTCTTCAATATTCTTTTAATTGTATTCCTATGTAGTTCTTAACACTACCTGCTTGTTTATCAGTCTGTTGTTGTAGTATAGTAACAGAATCATGAAGTGGCTTTGTTGAAAGGGACCCTTAAGGATCATCTAGTTCCAACTCCCATCATGATTAGGGTTGCCACCTACCAGATTTGGCTGCCTAGGGCCCCATCTAATCTGGCCTTGAATATCTCCAGGGATGGAGCATCCACGGCTTATCTGGGCAGTCTGTTCTACTGTCTCTGAGTAAATACTCTCTTCCTTATTTCTAACTGAAGTCTCAACTGTTTTAGTACAAAACCATTGCCCCTTGTCCTATCACTATCAGACCGTGTAAGAAGTTGGTCCCCTTCCTGCTTACAGGTTCCCCTCAAGTACTGGAAGGCCACAGTGAGGTCCCTCTAGAATCTTTTTTTTTCTCCAAGCTGAACAAGCCTAACTCCTCCAGTCTTTCTTTATTGAAGAGGTGTACCACTCATGACCAACTTCCACCTGGATAAAGAGCCATCATCTACAACCTTCTGGTTGTGACCACCCAACCAGCTCTTTATCCACCAAGTTGACCAGTCTTAAAATCCACATCTCTCCAATTCAAAGGCGAGATATGTCAGTCAAAGGCCTTTCACAGGTCTAGATAAATGTTATTAGTTGCCCTTATTTTGTCCACTGATTCATCACTCAATCATTGAAGGCCACCGGACTATTCAGGCACTGTATTCCCTTGGTAAAATTATATTACTGGCTTGAGTCACCTCCTTGTGTAACGTGTGCTTTGACATCTCTTCCAGGAAGATCCACTCTGATCTTTCCAGGCATGTATGTGAGTCTCACTAACTTGTAGAACCATGGTTTCTTGAAAATAGAAGTAATGTTTACCTTTTCCCAGTCATCGGGGAATTCACCTGACAGCCATTATTTTTTAAATATGATGGAGAGTGTCTTGGCAACTGTATCAGCCAGTTTCTCAAGGACCGTCAAACGTGTGTTGTCTGACTCCATAGGAACATTCAGTCTCATGAGGCGATCTCAGATTTGCTCTACTCATACAGTGGGAGGCATTTTGCTCCCCACACTCCTGCCTAGAGGTTCAGAGACATGAGAGATGTGGGAATCTTAGCTACCAGTGAAGAATGAGGTAAAGAACATGTTGAGTACCTCAGCCTTCTCCGTGTCTGTTGGAACCAGTTCTCCCTTCTCATTTATCAAAGGGTCTACACTCTTCAAGTATGGGTTAACATACTTTAAGGAGAGCTGAATTTGATCCTTTGTATGTGACTCACTAGCTTTCTGTGGGTAAAGAAAGTTACTTCTCCAAAAAGATTCATCTCCTTCCAACCCACATCCACAAATTGATTTTTTTTTTTCTGTAAATTGTTGCTGCCTTTGAAATGGTTTTACTATCTACTGAAGTTTCTGATTCACTTCTTTATTTGAAGTGGCACATTCTATTTCAAGGTACTCTCTGTTTCAAGCACTTCTGCACTTGTATGAAAAAGGTTATCATGATAGTCACTGCCTGCACGAAAGTCACAGTACTAAGATGCCACGCAGATTGAATTTGTGCTGCTGTTCTTCATGTGGATCGTGTTCAAATAAATGGCTCAGAATTTCAGAACATCCAAACGGACTTGTGTTCCCTGCAGTTTTGAAAAAAATCCATCTCTGGTTACATATGGACTGAGAGGTGGGAGCTCAGTGGCTTCTGGCTGCTGCCATCAGAATGGAGATGATGGTATTTATGTATTTTTAATGGGGTGCAGAAGAGAAAGTAATGGAAAAATGCACAGAGTTGAGAGAAGCAAAGAGGTGGGGGGGGGAAAAATTGATTGTGAAGAGCATGTGGGACTATTGGGCAGAATTAAATTTGCCAATGGCAGAGTGAAGGATGCTAGAAAGGCCACAAGATGAGAAGTGCTGAAGGCAGATCTCCCTCTCTACTCTAATGAACTTCTCAGTTCTGTTTGATTATTTCTGAAGTAATATCACAACTAAATGCTTTCTGCATTTGTAAGAGTTTCTTTCAGCAAAACTCTTCTCCAGTAATAAATTGTAATAGAATGTTTGTAATTTGATTATGAAAGGCAACGTTACAGAGAACAAAGAAGCAAATAATTAATAGAAATGCTGTTGGGGTGGTGATAAAGTCTCTCAGAAGTAGCAATGTTAAAGGGACAGTGCAAATTTTGTGCTGCAGTTTTAGTGTAACTGCAGAGTGAAAGGAAGATATATGACTTACAATTTTCTGCTAGGAAATTGTGTGGTTAGGTCTGTCCTAAACTCCCAGGAGGAATCACTGAAAGAAGTCATTTGATTTCTCAAAGTCGTAGCATTGGAGTCTTGAGAAGGCCTTCAAGAGGTCAGCCAATATATTTGCCTCCCGATGCAGGACAAACTTCATCTGTGTTATTCCCGTCAAACTTGTTCTTGAAGACATCCAGTGCTTGATTCATATACTCCCCAGACAGCTCATTCTCCTTCACCATGATGTGCTTGTAAAATGCCTGGAAAGCTTTCTTTCTGGCTTACAGCCTGTTGGTTATTAGTAAAACATTCTGAACTTGTGTATTGAAAGTCACTTTGTAGATTCAGTGAGAAGACAACTTGTCAGGGCTATAAGGTAGAAACGTACGGAGATCTACTGCTTTTGTTGATACGGTTTAGCAGATTCTTCACAAATTATTGTGGTACAATCCAATATCTGCATAGTGTCTCATGCTGTAGCATATATTGTACTACACTATTGCAGCTCGGTATCATCTGCCCTTTAGCTCTGTTATGAAGACCTGAGATTTAGGTTTGTTTGTTTCCAGAGAAAGGCAAAGTTGGTCCTGCTTTTATAATAGAGAAATGGAATGTAGGCAAATAGAGAATGGAATGTAGGTTTGCTTGTACTGCTGTCAGATTCCTGGGACCTGCTGCTCTGCTTCTTAGTCACACAGCCAGTAATTTGGAAGATGACTGCATCTCAAGTTGTCCAAACAGTGAGGAAAGTTGGTTAAAACTTTTGTGGTATATCCTCATGAGATTAGAGTTGATTCAGACTCATATTCTTTGGTTCTTGTTGCATGATCACCATACTGAAGCCCTGCAACATTCCTGACACTTTTCATTGTATTGTTATTTCTGCAGAAATAATGCATTGAATTCGACAGGTGCAGAAAATACAGAAATAGTTCCAGACACCCCCAAAACAGTGTTCTCGACATCCAAAAGAGTCAGAGAATTATACCTTTTGGTTTGTGCAGATATATGGGGGAAAATGGTTTTGTTGCTTCACAAAATATGGAAAACAAAAAGGAAATAAATATTAAAGTTATATGTGTCTATTTACTTAGTAAACTCCATGCTTTTTGTGTAAAGAACTCTGAACTGCTTGGCCCTAAAGCATGTCATGCAATGAAACTCTGCTTTAATTGTTTTAGCTTTCCTTTTTCTTGAATACCACACAAATAATATTTAATAGGAGCAGTAAAACAATTTTGTATCTGTTTGCTGCAAAGTAGGACACCAAAGACCAAGTCCCAAGGAATTTATAAGTATTTAAATAGCATTTACACTTTCTAATTACTGGAAGGTCCTTCACAGGCATGAACAACTCAGCATGCACTTTGAACACTGTTGTTCTCCACACTTCAAAAGAAAACAAATGTCCACACTCAGTCACCATTTGTTGTTATCTCTGTACACTCACTATAAAAAAACTGAAACCAACTAAATTGCACTTTCTGTTATTTTTGTGTCAGAAAATGGCCCAAAACAAAAGGCTGGAAGAGGTATGCAGGTGTTGCTACAGCTAGTGCTTTCTCTCTACTCTTGAGAATTTGGTTTTGGTTTACGTTCTTCTATCTTTCTACAGTTATCCATCCAAACTGAAGTTTTTCTTCCTATCTCAACTGTCTTTAAAGTAGACAACTATCCTTCATGGGATGGTTAAGAGGATGAAGTAAGTGTGCCTTAATAGGTGAAAAACTTAGTGGGAGATCTCCTTTCCTTTTTGAATATGTTTGGTATTTGTGGAGCAGTCCCATCACCTCCCCATGAGTTTCTCCATAAGTTAAGAGATAATTACCTCCCCTTAAAAACCAAAGCCCTGTTTTGAAAAGCTGGATTGTTTGAACTGAAGGATGGGCAACCATATTTGATTCCATTGCTTGCATGCTTGTGGATGAAGCCACGTGTCACATACTGACCTCCAGGCAGCCTACAGCTGACCTTCTGCCTACAGCCGTGACAGAATTCCTCTCTCAAGTGGCCCCTGAGCATTACTGGAATATTTCAAAAGTGTATTGAGACAGTTCATCCTAGAAAATGTGATTTCACAGTTAGTAAAACATTCAATTTGGTGATAAAAAGGCTTAATACATGTTGTTTGTTTTTTCTGGCAACAGTGATTTCTTTTTATATTGCACTTTTGAAGCTGAGGAGAATGAAGTCTCTACAGGATTTTGAGTGATTTTGTTTTGATTTTCATCTGGAAGATTATTGTTTCATTTTTTTAAAAAAACCCTATAACTGTTTCTCTGTGTTTTTGACAATAATAAGCAAAAGCCCTGTATGCACTGGCCCTGGAGATTGCCCAAAATACACATCCCAGGAAGACAGCTTCTTCAGACAAAAAAAAAAGAATGATTTGGTTTTGGCTTCTAAAACTATAAAATAAAGAATGCAGTCTAATAGCTAGATTAATACAACCTGAGTCTGCAGTGTTTTCTGTGTCAACTGTGCGCCATGCCCCAGTACCAATGGAGCCAAACAAATAATCGGGCTTCATGCAGAGCAGCTCCCCATGAATGCGTGGCCCTGGACAGGAAAAGGAATAGGACCAGCACTTTTGATGGCAATATTCAGTTGTGTAACCACTTCTTCAGGTTTGTAGGTAGTTAAGCCAGAACTGCTGAAGTGAATGGCATTCATACAAATTCTGCAGTTGGTGATGATTTACATTCATCCAGAGGCTGTGAGTTGTATTTCAAGGATAGCTGTGAGGTCAGTTTACATACTGCTGTGAAGAGGGACTTGGAGAGCCTCAAGTTCTGCTATCCCCTGTGAAATGTGAGTGAGAGCCTTGATTTATTTTTTTTATTACACCAGGGAGATTAAAAGTGATATGCTTCTTTCTGCCCCCTACCTAACAGCAATAAAGGTAAGAGGTTGAAGATGCAGGTCAGGATAGTTACTATGTGTGTCCTACGCTTAAAATCAAACATTTTGCTTACCTGGAGAATGTCAGTTATCTTCTAAGGTACTTCCTGTGCTTTCCAGACTCTTATTATTTTCTCTAAAAAGTGAGTTCCAAAACTAAGAAGAGTGTTATGTGCTGAACCTGCCTGTCATTGCTGTATCTGTTTGGTGGCAGAACTGGAGTGGGAGAAGTGACTGCAGGCAGGAGTGCCAAGAGCTGCAGGTCTGTTTCTGTTTTAGTATGTGACATATGGGATCAAATCAGTCAGCTCAAACAGGCTTGACCACAGTAAGTATAACAGGTGAGGAATGAGCTAGCTAGAGAAGTACAGCAGGGACTGCTAATCTGTTTTTAGGAAATATTCCCTCTCTCTGCATTTGTATTCTGGGCTAATGGATATTCTTCATGTAGCTCCAAGTGCCCACTGGGAATCAAAAAAGTGAGAGAAGAAAACGACTTGATCTCAGGCATCAAAGACAGAAGACAGGCCTAAGGAGTGGGAGCAGGTGCATAACCTCTAACCTTCAGAAAGGGGCTGTGGAGTTCATAAAATTGATCCAAGGGATGGAACGCTGTAAGAGAGGAGGAGACAGGCTCTATAGCAGGATATGTTATGACAGGACAAGGGGAAATAGTGGCAAACTAGAAGGTGAGAGATATAGATTGGATATAAATTGGATTTAAAAAATTTTTTTTTTTTCAGTACAAGTGGCAAGGCTCTGGAACTTGCTGCCCAGAAAAGCGGTGGTTGTCCTATCCTTGGAGACATTCAAGGTCAGGCTGGACAGGGCTCCTGATGGAGCTGCAGGTGTTCATCGCAGAGGAGTTGAATCAGATGATCTTTCAAGGTTCCTTCCAACTGTATGACAATTATATATGGTATAGCAAATAACTGTGGTCGTCTTCATCTCTGTTCTTTATTGGTGACTAAATAAAAGGGAAGTCAGATGCCAGGTCTAGCATTTCTGCTTTCCACTCTGTATTACTCTTTTCTCAGCATCTCTAGTTTGAAGTATTTCTGTTAAGGCTGCCATATCTGCAGCAAATTAATTAGCAAAATCATCAAATGAAGTTATGAAACTTAGATAATTAAATCTTCATCTGAAGATCACAGGGATAATTCCTGTATTGTATGCCTTTTCATCTTTATATTGCAAAAGAAAAAGCCAAGGTAGACATACTGAATGGTGATGAGATGCAATAAGTGTCGAGATATTTTTATTTGGAGACATGAATTCAAAGATATGAAAGGAATTGAGACCCTCTGACCTACACAAAGCCTCCAGATAGTCAAAAGCATACCCTTGGTTGCTTGCTGCAGGTGTCTTCTAAAAATAAGGCTTCACTTAGAGCTTCTGAGCACCACAAACTTCTGAACATTAAGCTCAGTGGAAATTAAGACAAAACATCCCACAGCTCTGTGCTAAAAAGGAGATGAGCTGCCAAACAGATCCTGTTGCCAGCTGCTGCCTACTTTGCTCCTTTTAGGATCTATCACCTGCTTTGAAATTCTTGGTGATTAATGTAGGCCATCCCCAATCCTCAGGCAGAAGTCATTGCTACTCAATTAATATTAAATACTTTTGGCTTATTAACATAATTCTGTTTTTTGCCTAATTGCAATCTTTAAGGGATTATATACAGTTTTTTCTTCTGTTTGCAAGTCCTAAGAGTTCTGAAGTTATTGATCAAATCTCCACAAATCCTAATGGAACCACAAGAGCATGTGATACAGCTCTGGTCAGTCTCCATGTTGCTAATGAATGCACTTGAAGAAAATGAGATTTGTTTCAGCCTCACGTTGCTCATACAGATACTTTGAAGACACATGAGATGAGTAGTCCAAATAATTTTGGCATTATCAGAGATAAGAGTCTTATCAGGACCTGAGGTACCAACCTAATTTCTTTTCATGAAAGCTGCCAGAGTAAACCCATGACTCTCTTCTGAATCAGCACATCACGTTTGTTGTGCTCTGCAGAAAGAGGAGAATAGCAAAAGATAATGGACCATGATAACACCACAGCTCTAGGAAATGGAGCAATGGAAATAGCAGCAAATGGTGATCAAAATGTCTGTGTTAAAGCTCAGCCCTGGACAAGACTGGATACATCTTTTGTTCAGTTTCTTCCTCTGAAAAATAAAGCACTGTTTACCTCAGGCATTTCTCATTAAGCTCAGAAAAGCAGTACTTTTTTTCTGGATGGAAGAGTAAGATTGGAAATGGTGGCCTGATATCTGTTAGCAAACAAAGGAAAGAGGAAAAGGAGAGTTTAGCAGATAGTCTTTCTAAGTCCCAGCAAGAGTGCTCTTGGAGTAGCAGATAGTCGAAGGGAGCCTTTACAAAAGTGTTATCCATTTAATAGTGATAAGATGAAGTCTTCTGCAGACTGAGGATGGGAGATATAAGAAACAAAGCTTGCCTACTGGCAGTTGACAAACAAACCAAGTCTTTTATGCCTAAAGACTGGATATTGACATATGGCAAACATAAATCCTGATATGGTGGCAGTTCATAATCCTCTTGAGGCTTTACAAGATCTGAGCACACATGCTGAGAGCTTGCATTAACTATGAACATTTTCATCAACCGTCAATAGATTGAGTCTTTATATTTCACACTACTACATCTCTAGGGTGCTAT
Organism: Tympanuchus pallidicinctus; assembly: GCF_026119805.1. Lineage (NCBI taxonomy): Eukaryota > Metazoa > Chordata > Aves > Galliformes > Phasianidae > Tympanuchus > Tympanuchus pallidicinctus. The sequence continues at coordinate 66,023,021 of NW_026294747.1, forward strand.
GCGGCCAAAAATCCTCAATGATTAGCAGATATTTGGACACTGTGGTAACGAAACCATGTTAGTTGCCAGAGAAAATGTCAGTAATTGATTGGTGTGATGCACTACGAATTGGATGATAGTTTTTTCTTAGGAAAGATGTTTTCATCCATTTTTTTTTCCCAGTGTTTTACATTTGTTCTCAGAACATTGAAATTCTAACAAGGACAATTTTAGAAATTAAAAATGCATGGCATGAGGCCATGCGATGCTACCATTAAGGCACTTCACTTCTGTATTCCTGGGTCATCAAGGGAGGAGGATGGGTGTTGTGTAAATTGGCAGCAAACTGCACATTGCACAGCTGCACAGAAGGACCCAGAGTGATCTTAACTGAGGGGCAGAATGGATGAGCTGGCCAGCAAGAACTGCCTTATATAACAGAAATTATAAAAAGCCATGCAGCGTGCAATCAGAAATGAGAGAAACCTCTGGATCTGATGCATTAAAAATTTTAGGCTATTTTGATACTGGATCCAAGTCACTCAGAAAGCCCAGAGGTGATGAATGCAGCTCACAACATGCATGTTATTTGCTGCATTTACTCCTTCTTTTGGGAGGGTATCACTCTTTGCTTTTCTGGTCCACATCATTTTACCTGTGTGTTGATACACAATCTCAACTGCCTGTGCAGATAGTTTTTCAGTAATCCCTGCATTGTGCAAGAAGAATAGATTTAGAAAAGTCAAGGGCAAGGTTAATCATACTACTGTGGCTGTGCAGGTGTTGTGCAGCAATTCCCTTGAACTGTTGTCTAAAGGGTTCCAAGGCATATGGTTAAAAAATGGGCTGTTAACTCTGTATTTAAGCACATTCATACTAACGGCCTGGCCTGTGAGAAGAAATGTACATACACATAAACCCCCAATGCTCCTCCACACACATTTGGAGCTTTATCATAAAAGGACTCCAAAACTAATCCCATAACCTCCACCTGGGGGGGTTTATTAATGCTAAAAGATTAATCTCTGTGACTTCTCTGTGAAATACATATCATAGGTGAGCTATGGGCCAAGAAAACGTCAGTGAATGATTCATGCCTTGAATCACTGGACGGAAAATATAGCTGAAACTATTCCAATTTCTAGCCCTATGCCTCTCGTGGTAAATGCTGGTTGATTATTGCTTGTTGGTTATCATTACTGTTACTGTTTCTCTGAATTTCTACAGGAGATACCATGTTCATTCTTTGGCTGAATAAAGGAGGGGAGATCAGGGAATATGTATGGGAACTGCTGAGTCACAGCCTGAACCTCTGATTGATCACCTGAGGCAAGCACCGAGTCAGCCAGAGGAGCACAGGTGAAGGCAATTCACCTGTGCTGCCAGAAGGGGTGGAGCCTGACTGCACCCCTCCTAGATATATTTAAGAACTGGCTACCAGTGAGGAAGGATCTCTTCAGGAGATCGCCTCTGCTGGTGTTTTGTGGGTGAGCCCAGGATAACGGTAAGTCTTCAATTTATTCTCTTTTGTTATCACAGTCTACATTGCCTAACTCTCTTGTTTATTTCGTGAATATAACATCCTAATAGTCTTTGATTATAAAGAATACCAATGGGTAAACAAATTTTTTGGTTCTGCAGTCACTGGAGCAACATCTGAAGGAATGTGCAGCGCTGAGTGCATAGACAGGCTTTTATGGACAAGACCTCTAGGTGCCGGTGCTTTGGCTGCCTTCACCTGCCACTCAGAGGATCCTGCTCGCTGTGGCTCGGCAGCTCACGCCTCGCACACGGCCCAGGAGAAGGGTTGATGGTGGCACATGCACACCGGGGGCTGAGAGCACTGGCACTCGTGTGGCACAGCGCGGGTAGGGCGTGTGCGTGAAGGGGGAACCATCTTGAAAGAAGGACGCTAGGAACAACACGTGCATCTAGGTTTTTATCTTTTATTGGAAATAAGGTAAGCTCCGCTAGAGGCGCCGGGGGGGCCGCCTCTTGCAGGGCGGAGGAGCGCGTTGGGCGCTGCTGGCCCTCCTCTTTGTGGGGCGCCGGGACCTTCCAGCTGAGCGCTTCCTGCCCCGGCTGCGAGTGGAGGGGCCGTGGCTGCAGCCCTGGTCAGCGGGACCGGCTGCCTCGGGACCTGGCTCCGCAGGACCCCCGCCGAGGGCCCCGTTGGAAGTGCTGGGGAGCTCCTCGGTGTCAGGAGGCGCGGAGCTGCAGGAAGGCGCGGCGCTGGTGGCGACGGTCCCCTGTGAGGAGCCAGCAGGAGTGGACGGGGCCGCGGAGCCGTCCTCCTCCTCCTGGGCAGCGCTGGGGTCTTCGAGACCCAGCAGCCTCCGGGCCTCTTGGCTGCACCGGCTCTCGATGGTGGCGACGAGAGCGTCGATGAGCGGTGCAGCGCTGGGCCCCAGGGCGTGCTCTGCGCACTGCACCAGGATGTCCCGGTCTGGCCCCGCCTGGCACAGGAATGCCAGGATCATGCTCTTCCACCAGTTGATCTTCCACCACGGCAGCTCCCCGTTGCGGCGTAATTCCTGCTCCAGCCAGGGCAGCACGGGGTCGAGGATGTTTCTTCTCTCCCGGAAAAGTGCTGCCCAGACTTCTGGCAGGAGGCCGCCCACTCTCTCAGGCTCCGCGGCCATGGGCCCAGGGGACGGTGGTGCAGAGGGTGGAGGAGATGCCACAGTGCCGCTGGGGCCGGTGATGGTGCCGAAGCCAACGGGCGCGGGCACTGCGGGCGGGGAGACGATGCACTCCACGTACTCGTTGTCTCCCCGCACAGAGACCTGGATGGTCCGCATGGCCGTCCTGCACAGTGGGCAGCTGTCTCTCAGTCTCGCCCACCGGTGGATGCAGCCGAGGCAGAACGTATGGTTGCACGGGATGACACGTGCAACGTCCCGTTGCTCATCGCGGCAGACGGGACATGTCCATGCCTCTTCTGCGGCCATGGTCTTCTCGCTGCAGCAGGCTGGGAGAACTGACGATGTCAAGCTGTCCTCCTTCACCGGAGCTGCAGCGGTGGTGTTGCACTCTGCAGGAGGAAGAGAGATCACAGTCACTCGCTGTGCCAGCGTGTGAATGTCCTCAGCATTCCCTCAGCAGGAAGCCCTACCAAGCCCACTATACTGCCGTCATGGCTGCCCTGAGGAACACCGCTGCCCCCTCACCACTCACCTCCGCTGCTGCGGGTGCGCTCTGTAGGGCCCCGGCTGCCTGCACTAGGCAGGGCCAGGGAAACGGATGCGATACTGCGGGGTCAGGCACTGAGATGCTGCAAGCAGCCCCAGGCGCGACCCAGCACAGCACAGCACAGCCAAAACCTTGCTCAACCTCCAAGCCTCGCAGAGCTGCTCAGCAGGGTCAGGAACGAGCCAGACTGAGCCAGCGCCCCAGTACGAGCAGTGAGGGCTGAGCAGTCACAGCCTATCGCCTTGTGATGTCACACAGCCTGTTGCTCGGGGAACGTCACCACGGGCTGCCGCCCCCACCGCCCCCACCCACCTTTCAGATATTACCTCCTTTTCCTATTTTTCCTAATTTGCTGTACCTTCCCCTTCATTCCTGTCCACATTTTAAGCTCTGCGTTAGTGCACAGGCCTTTCTTTTTCTCTGATTAAACCAACTCTAGTTGTTCGTCTGTTCCCTCTGTTTCTTCAATAGTAAACTGTAGATTTTTCACTGGTGTGTAATGTAGAAATCGGGTTTGGCGTTCAGGTATGAGTGAGATTTTGAATTCCTCTGGCACGGCTGAAGGTGAAAGAACACTCGTGATCCATAGATAAACATCAACTTTAATGGGAAATTTATGTAGAATAGCTATCCCGTGAGCGTTGGCCCTCTCACATGTATATTACGTAAGTTGTGCAGTTTTATGGGAGATGAAAGTAATCCTTGAGTTCCGTAACAACTTTTGGGAAAACTTGTCTTTGCAACTTTAGAAGGAAAGAGTGCAAAAGGGATGGGGGACATGGAGAGAGATCACTGCTCTTGCATCCAGCATCTCGCCTGCCAGTGAGGTGTCAGGTGTGGAGAGAAGGGCTGTCCCCTTGACATGTACATGTCCTTAATTATAGGCCCCAATGCCTGGGCTTCTGGAGCCTTCTCTTGTGCTAGTTCCAGGGCTGGATGAGACACCTATCAAATGAAGAGAAGTGTCAGGGCTCCCAGTACAGTCACTTGGAGAGCACTGCACCCTTTTTTAAAAAGCTGACGAATATTTCACACGATCATGTGATTTTTTTTATTTGTAAAGAGAATACTTCACTCTCCTATAGCCTAGATTTCACACAGAGCACTTTATTGCTTTGTGGGATACATTTCTAGCTAAAATTTACTCACGATTGAAAATAAAATTTACACACGTTTAAAAATTTGTAAATAATTTGTTTGCTGTGTTCTGAAGTTCCATTGTCTTTGAGAGAAAAGGAAATTTATGTTGTTTAAGAAATGTAGTAACCTTGCCACCTGAGAACAGATCTGAAGTCCATCTTATGTATTTTTTTGCCTCTTCTTCATGAGAAGTGCCTCCCTGAAAGATCAGGGAGTTTGGCAACGGACAGAGATTGATTTATTTTCCCAGAAAAATCAAAATAAAAATGCACTGATAACACTCAGTATGGACACAATGCAATTACTTGCTGACTGACATCCCAAAAGCAATGCAAGGTCTCACCCCCTACCAACCTAGCCCAGCAACCCCAGAGCAGCAGCTGTTCCCAGCCCAGCTCCCCACAGCGTTATGGCCTTCTGCATGTTATTACAGGGTGTGGAATTACTGTGGGCCTAATTCAGGCCAACCATCCTGGCTCTACTCCATCCAACTCAGCCACACTAAAAAGGCAGCAGCTCTTCCACACTGAATGGCCTGGCCTGGTTCTGGGTGTGCTTCCATCAGTCAGTGACAGCCAAGACATTGGTGTACTATTAATTTTGTTTTGTCTGAAACCAGGATATCTGTGTAGGGCAGTAGAAAAGATTAGCTCTAAGGGAAGTGTAGGGAAGCTGATAGTGTGGCTGGTAGGATGCAGACATCAAAGCTTTCTACTGATTTCAGGTGGGCCCTTTGGTAGACTTAGTGCTCCAAACCCGAACTTTTGGGGTTTATCTCAGGACCTGTCCTCTCTGCTGGATGACAAATTCCACCCAGAAAACAGATTGGTCACTTATTCAGCTTACTATTCATAAGTAAATCATTCACATCTTGCTGTTTATATGCAGTCAGCTGTACTGATCAGGTTGTGGGCCATCATCTAATTTTTTCAAAGCTATTTTGAATCCATATATTTCTGGAAAAGTGAACTGGCAGACAAATCACAGTTTTAAAAAACCCAGAACAAATCCAAGCATTTCATGAGCATCTTTCATATGAAGAAATTAATATAAGAAATTAATTCAGAAGGAGTCTATTTGTGTTCAGAGTGTTTGAAATCATTCTCTGAAATGGAGCTTGAAGGATATTTCATATCTTTGTTTTCTTCTTTTTTTTTTTTTTCAATAACTCAGCCACCTCCAGACCTGAAGATACTGGAAATAGCTGTATGAACAGATATAACAGCTGCTGCTTGGAACTGCTCATTTTCACTCCAATCCTTGAAAAGCAGAAATTTGCTAAACCTGGTTCTGTGTAGATAAAGCTAATGATCACCCCTTTTATCAGGAGGCCATGATTGTAAGGTGGAAAGTAGGGCTACACAAGAGCATCTCACCTCTCGCTCTGTGCCTGTTCTCACAACACTGTAAATGTTGGGTAATTTGGGATACTTTTCTGCTCGGTGGCTGAGCTCAGATGCAAGCACACTGCAGACAGTGAGATGGAAAGAAAGCATTGTGTATGGGTATAACCAGTGAGACAGCTTTGTGTTAGCCCACCAGGGGCTGTGAGGGAAGGAAGCAAGACAGAGAATGATTTCTTTGAGCATTTTAAATTTCTGGTGGGGATGAATGTACCATCCCCAGAGTAAGAGTTTCTAGTGCAAGGAAGATGCTAACTGGATGAACTGAGTTCATTGCAAAAGCCCTAAGATAGCCACAGCCTGAAACATGAAGACAAATTTCCATTAGGCCAGACACTAGTACAGAGACTGAGAGAGCTGTAGACTATCCATCCTTCAAGATATTCAAAACCTACCTGGACTAGACCATAAACAACTCCATTCAATTGAAGCAGGCTTCATTTGGGCAGGAGGTTGGACCAGATGAAATTGCAGAGGTCCTCCCTAGGTCTGAACTTTTCCATGGACAACTTATCTTGATTCTAATACCCAAATGAAGGCTGTTTTACACAACAAACTGCCAAGAGAAATGAAAAAGGGTCTATATGGCATATGGATCTCTTTGGTATAATCTAAACCGCTTGAATCCCTTTGAAGTGCAAGTTCCTCATACTCCCAAGAGAAGGAGATTGCTAAGAGTGAGTAGCTGCCAGAAAAAATGTATATCTCCTAACTCATAAAACTCAGAGCAGTTACTCAGGAAGAAAGTAAGGCACACTCTTAATGTTGCTTGGAACTTTGTTTTGCTAGATGTTCAGCACTTGATTCTGCTCTCAGAAACACTCTAGCATGAGCTTTATTTAGGCGGCAAGATTACTGACGCACTTGAAATTATATGCTTCACTAGACTAGAAAAAAGTACAGCATAAACCTGCATAAACCTATCATGGTGGCAGGGAATTCTTAAGTGCAGAGATGCACTGCAAAAGTCTTTGCAGAGGTTTGTTGTGAAGAATCAGAGCGCTCTGATTTTTATTTTTTTGCCTGTACCTTCACGAAAAAAAAACAGAGATTGACTTTGAAAATAACACTTGAAAGTTCCCACATCAAATCTACCTCCTTTTGAGGTATTGCATGAATGACTCCATGTATGCATGCAGCAGATTTTGTGAGAGTGCATTAGAGGAAATGTAAAGTGAACTTTTTTGGATATAAAATATGTTTATTTGTTTCTTCTGTTTGATTTTATCACACGAAGCAATGACAAAAGCAAAAGTTTTGTACACATTTTCATTTTCATTTGCAAGAGTAGAGGAACAAGGGGCAGAAATGTTTCAAAGCAGAACTATGTGGATCAGGGAATTTCTGTACAGAGGGAAATGTCAATGTCTTAACATGTATTTACTCTTCAAAATGTAACAAGCCTGTGCTTTAAATGTGGTTCTGCTGAGAAGTGATTAAAAGTTCTGTAGATTTTTTCATGGTTTCTATGAAAAATAAACATGCAGTTTGGAAATGCTAGTATCATTAAATATCGATTCACAAGGAAGTACTTCTTTCTGGAAGTAATCTGGAAAGTAATCTGGAAATAACCATTGGAAGTAATCATTGGAAAATATAAATTATTCTTGTATTTCCTAAGAAGAGCTCTTCTTCTTTAACTGATTCCTTTGCCAGCCTCCCCTTTCTTCCTTTCCTTTGCTGTGACATTGAGGAAATGAAGTTAATTGAGAATTAGTGGCCAGTTCCACTTGTTACAGATCGCAAGCAGTAAATCACTGTGGCAAAACCACTATCTGAAGGTGCTGGGTGATAGGACTTCTTTCTGGCTTCCCTCCAGCCACTGTCTCTGTGTGCAAAGGAAACTTCCAGCCCAACAGTCGCAGTCATAGCTTCACGGATGATGGGCATCTTAAATCTGAGCTCTTATTCCCATTTTATTTTGCTGCCAGTGAGTCAGTGGGAATCTTTCAGTGGGTGTAAATGGGAGTAACTACAGATCCTGAGAGAAAAATGATCTGTGAGTTCATCTTTTTAGATACATGCTGAATTTTTGGATCAGGCTAGAGATTTTTCTTGACTAACTGGTGAAGTATTATCTGATAATTAGAGCAGCTTCACAGCATGAGCTGCAACAGGTGAAGGTTTGGATGTGTCTGTCTGTTAACCCGATTTAAACTCCAGCTCTCAGTTTGACCACATCACTGCTAACCAGGCATTTTCCTGGACCAGAATTTTCTTTCAGTGATGTATTATTTCTTAAATTTTCAATTATAAAATAGGACATCTCTTTGCACCTCTTAGAATATTATTTTGTGATCTTACAAATTAAAAAAAAGTTCTTAGGACTTTGCTTGAACTTCAGAACACAGCAAACAAATTATTTACAAATTTTTAAACGTGTGTAAATTTTATTTTCAATCGTGTGTAAATTTTAGCTAGAAATGTATCCCACAAAGCAATAAAGTGCTCTGTGTGAAATCTAGGCTATAGGAGAGTGAAGTATTCTCTTTACAAATAAATGTCAACAGAACAGTTGACATTTATGCAGTCCTCAGAAGGATGCACTCCTCTCCATGCTGGAGTTACTTCTTGTTATCACAGAGAGCTCCACATTGGTCATCATAATTCACACTGACCTCATGCTTTCTCTAGGAATCATAACTATTGTGGGACAAGTGAATTATTATTGCAATGATGATGACAAATTTGAGAGAGCAACTCGTTCACAGTTCATTAGAAATGTACTTGATGCCTTTTGTAATGTAGGCTGCAGTGCTGCTTTCTCTCACGTCCTACTTCTTTTGAAATTTTGTCACTGTGTTCTTCTATAGCAAGATCAAAAACTTCTTCTGTGTAAAGGTTGCCATTCAGGGCAGTACTATGCAAGGCCTGTTTTCTTGTTCAAGACTGTATGGGAACTGTTGAGTCACGGCCTGAATCACTGATTAAGGGAAAGGATCCGGTCAGCCCCGAAAGCACAGGTGAAGGCAATTGAGCTGTGTGACTGGAAGATGGTGGAGCCTGGCTGCACCTCTCTTAGACCTCATTTAAGGGCTGACTGCTACTGGGGAAGGATCTCTCTCTGTAGATCCCTCTTTGGTGGAGCTTTCCCTATGAACCTGGAACCTTCTGATACAGGTGAGCAATCTTCTTCCTTTATAGCTTCTTTCTGTTATGCTAGGCTTTCTATCATCCTACCTTTGTTGTAACACCTTTTCCATTGCATTGGTCTGTCCAACTGCTACAAGAACTTTGCTGACCTATTGAAACTATTTGTATCCATATTACTCCTGGATGTCTCAAGCTCAGTCTCTAAGCTTGGAAGAACTTAGTGATTTTTTTTTGTTTGTTTGTTTCTTTGCCATTTTGATGATGTTTGTTTTGTTTTGTTTTTTTTAATTAACTTCTTGAGGTGGTTATGTGTGGTTTTATGGATATTGGAGTTTATAATCTTAGTTTTCTTAAGAAGAATTTCATGTTATATGTCCTTCATTCATATATTAAGCTATTGTTTTCCCAGGAAGTGGTGGAGACACCCTCTCAGGAGGTGTTCAAGAACTGGAGATGTGGCACTAAGGGACATGATTAGTGGGTGTGGTGGGGTGGGTTGATGGTTGGACTAGATGATCTTAGTTGTCTTTTCTGTATGATTCTGTGACTTCCAGGAAAATCTCCAAGCATCTTCAAGGCAGTTAGCAAAGCATACATCTCTTATTTATAATCAGCGTCGCCTAAGTGGAACAAGAATTGAAGTCTGACTTTTCTTTACAATCCTTTCTCCTAGTCACAGAGAACAAGTTTGGATTTATCAGATTTACCAAGCCAACAGTATTACTCTACTGTTTTGCAGTTTGATTGGGTTGTGACAGAAGTCTCACATCATTGTGATTGCTTTCTTCTTCCAATTTTCCTTGCTCTGAAAACTTTCTTCTTTGGATTCTTCCTCTGATTCTTATTTGTTATTGTTATTTCTTATTGTTATTTAGATTGCTCTCCTGATTCATAACAAGGCGTACAACTGTGTCTGTGCGTAATAATCTGTGATCCATTTCCCAGTTTCAGTTAAATTCATAAAAGGTGACAAATAGCAAGAATAAGGAAGTTAGAAAAGATTTTGTGGAAATGGGCATCAAGCTGAGGTCTTTAATTATCCCATGTAAGACAAAGTCTGCAATCTGAGCTTCCATTCTATTAGGTATTAGAGATCCCAAACTGAAGATATGTGGGAAAGGGAGGAAACAGGACAGACCTTTTCAATGCTCTAACCCCATGTAAATCTGTGTCAGGTCTTGTACAAGTCAAGTGTATGCAAGGTAATATGGGAAGTGAGACTCCAGTGCTCACAGAAGTACTGCAGTTAGTGCATTCCTCGAGCAGGATCACCACCTCTTCTTGCTTGTCTGTGTTCAATTGTGCACACCAGTGAGGAGAGCTCACAGTATAAACAGATATGGGAATTAGAACCACAAGTGACAGTAGGAATAAAGAAACAAAATCTGGCATTTCTGTACATATGTCTAGGAACTTATATTCTTTACCTTTTGTTGTTGCATTCTTCTTGTTCCATCTCCTGTGCAACACCACATGCTCCACTCAGTTATATTCAGCTGGTGGGAAGGCTGTCATCCAATATGCTTATGATACTGTGTTGTCTATCTTATTTCAAACATCTGAAACTACAAGACCAAAGAAGAACAGAATGTCTTCACTTCCCCACTTTTCATTTCTGCTCTCATAGGATCTGTCAGTGCAGGATTCATTCTCTTCGAAGTAAGGCAAGGGAGAAATTCCTCCAACTTGTTAAACTTTTCTATATCTTTTCTCCTTAGTTGCAGTTAAATACATGAGTTACTTAGATGTCTATAGTTTGTGAAAACGTGTCATAATGAGTCTCTTTGAAGCACTTCAACTCTTAGTGATGCTTTCCTGTTTTAGGGATAATGTGATGACAACAGAAGAGGAAGTTGCCAAAAATGCTTTCTGAGTGGGTAATAAATCGATGTACTAAACATGAGCTGAGGTAATACTGAAGGCAAAAGGTTCAATGGACACTTGCCATAAGTAGATATGTTCTTACAGTTGTGGATATTTTGTTTGTACAGCTATCATGTTTCACTGCCAGTATGTTAAAATCTGAATCCTTCTGAGACAATAAAAATGCTCATTGCATCTAAATGATTTGCAGGTAGTTCAATCTGTTTTGCTCTGTTCTTGGAAAATCAATTCCCTGTCTCTTTATCTTAGGTCTGGTTAGCACCCAAGACAGTTGTTTGGAAAAGCCCTCATGTACCAGGATATTGCATTGTGGAGTGGGATCAGCCCTTGTCAGAAATGCACTTCCTTTCTAGTCCTTAAGCTTTAAATATATACAAACATGCCTAACAAAGGATAGTATGTATTTCTTCATTTTTGAGTGAAAAGGAATCAGGCAAACAAAATATGGTTACTTGCTTGTAACTTTATGGTTAAAACAGAAAGTGAGGAATTCACTTTCTTGGAGTACTTCCTTTTTTTTTTTTTTTTTTTTTTTCTTTTTATGGGAAGAAAAATATTCCACTAGATTAGCATGTAGTGACTTGTAACAATTCCTATGATAATGGTACACAAGAAATTACAAAACTAGCATTCACCATCTTTTGGTCACTTGAAGAAACAGGTTACAGATGAGTTGGCTGGGATAATCTTGACTTAAAATCCTTCTCACTATGCAAACTCAACCTTCTTTCTTAGCTTCAAAAAGGCATTTTAAATGCTTGTAAGAGCTTTAAAGCGAATGAAGATGAAAAAGGACATTTTCAAAAATGCTTTCTACTCCCCTGGGAACAGCAAGCCTCCCTAGGTGTTATGTAGAAATCAAAACTGTACACAACAGCTTTCGAATGACCTTAGTTCTGGGAGGTGTTGCTCCCATGCCTTCATACTGAAAACCTGAGCAATCCAGGTCCTTCCAGTAAAAGGAAAGGGAAACCTTTTTCTACAGCCTCGTTTACTTTTTTTGATTCATTGTTTTTTAGTGGGGCATCTGTGTATGTTGCTCTGAAAGAATGCCTCCTATTTATTTTTCTACAATAAATACAAATAGATACGATGGGCACAATAATGCTGTTTGATAGAGCAACTACTCAGCTACACAACACTTTTTTTTTTTTTTTTCCTCCTGAAAGTCACCACCATTAGCTATGCACTTCTGCCAGCAATGGTCAAGAGCCTGCATACCATGCTCATAAAAATCTGCACTAGTGGAGATGACCCACTGTTACCACTGCTGAAATGTACCATCCACAGTCTCATTGTGCTAAAATCCACAGTTTAATTTCTATAGACATTCAGCAAGTATTGATGAGTGTCAGTAAGTACAATTTCTTCTGCATGGAGGAATTCAATTCCACATTTTTGCTTTATTACACTTTCATGTCATAGACTCTTAGAATGGCTCAGCTTGGAAGGGCCTCAATCCAAGCCAAGTTAGATACCATTTTGTTGATTAGCCCCTCTGCTGTTATCTGTTGCATGGCAACAAAATACTGCCATACCACCAATATTTGCCTCTGTCATGCACAAACATAATAAAACAGGAGGCGTTACTTTCAGAGCATCTGTCATATTTATACTGTAATCATCATACTTGTGTTGAAATGTTTTGCTTCATTTGAGTAGGCTGTAAAAGCCTTCTGTTTTTCTTCTGATCTTTAAATTTAGATCTATTTTTGAGTGGAAGGCATAGCTTCAAAATGAAACCTTAAAAGCTTCATTTTGAAAGCTGTTAAAATGAAATGCCTCACGTAAGAAATTGAAGAGTTTATTTGTGAAGCATGGAAACAAAACTTCAATGTTTCTAAAATCTTCCTTTTTTTTTTTTTTTTTTTTTTTTGTCCCCCAGCAGAAAATAAAAAACAAAAAACTTTTCAGGAAATTATATATATGAATCTGCAGGGATCTTCACTTTCATGCTGCTGTCTTGCACTTCCACTGCAATTCCTTTCTTTCTTTCTTTTTCCTTATTACCAAATTGAGTGAAAGTCTGCTCCCTGTTTAAGTAAACAAGCAGATGGGAACAACACCCAACATTGCTTAGAGGCTTGGGTGCAGGATTTAGGCAAATGTCAGTACTTCCCAATTCTTTTCCATTTCTTATGGAATTTAATGAGTTGACAGCTGACAACATATGCATGAAATAAAAGTGGTCTTATTTTCAGGGATGTGCAGTGCCTGCTCTCTTATTGATGAAAGAGAAGTTTCACTGAACTGAAAGAATGGACATTTTATTGTATGTGCTTGGCTCACTCAAAAAGCTCAAGTTATGTTATATATTAGTTGTCAACTAAAGGTCTTTTAATATTCTTTATATCCAATCTCGAAACAGTTATGAAACTATTTTAGAATAAGGAAGCACTTGTTCAGAAACAAACATGATGTTTCTGTGTGTGGAAAATAAGTAAATTACTTTGCTGCATGTGTCCAGGTCCTCTCAGCTTCAGGGCTACCAAAGCAAATGTTCTGTGCTTTCAGCTCCAGGGTGGTCATGTTAGAATGTTTCTTGGAAAGCTCTATTTAGCAGTTCTCTTGCTTTTCTGAATTTATATTAGCTAATTGATTTTCAAATCAAAATAGAATAGAAGTAGAGTTCCTTGGAGACCCTGGAGATGCACTGGTACACATGCTATATCTGCTCACTTCACTTTGAATTGCATCACATTTTGCTGTCTAACAGTCTGTTAATGGGTGCTGTCACATGCAGTTTAACACACTCATTTGTCTACACTGTGAGCTTGTAGTCTCAGTCTTGCCTTCACTGGAGTTATGAAAATATATTCAGCCCTTTATAGAGGGCATAGGCATGATGTATATCTATGCGTTTTGAGAGAGATTTTGGAGGCAGCAGTACTGCAGAACTGCCACTGGACCAGATAGCTTTGCACTTGGAAGATGCATGTGGTTTAAACAGAATCCAGGCTGGAAAATAGACCCCTATCTTATATGTAAAAAGTGAATGAACTACTTTAAGGATCAGTCCATTCTGAAGAAGATTGTTCTAGCTATGTTGATTTTTCAGGATGAGTTATTTGCTTTCGACAGAGAGATGCTTGTTCACCCTGAGAGTCTTGCTAGTAATGTGAGAGACATTAAACTTACCTCTGTTACTTAAACACCAGCTAAGCTCTTGTCTTCAGCAACATTAATTCCAGGAGCCAGTGGAGTTGCTGTGAAGTATAGCTAATGGAAATGAGAGGTAAATCTGACCTGGAATCTCATATGAAAACTGGCAACAGAGACTGATTGAGATGTCATTTCAGAAATATTTCATAGTCAGTACTATGACTTCAAAGCTCAATGTCATCTCAGGTGTCTTGGCATGGATACATGGCATTTATTAATAGAGGTGCTGAAGGACTGGCATCCAGTAGATGTCATCAGACAAATTACTTCTCCATTACCTATTGATTACTGTTCCAATTGGCAGTGAATACATGCTTACTTTTCATTCCAGTGGGAAACAGAACAGTGCAATAGCTGGCCACTTTAGGTAATTATCCAGTTCTTGAAATGCTTCATCTATGTTCGGATAGAATCTGTGGCTTTTCCAGCACCCACTAATCTATCTTCTCAGCAAAATAGTCCAAAAGAACATATTAGTCTTGTATTACTGGTGTTTCCCTGGGTCTTTCCTATTAGGTATGAGGCTTAACTCATTTCTGGCCTGATTTCACACTTCTGTAATGCCGTTCATCAAAGCATGATTTTTATTTTTTTTTTTAATTATGGGTGACCTACAGTGAAGGGTGAGAAATAGCATGAAAAAAGTCTGAAAGAGCTGAAACTGCTTATCCTGGTGATGAAGAGACTGAGGAGCATTTCTTCATGGTTTATAACTGAAGGGAGAGAATGTGAATGATGAAGCCAGATTATTCTCAGTGGCCCTGGTATCAGGACAAGAGGCAATATTCACAAATTGAAATAAGTGAAATACCATATTAATGTTAGAAAACACCTTTCTTTTTCTTTTTGTTACCATGAGAGTGGTCAAGTATTGGAACACAACAGAACTGTGTATGCACAACCCGCTTTGCTGTTAATCAAAGCTTGTTCAATGAACTCCATTGCGTAAAAGTTGCGTTTAATGAACTCCAGGGATATTATCCAGCCCCAGTGAGCCTGTAGTCTGTGGGGATGTCTCTCTTCAGTTGGATTCACTGCATTTGCACTGACTTCATCTTTATTTTTCAGAGCCCAGAGCAGAAATGTAGCAGTTTCCAACTAGTTGATAAGCAGATAAAGCAACCTAGTCCATGACTCCCCGTTGCTGATGGCTTCATCAGTGTGATAATATTCAGTTTTTACCATGCATCTTCAGGTAGGATAGATTGCACAGACAGTCTTGTTCTTGTTTAATAGTACTTTCTACAGATAGGCTCCTTGGATTAACATCTTTCCTTTGTTCAACTGTCAAAAATAATTCAAGCAGCAGTGCGAAACATATTTGAGGCAAATAATAACACAATAATGAATATAAACCATGTAGCATTACACGGCAAGTGAAGCAAAGGGGGAAAAAAGATGGAAGAATTAGTAGCTATAAGGATTGGGAATGGATTATTTTTAAAAGATAAACAAAGGGTGATAAATATCAGTCTAAAAAGCCAAAGTGTGTGCAGCCTGGGGAAAAAAAAAAAAAAAAGTCTAAACAAGCAGAACACAGCCTCTCCTTAAAGCAGTAGAAAAATAATTAGAAAATGTCTGGCAAGGGAAGCTAAGTCATCTTTAAAGGCTGCCAACAAATAATACATAATGGATTTGATTACATGCTTTGCTCTTTGCATACCCAGATCTGTAGGTTGCATCAGAGGAGGAACCAGCGAAGTCAAAAGGTAGAAATGAAGCCCTGAAGAGGAATTGAGCACAAATTCTCTATCATTTACACCCTTCCCTGTCATGCTTAGGTTTATAGGATTTTGTATCATTGCTAATCACCTGGAAGCACGTCTCAGTAGGACTCATCTACATGTTACACTTAAGCTTGTTTATCTGGAATGGCACAGTGAGTTTGCTTGAATCTATTCATTTTATTTTTCCTCTTTCCTTTTTTTCTTTTCATCGTATTGTTGCAGGAAATGCATGTAGTGTCTAGTTTGTGAGAGAGAAAAGCAGAAGTTTCATAAAAATCCACAGAAGAGAATTTCACAAGATGAGTGCTGCTTGTCTTTAGCAGTCACACTAGCCATTATTGGTGGTGGTTAGGGCAAGCATGAATTGAACAGATCTCATTGGGCTGATTACAATCAGTGACTATTTTTCTTAATAGTTTCAGTAGTGCAAAAATAACATGCTCTTCTTAATCTTTTTTTTTTTTTTTTTTCCCCCCAGAGAAAGTTTTAATCCAAAATCGCTGATTACAGAAAGCAAATAAAAACTTAATTAACCTACTTTCCATGCACATTATGTTTATGTCCTATTAATCTCTTACTTAGCCATAATCTCTAGTCATCTCAGGTGTCAGGAAAGACTTATCTTCCCTTTTAAACCATAGTTTTGCTGCTGGGAGGAAACCACAAAGAAAAAATGGTTATTATGTGATAGGAAGGATGTGATGGGGAGGATGTTCTGGTGGTGCTTCTAATGGCGACAGCCTTTTTATTCCTAATTATTATGTTTTGTCTGTTATGTGGTTCCAGGAGAGTTTTGTCTTTTTTTTTTTTTTTTTTTTTTTAACTGGAAAGTAGGAAATGGAACAGCTGTGCTGTATTACAGAATTGTCCTCCACAGAAAAAGGTCTGCAATGGAAGTGAGTGAGATGACACATGAGATGAATGAAGTGCAAAGGTTCATGGAAGAGACTAAGGAGGACCACATCTATTGCCTGGTGTGGTTATAAGGTTGGAGAAACTTGAAAGGTTTAGCTCCTTTTTTAAAGGAAAATATTCTATGAAAAGTTTGCCTTCCGTTTGCCTCATCCTGATATGCAGAGCTATTCAGAACCAAGAAGCCTTGGTTATTTTAAATAACCTCTGAGCTATCCTTTTCTCACATAGACAAAGTATACATGTATTTTTTTATTTTATTGTTTTGTTTTTTCCTATGTCAAAGACAAAATGCAGTTTGGCTATTAAAAGGTGTTTTGACATGATGGCATTGAATAGAGTGTACAAAGCACCTTGATGACTAATTTTCTTTCATTTTTAAGTATGCTAAGTGACTTAGAAAATGCTGATAAGTACCTCTCTTACCTCTCTATAAATATCTTTAAATATCTGACCTACATGATCCTATAAAAGCAGACAACACAGTTGCAATTCAAATGCTCTGCAGATGGTAAATGATCCAGGCTGATTGTCTGGTTTCTATCTCATGGTCACCCCAAGAAGGAGAGAACTTTCCGTAGTCAAACAAAGTTATATGCATGAGTAAGGAAGTGGAATTGCTTGAAGAGAGAGGATGACATTGTCTGACAGCTGGGTAGAGCCTCCTTATACAGTGGTAATCTGGGAAATGTTCCTGCAGAAGACAGATGCTGACATCATCGCGGTCATTTAACAAGGACTGGAATGAATGAGAGTGAATGCTTCAATTTCTTTTACATTCCTGTCATTTTCTGTCATTAGTAGACATAATGTAGTAACCTAAATGCCATGGTTAAAAAAAAAAAAAAGTGCTTCTAAGATCTTCCTAGCCTCCTGCACTTCCAGTTAATGAGTTGGTGTTTGATGGCTGTGCCCTTCAGCTTGACTTTTCCATTGGTGATGAACAACTGTCTGTGAATTATTACTTTTTTTTCAATGAGATTCACAACATAGCTTTCCAAAATGCAGATTTTTTTGTATGCTAAAAAGGTGGATAAGAGTGCCAGCAGAAGAAAATCTTACTTCAGGCAGTGGAAAACCATCTATTTTGCATATGTCTTCTCAGATTAGTCTGCATTTGCTCATCGTTTTTACATTAGTAATGCAATAAAACATTTGAAAACAATCTCTTATGTAATTATCAGTGCTCTGATTCCATCAGAAACTCCCCACATATCTGACTTCAAAAGATTAGGACAGAGTAGGACAGTTATATCCTGTCAGTAAAGACTAATATCTAACATCACATCTATTTTTAAGTAAAATAGACTGAAGTAAAAATCATTTTTAAATGTATTATTCATTAGAACCTTTCACCTAAATATGTGAAATTGAAGTATAGATATTTTTTAACAGAAGTGCTGCAAAAGTAAAGATGGGAAATAGCACAACGCCACCTGCAAAACTAACTTGTAACAGGGGCACTGGCCATGAAAATTTCAGTTATATTCTGGCTATTAAAAAGAAAACAATAGTGAATGTTATAATCTGAGAATAACTGTGTGGTTGAGTGAGGGAAGCCAGTATATGGACTAACGTCCTGTCTAACTGAATCACGGATAAATACAGATGGCAAAGGTGTAATGTGATTTTTCAGTACAACTGAGAAATTTCCTAGGCAAAGGCAATTTCAGGCTGCCATTGCAAGGGGCAGTCCCTACTCACCTGGGGCCGCAAGGTCCCCTTCACTTCTCCAGGCGGGACAGTACAACTGAAACATTGCTCTTGGTGTGTCACACATCCAACGTGTTGTTAGCCCTAATATACTGCAACGAAAGGGACACAACGCAATAGAAGTTGTGTACAGATGGAAGTGAGTTCTCTGAACTGGGCAGGAGTTTTATGATGACTCCTACACGACCGAGCTAGCAAGCTTGGCTGGAGATCAAACTAGCCAAGGGAATATCACTACTGATAGTTGACGATTTCCAGAAGCCAATGTCTTTTAAGTATTCTACAACTAGAGAGCTACTGGGATGTGTTTTCTATTATTTAATTTGGTGAAGCCCATCCTTATTTAGCATTTTTTTGAAGTTTAATACACTTTATCTTTTTTTTTTTAGGTCAAATCAGTAAGTGTTATGTTATCTGACTGATATGAGCTAGTTAATCCATCACACTTTGGGCACTACCTTCATTGACTATAGAAGGCAGAACTGTCTTTTTACATTGAAAAGCAAGGAAAGCACACTACTGACATTCCCAAGGAGGGGTCCCAAGTCAGCTAAGTTAGAATGATCACTTTGCAACTTCCATAGTGATCTATGACTTTTTCAAAATCACTTATGTTTGAAATTTATAGCTGCACTGTATAGTTCATACACTATATGGCCAATTTCAAACAGAATCTGACATACCAATGTACTTCCCTGTTGTATATGTTACAACTTTCCTGAATTTCATTAAGAAGTTTCTATACAAATAAGTCAACTTTGCGTCTGTTGCACATTCTCCTTCTCACATGGATGCAGGCAAAAGCTAGGCAATATTCAGCAAATCCATACAGCAGTTCTAGTTACATCACTGATCAACTGAATAATGTAAATTAAAGCATTCTGCCCTGTGGTTCCCAGTTGGCTCTTGTTCCATTTAGAAATGCCTTGCCCATGCCAGGAAGACAGGGATGTATGTGTGCTGTGCAAGGGGCTGTGAAAAGAAATAGAGAAGTAGGTTTGTACCTGAAAAGTATGTAATGATTGCAACCTCTAGTACTGCTGTTATACAGTTTAATCACAAATATATTTGAATATAGCTAAATGTAATTGTAGTGGAAATGCTAAGTCAGGGCTTGAAGCAGTGATTGAGCACCTGGTGGGAAGGCAGGGCTGACCCAAGGGAGCTCAGCTGCATGCACCTGAGTAACCAGAAGGGGTGGAGTGAGGATTCGCCCCTTTCTAGACCTCATTTAAGGGTTGGCAGTGGAGGCAAGGATGTCTTGCAAGAAATATCTGCCTAGTGGAGATTTTGTAAGGGTAAGCAGATTTGTTTCCCCTTGTTTCTGTATCCACAGCTGCAGCTTTTGAGCGTATCTTTACTTGCTGCAGCCTGGGGCTTTGCTACCCTGCTGTCATTGCTGTGCATTCTATTGCGTTATATCATTAAAGTAGCCTTTGCTGTTATTGTATGTAGATTAATTAAAGAATCATAGCCAAAGCCACAAAACAGCCTTTTGTTTCTGTGTCTTGTGACTGGACAGATCCTACTGGATTTTGCATGCCATGATGCACTGCATGGTCCTTCTGACCAGTGGCAGGAGAGTTGTTGAGATAGGTTCTCAAATGCCTGAGGCAACCAGCATTTACTTTGAGGTCCTAATCTTGTGATTTTAGGTATGGGAGGGGATGCCAAGGGAAGGAAAGCTAGCTAATCTGAGCCTTAGTGGAAGCTCTGGCCCCGTTACTCTTATGCAGCCACGTGAGTGGAGCACTGAAGGGCTTAAATCATAAACAAGAGCAGCAGATAAAAATTTTTCCATTTGGTACATACTTCTCACAAACCTCTGCAGTACTGTTTATGTCTTTTCTCTCTATGTGGGTCAGGTACACAAATGTCTGCTCCTAAAAAGTCATCTCATAATTCATCTTCTATCAGATTTACCTGTCCCACACTTTGCTCTGACTCATGACTGTTAATTTATCCAACACACAAAACGTACAACAGATTTCATTTTCCTAACAAGCTGCCTATTCTTGGAGGCATTCAAGGCCAGCCTGGATGTGGCTCTGGGCAGCCTGGTCTGGTGGTTGGTGACCCTGCACACAGCAGGAGTGTTGAAACTAGATGATCATTGTGGTCCTTTTCAACCCATGCCATTCTATGATTCTATGATTCTATTCTTGTAGGTGTAAAAAAGACTAGAGGATAGGCTGCATAAGCTGGAGATGGGTAGAAAAGAAGCAGGCCATATCTCATCTGCCAGACTCAGCAATTGTCCAGGTTCCATATGGACAGCTCTCCTAACCCTGTCTCCCTCTTTGCACAGAGCAGGGTTGGTCCTGTAGCATCCACTATCTGCTGGACAATGACTTCACTAACAAATGCTCTCCACTCTTTAAAATACTTCAAGAATAATGCTTAATTTCTACTTTAGGTAAGATAAAGAATAGGCTGTGAGTTGCTCAGATGCATTGCAATTTCTCCCATGTATTTCTCTTTGCAAGCACCCAGCATTTGTTTACTATAACATCACTTGCTGGCTATAGTGGGGATGGGGGTGGACTTCCCTTCCTGTCTGTTTGATCCTTTTGCAGAAACTGGTTGAACTGTTGTACACTGATCTCCAGTTGGTCTGGATCAGAGCCCAGAGGACGTAGAAGATTGCCCAGAAAGAGAAGGAAAGACACTACAGCCTTTCAGAGGTCTCTTATTCCTCCAGGGCTAACCCAAGAGCCTGAGAAGTTCTTACGGCATGTCACTAGCAAATAGGCAGCCTGTTAGTTATGCTGCATTTGAGATCTTTTGGTTAAATAGGAAAATTGGTTAAAAGAAAAATGAGCAGTCAGCACAACCCATCCCTCAGTGCACTAATTCAAACTTTCTTGCCGTCGGCACGTCAGCTGTCTCTGTCTGCTGGAGGACAGAGCTTCAAGAGACCCTTGCTTTGCACTATCTTCTAAATGCTGCAGCTGAGCTCTTTGTTATTAGTAACTATTAGTAGCTAACATCTACCTAACAGCACGGATTTGGCTGTGATATGCAAACTGAGAGAAGAACAACAGCTCTGGGTAATTCCTGATAGGCTGACTATCTCTGCTGCCCTTTAGGTTTAAGAATAACTTCAGCAGCAGTTCCACGCTTTGGGAATGTTCCTGCTTGGTTTTCTTTTTAATCCAGTTGTATTTTGAGCAATAGCCTCTGGAGCCATGCAGGACTATTTCTGAGGATATCAAACTGTTTGTTTCAATTTGTACACAAGCAGTAAACTTCTCACCTGAATCCACAGAGTATTTTTGGGAAATGAAAAAAAAAAAAAAAAAGTAGTTTGGTTTTGTTTGAGATAACAAAGAAAAAGGCACATGTTCTGTAATGGAGCCAAGGTGAATACTTAAAATGTTGACACTGTTACAGAAGGGCTGTTGACAGACTGATGGTTTAGCTTTGTGTGCATTTGTCATTCCCATTGTTCTCCAATGAGACAAGCCTGTTTGTTTATGCCCGGGGGCAGATTGTGTTGTGCAGATAACTGAGCTAAGAATGAATCATGAATGTATTCTACAGGTGAGGAATATGCGGCAACGCTCCCTGGTTGCCTTCAATTCTGTGCAGGATTTGAGGATGACACACTGCTTTGGGTGGGACAAGGAGCTGCTTTTTGATCCTTGTTGTGTCCACTCACTTCAAGTAGATCTAATCTCGCATTACTTTAGACACCCACAGCGTCATCCTGGGCTTCCTTTAAATCAATAAGAGAAATGGGCACCTATAGATAAGTGCTACTAACGATCTTAAGTAGGCGCCTGATTTTGAAGGAGGCTCAGCAAAGGCTGCCTTTGCGGCACTAGAGTGGCTCAAGACATTCAGGTGCAGATAGATAACTACATTTAGCTGACTGAATCCATCTTTGGTGGATGGAAGATTCTTATTTGTTTACTAGAATATTTTTTAGCTTTTAATGCATATATTTCAACTTTTTAATCTAGAGCCATTCCCTGGAGGTGAAGAGATCTGTACAGATTTATGTCTACTTAAGAAAAACAAGTCTATTTTTTCACTTTTCTCTGATCCTGGAGACACAATCTTCTGATTTACCAGGGTCTATGGGCAACAGGTTGCCACTGAATTTTAAAAGGTGCATTGTTACTGAAGCCATTAATGTAACCTTGATGGCAAGGTGACATCAGGCTGCCCAGAGAAGCTGTGCATGCCCCATCCCTGGAGGTGTTCAAGGTCATGTTAGAAGGGGCCCTGGACAGGACTGATAAGAGGCAATCTTGCCCGTGGCAGGTGTGCTGGAGCTTGATGATCTTCAAGGTCCTAAGTTCTATGATTCTATGGCACTGTTAGTGGTTTGTAGTTTATGAACCTGTGAGGAACTTTCAGAGAAGGTAAAAGCAAATTACAGGGGACAGACAAGTAAGAAAAAATGCAGCTCTCCCTTAATGGATAGAAGTGTGAGGAAAATGGTTTTCTGACAATCTTTTTGATAGATTTCATCAAATGAATTGCTGCTGACCTGATACTCCTCTCTGGTGTTTGTCTTTGGCACAGAAGCATCATGGGCTCCCAGTTCACTTGAATAATATTGCTTCCCATAAACTCAGCCTGACCTGATATGTGGGATCTATTTCATTTCTAGGTCTAAGGGTGGAAAACAGACCTCACAGATACTTTTCATGAAGCCTTTCCTTATGTGTTGTACCTATAACTAACAACAGGCTGCCTTGATTGAGAAGTACATTGTTTTTCTAGGAAATAAAAGTCCCTTCTTTGCAAGCTGGTGATAAGGAATGATTGTGCAGCTGTATTATAAAGAGGCAGAAGCATTCTGCTGTTGTATTAAAATAACTACTGGTGTAAGAAAAAGATTTTGAAAAATCAAGCAGGGGGAGCAAGAGTGTACGTGAGTGAATGTGCTTGTTTCATTAAAGGCTGAGTGAGGATTAATATTATATTCATTATTCAACAACACTGAATCACTTCAGTTTTCATTTAATGTCTCACCAAATGACTATAACCTTAGAAGTCAAATACATGACAGATGTTCTTAATTACCTCATTGTAAGAAAAATAATGCTCAGGCCTGTTAAGTAGAAGAAATGAAACATGACTAAGCTGACATTTGTTACAGTGCCTAGTTTCTGACTTTTCTGAGCAGTTCAGTGATAAGGTGATTCTGTAAGGAGCAAGTAGTTACTAACTACTGAAGTCTTATCTTCAGAGCGAAGGTAGTCAGGGTCAGGGTAGTCAGGCTTCTTTGCCATTCTGGGCCATTTTGGGCATGGGGTTAGGCTACATTCACACCAGAATACTACTGCAAGAGCAAAAGGAGATGTAGGAAGAAGAGAGTGGCCAAGTCCTAGAGGACCAGTCTGTCTTCATTGCTGCTGCCATTGGGGCTGGGGAACCATCTTCTCCAGATCTAGACCTTGTGTGATGTCATTAAGAAACAACTAAGAATTGCACTCGATGGTCTTTACAGGTCCCTTCCAATTTGGTATATTCTATGAAAGCTCTGAGAGACTTAAACTGACTGGATCCTTACTTTTTATTGAAAGATGTGATATGCAGTTCTTCCTAAGCATGAGTCAGCATTCAGGTTGCACCAGTGAACACACCATGTAACTTTTGTAAGCAAACATATCTGGGTGTCTAAGCCCGCAGGCATTGCCAGCAAGGGAAATGCTTTATGACATAACTTGTTCTCATCTTTCATTTTTTTGTTTGTTTGTTTTGCCAAGCAAACTTAACATAAATGGGAAATGTAGCCATAGGCTGCAAAAAATATGCCTTTCCAGTGCCCTTGCATCAGAATACGAGGTTTCTGATTGCAATACTTTCTTATACAGTGACTTTCTTCTTCTTTACCCAAATTCTCATTCATTACAAAGTCAAAAACGGTTCAGCTGAAAAATGATCACGTTTAAATTTCTTTTATGTTAAGCATTTCAGTGAAGCAGCAAAGTGCTTTTCATGTTTCTCCATTGCCTGAGACATTTCTTAAAGCCTTTTCTCATGAGTAACTTTTACCCAAATGCTTGGGAAAAAAATTCAGAACGAATGGATTTGTAAATGCAGCTATTGGGGTTTTTTTTGGTTTTTTTTTTTTTTTTTTTTTTTTTTTTTTAGCACACCTTTCACCTTTTTATCTTTCTATTCTGATGAAAGATACCTTGTCTATGAATATTATTGGCTCTAGAAACCTTCTGTCACATATCTCATAGTTACAAAGATTACAGACAGAGTGGATTACTGGGCCATTTAATTCATTCCCTTACTGTTATGTGACTATTTAGAGTATTTATGGTACTTTGTCCTGTCCAACTCAAAATATTTTGGTGGATGAGGACTTTGGAATTGTTTTCTAGTTTTGTTTTTCAGTGTCATATCAGTTCCACATTTACCAGAATGAGCCAAAACTGTCCATGTGGACTAGCATGGTCACAGCACAGACGTTTCGTTGTAGGGAATTGTGCAAGAGCCAGTGATATGATTAAGACAACACACAACTATTTCCCTAGCCTGTCCTTACTGCACAGCTTAGGATGTGCCTTTTTTTTTTAGTCAGAATGGTAAGTTTGTACCCTTCCCATACTTCCAACTTGAAGGCTGGGAGGGGAAGAATTGTAATTGTTGTAAAGCTTACATGTCCTTATTGTTAAGGGTGCTCTACATACCAGCTTCCTCCAACTTACAACCCTGTTATACCTTTCTGTGTATTTTATTTCTAAGTATATAGCTAGTGCCAGTTTTGTTTCTGGAGACAGTACCTTCAGAACCCATGGAGCAGAGTACAGTATTAATTGGCTGTTAGAAGATAAAAGATGTGCACAGTGTTCTCTGTATACCAGGGAGTTTGCCTTAGTTTCTTGCTTTTGCTCAGAATTTCCTAGGTTAAAATTGATCCTTTCTGTCTGTGTCCTTATTGCAATTGGATATTGGCATTTTCCTTTCCATGGTCTTTTGGGCTTTTGAGGACAGATGAGTTGAAGCACATAATTCCTCTATTTAATCTGAGTCCCTCTGACATATTTTAATATATTTATTTTTTAATCAGAAATGATTAAAACATCCTTCAAGAGCAGGGTAAGCAATTTGGATTTCATCCTGGAACAAAGTATTTTATTTCTGAATAGTATACATTGTGCTGCCTTAAAAAGAGGATTGCTAGCTAAGGTCAGTATCTTCTCAAATATAAGTTATTTTGAGGTTTCTAGTGTTATTCTACTTTTCGAATAACACAAACCTCAAAGGTAAACACTGTCCTACCTTCTTAAAGGGACTAGAGCCAGATCAATTTGATAGGATGAGAGGTAACGGTTTCAAGTTGTGCCAGGGAAAATTCAGACTGGATATTAGGAAAAAATTCCTTCTCAGAAAGAGTGGTAATGCATAGGAACAGGCTGTCCAGGGAGCTGTCGGAGTCATCATCCTAGGAGGTGTTCAAGAAAAGAGTAAATATGGCACTGAGGGACATGATTATTGGGCATGGTGAGGATGAGCTGTTAGTTGGACTAGAAGATCTAAGTAGTCATTTCCAACCTTAATAATGATCCGATGACTAAAAGGTCCATCAGTGAGCAGGTTTCCATTACTTATTATTCTCACCATTGTGTTGCAGCTGAGAAGGCTTATGCTACAGTGTGTGATGCATCATAGCACAGTGATTACACTGAGCCTGCAACCACTTGAGCAAATACCAAGCAATTGTTGACATTTGGATTATCTAAGAATGAGGTTAGAGGAAAAAATCAGGAGAAATGAAGTCTTTTTGGCAAGTGTACCTTTAGGCAATATACATATTTTGTTGAAGGTAATGAATGAAATGCCCAGATTTTCCTGCTTTGTGTTTAGTTTTGTTTGCTTGATTGTCAATATGAAACAAAAGAGCAGCTCCTGTATATCCCAAGAACAACTTCCAGGATCAATAATACTGATTTATCTTTTTTTTTTTTTCCAGTTCCTTTTTGTCATATCAGTTAATAATTCTTTCCGTAATAGATTTAGGAGACTGTTGTTTTTCTTCCCCACTTAAACCCTAAAGTCATATCTAGGAACAAATAATTGCTGGACTGCCATGCAACAATGCTTATGTTGACACAAAGCGTGGACAAATAGAGAAAATTAGGACATTATGAATGGGTCTTATTTTGTAGAGTTCCTTTTGGAAAAATTGTAGCCTAGTGACAAAAATATTTACCTATATCCATTCAGGAAGATTGCTCATTAAATGCCTATGGCCTTGGACAGAGAGAGCAGATGTCCATGCAAATGCAAAGCTGCCTTTCTTGCTCAGGAAGCCTTGCAATGCAAATGGCCAGTTGGAGTCCTGCCTATTGCATTCTGCTGCCAGCATGGATCTCATGTCTTCCTTTCCCTCTAGTGCTGCTCCAGCTGCAGTCCCTCCACAGGCTGGCTTTGCCTGTCAACTAGATGCATCAACTCCACAAAAACCCAGCTGGGCACTTTCCTGCCTTAGCAGTGACTGCTGTGAGGTGATACAGGTGATACAGATGTATCACCAGGGGGCTCCTGGCCATCACCCCAGACCACTGGCCTCCGCAAGTGACTTTGCAGCTCTACTGTCACTCTCAGGACACATTAAAAGATGTTTTTCTTGTTTGCCAGACCATGCAGTAGAAGAGAGAAGACATGTATATGAAAGCAAATGATATTTTTGGGAACAAAGATATGAGGATATGGATGAAAATTTCTAGCTAATGAGAATTTATTAAAGGATAGAATCTTGCTGTCCTTGGCTGTAACACAGCATCATGGCTTCTTTGCTCACTGAGACCTCACATATCAGCCTTGCCTCAGGCAAGGGGTCTTGACAAGCTGAGAGCTGGGGCTGATCAGAGTGGAGAAGACTTCAGGGAGACCCAAGTGAGAGCTTTCAGAATCTAAAGGGGAACTGTAAGAAAGCAGGGTCTGTGTGATATGACAGGAGAAAATGGCTGCAAACTAAAAGATGGGAAATTTTGACTGGATGTAAAGGAAAAAATGGTTTCTTACACTAAGTGTGATGAGGTACTGGAACAGTTTGCCCAGAGAACTGATGGATGCCCCATCCATGGGGATATTCAAGGTCAGGCTATAAGGGGCTCTGAGCACCTGATGGAACTGTAGGTGTCCCTGTTCATTGCATGGGATGGCCTTTAAGGGTCCCTGCCAACTCAAATTGTTTTATGTTTTTATGTCTATTACTTGTAGGAGTTACTCCTACAGGGCTCTGGGAAAAGGACCTTTCAGAAAGAAGAGTAATATATAACACCTGCAGACATGTCTTTCCTATCTACATTCACATCCTACCCACGTTTAAATTCCACCAGTCTTTGCACAGTATCCCATGAATTAGGAGTATTTCCTGCTTGGAAGCTCTTACTGTTATTCATGCTATACTCTCTTCTCTTATTTTCTACTCTCTACTTTGCCTTCTGCTGCATTTGGCTCCACTGCAGGAATGGGCACTGGAGCAGAACATCTCCATGAAAGAGACAGGCTAGCAAAGCATTTGTGAGATTTTGTGAAGCCACTGGAAAAATCCAAAGCTCTGCAATTGACTTTCCTGTTCATGTCCTTGCAGGGGGTGATGGAAGGACTAAGTGCTTAGATAGTTTCATTTGAGTTGTGATGTGAAAAGCAGCGGTAGGCAAGAAAACAAATACTATCGTAAAATTCTGATTGGGAGGGAAAAAAAAAAAGCTTTGCTCTCTAATAAGCTGCTTTAAGCATTGGGGATTTTGTTCTCTAGTATGTCTATTGATAGAACTGGTGATATTCATTCACAGCTAGAGAGACCTTTTCTGTAGACCAATGTGTCACTGAATACATTTTTTACAGCTTGCTAAATATACAGATTATGGAAAGTGGGCGTAGAAAAGAACAGATTCAGGCAAAAACTGGAAAAACTACTTAAAAATCTATTGTTAATAAAGAAAATTTGGAAAATTGCACTGAGTTCCAGGTCGCAAAAATACTTGTTGGGAAATTTCAAGTTTGGAGTGTAAATAATTTTGATATATTTTTTAATAAATTTTGAGGGACTCAGTCTTCTTTCAGTCTGGGTTCTCATTTGTAGCAATCTGTCTCATTGTCTCATATCACTGTCAGAAGAGTTCTTGAGCATAAACAAGTTGAATATCTGGCTCTCATAGCTAGATGACTTGTTATTAGGCTCAGCTGCCTGAATTTTATCTTCTGCCTAGTTGCAGGATTCTGACAAAAAGCAAAGGGAGATAGGCAAGCATGAGGGAATGGCTGATGCTCTTTCATGTCTTGTCTTCATTGGTGCATTGCTGAACACTGACGAAAGCATTTCTCCAGGACTGTGTAGTTGATTAATTACTATTTTTTATTAATGGCTCTTCACTGCCATTGGTACTCACTATTTTGAAAACATTGGGGCTGTATCCACACCACTGTATCCACTTAATTTTTGGCTGTCTGGCAGATCTCAGCACAAACTGTGCCAAAGTATGGGGAGGGTAACTGAGTTTCTGCCAAGTATTATTAAAGGAAAAGTTGCTGGTAAATGCTGGCTAAAGATGTGTCTTGCTTTACTTTTATGATCAGTCTGCAAAGTGCAACATTCTCTCATCTTACTCCAGCAAGTCATGTCTGCTGAAAGATAAGCAAATATATGTGAATAATACCATTGAAATCTACATTTCTGTCTAGATGAATGTTTGTACTTCTGTACCATTTAAAAACCGCAGCCGTAAATTCAGGCTCCCAGTGTGTTAGGTGCTGCATAATGACAGGGAGATGAAATCTGGGATGTTGCCAACATGTGTGCTTGTTTTTTGCAGGGTCTGGTTCACTCTGTTCACTCTTCTGTTGGATAATCCTAGAGATTTCCTAGGAAATTTCTATTTTTTCTTGGGAGGGCAGCCTTGACTGCGATCTACTTTGACTGCTCCGGATATTATATTAAAATGTTACTGAGTAATCTAGCAGTGTAAAGACTGAGGATCCATGGTATTGTCCTAAAAGTACTGCAATCATTGGCTAGGCTTCACAATATAAGGATGGAGCAGGCAGTCATCAAGTAGAAAATCAAAGGCAAATTAAGCAATAAGCAAGATTAGTAAGAAAAATGATTGGAATAACAAGTAAGGAGTACAAAGCTAGCAGGCCTGCCTGTTTAAAGGGGATGTGCAATACAAGTTTTTCTAGGAATCTGTGAAATAGCAAAGACTGAGGAAGGGGGAAATATTGAAAAAGTAGAGCTTCCAGTCCTGATTAAGGGATGGCTTAAAATTCTGCCTCTCTTGCAGATGCTCTTCAGTGGAGCACAAAATTCCATAACCATGTCTGTAATTCAGCCTTTTCAACTTGATTCTGAGCAAGGGCATTGACAATATCTCGTTAATTGCAGATTATTTGCAAATCTTCCCTTTCTTCCAGTCAAAGGTCTCTCACAACAACAGAAACAACAGTAAAATTGCTTGTTACTTTATAAACAGTCAGAAATCATCAGTCTGCTTTCTATAATGCTTCCTTGGAGCACAATATTGCCATTGTTCATTGGGTAACACAGTGAGAGCCAACAGCACATACTGAGACATAGATTGGTAGTGAAGAAGTTCTGAATGGGGTTTGGAACATGGGCATGGGAAAAAAGATACAAAATGCTTTCTGAAGCTCTTTGTTGTTGCTGTGAAAAGCTTCACAATATCTCTTAATGAAGCAGATGTTCAGATAAACAGATTTTAGACTACAAGCACTAAAAAAAAAAAAGAAACTTCCCCAGGGCTTGAGTTCCAGCTTTGATTCCCTTGTTAACCAGTTGTCATGCTCTGCTTGGCACACTGTAAGCACCAACACACCTAGCAGATGGAGAATATTTCAGAAATAGTGCCATTAGTTTCTTAAGCAGATTGTACTGTGGTTTCACCATCTTAGATGTAAATTTTGTCTTTCATTTTGTGATTCCTACTGCTATTTCTCCTTTCACTCTCACGTGGGATGCTATGGCCCGAATGCATGACTATTGTAAAACTGGGAAATCAGTTCATGTAAAGCAGCTGAGTTTTCATTTAATTGT
This sequence comes from Tympanuchus pallidicinctus, assembly GCF_026119805.1. Lineage (NCBI taxonomy): Eukaryota > Metazoa > Chordata > Aves > Galliformes > Phasianidae > Tympanuchus > Tympanuchus pallidicinctus. The sequence goes on from NW_026294747.1 coordinate 66,053,257, forward strand.
TTTTACTCTAATTATGTGTCAGCGCTTGCTAACTGAGACTGTAACAAATCTTCAAAGCCTCGTGAGAAAATTGTTAACATCCACATTTGGTAACACTAATATATTTCCTTTGGGGACTCTTGCACTTTTTTGGATATGTAAATGACAAAATTTCAAAGTGAGGCTGAGAAGGCCTTTTGGAGGAGAGGGTGGGCTTGCAATTACATTATGGAATAACAAATGCCATGTGCCAACTTAGAGAATCCTGCATCACCTATGGGTCTCACAGTTCTTAAAGTGGAAGACAAGAGATGACTTTGGAGATGAGGAAGAAGAGATGGTGGACTTAGCACTTGGTTTAGCATAAGGACCACTGGGTCAAAAATAGAAGTTCCCAGTGCAAACACTGCTTTAGCTTTGTGCCAAGACTCTGGTAACCTTCTGCAAGCAGGAGATGTGAAATCCAAGCAGCCTCCAGAGTAGTGTCCATTGAGAGATGTCAGCTTGTGATTAACCCTGTGTACATCTCTTAGAAATATGCAATTATTCTTAAGCTGCCATTGTTGATTTTGAAGTGGCCTGCTTGGCTTGTTCATAGGCAGGAAATGGGCATCTGGAAGCATAAAGCTGACTAAATGAAAAAGTGCAGAAACAATGCTGGCTCTTTGCAATCTGGAAACAAAAAACCCATGTGCACTGAAATATAAAATGTACTAAAAAAAGGGGGAAAACTGGACAGCTTAATGGCAGTGGCAGCGACTACAAAACAGCTGCATGCTTATGTTCTCCTATAGCCCATGTTGGACAGCACAGATGCTGTTCATGCTGCTCCCCTTATAGTTTTGATTGAGCAGTTGAGTATTTTCCTTGCTATGTAGGAGATCTATGTGTGATATAATGGCTAAGACAGTCTGCCAGGACCCATACAACTTGTATCTTCATCCAGTGCATAGCTAGGTAGCACACCTCCTCAATGCAGCAGTAATATTGGAAGACACAGTTGCTCTGGCCTCCCCTAAGTTGACACAAATTAACAAGTCCTATGTTCTTAAATTAAGAGACACCTGCAGTGAATCCTCTGTGGAGAGAGACAGCTGGAAATGGAGTAAGTCTTCTACATTAACAACGAACAGGAGATAAGCATTAAGCTTTTGAATGTAGCAGCAGTAGGTGCAGATTATGTGAATATATATGTGCTTAACTCCAGCATGCCCCAAAGCACACAGCTGGGTTGATTTTCTTCTTCTGGACTGAGTCCCGGTCAAACCAGGCATGGCAAGAGCTCTGCTTTCATTTCATAGGACATCTGTCCTACAGAACCTGGTGTGCTAAATGGGCATAAAAAAACAAAGCTCAGTTTTCCACTCTACAAGTGAAAAATGAATGTACAAAGTGGAATGGAGGGTAAGAAGCATGAATAATGTAAAATATTGTGGAACTGGTGTTAGCTTTTCATGCTTATTACTATATATGAATGCTTGGAACTCTTCTGAAGACAGGCTGAATGCTGAGGCCTGTTGAGTTCTTTCCTCAGCCACAAGGACATGTTTTTCTGGAGTCCACAAATGCAGGAAAGAAAGAATGTCTGACCTGGAAGTGAAATTTTGACTTACAGCTCCAGAAGCTTCAACTTTCTACTTTTAAAGAAAACTCACTACTCTCGGGTCATGCTGGTCTGCCTTAGGGAGCTGGCTTTCCCATGTAAATCTGCATTGGGGATTGCAGTTTCTCATCTCCTTTGTGTTTTTTTTTTTCTTTGTTATTGACTTGAGGTGACTCCAGACAAGAAGGGTACATGAGTAAAAATGACTTTGTAAGATCTAAGTAGTATCACAGAAGAATTGAAATAGCTCTCCCCATTCATACTTCTCAAGAAGATCTTCATCTGTGGGATGCTTTGTTGTCAATGGAAAGAAAATCTTATGCTAAAAGTGGAGGCCCTCTGATCTATTGTGGTTATCTATTTCAGAACAATAATTTTCTTCCACTTCTATCCCCACTGGCTAGATATCCAATGAGTCTAAAGGAAACTTGCAGCAACTCGCTTAGCTACAGATGCCTTTACTTAGCTGAATCCATGGGCTGATACAGAGAATCTGGGTCAGAGATGACAAGTACAAAAACAACAAAGAAATGAACAGACACACCAAATTCTTCTATCAGATGAGAAGCTGGCACACTAGCAGCAGTACACAACTATTTCTTCCCTTTCGTTAAAATGCTCTTAAGTTGGATTGCAATTCACTTACAGACCCTCCTTCACATTTTGCCTTTTCCCTTAAAATTAGCCTCTGAACTCACTTTTTCTCTGAATATCATGACCTTAACCTCCACTAACTTTTTTTTTTTTTGAACCAGGATTGCTGTTGTGTAAGCAAAGCTATTTATTAAGGAAAATTAGGTCAAAACACTAATTTAACTTGTACTTAGGGGGGCAGGGAGTTGTGTTGAAATGATGTTGCAAACCTAACTAACTAAATCCAAAGGATTATCAGTTTTCCTACTTGAAAATATGCTTTGTGCTTTTTGCACAGAAACTGCTGGTCTTATGGAGTCCCAGTCACCTCTGTGTCTGTCATTAGCTGTGAGGTTCTGAAGAATGAGCAACCTGTGGAACAGAATTAAATGTGCCCAGTGGTCACAGCTGCCTCCTAACTGATAACGTGGCCTAAGTGCAATACATGGACTGCTTCCTCTTCTTTGATTACATGTCGGGTACTAAGCATTGTCTGGAACTCTATGGCAATGATTTATCTGAATGCCTCACTGCAGGGGTGTGGTGTTAGAAGTTGCAGAAGTCTTAAGTTGGAAGAGCAGTAAGTGTTTTCCTTGGCACTAATAACAGACTATTGCTATTCTGTCAGTGAAGACTTTGTCTGGCAGTGCACTTTTAACCTTTTCCAGTCATTTATGATAAGCTCGAGCCATCAAAACGAAAAAACGAAAGCTCTCAGGAAAAATTCTTAACACTATGAAACTCAATGTTAAGACAACAGACTGTAATTTCAGGCTCTCCCTAACCTGGTTCATTGTGACATAACATCTGTATTTCACTTTTTGTAAAAATTCTGCAATTTCCTGAAGCCAGAAAGAGTTTGAGAGGCCAGATGAATTATACCAGTGTCAGAGAGAATTGAATGTATTCTGGAACTCAGTATGTAAGGAGTGAGGTATCCCCCTCAGTTCTGTTCACTCTGGGGATTGGTGCTGCTCCTCAGAGATGTGCTCTTTGTCTTCTGGAGAAGATGGGAACCTGCTTTCTTGACAACTGAGTGCTTTATATGTATTGACAAGATGTATTCGATAAGGTGGCATCCCAATGTAAAGATTGCTGGTTTTTAGGAAATTAAGGGCTTCTCGTGAGTTATATTAAGTGTTAATACAGTAGTAGTTCTATTCAAGATGTAAGAAAAGAAGTCATCTTTACTTAAGTTACATATACCTAAAGTTTTGGAAACAAGTTAAAGATTGAACTGTAAGATACATCAACAATATCTCAGGTCTACTTCCTCATCATACCTCTCTCCTTCTGGGTTATCTACTTGCTCTCCTTGACTAAAACAGTTGTTTTTGCTTCTGTGCTTCTCCCGCGTTGCCCAAAGTAGTGCCAAGTCTTAATACAGTGTTAAGATTTTCTCCCACGCTGTCCTTCATCTTCTTTACTCTCTGCTGAAGAAAGGTGCTGCCTTTGAATGCTGCAGAATTTTGTGAGTACAGCCCACTGTCTTGTTCAAATTCCTTCTCTATCCTTGCCCAGACTCTTTAATTAATGATTATGTTGTGAACTCTGGTATGTTTTTGCTATCAGGTCGTTTAGTTTCTTGTTTGCAAGTTGGATATAATCTTTTGAAGGTGTTTTGATAGGATCTTAAATGCTACATTGAGAAATATTTTAAATGCGCAGTAGTTTTCCTGGCTTCATACTAGTTTTCCTCTGTAGATATCACTGAATGAACATTAAGTTAAAAAAAAAAAAAAACACCACAAAAAACAACTGGTATGAGGTCCTTTATTTCAGTAGCAATCCATAGCCCTTTGAAACTGTAAATTGTATGGGATCTGTGCTCATCAGGAACTACTGGTCTATGTAAGAAAATACTACATGAATACCTTACTCAACAGTCCAGCAGTTGTACTAAATGTAGACCTAACTACTGTAGTGTCCAGAGCACAGACTTTTTCTCAAGAACATTTCAAGAAACATGGAGATGTGCTACTGAGGATGTGGTTTAGCAGCCATGGTGGTGTGGTGGGTTGGTAGTTGGGCTAGGTGGTCCTTGTGGTCTTTTCCAAACTTAAGGATTCTGTGACTGTGCTTTTAAGAAATGCACTGTTGAATGAACTGTGAATTTATCAGAACACGATCCCTCACCTGCTGATCAACTTTTATTCCTTATGCCTGGCCATAAATCATAAAGTTGCCCTGATTGTTTGTACAGTCTGTAGCATAGATGGAGGCATGACCCATGGCTGAGGACATTAAGCCTCCTATAATGTCAGCAATAATAATAATAACAGGCTTAAAAGAAATCTATGCCTTCACAGAGGTGCAGGGAAGAACATCTGCTGTAAGCAATTCTTTTATACAAACTGTAAGGAAACACTGTGAAAGCTGTGCTTGTGATTTGTCACTGAGTTCTCTGCCATTGTTACACTTTCTCTAACCCAAATATTTCCACCTTCAATTGTTTCCACTTGTTCATCCCTTTATTTTCATCTTTGTTTTTGTGGATACAATTTCTCCTCACAAGTGACTTTTTGTTGTTACAAGCATTGTTTCATCACCACATTGTGTTGTACAGCTGCTGTTTTTCCTAGAGCTGCATTTTTGTCTAATTTCCTGCTTAGTACGTAGCACAAAACCCTGTTGTCTTTGCATATAATTTTTGCTTTTTTCCCTTCCTAGCCCTGCTTTGCCCTTGACTGTGATTGAGAATCCATAGCCATGGACTTCTACCTCTCTCTAACTATATGTTTTTCAATATTCAGCGTTTCCCTCCCATTTCAAAGAAAAGTTGCAACACTGTGTTAATCAGATCCTCAATTTTCCTAAGTGCTTTTGCATTCGGGATTCAGCTCTTTTCTTTTTCCTAATGCTTCAGCTATCATAATACCAGATAGTTTCTTTCCTCTTTGCTACAGTGCAATCTTGCCCACAGTTTTACTTTATTTTCTGCCTATGCCTTTCAATGCTGTGTAATGTTTCTCTACTTTCAAGTTTTTGTCCTCTTCCCAGCACCAGTTTCTTGATTTATACATATTTTACTCACTCCCTAAAACAATTCCTGTACTTCTCTGTAATACTGCTATAACTCAGCGCTCACGCTATTTCTAAAGCTCATCTTCTCTCTTTGTCTTCATGTCCTAATGGTCTGATTGTGCTTGGGTAGGTGCCAGCGATTGCTGGTGGACATGCCTCTCACTTTTCTTGTTATTCACCTCCACCTGCATCATTTTCCCCCTTTCTTTCTCTGCTTCCCCTTTATATCTGCCTAAGCACTCGAAATAGTGGAATCTAAATAATTACTTTGCTATCAAAAGTTCCATTTTCCTTTCCTTCCCCAGTCTATAATTCATCTGTGAGCAGTGACTGCACTGTTAATCACAGTTCATTACATGGCTGCCAAAAATCCACACTCTCACTCCTCTTGATATATTTAATCAGTGCCCTTGGCTTGCATGCAGTAATTTGTAATGGGCTTTAGATTAAACTCTTTTTGTTTTCTTAACAGCATCTTCAAATGTACTCGTTGCAGGAACATGGAGGAGCTGGGTGGAGACACAAAAACAGAAAAACAGGAGAAGCAACAGCTCCTGAGTGTGATTGGAGATGTAGCACCAGTGGTGGCCGAACCGGGACTGGTGAGATGAGACCACCACCTCTAAGGTGTCTCTTGCCTTGTGTGGCCAAGCAGTGCTCAGGGATCCTGGTCCAGGCTGTGGCCACAGCAGAGAGCTCCTACAGCATGCGAGAAGGGCACTCCTTTGCAATATTGTAGAAATACTGAATTATCTTTGGATCTTGACTGGAAGGAAGGAGGGTTTATGGAGAAAGGTAAAATCATTTTCTGTGTTTATTGTCGTCGCTAGACAAACTAGCAGAGCTTTTAGGTAAATATGCCCTTCTTCCAGCTAAAAATAAATGCACTCAGCCTCAAAGTTAAATTAAGTTGATGATACAGCTGAAATCACCTTGCTGCTATCAACCTTGTCCCAAAGGACATGCACCAAGACCAGTCTGTCCTGCAAGCCTACAGACTTCACTGAGGACCTGTCAGAAAAAGATCAAGCTTTGGGCTGACCCAAATATATTGCCAAGTTGATCTTTTTCACAGTCAATACCAACACAATCCTTCAGACCACGTGAACAACTATAGGCCCTGAAGTGACTCCACTCTGACAGCTTCATCATTCAACACCTAAGAGTTTGAAGCCAACTTTAGTCAGCATTTTACCTGAGAAAACACAGATGGCATCTTTAACTGGCTGAACTGAAAACTTGGATTAACTCATAGAGAATCTATCTTAGAAACCAATACTTTAGTCTCCCATGAAACTATCTCCTGAACTCTGCTCTAGCAGTACCAAAGTCCAAGAAACCATGTCAGCATAAAAAATGGAAATTGAAAGCCTACACTATATAAAAATGTGCAGGTCAGCACACCTAGCTGTACAAAACCAGCAGTTGTTCAAAATATATCAAAGACACAACAATGGGCTGTTAAGTTTTCATTGCTGCCATGTATGTGTTGATGAGAATCTCAACAGTCTAAAGAAGCTGCTTGCCAGTAAAAAAATTCAAAGAAGTCAGTAAAATATGAAAATGACTTTGAAATTTTCTTGGAAACTTGCTTCACAAGCCTTTAGCTGCACTCAGATCACTGAGCGTATCAATAAAAGCAAAATGCCAGACAACATGTACAAGGTGGAGTCATGTTATGCCTGAATAACATATATGAGAACTGTCAGCATGTTCCCAATCTTAAAAATATCCCCATATAACAGCACCTTATCATTCCTGAATTCCACATTTTCTCCTCCCAGAATGTAGTTTACTTCACCCGCTTCACAATGCCCTCAGAAATTTTATGGATGAAACTAAACAGCTCCCCGTGAATCAGAAAGGACTTGAATAGGCAAAGCAAAAGGACAAAACTACTCAATTATTAGTAGAAGAAAAATTTTATAACACAGTCACTCCATTTCCACTCTTAGTCTTCACTCCTCAAGAGAAAGCTACAAAACACTTTCCAAAGATGACAATCAAAAGACATTTCTCAAGAAAAAAAATCATAGCATCAACAGAGACAAGCATTTATGGCATGTTATAATTCTTCCCTTTCATCGCCACACATCTCGCTTCTCAACTAAACCATCCATATTCCATAAACTATAAATTCTCCCTCTCTATTCTGTAACTCTACCTCATTCCAGTAGAAGATACTGCTGTGTCACCTTTCGCTTTGTAATATTCTCTCTTCCATCCCAAAGGTACCAAACACTACTATTTTTTCTAAGTGATTAAGAGAATCTAGTTAAATTCATGCCTTTGTTCTCAGCTCGCACTCACCTTTGAAGTTTGGTGTACTTATTTCTGACCCAGTAAAGAGCTTTTGAGTCTAAAGCCTGCCTGTTCTTGCCAAGTAAGTCAGTTGTTGTTGCCTATTTTCTCTCTACGAGCTTTGAATACGTCCCAAATCTACCTTATTATATAATTATTCAGATTTGATTTTCAGAGCTCCACTTCTAATTTTATAACTTTTTTCTTTTTTCTTTTTTTCTTTTTTTCTTTTCTAACCTAGAGTGATCTCTAGTGTGATAATATTATCTGTCTTGTTAGGAACTGTATGAACTGAAATGCACAGACCTGTGTGAATAAGTCACCTCTGCACTGACCTGGCTGGTTTGCTATAGCAACGCAATGATGCTTCATTGCTGTTCCTTTGGTAGTGCCTTAGAGGTCACGTATGACTGACTTAGCATTTACGCCTGAAATACTGTTTTTTTTAAAGCAACATGTCTGTTAAGCTGCAAGATACCTATTTGCAGATCTGATTTATGACAAGATCTCCTAGGTATAACTATAAAATAAAGTATTACTAAGTGGAGCCTAATCCTGCCATCCACTGACATGTGGATTGCAGGCAGGGCTGGGCAAAAACCTTTCTGAAGTGTGAGTACGTGAATCAGAGGAGTACTGGCTTCCTACTAGCAACTGATCATAGATGGAAAGCCCCCAGGTGGTTTGCACAGCCTGATACATCCCGGTTAAGAGCAGCTTTGAAATGGAGAAGGTTTTGTCCTTCCTCCCATGGAGCCTGGCGTGTGATATGAGTGCAGGAACATGCATGCTGCTGTTCAGCAAATTAAAGTGGTTTGATAGGAAAGCAGCCAACAGGCATGAGCACTTGTATGGGAACTGCTGAGTCACGGCCTGAACCTCTGATTGATCACCTGAGGTGAGCACTGAGTCAGCCAGAGGAGCACAGGTGAAGGCAATTCACCTGTGCTGCCAGAAGGGTGGAGCCTGGCCCCACTCCTCCTAGACCTTTTTAAGAGCTGGCTACCAGAGGGGAAGGATCTCGTCTGGAGATTGCCTCTCCTTGAGTTTTGTAAGTGAGCCCAGGATATGGGTGAGCTTTCTATCTATACTCTTTTTGTTATCATAATCTGCTTTGCCAAACTCTCTTGTTTATTTTGTAATTATGGCATCTTAATATTCATTGATTATACAGCACTTTAACTGAGGAAACTCATCTGTACTGCTACTGAAATTTAAGAGGGCTAAGTGACTTCTGAATTACTTTTATCATTCCACAAGGATTGCATTTTATCTTTTTTCAGAAGTCTTGTTTACTTTCAGTTGGTAAAAGTCCATCAGACTTAAATTACTTCTTTACTTTGTGTTGTTAACGACGACGCATTGTCTCTGAATTTCTGTGTTTGTGAATGCAACTGGGAAATTCTAGTGACTGAAGTGTCAGAGCAACATATCTCCAGGTCAACCCAAGCGAGTGGGATGGCAGCTTTGTCTGTAACATGTAACGTGAGTGATGTTTCATTTCAGGATAATATATACCCAGGTTTCCTATGGGTTAGTTGTAAGCAACCTATATTGCAGACCTGACTGATAACATATTCAGTCCTTCCTTTCTCAGTGGAGGTAACTAAGGTACTAAAGTAATCCACCACAGACTTCATATGCATGACCCTGCTGCGAAGTCAAAGTCACCTGCATGCTCTGAAATGGAGAAAATGGTCTGGAGGAAATATCAGTGCCCAGATGGTGTTGTAACTTTAGTGAATTTCTAATGTCATTTCAGCATGTCACAGTACTTAAAAAAAAAATCCCTGAAGTCCCAAATGTGTATTTTTCAAGAGTTTGTGCTAAGGACTTTTGGCTGTACGATGCACAAAGGGATGCTACTGGAGATTACTTACTCATAAAATACATCCGCTGCAGTAGCTCAGTAAAGACTGGTTCCACTTGAGTGGAGGCAATCAGTAGTACAGAATCACTGCTTAAGGAGTATTGGGGTGGGCAGCAGTGCTGTGGTAATATTTTGGAGATAGGAGTAGGCCCCAGCACAAATGCGATTGTGGTTGTGGAAATAGTCTTCATGTTAGGATGGCAAAGAGTGGTGTCACAAGCAATCTTCTACACACTGCAGAAATAGTACAGATTCAGCTCTACCACTGCATTCTGTCCAGGGAACTCAAACAATATTGTGAGCCACTTCTAGAATTTTTGAGGAGTTAATTGGAGTTTTTTGGTCAAAGAAGCGAGACAGTAACAGCCTTCAGAGGTGCAAAAAATTTACAGTAAGCAGTAAGGGGATAAACTGCTCACCCTGTTCCTTGCATGTGGGAAGGAAAAAAAAAAAAAAAAAAAAAAAAAAAACCCACAACATTAGATTGTAACAAGAAATTCCTGTTAGGCATTAGGAGAAAACTTGTCATGTCACCTATAAGTGCTACAAGGGCCTAGCATCTCCACCTTACAGGTCATCATGAAGAAGTCATGCAGACACGTTTCGGTGATGATGATTCAGGAGAGAGTTGACCTTTAAAGGTTCCATCTGCTACAAATGAGAAAGTTCTTGTACTGCTCATACATAATTTAGGAGGCTTGCAGCTGCTGCCTGTGTGCTTCCAAAACCAGCAACGTTCATAAGTCCTTGGCAGTGTTTTGTTGTCTTTCTCAGTGGCACCCAGGGGTGTACATGCAGGGAGATCTTTTTTTTTTCTATCTGAACATCAGAGCCCTCTGTTCATTTATCCTTGGTGAACCCCATGTGTTCATTGGTAAACTGAAACACAACGGACACATTTTGAGAAGCTCGACCAGCTGCTTTGCCACAAATATTATCTTGCCAACATTATTTAAGTATGATCCATGCCATAACCATGGGTCAAACTTAAAAATAATAATAATCCAGTAATAAAAAATTAAAAAAACAACCCTTAAAACAAAGTTACAGATCAATAATTTCCTGATAGTTTTTCAACAGAGCATTTATTTTACCCTGCTCATACTGGCTGGCTTTTCTTTCATTCTCTTTCTTTCTTTCATTCTCTATTTCTCTCTTTCTTTCTTTCTTCCTTACCCCTAAATTCTTTATTTTTAAATAAAATATTTAGAGAAATATCAAATAGCATCTGCATGGGAACTGCTGAGTCATGGCCTGAACCTCTGATTGATCACCTGAGGTGAGCACTGAGTCAGCCAGAGGAGCACAGGTGAGGGCAATTCACCTGTGCTGCTGCAAGGGGTGGAGCCTGGCTCCACCCCTCCTAGACCTATTTAAGGGCTGGCTACCAGAGGGGAAGGATCTCTTCTGGAGATCACCTCTCTTGGTGTTTTGTGGTGAGCTCAGCTGAAGGGTAAGCTCTTCCACCTATTCTCTTTTTGTGATCGCTGTCTATTTTGCCTAACTCTCTTGATTATATTGTGATTATAACATCTTGATATCTATTGATTATACAGCATCAAATATTTTTTGCTAGTAACACAGCATCTTTTGGAAGCTGTCTGGATGCAAACAAGTTGATGACCTTCTCTTACTATTTTCTTTGGCATACATACATACATATATATATGGAATATACATACATCTAAAAATCCCATTCAAAGTAGTCTTTGTAATTTCAAGTTTGACTGTTATAAGTATTTTTTCTTATTGATTTTTCCCATTCAGAAACTAAATAATAAAGCAGAAAGCTCAGGTTGGGTCCTCACTCTAACAACCTAATGGCACTTCTTATGCTATGAAGAACTACAGGATTTACATCTGATTAAAAGAATGCTACTCTGCTTCACTGTCAGTTCTAGCACCTCTTTAGTATGTTAATCCACTTTTAACTTGGCCACACTGGTCTGCAAACTTCATCATACTCAGTGACCAGTCAGAGAAATGTTATGGAAACACAATGGTTTGTTCTCTGGTTTCTTTCTTTTTTCTGTGTTTATGGCTGCTATATTTGGGCTTGTTCTCATTTGCTGTAGCTGAGGATTGTGCTACTCTGCTCTCACTGCTGTACTTTCCATCATGTTATAGCTGTGAAAGAAGCTGCTAGAAAATATATCTAACTAAATATACTGTGAGAGGTGCTGGTGCTGACTGAAGAGCAGAGAGTCCTTGGAAAAGCTTAAATGCCCATCTTAGCCACCTATGTTTAACATTTTCAAGCTCATTGAGCAGTTGTCAAATAACATATTCAGTTCCAAATTGTTCTCTCAGATGAAAGTAACCACTTGTTCATCCACTTCTGCTTTTCTCATGAGCAATGATATTTGCTTAGCAAGTTCACCAACTGGATAGCTCATTTTCCTTAATTCATTTGCAATGAGCATGAAGGTGGAAGATCTTAGAGCTTCCCTGCGTCACAACTTCTTTTTGGAGAAGGCAGAGGGGACTTATCATTTTGCAGAGCCAGATCTGTACGGAAGTGGTATAATTTAGCATGAAAAATGTGGTTGTAGTCAGCAAAATATTTCCCTCTAGGATTAGCAAATGTAAGAGGAAAGCAAAGAAAGTTAATGTTTGCCAGAAGGGAAATAAGTAAGCTCCCTGGTATGGGGATCAATGGAGCAATCAATCTTGAACACGAGCTCAGCATGCCCAGAGCCAAATGCCCAATTCCTTCCCCCCAGCAGGAATTTATTAGCTTGAGTCACTTTCCACAGCTTTCTCTCTGTACTCTATTTTCATAGTACAGAAGTGCTCCTTGGGGGCCAGGCAGTCCAGAAGTGTTATTTGAGTAATTATTGCATTGCTCTTTAAGACAAGCAAGCGAGCAGCCCCACACATGCCTTTCTCCAGTCAGCTGATGTACATGGTCATTCATCTATTTTTCCATTACAGAGGGATGTACCAGGCCTGGTGCTTTGTTGGGGTGTCACTCTGGCTGGTACCCTCAGCAGGACTTTGCCTCAGGGATGTGGCTGAGCGTGGTAGGGGGCTTTTGACTTCCAGCCAAGAAGAGCTGGAACCAGCATTACTGTCTGAGTGCAGATTTTGAGACTGATTCTCTGTCATCCCCCTGGGCATTTATTATGAGCCATTCAGAAAATGTCTTAATCTTCCTGGACAGTACGGCAGAGATAGCAATTACTTTTAACTGTAATTGCTGCTTTCTTTAGGAACTGCTGCAATGATGAACAAGGGAACTCATGGCTTCTGTCTGTGATGTGCTGGGATAGGACTTGCAGCCATCTCGGTAGCTCCATTGGGCTTGTATCTGCTTTGGGATCATCTTACTTAGCTTGGGGTGTCTGCAGTGTGTAAGCTACCATCTGAGCCAGTCGCTCTTACAGTTAATGGAAACTGTAATGTACTATTAATGGATATACTCTGTTAGGATGTCCCTCATGTAATTTTAGTTAGACCTTTTAGATTACTTGCACTTTAAAATCTACACTTGCTTCACTGATGACTGTAATGGATGTTGCAGCCCGTACTCCTGCTTTGGGCATCTGCATTTAGTTAGAACTAGCTTTATCTCTGGTCTTCCACTACATGTGCAAGGTCTCTGGGGCACGGATGGCCATAGTATTGTAGAACTGTTTGAGTTGGAAGGCATTCCTAAAGTCCATCTGGTCCAGCTCCTGTGCAGTGAACCTCTACAGCTCGATCAGGCTGCCCAGAGTCCAGCCTGACTTGAATGTCAATGAACAAAGAATGATGGGTGGCATCCACCACACCTCTAGGCAACCTGTTCCAGTACTTCATCACCCTTGTTATAAAAAGCTTCCTTATAACCCATCTAAGTCTTTCCTCTTTTTGTTTGAAACCTATGATAATACTTCTATGCATTATATAATGCCAGATAGTATGAAGAACCATATTCCTTAACAAGACTGTCAGATCTGGCACAAACATTTTCTGAAGGTTCAATAATTAACATGCTTCTGCTATCAACTGGTGTTTAATAATTAAAATGATATTGGTATTGATTTGTTTTTAGTTTATTTTCTCGGGAGGGATTCCCAAGGCAGTAGCGTGATGACCAGAGGTCAGATCACAGAAATCATCAACCTCTGTTTGCTGGTGCCACCACTAAATTTTAATCACCCATTACAAAAGAGACCATGACATTGTTTCCAAACAGTCACTACTTCATTTGACTAATGCTGTCGTTTTTAAAAATCTGTTAGTATTGAATGCTCTCAGCCTGAGAAATCTTTATTTTGTGGACATGGTTAAAGATTTTGAAGAGCATTTTTCAGAAGGGGAGTACTTTAATATATGTTTTATAGATAATAATCAAACTCTATATGAATGCAGTGTTGTTGTGAAGATACCATTTTATTTCTGGTGGTAGCTTGGAAATTTTGATGAATTGTCTATAAAATGCATGAGCAGAGGAGGCAAATTAAACAACAAATTAAAGAGTCTGGATGAATAATTATTTTTGTATGCTTACCAGAGGAAATTGATTATCAGACAGTCTTGATCAATTCATTTTCCCTACATATTTTTTTTTTTTCACTAGAATTAATGTTTCACTTCATTAAAATTTCATGATGTAAAGGAGCTCTTAATACTGTGAAGCAATAATGCCAATAAACTGTTGGTACAAACAGCCCTGTCTAGGAGAGATGTGTGAAAACTTCATATGTGGAATAAAATAAGGGAGATACAAAAGAGAGAAGGAAGAGGAACAGCTAAATGAAAACGAAGTAAGATTAAATAAGTATAATCACAGAATGGCCAGGGTTGGAAGGGACCTCAAGGATCATGAATCTCCAACCCCCTGCCACAGGCAGGGACACCAACCTCCACGTTTAATGCTAAACCAGGCTGCCCAGGGCCCCATCCAACCTGGCCTTGAACACCTCCAGGGACGGGGCATCCACAGCCTCTCTGGGCAGCTGTTCCAGCACCTCACCACTCTCTGGGTAAAGAATTTCCCCCTGATGTCCGACCTAAATCTCCCCTCCCTCAACTTAAAACCATTTCCTCTCGTCCTACGCATATCAACCCTTTCGAAGTGTTGATTCCCCTCCTGTTTGAAGGCTCCCTTTAGGTACTGGAAGGCTGCCATGAGGTCACCCCGCAGCCTTCTTTTCTCCAGGCTGAACAAGCCCAGCTCCCTCAGCCTGTCCTCATAGGGGAGGTGCTCCTGTCCCCTGATCATCCTAGCGGCCCTCCTCTGGACCCTCTCCAACAGCTCCCTGTCTTTTTTGTACTGCGGGCTCTGCACTTGGACGCAGTATTCCAGATGGGGCCACACAAAAGCAGAGTAGAGGGGGACAATCACCTCCCTGTCCCTGCTGGCCACCTCTCTTTTGATGGACCCCAGGATACCATTTGCCCTCTGAGCCGCAAGAGCACACTGTTGGCTCATATTAACTTTTTCATCTATCAGGACCCCCAGGTCCTTCTCCACATGGCTGCTCTCAAGGACCGCTCCTTCCAGCCTGTACGGATGCCTGGGATTCCTCCGGCCCAAGTGCAAAACTTTGCACTTTGCCATGTTGAACTTATCCTTCGTCTCTTCCTCATGGTGTTACTTCCTGATTAGAGTTTTCTTGTTACATCCCTATCTGAAATATCTCTGGGGTCTGTAAAGCATTGTGAACACATCTGATGAACGAAAGTGTTCTGACTAGTGGTTTTTGAGACTGGCTTTGTAAAATTTGTGTCATCTACCCAATGCCTTTCCCAGAACTTCATGCCTTGAAACGTGTAACTCTGTCCCTGGAGTCCGCTGAAAGCAGCAATACAGGAATGTGTAATTAGCTCAGGTTTATGTAGAGAGGCTCTGCAGAGCCTTGGGCTTCTCTGTGCAAGAATCATGAACTGTGCTATTGGTAGAAATACTGAAGCTTACTCCATATGGAGCACTTACATGAGTGCGTTAATTTGCAGGATTGGCATGACCATAGCAAGACAGCACTTCTTGCTATCTTTTGGCTGTGGAAAGATTCATACTATCTCTGAACTATCTGCCTTTGTCAGTATACAGCCAGAATCCAGCCCTGGTGATGTTTCACTCATTTGGAAAATTCCTGGGGTGTAGGAGGATTTTCTCTGAGATTATTTAATGTTTGTTGAGCAGCCAGTATTACAGCATAGGGATGAGGGCAGAGTTGTGCATCTGCTTCTGCAGGAGCTGCTGTGCTAAAAGTGGGGTCTGACCATTCACAGATAATGACAGAACTGAAACTTGAATTTACCTGATGTATATTTAATCTCCAAGCAAAGCACCTGAGGTGGGAGAAAGCTTGCTACCTTCTTATCGGAAAGAGGCAGCACAACCAAATTTGCACTGAAGCTGGACTATTCTAGCTTGTTGACTAGACAAAAGTCCTGGGCAGGCACTTATGTTTGCCCTGCAGCAATGGCTGTGGTGCAGTGGGAAATCAGGGCTGCAGCTGTGTGCATACCCTATGTATTTTTATCCCCAGCTGCAGTGATGACTCAGTGGCCAAAGTTCAGTCAATGGACTAACTGGAGACAAAGGGACTGACTGCCCTCCTTGACCACCTTTCACACAAAGCTTTTTGCCACTCAGTGCAGAGTCCACAAGCTGGCAATTTTGGACTGTCCCCAGTCCTAAATTGCTGTGCATAAACAATTTTTTACATTTTGACATGTTGATTAATACTCTGGGTGGAGAATGTAACTGCCTCATGGAGTCAACAACTGAAAAATTGATCAAATTGTATGTAGGTAAGATACTCATAAATAGACAGTAGGAACATGGTTTGCAGATTTGGAAAAGCTCATAAGGGGCTTTTGTTCTGTTACGTACTCTTCTACTGAAGTAGGAGATGTTTGCATTTTAAGAAAGCCAATGGCTATGTGCCATTCATTTGTTGTAGTGTTCATGCATTACTAGAGAATAAGTAATGTAAGAACTGATCCTTGGAGATTCTCACATGATCCAGACAGAGATGCACTTGTTAGAGTTCTTTAACCCAGACTTCCATCACCATCCAGGTACTGTTCAGAAAATTTGATTCCCGTATGAATGTTACCTTTGGATATGATTCCAATGAATTTTTTGCTATCAAACTCTCTGTTGACAAGTTTCTGTGCAGAAAACAGATGCTGAAAGCTGAGATTAATACATATCTGAACCCATAAAACCAATTTATATACTACAGCAAATTGTCTAATTGAGGAGCCATTTATGTTATGCAGTGGAAAAACTGGCATGAGTTTGCAAGTTGTAGTTCTTGTTGTTCCACATTCTCCTCTATCATCTTGGAGTTCTGCTTATAATATTGTGTTGTCCTCTAGGAAATAGTTTTTGCATCAATCTCAAAAGTAGGAATGTTTTCTTAACCTGCTGTACACCAGTTGGGCAAGAGGGAATAGCAGTAAGGACAAAAGTGATGTCCTTGAATCTTTTGTACAAGTAATTTAAATTCAATCCGTTTACAGAGGTTAGATACCAGTATATTATTCAAATCCCAATAGACTGTAACATCAAGGGTGGGATGGTATTTAGATCCTGCAAATGCAACCTCCATTTTCTTTTCTTAATGCTGTTAACACATTTCACCTTACAGTGCAGAGTAAACATTCTAAAGAAACATCAAAGCAAATTCCGTTTTCTTTATTAATCATACAGGAAGCATTCTACTGGCAAGATCTCAGTTGTATCAATAGGTCAGGATACATCTGAATTTCCAGACTAAAATAAATTATTTTCAAAAGGAAATATTTTCACCGTGCATTATAAAGAAAAAAAGTGGCAATCCAAAAAACTTAAGTTGTGGGTTCTTTGCTTGTTGACATCGTTACTGTTTAATTGTTACAAGATTAATTAATCTTGCAGAATCCATATATATAAAATATAGACTTATGAAATTGTCAGTCTCCCTGGGTGAGATCTTTCTTGTGTGATCATTGGGAACTCCATGAATTTTTTGGGAATTTAAGACGCAGTTAATCTCATTGTAAATACATCTACAAACATGACTTTAAAGTGTTTCTTTCCACAAACTGAGGAAAACACTTTGGCAGGTTCTCTCATTTGTAGATTGTAAATATGTAACGTTGGTTTAGGTGGAACCTCCCCTGCATTATATAGCAGAGAAGCCATAGAAGTTCTTGAACATCTTGGCTGAATAGGAGAGTACATATGTAGCTGGCTGCTTCTTGTGTTGGCCAGTGCTGAAGACAGAGGAGACCACCACAAGTCTATGAAAATCCCGAAGAAACCCCTGGGAATGAAACTGTGAACAAATTCTTTTCTCAGGTACTTCTTATAAAATGCTGATCTTATTCCATAGAGTAGGAATGTGGTGACAGGAATTGTTATGCTCATTTTCAGGATGCTAGAAATAACTTAGCTGTAGGAATTACAGGTGAAATTTGAACACATCTGAGTCTATGTTAACTAATGAGAGCCAGGGACCAGCCTGATCCAGAAAAGAATGCTTGCAAGAACTGATGAGCTGTACCAAACTCTAAGAAAGGTCTTGGCGGGTAAGTCTGCTTTTCTCAGTAGTAACTGCTGCTAGAGGAAGTAACCAGATGACAATTTGATAGCTACATATGGTCCTTACAACCACTGAATCAAAACTCTGCACAATTTCTTCTGCTGCCAAGACAAGTGTTTTGAATTGAACTCTCAATCTCTGACTTAGACTAACTTAAAAAAAAAAAAAAAAAAAAAAAAAAAAAGAGATGGCTCAGCTAATGCACAGCCTGTTAATTTGTTGAAGGGGTTATTTCTGCCAAAATGCTTTTTTGGCTTTTCTATCACCACTAAAAAGAAAGTGAATGTGATGAGACAAACTGTGTATACAGGAAATTAAATCTCTGGGACAAAACAAGCTAGTTAACTAGAAAGGGAGCCAAGAAACCAGGAGATGGTGATTATATAACATCCCCGTCTTCGGCTACAAGGTTTTTAGTAAATTCTGTCTTTGCTTCAGTGTTTTGCACTGCACTTACTGTCCATTCATTTCCTTACCATTTTAGCAGCAGGACACAAACTAGAAGGCAAGAAATTTCCATGAGGAAGAACTTTGTTATTCTTTGGAGTGCTCAACACCCACCTGGATGCTTTCCTGCATGACCTACTGTAGGTAATTGCTTTAGCAAGGGGTTGGACTGCTGCCTTCCAGCACCTACCCTTCTGTGATGTCTGCTTATCACTTCTGAACTCCAGTTTTCTCAGAGATATTTGGCATCAGGCTACGCTGTGTGTAATCTAAAGTCTTCTGGTAAATAATAAGAAATTTAGGAACAGAGGTAACTTCTCCTTCCAGGTTTTTTTCTCAGCTTCATCAGCACCAAGATGTTTTGGTCCATGATAGTGCCCCTAGGTCCTTCTGTAGACAGGTTGTCTCTTCTTGCTGCTTATGTAAGTCATTATAAGATCTTGACTGTAACAGAGAACTTATTTCCAAATGTTAGTGATTTACATTAAAAATGCAGAAATAAAACATTATTCATAAGAAAAGACACTTTAAACACAAAGAAACTGTTCATTTAAATTGTTGTCCAAATTTACTCTCCCTCCTGGAAGTCCACCTTCAGCCAGAGGAAGGAAACCCTTCAAGTGTCGTTTCATAAACTGTTGTTTAAAATTGACGGATAAATTCTGGGATATGGGAAACTCATGCAGAGAGCCATCAAATCAACATGACTTCTGGGGAATCTTTTATTGCACAATGTGCAGGTATGTGCTCAAGATACAAAACCTTCCAGAATGACATGTTGGTCAGACCTCATCTTCTGATCATCTCGCTAGCTTAACAAGAGCTGTGGTTGTCATAAGGTAGTATTTCTAAAAACTGAATGTTCACAAATAATTTGAAGCTGCTTGATGCTTGAAACCCTCTAATTTTGCAATAATTGTTTTTAATTATAGAGCTTGTCATGGTGAAATGTTTACGATGTTCCTAGCTTTCACTAACTGTCAAAGGCAAATAGAGAGCTTAATCCCTTCATACCACTGGAAAAATTGGCTTAGTGTAAACCTGTGGAGAGGAAGGAGAATTTAAAAAATAGTGGTTTGCCAGGGCTTTGGTGACAGCTTTCTTATTCCTTCTTCTCTGTGCCATGCTAACAGCTCATAGAGTCTTAAGAAAAGACAAAATAAAAGAATCCTTTCAATGGGAGAGAAAAATGAATCACTTCAGAATAAACATAATTCCTCATCCTTGAAGGTCAATTAAACTTCTTTTCCTAGCGAAAGGGGGAGCTTAATAAAGTTATGAGTGTTCTAAAACTCATAAAAGCAGGTTTTACATTCCCCCTTCATGGATGAGCTCCCACAAGCCTCAAGTTTGTGAGCTTATAATCAACAGCCATTCAGAGAGTAGCAAGCTGCTGAAGTCCATTGTCAAACTCTCTCTGTTTCGAAGCTTTTCCCTGATGATCCAAGAATCCTTTTCTTTCTTTTCCATCCCAGGAATTTAGACCCAGTAAAAACTGTGATCATACAATAATAAATAATATCTTCACATGTGTATCTAATTTCTTCATGCCAGGTCCGTAAGTGATCAAGTGATCAGCTGAAAAACTCATAGGTTTTCTTTTTTTTTTTTTTTTTTTTTTTTTTGTACTTCCCTTTCCTCCAGAATAGCTGCTGAAAATGAGATGAGAAAATACGTTACTTAGACCCTGAACATATGATTGGAAAAGCACAGCTCAAAGCAATGCAGTGAAGTAAATCCTGAAATGTAGCAGTAGTGATCAAGTAAATACGTTAAAAATAGTTGTTTGAAAGCCTGGGAAGTATACCCTTGGATTTTGAATTGCCAGTCTATGAATGGGTCTTTGAATGTTTGCATTGTGTCTAGAGTTTTCTGCCTTATTTGGACTTCTTTTCCTAAGTCTGGCTACTGTGACTTGTGATAAGCTTGCTTATTTTAGTTGTTCTGACCTTAAAGTGGTTTGATATTTGCAGGTGGAAATTATCTTCCTTTTGAGTGTTCAGACATTCTCATATAGAGCAGAAATGAGCTGGGAGGAGAGATCTCAATCCATTTCTGGTCCCAGAAACTCACATAAAATTGAAGTGAACCTTATTTGCGACCTGTTACATGGCTAAATTCTTACCTGCTAGTGCTTTGAGTAGTTAATGCAATTCTTAAGATAAAAATTACTGAGGACTGTCTGCAAAGGACTTGTCTTCTTTTGATTGCAACTGTCTTGTATCTAGCAGCCTGGAATGAATATTGGCATGAAATGCAACTCTTTTATCAAACCTCCCATTTCTGGAGTGCAGCTCATAGAAGACCTCATCACAGGTGAAATTTCAGACACCTAAAACAATAGCACAAGAAAGACACACCATAGGTGGTATTTCCAAGTCGTGTCACTCCTGTAGGATGCTGCCCATCCCAAACTGATCTTATGTGAGCTTCCCACAGGCTGCAGTCCTTCAAGAACTGCTCTGATGTGGCTCTATATCACAAGGCCTATCTTTCAGATACCACTCCATGGGTCTCCATGGGCAGCAAATCCCCCTAAGCCTCCTGCTCCACCCCAGGTTTTTCCCCGTGGGCCAAATACATTAAAAAATGTTAAAAAGCTCTTTTCTGAACTTCTTAATATATTAAGTGAACTGTAATGAAAGGGAAATTAGGTTACTGGAGTTGCAGTGGTGTGGTGGCATTGTTGCTGAACTACATGCCATCACCTTTTCCCCTGAATATCTCCATTAGAACTCCCCAGAGCACATGCATCATATAACACATATACATGTACACATATATTTTAGAAAAAGATTTCTCTTTGAATTTTCAGGTGATGGGATTACGAGTATCATGTTTATTCTTCAGGGAAATTACACTGTGTGCTTGTAGCTTGCTTGTTAAGCCAGAGGCCATATCTAGAGATCTTTCAAGAGAACTTCCCAGTGCTGACTTCATCAGTTTTTAAATCCTAGCACAGGAAACAATTTTTTAAACAAGGTGAATTATCAAAAAAAAAAAAAGTATTTTTACAACCTTAGCTCTGCTGACAGAATAAAAATACATCTAAGCCAACCCACACCAACATCCTCTGCAGCTTCCAGTAATATCCACAGTCAAAAGTGGAATCACATCTCAATATTCAGCCTTCCACATGGTTGTTGCAAAGTAATACATGGATCAACATCGTTTATAACACAAAAGTCAAAA
Source organism: Tympanuchus pallidicinctus (assembly GCF_026119805.1). Lineage (NCBI taxonomy): Eukaryota > Metazoa > Chordata > Aves > Galliformes > Phasianidae > Tympanuchus > Tympanuchus pallidicinctus. The sequence goes on from NW_026294747.1 coordinate 66,074,834, forward strand.
AGGTCATAATAACACCAACTACATGTTAGCAGAATAAACTTCTAAAAATAACACACATTTCCCAATTATAGTGGCCACACATTTAACAAATATCCTCTTTAGATGCAAATTCAATAATCCCTTGATATTCTGTTTGGGACCTAAGTATGATATCATTGTGTGATATGCACTGTTTTACTGCTTTCTAATGTAACAACTCTCCAGTGTGAAATATGGTTAAAAATCAGCATAAAATACTGATCACTTTACTACAGTAGTAAATCAAAAGTTATTTTATACCTGAGCTGTCATGAGGGTATGATTAAATTTTATGGAATGGGAAGGATTTGGGAAGCCATTTGATTGGTCAATATTAGCTCTGAGGCACAGATATAAATCTTTATGACTAAACTGGACGAAATTCATTAGCCTCATACCCCTCCCCTCCTATAATGTTTCTATAAATAGACAAGAAAAGAGTGCCAGTGGAAAAAATATCATGGCATTCATTCCCTATTTTCTCCCCACAGAATAAAAATGTACTGTGGGATTTAGGCCTACACTTTGCTGTATGATGGTTGTTAAAGGTCTGACAGCCACATGCTGGCTGTCTTTGGAAGGCTGAAGTGTGGAGGAGCTTATAGGAGCCAGAATCCTGCAAAAGGTGCTCTCCATTTCCAGCCAAGGCCCAGAGCCATCACTGCTCCTTTCCTGTATCAATGGCCAAGCTTGAGAAGCCAAGCCACCTGGTGCTGTTCGGAGAGCCAAAATGCGGAAGATATCCTGGCATAGGCTGACCAGAAGTCTGCAGTGTTGTTGAGTCTCAGTCATTGTCTCCTCTATGACTTGGGGCAACCCCCAGAGCTGCATGCTCTGCTCCAGCTTCTGTGTAAATCAAAGGCATGTGGTTTTGAACTGCTGATCCATTTGTGCTCTTGTCCTTGCTCTCCAGGATGCAAACATCAGTGTCCATAGGAGATGACAGATTCCTCCAAGCTTACACAGCAAGTGAGTTGGCAGTGCTTATACACAGGCCCTGATGGAGACATTTGTTTTCCTTTATAAACTGTAAATGAAGAAACAAGACAGCAAATGATTTGGCACCTTGTGTTTCTAAATGAGATTATTTTGACAGTTTCCCTCCTTCAGCATTAACCATGGGGTCCTGCATTTTTGGCCATTGTAGGTCCCCATTTATGTGGGAATTTTTTTGTGCATCCCACAGCTGAGCAGCTGCCGATTCTGCTTAACCCAGGGCCAAATCTCTTCCCCAGCTTCAAAGGGAAAGAGATCCCACCCATGAAATGCCTTACTAGCACAGCATTGGCATCTCCATGGGTTTAAACACACCAATGACTTGCTTTGCAGCTAGCGAACTGCCTGCTGTCTAACTGGTAAAAGGACTTATCTGGAGCACCAATCCTGGGCCATGGGAATGTGTCCCCAAGGGAATAAGTACATCTGTGGTGGTGTTTGAGCACCAACTATTCAGCTCATCTCCAAGTGATGGTAATGCATGGAAGTGCTGCATTAGTGTTGCATTACAGCAGAAGTTTGACCAGGACCTTTGTCATTTTTCTGTGTCTGTCTGGCAACAAAACTGTAATAATTGTCTACGGACAGTTAATGATGTGTTTAAGTACCAGACTTTCTAACATTATAAATGTTTAGAGGGGTGATAAGAAACATTTTCCTTCAGACCGCTGTTCCCATAATAATTATAAATTGATAGTATTTATTGGAAGGCAATCATAGAATCATAGAACAGTTTGAGTTGGAAGGGACCCTTAAAGGTCATCTAGTCCAACTCCCCAGCAATAGACAGGGACACCTACAGCTTCATCAGATGCTCAGAAGCACCCTATTCAGCCTTACCTTGGATGGATGCCCTCATCCTGCAACCTGTGTTGATGTCTCACTACCCTTATCATAAAAATTTCCTCCTTATATTCAATCTAAATCTCCCCTCTCTGGTTTGAAACCATTTCCCCTTGTTCTACCACCACAGACCCTGCTAGAGTCTGTCGTCCCCCCCCCCCCTTTTTTTTAGCCCCTTTAGATACTGAAAGGCTGCTATCAGCTTTCCCTACAGCTTTCTCTTCTCCAGGCTGCACAGCCTCAGCTCTCTCAGCCTGTCCTCACAGGAGAGATGTTCCATCCCTTGGATCATTTTTGTAGCCTCCTTTATACTTGGGAATTAGGCAGGTTTATTACTGAAACTCTTCTGAAACTGTGAGTGCTACTTTTGGCTATGCATCTTAAAATATATTAATTTATCTCTTGAAAATTCTCAAATATTGGTTCCAAAAAGAAGTCTGAGAAAACAACAGAAAAAGAAGATAGTAAGATACCAGCAAAATACCAGTTTCCTTTAAAACAATCAGGGTATGACTAATGCAGAATTGGAATTAGGATAATAGTAAAACACTATTAAATGGGAAATAGCTTTCTCTACTCAAAGGATCTTAATGAAATTTCCCCAATTTAATCAACAAATTTAGAAGAAAATTTGACCACACTGAAGCAAAAAGGACTCATTTCTCATGAGTGATCAGTGAATTATCCTGTGAAGTAAAAATTCTCTACAGCAGAATTTAGCACCTTTGTAGCCCACTGGCCACAAAAACACAGAGGAGAAGGCGAAATCTTGCTGATGGCTTCCCAGGCACTCAGTGCTTCTTGTTTAAATAATAGGCGAGTCATCATCAGTCTTAATGGGAGTCAGTGCTGGTCTCATTACACAGATTTTTTTTTACATCAGTGGGTATTTCCCTCCTTCAAACCATTCCTGCAAGAGAGGGATTTGCTGCTCTTTGTCAGGCTTTGTCAGTGTCAAGAACTTTGATAAATGCTTTGCTGTTCCTTCTTTGAAGGAGTGGTCAGGCACTGGAATGGGTTGCCAGTGGAGGTGGTGGAGTCACCAACCCTGGAAGTGTTTAAGGAAAGTTTGGATGTTGTGTTGAGGGACGTGGTTTAGTAAGAACTTTTGGTGATAGGTGGATGGTTGGATTGGATGATCTTGTAGGTCTTTTCCAACCATGGTGTTTCTGCAACTCTGTGATACATCTAAAGTTCTTCAGAGTAATTTCATAGAATCATAGAATCATTAAGGTTGGAAAAGACTTCTGAATCTAATCCAGCCATAAACCTACCAGCACCACGCCCACAAACCCATGTCTCCAAGAACCATATCACACATTTCTTGTTCACCTCCAGGGACAGTGACTTCACCAACTCCCTGGAGGTGATGGTCTGGTCTGATTTAATTGCTTTTAGAAGAAAACAAACGATGCACTATGCTGAAATAAAAGATGTTTCCCTTAGAGACTACTATTTCAGGAACCGGAGAGCCTCTTATTTCTGAACAGCACAGAATGGGATGCATTTCTCCTTTCAGATAGAAGGAGAAGCCCCTTAGATGGGCATCATAGTGACATTCCTCTGTTAACACAGATGGCTGAGTTTAGGCTGAACAGACCAATAAATGTTCTTGTTTGACTTGTGCCCTCTGAAGCCGTGGTTGATTCACAGTCTTTAGTGCCTTTGTGTGGCCATCTAGTCACCTGGCCAGCTGCCCAGGGACAGCCTGCTCCTACCCTTACCCTTGGACATATGGCTGTAGTGCTGAGCAAAGGGCAGCCTTTGCTGCAGGGCAAAAGGCAGCAGGGGCACGGAACTGGGAAATTCAGGGGAATTCTCCTCTGTTTTCCCCTCTGCTCAAGCTCTCTTCTCTGGCAAGGAATGGGAAGAAAAAATGCAGAGTGAGTCTGATGTCCTCAGGCACTTCGCCTGCTTGTGGTGCTCCCAGAGGATTTGCAAGCGGAGGGGGCCCAAGGCAGGTGACCCCCTTTAAGCAGTTTACCCTAAGCTCCCTTGAGGGTCTGCAGAGTTCTTTGAGTTATCAACCACCTGATCTCACTTCAGGCTGTCTCCAGCTGAACACATCCAGCTCCCAGTAGAGCAGGGGAGAGTTGGTTCCCATTAGAAATTCCACCTGCAGACATCTACCAGGGAGCTGGTAGGTAGAACTGCCATTTCCCACTGGCTTCACCCAGTTACAGCTGCTGTGGGAGCACAGCCCCCAGGCACCCATCCTGTAAAGCTGAATTTACATTTTGCACAGCCAAGTAGGTGTCATTTTGAGGTCTGGATACCAGAGCATTAGTAACACAAGTGCAGTACTCATGGGTGCAGCCCATATAAAGAAGATGTTCCCCTCCAACAGCAGTTGCCAAAGAACATGCCCCCGAGACCTGCATTTTTGTACAGTCTGTCAGAAAGCAACAGGTCTAAAATATACCTGGACAGAGATAATGAGCTCCAGGCTTTATGCTTAGGAATGATTAAAGCAGTAAGATTATTTGAAGGCAGGAGATCTCCAGGGGATAACAGGCAGCAGGTCCAAACCCACAGGGAATTAAGTCAATATTCACTGCAGAAGATGGTCACTTTGCTATGATTTGTCACATATGTATAATTCAAAAATTAGTGTGCAGTTCTGTTCTTTCAATAGTGCCTTCTAATAGTTTTTTGAAAGATTTATTTACAAAGGCTTATTGCAATATTTTATTCATTCTATTTTAACTTTTTATTACAGGCAACAAAAGCTGAGAAAATACATTGAGAAATTGCTCTTATTATGCCCATAAACTACCCTTGACTAGACAGTAAAGTAGTAGCTGTTTTACAGAAAAGTGTAACTTGCTTCACAGTTCACCACAGCTTTGGAAGATTTCTACACCAAAATCACTCTTTACAGCTGCAAAATTGAAAAAAAACACCTCAAAATGAAGTACCTACAGAGGAGATTTAGGACTGAATTAATAGATTAAAAAGCCCCAGATTTCTAGAGCTAGATGGTACTAATCCAAGTGCTCAAACATGAAATTGAGGAAATATTAAGTATTGTTTATCTGTGCCTTCCTATCTGAGAAATGCAGGTCAATAAATACAATCTCAGTGTACAAAGCATGATACTACTCTTTCCAAGTTCTTTATGAGTTATATAAGGATTCTGAGACTAGTGATCCTCTCCTTTACAGCACACAAAAAATATAAGCTATAATAAAGAATTATAAAACACCGATATGGAAGATTGATATGTTGTTTAGAATTAATGGCATTTTTATAGAAAAAAAAGAATGGTGATTCACATATCTCTTTTAGGATTATTTGAAAAGAGACCATGAGCTTGAAGATAAATAAGGGTTTTCTTGATGCAGAAGACCTGGAGTTCCAAAAACCTCAAATGTCTCACGAAGACTTGTAATGAAACAAAGTTTTAAAGGAAAGTCCTACTTCAGATTAATTACTGAAAGCAATTAAACTAGCAACTGCTTGATTAATGAATCAAGGGATTAGAAATGAACAGTTTGATTTCACATTGGAGAGCAAGAAGAGGTGGGTTTCTGCCTTAAGGTTCTCCATTCACTTCTGTGCTGTCTGTTCCCAAAAGGCTTTGGAGAAAGGGAAGATGCTTGACTAAATCTACACCTGACTGATGGGCTGAGAAAGGGTCTTGTGATCTTCTGCAGCTTTAAGATAAAAAGGCACGCTCCATTCATTTTGGATCTCCACCCAGCACTCACCAGCAAGTATGCTACATGGAAACACAAGGCATGGCTTATCATTCTGTCACCTGCACACGGGATATGTGATGGTTATCTTTTATGAAGAGGTACTACATGGCATATGGGTGCTTTGTGAAGCCGTAGGAGATATTTCTGTGGAAAATCTCATCCTTGAACACAAAATGTCTGGCCAGAAGATGAGTTTGCACATGGTGCACTGTGGTTTCCACATGCCCTGTGCCAGGGCTGTACCAGTGGCAGTGGGCATGAGAAGTGAGAGCACTCTCCTCTTTGCAGGTCTGCACACTGTGAAATAATTGGTCTCAACAGAGATCTGTCCACACACCCTAAAGCAGCCACAAAAAACAAATGTCTCCCCATGCTGTGAGCAGCCAGCGTTCAGATTATGAGCTGAAAGTTGGACCTCTTGACAGCATACAGCATGTAAAGCCCAAAGAGAAGATCAGAAGATCTTTCATCCAAAGAAGGGAGGACACATCTTCAGTACAGCCCTTCACCACCCTGTGTTCAATCAATATTTCCTCAGTGCTGAAGCAATCCTTTTTTCTTTTCCAGTCTTTCCCTTATGTAAGGTGAGTCGGGCCCATCCAGTATTTATGGCAGTCGTTATTTCATATTGATTGTTTTTAGCTCTTAGTATTCAGCAGCAGAGAACTGTCTATTGAAGTTCAATGTGAAATCTGACTAGAGCAGCACTGTGATAATTATTTTATGAATTAATTACAGTTAAGTGGCTGAGCATAAGGGCAATTGTAATTATCTGTATCATACAGTGAAATCCTGCAAACTGTCATGCACTTGAGCCTCTGTACTTTTCCTCTGTCTCTTAAGCTCATTGAAGCTAGCACCATAATTTGGCTCACAGGCTGTGTTGATTGAATGCAATAAGTCTGTCCTAGGCTTGTGGGTTTTTCCCCCTGAAGATCCTATTAGTAGCCTTTTCCTCTTCCATACTCTCATCCAGTTGCTATGTGAAACAAGTTTCAAGGTCAGGCAATAACTCTGTTAGTCTTTATGGTAACATCCCTTTTTTGGGTAAAAAATCTTATCAAAATGATTCAGGAATGAGTGTGGAAGCATCTATCTAATATTGCTTGCTTGTCTTGGGCAACTGTCTGAACTCTGCTTAGTAATGTCATATCTCATCTCTGCTGCTCCCCTCCTACTTCTGAATCTGCCTGAGGAGGGTATTAAGACTGAAACCAAACAATCACAAAAGCTGGCTGTGGCCTGGCTTAGCTGGCCTGGCTGTGAACATCTGTCAAAAAGATATTAAAAAGATAGACTGGAGCAGAACTTGCAATGGTTGGCCAGAGTTTAGTGAAGCTTTTGTGGATATTCAGAAACTCACAACATCTAGCACAGCCAACACAGTGTGTGCGTAGGAACACAGCAAAATTTCTGCTGATCAGGTAGGTACCACTTGGGACATGGGCAGCGTTATAGCTCAGCCCTGATCTGAGGGCTGAAGGGTCCCTTTGCTCTCCCCACATCCCATGGGGATGTTTGCACATTCCATGTAGCCCCTTATGATCAGCTCTGGAAACAAAACTAGTTTTTAAAATCAGAGAAATGTGGTTTGTGTGGGAAGAAGAAAAGATCAAAGACTAATTAACTTAGATCTCAGGAAACGAACCACAGATCAAGCAAGAAAGAAACTAGGAAAATTGAAGAAAGATCTCTCATGCTGCAAAATTATATCTGGAGAGCTGAAGTACACAGCAAAGTCTGCGGTGAGAGCAAGAGGCCCCGAAGCAATGCAATAACAAAGGTGAGAGAGGAGAATATAGTAACACTTTTCTCTAAAAATGGTTACAAGGCACTCGATGAAAGCAGGAGAAATGTATGGCTTGCACTATGTGTAATCTCAAACACACTTTTTTGCAAATGTAAAAATCAATATAAATGATGTGAAATAGAAAACATTTCCCCAAAATGTAAACACTGAGGATATTTTCATTACAGTGAGACTGTGTGATACAGAGTACTGCATGTTACTTGCTCTTCAGCCCTTGTTCTAGAAGATGTGAGTTAGAATTATAACTTACTAAAAATCAGTAATCTAATATTTCTAACTTCTGGCCATTGTAAAATATTTTGATCAGCTTTCTGACCATCCACAAAGTGAGCAGCTATTGCCCTTCTCTCTATAGAGGAAATGAGTTTGTTAGATTTTGGCTCTGCCCTGAGTAGCGCTAAATAAATAAATCCAGATGACTGAAATGCATGGGAAAGAGTTAAAGCAGAGCAAAGGCCAAAACTTTCTGAAATATATCTAGAAATTCAGTTGACATCCATGGCAGCAGAACATCACAGCCTCTTTGGAGGTACTTAGTTTAATTTTATACAGGGATAAACACAGCTGATCTGGAGACTAATTCAGTCCTTATTGCTTTCAGCCTTGTTAGGGAAATGAATCTTTCTAAAAGCAACCATGGGAGCTGGATCTGCCAAGATAAGGCTCTGAGAGCAGGGCCTCTGATTACCAATCCATTTTGGAGATGTTTCACTGGAGTGACTGGAGGCATGACGATGACATTTTGCACTATCCCTCTCATTTTCATGGTCTTGTCAAGTCACATAGCTTGGGGAAGATAACAATACAATTAGGATAAATGCCCATCGACACCTGGACATTCAACCTCCAGTTCTGCTGTCAGCCTCTAAACTGCTCTACTAGTACTAATGAACAGTAATCTCCTGAAGACGTTGAGACAGAACCTTACAGCTATCTCACCTACCAGTACCACTGGGAAACACTGCAGTAGTTTGGGAAATAAAATGCAGTTGCACTCATTCTTTCATTCTTTCTCATGGTTGCTCATGACATCATTCTTTCTACCATCCAAAATAAGTGGCAGTACATAGCCTCCAGAAGTGTATTTCAGGCTGCTTGCATGATAAATCACCTTTCACTGCAAAAAGTGAAGAGCTGACAACCCTGTGTCTATGCTTTTTAGCATGTCCTTTGGAAAGAAAACTGACTCCTTCTTTTTTGAAATTTTTGTTCTGGAAATACAAAAAGTCTATTTATGTGGAAGTATATATATATATAGATAGATTTTTTTTTCTTTCTTTCTTTCTTAAGTTTTTTAGTCCTTAGAGGCTTCTATGATCTCTTATCCTACCGTGGTTGAAGCAAACTCCAAGAGATGTGTTGCCAGAGACATGATTATGATTATTTCCTTAGAACAACTACTATTTATGAGCGACGTTAGCCTGGCTTAAGCAATGCATTCAGCATTCTCAGTTCTTTTGTCAGAAATGTAAAATACCATGAGTGTTTGAGAAGTTGATTCTTGTTAATTCTCAACCCTTTCAAAATTCAGTTTAACTGTTGTCCTTTCTAGGACAAAGTGCTGACTGCAGCAGCTCATCTTGGGAAGGTGTCAAAACCTCTGAAATAGAATACTTTCTGAGAGTCAAACGGGGAGAAGATTCAGCTTACAGCCAGGCTAACTCAGCTTCTTAGAATGGTTAAAGTGACATCTGCCTCTTCCATATCCTTGAGTCTGGGTTGCTCCCATATCTCACCTTACATCATCCCTTTCTTCTGGGCACGAATGTAAGATTCTGGATGGTGAACTGTTATGATCATGGGGAAGCCATCTAGGTATTTCTATCTATAGAATAGACTGCATAAGACTGAATTCTGCAGTATGAGCTGGGAGAGATCAGGTGAAGCAGAATATGTCTCAAACATGAGACTTTTACTTTCCCTTTTCAAGATTTTACACCTTTCTGTTAAGTAGACCGTTTTGTACAATGGACTTTCTTTATAGAGTTGTAAACTGTAAGGTTTTTCCAAGTTACCCATTCCCATTCAGTCACTTCACCTTCCCCTCCACACAGACGAGCTGAAGAATCAATTCCCATCTTCGGAGATGTTAAAGCAGCTAATAAGATTGATAGGGCTACTTCACCTCCAGATATAGCTGCCCAACTTTTGCTCGCTGCTCTGTATATCAAAAATTTCTACCCCTCCTTTAGGAAAAGAAAAATCATGGCTGAAATGCATTCTTGACTGATATCCTATAAACATTTGGAGACACAAGTATGGTGGGATATAACAGGTGATAGAGCAGGGCTTTAAAAAAAAATTAAGATGTTTTAAGAAAAAAGCATCAGAAGTTGTAATTATTTAGGGATTTAAGGCCTCTTCTTGTGTCTTTCAGTAACTACAAGTGTTTAAAGTAATGAGAGATTCTTGCTGTCAATCTATACCTCCTGACTGACAGATTTTGCAGTCTCTGTTATGAACTTCTAATGAAAGTTTTGTTCAGCATGAAGATTCCTCCATATTTTAAAAGCCTAAAGAGAACCTCCCTGCTACACAGGAGAAATTCCAACTTACAGCATTCAGGTAACTGATGTTCAGTGAAGTTATAAGCACTGAAAGCAGGTTGTTAGTTGGTACTTTAGTAATCATGCCTCACTCAAACTCTGTGCCTGTGTGTGTCAGTTCACCAGGCAAGAATCACAGAATCACAGAACTGTGGGAGATGGAATGAACCTAAAGAGATCATGGAGTCCAACCCCTCTACTGAAAAAGGTACCCTACAATGGGTTGCACAGGTAGGCATCCAGGTGACTCTTGAATATCTCCATAAAAGGAAACTCCACTACATCTCTGGGCAACCTGTTCCAGTGCTCTGTCAACCTTACAGCATGTCAGTACAGAACTTCCTATGTACAAGATTTAGGCAATTACTGATAAAAAAGCTTTGTTTCCAAGTGAGTTCTCAAATTAAAAGATTACAGGAGCGTCAAAGCACGCACCCACCTTGCTCAACAGGTGTCAAAATCAGCTGAATAGAAATTGCTTCAAGGATCAGTTAAGGACAGCACCCTGCTCTAATCTAGATATGTATACCCTCACTGATTCAGAAAACAGAGAAGGTAAAGCAATGGGAAAAGTCTCATCTTGAAAATATTTGTTCAGAAAAGCAGTTCCAGTGTGTAGCCATGCTAATAAAAAAAATAAAAATAAAAAGGGCAGGCAATCACAGCCATTGCCAGGATTGCCAGGACTTTCATGCTCTGCTTAGGCTGCACCTTTGATCCTACACGAAATCCCCAAAGCTTTGTGCCACCTGAAAACAAGGCCCTATCGCCTCCGAATAGAACTGGCTTAAAGGATGGATCCGTTTCTGAAGGACACAAAGCATGTGATGCAGCTATACATAGGAAAAAACCCATGTGATTTCATAAAAAGAGTTATGCTCCACTGGCTTGTTAGAACATGGTGAGTTTTACTGTCAGTGTAAAGGCTTCTGCAATGAAGCTGAGCATGACACTGGGTAGGATATTCATAAAGCTTTTAACCCAATTCCTTGGTTTCCAATTAAAATAACATCTGAAAGGCAGAATCATAGAGCCATGAGATATTAGTGCAGTGCTTAAAATTAAGCTAATTCTAGAAACCATCTCTTAAAAAAAAATTAACAATCATGAGAGACTCTGCGGAAGTCAGATGTGGGATGTGAGCTTTGTAATTGTTTATATTAACAATGAGCATAATAGCAGAGAAATAAAGGTTTTCTGGTTTGTAAATTACACAAAAGAGCGACAAATGATAATGGACTTTGAAATTGGACTCTGAAGCAATATCAAATAGTGAATGTGATTAAATATAGATAAACAGAGAACAATCAGTCATGGAACAAGAAAACAAAAAAGGCAAATGCAAAAATGGAAATTTGCTGCTGCGAACTGCCAAGAAAAGAGATTTGTCAAAGAAAGAGAAAATAGATCAGAAGATGTCCTAACTTCAGGCAGCAGCTTCGCTAATGAATGCAAACAGGACGTTGTCTGCACTGCTGGGGAATTAAAACATTTGTAAATCAAAGGAAGAGATAGAACAGTGTTTCTGTACAACATATTCGTTAAAGGCCTTCTCTAGTAACCATCATTATGCTTTTGGAAGAACCTTATTTCTCTTAATAGGGCAAAATAGAGATGAATCCTAATATCTCAAAGATTTGAATGAAAGAGAAATTGTATAAAAATGAGACTTGCTCCTCAGTGCCTGATGCCATGCATGTAAACATTTTTATAATTAATCAATAGCATTGTTTCTGAGAAAGAATATACACAGGTAAGAATAACAGAGAAGAAATACAGTGCCCTCCAACAATTCTTAGTGCCCTCCATGCCATGACCTCCCTCTGCCATCTGAGGACAGCATTGCCCACAGGAGTAGATAATTTTGAAATACTGAGGAGAAACGTGCTGGGGAAGGGTCCTCCATCTGAGGTGCCCTTGGTGCAGTCACATCCATGTCCTGAAGAACCAACAGCTATTGTTACACATCACTGACAAAGAGATGTGCTCTACTCTAGAGAGCTTGCTATGCAGGTAGACAAAAACAACTGGAGACAGCAAGACATTTGCAGAGCGGTGATTTAGAAGCATAGTCGTTGAACCAGGATCTCCACACACCAGTTTTGTAGAGTTAGAAGTACACAGCTGTTTCTGAGGTATAAAACATTTGTACAGCAAGGTTTTATTTTATTCATTGCCTTCCCATGGGCTTTTTCAGCAACTGCATCTCTCTTCATTTCTGACCCTCAATTTCCAGGTCTGCTGTGTATCCTTTTCCTTTATTGGTGCTGCAGTAGTGCTAAGCTCTCTAACACATTTAATACATCCTTTCTTTACAGCACTAGCTGTTCAGCATGAATGTATTGCTCTTTACTCGTCGATCTTGTGTTCCCCTGACACTATTTTTGACAGGTTTTGAACACGTCACAGATAGAGAGGAGGGGAAGAAGAAATGAATCAAACTAAAATCCCAGGCAATGAGCTTTCTTGCTTCTGAAAGCTCTTTTTAGTTTATGTTTGATCAGAAAGTTCATTTATTATCCTATTTTTAAGAGTTGCCTATTCTACCTCCAAGATCATAATTGCTTTGCAGATTGCTTGTATCATTAATACACTATATCTTCATTTTCTAGCCTAGGTAGTAATTGAGCGTTCAGTCATTGTTATACTCACCATTCTGCCAACATTTATTAAAATGAGGCAATTAACTATTGTCTTAAATGGAGTTTAGAGGTAAGGCTCATTAGTTTTAGACTCATTACAATTAAGTGGGATGATAAATGTAAAATTATTTTATTGCAGCTTGGTACAGAATACTTGTTTTATTATCTAATGTCAGTGTTGACTTTGCAGTGTGATTTTGCAGTTCCTCTGGGCCCATTTTATGGAAATTCAAGCAATTACATAGGTGCTGTTATAACTGATAAATCTCAGTCCATTTACGTCCTGATGTTTGACACTGGAGTTATGCTGCCTCTTATCTTCTGTAAGGTAAAGCTGCCCCAGAAGAACTTTATCTGTTGTCTTCTGAAAGCACACAAACGTTTTAATCCTTTGAGCAGTTTCCACACCTTTGTTTCATAGGCACTTCCATGTCAGATGCCATTTTGTCAGACTGCTCCTCTGCTGCCATCTGTCACATGGCAATAAAATGTAACAGAATATTGGTGGGAAGGTTCATCCTCTACTGTCGTAACACCAACACTCATCTCTGACATCATGGGCTGACATAATAAAATAGGAGACACTGCTTTCAGAGCAAGGCTTGTGAAACCCTCAAATCACATTGAGAAAAATCATTCACATTGCACATGCAGGAAGACACTAATGCAATTAGCGGGCTGGTAGACAAAAAGTATCTCTCCGCAGGCTATTTTAATTAACTCGAGAGAAGTTTCTGAAGACAAAAAGTATCGTTCTTCTACCCAAGACACCTAAACCTGGACATCTAAACCTAAAGTCTGTCTACAAGGTGGTGTAGATTCATAGGCTGATTTCCACCACGCACTCAGCTCAGCTATGAACCTCTTGAATAAGTGCTTTTCTAATTAAGATCCTTAACGTAGACCAAAGATCATAGAATCATTCAGGCTGGAAAAGACCCTTAAGATCATCTAGTGCAACCACTGCTCATGTAAGCTATGTGTTCAACAAGCTCTAGGAGACAGCTCCTTATGTAATTCGGAAGAATTACTCAGGAGCATGATGTTAAGACACCTTATTAACAGCTTTGCTGAATGAGGGCCTGAAGATCTAAATATACCCAGACAAGCTTGCATATCATATCAGCTAATACCTCTTATCCATATACCCAAACATACTCACTCTTGCAGGGCATCTTCTATTGCAGCTTTTGTGTCACTGGAGATGTAAATTACATCACTGTCTTGCTTATATTCTTCTTAGGAAATTGAGAACATCTATTAGAGCACAGAGGACTTACACCTACAGAGCTTCATACCTCACCAAGTTTCTTTCTTGTATTCACAATGAGATAAAAGCCACAGAGTTGGTAAATGCCTGTTTGAAACCTGCCAGGCTTTCTTGTCAGTTTGTGACAGCTTTGGGAATCCCTGGGCTGGCTGCAAAAATACTGCTGTTGTGGTCCTTTCTCCAACCAGTTTATGGCTGTAAAACTGTACTGTTGAAGTCAAGGGGAGTCTGATCTCTATCTGCAGGATGGTCAGGTGGCCTAAGGAAATTGCACTGAGTCACAAATGGTCTTTCTCATCACCGAAATACCACTCCAGAGAACGAGGACTCTGATCTGTCAGAAATCCATCAGTCAGTCCCTGGGATGTACAGGAGAGCTGTGTCAGGTCCTTAAGAAATGCCAAGGTTAGATGTATTGAGATATCAGGTTAATCAAGAGAGCTTCTTGAGTGAAAGAAACATGTAAACTTGCAGAATTTAGTCTCTTTTTGGCATTTCTTCTTGATGCACTAGAACATCTGCAAAATATCTGTTTTTTCAGTTCATTAGCCAAAAAGAAAAATGGGACAGGGAGCAGTGGGAAAGAGGAGAAGATTTCACTCAGTTGAAAGCCAAAGCCTTTGTGAATGGGAAAGTAACAAATAATTCATGTCACATTAAATAAAATCTTGTACTTGATCCAAAACAAAATGCTCGTGTGAGGAGTCTTCTTAATGTTTGAATGTTTAATAAAAGCAGTCAAATTAAATTAAATCAAACCTGACTTTGAATAAAGGTCTTCTTTAAAAAAATGTCAAAGTAAGAGGTGAGGAGGCTATCAAGAAGCCTTCAAAATGCAAACAGAATCATGGAATAATTTATCCCAGAAGAGACTTCAGCATGGGGCCATGCCTTACTGTGTTTCAAGTATCTTCAAGGATGGAAATTTCATATTGCTGCTTGATAATCATTGAATGAGATGCTTGTGGAGCACTGCTAGATGGGCTTCTGCAGGAGAAGAAATCAGGAGTGCAGACAATGGATGCATCAGCTACTTGCTACTGCTCTGCAGCAAGGTGGCTGTCCAACATCCAGCATATTTAATGTTGTCTGGACTGCTCTGTTGATGAGGAACATAAACATATAAATATATGTATGTATATAGATATTTATTTTTTTTCTGAGATATTGAGAAGACCAGGTTTTAACCCAGACACTGCTCACACTTTCAGTGAGGCTGAATGTGAAGAAGTGTGCACAGATCACACTGCTGCAATGCCCAGGCATCAGTGGTGTTAGCTCAGTTTTCCTCTTACCAGCCTGTGGGGAGAGACGTGTCACATGGAACAGGGAATAAGGCAAGAAGAGGTTGTGGCCTGAATCTTGAAAGCATTTTAGGCACCTCGTATGCATGGATGCCATGGAAAGGAAGCAATGCTTAATTTCTTTTGAAATTGAGTCCCTAAGAGATTTGTTAAACGCTTTATAAACTAGCTGAGTAGAGAACAAATTGAACCTTTTCTCCTCTGCCCTGAGTATTTTGAGTGCTGGAGCAGGCTCTTGCTCATTGTGTCTGTTCCCAACACATGAAGATGGATGTTGCCTTTGGAAACAAGCAGAAGAATTCATGATTCTTTTACTGTGTAAACTTTATAGAATGTCAAATGCGACACAAAGTGATGGCAAAGATGCCAGTTTGGAACTGGCCAGTAATGTACATGGGAATCAAGTAATGGGCATGACATGAAATTCATATTATCATGATGGTTTGTAAAAAAAAAAAAAACAAAAAAAAAAAAAACAAAAAAAACCCCACCTTTTGCTTAAGAATCTGTTATTCAGTGACAACTTTCATTACGTACATAGAATAATTTTTCCTACATGCTCAAATATTTTCCTATGTTAATGCTTTGGCTTTTAAACTACAATGTATACTACAATAGTATACAATTTAAAGTAACAAAATGAAAACAAGTAATTGTTGATTAGTGAAAATTACTTGACCTTTTCAAGAAAAAACATATTTCATAAAGGACTAGCACATTATTTGAAACTGTTGTGTGTTAAGGGGAAAACTAAACAAACCAAACAAAACTGAACTAAACCAAACAAGCAAACAGACCACAGACTTTATGTCTTCTACGTGACTCCAAATTAAATTTCAAATCTGAGAACACATTTTTGGTCAGAAATTTGTTTTTTTTTTTTTCCCAGCTGTTTTCATTACTTGTTTCCTGGCGGAGATGGGGAGGTAGCAAAGTATAATTTGGAGAGGCTACAGAGAGCCAAAAATCCTGTAACTAACATTCCAGGAAAGGTGCTTTGTGCTTTCAGTCAGGAAGTACTGCAACGATGTAATCAAAAAGAGAATTTGTGCCTGCTGGGGAACTTGCACAGAATCAGTTGCTGCCATTCTTCAGCATCAAATCCTCAGAAGTTGGCAGATTCGTATTTTCAACAATAAGATCAACACTGAATGATTGCTTTCAGCAGTAAAATTCCAGGCAGCAAGCCTCATTCCTCTTGCTTGGAAAGGGAATTTAAATGAATGAAATTCAAAGCCTTCAACTTACAGTGCCACCCGGTCACTGGCTTGTCACTCCTATCATTCGCTCCCAGATCATCAGAGTTTCTATGCACAATACATTCTCTGATTTAAACAAACCTGCCACCAGCAAGCAGGGGAAATGCAGGGTACCTGCCTTCACCCACACATCCTGTGTTTAACCAGGGAGGACTGCACTGCGCAGGATGCACTGATTTCCCAGATTAGATGTGACCCTGCCAACTATCTCGCTCAGAACAGAGTGCCTGTGATTAGTAGCTATCCATGAAATGTTCAAAGTGAATCCAGATTTAGCGGTCTCATGGTGCATAATCCCTGCGCGTGGGGGTTGAGATGAGCCGCTCTGACGTAGTTGGTAATTAGGCAGCTTGAATAGCTGAGCTCCTTCAGCTTGCTGGGTAAATCCTGATTTCTCCAGGGAGCATGCTTTACGCAGTGCAAGATAAAAAAGCAGCAAGGCAAACACACAGCTTACAACAAAGCCAAGAAGCAGCTACTCACACTGCCCATTGCCCCTCGCTTCGTTTTCTCGCTGCCTGTGCAAAGAGCCTCTTTCCTGGGACATTCCCTACACTGGATAATGTGGCTTGATTCCAGAAACTGTGGTTGCTTCCCAGATCAGTGATGTGAATATCCCAGATCTTCATTTCACACCTATTTAGACCACTGCTGACTCCAGTAACCGTGAAGTAATTCTAGTCCTGTTTGTAGCAGATTCAGTCTATTTTATATATTAATATCATATTGCATTACTCTAAAAAGAAGATCAAGATGCTTTCTCTGGATCAGTAAGATCTATTTCTTGTCTTTTCTGTTACTCCCTGTTACAGGAAGAATTGGTTCTTATGGCTTCTGACTTAAATCCCTGTTAGAGTACAGGGGGTTGTATTGCTCTGGAGGGGACCATTTCAGATTGCAAGTTCATTTTAAGTAACTCCATTGTATTTTCAGTGTTCATCCTCCAATCCAAGATTATCTTCGCCCATCTGTTATTTTCCTACTGGCTACATGACCTGTGGATCACCCAGATTTTCTTCTAAAATCTCATTCTGTTTTGCAGGTTTTTTTGTGTGTGTGTCCATTCACTACTTGACGCTTATTGCCAGTGTGCATTTTTACCTAAAAGCTACACGTTATACAGCAGAAGGGTTTGTGCACACATCTGTAGGTCTGTGTGCTGCTGCTGTCCCATGCCTTGCATGTGTGATTCCCCAGTGTCATACAGGGGAAGCAGAAGTCTGTAGAAGCACAAGGTACGTGTTGTACAGCCCCTGAGGAAGTCCATATGTCTGATGTTGATTTGCAATGCAATGTTTCTTGAACAAATTCAGACCCATTGGTACGCACTGAAAACCGATATTAGAATTTTTCACTAGCTTATTTTTCACTCACTGCTGTAGTTTGCACTCACACTCACCTAATGTTGTCCTTGCAGATGTGCTCTTTGACAACTGATTGAATTAGAATTGCTGTACTTCTGGATTGCAGAAGGGCTTTGCTTATGCTTGTTCTTGCTAATACATATGGTAGGTACAAAAGGCACAGAGAAGCAACCTTTGATCAAAAGAAAATTCCCCCCCCCCCCAAAAAAAAAAATAAATAAATAGTTCTGGTCCAACCAAAGCTGTTGAACTGAAACAAATTAATATAAAGCCATCCCCTGGACTTAAACTACACCAAGATCTAACAAGTTGTTCACACAGAATCCCTTCTGGCTTTCAAGTTATTCTTCCTGCTTTTTTTTCTTACTGAATAATTACTCAAGAGGGAGACTGAAAAATGTGATATTGCTACTGATATGCACTTTGCATTATGTGGTGTCTTTTAAAGCTTTATTGAGCCTGCGTCCCATTATGCTGGAAGCTGTAAAGACAGAGAGGAAGTCACTGTTGACCTCAGGGAAATTAGCATTTAATTTAATAGCATAAAACAGGTGGCTGTGAAAACTTGGAGGCTGACGAGGCCTGGGAGCATGGAGGAAGAGGCTCATAGGAGCAGTTCAGACAGGAGAGTATATGGAATTTAAACACTGACATTTTTTCATTCTAACTCCTCTGCAGTTACTTGTTTAGGCTCTTGTAAAAGCAGAATTAGTCCCAATTATTTTATACCATATAGTATATACATATATATATATACATACTGTGTGAAATTCTTTGTTCTTGTGAACTTGGTGATATTACCTGCTGCTATACCTACCTGGTTGGTCATAAGCCAGAGATGCAAGAATAGTGTTTTACTGTTTGCAGAGGGCTGCTGCAATCAGAAATTGAAGCCCAAACAGCACAGTACCCTCCAGTATCTCCCTGGTCCTCCTGTTTTAATGTGTGTATGCAGGCTATTGATACTTCAGTGCTAACTAAATTATACCCCGGGAGAAAACACAGAGATGCTGGACAACTTCATCCTTCAGTGATGAAGGATTGACCCATAGAAGAAGAAAAGCTGGAAAATGTTGTTAGGCAATTGTAGCAGAAATGCTAAGTCATGGCCGGAAGCACTGATTGAGCACCTGGTGGGAAGGCAGAGCCAACCCATGGTAGCTCAGCTGCATGCAATGCACCTGAGTGACCAGAAGGGCCGGAGCTAGGATCCACCCCTTTCCATACTTCATTTAAGAGTTGGCAGTGGAGGTGAGAGTGTTTTTCTGGAGATTCCTGTCTATGTGAGCCTTTTACAGGTAAGTATTTTTCTTCTTTTGTTTGTGTGGCTGCTGTGTTTGGCTTGTTCTCACTTGCTGTAGCTGAGGATTGTGCCACTTCAATGTTATTGCTGTACTTTCCATCGCTCTGTAGAATTACAGACAATATAGCTTACATTACAGGTGGGCTCTAACCACTGAGCTTGATTGCATCTCTTCTTCTAGGACTGAAGGGGGCAAGGCAGGTTGCTTGCTTTATGTTCCAGTCTTGATTCCCTCCATCTCTTCAGTCTTTGTAAAACTTGGGGATTGTCATAGGAATTGTTCATGCTAAATGTCATCCTTCACGTCTTTCCAGGTGTTGTAGAAATAGAAAGAATCTTTCTCCCCAGTCCTGTTATGTGTGTACAATTGAAAATATTATAAGGGCTAAAGGGCTTAAGACTGTTAAGGTTTTCATGGGCCAGCCACAGAGAATAAAATGCCACTGGCTTTGCTTGGTAGATAGGACAAGAATGAAGACGTTTCTGTTCTTAGTTTGTTAATGAGAGCAAAAAATGGAGACCATGACTTCAGCTACACAGCTGCAAGAGGATCTAGAGCAGGTGGCTGTTCTCTTTTGCTTAAATCCCCAGAAATCTACCTCAAAATGTTTTCTGTTGCTTGTGAAAAGGAAAGGAAGCTCTCATATCCCCTTCCTCTGCAGTTACCTGTGCCACGCAGAGACATGTGAGTACAAAGACACGTCTGTATGGAAGAAAAATATATTTTCCAGAACATTAAACTACAGGCAAGGGTTTTTTTCTGAGTAGAATTTACAAGCTATTACCCATCACATCTAGAATATTACTAGAGCTGTCAAGAGAAAGGAATCAGTGTAGAAACATCATTCCACTGGGAAATATAAAATAGCAACAAGTTGGTCCCTCAACAATAAGTCCAATGCTTAACACAAAACGATGTACAACTAACCTGCATTGAGTTCTGTGCAGGATCTTTCTTCTGGGTTGTTTGTGGTTTTCGTGCTTGTTTAGAAGAATTGCTTTTTAAAAAATAAATAAATAAATAATTATTCTTTTTCCTCCCAGTATGGGCTAATGGAGATGCTGAGTGATTCAACTGCTAATGTGATCACGGGAGGAGTGTGTTTTGTCATTTATGATTCTATGGTGATTATAACTCCCTCTCAGTTACTTTCCATACTATATACTCTGCATTACTAATGAGTGGCTTCAGGCACTTCTCCTCTGTGGAGGACAAAGTTTTGGCTCAATCACCGTTATCTTCTCTCTCATCTGCTCACTGTCCTTGGTGCTTTGTTCCCTTCTGTCTTCCATTTGACTCCTACCAAAACATCATCTCACAGTGAGGAGATTCCTTGGCGGAATTTCCTGCAAACATCTGCCTGTGCTCTTTTAGGTCTGATTTCAGTTCCTGAACTGAAACCCGCATTTGTGAATTGGGGTGAATTGGCAAACAACTCGAGGCTCCTCCATCCTTCCCTCTTCAAGATTTTTTTTTTTTTTGTCTTTTCCTCTTTGTTCTCCCTTGTTTTTCTCTCTCAGACTTTCAGGTATTTTGCTTGCTCTTTATTCTCATCTGTTTTCTCCATTGATTAAATTCTACATTCCCAGCTGTTGGCTGCCTCACCTTCTTTCACAGCTGTCTTTTCAAAATGTGATGCACACTTTCAATATCCAAATATATCCGAGGTTTAGAAGGGGGGAAAAAAAAAAAAAAAGACCAAAGCAGTAGTATCTCTTTCACTTTACCGAAGACAATGAGTTTTTCCTAAGCAAGTGGTCCAAGCCATTATGCATCACAGCCAGGACAGTACCTCATGCTTCCCTAATAATGTTATGATAGCCCTGGTTTCCTTCTTCTTTCAAGTATCTAAGAATGCTGATGACAGCAATGAATCCCAAGTTTATATTCCTCCAGCCATCTTTCTAGCTGGCTCTTTACCCAATTTTATGGGTGGGCTCTGAGCATTCTCTGACAACCTTGGCTTTTTACTAGGTGATTAGGTTTCTGTTCCCTCCCTGTCCTCCATAACACTTAGGCTGCTTCTGATACTATTTCTCAGTCTTTTTCAATGCTTTATGGCCTACTGTCTCCAATAGTAGCAGTTCTCGTCCAACTGTCTTTGTTTCCTTTTTTTTCTGTTTTGTTTTGTTTTTCTCCTGGTCATGTGCATAAGCAATGAATGACAACCCCAGTTCTCCATACCTGGTGCTGGCAATAATCATTCATGTACCCTCCATTGTTCTCCTCAGCATCCCAGTCACATCATAGACTATCCTGAGTTATAAAAAACCCACCAGGATCATTCAGTACAATTTCTGGCTCCACACAATGCCACCTAAAAATCAGACCAGATGTCTAAGAGCGCTATCCAAATGCTCCTTGAATTTGTGGCAAGCTCAGTGCCATGACCACTGGCCTGGGTATCCTGTTCCTGTGCCCAGCGCCCTACAGTGAAAAATCTTTACCTGCTATCCAGTCTGAAACTCCCTTGTCACAGCTCCATGCCATTTCCTTGTGTTCTATTGCTGGTCACTGGAGACAGCAGATCACAGTTTCCTAAATTCTCCTTACACTCAAGGTAAACAGGGTGGTAGCTGAAGGAACACTTTCCAAGGGGGAGAGCTTTGGTGTTGAATGGATTTTGATGCATTTGACGCTTCTGCGAAAATTCAGATGAGACAGTTGTAGATAAGTACTGCACAAAAGGCATATTATGGGTGACCCAAACAGCTGTAGAAGTTGGATCAGAGGCAAGCACATCTTCAGAGTATGGTAGTTCTACAGCAGTAATTTTCCAAGACCTGCTAGATATTATGTCCTATTAAGATGATCTGTTGTAAACACTGTTCCTCCCCTAGGATGCTATAAGGAGTCATTCCTTATATATTATTTACGTGTTGCTCTACTCTGGGTAAATATATATGGTAAAGCTGAGTGGGTCGTTTTGCATCTTGCTATGTTCACTCTATTTTACCTGCTGTGTTAATACACTTGTTTGCAGTAGCCATTTCATCAGGATATCCTTCACAGGTGCTAGTACCACCTCTTAAGCTGTGGTGCATGAAGTTTCTGAGGGATGTGGAGAAAATTGAAATGTAAGAGATTACTTTTTAAATCCCAAGGTGTTTGTCACTCAGACTGTAAATCATCTGCGTGTTACACAGCAACATTACTGCTTTTTAAAGTATTTGTATTTGAAAATCAGCTATGGAGGAAGCTGCAAATTCCCTCTGGGCTTCATGCTGGCAGGTTATTTTAATCATGCAACAATTTCATGCTCATATTGAATAGGAAGGGCGTGATTTCTGTTTTTGTTAAAGGCACTTTCTTTCCAGAGCAGAGGAGTCTAACAGTAAGAGCTTTCAACTCTTAAAGCTGCCAGGGCTCGCACTTGCCAGTTCTCATGTAGCTGGAGAAGAAGGGATGGCTCCTGTAGCTGGATTTTTCTTCTGAAGAAGAGGAGGCTCAGAGGAGACCTTATCCCTCTCTACAGCTTCCTGAGAGGTGGTAGTGAAAGGAGAGGGTTTTGGTCTCTTCTCCCTGGTAACAGTGATAGAATGAGAGGTAATGGCCTTGTTGTACCAGAGGAAGTTCAGGTTAGATATTAGGAAAAATGTCTCAGAAAGAGTAATGAAGTATTGGCACAGGCTGCCCAGGTAGGTGGTGGAGTCACCAATCCTGAAGGTGTTCAAGAAACACAGATGTGGCACTAAGGGATGTGGTCTAAAGTGGTCACAGGCATGGGTTGATGGTTGGACTACATAATCTTAGTGGTCTTTCCAGCCTTCATGATTCTATAACATCACCATAGGGCAATGCCAGACCAGATGGCAAGCTTTAGCAGTATTTCAGATGGAAGGAGAAGCTGCAAGCTCCTGGGAGCACAAAGCTTGGAGGGGCTTGGGGTCCCCTGTGGATGGAAGAATTCCTGCACAGTGCTGAGCTCTGCTCTTTCTACAGACTTTCTTGTGAAACTGTTTCTCTGATCTAGACAATAGCTGTACAACCTTCCCTCATTTCAAGTGGTACGGAGAACAATTTGCCACTCTAAGGTCTTTTTTTTTTCAACTCCAAGACAGAGAAAAATGTACTATGATTGCAGATTCCTTAAAGTACCCAAGCAGATTTCTGAAGGGTGTCCCTTTTTGTAGAAATGTTTGGACTCAGCTGCTTAAACTGTTTTGTTTGTTTGTTGCTTTCTTTATCTTGTCCTTTAACCATGCTGGCATTGCTTCCGTTTTAGAAATAAATATACACACACATACATGCAAACACATTTTATCTGCATTTGAGTGCAATACATTTAACTAATTTTACCAAATGCACTGAGAAACAGACAGTACTCTGTGAAAAGTAAAACTGATGGAAAAAGATACACACACATGGTGGGTATGTGACTTGATTAGGAAGATCAGTAAGGTAATAGATGAACAAGCATAAACACATGATGGCTTGTAGTTTGTCTTTCAGATGGTTCTGTCTGGAGCTTCTGAAACACCTCCAAGAAATTCCTGTGATTTGGATGCCAAGAAAGTTTTAAACTAAGGGAGAAAAGAGTTTGAACAGATGTGAGGAAGTTGATGGTCTGCCTGTCCACTGTGGAGTAGACACTGTTTTCAGGACTTGACCAGTGCTGGGATAGATTCTCAGGATCCATATTCTAATGTAGCATGATTCCACGTCATGCCACTCGGCCACCTAACTTAGCCATGCTGATCAGAAAGCTGTAGTGATCTTGTATTTCTCAATTTCAATAGGGAACCAGGGGGAGAAAGGGGTGTACGGAGCAATAATGCTTGATTTATAAATGTAACTTTCCTTGTCTGCAAATCTTGTTTCAGATCTGAATTCTAGCTCTGTGAATTATACATTCCTTCTTTTTAAAAGATATCAGAGTATGTTATGTGATTTAACAGTCTTTTTTTTTTTTTTTTTTCTAGAAAATGAATGCCAGGTGCCTCAAAAGTACTTAAAAATTGATTCATTTATTCTTTATTTTCTCTAGAAAATGTCTAAGCTTGAGATCTCTGGAGGTGATTTTTATGGATGAAATGGGCAAGGACTATTATCTTGTGATCTCAGAACATTCACTTGCTCTCTGGCCTATTTAGTAATTTCACTTTGCATTGCAAAATCCATGTATTAAAGATGAAGGGCGTGTACAGCTCAACAGTGCTGAACCACAAAATTACTAACTGTCCTAAAATAGCTGTGCTCCACTAAGATAAGACAGTTAAGTACTTCACCACAAGTAAATTATCATCTGGAAAGTATACCCTTTGCTTAGTAAATCTGTAGAAGTGGGGGCTCTGTAGGTAAAAGCTCAGATAACTAATGAATGACGGACAGGGAAACTTTAGTGTATAATCTCAATGTGTGTAAGTGGGCTAAAGCTACATCTAAAGGTCTCCACAGGTGCAGGGGTATACTGTGCTGAAGACTCTGAATATACAAATGGCGTAGTAATAGAACATCAGGAATTAGTAAGTATTATAAAATCACTTATGTGGTACTTATCTTAAAGCTTCTTTGAAGTAAGAAGGATTGTTAAGTTGGAATTCACTTCTTTCAGGGCTTACTGCTCACTTCCCTAAGTTGCTATAGACTGTTGGATCAGGTAGTTTTACTTCTAATATATCAAAGACAAAACACTTTCAATGAGCTATTCACATGGAGTTCACACAGCCCAAATGCTGGATAATCTTTAAACACCTGTGCAGGAGAAGTGTGCTTCTCCTCCAGTGCTGCTGCTGGAAGTCTTTTGAATAAAACATTTGTATGCCATTAATTCACAGCATCAACTTTCAGTCTCCTTCTTTTAATCTTTGCTCTTTCTGTTGTGAAGATGATGATTTTGTGGCTATACTTTGATTTCTCCAGAAAGCTAGAATTGAAGATAGTGGGCTTAATTTCTTAGCCATAGCAAAAATTACTTTATTCATCCAAATTGCAAATGAATGAGCTATAAGAGCTGCTCCAAAAGCAGTGCCTCCTATTTTGTGATGTTGACCCACAATGCCAACGGTAGATGTTGATGGTATGGTTGTAGAGGCTGAATCTGCTGGCCAGTATTCCATTATGTTTTGTTGCCATGTGACAGATGGCAGCAGAGGGACACTCTGATACTATGGTATCTGATGTGCAAGTGCCTATGAAGCAGAGGTGTGGAATTGAATTCCTCCATATGGGAAAAATTGCAACCATTGATGCTTGATGAATGTTTATGGAAATCAAACAGTGGATGTGAGCACAGTGAGTGGTGAGTTTCAGCAGTGGTGACAGTGAGAAGGATAAGCCACATTTCAGATGGCAGTGCACAACCCCTACAATTCTGTAATTCTGTTACAAAATGAAGAGTGTCTCAATCAGTCTATCCATGGTAGTTGGCTAACGGTGATGACTATGTTGAAAAATAGTATTTTGTAGCTGAGAATTTGCTCTACTAGCAATAGTGTTATTGTGCTCTTTGTATCTACTGTAGTTTTCATGGATATAAAGAGGAGGCATTACATTTGGAGTGACCTGTGCATATTGACTCATGAGCTAACATAGCATGAATGTACAGATTGCAGACACCAATGTGCTAGCTGAGTTGCAGTGGGTTGAGATGGTCCTGGTCGAAGTGAAGGAGGAGGCATATCAGCTGCTCCTGAATCATATTGCAGAAAATGAGTTGCCATACAGTCAATGGTCCATATATCCATTTAGACAATGCTGAACAAGTGTACAGCTTGTACACTGTGCAATAGATACAAAAGGCTCAACAGGCATCAGAGTCTCTGTCCTTGAGGTGCAGCACAGTTGACATTTAGAGTCACTCATCTAGCTCATGGAAGAGATTAGTATCAGCTCAGATCCTCGTTGTGGAAGGGCCAATGTGCAATACACAGACACAAAACAGAACTCGCAGGATTTAAAAATGATTGTGTTTTATATCAGCGTGGCTGTATAACTGTTGTGGAAAAAGTTTCCCAATGGAAATTACAGGTTTTCCATTTGTTTGTCCTTGGGCCCTTGTCCACGAAGACTAGAAAATCTGTGTAGTGCCATTGGATCCCGAGGAAAGGTGCAAAGAGCTGATGCTCTTTCTGGCATTATTTTTGCCAAAACAGCAGTGCAAACCTGCCTAGTGTCCTAGGAAACCACTTATCCCAGCTTTACCAATTACCATTCTACCTTATAAAGGGAGTAGCTGTGTATTGTTGGGGAAATGTGAGATGATAAAGCTTGGATTTCAGTGTTCTTACATCTTCAACAGTTGTTACTAGAACAACAGATAGAAAAGCTTAATGCTGGGGGACAATTATTGAAATGAATAGCAGCTGGGCCTTCTCCACCTGGTTTTATCTCATTTTGTCTCCTCCTTCCCCTACTTACTCTTGGGAGTGGGGCTCTGTCAATTATCAGGCATCATCAGAAGCAGATGGAAATCATGAAGGTATGTCTATCTGCAGCTTCCCTTATGCTGCTTGTTCTCCCTGTTCTCTGTGCCAAATGCTGGCAAATATATTTTTTTTCTGCTCTTGTCTGTCCTGGTCTGATTTCTTTCATTAGCCTTACAATTAATGCACCTGAAAGCTGCACCTATAGGTAAAAGTAACTGAAGAATGCTACAGGTGCCCCACAACAAGATCTCAAAACAGAAGATAGCAAATGCAGATTCCTGGAAAAAGTAACAAAAAAGGATTTCTTTTGTTGTAAGCTTTACTCACACTGTGAAACCAATTAACCATTTTTCTTCAGTTTTAGACAAGATACCTTGTGCTTAGAACTTCTGCACAGGGCTTTTCTTCTTGGTTTTAGATTACGTATGATAAGGGGAGCAAAGTGTGAATAGAGACCCTGCTCCTAGTAAGATTGCAGAGTAAATCAATTTGTTCTAAACCAGAAAGCCTGAGAGTGGATGCGTACTGAAGAAGCTTAGCTAATATTTCTGCTATAACATGTAGAAGTTGATTGGTCATAAATCAACTTCACTGGAGCTGTAGGAACACTGCCTGGCAAAACAAATTCTAATGCAACTTCATGATAGCAAAATTGCAAGAGAAACCCCAGGCAGCTCAGCTGTAACTTCATAAGAAAATTAGATGTCTGTTTTCCATAGACCTTGCCTGTTCTCCAAAATGAAAGTCACTCTACTTAAATCATTCCCTTCAACATGTCTTGAATACGTAAAGTAGATGCATACATTTTTATATGGACTGAACAAGGCCAATTCAGTGCTGCTGATATATGGACAACAATCTGTTAATGTAGACATTATGAAAGGAGAATTCATTAGCACATCGTATGTGCAGGAGCCTTGATGTACCTTATTGTATTTAGAAAAATGCAAGGCAAAGTACATTACAAACTTACTTTAAGAGACTTCCAATGAACTCATTTTCCTAGATATTTTAATTTAGAAGGTGAACAGAATACCATGAGTGATATGCTTATTGGAGAAATAAAATTTCTAATCCTTTATCAGATTGTATGTAACCTGCTTTGTTAATATCTATACATTATTATACTATGCTGAATGCGTGGTTGAAGAAGCATTTGTGTATTACTTAGCTCACACTTGTTATTAATGGTGGAAATTTTTATGGTTATAACTGTTGCTTATCACTAACTGTGACTGTGGCACCATAGTTACCTCCATCCTCTAGAGTCCTGACAGATTGGAATATTCCAAA
The DNA here is from genome assembly GCF_026119805.1 of Tympanuchus pallidicinctus. Classification (NCBI taxonomy): domain Eukaryota; kingdom Metazoa; phylum Chordata; class Aves; order Galliformes; family Phasianidae; genus Tympanuchus; species Tympanuchus pallidicinctus. The sequence continues at coordinate 66,102,551 of NW_026294747.1, forward strand.
TAGCAGCAAAACCCTGGTAATGCCATTCTGCTGGGGTGGATGAAGTAAAGATAAAAACATTCAGGCTAATTTTGCTCCCTTTTGACCCTGAGCTTGAGTAAGCTGCTGTGGTGTAACTAGGGTCTGGGCATAAATGGGGCTGATTGAATATAGAGTGACCACAGGGTGGGATTCTGGATCTTGGTCCAAGAAATACAGTGGAGAGGTACTTGTGGTGGCTCTAGTTAGAACCTCTTCAATTCCCAACAGGTTTTTATTTCAAGCTGACACCAGAGAGTGGGCTTATTTCTGGCCCTAGAAATAATTTCCATGTTCCTCAAACAGCACAGTTTCAGCTGATCCAGTTCTGAAGCTCTGGCATTGCAACCCAAGTTTGAAGGAAAAAAAAAAAAAAAAGGGGGGGCAACTGCACTCAGTGCATGCGTTTTTATCTTAGGCATACATTTTTCAGAAGAGCAGGAATTCAGTGAAGTGTTGGCGTTGTAGATTCAGTACTTAAAAACTCCCTACTTTCAGAACAGCTTTGATGTCAGCCAAGTAACTAACTGAATGATATCCTCTGGGAGAACAGATGATGCAGTTAAAAGGAATGAAGACGTCTAATAAAACCCAGAGCACTAATTCTCATATTAGTAATACAGATATTAAAAGGTACAGCTTTTTGGTTCTCCACTTGTACTGCTTTCATTGATGTCACTGAGAGGATGCTTGCACAAGGGTTGTGGGATCATGCCTATGGTGATATGTGAATCAGTTTGTGGGAGTTAACAGCTTGCTTTTTTTTTTTTTTTTTTTTAAGGAAGGAGAGTGGTGCCCAAAAAAAACACCCTACTGTAATTATATGTGTTCAGCATTACAGAACAGCAGGAAAAAAATATTCTTCATTAGAAAATGGCTAGTCAAAAGCAGATTTCCAGTCCAGAAAGGTTGACTCTTAAATGAAAGGGATTAAGCATGTTTCTTTGTAAAAGCCAATATCTCAGTAGCCAAATCTCCTTTGTAGCTGGGGAGAAACCAAGGGAGAAATTCCACTAACTAAAGTGGGGAAAATGGATTCACCAATATCGAAGATTCTAGAGTTGCTTAGAATTCCTCTGTTGTATTTTCCTTTTTAAGACCTATTTTTTTAATTATTCCTATCCTGAACAAAATATTCAAAACCTCTTTTTGTGTGTGTAAAGCACATTGTTTTGTTTTCCTGGCCAGGCCAAGCTGTCAGATCCTTTGAGGAGCGGAAACAGGGAACCCACACAGCATATGGTGATAGTTGGCTGTTCCCAGGGAAAGCTGTCTGGCTCTCCTAAAATACAGACAGCCAAAGCATTTGAGGAGAAGTACTGTGAGTTTGCATTGATAGCTGTGTTATTTCAGACACCACCATGTTTTTCTCAGGATAAGTCATTAAGATCCAATAGGAGAAGATACTTAAACACTTAAAACAATGAGTGTTCTGTAGAAAGACACTGAAATCACTCAATCCAGTAACCTCCCAGATTAAGCTTATATCCTAACTACAGCATCCCAGGTTTCATAGCTACTGACAAATAGTCCACAGAACCAAAGAATGGCTTGGGTCAGAAGGGACCTTCAAAGATCATCTAGTGGTTGGCAACCCTGCAGTTGGAACTAGATCAGGCTGCCCAGGATCCCACTCAACTTGTCATTGAACACCCCAGGAATGGGGCACAACTTCTCTGGGCAGCCTGTGCTAGTGCCTCATCATCATCTGAGTGAAGATCAGTTTCCTAACATCTAATCTAAATAATCTAAACCTCCTCTCTTCCAGTTTAAACCCATTCTCCCTTTTCCTATCATTATCTACCTGCATAAGAGGTTGGTCCCACTCCTGCTTGTAAGCTCCTTTCAAATATTGGAAGATTGTAATGAGGTCTCCCCTTCTCTTCCTCAAACTGAACAATCCCAACTCCCTCAATCTTTCATCATAGAAGAGGTGCTCCAGTGCTCTGATCATCTTCGTGATCCTCCTCTGGGTCCATTTCAATAGCTTCAACAGTTCCCATATAAGGGGTGCAAACAGACTGCTGATTTTTTCCACTCGGTCACTGGCAGTCTCCTTGGCTCTACCGTAGATGTTTCTAACTGTCTCTTTCAATTGCATAGAATTTAGAACAGTTCCAAGACAGTATTCTCCAAGGACAATGGCTTGGAGGCTGCTTTCTCCATTCCCCATAAACAGTCTTTCAAAAACCCCAGACCTAGGTCCTACATAGTGTGCAGGGGTCAGTCTTCTCTAGAAGGAGTGAGACCTAAGCAAGTTCACATAGCCCCATCAGGGTCATATGGACTAAAGACCAAGGGTTGGTGCCTGGCTTGTCTATTGTGTATGCTAAATAGTACATTCATAGTACATATACTATGTACTAGTATATACTACTATATGCTAGTTCACAGCATCATGTATGTGCTAAAGCTAAATCTTAGCCCTGAGATTGAATCTTAATTCTGTCTTAATCTCTGACTACCTCAGAGTTACACAGTTCCACTGGAGATACCTACTACTAGCCAGATGACCCCTATATTAAATGTCTGTCTAGCAAATTCATTCATTCTGAGCCCCAGTTTTTTTTTTTAACTCAAGTCACATGTGAAAGGTGAATGTAACTTAAATTGACAATTTAGGATACCTCTCTTTACATGTGTGTAATAACTGTCTATGGAAGGATGGCTGTTTCATTTTATTATGAGGTTGAATATCTGCTGTGTAGATATTATTCTGGAGACAAAAGCTGTTGGGTATCCCAACCCTATAAATCAGCTTAATCACTCTATTTATCCTAGGGTGTGGTGTGGAAATGAGAAAATTTAGTTGACCATCTTTCTTCAGCTGTCAGTTGCTCTGGAGCAGTGAAGAGACTTCTATCCTTTAGCTACTGAATGTCTAAAGTTATTCAGGGACTTGTCACAGGCTTTCCCTGTGACAGCCCTGACTGAAGTGTTACTACAGAGGGGACGGAATAGAACTCACTTTACTCTTTTAGCATAGATGTAATCAGCATCATTACCCAAGGGAATTGAACTGTAAATCTAATGTCAACCTCAAGGTTAGTATCAGCGAAAGCACTTCATAGGATGAAGTATTTTGACTTACTGCTGTTGTGGTACTCTTGATAATATAGTACTGTCACTACATGAGCTGTTACAGACAAGGAATGGCCTCCAAAATGTCCTCTCGTGAAGGTGATTTTCAGGATTAGGGCACTGTCTCCTCCCTGTCCTCTGCATATTCTGTGTGGAAGACCTTTCTGCACAGGAAATGAGCCTTTGTTTCACACGTGCCCAGAATTATGATTTAACTAGCAACATCCAGAACTGTGGCCAATGACAGAGTAATCTGAGACATGAAATTCCTTCTCTCAATCTCCTTTGCTCTGTCAGCTCTTCTGGATGAATAACCTTCTCCTTTTGGGTCTCCTTCAAACTTCTTAGGGAGGTTTGAGATCACATGCCTTTCTGTCTGTAGTGGAAAAGCTAATTCAGGGCTTGAAGGAGTGATTGAGCACGTGGTGGGAAGGCAGGGCCAACCCAGGGGAGCTCAGCTGCATGCACTGCACCTGAGTGAGCAGAAAGGGTGGAGCCAGGATCCAGCCCTTCCTAGACCTCATTTAAGGGTTGGCAGTGGAGGCAAGAGTATCTTGCTGGGGATTCCTCCTAACCTGAGGCCTTCCAAGGGCAAGCAGGCTTTTTCCTTTGTTTCTGTGTCCACGGATGCTGTGATTCTTCCCCTCTACTCTGTGCTGGTGAGATCTCACTTGGAATGCTACATCCAGATGTGGAGTCCTCAGCACATGAAAGATGTGGACCTGTTGGAGTGCATGTAGAGGAGGACCACAAAAAATGATCCAAGGGATGGAATGCCTGTCCTACAAGGACAGGCTGAGAGAGCTGGGGCTGGTGAGCCTGGAGAGGTGAAGGTTGGGGGGAGACCTGAGAGTGGCCTTTCTGTATCTTCAGATACAGCCTCTGCAGGGAGGCTGCAGGAAAGAAGTGGATGGACTCTTTAGCAGGATCCCTCGTGATAGGACAATTGGAAATGGTTGCAAACTAAAAGAGGAGAGATTTAGACAGGATATGAGGAAGAAGTCTTATTATGATAAGAGCTGTGAGGCACAGATACTGGTTGCCCAGAGAAGTGGTAGATGCCAGAGTTTTGAATCACAGATCTAAACAGGAGACTGAAGAAAGTAGCTAAGGTAAAACAAGTACTGTGGTAGAAACCAGCAGAATTCCACGAAGGAAGAAGGAATAACTCTTCTTGTTTCTTAAGGTTGCTCTGTGTGCTACATCCTTCCACATGTAGGTTGGTTTATTTTGCTATCATGTTTCAATCTCAAACTGGTGAAATGACTCAAAATATTCCTACCACCTTCTCTGTCTGCATTTTGTCCCCCTTCTCTTTTTTTTTTTTTAAATCCCTGTCTGAATACCTTGAAAATGAATACTCATGCCTAGGTACCCATGATTGAATCGTTTTCTGTTCTAACTTGAATGAATTGATGCATTACTTTCTAAACTTTGTTCAAATCTCAATACCTGCTGATATTGGATGGTCGTGATATCAGAATTCTACTGCACTTCCTAAATCCTCAGAATAAATTGTCACAGCAATTCCTTCTAATATGACTGCAATAGCAGCTGTGCTCCCAGTAGTATCATTCCAACAGGACAAATTTTCCTCTTGTTCTATTCCTATGCAAACCCCCAGGTACATATTCAGTCAAAATACTTCAAAGCAATGTCTGGGTAACAAAAGTTTACAGTTTTGCAGAGCTCAGTAAGACATTTCAGGATTAGATTTCTCTAATCTGAAGCCTGGCCCTAATGCATATTTATGAATATGGAGGCTTACCACTGTGCAGTCAAATTGTGTATAGTACAATTTGTTTATGGCAAGATTTACACATGCAAGGGCTACTGTTCTTGTAAATAAGCAGCTTGTAAAGGCACTTGCAATTATATGCAGGACTCTTTTCAGACTTGCTGTTGTTTTTTTTTTGTTTTTTTTTAACCAAATTTGATGAGAAATAAACTTCACCAAGACTTCCACGTAACTCTTTTTATTATAACTGCACGGCTCCTTTTACTGTAGTCAGCTGAGAAACTGTGTGCCTCAAGATCTTGGCCTACTAGCTCTGATCTCTCTAAAGGAGCTTTAATGCCCTTCAGTTAGGCTGTAAAATGGATAGCATGAACTTTCCTAAGTTCAATTTCTACTATGTAATTCAAGCTAATAAGCCTAGAAACAGTTTTTTGTAGAAAACCAGATAATAGTTTCTCCCTAGATTGCTTTTTGCCATAATCATTTTATTTGGTGGCATCTCATCACAAGGCTGATGGGGCCATGTCTCTTTGCGAATGGATAACGAAGTACTGCAAAAAAAAGCCCTGCCTTTTTTTAATTAGGAATAAAGTACATTATGTGCCAACTTGTAACATGTGGAGCAGGAAAGAGATTTGCAATGTAACACATTTCCTGCTTTCTCTACTGTTATTTTTAGCATAGACACTAATAACCTGTAAAATGTAATTATCATCCTTGTATGTTATGGGCATGAATGCCACTTTAATCAAGCAGAGCTACACTGTGACAGAAAGATGACCAAAAAAAGCAGTTATATTAACTTTCCCAACAAAGTATAGTTATAGCTGTCAGCACATATATGGTCATGTGAATCTTAGGGAAGGATGAAGACTATATATTGATCGCATCAGCTCTGTATTAGTAGGATTGTTTATATCAGCACTAAATACTGATGAGATGGAGTCCAACAAATGTGGTCCTATATTGATGTATTTTTCACCAAAATCACTGTCTTGAGACAGAATCTATTACCTCTGACACTAATTCCTTCTGCCAAAACAAGCTTCCTCTCAGTCCTCATGGTGGAGAGTGCTGGGCCAGGTCCAATTTCTAGTTCTGCCGGAGATGTCCTCCTGCGAGGTGAAAGTAGCCTGGTAGCATGTTTGGACCACTATGTCCATGGAGGGTTTGAACACTTGGCTCTTGGACTTCTAATTGGTTTTCCATCAGCTTGTTATCCCATGAAATGCCTGGGGAAAACAAATGCCTTAGAAGGGATTTCACAGCTAGAATAGGAAAGCGTCTGAAAGAGCAGAGGAGATGCAGCAGATGGACGTATTTCTTAAATCCTGCTCTCTCTGTAGTTCAGGTGCTTAATGCATTACCACCTTCATTGCCGGATTGAGCTCTGTTCTTTCCTGGAGAAACACAGCAGCGGTCAATACTGCCTTACAAAGGATTTACTGCAGTAGTGACAAGGCTTATGTATCACACATACCCTGTGCTGGATAATTCAGCAGCCACAAGACACCAGAATCACCTCTGAGCACATAAAAACTTTTACCAGCCAAGCAAGCTAGTGGCCTCCTACTTCTCTCTTTCTGCACCTGGGTTCCTAAACCAAAAGACACAGAAGTTTTGTTCTTTGGTCTGTAGGATCTTTGTGCAAAAAGCCAAAGCAGAAGCTACAAGAGCAAGTGAGAGTGCCACCCAGAGCTTTCTACCCAAAAAGAAAGCTCCCACACACCTCAGGTTCACCGTTAGTTTTTGGTCAGAAAATGTGCCCAGATTATCCATAATATAAGACAGCCAACCCTTTGTCCACCAGATCCTGGTGAAGAGCTTTTAGAAATCGGTTGTTATGGAAAGATGGCAACCACACTACCAGCTGCAGACAATTTTGAAGAAATCAGTTTCTGATGCATTTTTTTTTTTTGCCTCAATTGATGTGTCCAGGGAGTCAGATATGGACAAAGCTGATCTCTTCCATGTTCTCCAGGCAGTTATTCTCACTGTCCCCTCACAGAAAACGTCATGTGCATTGGGAGTTTCAATGTTCAAAATACCTCATGTCTAGTATGAGATGAGAAGACAAGGAGTGTTGGGGCTTTCTCTGGACCTGATAGTCTCCATTCTCAGACTGTGGAAAATAGCATATTTGAGTATAAATAAATCAAAAATTATAAGGAGACAGATTAGATGTGATGGTGATCGAAGTTTCTATCAAATGGGCAGAATCAGATGTCAGGCAAATCTATCCATTAGAAAAAAAAAACTAAAAAAAAATATTAGGGCAAACCAGTTCAAAATCACGAGGAAAACAGAATTAGAGAGGAGAATATTCCAGTTTGCTACTTCTAGGACCTTATTAAAACAAGCCTACTGAACTTCACTAAGATGGTGTCATCTTCTTATCAGAGTGGAGGAGAACACAAAGCCACTGCAATTAGACATGCAAACAGCATTTCTATCTACATCTTTTTAAGATGAGTGCAAATCCAGCAAGAAAAACCTCTTGAATTCCAATTTTCTGCTGACACAGATCTATCTATGGTAAGGAGTGGCTACATCTTCTACTAATTCTTCTTATTTCTCTGCTTAAAGACGTCTTAGCATCCTAATTTCTGACTACATAATTTGACCTAAAATCAGACTGCTCTGTAAGCTTAAGTTGCTTTTATGTACTTCAGTAAACATTTACAGCATTAAGATCTACCCTTTTAATTGCCACATTCTGTCCAATTCAGTCAAGCTGAGTTCACAGAAATACCAAACAACATACTTGAACAGTCAGATAACAGCTGAAAGTGATTAGTTTTAATGTCTGAACAATTAATTTTTTTTAATATGAAGCATATAAACAAGCAGAAGATGAATGGCAATTTGAATTTCCTACCCTCTCTACAACTCCAAAACTAAGGCTGAGAGAGAGGAAAGATTTCAATTAGCCGCTGGAGGTCAGATTGGGTTGGACTTCATCAGGCTTAGAAGAAGTAATATTATAATAGGCTGGACTTAAAGTCACCCACTGCAAGTCTCACAATAAATCCATATCAACACCATCATCATCCATTAGGAATTTGCATCTTGAGAATAAATGAGAAATTGCCAAAACAAGTACTTGATCCTTCATCTCAATTTCATGTATCTACACTTATATCTGCATTGTATATATTCACACATTCTCTCTCTCTATATATATATCTATATGCACGCATGCTTGTGTGCATGTCTCTGTACATAAACATGCCCTAAAACCTTTTGAAGGTACCGGCCGTTTAAAATCAGATTGGATGGAAAATCAGGAATTTCAGAGTTATTACGCAAGATGTGAAAATAGCCTGGGAAAAGAGGGATGGAGACTATAGCAAATCCAAGGAAAGGGCTACAGTCTGCAGCCAACCCTTACTAGAGAACCTAAATTGAGGACAGCTGTTACAAACATGCCAACTGGAACAAATGTTTCAGCTGAGGCTTGTCCTATTTTGGAGATGAGAAAGCTCAATTCCTAAGATGTTGGTCTTCATTACTTTTATGCTCGTGAGGCTTTTTCCTATGATATTCTTCACATTTTTCATCTACTAATTGTTGATTGTGCAGCTTGGTGTGTGAGGGAATTTGAAGACATTTTATTAGCCTGAAAAAAATATACTATTTTTTTGAAGGCTAAAAATCATCTGTGGAGAGAAAATGGAGAAAAAAATAGAAGATAATTTATAGTTAGACTCATGTAGCAGCTTCGTTTCAGTAGGATTCACTTTTTTTCCACCAGTATTTATTTTATATATAATGAGTTTGATGGATGATTTCTAGAGTTTATTTAAGATGTCTGTTTTTAAGACCTTGGTGTTGCCTGCAATGTCAAGTGGGTAGGGGTTTCTATCTATTGCAGCCAATACTTCAAAACGTTGTTAAAGCAGTTCTGTTACTGATGATAACACTGAAGAAATGTTATGTACTGTGTCACTTTTTATAGTCTTGGAGCCTGAAACTTATGCTGTCTGTGAATGCTACCCATATTCTTTAGATTGCATCTGAAATACATAGAAATCCTGATCTCTTCTTTATGTTATTTCTACGTGTATATGTTTTATCAAAATCTTTTCTTCAAAAGATTGTAACATTGGTCATGGTGATTTTAGAACAAGAATTAGAATATAGTTCTTTTGCTCCAAATAAGTGTGAATTTGTAGTCCTTAGTGCTGAGTGTCATTTCTGCCTAACTCTTAAATAAGAAAATGAGAATTTTACACTTGTTTCAACCATCTTTATAACGTACCTCCTCATCAGTCCTGCACTGATTAATTCTAAATGTAACATGTCAGCAAGAGCACCCCAGTGGTTTAATCTATTTGACAAATTAGGAGTATGCATGCGTTGCTATAGAACCACCAATGTGTAGTGCAAGGTTAATATGTAGGGCTTGCCTCTAATGCTGCTGTCAATTGTTTTTATTCCTTCTCATTTTGAATAATTCATCACTAAAAGCATTGACTTAATATCCCCCTCCCCTTCCCAGCAGGCTGTAATTAATAGAGACCACATTCCTTATGAGGTTTTACAACTTTAAGTACACAAGCTACACTTACTTTTTAGTTTAAAAGACTGGACAGCATCCCCTTAATATTAATTAGGTAGTATCCATATTGCAAGCTTTTTCATCACACTGCGGTGAATTCTTCTGACTTCCTATAGAGCATTAGAGTGCAAACTATGCTTCATTTATCTCTTACACGAGGTGTGTGGGGGGAGAGCCTAGACAGACTCTATGGTTCAAAGCAGCTCTCTGTTAAGCATTGATCCATTTAAGCCAAGAGCATTCTTGTCAAGTTTTCTCTGTTTTCCTATAAGATTTGCAATTTATCTAAAAGCCTATACAGAAGAATTTATTTCTGTAAATGTTTTGATTAAGACACCAGAAACAGTATGCGTGAGGGGAAGGAAAACTTAGAAAAGGCAAATGCTTGCACAGCAATGCCTTTAATTCATCTGGTAACTGCTACAGCAATGGTTGCTTCATTTGACACCCACAACGCAGGGATAATCTGTTGTCTCAAAAGTTTTCTCTCATTGCTTATGAATTCTTATGAATGTATGTGCTGTGGGTTGCATTGCTTTTTTTTTTTTATTTTTTTATTTTTTCCAGGTAAATAAAAGTTGTTCCCATACAACAATGCCAGGTGACTACACCTGGAGAGACAGTACAGCCTGCTTAAACAACCACAACCACTCTAAATCCTAACAACAAAAAACAAACAACAAAAACTCACAAACATTTAAAGCAACTAAACCAGCTAAACTGTAGTAGACTTGGAGATTGAAATGCCCTGCTAGGTAGTGCACGTTACCAGCTTTGTTTTCAGGTTTTGTCCTTTGGGAGTACTTCTACAAAAGTACCTTGCCTTAGACGTCTGATAGGCCTTGGCTGTAGGCTTACCAGAAACCACTAGCTCTGATGCAGCCCGGATGCCAGAAGATGTCACCTTACTGCACTAACATTTTGTGCCTGAGGTATAAACAATCAGAGGACTTATTACAACCTCAGGTTTTTAGAGGGCCACAGGTTGGAGCCAGCCAACACACCTGTTCCTGGTTGAGTTAGATCTTCCATAGGAGTTTTTTGACCACAGGTGGGAAGCATTGGGATGATATGGTAAGTTTAGCTGAAGGGCTGAGGAGGAGGGATTCAGGTTCAAGCTACTGGTCAGGTGAATCTGAGGGATGGGATCTGGAGCTGAGATGAGAATGTGACCACAGCTCTATTATATCAAACTTCAAACCATAATTAATGCACAGCTAAAACCAGGCTTCATTGGAAATGTAGGAGTCATAAGGTGCATAGAGTGTTATATCCATTGGACGCATAGCTAAGCCTTGCCTCCACAAGCTGTGCCTGAACTATTCCGAGACCAGCTGTGAACTTTTAGAGCTGCCTATACTGAGCTACAGATCACTGTTCTTGAAGGGGAAAGGGAGAACTGTCTAAGCTTCTTCTTTCTGTACAAAATTAATACATCTCATTTACTCCTGAATTTTCTGTTGCAGCAGTCATCACTATTCTTCACCAAAGGGACTTGTTTTGCAAAGCAGAGAGTTAATGTTAGCTAAATCTTTAGTGTTTCACTGATGGTTGCCAGTATGCAACTCCTGCCTGAGTTCTTCCTGCTACTGTTTTCCTTTTCAAGCCTCAGGGGTAAGCAGTAACTTTTTTCTTGCTGCTTTGTAGATGTTGTCTGTGTGGGGGTTAATTATAAGGTAAATTATGTGTAAGACAATGTAACTTTATACCAAAAGTGCAAGGTAGAATACTTAAGAAATAGTACTTAAGATGGGAGAGAGATTCCTGGGCAATATTGCAATATCTGCAAGCATGATGTGATAGTTTGATAATTCAGTGTTGTGTGGTTTTTAAAGGCCTGCTACAGTGTTCTCTAGAAAAATGTTTTTAGGCTTTTTTACTTCTTTAGATCTTGTGGTGGTGTCAGTGAGGGCAGAACCTTAACTTGGTTACTCCCACAGCAATAGAATGAGGGACAACGGATATTCCACACAGGCTCACCTCACATGGGTCACAGCTGTACCAAACTGAGATGACAAAGCCTCCAATTGCTCAGGAAAGACACCATGAAAAGGCAGTGCTGTCTAAATGTCTCTGTGCAGCTCTGGTTAATGTAAGCTTCATCAGGTTATTTGTGTTTCTGTACATCCTATTATTGTTTTCCAGTACTGGAGCTTCAACTTTTAATTGCTTTTTCTCTTCTTGTAAAGTTTTGAACTTTTAATAGTGTCTTGGAAGTAGCTCCCAGATAATCTTCATGTTGACTTAACAGAGGGTTTCTACTACTGATTCTAGAAAATCTACAAACTTTCACATGACAGTTTTACAGCAAATTATGCAGGCTTAGAATTTTGACTTAGAAGGGATTCATGGTAATTTCATTTCTGAACATTCTCTTCAAAATCAAAAACAGAAGGAGAAAGGAAACGTAAAGCCCCTTTGGATCAGAAGGGACAGTCCAGATGGAGGTGGCTGCTGTGGTATAGGTAATATATATTTCACAAACAGGAGGTGCATGCTATCAGCTGATGGGTCATATTTTGCTTGCCCTCTACTCTAATTCCCACTGCAAGTTGCCCAAATAAAGACTTAAAATGCAATAGAAGCAGCTATTTGACTTCGAGGAGTTTAATTACAGTTATGTTAAAGGCACCTGCTTTTATGGAGTAGAAGCTCATGCTTCCATGCTCTATGAAAAAGAGGGAGGTCTTTCAGGCTGGTCATCCAGTAACTGAAGCATTCACAATAACTCATCTCTTTTCAAGAATCTTGGCTTAAAGCATCTTTTTACCCCTTTTCTTCTCTTTTTCTTTTTTTCCTATTCCATCTAGGCAAATGCTTTGCTTGTCCTGAGGATATTGTGCATACTGCACATTCTTCACGCTAAAAAGTAGTTCACAGAGAACAAAAATGGAAACTAAGGCTGCTTGGGAATTTTTTATCAAAACTGACCCTTGGAAAAATACTGTATTTTCACCTCAATAGATTTTCTCTCACTCTCACTACAAATCATTTTTATAGGGAGTGATCTATGGGAAGACTGTTCAATCTTACAAAAATTCTGATTTGGTGGACACAAATCTCCTTATCATTCTCTGATGCTCGGGATTCACAGAGACACTGCAGCCACTATACTGTGTCAGCTACTTCATCTCTGAATGATTAGTAGTGAAGAACATGAGAGATGAAGTGCAACTGAGAAGTCCATATAGATGGACTGGAATTCCTGCTACCATTATTTTTTTTCAGTTTTGTGGATTTTTGTAATAGTTGTCAAAGGTGACTTGAAGTTTCAAAATATCTAAGTAGTGATATGTGCAAGAATCAGAGCTGCTCTTTGAATGTGCCATCCATGTGCATGGCCAAAGTATTGCACTGTCTTGTGGATTACGGCATCATTGCAGAAATCCCTCTCCTACCCATTTGCAGCAAATGCAAATGGGCAGTGCTTTAGCCAGATTAACACTATTCATTTTCAATGCATGCATATCACTCTTAATCGCTTTACACAGCGTGCTTCTTCTGCAAAGGTGAGATCTGAATGAAAATTTCCCATTCATTTATTAAATTAATAGCCATCACATAGCCTGAAAAACATTTGATGGTAGGGTTTTTTTGGATGATCTTTCTTATGTTTATAATCTGTATGAAATATGCAAGATTTTTGTAACATCATATATCACAATGTGATTTAATATCCCATCTATATTCTTAAGCTGGAGAGTTATGTGGAGGGATGACTTTGAAAGGTCATTAAGTACAAATAAATTAGAGTGAGAGCTAGAGTGGTACTGAGAAATAACATACCTCCATAAGGAGACCTCATAGACTAAATGAGATGAGTAAATTATTACTTAATAATGTCATTCTTTAAACATTCCTAATAGTTAGGGTGCATTCACCTGGGAGTGTTAACGTATTGGGCCAAAGGACTGCTTACCCAGCAGCTGTGTAATGTACAATAGAGTGCAGTCAGGAGACAGAAAACAGACGTACTATGAAAATGCTCTTAACAGCACTCTGTAGATGAGGTTCATCCATCCTGGGTATATGCTATTTAGTAACATGAGCCCTGGTTTCTTTGCTGGACTGGTTCATAGGAGATGTGGGCTTTCTGGGTACCCCTTGAGTTCATTAAATTTAGGAGCCTGTCAGAGCCACAGAAACAAAATTGAGATTAACTGTTTTCTAACTGAGTGTTTCAGTAGCATTGAAGCCTTTTATCATATCAAATCTAGGCCATTGTCTTTGCTCCAGAGGTCATGCAGCTTGGATCCTAGATGCCATGCTTAGGCTCAAGCTACTGCTTCCCTCTGAATTACACTGGCAAATTGAGTAGGCAGAGAAAAGTGGGACAATACTGTGGGTAAGCTGAGGAGCCCAGCTGCTGTTCCATTAATTATTTGTTTTATAAGCACCCTTTTGCCATTGTGTCTTCGGGGAACAATGCGACAGAGGAAAGAAGAACTGGGAAATCTAACTGAAGAGATGGGACAGGCTTGGTTACCATGAGAACTGTTGTGAGTGCTCTAGGAGAGAATGATACCAAAAAAGTGTAGATCTGTGGCTCTCACATTCTGACTTCTCAGATTCTCACTGGGCCAACTTCTTTCAGGAATGGATTTACAACCTATGCAGCCTTCAAGGAACTGTGGGGATGCTGTGAGCTAGCTCTGGTTGTGTGAAGTCGGTACTTTTAGAGGGAAGAATAACGTATCAAGTTGAGTGCTGTGCTGGCAGCATCAGCTTGACATTTACCTGAAGTTACAGTCAGCGTGAATGTGTCCTGATAGTCTGCTGAGAGAAGACTGTTCATGATCAAGGTTTTGGGGGACTTTGGATGCATCCTTGAACACCATGGATTGGATATTTGGAAAAATATTTGCTCAGAAAGAGTGATGAAGCATTGGCACTCGCTACACAGGAAAGTAGTCATTGTCCCTGGAGGTGTTCAAGAAGCATGGAGATGTTGCACTGAGGAGCATGGGTTAGGCATGGTGAGGGTGGGTCAACAGATGGACAAGATGACCTTAGTGGTCTTTTCCAATCTTAGTGATTCTATGAATTCTATGAATACTGAAGCAAACATTAAATCAGTCCTTCCCTATGAGGTCAGGCTGAGGGAGAGCTGGGCTTGTTCAGCCTGGAGAAAAGAAGGCTGCGGGGTGACCTCATGGCAGCCTTTCAATACCTAAAGGGAGCCTACAGAGGGGAGGGGAATCAACTCTTGGAAAGGGTTGATATGTGTAGGATGAGGGGAAATGGTTTCAAGTTGAGGGAGGGGAGATTTAGGTCGGACATCAGGGGGAAATTCTTTACCCAGAGAGTGGTGAGGTACTGGAACAGCTGCCCAGAGAGGTTGTGGATGCCCCGTCCCTGGAGGTGTTCAAGGCCAGGTTGGATGGGGCCCTGGGCAGCCTGGTTTAGCATTAAACGTGAGGTTGGTGGCCCTGCATGTGGGGGGGTTGGAGATTCCTGATCCTTGAGGTCCCTTCCAACCCTGGCCATTCTGTGATTCTATAATCCCTTCCTATTCACAAAGCCTGGATTTCCACATAGCTGGGCACTGTTTAGGGGTGATTTAATGTTTGCTTCAATATTACTTATTTTTCCCATCACTATGTTCCTTCCCTGCTGGCTGCAGTAAGAGGAAAGTGAGCTTGGAGACTGCTTGCTTGTGATATCACTGCAGGGCATGATTGGACAGAACAGAACCAAGTACTGCTGGGTTATTCCCTCTCTCCAGCGTTTTGCTGAGCTCATATCGGGGCTCCCAGAAGTGCAACTGCTGCAGGGGATGCTCAGCCTTGTCTGAATGTATATTTCTTTCCATGGGGTAAGAGTCACCTGTGTGCAGTGGTAGGTTTTTATCTGTATTGCCTTAATAGGGACTAAAAGACGTTGTGAGCCTCCTCTGAGCTGCTGTCATGGGAAGAACTCTAACAATCAAGCCAAACTCTGCATTAACTGTGTCCACTTCAGTGGATTCAAAAAGCTCAGTCAGGCTTCTGGCTATGACTAAATCATCTAATTATAGCCTCCCCATGCTGTGCTTTTTGCATTCATTCCTGATCCATCTTTGCATTGATTTTTAGAACTGTGTTCCTTAGCACTCCGTGGTCTCAATTTTCACATCCTTCTCATCTCCTGTGCTCTCCTCTGCATTCACTGCATGTTTACTGCTCATCTTTCTAAGTGTTTTCCTTAAGCCACGCTTTTAATCGCATTTCTCTGCCCAGGTGACTCTTCGTGTTCTCTGCAACCCTTTGACTTTTGTGTGCGAGTTCATACAAAATAGATGTGGCCTTCTGGTTACGTCCCAAGTGATGTCAAAAACTGCAGTGGTATTAAGTGTTAGTCTGCCTTGAGGAGCTTCCAATTGCAAATGTCAGAGAAGGAAATAGGAAGTATTGTATCTTTGCCATATTATTGTGAAAGCCTGAGCACCCCTGAAGTTCACAGAGCAGTGATACCACACACCAGACAGCCCAAATTTAGATCAAAATAGACTCACAAAAATAACTTATAAATGAGGGTGTATTTTGGATACAGCCTTATCTCAGTCTGAACTGGAACTTGAAACTGGTTGCATTTAATGGTCAGCAGTCACCCAGTTTAATGGTGAGATTTGTGATACTGGATGTTTCTCCAAAGGTCTCAATTTTTGGAAGAAAGATAAATCTGTAAAGCTCTTATTTTTATTTTGTAGGCTTCATCTCTGAAATATGAATCTAAAGAATTTGAAAAACTCTCAACACGTTAAAATTCTTTAATTCTATGACATAATTTTGACTGTTTTTTTTTTTTTTTTAATCTTAAGTCATTATTGTGTGTATTTCCCTGTATCCATTTTGCATTGCTCTTGCTCAGCTCTGAAGACAGATTAGCTCTCTTTACGAAGAGCTCCCAAAAAGTATGACTGAGATTCCTTCTTAATACTCTTCTCAGCTCAGCTTATGTATAATCCTTTTCAAAGTGTAAAATGCCAAAGGATGCTTATATGCTGGAGCTTATATGACAGCATATTGTTGTTCCTTCACACTTCACTGAACAGTCTACAAATACTAATCTATAAAACACTCACTCTTCTCATATGCACTTTAAAACTTTGTGCTGCTTGTGGTATTATCTCTTCTTTTTTAGATGTATAAAAGATACTTTTGCATAGCGAACAGACTTTAATGATTTCACATTTGTTTTTCTACAGTACCTGGGGGCCTTAGCTGAAGCAACGGGCAAATGATGCTGGAACCTGTAGCATAGGTATATCCTGCTGCTTTCAGGGAGCCACAAGTGTGTGGGCAGAGATGGGGGCCTCCCCAGGGAAGAAAGGGCACTGATGGCAGAAGACGGTGGCCATATTTTTTTTTCTCCAAGATGATACATGTAGGAATGGGCAAAACTTGCAGTTGAAACAACTTCTCACAGATTTCAAAGGCTTAACTTCCTCTATGCATTAAGTAGTGTTTTTTCAAGTGTAAATAAACATCAACTGCTCTGAAAGCAAATCTTTTCTTGCTACTAACCCAAATGGAAGCTATAAGTACAGTGCTGTCTTGGTTTTAGGAGAGAATGGGGACTTCTGCAAGTGGAGCCATGTGCAGGCATTAAATGGAAAAATGAGACAGCAGAAGGCTTTCCCTGGCTCATTCTTGCCAGAGCATAAGACAAAATGTACCCTACAGTGAAAACAGTTCTGTCTGCTTTGCTAGTCCGGCTGTGGAGGGAAGAGGAGGTTACTGCTTGGGAAGGGTAGTGGGGTGATATCTTTCATATCCTTGTTTCCTTCAGGACAAAACTGAGCTAAAACAGCTGAAGCTCCCACCATCAGTTTGTAACACAAAGTGTTTGTTGTGCAAGGTGTAAGCTGGAACAGATAAATAAACACATATACACCTATATATACATATACAGGTATGTATTTCCTTTATTTCCCTGAAAAATTTGGCTTGGAAGGCAAGACAGAAGAATAGATTTTTCACCTGTTGCATGCAGTGGTCATAAGGCTTTGCCATGTATCTCTTTGGGCAGCTTTTCCTGCCTATCTCTGATTTTGGAAAGCATTGCACATCCTTGTACAACTGCAAATAGTCTGGGGATGACTGCATGTCTCAGTGCAGAAACTACTGAGAGGCTACAATGTCAGCAGGGCCCATCAAATATGCAACTTAAAGTCTATAATTGGATTTATAACATCTTGGTTAGGAAGACAGAAAAGCCACTGAAGGAAGCAGCCAGAGCAGTAAACTTCAACTACTAACTGGAACAAGAAGTAAAAGCCACCAGAGGGATATAAAGCAAGGGGAGCAGACACTGAGAGACCAAGGAGCAGAGCGTTGTCACTACAATACAAGAGCAATTTGGAAAGGAAGCCTGCTCTGAAGAGATGGTTTCTCTCTGGGGAGGGACCCATTTCTTTTAGCAAACCAGACATTGAGTATCTGCTGTTCTCCAAACTGCATGCCCTGCTGCTGAAGGGGAATCATGTTGACAATGTGCTGAGGCTCTGGGGCTTCTCTCCTATACCAGAGCTTGAAGGTTCGTGGCTTCAACCAAGTTTACCTTTTAACTACACTTTCTTCTGAAGTCAGCTTCCATGATGGTCTCTCCTAGCCACACAGCATGCAGATTTAGCCAGTGAAGCATGTAGTGGTGTATGTATCCCTCATAAATGGAGGAGCTGGGCTTCTCCAAAGTGGTGTTGGCTCTGGCAACCCAACCACTTGATTCTCTGAGGCACTGCTGTAAAGCCCAAGTGCTTCCCTGACAGAAGCAACACCTGGGAAACATTTATCTAAAGGCTTCAAAGTATGTTACGAAAGCATATAGCAATGCCTTCACTGATCTCTTTGGATAGTTAAACTTCTAAGGGGGGAAAAAAACCCATAACTACACAATTTGATAAGATGAACTGTGTATGATTATAGCTAGGCAGATTTTCTTAGTCAGAGGTAGGGTTGTTTATACTCTGCTCTGTTGTTCCTCTGCTTTTCCTTACTTCGCAAATAGATTTTCACGCAAGTTTTTGTTGCAAGGACAGAGGAGGCAGCACTCACCCTCATGGGCTAAATGGAGGAGGGGAAACAGAGCTTGCAGACAGCTGGACTTGATGGTCCTCACGTGTCCCTTCTGTGTTTCTAGGATCTGGTCGTGATTCATGCTGTGGATTTAGTTTTGTGTTGTGTTGTGTTGTGTTTTGTTTTTTTTTTGTTTGTTTTACTTCAAATCATTTTTCATCAGCAAAGTGGGGCAGGTCGTATAGCCCCCATTTCTGTCCGGTGTACCTGGAAGAAGAATTATATAAATTATACTAAGACCTAAATCCCGAGGCTTATGAGTAAATAAACATCTCTCCATCGCATCACAGCCACACTTTCATTTCACTGGAGACTGCTGCTCTAACTGCCCCAAGCACTGGAGGAGGAGGGGGGTCAGAAAAGAAAAAAGAAAGAACCGAGCTCAAGTGGAAGGCTTGGCGGTTTTTAACGCGATTTCCCACGCTGGAGGAAGGGAGGGGGGATTAAAAAAAAACGGCGGAGAAGTGAGAGCGCTGCGGCGGGGGACCGCTAGGTGAGGCCGGGCTGCGGGACAGCGCGCCCCGGGGAGCGGGGCCGAACCGAACCGTGCGGTGCCATTCCCTCCCCCCCTCCTTCCCCGCTGCCGCGGCGGCCCCGGAGCGTGGGGGGCGGGCAGACCGGGCTCGCCTCGCCTCTGCTTTGGAGGGCGGGGGAGGAAGCGGAGCCGGCGGCCGCGGGTTGTTTTAGGGTTTGCTTCGGAGCGGGGAAGCCCGGTGCGCAGCCGACGCGCACAGCCCCGAGCCCGGGGGCGAAGTTCCGCTGCGGGGGCAGCCCGCCTTCTCCGACCCCTTCCGGCACAACTTTCCTGCCCGGCCTCAACATGAACCAGACGGCTGGGGTGTCCAACAACGTGCGCTGCTCCAGCGGCAAGGGGCCCAAGGTAAGCGGGGCTGCCCGGACTCCCCTTTCTTTCGTCCCTAAACGTGTATCCGGGAGCGTTTCCCCCCAAACCGGGGCGACAATCCCCTGCTCTTCTCTCCATCCCAGCACTTTGCCAACTTCAGCCTTCTTTCTTGGCACCCCTTCGGTGTTGTGGCTCGAGGAGGTGATGACCGGGTTTATAGGGACTAAAGATGCGGTCCCAAGTGCTGGAACGCTCCGAACTTGCGCTCCTGCTTCAAACGGGTTAAAATGCTTTGAAGATAGAGATTGGTGCTGGTGCGTTGTGTCGGATCAGGTAGAGCTGCTGTGTTCACTTCTTGCCACGGTGTGTTTGCCTAGCTAGGCAGCTGGAAAAAATAAAGAGCTGGGATAAAGCACCTGATTGTGAACTCAGCTGAATGCGACCAAGATGTAATTGGGTCCTCACACCTGATTCCAGTCAGATTTGCACTGTTGTTTTTTCTGGTACTAACGAACATGGCCCTTGCATTTATCTATATGACAGTGTTATGCTGTTAAATGGGAGTTGTGAGGGTTTGTGCCTTCTTGTAGGCATTTCTGTTGGTGCTGTTTCTGCAACTCTTCAAAGCGTGTTTTGGTGTTTGTAGTTCTGTTTTATGGGGTATTATTCATTTATTCATTTACCTGTTTTTCTCCAAGGATCTCAAAAACTGCATTTTGTCATGAGGCATGTTTCTGTGTTGGTTAATGGGATGCGCCTTAAAGAAATGCAAAATTTATGGGTTGCTGGAAATGGTGCAGTGAGCTTTTATTTTATCACTTAACACGGAGTTCATGATCCATCTTCTAGGCTTGATGTCATGTTATTGTTTGAAATGCCAGTGCTGCTGCTCACCTGGTTGGCAACTTTGTGCTTAGTCAGTGCGTACCTGGTTCTGCAGATTTGCAGGCTTAGCCACACAGATTTATATCATACATCTCCTGTAGAATGAATTTTGTCATTGCTCCTTTTATCACCTGATTTTTTAAGGATTAAACCCATTAATCATGCATCTGCATGAGTACTAAAAGATGCTGTACTAAAAGATGCGATGAGGGCTGTGGAAGTACGCAGATAGTTCAGATGAGTCTGCTGAAATTGTTTACTTAGCTCCATGACTAATCATATATTTCAAGTTAAACCCATTCATGAGCACTTTGCATAATCAGAGAGCCTGAAATTGGAGGTCCTCCGTGGATCTTGCCTGTAATTTCAAAGCTGAGCCTCCTTTCTTTGTACATCTTGGTTTTGTTTGAGTTTTGGGTTGAACAGCAAATGTTATTGAGTATCAGTAATAATTCATTTTATCAAGCTGCTAACCTAATGCTTTAATGCACAAGGAAGAGATGGGGCTAAAATGGTTATATTCTTAGCACATGATAATTGATATGTTTGTCATTGTCTTGGCATCCTCATGTTATTTTCAGGTGCTGTAGGGAATGTATGTTTTTCCATTGGAAATAAATATATTTTTTCAAGTCAGAAGACTGACGTGATTGATGGTTTCAGGTTTTTAATTAAAACATAGAAAGCTCCATGCACGACTGATTCCAGGAAGAGTTCAGAAATGGAACTGTATAAAACAGAGCTGAAAAACAAAACAAAAAAACCCCAATGTAGTAGACTGTAGTAGAAAAGAGGCAGAATGAAGGAGTGTTTTGTGACGCTGACTTCTGAAGCATGGAAATGCTTGTGAGATGTTATTTTTCCCCCAGAAAACCAGATATTAACAACCAAACAGAACTTTCCTGATCTTCCTGATCTCCTAACTTCTTAACTCATTGGCCAGTTTTAATCAAAACTGACAGAATAAAAGTGTTGCAAACACTGACTTTCTACAAGTGGCATGGAAGTTGATTGTTTAATAGAGAAGAATAACTATTTGATAGCTGAGCAGGAGAAGAGGCAAGGAGAAATCTTCCCTTACCTCCTTTACTTGCACTTTCACATTAGCTCACTCAGTACTTGGGTCTAAATACACTGAAGATTTCAAAGATTGAGAGAGAATGGGATAAAGGAATTAGTGCAGAGTAAACTTTCAGAAGAAGTGAAAGTTGTTGGTAGGAGAGCAGCAGCGATGTGAGAGCTGGGATATATATATATATATATATATATATAAGAGGGATTGGGTTGTGCCAATGCTATGGGCTGGAAATCCATTGCAAGGCAGACATTGCTCTGTCATTATTTTCTCTATTCATGACATAAGGTGGGGTTTTTTTGGTTGTTTTTTCTCTTCTCCCCTCCAAAATACATTGGCACTGTGTGTCATCTGAGGGGCGGCAATTGCCAAGTCACCAGGGAAGGTCACTCTTCCTGGCTTTGCTGATTTTTCGTCTCGCTAGGCAATAAACTCAGAGTCCAACTTCCCTCTGCAAGATTTACAGCTTTGCACAGATGCAATGGGCAGCAGAGGCAATGTTCTAAAAAGAGGGATACTATTAAGGACCTTAAGTAAATAACTGACTATAATTCCAAATTGTGGTAATGTATGCCTACTAAAACATATATATATATATATATTTACAGGCATTTCTATGTAACACATTTAACTGTTTCTAACCAAGAGCTATCTCTAAGCCATCTGTGATTGCTACTGAGAGATCGCAATTTGTTGATTAGAGACCTATAGTGAGGAATAGTTTGTGTAAATACGGCATCCAATGCTCTTTTTTCCTGCTTATGACTAATCCCCTTGCCTTTCCTAAGACAATTTGTGGGAGGAAGGCAAATGGATTCGCCCCAATGCTATAATGAAAAGCTTTGTTGTGGGAACGTTTCTGTCATGTTTGGGTGCCTGGGGTAGTGAGCCTTACACTGCTGAGAGTCTACACAAAGCCAGACACTCCTCTTGTGTGGGCTAGGAGGAGGCTTCATCTCTAAGGAAGAAGCATTTTCTGCAAAGATGGTTCTCTTATTTAGAACTTTGGGGGTCAGTTCCCAGTTATCTCCTTTTGACAGGTTTCTTGAAGGAATTAAGGAGGTCTAGCTCCATATGGGGGTTCAGGCACTTCAACAGTGCACAGTGCAGTTCCTGGCTCTTGGCTTTCATTCAGCAGTGAGGAGCCCTGTGCCAGCTAACGAGGGGCACAGAAGTTGTCTTAAATTTCACTTCTTCTATAAGATTATTTACCAATTGAGACACCGAATTTCATCTCTCTTGAGGGAGGCAAATCTAAGAAAATATTGGGTGTCATTTCTTTCTTTAGAAAGGAGTAATTTCTGGGTTGGTGCCGATCTGTGTACAGTGAGCAAGGAGATATCCCAGCTAGCAGGATTTGTGGATCTGGTGTCATTTTAAGTGATGATGGGGATTCAGAGCCTTATGAGCTCCTATCCTTTGCAGTAGGTATCAGGAGATTGACTGCTTCACAGCAGGAATGCTCTGCCCTCCTGAAAGTGGGCCAATGCTTGTTCTTCAGAGAGGGGATGGAGATGGAAAGCCTCAATGCCTCCTGGGGACAGAAGGATGCACCATCTCTTTGCTTTGTACAAAAATGCATTTAGCCAGACTGTTGGCTGCTATGCACAATCTGCAGGGTAAGGTTAGAATCCCCCAGCTTCCTGCAGCAGCCTCATCTGTAGATTTGTGCTTGTTGGTTGGCATTACGCTGCTGCTGCTGATTCCGTCTCTTCTGACTTCTCTCTGACTGCACCTTTGAATGAATGTGGAATGATCTGTGGAAGCTGTTTTGTGTGGAGCTGTCTTGGACACAGAGCGCATCTTCTGCGTCAGGTCTCCTGTTGTCCCATCAGATATGGGTGCAACTTCTTTGGTGTACATCAATAAACAAATACAGCCCCAGCTACACGTCAGCAATGAGTACTGAAGGAGCCTGCATGTCTTCTGAGGATAATGCTTTCATTTTGCTACCTACATGGCAGTGATGTTTTGTTAGACATTTACAGCTTTTCATGGATCTAGGCTTTAACTTATTCCTGATTCAGATCCCAGTGGGTGGGTAGGAGATGAGTGTTTTTTTCTTCTCCCAACAGGAGTGATAGGAGTCACTCAGACTGTATGGTAAAAAGAAACAACACAGTGTTAAAACTGAACAACTAGTGTGTATTTCCATCAGGTCTGTTCTAGCTGTGTCTTAAAGGGTACATTTTACGCTATCACAGATGCTAAGCAGTCACTCTTCCTCTCTTGGTTTAAAGTATGCCTACACCTTAAAAAAGCTCATTGAATGAAAGTGTTGAGGTTGGGACATCTGCCTGAATAACCATAACGTGGTTTTTAATCAGCACTAATGAATGCCTGAGGATAGCAGCAAATCACTTGGATGGAGGTTTTGTTTTGTTCTTAGTTTTGTGGATTTTTTTTCTTTTAAAGGAGAGACAGTTTTACTCATTATCAATTTCAGTATGTGAGAAAGTAGATAGGAAAACAACTCAACGAAGTAATTTAAATTCTTGGTAAAAGTAAAGTATGTGAAATTAAGCTGAAATGGAAGTACAGATTGTACCCCTGCTTGCTCTCCCATTCTTTTGAAAAGCAATGTTGACCTGTAAGAAAAAGAAATGGTAGATTTGGGCTGTTCCTACAAAACAGGATATTTGCAAGGAGTGGCCCTGATCTAAAGGTGCAGCACAGTGCTTGTACAGTTGTGGTCAAACGTCAGTAATGCCCTTTAAACGTGATATGAAAAAGTTTGTTTTTTATAGTAGCTTATTCTTTAAACTGTTCTTTAATAAGACATTATCACCTCTACACATGATGAATGTAATTGTCTTTTATATGAACGTTTGCCCCTATGTGAAATTCACTTATTTCAGTTGAATTACTACTTACTTATTTTGCTTTAATTGTGGAGAATCAATACCTCCAAAATTATGCAAGCAGTAAAGCTGTAGTGTCTTAGCACTTCTGGATGCAGAGAATACAGATAAGGAAGCTGTTGTAGCTCCTGTGTGTTACTGCTGAAGTGGAAACAAGTTCTTCCACATTTTACTTGCACACTGGTTTTTACTGTGTGTGGCAAGTTATCATGTATGAGCACAACTATGGAGGATATTTATGATTTGTCCAATCTAATACTCTACTGGAATGCAAAGTTGACTTTTGCATCTAATAAGGATTAAAATAAAACCTGGTATGGTTGCTCGGGTTTTATAGAATGACCAGTCAGCTGTCTCCAAAATCCAGCTCTCCTTAAAGGGCAGTTCCTTAAGAAGTCATATGTTCATCTCAAAACACCAGTCTTTGGACTAGACCAATATGCATTGCCTAAGAGCCCCAGCTAAGATCAGGAGTTAATCCTGCTGGGTGCTTTAACCCTATGGAGACAGAAACAGTTTTTCCTTCAGTCACCTTAGAATTTAACTTAACAATAGAAGCAAAAATCTTCGAGAAGGGGAGAATCACCTTAATTACACAGACAGAGAATTAAGCAGCTGAGCATAACCTACCAAACTTTACAAACTTAGCATAATAATGATCTTAAGTTCAGTGAAAACAGTTAGAGAAGATAGCCTGACAATGAGTTTCTCTGACATGGAAAAAGAAGGCAAAACTGGCCGTTGTCCACTGAAGAGCCAATTAATGCATGTGCTGGTGGCAACCCACAAGCATATCCCTCCCTACAAAATATGTTAGCCCTTTGCCCGCTGTGGGTGTTGGCAGGGGAAAGCCAGGGTCAGTTGAGAGGGAGAAATATGTTGACTTAGGGAATCTGTAGACTTTCCCACTAGGATTCTAGGAGTTGGTTTGGCTGCTCCTGGAGTAGCATTTGTTTTTAAGAGGGGTTGAACTGTGTAGTGTTGGTTCAACGCTTTATCAGTTTTTAGAGGTCTTCCAACTACTTTATCTTTTGTGGGGGATTTCTCACAAAGCAGCAGCAGAAGGCAAAGCCTGACAAAACTGAGAAATGTGTGAAAATCAAGAAAAAAAAAATGCTGGGGAACTTCAGGGGAAGTGTTTGAAACTGTTTTTGTCACATTCTCTTTTTTGTAAACTGTAAGATTTCAGTTGACAGTGTGTGGTGGAAGTGCTGAGTTACTGAGACATCTTCTGCTTCTGTTGGTGTAAATGGAAAGACTTCAGAAACTTCTAAAACTTTGAAGCAACAAAGCATTAAGGATTTTATGAGTATTGACCGAGGGAAATTCTTGATTGTAACTCTCATTATTTCAAACAGTGAAGTCTGCTTTGTCTGCAGTTCTTCCTGTACACCTGATGAGTTTGTCAGTAATTCCAGAGATATTCCTTGGAGAGCTTCCTTGGACCATCCTAGAGTCAGCTGTCCTGTAAAGTTTCCATTAACAGAAAATTTTGCCAGGGGGGTGGTGAAAAATTCAGAGTAAGTCTCCAAGTGTCCCTCTGAAGGATATGAAGGCCAAGGGAGATGACCAGACTGACTTTATAAATTGGCTGCGGATCAAAAACTTACTGGTAGGAGTGACGTTTCCCCCAACTGGAGAGAATGCAGTGGTGGGATTGAACCTGTGAAAGAGTCCCTGCAGCACTTAAGGATGCTATTCTCTCGTGTTTTTTTTTTTTTTTTTTTTTTTTTTTTTTTTTTTTTTTTTTTTTTGTGATGGGGAGTAAAAGGAGCAGGGTTGGTTGTAGTGTTGTGCAAGTGTGCACCTGCAAGAGTATAATTAACCTTGAACAGCTGTTGTTTTAAGGGTCTGGAGAGACCGTCAGAAAGGATCTGGAGAAGGATGGTCCTTTCACCAACAAATGCTTGCCAGAAGCATTATGGCAGGGCTGTGCAGAGCTTGAGGGGCTTCCAGCAGTGTGGGGGTTTTTGATCTCCATCTCTTCAGTGCTCTTTGGCACAAGCAGCCTCAAGCTCTGAATCTGAATGAGCTCCGGGGATCGGTGACACCAGAGCTATCCTGCACCAGGTTTATTTGTGGGTGCTGCTCTCTGCTGCTGTTTTTCATCTTTAATGAGAGCTGAACACACCATAAAATTTTATTGGGTGTTTATGCTAACAAAATTAACTAACAGTTGGTGTTCTGAAAAAGCAGCCAGAGCTGTGACTGCTATAACTGGAATCTGCAATGGCTTTTTAACTGGTGTAGGACAGGGCAAATGTGTAAGTGCCAATGTCACATAACTGTAAACCAATTTTGTATTAACATTTTATTGACTAGAACTGGTTACTTGAAATTTCAAGCAAAATCTTAGTGTAATATCATGTTTTCAGGTATATAGATAGCTAGAAACTGTGTCAAAATGGTGCTGTTAATTTACAGTACCAAGACCAATGGGCTGGTCATCAAACTAAACTGGTTTGAATATCAGCCAGCTCTGAGAAAGAAGCATGCTTTTACCTAGGTACAGGAAGGTCTAATTTGTAATTCATGGTGCTGCCAAAGTTTGGTGTAATGGCTTTTGATAGTGTTCAAGGGAAATGTCTCAATTTGTGGATTAAGCCCTGACTTCCACTAGGTTGTTGACCAAATCTTTTTAGCTTCATATTTTTTGTATGGTCACCTTATTATAGATTCTAGTTGATTTTTGAGGCCAAACACTGTTGTCATCAAGAAAACACGTGCCAGGCTGCATTTAACAGTCTTGTATAGGAGTGGTCTTGGATGTCCACAATGAAATCAAAGGAGTCAGTGCTAACTGCTCCATACCAAGACTGGGACAAATGCTTTATGCCCACGTTTTGTGGTAGTTTTTTTGTTTTTGTTTTTGTTTGTTTGTTTTTCCCTTTTCTTTCTTTTTTTTTCTTTTGGCAAAAAATCATATAAAAACAGAATGGCTTGGGTTGGAAGGGACCTCAAAGATCATCCAGTTCCAACCCCCTGCTGTGAGCAGGGTTGCCAAAAATATGAATGAGCATTTCCTTTGCATGATCTGCCAGCTCTTTGGTGGAGGATAACAACTTTGTGACCCACTGAGTGGAATTCCCATTCTGTCTGTTCACCTTATGTCATTGTGTTTAAAATCTGAAGAGAAGCTTGTTAAAATTATGAAATGGTGGGGTATGGAGAAACACAGCATATACAGCACTTTCTAGGTGTTATGACTTCAAGTGGACATTATGAAATATGCTGCAGCAGGGGTAAGGCTCGTCATCAGTGAGAGCCCCAGAGGGAAGTTTGGGGACTAATGAATGTGCCAGGTGCTGGTCTCCTCCTATCTCTGCCTGCAACTTGAAAAGGAGCAGAACATCAACTTTCGAGGTCACATAGCTCGCTTATTTGCAGATGGTATCTCAAATTGGAATTCTAGGAGGAGATGTAAATTATGGCAGACAGATGTGCGCAGACAGCTGCTAATTTACTGCTACTCAAGGCAGCAGATACATAATACGCTTCCTCATCTCCCCCCACCTTGATGTATTTATGCTTTAAGGCTTTTGACTCTTCTTGGACTTCCCTTTAGCATCCCAACATCCTTGTACTTGCAGCTTTTTAGCGCAGGTTTTCTTATTCAGGTAAGATTTTGCTAGATAGCGACCTCACACGGAGCCTTTTCCACTCCTTTAACTGTTCTCTGAAGTCGAAGATCAGATGGTTTTCAAACGAAGCACATTCAGGTTAAGTCCAGCTGCAGGGACCTGCTTCAGTGTTCCTTCTATTGTGTACTTCCTAGGAGCACTGGTTGCATATTGGGATTCAGTTTTACAAGAGGCTTTGCGTCCAGAAAGCACGGTACTGTTTCCTGCATCAAAGAACATCCTTTTTAAAATTTGTTCTCTGGCTTAGGGTTATCTCTCAAACTAAGGACTTTATTCCTGATGTTTTATTCTTGTTCTTCAGCACTGATTTCTGTGTGTGATCCCATTGATTGTCATGAGGTTTGTTATCATGGTCATATCTGGAGCTCAATGAAATCATGCACTGTAACACATTTTACTTGACGTACTGTATTCCCTGTTCTCTTGTCTGACCCCCTGTGGCACAGTTAGTCTGCCAGCAGAGAGGCTGCCAAAGTTTTTCAGTCACTGGAAGTGTAGACAATTGTTATTGTTATGAATCTTCCACCGAGCTCAGGGCTGCCCCTGGATTTCCCAGGTTCTTCTCTGTGTGTGCGCTCTGTATCTCCATATCTTCTTATTTGTTTCCACATTAATCGCTTGAGTTATCTTGATAATCCCAAAGGCTGTGGAGCATCTTTCACTCCTTTACTTGGGGTTTATTCTTGCTTCCTTCCTGTATCTCTCTGCACCTACTGATTTTCGTAGCAAAGAAAACACTGAATGCAGAGCTGATGTGATCTATCCAGCTCATGGATGCCGAAGGACTGACTCAGGTTGAAACACAGATAGCTTTACATATTATTCTGAAAAGGTAATGATGGTTTTTGATCACTACAGTGTGAGCTATGGGGAAGGTATTTTGAGCCATGGCTCAGAACTTGCACTTAAAATTTGGAGCCATGTGTGGTCATTGCAGAGCATGTAAAAACGTTAGCCAAGAATGGAGAGAGGAAAGAAACTGGTTTGGGAACCTCAAATTCATGGCAGTGTTTCAAGTATTTGGGCTCCTTTCCTCCCTTCGCCCTTCTCAAGCCAATAGAAAACTTCAGTGCTTTTTTATTACTTTAATGGAAAGTAATCAATGCTGAGCACCATCATAGTATGATGATCAAAATACCTCAGATACAATATTTTGCTGTCAAATATAGCCTTAAGTCACCTCCAGTGGCCTTTCTCAGGTACTCTCCTTCTGTAGCTTCATTATTTTTTACAGTATACATTTTGCATCTGAAAAATTCCAGTTTACAGCTGATGTAGGATAGCTGAAAGAGACAAAATTGTATTTGTTTGCTTGTTCGTTTATTGTAACTGCAGGAGGGAGGTCTATGTCTAAATATTGGTGATGTCAGCAGAAGAAACATATCTAAATTTTTTGTGTGCTGTTGGAAGAATTGCTCCTAAAGCTTTTCAAGTCTGTGTGAAGTTGATTGAAGGACCCAGTAAGGAAAAACTGGATTTTCTAGTGCTTCAGTTTTTAATGATTGCAGAAAAATGGGTCTTCCATCCATTTAAAATATAGTTTGCAGAGGCATTATCACAAATATCTTACTATTTCTTAAAAACTCCATTTTTCTCACTTTCTTGTAAGTATTTATTAGATTCGAGTTTTGATGTAGAGATCATCCAGAAGAAAAAAAAAATCAGAATTTTAGCTAACGCTGACACTTTCTTATATATTCTCATGATTTGGAAACAGACATTGTGAAGAGTTAGGGGAAATCTAGCAAATCACAAAGGAGTCTTACCATCTTTGTTCACAGTGTTAGCGAGTTAACAAAGACTGTAATGCTGTTCACAGGAACAACGACTGCATTCAGCTGAGAAATAGCCATCCTTTGCAGAGGCTGAAGCAGTCAGATGCACCCAAACACTAAAGTACGATGATTGCATGTAAACATTGTCAAAGCAAGGACACTGATTTATCTTGTATTGTACAAAAGAAATCTGCTGCCCCTTGAGGTGCATGGAAGCCAATCGGCATGTGCTTGTCAGTGGTTCCACAGTTACTGTGTTTGCCATAAAAAAGGGGATTTATTTGATGATTGGGAAGGATATGTTGTTGCATCACTGAAAAGGCAGCTTTTTTCTGATGTATAAATGAGAAGGAATGTTCATTTTTTGTCTAGATGGTTAGCTGTGCTGTAACAGCTCTCCTAAGTATCACTGTAAGAGCATTTCATGCCAAGCATGAAATTTCATGTATTGTCCAATTTCATTTACTAAAGAAATATAAAAATAAAAGTAAAATAATACTCAAGTGTATATCTGATATTGCTACAGATATATTCCATTAAAGGATGGAAAAAATACCATCAGAAGGATGCAGGGATATTTACACGAGTCCTCCAAAACTGCAGTGTTTTGTTCTAACTAGACAATTAATGTAAGGTTATCTTTGAAGGATAGGACTCCATTTATGGATTACTACACCAATGTTTGTGTGTGGAATTTCAATTCAAATGTAATCTAGGGGCAGGATTTTGCTCTACTGATGCTACACAAGATGTGCCAAGTATCCTTCTGGATGCTGTACCATGAGGATGTGAATTTCCAGCAGGTCTTGTGTTGTGTCTGCAATACATCTTGGAGGTCCTGGGATATCTCAAGTGATTTTGCTATCTTCACTTAGCTGAATACAGCTAATCACTCCCTAAACTGTGATTATAGTCAAAACTGCATGGTCTGTGTGGGGAAGCCTGCTGTAAGCTCACTGTGGGACAGTTGCTCTTTCATTTCCTTCTTGTATTCCATGAACTTTTTTTCTAGGTCCTTGTTGACAATAGCAGGAATTTAGATAGCTGGTACTTCTGTAAGTACCTCGCATAAGTAACTTGGCTATCTTAGTCTCAAATTGTGTGTCACTTGTAGCCTTGTCCACTTCATTATGTGTTGTCTGTATGCATAAGAAAGTATGGAAATAATTCTAGTATTAAATTCTTGCCTGCTATTTCCTAAGGTCCAGGCAGTTTCTTTTGAGTCAGGATGAAGGGTTGAGTAGTACAGTGTGATCAGTGTACCTCACGTCACTTTATCTATAATAAGATCTCGGATCAAAATGATTGATTTATTTTCAAAGAATTGGAGTTTTGGAAAAGTTTGGGTTATTTGGATCAGAGTAAATGTGGCAGGGGGCTTAGGTTGATGTGTATGCTTCAATCTTGATGTTGCTGAGAGCCTGTTTGGAGCAAGAAAGAATGCCTATGTGAATTGGGAAATAGGATAGATTTTTATTTATTTTTGTTTTTTGAAAGGTTGGACTATCCAAGCCAATCCTTTTGAACCAAGGGAACTAGGGCTGCAAAAAATCTGATATCAGTGCGCAGAAGATTTATGAATCTCTATGTGGAGGGGAAGGCAGATGTAGATAAAGCAGGCAAGGTTAAATCATGCTTTGCCAGTAATTCTGAGCATGATATCAACGTCGGTTTCTTTGACTGCAAGGTCCTTTGGGAGCCTTGCGCACACAGTGCAAACATCAGCTGGTCAGCTGCGTGCCAGGCCGTGGCTTATTTTATAAATGTTTCTCAAAATATATTTAATCAATAATGCTAGCTTGTGTTAAAAAATACTCTGCTTTCTGTTGATGATTTTTTCTTTTTTTCTTTTTTTTTTCTTTATTTTGGCACAGAGGGATCCCTCTCCCATAGTTCCAAGAAGTAAAGATGAGGTATTTGTCTGAGTGCTCAAAATTAGGGCCAAGACTCTAACATGTGTTTAGTGCCAGCATAGTGACTTCTCTCCTTTAATCTGGTTGCCATAAACTCGCTGGACAATCCAGCACATACAAAACCAGACTGTCAGTACTGCTAACAGCTCTTGTTGTAGTAATGATATTATAATAGCATCCTAGCCTTGTTTGTTCGTATTCAGCAAATCAATTCCAAATTATTCTGACATTTAGATAAGAAAACATTTGGAAGATTGCTTTTTTGGGAAAGATAGCTCTTTTTAGTCTCCTTCTCTGCTCAGTAGCTTTGGGTAATGACAGTGAAATTTTCTTCTCCAGTTCTGCTTCTTAAAGAGGGTACATTTTTCTGCTTAGAAATAACTCTGTAGTGAAGTGACAGTGTAATCTGTAAAAGTCAGCAGGGGAAATATCCTTTCGTGGGGAAAAGTATGAGCACATGAAAAGTTGTTTTAAAAACTCCTGGAATTTAGTAAACTGTGTTTTACTGGCATTATCCTCAGAATAGGAGATTGGGAGTGAAGGAAGAGGCAGTTATCAGCTAGGACATTCCTGTGGACTTGCTTGCTGTAATGCTTCAGCTCCTCACAATCTCTGATGATATTTTCTTCAGATTGCTACTGATCGTTGTTAGACTGGATTGAGTTACATTAAGTTAGTGTTAGTCTGGTTTTACGGACAGTGGAACTGGGGAACGATGGCAATGGATTTTTGAAGATATTTAGTTACGTACATATAAAAAGATAACATTTTGTTGTCTTCTCATGAGCAATGGCCATTACATGGGAGATGGGATTACATTGTAGGATGTATCTCTTCTCCAAGCTGAACAGCCCCAGCTCTCTCAGCCTGTTTCTTTCCAGTTTACAGAGAAGGATGTTATGGGGAACCACGGCAAAGTTCTTAGTGAAGTAGAAATAGATGACATCAGTGGCTCTTCTTTTGCTTGCTGATGCAGTTACACCATGACAGAAGGCCTCTGTGTTGGTCATGCACCCCTGAAACACTTGTAATTTTGAAGCTTATATGGCCCTCCCTGGATATTCTCCTCTGCAGTCTGTGAGAGAGCAGAAGAAATTATTCCAGGGCTCAGCATATCATATTAATAAATCAACAGCTCAATTATTTTCCTTCTTGCTGGCAGAAGGAAGGTGTTCCTATTCAGACAGTTTAGAGGCTTCCCTTAAGAATACTGGCCATTGCAGCTTTTATCTAATGTGCAGGTATCTCTGGAAATGTAGGTATTAGATTGTTTTGATTTCAGAAGTTAGCTTTCTGGATACATCAAGAACTGTAACCCTTCAAAATTGCTTCTGAATTATTTTAATTTGGGATTATCCACTGCCATCAGGAACAACAGATTTGTGAGTAATCCCTTGCTCCTATCTATCCATTTCTTTGGAAGCAAAACACTTAGAGCATGGTTTCAGGGACATGTTATTGTCCTGATTAATTTTGCCCCTTGAATTATTTTTAAATTGGCTCACATAAATGAATGACACTTATAACTATTATTTTCATGTACTCAGAATAGGGGGCCATGTGCAAAATAGGAAGATTCAATACCATAGTGCTGAGATGAGATTTTGAAGGCAGGATCCTCAAGTGCTATCGGCTTCACTGCCTGTAGAAATAAATAAATTGTATCATGAATGAGTTGTGTGAATTCAGCAATACTTAGAAATTTATAAGCACTGGGTCTGGTAGGACTGAGGTACATAAGGCCTTCTACACAAGGACATTGGGGATCTAGGAAGAAAAATATATCTAAATGTCAACCTAAATCACTGGGGGATTGAACTGGAAAAGAGGTTAAGAACATGTCTAAAACAGAGATGAGACTCAGTTTTTCTCGTTGCTCTTTTTTTCAGACATGCTTTAAAAAATAAGGCACCAGCTTTCTCTTTCTCTCTAGGGAAAAATAAAAACTGATGTGTCCAGGGGAGGAGTGTGCAGTGTGAATCCCAAGTGGATGGGAGTTTCCTATGCAGCCCTGAGGGAAGGAGAAGTTCAGAATTCAGAACATCTCATTTCTAAGCCTTTCATGTGGGCTGGTGCTGAGCAATTTCAGGAGGTTTGGGGCTGGTTTTCAGCAAGTTCCTGCTCAATAGATGTCAGAATTTTACTCTGAGGTATTTAATTCTCAGAAAGGTGCATATAATCAATTGTT
Organism: Tympanuchus pallidicinctus; assembly: GCF_026119805.1. Lineage (NCBI taxonomy): Eukaryota > Metazoa > Chordata > Aves > Galliformes > Phasianidae > Tympanuchus > Tympanuchus pallidicinctus. The sequence goes on from NW_026294747.1 coordinate 66,136,187, forward strand.
TTGGATGATGAATACAGAATACTACTGATTGATCATTATTCTCAAGTTTCTAGTTCTGCAAAAGAGATTTCTGGCATGTTCTACTTTCTCGCATTAGATTTGATGTCTTTCTGCATGCCATGACCACAATATATGAAAAATCCCAGTTCCTTCAGTTGGCTTCTGTTGAGTAAAACGCCTCCATGATGTGTGATTACTTCATGTGTTCAAGGCCCTGAACAAAAGTCATGAAGAATTTCCCTCCTTCACTTTTTCCTTGCTGGAGTAGAGGATTAGAGGACTGTGCAGTCACCCATACGTTTTAAGTTACGTTATTTAGTTTGGTGGGTTTTTTTCTGCTGAATATCCTTGACATCTTTTCAAAGATGAGCTCACTTCATTGGCCCTGTTTACTGGTGAGGTAGCAGAGATGCCTGTCTTGAGTGAAGCTTTGAGTCCTACTCCTTCAAGCATAGGTTTTTCTTTACTTGGACTCAGACATGCACTAATAATAATTCAGGTGCTCTGTCACTCCTTAAAATATTTTGATCATGAGATTTTGACATTTTGTGCTCTTTGTAGCATCTTTTTTTTTTTTTTAAATTTTTTTTACCATTTCCTTCATTATTTGAAAGAAAAACAGGACATTTCAGGATTTCCGAATACATGCATGTGTAATTTTCCGTAAGCTGACATGTATCTCCCTGCTTTCTTGTGGCTTGAAATGAATTTTAGATTTTTAGAAAGGTGATATAAGCCATTAAACAGTCTTGCTGTCTAACCAGTCACAGTGCTTCTGTAAATCCTTCTCTTTCTTCACATAAAAATCAGAAACATAGCAGAGTGGGAAAACCACACTGTTTAGTAATTAATAACATGTTTTGTTGAGACAGAACAAATGGGTTGCAGTGATGTACCACTGATGTGCATCATCTTTATTTAAGCAACAGCTTCACTCATAAGTTGATGACCAGCAATAGTTTGCTGCTAGTTTACAGGTTGCCTAGAGAGGTGGTGGATGCACCATCCCTGGAGGCACTCAGGGTCAGGCTGGATGGAACCTGAATATTCTGTGGCTGCAGTTTGGTGAGTACTGATACACTTAGCATTCTTCTGTGGAAGCTTTGCTTATTTCCAAGATGAGAATCCATGCTTATCTATGCTTATCTTTACTCTCTTCAGCTTTTTAACTCACTAATAGTTATATATTATCCATGTAACATACCGTCAATATAGAACTCATTGACTGCTGTCTTGGTACCAGAGGGGTTTGGGTTCTCAACCTGAGATTCCCACTGAGAGAGACCTTTTCCAGACAGGGTTTAGCCTCTCAAAGGAGAAGAAAGTCATTTATTTGGTAGGTTATTTAGTTAGTTCATTTATTTAGTAAAGTTAGGTAGCTGAATATCACTTTTCAAAAATTCACATAAAATGTGTGTATATGTGTGTGTATATGTATGTAATACAGTACTTTCATTGTGGAATTAATTTCTTTAATGTCTTAAAAATCTCCCTTTCATGAGAGGAAAGCGTTTACCTTGTCATCAATTTCATCCAGCCCCTCTCTGTCCAAAAAGGCTCAAATTGTGACCTATTTGGTTACCGCTCGCTTCCGTAATTCTATTTCAAAGTTCCTTTCATGGTGCACTACAGAAGGGGGTGAAAAAAAGAAGACACTGAGGAGTCTAAGATGCTAAGGAGACTGCGTCAGACAGGCAATTAACTGGCATTGTACAGCTTGTACAAGAAAATCAGGAGATATGAAGGTTGGTGTTACAAAATGGAAGTAATGGACAGACTGCTGCTGAAGTCTGCTTGATTTGATGCTAGGTTCTGAGCAGTTTTCTTACTGCAGTCTGAGATGAAGACTTTGCTTCTCTCTGTGCTCTGATTCACATGGATAGGATAGTTTTGCTCCATGCTGGCAGCCCAGTAGTCCCTAGTAATGGTAGTTCTCACCTTTACTATTTTTTGTTTGCCCAAGATGTACTTGTAGCCAAATTCTTTGCTTGTGTCAGTACTTCTGGGATTGGTGGAAATGTGCTTGTGCACACCAGCAGAAATGCTGGCACTGCTCCATCGTAAACAGACAGACACTTTCAAATGGAGCTGGATCCCACTGTCAGTCATTGGTGAAGATATTGAAGAGCACTGGTCCCAGTACTGACCCTCCAGGGGCACCACTCATCACTTGACTGTTGACCTATCCTGTTTTTTTTTCCTCTAGCAGGGCTCTTGCTCAAATCACACAGGTGTGAACGGAAGGAAACTATTCCCCCACCATGCGCAGAAGTCTAACAGAGTAACATACAGATTTTTCATCCCTTGTGATTTAATTGGATGGGCTGATTAAAACTCAGAATTTCTTTCCTCCAAATTTTTGTCGAAGTCAGGATCATTTTGTAAACAGAGCTGGCTTCCACAATCTGGCTTTTCCTGATGGAAATCTGTTCCAGTGGAAGTCTTCCGCCAGACCTCAGTGAAGAACATATGGATCCCAAAACTGCTGAGACTGAGGAGTGAGGCAGTAGTCTGTTGGTGCACTTAGAATAAATAAATAAATAAGTCCCACCACAGCAAGAGCTGCTGCCTGGGGACTTTGCAGCTCTCCATCCATCTCCTGCTTTGATTCTCAGCATGTGCAGTTCCTTTGTGCTGAACTTCACTTCTGAGAAAACAGTTTTAGTATGTATGTAGCTGCACACCTCCCTCTGCAGGAAGGAAAAAACAAACAAGCAACAAAAAAAACCCACAAAAAAAAAAAAAACAGATGCAAGCAACATTAAAATAATAGTATTTTATTTTTAATTAAAATAATAAAATTTTTAATAAAAATAAAAAATAGTATTTTATTTTTAACTTTTATTGCTGATGATGGAAAGCACATTTGAACTGAAGATGCAAAACCAATAACAACCAGGGAACTGAATGCACCATCAGATAAAAAACACTGTACAGCACAGCGTATTTATAGCAATATTTGGCGAGAGAACATATTCCACCTAAAAGACAGGCTTCTAAATACATACCACTCAATTGCGTGGTTTAAATAATATTCAAATTAAATAATGGAAGTGTGTTTTCTTACAGTGAATCTTTCAACAGCAATGCTCCATTTTGCTCATTGGGTGAGTTCTGCTCTCTTGATCATTTGTATCAGCAATAGGTCTAATACAGTTAATAAAGCAGGTTACAATTCCTGGATTTTGACAGTCTCTGTAACATGCCTCTAAGCCTGAGTGGTCAGCAGCAAAAATCATGTTAGCAGGGAGAGAAAGCCATTCCTATGGGGTCTTGGCTGGGGCCTGGAGTTAGTATGGAAATGTCACGGCAGCAAAAAACAAAAATGGTCCTTTCCCAACCCTGGCAACCCAGATGCGCTTCCCACATAATACAGAATTCGAGATATTTAGGTATTTATGGCACTGTACTCATTAATTCAAATAAAAATACAGTCCCAAATAGTAAGCAAATGATTTCAGCTTTCATAGGCTCAGTTGCATCAGTCTATTCTTAGCATATTCATTGTTGGTTTTGATCAAACTGGATTAAGATGTGCCTTCATACATAGTGACAAGTTTGACGCAATGCCCTGAAAGGTAGGAGGAGAGTGAACTGATTTCCACAGCTATCAAAGTATTTGCTTGTAATTAGCAATCAGAAGCGTGAAAGCCGTTTGTTACAGCAGGGATATCTTTAAATAATGACAGTATATTTCCCAAAGCTCACCTTACAGCCTCTGCGATTAAGGAAGAAATATAGAGATGAACCAGAGGAAAAAGTGGCATTGCAGACAAAAGGGCAAATATCTTTTGAGAAGGTATCTGTCACAGACTTGTTTTGCATTGCAGTTTTCATTGGAATTGTGTACTAGATGATGTTTATAATGATCTGAGAGATCCCCCAGATTGAACAACCGATATCTACAGTGTAGAGTCAGAGTCAGAATGCTTTGCTCACTTTCTTGAACAGTCAAAGAAATAAAGGGGAGGAAGGCTTGCAGATCCCTGATTTTGAGGAGACGCTGCTGTCTGCTTTCAGTAGGTACCGTCTGGATAAGGGGTGGTAGGAGCCCCACTTGTCTTTATTGAGTGTATTTTTTGATTCTAAAACTGTTCCTGGTGGATGACAGGGATGACCTGTGTGTCTCTGGTAGTGGCTGCTGGGCTCCGAAATAACCTAAGATGTAGCTTGGAGCAATCAGACTGTTTTGCAGGTGTGCATATGCTTTGAACCCTAATGTAGAAGCTGAAAACAGCTTGTTAGGGGAGGTCTTATGCAGCTGACTGCCAAGAGATTTGCATGTGCTTATTGTGCACTGTCTCCAGGTGGAAACCCACCATGGGAAAAGTATCCACCTGATGGCACAGAACAGATTTCAGCTGATCTCTGGAGAAGTGTGGATTCATGTCTGATTCTCTGTCCACATGGAAGCTCTACTTTGTATCTTTGGTGGGCTAGTGAAGACAGTGGCAGTCACCTCAAATGCTCTCATCTAGACCAAGTCCATTAGTTTTCTGCCAACAGAAGCAGGAACTGAATTACCTGGCACGGCCTGAAACCTGTATGTTTGGTAGCTGACTAGAAGCCCTTTGCCATTGCAGTACAACTTGTTGCCTTCCTCTTGTCACAGCACTTTTCATATTCCTACTTGATAATCTGCCACAATAACATTTGGATTGTTAGTGGGATTGAGTTAATTGTCCTTGGTGTTCCCAAGCAGGGAGGTACAAGCAATGATGTGCTTGTGGAGACACAGTGTGCCCTTCTCTACCACTGCTTCCCTATATAGTCTCTTCTGTAATGCCTGGTCCTTCTGGAGAGACAGCAGATTTAGGGTACACAATGTCCCTATGCCTAATGGTCTGCACAGTTCTGTTCCTGTAGATTAATGGGCTGCCTTGACTCCAGTAGATTAAATGTGCCTCGGACAGTTCTCAGATGTTCAAGCCATCTGGCATAAATTGCTTGTCACTGTATTGCTAACCTCTTGGAAACTCCCCAAAAGCATGCAAATTGCTTTTTGCCAAGGGATCAGCACCTGTGTTAATTTCCAGTCTACACCCAGGAGCTGAATGGGAGAGTGCAAACTGGCAGAGGCCTGTGGTGGATAACGATTTAACATTATAAAGCTCTCAGCACTTGTACCCATGAATGGTCCTTGACACTGGTTAGCTTTTTACGCTCAGACGCATGGCCCTTTCCCCTTTTTTCTTTCAGGAGACAAGTCTCACTGTCAAGCTTGGTGCTCCTGGATGCATAAGGAGCAGGGAGATGTCAATATCAGTGATGCCTTAATGAAGAGAACAATATTTTCTTACAGGTGTGCACAGATTTTGGATTTCTTTACATGGCTCCAAACTAGGATTGAAATTCAGAACAAAACCTCTCCTGAGGTGTTTCGCTTGCCCTTAAAAGTCAGTAAGTATTTGTTGGCCTGTCCAGAGGATTTAAGACCCTTTCAAAGGATTGAAAATGAGCATGGACATCCCAAAGGATCCTTGTTTAGTGTTCAGTATCTTTTCAGGTTTGTCATTCTGTTACTTAGATGTTGGAAGCACATGGGCAGAACTTCTTCCTTAAAGACTCACGAATAGACCCATGATAGATTATGTGTCAAAATGCAATTTAAAAATAAAGTCACAATATAAGAACAATATAAATCCATAACTCTTAGCAGCATTAGCCCAGTCAGCATGGGAAGCTGAAGTCACCCAGGAAAGAAAAAGCATGATAATTTTTTAGAAGAACATAGGGCTGTTAAATTGCTTTGTCGCTTCCAACCATCTAGAGAGAGAAAAAAAAAAGTGTGTTCATTCCTGCTTGAACTGATGAATTGAAATTGCAGAAGAGACTGGGTTTTGTAATGCTGGTCTGCATGTTGATTCAGATCTCAGAGTTGGTGGATTCTGTGTTGACTGAGCATAGTTACTATAGCGTATATGTTGGGAACTTGTCTTCTTTGTTACTGTCTGATGGAAACAGTTGCTCAAGGGAATTTTCAGATAGAAAAATCTTTCTTACAGTTTCATGGGGAAATGAGATGGTGGCCACAATGCGTGTCCAAGCATCAGCTTGCTTCTCCCGTTTCCCCTCAGTAGTTTTTTAGTTCAGCTGGCAAATGTCAACCACATCTGATGAAAGGCTCAACAAGCTTCATGAAAATTAGTGGCTTCATTGTAGAGAGAGGCTCTTCATGCTTTCATCTTCATGTTATTCATGGGAGGTAGGGAAGTCTCCCTAGCCCCTCCTGCAATTGGTAATGGAGGCAGTAAGATGTTCTTTGTTCAAGACAGTAGGCATCTGCTGGAAGGGAGATTGGACTGAGGCAATAGGCTTGTGGCCAAATCCATGTAAGACTGTGTTTCACTTGGAATGTTTACTAATGAGTTGTGACTAGCTCCTGAATTGAGTTACTTTCAACCAGGATGGATTCAGAATTTTATACAGCTTCTATGCTGACCTTGGAGAGATGATGGATAAAATACAAGGATGGGTAGGAGTTGTTCGTGTAGTTCATTGATATTCAAGAAGTGAAAATTTAATAAATAACCAAACTTTGAGGCTGACTAGCCTCAGTAGAATTTTTTGATGAATAATACCCAACTATCAGACTCACATCTGTCAGCTGTTGTCTTTTGCTGTTTGAGTTTTTCATACAAAATCTCCTTGTAGTTTGTAATTTAGATTTTGCAAGTTTTATATTCACTTTGTTTTCCTCTGCATTTCATTCTTTGAAAAAGCATGGGAGCTTTCCTCGATATGATAACCAAGGCTAGATATTTTATATCCAGAGAGGTCTTATCAGTTTCTTACAGTGTCTAGCAATTATAAAAGTGCTTTTGATTTATGTTATATTCCCTTAGCAACCACACATTCTGTTTGCCACCTTCATTTCAGCTGCATATTGGACTAACAGATTTAGGGATTTTTATTTTTTTTTTTCTCACAATAAAAATCTTTAATCTCCCAGTTCCAAATCACTTTCCTGGTCAGTGTGCTGAAGCTTCTCATTTTCAATCATGTTTTTTATTTTATTATAAATATCATTTTCTTTCCTCAAGATCCATTAACGTCTTCTTCTTTTCTTTCTTGCTTTTTTTTTTTTTTTTACATCAGCTTTAAGCTTAACCACTTTATTTAATATGTAGCTGCATATGTTTTAGATTTGGGAGGCTGATTACACCATGTTTTACTCCCAACTGGTATTTGCAAACTTATGACCTTATCCAAGGCCTTTGTGCAGAGCGAATACTGGCACTTGGAAGTTGTTTGGGAAGCATCTACAATGCTTCCACTGTTTGTTCTGCTGCTGAATGTGTGCTGTGAATGCCTTGAAGGGAAAATACCATTTTCTTCCTTCTATTATTCACTGGGGAGAGAGGAACCACTTAGATGAGTGCATTTCTGTTGGGAGGGTGCTAATTTATTATGGTGTTCTAAATTTATGTGTAAACAAATGCTGATTTGAGAGCAGTCAGCTTTTATAACAGCAGAACCATCTGTAGTGGACCAATTCTAATTTAATATCATTATTTCTGTTTCTATTTCTAGTACACAGCTATCACTCACATCCCTGGACCTCTGTGTCATTAAAAAAATAACGAAACAAAAAAGCAAAAATTCAGACACCAGGCTCCTGACTGTATCACTGTGACAGGTTAGGCTTGGTATAGCTAAGCATTCATCAAGCGACATAGTGAGAAAATGTCGCCTTTGGTGACAACAGTCTGAGCCTGGCTTAAGCTCAGATTGTTTTGACTCAAGAGATCTACTTTTGCATTTCTACCATCTGTTTCCATTTCTTCTATGTCATATGACACCATGTTCAGATCCTGCACATGTCTCTGCTTGCTTTGGCACACATTCGTTCCATAGTGCAAAGACAGGTGGAGCAGGTCAGAGAGGGATGCCCACTGCCTGGGCTGGTGTGGGAGCATTTTTCTCATACGAGTTACTCCAAAGGAATTTCTCCTTGTCCTCTCTATGCCATTGTTAATGTCTTTAGGCACAAAGTCTAAGGCTCCATTCTGACAAACATTTTGGAAGGTACCATCTCTGCATTAGGAGAGTGATGTGAGCAAGAATCAGTGTGTTAAGATAAACTTGAGCTTTATTTTCCTGTCACTTTTAATAACCTAGTCGCAGGTCATGGATGGGCTGGACCAGGAACCTTTTGTGAGTTTGTATTGGTGGTGAACCCAGGGCTCCTCCACACTCCCTTTAATTCAGTGGAAGCCAAACCTCTCAGCATCAGAGCTGATGGCAGCCTTTGAGGTGTAGATTCAAGCATGAGTGGTGCTGAGCACAGGTGTGCATGTATAGATCTTTTTAGAAAATAGAAACAAGAGATCAGTCTTTTCTTTCAAGTTCTATCAAAAACTATGCTGATTGCTTGTATAGACTTGGGAAAGTTACAAATACGATATCAACTCGTTTTTGAAATGCATATTATGCATGAAAAGCTACAGAGCATTAAACAGATAGGATGTATTTTAACACATTTTCCAGTTCATGAATCTACTTCTCTCATTTAAATGCTTTGAAAAGTTGTCTTGCTTCTAGGGGGCCTCCAAGGAATGGGACCTGTCACTTTACAATCCTGTTTATAGGATAATCTTTTGCCCAGTTTTTTTTTTAAATAGTAAAACCCAAGTAGCTTTAGCACAGGATTTAGGTTAGTGTTGTTTTAATTACCTTTCAAAATTCTTTGGATTGGTTACAATATATGATGCAAGAAAATGCAATGAAATCCACAGGTAAGATGCAATGTTAAAGCTATATTAAGAAAACACTGAAATAGATCTATGCTTTGTAAGAAAACTAAGTTTCTAATCTGTACCAGTACATGATTGTGTGGCGTGGTGGTGGTTTACTACAGATGAAAGAGTTTTAATTTTGACTCTTCCTTCAAAAATGTTATTCCAGCTATGAGGGGTGCATAGCAATCTTTGAGACTCACATATTTAGAGGAAGAAGAAAATGCTTACATTCCCATCTCTGGGGAGCTGTGTGCCATCTTTGCCAGAAACAATGCAGGCTTGATGGCTTGATAATACACTAAATGCCTTTATTGCTTCCCAATTATAGTATTGCAGCATATTTTGTCTGACCTTGAAAAGAATTATGGTTTTTTGCCCAGAAAAGAAACAACCAAAAATCCAACACAAAACAAATCTACTTCAGATTGTAACTTTAAGCCTCCTCACCAATACGGATTACTGAAACAGCACTGTGCTCTGCTCACTCCAGTGACTGCCTATATAGAGCAGCAAAAGGATTATGCAACTCTCTCAGAGATTGGCTGTTATAACAAGACCCCAAATCAGGTGAAGTTGATCCAAATTTGGGTTGCCATGAATGCTTTTCGAAAAGCTCTGTGTACACAATGCCAAGTGTCTCACTCTGAGAAAGAAATAGATTCATTAAAACTCAGCATCAACTCTCTCATCTTCTTTTTTGGTAGTTACAGTAGACACAAATACGTTTAGACTTGAGATCCCTAGCAGCATCTCTTTTATAATTTGCCTTAATTAGCATTGGTCTGAATATGCAAAAGTTAAAATTTCAGTTTTGCCTTGTTCCATTCTTCCTTTTACTACAGTAGTTTAAAGGATCAGCTTTTCAGGAAGAATAAAAGACTCTCTTGTGTTGAGAGTTCTCATACAGGGCCCTAAGAGATTCAATAGCACCATTACTATCTGTTGTGTGCCACCAGTCTGTAATGTACAGACATGAGGCTGTATTTAATGCATGAACATGAGTGGGAATCGGCATGTTTTCCTGCTGAATTGGGCACCTTTAGCCCCTATCTGCAAGGAATTTCCACTACTGTATGCTTTCCATAATAATTTATGGAAATTTATTCCTTGATTTGTTAATTTATTCCTTTGAAATGGTGGAGGGGCAAAAAAATGTAAAAATACGGAGTAAGACAGGCGACACTGACATTACAAGTGCAAACCAACTTTGTGCTGTGACAGTCTATGTATTCAAGAGACAGCTTAAGGAAAATTCATTTCTATTAATAGTAGAAGAATGGATGTGAAGAGACCTGAATGAGATGCACAGCATTTCAAGAGATGGAGAAAATAATGGGTGTCAAAAAACTGAATCAGGCTGCAAAACAATGCACAGAAAGGGATAGTGAAACTCTGAAGAAAGACTGGTGAAAGGACAGCTGCAGCTAAATAGTGATGGGGAAGAAAGCTTTTTCTATGCAAACTGCAGCAACTCTTGTCTTTAAATCAGTTTAAAATTGCAGTGAGATTCGAGATACATAGAGGAAAAAACACAGCATTTGTGTAAAAGTAATTAGAATCAGTCTTCTTTTTTTGGCCGTTTTGATTACTTAAAATGTTGTTATAGGAGAAAATCATCCATTTGGAATCATTTTTTTGTACATACTTTCTGTGGGATTCAGACTTCCACAGGGAGGACATAACCAGGCAAACTCATCTGCTGTAATATCTTGGCAGTAATGTCAAAGAGCTCCCTCAGCACCCCTCTAGCTACCAAAAAAGAAAAGGAAATTGATGCCATTTAAATGAAGATAAAACAAAACCTTGCGTCAAGAAGACATTTTGTCAGCAAAGTGAGTCCATTAGGAATTTTTGCTGTTTGTGCCGATTTTTTTTCTTAATGCTCCAATACTGTGGGTTAAAGAAACGTTAAAATAGGGAAGTGGACACATAGACGAGCTTTAAACAAAGATTAACATTTTGTGTGGTTAACAAAAATGTGCAGGGTGAACACATTGTGCACCAGAAGCATCTTGTTGTTTTTCTGATGCAGTTGCTTGCCTGGGGGCCAAATCATTTCTTCTGACTGAAGAGAAACTTCCACAAGAGTTAATTTCTGTGGCTGAACTGCTCACTAAACGAACTGGATTCAGGATGAGAAAAACCTCCCCAGGGTTGCTCATCACCAGCTGAGATGGAGCTGCAGGAAATGACCTTTTCTCTCTACTGTCAATAATATCTGACATTGACGCCTGGGTTCAGGGCATATATCTCATTTCCTCCATCAGCCCTCATAACTAGTCTGAGCCATCGTAAGATGGATTTCAGTCTGCAGCATATGATCCTTTCCTTTTTACATACTTTGGATTCTACAGCACTGTGGTGCTGGTGGAGCATCTCTTGCAGAAGGTGTGTTTGATACAACACCTTGCAGGATGTATGCACTAGCCAGAAAGGGATCCTGATTTGCAAAGTGGAAACAGCAGGTAAATAGACTGAAGGAAAACACAGGAATCTAGGAGCACACTGGCTGCTGTGTCTCCAGTGTCCACTACCATGCATAGAGAGGGAGGAGAGGTTATGGCATGGTCCTAATGAAAACAAAAGATAAATCATTTCCTATTTTTTTGCCAAAAGGGGGATTTGTTATTGTGAGCAGGAAAATCAATGTTTGGGTTGCATTTCAAGATGTAACCTTCCAACTGTGTTCCAGGAAAAAAAGATGTTTCTGGATGAGCAGAATAGCATCAAAGAAGTTTGTCTGATACCCACCAAAGCAAAACATCAAAGATTGCCCAAGTACTTGAATCAAAATGAAATTTTAATTTCTTTGGTTTTCACTTCCAAATTTCTGCAATTGGTTTCTGATGTTTTTGTGAGTTCTTATCAGAATTTCAGTCTTGAGTATTACTGTCTTTTGGCTCCTGGCATTGTTGAACTTGTAGATCAGGTCAGTTCCTAGCATAGCAACTCTACTTTGTCTATTTCATTCACCATGTTACTTGAAAATATATGGAAGAGCAACTTATCCTTTTTTTGCATTATCTAAATGTAGCTGTTTGAAGTTGCAGTGACCAATAACATTGAAAATATATCCCATATGCCTTTTGAGCTATTTGATCTGTTTGTGTGTGTGTATTTGAAGTATTTGGAGCTTGGTTCTGGAAACTTTGTCTCTTTTGTAAACTGGTCCAGAATGTTGACCGTGTCCTGGGCTGTGTCAAAAGCAGTGTGGTGATGCTGTGGATTAACCCAGCTGGTAGTTAATCATCACACTGTCGTTTGCTCACTCCTCTGTCCCTCCCAGTGGGTTGGGGGAGAGAAAGAAAAAAAAAACTAGTAACAAAGCAGAGTTCATGGGTTCAGTTCACTATTCACAGTTCAGTTCACAAACTATTCACTAAGCTAGAAAAAGAAGAGGAAAAACAAGATAATAGTCACGATAATATATATATATATATATATATATATATATATATATGGAACTGTTTGAGTGGGTCCAGATGAGACCACAAAGATGCTTGAAGGGCTGGAGCACATCTATGGAGATAGGTTGAGAGGATGTTTAGTCTTGAGAGGGACTCTGGTCAGGAAATCTAGTGACAGGACAAGGGTAATGTCTTTAAACTAAAAGAGGGTAGATTAGACACTGGGAAGAAATTCTTCTCTTATGTGGGTGAGGAGGCAAAAACTTCTTCCTGTTGTCACCATGTTGAAATGTGCCATGTGTTCTTAGTGTTTTATTTTTAACCAGCTTCTGACCCATGGCATTTCCTTCTCTGTCTGTGAGCCTGTAGAGCGTAATGCAAGTCTACTGAAGCTGATGTGAGTCTCTTTAAAGGCCTCTTTAAAGATTGAAACTATTTCCCTAGAAGACAAGGGATTTTCCAATAAAATAGAGTTGCTGTAATATCATTGTCAATCTTATCCATTCTGTTGCCAAGGCACTATATGACTACAGAGACCTCGTTTAATCCCTGCAAACTCTAGATGTATCAAGGGTGTTGATGGTAGTAAACTGAACAGGGCCAGGCCAGGGCCTGACAACTGCATGTGGTTGTTCTTGCTGTTAGGTTGTTAACACAGCCGTTGGCACAACTTTCATCTGTCACGATTCCCAGAAGTGTTCAGGCACAGCTCCAACTGTAGCAGAGGCTAAAGACCTTCATGGTGACTTGTCAGCATATGCTCCCTGTTTTGAAGGAGCAAAGGACTTCAGACTTGCATGGATGTGATCGTGCTGCATGGCCTCAGGACAGGAGGTCATCACGTGGCTAATTTTGTCTGCTTGCATAGATACAAGCATGCAAACTGGTAACGAACCAAGCGTTCCTGAGTTGTGTATTTTGCATAACTTGTGTACCACTGTGGATTGATTCTTAAGACAGTGTTTGATTTGGTGAGTGAACAGGATGTCAAGGCATTGTGTGCCCAAAGGAAGGTTGACAGAACTGGGACTGACTACTGGACTCTGACAGGCACAGAAGGAAATCAGTCTTTTTCTCCAGGTCACCTTCATAGTGAGGTCTTAATAGGTGCAGAACATCCCTTTCTGAGATCAGGATAGGGTTGTTCTCCAAATGATCCAGAATGATACGGGATGTTTAGTGGTTCTTTTAAAATTGATGGTTATCTTTTTCATTACGTGTAGGCAGTTGGCTAAAATAAAGATTATATCCTTCACATGTATACTTTGAAGGAAGAACCTTCCCCGAGGGAAAGACTGCACTGTGTGTTTCAGAACGTGTGAAAGAGCAGAGTCCTTCTTTCCAAGATGTATCAGTAGCCCTGCCTAACATTGAAAATGCCTTAGGTTGTAAAGGAGACTGGGAAATTAGACATTTCAGTTCATTGGACATATGTTTTTTGAAGTAGTATATCAAGTTACAGTAGTGCGTTTGCATTCCTTAAAATAGAGAAGATATAAGCACCTGTTAGTAGGTGGGATGAGAAGTTAATGGAATAGGTCTATTTGTGCCTTTCTCTGTGCTTCTTTACTGAGGCATCACTGCTTATTGAGGCTGAGGACTGCAGCTAGGGATGTGGCTAGCTACCTAATGGAGATGTCACCAAAGAGAGAGGCAGGAGAAGAGCTTTCTTCTGAGCTAGCTGGAAGTGATGAACAGCCAAAAATGAGTAATCAAGAAGAGCTCCTGTCTTCCAAAGTACCGCTTATCTCCATCTCTCAGAAATTTATGAACCACCTTACTTCACAAGTATCCATCAATTTCATCTGCTGATAGCTTGGTGTATAAAAAATGAAGCAAGAGGAAATGTTAAGATTAGAACTTGTAAGAAAAGCCTTGATGCTCTTCCCTTACAGAAGGCCAAGCACTTTCACATGGGTGGTGCTCTTGTCTTCAATTATCTTTGTCTTCAAGCTCAATTTCATTCTTTCTGGGCAGCACCATACCACTTTCTGCTAATGAGCTGTGTTGTTTGTGTGTCTTAAAATGTAACTGCTCAGTGCAGGGAACTTTTCTTGGTGTTTGGGAATTAGCTTGTCTGTCAGTGCCACTGCATGATGGAGTCACCCAGAAAAAAAAAAAAAAAGAAAAAAAAAGGCCTTCTGGATATAGAAACCCTAATATACAATTTAATGAGAAAGTAACACTTCAGTTTACCTAGGAACATAGGTCTGTACAGGACATTTGGGGTTAAGGCCTGCCCCCTCCATGGCCACCCTCTGCCAGACAGTCTCTTTCAAACAAATAAACTGATCCATCTTAGAACAAATTAGGTCGTTTGCTACCATTACTTCCTCTGGGACATTGTTCAAGAGCTTCAATTCTCTATTGCTTTGAAACATTCTTCTAATTTTCAGTCCCAGTTTGTTCATGGACAGTTTATACACATTTGTTCTTGTGCCAATGTTGTCCTTTAGCTTAAATAGCTCTCTTTCTTCTCTTGCTTTATTCCTTGACATATTTATAGGCAGCAGTCCTATCCCCTCTGAGCTTTTGTTTTACTAGTCTCAACGAGCAAACCTTGTCTCTTCCTGTAACAGACTGTGTCGGTGTCATTTGTCTTCATAGTTCTCAGCACCTGGTCTCGTCTGAATTTGTTTCACCTGTACTGGTATTGTGGCCCTACAAATATTTGATAATAATAGAGATATTTCTATCCAAAGTTCAATAAAAGAGAAATGATCTGTAGCAAATCTGCACCAAAAATGGGAATTGATATTTGGAGAAGATGAGATGGAAGTATTTTGGAGTTTGTTTCGAGCATAAAAAAACACAGTTCTGTACTGTAGGAAGCTTACACATTGCTTTCTCTCACTATCTGCATCAACACTGTGGCATTTTTTGCCTCTTGTGGCTGTTGCTTTCTTTTCCCAGGAACTTTCTCAGGCCACTGGTTTCTTTTTTCTTTTTTCTTTTTTAGTGTATCTAAGATAGACACAAAGGAAACAGTGAAGGGACCTGTGCATTTAGACACCACTTATCTCTTTGGCGGAGTATTTTATCATTCTACCCCATCTTCATGCATTGTGAAAGCCTCATTATTTGTTGTTGTAGTCATCACACTGTGTTTCAGGGCACAAGAACTAAAGATGTAATACAGTTTCTCTATCGCATACACCTGCACTTATACGCTCTCACACTCTTCTCTTTAGAAGAAGAAAAGTGACATTCATGGGTATCACTAATGGAAGAGGTCTGTAGAAAAGACTTAAAGTGTGATGTTTCAGGAGTGGGACATCAGGTTGTTCTGAAGCTAGTTAAGAAGTCATACACATTTCACAAAAATTCCTGTTATCATCTGTTATTCCTTTCTCTTATTGTGTTCCTGATGCACGCTATCATCAAATGGCTGTTTCACATATTTAGCATCTATTCAAATATCTGTTTCTCATCTAACATACTTCTCTATTCTGTTCCAAGCAGTTTCTAGGCTTTAGGAGGTCTCTTCATTAGAGATGATCAAAAACATTTTGAATTTAACAGCTATCAGGAAATTCATCTTAATCAAAGTAGACACATTTTGAAGGGGCAAATTGGTTTCAGCTTTGATACAGTTTTAAGTAGAGGAAAAATGTAAATGAATCCTGTCAGCTGTTTCATTTAAACATATGAAATGTTTTATTTTTACCGTTTTGATTAGTTTTGTTTTACCTGTGACACTGTCAGTCAAAACACTGTTCATATTGCCATTCATTGTGTTATATTTGTATTTAGTGCTTAATTAAAATGCTTTGGTGTGATCAGAACTTTTCTATAATGAAATGGGCTTTTCTCTTTTCTTCTTCAGAGTTTGGTGTTGATGAGAAATTGAGTTTGGCACTTTTCCAGAGCATCCTAGTTCTGGCAATAAACTCATAATGAAGCCTCTCTCCTTACTTTCATAGAGTCATAGAATCTTTAAGGTTGGAAAAGACCATGGCATGGAAGACTGAAACAGCACTACCCAGCTCTGGGTATTGATAATGTGGATTTAGCTTTCTTTGTCACCCAGTGCTCTGTGAGCAGTTTATTATCTGGAAGGCTGGAGAGCCCTGTATTTCATTGATGGCTATGCATCAAGTGTTTCCTTGGCTCTCAGGCTGTGCTCAGATATCTTTCAAAATTATGGTAAATATTGATTTAGTGCCCTGCTTAAACATGCAGCTCTGGCACAGACTTTTCAGTGAGTGTGACTGTGTCAAACAAGAATTAAATTCACAGCCAGAGTTCACTATAATCGCTGTCTTATTCATCTCATGCTTGCCTTCTTGCAAAGCGTTGTGCTGTCAAGTGTGGCTCTGAAGTACATAAATGAAATAAATGTATTAAAATGTTAAGATCCTTGACAGTGAAATATACCCAGACCCTTAATGCTGGAAAAGTCACTTTTGAAAAGTGACTATAAAAACGGTGTGTTAGGGCTGTGTCTCGGCTCCTGTCATCCCTTCCTCTGTTCTCAGGTTGTACCTCCCTTATTTGCTACTGGGGCACTTTGGGGAGCTGCTGCTGTGATGACCATTTTATCTCATACAACATCAGAAATAAGATGGATATTCCTAGAGAAATGCTGTTCTTGGGCTTGCCAGTGGAATCCTGATGGCTAGAGAGGATATGGTATAGCAGTTCTTTGGTGTTCTTTGGTGTGTGGTATCTGATGAGGAGTCCTCTTCACCGGTGATGGGCTGATAGAATGTCTATGGGAAGGCCAGCTTTGCTGCTAATTGCCAGAAAAGGCTGCAGTGATTTATGGAGTTGATGGTCTTCACAGAAAACTTTCACGTGTCCCTCTGAGAAGCTCTTTGATGTTACTACTTTGGGGTCTTTTCTAACTGGAGCTATTATTAAATAGGTTCTTAGCTCCTCAGGATGTGCTCCTTTGCCAAATTTTTCACACAAACACAAACTACGTATGTGTAACATGTTTGAGATGCTTGTCTTGAGTGTTTTGAGAGATGGGAAGGATTAAGCAGACTCAAAAAAAAAAAAAAAAAGAAAAAAAGAAAAATCTCTCTTCTGCTCCATAAGGTATCTTATGGTGCATAAATGAAATTAAAAATATTCTTCTCTTTGATGTTGCATAAAAGCTAGCCACTAGCCCTACTTAATGGCTATCGTCTCTAGGAATTCACATTACTAGAGGAATTAAATTCTCTTCATAAGAAACACACCACTGGCTGTACCGGATGTACAACTTCTGGCACTGAGGATCTTAACTCTGACCAATGTTTCCTGTGCTCTTAACTGGAAAGTTTCAGGATTGGCCCATCTCTTGGTAGGCCCGAGAGGATGTTTGTCTGACAGTGTCCACTGCCTGTACAGGGCCTTTTCTTGTTTTTTTCCTTTTATGACACTGAGACCTGCATTCACCAGTGGTTTAGTACTGAATGCTGCATCTCTTAGAGCTGCATATTTTGTAATCTGCCTACATGAAGTGAAACGTGAATGAAGCATGTCTGTTTTGTCTGAGACATGAGGCAAGGCACTGTGTGCACACAGCTGCTAATGGCTGGGGGGAGGGAAGAGGACATTGGTTTTAGAGGTGCCAGTTTAAGATGCTGATGGAGTGGGTGGCAGATTCAGAGAGACAGGTTGGCATCCCTGACAAGATCAGTGATGTGAGAGGTTAATTAGTGGTGGATGGCTCATTTAGAGCTAGGAGGAGCACCAGCTGGGCTGGTGCTGAAATGGATTTGCTGAAAGGACATTTACAGCTGAAACTAGATGTTTTGGTTTGTTCCTGTTGAAATAGTCTTGTCAGGTGTACTTTCCTACACAAACCTGATTAACTGTACTCTAGGGGAATTTGAATGTAAATAGTGTGTTTGTACGTATTTATACACGTGCATCCCATTGTTGGCTCCCTTGGGTCTTGGACTAACTAAGGATCTCCCAAGCGAGGATAGCATTGATGGTTCCTCAAGAATCACTATGAAGCTGGATTCTACTGAGCACACCAAGTATCAGATCAGTCAGATATTTAATCATGTACTGAACTTTTAGTATGGGAATAGTCCCAGTAGGCCAAAGCATGCTCATAAACATTTTTCTGGTCCATCAGATTGCTCAGCTTTTTTCAAGAGGAAGGCTGTAATGCCCAAAACTGCTCACAGTTAGTATTGATATTTGATACTGACAGTACTCAGACATGATGATGCTTTTCATATAAGCGCTTTAAAAAAGATCATGGTTTTGCCTCATGTTAGCAATGGTAAAGATCTTTTACTTAAGGTTACCCATCAACCAGTGGCAGATTTGCAAGTTAAGTTCAAGTGTCTTGAGCCATGGAGTAAGGTCAGTTGATCCTTCCTGAGGATCTACTGTCACATACATATGGTCCCTACTGTTGTTGCTTACGTTTTTTTGTAGATTTTTTTTTTGGCTCTACCGCTATAAAAAGTTCCTGTGTAAGGAATTATTAGTTGTCTTGGCCTCTGTATCTCTTGCTCAAAAGTATACTGGGTGACAGAAAGAGTGAACAGCATCCCTTCTTCCTTTGGTCTCTGTGACTGATACAGTCCTCATGCTATTTCTTGTGGGCATAAGCTTGTAGCGAGGTGGTGGGGCTCATCAATCTCTTTGAGGTTTCCAATAGGACCAGGAACAACATGGTGCTAACTTTACTACTCATAAGGAGAGTTGTTTGAGCTGGTTCCAAACTTTTTGGTTGTCTGTCAGATGGTTGGAAGCCTTCATTTCTGTGAGAAGAGGAGGACATGCACATGAATCATTCTTTCAAAAACAGGAATTGGACTACTGAATTCATCTGGCCAGGAGCATGCAAGACTTGCTGTGCTCACTGTGCTTGGCCATTAACAGCAGTGTAATTTTACTCTAGACACGAGAGATTCTTCCAGAAAGAATTTTCGAAAAAAAAAAAAGAAAAAAAAAAAGAAAAAAAAAAAAAAAAAAGAAACAAATCCTTGATTTCCTCAATATGCAGCAGAACCTAAAGTTGCAAGAGGGTGTTTCATTTCTACAGCTAAAATAAAGCAGCGCTCTTTGAAGCAGGTGTGCTGATACATTTTTAATAGGAGTAGTGAGGCTGTTCTTCATTTCTTTGTTACAGAAGTGAGCAATCTCCAGAACACAGTTTGATAATTACGCATTAATCATGTATTGGAATTAATGGCATAAAACAGTACAATAATGGAAAATATTCAAAATGTACATTGTTCCTCGTTGGTTTGTTGACTTCATAATAAATACCAATTTGGCTGAAGACCCACTGAATGGTAGGTGCAATTGATGCGGTTTCATCTTGTAAGTTCTGGTGCTGTAGGTAACTATGTATTTTTATAGGTTATCAAATGAAAGACAAACAAGACTGAAAACCTGCCGCTGACAGTTCTAGGTGCATTTTGAGAAAATACAGACTAAGTTTGCCCTCTACTGGATTGCAGAATTACATGGCTGACTTTATGACCATCTAGAGACGTTATGTGCTTGTTATTCCCAAGGTGGTTTTACATTACCTGACGTAACACATACCCATTTCTACCTCAAGAGTGTGGAATTTTCTGTGTCATCTTTCATTGGACACTTTTGTGTGAGATGCTTTTTTGTTAAGAGTTGTTTCTCTTAAAAATGACTGCATAGAGTGCTATCTTTGAATACTCTTCCTTTGCATGAAAACTTTCTGCAGTGGGAATAATTCTGAACATTGGGAATAAACTAACAGGATTGACAGGAGCCATCTGCATGAACAGATCCTCTCTTTTCCCTCTGACAGCTTGTTTCCAGCAAGGGCTGGGGTCTCCAGCAAGCTGTAGTCACAGCCAGTAAATGGCACCCAAGGGGCTGCAGCTCCTGCTCTTTCTCTGCCAGTCCTGCTGCCTGTCGTGTATTTACTGAACACTTTAGTATGGATGGAGCCACTCACAGCCAAGGCATGAGACTGTGCTGCATCCGATTCCTAATTGTGTAGTGGGATTTGGGGTCTTATTTGTCTTGTAGCTTTTAAAAGTAGTAGCAAATACATGTCTTTAACAGGCTGTATTTTGGGATCAGCTCCACAGTGGTGATATCCCGGAGTTATGATGCCATACCCAAGAAAGCTAATTTTCCCTACAACTAATCACAAGGTATATGAGGCCAGATGCTCATCTAATGTAAATCAGTATAAATTGTCTGTCCTGAACAGAGTTGTGCTCACTCATTCTGGCTAAGGATTTCTCATTTTTAATGTCATTTCTCATTTGTTGTTTTATTCTTTTGGATGGGCTTGTAATGAAAGTTTATTGGCCTCATCATGCCACTTTGAATTTCTGACCTTGTTCGTCATTTTTCGGTCTGCCGGGTTTTGTTTTACTACCATGAATGTTATGTCAAACCTAAATTAATTATAAAAAGAAAAAAAATGGCTGACTGGACAGTGCTCAGAAGATCTTTGTTCTGACCTTGTGTCCAGATTTCTTCTGTATTGAAGAAACACCATTCAGCACAGTAGGGCACTGATGTTGCTGTCTGTGGCAGTGCCAATATGTTACAAGCAGCTGATGACAATTTATAGGTTCCCTTTGCTGCTCTCCTCTAGCTCTTGGAGCACTCAACAGGTATATGAACCAGAAGGCCATGCTGAGAGCTGCTGGAAAAGCTCTGATACTTTTGCTATGAAGTTGTGTCCATGTCCTTGTGGAATGTTATGGTGAAAAATCATGAAATCAAAATGAAGCCAGAGAACCCAGTAGTTTTCTTGGTTTCCCCACAGTTCCCAGAGAGTCAGGATCTGCATTTTCTGTGAGGTAGAAAGCCCTCAACTTGACAAGATGATGAAGCACAGAGCTTACTTTTCTGAGATGTCTCCTCCATACTTAATGGTGAGTGACAAGCTCCTGGGCTCCCAAATGTAGCAGTGTAAATATCAGGGCAACCACTACAAATAACCCCAAAGCATGCTCTGCTTCCTGTTCACCAGTATGTGCCACACTATAGGCAGAGTTTCTCAGATTCCCAGTCAGTAGTGAAATGTACCTTTTCCAGACATATGAAGCTCCTTTCAATAGCATTATAATTTTGCAGAGCCGGCAGGTTGCTTATTTGTCATTATAGTTTTATGTATGGCTATCCTGAAAGAGGCATGGAGATTGAATATTATCTGGTGCTGCCCACCAGTCAAGACTAAATTTGGAGAGCAGGAGGAAGATGACATATCATGGAGCATCAGGTAATAGAAATGGAGATATTCCTGGCTGCCTGATTTATTTGTCCATTTATTTCACCATCCGTTTTGGAGCTAAAGTCCGTAGTAAAATGGGGTAAGCAACAAATGATCAGTAGTGAAAGGCATATGATAAATTAATGTGCCCATGGCTCTATAGCTCATGTCAGGGGCAAGCACATCCATGGCAGGCAGGAGAGAGTGCAGCTGCTTATGTTTGGGAAGAAGACTTTTAATATTTGAATGCCCAGTAGGTTGGACTAAGAGGATGACTGATGCAATGGAGAACCCACTAATTGCTCTGACCAGCAAAGGTGGAAAACCTCATCAGCCTTGGATTTCTGAGTCTATGTAGGTGAAGTCAAAGGTTGATAGTTCCCCCAGCAATTAATGTAAAGCTGTGAGGAGATCCCATACTGAATGTCCTGAATCCCACATGCCCTGAAATTTCATATTTTGGGAATCTTTGGGTCACGTTCTTTCCTCTTAATAAACAAGCAAGAACAGAGCATGTTGGTAAGAGCTGAACAGTTGTGTTATTGTGGGGGAAATTCTTTTATTGACAGTAGACTGTTAATTTAACTTTTGGTCTGTAACTGATGTTGTTGGGATAAATCCTGAACACTACCATGTTTGATTGTGCATGGCCTAAAAGGCAATGGAAGCAATGTGGCTTTGTTCCTGGGACAGCAGTCCTCTGAACGTTTGTTGTGACTGTTGCATGGGTTTCTGTTCTCAGGCTTGCAGAGTGTAGACCACAAATTGTGTTGATTCTGTGTAGCAGGACAAAGAGGGGGAGCTTTCTAGCTTTTCACAGGGGAAGCTTTTTAGCTTTTATGTCAACATCTGTTATTTATAGCTTTCCACCTGTAAGTCCAAGCTATTCATCAGACCAGTTGCCTGTCTAAGGCAGGCAGAAGGTCCCCTGTAATTATGGTGTCTGATTAATTTTTATGATGCTTTTCTAAGGATAATCCTGGAATAGAATCTGATTTTTTTTTTCCATGGACTGACATGCAGAGAAGCTGAGATCTGGATCCTCAAAGGTTTCTGGCCTTAATATCAGTGCTGTCAATAAACTAATTAACCTTAATTGCCCTGAACAGCCTCATTTTGGACCTTGGCCCATGGCCCAACAGCACCATTTAAGTTCAAGCATCATTTAAATTTGCCTGTGCTGGGTTGTCTCAGAGCCCACTGCTGTCTCCTGCTGTCCTGGCATGGATTGCCCACCCTGGTTACACCCCTTAATCTGCAGCATTAGTAGAGTATCTCCAGACCAGTCTTCTACTGGAGCTCTCAGAATGGATCAGAACCTGACACACCGTTTGTGGTTTTGTCACGATTTGTGACTTGTGGAGGTCACCTGTCACCACCCTGGCCCTGTTCAGGTGCTGTGGGACTATGCCCCATCTCCCTCAGCTCCTGGCTTATTCTGCCTTTGGAGCAGCTCTTCTTCAGCTGCTCCCTGGCAGTCAGCCTTGTTGAAGTCACTTATCCGTTTACAGATGTTTCAAGAACTAATCTATGTCCTGCCTGAGGCCATGGAGTGATATTAGGAGGCATGAGACATGTTCATTGAACCATCTTTTTTATGCTGCATCGATCCTGAGTAATTAATAAGATTTGCAAACTTGCGTGTTATTACTTAATTGCTTCTCTATTAATAAACATATTACAGTGTTTTAGTTCCTTTCACTTTAGAGTCTAGAACTATGCTGTCTGTGGAGCAACATGCAGATGTTCTCTTTGTTATAATGTCCCCTTGTAATGTTTATTTGGTAGATAATGACGTGAAGGTCTTTGTTGTTAGCTCAAGCCTTGCAGCAGCTCACTAAACATACTTTTGATAGACAAGGCAGAAGAGTGATGGAAAAATTTGGGAAAATGAAAGAAAATATAAAAGCATGATAATTTTCAAAGATAAGTCATTCAAAATATCTTGGGAGTAGGTGGGCACATACTGAGGAGAAGGGGACTTGGCTCATGAGCACATTGCATAGAAAAGGTCAGGGGGTTGTGTAGCATGTATCATATATGATATAAAGCCACTTCTGTTTTGTAATGCACATGAAAGGAGAGGAAATGCCTATGTCCATTTTACTTGGATGAGAGCCAGGCTCTAAATTCAGTTCTGTAGGTATTACAGAGCTAGAGCATTAACTCATTGAGTAGTCTTCCATTTTTGTTTTCATAAACAATAGCCATGGCATTGGAATGCAGCTGTGGGAGTTACGAAGGAAGGGAAATAATTTCTCTTGCATTCCATGGCAACTGCTAACATCTAATTTATACATTTCATAGATGACACAGAACCATATTCATCTGAAAATGGAGTATTTATTGTACAGGCAAGAGCAGACCAAGGAATGCCAGGAAAAAAAAAGAATCACCAAAATCTATATTCTGATCCCAAACTTAAAAGAATTCTTATCTCACAAGCAGCTCTGATTTCATGTTATTTTACAGAGAGAGAAGTAGTATTAGAACAATGGCGTAAATAGGCTTGATATTGCAGCTGATTAGGGAATAGTTCCTTCTCTTGTACCAGAAAGCACTCACTTTTTTTTTTTTTTTTTAATTAGAGAAAATGGCAGTGATTTTAAGAGAGAGCATGACATAACAACAGTAATTGCAAATTTCATCCAGCATTTGGATTTAAATCAATTTTTCCACTCTGACTTTGGCCCAGATTCTTAAGACCTGTTGTCATTTCAGAACTTGTTTTCTCTGCATTCTGGGAAAACAGAGAACACTTGAATTTCAGAGAGGCAGCAGGCATTTATGTGGAAGTGAATAGAAGACAGGAGAGGAAAAAAGTGTCTCCCTAAGGTTAGGATTTCAAACCACTTCTAACTGCAGCAGCAGATGAAGGAAGATATCTTTTGTGCCTCAGTAAAATGATGAGAAAGTAAGGTCGTTTTCGTCATATAAACTTCCACGTTCTTCCTCTCCTTGGCTCTTCAGGGTATCTGCATGTGTCTGACTTGGAAGATGTGTGTGGAGAAGATGTGAGAACCTAGAAGACTTTGGGACCCTAGTCTTATATAGTACTGTGAGAGCAAAGCAGCAATTTCCATGATTTCAGTTTTATATTCAAACATGCAGTCAGATTAAAACCTGAACAGAGCTATGGACATACTGGAAAATGTCCAACACAAGTTCACAGGGATGATGAAGAGACTGGAGCAACTTTCCTATGAGGAGAGGCTGAGAGGTGGGACTGTGCAGCCTGGAGAAGAGGAGGCTCAGGGGGGATATGGGAGCTTACCAATATTTATAAATTTCTGAAAGGATATTTACACCTCAGCCATTCAGTGATTCTATGTAAGTTCCACTCACGTCTTGGTTTAGGCCTCCACATCTTCCACTGGCCTTAATTCCTTTTGCCCTGTGTGTTTCCTTGTGAATACTAGGGTAATGTTTTCCTGACTCTATGGCATACAGGACTCAGCTTCTCTGGAAAACAGTGGCTTAATAAATACATAATCAAATATTTTCAAACTAAATAATTTTAAGATGGAATTTTTGCAGCTTGCTAAGTAAAGGTTTTCATGGCCAGAATTTCCTTTCCACAAAAACATTCATGTTTTCTTTTGAGAATATTTCTTCTCTTACTTGTATATTTAGGTTTTATTTAGAGAGGTGGAAGAGAAAAGATTTTTGCTGTCTTACAATCATGCATCAAATTTTCACATCCTTGTTTCTAGTAAAGATTTTTCTTCACAAGTCACATTATTCATTTATCTAAGGAGCCAGATCTATAGGAAGGATTAAATGGAATATGAACTCCCCTGATGCAAAATAGCTGCATTTCAAAACCAAGTTACTCAGTTAGAATTCTGGCTTACAGAAAATTTCACCGTAAAAATATATTCTTTTCTGTAAGTTAAGGTTTTAATCAGCTCTATTACAAAATGTTTTCCCTTGCAAAATTCATAGTGTCATTTATGCTGTGTGCTGATATTTAATAAATCGGTTTTGTTTTTCAGCCATGACAAGGAAAGATTAATTTTGTTGAAAAGGATGGTCTAATGTAGATGCGCTGTATAATTTGGATGATGAGTTCTTGGAGATACAGAGTAGCCTGTGTTGCGATCTTTTTATTGTTCAGTGTACTAATGGAGTTAAGTTATATTTACATTTTCTAATTATATTTTGCTATGCCAAAAAATTATACGTAAATATCTTCTAGCCACACCAACAACTGAGCTCTATTCCTCAGGAAAAGAAAACAACAATACAACTAAGACTGAAATAGAAAACAAAATAGATAATGAAAGCCCATTGCAATCACAAGATCTTCATATGGCATGCTAGTCAAGCCTCCTGCTTTTCACCACATCCTTGCCATGGCCTTTGCTTGTGTACTGAGCTCACTGCTCAAAGTCTTCTGCCAACAACCTTGGCCAGGATCTCTTGCTCACTGCTGCTTTGGGAAACTGTCCTCACAGCCTTCTTGATGTGGGGATCAGCAAGCAAATGTGCTTGCTAGAGGCTGTAGCACACAAAAAGCTGTTTGAAATAATGCTCTCACGTGCCAGGTGTGAAAGAGCCATCAAGGCAAGGATGTGTGATCAGATCCCACTGTATGCCATCTTCTGTCAGCACGCTGCAAGCACGAAGTCCTTTCCTCTGAAGGGATGGTTGAAACTTCAGTGTTCTTGTGTGGAAGTTGGTCTCCTGGAAGGTGGTTGGGCTGCCTGGGTCATAGTTCCTCTGGGGTAATTACAGAGAGGGTGGGACAGAACATTGACTGGGACACATTTTTTTTCTCCTTCCTTTCTCTACAATACTTGGTAAGGTTGGTTATTTCTTTATACACATTATATCTACCTAAGTTGACTGAGAGCCAAAAAAGCTCCAACTTACCTTCTCTGGATAAGTTTCTGACAGTTGAAATTTGTGAGACTTCTTACAGTTAGCGAATTTAGCTTGTTGTTTCATATCAGCATGTCTTTGTAAAACAAGGATGTCATAGTTTTTTCTTTTTAAAATTTTTTTCTAATGAAACTTCCAGTGTTCATGCTTTATGGGCATTCATTTATTTCAATTATCTCTTTTTTCCTTACTTACTGTTTCCCCTAATTTAAATGATAGCATGCATTAGGAAGCAAACTGAGAAGATGTATTCATTTTAGTGTCCAGTAAAATGAAGCTTATGACTATATCTCATAGTGAAAATGATGGCTAAGGCAGGCTTGCACTTTGGTGGTGCTTCCCCAGCTGATAAACTCATCAAGAAAAAAAAAGAGAGTCTCTAAAGCTCCTATTGCTTTAACTGTTTAACTGTTGGAACTGTTGGTTCCATAGCAGGCAGCACTCAATCTTTAATTGAAGATAAAGTGATGATGTTAGTTATCATGTGCCTTCAAAGTACCCTGACTTGAGGCTGAAAACTTACCAAAGCAATTAGATTGACTGTGCCGAAAGATTTGGGCATTTGGATACAATCTCTTAGTCTGGATCCATCTTGCTATTATACTAGGGGGAAAAAAAAGTAATTGTATATTTATGTATATATTTATTATATTACTGAATAGAAGTCAGGGCTCTGTTTGCTCAAGCATTTTGGAAATGTAATAAAACGCCACACGTTTACAGACTCAAATAATACCAGTTAGGTGATCAGCAGAACAGATTAACTAAGTCCTTGACTTCAATGCCAACCTAGCAACTTGTGCATATTAACAGAAAGTAGACATTGTAGGATTGTATCCCTTATTTGAAAGGATTTACATACCTAATCTGAAATAATTGAGAATTTCATCCTCGCTTACCTAGGAAGAATAAATTGTGTTACAGTGCCTCTATTGCAGGAGTTGGCCATCTATTGTAAAAATCCACTGAAAGTCCACTGAATAGTAGAGCAAAAAAAATATCTGCAGATGTGGATGCAGTAGGATGCACTAATATTATCCTCAAGGTGAAGAGAACTCAGACTGAATTGACAGGCTTATATCAACCTCTCATCACATAAAAGGAGTAATGCAATTAGATGCAGTCTTATTTTGTTGAAATATTTTTATCAGGCACAGAGTGTTATGAGGTGATACAGATAATTAGCAGAGAAATGTAATCATCTGTATCACAATGGAAGAAAAAAAATTGGTTCTCTAATCAAAACATAGACTCACCTGATTTGAAATTAGAATGTTTTAGTATGTCTCCCAGGCTAGAAAGTTTAGCTAGAAATTAATGGGAGTTGGCAAGCATTAAATTATCTACCTATAAGATCCTGTACTGTTTCATGAAAGAAATAGAAATGTACTGATACTTACAAAAAATAAAAAGCCTTCTCTACAAGACTGCAGCATTGTTGTTCTTAACATATACCAAAGCTAGGATGCCTTGTGAGCAATAACCTGCCAGTAGGTCATTTATTAAAAAGAATGTTCATTCTTGGGTAAATTGGGAACTGTACTGTTTTTTATTATTATTCATTTTATTATTATTATTATTTAACCGATAGTGAGCTTGACTTATGGTGTTTCATGTTCAAGGAAATTTTATGGTTGGAACCTGGTCATAGCTATGAGATTCAACTGCAGGACTTCCATTCAATTCATAGAATGGAATCATAGAATCATAGAATGGCTTGGGTTGGCAGGGATCTTAAAGCTCATCTAGTTCTAAGTCCCTTGCCATTGGGGGGGGGGGTTCATTGAGATGAACTTGCTTGAATCTTAAGACTTGGCATTTTCTAGCCATTATGTGAGATTCTCTTGTCTTGCGGGAACTGTGGTTTTGATATCTTTCCAGTTCAACTGCAGTCACTGTCAGCAGTAAACACTTGAATGAAGGGGCTCATGCTTTTTGCGTCCTCAATTTTCATTACAGTATGTAACTGTCAAAATGGCAGTGAAATTAAAATTGCTCCAGAGGGTGAAATCCATTGCATGACAAAATTTTACTTTTTAACACAAGTCTGTCAATGTTTTCAATTCAGTGTTAATGAGAAATCTTAGTGCACACATTGCTTTCGGCAAACTGTGCCTTAGTTACCCTTCCATGTATTTAGTATGTATTTTAAACTTTGAAGCACCTTCTTATTCTGGGAGAACTAGGTAGCACAGCATACTCTTAGTTTAGCAGTGTGATCAGTTGCTTACACAGTGAAATTCATGAAGTCTAACTGGAAATTCAAAGTCCATTTAATACTGAAAATACTTGCTAAAATATATGAATATGGTGCACATCATTTCTACTACGGAACTTGTGGTTTTTAAAGTTTTAAACGTATTATCTCTGTTTAACCAGAAGCAGTATATGCCTGGAAAGCAAGATCTCAGACTGCTTCATGTTAATGTTTTCTCATTGTTACTAATGTGTCTAATGATTCTGCCTAGATTTTCCTAGCATTCACATATATTTAAATTTCATAGGCCATTTCATTATGAAGAAATTATATTCTGAATTCATTTCCTCCTTCTCTGAATCCCTTGGCAACTTCAACAGTCGATTTCATTCATGAAAAAGTAATTATTTGAATTCTGTGTATTTTTAGCTTTTATTCATGGAGTTTAGAAGCTGGAAATGTGAAGAAAGAGAAGCTTCAAAGGGGAATCTATAGTTTTTAGTAGCCGTCCTGGATCCTACTGTCCTAGCCTGCAGCTGTCCATGTTGCCTTATGCCCAGGCTGTGCTGTACGTATAGTGTGTGGTCTATACACTCTCCTAGCAAGAAACCTCATGTGCTTCATATGGGCATATATGTCCATATGTACTCATTTGAGTCTCTCTCATTTTCTGTGTGCTGTATTAATGCCACAGGCGTACTTCCTAGAGGTCTGAGGCACGTAGATATTAGACAGCACCAAAGAATGGTATTCAGTTCAAAATCCGAGAAATATTCTTACGTTCTACTACTAATAAGGTTATAATCTGGGACGTGTGGGCAAGTAACTCTATACATCCATTAGTGCAGTGGATCATAGTGTGAGATCTACCATCTCATACCATTTTATGAATTGCACTCCAAGGTCTTGTCTGTAGTTGAGATGGCAGCGTAACAGCATGAAAGCAGCGCTCCATGTGAGCCTGTAAGCTCTGTGGTTTATCATGGACTGCAGGAATACAAGCTGGAGATCTTTGTAGCAATGTTATGGTCTGTTTGCAGCTGAATAATTCACTTGCAGATAGTGGGGAGTTGACTGCATTCCAGGTAGCTGTCTGGAGGTGATGCGTCTCAAGTCACATCCCTGGTGAATCTAATGAATTACCTTGCTTTCTAAGAGCTAGATGTCAAAGCTAGTGCATGGTCATTTAGTGTCTGAATAATATCACTGTTTCCCCCAGAATGGAGTTAATACGTGCCAACTGAACTGTCCAGCTATACCTTGAGAAAATTCATTCTTACTGCTGTAATAGGAACACATTAGTGAGTTTTTCTCAAATGCAACATGTTTCAGGTATGTTGTTGCAAAGTCCCCAGGGACGTGAAGTTGCTTAGTTCTGCATCTCAGTGGATGAGGCTGTGCTTCTACAAGGAGAAGTGAATGGCCTCAACCAGAGAGGTAAAGTGGAGGTCATGGGGAGAATGTCACCATCTGGCACAATTTTGGCAGTAGCACCACAAATCATGTGGAAATTCAGTGGTTCCTATCACATTTGTTTTTCCTCAGAATATCTGAGATAACTTAATTTCCCCATTTTCAGCTATTTCTCTCCTGTTTGGGTTAGCAGAGATGGCTTAAGTACCTTCATGCAGTGAGAAGTAGGGAATGTTGTCTTTTTAGCAGCAGCTGTTCTGTCATTATTCTAATTTCTTGAAGAATTAGGGATTCTCAGAAGTACTTTTTTAATCTTTATTTAACATTATAATTGCTTTATCTGTCTCTCTAATGTATTTTCTTTGCAAGAAGGAGCAATCACTACAGCTGTCCTCATGTTTTTGTTTAAATACATAGGCAAGGTTCCAGCATAGTTTGAGTACAGGTTTTTCAGAATAGACATGCTGCATGTCTTGGCTAGCAGAATGCTCAAAAATGGTCCACTTTAGTAAGAAAAGAAGAGGTTTCTTGCTGTAATTCTCTCTCCACTAGTGTGGACCATTATTGAACTATTTACTATTCTGTCCCTGGCTTCCATTAGGTTTGCAGTGTTTTACACTCAATCATTTTACTTAAGGTATCAGCAATCCCATTCCTTTGTATGCTTTAATCAGTAGCAAATCAAGTACTACAGGTGATGTTTTGTTTGGTGATTATCTCCTTTCCTTGATGCTTGGTCCAGATCTGGGCTCTCAGTAAAAGACAGACAAATTGAAGCAAGTTCAGCAGAGACACTGAGGTGGTTGGAGTCTGAGGGTCTTAGCCCTTGAGGCCGAGGGAGCCAGATTTGTTCAGCATGATGAAGAGATGGGTTTGGAGGAACATGAAAGAAGCTTTCCAGTCCATTAGGGAGGTTATCAAGAAGGTGGAACCAGATTCTCTCCAATTAGGCAGGGCAGGAGAATAAGAGGCAACAGGCCTATGCTGAAACGACAGCGGTTCAGATGGAGTATAAGCACTGTTTTTTGTTTCACATGAGGACAGTCAGTTGGAATGGGTTGCCCAATGAGGCTGTACAGTTGCCATTTCTGGAGGATTTCAAGATATGACTTGATAAAGCCCTCAACAACCTGGGCTAACATCAGAGATGACCCTACTTGAGAAGGTGATTGGGAGGTCAGAGTGATCCAGCCAGAGTGATCCTCTGATCACAGGCATTTGGGTTGGGTTCCCTCTCAGCAGTTCTGTGACAATACACTAGCACAGAGCTTGTCGGTGTCTCAGTTGGTTATCTGAAATTCTAGAGTTATTTTAGATTTAACACTAGGTAAATATTTCAAGTTCTGCATAGTGTGTTCCGATGGAAAACTGGTGCGTGGCAGAAAGTGCAAATAGACTTTTCTAGAGCTCAGTTGAACTGACTGGCCCCCAAAAATGAATAAATATGCACAGTGCTGTGTCCTGAGTCTGCTGGGATGTAAAGGACAGGAAGAACTGGTGGAGTTGTAGCATGACTTTGAATTATCTTAGAAAGCATAGTCTCAAAATGAGACTGAAGAGAATCCTGAGCACAGACTTGTTGGATAGGCTGAAAGGAAGGAGATGGAATTCTTACAAATGGGTTTGAGAAGAAAATGCTGCTTGTTATATTTTGAAATTACATAAAGTTTTTTATTGGGGAGAAGAAAAAGTAACCGTAGTTTAGGGAGAAATGGTGAAGTCCTGATAGTCTCAGAAAGGACTTTCAGTTCAACAGCTGTTGTATTTTTCTGTGGTCTTATATCCTTAAAATACTTATTTAAAAATACTGAATAAAAGAAAGTGTGTGCTATGCAGCCAGCTAATATTGTGTGAAATTAATTCTTCTTTTCAGAAGGACTGTTCCCAGACTTGTTTTGGCTAGTGAGAAGGGGAGCCAGCATCAAATACAATGAATGGGTTTTCTTTAATAAAATAAATTCTCCCACTCTCTTATCATGGTTTTAAATAAAGTACTATCAATAGGATGTAAGCATTGTAGGCTGTGTTCCCTTTCAGATAAAGAAAGTCTGCATCAGAGTGCTGAAACCTACAAAGAAAAAAATTTCTATAAGGCAGTTTTTTTTTTCATGTATTGCATTCGGTGATAGAGGTAAGAAAAGTAGATTTCCTCAAAATAACCTATAGAAATGTTGGCACATGAAGATGGCATTTTGTTTTTGTCAAAGTACCTGAGATACAGAGGAAATTCCTGGATCAGGTATAAAAAGAAGCCCGAGGGTTTTTGTCCCAGTATGTACCTTAGATAGAAATAGATTGGCAAATACATTGGTATCATATACATATATATAAGTGTACAGTCATTTCACTTAAGATCTTGAGGTTGAGATCCAGCTGAGTCTGAGCTGAACTTCCATATGTTTGTATCAGAAGTAACTCTACTGACAAAGGAGGTACGTTGAGTTTAAACCAACAAATCATGAATTCTGACCATTTTCCACTAATAGAAAGCTTGACGTGTTTAAGAAACATTTTAGTTTTATATTGAGGTTCTCTGGGGTGGATTTTTGGCCTTAATTTCAGGATGACCACCAGCAAACAGTTTAGCACCATAAGCCATTACTGTCTTTGGTTGTAGGGTGATTGGTTATCTTTCTGCATCATTAGAAGTCAAAAATGTTCCCTACAGAAATGTGGAAGAAATCTCAGGTCCTTCCTGCATTAAACACCATGGTTGGTGCTTAATAATAATAATAATAAAAAAAAACTCCTCAGCAATGGAATGGTGTCAAAGGTGAAACTAAGCCTTTTGCTTGAAGTCTTGACTTTAAACAAAGTTATTTTAATCAAGGCAATTGCCGTGGTTTTGCCAACAATGAGTAATTTAAATGAAGACAGTCAGGCAAACCCAGTAGCTGCATCATGCCAAAGCTGAGGAGAAAACATCCAAAAGATGCTATTGCCAGAGTTCAATATATGGTAAGTAATTGTATTGATATATAAAGTAAAGCAAGAGGCAAATGGGACTGCTAACTGTGAAGTGGGTAACAAATGTTCTGCATTCATACATAATTAAAACACCTGAGGGTAAAATACTGAGATGCAACAGGAGCTGCTTGATAAAAGAAAAATTGAAGAAAACAAGAGACAAGAATTTGGGAAACAAAATGAAGAGCTTCTTACTCAAGATGCACAGTGTGTCAGGTGTATGCAATTCTGAAATAAAGATAACAGAGAAGATAATAGAGACTTGCAAGTGCAGGGTGACATTATTGCAGAAGAACTCACCCAGGTTGATCCTCAGGTTTTCTGTTTCCAATGGATGACCATTGCCCATGAGAAAACAGTGTTACATGCCGTGTAGGACCGGAGTTGTAGGCACTACAGATGAGCACAACAAAAGTCTCCATGAATAGAAGCGGAGCTTTTACTCCAGCCTTTGTCTTGGTTAAACTTTGGATGACAAGAGAGTTTCTGGCTTCTTCTGCTTTTTGTTCTTGGTTTTCTTTCTCAGCTATTTAAGCAAATCACTTCCTCCCTTGTCAGAGTTTTTTTCTCCTCTTTGGAGCGTGCAAGTTCATAAGCAGCTGTGTCCATCCCACATGAAATCGATGGGCATTCTGGCCTTGTCTGGTATTAGATATGGACGTTGGCAGTCCTGCCTGGGGCAGGTGGGTTGGATGTTGATGATCCTTGAGGTCCCTTACAATCCAAGCCATTCTGTGATATCTAATTCTCCTGCAGCTGACAATCATTATTTCTGAACAAATTGTACACACGTAATAAAAGAAGAGAGAAAATAACACAACTCTTCAGGAAGGAATGTTCCTGACTGAGGAACCTGCTGAGGTGTGAGCCTTTGGGATGAGTGGCATGGCTGTCTCTGGAAAGCCACACTGAGAGGCTTATTCCCACATTGATGGCAGGAAGGGAACATCTTCCAGTGGCCACTGAGCAGGGCAGCTTTGGTGGGGGACGAGGGGTCATATTGGTGAAAAACAACAGGAAAACTGAATAGGAATAAAGGGTGTGGTCAAGGCTTGGTTGCAAACGTGGGGGCTGTATCCTTCCACGTGCATTTCTTCTCTGAAAGAGTGGTAAGGCACTGGAGCAGGCTGTCTAGGGAAGCGATGGAGTTCCTGTCCCTGGAGAGGTATTAAAGAAGCACGGAGCTGTGGCACTGAGGGACATCTTTTACTGGGCACGGTGGTGATGGGTCCAAGATCCGATAATCATCTTAGTAGCCTTTTCCAACCCCGTGTACAGCCTCGGGGGCAGCTCGCCGGGAACGCCCCAGCCCCACACACTGCGCCGAGGGGCTCCGGGCAGGGAGTTGCAGAGGGGCCGCAGTCTTAGGAACGCAGAGTGCTGTCCCCGCTATAACCCGCGGTGCTTCCATTCCCCACCCTCCCTGCATCAGCCGTGGCTTGGCCTTAGCCGCTGAACAGTTAATGCTGTGAGAAGCGGCTCCGATCCCCCGGTCCCCTCCTTCCCCCTCTACAACCCCATCCCCGGTTCCTGTTTGTAAAACGCGTGGGCATCTCTCGGGAAAGCAGCGAGCCGGGCACGGCCAAGGAAGTGAGAAAAAGCATCACCTCCTTCCCCCCACCTCCGCCCTTTCCCGTCTCCTTTTTATTTATCATTTTCTCCCCTCCAGTCTGCGAGCGGGATCTTAACGGGGGTGTGGAGGGCTTGGTGGGACCCTCCCCCACCCCCGGGCATGGCCACAGCGAGGGGCGGGCGTGCGGCTCTCTCCTGCCCGCCCCACCGGCACCTTCAGGGCAAGAGCTGAAGCTGGGGGGGAGAAGAGGCGGATCTGAGCCTGGCTGTCCCCCAATCCTTCCTTCCTTCCCATCCGATAGGAGTTGTTTTATTCATTTATTTTTTGGTGGGGGGAACGGGCAAGGAAAAATTTATGAAAGGGTGGGGAAGGGAAAAAGCACGCCAGCATCCTCCCCCTCTGCTACTCGTAGTTCCCTCCACTCCACACTAAAAAGCCATCGCAAGTGCACGCTGGTTCTTCGCTAAAGTGATCCAGCCGCTGGATTAAGTAACTCTGGGAGAGCAGCGCACGCACATACACACATAGCAAAAATGAAGGAAAAGGCAATGTTTCAAACCGCTAAAATGCAGGGGAACATGATGGTAAGTGGCTGCTGCCGCCGCCTCCAATGACTGTAAGTAAGCGGTGGGGTCCCTGCTCGTGCTCGGTGCTCCCACACCCCCGACAGCCCCCTGCACGGTCGCTGCGGGGCCCCTTTGTGTTGGGGGGGGGAGGAATCCAGCGAGGGGCTATCTCTGCTC
Source organism: Tympanuchus pallidicinctus (assembly GCF_026119805.1). Taxonomy (NCBI): domain Eukaryota; kingdom Metazoa; phylum Chordata; class Aves; order Galliformes; family Phasianidae; genus Tympanuchus; species Tympanuchus pallidicinctus. The sequence goes on from NW_026294747.1 coordinate 66,171,284, forward strand.
AGCGCCCACTGCTCGGGGGGGGGGGGGGGGGGGGGCTCGGGGTGCGGAGGCTGCGGTGATGTCCCTCTTTAGGAGGGGCTGTGGTGCAGAGGAGGCTGTGGGTCTGTGGGTCGGTACCACACTCTGGCACTGCCAACTTCGATAAGTTGATATCTGTGGTGTGTGTGCGTGTTGGGGGATGTGGAAGTGGGGGGTGGTTTGCCTCGTGTTTCATTTGGCGTTAGTATTGGTAATGCTTACTGTGGTGTTGGTTTTTAAGAAACCTGCTTGGGATGCTTTTAAATCAGCTCCCTCCCTTGAGGTGGGGGGAAAAAAAAATAGTAATAATACCAATAAAAAGCCAGCTGCTCTCTCGGAGGAAGTGCTGGTTGCCATCTTGTGCTGATGGAAATATATTGGTGTGTTTTGCCCGCCAGCTTGACCTGCTGGGGATACCGGGGGTGCGGTGTGCTCTGTATGCTCCAACAGCTGGGGTTAGCAGAGGTGTAGGTTGTCTGCAGGGCACTTTACTGCCAAAGCTACTTCCCCGATGTGGAGGGGACCTGTTGGTCTCCTGTCCCCTCCTTCTGTCAAGAGAAGTGCTCGGATTTTGCCCACCGTTTGAGGGGAGATGTGTGTCATACAAATGGTTGTATCTGTCTCTCCTGTGCTTTGGGTTGACGTGTTCAAGAGGTGGCCAAAGTATTCTCCATCCTTTAATTATAAAATGCTTTGCTGGCTTTTTAAGGATATGCCTCCTTTTCCAAATCCAATAATGCTGCTTTCTCTAGCATTGGTTTTTAAGAGGAAGGTGCAATGCTATGTGACCTGTGAATTCAACTAAGGGAACTGAATGGGAACTTCTGCAAACATTTTTCTAGGAGAATTGCACAGAGTGATTGTATCATATTCCTTTCATTATGCTTCTTAAATGCCTGGAAATATTGCAGTGCTTCTGGTGCTGCAACTTTTGTAACATGGGGAAACAGAGGTCATTATTTGCTTAAGTTGCTGATCCTAGAGGTCATTGTAGTTGGTGAGGATGATGTACAATGCCACTAAGAAGAAATAATTAACGACTTGAGATGGCACTGTGTGTTTAAAGTACAGGATTCACCTAATTTGCATAGGCAGTGTCCTGTGTAATTGATAAAACCCTCACGCACGTTTCCTTGCTGGTCTCTGAAGTCGGGCATGGTGAGCAGGCAGGGATTCCCCAGTGCTGCTTCTGCTGGGGTTTTTGGTCAGCAAAATGGATCCGCATCCACACCCCTCTGTGAGATGAGCACAGGCAGGGATGATTGATCTGCACGCAGAGCTGTGTGCTGGGGGCTGTCCACAGTACAAAACCTTCTTCCAGAGACCATAGTTTTTAGCTTTGGTTCAAATAGGGCAGGATCCAGCTGCCAAGCTGCTGTGTCACAATTATCTCTTTCATACTGTGTGATACAGGGTGGTTTCCCTGACCTGAGTGCAGGTTTTCCTTTGTAGAACTCTTTTTAAGGGCACTGTCAATGAAATCTGCAGACAAGGAAGCTGTTACACTGACACAGATGATTTCTTTAATTCGTGCCTGTGTTTTTATGGGCCACCTGAAACACAGCTGGTTTCTATGCTGGTCTGGTCTGTAGTTGTGACTGGATCTGCAGTTCATTTAATAAGACTTAAATTTAGGTGAATATTTCAGCTTTAAAATATTTGGCGAGGTTTCAAGCTTCAAGATAAGAACTAATCCTCATATCTCAGGTGTACTTTCAATGAAAGTTCTAGCAAATAAAGATTAGTACTTTTATTGCTCTTTTTATTAAGTTTTATTTAAAAAAAATTAAACAGTAGTATATTTTGTTTTATCTATTTATCACTTTGTTACAACTAGTGTAGAGCCCTGGCACAGTCATGTCTAAGCCTGCTGTTGGGAGTGTCCTCTCCTATGCACCTGGCAGTCACTGAAGGTAGAGGAGGGATGTATATGGAGTCCCAGGGGCTGCTCTGTGCTGCACTGCTCTATTGCCTATCAGAACTTGAGAAATCATTGAAGATTCAAAGCCCACTCCTGTTTTCTTCTTTTTATTTATTTTTTTGGTCTGTTTCCTGGCAGTTTGCTGTTGCTTAGAATCTTGACAAGCTTCTAACTATGTATTGATTTTCTTCTCTTTAGAAATCTTCCTTAAACTGAGCTATTTCATTTTTAAAATGATGTAACACCAAGCAATAATGTGGGATGCTGCTCCCTGGCCACCCAATGGGCCCTTTTAAAGTGCAGTGATAGCTCATGAAGTTACTACACCTGTGATTTCTTCATTACCTAATTAGACCAGCAAAAACCAAGCTAGTCTTGTGACACTGAGATAAATGTTTTTATCCTTGTGACAGTATTTCATCAGAGCTTTGTTTTGGCTTTTTAAGCAACAATGCATACCTGGAAAGGTGCCTACTTTTGTTTTACTGCACTATTTCCCATTCATCACTTGAGCCAAGGGAATGTTGCTTACCGAAATAGTTCACCCTCTTACAATGAGATTTCTCTTAATTCTAATTAAATACTGTAGGGAGTGAATAATACATGGTGGTTTCCTACACTAGCAACCAACATATCCCATGAGTTTTTCACAGTCCCTTTCAAGTTAATATGCAACAAGTAGGGTTTGGAGAAAAAAGTGCATCACTTTTGGAGATTACTTTAATGCACTTACATGTGATCCTAACTGAAGGTGCAGCTATGTAATTTATTTTGTTAAATATGTTATTCCTCCACATATTCAGTTGTCATTTAAAGGATGATAATACCAACTGCAGTTGCACTTGTTTTATTCTACTCTTGCCTTTGTCTCCCCCAGGATTATCTGTCATAATCCATCATGCGCACAGGTTTTTTTTTTCTTCTTTCCTTTTTTTCTTTTTTTTAACGCATTTGCAAGAAAATCCATTAAGAAGAGCTTTTTAAAGACCTTTAACATAGTGTCATATTCTCCTCTTATGTACAACACTGATACAGAGCCAAAGAACAAAATGGTAGAGCTACAGTGAAGATAAAGAGAAACGGCTACCTTTGACTGTAGGCATGTTGGTGAGCAGAGAGAATGAGCTCAGTGGAAGTTCATAGGGTCTTGTGATGCAAAATTTAATCTGTTGTATGTGATCATGCTGTTATTTTGGTGTCTTTAGTTGACAGAGCAGCGAGTACTCTGCTATACCCAGCTATCTGTTAGAAGGATGTGGCTATGAAACTCGTTCTGAATTTCAATCTAGGCAACATTTGCCCTAATGATTGAAAACTACCAACAGAAACTCTGATGAACGTGCTGCTTTTTTTCCTTTGTTGGGAAAAAAAAAAAAAAAAAAAAAAAAAAAGGATGAGGCAGAAGAGACTGTTTTGGTTCATTGGGAAGACTTATCTAAATCTCCAGATTCTTCTATGTTTTGTTTGGCCATTTAAATCCTGACTCTGATAGCTGCAGCTTGAGTGGTTATATAAAAACAAATAAAAGCAAGCCCCATAGTGACTGTTTTCACCCATAATCTCTGCTGGCATCCCTGAAGCATCAGAGACTTTAAGGGTACAAATGGCACGAAGGTGGAGCTATGCTGCCATCCTTGGTGTGCTCCTTCTGTGTCTTCCTGGACACTGGTGCTGCCTAACAAAAAATCCAGCTTTCCTCCTGCCCTTTTTGTTTTCATGGTGCCTCTGCAGTGCAGTAAATTCATATTGAAACCATAAATAAAAAAGTTCAATGTCCCATTGTAATTTTCCTTATTTGCTGTATTTTATCTGAGGTTTATTGCTTGCAATGATCAATCACTTCACACTGAAACATACATGGTGTAATGCTTCTCAGCCAAGAATGCAGCTGGCTTACCATGGGGTAAAGAAGCTGCATGGAGATTAATCTTTCTTGAAACTCCTACCTGAAGTAAGTGGTGGAGTTTCTGTTCCAGCACAGTCTACCTGCTACTCTTTCCTTCCCTCTGCCTCAGATCCCACTTGATTTAGAAACCAAATGCTGTCCAGATTTTGTGTACTATCCATCAACTGTCTGCTGTCTTGGCTGAAAAAGGACCTCCAGACCTGAAAACAAGGGAACTGTTGCAGTTCCCTGGTGAGCTATCATGACTCCAAGTGAAGTTTTAAGTCAGGTAGAAATGAAACTGCTAAACAACAGCAAGGATTGCAGCAGAAGATCTTTGGCTGTTCTGCTTTGTGTGAGGTAGGTTATGTTTTGAGGTCTGGTATTCTTTCTGGGTCAAGCATAAAGGAGAAAAAGCATCCTCTTTTGTTGGGATGATACATGCAGTGGAGGGCACAGTCCAAAAGAGTTACTGAGATTCCTGCATTGTGCCCAGTGGAAAAGCTGAGAGATGTTCTGTGACTGTTCAAATGTCATATCAGTATCTGATGGAAATTAAGAGTGGTGGCACATTTTAAGTGGATGGCAGAGAGCTCCAAGAGGAGATATCTAGTGGGATCTGAATGTAGCCCTTCTAATGCAGAGTGTGCCTTTAGATACATCCTTGTGCAAGGAATGGAGGGAGAGAGCCTGGCTATGGAACGAGTCTGTAAATGCCAGATAATTCAACTCATGTTCCCTTGCACCAACCATCGTTCCTGTATATCCCACAGGTTGCATTTCTTCACAGAACTTTGCACTCAATTGGTATTGGTTTAACTACATAAAGGGGAAGGTTATGCTAAAAAATCGTAAAGAATCCTGCAGAGGCATGACTCTAACTGGTATTAGAACTCTAATAGCAACAGGCTATTTAATGTAGCTGAGAAAGGCAGAACAAGACTCAAAAGCTGGAAGTTGAAGTCAGAACATTTTGGACTAGAAAAATAAAGTGCCCCATTTTTATAGAGAAGGCGATTAACTGCTGGAACAATCTCTGTGGGAGTGCAGTAGTTTCTCAGGCTCTTCAGGTTCTTCATTAGAACAAGATGGAAATAGGATTCCTCTGACTAAACGTTGGTTTATTCAATACATCTAAGACATCTGTATCTAATGTAATCAGCCTAGACACCCTTTATAATTGTATTAGTCAGTAGAGTCTGGGGCATGATTCATCCATCTTCGTGTGGTTGTGTCAAATGGACCAGAGGAATTTTACTCAAGTGCCAATTTCTCTCCATTGGCACTATAAAAGATGAGGGTACTGGCTGAGCCATAAACATCTACCCTGCTGGTATCTGAGGCTTGAGTCTGTTGCTGAAGCATTGTCATAGATATTTCAGAGCATCTCAAATGGCTTTACACATGCAGTTGGGTCTTTGCTGTTATATAAGACAAGCACTGCTCTGCACCAGGGCTTGCCAGCCATCTGCAGTGGGATCTGGGGATACATGAACTTAAACTTTGGGGCTTTATTCTTTCCAAATCTCAGCATGCTTGTGTGGAAGTGTGTTGGGTCTCCCAGTGCAGCAGCCTATGTACAGCAGCAAAGGAGCTCCATCTCAACCATCTTGCTGTGGAAATTGCTTGTTGTATGGCTTGCATGTTTATAGAGGTCCTTTAGAACATTATAATCTACCTCTAGTTTTAAGAGAACTTAATCCAAATGGATTAATGTCATCATAAACTCAATACATTCATTCGTTTTTCTAGATGGGTTTGTTTGCACGTGTGTTGTTGAACACTGTTGTACTAAACATTGTCTCACGTGAGATTAACAAGCAAAGCCTATTTATTAAATTGTTTTATGTACTGTAAATCCTGTGTAATCCACCAATGCATAATAGTGTAAGTTAGGAACCTTGGTATTCTCTCCCAATAGAGCATTGTGTTTAGTAGATTCCTATGTTGGTCATTTTAAAAAGGCTGCAGTTGGGAATAAAATAATTAATAGTAATAAAACCAACTAATTTACAGTATAAATATAAATAATTAGAGTTTCAATGCTGACAATGCATTGATAACTGGTTCCCAGCTATAGCATGTGTATACCTGTAAATGCTGTGAATTTGCTACTGTCTTAAGGACATTGTACTAAGTAAAGTCTGCATTTGCCTTGTCCCATGTGCCCTTGAATGGATTATCAAGGTTATGTTACATTTCTGCTTTTGCAGTAACTGTCTTTTTGGTATCATTAAGGTCCTGGAAATTTGTGGGGCACCTGTAATGCTTATGCTGTGCATTGAGAAGAAAATTATGTCTTGCAGGTGATTTCCAAGAATAGAATGTTTGCTGTAAGAACTGTATGTCCAATGGTATTCTCTTCTTCACTGTCAAATTAAAGCCTGGAAACAGCAGCAGTGGAGAGGATAATTACTATATGTCTTACTGAATCTTAGTTCTGCCCTCCATTGTACATAGGTCCTTCACAGTCTGTACTCTTAAAAGGAACGTTAGAAGAATCGCACACTCATTGCATGTCCAGTGATCAGTTCAGGATTTTGTCTGTGATAAGGCCTCTTTGGTGGTGTCTTTATTATCAAATATGAACTATTTCCACCATAGTAATGGCTTTAGAGGTTGCTCTGAGACACATCCGAAAGTCCAACCAAAGCATGTTTGAGAGAACTGGCTGTTTGAGGCAGTAGGATTAGCTGCACTGTTGGCTGTTGCGTGCCTAAATGAAGCACTGTCAGGTAAGCAGAGTGGTGAGCACTGTGGAATATCACTCTGGAGCTACAGAGAATACTGGCTAGAAGATTTTGTCAACTCAGGTGTGTGTGGAGACGGTTAGGCTTGGCATGAATTCCAGCCACGCATTAGATGGCCTCATTCTGTAGTCATTATTCAGCACTTACTCAAGCACAACTTTTGCTGAACTTAATGGGTTTACTACCTGTGCTGAACTGAATAAGAAATTTGTTTGAGATTCAAGCGCCTTCAGACCTGAATCTCAACACAAAACCCTACCGTGTTCTGTGTCACTAGGGTTTTTCAATACCTTTTTTTAAAGGTTGTAAAGTGAAATGTACTGGAGAGGGGAAAAAATAACAATCAAAGGCAAAGGGAGTGATAAAGATGCACAGAGTACAAAGGGTGAGCGAGGTAGTTATCCCAAAGGATGCTACAGGTTGAGGAAAGCATTCTGAGGGTTTTCTTTATCTCATTTTTCATGTTGTCCCCCATGGAGAACTCCATAAGTTTCCCCATGAGATGCTTCATAGGGCATGCTGTGTGCCTGCAGTTATGTTTAGGTTTTCACTAACGATGATGAACTGGGAAACATTCTGAAAATTAAACCTTTCTATTTGTTTATGATATAGGAGTGAAGTTATTAAAACAACGGAGAAAAATTGAAATGATAGCTTGGCACGTTTTCTGTAAATATTGAGTAGTCCTTCTCCAGTATATAACTAGAGCAACCTACAAATAAGCTTATATTGTTCTTTTCATTTGTCTACGAGGATGTGAAAAATATGCCTTCTCATCCGGCTTTGAGGGGGCTGAAAGTGCCTCTTAGGAATGTCTCATTTGTAAAGCAAATTATTGTAATGCAGGAATGTTACTACTCGTGAGCTCTGAGTTTACTGACTACGTTAAAATTATATCTGTGGTCCACATGAAGGATATGTGAATTGCTTTGGGAAGAGCAGAAATTAATTGTACTTCATATCAATATGACAGCACCTTTCCTTATCTCACTATTTGTGAGGGCTTTTTGTTTGTTTGTTGATTTGTTTTGTTCACTTTTGTTTACAGGGAAGGAAAACTCATACAATGGTGTCTGATTATTATGTTATTCTCTGTGCCTTTATTTCCATTTACCTTAACCATATACATTTAGATTCACAATTTGTTAAGAACTTTTTTGGGGAAGATAGTATCAGTTTGGACTTGGACATTCTTGTATGAATCAAAGTCAAAAAATGAAATGTTGTTTCTTGTTTTTGGATTCCAGGATTGTGGGTTTTACAGTTATGTTTTGTTTGTATGAAGAGAGCATCTCCACTGTTTTCTTATTCAGATTTTAAGAGGGGTGCAGGTGGGAGGCTGTTGGTGATATCTGAGGGCAGCCAAATAAATGAATTAGAACTGTATGTATACAGCAGCAATAAAGCAAAAAGCACATACTCCAAAGGCTCCTTGTTGTGTTCCCTGTTCAGCAGTGTACTTGAGCACCTGTTTAACATTAATGGTAAGCATATGCTTAAATGTTTCTGATGACTTGGGAGTTATGAGAAGTCTGTCTTGCACACACACAGTAGTTGAACAGCCCATTTTCCATCTGTGTGCAAGCCCAGAGCACAGTGCTAGCTGAGCATTTTGCAGGTTAATTAGATTGGCATAACGAGATCCCTAGTGGACTCTGTGCAGTCATCAGCTCTTCTGCACTCTCCAGTTATCAGGCGCTCTGTTTGAAGCAGTGTATCTCTTGCCAATAACTGAAACAGAACATCACACTGTATTTCACTGGCAGGTTCAATTGGAAAAGAGTTGAGTGGATTGTGAGTATACCATAAATACCATTTTGGTTCCACGTTGCTAGTGTGAGTATGATGCATACTTCAAACGCACTATGTCTACCAAGGACTATTTATTCTATGGAACTACCAGTAATGGCTGTGTGCTTTCATAAATTATGCATGCATTTGTCCCTAACCCTCACCTAACCATGTGTTTAACTTTGATGCTGGCTGTAAGCACAAATTGCAGACATTTTTCATAAAATGTAATGGCTTTTTGGATTTCTCTGTAATATTAGTAAGAGTTCATTATGCCTGCATCAGCAGTAAAAGAAAAATTTCTGACTCAGTATAGGAGAAAATAATCTTGATGCTCCAAAGCCTTGCAAGAAAGCTCAAAATTATGGGAACTCAGAGGTGCTCTATTCATCTATTCACTAAAGCACGTGAAATGGGATATAGTTGCATTGTAGATATGAGGAGTTATTATTTATCAAATGAAGAGAAGAAAATAATCCCACTCTGTACCAGGAAGCAGCTTTCCATGGTGTAACAGAGCATCAGTGAGAATTGTATTAGCTTCCAGGCCTCTGGATGGGTTAAAACGAGAATAAAAAGCATGCATTTTTTAGGGAGAGATCAAATACTCGAGGAGGACTGTCACCACTTCTGCTGTATTCAGTCGCACAAAATTATCTACCAGTATTTTCAAGGAGTGTCTGCATTGGTTTCCACTGAAGAGACCCTGTCTCTTCTGTGCAGTTGTAGCTGTACAACCAAATCTCTGTTTTCTGGAGAGTCCTCTTGTATTTAATGTTTTTGTTTGTTTTTTGTTTTTTTTCTTTTAACCTTATGAAGCATTACGTGTTAAGAGTGACATCACAGAAAACATTGAGACAAAGTGGGCTAATCTGCAGAACAGTGAAAGATGGTTGTGGTGCTGTTCTGAGTTCTGTTTCCTGCTATATTAAAGAAGACATGTCATAAATTGATGTGACTAAAGAAAAGCAGAACAATGGAAAGACCGGAAGGCTTTGGGCAATTTGCATTTGGTTATGGGGAAGGTTTCAATCTTCAGCCACAGTTTGAATCTATCCTAAATTGATAGTTATTGATGGATGCTAACGTACACTGCCTGCTTGCTAACCTTTGCGTGCTGGAGAAGGAGGAGAGCCCGAGCTGTGTGAGTAATTGCTGGGAAACAGTGTGTGGTCACACTGCACAAGTGCTCTCTGGAGGTGACTGATAGAGTCCACATCACACATCACTTGGCAGGAATGCTTCAGTGCCCAAGTGGCCTTGTAACTGGAATTAAAAAAGTTTGCGTGTGTGTTTTATTTTTCCAGCTCAGAAATACCAGAGGGCAGAATTCAGTCTTTCTGAAGAATGTTTTTGTTCTGTGACAAATGTTGCGTGCAGGAGCTGAAAGTAGAAGGCCAGCTGAGAAAGAGCTGGAGGAGAGTTCTGGATTGAGATGTGTTTTAAGTGTGCATTGTGTCTGTGGGACAGTCCCTGTCTGGAGTGGGCTCTTCGTCATTGTCTTTTACAGGGAGCCAGCAGCGTTGCCTGGAAAGCAGCATGAAAGCGAATTGCCGTGTGTGAAACACAGATGCTAAACTCTGCTTTCCTGGAGTGAAATAAAGAGTGAGTTAAATGTGTAGTCAGGATGCATGCAGTCTCTGCTTGTGGGCAGAGTCTGTATGCAAAGGATGCTGCAATTGGAGAATTCATGCACAGGCATATGGAGAACTTGCAGTGCATAGGAAATGCTGGACTGGGGGATACTGAGTCTAGTTTCTGTCTTTCTGAAAAAAATCATAGCACAGCATTTTTGTCATTGGTATATGCAGGAGGAATGTTGCTTGAGGCCTGTAGAGTCCATCAGATCACAAAAGCTGAGCGTGATAAGCAAATGTACTGTCTGTTCAGTGAAAACAGTTATTTCTCCTCTGCCTTGTAAATGTGTCACGCTGTTACATCCACTCAGCTGTTTCGCCTCTTATGCTTTCTGCTTCTGGAGGTTCTCACGTAAGTCACTTTTTCTCTCATGTAACTAAACATATAGAGACTTGTAACAGAAGTATTGAGGTATTACTGAAATACAGATGTAAACATGAGAAAAAATGTGGGAAGTTAGATTGGAAGTAGTGTCGTTCACTGTTGACGAAGAACATTTTTCTCATCAGTATATCTGAGGGGTGTAATGTGATGTCAAGCCCAGAAAGCTTGAGCTCTGATAGAAATTATATACTAGGCACCTCTAGTATACTGCATATGTTCTATACTGTTGGCATATACCTGTATACCTGTTCAAGAAGAGAGCAGTTGTGGCACTGAATGGCTTGGTTTAGTAGTTGTGGAGGTGGTGGTGGGTTGATGGCTGGACTAGGTGATCTTAGCAGTCTTTTCCAACCTTTATGATTTTATGATTCTGTACAGGCATAAGACTCAATTTTTCTGAGACCATTAATAGCAAAAATACACTAGCACATCATGTACATGATGTATGTGCATGTATGTAATTCGTTTTCCTGCTAAGTCAAGAAGAAACTATACTGTGGCTGGTCACATATTTTTAGATATAAACCATACAAGTAAAGCTAGATAATAAGCTTCTAAAGTTTGAGTGCCAAAGTAGACAAGATCCTGAAGCAAAAGACTACCTGACTTACAGAAAATATGAAGAATCTGTCTGAAAACTCATTCTTTATGAGAGTTAAAAAAGAAAAAAACAAAAACAAAAAACAAAAACAAACCAACCCAGATGTTGACATGCAATCTTAATAGTTGACATCACTTTTCCAGCATAGCTGCTCTGAATCATCTTGGCCAGGACACTTCAACACCCAGATCTTTGTGTTCAGAAGTTTGCAATGAATGATGAGAGAATGAGGGTGAGAAGGCAAAAGCATGCTGAGGTCTTGTTGACAAAGACCATCCTCTTCCATAAAGTCTTTCCTTGGGACTTGTTGCATTCATTTCCTGCCTACTTAAGAATTCATTTCTTGTTACCAGCAAGTGTCTGTGTGTTGGGGTAGGTTATGTGTAATATGACAATGGAGGCCACACATCTTGACCTTTCCAACCATGTGATAGCAGCCACGCTGGTGAAAGGCATAGATGGAAAAGATTTTAGTATGGGGGCTGGAAACTATCAGAATTCAATCATAGAATGTCTTAAAACAGTTGCATGCATCTGCAGATATCTAAGTCTATTACACCCAGAGCATTAGCTGTATCAGTGAAATCTGTGATCTCATCAAGAAATGAAATCAAGCTTGTTTGAAAAGGCCTGTTTTCCAGAAAGCCATACAGGCTAACCTTCATTATATTCCTATTCTTTAGTTCTTAATTAATTAACTCCCATGTCAGCTTTACTATTTTTCCATTCTTAGCAGTCTCTCAGTAGGGATGCTAGCAAACTGTATCAGTTCTGTGGTATATAGGGCAGTAGTTTTGGAGAGGTTAGTTGTAAATGCTATTAGTCTTAAGAATTAAGACACCACAAAGGTGAGGGGGAAGTGCTGAGGTCTGCTTTGTGATATGAGGTAAGACAAAGCACTATCAGCAAAAAAAGTCCATTCAGGATTCTGCAGTATTAGTGAAATGATGCGTGTGTGTCCATACGAGGACAGGAAAGCATGAGGCAGAGAAAATTGATGTTAGTCAAAGTCCTAAGGTGGTGGTATTGTTGGTTATAAATTTTGTTTGCACGCAGTACGAAAGTATGCTGAAGGTGTGAGAGGAGGTAAAAATGATATTGATGATTCAGTAGAGAAACAGCTTTATGATGAGACAAAACAAAGGCACTAACAATTCTCAGCTATAACAAGGGCAGTCTGGAATGAAAAGCAAAAGAATACTGATGTGGATCTGTGTATGCTGTGCTGGAGTGGAATGATGTGTCATACAATCCAACTGAAAAGTCTATGCCACATTGCTATGATACGGAGCAAGTTAAGAAGTTGTTAATGCAAATGTGTCCTGCCATGGGGAAAAAAAGCAAGTCTAGAGATTTGACTATAAACGAGAGGAAGGACTAACCTATGGTAATGAAATACAGAGTGTCTCATCACAATTCAGTGTGTTAATCTGAATAGTAAATCTTTTATATGAACGTGTCACTGGAGCCCCATCATCTACAAGATTTTCATCTTCCAGTGTATGTTGCCCTTGATGTCCATTTTAGTTGCAGTGTGGTAACGTTTCAGTATTGCTGCTTCTGTTTGCCTGCCAGAGCTGCATGGGATTGAATGGCTTAAAAAATTTCTTAACTGTGGCTGGGGGCCACAGTGTGTGTAAATCAACTGTGATAAAATGGAAAGTATAAGGCCTTTGCTTGTGACTATGAGAGTGTGACATTTAGCCAGTGGGTACTTTGTCTGATCTGGTCATTAAAAAAAAATGAAATTTTAAACAAAAAATATATGTAAAAGCTAATGAGGGTAATGCCCATAAGAAGCCATGCTGAGTTGTGGCCATTCTGCTGTCTTCAGCTTCATACAGATTTTGGCTTGCCATAAGTTCCCATGATATACATGCATACTAGAATAGTGTAAAAACTGGGGTGTTACTCTTCTAAGTTGGACTACTTGTCTATATTTAACATTATATTAAATAATAAGGATGTCACTGATCTGCTGAAGATGTGGTGTTTAGTAAGAGATTACAGGAGCCTGTAAATCCATGTAGTGGTAGTTAAACTACAGTTGTAGAATAGGTTTATTCTAAATTTCAAAAGACACACAGGATAGCTACTTCTATTCATGTCTGTCTTTGGGTCTGAATCTGGGTTTTATTATGAATCTAAGCAACATTTGTCACAATTGGTGCAGAGCAATTAATTTTTTTTCACTGGATCAAACAACATCCTATGTACTAATGAACTGGTAATATTTCAGTTGATGAGAAAATTCTGACAGTGTAATCTAGACAGAAATTTCAGAGCAACTATTAAAGCTTTCTGCATTTGTGCTATTAACCTCATAGAAGGTATGTAGAAGAATGTAATGATTTTGATAATGCTTTGTTTAGAAAACAAGGAATTAGAGCTCTGCTAAAATCAGATGTCTAGAAAAAAATCTCTGGCTTGTAATCTTTGATGGTTGTTTGCTTTTTTTGTTGTATAAGTAATATGTGAAAAATTAATTATTTCAGTTTTAGTAAGATGGTTGATGGGAACTGAAACTTTGTTTACTGGGAAGTTTCACCAGTCCTTGTTTATACTTATTGGGAAAGAAAACAAATATTGAAATTATTATTTTTTTTCTGCTAAATGGAGATTTTATTTCCTTTCCTCACCTTAGTTTTGCCTTTTAATACGTGACTTTCCCATTAGTCTACAACCTATCAATACCATCAGAAATACACTGTAAATTGCAGTGATTGAAAAAGCTTATTTAGACACAAGGTATTAATGCTTAATTCATTCTTTGCCATCACAGCCATTCTGTTGTGCAAGGCCGCTCTCTCCATGAACAATTCCTTTAATATCCAGCATGATATTTCAAGCATAAATTGACTTACGTCAGGTCATTTGCATAAATAAAATGAAAAGCATTGAGTCTGGAACTGTCTGCAGGATAGGAACATATTATAATAAGAGGTGTTTTGTTTCTCTGCCTTCAGAAGGAAAAACATCTGCTGTCTGAGATTTACAGTGGCTTTGTGTAGTTTGCTTTGTCTTGACACCCTGATGGATCTGAGATAATTCCAGAGGAGACATTACAGCTTTCCCCTTAAGAATACAATTACTCCTTTGCAGTTGTGAATATGTCTGTAAAAATGTACTTTCAAAATCATTCATTACTGAGTACGTTGACAAGTGCTGAAGTTCTTGGCATCAACTATGGGGTGGTTTCAAATAGACTCCTTCATGGACAAAACTTTCAAACAAGCCAGCTGCATGTGGTGTCCAAATCCTACATTGGATATTGAAATTGACTCCAATTTCAGTTCCACCAACTTCAATCTTAGTTCTCTGTGCACTTCATATGCAGTTGTGTCATTTCATTCAAGAGGCTTAAATTGGAAGAGACCTTAAAGATCATCAAACTCCAAGAAAAAATGTTGCCAAAAGTGAAACTGGACACTATTCATCCTGTATTCATTTAGTCAGCCACTGGGAGTGAATCTGGGTCAGGCAGCTGTTTTGAGTACCACATTCCCATGACTAGTCTAATATCACCCCAAACCTGCATGTGTAGGAATATCAGAGCTGTTGAAATATCCAGCTGCATTTAAGCTTGCACATGATCACAGTCCCACCTCTGTTTGTTTGTTCTAAGTACAGTGTATTCTGTATCTGTTTGCCTTGTCAAATTTGCTGAGATTTTTGTTCGCTTTAGACAAACAGCTCCCAGAGAGATGCTATCACTAAGGTAATCCTTAATACATAACAGGTATGCATGGCTGGTAGTGTGGGGTGTCCTCTCAGAAGTGTGACTTTGTGGAACGAGATCCTAATGTCTCGTGGTAACTGCCAGCAATCTGCAAGAATGGTCCAAACTGGCTTGGAAAAGAGCTACGCATATAACGTTGCCTTGTAGTTTCCTGTTCTTTCCTCCAAAGCAGAAACCTCAAAGTTTGTCTTAAAAGTCATATGAAGTGTTTTAGCTGGTGGCAGGATGAGCTGAAGCATGAATTCTTCGGAGCGAATTTGCAAAGGGCTATTTGTTTTTTCACTTACAGCATTTTTGCTCCTTGCATGTACTGCATGTTTCTGTATTACTGTCTAAAATAACTGTGAAAGCATCAATAGCAAAGGTTTTAACTGCAGTCCTAAACTGGTTGATTTTGTTCCTAGTGTGGAATATTTAGCTTCCACCCTGCCCTCGTTTCTTTCAGGCCTTGACTCACTACATGTGTACTGTGGAAAGAGAGTCATCTCCTCCTCATAGTTTCTCTCCCATTACCTTTGCGGGGTTATGGTGCATTACTAGGTAATAATTTCTGCTTTGATGAAGAAGAGAGGCAGACAATCTCTGAACTTCCTCAAGAAAGAATTTGGATTTTACATTGAGGTGTTCCTGTTTATTATTATTTTTTAACTCAGCAATGTTGCTGGGAGTACTTTGTTATATATTGTTGCAAAACATAGTTGATAAACATCGAATCTGAAGTGCTGGATTTAGCAACTGGGGAGACAGTTGAATATTTTTGTAGTCAAAATTGTCATGGAGTTTGATTGCCAACTTCTATTCAGAATGATGTGCTGAGCCTTTTTTAAAACAAAATCAGTGCTTCATCTCAAAGCTGCAGTACATAAAAACTGTCTGGCTAGCCGTGCTATCTGCAGTCTTCTGTGTTGTAATGACAGAAAATCCTGGTTATTAGCAAACTGACCCAGATAAGGAGAAGAATGTTTTTGTTGCAAATGAACTGTTCCCTTTTCACCTAGCCTGCTCTGGCGCTGCACAGTAGATACTTGTAGAGCTGTGAATAGGATGGAGTGATCCTATAAATGACCCTGATTATCACTCTCATAAATGACTCTGCATTTTCGAACCAAATGACAAATGAAGTGAGAGACATTGAACAAGATTTTAAATTATAACAAATGGAATCTGTGCTCTCTAATCAGATTGCTTTATAGGTGGCTATTATTCATTACTAAAAGTTAAAGCAATTAAACTTCAAGCCATTATAGGGCAGCTTATACCAAAAAATTGCTTTATTTGAGAGCTTGGATTTTTTAAAGGTTTTTAAAAATAATTTTATTAGTGATGGAAGCTTGCAGTATGTTGATCTTTCGAATCTATCTAAAGGGGAAGTTCTGATGCTGGTGCCAAAACAGCAGCTACAGGTGATGCTGTCTTAGATTGCAGACTTGAACAAACTTAATATTGGGGTGCCCATTTCATGGTACAGAAAGGGAAATGTAATATTGGAATTTACCTTTAGAAATTAGAGTAAAGCTACTTAATTCCAAGTCGATTTAACTTGCAGCAGAACACACTGAGAAGGTGTTTCCACATCCAGAAGAAATGTTGCTAGAATTCCTCGTCCAGCGTTAGTTACAGAAGGGAGGAATAACTCAAGTCTTGAGTTTGATCGTTCTTTGGTGGACGTTTGGAAGTGGAACCAGCTGAGGTTGGGCTCCGAGAGCGCTGAGCTGCTGGTGGAGCAGGCGCTGTCCGTGGTGCTGAACGGTGCCACGCCGTGCGGAGACTGGGCGCTGAGGGATGTTTTGCTCTGCACTGGGTTGATGAGTGCCTCTACTGGCATTGCGGTATAGCTCACAACACTGTGCCAGCACATAGGGATTCAGTTGAAACTATCAGGTGACTGTGATACAAACCTTTGTACAAAGCAGTGCTCATAGGCATGCTTTAGAAATACCATTAGAATGGTGTGAAATCATGTAATATCCTGAATTGCAAGGGACCCCAAGAATAACCCAATCCAACTCCTAGCTCCACAAAGGACAATTGTTCAAATGCTTCTTGTACCAACCACCTGCTCAGTGAAGTGCCTTTTCCTAATACTCAACTTGCCCTCCTCCCCCTCCCCCCCCTCCCCCCCCGCCCTTTGATGAACCTTTGTGCTATTCCCTTGGCTTTTAACACTATCACTGGAAAGAAGATTCCTGCCCCTCATGAGGAAGATATCTATTAAAATGTGGGCACAATTAGCCACTCAGCAACCAGTTTGGAAACATAGTGGTAATACTCTGCTTTCTGTCATACTGATGTATTACAGACCAGAGAGAACCTTTAAACAAGACCACCTCCTCCTACTTTTTGTTTGGACACTGTCAAAGCTTATTCATCTGGGGGTCCTCAGCAAGGTCTATCTTAATTAACTAATTAGATGTCAGTTGGCTATTTAAGCCAATTCTGAATTCTTGCTCAGAATTAAAGTAGCCTTCATTTAATTTTATTTATTTTACTCATGAAGTGGATTAAACTAAATTAAATTAAAGCTTTTTTTAATTCCATGTGGGACTGTCCTCTCAGGAATTTAATGTGGCATAATTCATCCATCTACAAAGTAAATTTACATGCAGTTTCTCTGAGAATCTCAATATAAACGTGTCCTTATCAAGAAAACAGTTTGCTGTTAGGCAGTACACATGGGAAGTGTGTAAAGTTATAATGAACAAGGGCACCAAATGTTTGCTTGGGGAGTTGGCACAGTACAGCAAATGGAATATAAATTCACTTTTTGCATTAATTTGTACTACTTTACCCTCTTTGCAGACAAAACATTCTGTTGAGGTCTCTAAATCTTTTCCTGGGAATTTATGACCTTAGATTCTGTTTAGAAACATGGTAATCACAGATGCATAAAGTGAGGGTGGAGTTTAAGGCCTGATTTGCCAGGGAACACTAGGCGTATGCTTAACTTAAAAAAAAAAAGTAGTAGTTGGATTGGTTGGTTAAGAATTGTTCTAAATCAAAGCCAAAATGCTCAGTCTTTTTGTGACATTTATATGGCCTCAGGGTATGGGTACAGTGAAAACTTCAATTACAGTCTTCCTTAATAATTCAAAAGTCACAATTTCTCTTCAGAATTAATATTGGTCTAGATGATATAATCATTCTGTTCATTTTAGTACAGACTGTACCAGGACCTGTTTGCAGAAATTAGTTTACTTATGGCAGCTTTTTACAGGCAGCTGGAGCATTGCGTTGTAATCCCTTCTTTCAGTTTAAGTTGTTTATCACTTATTAAGGCTATTTTAAATTTTTTTTGGTCCTTTTTAATTTCCTGGAAAAATAGCGGAATACTTTACAGAGACTGTTTTTTTTTTTTGCATTTTTTAAACATGCAGCTATTGCTACAGGAAGTCCGTCTTAATTAGGAAGTGAAAAATGTTAACAGCAAGTTGCTGTTGATGTACGTTATTGTAGTCACAGATAAGCATTTCTTGGGGGAATGGTGATAGAGAAGGGATCACTGGGGAAATCATGCAACACCTAAATACTGCCATGAAATTCATACTGTTCTACCACAATAAGTACACCTTCCAATGCATGTAATAAATAAGACTGGGGATGGATCATAAAAGCTTCTTTTTAACAAACAAACAAATCTCAAAAGAATGTTGTTGTTTTTTTCTTAATTACAGAAAAACATCTTTAAATATGTAAAACAACTAAATTATTAACTGCAAGAATTTACCTGGGCACTTAAAAACTTTTAATATGAATGAGTATTGTTTTAAAGTCACCTGAATAGTATCATTGGAATAGCACAGAAAACACTTCCTTCATACCACTAAATTTATTTGAGTATGCTGAGAAATCATAAAACCTGTAAAGTTAATAACCTAACATAAACTTTCTTTAGTATTTTAGTAAGCAAGCAGAGAAAAACAAATCATAAGAACTTGAAAGGAATATGATTCTTTTCATTTAAAGTATCATCTCTTGATTGTAATTGCAAGTTTGCAATGGGTTTCTATACAAATGTGTAAAGAACATCTTAGAAAGGAGGTGTACATCGTAAATAATGTGAAATAAATTCTACAAGAAAGAATTAAATTTGAAATTCAGTTAGACTCTGGCCAGACTTCATTTTCCTCATCTGCAGCCAAAGCTTTGAATCTGTAAATGCTGAGTTGCTCAAGTAACTTGTTTCTGGAACTCGTTGGACAGTGAGGCATGAGTATTTGTGGGATACCACAGCAGGTTTTACCCAATGGTGATGCAGTGCATCTTAGGATCTGCATTGGTCCAGCTTCAGGGTTTGGGGCTCTGCCACAACTGCTTGTCTTCCAACTCTTTCCCTAAAGCAGCTATCATATAATTTTTGATTACTTGCAACCCTGTGAAAGAGAAGCTAATGACTTCAGTTGAGCATGAGAAGAGGCGTAGCAGTAACAACGGCAAAGCAGCTGGCTTGAGGCATCAGGGGACTGGAGCACCTCCCCTATGAGGACAGGCTGAGGGAGCTGGGCTTGTTCAGCCTGGAGAAAAGAAGGCTGTGGGGTGACCTCATGGCAGCCTTCCAGTACCTAAAGGGAGCCTACAGATGGGAGGGGAATCAACTCTTTGAAAGGGTTGATATGTGTAGGATGAGGGGAAATGGTTTCAAGTTGAGGGAGGGGAGATTTAGGTCGGACATCAGGGGGAAATTCTTTACCCAGAGAGTGGTGAGGTGCTGGAACAGCTGCCCAGAGAGGTTGTGGATGCCTTGTCCTTGGAGGTGTTCAAGGCCAGGTTGGATGGGGCCCTGGGCAGCCTGGTTTAGCATTAAACGTGGAGGTTGGTGTCCCTGCCTGTGGCAGGGGGTTTGGAGATTCATGATCCTTGAGGTCCCTTCCAACCCTGGCCATTCTGTGATTCTGTGATCCTGTTGCTCCATGAGTAGTGCTGAACTGAAGAGCACATGTGCTTTCTGCTGCACTATGTGCTGCTTTTTCTGTGGACTTACGACTATGTTGAAATTTGAACACTTTGTCAAGGGAAGTACAGAAATATCACAGATGGAGAATCTGAGGCATGGCAGGGAGTGGGGATTTACTGTTGGAAGGGGAAGGCAGCAAGCAAAACAGTACAGATGGAGGTAATATAGGGCCTTGAGATGGGACACAGGCATATCTAGGAATAATGCAGATCCATGTTCCTAAATCTCACTCAAGGCCCTGTACTGTGTAAGGTCAGCTCTCCCCTACAGCCTGGTTCCATATTTCATTGTAAAGTAAATTGATCAAACAATTGTGCCAGTCCTAGAAAGAAAATTCTACCATGGGATCTATTAAAGCTTTTCCCTTAATCTACTTTCTTTTGTGTTTTAGTACAGGACTATTTAAAATTAATTATGCTCTAATTTGTAGTTGAGGCACTTAGTGACTGTAAATGATAACATCTCCACAGCACAGTTAATGTTATGCTTCTGTGTACATAAATACTTCACAAATGCATTTTTCTCTGAAGCCAATTGAATTCTAGTATGTTAAATAGGACAGTTTCTTCGTAGCGCTTAGCAATGTATTCCAGGTGCTTGAAAGCAATTTTAGAGAGGGTGAAAAATTCTGAGCAAATTACTTAGCTCTTAGAATATCTGTTTGTATTCTACTACTCTACATTAGACCTAGTATTCAGTTAGCAATAAGCATTTAAAAAAAATTTTTTTTTAGTTTAAATCTGTTTGACTCTACAGACAGCCACGTAACTTGGATTTTCTGTTCAGCTTTTTAAGGCAGGTACAGTTGAAATTCTAATGACAAACATATCAAGGTTAAAAAAAAAAAAAAAAAAAAAAAAAAGGAGAAGGAGAGGGATTATTCCTTTTATGTTCTGATAAACAACTTTTTTTTTTTTTTCACTATAGTGAGGTTGATAACAAGAATTACAGGAGAAATTATCTTTTGAGGAGGCATTTATTTTTCCAGTGTTAAGTAACATTTTAATGATTCTTGGTGAGGGACTCTGCACTTTTGGGAAATTAGACCCAGTAAAGGGTAAGTTGCACTGGAGAAAACAAAATATGAGCTGCTCTCAAAGACTTGGTCTATGGGATTATAATCTTTAATTAAAAAGGAAGAAGTGATGAAAGATCTAGCACTAATTGGGTTTCAAAAAGCTGAGTGATAAATTAAGAAAGCAAGTTTTGTATTTGTGCAGTTAATACGTTTTATTTTTATTAACCCATCCAAATGGGAAAAAAAATGCCTAAACATGGTTACTAGATAGATTTTTACTCCTTTAGATAAAGCCCTGAACTTTGAAAGCACTCTCTGAGACATTTTTATGCATGTCTTGATTGTTATCCCTCCATCATTTATGCTATAATGCATTACTGGAAGATCTTGAGTAAATTTAATTTCCTTACCAGCTGCAGTCTTTTCCTTTTGGCAAAGAGTAATCACTCTTTTGCTGTGTTTAGAATAAGAATAGAAAAAGCTTTTCACAGGGTTTCTCAGATCTGTAGTGGTGTGTGAAGTACTGAAGTAGAAGCTGGTAATGGCAAGACCCTGTCCCCTGGTGGGATGTGAGACATTCAGCTACAGCAGCAGAGCTCTGAGGGAATTCACGTTTTTTTTTTTTTTTAACAGTACTTGGACTGTGCCATGCTATTACTACAGATAATATCACAGAAATTCTAACAACGAGAGAAATATCTGGAGTGTATTTTATCAAGTATCCATCCAGTGTGATGTAGTTAAGAAACTTACAAGCTTGATCAGCAACTCACCATTGCATATGTAATTTCCAAAGTATCAGATTCACTGGGTGTATTCTCAGTGATGATATGGGTTTGGGGGTCTTCTGGTGTATGTTTTTGTTTTTAAAGCAGTTTGCAAATGTAAAAAAACATCTCCCATACCTGCATTTCAAAAAGTTTCAACACAAGAACTCCATTTTTTCCCTTATCATAATTTCATTTGATTATACCATACTAACACTGGCTGTTCAGATGTGTGCAGTAGAAGGACCTGGGATCCACTGGTTGGACATGAGCCAGCAGTGTGCCCTTGTGGCCAAGAAGCCAAGGGTGTCCTCAGTTGTATTAAAAAGAGCATGGCTGACAGGTCATGGGGGGTGATCCTCCCCCTCTACTTGGCCTTGGTGAAGCCACTTTTAGACTACTGTGTCCAGTTCTGGGCTCCCCAGTTCACCAAAAGGATCTTCTGGATGGAGTCCAGTGGTGGGTCACAAAGGTGTTTAAGTGTCTGGAGCATCTCCTGAATGAGGAGGGGCTGATGAACCTGGATCTGTTCAGCCTGGGGAGGAGGAGGAGGAATCTGATAAATGTTTATAAATATCTAAATGGAGTTGTGAGGCAAATGGATGATGCCAGGCTCTTCTCAGTGGTGTGTTGTGATAGTGTACAAGGAACAATGGCCTGCAGCTTTTACATAGGAAGTACTAACGTGCAGAAGAACTTCATAATGGTAAGTATGATGGAGCACTGGAACAGGTTGCCCAGAGAGGCTGTGGTGTCTTTTTTCTGTAGTTCAAGACATTCGAGACCCATCTGGATACTTGTGTGACCTATTGCAGGGTACCTCTTTTGACAGGGGAGTTGGACTCGATCTCGAGTCTCTTCCAACCCTTGCAATTCTGTGATTCTGTGATATGTTCTAGTGTTGCTACTAAATCTGTTTTATTATTACTCAGTATCTGTCTATGTTCCTAGTATGACTGCATCTTGAAGTGTGGTTTTGCTCTAGGAGTGTTTATTCCTTGACCTTGATGTACTGTAAAATCAAACCAAACAACAAAAAATGAACTTAGAAGACAGAGGAAAAGATAAGCACAGCATAACAGCAACCACTCAGCAAACTTCAGTCTTACCTACATGAGAATCAGCAGAAATTTAGACTAATTAAATCCCACAATTAATGACAGACTGTATGAGCCTGATTTAGCAGATTCTCTAATGAGACCCTTGGGACTTGGAAAGCAGAAATACAGTGCCCTAAGAGGTTATTAAGGCATAGCATCCTCACCAAAGTTTACAGAGCTGCTACTGTGAATGGGAGACCAGGGCACTCAGGACAGCCAGTCCAAGTTTCCTAGAGTAAATAAGAGCTGAAAAAGCAGAAGAGAAAGTTGCAACACCCTGACATTGCTCTTGTTGTCACTGTTTGTGTACTCCATCTGAGTGAAGGAAGGTTCTCCAGGGAGCAAAAAAAAAAAAAAAAAAAAAAGGAATTTTGAGTGTGTTCCAATATTTAAGTGAACAAAAGATTGATTATGTTATTATTTATATATTTGCATTTTCAAGCTTTGTACATTACTCAGAGAAAGAAATGTTCTCTGCTCAGAGAAAGATGCTTCTGACTTATTTTATTTCACCATCACAGTACTTACTGTGATTTGCCAGAGATCTGCAACTATTTCCTTTTTTTTTTTTTTTTTTGTTTTGTTTTGGAACTGTACTTCAAAGTGTTTTGCCAAACAAGTTAAATATGGGGAAAGAACTGGTATCATTTTCTTTTTGCAAGTTAGAAAGTGCTTATAGGTATAAAGGTATAAAGCAGCCTTAAGAGTCTGGCAGACTAGCAGATCCGGCAGAAGGGGGGAAGGATGAGTACTGGATTGTTCCACCTTAATATATTCCAACAAACCAGCACTAGATTTAAAGATGTCTCTGCTAACTGGGAAGTGTCAGTAGTGCTGTTTCTTAGCTTACTGAAATTATGAATTGATGTAGGGTAACTTACTTACAAAGGAATCTGATGTAAAGGAGATACCTACAACAAAATGGTTGACCCAGGAAGGAAGGATGTTTCAGTGTGGTAGAAGAGGCTGGACAGATTTGTGTAAGCAAGGACAGGTAAATTCATAAGAGCAGTGTTCAAAGGGTGTACTGGAAGCAGGACTGCTTCAAGCTGCAATTAGTTAGCTAAACCAAGAGGAATGTCAGTACTAAGAAAAAGATGAAATAATGAAAATAAAGGTGAGTAAGTCTCAGGATTTCTTTTTACTGCTTCCCTCTTTTGCTCTATGTACTTTGTTCCTTCCAGGGGTCTGATTAAATAATGCTTTGACCTGAAGATGCTGTCCTAGAGTCATTTCAATTGGCTCGCTGTTCAGATACCACTTGAGTGAAAGAGCTTAGAGATGTCAAATGCAGTTACTCTTGTTGTATTGAGTGCTGGAAGATGGAAGAGCGCAGAGAGCCGATGTCAGATCCAGATGTGGTTGAAGCAGGTGGTTCTGTGCAGAGTGTGGTGCAGAAATTCCTGCCTGTCATCTCAAATATAAATTAGAGAACGATTCCTGGAGTCCTCTGGCACAGGTCTCCTGAGGGCATGACACTGTGTTTAATGAAAGCCTGTCCCCAGTAGGGTCAGTGACAACTTATTTCCATATTTTCATTGAACCAGACTCCTCAAACCTTGTATCTGTGTTCATTAAAAATGGCCCATTTTTGGGAGAAACATAAATCTGGAGTTTCTTTTTACATCAGAAGTGACTAAAAGGTCATCAAGCTTCCCTTTATGGTTTCAGCAATTCAGACATCTCTTTCAACTTCATTCCTTTTTAATATGAGTTCTTACATTATGCTGATTACATGTTAGAAACAACTTTGAAATGTGCTGTGTGAGCAAAAGGTCACCAGACTAACAAGTTTTGAAAATCATTTAAATCCTTCCTGCGAGGAATTTAGTTTAGATTTAGTTTAGAAGAAATGCATTTCTTCTAACTGGATACAATTAATTTTACACCATGTAGTGAAACAGAAAAGATGCGTTCTTAAAGGCATATTAATTTCTGTGATGTTTCTTGTCCATGGGGATAAAACTGCTTTAAAAATGAGAGTAAATTACTTAATTCCATTCATTAACAGGGAAGCTAAGTCGCCAAAGAAAGAAATGACTGGAGCAAGAGACATACAACCTATCAAAACCCAAACCCTAATCCAGGGTCTTAAATTCAGGACTGTGCTTTTTTGGACTGAGTGTTACAGACACTGATGCATGCTCAATTTGAAATCTGTGAGTGATCTGAAATGAGTTCAGTGGGATTATGAGGATTGAAGCTAAACACATAGGCAAATCTAGCATGTGCTAAGTTATGGTTGTTCCTCCAGACAGGAACAGTTTGGTTCAAGAGTGATCTGCCAGGTATGGCAGCATTGAGGGGCTACAGCAAGTGCAAAAACAGCTTTTCTAGGAATATCATCTCAGTTCACATTTTCTTTGTCATCTTTAGTGAACAACATCTCCATAGAAAATGATAAGAACAAAAGTATCCATGTCCATGTAAATATATCTGAATCCTTCCAATACCCTCAATTATTTGCAGTTGGCATGGAAAGATGATGGAGCCAACGTGCCACACTACAGTATGTGATGTGATAATACAGACAGCTGTAGAGATATTAATTTCACTTGGTTCTTCTAGGCATCTACAGTGTGAATGTCTCCTTTTGTGTTTGTTATTCTGGGCTTCCTATATAGTCAGTGAAAAGAAATTGGCACGTTTAGGGCACAATTCCTCTGACCTATTTTATATATCTGTATTAGGAGATGAATGCTGCCTCATAGGCTGTTGGCTGTCAAGGGAGTTGAGAAGGCTATCTCAGAAGTTTGCAGTGTCTACATTTGATCAGATAATTCCCATCCTTAATAAGTATTAATAAGTATTTCCTTTTTAAGTAATCCTTAATAAGTATTTCATTCTCCAGAGTGATTTGCTTCAGTGTCTTGGTTTTCCTTTATGGATAGCAAGCATTTAGCCAAGGCCTATTGAAATCTTGTGTGGCTGAAAATAAAATGAAGTGAGCAGGTATCTACCAAGTATCTCTTTTAAGCTGAGAAATGGCTCCTCTGTAAAGGTAAAAACTGATCACTGTATGAACTGTGTCTCCTCAGCAAGATGTCCCTACTAAGAGTGTTAAGCAGTAGCAGCTTTATCATGTTCATGTTTTTCGCATTGTCCTCAATTACTGTTTTTGATACCCTTGTAAGGTGTTCTCATTCCCTTCAGAAGAACCTGATGGTCTTTGCTTCAGATTACTGCCTGAGATATTGATTTTGTGTTTGACACAGCACAGGGAATGGCAAGGGTGAGAGTGCCATACCCAAATGATCAGCTGCTTCTTTATTAGAGGCCCATCCCAGTGCATTCCTGTTCTTCTCACTTCATCTCTCCTCCATCCCACATGTGAAGTTTTCAGTCCCCGAGGAGCAGTTTGAATGGCTGCATGCTCAACACAGTGTTTTATAGTACAAGTGAGTCTAAAACCATCTCCCATGCTTACACTCTCTGCTGTCATACCTGTATTTTATTTTGCTCATTATTAATCTCATGTCCAGAGATCAGCTCATTAATGAGCGGAAACTGAATCTTATTTCTCCTTTGCTGGATTTGCTGGTTGAATGAGCTGATCTGATTCACTGAGCCAGAGAAAGACGTCAAAGTCAACAAGGAGCACATAGCAAAGAGCTTGGACAAAGAACCCTTCCATTTAGTGTTGATGTAGTGTTAGATGAGCCTAATGATGGCTTGATGAAGGGAGAAGGGAACTTTGTGGGTAAAAAGACAGATTTGTTTTTAACTGCACTTTTATTTATTTAATGAACTACGAGTTGTACTCGCAAGGCAAAATTAGAAGTGGTGATATATGCAGACTCAGTTCTGGCTATCTCATGCTGTACGTACGGTGAAGAGTAGTGTGGTGTGGAACCTATGGATACCCTGCAATTTCCTGAGTATTTCACATATAAAACAAGGAGTTTAACACAAGAAGGAAAAAAAACAAAACAGGACCTGCAATATTTGTGAGCAATGAAGATGCCTTGGAACCAGATAAGGTGAATGCTAAAACACATCAGTTAGTTATTAGCAGTACAGGGTAATAGTGCTGCCAGAACTTCTGTTTTCTCAAATGAAAGGCAAAATAAGCAAAAGATTAATTGTACTCTTGTTGTTCCACAGCTCTACATTTCAGAATAAATATCTTTTTTCTGAAAAAATTTATTTTATTCCAGATTAGAGTTAATGCAGTGGGGCAACATGGACTTACCTGTGGCCAGATATTTCTTTCTTTTGTAGCTGGCTAATATCCCCATGTAGCTGAATACTGAAATGGGTTGGCTTTGAAACCCAAGTGCAGTTTTAAGTGAGGTGTGGTGCAGTGTGAAAATTGATCTGAATGTCACAGTTTGTAATGAAGAGAATGTAGGTACCTGTTAGTACCTATAATGCTCTCCTTCTCAGCCTCAAGCATGATGGAGTAATCTCTTTGAAAATTATCCGGAGTAGAGGGCCATCTCAAACAATTTGCTGAGCATCAATTCCTCTGTAGGTGTTCCTGCTAAGCAAGTACCACATTTAAGCTTCATGCTGATTAAGGAGGTCTTCCTGTACACAAGGAGATATTAAAAATGAGGTTGATCGTTTTTTTTTTTCTTTTTTTTCTTTTTTTTTTTTCCCCCAGTAGATTTAACAGATATTTTGTCTCTGGGGAAGAACTTCATTATTATCAGTTTCATTTATTAGGAAGTAATAATGTAGTCATGTTTATTACGAAGTAACCAAGGAGACTACCCTGGCATCTTAGATGCTTTGTAGAGAAAGAACATGCAGCTCTTACCCAAAACCCACGTGGTCTATGGGAGTTAGATTTGTAGGGAATAGGTCAGGAGTCCACAATTCATATTTTAGACACTCTTAATGCTTGTGTTATGCACACAGAGGAGGACAGTGCACTTCCATAACGGCTGCTGGGACGTTTTACTGTGATTCTGCTTGCTCAGCTGGGAATTGGCTAAAAGGAAAGCAGTGAGGCAGGTGTGAAGTGATATCTGAAACAGAAGATGTGAGAGACAGAGGTGGCGAGAGCTGGAGTGCAGAAAATATCAGCATGCAATAGGGGGAGTCCAAGAAGGACTGCAAATGTTCCTGTGAACAGCCAAAGGCTCCCAGCTTATTTGTTTCTACAGTCATTTTTGTTTTCTAGGGTGTCTGGAAAACTGTATACAGTTATCCTTGTGCCCTTTGTTGGTTAGGAGACACTGAGCACTGAACTGTGGATAAACCACCTCCTGCTCAGTTTTTGGATCAAAGGGAAGAGAAACTGTTCTTTCTCTGCATTACTGTACTGTACCTGATCCACTTCATCTGATTACGGTAAGAAAATCTCTGCTAGGATTGCAACTGGCTTACTGCTAAAACAGTGAATTGCTTCTTTTTCACTTCTTTTTCACAGAATTTTTAGCATTTCAGCTTTCACCAGTCCTTGCAGAGATTTTCTGGAAGCGGAAGATGTTGCTAATATTAACAGTGTTAGTTTTGAGTACTATCATATGTAACATCACCTTCATAGGGACAACAAACAAAAGGAGCTTGGAAATTAAACTTGTGGATGTTAAGTGAAATTAAGGCAGTCGCTGGGGTGTCCCCATCAGAAACAACAGCATTCTTTTTTTAATTTAAACCAACACATGACATGTCAGCCAGACTGCAGAACATGTGCTGCAGCAAATGCAGCAAGATCAGAGCTGATCCTAGGATAAGGAATGAAGGGGAAGGAATTTTGAGCCTGATTTCCAATTCTAACAGCTACTTCCAGTAATGTGGAGGGCAATTTCTGTCCTGCTGCCTTTGTTTCATTCTAGTGCATCTGTGAATCCCAGTAGCCAAGCACTGCCCTATTCCCCTGCATGCACCATGTGAGCTCATGCACTGCAAAGGAGGGAGCTTAAGCTTGACATTTGGTCACCAGCCCTGAAAAGGTTGGAGCACCCCGATTTACATTGTCACTTTTGAGGGCGAAAAAACACGACATCATTGTTAGCCTCTATATCCCCATTCCCCTGCAGTGGTGGAGGAATAGGAATGGTCTGAAGTAGTAGTATTTATTGCCTCAAGACTTTGCATCAATGCAGATAATAGAATGCATATTGATATTGGCCCACATACAGTTACGCATAAGAAAACTGCTCAGGAAGAAGAGGCAGTTTCTCATTCTTTTCTGTAAGATCTCAATACAATCACGAGCTTGGTGAGACCTTGTAGGTATGGCTGTGGTAAAAATTAGAAACCCTAACAACTACATCGGTGTTCAATTCTGCAGTGATTCTCCGACAGCTGAAGTGCAAAGTTTTGTGCCAGTGACTGTCAGCACAAGGATCAGTCTTATTTGGGGTACTGCTTTGAAATGATGGACCCCTAAGCAGTAAGAAAAACTGCAAGTATCACTTTAAATCTTTCAAACATTAAGACAAGCCTTACCTTATGTAAGCTGTCACTCCCTCTGCCTCTTGCAAGCCAGGGAGCAAGCTGTTAATACTGCTGCTTACCTGACACCTTACTCCTTCAAGAAGCTTCCAATAGGGATCTAGCAGAAGCCTTTTTTGTTCTCTAGAGCATACAATATAGAAGAGATGTTCAGTGTTAATCCATACAGATGTTTTCCTGAAGTATGTTGCTCTGGGGTTGGTTTTTCATGATCTTTGTATGAAAAAGAATATCTGAAAAAAAAAAATGCAGTAGTCACATTTTGTCTCCTTAGGAAATGGATTTGTTGGTGTTAAAACTTTTTGCTGTTGTGAAAGATACCTTCTAAAAAAAGTGCATTAAGAAAGAAGCAAACATTTGATTTGCACAGTCTTACGCTCCCATCTTAAAATCTCTATATGATTTCCCCGGTCAATTTCAAAGATATGTAAATTTATTGTTAATAATGGAAGTGTGGGTTTGGGTTAGGAGGTACTCACAAGGGTTGCAACTGAATATGAAAATGACTTTTACAGCTGTATTTTGCTCCAAGAGCATGCAAAACAAAGTCTGTCCTGAGGAGGCTGTGCAATATTTTCAGTTTTATCGGTCATTTTTTTTTTAGTGCAGATTGGCCACATTGTGACTGACTTGGTTTTACCTCTGCAACTGTAAAATAATAGCGCCAATAAAAATGAAGTTGTGCCTCTGAACTGCATGACGTTTTTAGTCAAGCTGGGAATAGAAGCTATCTAGATTCCTCTAAATTAGGACTATTGTAAGGGACTATTCATCTATGCTCCATTCATTCATCAGCCATAGCTAATAAAGGACAACTGAGCTCCTGTAATAGATTGCAGGGCTTATTAGCACACAGATATTCAAGTCCAGCATGCCTGGGGTTTTATAACATAAATGTTCTGAACTTGGTTTACTGTAGTTCTATGAAGTTACTCTATCCTTCGAGTTAAATGTGCTGAATTGAATAATGAGGTCAGTAATCAAGAGCTGAGACTTTGCTGATAGATAATAATCCACTTTCTGGTTATGGCTGACCCCTGTGAAGAGTCAGTGTGAATTGCATTGATTAACAAGATAAGAAACTGCAGCTTGATAGGAACAATCCACTTATTAGTGTAAAACAATAGACTCCTTGTGAATTGCACAGACTAACAAATTAGACAGCAGGAATAAATTGCTGCTTGGGCATTTTGAGATATCATAGTGGAAACCCCGTTATAGCATGAATTTAAGCTGCACTTTGGCCTTTAGTTTGGATATCACTGCCACTAGAAAGCTGTCATTAAAAAAATCAAACTACCAAACCATCATAACAATATTGATTTAATCAGATCATGGGCAATAGGTTCAGATGAGTTTTTTTCCACCTCATGAGCATCTTTCCCTCCTGCTCCTCCAAATTTGTGCTTTGGGAGGAAAGCTAAAGACACTTTGATTCCTCTTTCCCCCTTTCCCATCCCTTGGGTAGAGCTGATTTGTTTATTTAAATTCATAGCTCAATATTGAGATGTTTAAACATGACATAAATAAAACTGCACACTATGTGGAGTCAGAGGGGTTTGTCTTGTCCCACACAGTGGGTTTCGAGGGAGGTGAATCTTTCTGTCTCTTGAATTGTGCCTCCTAGTTAGCAGAGGTCACTACTGTGGTGGAGTCATCCAAGACTTAGAGGAATAATACAAATTAATTTATTGAGAGCTTTCTAACAACTAACACTATTTGGAGGTGAATTTGGCTAATTCGCTAATAGAAGTTAATAAGTATTTCAGGTAAGAGTACTTTGTCACAAGAGTTATTTCTATGCCAAAAGTTCTAAGACAACGTTAGGCAATGAGTTGAAAGAGTAAAAGAAAATAAAGAGATAAGATAGACAGTTGGGAAATAAAGACAGATAGAAATACAGATACTCAAACATAGCAAAGCAGTTGATCTCAGGGAGTGCAGACCTTTGGTACTGGTGGGCTGTCTAAGGAGTGGTGGTCAGTTAACTACCATGATGAACACACGTGTTCTCTTTGAAGTGTCAGCTTCTGGCTTCGGGGATCTCAGCAGGAACTCTTGTTCCTGTCTTCCAGGCCTTGCAAATTTAAATCAGCCGGACAAGAGGAAGCAGGGATACGCCAGCTTGCATCTTACCATCACAGGATACAGTGGTATCATCTCCTAACCTCCTGTGTCAAGCTGAAAATGCTTGCTCCCAGACCACGTCTTCAGCCAGGAAACGTTCCTGGGCCTTTCCATTCAAAGGCAAACAGCTTCTGGCAGTGTCCAAAGGAATGCTTTCAAATGTAAACTATCGATCAAGTATTGCTGATTGTCTCATGTTGACTTGACAATGCATTCCTTCACAGTCTCAGACTGGTTTTTTTGCTGGAAGCCGGTGTGATTTACAATAGGCTTGGCAGCAACCTAAATCTATGGTCGGTTTTATAGCCTGCTTTGGGTTTGTGGAAGATGGGTGGTCTTGAGGAACATAGAGAAATAGGAGAGCGGGTGCTGGCCCTATTTCTGAGGAGAAGGCTTAAATCACCCGCTGCTCAGAGCCTGATGCTCTAAACCTCAAGCAGGAGGTGATTTGGATGCCAAACTAGGCAATGTGAAGTCGGTAGGTCATTTGTTTGCTTGATGGATCCTTTGCTCGGATTCCCCTCCCCTTCGCCCTTCTGACACTGTCATCAGACACTGGCTTAGCACACAGCAATTAGTGTATGTGCACAGTCTTTTATTATTAAGGGAAGAACCGCTAGACAGTGTTCCTCATATTTCTTACTGATGCTCTTCCATGAGAGATCTGAAGACCACTGAAGCAGAAGTCCTGAGATTTAATATATCGCCTGCACATCAATTAGATTGATCACCTAATGCCCTTAGGATAAATGAGAGGCTTTTTTTCCTTTTTCCTTTCCCCTAGGATTAAGCTGAAAGTAGAGCAGAGCCATTCCCAAGGAGGCAAATCAACTTTTTACATGGGTATATAGTGGTAGGAAGACAGGAAATGGCTTTAAACTGAAGGAGGGAGAGTTTTCAGAGAGGATGGTGGCACTGCTGCCCAGAAAGGCTGTGGATGACCCATCCCTAGAGGTGTTCAAGACCAGGTTGGATGGGGCCTTGGGCATCCTGAACTGGTGCTTTGTCTCTAGTGGTTGTCAACTCTGCCTGTGGAAGGGGTTGGAAATAGATGATCTTTGAGGTCCCTTTGAACCCAAGCCATTCTATGATGATTCTGTGGTAATGTCTTAGTAATGCCCCATGGGGGTTAAAATACCAATCCCTTTAAGCACTTGTCTAATAGGAGGTAATAATTGGGTTGATCATAATATTTAGTTTATTTTGCTGGTTTATTCTGTTTCCCACTGTGAAGAGTATATTTAAGATGGCTTTAAACTATGTCATTTTGGGGCTTGGAATCAGAATTAATTATGAGGCTCTCTTTTCTTTTTAGTATCACAAAGTGTTTCAAGTTGTGAGATTTGGCTTGAATTGTGCACTGCCTCATACAAACTGCATGCTTCACAGAGTTAAATAACGGAGTTGGGACTTTTAATCATAAGTAATGGCGAAGGCTGAAACAGGAGCTGCAGAGCAATACACCCTGGAGAGATCTGAGGATCAATGGTTTGATGTGATTATTCATATTCCAGGAGCATCCATGGGCTTTGCTCTGGGAAGAAGGACTCAGTGTGGTAGCCACATTAACATGTTGCACAAGAGATTCCTGATTGACAGCGAAAGACAAAAGGTGAATGAAACTTTGCACAGATGGAGCAGAAGGTGATGCAATGGGATGTGTGCATTTAAGTCTTTAATAGATTAGCTGTTGGCTCAACAAAGCCCTGTGGATGTTCTAGCAGCAACAGGAGTGGAAGAGGTCCAGCCATGACTCTTTGAAGGAGTTGAGTTTGTGGAAACACAGGTAGCAATGCTCAGACAGTTGTTCCAGGGCATGAAAGCTGTGAAGATGAATCACAGAATCACAGAATTGTAGGGGTTGGAAGGGACCTCCAGAGATCATCGAGTCCAACCCCCCATGAAGGTGCTGTACTTCCAAGTAATGTGAAGAGATGATAAATAATTTCATTCTAGGCAAGAAAAAATCACTGTGGATGTGATGCCACACTTAAAGTTCTGGGTTGTTTCGTTGTTGGTTGTTTTTTTTTTTTTTTCCAATTTCTTTTTATAATGTTACAGAAAATGCCAGCTCTTGCCTGGAAACTAAGCATAGTTATAAACCCCAGAGAATAGACTGCTGCCAACTGAACCTTGCTGATATTTTCAGATTTCCAGAAAATCAATGCATGCAAAACAAATTGAGAGAATTTCACATATTAAGACGTTGTATTAATATTTAATAGTGTGCATGTCTATCAAAAATATGCTAATCCAGTGCATCTGGATCATGTTAGCATTTAATATCTTTGGCTGATCACTTAACTCATTATCATTTTGAGCCTGCCTCTCCAATGCTTTGTGCTTGAGGCAGTCATTAACACCCTGGGCAAGGAGGAGTAACCCTCTGCCACAACATAGGAGTTGCAATTTGGTCTCAGTTTGCATGAGTGAAAATCATTTTGCATGCTGGGAAATAATGTGAGAAGTCTTTGGAGCCCTTAGAGTAAAGAAGCCTTAGGTTAAAGGAGGTTTTTTTACCCTAATAGAGCAGTTTTGACTGATAGTCTGTAGATGAACAGACCAAGTTTCTGCTCCTCCTCTAAACTTATCCTACACTACCTATGCCCCACCCTGCCATCCCATGCAGTGACCTATGTAATTCTTGTGACTTCTTTGGCATCATTTGCTGACTTACTGGGGCCAATGGTTGCTAGTTTGTAGTAGTTTGTTGTAATTTGTAGTAAATTTTTTGGATGTGACTGTTCATAACAAACCATTTGGATTTCGTGTGCCTTGTGCTCTGCTAAATGCTGATTGCTCATTTGCTGTTAATACTGGTGTTGTAGAGTACTTTGTTGTTGTCTGAACAACAAAGATAAATGTCTTTTGATGCATTTCTCTGGCTTTATTCCTTAATTATGTCCTCAACCACTTTCCCTTCCCAAGTCTCATCACTGTCTAGTATGGTGTATTTTCTGCTGCAGCTTATGTTGTTTGCTTTGTGTGGTTGTTCCAGAGCTGGAAGCAATCCAGGTCATCTGTTTGTGATGGCTTTCGGTTCTTGGCTTCTTTACTTCAGTAGGATGCCTCCTGGCTTTGGAATTCTTTTAGCTGCTTTTCTGAGTGGTCATTTGTCTGTTAGACTGCAGTTGCCTCTTCTGAAGAGATCAAGCAGAGTCCTGACTCTTTATCCTAATAATGCAAAGGATAATTGGTTCTGCCTTCCTCCATGGGTAAACAGGAAGAACTAGCATCACAGTGCTTCTGTGTTTCACCACAGTTCTGGTGGCATCTTCTTTAATTCCCTGTCTGAATCTAGCACAACAGATACTCTTTGTTTCAACAGACTACATTAAACATCTCCAAATACCCCACATTAGAGAAACCAGATCAGTAACCTGTGAGCAGACGCCTCCCCATTTGGTTCTGTATTAAGTGGATTCAAGTTAAAGACAGTCCCCTGTCTTCATAGATAATTTTTTAATTTTATTTTATTTTACTGTTGGCTCACCAGTTCTGTGGTCATTTCAATGAGTGCAGAAATTCTCTTCATTTCCCTGATCTTTTTTAAAGACTGTCATGACAGTGGCTTTTCAGTGTCTAAAGAAGAGCTATAAGAAAGAAGGGGCTGGACGGTAGCAGTGTCTCCTGTGGTAGAACGAGGGGAAACAGTTTCAAAATGAAATACCAGAGGTTAAACTTCATATAAGGAAAAAGATCTTACAGTTAGTGTAGTGATACACTGGAATGCATTGCCCAGAGATGAGGTGGATTTTCTGTTCTTGGAGACATTCAGGGTCAGACTGGACAGGACTCTGAGCACCTGAGGAAGCTGGTCATTGCAGAGAGGTTGGGCTATATGGCCTTTGAAGATCTGTAACTTGTGCTTCCCAGCAGTGGTTGTTTCTCCTTCATGTTGGCTGCTCTGTGCTTTATCTCTTGTTTTCGTCTTGTTTTATCAACATCTTGCATTTGCTTGCTGGCCTCAAAGTGGCTTTATTGTCTTTCATCAGCTCCTGCTCACGAGCATTATGGTCTGCTATTACTGCCTTGTCAGGGTTGTATGGATAACGTTGCAGCTGGCTGCTCAGTCGTGCTGGAACAAAATTGGTCATTGACCTAATAATATACCTGCCAACACTGAGTTCTTGGCAGTTTTCTCCTGTGTGCACATTGATAGCCTTTGGATTTGCTAAAGTCACATTGTGGAGCTCCCTTTCATTGGAAATTGCTGTATGTTCAATCACTGCTTGCATTGCACTCTTTCTTCTCACAGTGATTGTCATAGTGGGAAAACAAAATGTTTTCCAGCATACCTTACATAAAGACTGCTTTTTTTTTTTTCTTTCCTTCCTTATCCTTTATGTTCCTGTATAAAGCCTGTATGTCTGTTTTGCTTCATGTTTCCTTTTTACCTAGGTTTTCAGTACTTATTCCATCTTGTTACTGTTATAAGCTTTCCTCTTTCAGATCATTTGCCTTTGCTGTTCACAACTCTTTCTCAAAAATCAGCTGCAATTCAAGTATTTCTCCTATATAATAGAATCAAATATCCCAATCATTTTATCCTCTGATTTCAGGCTTTAATGCCTACGAGTTACAAACTGATTGCAGTAAAGCCCTAATTACTGTGGCCGCTCAACACTGTTGCTCAGCAATAGTTGGTCAGTAACAACCAACTGTTGTGTTCTATTTCCTTGTTCTGTCTACATGAAGAAGGGTATTTCTCTCCAGGCTATTTTTTTTTTTTTTTTTTGCTTTTTCCTTGAATGTTGGTACTTACTAGGAAGTCATTAGAGTAGGTGGTTTAAGGCTGTATTCCTGGCAAATCTCTCCCAAGAGGATTTCAATTTTTTCTGCAGTGCAATTGTAAAAGATCTCATTCTTGTTCCTGATAGCTAGCTCTTAATATAGATTACTATAGATTAAACTTTTTTCTTTTCTACACAAAGATTTTATGTAGAAAACTGTTTTTTTCCAGTTGCCAATCAGAAATTTGAATCTTCATCTATCTGCCTTAGTTTCTTCTTTCCAGTTTTTAAAACTGAACTCACTTTTTACTAGGAGAATTGCTTGCAAAAATGCTGTGTGTTATTGAATGTACAAACATGCTGATTGCCTTGTACTTTCAGAAAACTTCTTTCAAGATCTGCTTTGTTCTTTCCTGGTTTCATAGTTGTTAGGCCAACGCTGTAGACAAATGATTCTACAGTGTGTGAGAGAATTGAAAACTTTTAATTTCTAGAGTAAACTAATTCATTGAGATTGTTATGCATTATTACATATCTTTGTTTTCTGGATATTCATCTTTCTATTCTTCTGCTGTTGACTATCTCACAAGTTTTCACAACGTCTGTATACTTTCTACATAAGGCTCCTGAGTAATAATTTTGTATTAACCTGACTCGTTAATTCTCCTTTGTATGCATAGACTATGGGATAAAGTGTGATAGTGACATATTTATTCTGGGCAATAAGAGTTCGACCCAAAACCAAGATTCAGCTGGTTGAAGGTGAAGTGTCAAGAAAATGAATCTAGAAGAACAGTCCTTGGCTCAGATAGAGCGTAGAACTAAGGATGTCTACATGACTTTAATATCATTTTAATCCTGGTTTGCCAAAACTGTAGGCAGCTTGTCTTTGCAGTCTGAGGTTTGTCCCTGTTTTTCAAGATGCCAGTCTCCTGTCTGTGCCTGTCAGAAGGAAGAGCGTTCAACTCCCAGTAAGGCTGTTCCAGTAGGTACTGCCACTGTGTGCTCACCAGGCTTCCATCGAATCTTACTGGAAAACATGTTTGTTCCTTCAGTTAAATGGTAGAGAAATTTATAGAGAAAAGATGTTCAGGACATTGTGATTATTTTTCGCATATATAAAATGTGAGACTCTTCTGAGGGGCCTGAGGGTGTTTCAGACCTATGTGTTGCTTCCCACATATAGCAAACCACTTTCCCTTTGTTCTTTAAAATACTGGAGTGGAAGAAATTTGGGATTCATAGGCCAAGAGATACCACATGAGTAACGTACCAGGTGGTTAAAATGTTTATCTTTGGATGGAGAGCCTTGGGATCTCCTTCATGCTTCTAGGCCTTTTTATGTCTTTTGAATTAAATAGTTATTGATTATAGCTCTGAGTTTCATCACGTAGAGCCAGGTGATAAACCGTCTCTGTCAGGTCAAAAAAATAAATAAATATAAATATACCTTAGGCCAGGCAAATTTTCAGTTTACCTTGCTATTTTGTTGTGGTACTGAAAACACATGATAAAATCAGCACCTCAACTTCAAGGAGCTTTTAGCCAGCATACAGAAGAAAGGATTGTAAAAGCATTTTAGGCCCTTCAGCATCTCTCCAAAATCTCCCATTTTTTAATCCTTATCCAAGACATATATTTAAAAAGCACTCTCTCCACACACCCAATCTTACTAAGAATCCTTAATAAGAACTTGGTCGCTTTAGCTTGTTGCAGGTAGAAAGGGAAGAGAAATCACAAATTCAACATCTTGTAACTACTGCAGAGGCAGTAGACTAAACTACTTTGTGGTTTATACATAAGTTTACACATGCTAGATAGAAAGAAGATTAATATGAAATTAAACATGTATATTTGTTTATGCCTTGGCTGTCATAGAATCACAGAATGGTTTGGGTTGGAAGAGACCCCAAGGATCATTGAGTTCCAACCCCCCTATATTTGTTATATTTGGCCATTGTGCTCTGATGTTGAGGCAATTATTACCTTTGTACTTTATGGTCAAGAAAGTGTGTTCATGCTGCTTAAGTTCATGGTAAACTTTCTCCCATTTTTCAGTCATAATCATGAAGTCATATGTTTATTGAAGATTGTCTATTCAGGTACAATATTTTTAGAGGCACTTTCAGTCTATAATGCTTATGAAGGAGGTCGCAAATAGAAATCTTGATCATTTCAAAAGCAGAGAGCAAATTAAAACAGTGTAAGTGAATAATTTTTAAACCATGTGATTCTTAAGCCAGATGCACTATTTGGAAAAGTATAGCACTGGACTTATAGCTCTTCAAAACTTGCAATCCTGGCTTTTTGGGGAACGTTTTTATTGCATGTTCATTGATGCTTCTGCTTGCTACTTGGAAGTAAAATGAATAGTAATATCTTAGTAAATTGGACTGAGTAAAGTAAAAGCAAAATACAAGCATGCATACACCGAGGGAAGAAAAACTTCTATTTTATAATACTTTCAAAATTCTTATCCATGAAAGTCCCCAAATGACGACTACACTTCACAGAAACATAATAAATCTTTAGGAGAGTTCTAAAATGTAATTGCAACAGGCAGTTTGAAAAAGATAATAGCTCCTCGAGTATCTTCTCATTAATTCCAGGTTATTATATACTGTATTAGGCATATGGTACAGCATTAGCAAAATATAAAAAAGTACAGTTGGGCAGAAAGTGATGTTTTGTCTACATTTTCCTTGATATACAAGGAAGTGTTAATTCAAATTAAGTAAATATTAATTCAGACTGAGTCGTATCATTCCACAACTACTAATAATGTTCTGATCTGCTTCAGACTATGAAGAACTTGAGTCTGGATTTAAACCCAGCGAGGATTAAAAATCTAGCTTTCGTGCTCTTTGAGAACATCTGGCAGGAGTAAAAAGAAGTGTTCAAGCTAGATTCGTTGGCTTCTTGGTGATGGAGAAATTCTGCTCCTTCCAGAAGAGGCCTGCTATTAGAGTGCATATAGCAATACCTATATTGTACCTGTATTTTATGTATGCCTTGCCAAAAAGCAATATTGGTTTTCGCAAAAATGATGCATTTTGCAATTGAAATTTGCATGTGCAAACAGAGGAAATGTCGCTGCCTTATTGGGAAATCAGACTCCGTGACTTTCTGACAGATCATACACTTGCCAGGAGCAGCACTTTGCTGTCTGTACTCTTACGCTTTTTAGACCCTCGCAAACTTAACTAAACAAGAACTCAGACATTTGAAAGCTTGCAAAGTGGTAAGGTGGATAATATTTTCTGCCTTGTTTCTTTTAATTTCTTCCTGAACTTCTGTTAGAATTGCCTAAAATTGTTGAGAAACACTGTAAACAAAGTTATTTTTGCTTTTTTACGCGTTACTGTAGTCCAGACGTCCTCTTGTCCTGTTCTCTTTCTGTTCAAGCTTTTCAAATTAT
This sequence comes from Tympanuchus pallidicinctus, assembly GCF_026119805.1. Lineage (NCBI taxonomy): Eukaryota > Metazoa > Chordata > Aves > Galliformes > Phasianidae > Tympanuchus > Tympanuchus pallidicinctus. The sequence goes on from NW_026294747.1 coordinate 66,210,533, forward strand.
ATTACAGCTTGAGGGTGGTACAGATCTGTGGGAACAAACAGACCTATCTGTGTTCCCTGGAGAAAGTAGCTATGGCTCCAAAATAATTTTCACTCATCTGTGGACTACCAGATCTTCCAGCAAGACAAACTGGATCTAATTTGGGTTTTGGCACGTGCCCACATTTCTGTTAGCTTCCCTAGCACACATGCAGGCTTTCAGGGTTGCTGTGGAAGACAATCTGGACCTGATCTCACCGTGAGCCTGCTGGTACAGCCTTAAATTGTCTGTACTTCTGTACTGAAATCAGACCAGCAGAGTGAGTTACCACTGGGACAATGCTTTATGCAGTGTAGGTAGAAGATTTGATCTGATTCTGTGAGCCTGCCAACCAAATTTACTGTGTTACTGAACAGAAGTCTGAGAAGGGAAATGTGAGGTTTTGGAATTCTTCTTACCTCTGCTCATTAATATTTAGAAGCTAACACTTGTGCAGTTTTAGTTACAACAAGCATTTAAAAAAACAAAACAAAACAAGGTCTATTTAACAGTTTGCGCAAAAAAAGTGGATTTGCATTCAAATGTATCTAGTTTATTCTCCTCTTAAAATAGGTTACACATAACGTATCACAGCTTGCTGCAGAGGATAATGGCAAGTCCATCCGTATTGTTTTCACACTTGAACATTAACAGGGTTTAGCTTTTTTTTTTTTTACTAGGAGATTGACCACAAGGAATGCTTGCAGAGGATAACCAGTTATTAGCAATTTTTTTCTTAAGGCTTCATTATCTTCTCAGTTCTAAACTTTTGCAAAATGTTTCACTTGATTGCAATAGTTCAGGTCAGGCCTCTTGCTAAACTTACTAACTCTTTTTTGAATGAGAGCCACAAATAATGGTTTGAAAGAAGATGCCCTTCTTCACCCTATCAACAGGTTAAGGCTTTTGAAGTCAAGCAATGGAATGAATTGCAAATGCTGTCTTAATTCAGCTGCTCTACACTTGCATAGTGGATTCATGTAGATGTCAGATTGCTGAGAATCTACTTGATGAGGAGATTTAATGATAAAAGAACTAGTATGTAGTGAAGAAATAAAGAAGCGAGAGATACAATATCAGAATGTCCCTAGCATTATGTCTAGCAATGGAGATTTTCCTTATCTGTTTAAAGTCAGCTAATGAACTTTCACAACTCATCACAATTGAGGTGTCCTCCAGACTTCTTAAAGTTACGTTTTCTCCTTTCCTTTTGTTTTTAAAAAACACAACTTGCTTTCTATTCAGTATAATATACAATGATCTAGACTCTATCCATCACCCCTTTACAAGGTCTGATTTTGTTAACTTGTGATCTGGCACTGGAACATCGCAGATACTATCACACTATTGAATGTATTTTCCTCTGTCCTTCACAAGATTTATTCATTAACGTTTTTATGGCTTATCATGTGAGGATTATATCCATGGCTTTAGGCTTTAAGCTGCCTTCCCCATTTATAAAATGGGCCTTTTAAAAATGTGCTGAGATAGGTTTGGAAAATATATTAAAATAAATATTAGCAGCATGCATTCCTCTTTATATTTGTAACGTGCTGCTCACTGTTATGGCTTTCTCAAGGATTTGTGTCTATATGTATACATGAAGACAAAAATCAGTCTTCTATTGAATGTGTAAGGGTGAAGAGCCAGAACTGCCTAGCCCTTCCTTTCCTTGTACTACAGCTGTTAGTTTTGAAGGGGTTTGGAAGACTTATTAATACAGGAGTTCAGTGTTAGACTCTGCACTCTGAGACTTATTTTGCAAAATACTGTCACTACATTTCTGGCAAAATACTCAACTTGCAGTAGTGGGACAGCTGTTGCCTTTTGTAGGCTTTATCCATTGTACCATTTGTTATTGCTTAGAAGAGATGCAATTTTTATGAAATATTCCTGGTTTGGCCATCATGTTGCCTTAGAACTGATGTCCCTGTCAGATTGGATCAAAAAACCTATGTTCTATGTGTGTTCTATGGCCCAATCAGTGAAAAAAGTAAATGCAAATGTACACATCTGAGAAGAACTCCTCAATGAACTTTGGAAACTATGCTTAGATGTGAAAGGAGTCTGCTTGTGTTCTCGCTCTTTCACTTGTTTTCTAGGCCATATGTTATGTAAATGTAACATATGTACATATTTCAGCCGTTGGAATTGGACTTCAAAGAATCTGAGAAAGTACTTGGAAGGACCAGTGTGCTGCAGAAGGTGATCCTTGATGTGCCCGTTTTCTGTTTTGTTCTTTTCTGTGGAAGGTCAGAAAGAAAACAACTTTGAAGTTTGGGGTTGGAAAATCAGTGTGTGATGAACCATTTGAAATGTGGTAATTGTTTTGTACGCCGTTTTTCTCTAATGTCAACATCAGTGAGTCAGTTAATCATAGTGGCTGAGAAGTAATTTGATGGTGAGGCACTTTCCACTCTGGTGCTCAGTGTAGTTGAGAAGATACAGATACTACACTAATACTATGCTAATATTATGTGTCTTGGGCCACGTGTTTCTGGGTGAGATACTCAGACGAATGTGTGGAAATGAGTTATTTTCCACCAGATCGACAATACAGATCTAGTGCAGTGTTGGGCTATTTTATAAACTGAATTTGGTTTTAACATTTCCGTAGCATGCGTTTAAAATAGTTGTTTCTGCCTTCTGTACTTTTGCTTGCTGTTGTTGTCTACTTTTTCCTTCTTCATGGGGAAGAGTGCTGGACCAGTGAGGACTGCTGAGGGTGGATTGTCAGGCTGTGAGAGGATGCCTACATTTTGCTACTTGTGCACTGATGAGAAGGGGAAAGAACTCTGGCTTTTCCCTTTGTGGATGTTTGCTCTGCAGTAGCTTTTCTCTCCTGACCCTTTTCTTGATAGCTTCTTTCACCACAGAGACACCACCATGCACTGCTTTCACTCTCAAGCTTGGTGTGATGGGGTTAGTCAAATGAGATTATCTGAGCTGCTTGTCCAAGGTAAAAATCCTCATAGATGAATGTCTGTAGTTAGGATCTTTAACCTTAAAACAGAGGTGGAGATTAAAATCATTGAATTAACTCACAGCTGGAATGTGTTAAGGGCAAGCTGCTGTTATAATGAAATTAAATGCATGTCGTAAGGAAAGTCATTTCCAAACAACTTTCTAATTCTTTGAAAAGCTTTTGAAATATCTACTCCTACATAGGCTAAAGAATGTTGGTCCTGTGGATACATCCTAGAGGATTTTCCTTGGACTCATTAAAAAATGCAGTAAGATTGTTAAGTGCAGCTGTTATCTAAATTCATTTAAGTCATAGAAACTCATCAGAAATTCAGAGCAGCCTCTTCTGACTAATCAAATAGACTTGATACTTTCCCTTAGTTGGTTCCCTTAGTTTGCAAATACTACAGTCTGTGACTGATATGGTAGATAAACACAAGGACTCCTAGGAATTATTTTAATGCTCAAAATATTGATTGAACAGCAATCTGAGTTTCTGTAATGTCAACATGAGTTTACAAAATTATTTCTGATGATGTGCTATTTCAGATTATGGAAATAATTATAGACTTAGTGGCCCAAAATAGATAGCTGATAATCTAATCAGAGCTACCTTACAGCACAAGTGTATAGGGAAGCAAGCAGAGTTTCTGGTCTATTTTGGCAGGCAGACTCTACCTGCAGAGTGCATTGTCACTTACCTTGCATAAAACTGGGATGCTTTCATGGAAGAGACCACTTTTCTGCTCTCTGCCTGTAGGGGACTCCAGAAGAAATCTTGAAGGATTCTTATTCTTTTTTTTTTCTTTTGCATAGGCTTGTTCCTGTTTGTTCCTGTCCTGTTTGTTCCTGTCCTGTTGTTGTTGGTGGTGGTGGTTATACTGAAAAGTATTTTTGAGAGCAATACACAGTTAAGAAGCTGTGATCCACTGATCATAATGTTCTGCTCTGAACTAGGGACACGCTTCAGGTCTGTTTGTTGGAAAAATTTGAGCATACCCTGAGCCCTGCATTCAGGTCACAAGTCATGCAATTAAATGTTGAACTCCTACCTAAAGCAAAATGGTGGAGTGATTTTAAGGAGAAGTCTAGTTCTCATACCTCACCAGTGGGCAATTTTAGTTAATTGGTTGTCATACCCATAGTTTTTCTCTCCTAATTTTAGTTCTGCACAGGTTTTCCCAGTTTTTTATGCACTAGAAGGGGTATGAACTTCTGACTGATGCCACCAAAACTGTCTTGTCACTTTTAAACACTTTTTAAACATTCTTTTCTGAATAGCTTCTTGTAATTATTACTTTGAAATTATTTCAAAGCTGTGGTTTAGCTGTACACACAGATCCACTTATGATGCTTAAGGCAACATATAGTCCTTGCGTACTTAAACAGATTTACCTGTTGGCCATGTGTCAACAGCATTCTCTTGCTGCAGGCTGTTTTGTGTAGATCTGTCATTCAAAACAAGGTCCTTTTAGCTATGTGATTATGTGAATATCTTTAGTCATGCATGCACAACACCACCCCATTAATTAGGTGCTTGTTCCTCCAAAGTGATTAACAAACCAATTTATTCTGCTAATTGCCAGAGGATTTGACACCTGACCTGGAGAATTGCTATAAATTTGAGGCAGGGTGATCCTTAAGATTTCTCTTGTGTCTTGCTGATTAGATATCTTCTCAGTTGTGCACAGTCTGCACAATCAAGGGAACAGTTCTCTTGAAATGGCCTTTCATCAGCCATGCAAGAGGTGAGGAACAGCAGGAATTCTTTCATAGGGAGGAGAAGATGAGCATTTCCTTTGCAGTTTGTATCTTGATTGATGATCCACGCAAGTGTCAGTGGCATCCTCAGTCAACCCCAGTTCTGGAGCTGAGATTGGTTTCCAAATGCTAGGTTTTACAGCCTTCCTTCTTTTCTAGGCATTTTCTTTTTAATTCTTTTCTAGGATCTTTCACTTACATCAACTGTAGAAATCAGAAATTCTTGTTTGTTTGTCTATTTATTTATTTACAATAAATGTCTCAGTAATGACTAATTTATTAGTAAGACATTAGAAGTGTTGTTTGACAGGTAGAGTTCCTTTGCAGTGAAAGGAATGAAACTCCTTTCCACCTGAAAAACTCTTCTGCTATATGTATTCATGCTTGACAGAGAGGATGTGGCTTTCCTCTGTTTAATGAAGGAGTTCAGCCAACCAAAAAAAAATACTAATAAATTAATAATGACACAATTTGATATTCTCCACAGTTTGCCAGTATCTGTTATCTGTCATGGTTAAACAATGTATTTTCGGGAGACCTATATTATATTTTGATTATGAATTAGAATGAACTCTTCCTGAGTTCATAAAAGACAAATTCCTGTTCTATAAAAGACAAATGAGGAAAATAGCTTACAAATGCGTTCAGAGATAACTTTTTGGATACCAGGACTTTTACTCTTGGAGGTGCTCAAGGAGAGAGATTCTCAGCAGTGCTGTCTTTGGCAGTCCAGTATTCATGATATTGAATAGGTATGCCCTTATTTTGTCTTCTTCAGGAGGGAGTACTCTGAGATGTACAGATGCCAGTTTTCATTCATGATTTTTCTGGTCAAATCTTCAACATCCTAATTTAACATCCAGAAGGTGGAGAACTTCTATGTCTGCAGAAATGAAGTTTGTGCCACAGAAGTTCCCACTAAGGTGCTGATGATGGAGCTGGAGATCTCTTGTATTTTATCATTATGTCTAATCGTAGTAGAATGTAATTTTGGGGCATTATCAGTTTAGTTCTTCTTGCAGGTTGTTAGAATATTTGGTAGGATAATACTCAGGTGAGTGTTTCTTCAGATCTCATCCCATCTGTAGAGTATTACATACCTTACAATACATTATCCCATAGAGATGTAGAGAGCATCATTAAGGTTTTTGTCTGTAGAGGTGGAATGAGGCCTAGAAACAGCTCAGATGTTGATGTTTGTTACACCTATATACTCACTATTGTGACTTACCAGAGGATGCAGTCACAGCAACTGACTGATACATACAGCCTTCTGAGGAACGTTGTTTCAGTGTGTGAGCATTTTCTTAGGAGATAAATCTACTCAATCACTTCTATGATTTTTAAACAGTCCCCTGCATTCAGCAGCTTGCTGAAGAGTTTTTCAAATTACCTGCATTTAAGAACTGTGGGACTGAGTTACAGATCAATCTAGCCCCAGCTGCAGGGTTCTGCAGGGGTTCATCTATCTTTATGTGCTTGTGGAAACAAGCAGTGTCTTAAACAAATACATTTGTGCCACTACCATGAAATGAACATTTTGTAGGCATGAATGAAAGTTCGAGGACAGTAGTAAATTAAAAAAAAAAAAAAAAGTCCAGAACATTAAAATCTTACAATCCCAAATCCATTTTGTTACTTTAGGGACGGGTCTGTCCTTATTTAATATAGTGGAAAAACAGGAGGAACAATACTGTTGAAATCAGCAGTATTGCCTGCTGAAGTAAGAACAGAATCAGAGAATACTCAGCTGAGAGATGTTTGTATTGTATTTACAAACATCCTAAAGATACTTGCTTTGGCATATGGTCATTTTGAGGCTCAGAAGTTTTTTGCAGACTTGTATTGTTACAAAACACAATTTCCACAGAACAGTGAGATTTTCCTTTACATTTCATCCCTGCAGTCTCCTAAGAGAACTTGAAAGCCAAACTATGGGTATTCTTTCTTGTTCATCCACAAGCAAAACGAAATAAGCAACTAAATGAAAAAAAAAGGCAAAACAACACAACACCAAACAAAATCTATGGATGAGAACAAAATGGAAAAATAGAGCTAAAAGAGATCACTGGGCTTTATCTAGCTCATTTGCCTGGCTCCAAGCCAAGACCAGCTCTACCTCAGTCACTCCTGGGGCACATTTGTTTGAATGTAATGAGATCGGTTTTGCAGTATTCCTGACTGATACTGCAGCACTTACCTGTACTTATAAAGACCTTCCCTGTTGTACATTCCCAAGAGTATCTGGTAGTATCTGCTTCGCCCACCACAGGCACAGCAGCTTTTGCCACATCCTTGATAACTGGCTGTTAAAAAGCAGTTGGGATTGGAAGTATATTGTAAATTCTTTTTTTTTTTTTTTTCTTTCCAATAGTCGCAGCCTAGTATTTGTGCTTGACAACAGCATGATGTTGTTGTCTCATATTTGCTTTAAGGTCAGTTTAATATCGAATCCATTCCTGCAGAGCTTCCATCTATGCAAAATTTCCCTAAGTCAAATTGGTGTATTTTCTTATTCTCGCCAAAAGTTAATTCTGATCCTTACTGCATTTTGTTATTTCTTCAGTTAAAGATCTGTCTGAATTCTAATATACAACAGTGTGTATCAACTTATTCCAAAATCAAGCATAACTGTGATGTGTGATGATGCAGAGAGGAAGATGTTACAGATGATGCATTCATTTGTTTACTCTGCGTTGGAGTGCAGGAGTAAAGCTGTACTTCTGTCATAATGAAGTAGATGCTGATTACATAGCAAGCATAGATCTGTTCAGCCTGCAATGCATGCATCACTTTTCCAAGCTGAATCTTAGAGGTCCATTTATGTAAACTACAGGGTAAGACAAGGAATGAGCTCAGCTCCTGATAGAGAGGTATTCATCTCTTTGCAGAGTTTTCCAGCCAGTTAAATTTTATAAATAATGAGGTACTATTGAATTTTCCAAATGTGCATTAATATCCAGGAGATACAAGTGCTAGTGATAAAAATCACTGCAGCATTACCAGTTTCTTCACAGAATGTTGCTGTCATTTGCAGTCTGAAGGCAAAGCAGAAGAAATGTATTTTTTTAGTTTTTCAGTAATTCTTTACCCTCTAAAGACATAAAGGTGAAATTAAGCCCATCATAGCTGTGCTGAAAAACAACATTTACACAGGGAGAATATGAATGAAGTTTGTGAGCAGACACTGTTTTCTGCCTGTAGGAAATGCAATGAAAATACAAACCAGCTGGCTGAGCATTGGTTTGTGTTTTGACAAATCTCACAAACCGAGTATAAAATCACACATCTGGCTTCTTCCTCTCACTCCCAGCCCCCCCATCTTGTGCATCTTGCTTTTCAAGTATGCATGATTTTTGTCTTGCTCTGTGACCCCATAGAATGTGTGCTCTTCCAGCTGCAGCCTAAATTCACAGCTCTCTTCTTTCAAGGTGTGATGCATGGGGACACATCCACATCTGAAAGTATCCACATCTATTTGTCACTGTAGATTTCATTTTAGTTTCTCCACTTGCTTGATGCTGAGTGTAGCAGATGCTATCAAACAGTACTTTTTAGTGGCCTGCCAGTGGGTGTTTTACCTTGATGCTTGCCTGTGCATGCGCCTGCTTTGGGATACAGACACTCTCCATTGCTTTTTCCATATTAGCTTAATCTACTGAAAGAGTATTAAACTAGAAAACAGCTTTTTTTCAGGGGAAGAACACTAACTGTGGTCTTACTCTGTCTTTTCCATCACCTTTGTGGCTGGGACTAGCTTTGTTTGCTTTCCTTTTGCATTCCATGACAAGTGATTTCACACATACTAAAGTCGTAATTTTTCTTTAAGGATCCTTGCAGTTTTCACAGCCCTGAAGTCAGTTGGCCCGTGCCTAGCAGTTTCAGAAGTGAGTTAAGGGGAGAAAGCATTCATGCTCTCAAGTCAGATATGGGACTGGGACCAGACCTCCTTGTAACTAGAGGATTTGCAGATGTTTAAGAAGAGTGAGTTGTTGGTATTGTTATGTGTTTGTGGTGGCTTCATGGTGATTTCATGCATGCTACAGAAGTGCTTATGCGCGCAGTTAAGAAACAACACTTGGTTTGCTTTAATGCTGGCTTATATGAAATTCTGTTAAGTCAGTGTTGGGCAGAGTGTTCTGATTAGGTTCTGTTTAGGTGAAACCCAAAGCATTCCCTTTATTTTGAACACTATGATGGCTTCCTTCTTTCTTAAAGCTGCAAGTCTCCCCTCGTTTACCTGAATTCTCCCCAGGAGGCTGTCCAAATGTCTGATTATTTGGGGCTACACTTTCTCAGCACTGCCGTGTTCATCTGTTGCCACGCTGCTGCAGTAGCCACATGAAACAGCCTTTAATACCTTTTTCTTCACAGTATTTTCGTGAGATTGGATAGTATTATTGTCCACTCGGGACACAGACAGGCACAGGGCAGGATGAATTCAGAATTGCACTCATTAAATGTAGTCATGTGCAGGGTAGTCACCTTACATTTGAGCTGGTCACCCCAGCTGCCCTACAGAGGTCTTTGGTGACCTATTGAGTGTTCCTGTGGAGGCTTACAAAGAACTCTTTTCTGTATGACATAGGTTAGGAGATAATCCAGTACCTAACATGGCTGCTAATTACAAAAGGAGCCTATTTAACTAGATCTTAGCTATAAATGTACACTGTAGGTTTTTGTTGGTATGAAAGAAATCTCTATCCATACAGTTCAAGTACTAAGAAAGTACTGAGTTAAAAGTGGACTCTGTAGTTGATGTATAGGAAAAATCCAATGCAAATTGTTGGTTTGAGATCCTTTTGTGATTGCTTTTTGGTGTGTGTGTGTGCGAAATCAGTGAAGATACATGTTGAAAACGGGCATTTGTGGTATACTGAGCTTTATGACTGTGCATTCATCTAAATATTGCAAAAGAAACATTGCATTGTGCAGAAGGAAATCTGTATTTAGGTAGAATACTTTACACTAACCTATCCATCCTGTTTGCACTGTAGAGGACAATTTGGAAGTGGAAAATCTTCTCTTATATTGAAATGCAGGGCCTCTGTGCCTGCTTGAATGTTTTACTGCATGCTATTAGTGAAGCTATATGAAGAAGGAAGACTTAACCGTGTTTCTATCTGGAAACTCTGAGGCTGGTGCTTGGTATCGATTTAGTCATTGTCTAAAAGAACACTAAAAATTATGCCTACTGTGGTTGTTATTCTTTCATCGTAAAGCCTTTATTGACCAGCCTTGGCCTGCAGTGCTAATGGATGGAGCACTATTAAGCTCACTCCTCTTGTAGGTCAGATGAAGTCTTATCAAAGTTTAGTAGTTGTTCAGTGTGTTCTTTCTTAGTGATCGTGCTCGTGGTTTTCCTGGGTAGATGGAATGTATGTTGCAGCTGCTGAATTGTGTGAAAAATCCGGTTCTTCAAATACTGTGTTTCCAATGGCTCTAGACAAGTGAGCAACCTGAAGTGGCAGCTACCAAGGGCATAGGGCTCTCACTTTTTGAGAAAGAGTTTGTTTGGTGTTGTTTGACTTCACTTGTCTACACTACAGACATCTGCATCTAGAGTTAGAGTTAGGAAGCCATAGCTTCCTTGAAAATCAAGGTGCTTTACGGGAGTGATTTACACAGCCTTTTTAGGTATCTGCTTCAGCAGGAGGTGATGCTAACATCATTGCAATAATGTCCTTGGTGTTATTAACTATAGTTGGTTGCTATCCACTGACTCTGAATGGAGTGACTTGTTCAGTTGCAGATATTTGCTTCTAGTCAAGTGAATCCCATCTGGAATCTTAACCTTTTCTCCTAACCCTGAGAAGAGACCTCTTTTCCAATTCTTGATGTAATCAAAACAAGAATGAGTCCTTTTTTCCAATTAATGAAATAATAAAGTAAGAACGTGAATAGGATTTCTGGTATCAGTACTGTGTTATCAGCTACTCTAATGTAAATGTTGTTTTTCACCAATTTTTTCGGAGTGTAGAAAAACCACTCATTAGTGGTTGTAAACCACCAAGTTAACGGGCCAGATTATGACATTTCCATATTTATGTCATGTGGCATTAATAACAAATGTTTTTAACAGCTTAAAATTTCTTGAGGGTCTGATCAAAGCTCCAGGTCAGCAGACCCCTTACTAATCTATTTCCTTTGAGTCAGATCTTAGTTTAGCTAGATGCCTGATTCATTTTGCAGATGTCATTGATTTGTTATCCCAAGAGCTTTCTTGCTTTCAATGTTTTGTTCTCTATTTTGTCAAAAGCGATGATAAAGAATGCCCTGAAAGCAGGGCTGGATTTGGTTGAAAAATGTACTCATGCAGAGGAGTCCGTAGATGAAGATATGGAAGGTATTTGGTGGTGGTGGAGTCCATAGTCTCATGGTTAATTCCTAGGAAATATGTTGGATCCAAAAATTTTGATACTTTTGTTAGGGGAGTTAGTAGGCTTTTAGTGTTAGAGAAAAACGGAATTAGCAATATCTTAAAAGTTTCAGATTCTTAATGTCTTAATTTCATTAACTTTTCATTAACTTTTTAGGGCGATCTTCCTATTTCACAGCATTTTGTTTCTTACTTACTAGGAGGAGACTATTTTCAGAGAAATCAGGAATATAGAATTATAGAATGAATTCCTTAAGGATTTAGATTTATATTTTATAGTCTATATAGTCTGTTGTCAGAAGCATATTGTGTAGCATTGAAACACTGGTATTACTGTACGTTTATTTAAATGGCCACTTGTGAATGAGGGTTGTGACTGTTGAGCACTCTATGTTTATCTGCATAAGTGAGCATGTGTATGCTGTATAGAATCAGCATCTATCTCTTGATAGGCTTGTTAAGCTTTTCCCTTACTTTAAATGCTTTGCAGACAGTATGAGTGCAAGCAACCCTGTTTTATTCTGTTTCTTCAATCTTGCCATGCATTATGTGGAGAAATTTCTAAAGAACAAGCATCTATTTTGAATGGCATCACCTTTAATGGTGTAAACTGAGACCTATGGAGTTAGTACAAAGGAAAAAAGCAGAAGACATAATAAGAATTGGTAATAAATAATAAATGAAAAGCAAGAGTACTTTTTTTTTAAAGGCTTTTTTTTTTTTTTTTTTTTTTTCCTTCAAAGGTTGTGTTTTAGGCATGTGCAGGAGTCAAATTTTTGTCATTTTCACTTGTTAGGAATTTTCTTCCTCTGGAACAACTTCTTATAATATAATCAGGCATCATATGTGAAAAATTGTGACTAAGAACCTTTAAGGTGTTAGTGAGGAGCTCTCAGTTGTGATGCTTGTAAACCATAAATTTAATATAAATGTGTATTTAAGAGCAAGGAGAAATCTGAGACAGGGAGAAAGAATAAACAATGATGACCTGATGTTAAGTCCAGTGAATTAAAATTCTCAAATGAAATTAATGTCTTACTATTCACCACCTTTTGACCACATTCAGATGTTTTAGTGGGCAACTCAATGGCAAGAGTTCTTTTGTCTCTGGTGTGGGTTTCATCCTGCCTGCGTTTAAGATATGCCACAGAAGCATAACAAAGGCATTTGTCTGTTCTTGGAAGTTGATGATGAGCCTTGTAGTCATTCCCATACTTCTTTCAGTGAAGAAGATCACACACAGAGAGGGAAATAAATCTCCTTTATGTTTTCATAGTCTTATGGCTTCATACTTCAGGAGATGAGGTGACCTACTTGGGGGAAAAAAAAAGACAGTGAAAGAGAAGTAAAGGACTAAGGAGCAATAACCTAACGCAGATTCATGGAGATTCACAGCAGAATAAGCTGATCACTTTGGTTTCTGGAGATGTGATTCTGCTTGTTTTCTGCTTGAGGCTTCTCACAGCTTAGCTTGCAGAGATCTTACGGAATGTTCAATGTGTCCAAAATGTCAAACTCCTTTGATTAGCAGCTAATGCAGCCAACTGGGCAGAGGACATAGTGATATTGGGAATTACAGAGTTTTACTCGTAGTTTTGTGACTGATTTTGCTGGCTTCATGTTAGTTCTCTCTGTTGCTTTTCTTACCTTCTGAAGACTGTAAGCTCTTCAGAGCCAGAATTAACATCCACTGCATATTTGTGCTGTCTTCCATACTGAGACTCTGATCGTTGTTGGGGGTTTCTGCTCCAACAGTGCTAAAATAAATAAACCTCTTTTTTTTTCTTTTTATACTTTTTAACACCACCTCTGTTGATATTTCCTTACTTGTGTTCAGGTATTTGACAAGATGTTGAGATATTTCAGGAAATAGCAACAGTCCTTGCTTACCAGTTATCCTGGTGATGTTAGCAGGGAACTCTACTGGATGCATCTGAGTTTGGGATGGAGCATTACCAGAAATAAAATTGGAGTTGTGGGGCTAGGCAGCCTTCCAATAGTGACAGGTGCAGGAATAGTAATGAATTTTCTGTATGTAATATACTGTTTGCTTTGTGCGTGTTGAATTGATGTAAGTAGCAATTGCTTTGCCTAAAAGTAGCATTCTCCTTTTGCTGAAACAGAGTACCCACCACCACATCTTAATCTTCACATGTATGTATGAAGGTGTGTCAGATCCATGTCAGAAAGTCTCACAAAAGGTCTGTACTTTTGAAATCTTGTGTCAGCTATGCTTCACCATAGTGGACTTTCCCTGAAGTCCTTCAGAATGAGCTTTACCACACAGCTCTTGAGTGGCAGGTCATACAATGTCTCATATCCAGAGACGATCAAAACTCGTCAATCATGCTTCAAAGCAAACTTACTGGCTTCATTGAGTAGAGTGTTTTTGGGAGCTACTAGGTTCACAGAAGTTTTTCTTTCCAAATTTGCCACCTCAAGGATTATTTAGATCACCTTGCTGTAGGCATTCAGTTCTGGTGGGTTAGGGAAGAACTTGGGCTTGCTGTAGGCAGTAGAGAGAAGGATGCCCTTCCAGTGTGCCTTCAGAGCTCCTAAGTTTTAAGCTTACTTACTTCCCCTTGCTGAAGATCTCAACTTTTGCTTTCTCTCCCCTTACTTTTTCTTCCTATTTCCAAAGGAAATAGGCATGTACAATTGTGCTTAGGTGTATTTCCCCTATTCTAATAATGTCAAAACCAACTGACTTATTCCGAAGCCATCTGAGGATAGAGGTCCATATTGCAAGTTTTCTTCGGAAATAGGAATCTGTTGAGCAAAGATGCAATTCATAGCTCCTTGAAGAAAGACTGCAGTGTGATTTTTTTTTTTTTTTTTTTTTTTTTTTTGTCTTATCAAGCACTAAAGACCTTATACAGAAGGAATTGTGAAATGTCTCATCTGCAGGACAAGCTTCAGTTGGAACTGATAGGCTACTAGAAGCTAGAGAATCTTGTCATTAGACACGTCTCTACAGAAAACTGTTCTTCACTAGTTCTGCTGCTCTACAAAACTACCCAATTTTTGCCCTTGTTATCTGCTTTTAGGCCAGTGATTTGTTGTGTGTCTGGCAAGTACAGTCTAGCAACAGTGCAAAATACCATCTGCTGTGAATGACTTTCAGTGCTATGTACCTGTTAGAACATCACCAGAGATCTATGTAAAGGTGCATGGAATGCTTCAGGAAACAGAACTGCAAATGAAGCTACATTTGTACCATGCATGATCCAGTCAATGCCAGTAGGATTGTCTGAAGCTTAAATTAGTACATACAGACCTCTGAAGCTTAACATTAAACAGAAGGGACAAATCTATTTCAATTAATCATGGCAACAGTGGGTATGAAATGTCTGCGTTAAGTCACTGTGCTAATCCAAGGAGGCGAAGGTTGCTACTCTAATTTGAGACAGTAAGAAATAAGGAGGAAGTCTGCATCAAGGAAATGAGTAAAGTGAATGCTATCAAAAGTTGCTTCCATGCATCCCTCTTAACACATTAGTATTCTGCATTGCTTTCCTAAAGGGAAAGCAGTGTAATTCCAGCTGGGACAGAACAGTGCCCCTTAGTACAAGCTTGCAGCACTGATCATGTTTAATTCATTGATATATCAGTAGGCCACCTAGCTTCAGGATCCTTCTGCTCTTTTGGCATATATCATAGGCTATTGCTTTTTAGGTGCATATTTGCTTTTCAAATAGGTAGAAGAAATTTGCCTACTGCAGATGGTCAGTTCATTCAGACTCATTTCTCAGCTTGCATGTATAAGGGCAGGGAAGCTGAGCAATGAAATAGTATTCTGAGCCTCTCTTTTATAGGTCATCAAGAAGCAGGTTTCTGAAAGATTAAAATGTATTTTGTAGCTGTAATATGCCATATATTTTACTGCAGTGTGGTATGCTAATGAAATGACTGGTGAAGCTTTGAAATATCTGATACCCATTTGTGCCAGTCATGACAGACATGTACCCTGTACAGGGGTGTCATGGGTAAAATTCGGAGTGCATCAGGAGAGTGAAATACTCATTTAAGCAGCATGATGTGCTTATTCTTTCTGTACAAATATATTTGAGAAATCATGTTTCTGGTGTAAATAATTCCAGAAATGAACATAGTGTCTCGTAAACGTTCCACTTCTGTAGCAAGTACCTGCCTGGGGTTAATTTTCTAGTTTAGCAAGAATGTCCTTCTTTCACTAGCTGGTGTCTAAGTATCCTTTATAACTATGCAAAGATTGCCTTTGTTATGAATGAATTTTGCATCAAGCCTGACTTCCAGCTTTTGGACTGTCACAGGCAGAAGCCTTGTGTTTCTCCTGTCTGCACTTAAATTCCAGCCATGTCATGCCAGTGTTTTATGAATGTGTGCATAAGTACGTGTAGATAAGCACTGACACACTTGCAGTCATTTTCAAAGTGAATCCAGAGTGCTGCTAGTCAGCTGCTCTCTGCACTCCAATCTGGGTGTAGGTAAAAGTGAGCTGGCTGGGTTTTATCTGTGGCAATGCAGAGAACATGAGAGTACAGTGAGGAAGCAGACAGATGAACCAGCAGAGGTGTTACCTGTGCTTTGGAAGGGAGGTATTATATCTAGTCCCCTTTGGACAATGTTGGTGTTCCAGTTGTTTCAGAGGGAATCATTTGTTTGGCACGGCCAGCCCAGGAACTCCACTGGTACAAAGGATGCCAGTTGTGATCTGTCTGCCTGGAGTTGGTTCAGTGCAAGGATCACGCTTGAAACATTGAGCTAAGATAAGCAGAAAACCTGACCTGTGTGCCAATTAAAAGTGAAGTCAATTAGCAGTCTCTTCTCCAAGAATCTGCAGTATCTTCCTAATCACAGATCTGAAAGCGCCTGTATTTAAAGAACCTGACTTAAGTTTTTCTTCCTCCTGCACTGAAGCAAGTGGCTGGCTGACTGGGTTTCTATGAAACAGATTACTTGAAATCTGTTGAAATTGTGTTATTTAATGATGTTAGGGCATTGAGAGCCACAGAGAGGCAAATTTGTTAATCATTTTAAATCTAAATAAATAAATAGTCACAGCACGTGCATTATTTCCATTCTGGTCTTCATAAATTACCCTTTCTTGCGCAACTCCTCTTTACTCAGTGCTGCCGATAGAAAGATTCTCACTGACTTGGTAGGGTGATTTTAAGAAATGAGTGCAAATCATTCCATGCTTTCTCAACTCTCCAGTAAACCTAGAAACAGGAAAGTATTGAGCAGAGGACTTTGTTGATGTAGAACACACGCTTGAGTAAAGAGCATTGTGTACAAACACACGTTTTCCTGCGAAAACTGGGTAGCTTACTGCAGTTCTGTCATGAGTGCCTTCTGGCTTCTTTCTTCCCCTCCCCTCCAGCTGTTAATTATTCTTCTGGTTTAGATCTTAAGGGAGGAATTATTTATCTTTTTCTATTTCTGTTTTGGTGAGACATTAACAATCTCTTACTAATTGCCTGTGCTAATTAGCTCAACAGGAGTTGCATTCCTGCTCTTCTAGTGGAGCCGTGGAGGGAGAATATGGAGCAGAAATAACAGTCACTTTGTTGTCCCCTTGTTATACAAGATGCACAGAAATAGAGTAGATCCATGCAGAAAATGCTGTAGTCTGTAGGAGTGTAGGTGCTTTGGGACATTTGCTATCCTTCTGTGGAGAAGTTTGGGGTGTGCTACAGGAGAATCAAAGCTACAGCTTTGATTCAGTGTTTACACAGCTGTCAGACTCTCCTGTGTACACTGACACAAAGCAATCACGTACTCTTTGGAATGGAATATTTCAACGTGAAGGTTTGAATGTTAGAAAAGCATTTGTGCATAGAAAACCACATTGGTTTGATACGTGTCAGGCATTCATTATTTGTCATGAGTGCTTCCAGGCATCTGCTGTGCTACCAGTTATTTACAGAAGGAAAATTAGAAAAGTTATCCAGCAAGTTAGAGTATAATGGAACTGAATGAAACGTAAGATTTGAGTGTGCAATAAATAATAAGATTATTTATTGAAAAAAATTAAGTGCTTCTAACACTTATCTAATAGAAAAGATTCTGCAGTGGCAGACATAATAAATGTGCCTTTTCTGTAGTGCTATTTCCATCAAGACATAAATCCTTGCTAAATAAGATGACTGAAAGAAAGAATGGAGTTGTGGAAACGCATGACTTACGAGAAAATGATATTAACTATTCTAATGTAAAAGAATTTCTCACACTTCTAATGCTGACCTTTTCCCACTGAAATATGTTTATGTCACTTGTTAGTTGTTAATAGTTTCAACTCTTCTGGTTTTTGATTTCACAACTCTTTATCTTGAATGTGTATCAAAGTAACTGAGACCATCTTCTGCAGTGCAGAAGACTGATCATTTTTCACATGTAGACGTAACCGGGACACATGTCTGTCCTTGGCATCTGGGTGCCTTCCTACCATTAATCTTCACAGCCCCCTAAGATGGAGATTGGTCTGCATACTCCCCGGGTAACTTAAACAGAATCAAAGTAGCTTGTCCAAAATTTAATCCTGGTCAGATTGAAGTTTATAGGAGCCAAATACGTCACTTGGCCGACGGCATAATTTCATTCATTGTGTAGATGAGAGTCTGTAATCAAGAGTCTGCACAACCAACAGCCAAATCACTTCCCTGTGACCTGGTTGCTGATTCTTCTAATGTGTTTAGGCCAGGCTGGAGCTCTGTATAAACCAGTGTGAGATCAAGTCTTGCTTTAAATGAGGCCAAGATGGTATTCTACCTTCTGCTATTTTTGCCTTTATAAAAGTCCTCACAGCAGTTCTCTAACTTGGAGGGGGGAAAAAAAAAAGAAAAAAAAATAATACATGTGTGTATGTATGTATATATATATTTACTCGTGTATTTATTCATTGGAGAAGTTTATCTGACGTTTATGACCTTGCTATAGACAAGTAGGTAAGTCTTGTGCTAATGTTAATTATGGGTAAAGGCGTTTATAGAGATATTTAAAAGGTTACCCTTCCCAGAGGAATAATCAGGGCACTGTCTGCAAAGTACTGAAAATTTAAAAATAGCTAGTTGAACAATACATTGTAGGAATGAATAGGCTATACAAAAAAAAAACACATTTAAAGTCAAGACTGTCTGCCTATTTCTAACACAATAAAGAAGGGGAATATTGACATACTGGCTCTAATTTTAGATGCCCTAGTAAAACAATGTTTTGCTACATAAGTTTAGGGTTTGTTGCTGTTCCTGTAAAGATTCTGCAGTAGCTTTCTCTCAATCTTTCTCTCTCTCTTTTTTTTTTTTCTTGATGCTGACTGCTACAATACAGGGGCCAAAATACTCCAGTGTATTAGCAGGCTAAGGCCAAGGAAGCGTGTAGTGAAGCACATCATTTGCAAAATGAATTTCTGGCTCTTGCATACCTCTCCATGATGCATTCTCCTGCATTTTATTGCTTTGTTTTCCTTTGCTGTGAAAGCAAGGCATGAGGTACTGAGGATGCAGTGGGTAAAGATGTTAATTGAGAGTAGAGCAATCCTCTTTTGAAATGGAGACCATTCCTTATGTATTTGGATACTGCCCTGGGAGTGGCATGCTTTGGATCAAGGGGGCAGAGGGAATTGACTTGTTGAACAGTAACCAAAGGAGAATACATGGAAGAAGACTGAGGCTGTAGCTCTCATTCTGTAGTGCTATTCCTAGTACTTCCCTGGTCCTGGTTCACTCCTGCACCAAGTCATTCTTACTCTTTTCGCTGATTGCAACACTTTGATTTCTAGACCAAGATGCAGGTAGCCATCATTTTCTTTTCATCCAAACACATTCTAGCTGATACCCAATGGAGAGATTAGACCTGAATGGGACTCGGGTTTCAAGACTTCAGGAACTTTGCTGCTGCAGTTGGGATAGGTAATCAATCTTGGGAATGTCTGCAAGACACAATAAAATCAGTTTGTGTCAAGTGAAACAGTTTTTTTGTTATTTATTTTAGGTTCTTTATTTTGCTATCCTTCATTGGCATTTCAAAGTCATTTCTAGGAATGAATCAGTATTATTTTCCATTTGAAATTCTGCACTTATATCTTCTAACCCTAAGTAATAAATCCCCCTCTGTGAATGTTTTTGAACTAGGAATTTTGTTTTGAATCAGCCCTTTTTCCAGCAGCAGTTTTAACTTCAATTGTTCAGCATTTTCCAAGGGTATCATCAAATAGTTCCTGACCAGCTATCTACAGTGTCTAATAAGGCTCAGATGAAGGGATGTGCTTTCCAAACCAGAGCACATTTTATGTGCAGACTCTGTGCTTTCATATTTCACAAATATTTCACCAATAGAGGGATTTCATAAGTCTCTTTTAACTTCATTATTATCTCTTCTTTTTTCCCCCATGTTTGTAAATCCTCATGAGCAAATGGCTCTTCTGATAAAAGGACAGTAATAAAAAAACAGGAGGACTCCTAAGTAATGTTTGACTCAGACTCTCTATTTTAGATTGCTGTGGCTTTTTTTGAGTCATTATCTATTGTATTTTGGTATCTCTTTGTGTTTTACTGGCTATTCAATATATTTCCCACAGGGACTAGTTCTGTACGTTTCCTGTAGTGAAGACTATTCAAAAAGCCTATAATCCTCTAATAGTTTATAGCAAAATCAATTGGTATGCATTGGAAAACATTCTCTTCTGCTACATTAAAGGAAAATGTGTGTACAGAGCTGAGAATTTGTATTCATAATGAATTTTTTTTGAAGTTAGAAAAGCGTGTGCTTGTGTAATTGAAGGTTCTCTTGTTCTGCTTAAATTTGCTTTTTCCAACTCTCTTTAAGGATAACTCTGTCACTTTAGTTTAGCCATGAAACTTTTAGGACTTTAAACTTCAATTTTAGAGTGAGATCTCCTGTTCCACACCCTGCGTTTTGTGTGAATTTAGCTCTGCATTTTCTAAGTGCCTGCATGGAAGTAATTAAGTGGATGATTGTTGTGTAACAGTGCACAGCACCTGCCCGATAGCACATCCTTGAGTTAATATTTAAGAACTACTGCAGCACCCTCAAGTGGCGATGCTGATCTGTATTTACGATTTTTTTCCTAATGCTTTATTTCTGGGTGATGATTCATTTTAATGTTTTGGGCTGACCCGACCCGGTATTATCACAGCCTGCACTCCTTTTTCAGGTAAAGCTCCTACTGAATCCAATTAATGACACTGGAAAATGCACAGAGGGCTCAGGAAAGTTTTCCTTGGATTGTCAGATGATTCTGCGTAGGGCATAAAGCATTCGCCTTACCTGCAGTAACTCTGGCTTTTCTGTCAGTTGTGCTGGAATAAATAATGTTGAGTGCCCTACAGAAAGAGGAACCAGCATGCTGGGGCTTTTTCTCAGGGCTGCAGTTGCGTGTGTTTTAAGAGGCATCAGCAGTGCAAACCACACAAATTACTTGAGCGCTCCTCATCAACAGTGACATCTGTTGTAATGACTGAGGAGGCATGCTCTCTCTCAGTCAAGTTTTACTAGCTTTGTTCTGAATTTCTATTACTCCAGGTTTGTTTTTTTTTCTTCTTTTTTGCCATTAGCTATGTATTTTAAGCAGGCACAGTGCTGGACCAGATGAATGGCACAGGTTTGGGGCCCCTTGCTTCCACAATTAGCAATCGGCATCTCTCTCCTGATGCTTCTTTTAATTTCTTAGATTTCTTAGCGCTCAGAGAAAAGAGAACCATTACCTCATACAATAAATGGCTGTAGCATGAAGTCTGTGCACTCTCGTGCCCCTGGTATAGACTTGCATGAGCAAATCATTTAACTCCACTGGTCCTCAAAGGTAAAACACCGACAAGGAGTTTTATTTCAGAAGTTTACTGTAGGCCTAATGGATGTTGTCTCCACTTTAAGGGCCTTAAGTGAAAACAGATATCAAGATGCTTGCTCTCATGTCACTTGTAATGGTGTGTGCAGGGCAGAGGGCACAGACAGGTGGCGGTGGGAGTGCTGCCTCTGCCCCAGAGCTGCTTTGTGCAGTGTCTGCTAATGCTGTGGCTTAGCAGGATGGCACAGCTCCTTATTTACCACTGCTGTTTCCACCAGGACTGGTGTGTTTTCTGCATCAAACTCAGCACGCTTGACAACCACTGTAAACAAAACAGTTTTATTTTTAGGGAGTTGAAAGTGACCCAGGCTTTTATTTTTTAAATTACATTCTCATCCTATTATTAAGAAAAATGTAATTTAATTTTTAAGTAAAGTGGTTATTTCTCTTTTTACCCTCTCTCTGAGATACTTGATATTGGAAGTAGAAATCACTGGTATGTTATGCTTTGTTCTTTCCTCACTTCATTCTTTTCCTCTTCACTCTCTCTTCCCATAGAAGATTCACATCATTTGAAGTGTACCATCTGGGCTGTCTTGCACGCAACAGACTGCATTGTGTTCACATGAGAAACAAGTCAAACAACAGCAGAGGGCAGGGTCTGAGAGCAGTGAGTCTCCAAAGGGATATAAAGAGATGATGTCTATTTCTAATCTAAAGTAGATAATAGACAAAAATAATGCATGATGGAGCATATTTGCAATAATGGCTGTGATCTCATCTTAAAGGCCCACTGTCAATTTAGAAGTCACACTGTGAAGATATAAGGATTATATATATATATATAAAAGGCACTACCAGTAACAGTTATAGAAGAGCATATGAGAGATTGCTTTGTAAACTTGCCTTAGGCTGCTCCTAAAATAAGTGGAGAAGTGCCATCAGACCTCTCTCACTGTGGTTGCAGCTCTGAGCTGGGATGTATTGGCAGCCTGCATTGCAACTGACCCACAAACCTACTTTAAAACATTTGGGGGCACATGTGAGGCTTGTGAGGTGGAAGAACATGTGGCTTCTCATGCCTGTTAAACTAGGTGGCCTGGCTAGGGAATTGCCTGTCTCAAAGTGCTTGTGGCACATGGTTGCATATTACAGAAGATGTATTGTCAGAAATAGTGGTAATGCATTTGGAACAGGCTGCCCAGGGGGCTGGCGTGGTCCTGTCCCTGTTGGGGCTCAAGAAAACAATAGATAGTCACAGTGATGGATGTGTTCCAGAGCAGTCACAAATATAGGTTGACTAGATGATCTTATTGGTCTTTCCAACCTTAATGACTCTGATTCTATGGGGAGCTGGGGCTTGGAGCAAGAATCCCAGTGGAGTCAGCCATTAGAATGCTTCTTGGCCCTGTACAGTAAACTCTAGGCACAGGTGCATTACAGAAAAAGCGTTGCTTCTCTACAGCTTCCTGGGAAAAGCAGGCCAAGGATGAAACTGTTGGTCGTTTATTTAGAAATAGGTCTTGATGAGTGTTCTAAAAGTAACACTATTTTGGGCTTAAAAGACCAGCAAATTGCAAAGATTTGAGCTCCTTCTGTATATTTTCTTTCATTTTTAACACAAAACACTGAGTTTTTCAAGGTGAGGAAGATGCCTTTGACAGTAAAATCCCAGCTCGTTTAAATTTTTATATGTACAATATGACGTCGCATATTCCAGCCCAAACAGTTTTGGCCTTCTTTGGGGTGACTGTCCCACTTTCTGGATACATCATCTCTGTTTTCCACCAAATGTTTCCACCTCTGACAAGTTGTTGCCTGCCTTTGTCATCATGTGCTGCAACTTGTGCTCTGTGCTGATGGTCTTGTATGTGTGCAGATGACACAAGTAGGCCACACTAATTGTTTGGAGGTGTCATCCACTTCCAAAAATACCAAGCAAATACCAGTGTAAGAATTTGTTCCTTTGGATGGAAGCTCTCTTTTCTCAGTAAAGGATATTTTCAAGGAGTTTATTATCCTCAGAATCAATAGTGAATTCTGTTTTACTGAGTTACTAGATGAGCAAAGATGTGTTCAGGTTGGTGAATTATGGCTAGAATAAACAATTCACACAGAAGATTGGTAAGCTTTGCCCAGTCTCATGAAATTGAAGGAGGTTTTAGTGTGGTTATTTATTTGAGATCATTGAATACGGCCTGATGAGGAAGAATTTCATGATGGTTGAACTCGTCCAACCGTTCTATGATTATCGAGAACCTTAAATGGCAAATGAACGATGCTGCTGTTTCTGTCTGCATGTTGCTGATGGAGGTTCCTGTAGGTGTAACAAACAAGTGGACTTCCAACAGAAGTTGTTACTGCCTGAAGTCACAGTGGCTTCTTTTTTTTTTTTTTTTTTTTTCTTTTTTTTTTCTTTTCCTGTGCAACAATTGCTTTCAGTTCTGGTGCACTTAAAGATTGCAGTGCTGTGTTGCTGAAGTCTTGTTGATGTCATCGCTACAGAAATTGTGATGGGCTCAAAGGTTGTTTTATGGAGCTCTGATGCGACATTTTTAGCTGCCTTGTTGCTGCTTGTCTGCTTTGTGGAGAGGAACAAGAGGCTCTGAATGCTGCTGTATTCTTGCATAACTTGAAGAGCATTTTAGATTTTTTTTTTTAATTGAAAGGCAAATCAGACTTCTTTCAGACTTCTGAAAATATCAGTTGCAGTCAGAATTTTACAGGATTGCCTTTGCCACAGTTATGCTCAGATCATTATGAAGCAGTCTGTATTTTCTCGATTAGCAGAGTACTGAATGGCTTTTGTCATTACAGTAAAATTATTGAACACCATACCTGCTTTAATTTGGTGCACTTGGCATTCTTTTATGATTCCTTGGCACATGCAAATAAATATACGTATCAATCCATGTCTAAGTTAGGAAGTACTAAAAGCACACATGCCGTGATTCAAGGGTTTACTTGTTTCTAGCATTACTTAGCAAGCTAATAATATCTACACTGGCTTTACTAACAACTAACAATCAAATGCCCCTAAATTTAGCTACATGCAGAAAATATATGAAGATGAATGTGAATGTCCACTGGAATTGTCCAAAGCAGTGGCTTGTATTGATTATGCCATCATTTATTTGATTTCAGTAGTTCCATTGTATTCCAGTACCTCGAGTTAATAAATACCTTTGCAAAGCTGACCTCAGTGTCTGTTTGACATACTTTGAAAGCTGTGGTAAGGTTAGTGGGAAGCACATATGTTGATGAGTTAAATTAAAGCACATCCCAAAAGGTGTCTAAAATGAAAATCTCTCTTTGGGTACTATCTGGTCTGTTGATACTACACAACATAAACCTGTGTTAAATCAGCAAGAATGTATTTTATTCACGTCCTGTTAGTATTCCACTCTTGTCATTGTGCCACCCACCTCTTGAAAACTGAATACAGTGTTTGGACAGCTATTGATAATCCTTTATATTTTCTGTTACCTCATGGCAGTTGACTTAAAGCATTACTAAACCTTCAAGAGAGCCTCAGTTTTTTTAGGCACTGCATCACAGTGACAGACAGATGAATTGGATGACTGGAATATTTTCAATTAGAAAAACATAAATGAACTAGTAACGTTTTTGTCCTAATCAGTTTATGAAGACGAATGGGTAGGAAAGAACATACAAATAGTGAAGTATCACAAGCATCAACCAATATAAATTAGAGTGAAATTTGAAAAGGAATTATTTATTTTTAAGGTGGTTTCAAGGGACGTTAAACAGCAAATCCAAAACAGTGTTCCATGAAGTCTCTGCTTACAGACCATTTAGTTTCAGATGACTCAGGCTCGTTAGATGCTTTCCTGTTCAGTCCAAATACATCATGAAATACCTATGGAGGCAGTTGTGTACACTGAAAACTGCCCTGAGAACACAAGCTCTTCCCTGAATGCAATTCCGAAGGGAAATAGGAACTGGGCTGAATTTAACTGAAGATTTCAAGACGTGCAATCCAGAATTTATTCCCAGAAACTACCCAACATGCTCACAGAATGGAGTTTTCAGTGCTCTTTGTACAACACTGTAAATGGAGAATATTTCAACCTGTGACTTTGTGTCACACTAGAAGAAGAAACTTTATGCTTGATAGGCCAGGGTGAAAACATAGGATTGGAAGAATATTTTGTTATCCTGGTGGTAGCTAGCCTGAGATGTCCATCTTTCTCCATATGCTTGCTTCTCTGTGTATTCATATTTCTCTCTGGGTTCTTTCCTTTAGCTCCGAGAGTCTAAAACCTAAAATTGTGTCATTACATCCCCCGGGGCTTTTATTCAGTCTATGTTCTTGTTCTTTTCTAACCAGCCAGAAAGCAGTCAATTTAGTGACAGCTAGTCCGAAGAGTAACAGTTCTGCTTAAAGGAAATCTCTATATTGTAAAGAGGAGGTCCTTAAATGAAACCTTTTTGTCTTGTCTGTTCCTTTAGAAGTCCTGGCATGTATTTGAAATGCTGACTGGTTAAATCTCTTCTGTTACTCTGTGATTTTGAATGCTCAAGTGGAAATACAGAATTCCTCCAAGGTAAAGAAATTCTGTATCTGTCTGCTACTCCTTTTTATAGTGCTGAATTAGAGAGGAATGTTGTCAGCTCCTCTCAACGTGAGCAATTGAGGATGCAGTACATGGATATAAGGTGGAGCAGGAAACTTGTGTATCTCCCTCACATGTGTAGCTGAGCATTATCTCTTGTCTCAATATAGAGTCCATATGAAGTAGCTGATTGAAGGGCCAGGGGATACTTGTGCAAAATGGTTGTTATTTTGATAGGCTTTCAACAGCCTTCTTTGCCTTTCTAACACTGAATTTATTTCCTTTTCTTACTGATAGCCTCTTTGAGAGACAGTATTAATCAAGCAAGCTGGTTGTTGTCATGGCATATCTGATTCAAACATCAAATACTGGCATGTTGCAAAGCAGAGAAGAATGTGTATGGTGACCAGTGCAGCAACATTAGCTGAGTCTTGCCTGGCTGCCAACAGCTCTTGTCACCCAAAGGAAAATGTATTTATCTGTAACTTTAGTGCTTAACTTCCTGGCTTGTCTTGAAGATATGAAATTGGGATCTCATTCTAATTTTTCTCAGACAAAGCTTCAACAGACAGAATATTCATTAAGAAAAGAAAGTCTTCAGTGCAAATTACTCATTATGTTTGTTGCAGTATTAGGTCTAGTGATGGGCCAAGACCTCACTGTGCGGTACAGCTGTTCAAATGTGTGCATCTGAACCTTTTACTTGTTCATGCCTGCTGCCAGCAAAGTGTAACTGTTGTTCCTGAGCACTCCCTTCTGTATCTCTTTTTCTTCCTTTTCTTTCCCTGCACCACCTGCGAATTCATAAAAACTAGGGATGCGAGAGACCTGTTCAGTCATATGGTCTATCCTTTTGCCAACTGGCAGGATAATTCCTTACAGCACATTTTCTAATGCCTTGTACAGGCTATTTATAAATGTTCTCAGCATTAGGACTTTCACCCATTTCCTTTGGGAACAGTCATGCTCACACCACCAGGAAGAACTTGCTGATATTCAACTGTGTGTTCTTGGTTTCATTCAGTGAGGCCTAGGCGAGCAGTAAGAATTCTGATGGATCAGATCACCTCTCTTCTGGCTGCAGAGCAGAATGTTCATCCTCCAGGTGTTGGAAGCATCCTCTTGAGAGGGTAACCCTTCTGAAAATCCTCTCGTTACATGGCTCCAGTTAACCTTGTAGCACTGCAGCCCGTATCTCAGTTTTCCAGACGTCTTGGTGCTTTGCAACTCTGCCAGCTGTGCTCCATTTCTTCTCTTATTCTTCGACTCCAGTGGTCATCCTCTCCTTTCTCTCTCATCCCCCTCGGTATGTTACTGTGTTCATGCCTTTTCTTGGTACTTCCACTTTTCTTTCTTCACTGCTCACCCTCAATCCGTCTCTTCACCTGACCAGCCTTTTCTTCCTGTTCTACTCTGTTTTCTTCCCAAAACCTTGTATCCTTTAAGCCATCTTGCCTGTTATTCCCAGTGCTTGAGTATCAATGTTTTCTTGTCTCAGAAGGAGCCTTCATCTACTCCCTGAGTTATTCTCAAAATGCCCAGAAAACAAACTTTTCCAGCACTTACCTTTTTCTGCTCTGGCAAACTGCTTTGTGTGTTTGTTTAGGTGTTGGGTTGTTGTTGTTGGTGGTGGGTTGCTTTTTTTGTTTTTGTTTTTAGGTTGTTTTGTTTTGCTTTCTTATAATTATAAGGACAGGAGGATTAATTTTTAGAATAATCTCTGTGATGCCAGAGAAGTTCACATTTTTATGTCTCAGGTTCACTTGCTGTCCAATGCTGCATTTCTACAGAATTCACTTCAAGAGGCTACTGGCACAAATAACGATATAAGCAAGTAAGCATACTAAGTCAGCATACTAATTCCACAGTATATAATGTCCCTCAGTCTTCAGCAGCCCTACTGTCACTTATCTTGACAAAATTATATGCTTCCCCCAGCACAAGCATTAGATCAAAATGAGCGATCAAGTGTATCCTCAGGGACTGCTGTATTGATGCATTTTGTCACAGCAAAGAGACTTTCTGTTCTGGTTTGGTTTGTGTCTGGCTTTAGATGACAACAGACAACAGATGTATAGATGGCATAAGCCCGAGGCCAGTAGAGATTCAGGAGTTGGAAGTGTTTATCTTGGCTAACAATAATAATAGGTGTTAAAATGTTGTTTCTGTTGTGCCTGAAAGTTGCTATTATAAAAAAGTTCAGAGGGGTGTTACACTTGTGTTAGTAAATATCTATTAACTGTACTGATAACTGTGGTCATTGCAAGAGCAAATAATAATTTGGAGCTTCCTGGAGAGATATGAAAAGATAATCAGACCCTTCTAACATTCCTTTAAAAGTTAATTGAAAAAGGATTATCTCATATTTTAAATAATAAAAACTGTACTTAAGCTATTGGAAAAATTAATTTCTGTTAATAATTTTCTGTTAAGCAGCTGCTCACATTTCTCTTGCCATATAAACCAGAAATACGCTTAGTTCTTTGTGCAGCAAATGTGCTGTTATTTAAATGACAAGTTCAGAGTTTAAGCAAACATAAATTGCTTAGTCAAAACAGAAGAATGGAACATGAATAACTGCTCACAAACACTGAATTCTCTGACATAATTTAACAAATATATATCCGAGAGATGTACTGCTCGATTGCTTCTTTGCCAGTGCTGTTCTGAGATGTCTTGTCCAAAAATAAATCTTTTATGTCTAGTTTTAAAGGCAGAAGGGTCTGGGTTTGACCTGTGTTTGCAAGTGCTTCAATAACATTGCTCAAATGTGGGGATGCTGTTTATTTATACAAGGTGGAAAAACAAAGTGTCATTTTTATCTGCGTGCTTTAGAAATGTCAGTAAAACAGTTATTTTGCCACTGCCAGGAAAATATCTTAAGCTAACACACTTTATTTTGATGGAAATGTCACTAGTTAGGAATGAAACCTCCTTGCAGAACTCTGGATACTGAATTAAATATACAACTAAGAGGCACTTGAGAACACTGTTGGTTTTGAAATGCCTTGATTTCTGTCTTGGGAACAGATTTCTATCTGTTTGCAGGAGCTAAGGAAAGGATTTTATTACATGTAAGATGCTTGTTTAAGGACTCAGATCTTAGCTTTGCATTTCTGAACTACTTCGCCTCTTTAAACGTGTTTCACTATGCAAGTTGCTCTGTGCTTAAATCTCACTTTCTGCTGTGAGGAAGCCACAGTTATTAATGTAGTGATAATTCATTGCCGTTTACCATTCTATCTCCGTGCTTCTGTGTTGCGTTTGCTTTCTTTTTAGCATCACGCTGTCTGCCATGCTTTGCCGCTGCGCACACTGTAAGACAATGTCTGGTCACACAACCATGGCATTGTAGAGGACTCTGGGCTCCAGGTTTTGCACAGGTAAACAGCAAATTAACCATGGAATTGCAAGCAGAACACAGGGCTTCCAGCACAGAGCTGTGACTCAGGAATGCTAGGCTGTGTCCTCCCCCAAGAGGTGGACAGGTACCACAATACATGCTCAAAGGGGACGAGCTACATCCTGAGATAGCTTTGTGCACAAGCAGGTTCCAGAGTCTCTAATGAAATCATCCGGTCCCCTATGACTCAGAGTAATCCTCCTGCTTTCGATAACGTCTCTGGCAGACCAGTTCTGGCGGATCCTGTTGCAGGGAGTTGGTTATTCAAGATATTTCTGTGTCTCACTGTTCGCTCAGCCCTTCTGTGTGGGGTCACGCACTGTAGCAGGGCTACAGGAACGTGGGATGCAGTTCCCAATGGGAACCTTATCATGCTATGACTTTGCTTCTGCTGTCCGTGGTCTATCATGGAGAAGAGAGCTGGAGTCGGGAAGACCTTTAAATAGCTGTGATTATTTATTTCAGGGCAAATGAATCACAGCCCAAAGCTGCATGATCAGGGCTTTTGGTGGATGAGGATCATTTGGATGGTGGTTTTTCACTGAGCTTTTAAAGCATTTGACATTGCAGTTTTATGTTCCCTTAATACAATTTTCCCATGAGTTGTGGATACACATACATGAACAATATGTGTGTGCATGACTAGACAAACCTGATTATGTGAAATCTTGAATCTTAGGAATTAAAAGCACAAGCAGAGTGCATTTGGAGCTAAACTGATCCTTCACGGTTCGAGCAGAATGTTCTCCTTTCTTTCTGTGCTTTCTTTGAGACCTTTTAATTCAGACATTTAATCTTTGGTGTTTTTCTGCCTGGTGTTTTAGTGCCTTTTTGTGGCTTTCTTTGATTATTCCCTCGTGTCCTACTTTTCCTTAAAATCAAAAATATATTATTTCTTTTAATTTGTTTCTCTTATTCCTTTTTTTTTTTCTTTTTTTCTTTTTTCTTTTTTTCCCAGCTGTCACCAATTTTAAATAGTCAAAAAGCCACTGTTAATGCAGTTTAAGATAAACTTTAGTGGAAATTTCTGTCTGTATTTGTGTTAGTGTGTAGTTAGTTAGCAGCAGAAACATAACTAAGAAGGGGCCAAGTGGAAAGTTACCTCTGTTGTGATGCATGTTGCTGTGACATAGAAGCTAGAACTTCAGAGCATTGTGTGTTCATCTCATTTTTTAATTAAATGTCAGGATCTCAGTTCTGAAGATCAAAATGATTCCTCCTTTCAAGTTCCATCGGAAAGGGGACAGAGCATTTGTTTGTGTTTTCTCTCTCTGAGATAAGGCTCTCTTTTCATCTAAATGTTAAGACTTTTCATCTCTGACTTTGAAGACATGAATAAAAAGCAGCAGATGAAACTGTTTGGATATAAAGAGATTTTTGATCAGACAGTTGTTGAAATCATTGGGAGGGTGGGGGTAGCTACACTTCAGAATATTGTACGTAGGATCTACTTGGTTGTGGTTCGATTTTAAGATGATGGAAGAAATTGTGTATTTCAAAGACGATATTTTCTTAGTAGCTAGAACTTTAAGGATAGTGTTAGAAACATCTTAGCCCATCAAGTCTGCTTGCTGAAGTATAATCAAAACAGTTCACTGATGTGAACTGTTCACATCAGTGGATGGGAATGGGCAAGATCTAGCTTATGCTAGATGTGCTTCCCAGAAGAGGAAGGGAATATCACTGGCAAACCCAGAGGTCAAAGAGAAAGGTTTTGCTGTGGGAGAAGAAGAGGGGACAGCAACTCTGCCACTTGCCACTTTCCTTTCAACCTAAGCATCTGTTGCTATGGAAACCCCGGAGCCTAATGCTGGAGCAACAAGGATAGTCCCCGTGTGTCCCTATACGGAGGAGCGGCTGGACACCTCCAGCCCACTTCCCGCTGCCCATCCGAGCCCGCGACCATTTTCTCCTTCGGGAGCGTTGATGAGCGGCCGCTGCTCTCCGCCTTGAGTCTGCACGGACCGAGGCAAAAGGGATGGCGATGGGGCCGAGGCGTGCTGCGGGCGGACCCCCGCCCGGTCCCAACTGCAGTTCAACCCAGCCCGGCTGACCCCGGTGCCGGGACCGCTTGTTTATCTCCTGCTTCTCCTACCGGGAGCCACTTTGGGCAGATATCCACAGAGGGGCGCTGAAGCACGTTTTAATGCAGCAAAAAATAAATGAATTAATACAAAAATAGTAGGAGATAAGATTTACCGGATTTTTTTTTTTTTTTTTTTTTTTTAAAGCGGCAATAATAACGTCCAAAAACTCGCAGCCTCCCTTTCCCAATCACCATGCAGAGGCAGGGGAAAGAGAAAGAGGAGACGAAGGGAAAGGGACCGGTGGCGGAGACCTGTGGGCACGGCTTTGGGGCGGACCCGGGGCAGGGGAGGGCACCGAGGCGCCTTAGCTCTCCTTTCTCTTGCTCCTTTCCCTGCGAGCGGCTCCGTGCTCCCGGCTCCCTCCAGCTGCTGGTCCCTCCTCCCCACCCTTTACCTTCCCCACCTTTCCTTTTCCCTCACCGTCAGGTGTGTCTGTTGTGTTTTTTCTTTTTTTCTTCTCCACTCCCTTCCCCCCCCCTTTTTTTTTTTTTAAAGTTGTTTCCCCGGGAAAGAAAAAAAAAAAAAAAAAAAGAGGAAGAATAAAAAGCAGGTGCCGAAAAGGAGCTGTCTGTAGAAGAGCCCTCCCTCCCCAGAACAACGTGCTTTGAATGAGGCTTCCCAGCCTCTTCCACTCGTCTCACACACGCTGTCACTCTGCCTCTCGCTTTGCCCACTGTTGGTATGCGACCTCGGAGGCGACTGCTCCGCCACCCGAGCCCGGGGAGCCGCTGACAGCCAGCCATTGAGCCAGCCCCCCTCCCGTGGGTTTTTTTTTTTTTTCCCCTCCTTTTGCAAACACACACGCACACCCCCAAAGCATATTTAACGCTGATCCACTCAGGCGCCATTATCGGGGTTACGTCTGGGAGTGTTTTGGTTTTCTGTCTCTGTCTCTCTTTTTTTTTTTTTTTTTTTTTTCTTTCTTTTCTTTCTTTTTCCTAACACTGGATGGTGCAGCATTCCCGTGGCCTGTGGTGTTTCGGCTCGACTGCGTTTTGTTATTCATTTCTCTCCTCTCCCCCTGGCGCTCCCCCTCTGCCTGCTCTCCCAATCCCCCCGATCTCTCCGGGCACCAAGGAGGAGCCCGCACTCTCTCTACCACCGATGTGGGACTGAGCCTCCCCCGCGTGTAGCATGCTGTAGCCAAAAAGGAAGAGAGGAGGGGGAAAAGAAGAGAAAGAGGGAGAAGCGGCTCTCTTTCCCTCCCTCCCCCTCGCTTCCCGTGGATTGACTTCATGGCTTCGCTATACCAACGCTTCAGTGGGAAGATCAACACCTCCCGCTCCTTCCCCGTCCCCCCCGAAGCCAGTCACCTCCTGGGCGCCCAGTGCAGCGAGGAGGATGGCTCTGCTGGCAAGACCCCACGTCCATTGCAACAGGAAGGCAGCCGGCCCCGCTTCCAGTACCAGCCGCGAAGTGACTGCGAGGAGGAGGATGTAAGCGCCAAGTCGCTCGCGGTCGGCTCCGTTCGGTTTCGGGCGTCCCCATCGGGTGTGTGTGTGTGTGCCCCTTTAGGTTTGCTGAGGTGTCCTCTCTCCCAAGCCGGTCTTTGTGCTTCTCTTCTTCCCCTGAAATGCCAAGAATGAAATGGGACGGGGCCAGAGCAGGGCTCACCCTCCCTGTGCTGCCCCGTTCCCTCTTTCCTTGTGCGAAGTGGGGCTGGGGGCCACGAGGTCAGCGCATTTGAAAACAGTGAGAGCGAGTTCCGGCCATCTCCTTCCCAGCAAGCTGACACTTTCCTTCTTTCCTTTCCTGTTTTTTCTTCCCCCCCCCCCCCCTTTTTTTTTTTTTTTTTTTAAGTATTTATTCCATTTTTTACCCTTTATCGCTCTCCTAGGACAGAAGTCTACCTAGTTCCTTCCTCCCTCCCTCCCTCCTTTCCCATCAGCCTACCCCCGCCTCCAGCAGCCTAGCCTCGGGGAAACTTTTTAACCCCTTCATATCCATCTCTGGAGCTCTCCCCTTTCCCTTCTCTCTGCCCCCACATGAGCCCCTGGAGGAAGAAGCAAACTTCAGCTGTGCACTTTCACCTCCAGCTCTGCCTCAAGAGCAAAGACTTCAAAGGGTGCATCTGCATATCGCCTTAGTAATGAGTGACTCATTCAGGCCACTGCTGTGTCTGATGGAGTTAAACTTGCTCCAGTCGTTGCACCTAGTTCTCCTCTGAGGGTAAAGGGGATCTAGGGAGCGGGGAAGTGCGGGCGTCAGTCACTCCAGGTGGCTCCCCATAGCTGGTGTAGCTCATGTGGTGGTAGGTTTGCAGAAAATGTTTGGGGTGTTTTGCCACTATGGAAGCACACAGAAGGAGATGCAGATGTCCACAGTTGGGAATAATGTTTGTATTGGTTGCAAATTCTTCTTGTATGAGCAGGACTTTGTGGCAAGCTTCAGCTCTGGCTGTGTAAGCATTCCCAGGAAAGGCACTGCCTCAAGCTGAAGTAGCACCCGTGGCTCACTGGGAGGAGAGAACTGTGCTTGAAGGGAAACTTCCATGGTTTGTCCATTAAGTGTCTGACCGCTTTCCCACCCCTTTGTTAAAACTTTTGTGCTCTGAAGAGCAAGTGCACTTTTACCAGTGAAAAGATTGGTATGCCTTAACCATGTAGGGATGATTGCTGCTCTGATAGCACTGAAAGTAATAGGAAAATGAATTTAGTTTTCCTTGTGAGCCATTAACTGGTGATATTTTTGGCACTTCTGTTTCATGGCCCTGGCTGCGTGAAGCCTGTCTCATTTTCAGGGCACAGGAACCCACCGTGGCCCTTCTCTGTGTGACAGGAGACGTGGGGTCCTTCCTGGCAACAAGCTGGGCTCTAGGTGTCGCTGCAAGCCAGCTGAGTGTTGCTGCCAGGGCTGGGCTCAGACACATTTTCCTCATTATTTGACTGTTTTAATTTTGCTTTCCTAAGTTTGGAGACAGCAGATGTCTGGACCTGCATCTCTGATCACCAGAAGCGCTGAGCCGAGAAGGAAAGGATGCAGTTTAGCATGTGCAAGTGATTTTTGCTGACAGACTCCCAAATAATATTTAGAACAATAGTATTAAACTACTACCAGAGTAAAAGGAGAGTGGGGAGTTGCTTTTCCTTTTTTTTTCTTTTTCCCTCTTTTTTTTTTTTTCTTTTTTTTTTCTTTTTTTTTTTTTTTTTTCCCCCTACGGGTTTGGAGGTGACTGGAGAGCACTGTTGTGTAATATGATCTGTACAGGGATAAGTGCTTGCCTAGGAGTTCCCCACCATGAAATGCAAAAAAGATGGTCAGAAACAGATTTGAAGTGACATACAAACATGTGAGAAACTCTTGCGGATTTACATTTTAAGGGGACAACATGTCCGAGAAAGTTCAGTAGATCAGGTTGGGCAGTTCAAAAGTACCCCCGTGCAGCAGAATTTGGGCAGCTTAGGCTTGGGTGTTCTTTTGGGTCGGAAGGATGCAGAGGGGACAAAGCGAGTGGACATGGCCTTAGTGTGTGCTGCAGGAACGGGGCTCCCCGTAGGAAAACAAGGGCAAGGAAGGGACAGGGAACGGGGCTGTCCGTGGTGCTGAACCCGACGGAGCCGCCCCGTAGTGCTGAATTTGACCCGTCCCGCCGCGAGGGAGCTGTCCGTGGTTCTGAACCTTCTGGGTCTGGCATCTGCGTGGTCACGGCAGAGAGTAGGGTTTCTCTCCCGCTCCCGGTGGCAGCAAGCAGGATTTTCTTCTTCCCTTGAAGAAGCAGACAGGTGTAAACACCGAACGTGAAATCTCCAAGGGAAAGGGAAATGCAAGGCAGGTACTGTGGAAGGACTGTGGGAGAAGTGCAAAGAGGCAGTCACTTTGTGCAGGGTACTAGGAGCATGTGATGTTGCTTATCATGGGAGAGGGTTTAACAAGATGGCATAGGAAGTTTCTTTCTATGGTGGTTGAATTTCAGATTTCAGTTTTACACAGAAATAACAATAGCACATTCATGTTGTTGATCCTTAAAGATTGCTTTAGTAAAACGACTCAGAGCTTAGAAATGCAGAAAGTTTTGTTGCTTGGTCACACTTGAAAACAACAAAACAAACCAGAGAACTGCATTATTCTGTTCTTAACGTTGTGTGATTAATAGTCAGAAGAGGACTGAGATTGTTTTATGTGTTACTGATGACAACTTTCCACAGTGAAATGTGTGTGCAGCATTCAGTACTCTTTGTTTAAGCACCAACAAAAACCTTAATGCAGTGCAAAAGATAAGATATTGCCTTGAAGGTCACAGTACTGTTAGTAAGCATTTTGTCTATTGAAAATACCACTGGTGGAAAAATACTAGACAAAACCTACATGTAATTAAAGAGGAAAATGTAATTATACATACAAGATAATTATAATAATACAATGTGATATAAGATAAACATAAATATAAAAAATATTCATTGTATGACATATGCTAACTTCACTTTACAGCACCATTAAGGTGGGTATGAAAACTTAGTCTTTGCAGTATGAAATATGGCAGTGTATAAGCCACATCATTATTTGGTATTTTCACTAGATTTTACAGTATTTCAAATCATAGGTATAAGAAAAAATATACAGTGGACCTGACATATAAACAAAAACTGTGTTAAGAATTGTGCTTTTTAAAGGTTAAACATTAGTCTGATCAGAAAACCAGGTTATCAGTGGTGAACTACATAGGCCTTGTATGAATAACTCGCCCCCAAAACAAACAAACAAACAAAATCCAACAGCAAAAAACATTTCCTGGCTGGCTATGTGGCAGTGCTGATACTGAAGTTAATTACTGCAACAGCAGTAGATGAAATTACGATATTATTTTTATTTTGTTTAGCTATAGATGTACTTTTTCACTACCTTTATTTAGGTAAGAAGGATGTCTCTGAAGACTATGTAAAACCTACTATGGTAACGTACCAGAATGTTAAGCATTTTGGTAACGTTATTCTGCTTCTACATTGATAAGCTTCATGTGTTCCACATTATACTGTGGAAAGGATTTTATCCTAGAAGTTGACTTGAGATTTTGTTCCCATAAAATAGAGCTTTTTCATTTTTTCCAAGCTTCACACAGTGATTAATGAGTTTAATTTTTTCAGGCAACTGCCAGGAGGTGCTGAGTAAGATGTATCATGCTGATTGTGTATAACTCTGCTCCTTTTAATTATTGGGATGATAATAATGCATTAATCAAGTACATATGAAATTCAGCACTTTTCTCTCACACAGAATATCGATCTATTTTATAGGGCGCTGACTATAAAATGATGATTACGAAAGTTCTTTTTGAATTAAATTTTGTATGATAAGTTAGGCGTTAAGAATATGAAACTCTCCACTGGAACATAAAACTTTCATCTATAAAAACCCATATGCTGCTTTCTTACCTGTCAGTTACTTAGCCAAAACTCCTACTGGATTTAATGGGAGATTAAACCATAAATAAAAGCAGCTGAACCTACTGAACAAAATATTAGTGTGGATATTCTTCTCGATTTTGAATAATTTAATTTCTTGCATTTGCTTAAAGCTATATTTGATCATATATTACACTTTACTAATTTTCAGATTGGTTATTCAGACTGATTCACATTGGGAAGCTTTTCCATTCAGATATAAACAGTGATAATTTTGAAATGCTTCAGTAAAACTGTGTTTCCTGCTAGCATAAATTAAGGATTAAGTATATCAAATATCAGTTGTTAATGGAATGAATCTGAGAAAGAGAGTATCACAGCTATTAGTGTAAAAAATTGTAACTTGGTATGTCAGACTTGCTGATGCATGTAATTGAAAGTGTTAATTTTCCATTCATTATTTGTCTAATATAAAGAGGTATTGCTTTCTGAAAATGTGTGTCAAGGACAGTGTTTCAGAAAGTTTGAGTGCCGAGTAGCAGACAACAGGCATTTTTGTCTTTCCCAAAGAGATGAGAGATTTGATTTAATGGAAAGTTTGACTGGACTGCAGGAATTGTACCATTGTCCTAAAATAGTTTGAATGGTACCCATAAGTCTTGTCCATAGATGTGAGCTACTGTGTTTATTTACAGAAACCACTGTTGTTTTAGTCTGCAAGAGTCTCTTGTTCTGCCTTTATGTGGTGCTTTTTTCTTTTTATTTTAATGCTAAACTCAGTTACCAGCAGCCATTGAGATTTGAAGGGCTAAGATTTGTCTTTTCAAAGGAAATGAAGTTGGGCCCTTCTGGCATTTTGTAAGCTCATCTTTTGAAATTAATAACAATTACAACCTACTCCCCCAGAGAGAAATTGTTATAAGCCTTAAAAGTGTGAGTGTGTGTGTGTGTGTGTGTGTGTGTGTGTGTGTGTATGGGCTTTTTGGCTTGTTTGTTTGTGTCTTTTAATTTGCGTGGAAGCTTATCACATATATTTTCAGTCATTAATAGACACTGATTTGGAAGTTATATGATATTTATATTTTACAGGTTAGCTATATTTATAATTAAACCATGCTACGATATTTGTTACTAGCTTTAAATTAGGCTCTACTACTGCAACCTTTGCTAGCCGTGATGACAAAGATGATGCATGCACTAAAAAAAAAAAAGGTCAGAGAGAATGTATTTTGAAGTATTCTTGACTAATTGTGTCAACAGGTTGAATCATTTATCTGATAGTAGTGAACTATTCAGTAAGTTGGATGCCTCATTTAGAGTGCATAGCTCACGTTATTGCTCTTGAGTTAGTAGAAATTGGGACAGACACAGCATAAAGACACTGAGCTCAGAGTCAAAGCAGCTGGTGTGGTTTTCCAAAAGGCTTTCCAAGGTATGAGGTGAAAAGAGCCAAAAATGTGTGCTGCTCTCCATTCCTTTGTATGTTTTTTGTTTTTTTTTTTCAGAGAAGGCAAGAACAGTTGTAGTTCTTAGGGTGTTCATCCAAGCTTTAAAAACACTCTTTGGGAGTCAGAAGATTTTGTACCTTTAAATGAAAACATTTAAATTCGTGTGGGGTAATAAATTTATGCTTGTCATCTTTCAAATAATTCTTCCTTGAAGAGTCACTAACTTCAAATTGATTTTACTGGGATTTTTGCATTATTAGTGGAACGATTCCCAGGACGCTGCAGTGATGTACGTGCATTTTCATTACATGACCGAGGGGTGGCAGTGTCTCTTGACTACACTCACTGTTCCTACAGAGCTCTTGGCATCTCTTTGCTTTCATACTACAGTACCAAGCAATCACTTCCTTACCTACACTGTAGAGTCATACCTACACGGTAGAGATATTTTAAATTCCTCATTGGTTTCTTTAGGTTTGATTGACTTGCTGAAAAATTAGCAACTCTCTCTTTCACCATCAGGGAGCAATGCTTGTTTTCAAAGCTCAGAAGAAAAAATGATTTAGCAATGGTCTTGAATTGAAGTAGCAATTTAGCAATAATTTATCAGTGGTCCCAAATTGATATATAGGGGAAAGAAGGGAGAAACAAATCTTTTTTTTTCTATGGAAATGCTTGGCTCTTTTCTTGTAAAGGAAAATGAAAAACAGCCTTTTCTGAAACCCTCTTGTGTTCATATTCAGCTGTGTATCTGTGTACTTTACATGCAGTACATGTAGATGATACAAGTTTGTAAACCCGGTTTGTTTTGAAACTGGTTCACGATGCAATCCAAATTTAGATATTAGATATAGAGCTCTCCACAGCTGTTCCACCTGCAGAGCATTTAGAAACTTTCATTTCCTCTGTTCAGTGTTTATTTCTCATCTTTTTAGCACTTCAGGTTAGAGATCTTCCATACTTCAGTTTGCTAAAATAGTGCTTGAATGTCTTACCAATGATGACAGCAAAGAGTAACATAGCAAGTTCCCTGGAACTTAAAAACTAAGTGGATCCAGATAGAGATGAGAAGAGCGAGATAGATGCACATGTTGCAAGTGGTCGGTTAAAGCAAAGACAATCAAATATGTGTGGTAGTATTAAAAAAGGCCAATATTGTGAATCTCTGCTGAGAAATCTTTACAGATTTCCATTGAGCATATTTTCGAATTGCTTAGCACTTTGCATAGTGTAAATTATTTTCCTCTAAGCAGGGTGCTTGCTAGTGTAGCTCTGCTATTACGTAGACTATTCTACCAAGTGTTGTCTCTGTGCCTTTTAAAACTGGATTTAACGTTATTATCTTCACTTTGCAGTTGGAAAGTCTGAGACTGAGATGACATGTTGCCTCAGAGATGGTGTGTCTCAGCTCAGCAGCACTGACAGCTTGCTGTGGTTCAGCCCTGTGAGCCATTGCAATTTCTGATCCTGGGCTTTACAGTCTTTAAGAAATAGTTTCAGTTATCACTAAAGATGTCCTTACAGGTGTCACACTAATTGCAAAGTCTTGCACATCTAAGTCTGTTTTGTGTCTAGCCATCATTAGGAGCTTACATGAGACATTTCACATCTCTGATATTTTCCTCTAGCTGTTCTAGGTTTTGGAAGCTTTCTTTGACAGAAAGATGATATAAAGCATCCAAAAGGAAGGATGGGAGTATCTTAATACTTTCACTATGTAATACTTGGGCAGGGGTATGAGGGTGTTCCTTCTAGATTTGTCAAAATTATGAGCTCCAGCATTTCAAATAGATTTCATTCTAGGCAGACCTCAAAAGCAAATGCAGATTTCTTTCCGAGCTTGCTATCTTGGACATGCAGAGACAAGTGAAATGGAAAAGCTGCAGGGGGAGATGCCCAGTAACCTTAGTTCTATTTATGCCACAGTCATTAATTTTATTGTGTTTATGACAAAAAAGTATGTCTGTGTTTGTTATTTTTTCATTGAAACGAGCTCCAGTTTTCCATGAAAGAAAGTAGCTGTAGTATTTTATTTAGAGGAGAAAAGAAACCCACAGCGACTGAACAATTACAGATGTTATTGCAGTCTCCAAGCTGTAGATCTGAAGACACTTGGTGAGTGAAGCCAGCAGCAGGTTTTTGCAGGATCCCTATGCCTGCTGCTTTCCTGCCATTCTGGCAGAGGTAATAATGCCCAGCATATGGGCAGCAGCAGGAGGCCCATTACTGCTTGTTTGCCCTTCTCAAGGGTATAACCAGTGGTTTGCAGAGCCTAGCTGTAGAGCTGTGTCTGTAGAGATGAACTCAAGTGTTCTGCAGTGCCTCTTGCTACTGTGGAGTAAAAAAAGGACCTATGTCTGTAAGGCCAGCTTCTGGAAAAAGAAATAGTGTGGACTGTTGTCAGTAGCAGAACAGACATTGGTATCTGTGCAGGGGAAAAAGCAATCTGATAGCTACTTTTAGTAGGATGGTATGGGATGTGGCTCTAGGGTCTGCAGCTCTTCCCACTTACTCCCAAGACTCCCCAGTGCCTTAACAGCAACAGAAATTGTAAGAACTGTAAGCCCAGCTCAGCATTTCCTCTCTCCTCCACCCTAGCCCTCCCTTGGCCCGTTCGTCATCACAGAAGTAGAACTCAGTTTTGTTTGCACTGCAAGGATGCTGCGAGCCAGTTCTTATTCCCTGTTTATCAGGTGTCTGCTGGGCAACCTTATCTCTGTTCTGGTGCCAAAAGATGATCTCCCAGCACAGGCTCAGATGACTCCTCTCCAGTTGCTTTGTACTGACCTGCCCTCTAGCACTGCAAAATGCAAGTCTCATTTGCTGCTTGTCTCTCCTGGACTCTTCCTGGGGCAGGCGAGTCAAGTTATCTCATACTCCAGAGGAACACAAGGAGCCTTGAGCAGAGAGGAAAGAGGATATTGACATCTGCTTTAAGTAGTGCTTGACCCCTTGCATAAGAAAGCAATTGACCTAAGATAAGTTTACTGCATACACAGCTCTGAGATTTGCACAGATTGTTCATGGGATTATGCTTCATGTGACTGTAGAATCCTTTATTTGTTTGTCATTTATTGCTAAATCCTTCCTCATGTTTCTGGGTAATCTATATAAAATGTGGTTTGTCTTGGGTTTTGTTTTTCCTATTTCTTTTAGATGCCAGAAAAATAAAGGTGATATACAAAAGACATCTATCACAATGTTGATAGAATTGCTGTAGAAATCAACAATGCTGTTGCCATAGATACACAAATGGTTTATAGCGAAGCAAAGATTTCCACTTTTACTGGTCTTGATGTTAGGCGTAATGAATGCAAGTAGTTTATTGACACAGATCATCTTTTTGTTTTACATGATTTTATTTTATTTTAGCATATGTAATTCCAGGTACTGAGGGGGCATCTATAGAAACACTGGAGTTATTGCAGTGTTTCACAATGGTGCCTCTAATAAAGTGGGGATGCTGAATAGCTGCTTCCTTCTACTGTGAACTGTAGCACAAATAGCACTTGTCAAAACACATACAGTGATTCATTGCAAACAAGACTAATTGATAAGGACTGACATAACCAATGTTTTGGATCACAGGAACACAATCTATTTTGCTTGCCTTGTTTGCTCTCTGTGTTTGAGTTCTGCATACTTGGAAGAGGCTTGTTTAAGGAATAGATTTCACTGATCTCTGAGTACATTCCTAAACTTTCTGTTTGAGGTGGCATGGATCATTGGAATGGCTGTTAGGGAGATCTTACCATTCTTAGGTCTGCCTGCTGAGTGAATTTCAGATAGTTCTGTATCTCTTTGGGGCAGGAACTGCATCTGTTGGATACCATAAAGAAACCAAGGTTGTGACTTCATTCATGTCTTCTTTGTGGTAGTGAAGAATTAAATAATTACTGCTTCTGATCTAAAGCTTTGGGCTGAAAAGAACCCATAGTAACATGAGATTATTAAAAATTAGCAGTGTGATCATTAATTCTGACAGTGGCAACATTTGTGGCCGCATTGCAAATAAACAATCCAGGCCTGATTTTGCTTGTTTACGGTGAGCTAGAGGTCTTTCTCATTATAATGTCTCACAAGCAATTCCAGAAGCTGATAATCACTATAATACACATTTTTCTTTTAGCTAAGAAAAGCTAATAAGCATCTGTAGTTTTGAAAATGTCAGATTGAGCCAAAGTGCATGCAATTAAATAAGGATAATGTGGCAGATAATAAGAAGATACATGATACTGGATGAGCAGTTATCATACTGTTGTGCTTTGGCTGCTAAACTGCTGTGTGTCATATAAAAGAAAGCAGATGTTGGTTGAGGGAAAACATGTCAGAGATGGAAATGTAAGCTAATGTGATGAAGTGGCAAGGTTAGCCCTGGGGGAGTATCAACATGCACGTTGGGCTCTTGATAGATAGATAGAAGAGTTGTCTGGGTTAAAAGTCATGTCTGTGGGCTGGTGGGAAAGGCTGCTCAGGAAAAAGTATGGAAAAGAAGATGGGTAGAAGAATGTTATTTATAGCAGCCATCTCTAAGGTTTCTTTATTCCTGTTGTGAAAGACTCTGTCTTGTGTGTGTGTTATCTGGGCTATTCTGTCTCCTGTAGCATGTTACAACTTTTCTGAGATAAATTCCTTGCCCAAAAGCAGATACTGCAGTGATACACTGATGAAGAGTCTGAATGTGAATTTTCAGGCAGTGTCCTCTGTTTAATTTGCCACTGGGGGAAACAGTGAGACAGACTCCAAAAGCAAGAGAAAACAGCAAAAGGATGAAAACCAGACAAGGGAGGG
This sequence comes from Tympanuchus pallidicinctus, assembly GCF_026119805.1. Classification (NCBI taxonomy): domain Eukaryota; kingdom Metazoa; phylum Chordata; class Aves; order Galliformes; family Phasianidae; genus Tympanuchus; species Tympanuchus pallidicinctus. The sequence goes on from NW_026294747.1 coordinate 66,253,087, forward strand.
AAAGGAGAAAAAGGAAAGCTATGCACAGATCTGGTTTACAGTTCAGAATCAGGACTTACCTTGTATGGAAAAAAAGAAATTTTACTTAAAACTTTTTTTGCTATATTTCTTTTTTGTGGCTGAGATAAAATATTCCATTTTCCTTTTGATCCTACTTAGCCTAAGCTAGGAACTGACTCCATACAGGAGGGCAGGTGCTCCCTTGCCTGGGTGAAAGGATTCTTTGTCTCATAGGTTTGTTTTCCTGAAATGTCTTTCCCACCCTTATCCTGCCGTTACTGAAGTATTCTGATTTCTCCAGAAAGAGGACATTGGAAGCCATTGCTCCCACATTTTTCTTCTATAATAACTTCTTTCTTGTTATTTGCTCTTGTATTTAGAATACACTGCATATTTTGTATTGTTACAAAATATTTGACAAAAGCTAGTCATGTAGCATTCTCATCCTATTTCCTTTTGCAGTTCTTTGTCTTTAGGTTGGTATTCTGTAAGCTTTTAATTAGTGACCAATTATGTAATGTTACAGCTGCAATCTCATAATTTTCATTATGAAATATTTGCATGGTAGATAATAAATTTAGAGCATATTCTAGCACTTATAAAACAGTCCTCACTTTCTTTCTACATCAGAATATGTCTCTTTTTGTATTGCTTCTACCTAGATGAATAGTGCTTGTATCACAGGGTTGTACAGAAGTGTGAGTTTAGGCATGTGGGTTGATGCATTCATTTGGAAAAGGACTCAGAGAGAATCTCCTTATATCCTCAGGCCTTCACATATGGATGGGAGCTTCCCATGCTATCACCATTCAGTGCAGTCTGCATTGCTACACTGTGTGACATAATTGTAGATACGTGTCTTTTCACACTGTGTTTTCATCTTTCCTGACCCTACACCATTAAGTATGGCTGCTCCACTGTAATTGAAAATCACATTTTCTATACCGCTTTCTTTTTGCGTTCAGTCATTCTGATAGACTCTGTGTCGGTCTATCAATGTTGGTTTGCAAGAATGGAGTTCTCATGGCAAGAGGTTGGATCAGGTTTCTGGTAAGAATGGTTACAGAAAGAAAGATTCACTGTCAGTAAGCATTTGAGCTCAGTGTGGGTTGAAATTCTCTTCCTGTGAATGGCGAAGGAGAGTTGCTCAGCACATTCACAGGATGCAAACTCAGAGGTTGTGTAAGTGTGGCCAAAAGGATTATTTCTGTGGGTGTTGTTTTGTTTCCACAATTCAGTCAATAGCAAATGATGTGCTTCCCAATAAACTGTTCCTCTCCAGGTGGAAGGGCAAACCTGGTTTTAGAGAAGAGGGAGAGGGGAAGAAATCAGCTCTCTTGTCTCGTGTTGGATTATGAAGGACTTCAGTCTTCCACAGACACCAGGATGCTTATAGAGATTGTCCAATTTTGTATGGCTCTCTTCGGAAGAGCAAGAAAGAAATTCTCCCCAGCACTAAAGAGAAAAACAGAAGGTTAAGAACAAGTTAATCTCACCATGAAAACCTATATGTGAAATCCCTTGAGTTACAACTGTGTTCCTGTCTGTTCTAAGCTGAAGATCATCTGAAAGTGGGCTTCTGTCAGATAGCAAAACACAAGTGGAGTGGAAAGACATGTGAGAATGCCACGGTCAGCTTTTTAAGTGTGCAGCTTAGTATGAAATGCAGAGAGCAGCAGTGTGAATCAGAAGTTTGAATTTGCTCTGGAAGTTCCACAAAAGGCTCCTATTTTGCTAAAGATAACTGTGCCAGTCCAACCCCAAAAGCTGTAATTTAATTTGAAAGTAGTGTTCTGCATTCCTTTCACCTGGTTTTGATTGGTGATGAGCCGTAGAACTTCTCTGTGTTCCAGTAGAGTTCAACAGATGAGAATTTCCTGACTGTACAACATGATTAAAAGCACTCTGAATGCACGTTATTAGCAAGGCTTCTGTGGGACGACTCAATCAGTGGGCTTTGGGTGCCTTTATGAAAGGTTTGCTGAGCATTGTTGGAATGTGAGATTGCTGAGATAGATACGAACAGCAGGATACAATAATGAAATACAAGGCTTTATGTTTAAAGTAACTTAATAAATGATAGCATACTTGTAACAAAGATTTTCCCAGTTTGCCACAGTGCCACGTAGATGAATTGTTAGAAGCATCAAAGTCTCTAGCAGTGATAATGAGAGCTGTGTAGTTGATTTTGGCAGCAGCCCCACTCTCTGTTTTTCTTTACCCCACTGCCTTGGACAGCACTGGAAAAGAACAGCAGATCAGTTTTACATGTACTGTCTGTATCTCCTCCAGAAAATTCATCTCTTGTAGCACGCTGTATCATAAAGCAAAAACTGAATCCACTTTCATCAAATGCTTGTGAGTGATGACCCGTTGTGGGGCAATTGTGTTCTGTTCAAGGCATTTCTGCAAACAGAAGAGGAATGATTGATGGACTCATTGCAAAATAAATGTTGGGCATTAGGGGCTGCCTTTCCTCTCCCCTTCTTCCCCCTTTCACACAAACTGGCCGTGACTTTCCAAACAGACAATGTTGCTACTTTTATTTTATTTTTTTCTGCTCCTGTTGCCTGCATGAATAATAGGCAGAGGCTTACTAAAGTGAAAATGGGCTGCAGACTGGAAACTCAGCCTTTTAACATCTTTTTGGATGCTCAAAATTTCTAAGATACAATGAGGAAACGTGGCTGCTACTTTTAATTGAATTGTTTATTCCTGGCTGAGAGTTTGTGGCTAAACCTTCTGAGGAAAACTTAGAATAAATACTGCCATAGTTATTGCTTACTTTGTTCCCAAGGGATCTTGGAGCTCTTCAGCAAGGTACAGCCCAAAACTTATTTCTTATAGCAGTGATATTATCTTCAAAGAACCCAAGCAGAAATGACTGTGCTTGCTAAGAGGCAAACAGTTGCTAGGTTTGTTTTTTTTTTTTTTTGTAGTCATTTTAGTTAGTTAGTTAGTTTGTTTTTAATTAAAGGATCCTCTTATCAAAGCAGGAGATCAGAATTTTCTATGACTTGGTCTCTTCTCTTTGCTGCTAATGGTGGAAATTAAGAACCTCTCCATCCAGAGAATATTTGTCTAGGAAAAACTTTCATTGTCAGATCCAAGCATTCCCAGCATTTTTCTTCTTCAGCTTCAATAATCATTGCTTCTCATTTATTCAGGTCAATGGGCCCTTTGCCAGAGGGAAAGTACAATTTTTTAAGATGAAGGATAGTATTGGAATAAGAACAGATGGCTGTAATCTGGCCGTAAATTCATTTAGACTGGAAATTAGAGATTTCTAAGATCTTGAGCATTGAAGTGTTGGAAGAGCCTTCCAGTAAGACTAGGCAAAGGTAAGTCATATCTGGCTTTATGATGGATCTCAATAACTCTGTTTATATGGTATGCTTGTTTTTGGAAGCTGAAAAAACCATGCTATCCTGTTTTACAACAAAATCCATTGTATATTCCCATAGAACCAGTGGAGAAATCCTTTCCTCCATTTGGGTGACAGAAACTTTAGTTTTAATCATGCAGGCTAAATATCTTTTAGGATAATCTTTTGAAGGGTTAAAGGTTATTATTACACAGAATATTTGTGAAAAAATACTGCAGTAAAATGTGTTATCCAGGGCTGATTCCATTTTTAAGGTTACTTGGTCAAGCTTGTTAAAGAGTCCCTGAACTGCTGCATAGGTTTGCCAGGTATATTTATGGAATTCTAGCTACCTCCCCAGCAAGCCAAATGTTTTTACTTTTCAAGATCTACTCTTAAAATATCTGTCACTGCACTATTAATAGTATATCTTACATGGCTTTTAGTTGCAGATGATCTGTGTGGACAAGTATAATTTAGAGTGGTTATCTTTCTCTCATTGTTGTAAATTTGTATGTTCTTATTCCTCTGAAGTTCTTTGCTCTAGCTTTTCTATGTAGGCTACCAGAGTCCTTCTCATGGTAGCCTAGTCCATGGTAACTTCATCTGTCTCAGTAATGAAGGCAGAAGCCTCTATAGGGCTCTGCTCTGTTTTGACCTCAGTGAACATGAGAGAGATAAGTGAACTGGAAAGGAAGCTGAGGGGAAGGGAAGCAAGCACGTCCACATGACTCAGTAGGAATAGCTCTTGGACGTAAGGCTCTGCTCCTCAGCAGCTGGTAGGCCTGAAAAATGGACAAGAAAGTGGTACCACACACACCAGGCTATTCCCATTAGCTTCTTTCCCTAACACTGATATTTTCAAGGTTACAGTGGGCTCAAAATATTGACAATGTAGTGATGACAGTGGCTGACTTGTAAGGAACCCTGACCTTCATTGCATCTGGCTCTGAGCACTTTTTAAACTCGATCTGTGACACAGGCTTGTTTAAAATGAATATAGCCACTTTTTCAAATATAATGATGAGAATCATAGGTGTGAAGATACTTAGTGTAACAAGTCTACTCTAATACAGCAAATTTCTTGCCAATTATTCCAGCACTGATAAAAGAGAAGGTCCTGCTCTCTTTCAGGGCCATGCAGGAGGGAAACAGCAGGAGCAGTACTTTCTGAAATGACTGAAGAGGGAGAGGTGGTGATGCTGTATCCATGCAGTTAGAGGCGAGGGATGCAGATGACAACTTCTTGTAAGGTGAAGAAGAGGTTTGGCTTAACAGGACAGTGGGTGTGTTGTGGGAATGGGTGATCTCCAGTTATCTCATCCCACCAGCAAAAGGAAAGTGTAAGCCAAAGGAAGTGAAAGCTGCCTGATGGAAAGGGAGCTTCTCACTGGTGACAGCTGACAGGACGAGGGGAAATGGCCTGAAGTTGCACCAGGATAAGTTTAGACTGAATATCAGGAAGACCTTTTTTACAGAAAGGGTTGTTAAGCACTGGAATAGGCTCCCCAGGGCGGTGGTTGAGTCACCATCCCTGGATGTGTTTGAAATCCGTTTGGATGTGGTGCTCAGGGACATGATTTAGCAGAAGGTTGTTAGGGTAATATGGTTGGGTTGTGGTTGGACTTGACGATCTTTAAGGCTTTTCCAACCTGAGTGATTCTGTGGTTCTGTATGTGCTACAAATAAGTAAGGTTGTGGATGTCCCCTCCCTGGAAGTGTTCAAGGCCAGGCTGGATGGGGCTGTGAGCAACCTTGTTTAGTGAGAGCTATCCTTGCCCATAGCAGGGTGGTTGGAACAAGATCATCTCTATGATCCCTTCTAGTCCAAACCAATCTAAGATAAATCAGCAAACACAAGGGCCAGCAATTAGACAGCTGGCTTCTATTGCCGTATGGCACTTAGTTTTTTAGAAGCTTTTAAAAGTACTGGACAGATTTTCTGGAAGATTTTGGTTATGCAATAAAAGCCATCTAATGTTGTTTCTGCTCTGCTGTGAAGATGGAGCATTCTTATTATGCACTATAATCTTGTGCTTTCTATTCTTGATGGTTTTTCTAAGCCGTGGGCTAAAAGACATTGTGATGGAAATGATTCACTCAGCAAAATGTACGAACTGTGAAGCCCTGAAACTCCTGCCTTTTTTTGTACTTCTCAAGACAGTAAACAAAGAGCAAGCAGTACAGCTTATACTGTTTGAAAGTGCTAGTATATGTCAAACAGTCAGGATTTCCGTGGTTATTTGAGCTGGAATTTCACATGCCATGAAACACAGAGTAGCTCTGAATCAGTGCCCCCACAGGGCCATGTGTTCCCAAGGGAAGAGCTTGCCTCACATCAGGAATAAGTGCACCAGGCACAATGCACAATGCAGAACTTTGGGTGAAGAACTAACGTTGCCGCAAGTGCTGCGTTGCACTGGTGCAGTGCCAGCTGTTATCTGCTGCTCATTCATATTAGTCAGAACTGATTTATCTACTGATTACTCACACAGCTGCACTGGTATAGGTGGTTCAGAGCTCCTTTGGATATCTCTGCATGGTATTACAAACACATTAGAGAAATCATCACCATGTCAGGCCCTAAAAATGCAGGTAATGACAGCCTTAAGGTACTGGTGAATCCTCTCATTCAGTTCTGTCTTGTACTTATTACTCTATTTTTCCTTTGTGCCTTCTGTTAGTCTTTAATAATTCCATGTCATTCTGTTTCTTTGCACAGGACCCCTTTTCTCATGTTCACAAGGAGTTGATGAAAAACTCTTCAATATTCTATTTCCTATTGTTTTTAGTGTGTGGCCCTAGGCTTTAATCTGTGCACTCTCTTAAGATGCTGTTGCACCTCAGTACAGAAAGGACATTGAGGTGCTGGAGCAGGTCCAAAGAAGGGCTACAAGGCTTGTGAAGGGCTTGGAGAATGTGCCCTATGAGGAGAGACTGAAGGAACTGGGGCTGTTTAGTCTGGGGAAAAGGAGGCTGAGGGGAGACCTTACTGCTCTCTTCCAATACCTGAAAGGTGCTTACATCAAGAGGGGGTTGGTCTCTTCTCACTGGTGACAGGTGACAGGATGAGGGGAAAAGGCCTGAAGTTGCACCAGGGTAAGTTTAGGCTGGATATCAGGAAAACCTTCTTTACAGAAAGTGTTGTTAAGCACTGGAATAGGCTCCCCAGGGCGGTGGTTGAGTCACCATCCCTGGATGTGTTTGAAATCCGTTTGGATGTGGTGCTCAGGGACATGATTTAGCAGAGGGTTGTTAGTTAGGGTAGTATGGTTAGGTCATGGTTGGACTCGAGGGACTTTAAGGTCTTTTCCAACATGAGTGATTCTGTGATTCTATGATTCATTTCCTCATGGGTTCTTTTTTAGTATTTACTGTCACAGATTTTGGATGTGTCTCACATCTTAGTGAACTTGTTTCCATAGGTCAGCTGCTGAACATGAGGAAGGGTGTATTGCTGTTCTACAGGCAGAAAATTGAGGAACATATATTGATGTATACAGAATATCTTGATGGGGAGACTGTTTTAATGGCAGCCCACGGCACAAGTTTCTTTACCTCTGTGACAGTGCTGATCCTCAGCATTTCTACAGGTATCCGAAGTCCTCAAGGTGGCCATTCAGAAAGCAAGAAATGCTGTAGCTGTCACTTAGCAGAACTCAGTCATCACAGGATCTGGCTGTATGAGAGGGAAATCATTGTGTGTTCAGGGTGTCAGTCCACTTGATTCATCATGAAACTGTCCCTTTATCTCAGTGCTTCGTGTACTGCATGATTTTTCTTTTTGGCTGTGTGTGTCAGTGTGGGCCCTGCAGATACCTTTCTTTGGCTTTCTAATTCCCTCATGAGTGAAAGGTCTTTGAGTTGGAGGTCCCTGTGTGCTTAAGGACAAGAAGGGTAAGTTAAGGTTACATTAGACCTTGTGAATTCAGTGTAGACCTGAATATTGTGCCATACTTGGTTTTAAAGCAAAACCTGTGGGAAAAAGTAGTGTCTTCTATTGTGGTAACTGCTATGTTCTGTGGGTAGACAGATTTTAAGTGTGTGAGCCCTTCAGATTTGAACCCTTTCCTCTCACTTCGGTTGCCTTGGGTTGTGCAGGAGCAAGCAACATTGTCTCTGTTACATCCTGGCAGTCTACTAAAGCAATGTCACCTTAAAAAAACAAGCAGAAAAACATTGTGTGACAGCAAATGTAGTCCCCCAGTCGTTTATCGTTGGATCAGAAGCAAGAGAATGTTACTAGAGATCGCTGGATTAAAGGAAAAATAAAAGAGAATATGTTTTAATTCTCTCTTTGAATCATTCATACTTGGGAAATAGGTTCTTCTATTGCCTATTGTATCATAGCTGTCAGGACGCCTTGGAAATAAAGCGACTTTCTGATAGCCAAGTATATAGTATGGTAACTTCTACCTGACTAATTAGGAGATTATATCAACTTTCTCATTAGGAAATTAGGTGAACTGACTCTGACACATCTCTACTGTATGTTCCCTGTTTATATGCATCTGCCTGTCTCTATATCATGTATTAATAAATTATTTTTGGTAGAACCTATGTTTCTGTTGATTCTCTACTGGACTTGGCGCAGAGAGGATGTGGTTCGTGCTGGGATAGTTAGATAAACTTAGCTATTTTCCAAATGAAATGTATTTTTTCTTATTTTTTTAAGCAATTTAATTTCAGTTCTCATAAAACTGGCAAGATTGTTTTGGCTTTATGGATAGATATTCAAGGATAAAATTCCAGGAGTCTCAACAGTGGAAAATAAACAATTGAGCTGAAAGAAACAGTGTCCCCCAAAACATAAAGCACAACTATTTTTTTCATAATCATTCTTGATCTCATGCATGCTCTGCTATAATGTTATATTACTTTAGTTGTTATTGCAGGCATTTTATTTCTTTTGTAGCATTTCAAAAGACGTCTGCATTTTGTGTTTTCATTGGGTTTATTCCTGAGAAAGGCTAATTGAAATCTGCCTCCTGTTCATCTTGCTGCTCTGTAGGATATCGCATCTGAGTTACTTTAGGCAGAACTTCAGAGCTGATGTAAACTTGGAAGATTTTCAGACTTTTAATAAAACAGAGATCCATAGGGTTTTAGATCCTGGAGGAGTCAACAGGAAGACATGTTCATTGGCATTTAATGGAAAACCATAGTCCTCCTGCTAAGAGAGAAATGCAGCACCACAGGATTTCTTTTTTTTACTGCTTTATATGACAAAAAATATGCTTCCAAATTCTTACAGGCAGATGAAACTTCATGTACCTGGAAAGGAGTAGTTTTCCTGTGTTTTGAGGAAAATTAAATGAAACAAAGGCAGATTTATGAATGAGAAAATATTTCCGTGCGTACTCAAATATGTAAATGTCTTTTGGGAAAAGTATTTATGTAGACTTGACTACAAGGCTGAACTGTGGTCTGTTCTCAAGAAAGCTTCCTAAGGGTGAGGTTCCTGAGGCTACTGAGAAGTCTTACTGGAATAAAAAGTTCACTTTCATTCAAGACCTGTAGGTATCTTGTAGTTGGCATTCAGAAACACTAAGTGATGGAATGGACGTCAGACAGAGCAGAATTTGGTGTTGTGTTGTACGCTCAAATGAACAGTTCTGAACTACTTGGAGAAATAAAGTAGATGTATTTCCTATTTGCCATACTTACATTCGCTGAGTCTGATCCTGCTGCGTTGAATGAAACTGCAGTTTGGAGTTGGCTTCTAAACCAGCAAAGAACTTGTTGCACTGAAAGTTCCCCCAGACATCCTCAGGTCATATGTCAGAAGAACAGGAGTTTGCTGCATTACCTTAGGAGTGCACGTTTAATGTAGACAACAGCAGCTTGCTTGCTTGCCTGATGTATCCAGACTACCTTACATTAGCCATGGGCTGAGTATGCACAAAGAAAGTTTTTGCAAATACACCTCAGTGACAAAGAATACATCCAGGTGTTTAACTTATACAGTGGTTAATCACTCTGCTTCATTTTTTCACGTGTATTTGTCTGTATTTGTTTAGCTTCAGCTTTCAGGTGTTGATCCTCTTCTAGGAGGCTGGAAAACTTTCTATCAATCAAAATACATGGTAGAGGAAGAAACCTGTGCTTTGTAAGTACAGCTCTGTGCTAATGCCCCTTCCATTTCTTGCTTCTTTACCTATCTTTGCCATTTAATGTCACAAAAAAGCCTTTTCTTGCTTCTACAAGGGTTTATAATGGAATTACTGCAGCTGTGGAGATTTAATAGCAACTCCTGTAGGTGCAGTCATGTCTAATAAGAGGCTATTTTGACTGGCTGCCTATTAGGAGTTTAGTTGTGGCAGTTCAAACCTCACTGCGGGCTCCTTATGGCTGTCAGATACAAAAGTTTGTGTTTCCTTGGCTGACCTTGCTGAAGCTGCTGCTGGAACTGAACTGCTCCAGGGACCTGAACTTGCTAGAACAGAGTGTGTGCTGCAGTCTCCTATTAATGGTTATGATTATGAAGATATACAGTATTTCTTAATTTATTTCTCACAGATTTATATCTCTTTTTATTAAAGTTAATTCTTGCTGCCTAGGAGTTAGCACATTGCCTGTGTATTGCCTATTGGAATGATCCAAATGGAAATTCTGTGCAATGATATTATTGAAGTTTGAATAAACAAGCTCTCCTCTGGCAGTGTGTGTCTGTCAGGAAGCAAAGGTTTTAGAATGAATTGTACTTTAAAACTGTGATAAAGCACATTGCAAACAGTAAGAATGGTTTGCTTACGTGTAAGTTTGGTTACATGAGAGAAGTGAGATTTGCAGAGCTTTGGAATTTAAGTATTTCTGTGGAGGTGACCTGGCTTTCTGCACTTTGGGCACCAAAATAGTGGACTCGTGGCTTGTGTGTGCAGATCCCAAATGAAAATTAAGAATAAAAGAAAGAAAAAGGGAGTGAAGAATGAGTAAGGAAAAGAACTGCCAGTTTTCTTCCCAAAAATACACTGTAAGTATGTGGTGAAACTCAACAGCATTCTGAAAGAAAAGAAAGCAGATGGAAAATATGATAGTAGTGGCAAATGGACAAAGGGAATAGACTGGAAATGCAGGCAGATAAACTTTCAGTAGGAACAACTGCTGATGTAGAAGGAGTGGCAAATGTCTCTATTTAGAGAGTAGGAAAGCACGTGATAAAATAACATGGAGAAATTTGAGATTGCACAAATTGAAATTTGTAGATTCTTGAATTCTTCACAGTAGCAACAGGAGAAGGTGATTTGCAGAAAACTGATACTTCACCAAGGATATCTGAAGGTCCTCAGCACTTGCAGCTCCATATGGTTTTCCTGGTTTACTTTGATGCTTTTCAAATGTACTTAAGCCTTCATAGCATAGCCCTAAGTTTATTCCACTGGACACAATGGTTTCCTATTAAGTTCTTAACACAGTTAAAGTGATGAGAAGAGAGGTGAAACCAAGGAGTATATCTCCAGTCCTTCCAGAGCAGGGTTTTCTCCTCAACTCATTCTTGTGTTTGTCCAGTTTCACTTTAAATTATGTAAACCACGGGTATCCCTGAAATAACTTGTTTCATATCTAGAATCTTAAGTCTGTCTGTTCACAGAGCAAACCCTTCTGCATGCCTCCGAGAGCTGTGTGCACTGATTTGGGATGGGCTATGGGCCATGGAGCAGAAATTGCTCATACCTACCCACAAGGGTTGAGCATGATGAAAACAGTGGATTGCAGCTTAAAACAAACCAGCTGGCCATGTGGACTGTAATCTTTATCTGTAGGCATTATTAAGTCCCATTCTGTGAGAGTGTTGTGTAGTGGGGAACTTACTCCTTTTAAGGGGTTGAGTCAATGGAACTCCCCACAGAAGAATTGGACTCAATGTTGATCAGCTGGTGGTAGTGGGACACAGAGCTTGTTTTGCAGTTTTAGCAGTGCATACCTGTTTTTTTCACCTGGTGCAGTCCTGCACAGCTTTCTTCCCCTCCTGGGAGTGAAAGTTAAGCATGGCTGAGCTTTGCCAAAACCTTCCCTTTTCTGCTTGCTTGTTGCAGCTGGAAACATGCAATGGAGACATGTGGAACACTAACATGTGATCTGAATTTCACAACAGCAGCAGGTGGTGTGTCATGTGGCAGGACATGGGTGGGCTGTCCTATTGCACAGACCCCAAACACAGGCTGAGGGGGGAGGGACCAGAGCAATGTGTAGGTTGACTCCTCTATTGCTGCTGCATGGAACAGTAGGAGCAAATGTCTTTGAGTTGAGCAATGCAGAACAACAGGGAGGAATATAGCAGTTAAACACTGAAATGGAAGATGTGCACCATCAATACTGCTGACAGCCAGCACCTGTAAACCTGAGCTTCCACAGACTGAGATTTGCTGAGGATAATCAGAAGATTAAACAATTCTAAGTCTTCTTAAGGCCCTTTATAATTTGCTTTTATACTTTCAGGCAATGTGCTGCTAAAAAAACCCTGACGTTACCAAAGAAATGCTGCTCTAAAATGTAGCAGAAAGCTGAAGAACAGACAGACTGGATCAGACCAAAGGTCAAAATAGTTTAGTTTTCCATCTCTTTGACAATTGTCAATAGTGGTTGCCTAGAGAAAAGATATTATATGAGAACAAGCTGCCTATGTGGCTCCCTTGCGTGTCCCTCTGGCAGCCTGTGGCTGAGAACATTACTGTGCCTGAGGTTGTGTCACTAGAATGTTTGTATAAAAACATATAAACATCCTGGGGCAATGAGCTTTACAGTTCAGCAGTCTACTGCTGGTAAGGAAAAGATATGTAGGCCTTTTGTAAGAAGAGGAGAATATACTCATTGCTTTGCTGTTCCTGCACACCCAAGCCCTGATATTCCACTTCACTGCCCTCCCACCCTTACAATACAGTCATCACTCCTGCGTTCCCACCTATGAACTGGTTGACCTGTATTCCATTGCTTTTTGAGACATAAGTGGGCTAATTCTTATTTTTTTGGAACACAGTGAAGTAGTTCCCCCTATATCCTATCCAAATTTATGGAGCAGCAGGGTTTCCCCTGCAATTTAAATTACCACTTAAGCAAACTGAGAGAAGCTGGGGCTTCTTGTGTCCAAGCAGAGCAATACCAGTATACCAAAATATTCAAAGCAAGAAGTGTATTATTATATGTATTATAGCAGTAAGAAGAAAAGCCTTGCCATTTTATGCTGCAGCTGAGAGAGAAACCACGAGCAAGGGAAAGGCTTTAAATTAAATGAAGGGAGATTGAGATTGGATATTAGGAAGAAATTGTTCACTCAGAGGGCAGTGAGGCATTGGCACAGGCTGCCCAGAGAGGTTGTGGATGCCCCATCCCTACAGGTGCTGATTTGGTGGGGGCAACCCTGTCCGTGGCAAGGGCCTGGACCTAGATGATCTTTAAGGTTTTCTACAACCTAAGCCGTTCTGTGATTCTCCTGATTGATACAGACCAAATTTTGATTTTTGCCTCCCAGGTGAGAATTGTGTAAAACTCAGAATAGGTTTCAAACTGTTACAGAAGTTCTCTGCGTTTCAAGAAAAAGAAAGGAAGATAAAAGAGGGGAAAGACACACTGAGAAAGAGAGAGTAAGCAAAGGAGAAATGAATAGATCTGTGTCATTGCTTTGTATCCAAATGGCCTTGCTATCAAGCTGGCATGCTTGTGCATTGTAATGCATTTCTCAGGCTGTGTGGTGATCTAAAACCTGGTATCAGAGACTGGAATGAAAGGAAAAAGCTGTCTGCCTTCTGCCCTGAAATTCACTCCTTTTCTTGGCTATACACCACTAAAACACAATTAAAATAGTGTGAACAGAATGTGTCAGTGGAATGAAGATCATAGTGTTCCATCAAACGCTCTGGTTGTGCCCTCCAGAAACCCTGCGACAGAAGGTAAGCCCTGTGCATGGCTTACATCCCTTGGGTGCCAAGGTACAGGTAAAAGGCCTTACAAGCACAGCCAGAAATTTGTGGCAGGAGCAGACAAGGCAAAACAAGAATAGAAAGCAAATGACAGAACTGGTGATAAGACAGTTGCAAGTAAACTCTCTCTTCATGTTTCCCCCTCCTTTTTCAGTACTTTAGAACAAAGAACAGAGCTCAACATTGTCAGCAGCACAGGAACGTGCTCTGTGTCTCCAAGCCATTCAGTATGTCTTCAGTAAATCAGCAATTTGATGATCCTTGCAGCAGCAGAAGCCTTTCTTCAAGACAGCACTGCTGTCTGCTGTAGCAGATTACATGAACAGATGAGGTTTTTGCAGCCTCTGACAACTGCAAATTCAGGGCCTATACTACTGTCTACATGGGCTGTTTTATCCCTTTTACTGTATAATTTGGGTCCTAACATTTAGGAGATCGGTGCGACACATAAAATATTTTAGAAGATTGCTTTTTGAGTTGCCTCCTGATGTTTCATTATTCACAAGGCATTTAATGGTGACAGAGCCTATCTCCCTGGCTAGGAAGGATGATTTGTGCTCCTGCTATGGCATCTTTATGTAGAAAGCTATACTGAACTCAATTGCCCAAGCTTATATTAAAGGCTACTTGGTTGGCAGCATGCTCTGGCTTCTCTCCACTGCTCTGTGCTTGTAGTAATGTATACCCCACATCTGCTAATACTCTGGCACCTGTTACTTGATGACATCTCTCCAACTCCATAGCAGATCTGAGCTCCTTTGGTGTCACACTGATTTATTTTGAGAGTCTAGGTGTCCACATATACCTGGAACATGTATCCATCATTGCAATATGCTGGTTTTAGCTCATGCTTAGAATAGCACCCATAAGAGCTTTGCCGTGTTGGGGTAAGCAAGAGGAACTGGCAATGCTGTGAATAGCAATGAGAGCCAGAAAAGCTTTTCTAAGGACACTATCAACTTGAAAATCACACTCTTGTCTGAGAATTGTATCTGTTCTAATTAGTAGTAGCCCTGTGACTGTGAGAAAGTAGCAAGGCATAAAACATACCTTAGGTTGGTGATTATTTTCCTGATTGTGCTTCAAGCTCTGTTGTTCTTACTGTTTTTTGGGGGGATGTGGGAGGTGGGGAGGGGGGTGGCTGCTTTGCATTCACTTTATTTATTAGGATGGCCATGCTCTGGCATATTGCACATTCTTGGCCTCAGGTTGTCCAGAGCTATCCTTGGAGCAGGAGCAGGAAGACTTGTGCTGCTGTGGTGGATTTGGATCTCTATAGGTGTCTCCACTTCACACTGAATCTTCTGAGGGCAGAGAAGCAGTCTGTCTGGCTTATGTGGTAGAGCTGGGGAGCAAGGAGGCACTGCTGAGCTGTAATGCCTTTCTCTCCCTAACCCATACATGTGCCAGGGTGGGGGGAGGAGGGCTAGGAGTCTTTTATTTCTGGGGTCTGTCATGGCCGTGAGGAGCAATCTGAATGATGAGTTAACTTCCAGTCCTGGTGCTAAGCTGGGAGCAGAAGGGATTTGTGGCGCGAGGTAAAACTTACCTTTCTTCCTTTCCTGAGATAATTCTAGTTTTGCTTTAATTGTGTGTAATCATGTGGCCATACAGGTATGGTGTACGTCCTGGTCAGGGAAGTGATGACAGGATTTGGCCACTATGCCATTTTAAATCTTTTTAAAATCTTTGTAGCTTTCACCATCTTCATAGCCTTTTCGTCCCAGCCCAGTGCTCTTTGGGTCACCTGGAACCTGTATTCAGAAGTTCTCCACAACTTGGCACTCACCTCTCCCTCCACAATGCAGATCCCAGTCAGTAACCAGCAGGTCATGGTGTGGGTGAAAGCTGGGCTTTGTGTTCTTCTCCTTGGCTTTTCTACTGCCTGTCCAGATGTATCCTAGCATGACGAGCCCTGTGTCAGGCTTCATTGCCTTGTAACAATCTGCAGAAAAAAAGATTCATAGTACTGAAAATTCTGTTAGCTACTCAGTTTTCAAATTAAGAGGAAGAACATGTGCCTGGTTTTATAGTGCCTGGGATTTTGATTCTTAGCATTGTTGAAGGGATATTTGTTATAACAAGGTAGATTTCTGCACTATGCGAGGGAGTCATATACTGTTGATATGATTCCAATAGAAATATATTTTGTGCTAACCTTATAATCAGTTGAGAAAGTAATCTAGCAAATGGCTTTAAATATTGCTGTTGAATAAAAGATCTGAAAAAAGGCTAATGCGAGGGATCATGTACAAACCTTGATTTCACAGTATTCCCATTATCAGGCTTACATTTCTAATTGTGCCATTGTGACAAGTTTCAGAGCAGTGTTGTTGATGGAGCTTGTACAAGAGAATGAACAAAATCTAGAGCTTGTTACTGAATGACCTTTTGCTTGCATTTGTCATTGCAGTGTATGTGTAAGTAGGCAAAAAAACAAATGTGTGCACAGATAGCAGTAGTGGCATTTAGTCAGCAGAGGGCAGGGTATGCTGAGTAGAAGTTCTTTCAGTTCAGAAAAATAAGGCTCAGGAAAGAGTTACTGAACCTGGGAAGGAGAAATTCTAAAAATGTCGGCATATCAATTCTTAGCCCCCTACTTCCCCATTTGGCAAGTTGAGCTTTTTCAGTTTCTTCTTAAGCTTTGTTTCTTAAATCGGTTTGAAAATTTCTTGTAGTTATTTCTGGGTTTCTACCTCCAACATACTATTGATGCTTCAGTTCATTTCAGTTATTAGGGTGCTCGGGGACATGATTTAGCAGTGGGCTGTTAGAGTTAGGGTAGTATGGTTGGGTTGCAGTTGCACTTGATAATCTTTGAGGTCTTTTCCAACCGAACTGTTCTATGATTCTATTCTATACATTTGCAGCTTTGAGGACCACGTTTTAAGTTTCATAAATCCATGTTTTGAAAATCATTGCATGCCATATTCTGTCTGTTTGGAAGCATTAAAATAACAGCAGAGTTCAGCTGAGCAAAACTGCAATACAGAAAGAAGTGTGGGGAATTTTTTTCTTTTTTTTTTCTTCAAGCTGAGGTTGGGAAAAGGACAAAAACTTGGAGGAATAAGTTTCAATTACTGAGAAGAGGAACAAATTGTCTTTTTCATCCTGCCCTGGTTAAATACAAGACAGAACGGTTAGAGACAGTGTGAACTCTGTTGGTTGCCTTTTACCTGACAGTAAAGCATTTCAAGTTTTATACTTTTCAAAGTGTGTGTGGAACATTACTGAGACTGAGCTACTTATGATATCTAATACTGATATATAATGCTCGTGAACCATACAGTAATAGAAAAATGTTTTGAAATATAAAAAACACTGAAGTTTTCCTGAGTTTTCCTTTTTTAATCATAATTGGATTAAGTGGCAGAGCATAAGGGCTCATAGGGCATAAATAAGAGCACTGATTCCTTTTAAAACTGTCAGAAGGAAAGTTGATTATGTATAGGAATACTTAGTTCTGGATCTGTCCCTGTAGCTGCTGTCATCTGTGGCTGAATTGAGATTAGGTTTACATGTGATTTCACATATGAAATGTATGCACAGTTATACAGAATCATAGAATATTCCAAGTTGGAAGGGACCCATAAGGATCACAGGGTACAACTCCTAAGGAAGAAAACATCACAGTGAAAAAAGAGGGAGTCACATTGACACAAAGAAAATGTAATTTCTGAAGTACTGAAGATGACAATCTATGAGCATGTGAGATCAATCCTACTTTTATTAAACTGCAAAGAATTCATCTGGTTGGTAAGTGGATGTTATTGGATGAGTTCTGTCACTGACTTCATTGGAACAGCTGAACTCTGCAGTAATGTGATGATAGTCAGACTCGTGGGGAGTGGGGAGTGCATGAGTATTTTGGAAAAGTCAGATTCTTCTGGGGATTACAATTTTAGCTGGGAGAGATTAGTCCCTATTAGGAGCCCTTTATAGGCAAAAGCTGATGTTCTTAAACTGGAATGGCAAACAACAAGCTCATACTTTATCTAATACTGTAGAATGAGAGGGGTTTGGAAAAGGTTCATAACTAACGGTTACTTCATTTGGCTCTTTAAAGAAAAACAAAGGAATAATTTGATGTGTGAGCAGAGAGACAGTAAGAAGTGCAGCATGGTGACAGTTTCGGTTTCTGGAAAATTCCGTGGCTGCTATCACCAACTGTAGTGATGTGGTTTGCTTGAGGGAATCAGTGGTACCTTCAGTCTGTTACATAGGAAGGGCTCTGTGTATCTTTGGCTGAAGAGGAGACCAAGCACATCATTTGTGTTGGCTGGGG
Organism: Tympanuchus pallidicinctus; assembly: GCF_026119805.1. NCBI lineage: Eukaryota > Metazoa > Chordata > Aves > Galliformes > Phasianidae > Tympanuchus > Tympanuchus pallidicinctus. The sequence goes on from NW_026294747.1 coordinate 66,270,653, forward strand.
AATCCTGTGGTGCTTTAAGAAGTTAACCTCGAATTCCAGGCTAACACTTCTGACCACTGTCAACCCTCTTGTCATTTATTTTAAGTAAGGGATCCATTTATTTATTTATTTATTTTCCTATTTGTGACTCTCCAGTCAGTGAGACTCTTACATAGATCTGCTTCTGGTTTTGCTGGTCAGAGAAATTTAAGCAAGGAAAAGCCAAGCCAAAAAAAAACCCATAAAACTTTCTTTGGAATCCAACTTTGCAGGAAAGTTGATTTCAGAAGTTGTGGATTTGTTAGACATGTTCAGATTAATGTGCTCTGCGGTGCAGTGAATATTAAAGGAACTGTCAAGAGGGAAAGTCTGTGTATGGGATAAATTAGGGCTCTCCAAGGATTAAAAGATGTAGTTTTTTTTTTTAAGTAGCTAGCCTACTATTGAAAAATAATGAGTAGTTTCCATAGCAACTTCCCTTTCACATTGTGCACACATACTGTAGCAACATAAAAAAAGAACGATATCAAAGAAGGAATAAAACTGAGCTGTGCTATTTGGATTTTTAAAAAATATTCCTCCATCCTAAATTCTCTGTTTATAATGCAGAGATCAGCAATCACTGAGGATATATGTATTTTTTCAGAATAAATGATTATAAAATTTTTCATCCAAATATTTGGGAAAAGGAAGCAAAGTAAGAAGTATTGCTCAGAAGAGGAATGGAAATGTTCTTCCTTTCCATGCTATAGGTTGAGCAAAAGCAAGAGTGTTTCAAGCTACCAGCATCTTTTCGTCACCCTGTACTGCTAATTGTGTTCAGGATAACAAAGAGACTACTGCTGTTATTTCCTGAATGCATGTCAAGATGTTTGACAGCTTGTGAGACACACAGTTTGGCCATCATTTGACCTGTGCAGAGTAGGACCACAGGAAGATCAAGCTCTCCTGGCTGTACGTTCTTAAGATTAGACTTCTCTAAGGTTGGCCAAAGTTTGCAATTTCTTCAAGCAAGGCTGGAGTTGTTTATCATTTTACAGAGAAATCAGAGAAGACAATGTCTAAACAGAAAGTCCAGCCAGCAACTTTGAGAGAGTCTTACTGTTGTTGTTGAATATCAGTTGAATCCGCAATTCCCAACAACCGTTGAAGGAACTGAAGCTGAGGAAATTTTCAGACACCCTAATTATAGCAAGCTGAACTTTCACTGTGTATTCTCATCAGGAACATTCCTCCAAATGACCTAACTCCACAATATAGAAAGAAAACTATGATTTTTCTTTTCAAACATACACATTTTGAAGAAAAAGTGAAAGGAGATTTTTAAATACTTAGAGCAGAAGGGATTATAAATACGAAAATACGAAGTCAGGATGGGAGAAAAGTGAAAATTAGTAATCATAAGCATTATAATAAATTAGAAGATGGAGTTTCTAGAACTCTGATGAGGAAAGGCTAAGATGATGATCTCCTCAGGATCAAGTTTCATCAGTTACAGCCCTTATTCCCCCAGGGACATTGTTTGTTTGGTAACGTAACATCTGAGAGTTGCCTGGCTCTGGACCACCACCCTGCATGGCACTCAGGGAACTGCATGTGTGGTCAATGACTGTATCACAATCCAATTTAATTTTCAGAGGAAATGTAGTGTTCTTGGTCTTGCAAGGTTTGGTTCTCGGTATCAAGTAAAGGACAAGCTCCCTGTGCATTCAGATGTACAAACATATTCATGTGCACTGAAGCCTTCAGTAAGAAGAAGGAAGTTATGGTAGGTTTGGACTTGTTGGGAACCTTATTTAAAATCTACACGAGTGACTAGTATCTCTGTTTCAAGAAGACCATTCAATGCAGTGAAGACATAGCCTGGCAGTGGAAATACTTACCCTGGTGCAACATGGGACCATTTCCCCTCGTCCTGTCACCAGTGAGAAGAGACCAACCCCGCTCTCGTTGTAAGCACCTTTCAGGTATTGGAAGAGAGCAGTAAGATCTTCCCTCAGCCTCCTTTTCCCCAAACTAAACAGTCCCAGTTTTAATACCAAATGCTGATTTTTCATGGCAATATGCTTTCCTATAGCTCCGGGTTGTTCCATAAAAATGACAGCTTTTGATAATATTGAATAAAATAAAAATATATTGTTTTTTCCTGTGCTATTTTAGCACATAGAACATTTGATGCAATATAGATTTTTAAGGTCATTTCATTAGTAATGAACTCAACAGGGTTCTTTTTTTGTGTGTCTGGTTATACTGTCATAGTTTTTAAAAAACATTCCTGAGGGAACTTGTAGGGAGTTCACTGTGGGGTTTCTTGAAGTCTGAAAGTCAATTTCCTCTACTAACATTAGAAAAAAAAAATCTTATATGACTGCTAGGATGAGTGCTGTGATGTGATAACTTGAAAAAGATTCCAGCTCATTTTGTTTCTGTGAAGATCTTAAATGCACTTCCCCTTCATCAGCTTTCCATCCCACATCACTTACTTTTCAATTAATAATTTTTTTTTCCCAGTCCTTACTCTTCGGGGAGCATATTTTTATTACCTTAGGAATCCTCTTCTGCTTTTTACAGCTGCTTGGGTTATTTTACATACTTCCCATGTGGATTGTGAAAACATTTAGTTACTATTGCATGGCTAGGCATTGATTGGAGAGTTGTTCTAACCCATGTCTGCAGGTCTGATCCTGGCCTGTATGAATCAGCATGGGATTCTGCCAGTAAGGCCATGGAGAAGGTGCTTCCCAGCCACGTGGGTGCAGCCTGCTATGGTTTTGCAGACGGAGGCAGGGCAGTGCCTGACCTGTTGTCCTGGCAGGAATTTTCTCTTTGGAGCTGCTCAAATTCATGTGACTTCTGCAGGGCCAGAACTGTTGACATGAGATCATCCTTTGCAAAGCCTGTAGCTATTCAGTGTACTCTTGCAGGGTGCCTCTATCCTGCTTTTCCTATCTGCCATTGCTCCGAATGGACACAATCTTTCCCCAACTCTTCTAAAGCCACCGTAGCACTGAAATGGTTAAATAACTGAGCCTTTTTATTTACCATCACTGCTAGAAAGCACATTCAGGGGTTGTTTGAACTTCTCGCCAAGGCATTGCTGACTGTTGGTGGTGTGTCTTCCTCAAAGGATGGCTTCCATCCTTGCTTGCTTCTCTGCAGAGAGAAAAAAGCCTTTGAAAGTACCTTCTGCCTCATCAGAGTAATGAGCGCTTAAAAAAAAAGAAAAAAAAGTCAGCACAGTAGTTCAGAATTTTGCAGGATTCTGTGTAATTAATTAAGATTTTTTTTAAACATTGGTTGCTCTGCCAGTCTGTGTATCTAGGTTGTGCCAGTTTCCAGGATTCCCCTCCACCCCCATCCCCGCCCCTCGCCCCGGTTCCTCGCACAGACGTGAGCAGCTGCAGCAATGGAAGACTTCTTTGTAGAGGAGGCAGCTCCAGTGGAACAGGTAGGCAGGCTGGGGTGGGTGCTCACACTCTGATGTACTGCAACGGTCAGCAATATTTAAATCCAATAATAATAACCTAAGACTCCAACCAGCATGCAAACTCTTTCTACTTGTGAATGAGCAAGGCTGCTGGTGCCTCTGGAAGACATACCAGGTATGGCTCAGAGCAGCCTGTAATGCTGGATAAAGATGGCGTAACATCTGTGAGAAGAAGGTGAAAAAGTTCCTCGTATTTTGCTCACCAAGTAGCTGTTGCCATCAGCAGAGGGCTATCTTCCAGAGAGGAGGGAATTCAGCATGAATGAGGCTGAGCAGAGCAGGTTTGAGGTCTTGTGGAGAGCAGGGAAGGAGCAGAACGGGCTGGAGGCTTGGTGGATTTTCACTGCTTCCCGCTCAGGTGTATTCATTGGCATTGCTTCTCTGTCTTTTCTGTTCCATGTGATGTTGAAGGTGTAACTGACATCACTGAATCAAAACTGAATTTGACCCTTATTTGCCCCTGTTCTGACCCACAGCATCTTCTTCCTCTGTGACTTGTTGGTTTTGCCTTTTTGCATGTTGCTTACTTTTCAGGTATTTACGCCTCCTGCCTCAGCCATACCCTAAACAAGCATAATTTTGGACAAGCATGAACCTTGGACAAAATGACTTACTTTGATCATTGAGTTGGGAAGATATGAAGCTAGTTAATGCCGTGAAGTTTGGCAAAAAGGATGCAGAACAGCACCAATATCTCAGGACCTTTAGACCAAACCTGGATCGTGAACCGTTATCTTTGTTAGGACAAATGACAACTGCAAAAGTCATTTTTTCTTCTGTTTTTCCACCATGCTGATGCTGCAGTCTTTGAAGTGAAATTATATGTCAGAATTGAGTTAAATTTCCTAAGGTGTCATACTGTACAAATTGAGATTTTCAAAGTGGAAAATAATGTGTAAATTCAAATTATTCAAGCCTATTTTTTGAATAATAGATACACTTTAGAATTATTCTCTTTTACCGCCTCAGGAATGTGTGCTGAGTTTTGCTGCTGTTTGAGTAACTCCAAACAAAGCTGTGCTAAGGTAGCAGTATCAGGACTTGATGCACTTTTCCTGTGATCCTAATCCAGAGATAACATGCAAGAAATAACAGCTGAGAGTTGGGAGGAAATAACTGCCAATGGATAAACCTGTGAGCACAAGAAAAGCCTGTACAGCCGATGGGAGCTGCTGGGGCTGATGCTGCCAGTGATGCTCAAGTATGCTGTGGCAGTGCAAGGCCTGCTTTCTGAATCAGGATGGGGTGTTCATGTGAAGTTACGCCCAAAAATATATTCCTTATCTGGCTTGTGGTCAGATCTGGGATTGACCAGTTCAGGGACTCGCTATCCTGAGCTCTACTGAATGGATGGGCAGTTATTTGTCTATTGGACTTTGTGTTCATTGTGGTGAAAGGGGAATAATAGCCCTTACTTTTGGGGATGCGTGTAGATAAATATTTCATGAATCTAATGAGACCATAGATGCATTAAAGGGATGTAAAGAGGTAGATCATGTTCACTTCATGCCTGATACGGTGTTTTGAATCCAACGATGATGTCTGTGTCTCTGATTAGAGAAGATGTAGAATTTGAGTCTGCTAAGTAGCTTCAGGAAAAAAAACATTCAGAACATTCACCTGGTAAGATTTTGAAGTGAAAGTTCAAAATTTTGTCAGGTCGCATCACGTTTCCTGACTCTTCTTTGAAATGAAAACCCACTGTTTCTGAACTGATTTGGTGAGTACACCTATTTTGCACATGCTGATTTCTCTTCATAGATAACTGAAAATATCTATTGGAAGAGTGAGGAGTTATTGTCCTGGGTTAAAATAAAGTAGGCACATCAGAAATAAACTACCACTTCTTTAAGCATATTTCTTTGAATGATTGAGATATAAGCTCATAATTCAATCTATATGGGCAGTTTGCTTGCTCTGGATAGCTCATTTTCATTTGCATTGATGCAGATGTTTGGCTACCAAGCGGAACAGGACTTAATGTTAGTGCTGGTCTGGAATTTATGACTTTGAAAGTGCCCTGCTTAATTGCTTGTTTCCCCTGGGAGTGGTGTGCCAGAGTGTAAAGAGCACTCTTAAACTACAAAGGATCCTGTTCAGCCATTTCTTTTAGAAGTACTTCTGAAAGGAATGCTTCCTGTCTTTGAATCAGTCAAATTCTGAACTGGGGAATTTTCTGTGTTTGTTTGTTAGTTTGTTTGAAGGAAAAGCTCTTATTTGCAGTGATTATATATTACTATAGATTTCCTTATGCTTGCAGTCTTTTTACAAATGCTGATGCATGAATATGAGGAGGAGGGAGAGTGCACTATATCTACATAACTGTTATGTAAGCATTTTGGATAATGGAAGAAGCAATACAATTAAAGCTTGCAAAACTGATAATTGCAAGCACTCTTGAAGAGGACAGGCTTAGAACTTCAGATGTTTGTGATAAATTTGAGTGACAGTGTGAAATCAATAAGATAAAATTCAATAAAAACAAATACTAAATATTGTAGTTAGGAAGGAAAGCCATATGACACTGCGACAAAAAGGGAAATAATTGGCTAAGCAGCTCTCTGCAGAAAAGGGTTTTTGTGGCTTATATATATTGGATGACAAGTTAAATATAAATCCAAAATGCATGCAGTTGCAGTAGTAGAGCTCATACCAGGATGTATTGATAGATATGTGGTATTCAGTTATAGGAAGTAATTATTCTGCTCTATTTGGTATTGGGGAAGCTTGAAATTGACTATTAGCCCTAATATTTTGAGGGAAGTATATGGAAAATGGAAAGAGTCCAAGTGAACTCAGAAGGATTTGAGAAGGAAAAAAAAAAAAAGAGAGAAAATGGAGAGAGAAATAATTCTAACAGTCTTAGTTATGCAAAAGGTTTGTTTGTTTGTTTGTTTGCTTTTTAATGATAAAGGTTTCCTCTGGGAAATCTTAATTTGCAACAAAGAGATTTTGCTTAGATTTTAGGGGAAAGTTCACGATTATGGAAGGCATTTTTTCTGAAGGGAAGAATTCAGAACAGAGTAGACAAACATCTGTCACTGGTAGTTGGGAAACTGTCTGTGTGTGGGAAGGGACTTGGTAGTCCCCTGGGCTTTCTTGAGCAGTATGTTTCTGTCGATTTTATGGAAAGTAGATGCTATGTACTGGGGGGAGAAATGAGAATCAGTGTTGTGTGCTACAGAAGAGTTTTGAGCTGTCTTGGAAGAGAGGTGCAGAAACAAGGCTTGTGTATGCAGTACTGATAAGGTCATGTGGAGTCAGTGTGTGTGGCATCCTCAGTGGATTATCACAAAATCATAGAATAGCTTAGGTTGGAAGAGACTGCAGAGATCACCCAGTTAGAACCCCCTGCCATGGGCAGGGCTGTCACCCACCAGCTTAGGTTGCCCAGAGCCCCATCCAACTTGGCCTTGAATACCTCCAAGGATGGGGCTTCCACTGCTCTCTACACAACTTGTACCACTGCCTCACCACTCTCTGAGTAAAGAATTTCTTCCTAACAGCTAACCTAAATTCTGATTCTTTAAATTATACAAGCGATTGATCCTACATTGATCAACATCATTCTCTATCATCAAAGCACACCATCCCTACCCCAAAGATGCCTTCTGAAAGGTTTGCTTTCAGAGGTAATCATTATTTTAAACTTTTCCCAGTTTTGGCTAAAGACAGAATATCTGACAGTATTTTATGCTGAGATGGGAACACAGGAGTAGGAGGATGAGTCAGAGAAATCTTTCAGGGTACTCCAGTGATTCCTTCACTGGAAAAGGTCCCATTTTACTGTTTGGCTAGCAGAGTAAAAACTAAACAGAAAATGTTTCTCCCGTGAGTTCCAGTAAACAGAATTAAAGAGATCACAGAATCATAGAATGGCCTGGATTGAAATGGACCTCAAACATGGTCTAGTTTCAACCCTCCTGCTATGTGCAAAGTCACCAACCACCAGACCAGGCTGCCCAGAGCCACATCCAGCCTGACCTGGAATGCCTTCAGAGATCTGTAACTCTTGTGTAGTAGGCAAATAATTTTTCCAGTGATTCAGTGTCTAGCAAAATCCTAAAATAAAAACAAGTAAACAAGGATGCTGCTGATTTAATATTCTTGGATTTATAAATCTAGTGAGAGTTACCACAGTTATACTGCAAGATATAAAAGCTCTGAGTGCTTTCTGCTGGAAAGGCAGGTTTTCACAGCTTAAGCATGATCTAACAGATATTTTAAGAAACACATGGATGTGTCATGCATATGTGGATCCTTCTGGAGTTACCTGTTGATTGCTGTGGCAATCCAAAACTAGTATAAAGCATGAGTTAAAATTGTTAGAATATAACTAACAGGTTATTCTCCTGCAGGAATAAATAAGTAAATACATGAATAAATCTACCAACAGCCTGTCTTCTGGATGATCAGAACGGTACATCAGACTGTTTGAGTTTCTGCAATAAAGTAACAGGAAATAGAGAATGCTGTACAGTGGTATTCAGTGAGGTGATTCAGTGAGCCGAGTTCAGCTTAAGGAAATGCATGCAATTAACTTGGCCCTTTCATCTACTTTCAAACTGTTTGCAGATCAATGTATTCATCTTTGCAGACTGAGTACAAAAAGATTCAGTATCTAGATTCTCTACAAGATATGATCACAGTGTATTTTATCTCAGTGGCTGAGTAACTAAACATTAAAAAAAAAATACATTGGCTACTTAACATGGATTTTTCTTGTTTGCTTGTTTTGATAACTAATCTTGAAATTCATGATTCAGAAGCATACTTCTAGATGGTCCCCAAAATGCCTTTGTAGCCTCCAGCAGTTTCATGAGCCAGAGCTCTCCATGCATTTAGTAATTCTAAATGAAATTTTCTTCTATGAATACCTTTGAATCCATGGAACCTGTTAGGCAACCTGTTTTTATCAGATATTGCATAGTTATGGCACTGGGAGATAGAATGAACAAGCATTCCCTGCCAACCTTCTCCTTTCCACACATTTTAATAGACTCCTATCTTCTTATTTCTTTCTAGGTTGAAGAGTCTGAGTTTGTAAAGCTATTCCTCATATGGAAGCCAATCCCTGACTTCAGTCACCTCCTCTTGCTTTTGACTTCATGCTGTCTGTACGCCCATTTAGAGACAGGGAGCAACAAGGGAACTGCACACCATCTTCAAGATGAGGATAACTCAAATAAATATGTAGTGATCATTTATTTTTCTGTTTTGCTCACCATTTCTTTCCTAAGCATTTCTCAGCATTTGATTTACATCTTTGACTACTTCTGAGCACTAAGCTGGTATTTTCTTGGATCCATTTATTGTAGTTCAGGCTGTCCTTCCTGAGTGCCAATCACCCCAAATCCATTGTTGTTCAGGTAGACTATAGAACTGTTTCTCTTTAGTGCATCACTTTCCATGATTAGTCTCTTGACAACCGTTTCTGTACTCAATCACCCATAAGGGTTTGTTTTAAGATATTTGACAGTCACTTGGGAAAATCTTGCTGTTATTCCCTTCCAATCTCATTTACTGTCCTTACCTTGTTGGCCCTTCTGTCTTTAGTTGTTATTAGAGCCAGTTATTGGCATTAATCCTGGTTCCACTGATGGATACATTCACAGGGATGTCACTGCAAGAGAGAGACCCTACACTTAACATGCTAAATTCTCTTCCCCTGCCATCACTTGTGTGTTTTGATGCTTTCTAGTATTGTTTTCCTTCCTCATGGTATGATTGGAAATATACCATAAAACAAACAAGTATTTTGAGGTTCTTCTTATGGTTCTTCCAGTTGCAACACCAGACCTTGGGCAGTAATGCTATTTGAGAAATTTAGTCCCTTTGTGGAGATAATTTGTCAGTGGTTTAAAAACTGGACGTTCTAGATTTATGGTTCTGGTGAACTTTTTCCAGTGCTTTGTCAAAGCTTGGAGGGCTGCCCATCAGCTAGTCCAAGCACTGGTGTCTTTAGAGAAATGTGTTTCTGGTGATTGACTAAGTGTGGTTTTCATCATAAAGTTTTTAGCACTGAGTGTTGACAGAACGCTTCTGATTCCAGCACATTTATTAGATCGTATATGTTCATGCCATTTGATGCCACTGTAATAGTTTCCTGTATTTGGTTGCAGTGAAGTTAAAAAAAAAAAAAAAGATAGCCAAAGAGCAATGTATGCATTTGCATAGATTGCTGAAAAAGACGTCAGATAAAATACTGCTGTGTTCTTATGTTCTGAGCATGACTTGAATTGCAGCCTTCTTCCAGCTGATAAATTCCTGGGGTCAGACATGGTTGAATGAGTTTTTGCCTTGATGAGTCAAAATAAAGATGTGGGTGTGAGTGGTTGTTTGGAGAACTCACAAGGTGAAAGGAATATGAAAGTTAATGGCTCTAGGAAATGCAGTGAAGGTGGGAGAGAGCATATGCTTTCAAAGGCTGGAACTTATTCACACTTGTTTGGGTTGCATCTATGATGTGATGCAAACACAGATTTATTTCTGGGTAGGAAGAAACCAAAGAAACTCCCATTTTGTTTAACAGTGCCTTTATTTTTCAGTCGCCCAGTAACCTAACAGATACCTAGGTCCTCTTTTCTATGTATTTAATGTGTGGCATTTACACTGTCCCTCACAAACCTTCCTGTTAAATGACAGTGTAACCCTTCATAATGCTTTACAGCGATTTAAAATGGTTTAAGAGAGATTTCTTAGAAGCACAGCAGCCGTTCACATGCCTAACGCTCTTTGAAAGCCTGCACAAACAGTAGTAGTTTTTGCCCTTCAGAAAAACCCTGATGGTTCTGTGCCTGTTTCTGTGTTTGTTCCTCCGCTTTAGGAGTAGCAAAGTATCACTGCAGAGGGAAGTGTGAAACCAGATTCCTTCTGGCTGCAAAGGAAAGGTTCATTTCCTCCTTTGAGCATTAGTGCTCCATATTGTGCTTTATCTGCTAGGACATTGATCTGTGAGCACGTGACACTGCTTGTTTCTAAGTTAGTAGGATAGTATTGTAGTGGATAAGAAGCTACAGTGTGATGATGTTACAGAGAGAGAATTATTAGTGACAAGATGATGATCAGCTTTATTTTCTTTTTGCTGTACATTCAAGTTGGAGCTGCTAAAAAACACTGTTAAAATATTCTCTCCAAATATTATGTTTCACATTTGATGTTTAAATACTTTCCAAATAATCTAGTTAATACCTGTGCTGTTCTGCCATATCCTGACCAGCCTTTTTGCTAAGCAGATTTTCTTCTCGTTCTTTGCTGCATCTGATGAATGTGTCACAAATATTTTTGTCAGTTACTTTCAGGCTGTACATTTATTTAGCTATTAAATAGTGCCCCAGCATACACTTGTTGAGTGGGTTTGAGCATAAGACTCAGCAGCAAAAATTCTTTTGGCAGTAAAAGTGATCTTTCCAGTAAGGAAACATAAACCAAGTCCTTACAGAAGGAATGTGGAGTAGGATGTCAGTAGGAGGGATAAGAAAGCTTGGGGGAAAGGCATTACGACTCCCATCTTGCCTTGCCATGCAAATGACATTTCACAGTGATGCAGTAAACACAGAAGTGGTTGTACCATTTATTTATTTTTTCCTCCATGCTAGTGAAGGATGTAGGAATGTTTGAGGCACAAAACAGGTTTCTGCATGGTGGGAGGCTGCAGGAGGATCTGTCTCAACAGCGGCACGTACACCTGCTGTAATCAAATCCAGGCATCTGACATCAGTTCTCCCTTCTATTTTGTGCTGTCCCTAATGTGACACTCCTTCTCTTTCATGTCTCAGGGTAATCCTAAGAACTGGTGCTTATTAATATTCCTCAAACAAAAGATTTCCTTTGAAGAGACTTTGTCTTGAAGAGTTAGGAAGACTAATGTAGTCTTCAAACATTTCTCCTGCAGTCATCTCCTTGCCAATGACCTCTGTTGTCTGTTCTCATCAGCCTTTCATGCACTGTAGCACATGGTTCAAGTGAATCCCATATCCATGTGTGTGGACTGGACTAGGGTTTGGGTGCCTGGAGCAGTGAATACTTCACTGAGGAAAAAGTTGGAGAGGTGTTTCAGGAGATAACATATGTTGTGGAGGCATATCTTAAGGAGGCCTGATTCATGCGGTCAAAATTCATATGGGAATGAAGTTAGGGTTAGGTACACAGCACATGTGACCTGATGTGTTTACTCATGGTATGTTTTTCAGCTTCTGGATGCCTATCATTTCCGAAAATGTCTGATCCTTATTAAATAGCAGAGACCAAGCAAGCTTTTGAGCTAGGTAGTTGCCTCTATTTCTGTAGGGTTCATATCTTTTGCTTGTAAGGGTTGTGGTTGTAGGTATCAAGCTAGACTCTGTTTGTAGTTTTAAAAGTGTACATTTACTTATTCATTCAGCCTTGCAAAACTGCCATGGAAGTTTATCAGCTCAGCCACAAAGACTAATCTTACAGCTTTAGCAGGATGGAAATACTAATGACATTTTACTCGTCCATCAAAAATAATTACTTATCCCAGCTGAGCGGGCAATGGAATTTGTAAGAGTCAATTAAATACCTACATTTAGGAGAGTTTATATCATGTTCTTGTTTAAAGCACTTTGATTTTTAGCAGGGCCATATAAATTAACTACTTCAGTGCTTTCCAAGAAACCTCAGTGGAGCAGAACTGAGATTCATTGGCACTTTTTTTGCTGTTATGAGTGGCTTACGCTGAGAAGCAGATAATTTAGAAGATATCTACAGTAGCAAAGTGATTTCTTTCAAATGCAGTAGTGGTGAATACTTAATAGTAATTGTTGTGTAACAATAGATGAAGTGACACACACAAAAATAAAAAGCATCAGTATTAGCTCAAGTTTTTTTTATAAGACTTTTAGCTAATAAGGAGCCACATGTCAAACTGAGACCTTCTAAGGGGAAGAGCAGTGGTGTAGATCAGTGTAAAACCAATATAGAGATGTTTGCAAAGAGGTTTGGTTCTTAGAGAAATTGAGCTTCTCAGCTGTGCACATCCTGGTCATCCCTGCTGTGCTGCAGAGGCCAGCCTTGGGAAAGATGGTGACAGTACCTGAGCTTTGAGCACTCGCATTGCCCATCCCTTGAGGAGAGCTGAAGAGGAGGCACCACATTGTTCTGAGCACTGCAGTGGTTGGAGGACTTCTTATGCAATCTTATCATCAATCTTAGGCACAGGAATGGGCTTCCCAGGGAGGTGGTGGAGTCACTGACCCTAGAGGTGTTCAAGGAATGTTTGGACGTTGTGTTGACGGTTTAGTGAGAACTGTTGGTGATGGGTAGATGGTTGGACTGGGTGATCCTGTGAGTCTTTTCCAACCTTGGTGATTCTGTGATTCTGTGATTCTATGATCATTGTCAGGGCTGTGATAAGAGAAGTGCTGGGTTACAAAATAGCTCATATTTCCTATAATGACTGACCAGGTAAGAAGTTGATTATCCACATCTACATGAGTCTTCCTTATAGTTGCTGCAAGTCACCTGGTGATGTTTCTGAGAAATGGGGGACCAGTGATCATCAGCCGCAGGGATGCTGCATCAGATGCACTTGTGCTTTCGTTTTTGACAGAGAAATATTCTTGAAGCTATTTTCTGCATCTAAAAGATTTCTTCCAAATAGCCAGTTTCCACTGCTGCAAAAACTGATGTTCTCCAGGCACGTAGTTGCAGGTCTAATTTCTGACAAAAAGGAGATAAGCTCAGGATTTATGTAAAGAAGTCCTGGGTGTAGAATAAATCGAATAGCTCAATTTATTCTGACATAATTCACAGTCGGAGTGACTGTCCCTTAAATGTCACAGAGACATGGGTCATCGTGGAATTATTACAGGTTTGAGTCACACACTTAAATAGAAACGTGGAAATTAGAAATCAAATGATTGTCAGCCCATCAGGCACATCACCTCACTTGTACTGAATATACCCTAGGACCCATTGAGAGCAGAGTCTGTTGGCTGGACTGATACTCCTCTCTGTTAAGTCAGTTCAGTGTGAATTTTACCAGCCAAATATAAATGGTAAAAGGCTCTGATGACATGAATACATTCAAAATTCCTTTTTTTTTTTTTTAGTATGCCTAGGCAGAGCTGGAATATTTCTGAACAGTTAAAGAAAATGAAATGACCACTAACAGAAAAGACTGTGGGAAGATTTCAGAGTGTGTTCTGACATATTTTATAGTCAATGCTGAAACAGTATGCGTAAAAAAGGGAAACAATAAACCATTTCCTTTCATAACACTAAAAAGCTTCCATCCATACTAAAACTATTAAAACTATAGACCACCCAGCAACCAATTAAGCCTACAGTAACATAATGACCATTCAGCACCATTAAGCTCTCAGAATTAGGTAACAAATTTGCTCAGCCAGCCAGTGACATTAAATAATCATACATACATAACCTCAACTAGTTCATAAATCAAAACTACACAAAATCATTATCCCCTTGCATGTCTGTCCTGCGTAAGATTTCTGCTCTCCTTCCACCGATTGTGCACAATAAGGGCTCTTCCAGAGCTCCTGCTGGAAGGGCATCCAGTTGAGATGAACAAGGAGACAGAGGAAGTTCTGAGCCTTGAAAACATGCTCTGCTAAGAACTTCTTCCTGCAAAAAGGGACTTACAGCTCAAATGCATCTCCTTTATGTAAGTGAGGAGATATACTCCTGGGGAGCTGACAAGTACTAGTGAAACCTCTTACGAGTAGATTCATCCTTGTGCTCAACTTCTGTGTGTTGGTTTTTTTTTTAAGTAACTGTTGGTCAGTGCAATACACTTCATTTATTGCTGCCTTGGTTTCCACCCTGTAAAGGGTAAATAATATGGTTTCCCTTCATCAAAGGAGAGTAAATAAGTTGCAAACTGCAAGGCAGCCAAATATCAAAGAACTGGAACTAAATAACTGCCTTAAATTATTGTGCATTACCAGATCACGACCTTTGTGTTAAAATCTCTACCCACAGGCCAGTCTACAGAGAACCTGGGTTCATCTGTCATGTTCACCATGACGTTTATTGCTTCACCCATGAGCAGGTACAAGGTGAAGCCTGCAAGAGAGTGCTTCATATTGAGCTCACCTTAAAGTTGTATGTTTTTCTGTGCCTGAAAGCCTAGAAGTTGCCTTGTGTTTTCTACAGTAATGTGATGTAAGTCTCTCGTTTGAGCATGGTTATTAGGATGTGAGTTGCTGGGTCATCCCAGCCCATCAGACTGGCAGTGAAGTTCCCACCATGGGAGTTAGGATTGCTGGTCAGTTAAGCTACTGGAAGATAAGTCATGGCCTTAATGATTGTCCTTACCATCAGGTTTTTCATTCTTCATAAAGCCATGATTTATTCCTAAGCCTTTCTTAGAGCAGGTATCACTGGAGGCTGTTTGTCAATATATGGAGGGCAATATGAAAGTAAATTAAAATTTTCTTGGGAAAATGTCTGAAAATTTCCAAATAGCTCTGTTGAGACTGTGAAATAGGCTTCTAAAACTTTGACTGCTTTCTACGTGAATCTAAGATGCTAAGACAAACAAAGAGCTCAGCTTTGAAGGTTACATTTAAAGAATAAAAAAGCAATAAAGAAATAAAGATGGAATTGAAAGGCAGGTAGGGACCAAGTCAGCATGCAAGATGAGATGAAAGAGCTGTAAAAAAAAACAGTCAGAAAGTTATCTATCTGTAGCAGGCAGGGTAACTGACATTAAAAGTAGAAATATTTAGAGATGAACTCTGTATGAATATTGATCTGTATTATTCATGGTTTCAGAAATGTGCTGGGAAAAAGAGGAGGCTGTGCTTGTGGTATAAGACTGAGGATTAATACAGTTGTGTTTCCTCAGCTCTATTAGGGAAAGAAAATTGTTTCAAAGTATTTCTCCCCCTTACAATTACCAGCTTTTAATCATGATGATGTTTGCTATTGAGAAAACACTCTGGGAAACCAGAAGTCACAATTGTGGCTGTAAACTCTTTATAGCAGTTTTTTCAAATCAGACAAAATGTAGCTGTTCAAGATTGGCAGTGTATAAGGTCATTCAAAATGTACATTACTCACCCAAGCTGGATTTGAGTCTCTGGCAAATCTATTTAGACAGTAGTGGTGTGTGAACAAAACTGCAGCTGATCAGGTTTTCAACACAAATCCAAAATGAGTTTGTCACTCTTTTAAATTCCACCATACACTGGTGAAAAATTGATGGAAAAACGAAAAGAAGAAATGGCAGAATCAGTTTAGTTTCCTGTCAGCTAAAAGGTGCAGACAACCTTGCATGAATACGTTACATCAGCAAGCTCTTGTCAGTATAATCAGGGATGGCACACCAGCATAAAGGAGAAGGTGTTCAGATATTAATGGTCTCAGTCTGGACTTCTGTTCTTGGGTCTAATCAGACCTGCGGACATCTCTGTTGGCTTTTCTGCCCTTTGCCTTGTGGATATGGTGTGCACACTGTCAAAGTGAGAGGCTCTTATTGAGAGATATTTTATAAGTAATAAGACTGTGTACACATCAGGTAACTTGGAATAGCTGCTCTTGAATAGCAACTGCTGGGTTAATTTCTGTTTAAACAGACCTTAGTAACTTGGCAGTTTTCATTCTGCTGAGCTCAGAACTACCTTTCTTCTTCTGCCCTCCTTCTGTAAGCCAGTTACAATTGCATATGTTGCATAGGATGTAGAGTTCAAAGAACTGGCGTTACAGATACTTAGTTTGGGGTGATAAATAATTAACATTAAGTCAGGCTTCAGCTGCTCTCTCTCAGATTTATGCTCAAGTCTTGTGTTTTGGAAATACATAGAGGAGCAGAAAGTGTACAGTCTGCATTTGTGCAGCTGTAACAGAAATGCTAAATCAAGGCTTGAAGCAGTGATTGAGCACCTGGTGGGAAGGCAGGGCCAGGGAAGCTCAGCTGCGTTCAGTGCACCTGAGTGACTGGAAGTGGTGGAGCCAGTATCCCTTCTCGGACTTCATTTAAGGGTTGGCTGTGGAGGCAAGGCTGTCTTGCTGGAGATCCCTGCCTATCTGAGGCCTTCTAAAGGTAAGCAGCTTCTTTCTTTTGTTTCTGTGCCCATAGCTCTTGCATTTAAGCAAAGCCTTGCTTGCTGGACCTTGCTACTCAGCTATTACTGCTGTGCTTTCCACTGTGTTGCAGCAGTAGAGGGTTTCTTCTGGAAGTTTAATGGCAATGAATGCATTGAGAATCAAAGATGTGAAATCTCATGGATGATCGGGCTCTGAATAAGCAGTAGTAGTGCTGGTGTCCCACACAAACTGGAACAGTGCGTGGGGTCATGCCTGTCTCATGGAATGAGTGACTTACATAAGGAAACCCCTGTGATTACAAACAGGTGTCATATCACTTTTTCTATTAAACTGATCAAATGGGTTGAAATCCCCAGTGGCTCTGTTATTAAAGTTCATACTATAGGCTGCAAGGTGCAATTGACTGGAATCTCAGGGGAAGGGGAGCTTTTCATGGGAAATGAACTCTGGCCAGTTTAATTTTCTTTTTTTTCATTAATAATTGCCTCAGGGTCTTTTGTATGCGTGCTGCATAAAATAATTACAGGTGTTCCATCCCCTCCCCCCTCTTTTTTTAAAGTTGTTACCCAGGACATTTTGGCTTGAAAATTGAAGCTCAGTTATTTGTTCTTTGAACTGATTGTTACTTTTGTGTGTTTAAGGATTTATTGTTGGTCTGAGTAAAACGCTGTGGAGGAAAAGCAGTCTTGAAAGCATGGTAATATGTGAATTGGCCTACCAAGGTAAAGAGCGCTGACATCAGGCTGTTGTTTCCTGCAGTGTTACTGAAATGAGGTTATAGCAAGCTGGGGGGTTGGCCACTTCTTCCAGATACCAGTGATAGGTTGAGAGATAATGGCCTTACATTGCACTAGGCAAAGTTCATATTGGATATTAGGAAAAATTTCTGCTCGGAGTGGTGAGGCATTGGAGCAGGCTGGCCAGGAAAGTTTTGGAGTTACTAAACCTGGAGGTAGGCAAGAAAAGGACTCATGTGGCAGTGGGGAATGTCGTTAGTGGGTGTGCTGGGGCTGGGTTGATGTTTCAGCTGGATGGTCTTAGAGATCTCGTCCAGCCTTAATAATTCTGTGACTGGGGAGCAGTTGGAATGAACCAACCTTTGGTGTTCATAGTTACTACAGACTCCTCCTTTGAACCATTATCAGGTTGGTTTTGCATAGGTGATTCATGTTCTGTTATTTTTAATGTTTTGTCTCAGTGAAATTTGAATTTCTATTCTGGGATGATTTCCTTATATTAAGTGTAATACTGGTGTGGTACTGTGAAAGCCACCACGTTGAGAGTTTGGAATGAGTTCTTCACATTTGAAATGACAGCATTAATCTTTTTGTGTCCAGTGACGTCTCTCATTCCAGTTCCTTTGTAATTAAGATGTTTAAACCCATCTACAAATAGCACATCATAATATGGTATTTTTTAGTGCTGCAGCAGGCTGACTGCAGTCCTACCACAGGTGTGCTGCAGTAAGCCATGAAATGCAGCTGCCACAGCAGTGTATGGGGGAGCTGGGCCCAAATTCCTCCAGCTGCCTGGAAATCAGGCTAAATTGCTGCTGATTTGATCAAAAGAACAAGTAGACTGGCAATTATACATGGCTGTATTGACAACAGCCATAGAAGCTGAATAGAGAAAAGGTAGAACAGGACCTTTCGGTGCATAGCCTAACAATTAGATTGCCTGTTTCTCTTTTACTCTTTCTGTTTTACTTCTCCACCAAATACTATTCTGCTTGACTTTTATGTTTGTTCCCTGCTATAATAATAAATTGTATTACTGAAGTAAAGGATGAGTTGTGAAAGCCACAAATTATAGCTCCTTTAGTGCATTCCTTGTGGTTTTCACTCGTAATGTTTTTGGCTTGCAAAGGATTTGGCAACTGCATAGAGATTGCCTGCTGGGAGGGGAGGGGAGGGGAGGGAAAAAAAACAAAGAAACTTGTTTTGGACTAGTTTATTAAATCAGTTGAATTTTCTTTGCTATATATGTGTGTAATCTCGTAGGGCAGATTTGTGGAATATATTTCTGTGGTTACAGGTCTACGTGCACCCAGCAAACTGCTAGCAACATGTGGGGAAGATCATGCAAAGTGATGATTTATTTTTATTTTTATTTTTATTTTTTTTTAATTTTTTTTTAGCATGGGGAACAAGTTACACAAGGTTCAGCTCTCAGAGGTTGGACTGTTTGAAAAAGGAGCTTAGGAAGACATAAAGGAATAGCACAAGCATTTGGAAGGGGAGGAAACTGAGTTGAGACACAAAATAACTTCTAGCAGATTACGTGCTCTAAAAGATGTTAAGAAAAGGTACTATAGGAACTAGCTACTATTAGGAACATGTGGAAGATGAACAAGTTCAAAATAATTATATTAATTAGCATTGTCCATGCATGCTTGGGGAGTGAGCCACAAGGAGGAAGACTCTTGAGACTATAGTAGACCAGTCAACCTCATACTGACAGCCCAAGGGAAAAAGGACCTGCCTGTTAATAATCCCATAGAGGATAATAAGGTGATAAAAATAGGCCATGTGGATTTATCATGTATGAATTGTGATATTCCTGTAGCAGGATAAAGACTGCCGAATGGTTAAAACTGGCAGATGTGATATACTGTGAGCTACTGTGAATTGGCAGTATTCCTCAGTAGCACTTGGATAAACTTGGTGGCTGTCTTCATTATCCACCACTCAGGAATTCTTAGAATCATCAGGGATGTTGTGTAAGAGCAAGTCATTGAGCAAGGCAGCTTCCACTTACCACTCACTCTTTGTTAGTCTAGGTCACCTTGCAGTTATTCAGATGTGTTCTGGCAAAGAAGTCAGGCTCCTCCTTGCTTACTCTTTGCTGCTTGTTCTCAGACAGCATCTCAGACTCACTATACAGCAAACCTACAGTTTTTGATTCCTGATGACCACAGTGCAACCACTGTGTGTTGTAATACAGGCAGTATTTAGATACACTGCTATAGCTTAGTACGAAGTTTTACACCTAGCACTAAAATTGACTGAAATTATGTAATGATGGTGGTTTACGCTGATATTTTGAGATGATATTTTGCCACGTGGTACCTAGAGGTGCTGGATGGAAACGTGATCCTAGTAACATCAGTGATAACAATTCTGGTGACTTTATTAAAGTGAGAATTGTGCCAAAGAGAGCAGAAAAAAAGAAATGCAGCCGGCTTGAAATTTGGAAATAACAGTACGTAACAAAAGTTATATTTGAAGACCAGCAAAATAGATGCTGAGATCTGAGCACTCGTGTTTGCTAAGCCTGGATGCAGGGTAGTCCTGTGCTGAGACAGTAGAGGTTTGCTGCTTTTTTCCCCAGTCTTTGGCTGGATATCTGTCCTTTGTAGTAGGACATGTGAGGAGTGTTGGAGAATCATCAGCGCTCTCAGATTGTGGCTGATGAAATGTGTTCAGGTTGCAGGCAGTATTTCATCCAACTTTATACTCACAATAGGGATGGAAGTCATTCTTTACTTCTTTGTATGCATATAAGGGAGATACAAGGATAAATCTGAAGAATGTTATAGCATATTTATGCTCTTAGTAGATTATATACTATTAATAATTGTCAGGGAAAAAGACAAATAGCAAAATATTGATAAAATATCTTAAATCTTATAGATTTTTCTGGAAGAGATATATCATTGTTACCTGGTACATTTAGCATACTGTGAAACAGCCAAATTGTTAGGAACAAAGTTGTTTCGGATCAGAAATGTTTCACTGTATCTGTAAATTAAGCAAGAAATTATCTCTGACTTTGTTTTCTTTCAAGCTACAGGCTACAATATTGACTAACCTTGGAGAAAGTGAGGATTTTTTTTTTAAAAGACATGTTAAAGAAATAAAATTAATTCTGTTTGTGGAATATTGCCTTCTAACAGTTCTGTTTGTAAGAGGAAAAAAAATCACCATAATACAACATAGATCTTTGTGTGGTACAAATTCTGATTCAATTGAAATACGTTCCGTTTCAGAAATTGTATTATGTTCTGGAAAGTTAAATACAAGCTTGAAAATGTGGAAATAAATTAGGTCCTTTCATTCTCTCCCTAGTAAACTTTAACAAATAAAATTTAATATCTTTGAAGGACAAATGATTGAGAGTACAGAAAACAGCCTCTATGGATTTGGGTCATGCACTCAATCATTTCTTCTGAACTTAAGCGTAGCTGTGAGAAATAGTCTTAGTTATTTATACATTAAAGCCTGGGTCTTAACTCTGAGCTTTTGTCACAATTTGATACTGAGATATAAATCACTAAACAGAAATCTCCATAAAGCCTCATTATAAAAGGGCCTTCTGTTAGTATCACTGATTGATTTGCTGATGTACCGAATGCTCACCATGGTTCAGATTAAGTTCTTAGCTTGCAGGAAGTATTTCATGTTGTTATTTATGACAATAAGCACACAAATTCTGATACTGTGTCTTTCCCAAGCCAATTTTGAGCTTGGTATAACATGCGATTATAACATACCTTTGTAATTTTAAATGTAATTAAGGAAACTGCTCATTTCTGAAAGTGGGCTTTCAATCCCATGAAATCCACATTATTTAAGCTGTTTGTGTTAAAATTGTGCTGTAATTTTGCTGAATACTAGCTGTGATTTAATATCTATATTTTGGTACTTAAAGATGTTTGGTTGTCTTCAGTGTGCACAGCTAAGTTTTTAGATTCCTATTTCCAGAAATAAACAAAACTATAAAACAAATGAAGGAAAACAAACAAAGCCTTCATATTTTGGTGCTCTGGGGCTTTTTTAACTAAAACTTTTGGGTCTTGGAGATATTTGTAGACCAAATCTGCATTGCATATTAGGAAATAAGCAAGCTGAAATATCCAAAACAGGCTCTGAGATACTGAGGTCACAATCTCCTTTGGTGGAACGAGTCATGAAAGCCGTTATTTCATGGCTCCTTCAAAGAGGAAAATGTTTCATCCTTTATTGCATTTTCTTCTTTCAAGGGCAGGCACAGATTAGGGAAGGATTTTCTAAGGTTTCTTGGTGCTATTGATCAAAATAAATGCAGGCGTTGGCATTTTTTCCCCCATCTGCAACTAGTCAAAAAAAATATACCCATCAAATTGGAGACACTTTGGTCACAGTGATGTATTTATTTCTGTTCAAGTCTTGCCGTCATACCTTCCACTAGAAACTAAGAGGTGAAAGCTAAAGGAAAGGTAGAGGAGGAAAAGAGTTTTCTTTGTTCAGATTTGCAAGTTACTAGTTCTAACACAAACTTATTGTGTTTTAGACAAGGTGAATGGTTTGTGCCTCTAAAATATGAGCAGTGATTTTTTTAAAAAAGAAAATTAATTTGTTTGGTTACTAAGGTTGTGTCACTCGTTGTAGAGGACACCTCTAGACCATATTTTGGTAACACTTTAAATTAAAGGTGCTGAAATAGTTGCAGCACTGATATAAACTGGTGGATCTGCTTTCTGATTAGACTGTGAACTCAATAAAAAGAGCCTGTATCTAAACACAGATTATAGCTGATACTTAATATAGAGAGCCATGTTTCAAGCTTTGTAGTTCTGTGATGAGGGAATACATTTAATAAAAATCTTG
The DNA here is from genome assembly GCF_026119805.1 of Tympanuchus pallidicinctus. Classification (NCBI taxonomy): domain Eukaryota; kingdom Metazoa; phylum Chordata; class Aves; order Galliformes; family Phasianidae; genus Tympanuchus; species Tympanuchus pallidicinctus. Next base: position 66,292,742 of record NW_026294747.1, read on the forward strand.
GTGTACAGTCATAGAGTGATCTGAGTTGGAAGGGACCCATAAGGATTCTGAGTCACTATTCCAAGCAAGAATTCCTGCTGGAAGAGAAACAAACAGCAGGCAAAAGTGTCAAGCCACATCAGGTTCCACTTCAGATAAGATGGCTTAGAAACTCATCCAACAGATATTTATGTGGGTGAAATTGTGATAGAAATACTGTGTGATAAGCTCATCTTCATGCACTGCACACCTTTCAGCTCAGTTAGCCTCCCTCTGTCTGATGAAATAATTACATTGAGAGCATGATGATGCACCGTTTTAATCCTGCCATTGCTGATAGCTTATTATTTTGTCTACTTCAACTTAAAAAGGTGCGAAGAATGTGAAACTAAAATGCACGAAACTTCACTTGCACCGGCAGAAAATCTGACTTACCGTATTTCTTGCAATAACATGACTGGAATATCAGAATAGGAAAAGCAAGTGTGTCCTGGAGGCAATAAATGAATGCCTGACTTCACCATGTGCAGACAGCCTGTTTTAAGCATGAAGTGCTTTTTTTTTTTTTGTGTGTGTGTGTGAAGCAGAGGAACCAGGGCCATCCCTGAGCAGCTGCTGAGAGGAGGATGTATCTTCTCCTGCTCCATATCTGGTCTTCTGCGTGGTGTTCTGAATACCGAACTTCTCAATATTTCTATCTGCTTTCCAGATATGTATGGTTGCTTTGCCATGCTGCAGCATGACATACAGAGCTCTGCAAAACTCTTCTCCTGCTGTGTCAGCATCTGTAGTTGACTTGTCTACCAGAATGGATTTACTCCATTTGAATTTGTAACCGTAGAATCACAGGGTTTGGACTTTGGTTATGTGCGGATGTTTCTAGAACAGAACAGTCTTGGCTGACAGAAAAAATAATGCATGGGCATATTACTTTAATAGAATAGTCAAAGTGATTGCCCACTTACCTACATTCTCAAAATACATCCACTTAATTCCCTTCAACTACAACAATGTTATTTTTTTTTTATTTTTTTTTTTTCTAATGAAGACTTCATTGAGCTTGGTTCTGTACAAGCACAGGACAGACAGGTGGTCCCAGCCCTGAAGAGTTGGACTCTGTGACTTTGAATTTCTCTTAATGACTTTTCATGTTTTCTCTGATTTGGACATAAGCACTGGCAAGCTTATGAGCTCCTCCTTCCCCCAAATTCTTCCTAATATATACTTCATTCTGCAGAGATTTGCACTTCTGGTATTTCTTTTCCTGCTCTTCCACAACACAGTACTACTTTATCAACTCTTTCAGAGCCTGAATGGTGCCCAGTCAATGCAATCCTTCTTTATTATTCCATCCCCTAATAGCTCCATCAATCTGGTAACTGTCTGGTGCATTACTCCTCATCATCAAGGAAACTGGCCTTCTGGATGGAGGTAGAAACATTCAATACGCAATCTACTGTAGAAAATTGCTGTTCAATACTGAGTAAATTGTAAGAATTACAATTGACCTGTTTCACATTAATACGTGGGAAGTAATGCCTCCTATCTATTTCCATGGAAGTTACAACAGATACAAAGAGTGCAATAGCACTTTTTTTTTTTTTTTTTTTTTTTTTTTTTTTTTTTTAAGAACTACTTACCCTGGAAAAGCTCTTTTCCTGAGCTCTTATTTTTTGAGTTTTTTTTTTTTTTTTTTCCCCAGATATTTTTATTCATTGGTGGCTGAAAGGAGTAGTCTGTTATTTTACTTTCTAGCTGATCTCAGTGAGAGTCCTAATTCCTTATGTGCTCTTGTTAGGCTGTGGAGTACCAAAGAGCAGGAGATACTTCCCATGCTGATGTCAGACGTGTTTGTGTGTGAACTAAGTGCAGATTGTAATTTAATTTGGGTGTGAACTGCATCATCTGCTTCATATGCTTGTGCTGCACTCAAGCCAGTGTGGAATTTGTCAAAGCACGAATTGTGCCTGACAGTTCTTCTGTTTACCACCTCGCTGCTCTTCACTTTTGCATCTCTGCTGTCTTTCCCTAGTTTCTCCCTGTTTATCCTACACTGCTGTGCTTACTATGGGCTTACTCTTCCTCTGTACGTGCTACGCTTCTTTGCTCTTCTTGTGCCTGTTGCCTCCTTTTTTTCATCTATCCCCAGAAGCCAAGTTCCCTGCCTCCCTCCATCTTTTCCAAGTCACAGATTTCTCTGCTCCATGGTGGCTTCCCCAGGGAGCAGCACGAGGTGTAATTGTGCTGGTGTTCGAGTCATCAGCGCTTGTACACACTGATAAGTAAAGGGTTAGTAAAATAATGCAGTGTGCATATAAAGGATGTCAGATTAAAGGTTATGCAATGAATTCAGTTAAACTGGCAGTAGAGAGCTGGGGAGGCAAGGGCTCAATTTCTTATCCCAACTGGCACTTATTTTACTCCCTAGCTATCATTAAAGAGAGAAAAAGGCTAAGCCCTAGAGACATCCCCAGCTGCCAGTGCAAATATCCTCGTGAAAGTACAGTAAAATCTTCAGAACATAGATAGGACTTATACCTTCTAAGCAATACTCTTGACAGTCCTTAATCCTGTTGACTTTAGGCATTCTCTGAATGTTCTTTTCACACTCCTGTAGAAATGTCTGAAAAGTAGGACAGGAGATTTTCCATCGAAAATGGTGTGTAAGCATCAAATCCATTTCACAGCACACAGATGCAAATGGTCCTGGAAGTGTACAGAGGGTTTATTCAAAGATAAGAGGAAATGCTCTAGATCCAATTATGCATATGAGAAATAACCTCAAAGTCAACTTGTTTTGTAAGTCCCAAACAGTGTGACAGCTGTTGCCCACCCCCCATGCTGTATAGCAAACAGCTGAAAGATTCAGCATGAATATAATCATATTTACAGACCGTATGGTCAGAAAGGAATATTGTGTTTGAATTTCAGTTTGCAAAGTTCTTTAAACTTGCATTAAGTCCTAATAAATGTAGGTATTTAAAAACATACTGAGAGGAAAAATACAGATAGAGTGTAAGTCCTTTGCTATCATTTAAGCAGTAATATTTTAGAGTAATAAATGCTTAATAGATGTTTATGTTCTGTGATTGAACTAAATATGACCATGTCTATGTTTCATGTGATGATGTGGATGGGGCAAAAGATGTACAATCTTCTTATACAAAGGTGTTCTAAACAAGCCTCTCTCTCTCCCTCCTCCCAGTAACCAGGTACAGATTTTCTGGATGTGCTGTGGGAGTTCTAGCCCTGTGTGCACCCCTCTGTACCCACCTGTGTCTCTGAGCATTTTTCCCTGTCTGTGACTCAGAAGCCACATTTAGGTAACTGCAGAGGAGCTATGGCTCTGTGAACGGCTTCCCAATCCAATAAGGGTTAAAGAAATGTGGAGAGCTTCTTCATCAGTTGAACAGAGATTTCCAGCTCTGATATTTGAGTTCATTAATTATCTCAGTTCTAACTAGTGAATCTGACACAATGGCCACCTCCTGTTCCTGTTTAGAAGTGTATTATAATTAAAAGAAACTTTGCTCCCCACCCCAGGAAAAGATGCAGCAGCACAAGTGACATTGCCATGATGTAAGGATGAGCATCCTATTAGTGAATTGGCAACTCTCTGTTGGTGCAGTAGAAGAAAGGAGAGGAGGGAACATACTGTCCTTTGCAGTAACTTCAGCATCATTGTGTAGTTCCTAGGAGTGTGCCAGGCATTTTCCAGATGTGAAGGAATCAGTTTTCACTTTCAAAAGCTTCTCACATGCTGCTAACTAAACACCCCAGCTCACAGCGTGGCAGGTTGGAGAACATTTCCTGCTGGTTGAAGACCACGGAACCAGAACCTCTTTGCTGTGTCACAGCCTCAGGTCCTCAACCTGTCTGCTCACAGTAATCTTGAAATCCCAAAAGGAACTAACATGGCTGTTCATCAGGACTGAGATTGAAAAGAAGTAGCTGTTATTTCAGTTGCTTACTCATAAGGAGCTGCCAACTCAATTGAACTGTAGGGAAAAATAATCTCCTACCAAGCCTTTTATTTGTACTGTCTCTATTTTGATTCACTTGCTTTTCAGCTGTTAGACACTTAGCTTAATTCTTTTGGCATGTGAACTGAGCTTTCTTTACAGAAAAAGTATCTAAGTTACTAATTACGTTCAGAGTATTTTACATATCTGAGAGGTTTGGTGAAAATCAGTATCATTTAACAATTACTCTTTCTCATACAAAGCCAATGTATTTCACATACAGTCCAGAACTAGACAGCTACTTTTCTCGATTATATTAGGCATATAATTAAACTGAATGGGAATAATAGTTTTACAAAATACTTTGGTAACATTTCTGGTCCTTTAGTATGTATAAAAAAAATCTTGTAGTAAGTGGAAGCTAGTTGACTGCTTTTGAGTGATATTTCTTCTTATTGGGCTCCACAGTCTTGTTTCTTGCTGTGTACAAAAGCACTGCTCTGAAGGTCATGGCTGTGTTTTTGTGTTCTTTATTTTGACAAATCCTATAATACTTTCTTCTGGGTTCTTCTTCAGACTTACAGCTCTGAAACAAACCAAAGCGATGCGTGCTGTTTGAGCTACTAGAGATAGAATATATTTTTGCGACATAACTGCTGATTTAAGAGATGCCACCATCTTCTATATTCCTGTTCTGGTTTCAGCTGAGGTAATTTCCTGTGTATTGGCTGGTACAGTGCTATGTTTGTAGAGCAGTAATAAGGTAGAACTCAGCGAGGATCCTATCATTTACCAGAGGTTTGAGTTTGCTGCCCACTTCCACTCAGGATGTGCTGCTTAGTCTGGAAGTCTTACACAAGAAATAAGGCACTGCTCAGGAGAATAAAATAATACACAGGCAGCAGGCACTGAAATTGGACTGTAAATGTTAAATCAACCTCTGTGCTGGGAAACTTGCATTCTCTTTCATTTTTATGTGTTTACTTTTCCTTCCAGTATTACTAGAAAGAAAGAGATGTCTTTTTATTCATGAGTGTACTTGATCTTGAAACCCTTGATTAAGCCAAAAACGCAAGGCACAGGTAAGAACAAGTAGTTTCTAAAATAAGGTCTGGTTCTGAGGCTCAATGGAAGATAGTGGAGGTCTGTTTTTCAGAAGTAACAAGCTCTGTTAAAGCTGTGGTGTACCCAAAAACATAGTAACTGACTATGCTGTTTCTTCTAGAAGTATGTGATGACTGAATATGCTATTGTAAAGGATGCTCAGAGAGGTGTGGATGCCCCTTCCATGGTGCTGTTCAAGGCCAGGTTGGATGTGGTTCTAGGCAGCCTGGTTTAGAATTAGATATGGAGGCTGGCAGCCCTGCCTACTGCAGAGAGTTTGGAGCTTCATGATCTGTGAGAGGTCCCTTCTAATCCAAGCCATTCTATGATGTGCTTCAAGGCACTCAAGATTGTGAGTTGTGTATCTGCACGTGACGCAGTGGCGAGTCTTGTGCATGTCTCCAGACAAAGCAGAGATGGCAGAAATGTCGTTTCAACCAGATGAAAATCTGTATAATCAACAAGTGTTTCAAGAACAACAGCATCTGACTAGAGCATTACCTGGAGTTTGATTAAAACAACAGAACATAAAAACCTCATCGTTCTGTGAGATCTGTACCTCTAAATACTTTTCCTTACAGTGCTTCGATAGGACTGTTCGGTCAGTCAGTGACCTTTCATTATACAAATTATCCTTGACCACTGTGATTACCATATTACCTAATTCTGACGTAGAACAGTATTTATAGATATCCAGATCTTTAAGAAAGCTTATTTTCCTCAATTTTGTGAGGAAATAGCAAGGAATTTTGATGTGTTTTTTCTCTCCTGTAAGGATTAGGAAAGGACTAGTTTCAAAAGCTGAGGATCTTTGACAACTGTATGTTGCTGAAAGATCCCTGTCAGCAAACTGTAATCTGACAGATTCTGATATTTTTACTGTAAAACACATAGTATTGCTTGGCAAATGAGTTATGTGCTTCAGGTGATAGTTTAGAAATCACTTACAAAGTGCTTTATATAATAAAAATTCCGTATCTCATACAAGCAAAACTACACGGATGATACACAAAATGCAAACAGTGCAATGCATAGTACAAATCCCAAACCAATGTACCAGAAAATAATACAACAACATGCGTTGTTGTTGCCCCAGTCAGTGAATTCTGCTGTTGACCCCCCTTGGAATCAGCTTCACAGTGAAAGCAAACAAAAAATTTGAGGGAAGTTTGGATTTTACCTCACCTTGGCAAAGAACATTTGCCTACAGCTCCAAGAGCACTGAAAAATAGTAAAGCAAAAAAATAAATAGCAAACAAGGTTTTTACTACTTTCATATTTGCATCAGGAATGTCATAAAATATTTAAACAGTCTCAGTGAATAGGATACCAGGAAAACAAGGCGTCAGGGACCCTTCTGTACCTTGTGGTTTGTTTGCATGGCACCATAGCCTCTGTTTGGCAACTGAAATAATCCTGAATGATGGGATCTAAACTGTAAGACCCCTAACGTGAGTCAGCCAGCTGAGCTCCTGCGGTAGTGAAGGGAATTGATGAAATGGGTGGAGTCAGGAGAGTTCAGATCACACGGAGATGCCTCATCAGTTGAACTGTGCCCAAAACTCCATTAGCTGCTTTGACTGCATCTTCATGGCCTGCAGTGGGACCTCAGAGATGTGGCTCACAGGCCCCACTAAGGCACTGGTCTGCCAGCCCAATCCTACCCTAAATGTTGTGTAATATTTGTTACCTTTTTAATTTTTAGCATTGCAGGGGGCTTGGCATTCAGTGTTCTTTATAGTGCTGGAGGTCGTTGTAGTGGAAGCTGTGAGTATTTTAAATAAATAATTTTCAAAATAAATAGATCATTTGGTGAAAAGGAAAAAACTGGAAGAGGTTTGGGTACTGTTTGGCAATTATATTTGCTGTATTCAAGTAAAAATCATCAAAAGGAAAACAGTTAATGAGTGATTGTCCCAGTTCAGGGTTTATTTAAAGATCATAGCTGAGAATCTGTTGATGACACCAGAAGAGATGCTGTTCTTCCCTCTGCTCCTCTGCTGTTCCACAGCCATCTATACATGGAGGAGGAATTCAGCGCTTTTTGCTTGGCTAAGCAAAAAGCTCACACATTTCAGGTTTTCTTCACAGCCCTTGAGGCAAGAAACATCACTTCCAAATGAAAGATGCACTGCTATTTCATGTTAATGAAATGAATGTGACAGCATCCTGAAGACACTGCTAATCACAACTCTGCCTAGGGTTATGTGACAGAAAAGCATTACTCCTGCCCTGTTTGGTAGAGTAGTAAGTACTGATCAGACTCCAGTGGAAGTAACAGATGTAAGCATGAGAATGAGCTACCCATGTTTCAACTTAGTTTTGTCACAGTGGGTAGCTTGGCTTGTTTTGGATCTATTTTTCTAGCGATAAAAATATCTCTAAATGGTGGAGAGTTACTGACTACAGTGCAACTTGGCCCTTACATTGTCCTAGTAAGTGGTAACTGGTTTTCTGCTGTGCTCTGCACCATCCACTGCCTCTCTTGCATGTTCAGCTTTGCCTGGAGAGAAGAGAACAAATAGCAAGATGCTTTTCAAGCCATGGTTAATTAAAATATATATATATAAAACAGTGAAGAAAGAATCTGTCTTTCTCAGATTCTTTCTAGTTTTAATTTGTTTAACATCGTTGAACTACATTTTCCTCTTGTTTCTACTGACACTTTCAGCAACCCGTTAAGACTACATCTAGTGGCAACTAAGGGAAGTTCTGAGGGAATACTCTGAGCTCTAGATTTACCAAGCAGTTGTCAAGAATGATGTGAGTGAAAGGCATGCTCAGAATCCATAGTTTGTCATTCTTTTTAAGAAGGGGTTCAAAGGACTCTGAAGTTTGAGTTGCAGAAGGCATTTCCTCTGCAGCCTCTGCCTTTGGGAGGTCAGTTCATTCTTCACCCCTTTGTTTTCCTCTCTTTCTCTGTGTGATTATTTATTTATTTTTGAATGATAGTAGTTAATGGCAAGGGAATATTGGTGGTAGGTGAACAGTTGGTCTAGATGATTTTAGAGATCTTTTCCAACTTGGTGATTCTCCTATAGACATTTATGATAGCTAGTCCATGGGTTCTGCTTCCAGTAAAAGGCTCTGACCAAAATTGTCAGGATTGGTAATTATCCCTTCTGTAAGTAATTGCATTTTTTGGATGAGTAGCTTGTCTGCAGAACTACCAGCCTGCTAAGTAATAGAATCTTTGCCTCTTAAAGAATGTAAGGAGCAAGGAAATGCTCTGTTATGGAGTATCGGACAGATACAATGGCTAATGAACAAATCTGTCTTGTACTTTTCATGCAGAAGGCAATCTTTTGGTTTCTTCAACCTGCTGCTGTAATGTGTGAGTTAAAGATGATAATGTGACCTCGTCTGTGGCCAAACCATTCACTTAAGCTTGTTGAAAAATGCTCTTATATGGAAAGCATTCATTAATTTGGGTGAAGTTTTCAGGTCTGCAATTTTGCTGTTCAAGTCTCCAGTGTAGGTCTGAATGGCCTTTGATTTCTTTTATGTGTGTTCCTAAGGCCATTTGAGTAGAAGTCACAGTGGTGCTTGAGCTGTGCCAGTCTGGAAATGCAGCCTTTTGCTCCAAATGCACATGCTTGATAAGAGAAGAAAAAAAGTCAACTATAAACTTAACTATAAGGGTCAAAATACTCATTTTTATTAACCACTACATAGTGCTATCTTTTTATGTATCCAAAAATATTCAGAATTCAGATTTACTCCCTACTTCTGCAAAGCCGCTGTGGAGTTATGAAGGAAAGGTGAAACTGAGCCACCCCGTTATCTTGGAATGTTTTGCTATATCCACTCAGGGAAAAAGCTAGCAGAACAGGTGGTAGATAACGCCGTATAATATCTTTATTCTGATGCAGCAGCAGAACAGATATGATCTCTCCCTCCAGGGCTACTCTTGTATCTCACCAGAGGTGAACGGGTTGGATCGCAGCAGTGATGCATTGTGATTGCCATTGCTGTGATTCTGGAGATATTCTGGAGAGTCTGTCTGCACATCTGAGATTTCCTTGTGTTTTTTTTCTTTGACAAATGGGACTAATTGGTTTCTATTTACATAAGAGTAAAGGAAGTTTGGTAACTCTGTCTCGCTGTTTTATATATTGACACCAAGCTGCTGATAGTAGACTGCTTTATAGCACAGAGGATTTCAGAGCCCAAAGCTACTGAATGTTCATGTATTTGGAGATGGAAAGTGGAACTTTTTGGGTAGTGCCCCAACACAGTGCATCTCTGCATACTGAACACGTGTTCACAGTCACGTTGAGTGTGAACACAGTGGTGTTTTGTGTCTGCAGCCAGCTTGGAAGTGCGCAGACTTCCTTCATTTTGCAAATAGAGAACTTGAGGAAATCAAGGATGCATAGAACAAAATTGTGCCAGAAATGCAGACTTGATTTCTGATCAATCTGTTATGGAAACATAATTCGTGCACTGTAGAATCTAAGCCTTTTCTTCTTTGCTTTGATGGAGAGAAATGTGAGGTAGTGTCGAGTGAGTGTGATACATGAAGATTTAAATAGGAAGCCCCTCACTGAAGGACTAGTGCTTGATCAAGTAACTGGCAGGCCTGCCAGTGACAGGAGTTGGAACTAGATGATCTTTGAGGACCTTTCCAACCCAAGCTATTCTATGGTTCTGTGATGATTCTATGAAGTTTCAAGTGTTGCTTTTGGTGGGGGAGACTGAAGTTTGAAATACAGAGCCTCTTTATGAAATGTTTATTAATTCACCAAGACTCTGTGATGCTCTTCTTCAAAGTAACTGTTGTAGAGGGGAGAAGAGAAAATGGAAGTGGTTAAATACTCTAGGAAAGTTGAGCTTGTAAGCAAACTGCTGAGAATTGTAACAAGTAGCAGCAGAAAGTTCATTTATTGTAAATGTGCAGAGGAGAAACTTGGCACGCCATTGTTTGCATATGTGGAGCTGACGGAGCTTTCTTCTTCAGGGTGGAAAACCAGACCTTGCGAGAAGTTATACGGAAGCTTGAATGAGGTCTTGAACAGGAGAATGTTACCTATGAGTGAATGCAAATGTTTGCAGGAGAAAGGCAATCAGAGCAGTGCATGAATTCTGCAACAGACTGTGAACCTTGAGGTCACTGATCTATTATTAGGAAATGAAAAGATCATTCTGGGCTGTAATGACAAAACAATTCAAGTCCACTACTTTGCCCAGTAATTTAGGAAACTTAAATTTGAGTTAGGCTACTTACTATCATGCTATCCAAATTAGCCACGTACTAGACAAGGTAAGCTGGCTGGCTGAGAGGCGTAGAGTCTGTGAGAAATCTCAGTCATAATGTAAACTTAATTATGTTTCATTTTCTGTTTTTTAAATATTTTATGGTTTGTGCATATTTCATACACTTTGTGCTTTTCAAGTACCTATTTTGTGTAAGATTTAAGTTCATAAAGAACCATGAGGTCATGGTTTTAATTTCACCCATTTCTGGGTCAACCTCTGCCATTTATGCAATTTTTCAGCCAGGAAGGCATTATCTGGAGAGACAAACATTGGAAAACCTTCTCATTCTCTCCACAGTGATGTACACCTTTCTGGGTAAATCAGAATCTCTGCTATCTATGATTTGACCTACAAAACATGTTTTGGCTGAAGGGAGATATTTCAGCGTCCTTAAGCCGGTTTTCTTTCAGGTTGCTGGAGTGTATGATAATGGCTGCATTGATTCCATTCAGATGCATTAGTGAAGGTACTGTTCAGAGGCCCCAGGCTTCATCCTGTACCTGGGTACTTCCTTGGTGCAGAGTGTGTGTGACTCTAGAGGGATCTTATGGTCACATCAACCACAGCCAAGACTGGCAGGAGAACCAGGTCTGTAATGGAAAGGGGGGCTGAGATATGATAAGTACAGTTTATCAGCAGCTCAGGATGAGCACATACCAGGCTGTAGTTAACCCGGAGGAAGATGTTTGCATTCATTTTGCCAAAACAAAATTTAGTCTTCTGTAGAGAAGGTTTATTGAAAAGAAATAAAATAAAAAATTAAAAAATAAATTCTGGAAATAGTTTTTCTTCATGCAAAGAAAAAGTTATTTGAATGCTGTATTCCCAACTCACTCTAACTCAGAGTATGTCTGAATCTTAGCATTGCCATCTGGCACCCAGTTGGAGAACCACAACAGCATATGTCTCTTTTATGTTACTACGTTATTTTAATGAATAAGTCAACTATATTTTTCTAATTATTTTTTAAAATTACACGTTCAGAAAATTAATGGGAAATGTGGTCCCGAAGTTTGTTGAGCACAAATGAAGAGAGAACAGTTTTCAAAAAAGAAGAAACCCAAAGCAAAGGTACAGCACAGAACCTTTCTGCAACATATTGTGTGGATCAGACTAATCATTTTCCACTTGCAAATTAAAAACTATCAGCTAGTTAAAATCCTGATCCCTCTACTAACAAACAGTTATGATAATGTTTCAGTTGAAAATTATTTCTTTTAAATAGAATGGTTATTGCAGTCCTTGGGTTGGCTCCTCATTTGCCATGGCCCTGAAATATGTCTGCTTTTCAAAGGACATCTAAATATATAATTCTGAAAATTGCAGTCTCAGATTCAAAAAAGGTGTTGGCACCTTTCCACACAGAGATAAAATCGTCTTTGTTCTTTGCATCACAGCCTTTGTTGTCAGAGCAACTGTTTTGCTCCTGTGCAAATGGGTGATAGACTTTATCAGGACCTGGGCTTATCTCACATCTAACTATGTCCTCACCATATACCTCATTCCACCTTGACACAGTGCTGTTCTTGGGAAGATCATGGAGCAAATCCTACTTGAAGCAATTTTGAGGAATGGTTGAAGCTGCCACTTAAAAAAAAAAGTGTGTGTGTGTATTTACTAAAACAACCCTTTAAAAGTGGGTTCTGAACATCATCCTTAACATCTTTTTTTTTTTTTTTTGCGTTCTATAAGATTATTTTATATCTATTTTATACCTATACGAACATGATTATCTTTACAAAGTGAAGCAGAGATAGCTGTGGATGGTATTACTGTCCCAAAATGGAAACTTCAGTTGAGCTCACTAGACTTCTGTCCTGCTATAAGATATTACTAATTAGTAATGACAGGGTTTTTTTTTTTCCCCTTTGTTTAATTTATTATTGTTATTGGCAGCAGATTTAGAGACAAAAATATCAAAACTTGGTTATTTAGGCAGAATTCATAGATATTAAGGACAGGCCAGCCTCCAACTTTACTGGAAGAAATTGCATCTGCTTGTGAAAGACTGCACGAAACTGTATGTTACTTTAATAGAGCCACGTTTCATAATGCAACACAATTTAACAGATTTAAGTTGCACAACAAAGAATGTCCTATTTTCAAAGAGCAGTATAAAAACTGAAACTACCTTTGGAAGAATGTGTGCCGAGCAAATGAGAACAGAACAGATGGGGAAGCATTTACATAGGAAATGGCAGGCAATTTCATTTTTTCTATTGGCATGCTAATTAATAATCTTTCCAAAGAAGGGATGCTGTATAAATCTCCTGAAGGAAGAATAATAGGAAGGTCAGAACTACGTGGAAACTTGAATGCCCAAATACTGCAAAATCCTATGTCAGATTAATAACTTCTTCCAAAGAGAAACTCAAAGCACTTGGTAAATGTGATTTGCAGTGCAGATACAAATGGAAGGGTAACACTCTGGAATTTGCTGGAAGTTGCTAAACTTCAATTCTTGTGTTGTTCTGGATCCTGCAGCACTGGTTTTAACCTATTGCTCAAAGTGGATGTTGAAAAGCAGAGGGGAATTCAGCTTTGCCATCTTCCCCTTTTTTCCCAAGTTAATGGATGTTTGTGAAGGTCTGCACAGTTTAGCTGAGAAGCAGTGGTTCAAAGACTTTGGTTTAAGTAAAGTAAACGTTTGAAATAGCAGTTTTTCTATAGATTAGAGTAATAGCTGTAAGAGTTCTAATACTTGATGTAACTAAAACCCATGTAATGCTACTAGATCTGCAGCAGTCACTCAGTCTGGTCTGGATGGGTATGAGTATCACAGCGTTTGGGGGCTGCTCAGTCCCTATACCTCACGCACACCAAGTCTATTGAGGTATGTCCTTCTTTATTTCATAAAATAAATATGAAATTGATTAAGATCACCCTAACAAGCCAGAGAACGATAACCCAAGAACTGCAAGGCTGCCCTCCTCCTGCCCGCAGGTGCTCCCTCCTTATCTCTCTCCTTCTCTCATAGTCTCACATCTTTGGCTCTCTTACTCTATGATCTCTGCTGACTTTCTTTTTCCCCTGCTGACAGTTCCCTGGGAACTCAGGGTTGCAGCATTTCTGGGTACACTGAATTTCATTATTTTAATGCAGAGAGACCATCTGGAAAATATTTTGAACAGTAAGATTATAAGTAGAGGATTGTATTTCAGGAAAAAGAGCACAGGGCCGTGATGCAAGTAACAAGTTTGCTCAGGACCACGATCCTAGGCAGTTTGATCTGTAGTGACTGTAGGAAATCCCTGTGCTCACTGAGTACCCAAAGTGCTGTCTGTTCAAGTAAGCAAGGAACTGTTTGTTCAGAGAAGGTATTTGGTCTTCACTTTGCAACCATTCCACTTGTGAGTGGCTCAATTCACAAGGAAGACTGGGGTAAGCTCCCAAGTCTCAAATGTAAAGCATCATAACTTCCAACTGGTGCAGGAACAGCTGTCTGAGGGGGCCCTCTGAAGCCTTGCTGCTGGGCTTGGGCAGAGCAGGGGAAACGACAGTCTGGAGCTATGTGGTTTATGTATCTCACACTGTAGAGTTCATTGGCTCTGTCTAGCCTACAGGACTGACTTATCTGCTGTCCAAAGCCAGGAGTGCTGCTTCGCTTCTCCTTCTTCTTTCATCCTCAACTTTTTGTAGCCACCTTTTGCCATGTTTGTGGGATGTGAGGCACAGTCCTTTCTTCCTTAATCAGAGCTCAAATATGAAGGAAGTCACATCTTAATGCTTGTGTTTGCTGGTTTATCGTCTATGGGCTCAGGTGCATACCAGGCAGGTGAGAGAGATGGATTCCAACCCCTACTACAGTCAGTTTGTTAAACACCTGGCTCAAATTGAACAGCTTGAATAGAGAAGATATGAAGATAAATCCCTTTTACCCGTGCAGCCAGACAGGGAACAAGTAGTTTTCATTCTAAGATGAAGGAACTAAATTTATGCACTTAGCTATCAGTGCCACTGTAAGCCCAGTGTTCAGGTTCCTATACAGGACTTAGATTGCAAAATCATGGAGTGATTACTGTTGGTGGAGGCCGCTGAGATAATCATGTCCAACCATTGACCCATTACCACCATGCCCACTAACCGTGTCTCCTGGTGCCACATTTACCCTTCCTATGGAAATCCAGCCACGACAGTCAGTGTACATTAGAAGCAATGCTTCTAAACTTCTGTTTTAGAATAGATTAATTTATTATGCAGATTCTCTTGTTATTTTCCATTATAACTAAGGCTCTTCTGCATAGGAAATTTTTTTGACTTCTTATCAGCCTTCAGTGGGAAGCTTAGGACATGAATTCATGTCCAGAAATTACCTTTGCAGCAAAGGGCAAAGCTCCATTATGTCTGCAAGTAAAGCTTAATGGAAAAAAGAAAAAGAGGCACAGAGATGGCAGTTAGAGGTGGAGCCTGAACAGCAGTAACAGAAATATGATCGCTAGAAGTAGCAGATGATAAAGAAGTAAAGTCTGCTAATCAGTATTCATACCTTGTCAGATGGAAAACAGTCCCCATCTCAGCATTTAATTAAAAAAAAAAAGGCAAGTGGAAAAATAGTCTGATTTTGCTATATATTTTCAGTACTATATGAGATTCATTAAGAAAATGTAACTTAGAGGACTTGACAAGTGAGTAGGATTCAGAAAAGTGCACTGAAAAAAATGAAATCATGCACTGAAAAAAAAGAATAAATATAGCTAGAAATACAAGGCAAGTGTTGAAAATTACTTTTAACCTTGTTGCAGAGAAGGTTGTTGTGCAATAGTTATATTTGTGTGAAAAGTTGCAAATTTCATGGACTGTGTGAATAACAGACTAATTTGGCTAATAAAGTTTCTATAAGTATTTTACTATTATTTCTAATATAGAAATGAGGGTGGCTGCTAGTTTGGCCAAGTTTGCATCTAATTGAATAGAAAATGAGACACTGGCAATAAAATAAATCAAGCTATTTAATAACAGTCATGGCCTTTAGTAATTGCTTCATTATTACTTGATATTGCAAGAGATTTTATTATATTTACTGAAACAATTTTGTTCTCCTCTGCTGAAACCATCAAGCTGCAAAGTATCTGTTGGATCACTGTGTATCTACTGCTGTATAATGTCTTCTCCAGTTCTGCTGTAAATATCTTCTGGAGTGGTTTTGTGCAAAACTCACTGGAAGGTTATAATGCATCTTCTCTGAACTTACCCTGGAAATTGCAAACCCAACAGATTTGCTGCTGCTCTGCTAATTCTGTAGAGTCCTAATGACCATGGAAAACATCTTACAGCAAAAGTGTTAGTTTAAAAGCAAAATACAAACAAGATAAAAACAAGCTAGAAGCAGATCTCCCGGTTTCTTTTGCATGTCCAGACCTACCAAGTAATGTTGGAAGAGCCTTATATCAACTGGGAGGAAAATCCCAGTTGATAACAAGAAGGGAGGGAAATCAACTGAGGTAGCTACATTGGATGTTTAAGATGTATGATTGGTAAATGGCAGTCTGGCATGTCTGATGAGGTCTCAAATTCTTTCTGTCACCGAGGCAAATAGTTTGAAGTATTTGGCTTTATTGGGTGGTCAGGTGAAATACGTAAGTAACTGACAGGGCAGTGAGCTGGTTGACATGGGATGTGTTTATACACATTCCAAAAGTAAATTGAAAGATCAATTACTAAATGTATCCAACTTCCAACTCATTCATCAGTTTTATATGAGCAGTGAATATCTGTAGAGGAAAGCCTCACGAAACAAGAGGGTAAATCCACGTGGGTAGAAAAGATTACCTTTTATTAAATTTGTGCTCATAGAATCAGTTCTGGAAGGATTCTGAATCATTCTTCTGCACTCTGTTGTCATCCTCTGTCTATAGTCCCCCGTGCCTCAGTTTCCCCTCAGCCATGCCTTCTCACTGGGGTCTTTCTGAAGCAGGTGTGAATGAGTGAAGACAATGGGGCACGTCCATGGAGGAGGGTGAATCCCAGCCTTTTGCTGGTAGCTGAACACTGTGAAGGGAGTTGAAATTAAGTAAATTTATCCATATGAATAAAACACTGTTATTTTTAGCATCTTGACTGTTCTGACAGACCCAGTAACTTTTCAGATAATCTCACTGCTGGTTCTCCTGAGCTGTGGGCCATGCTGTGTCCTCCGGAATTGGAAAAGTAGCATCATTAATGATAATGGCATGAATTTGGTGGAATTTGCCACCTTGTAGCCAAGCCCATTCATCTGGGGTCTGGAGAGCTTCTTTCAGTGGTAACCTTCCTCAAATGAGTTATCCAATTTTCAAAAACTCAGACTGTTCAGAATCATCATAGAATGGTTTGAGGGGGACCTTTTAAAGGCCATCTGGTCCAGCTCCCCTGCAATGAACAAATGGGAACACCTACACCTCCATCAGGTGCTCAGAGTCCTGACCAGCCTGACCTTGAGTGTATACAGAGATGGAGCATCCACCACCTCTCTGAAAAACCTGTGCCAGTGCCTCACAGCCCTTATTATTAAAAATAACAATAATAATAATAATCTTATATCCAGTCTAAATCTTCCCTCCTTTAGTTTGCAACCATTTCCTCTTGTCTTATCGCAAGAGACCCTGCTTCAGAGTCTGTCCCCTCCTTTCTTACAGCCCTTTTTTAGATACTGAAAGGCTGCTCTCAGGTCTCCCCAAAGCCCTCTCCTCTCCAGGCTGCACAACCCCAGCTCTCTCAGCCTGTCCTCACGGGAGCTGTTCCATCCTTTGGATATTTTTGTGGCCATCCTCTGGATGTGCTCCAACAGGTCCACGTCTCTCCTGTACTAAAGATTCCACACCCGGATGCAAAAGTGTAATTGAATATCTTAAAGGTTTATTCCTTTCAGAAATCAGTTCAGAAAAATCACCTGTCTTGGCAAAGAAGACAGAATTCTTCCCAAACAGGCCTCTCAAGATAATGGGTTGCTCTTTGAACTCTGACCTTCCCAAACACTTCAACCCAAATGAGATAGCTCTGATTGCATGGAAAAGCTGACAGCAGTGTGCAGGTGAATGCAGTTTTAAAGCGTGCATTACTTCTCACACAGATGATGGTTTTTATTCAAATGGGTAATGTCATATTGTTTAATTTGCCTAACGTGTCTTCAAGCAGTTGAAGGTTTTGATGGAGGCAGCAGAAAGAAGGGAAAGAAGAAATGGTGGAAGTTGTTAAAAGATAGGATTTGCCGTTTCCTACTCTAAATAGGGGAGAAGATTGTGTTCTATTTTGGGAGCTGCTCTGTCCCAGATATCAACATTTCTTTCTGTCTGTCCTCACTTTGTCAGGGCTGGGTATCTTTCCTCTTGGCATCTCTCTTTGCCTTTCAGCAGCCTCCCCCTCCTGTAGCCTCTGCTTATTGGTATCCTTCTCACCAGACTGCTTTATCATTCTTTCTTTGAGATTCTCTGTTTCTTTCTTCTCTGGCTTTCAATCTACTCAGATGCACTTTAAGATGATCTTTCTTATCCCGTATCTTTCAGCTGCAGGCTTGCCTTCCATCCCTCCTCATAAATTTCTCCTCTCCTAGACTGAATTTTCTGTGCCCCTCAGTGTGAGTTACATTTTTGCCAAGTATGGCTCTGGTTTTTGTACGTGTGTTTTGACACTTTCAGTGCTAGAACCATTGGTCTATGGCCTTGCTATGGAGACTCTGAACTTTCTGGATGAGACCATCTTGATTCTAGGCCTTTATTTCTTGGTACCTTAATTCTTCAAGTGAGCATGATTTTGGTCTCTATCTCCTGCTGCTTTAATTATTGCAGTGAAAAATGCTGTCAAAATATTCAGTTCAGTGCAAATCAGACACTTGGCTATCCAGCTAACGCAACAAAATTCTCCCAGTGACATTTGTGAGATAAAAAGTCTGTTGGATGCTGCTCCCCTGCTCAGAATGGCCTGCACAGATATACTCTCCCAAGATGGGGTTCAGTCCAACTGGCTTCTATTGTGAAGCAGAAAAGCAATTCTGGTAAATGCTTATTCCAGAATAGAGGCCACACAGATGTGAGAGGTGAACTGAAAAAGAGGCACGATGATATGCTCTGTCTGAGCAATGAGCTCCTCTTTCAAAAGCTGTGCACCAGGAGCCTCTTGCACCTAATGTCCAGCTTCCCTTGGCTCTGGGCTATCAAATGTGAGTAGCATTGGCCTCAGTTTTCTCCATAGTGGTTTGTATCCAATGGGAATGATGACTGCATTTGTGGTATAGCTGGCAGTGATTCAGTTTTGTGTCCTTTTCAGTTGACACCGTGCGTTATTGGTACAAACTCATCCAGAGGAATTTCATGCAGCAAATACCACCACTGATGAATATGTCCCTGCTGAGAAACTCGTTGGCACAGTCACCACTTTGACATTCTGTCACTGTGACTTAAGGGAACAGAAACAGACCAAAAAAAGGAAGTGTGTGTTTTCTTACGCAATTCTCTATCATTCCATATATTTTAAAAGGCCACAGAGGAACGAGGAATCCTGCAGTAACTCAAATGGAAGAACAACCAATCTATTTCCACTGGATGCTTTTAGGCCTTATTCAGTTCATAACAATTAAGAGGGGAAAGTTATCAACTTTCCTGTGTCTGTTTTTTTGTTGTTTTTTTTTTAAAGGGACTCATTTGATTTCTCAAATTGTACAAGCCTGTTCTTAAACAAACAAACAAAAAAACCAACCGAGGCAGTTTGCCAAAGGCTAATGATTCAGTTTTGTGTGATGCTTTTCATTAGCCAGATTGAGGTACTTAGAGGAAATAATAATTAGCCACACTGCTAATCTCTAAAATGCCTGTAAAACCTCACATCTGACTACAGCACTTCAGTCATGACATGTTTTTGTTCCATGCTGTTTGGAATCAGTATGTTAATGTGAGAGCAGAACAATGGCAAGATTATATGACCCATACAATTTTTCATAGCTTGGCATTGTAAGGATGTATAAGCAAAGAACAACATTACAGAGAAGCACCTAAACAGAATCTGGAGGTTTAATTAGGGAAAATGACATGACTATAAAATTGTCTGTGTGGTATCATATATAGCTGATCTTCATGTTCAATCAAACTTGCCTTACGTGGGGGCAAAGCCTGACCTTCTGACTGTGTTACTGCATTTCAGAGCAGACACTGTTACTGCAGACGATGTTCCAGTGACAGCTGGTAGTTTGGGATGCCTTTATTCATACATTCAGTATGGAAAGAAGGCTGATGTTCAGTAACTCAGTGAAAATTGGTTCCCTGTATGATAGCTTGTGCTGGCTCTTTGGACTTTGGTATGCTCATTTTCCTGATTGTTTCAAGAAATGTAGCCTTGCATATTTCTGGATGTTACAGATGGCACTGAAGAATGAGGTTAGTGGGCATGGTGGAGATGGGTGGGTGGTTGGACGTGACGATTTCACTGATCTTTTCCAATGTCAATGACTCCGTGATTCTATGATTCTATGTTTTAATGTAGTCTTTTCTCTCTTTTTTTTTCCTTTTTTTCCCTGCATCCCTTTAAACACCAACAATACCACTGGGAATCATCAGGGAGCCTGCAGGCATCTGCAGTACGGGTTGTAATGCTACTAAATACTGCATTTACTGGTACATATAATGCATTACTTAAGCTCATAAAGAGACATTTGCCAAATCTGCAGATAACAACTCTGAAAAAATGTTCCCTTTTTCATTGTGTGTCTGAAGGACCAGTGGGAACCCAGCTTTTCACTTCTGAAATATGCAGATATGCAGTGCTCCTTCTTTCTTTCCAGCAACTATGTTGTGAAAAATCTGCATTTTAGTTGTATATATATATACAAATAATAACTATATATATATATATATATATATAGATAAATATTCTTTTCCACTGGAGGGTAAGAAGAGGAAAGGTGTCCTTTTCCTATAATAAAATTGACTCTCATCAGGCTCTGTGACCAGTGCCCATCTAAAATGTTGTAAAATTTATCATAGGAATTACCTGATCCAAATGCTGTAATAACTAATACTCCCTGTGGTCCAGAGCTCTGTTTCCAGAAGTGATTTACACCAGATGTTTCAAGGGAGTAATAAACTATTAAACATTTAGAAAGTGCCATGAATGCTCTCACCAACTACTAACTTATTTGCTGGGCAATTGCTAGGAGGTGTAGTGACAGAGGGAACCTGCCATCATTTCTGCTCTTCTAGTAATTAGAACAAAGAATTGTACTTCCCTGGGGAATATCAGTATCTGTTATATCCAGCCCTATGTGCACTTATCACTCCTCCTGAGCTCACATGCACATGTGCATCTAGATGCATGCATAAACCCTGTTCTCTTCAGTGCAAAAAAAAAAAAAAAAGTGTAATGATTGCAACGCAGTGGATGTTGTCAGGGGTGAAATATTGCTCAGGAGGCTTGTGAATTAAGTAGAATTAGTTTTAATCAGTCTAGGAGAGATGGAAACCTACTCTAGTCACTCTATGTCCGTTCATAATCGAAAGAACAATATCAGTACTTGCTGGTCATGTCTCTTCTGACCAGGTTTAGATGCCTAGTGTAGGGTACAGTGACTGCTGATTTGCTCTCCATCAACTCCATCAGAAGGAGTCCAGGAAGACTAGCTCAGATGAAGATCTCTACATGACAGACATCTGCATTTTGCCAAATGAGTCCCATCCATGATGGTTAAGCTAATATTTTTAGTATGAATAGCAAGTTTGAAGAATTAAGATCTGAAATAGTTAAGGCACTTGGGAACATGTTTCTGTCTGCCCCTCTCTTTAGTCTCCCTTATCATCTGGGCAATAATTACACTGAACAGAGTCAAGATGATTATAGGAGTGAGTTAAGGAGCTTCTTACTTCAAATGAGCAGCTAAAAGTTATCCATCTTCATAATGACTAAAATATGTTAGCAGTAGATGGCCATAATATGAGTTGATTGCATCACTAATGGCTGATCACACAAAATGCCCTCTCGATTAACGTTAACTGATCACCTTGGTGCAGATTTGAATAAAAACTCACTGAACAGTGACAGAGACTGTTTTCTTAGTAGGGTTTGTCCTTTAAACAAGGTGGGAGCACCCAGAGGGGACAGTTGCATGACCTCTGTTTGTACCTGTCATTTCCTGCCTTCAGGTCTAGTGTCTTTTCAAGTCATCAGATCTCTGTTTGTCCTAATTGCTTTATATTTCTGCATCTTTGTAATTCATTTTTTGGTTATTTCAAGCATATCTCATTTTCATTAGGGTAGAAAATAACTTTTTGTGTATTTTCTTTAAATCTACTTTGCTGAAGTTTCATTTTATAAACCTTTGCTTTCCATGGTCATGGACTAATTTACTTTAGCTGGTTAAGCAGTTCTGATGGAAGTAATACCAGGACAAAAGCCCGTTACTGTTCCTAACAATCTATATCTACACAGGGTGTATAAAGAAAAGCAGAAAACTGCAAGGCACGGTGTTGTATCACCGATCAATGTCAGAGAACAACATAAAGTGAAAAGAAAAACTCTCCCACAAAGAGCAGTATGCTGTAAATACAGCGTAGAAATGCACACCTAATAAAGGATATAAATTCAAACTACCTTTATAAGAACGAGTGATCAGATCTGAGAATTCATATTGCACTGTGGATGGAAGATTAATTGACATAGTGTAAAATCAGGTATTGTTCAATGCCTTTCCTCTGAAGGTCATAGCGGCAGTTTTTATTTGTCTGAAGAGTAATTGTAAAGAGAAGAAAGACTCTCTGGTCTTCTTAAGGATGGCACAGAGTAACAAGTGAGTGTTGCTTTTTCCTCTCAAACCTGTGAAGTTCAAGCAAACAAAATGCAGAGCATGTGTAATGCAGGGAAGGAGATCCTATTAAATGCCTCCTACTGGAGTACAATCTGCATACCAGGGTTTAATGAAGGCACTGCTTGAAAAAAGTTTAAAGTGTATAACAAATGGTGTTTCACATCAGATAGTGGTGATGGTAGGCTGTAGTGGAGGGCTTTGTTCCACCCAGGGCATGTGCAGCTTTCAAGGCTTCTTTCCTGCAACTCCTGCAGATTGGAAATCAGTTCACAAAGTGCAACTTTGAGTAACTAAGCCACAGGTTCTACTTCTTGCAACAGCTCTGTGCTGTGTATTTGCATATCCATGTAAGCAGTGTTTTTCTTCCCCTTTTGTATTTTTCTAGCACAATGCATGGATATGGCAGAGGTATTTGTTTGAGTTAAAATATATGCAAATACCAATGACTATCAAACATACATTATCTCCTCTTATGGGTGATCTTCAGTATGTTCTTATTGCTGTAGTGTGGCTTCTTCTGAGTGCTTTTTTACTTGCAAAGCACTGATTCTCACCTAGTGATATTTAGTGTTTCCAAGAAGTTGATTAGAAGGTGGTTAGTTGGTTAGAAGCTGTCTTAATTTTAGCTTACCTTTGTTCTTTCTTGGTAATATATATCTATCCTGTGTCAGTGTTAATCTTGGACTGTAAGAGCTCTTTTTCTCAGGATATTTATATTTATAGATGACAACTATAACCCTTTTTAGCCTTACTTTGACTACTTTAATTCTTGTAGTTTCTGCAAATGACAGGATCTTCATTCTCCATCATCCTCCAACCGTTATTTATTTGCATCAATTCTTGTTCTGCTTTCACTTCTCTTGGATACAAGTTACCAAAATTGTACTCACTGTCCAAAATGAGATGCCAGCAGTACCCTGATTTTCTACTATTATTTCTGTTTTTACTGGAAAGTAAAGATATTTTCAATAATTCCTTTCACTGCAGATTTCTTTTTTCACTGTTTTCCACACTGGTGGCTCATAATCCCATTCTTTTTGATACTAATGTTCTCTGTCTTTTTTCTCTCCCTTAATCTGACTGTTTCTTACAAAATGATGGTCGTGTAGGAAAAATTCTATAGTTTAATGAAGAGAGGACAGGAATTGACTCTTATTTTGAGGTCAGAGTTTACAAACATGAGGGAGTGATGTGGAAAGCATTAGCTGGGCTCTGCTCTGACCTCCTCCAGTTCACTCAACCTGGTGGAGATGCCTTAAAAATGTCAATGCTTTGACACTCGTGGGTTTCACACTTAGGGAAAAGATGTCAGAGTAATGAATGTAATGAATGAACTACTCTAGTTTATTTATGAATTAGGATTTTATCATGGTAAAAAACGTGCTGAAATCTACTTTTCAGCAGATTACAATGGGGGAAGACCATAAAAAGCACTTTAAATAAGACCATAAATTGGTGTGGAAGCATTCTGAAGTAGATGTATGTAATTCAGAAGTAAAATTTTTTCTGGCTTCTAACCAATACAATGAAGCCATGAAGAAGAAAGCCACAAGATAGAGCCATGTTCAGATTGACCTTGACCTGGACACGCAATGTTATTTACATGCCTTGAGCAAATCAAGCAAAAGGGATGTCCTGAGCAATTGCACTCATTACAGTATGTAATGTCAGAAGTTTTTATCAATCTTTTGAGAATAAATAAATGTAAGGCAGATCCTTGTTGTTCTTTGAGGAAACTAAGGAATGATTGCATTTTCTTTTACATACTGCTGGGGTCTAGTATGATACTTCAGCTTCAAGTGTCTAGTGGTGCATAAACAAGATAGTATCTTGCTGCTTTTCTCCCCTGACCCAGCTCTTACTCAGTATCCACCTGTTAGAATGGAGCTGTCAGCCTCGTTCTCTTTAGAGACACATCTATGTGCAGAAGTCATATAACTATAACCTGAACTGTGCATACAGTTAGTGCATTTGTTCCTATGCCATCGCTTGCCAGCATTTAGCTTAACAGCAGGCATTTAATGCCTCAATTGTTAGGACCACATGACATCAAGAAAAGTTTCTAGGTATTCTCTTAAATCTAGCTAACCGTAAACAAACCTAACAATAACCTAACAATATTTCAGACTAAGGAGTTTGAAATATTCATAACTCTTTTCAATGGCAGGCAGATTAACTGTGTTCTCAAAATACCTGAAAGGCAGATCTGAAAACTTACAGTTTGGAATAGCATTAGATAATTCAGAAGCCGATTCCTGAGGGGAGAAATGAAATGCTTATGGAAAACATAAGGAGATATAGTCTGTTATTTTCCATAAAACCGAGACATGACTCACTTTTATTCTTTATTAAACAGATGAGATTCTGTTAATGAGAATGCTCCAAATGTAACAACATTAGGACTTTGACAATCTGAAAGCAAAACGATCACATAGGTATCTAGGAGCAGTTTGTCTTCTCTGAAAATAGTACTGATCTGCTCTTATGTCAACCAGTCTTGGTAAGCATGTTTGAAGTGAAGCTGTACATTTGGTGAAGCATCTCGCGGCTGCTGGAAAGCATGGGTCAGGTCCTGAATTTACTGGTAACTGCACATCCCCATAATGATTTTGCTATACAATATAAGTAAAGAAAGACTGCACAAGTAGAAGCTTATAGCTTCAGACCTGCAGCACTTCACTGTAGATCTTTTCTTGATGAGAAAGAGGCCAAGTTTGATAGAGGCTGCATTAGTACTGGCCAGCAATAGAAAATGTGCCCTTATGTGCAGTGTAATTTGATCAAGAGTACACCACACGGTATTTTGAGAGGGGAAGATAACGTTTCTTCAATGCTGCAACACGAAGATAAAGAACTAAACACTAAGTATCTATGAAAGTGACATGTAAAGTAATAAAATTCACATGAAAATATAGTGGTAACCCTTTCTTCGTGGGCATAGGGTACACACACAATGTGTACTGAGTACTTGAAGCAAAACTATTTCAGAATGTCTGTTGTATGACTTCTGCACACCCCAGTTGTTATGCTACCTGACTTTTGGTTCCAGGTGACACTTACGAAGAGTGTCCTCTGTGTAGCCACATCTGTAGAGATGACTTAATATGATGGGGAGGTCAACTTTGAAGTTGTAACAGCCTATAGGAAATCATAGTTCTCCAAGAAATGTTACTTTCTCCAGGACTTGATATGCAGATCTCTATTTTTATATCTTAATAGTGAGATATGTTTCACACAAATTCTGTTTACTTTTTCTTTTCCTGAAGTTACGAAATTATAAAAGGGAACATAAAGCCAGTGGTATGAACAATAGAACCAGATGGCTCCTTTCTTTCAGCAGCCCTGTAAGCATGAGATGAGATCAAATTTTTCCACTTCTGGGATTTGTTGTGGATTCTCTCATGGCTTCATTTCCCTTAGAAGAATTAGTTCAGTCCATTGTATCATCTATTGATTTTCAAAATCTAGCATCTTTGAGATTGCTAACTTACATAATGGCATTTTATTTTTTTAAGGGAGAAAGGGTTAAAAATCATTTGGATAGAATGACTGATGTGCATGTTCACACAACTATATAAGCCTTATATCGTTAGGAAACTACAAAAATAAATTAGAAAACACCACACGATGTGTTTCTCAGCACCGTTACGTCGGAGCATATTGCCAACTGCTCTGTAATATCCTATGATTGCAGACAGTTTTGTAATATCATATAATTTCCATATATTTTAAATAGCTTTCTTTTTATTTCCTTAAATATAGGATTAAGACAATCCTATTGTAAAGACTCATCATGACAGTGCTTTAAAGTGCCATGGCTGTCAGCTTACGAGTCGTCTTAAACTTGGATGGCTGACATAATAGCATCTCTTTTTACACTGACCTAAATCAAGTATTGGATGGATCAAGCCTTCTCCCTCTATGATCTCAAAGGAGGGATTTTATTTTTTTTTTTAATGTCATGTTCGGCTATTGGTTACTTTATGCTGAGCTGTGAACTGTGTGGTTATTGGAAGCAGCATTAAAAGCCAGGGAGTGCCTCTGTTTTCAAGACTATCCATCACTCTACTGTTTTAGGCACCCGACTGGTTATAGAAATACTTACAGCCACGTAGGATACATATTTGATCTACAGACAACAGAGATGAACAAATCCAAATTGTCCAGAGTGAAGAGATTTAAAAAATTATGGAGGGTGAGTGAAAAATATGCATTAGTCTATTAGAAAGATTGCTATGGGGAAACATAAATTACAAGCAGATAATGTTGGTGTTTGCGGGCAAGCTGTCCTGCTGCATGCATGCTGTTTGGTCAGACTTGTCAGTTCAGCTTTGACTGTATTTTTATGGTTTTGCAGATGAGTTGCATCTTTGTATATTTTTCTCTAGAGGCGTTAAGCATTCAGGTTAATATGAGTTCTGAGAAAAGTTATGGAGAATTTGAAGCAGCAACACTTGTACATTTAGAAACCCTTGGGAAAGCTCAGATAAACCAATTTCCTCAGTAACATTGAAAATGCCATTTATAGGTGAGTGAATAAAAAAGAAAAGGGGGGGGAGTGTGTAGGAAAAAAGCTCTCGTCCCCTGAAGCTGTAATTTAACTGAGATAAATGAAATTGTGAAGCTGAGCTATATGAAAAGTGCTTAAAGTCCACCTTCCATTGAAGTCCGGTATGATGGTCAAATGAATAACATAATAATTGAAAAGCATATTTACTTTTTAAACATCTGCATGTCCTAGAGGTTAGAAATAAGACCTCAGAGAAATGGAACAGATCGTTCTTTACCAAACACAAAGTTAATTTTGTGCAACAAGTGAAACAGGCATCCCTCTGGTGTCTCACAAACTATTCTTTGAAGGCTTTCATGACAAGTTCGGCATCGGTTCTTCCCGCTGATAATTAAGTAGCAAACATTGTTCATTTCAACAGGCTCCAACAGATTTGCCTGGATGCTTTCAGAATTCAGTGCTCTGGTATCAGCTGATGAAGTTGCATACATTGTCTTGCATTTAGCAGTTAAAGAGATGGAATTATCCACAATGTGAAATTCTGTTGACTTGCTTCCTGGTAGCATTGATTTGAGTATTTTAAAGCAGCTTTTATATGAGATTCCATCAGTGATGAGAAGGCAATGATCTCTGTGGTATGCAGCAATTTGTAGTCTGCACATAGAGTTGTGGAGGTTTTCTGCATTTTAAGGACTGTCTTGAAATAGAAGTAATGTCTCTATTTATGG
Organism: Tympanuchus pallidicinctus; assembly: GCF_026119805.1. Taxonomy (NCBI): domain Eukaryota; kingdom Metazoa; phylum Chordata; class Aves; order Galliformes; family Phasianidae; genus Tympanuchus; species Tympanuchus pallidicinctus. The sequence continues at coordinate 66,320,048 of NW_026294747.1, forward strand.
TTTTGTTTATTGACAAATGTTATTGCCTGAGTGAAAATTATATTTTAATCATCATGCAAGTTTCATTTGTGCAACCAGGCACAGTTTCCTTAGAAATTAAAACATATCCATTAAGCATAAGGAGGTATTATATCATAGGAAGTGACATGAGATAATTACCACAAGGCACGGTTCTTAAATGGGCTCAGGAAGCAGTTTAGTTTTAAGGGACAAAATGTCCTTCTTGCATAGAAAGATTTTATTTGCATACAGTTGTGTATTTTGTTGTGCAGCTGAACACTTTGTCCTTTACCTCCTGTTTCTAACAGCTATTAAACTCCAGGCTATTAAGCATCCTTTAATTGACACATTTTCTGCTCTTCTCCCTAAAGTACTTTTCCTTGTTTCATCAGCTTGATACCTGATATTTCAGGGTAATATAGTTCAAAATTAAATTTCTGCAGAAGCAAATGTCAGTTTTGAATGCTGCTGTTTCTTTTTCCCACTTGAAGTTATTCTGGATAGAAATATGTCAAAATCTGGAAGAGGGCTTTTACAGTTGGGATTAAAATAAAAGCTAGATCTTTTTATTTTTATTGTGCAGTGTGTGCATTTATAATAAGCCATAATATATTTATGTAGGAGGTTATTTATATGCCTATGATGTGGCACATGCTCCCTTCCTCCACTTAACTCTCGTCATTAACTTCCTCAATATTTACGGCTATATCAAAATGATGATTTGCACTGTACTTATCATTAACATCCTTTGCAATAGCTCTCTGTACTTCTTGCCATCCTTTAGAATACAGTCATAAAATGAAGAGATTAACAGATAATTAAATTAAATCCTTAATTATTTGGGGATGATGAATTCGCTCTGTGATTACAAAAAGGTGTAGAGAGCCTTTTTCACGGGCAATACAAATTGAAACCAGTGGAGTTATGATGATTTATGTCTGCTCAAGGATCTGAATCATCCTGTTAATTATCTACTCCCCTTTTAAAAAGGTATTCATAAAAATTGGACACAAAAGGCTTTCAAGATATTTTTTGAAATATTATATACATTCAAAGGTAGCACTGCTTGAACGATGTCAATCTTCGCACAACATGGAATGTCCTTCAGCTGGAGTCAGGGAAACTTTGCTGTTTCTCCAGCAATCTTTGATTGCTGTAAGAAGCCTCACTATTTTCAGTTGATTTTTGATCTGGCCTGTGTTTCACATGGATCTCCAAAGCACTGGTATCTATCACTGACTGACAGATCTGAAGCATTCAACAGCTGTCCACCCCTGCTGGTGGAGTGGCTGAGAGCAAAACCCTTCAGAAGGTGCATCCAACTTAGCTAATTAAGGACAGAAAGTCAAATCTATTGGAAAAATGAGGAAAACGAATTAGCAGCAACAATAAACAACCCTTCTGTATTTGACTGGGAGTTCATTTACCTAAAAATAAACAAATAAGTAATCTCCCAATAGTCATTATGAAAAAGATTACTGATTGCAATATTTAATGGGCACACTGGGCTATCATGAGGATTGAAGGATATCATACTTAACTTTAGCACTGAGAAGTCTTGAGAGCTCATTAGTAGTGTTTGTTAATGATAGAGCTATTTGGCTAATGCTTGTGCCGTATTCCAAGGGATTACTGTGCCAAGTTTTGTTAGTTATAAAACCCTAAAGTAATGAAAATTGATATGAAAATATATACTGGCTACTTCAAAGGCACGGAACTCCTGGTGTAAACCTTGATTTAGGAAATGTTTAGAGCACACGTTTACTCACACCACATTGTGATCCATCTTATCTGTGAGTATTTAAGCTCCATTTCTTTATGGATTTTTGGCCCAATAGATTGTGATGGTTATAAAAATCTGCTATGATCTTTCATCTCAAGTGTTTGAAGGGGATGTTTGGAGTAAATATGCCTGTTAAAAATCCCTATAATTTACTCTGAAAAGTGCTTATGCTTGTGAGCTGAAGCAATTCTCACTCTTCAGGAGCAGCTCCTCGAACTGAAGCTATTTCCATCAGGAAATGTTACTTCTTTGATTCATAATTTGTGTATTCTGGGCTGAAAATTGGTATAAAAAGCACTGATTCTGAAGAAATTTCTCTGTCTCATTGCTTTTTAAAGGCATTTCTTCATAAGCATTGCTTTAGACAATTTGTGTTTGTAACCATAGAGGCTGGAATATAAAAATAATGCAGTTTCAAATAGCTTTTAAAATAGAATAATATTTGTAGCCTTACTGTGCCTCCCTCAGCCCCAGAAGCAGCAAGGCTGACATGCTTTCAACCAATTAACGGAGTGCCTATCCAGTCTTCTAATCCTGATTTCTAGATAAAAATGCTTTCACCCTTGCTCAGGTGGCAATGGCCTGTGGTTTCATTGCTGAGGAGCAGGATCTGAATGCAAGTTCCAGCTGATGTGGCCTCACACATTCCATTTGTTCTCCACAGCATCTTCATTAGTGAGCAATATGGTCAATTGTAAACTTTTTTGGAGAGTGGTGTTGCTTCCTTGCCTTTCCTTCTTGATGCTTCTGGGTTATACTTTGTCAGAATAGTCTGCAGGGGCTCTGCCTGTAGTGTCCTCGAGGACACATGCAAATAGTAAAAGCTGATGGCACAAGACTTGAATGAGCAGAGATGGATTTAGGAAGGAAGTACACTACTCAGGGATTCTGGATGGTTTCTCTACCGCTGCCTATAATAGCTTTTAAAAGACTAACAGGCACCCAAGTCCATCCATTAGCCTCCACCCCCTCCAGTTCCAAAGGTGTATTTCTTCTGCAGCAGGCACCGAGTGGAAGAAGAGTGGGAAGGAGGGAAGAGGCTGAATGTCTTCGGTAGACCCTCAGAGTGGTTGGGGAGTGAGTCCATGGGCACCTGCTGGAACGCAGCCGGAGAAGCCTTCCTGTGGCTTGAGCAGTGGGGACCTGCCTGATGCTGATCTGGTTAGTGCTGGCAGGTAGGAATGGTGGGCTGAGAGGTGCCAAGGACGAGAGACCCAAAAAATTGAAGTTATAGAGGTGGGAATTGGGCAAGGGAAGCTGTTTACTCTTGGTGCAGGGCAAGAGATGGGTCAGGATTTCTGGGATTGTGGTCCTTCCTTTGCTTTCTTCTCTCCTACTGTTTTATGGTTTTATGGTTAGTCAGTGGAGGAGGGGAAGTGAAAGGAGACGTTTTAATGCAGCATCTTCCAACTCTACTGTTTCTGCTGGGTCCAGTTTCCATCACTGGGAATCCTTCATTCTCAGGTGAGCAGCCACCCAGGAGGAGCGACAGTGATTTATGTCACTCCTGGTCCCTCAATTTGGGGATGGATTTACCCAGGGACACTCTTGTGTCCCTTTCAAGTCACCTACCCTGTGCCTGGGTAGGCTCCTCCAGACCCATGGGTTGTGTCTAGAGATACTACAAGGATTCACTTGGAAAGTGTTCAGGCAGATGAACAAGGAAAACTGTTAGATGTCAAACAACTGCATGCAAATGTGGATCAGTTATTTATTATTTTCCATTATATGACACTGAAAATATTCAATTGCTCTTTTTGGGGGATCACTGACACTTCTGCTGGGTGTGTAATGTGTGTTGCTACTGAGGATGATTGAGGCTAATTACAAACAAAAGTGGATTAATCTTAGGTTTGACTGTCCTTGGGCTTGACAGTTAGCACTGCAGAGGACTTCCCTGGAAAGACAGGTGTTATATTCCTTAAGCAGGTTTTAGTTATTTGAGATTTGTCTTTTCTGTTGGAAAAACAAACTCTAAATCTTCAGAAATACAGATTATACAGGTATTGCTGTGTATTGCCCCTTTCATAACTTTTATAGTGCTACCAGTTACGTACAACTATTAATACCAGATGTTTCGATTCCAAATAGGGACTATTTAATTCACTACATGTGTAAGTGATCTATCACTGCTCATTCCCTAGGGTCATTATTGGGCTCCCAAGTGTGGTAAAGCTGTTAAGTGTAAACTAGATTATGGACTTCAGTCATTCTTACAAGTCTCGGTGACCAAGATTTAAATTACTTGATTTAATTGTTCAAACTGAGGTTTATAAACCAGTCTGAAAGTGTTTGTAACCTTAGATTAAAAGGTAGGATGAATGAAATTGTAAACATTCTTTACAATGCTGCTTCTGCTTTTACATTAGGATTTTGCAAGCCAATATGGCTTTAAAAACAAACAAACAAACAAAAACAACACCTAAACTATTGAAACTTAGCATGCACAGATCTGGAGTCTAAGGACGGTCTTCTGGTGGGCTCTGTACTCACTTCAGTCACCTGTCCTATCTAGGGTCCCATGAAAGAAATGCCAGGGAAATGTCCTTAGGGGGAAAGGGCAGCTTGGAATGCTTCAGCTGTCTTAGCAAGTTTGGACATTTGGAGGTTGTAAGAATATATAGGAGAGGCTGCTTGCTTGTTAACTTTGAGTTTTGGCTTGAACTACCAGGGATGACATCACAACCTCTTAGCAGAGGGTCAGCATTTTTATAAAAAGAATTTTACAGAAGTAATAATGCTCTCAAAATATCAATCTCCAGTTCACATACTCTAGCAACGTAAAGCGAAAGGGAAAGAGTCAGCAAGGAAATAAAAATGGGTAAGTCACTTTTTATCTGTGGTTCCCATTTCATGATAAAACATGCTGTGTACCTGTTCTGAAGTCAGTCTTGCTGATGCTGTTCTAATGGCTGTTTGTAGTCACTGTTAGCAGTGACAGCATGCTGCATATAATTTATGTTATCGTTTCCAGTCAGCATTTTCCTTATGAATTACGAGATCCAAAGTATCTAGAGTGAAATCCTGGTCTGCTTGAAGTCATTGGCAAAATACCATCACCTTCAATAGGTCAAAAACTAGATGCTGAGGGTCTTCTGGGTGGATGCATCTAATATAACAAGCCATGTGACACAGGGACTTGGCTACACTGCTTGCAGTTACGTAGTTTCAAATATTCTGCTTATTTAAATGAGGTGCAATGTGTTGGGAAGTGAGTTAAATTATTTTTAAATTGTAAAGAAGAGAGGAGGACACCAGTGGAATTTGGCTCTTTTCAGGGACAGTATGAGCAATTGGTATTATTTACCTCTTATGAGCTCAGCTCAGTCTCCCTTTCCTCTGTCTGTAAGTAGCTATATGGACTACATCAACATGTGTTTAGTTACTAGGGACCGAGTTTCTAAGCATTAGTAAAACAATGACAGGAAGCCAGTACTTGGCCTTTAATTCATTTAAAAATAAACAACAGGATGACCTTCATGTTAGAATCTTGCAGTTCATTAAGTTGAAGGATCCATATAACGCTACTGGAAGCTTGAGGAGCTTAAGAGAGTAAGATCTCAAGCCAGATCTAACTTTTTACCTTTCTATCAAAGCAGCAAAAAGGGGAAAACTGAACTTTTTTTGTCTTCCCAGAAGTAGTTATTGGTGAGAAACTGAAATGTAATTTATGTAGGTTGCTACAAAAGTAATGCCTCCTATGAATTTCCATGGAAACTACAACAGCTATAAAGAGCACAATAATACTATTTGATAGAGTAAATTCTCAGCTATTAAACACTATTTTTCAATGTAGTCAGCACCATTAGCTGTACATTTTTGACAGAGACGAACAGGAGCTGGCAAGCTGTGCTCATGAAGTCTGCTCCAGCAGAGGTGACATAATCGCTGCTGAAATGCACCACCCACCACCTCACTGTGCTCATATCCACTGTTTGGTCTCCATAAACACTCAGCAGGTGTTGATGAGTGTCAAAGGATGCCATTTTTTCTACACGGAGGAATTCAGTGCCACACATTTGTTTCATACACATTTCCATGTCAGATGCCATTCTGTCAGGCTGCCCCCTCTGCAACCATCTGTCACAGAGCAACAAAATGTACCAATATTGGTGGGAGGGTTCAACCTCTACTACTATGCGACCAACATCCTCCTCTGACATTGTGGCCCAATGTAATAAAATAGGAGGCATTACTTTTGGAGCAGCCCACTTATTTACAGTCAGCAGAAGTAGCATTTTATGAAGAAGTTACATTTGCTCCCATTTAAAGAATTGAAAATGCAACTTTGCTAGCAGGATTTAGGGCACTTCTCTGCCTGAGAACAGATTGCCAGCAGGCTGAATCAGTTGTGACCAATGGTTTTGGATGCCCTTAGAGAGCCTGGTGAGGCAGATCATCCCGATGCTAACACTGTTCACATGATAACCCCCTGTCACCTAGAGCAGTGTGGAGGTCCCACGGGTTTCATGGGACAACAGGGCCCACGATGCGATGCGACTCTTAATGGCTGCAACTTCCTCAAAATTCTGAGCAAGGAGCAGCCCATTCCATTTTGCAGCCAATGGCATCTCTCTGTCAAGAAACACATAGATAAATGTACATGCATAGGCACTCCTATTCAGCTCCCATTACAGTCTGTCTTCTCCAGGTGAAAGGCAAGCATTTGTTACCCAAGGACTAATGCATCTTTGATATAAGAAGTAGTTTATGAAAGCAGGGAAACATGAACCCACTCCAACCTGGCACCTAAGGAACTCCACAGCTGGTTAATCTGGCGTGCACTCTGTGATAAATTGAATATCTAACCTGAAAGTTTTATAGGATATGCTCATTCAAACTACTGTGTATAATCTAATGGCAAATAACACATTCAACAAATGCTTGCCTATAATTGCCTAGTATTGCTTTTTTATTATCATTTTAAGAACTGTTGAGATTGTACCAGGGACTTTTCTTGACCCTGCCTCCTTACAGGGTAACGGTGACTTCCCCTCCTTTGCCCAGCAACAGTGCTGGGGGATGGGAAGGTGAGAGCATCCTTGAAGTGTGGTGCAGAGTATCTGTTTGGTGGATAATTGCTGCATTTAGAGAGGGTACAGAATTAATGGAACAGTGTCCCTGTGGCAAAAAAATAAAAATAATAAAAAAAAAAAACATACACATTAGAGAAATAGTGCAAATAGCTCAGAATGCCTCTGCAAATGCAGAATTTTGCAGAGTTACACAAATTTGGTCAGTAAAAGCCATAAAAGTAGTAATTTCTGGTGACAGTAAACAAAACAATTTTTTTGCTTCCACTTATTGGTTTATATCTTCAGGGACGATGATCACCTACTGCCCACCACTTGCATCCTATGATGAAAATAAAAGTGGTCTCCAGCCTAGGCTGAGCACATCATATGGTGGAAGACTGGTCAGGAAGATGGTTACTTCCTTCCTCTCCAATGCATTTTGGACAGTTATACCACAGGTCGATAAATGGAGAAAAATTATGTTGTCATCTTACTCACTGAGCAACTCCTGGATCCATTCTGACCTTGCCCCAGACACGCCATTGTCCTATTTATGGCAATTCTTCTCCACTTACGATTTCCTTTTATTATTATTGGCTTCTAAATAAATCATGTGTGAGGCAAGAGGGAAAACATTTTAGTGTGTTGACTCTGTTCTGCTCTAAAACCTACAAGGAAGAAGGGAGTCTCCTGTATTCTTCTGAAGTCAGTATTAATTTTTGATCACTGATTAGTTCTTGATTACTGATAAAAAGGAAATGCCTTTCCTATTTTCTGCCCAGAGAAAAGGACAGCAGCTGGAGGTGAGTGATGCCAGCAGGCACCCTTTGTGTGGTTAGAAAGCCCAAGAGGGCATTTTGATATGAAGGAGGTGGATGGAGACCTGGTAGTGCGCATTTCGGGGTCTTAATTCAGTCAGCCTTAGAGGCTGAGGCGGGGAGAAGGGGAGAAAAAAATTCTTTGTTGATATGTTGATAGTCTCATCTGCCTGGGAAAGCTATTTTTGCTATCAGAAGTTCTCTATCATGCAAAGTATCTGTTTGTTCTGAATGTCTCTATTGATTTAACGTATGGGAATATCTGAGCTAAAATAAGAATAGTAAAGCTTCAACCCGTAAATACCAATTCTCTAGAAATAAAGAGAGGCAGTGACTCAGTGGAAGGTACATAGATTTATCCGAAGGTGGTATTCACATCTTGAAACTTTGGCCTTATCCAGAGCTGATCCCTCATGAGCAAAGAAGCTTTATACTTGGTTGTCCCTTTGGGAATATGGCCAGACTCCTACCTGGAAGGTCAACACTACAGTAGCATTTAGGATCATCTGATTTGAAGCTGGGATTTGAGCTACACGAAATACTGTAATGTGCATTTCTTGCAAGTCTTTCTTTTATACTGTTTTTGCTTCCCCATAATGCTTAGAGCAAGCTGTTGTGGACTACTGGAGTGAAAAAGGTTTATGGCTGTTTCCTGCATTTCACTGCATTTATTGCCTCTGTGGAACTTTTTCTGAAAACTAAGAATCTTTCAAATAATAACTTGATTGACAATGAGTAGATATTTTTTTTTTTCTCTCCTCAAAATTATCTGTAGTTTTGAGCTATGTATAGCTAGTGATTAGGGAGAATGTTCCTTCTCTTACTGAAGAGCAGTCCCTCTTGGGGCTATAAGGATGCTGTTGGATGACTCTGACTAAGAGCTACATTAGGGTGGAATTAAGTTATTTGGCACTTTGTTCTTTGGAGAGGTACTGCAAAGATGTGACACAGAGATATCCAGTGCTTGGCTTCAGTCATGTTCCCTGTCAGCTCTGCCAGAATCAGTTGTTTGCGCAGAAAATGCAATAGTTACAATATATATTATTTATGATAAAGTCAGCTTACTTTTAAAGCACTGAGGTAATAAAGTGAAGCTGAGATGGTTTCTGAAAGACATGTGGATGTCTCCTCTCAAATCACAGGATTTGTGATGAGTCATAAATTCTTTATAGATTCTTTTTCAACAACTTTGTACCTCTAAAATATGAACTAGATTTTGTGGATTTATAACTAATTGGTTTAGCCATTTTGGTGTTACACAAGCTGATGTGCAAAAACTTTACAGACTATGACAAAGGTCTTTGTTTCCAAGTCTATTCTCCTTAGGCTTCGTGCTTCCCTCAGAACATGTGTTTTAGGTTTATAGGTGTGTCTGTTTTTACCGTTTCAGATTATGGACTTGATTTTGCGGTGGAGTTGCATATAAAGCATCCATTAAGCACATTTGTGGTTCCCTATATGTTCAAAGCCTATGTAGTCTGCTTTAGCAGTCTTGTGTATGGCACTAAATCTGGGCAATGACCTAAATTAGGTCTCAGTATCTGAGTACCAGGTACAACTTTGACAGAAGCTGTGGACCACCACCCAAAAAGAGGTCATTACTATTCTTTTGGCAAGGTCAGCGCTTTGTTTCAAGATCAGTCTGACTAGCTCTCAGCTTCAATGGCAGACCCTCATAGGATCATAGCATGGTTTAGGTTGGAAGGGATCTTAAAGAACATGGAGTTCCTGCCCCCCTGCTATGGGCAGGTTTGCCAATTACCAGGTCTGGTTGCCCAGGGCCAAAGCTGACCTGGCCTTGAATGTCTCCAGAGTCGGAGTATCCACGACCTCTCTGAGCCGCATGTTCCATTGCCTCATGCCTGTGTATAAACCTTTCTGCTTAGATAGGTGGTGGAGAGATGTCCAAAAGCTGCCTTGGTATGGGCCTGGGCACTCAGCTCTGAGTGGTCCTGATGGGGAAGGGTGGGAACAGATGGACCCAGAGATGCCTTCTGATCTCAGACATTCTGTGATTCTATGGTTCTGTGATTTTGTGATCTGGTATTATTTTTAACGTGTCTTCTTATAAGCAGTCTAAAACCACTGATCTGTTCTGATCTCTAGCTTTGGAACTGTGTTTGAGTAGCCAGAGACAGTTCCTGGGGGTTTTGCAGAGAGAGAAACGCTATGCACTTCATTATTAAAAGCTCTCAAGCTCTTTCTTTTGTCACTGGGACTGCGGGGCTCTGAGTCTGCTCCTGCCTCCCTGTCACTGAGCACTCAGGGGAACGCCATTCACTGCTGGCTCCTCACCATGAGAGCTGCAGGGCTGGCTGCAGCCCATGGGAGATGTACTTGCACTGATGAGGCTGCACCTTGAATACTGTGTTCAGCGTTGAGCCCCTCATTACAAGAAAGATATTGAGGCCCTGGAGCGTGTCCAGTGAAGGACAATGGAACTGTGAAGGGTCTGGAACACAAATGTGATGGGAAGCAGCAGAGAGAACTGGGGTTGTTCAGTCTGGAGAAGAGGAGGCTCAGGGGAGACCTCATTGCTCTCTACAGCTCTCTGAAAGGAGGCTATGGAAAGGTCGAGATCAGCCTGTCCTCCAGGTAACAGTGATAGGATGAGAGGTAATGGCCTGAAGTTGTGTCAGGGGAGATCTAGGTTGGATATTAGCAACAATCACTTCTCTAAAAGAGTGGTGATGCAGTGGCACAGGCTGCCCTGGGAGGGTGGTGCAGTCACCATCCCTGGAGGTGTTCCAGAACCGTGGAGATGCGGCACTGAGGGATGTGGTCAGTGGGCAGTATTGGGGATGGGTTGGTGGTTGGACTAGATGATCTTAGAGGTCTTTTCTAACCTTAAGGATTCTGCGATACCCTCTGCAGTGTTCAAACTGCACCCGTGATCCTTCCTTAGCCTCTCTGCACCTCAATTCTTATCAGCCCCCTGCATGCCAGCACAAGGTGAAAATGACTTTGCTCTGTGGTAATATGTTTATAAAAGTGTTTTGAAGAGATTTCACTGCCCTTTCTTCCATCTTTATCAAACTCGGAAATCGTATTTGCCTTGCCCTGTCAGTCTAGCTGTCTGCTCAGAATGCATTTGTTGCCTTCAGTGCTCTTTCAGAGGATTTTAAGTGGAGGGAGAGGAAATGATCAAAGGATTGGAACAATTAGTGTTTGAAAGAATGTTCAACTATGTATGAAATGCTTTGATTTAATGATGAGTAATGTAGAGGCAGGTTGATGGCAGTCTGCATATTTATGAAAGTTGTAAACATGGGGAAAAAGAGAAAATATTTGTCATAACAAGACGGGGTTTAATTTACATTTAAGGAATTAAATTTTAAATGGCAAAACTCATGCTGAATATAAAGCAAAGCTTCCTGCTCGTAAAATCTCTTCAGTGACAGAATAGCTCCCAGGGGATGCAGCTAAATCCCTTTACCATTATATGAAAATTTTAAACTGACCTAGAGGAAACACTGAAGTATTGATTTAGGAGATCAGTCTTGCATCAGTAAAGAGGTAGTCTGAATGATCTGATTGTTTGGGGTTGTTTTCCATCATTAACTTGCAGGATCCAGCGGGTTTTTGAATTTCTCAGGATCTGAGGAGGGTAAACAATATGAGATGTGGTTTCTAATTTTTGTGCTGTGTAGTGAGGATGAATAGCAGCCTCTGCAGTGAGCGCATGCCTTTGTAAGCCTATTATTGCATCTCATCTAATTGCTCTGCAGGCTATATTATATTTTAGCTTGATGGGAAAAAAAAAAAAGAATAGTTTCTTGTCTCCTGTTTGCACCAGTGGTGCTTGAACAGAAAGGCTAATGATTTAGTAGGAAAAGAATTGGTATCTGTGCAGTGCTCTGATACAGATCCAGAGAAGGTGGTCTGTTTATCCTACCTACAGTAATGATGATTGCTCAGCCCTTTTGTGGTATTTAGAAATTTCACAGGACACCGCAAGCAGTTATTAATTGTCAGACAACCCTCAGAGGAGGGCAAGCATCTGCACCCTCATCTTGCAGACTTGATTTCTCAGAAAAACTGTGTATCTCTCCCAGAATTAGAGAGAGAGTTCTAGCTGTGTCAGATGAGGGATGGGAGCAGGTCAGGGTGGTGTTTGTCCTCATCTGCTCTGCCCTCATGAGGCCCCATCTGTAGTGCTGTGTCCAAGTCCAGAGTCCTCAGTGCATGGAGGTGTTGGAGCTGGTCCGGAGGAGAGCCGTGAATATTCTCAGAGAGCTGTAGCACCTCTCCTATGGAGACAGACTGAGGGAGGTGCGCTCACTTTAGCTTGGAGGACTCATTTTTATCTTGGAGAAGAGAAGATTCTGGAGATATCTTACTGCACCCTTCTAGTGCTTGAGGGGAGCTCATAAGCAGGAGGGAAATCTTTGTACAAGAGCAGATAGTGATAGGACAAGGGAGAATGGTTTTAAACGAAAGGAGGGGAAATTTAGATTAGATGTCAGGGGGGAATTTTTCACTTGATGTGTGTTGAGGCACTGGCACAGGCTGCCCAAGGAGGTTGTGGATGCCCCAACCCTGAGCATTCAAGACCTGGGCTGGATGGAACCTTGGGCTGCCTGTGGTAGGGGTTTGGAATTGGATGATCTTTGAGGTCCCTTCCAACCCAAGCCATTTTATGATGCTATGATTCTTTGATTCAGTAGCAACTGTCTGCCTCACAGCCCAGGTGATTCTTTGTGGTATAGTTTGTACAGGTTAGAACATCACCAGGAACATCAGTGCAGGGCTTTTACAACCCATCACACAGGGGAAGTTGGCACAGCAACTCCCAAGAACTCAAGGTCAGGCACCAAGAATAGTCTGGGGCAGCACTGCACCTCCTGAGGAGATGTGCCACAGAGGAAACAAAGAGGCACAATACCCATGCCAGGATTTTCAGCAGCTACTTCTATTTTGCACTATTTAAGTATGTTCTAGCATTTAAGATAATGCAGAGATAGAGTGCTGTGTTGATTCTAGATGGGAAATTGGAACCAAGAGATTCAAAATAAGAGATTTTTTTCAAAAGAACTGAGCATTACAACTCTAAATACAATTCTACTTTAAACTTTCAGTGCTCAGTAAAAGGCAATACAGAGATGACGTGGCAGATTTATGCATTACAGTAACACATACTAAATGAGTGCATGGCTATGCGAACAAAGAGTAATAAAGAAAATAAACGTATGAGGAAGATAATTTGTTAAAATCCAAACTGAATTATTGCTTAAGAGAGCAGTAGCAGGTAGCTAACCCAACTGGAGAGAAAACTTTCCCCGTTTTCCTTCAGCTCAAAGGTATGTTTTAAGATTCAGAAGAGGTTTCAGGCCGTCTGCTAAGGTAAAGCAGGTTCCGTGCCAAGGAACATCACTGTGGTACAGAACCAGTCTTTTGTTACCATGTAACTTGTACAGAGTTATCTTAAATTCTCTAAGGCAATTGATCATGCTATTATTAAATTATTTTAATAAAGGCATGGCGAACAAAAATCTTCACTGCTAATATGAAGTCATTTTGCTTTAAGTTAATCGATATGTTTATTCACTGATTTGGAACTTGGCTGGATTTCTGACTTCTTCCCATAGAAAATTTCAGTCCACTTCTTCCAAATCTCCTTGCTTTCATTATTTTCTTAAAATCTTTTTTTTTTTTTTCTCCTATTAATATAACTAAACAGCACAGCTGAAACTTACAGTCATTACTTGTCTAGGTTAAGCTCCTTCCTGTATTGTTCCATGATTCTGGATATCTTACGTTGTGTTCCTTGCATTATCTTTCCATAAGTAATATGTATAGGACTACAGAAAGACGTAAGATTACATGATAAGACTGCACTTAGCTCAGTCTTCCTGCCATTCATCAGCATTACTTAGCATTTGGCTCAGTCATCTAAGGATTCTTCTCCTAACTAGCAGCTAGGTTTTCACTGAATTCTTAAGTCTCACAGGTCTCTTTTTCCCACATCTCTGAAGTGCCTGGTGAGAGGCTTTTTCATTTTATAAGCTCCTGGTATGCTCAGATAATTTTTGTACATGGCTCAAAATAGTATCAAAGTCCATTATTTACTTACCAGCCATAATCCCTCCACTGGACTCCTTGCAGTGGAGTTCAGCTGAAGTCCCAGCCTGCCTGGGACTCAGCCCAGCCCTTGCTGAAGGATGCTTTCTGCAGAAGAGCTTTACAAAAACAGCAAAATCCCCTCATTTATGAGCCCACTGCTCACAAAAGAATTCCTTTTATCCCCACAAAATCAACACATGGCAAGAGAAATGGAAGAAAAGGCCAAGAAATGGCATGCTCAAAAACCAAATAGCAGTTTGACATAGATAATTCTTGCTATACAGCAGGATTCAAAAGAATTCAGAAGCAAATTCCTCACATCTTTGTATTCTGTGCTTTTACGTATGCATAGGCGTGCAAACACCAAGTATGCCACAGTCACGTTAAGCATGGCTTTGTGTGTGGGCACATACATGAGCAGTAGTCATTCTCAGGAACAAGAGGTATATCTCTTTACCAAAAGGTGTTTAGAGAGAACTTTGAACAGTGGAGATAAAGCCCTTCCAGTAGTACAAACTTGGGGAAGATGAACCTCTCTTAACTTAAATGAACTCTGTATAGGTTGGAAAAACCTCTCTTCAATACTGTTGGAGCTTTGAAGTGGAAATGTGCACGTTGTGAAGGAATGATTGAAGTGTGGAAACCACCAGCCCATGAGAAGGCTGTAAAGGATACCCACCTGCACTGATCAGTGCGGCTGTATAATAGGAGCTCTTGCTCTATGCCTCTTTCTCTTTACACTGCACATTTCTCAGCCCCAGTATCAGTGCACAGTTGGGTACACTGTAGCAGCATGAAGTCATCTATCAAATGAAGTGCCACAAGATGGCCCAGAAATATGCAGGGCCATAGACCTAGACAGCCAGGATTGCCAGTAGGCTGACACAGAGCGAGAGGACAAAAAGCTTCATAACCAGGGACACAAGTCTTGAAGTGAGCAGAAACCTGATCCCAAGAAATGCTGTCTGACTTTTGTGCGTATGGTAGAATTCAGCTTCACAAGGAAGAGAAGCTGATCCAGGTGAAGGCTTTTTACTTACAGGAGAGAAAAATCATTGTTCTGGTCTTACAGTGCTCTTCACAGTAGGTTTGAACCCCTGCACTCCATTTGCTCAGGGACCAGCACCTTCCTCCATACACACAAAGTGCTTATGAAGATATCACTCTAAAGCATCAGGATTCTGCTTGAGACCTAAGGCTGCATGTCTTTGGGAGGTGCAAGCCCACTCTTATCACTAGGGTCAAAGAGGACCAGTTGTTCTCCATCATGATCTTGAGCCAGGTTCAAGGGAAATCTAATCAAGATGAAAAGATAAAGGGAAGCTGCTTGGGATTCTGAGTGCTGGGGTAGAAGATGAGATAGCATTTGGATAAGAGTGTTATTAAGCGCTTGTGGTAAATATATACCTTTTCTGCAGGGAGAAAATAACTTTATTATGATTGTTATTATTTACAGTCCTCATTCTTCAATCATTTTCATAAAAGATCTGCTGTGTATATATGAAATGGAAGGCATGCTCTGCTGGCTCTGCAGGGAGCTCGACAATGAGATTGGTTGAATGTCCTATAACTTGTGAATTTTGAATGTCCTATAAATATTTCAAAACTCCTGCTTCAGTTACAGTCTCACTGAAATCCACATTGAGGCTTCATTTTTCTGACAGCTGCCTTCAGAGTTGCAGTTCTGCCTAGTTTTGCTCTTGCAAAACTTAATCATTAAGAAAAGTAGGTAGTTGCTAGTTTGAGCTAATTCTCAGCATATTTGGTTTAGAATTGGATTTCAGGCATCATCACTTCCTTGCATGGTCTTAGAATTTCAGACCTTTTTATGCAGACCAGTGGACTGTAGGTCCCTTTAAAAGCACCTTTACAATATTGCTAGGGATTGCTTGCACCAGGCATGTATTCTGAGGCTGATGAGCTGTCTGGAGTGTGCAACAATTTCATACAAAAGCTACCGTTCTCTTCCCTGGGATATGTTGCATTGTGCACTTCTGGCTTTGTGGGATGCAGGTGAGAAGGGCTATCCCTGCCAAGGGGAACAGCCAGGTCCTCCTTTGTCACTGATGTTTTGAGGTTTAAATTGCAAATTGATTCTAATGTGTAAAAAAATACTTATAATCATGTTTTAACACCCCACAAGCATTCTTAACAGATAATATCTGTGGTGGAGGGAGAAGTGTTCGGATAGAGAAGTATAGGATTGGGTTTGTACATTGATCAACGACAGTGAAGAACCGTTGAATAATCTCTGCCTCAAAGCAAAATTTGACTGTTCTAATGATCTCACTTTTTCTTGTTGGGTGACCAAAATGTTATGATAATGTCAGGAGATCCTGTACATTCTCTGTTGAATGGCTGTGTGGTGGGGCTAACTTTTCTACAAGGACATGAAAGATACCAGGATTTCAGGAACTTTGGCGAAAGAAATTTCTGTAATAGCTTTGGATACCAAAGGGAATAGAGCATCTGCTTGCTATTATTTCCACTAGGGTGGCTGATAGAGGAGTGAAAATTCACTGCAGTGAGCAGTAATTCTAATAATAGCATGACTAATAAAAATAATAGAAATGTAGCTTTTAAGAAAAAAAGCCTTCTAGGATTCATCATAATCTTCTGACTTGCTTACGCACGATATTTATACCTACCAATTCTACCGAATATCCGTAAATACTAGCTGGAAAACCCCCAGCCTGACCGTAGAATTTAAAATGTATTTTACTTTGAACTGATATCCTGCAGTTAGCATTCTGCCTTTATTTTTACAAATGTGGAGTATTCCGCTACCTTCTGAATCCTGCACTTGTCACAAAAATAAAAGCCCTCAGCTGATTATCTCACTGAAATATTGTAGAGTTACTCTAGCTGTGACTTGTTTCCTGCACTCTATAATAAGTACCAAGCAATTACTCAGGTTATGTAATTTGTAAAATTGATCTGCTAACTAAAAGTCTGATTCACCGACAAAGAAAAAGTGAAGGCAAATTAAATGTCTTCTGTAAAGGTTAAGTGCATATTTTATTTGCAACAGAATATTATGGATCTTCCTAACGCAGTTTTGTATATCTGAGCAGCCGTTTGAAAATGAAGTTTTTTTTAAAAGCTGTATTTCTATTGCTGATGAAATTTCTGAGACTTGACTGCTGTGGATGGTCTCTGGGACTGATTCTCTGTTGCCTGTTCTCTTGGTCCAAGAAAGATATTGAGGCCACAGAGCATGTCCTGAGAAGGGCAGTGGAGCTCTGAAGGGTCTGGAGCACAAGTCTTATGAGGAGCGGCTGAAGGAGCTGGGGTTTTTCAGTCTGGAGAAGTGGAGTCTCAGGGAAGATGTTACCACTCTCTACAGCTCTCTGAAAGGAGATTGTGATGAGGTGAGGGTTGGCCTCTGCTCCCAGGTAACAGAGATAGGATGAGAGGGAATGGCCTGAAGTTATGCCAGGGGATGTTCAGGTTGGGTATTAGGAAGAATTTCTTGTCAGAAAGAGTGGTGATGCAGTGGCATAGGCTGCCCTGGATGGTGGAGTAACTGTCCCTGGAGGTGTTCCCTGTGGAAACGTGGCAATGAAGGATATGGTTTAGTCAGCATGGAGTTGGATTGGTGGTTGGACTAGATGACCTTAGAGATCTTTTCCAACTGTACTGATTCTATGAGTCTAAGATCGTTGTGCTCATCCTTGATTGTTTCTTTCTGTATGGTTGTCAACTCTTGTCTGTGTGCTCTATCAGGCTGTCCATTTCCATAGAACTCATGGGAGCTCTGCGTTTGTTAAACTTTACTTCTTTGTCAAATTTTTTAAGTGAAGCCCCAAGCTCAAAAGGGAGAAAGGCGAGACAGACACACATGCAGCATGGTCACATTTGCTTTGTTTCCTTAGAAAAACAGGTTTTAGAATCAGATTGAAAAAAGAAATTCTTTGAGTCACATTTCCTACATTTTTGAGAATGTGATGGTGCTCTGCAGGGTCCACAGTCAGAAGCACGAGCAGTGGTGGTAGGGTTTTGTTAATAATTTGTAAATTGTTCATGTTCTCTGCAGTGGATTCTCTGCAAGAAGGTGTTAGATATGTTAGGTAAAAAAAGAAGAAAAAACAAACAAAAAAAAATGTAGAGCCATGCCTGTTATCTGAATAGTGAGAAACTGTAGTATGAGATAAAGCTGGAAACAGCACAGAGCATTCATCTTCTCATTCTACACATTCTGCTTTCTAGTGGCCACATCCAGAGAGTGCACAGATCTCTTCCTCTCTGTGCTCAGTGCTCGATCCTTTGCCAAAACCAGAGGCGATTCACCAAATTACAAATGCTCAGAACAGGTGGAACAGAATCAGTTTGTACCATGCTTCATCAGAGCAAAGATTATGCTCTAAAAATAATCCAGACTTGGTTGTTGCTCAAAGCAAATTTTGTTCAAATATTTAATGTGGAAATTGTTTTTGTAGATTCTCTACGTGGTAACTTAGATGTGCTGCTTGTTCCACCCTTTGATCACAAGGTATGTAGATCACATACCACTCCCTGAAGACTACAGATTAGAAGAGAAGTCGTAGAATCACAGAATGGCTTGGATTGGAAGGGATCTTAAAAATCACTCATTTCCCTCTGCCTGCCATGGGCTGATGAGCTCTACTGGATCAGGCTGACCAGAGCCTCATCCAGCCTGACCTTGAGCATCTCCAGGGATGGGGAATTCACAGCTCTGGGCAGCCTAGGCCTGGGCCTCACCAGACTTGGAGTAAAAAATGTCCTCCTAATATCTAATTTTTCTGTCAAAAGAAAATGTGCTCTATGAAACTTGGATGAATAGAAAGATACAGACCCCCGTTTTGAGCAGCTTTCAACCTGTGAGCCCACGGCACTAAATTAAGATGAACAGAATCTTTTCTGGAGCAAGATGAATTGATGTTTAAGCATCCTATCTGTTAATGGCTGATTAGTATATGCCTTTCCTCATTACTTCGTCAAGAAGCTTGCTCTCAGTCAAATGACAAGCATTGAGAAATGTTTTAATTGATTCAAAATTACTTTGCTGTAATTAGTCAGCTGTAATCCTGAGGAAGAGAAGAAGTTGAGGATAATGGCAATATTTCCTGATGAAACATTTGTGTTCAACAGTGATTACATAAACGTACAGCAGTGCATTGCAGTTCTGTAGGCTTGTGGGAAGATGTGTGCCATGCATCACCTCTTTGTCTTTGCTGTACACTGGCTGAATGCTCATCACTTAAACACAAATGCCAGAATTTTGCCCCCCATTCACACCTTGGGTCATGCTTCACACCCACTTTCTCCAAGAGCTAACAGCTATGTAAACGTAAGTAAGGGCACTTGATATATATTTCTAGAGTATGTGTGACATCCACAGTAAGGCTAAAACCATGTGATTACAGTTGTCCACCCCATTACCGTTACCACCTCCATTTACGTTGATGGCTTGATAACTCTGTCATTCAGCTGTGAACTGTTGCAGAACAACTTTTCCTTGGAGGTTTCTTGGCAACATCTAGAAACCACAGAAACAGTGCTATGAATTGTGGCCACTGAATCTTAGTTTATCCGGTGGTAATGCAGTGGTGGGTTTCAGTGTGGAAGTGAAAACCAGCTCTGAAATTCACTGTGTACAGCCAATGCTGTGAACGCATGAAACGTTTTGTGTTTGTGTGTTTGCAGACTCAGGCATGTAGTTTCTTATTATTTCATTAATAATAATAAAGGACCAAAAACATGTACAGTCATGAGTCAACGCATCATTGAGAATTGATACATTCTGTAACTTCGTGAAAACTTTTGTATTTCTGAGCATGAAATATATTACATCTACTACAGTGATGATTGTAGTGCAATCTTCAAATCTCCCATGTTAAGTTAATGGAATATATGTTTGTTTACTTTATCTAATGTTAAATACTACGTAAATCAAAAGTAATTTTAATTTGCTTTGCCTGAGTACAGTTACCAATAAAATAGTGTCTATTCTGGAAAGGTAATTGAAAAGCTGGCACTGTGCCTGTCAATGACTTAAAAAGAAAATGATACCACAAAAGGTAGCCCAGCAGAATTTCTCTAGTTGTAATTTGCACAGTGCATCCTGTTGTTTTTTTTCTCTGCCTAAATCAGGCAGCTGTACAACAATTACTGTCAGCATAAAATGAGCCAGCTTGCGAATTGTCTTCAAAGTCATCGAAGAAAGCAACTTTATCCTTCAAAATTACTGAAATATTGCATTGATAATGTATACAATTATTCAGATAATTTATGAATTTACTTTGGGACAATTTAAGTGCACTTTGTGTTTTTCATCTGGATGAGTCCTAATGCGTGGAAATATGAATTATTCATAAGTCGTCTTTTGGTTCTAGGAGTCTTTATATAGCTTTTGTTTGCTAATGCATTTCGTAGGCTATTTTGTGCACTAACCCATTACATAGATAATGCCAGCAGTAAAATAAATGCTGAATTATATATTCAGTAGTTCTACATTAAGAGCTAGTACACTTCACCTCATTGTTTTTCCTGTTTTACTTCACAAATCTGAAGACAGTTGATACTGTGATGCTATCATCTAACTCATTGAAAATACATTGCTGCTGAGTGATTGCTGCGTATGTTGATGTAGAATTGGTACTGTTGACAAATTTATTAAAGCAATGAAAGCCTAAATATCTAACCTGGAAGCTTCAATGTATTACCCAAATTACACTTTGGGCTTCTGAAATTTGCAGTATGAACAAATGGAATTTATAGTTGTCATCCAGACAAAACAACTGATAACGATCTTGAGTGCTTATGTGTGAATGTGGCCTTTATCTAAACTGATTCCCTAAATTCCCTTCCACTGAAAAATATACAGAACAGAAAAAAGGGAGAGCAACATCCCCACTTCTCCACCAGAAGGATACAGGATCTGAAGGGCCACAAACATCTGAGGCTAATTTTCTTATCACGAGAGCATATTCATTTGAGCATATGTGTTCAGGGGATTAGAGGTATATGCGCCTGAACAAACTGCAACAGATTATTTCTACTTTTGTGAAATATATAAATATTGTTTTTTCCTCTTTTTAAAGATTGTTTCATCTTCACCTTAAAATGTTAGAGCTTTTCTGAATTTCCAGAGGATCCATTGGTTAAAAATCATCAGAGCGTAATTGTTCATCTCTCTTGAATTGAGAGTGCAGATGGATGAACAGCTTTGGAGGAAATCCAGGCTTTCATAAACTTTTTGAATTAGAATATAAGCTCTTAGTAAAATATACCACAATTCAATTATTTCTTGATATAATGGGAACCTTGTTTCTATATTAATTGATCCTTACTAATAGCCTACAATATATTCATTTCAAACTGCAGTGGATTACACAAATAAGGATGTCTGTTTTAATAAAAGTGGTCTTCTTATATGGATGAAGACTTGGCATGAGGTACTCCCCAACTGGAATTGTCTGTTTGCTTCACTTACAGTCTGATGTTACTCTGTACTCCTTTTTTCTTTTTCTTTTTTTTTTTTTCCCCTGAAAATATGGTTGTATGTCAAGAGCTGCAGGTTTATGCTGAGATTGAATGGAGTGTGGAGGTACTGTAGTTGTAGGAGATAATCTGGTTTAGATCCAGGGGTACGCAGAATATAACCACGCTGTGAGCCCTAACAAAGATTTTATGTGTTCTTAACAGAGAGGGGTCAGCATTGCATCCTCATAGAGAAGCTTTTCCCCTTCTGTTCTCTTTTGGTCCCTCTTGAGAATATGCATGTGAGTGTGTCAATAGAAGAGGAGTAGAGAGCTGTCTAAGCTGCTCTTGGAGATTTAGGATAGTTGATGTACCCAGACATGATGCAGAGGTGCAAGTTAGATAAAGGACTTGATTTACTTAGTTGTACTCTGTCAACTGCTGTCCTTTAATAGTAATGACTATTGTGTACTAGTCCTCATCACATAATAGCTTTGAAAAGTCATTTATTGTAGGCCAGGATGTGGATTATAGTGTTGGACCTCTTCAGAGGTTTTCTGGTTTATGTTTTGCTTTGCTTGATTCTTGATTAAATAGGCTAATCTGAAATGAGATGTTTTACAGAATCAATTGCAACTATCCATTTGCTTTTTAAATTAAAATTTCAGGTAGGTCAACTGTAGAATGACAGTAGTGGACGAATGATGGGGAGAGCTGTGCAGCTCTGAAAAGTCAGGACCAGTGGGCAGTGTGTGGTTAGGAAAGCATTTCTGTAGCTATTACTGTTGCTTCAAGAAGTAATGTCATCGTATACTTGCCTCCGTGAATCACTCAGTAGAGCCTACACCAAGTATATCTTTCTTGTCCCACACACTTTCTACATTGAAACCTATGCAAACTCACCCCCCCCCCCCCTCATTTGCTGCTTCTTTCTTCTCTGCTTTCCTTCTTGGGAAACAAATTTTAACTCCAATTGATTTTAAAGCATGGTACAGCAGGCTGACTTTTCAAAAGAACAAATCTAATCTTTTTAGAAGTGTTATCCCATCAAGATTTAAATTGAAGGATCATCCAAATACAGTCTGCTGTCATTGTTAAGGAGATTAGATGGACTGATTAGACCAATTTCTATGGCTGGTTCTAGAATCCTCTAATTTAATGAAAACAAGAAATTAGCGTGGTCATCCTGAAGAGAAGAGAGAATATTAATGAGGCAATCATAAGATTTGATCTGCAACAATAATTTGATTATTTTTTATTTTAACAGGGTAATTAGAAAAAGTAATTCACATTTTACTGATTTCATTTCCTATGGTCCATATAAGGACATAAAAATTATTAATAAAAAATGTCTATGTGGAAAACTAATTTAGGTATATCTTCTTACATGTCATACTTAAATTTTGTATTCCTCATTATTCTTCATCTATTGCTGTGCTTTACAGCTCAAATTTCTGATATATACTTCCTAGTGACATTAATGGGAATGGTACATAAAAATCCTCTAGATGGCTTTGAAAATTTCCAATATATTTTCAGTGTGCTATGGAAATACTTCTGAATTTATCCTTACACCACCCGTCAGAGACAGGTAAATATACATTAAATACATTTTATTGAAGATAAACTCTGAAGAACAGAACCATGAGAGACATAATGGGCCTAATCCTATTGACGTAATTTGGCAATGGAAGCATCATTTTGAGCCAAAACTATTAAGAAAGAAACTACTCTGATAGCATATTTATCTTGTTCTATTAAGGAAGAAGTGCTTAAATTTTTTTCTTGTTTTGGTTTTGTGTGTGAGGAAGCAAAACATTTAAGTATATTCTGAAGTAGAAACCAAAATATGTATTTATAATTGCCACTGTAATGCCTCAAGGGAGAAGCAGCTCTTGAGCTGCATATTCCCTTCTTTTCCTTGACAGAATTATGTGATGCTGTGTTGTTTTCTCTGTTGGAACCAACAGAACCATTGGCTGTAATATAAATCACCTGGGTATTGCGGGGTAGTTCGAGTCACCCATAGATAAAGCAGCCTAACTGTCATTATGCAAACCAGCTGTTCTTTAATTATTATAGGAATTTGGTATTGACATTCACATTTGCTTTAAAAGAGGAGATAAAACTCTTGACAACATTTTCATTGTGTTGAAAACACAGTTTCTCATGAAAATAATGTTGATTAATTATCCAACAAATTCCCCTAGTTATGCTGGATGGATTTTTTTTTTCCCCGTGGTCTTCATTTCCTGTACAATTCTTCAGAGGAGAGTCATTCCCATCTGTTTACCACTTGTGAGACTTCACGTGAAGTATTGTGTCTGACTTGGAGGTCCTTATAAAAGGAAGATATCAAAGCAGTGGAGTGAGTCCAGAGGAGGCCACCAAGAGGCAAGAGTTTTGCCAGCAGAGGCAGGACAGAAGGTTTTGTCCAGCCTAGGGAGGCATCAGACTCAATACTGCTTTGTGGTACACCAGTGAAAGGGTGGCAGGCAAAGGGTACAGCTTCAAAAATACATTACTGAGACCAGACATTAGTAAATTGTAGTAGAGTTAAGCAAACATAGGATAAGGTCATCTTTCAGCACTGTGGACATCTCATTTTTTGGAAATCTTCTGGGATACCCTGGGCATCATCTTATTTTTCTAGAAGGACAGTAAGGTGTCTAGTAGGATACCCTCTCTCAGATTCCTCCGCAATGGTTTTCTATGATTTTTCTGTGATATATAGGACAAAACTTCAAGTCTGTGCCTTGACTCAGCTACAGTCTTCTTATATGACCTTGGGTACATCAGTTAATTTGAGCTGTGTCTGATTCTCCATTTCCAAAAAGGAGATTATTATTAGTGTTTAGTATTAGAAGAAATGCAGTGAAGATATAATCCATTAATGCTTTTAATGCTCTGGCACATTATATTAATGATAAAGAAATGTCCTGTCCCTGCTGAATTTATAATCTAAAAAGGTCAGACAAAGAAAGTGAGAAGAAACATCAATATCCTTGTCATGCAGATGAACAGAGCTGCACAGAGAAGTGGTTTGTCAAATGTGTTAAAGCACAGCGGAGACGAAATACAGAGATTCATGGTGCGTTCCTTTCAGTCACAAACATTGTGATTTTATTTTTTTAAGCTCCTCCTTCAACGCCTTTTTTCCTGGCAGCTTCATTAGGTGCAGTACAACCTGCAGCCATTCAGCTGGACTTTAATGCTGCAGCAAATATTTCCAAGTTAACAGGACTAACTAATTGGCAGTGCATCTTCTACTGACCAGCCACAACTGTGTTCACATTGAAGTCTATCTCAAAAGGTTGTAGTTGTTTTTTTTTCTAATATTGCCCAGGCACTGCTATTAATAATCCGTATGTTACTTGTTTTTATGGCTTCCTGTATTGCTTGGCATTCCTTTGTGCTTTTTGATTTCATGATTTTTGGCCCAGAAATGCCAGCAGCTGCCAGTCAGTTTGGTCCAACATTCACATTCCAAGCAGGTTTCCTTCAACCAGCCATGAGAGCTGCATCAGTTCTGCTTCTTTTTAATAAGAAAAGCTGATCTCTATAGCTTTGCTCTGTTTTGTAGTGCTTACTAAGGCCTGATGCAAGCCACGCTAGATAACTTATTTATTTACTAAAATGCATTCATCCAAGACAAGACATGAAAGGGCTGAATTACTATGGAAAGCACTTCCTTGTGGGGTGGGAGCTGTTGCCTCCATGCTCAGCGGTGGTACACACAACCAATGACTCACCAGATGACTGCTGGGTTGGAACAGGCTGTCACAGGCTGTTGCGTGATGCCACCAGCAGGACATCGTCTCCTAGCAACCGCACAGAGATGCTGTTTTCACATTTAACCCTTCCAAATTTTCTCACAGGCCGGGACACCACCAGGATGTGTTTGCACAGCAGCTTCTGCTGCAGTTTAATCAATACTTCTATTTGAACGACGTGGGGCAAGCTAGAGGGCTCCAGTGGATTGGCTCACCTAAAGCAGATAAATCAATCTGTGGTGCTTTGCTTTTGTTGAAGTTTATCTTCAGTTGCACTGCTCTGCAGGGCCTCTATATCATGATATCCATTTTTGAATGGTCAACCTGTTCAAATATGATGAGGAAGATGCAGTAGAAATCTGAATTTAAGTTCACTTTATTGTGTGTTGGTAGATAAGTGATAGATCTCCACTTGCCAGCAGCTTCCCTCCAGGTCCTGGTTCCCACCATGTGTGATATGTCTGCAGTGTGACAGCAAAGCAGGAGTTTCCATGCAGAAAGAAAAAATGATAACAAAACTCTCTGCAAAGTTTTTCACTACGTTTTTACTTTAAAAAACGAAAGAGTAGAGGTGGATTTTATAGGAAAAAATCGATCTCAGAAAGCTAAGGAGAGGAAATCATGGTGTCATTGATTTAGAGGTACATAAGCATTAATGAGGCAAAAACAGATGCTTATTAATTCTGGACTGGTAAAGGAAGGCTCCTGCCCAAAGCCAGTGTTTAGTAAACTGGCTTTTGTGTCTGATCATGGCAGAAGTGAGTTTGGGTCTACATTTAATCCTTTTTGTATGTCTGTGCATTTGAGTCTGAGCACAGCTGTCTAAATGAAAAAAAAAAATCTGTTCATGTTTTGTCTCATCTCTCAGTTTTGAATCCCTTAGGCCTTCATTTAAGTGGCATTAGGAAAGCTGGTTCTTTCCAGTTGCTGCTGGAAGTGCATTGTTCATACCAGATGGGTAGGAGGTGTATGAACTGACAGCATTACCCCTGTGCTCTGGTCTGAGGAGTTGGCATGTGCCTTGGCTGTCCATTCCTGGAGCCAGCAATGTGCTCCAGTGGCCGAGAAGGCCAGTGGCATCCTTGTTTGTATGAGGAATGGTGTGGGAAGCAGGATTAGGGAAGCCACTGTCCCCTTTTACTTGGTAAGGTGCTGGTGATACCTCACCTCAAGTATTGTATTCAGTTTCAGCTTCCCCTCTACTAGAAGGATATGAAGTAACTTGAGCACATATGAAGTTACAAGAGCAATGAAGCTGGTGAGGGGACAAGAAAAAAAGAGGTTTATGAACATAAGGAGACTGAAAGGAGAACTCATCTCTCCCAACAACTACCTGAAAGGAGAATGCAGTGATGAGGTGCTGGTCTCTTTCCTCTGTGGTGGTAAGTGATAGAATGCGAGGCAATGGCCTCATGTTGTACCAAGAGAGATTTAGGTTGAGCATTGGGAAGAATTTCTTCATGGAGAGAGTAGTCAAGCATTGGGCTGCTCAGATTGATGGTGGAATCTCCATGCCTGGAGCTAGTTAAGGGATATATGGACATGGTGATAAGGGATGTGGTTTAGAGATGGACTCTGTAGTGCAGTCTGTGTTCATTAAAGAAAAATTTTCAGACTCTGCACAGGTTTGTGTAATATTGCAAATCTTTCAATACCTATTAGAGTGGGAGCTTCAGGCTTGAATGCTAATGGTACTGAAACTTAACACTGAGGTGATCCAACAAAGCTGCCTAAGGAGGTTTCTGTAAACCCTCTGTGCTGTGTCTTTGCCAGTAGAAATCAACCTCTGCTTGAAACTTCACCTAACTCATTTAGAAATAGCAGGAAAAGAGAAAATCAATCTATAGTGAACAGTGTGAACAGTATCACATTAAGAAGATCTAATTAGGAATGGCTTCTTTTCTATTGCACTGATAACGGTAAGCTTTAAGATTGACATCATGACAAAACCCAATACTTTATAACTGAGTGAATTTTTAAAACAGGTGTTTTAACTACCAGATCAATAACTTCAAGCACCACATAATTAAATTGTACATATGCTCTCAATAAACAGTAATGTCAGAAAAGTGGTACTTTATTTTGTAATAAATTAGGTTATTTTCATCTGCATGCACTTCTAAAATTTTGGCAGATATTTCTGTGGAGTGGAAATATCTCTTTACATATCGCACTGCGGACAAAGTCTTCACTTTGTCTTCTTACCTGTCTTCAGCTGCTTTTGGGAGGAACAGTTTTCTATGCTTACGTACCAAACTTCCCCTATAAATGTCATTTGGATTTCCATGTTTCTTTCTTTTAAGAATTGTAGTTGAAGAAACATGGGAAAAATCCCAAACCATTCAATGTAACTTCCAGTATTTTCAAATCGTTTTTGTAATTTCTTCAGAAATAAGGCAAACTCTCTTACTAATCAGAGATGGGCTTCATTTTAATTTTTTGTCCGGAGTTAACACAGTCTTCAAATCAACTTTGGTTTTACAAAAGTGAAATACCCACTAATGGGTGTTATTCAGCCACTGCGTGATTTAATACTTGGGATAATCCATCATGGCTTGGACGCAGCTAAGATGCAATAATGTGCTGCATATCCATTACATCAAATGGCCCAAAGTATGATTTGCCATTGGCAAAATTATTTTTTCTAAATGTGCACAGCTAATCTGCACTCACGTATTTTGCTCACTAAGGGAGCAGCATATCTAATGTGTAATCTTTTTGTAATGAGCCTATTACTCTGGTTTCTAGGTAGAGCTTCACCAGGCATATCTGTGGGCACTTTTGTTCGTACTCATTAAAAATCATCTTAGTAAGATTAACTGCTGTTTGGCAATTTGCATGGCTAGATCTATTTGTTTGTAACAAGAGCAGGAGATAATGAATGCACTTTGTACAGCAACTTTCAGCCATGAAACTGAATAGGCTGAAGATAAAAATCAGTTCTGTTTTCTCTTCAACCAGCAAAGAGTTTCAAAAAGTATAGGAAAAGGATTCAAGGTTATGCAACAAAAGAATTTCTGTAGCGTGGAACTTGCAGATAAGAAACAATGTGCTGCACATAATACTTCTGAGATTTGAATTAAAACTGCCAGGGATATTGGATGCAGAGATGAGCACTGTTAAGCAAAAGGAGTTCATCACTGGTAACAGAATTTGAATTATGCTTTACTAGATTTCCTGCATATGTCAAAAAATAAGTAATTGCCAATTACCCTGCTCAAAAGAGCTGGTGGGATACAATCATTTCACTTCAGAATAAGTGCAGATCTGCAGAGCTGAGGAAAGAGCTCTGCAGAGGAAAAGCTTCAAGAAATAGTTTTTGATGAATCAAGATAACTTCAACTGTGGCAAGGAATAATTTTAGCTTGGGCCTAGTGTGCAGATGTTCAGTGGTTCTTAATAACCTGCAGCAATGTGTCTGTCACGATGGGTTATTCCAACAACACACTTGCTGAACAAGGCAGTGCCATTAACTCATAGTTCAGGAAGGAAACTGATCCATGTTTGCTCACAGTAATTGTGAAAAAATACAAATGAATCTGGGTCTCTTAAGCTTATCCCCCTGCCCACTGGAACTTTCTCTGGATAATTAGAAGAGAACTAGTTAAAAAATACAATTTCTTATGTTGTGGGCATTTTTCCCCCTTTCTGTCCACATGAGTAAAAAATTGTTGAAATGTTTTGGGAGCCACTGTAATTAATGGTAAGATCAGAGTTCAGAGCCAAAGCTCAGAATTTCTGATCCAAATTTTGCTGTTATCTCATTCTAGACAGGTCACTTGTTAGCTTCCCCAGGAACTGAAATGGAAATACTTGCAAGGAGTTGTGGTGATATGAGACATTTTTGTTGGTTTAGATTGCTTTGGGATCGTTGCAAGAATGATAAAGAAATGTCAACTATTAAAGTACAGCAATCTTTGCAATATATAAAAAGGTATGCCTAGAAGCTGCGTACCAAGTGAAAAAAAGAAAAAATACCCATTTATGATAACCATATCATAAATCATAGTTGTTTATGCTTGCCTATAAATACACTCACACAATGCTTAGTATGACTAAATTCCTCCTGGCACTGGTAGAACTGAGCTTAGCTTCAAACGTCAAGCAGTTTGAGGTTTTGCAAATTACTGTGTATGTGTTTGTGTGAGAAATGTATTTGATTTTGTAAATAGATTTCTGTGAGTCAGACTTGATTGCAGATTAGAAGTGTTGGAAGTTCCCATTCCCTTGATCCTCAGTGCCTATGTACAAATTTCTAAGGCGTGAGGATTGCAAATGTGGCTAAAAATAATTGCATATGGGACAGCCAGAGAATTCCCCAGGCACAAAGAAAGCAGTCCAGTTGTCCTTCCACTTTAGCTGATTAGGGGAAATGGTTTTAAGCTAAAAAAGGGCAGATTTAGATTGGATGTAAGGGAGAAGTTTTTTACAATAAGTATGATGAGGCACTGGCACAGGTTGCCCAGAGAGGTAGATACCCCATGCCTGGAGGCATTCAAGGTCGGGCTGGATGGGGGCTCTAAGCACCTGATGGAGCTGTAGGTGTCCCTGTTCATTGCAGAGAAGTTGGACCAGGTGACCATTAAGGTTCCTTCCAACTCAATTCTCTGATTCTATAATTCTATGCCTAAGAGCACAGGGAAGGTGAGGGGTGGCTCTGCATTGCTGAAGTATGTAGGCTGCACATCCTGAAGTCCCAGCTGAGTACTTGATCTTGGTGGTCCAAAGTGATGGACTGAAACTGCTGAAAGCAATTCATGATTTTCACTCCTCAAGTTAAACAGGCCTTGGATTACCATTTAAATTAATCTGTGAGTTTGGCCTGACCCCTTCAAGCTATTTAGCTGATCTAATAGTTGTGGCAGCCAGAATCCAATGGAGTGCAGGGATTGTTTGCCTACAAATTAAGGAGAGAAGCTATATCAAGGCAGTCATGTCTCAAAATCTTATTGCCTTCTTACTTTGGCTGATCCTAAGTTTAGAGGTGTAGAATGGAGGGAGAAGAAGCTGATAAATGTCTATGGAAACATTTGAGATAGTTGCTGTGATGTGTGGTCTGCTTTGAGGTTTGACAGTGTTGGATATGGTTTAGTGTCTGCAGGGTGTTCTGGTGCCTGACCCTGTCCCTCGGTTTCCTCTGTCAGTTAAAGAGCCTCATCGTGTACAGTGAGGTCAGTGGGACATTTGTTGTGTTGGTAGGATTGTGGCCATCTTAAGAAAACAAGGTCAGAAAAAAAAAAAAAGGATTTTTCAGATAGAACCAAGAGTAAATCATAGAAAATCCTCATTCTGTTCTGTTTTGGGTTTTTTTTGTGTGTTGTTTTGTTTTGTTTTGTTTTGTTTTTGTTTGTTTGTTTAAATTCTTAAAGTAAATAAGATTCTTGTGGCCTGCTGACCAGCTTGCCTGAAGGCTCGGTAACTTATGAGCCAGGCTGACCTCTGCAAGAGAAGCCGGTCCCTTCCCCTGCTCTGGAGGATTCAGCTACGGAGTGAAGAGCTGGCTCACAGCGCTGCCTTCCACAGGGAAACAGCTGCTGCATTTTAATTTCTATCTGAAAGTAGGTTAGAAGGTTCTGCTGTCCCCCTGGAGCTTCATCCCTGGCTGAGCAGATTACAGCTCTCTAGGAAAGCACTCTAGCAGTCTGGCAGTGTTGGTCCATCTTCCCTGCCGAGCCTGCTTGTTGCTCTTCTGTAAGGAGGTGAGGAGGATAAACTCCTGCAGTGAGCTAATCCTGCACTGAGGAGCTCAGGAACATTTGGTCCTCATCTTGTGTCCCTTTAAACAGCTAGTCCATTACCTTCACGTGACATCCCTTCATAGCAGGGGGCAGCTACGGTGAGGATGCTGTTGTGCTGCTAATGTGGTCTGTAAGAACAGCATGGTCTATATAGATTTGAATGTATTTGCAATGGAAAAACAAATTACAAAAGCTCAGAACTACCTTAAAAGGAGCGGTGTCAGTTTGTGTGGGATTTCTCTCTCTGAATTCTAAATTCCAGCAAAAGTCCTGTCTGTGTGTATATTTGTCTCAGTCACTCCAGCTCTCTTTATAGAAGAGAAAATGGTGTGGTTGCTGACTCAGGTTCCCCCAGGCCTCCCGTTGACTGTATTGGCAGAGAGCTGTGGACTTGAGAGCTGCACAGGGAGCTCAGGTGTGGATGGCTTCAGTCAGTCGAGTCCCTTTCTTTTTAGGGCTCATTGCCATCATCCTGCACTGTGCTAAGAAAAAAAAAAACAAAACACATCTAATATTGTGCTTTCTTTCCCAAGTGAGCAGTGACAGAAGCCTATTCCTCTCCATTCCTGGGTTATTTCCCAAATATCATCCTGAGGACAGTGTGTTTGGAAGGGCTTTTTGGAAGTCCGCCACTGCCTCTTCAGCTTTTCTGTGATGTCTGTTCAGAGAAAAAGCAAAGCATTTAGTGGCTTGACCCCCAGCTTCCCCTTCTCATCTTATTTGGCTCAATTGCTCTGCCAAATACTACAGTGGTTTGTGGGTTTGGCCATATCTGCCTTCTTAAAATAAGCTGTGAATTGATTTTTCCCATCCTTTACTCTTAGTGACCTCTCCACCCTTCCTCGTTTTTGGGGCAAGACTGTGTAACACAGAACTCCCAGTCCTCTCTCACTCTTCGGTGTTCTTTTTAATAGACAGGCATTACTTTGGCTGTGCCCTGCTGCTTTGGAGCTGCAATACAAAGGCTTTCATACTGAAATGTACGTTTTCAACAGTCTCACCTTCATTTCTTCTCCACTCTTGGAGAGGTACAGCCAGCCTGAGTGATTTATTGCATTTTAATTTATTGAACTATTCTTTCACCTCTCTTCTCCATACATCTGCTTTTGCAAATCCCTCTGTTTCATTGCCTGTAAAATGTCACTTTGGGATGGTTATTTCCCCTTCACTTTCCAAAGGGAAAGATAAATGAAATCTGTTTAGCTTCTCTGCTCTCTGACTAAATCATTTAGCTTCTCATTCTCTTTGATTGCTCCTTTTCCACCATCATGGTACTGCTAACAAACTTTCCTCTTGGCTTCCTATGTCCAATGCAGCAGGAACTGGCTTATTGCTCATCTTTGTAGCTCTGGTTAATTCATCCTCATCTCTCCAACAGCCCCTCTTCAGCAGTAATCTGCAGTAGACCTGTGAAGTACAAGCATGCATAGGTGTGAACAACACTTTCATTTGTTGTTTTGCCTGAATATGGCCTGATCTCATACATTCTGCTAGCTGGGAAAAGAGAAGGAGCTGTCTTCTCACTGGGAGTTGATGGCAGAATCATAGAATCACCAAGGTTGGAAAAGACCTCCAAGATCTCCTCCAGTCCAACCATCCACCTTCCAATATTTCCTTCTAAACCACATCCCTCAGTACAACATCAAAACATTTCTTGAACACCTCTAGGGACTGTGACTACATTACCTCTCTGGGCAGCCCGTTCTAGCACCTGAACACTCTTTCAGAGAAGTTTTTCCTAACGTCCAACCTGAATCTTTGCTGATGCAACTTGAGGCCATTCCCTCTCATCCTATTTCTAATTACATGGGAGAAGAGACCAACCCTCACCTCGCCATAACCTTGCTTCAGGTAGCTGTGGAGAGTAACAAGGCTCCCATGGCCTCCAGAATAAGTAATCCCAGTTCCCTCAGCCCTCCTCATAAGACTTGTTCCAGACCCCTCACCAACTTGCTTGACCTTCTCTGAGCGTACTCCAACAGGATGTGTGGGAAAGACAACAAAGCTGCACCAGGGGATATTCAGACTAGGCATCAGCAAAAATTTCTTTAGCTTGAGGGTGTTCAAACATTTGGACAGGCTTCCTAGAGAGGTGGTTGATGCCTCATACCTGCTGTTGTTCAAGAGGCATTTGGCTAACATTCTTATTAATACGCTTATACTTTTGGTTAGCCCTGAAGTCGTCAGGCAGTTGGACTTTGAAAGCCCCTTCCATCTCTCCTATCCTATCAAGACATTCCATCCCCTATAGTTGAAGTCTTTAAACCACTCAAAGAGGAGGGAAATCACTGCTGGCACTGCAGAGCTTTCTCTCCACTGGATAGTGGTGGAGGTCTCTGATCTTCCTCACACCATCTGCTCTGGTTGTTCTTTTCCCCTCTATTTACCTAGATAAGTGAAAGGATTTTAACAAGAGCACTATTTCTGCTGCTTCTAGCAGAATCTGACTTCAAGGTTAATCTGTTTAAAATGTGGCTGCTATGACTTGTTGACACAGTCACCTGTAATTACAGAAGGCAATGCTTGTGTAATACTGAGCTTTTTGTAATTCTTTTCTCACTTTCCCTTAGCTATTTTTTGCTTATTCTTGTTCTACAATCTATTCTTAGCATTAAAAATCTCCATTCTATCTTTCTCAGTTTTGTCTTTTTTTTTTTAAATTCAGCAAAAATAGAAATGTGTAGACACAAGATAAATTCTGATCTGGTAGACATTTGATTTGTTCCCAGATGTGGCCATCAGGATTGACTATATTGTGCACAGCAGCACTGAAGCACAGTAGCATTTTTACCATTAAATTACTTGGATTTATTATTATTTCTCTTCCTTAGCCTTACCTGTCAACATCTAAACAACAATTATTTGTTCCCTATAAGTATATATCTCTCCTTGTAACCACCTGCCATGATTCTTCCAAAGCACCTTTTTACTTCCTTTACCTCACTTCCCAATTGTCTTCTACCAGTATTAATTTTCATTAATAACTGCATATGTCATTTGATTTAGACTGCAGGCAAAAATAACCCACCTTAACATGCTCCATCATCTGAAGTTCCCCATTGGCTAAGATTAGCCACCATTCTTCCACCCTTGTCCTTAACACAGAGACAGTGCAATCCAGCAGTAATCTGAATAAGTGGACTGACTCATAGAGTCACAGAGAGAAACCTACAATAACTGTGTATAGTAAATTAAATTATCTGGGCTTGCAGCACTTGGCAGTTCAAACACAAAGCAACTAGACAAAAACTGTCCTCCAAAAGTTGGTAAGGATGCTCACCTCCCTACAGTGTACATGCCCTTGGGATGGGAAGTGGTTTTGTGTGGTTTGTGTGTTCAAAACTCAACATCTAGACTGTGGCCTTGCCTAAACACGTTTTACCTATGGGAGCATTGGTAAAGCAACACTTCTTCTGTAGAAGCAGTGATCTTAACAGAATAACAGATAAAGATACCTTATACCATACATTATAATACATACCTACCATACATGTAATATTACAGTTGCTTCTGAAGTAAGTGCATCAGATGCACTTACTTATGACAGTTGCTTCAGAAGTAGTGCATCTATGAGATGCCTCTGTGTTGACAGAGCTGCATCTGCACTAGATGCTATGGCAGAATATTTATTTCAGTGTGCCATCCTACCCCTGCCTACCATAAACTTCATCTGTACAAACACTGCACTTAGGTCACACTGGCAATATTAAATCCTGCTGGTGGAGCTGTCTTGACTTGAGGTGAGAAAATGAACATCATAAGGCTAGCAAAACACCATGCTGTGATGAAGAAGGCCAGTTTCAGGGAAAGGGATTTTTTTTAGTTTGGAGGAGACTCAGAGGGGACCTTACCACTCTCTACAACTTCCTGAAAGGAGTTTGTGGTGGGGGTAATTCTCATCTCCATGTTACAGCATTAGGATGAGGGAGAATGGCCTCATGTTGTGCCAGGGGAGGTCCAGGTTGAATATTAGGAAGAATTTCTTCTTGGAGAGGTAAGGCATTGGAATAGGCTGCCCTGGGAGGTAGAGGAGTCGCCGTCCCTGGAGGTGTTCAAGAACCGTGGAGATGGCACTGAGGGACAGGTGGGCATGGTGGAGATGAGTTGTATTTGGGCTTTATGATCATAGATGTCTTTTCCAGCCTTAATGATTCTATGATTTTATGCTTCTCCGAAGTTAGTTAGTGCACTTTGCTACTGGTGTACGTAGCCACGAGGCAATGTAAAATATGTTCAGTGTAAGCACACACAGTGGCTTTGCCCTCAGCAACAGAAAGTGGGCAATGAAGACGGCTACAAAGCAGGGACTGCTGCATCTGGGAGACTGATATAAGTAGAAAAGAATACTTTACCATGAGGGTGCTGACACACTGGAACAGCTTGTCCAGCGAGGCTGTGGATGCCTCCTCCCCGGAAGCATTCAAGGCCAGGCTGGATGGGGCTGTGAGCAGTCTGGTCTAGAGGGAGGTGTCCCTGCCTGTAGCAAGGGGCTGGAATTAAATGATCTTAAGGATTCCTTTCAACCCAAACCGTTCTGTAATGCTATGAATGCTTTTATTTTCTGATACTAATTTTCAAAGTTCTGCATAAAGTTTGCCTCAAAGATCTGAGTAGAAATTTCTTGCAGAAGATAAACAGTTTTCAATACAAAGATTTTTGAAAGGAAATTTCTTACTTTTCCAGCTAATTCTCCTTGAGGAAAAAAAAAAAAAAAAGGGAGAGGATGGAGGGAGGGCAGAGGGAGAAATGATTTCTGTGTCACCTACCTGCCTCAAATTGCTTGGAAGTGCAAGAGATCATATTGAATAGAATTTGCTTTGAGAAGTTATCATTTTAAAAGTATGTGAGAAATGAAAGTGTCAAGCCTAAATTTACACAGAAAATCTTCCACAAAATGATGATTAATACAAACAGTTCCTCCTGATTTATTCTCTGATGCCTCTTCTTCTAAACACCGTAATCTAAATGAGAAAATAAATAGAGCCAATTGCTGCACCTCCTAAAAACTCGCAGTGGAGAATTAAGCTCTGGTGGTGGGGATGAGTGGAAGTAATTAAAACAAATTGGACATCTTGATAGGTAGAAGAATGGGAGCCTTTCTGTCAGTGAATAATCTCAGTTGGCAAAGTACTTGAAGATGACTTTCAGCCTTGGCTTTTTCATCTTGAGGAGCAGAATGAGCTTTGTGATTGCTGACCCTCAGTATCTCAGCTAATCTTCATTTGGAATATCTAGAGGATCAAGAGATAACTGACTCTTAGCCAAGCTGTCCTCAGGTGCGTTTTGCAAAAGGTTCTCAGCAGAGAGTGCTCACAAAGACGTCAGTAATCTTTCCAACCTCATCAGTTCTTGCACAGGCATCTATTAAAAATGAAAGAGCCCTGGTAAAATTAGTGCAAAGCACAGTTGGGAAGAAAATGAAAACTCTTTTCTGACAGACCTTAGGCTGCTGCAAGCATCCCTCGCTTCCCTATTTCAAAAGAGATGTAACAGTCCTTTCAAGTGTTTTGTTATGTTTGAAAGAGAAATGCAAAACTACTACAGAAAGTTTTCTACTTTTTTTCTCCTGTTTGTTAGTAACATAAAATGCAAACTGGATGACAACATAGATTGTCCTCGCTTATGATTTTTTTTTCTCCAGAGAAGATGTGCTCAGTGTTTTAACAGCACCATCTGTCACAGTTGCAAGAGCCAAGTTGCAATATTGATCTTGTCACTTTGGGGAACGGTATGATATTTAGGATTATAAGTAACATTTTTCTTTGCTCCGTTCATATGTTTAGTTTTTATGTAGAACCCAAACTCAGGAAACTACTTATATCCCCCCACAGGACAAGTACTTACATAGAATCCATAAGAGAGGTTTTGTTGGGATCTGAAGAGCATCGTTTGTATTGTTGACTGTTGCACCTTAATAATGTGAATAACTTAATCAGTCTGTGCAATTGATGTAGTGACAACTACAGTCACAATGAAGCAAAGATAATGGCTTCTAGTGCCCGTAAGTCATTACTGGGCACAACATTTCTCTCTTTGAGAGAGAGATGATTATGCTGATGAGATTTTAAATGAAGAGCACTCAAGCTGATGTTACAAAGAAAGCAGGTGCTGTGTTTCTTGCTATTTTACATGTAAAACGGTGGTTCCCTGGGTGTTTAAAGGCTCTGACCACTTAGCATCAGCTGGATGTTGTTTTAAATGATCATTTAGGCTGCCTTGGAAAACAGAAGATGCACTGTGTGGCTCATTTTTGCTCCAGACTATGGAGAGACCCAAGGATTGGGTTTGGGTAGAAGGTGTCACAAACATGGAGAGTTTTTGGTGCTTTGCACTGTTTCATTTAAACAAAGACTTTCAGTTACTGGTGGGGAAAAGAGATTTCTTTTCCTGTTAATGCAAAACCTTCTGTACTTTCATTTCCCTGTTTGTATTTCTGGATGTGAATGTATCTTTCAGTACAGTTGGAAAGTCTTACGCTCTATAGGTGATCACCCTGGGCAAAGATATTGGACAGATGGAAGGGGTAATGAAGTTTTCCAAGGGGTAATGAAGTTTTCCAAGGGGTAATGATATTTTCCAGGATTTGCAGGGTTGAATACTTCTGTGTGTAGTCCACTGTTTGATATGATTGACACTTCAGTGGTACAGCAGCATTTTTCTTCCTCTACTTTATAATCCTCTTTCTTTTGGTTTGGTTATTGCACAAGTTTCATAACCATTAAAGTAAGATTTCACTTGGGGTTTGTAGTGTAAGAGTCAGAATAGAAATACTTTAATACTGTTTCTTCTGTTAGGAATTCTACTGCTGCTGAATGTCTATCCTCTGCATACAATTTCACTCACACCTTCAAGGCAGCACATAAAGCCTATAAGTACTATCAGTTTTACAGATTTTCAGCAGTTGACATTAAACATCTCCTCTGAAAAAAAATAGAGCTTTTACACAAAACATCAAGAGCTTGTAGTAGAATAATCCATTATAATCCTATTCTTCATTTCTGAAAGGCTCTGCAAAATGATTTCACCTAAGATATTGCCACACTATATTCAAGGCTTTGTTTTGTTCTTTCATTTGTTTCATTTCCTTTAACTTACAGAGATTTACAGAGTGGAGTATTTTTCCTGGGGAAAAAATAAAATCCAGCAAATAGGTTTCTGGTACTGAACAATGAGGACTGGATAATCCATTCTCTGCCTCTTCATTTACTGCCTTATTGCTCAGAGCATTGCTCACAGCATTTCATCCGAGTGCTGCCTGGTGGGCAGAAGACCCAGGTTTGCAGCCACGTAGAATTACATACAGATGGCACATTTTGCTTCTTAGATTGTTGTATGTAGATTTACAAGCCTTTAATAAGAACCAGACAACAACTCCAGAAAACGTTACTTACGTGTGATACAGACATAGCCTGGGGCAAGGCCAGCTCCCTAGTGATCATAGTATGGATACTATGGTGATTTTGATACTAAAGGTGATTTTTATGTAGGTGGGTTCTGGCAGGGGGTTGAACATTTACAGGCAGTGCCCAGCCTGACTTCATAGGGCCTGCTCTCCATTGACCTCAGCATCATGAATGAATGGGCAGTGTAGATGGCAGAGCTGCTCAAACTCTGCTTTTGCATAGGGGAGCAGTGACAGGATGAGAAATGACACTGCAACAGCAATTGCAAATCCAGTCTCCTTTACTGGTGCCCCTCTGGCTCTCAGAGCCAAACAAGCCTGGTTGCAGGTGGGAAAGGAAGCAGCAAAATACAGTGCTCTATTTGTTACTTTATGCGTATATGCTCCTCTGTCTTTTGGTGATGGCAGGCAGCTATACTGTCATTACCAGCCAGCAGCATGTGTCAGGATGTACGTTTGTGTAGCAAGCTGAAATCCTTGTTGTCTTTCCAGGGGCAGGAAGTGGAGGAAGTAACGGGCTCTCCAGGTGGCAGGAGCTGAACTGCTGGGGAAAAAGTGAAGTGTAAGGATGAGGTGGCCTGGGAATGCCTGGGGATGAGGTTCAGCAAAGAGTCATGGCAGGAGGAGAGCTGTGAGGAGATGAAAGGCTGTAGCTGGAGGATGGGGAGAGAACGATTTGTAGGTAAATGAGCAGAGGGATAAAGCGAAGGGATTAGATGAATCTCTGTGATCAAACAAAAGGTTCTTTGTGCTTGTTTCACCAAGAGGTACATCTCTTCCCTAGGCTGGATAGCACAACTTGCTCTTGAGCAGAGATCTCTAAAGCAAACATTGGTATTTTCTCTCTTTGGATGATCAAATAGAAGAGCTACATAAAGTTACAAAAAGCATCTGATTAAAACCAAATCCCCCCCAAATGCCTGTGCTGACAACTCTTCCCAAATAAGATCTGTATGGCTGTATGCAGCCCACAAAGACAAGGCTGTACGTGAGAAAAAGAAGCGATGGACATCCTTGGAAAGGCAGAGGAGGAGATGGAAAGGGCAGCAGAGATCCCAAACAGAATTAGAAGCATTGCTCCAAGAAGACCAAAGAAACATGTTCTTTGAATGCAAAGTAATTAAGCAGCAGATTTGATCTGAGGCTCGTGGGCATTATTGTGAAAGAAAACATGTCAGACGTGTTATAGTTAAAGCATTTATGTTTGTAAATATACTGTGCAAATTCAGAAATCCAAGAGAACATAAAAAGCAACTGCTTTGGAGATGGGTGTAGATGCAGCATGCTAGATGTTTCTTCATCCGCATGCTGGGAACGTGGCAAGGAAGAGTCTGTGGGATCTGGCTTGCAGTGTGATAACAGAGTGGAGAATGATGCACAGCTTTATTTGTGAAAGAAAGATAATTAGGGATTTTTTTTTTCTCTATTAGCAGAAACAGACCTTAGAGTCATGGAATCATTAAATTTGGGGAAGACATCTAAGGTCATATAGTCCACCCATCAGCCCATCGCCACTATGCCCTCTATCATGTCCTTCAGTGCCACATCTCCACATTTCTTGAAAACCTCCAGGGACAGGAACTGCACCGCTTCCTTGGAAGTGACTGATCTCAGGCAGTAAAACGTGCCAAGTATCGCAATGCTTCTCCATTAGAAAGACCAAGGGAACAATTGCAACTATATTAAAAAAAAAAAAAAAAAAAAAAAAAGTGTCAATAGCATCAGTATAGCAGGACATGAGGAATGCCCTGCTCCAGCACTGGACAGACTCAGCTGTGCAGCAGGCAGCAAGGCCACAGGCAACTTCCCTGTTCTTGGTGTGTCACTCAGACCTTCTCTACCAGACATGTCTTCCAGAAGTGTTCTCCTTCTCTGATGTAGATGTCACAAACAAATGATACACATTTGGTGGGGGAATGAGCATCCTCTGCCTGGGCAAGAGGGTCCAAGGAGAGGAAAGGCCAAGGCAGGCGTGGATGCATTCTGGGGCTGAAATGCAAAGCTTAGGGCTGCAGAGCTTTTGGTTGTAGAGGCAGCTTTCTGTATGGGACATTTGGCAGGCGATCTCTGCAGTCAAAGCTTCAGAGAAAACAAGAGTGGAAAGGATCTCCAAAGGTCATCTAGTTCATTCTTTTGTCCGAAGGCGTAGTCTAATTATATCCATGCAGTTCCTGAGAGAGGTTACATCTTCTCTGCCTCTATAAATTAGATGATCCAAGTTCTTTCAAATTTTTCCTTAGATTCAATGTATTTTTGGAAATCTGTGACTGGATTCTCTCCAATTGACTCACACCCTCCTACAGCCCAGGGCTGTGTACCCTACACATCACCTCCTCCGTTCCAGAGAGAGCTGAGGATGGCTGGTGGTGGTGAATGCCCTTGCTGACTCTGAAGATGTATTGAGCTTTTCCTATCGATTTGGAAGGAGCATCTGCAGAGATTAGTTTAATGTCATGAAGAACTCTTTGGGTGGGATGGACCTCCTTCACCAACGTGTCTCAGGGGGCCCATGACAGGAGGATTGGAATTAAGTGATCTTTGAGGTCTCTTCCAACCCCAAGCCATTCTACAATTCTATAATTCTATGAAATAATGTGGCAAGTCTAAATTTGGAAACCTCAAGAAACTGCCTCAGTGTGAAAGCAGTTCAGAGAGCACTGAAAGTTAGCACAAAGCTTTTCATAAATGGTCAAGACTCTTCTTATGAGGAATTGCTCATTGCAGCTGTCTGTGTTAGGTCAGGTCTCATTTAGCAACTTTGTTTAATGATTCTGATGAGGGAGTAAACTGTTAATGAACTTGTGTGCAAAGCTATAAAGGGAGGAACTGTGAGTAATAGGCAGGAAGGTAAAGACTACAAAGGCATATGGAGGTGACGAACAGTCACAAGTAATGGAGTTAATTTAATCTCTAAATAATACGAGTTAATATGAGTGAAGTAGAAGAGGAAGATATGCTTATAAAAATCTGGGGAAAAAAGACAGTCAAAAGCCTGTTACAAGGATAATAGACCTAGGTTTGCAATGGAATATTGCTCCCTGAAAGCAGAGCACTACTTTGGGCTCTTCAAGAAGACATTAAATACAAGTGGGATGTGGGAATTTCTCTTCTCTGCTGGTTGCTGATGACCTGTGTACTTTAATATTTGAGTATAGAAGATGAAGGGAAAGCTGCGTAGTGAGACAAGATTCAGAGAGCCTGGATAGGCTGCTTAACCTAAGGGATGGAGCTGCCTACAGATACAGAGAAAACATAGAACAAAAGGGCAAAATTATGAAAAACTTCAGTTAAGAATGGGGAAACTGAAGGAGTCAATTGAGCATTTGAGCTGATCACTTGTGACGGATAGTATAGCCTGGGGCTTAGAAAGGTCTGCACAGTATATGGAAAATATACACCAGGGAAAAGCTGAATTGTTGGAAAGATGGCCTTGGAGATAACAGGTGTCATCATCATCCTTATTTTCATTTATTTTAGCTCCCTCTCGCATCACTGTGTGCAAGAGTAAGGAAGCTTAACATGAATGACAACCTAGCCCTATGAGTCTTATGAGATCTGGTTCCTTCCTGTCAGCCTTTCAGTCCCCTTCTGCAAACAGACAAATACAGTGATCAGACATGTCACCTGCTCAGAGATTTGGATGTAAAGACTCACAGGTTTTTATTTCAGATCGTTTCCTCTCATTCCCTTTGTGAGCATCCCAATGTGCTGGAGGCCTGAATAATTAAAACTACCAATGTAAACAGCAATATATCCAACAACATTTTTTTAAATGTATGTGTGCTTTCATATGTATAAAGACAGTGAGGGAATCTGTGATTATTGCTTTCCTTTTCCTAAAAAATATTCAGGTCTGTTGCCCAGTGCAGTTTGTCGTAGCTTTGTTGTGAAAAAAAAAAAAAAAAATCACACAAAAAATCTTCTGTGAGATAAGAAAATGGCGTACAAAAATTAAGCTGGGCTAGGTAACCAGTAACTGGAACAGAGATAAACAGGAGCAATATCCTTAAATATCACAGAAACAGTGCAGCAATGCAGAGTGAAATAGGTGTTAAGAGGCACGAGTAGGGTATGATAGATGAGGCTGTCATTGCAAAGAGCTGCATGAAGTCTTTGCCATTGGTATTAAGAGAGAAAACTGAAGGTTACATCAGAGACTAGAAATATGTTTTCCCAGGGATAACACAGAATGCTAAAAGGTTTTATGGTTATGCCAGAGCAGATAGTTCGGCAATTAGGAGCCTAGAAGTTGATGGTGCACTGGGTCCAAACGAGTTTCATCTCAGCACTCAGAAGCAACAAGTGGAGATGAAAACTTTGGCAGATTTCCTGATCTATCTCCAAGGATGGAGTGGCTCAACAGGACCAGAGAAAGAGGGGCTAATGCAGTCTCTGTGCACAAGCAGTGCGTGAAAAAAGAATTCAGTGTTTATGCAGTTCATTGACAACAATATAACTGATAAGGGAGAAATGCGTTTTGTTTCTGCCAGCAATGATAGAGGATTGTTTGCTTGGACTCAGGAAAAGGGAGTTCTTAGCTTGTAAATTTACTTGAGTTTCTGAGACATGTTATTGCACAGGGAGACAAATGTCAAGCAAAGTCTACAATTTATCTGGCTTTCCTGAAAGCATAGCTTGCAAAATATTGATCTACTTAATAAACACACATTATCGCCTGAAAATGATTAAAAAATAGCTAGGAAGAATAAATAGTATCAGTAACATTGCTGGGAGATAAAAGAAAACTGAGAGTAAGCATAAGTTAAATAGTATCTATAAGCATTTGGAGGGCTCTTACAAATCCTTATGCAATGTATGCCTTGTTTTGAGTTATAAATGTTGTGGAGGTACAGGGAAAAAATTTTGTCCTTCATGTGCTTCATGTTATAGGTCAGGTTCAATAAGGGATAGGACTGTGAAGAGCCTTTCAACACAACGCTTGATAAGCTTTAATCCATGCAAAATCTTATGTTTGCCATTGACAGAAGTTGTGTTTGAGACACAGTTCCATATTCAAATTGCTCAGCTCTGTCTGTGGTAATGATTGCCCTTATAAGTAGTAAGGATGGCAAACCACACTGTCTCAAGCAGTACTGGATGTGATGATGTAGCAAAATATTTAACAAAAGCGAAGAATAGGATGTTGTAATTCCAACTTTTCTCGGTGCTGAACTCCTTCCCAAAGAAGGGTTCCCATGCTTATTTGGAGATGAAACAACAGCAATGGGCAGCAGCCTGTCCTGAGTGTGATGTTTTGCTCATCTCTTCTTTCTAACTGATAAAGGTGTTGCATCAACCCTGCCACATCCCAGGGTAGCCCTAGAGGGATGGCCCTCTCTTTTGCTGCTTTTCGGCTAAGTGCCTTTATTCCCCTTGCATTTTCTCTTCTTTTGAAGAAAGATAAAGCTGTAATGTTTCTTGAAGATAAGGTTTTTATTCATAGCATTTGGAACTAAGACCATGACAATGTTTTACAGTGCGGAGGGAGTCTGCTTTCCATGCATGCCTCCATTGCAATTCTTTGTGTTGTTACTCTACTGTGTCAAAACAACCCTCTTGCATTCACTCTCCAGGAATGCAAATAGGAATTGCAAGTGCTCAGCCTTCAGGGATCTGCCATTGTGATAATCTCCTCCTCTAGTGTAATCTTCATAGTCAAAGTGCTGCTAATGTGTTTGCAATTCATCTGTTTTAGTATTTAACTAGTAATTATTAATGGCATACTCTTTGGGGTGATCAGCCAAAAGCTGCAGAGGAAGAGTGTCACCTTGGATTTTTTTTATAGACAATGGAAATTAGTTGATAATGGACAACAGTAATTGCTTGGGTGACAGTGCACCTCTGGAGCTACATCACAATACATCAGTGAGGCCAGGAGCTTAGCAGGGTTCAGAGAAAAGGGAATTAACAGAATGCAAACAAGATGTTAAAATGTATAAAAAATGGGATAGAGGATAATACAGAGGGTAATTATAATGTAATTATATAAATATAATTATATAAGTAAGCTCTGCAGTTTCATTGGGAACGCTGCATTCAGGGCTGTGCTCAGAGATGCCTGATGAGTGTATTGTGAGGCTTGAACAATTCTAACACAGAGAAATTGCTAACTGCTGGTGTTATTTTTGTAAAGGAGCCCACAGACCAAGACATGGGACTGGGCAGGTGTCAGCCTCTGGTACAGATCCAACCCATGGAGCCCAGTGTCCTGCCAAGAATTCAACCCTCACTTCACTGCACCCTCCTCACATTTTCAGTGTTTGTGTTCCAATCAAACACCATGATGTCGTTATCACACATGAAACTCACTGCCATGAGAAGCTGCTGAGAGAAGAATTCTGTGTTTGGAAAGAATCTGGAAACTTGTATGAAAACTAAGCATAATGGTATTGCTTTCATTAGCAGTAAAACATTTAAGGAAGGAGACTCAAACTCTACAAAAGCAAATTTTAACTATTAGTATGAAGACAAAAGCAAAGCATTCTTCCTGTTTTCTTATACTTTCTGAAAATTAATTCTGCCGTCTACCCAGTTAATTCACCCTCTTGTACTTTCTGGTCAGGTATCTTCCATACTGCTGTGATTACATGAATAAAAAGCATTCACAATTGTCATGGTAACATTTAGAAGTACATTTAAAACAAAAAAAAGGTTTTGTAAGAACATTAATGACTCTTAATATTAGAAAGTGTGTGCCTTGAAGTAGGTTGGTGAACATTTATTCTGTGGCTGATTCGGGTTGTCATTACCATAAGCTGTGCTCAACTCATCTTGATGCAATGCAATGTCTTCTGTGTTTTTATCTTGCCTTTTGGTACAGACATCCTTCATTCAAAACTGCCTTCACCAGTAAAGTTGCTGGACTTGCAGGATCCCTGTTAGGCAGTTTTATTTTCATATTTGTCAGATGAATGCACTCACAACATTAGTGCTACTGGATCGTAAATAACA
Source organism: Tympanuchus pallidicinctus (assembly GCF_026119805.1). Taxonomy (NCBI): domain Eukaryota; kingdom Metazoa; phylum Chordata; class Aves; order Galliformes; family Phasianidae; genus Tympanuchus; species Tympanuchus pallidicinctus. Next base: position 66,365,034 of record NW_026294747.1, read on the forward strand.
TTAGAAAAAAATAAGGATGTAAGCAGAGGTAAAAAGAACCCACAACAATTTTACATGTTGAAAAGCAGCTCGATTTCATTTTTGGCCAGGGGCTTCTTCAAGCAGAGGGAGAAAATGAATAATTTCATTATCCTCTGTTAAATTGCTATCTGATTTTTATCTTTACATTTTCTCCAATGAAAGCTGCATGACCAAAAAAAAATCTTGTTCACTTTTCACTGTGTTTTATTTTAAATGTGAAATTTGAAAATGGGTAATATATCTGTGATTTCTTTCCGTTCCATGGTTTTATTGCTGGGACAATATTGTTTCTGTTATGGCTTGTGAGCAGTGCTTTGTATATGTTCTTAAATACATCTGATGCATGAAATGTTTCCGTGCTTCCTCAGGCTTTGAAGTCGTTAGAGCTAAGTACTGCCAACTTGGCTAAATGTCTGGGTGGATGAGTAGCTGTGCTGTCAGACCTGAATGTTCAAGAAGTAATAATCCATGAAGAAAAAAAAAAAAAAGAGTACAGACTTTTTTATTTTTAAAGGAATATATTTTCTGGCCTCTTTATTTCTTTTCTGGGTTTTGAGGTTTTGGTTCATGTAGTCTGGTTTTTCCCTTGTTTCATGAAGGGCAGAAACTGATGGTTTGCTCTTTTTAATGAAATTCAGGTTTCTCACATGGCTCGCTGTGGGAGGACATTTAGGAAGGCTCCATGCATCATTATTTCCTCAAGATTGTTGCTGAGGCAAATGGAAGATGGGCTGTCTGGCTTTATGGAAGCTGTCTGTCTGGGTCTCTGGTATGGGGTAAAAGGTGTATGGAGGCTCCATTGCCTGTGGTCTACCTTGGATGTTTTTGGAGTTTTTCTTAAAAGTTTAGGATCTTGCTGCCCTGAACTGTTTGTGTTGTTACTGTATGAGGATGGAGCCATAGCTGTGTTCTACTCTTCCATCCCTCCCTTCTCCCATTTGGAGGAGTTAGATCTTCTAACAACCTCTTCAAACATGCACGTATGAGCTATTCTTTTTATTATGCATGTCTTCACTCTTATGTTTCCAGGTGTGTTTTGAACCTGAGTGAAGGCTCAGTAGTTCAAGCTAATCCTGGCAAAAGCTGGCTGGTGCTATTCTTTAGCTGATGGCTCACTTGTCATTAGGGGATCATGTAGTCTGGGAGGAACTGCCCTGCCTCAGCCAAACATTGTCTATGTTTCCACAGTGGGTAAAGTAATTGTTGTTGGAATACCTTGTAAATGCTGGCAGACATTTGTTGTTCTTCTGAGGTGAAGAGTGAAATGGAAATTGATGCTAATAATCAATGTAATTATAAAGAATGCTGCTGGAAAGACTCCAGATCTGTAAGGGAAACTGGCATTTCAAGAGCTGTGCTTTGGGTGGAATGAAAAATGTTTGTCCAGAGAAGGGCAAAGGAGCTGTGAGGAGGCTGGACCACAAATGTGATGGGGAGCAGCTAAGGGAGCTGGGGTTGCTCAGTCTAGAGAAGAGGAGGCTCAGGGGAGACCTCAGTGCTGTCTGCAATTGCCTGAGAGGAGGTTGTAGCGAGCTGGGGGTCGGTCTCTGCTTCCAGGTAAGTGATAGGATGAGAGGTAACAGCCTTAAGTGGCACCAGGGCAGGTTCAGGTTGAATACAAGAAAAAAAATTCTTCTCTGAGTTGAAAAATATCTTTAAATAATTATTGCAAAATTAAGGAGCTATTTTGAAGCTGTAGGTGAGTTTGATGTGTTGTGATCATGTTATTGGTAGGAGTCCCTCGCTCATTCGACTTTATTAGTGCAGAATCAATATTTTCATTTAATATTTTCTGAATCATTGTTATCTTCAGTGGTACTTAATTGAATAAAACATAAGATTCACTTGAAATAGCTGCAGATACAAAGTACTGCATTTCTCAGAGGAAGAATATTTTCATTTTGTTTAACCCAAAGCATCAGTTTATTTCCAAACATAATTGATACTGGCTTGCAAAGCATTCCTAGAGTACATTAAATGGAATAGCCATCACAACAATATTAGATTTATGGCAGATGGATGTAAATAGTGCAATATTAGCTGTAATGGATTCTGGACTGTAAATATGCCATGATGTCCCACTGTGGATGGACCAAGATTCTCATTCATTAATGGCAGTTCAGATGTGCATTGCTCAAAAGGAATAAAGTGCTGTGTTTTACATTATGCTCTGATTCTTTACACAAACTACAGCTTTGCATTTCTATAATGCTGAGCTGCAGGGTCAGATACAGGTAAATCTCAGGTCCTGGACCCAGTAGTGGCCAGAACCACAGGTAGAAGCACAGTGTGGTTTGGTGGAGGGTGCATCAAACCTTAGCCAGAAAAATTCAGTAATAGCAAAGATGCTGTTGAGGAGTAAATAGCCATGTGCTGGGCATATGGCAGGCAGAATATTCTCCTTGAGACTATAAGTTATTTTCAGCAAAGTAAATTCTGTTGGAAGCATCTCCATCCCAAAGCACAGGAGAACCCTGGGTTGTTCAGCTACTGGGTGCTTCTGAAATACGAATATGTAATAAATAAATAAATATGTGTACACATATAAAGAAAAGATTATTTTTCTTACATTGTCATTCCAGTGAATTCCCTGACTATAGCTACTGACTATATTGATTGTATGTCCATGTGTCATGGGATTATTTCATGAATAGAAGCTTTTCAGATTTGACTTCAGCCAACAAAAATGGATTTTCATTTATATTGCCTGCATTGCACTTCCCTGACTGTGTAAGGAGGTTTTAAAATTGATGTGCCTTGCACTTTCAGCCACTTACAGTGCCACTTACATCCACTTTACAGAAGTAGAGTAATGTCAAGGAGCTTTAGTGCCTGGCAGAAGAAGATGCATAGGTCTGTGCCAGGATGGAAGCTGTACCAGTCTTTTAAAGCAATCAGGTGTCTTTGATTATAGAAATTTAAGCCTCATTTACAGTGTAAAATCTGATGAAGATACTTACAATTTTTGTTTCTTGAAAAAGATTCCTCCCAGGTCAATCAACTACCCCTTTTTCCTCATGCAAGGAAAGCCATAGTGAGGAAGGGTTCTGGTACCCAGGATGGGCTCCTTCAGCAAAGGCCTTTGTGTTTGAGAAGGATTTATTCTACCATCTCTGTTTATCTCCACTTCTGTTAAGTTTAACAAGGCATACTCTTAATAGGGATAAAATTAAATCTTTAGAAAGGTATATTTAACATAACTACTTGGAATACTGTAATGGCACTGTTAAAGATTATGGCTGTGGTAAAGGAAATGGTAGTGCAGAGTTTATTTAGCAAAGATATATGAAAGAGGTTTTTTATTATTATTATTATGAACAGTGTCATCCTGATGGGTCAGTTGATAAGAAAACATGAAAATGTAATGCTAGATGGACTGCAAATAAATTATTTGTTTTCTTTCTGTCATTACCACAAGGGTAAGCCAGCAGCCTCATGTCTAAAAGGTAACTACTGCATCATGACCATGTTGTTCTGCTGTCAATACAACTGAAGGGGAATCAGGTTCAAGAAAATACTGAATTAAAGCATCCTTTCTAGACTGTAACTGACTATACTGCTACTGGTGTAATTTTCAATCACATACAGCCTGTTTCTGGTATCTATAAAGGGAATAAGCTCTGCTGAAAATAGATTAATTTGTTTTGGAAAGCTTGCCTCTTGACTTCACTTCTGGACATAATTAATAGCTTGATAAGTTGGTTAGGATTTTCTATTAGTTTGACTTTTCCTTGACTACTGGAAAAGGCAGAGCGATCAGGCAAAGTATTACTGAGGCATCCTGTCCATTAAAGCTCTTTACAATCACCTTCCTTTCCTGCAGCTCGGATTTACTGGCAAACATGAATGTGTGTACTTTTCCCATCAATCTGTTATGCTTTCTTCTCGTATTTCTCCTTTTGGAGAAGCTGTTACTTGTTCTGATATCACAAAACTACAACATGAGGTGAAATTGCTGGTTAAACCAGCAATTCAGTGTTCTGGATTACTTTATAAGACAGATGGAATTGATTTTTTTCCACTGGCCAACTTCTATTTCCACTTTTCTGGGATCTTTTAGTCTCTAAATGTCCTCTTCAGCAGCCACTTCCTACAGCGACAGAAGTCTTGATCTGTGGAGGAGAACAAGAGAAATGAAAAGACTGCTGATTCAGTGAATAAATATAGGCCTTAGGCTGCCTTATTATCCCTAGAAAATGCATCCAAGAGACTGTCTTTGGATAATATTTGCAATAACGTGCTAATGGTGTTCTCAGGTATGTCCTCATCTTATTTAAAAAGACTGGTCTGCTCTACAGAGCGTGCAGTGATGGGTGTTGCATCTTCTCTTTTGCGATAGGAGTTCCTGTATGGAGGTGAGACTTTATAAGCTCTCCTCATGCAATCACAGTTGTAAATGTTTTGCAGCTTGAGCTAAATGCAGACCCAGAGCTTTCCAGAAGATATTGATTATAGCAAAGCCTGTACACAACCAAGCATGTGGTGTGATAATGGGTCAGTGGTTGGACTTGATGATCTTAGTGGTCTTTTTCAACCTTAATGATTCTATGATTTGCTATTGCTTACTACTGCTGACATTTAGGCAACAGATTTTTAATTCCTTTTGCTCTCTTGCAACTAGACCGTAGGTTGGGTTAATATAAGAGCTTGCAGATGCCTGGAAGCTAGAATGAACTCAGTTTTTATATCTTTGTTTGGTATTGTTATTGTACTGCAATGTATTTAGGCAATTGATTGTGGTACTTGCAATGGTGATGTATCTGATTTGTATTAAAATAAATACGGTGGGCATATAATATATGTGTAATTACAGAGATCTGTGAAGTATGTGAAGGGGATCTGCATTAATTATTTGTGACAGGTATATGGTCTTGGCTGTGATACTTTCTCACTGCCAAGCTCAGATTTCATACTTGCATGGATTCTTAAGAAATATATATCTTCGGGGGGTAAAATGTGCATTCTTGCATCATTTTTTTTCTAGCTCCTAGATTTTGCATTAGCTTCAGCAGTACATGAGTGCCTGAAGGGCCATTACCTGGCCAGGGTTATTCAGCAAGGCTGAATACCTGCTCTGTGTCTGCGAATTAATGAACATTATCAATGATGAGTAAAGTATGCCTTATCCCCTCTTAGTGGTCTTATGCTGTGCTCAGAGCTCAACTGTTCTCAAGTTCTCAGTAAAATGAAAATTATATATAGATCTGTGCATCCTTCATGCATGTATTTTCTTGTGTTACTTGCAAGGCAAATAGATGGTTGGGAGCAGGACATTGCTGCTGCTTTACTTGGCTTAGTTATGCTACATAAAGCTGCATTCAGCAGCTATGTTGTGCGCTGTACATTGTACATGGTGTGGAAAGTTTTCCACTTTCTTTTTTGCGTCATCTGTTAAAGCAGGGGCACAGCACTGTTTACACAAGGCAGCTCTCATCCACTGAAAATGAAGCTTCTCAAAGGTGTTCCAAGTGGCACATTGAAACTGCTGGTCAATTTCTAAAAAGCAGAGCAGGGACTGCTCTGGTTTCTGTTTGCCTCAAAACAAATGGACTACTGGGGCTGTACCAGCAGTAAGTCAACAACATCCTCTTCCTTCTCTTTTTTTCCTCAGCCTTGTGATAAAGACATAACTTACCTCTGTGTTCAGGATTCTGGGTAGGCATTTCCAGGTGGCCTGCTTTCCTCAGAGTGTTTCTGTTGGTTTTCAGAATACTGGTATATATGTGTTTTTATCCATCCTCTCCTTTGGCATGTGCACCATGTGAGACATTCAGTTCCGAAGGGTGAGCACAGGGTGCTATGTTTACCAGAACAAGTTTCATCCCAATAAATCTAGAAACACTTGAAATACGATCAAGGCAATGTATAAATGCTTGTAGCCATCACAGTTCCCACCAGCAAATGAGGGTGCTGGAAGCCATCCAGCTACAGGGAGCATTTCAGAGAGGCAGCAAATAGACAACTAACTGAAAATACTGCTGCAGGTGCCACATCTCGTGTGTTTGACCCTCTTGGTGCTGTTCAGGAACATTTGTGAGAAGCTACCATGAGCTGCTGGAGCAGGTCCAGAGGAGGGCCATAGGAATGCTCAGAGGGCTGGAACACTTCTCCTGTGGGGATAGGCTGGGAGCTGGGCTTGTTTAGCTTGGAGAAGGTTCTGGGGAGACCTCATTGTGGCCTTCCAGTACTTGAAAGGAGCTTGTAAGAAGGAGGAGGATTGACTTTTTGCACAGTTCTGATAGTGATGGGACAAGGAGGGAATGGCTTTAAACTAAAGGAGGAGTTATTTAGGTTAGATGTTACAAAAAAAATATTTAGTGAAGGAGCGATGAGGCCCCGGCACTGCTGCCCAGAGAAGCTGTGGATGCCCCATCCCTGGAGATGATCAGTGTCAGGTTGGATAGGGCCCTGGGCTCTGATCTGGGTGGGTGGCAGCCAGCCTGCCTGCAGCATGGAAATGGAGCTCAGTGATCTTTAAGGTCCCTTCCAACCAGAGGGGACCTTCCTACCAAGCCGTTCTATGAAGCTATGAAATACCACACTTCTAAAATGAATGTATATTATATGCATCCATCTCCTTAACAGCATCAATGTTTTGCAGAATTCCATTACTGAAAGTATACAGATCATGTTGTAAGTTCAAGTATTTTTTTTCTTCCTTTTCTTTTTGTTTAAAGCTGATGGAAAGTAAATGAAAAATAACAACCATTGCAAAGAAAATTGTGCTTCATAAAGCAAATGTTTAAAAAGCCACTTGCTCCAGCTGTGGCTTTTATGTACAAGGATCTCTCAGGCAATTGTATGTGCTTACATAAGACGTCTTTCACAACATTTACATTTAAACCAGTCATCATCTTATATGCAGTTCATTTATACACCCTATAAATCATTATTGTAGCTAAAAATGAAGACAGGACTCTCCCTTTTCCAACCTGTAGTCTGCTAAATAGAATAATATGTTTGTAGCTGTTTAGAAATGTGGATTGTCTTTTTGCAGGTAACTTGGGAGAGATTCTTTTGTATTTTCTGTTTTCTCTTCCCTAGTGGTTTATTTTTCATTTCATAGCATCACTGAGGTTGGAAAAGACCGCTGAAATCATCTAATTCAACCATTAACCCATGATCACCATGCCCACTGATGATGTTCCTCAGTGCCACATCTACTGTTTCCCTGACTTGAATGTTTCAGTTATGAAATATAGATTGTGGCTATTTGACAAAATTGAGTAATATATAGATACATATGTATATAAATGGGGAGCAGAGAAACAAATCCTTCCACTCCCTTCCAAAACAACAGAAAAGCACCTATGTTGAAGCAATGAGGAAGGGACTCAGCTACACCCAAAAAATAACAGGAGAGGGGGAAATGGAAAATCAATCCCTGAGATCACGGGGAACAGACTGTGAGGAGGAAAAGTCTGAAAAACCAATTTGGAGACGACTCACAGCTGGCACAGAAGCTGAGACCTCAGAAGTCTCTTGCACAGATAAACAAGCAAGGAAGAGGCATCTGTTCATTACAGCTGCCAAGGTCACACCAGCAGGACCAGAGAGAGGGGAGGGGAAAAACCAGCAATGCTGTCTGTATTCCTTGCAGCAGTAACAGTGCTGAACCAATATGGTACTACGAATGATGTGCCTTTGGAGTTGTAATGGTGTATTAAAATACATGTGCTGGCTCAAAAATATGTATTGACCACGTATAGTCAGAAATAGTTGTTGAGCAACTGAAGTAGGAAAGTCTGACATTAGGTACACCTGCTTGATCTTTGGGATAAGCAAAGTGGAGACATAATGCAGAAGTGAGTAGGGCAGAGGTACTGGTCGTGCTCCCCAGAGATATGCTCCAATTTAGACAGGAAAGTGCCATGCAAAACAGCTCTAAGCTGCACACAAGTGAGCAGACTTCTTCACAGCTTGCCTCCTAGCACTGTCTCATTTGTTTACCATGAACTGAGAGATCCTGGAACTTGCTGCAGCAGCAAGAAGCAGAAAACAGCAGAATACTGTACAGCAGATAAACCTGTTATAATCAATTTAAACCACACTTCCATGTTCAAATAAAAAAATAAATGCATCTGAGAGAAGCTCCTATAATGCACAGGTAGAGGCAACACCATGGGACTGTTCCATAGACCCATGAGTTATTCTTGCCATGCCCCTTTGTCTCTGTGTCCTCTGCTACAAATAGAGGAAGACTGTCTCAGATAACTAGTTTTCAAGCTTGTAGAAACATTTTTAAGTGCTCTCCTTGTAGGAACAGATATTCATTGATGTGCCTAATTGATGGCACTGACTAGATAAACTGGTTTTGATCTGTTAAGGGAGAATACCACATCAAATTGCTTTCTTAATGATCTTGGTCATGGATAATGGAAATGTGGTTATTTTTATCTGTAACTGTGTTTGTAGTCTTTTATTGCCTCTAACACACTCAGAAAACCTTTGAAATATTGGAAATCATCTGAATGGGTCCCTAAGCCACTCAGTGGAGTCTTTAAAGATTCACCTGGACATAAAGACTCACTTGTCATTCTTCTTTCATAGAGCAAACATGTTGGAGACAACATGAGAGGGGTGGCAGAGATCAACAAACTGTGCTTTCAAAACAAAATTCAGTCCTCTTTCTCTGAAGCTTATTCAGACAAACACAAAGCAGAGACTTCCAGAATGAACAGTTAGTATATCTTGCTGCTTTTCTGATAGGATGAGAGTTATTGGCTTTAAGTTGCGGCAGGGGAGGTTCAGGTTGGATATTAGGAAAGATTTCTTCTCAGAAGGAGTGGTGATGCAGTGGCACAGGCTGCCCACGGAGGTGGTGGAGTCACCGTCCCTGGGGATGTTCCAGAACGGTGGAGATGTGGCACTGAGGGACGTGGGCAGTAGGCTAATGGTTGGACTAGATGATCTTAGAGGTCTTTTCCAATCTTAACAATTCTGAGATTGCCTCTAAAAGCATAAAATCCTATACAGAGAGGTTTTTTTAACCATGCAACCCTCCCATGGTTTTACCTTAATCTCCAGTAGGATCTATGGAGGATATGCCATTGCTTTTTTGGTCGGTGATATTTTTTCACTGGGACTGCAAATAGTTGGTCACCAGCATGGCTTGGCACATCTGCAAAACCATAATAATGCTATGGACCGCCTGCATTGCACAGAACCATCCCTCTCATTCCCCACTCTTTGACATCCTCTAGAAAAGTTGGAGCTGTGGGAGAATAAGGAAGCTGCAAATTTATAAACTCAGACTTGGAGATTAATTGGATTTCTCTAGCCATGCTCTTAAGAAGAACGTAGAATCACAGAATCATTTAATTTGAAAGGGATCTTTAGAGTTCATCAAGTCCAGCTCCCTTGCAGTTGAACCTACAGCTCCATCAGGTGCTCAGAGCCCCTTCCAGCCTGACCTTGAATATCTCCAGGGATGCAGAATCCACCACTTCTCTGGGTAGTCTGTGCCAGTGCTCCACTGTCCCTGTCATAAAAAACTTTTTCCTTACATCCAGTCTAAATCTCCCCTCGAGTCTGAAACCATTTCCCCTTGTCCTATCTCAACAAACCCCACTAAAGAGTCTGTCCCCTTCTTTCCTACAGCCCCCTTTAAATACAGAAAGGCCACTCTCAGGTCTCCCCAGAGCCTTCTCCTCTCCAGGCTTTTCATACCCAGTTCTCTCAGCCTGTCCTCACAGGGCAGTTGTTCCATCCCTTGGATCATTTCTGTGGCCCTCCTCTGGATGTGTTCCAACAGGTCCATGTCTCTCCTGTGCTGAGGACTCCACATCTGGACGCAGTTACTCCAGGTGAGGTCTCACAGTGCAGAAGAAAGGAGAGGGTCACCTCCCTCGACCAGCTGACCACGCGTCTTTTGATGCAGCTCAAGATACAGTTGGCTTTCATGAATGGCATGGACCTTTTTTCCAGATAGTTACTGCAGGAACTGCTGAGAGCTCATGTTCCCATCCTGCTATCTCCCTGCTGGAAAGCAGCACTGCTTTCTACTGAGCTCAGCTCACCTTGTATTCTGTGGATTTGTGTTGATCCAAGCTACATCAATCACCTTTCAAATGTCTGAATGTTAAAAATCCATGCCTACAACATTTCTACATGCTCCTCTCACCTTCTCTCTGTGGGTGTCTGTGCTGGCAGTCTGTCTCTCTCACTGAGTTGTCTCACTAACATCTGCTACCTCCAAAATACTGTATCCTGAAAACTAGAGCTTTTAGGACTTTTCCTTTGTAACCTACCTAGGAGTATGTTTTTGTAGTGCCACAGATTGCCGAAGTGCTTTCCTGGGCTGTGTCCTCCCTGAGCTGAAAGCAAACCAATGGGAAGTGGTCTGTGCTGAGTGTGGAGCTCAGAGGGACTGGATGTACAAAAGCAGATCATGTGGTGTGTTCTGCTGGAGGCAGCATATTACAGCACTGCAGGTACTAATGGGTTAGCTCTACTAAAAAGTTCAGATATGTAGCTCTTCATCTGGGACCTGGTCCTCATCTGGAGAGGGGAGAACATTAGCAGGCTGTAGGAAGGTCTAGTTAATCAAGTAGGATTCATTTCTCCCCATTCTGCCCACTGGCTTCAACTTCCTTGATGTGGTAATGAGGGGGGAATTAATAACCTGGAGTGATATAGCCAGAACCCTAGGTTTCAAAGGAGCAGAAGGGCTCTGCATCCAATAACTCTGCCTGCTGCTGCAGCAGGCTTATTAATGTCTTTGCGCAGTGTCTATTCCCTCCAACAGATGTGTGCAGCTGGTGGACTCCCTGCGAGCACAGGCTGCTCTTGGATCTGCCCTCTGTAACACATAGGAGATGGGAATGCTCTGCACCAACTCCCATCCCTGCTTCTGCAAAGGGGCTGCTCTGCATTCATGGTTAGCAGAAACATCCACCTGTGGATCAAAGATGGCCTAAATAAACTGATCTGAACCATCTGGGGGCGAAAATAACAAACTGCTGCTTTCCCTGGCATACTTAGCTGTAATGGGTGGTCAGACACAACCCTTATTGTGTTCTAGCTACCAAGAGTGCATGGGAGCTCATAGCAATGACTTTTAGTTTGGTTTGTCTTTAAGAACCATTGCAGCATTATGTTCCATTTGCAACGTACAAGGCTCACAACAGTCTTGGAGCATGAGAGGGCATAATGGTTGTGGTAGTGATGGTGAGGGTGATGAAGATGGCCTGCAAGAATTCCTGGGAGCGTTCTGAGAATGCTCCCATAGCACAGTTCTGTTCCTGCTGGTCTCAGGAGAGTGAGAACAGGTCCTTCCACCTGTCAGAGGTTCCTCTTCTGGTGGGAGGGAAATGTTTGTCCTTCCACAGTGCTGGAGCAGCTGACTGATGTTGAATGGGGATGCTGTTTGGGTGACTGTAGCTGGCATTTGGAACACAGAATCAAGAATCTTTAAGGCTCGAAAACACCACTAAGATCATCTAGTCCAACCATCAGCCCATCCCTACCATGCCCACTGACCACTCAGTGCCACATCTCTACAGTTCTTGAACACCTCTAGAGAGGATGACTCCACCACCTCCCTGGGCAGCCTGTGCCACTGCATTATCAATGTTTATGACAAGAAATTTTTCTTAATATCCAGCCTTCATTAACAGGCATGGAGTAATCTGCTCACGCATCAGCAGGGTGAGGTCATGCAGTGTGACCTCCACACTGTGTGGTAGGGTACTTTTTTGTTTGGCTGAATCTTATGAAAGATTAATCTTCCCCTATTACAGGATGAGAATCAGGATCTGCCAACCTCAGCAGATGACTCGTGGCCATCTGAAGGGATGAGACCCTCTGTACAGGGAAAGCAGAGAGGTACCACCATGCAGAGAGACCAGTGAGCTTCAGTAACATTGGAATAACTGTGCCAAAACATTTGGATATGCAGTGGGAACACTCAGTCGTAATGCACCTATGTAATGAGGTTAAGCCATATGCGTTTGTATAGCTAACTGCTGGACTAATTAGCACAATTAACTTGCTATGTGCCCAACAACAAGGAGAAAAAAAAAAAAACACAAAAATCCTTAAAATGTAGGTCTGGCCGTTTGCAGAGCTAGTGAAAACTGTGTCTTACATTGCTGGCTGCAAAAGAGTTGAATTTGCATGGAGAGGGTGTGCAAGGGCTAACAGTGGCTAACAGACAGAAAGAGTTATACATCTTTTCAGTAAAAGTGTAGTTTAAGTGAGAGTCAGGGACACAGAGAATGATTCATGCAGTGAGAAGATCCATTCTGCAGAGATATCCAGGACATACAGTGAGGAAGTGCAAAACCCAAACAATTGTGTTTTGTTTGAATTCCTCTTGGGAAGAAAGATAGCAAAAGTGTGGAGTACAGCGAGACTCCATTACTGCCCGCAACAGGTGGGAAAACAGACCAAAGCAACTGAAAAACTCAAACCAATCTACTTGTGCTGCCCTTGAAAGCAATTCTGTTCATACAATTGGGGAAAAATACCTGAGTGGAAATAACCTCACTAAAAACATCTACAGTGTATTGTGACTAAAACTACTGGGACTAAAGAGATGAAACTGCAGTGTAAGCTGGGGCTGCGTCATAGTACAGCCCAGCAAGAGCTTGACACAAGCTGTTAGATTTAAGTGTAAATTACTGCTTCTTGCTCGAGAGATGCTATTCACTCCTCTAATGAGCTGTTCCTGGATGCTGGCAGCTGGGACCAGGTGAAGTTGTCCACTTTCCTACCAGCACAATTACACGTTGCAGACTTTTTGTGTCATGGTTTCCATGAACTGGTGTGCTATATGATAGTGGAAACACAGGAATACTTAGTGGTGGCTGGAAGCTGAGCTCTAGCAAAGCTCAGCTGAGCATCAAATTCATCCCGAGTGTAAGGAGTGATGGCATCCAGCAAAGCCATGGATTACATCCAGTGGAATTCATGGTTAATGCAACTTGGTAGCATTACCAGCAATATAACATTAGGGGTCAAATGAGGCGTTATCGCTTGCTGGATAAATAACTTGATATTCCTTAGCTGGTGATTTGCAGACTCAGCACAGATCCCAGTATCACTCCTGAGAGGACACTGAGCTTTGTCCTGCAGCACAGAGCAGGGCTGGATGCAGGGGGTGTGGGGATGGAAAGCAGCACCACGGCAGCATCGGAGCACCCGGTGTGGAGGTGAGCATGGGACCGCATCAGCCCCTGTCCCATTTACAGCATCCTTCACATCGCTCCAAGTTGTTGCGTGGGCAGAGGTAATACCTAAGTGTGCCTCGGGTACGACAGCCAGGCGGGAGGGGTTGGGAAGGTCTATTTGTGAGAAGAGCTCTGCTGCGCTGGGGAGCGCAGAACAGAACACACTCCGTGCGTGAGAGCGGCAAGAAGAGACTTCCGAAGTGACCCCATCCCGTTATGGACTCGCAGAGGGGGCTGGGAGCACCTCCGCTCTCAGCATCCCACCGGCTTCCCGCAGCGCCGCTCTCCGCGCAGGACGACGCGGGGGCGGCGGGGCATGCGCAGCGCGGGGGCTGCCGGCGGGGAGGTGCGGAGCGCGGAGCGCGGCTCTGCCTCCCGGCTGCCCGTCTCCGGTTGCCAAGCAGTTATCATTGTTTCTGTGACGATTGCAGAGGCTGTTGCTAATTGAAGGAGCCCCCCACAGCATCCTTTTCTCTCTCTATCTCTTTCTGCTGCTGCTTTTGATTTTTAGACGCTCAAGGGGGAAGGCAGCTATACTAGAGGGTTTTTTTTTTATTGCTATTATTTTCTATTTTTATTTATTTTCTATTTTTTTTTTTTTTTACTTTTTAAATTTTTATTATTTTTATTTTTATTTTGCGGGGGTGGGAAATTTCTCAGCTGGTGATTAAGTGATGGACTAGTTACTCGTCCCTCCACTGTGTGTGTGTGTGTGTGTGTATATGTCTGAGCACACACAGACCAGCTCACACTCTCACACACACACACACATACATACATTCCAATCCTGTTTGCCGCTGCGGTGGGCACAAATAGGTGAGCATGACTACAGCCAAGGAGCAAAATGCATCAGGGAAACAAGCCCAGCAGCAGGATCAGGTAATGCTTCTTTTCCTCGATTTCAAACAAATATAGATCTGTGTTGTGTAGCTCTGTGTTTCTTGTGTGATTTTTGATTTTTATTTGATTTTGGCGTGCGTTCCTGAAATTGTCAACTGAGTCACCAGTCAGTGGCAGGAGGAAAGTGCTGTGCATCTGAGCTCAAGGTCTGCTGTCGGTGTGCGTGGAGGCTTGGAGGGTTGGGTGGGGGGAGGGGGGGGTGAATTGTGCTATTTTTATCTGACTGCACCTCTTCCTTTGGGCTGCAGAGCTTTGCTCCATATCTCAGTCCCTGTGTGCATGTGTGGGGCAGAGTGCTGGGACAGAGGCCCCTTCTTGCTGCAGGAGGGTTGTGGTCACTCTGCAGGTGGATGGAAGAGTGCAAAACTGGGGTTCGGCTCTTGACTTTGTGCAGCACTTCCAGAGATTTTTGGAGGGTGATGTTTTCTTGGAGAGATGCCCCGGGGTACAGCATGCAGTCAGTGTTGGAGGGCCATAAGAAGGTACAGCTCCCATGGACCTGATGGAAAACTGCAGTGCTGACACCGTATCTGAACTGAAGTCCTTTAGTCCTTTTTCTGGCTTATATTCAATGCTCTTTGTGTTTCGATAGGGATAGCAAAGTTAAAGACTTAATTTCCTCTGCCTTGCCTGTTTGTTTGGGGCTGAGTTTTTTTTGAGAGCACTCCTATTTAATGGCATGTAATCCAAACAGCAGGAAGTCTAAACTTTCCCTGTCAAAAAAAAAAAAAAAAAAAAAGTGACACATCCTCAGCTGTAAATGGCAGATATGGTTAGAGGTGGTGACACAAGGGACAGCAAAGCTGCACTGGAGTCCCAGTGTCCTCCCACTGCCTGTGGGTGCACAGAGCATCCACATCTCCCCTTCGTCCTTCCCCAAACACTGGAGGTTCTCTGCTCTCATCTTTGGTTAGGACAGCACAGGAGGATAATTTAAACAGATCTCTCAGGGCGCAAATTAATTCTTAAAATAGTTCCTCCTGACTTTGTGGGCTGAGAGCCTCGCACATCGGTTTATATATGTATGTGGTTTTTGGACTTGATCTTTTTAGGGAAATAACAAAAAGAAAAGCGTGGGAATTCCTAGGGTACCCTCCCACCACAAGCAGCATCATAAATTCTCCATTGGCATGGTGAAATTTCACTGATGGCCAAGGCAGGCTTAAAGATTCTGTTGAAACAAGGGGAAAACAACTTTGGTTACGGAGGGTGAAGAAGCAATGGCATGAACTGATCTCATCTTTGCCATGCTCTACAGCTACTGGAATACTGATCTGTGTCTCTGTGTGCTGCTCCTTGCAGTCAATCTGGCTGTGTTTCTGGGAGGGAGAGATGCACAGCAGCCTCTGCTGAACAAAGAAGGCTTCTTCAAACCGTGTAAAAGTGTCAAGTTTGGTAACTCAAGGAGCATGGGTTGGTTGCCTTTATAAAGGAGCACAGCTTTTATTGCAGGTGGTGTTACCTGCCAAATGCCATCTTACTACTGACTTCCTACTGCTTCACTGCTTCACTCTTCCTCTGTGAAGTACAAAATGCCCAGAATGGGTCTCTCAGAATGCTGACTGAATGTATTCTATACGTGACTGAGTTGCAATTATATCCAATATGGTATTCTTAAATAGTGTGAAAGTACATACTCTCTCAGCTCTGCCCCAGCATGAGCATGAAATAGAGCTATCAGGCATATATAAATATCAATGATATTGATGAATATTAATGTTTGGGTCTACAAGCAACTTTGCTAGCTCCTATATTTTTTTTTCGTTTTCAAAGTATGTTATTAGTAAAATGGGCTTTGCAGTGGGATGTTGAATCTAATCTGTGTCCATTGATTTCTGTGCACTTTTATCTTCTAACACCAAGCGCAGATCTGAACCTTTACTTTATTTGAAATAGTTCATAACTGAAAAAAGGCTCTATCCAAATTCTATTTCCAGCTGAAAATTAGCTTCTATGTTTCAAGGATTGCCAAGGTTCTTTTCTTGCATAAAAATGGTCAAGAAATTGAAAAATGTCGCTGAGAGAAAATTGAACACAAACTGCTGGTCTGTAGAGGACTGAGGCTTCAGAAGCAGCTGCTGCTGTCATAGAGGAATTGTGACCATCCCTTTTCAGTATCCCTCGCTGTGACATCCTTGGGATACAAAGGCAGGCAAATGACACATTGGTTGTGTCCTACCATGTTAACCTAAGCAGAAACTGGATGCAAAAAGATGCTGTAGGAACAGGGTGGGGAAGGTTTAAAGAACATCTGAACATCTGCAGAAGGGCTGTGGGCATAAGTTAAAATTTAATTTGGAGCCATGCGTTCATGCAGAAATGAAGGCTCTGCTCTGAGATTTGCAAATATAGAGATACTTAAAAAATTATTAGGATGTGGAGGTAAGCAATGCACTGTGTAACCTGCTTGAAGTCAGGGAATAAGCATCCTTTTCTTCCCTTTGTTAGTTGAAAGCACTTCTGTAGTTTCCTCCTGATAAGCAACACTGCCTGCCTGCAAACCATTTAAACTGTTTGGCTTTTTAATCATTTATCTCCATATCACTCAATTTCATGGCGCTGAACTTTAAGTCTTTTGGGCATCACAAGCAGAAAACATCCTGTAAGATGTGTAATCGGGTCTCCTGCAGTCATATTAGGATTGTTTGCTCAACGTAAGTTGGATGCAGCCACCTCTGTATGTTTTGATGTTTTTGCCACAGCTGAGATTTTCTTGTTCAGATGGTTGGAGATGGATGCAGTGCATTGTGAGTGATTACATTTGGATTTCTGCTCTACCAAATGCTCAGAAGTCCCTAGAAAACCCTGCAGGCACTAATAGTCTTAGGATCATGCTGGAGAGGACTGATGATTCTTGGTCTTAGTCTTGGGAACTGTTAGCTGGCCTTCTTTCAATGTTGTATTCACCTTTTATAAAAAAAAAAAACGTATTCAAGGGGTGATTGGTTAATAACACTCAGAATAAATGACTGTTCCCATTTCTTTTCCTACGTAGAAGAGAACTGTCATAGACTTGGAGGGAGCAGTATCCTGCTCCAAATACGCTCATGTCCCAGACAACACTGTTGATGATTGTTTGCATGCAACTCTGTGTACAAGGCCAAATATTAAGTAAGGAGACAAAATAGCTCAATGACTGCCCGTTATTGAAGTGGGCTCTGTGGAGGAGAAGCATCAGATCAATAGAACAGTTCTGGCTATTAACTGTCATTAAGATAATCAATTTTAAACTTTACAGAACAGATGAAAATCCAAATGATAGATGTTTTCAAATAGAGAGAGAACATAGTTGCCTTGGAAAACCTAGACCAGGCTCAGGGATAAGAGGATGGAGAGATGAATATTTCATGCTCCTAATGTTCTCCTGCCACTCTGTACTTCACAGAAATAGCCTCTAGTACGTTGCAAAGTGAGTACAGTTGGAGTATCCAATATACTATGCTAAAACCTGTCCAAATAGGACAAGAAGTGTACACTGTGCAGGCTTTTTCCATAGATAGATATAATTTAGGTCATTCTGGAATTGTGGTAGCCAAGGCAGTCCAATCCCTATGTGTGCCATTGTCTTCCTTCAAGGTCATAAAAAGCTCCAACCATTGGGATCTAAGTCCTGTGCTGCCATTTCATTTCCAGAGTAGATTAAACTCAAAGATATGTTTGTGCTTACATTAGGAAGTTGTGTGGAACCATGAGGGTGAGAGAAGTGCTACTGAGGTCCAAAAGCTTGTGTTACACAGATCTTCAAGAGGGAGTTATTTCAGGCCAGTGTGGGTGTCAACTACTGATTGAACAGCACCTTCTCATTTAGCTTCATCCAAAGGGAAGCCAGTGAGGCATTACTTAAGTCATTTCAGACTTAAGTTGCGGATGCCCCATCCCTGGAGGCATTCAGGTCCAGGCTGGATGTGGCTCTGGGCAGCCTGGTCTGGTGATTGGTGTGACCCTGCACATAGCAGGGGGGTTGAAACTAGATGATCACTGTGGTCCTTTTCCACCCAGGACATTCTATGATTCAGATCTGCTTTATTTATCTGAGGTCTGTCCAACAAATCAGTGTATCTGGGTGCCCAATGTCTTGGTTCGTTCAGGCTTTATTGAAAGGCTGCAACAATCCTGATTCTCTGTGAATTTAAAGCCTCCTTACATCATGTGAAATCGTCTCCAAAGAGTGCAGGATCTCTCCACTTTGTAAGCAGGCTGTAGCGTAGGTTTGGGTGCATGTTATAACTGAATTTTATCTGTTGAAATAGGGAAGAGACTTTGCCCTTCCATTTTTCAGTAGCATCTCCAGCATATGCTAGACCAAAAAGAGCCAGTGGTGAATCCTCCATGTTTTAAGGGTTTGAGATATTGTGTTCTAAGCTTTTGTTCAGAAGCAAACCAAGCCCCAAAAGCATTACAAGAGAGCTCTGATTTATGGTGCTATTAGTTGGCACAGTCACAGTCCCCACTGCAGCACCTCAGTGGCATAAAATCCATGGAGAATAATTGAGGAGCACTGTGACATACCTCTGTGCTACCTAGATTCAACAGTGGGCAGGAAAGAGCTTGGCCTGGGGCTGTTGAACAGGTGGGAGTGAATCTCCAAGGAGATGAGCTAATTTAGCATATTATCTCAATGACTTGTGATAGCAAAATTCCTGCATTCTTGGCTAGAATTGAAAGCTGTGGTATCCCAAAGGTGAGTCTCTGCTCATGAGAATCAGTCTTTCTTGCTGATTTGCTGCAGTATTCTTGCTTTGACTATTATAGCTGTGCAGAAATCACAGAGCAGTGTCCACTTGTACAAGGTATTTGGCAAAGTGGAAAGAAAGAGTAGAAACCTAACTCATGACTTGCATGGAAAACCAAGTTGTTGGGCTTTCTTTGTTTGTTTGTTTTAATGGAAGTGTTTGGTATGAGATGTTAAATGGAAGTGTTTAGTATTAGATGTTGAAGTGCATAATTTTTTTTTTAAGACATAATTTTGTTGATAGGAAACAATACCGTTGTTTCCTGATAACAATTTTGTAAATTACGTATCTTACTGTAGATTCAAGAGAGGTTTTCTTCAGGAAGTTTTAGAGATCATTTGTATTTCATTCTGTTAATGATATCTGCTCTATTTCTCAAGAGATTAAATTTCCGTAATTGTGCTCCTGAGAACCCTGTATTCAAGAACATGAAATTGCATCACATTGGCAGTCTTTTCAAGCTGATAATTTTCTATGAGGAACACAGGCAAATGAGAAATAAGGAGAAGGAGACAGAGATGGGAAGGGACATGTTTGGCATAATGGTGGAGTCTCAGAAGGAGAAGGCTGTAAGAAGAGCTTTTTTGGTGTTCAGTCCTGAAATGGAAGTTCTTCTGGAAGGCCTGGGATGCGTCTAGATTGATTGGTGGTGTTGAGCTGTAGGTATGATGAGCAGAAGATTGAAGCATTCTCTTGGATGCTTGAGATTGTGTAAACTTTGAACTGTGGCTACAGTGTGAGAGATCAAGTGGAGATTGCCCATAGGATTTGCTCAGCCACTTGTGGTTGGGTCAGTACTGGTTGAGTGCTGCTCTCTCAATTTCTGACATAGAGATGTCCCTGTTTATTGCAGGGGAGTTGAACTAGATGACCTTTAAGGGTCCTTACCAAATCAAATGATTCTGTGGTTCTATGATGTCTTATGTTGCAGTCTTTCTTATTAAGTCTTTCTTTTGCTTATGGGTCAAGACAGAAGAATTTTTTTCTCTGAAGTTGTTTCATTTATCTAGAGCTTAGAGACTGGGATTGAACTCAACAAGAAAAAACTTTTTTTTTTTCTTTTTTTTTTTTCCAACTCTTACTGTAGAACATTCCATGCCTCAGTTCAGTTGTGGACCATTATCAGTGTTATTCTTTGCTACAGTTATTTTATGAACAATGTTTTTACTTGCTTTCAGTTTTTATGCCTTTAATACAGCTTCCTTATGACTTTATAATGCATTACATTCTTATGAATCGTGGTCACTTTGGATGATGATGTGAGAAAAGGGTAGTTTTTGTGAAATGATGGAAAGTACAATAGTATTTATTGTTCATGTACTTCATTCTGTATGCTTTGTATTCTAGTCTTTTGGTCTTTGATCCTTTCTATTTTTCTTTTTTTTTCATACTGTCTTCTGTCCTTCCATCTGATTCTAAAGTGAGATCTAAGTAGGTGAAATAGATTTGGAGAAGGGTGAATGCTGGCAGCAACAGAACAGGAAAGCTGAGCTCACCTCTATTCCAGTGGGCCGCTTCAGATAGGGAGAAGCAGATTACAAAAGTGAGAGAAAGGAGGGGAGCACTTTTGGCAAGTTTTCAAAGCCTTTCTAGAACATAACTTTGGAGAGGGAACTATATTGGAAAGTGGTCAAGAACGGAAGGCTGAGTTAATATCAATTTCTGATGAAAGAGCCAAGTCTGAATGTGGAGGTGGCTGTGAGGGATGGTGCAGTGGTCAGAGCATGGGATTTAGTGCTTGTTGTGCTGCAGACTTCCCTTATGGCTCTGAGCAGGTGTGTTAGACTTAGGGCCATGATGACAGTCAGCAGCTTCTGTTTGCTGTTATCTTATACCAAAAGGAAAAGCACAATCTCCTGATGTGAGGTTCTGAGATATTGTAGTAGCTCAGGCTGCACAAGTGAGTACTTGAGATGTTAGGGAGATGCTATAACATGGTGGAAAGCATAGAAATAATAGCAGAGCAGGAAGGTGCTAGGCTGCAGCAAGTGGGGAGTCCTGGCTCCACCCTTCTGGTCATTCAGGTGCATTGCCCTGGGTATGCCCTGCCTTCCCACCAGGTGCTCAATCAATTCAAGCCCTGATTTAGCATTTCCATTACAGATGAGCTCCTTGATGTTTAGAGTCATAGGAGAAGTCCTGAAAGTTAAAACTCATTCTGAAGCATCAGATCTGAATAAGAATTTCAGCAGGATGAGATCAAGAATAGAAGTAAATCCTAGCAGGACTTTGAATAGTTATAAGCAGACTTGTAAATGAAAGAGAGAAAATACAAAGAATTTTGGGATTGCATCTGATTCTAAGATTTTGGGAACTTGAAGCAGTTTTCAACTTTGAGGTAAGATACAGATCTTTCAGCTCTCTCTTGCATAATGCAGAAAGATCTTTTCCGAGAAGGAGTAATTTGTTTTTTTTTCTTCAGTAGGAATACTGTGGTATAATTAGGAGCCCATAGAGATGAAATGGGAAAGTGAATAAAGGGATAATGATTAGCCAGAGATATGTGTGGTTGAGGATAAGAACAAAACCTTTCAGAAGAGGAAGGCAGATGGGCGAGAGAAGCAGGGTGAAGTTCAAGGTCTGTGGGCTTTGATCTCTTCCTCAAAAATCAGGTTGAAGCTGTGAGCCAAGGCTGAAGCCTACAAGCCATGGGTGAAGCAGGGTGTCCTGACAGTGCCCTTGCTGCTGCAGAGGTAAAGCTTTTTTGAGAGAGAACCTGTGCACTGGATGATGCATGGCATCAGTCTGGCAGAGTATGGCTATTAGTACTATGAGATATGGTTTTGTGATCAGAACTGCAGGTGGAAACTGCAGATAGAGCATATCTCAGAGTGGGATTTGTCCTAGCCTGCTGGGTAAAGGCTGGTCACAGCCACATAACAAGGACTCCATTTTGAGGTCTTCTCGTGTTCAACAGCCCTGCATCTTGGCCATGTCTAGAGGTTCCTCCAGCAGCTGTGGTAGGAAAGGCTGGAGAGAAAACGAGGCACTCTCTGTGTCTCAGGACTCAACTGTTGGTTGTTGTATTGTGTTTTGTTTTTCATTAACCCTTCTGCTTACCTCCTTACCTTTGTCAGCCTGGAAAGCAAATGGCTGTTTTTGTTATTTTTAAAACTAACAGAGACAGAACTAAAAGTGAATTTCATCTAAAGGCTGACAGTGCCTTGACAAAAGTAGCTTGTATTACTGCTGAACTGCTGCTGAGCTTGAAATTGGAGAGATAATAAGCCTTCAACGGAAGCAATTAGTCTGCAGTTTTTGACTCCATTACCTTCACTTACGTTTGTAGCAGCTATTTAAGGCTTAGTTGTAGTATATTATTTCCAGAAGTGAATCCACAACTTAGACATTAACTTATTGCTAATTTAGCTTGTCCAAGAGATACCATAATAAACATCTAATTTGGGGGGGGGGGAGAGAGGGGGGAAGGGAAGGGAGGGGTGAATGTATACAGTGGCATATTATTTGATGTATGTTTTGGGTCTTTAATTTAGCTTAATTACACATCAACCAACCTTGTTCATGCAGAGTTTAAAGGGGAATGCTGTTTCACCTTCATATACCTGTAGGATTTGATGCACATTACATTAAGTTGTAACCAATCTTGAGTACACTGATAACCTCGCATTTCGATCTTTCTATTTTTGTGACCAGGAGCAAACAGGTTATTTTTAAATGTATATGCAGCATTTTGTGACTCCTTGTAGAGAGAAACTCAAGGACTTAGAGGGAAAAGTTGTGGCCAAATAACCCGTATTAAAATGAGAGAAGGAAGAGACAGGTAATCATTTACTAGCTGTATAAAACTTAACTGCATTGAAGATGACATAACCTGAGGGAGGTAGTAAGCAAAAACTTCAGGTTCTTTATTATTTTGAGATGCTTGGGCACTGGATTACAGGAATTGCTCAAGGTGGGAGCAATTTTTAAAATATTTCTTAAATTTCAATTTCTGCCCTAAGTGTTGTCAGTATTATTTTCTCCTTCTGTTTGCTGCGGGGTGAACTCATTGCAGTCTTCCAGAACCTAAAGGGAGCCTATAAACAGGAGGGGAGCCAATTCTTTGAAAGTGTTGATAATAGCAGGACAAGAGGAAATGGTTTTAAGTTGAAGGAGGGGACATTTGGGTTGGATATCAGAGGGAAGTTCTTTACCAAGGGAGTGGTGAGGTGCAGGAACAGGCTGCCCAGAGGGGCTGGAGGTGTTCAAGGCCAGGTTGGATGGGGCCCTGGACAGCCTGGTCTAGTATTAAACACGGAGGTTGGCAACCCTGCATGTGGCAGGAGACTTGGAGCTTGATGATCCTTGAGGTTCCTTCCAGCCCTGGCCATTCTATAATACTGTTTTATGGGAAATTTGTATTTAAACCACGTTTCTGTTACTGAAGCAATCCAGACACTTCATAGTTTAGTAGAATCTAACAATAGTAGCAGTCTTCTTTTTCATATTTTGTACGTCCCAGTGTGTTTTGTATTCCCAGTATGTCTGATGTAAAAGTCCATTTACAAACATTGCTGAAAATACTGATCTATTGAATGTAATGACTTTTTGAGATTAATCTTGGTGAAATTAATCTGCGGAGCATTCAATTACATAAAATTGAATTCTTTTCTGTGTTCTGTCCCTTGTAAGGTGTAGTATATGGCTTTACATGGATTATATTGATGCTTGACATTGCTGTTGCAAATCATATTGTGATTACATGTTTTATTCTCACACTCAACTTTAAACTGGGCAGGTAAATCAAAGGACAGTTTGGGAATGTAAGGAACAGGAAAAGTTAAGGAGTTACTGTTTATTTACCCAAGAAAATTTACCTTTTTACCTACAACATCTTTGAGATTTTAAGGTTGATATTATGTAAAGAGACTGCCCTTTTCTTTATCCTGGAGTTGCTGTTTTCATCCTGTTCTCAGCCCTCTAAAATTGATGTAGCAGTGAATCTAAGCATGCTCTTCTCTTCTCTCGGTCTATACCACTGTATGTGCTTCTCCCTCCACCTTAAATACTTGGTAAGAGGAGGAGGCCAACCAAAAAGGAACAGTTTTTATTAGGCAGACTGGTCTCCAGTCTGTGCACTTCTGTTGTCTTGGCCCTGGCATTTCATGCAGAGAAAGGAATACAAAGGGCTGCCAAAAGAGTTAAGGATGGACATATCCCTTAGGTACACTGCCCAGTATCCTGTAGCAAACTGAGGCTTTAAACCTGCAAATGCAAAGAATTTGTAACCAGCAATTTTATTCCAAACAGCCTGTTCCATTTTCATGTGGCTTTTATCATAGAAAGAACTGAATATTTTATGTGTCTCTTCTCTGCACGTTTCTCACGCTACTGGGAAAAATATTTCTGTAAGAAGTCAAATTTCTCTTACAGAAATGCACTTTGAGCTTAGGACTGCAACATAAATGAGGCCATGGTTGCACCCTGGACCAAGGTTGCAGGACCAGGTCTCTTCATCAGTTGCTTCAGAAGATTTATTGGAGCATCTGTTAGCTCACATCCTCTTGCATGTGGCAAAATACTGTTCACACAAGTCTTCTCCTGACCTGGAGTTGGGAAGTGATTGGAATGCTCATGCAGACCAGGACTGTAGGTCTCCTGCCGCTGTGATAGCTGGTATTTTTCTTAGACATTTATGTAGGTTCCTAGAAATTCCTGTAGTTTCTTATAAATTTGAGAACTTATTTGGCAACCAGTTAGCACCTGGTTGAGTCGGTAAATAAATTGTTGTACTGCCTCTCATGCCAGAAGAGAGCAATTTTTTTAGCTTTTCAGTGGCCTAGTGTGAGTTCCAGAAAGACTGCAGTGATTGATAGCACACAGCCTGTGTCATAGCCTGAGCCCAGATTTAAAGTCTTCAGTGTTCAAGTCTGCAGGGCCTTTCTGTACGTTAGAGGTGTTTGAAATTATGGTGTATTGGTTTTTTGTGGTAAAACGTAGTCCATCCATGAAGAGCTATTTCCACGGAACCTCCTAACTCTAAATATTCTGAGAGACCTTTTAAATCTCCGCACTGAACGTGGTTGGACCACAAATGTAAATTTGCTTAAAAAATTAAATAACTACACTAAAAAATTTTGAGTATCTGCATCAACCTGGGCAATCAAAAAGGAGGTAAACTCATATATGAGAAGATGGAGAATTACCAAAGAAAGCTCATTGGTCTAAACATTTTCTGCAGCCAGAATATACTTCCTTACTTTTTTGTTGTAGTTGTTCTTGTGGGTTTAAATACCTGAAAATTGAAATGTTTTGTTCTGATTTGTGACACAAGAAGAGTTATTTTTCAGTTCCCAATTAATATCCCAAAAACTGTGGGATTGGAAAGCCCTTCCTTATCTTGCTTTACTGAAGAAAAGAGAGCTTGGCTGACTCCTGTACTAATACATTCTGGAAATACTGTTTTTGGCACGCAAAGATAGAAAGTCTTTAACTCAACAGTCCGTAAAATACACCTGAGAAATAACATGTACTTGAGGCTAAAAATATGATCTAAAATAGATCCTAGCGGGATGCTAGATGTTCAGACTACTTCGAGTCTTCTCACTGAAACAAGAACTTGTTTCTCTTTGCTTTTGTTTCCCAAACAGCTTCTTGACCTGTAAAAAAAAAGTTTGAGTAAGAATTCTTTCTCCAACAAAGTTGCTGCAGCACCATCAGCTGTAATACAGGAGTTCTGCTTAGTACTGCAGAGAATATATGTTCTGGAGGTCTGGGAAAGCACTTAATGAGACCATAATGCATGCTGCATGAGTGTGTTCTTTCCCTGGGGAGTCCCTTTGTAGGGAACAATGATAAGCTTTCATATGGTGTTCCATATCATGCTTCATTCTGTTCTATCCAGATTCTGATATTTTTGGTTGCAAATACTTAGGGGTTGCCAGAAGCATGCCCTATCATATCTACTGAACTATATGTATTTTTCTTTGACTGGCCCATTTCTTGAGTAAATGCTTTTTGTCAGTCAAGGAGAAATGGTTTTTGTGAGGAAAAAGGAGTTAATTTGCTTTTTGCTTTAAGCCATTCACAATGTGCTCTCTGCTTTTACATGTGGTTGACTGCTTGTCAGGTGCAATGCATAACTTTTATTTAGTTTTATTGCTGCAACTGATGATAAAACAAGAGATGACAGTTGTTGTAAGGAGACTGAATTTAGGTGACACTCGGATGTTTATACTTCATTACTTTTCATTGACTTGACAGTTTCCATAGAGTTTATTTCCATCTTATGAGCCTTCAATTACCAAATGAAGATTAGTCCGTGGCTCCAAGCCAAAAGACTGTTGAACAGCTTTTTTAATATTCTTTATCATCACAGATATTACAACTAACTCAAGAACAAATCAACCAAGTGGAAACCTTTGCTTGGAAGAAGCGTGGCATTGATGTACTCGTTTGCTCAAATTGTCCTTGCTAATATTACCCATTGTTACATTCCATTTTCTTTCATGTCCAGCGAGGGAAGAGAATACACAAAAATGCATATTAAGCCAAGCTATTTGTTTAAGCCAGCAGACCAGTAATGCAGCATTTGCTGTCACCTACGCCACCACAGGGGCAGATGGATGTGGATGGCACTGAAGTCTCCTCTATATTAGCACTGAGCAAGCTGCAGAGCCTTGCTGTGCTAGCTGGGATCTGGCAGGAGGTGACCGGTTAACATGAAAGGCCAGGAAGGAAATCAAATAGCTGTAGGAGATGCTGAAATTAACAGATGAGAAGAGGTTGCTTGCAGAATTTTGATTCTATGCAATAAATTATTGCTGGTAAATTAAACTGCTGCCTACCGCTCGGTGATATTAGAGAACTGGATGTAATGCATATTTTGGCCAGGCAATCATCTACTGTCTTTTACTGACAAACAAGTAAAACCCCAATGAGAAAAAAGACTAAATTAATCATTAGTTCATGTAACATTTAGCAGCACGGTACAGTCCTGACATTTGAGTCCTAAGTGTGCAGTGACTGTTCAAGTTAGGCCTGTTTCTTTAAAAAAAAAAACAGGGGAAAAGACACGTGGAAATACTTGGGGATGTTTCAGGGGAGCTTGATAGACGTCAGTGTACAAGTCCAGCCGAAAATGACAGTCTCAAATGTTGTAGCTTCCTGTTTACCACACACAGTTGTAAATAACACCCTGAGGGGAAACTGTTGAGTTGTGATAAATTGTCGAGCATCCAGGAGCTGGTCTCACTGGGGACTGCTGCATGCTCAGAGCTCTTGAAAATCCATCCAATTATGGAGGTGCTTATGCATGGGCTTTGAAGGGTCGCTTTTCTTGTGTATTAAAAAGAGTGCTTCTTAAACGCTTCCTGCACTTGCTAGCCATTTATTTTCCCTCTCTTTTATTTTGAAAGCAGCTGAAAAAAGGTAGCGAAATAGAAAGAAACACATTTGAAATGCTGTGTGGTCCAATGATGGCATTTAATTTCAGGAATCCAAGGGAGGTCTGCTGGTCAGTATTAAGAATGCAAAGGCAGCAGTTGCTCAGGCTTTAGAGAACCATGCAATCCTGTTGAGTCTTTTTTTTTTTTTTTTTTTTTTTTTTGAGCCATGGTATAAAAATGGAACTAAATTACCATTTTAATCATAGAATATTTGTGTTCTTTTATGTTTTAATTTGAACGTGACAGGTACTGCAAGCTCTCAGGACAGAATATGTTCTAAAATATTTATTAATACTATCAAATGTAAAGAAAAATAATTATAGGCTTATACTACTTAAACAGAGCTCCCTTACAGAAAGATGCACGCTGCTAAGCTATTTCTTTCATCTCGTAAATAGCCACAAAAGAATACTTTGTGTTTTCTTTGTGCTCTGTGTCTTCAAATTGCTTTTTAAAATATTCCTCCTGATATCTCAGCGATGTGGGTAAACTGCATTTCCCACATTTGGCAGAAAAGGAAGCTTAATAAGAGCATGAAATCACTCTTGTGTTTCAACCTGCAAGAGCATGTGATGCAGTGCTGTTCTTTGCTGTTGGGATTATTGGCCAGGGTCAGCCTGGCTCCAGGCAGTTTGTTACAAGTAATAGATATGTCCTATATTGCTCAGTCATTTTTAAACTGTTAACAGTGTTTTAGTTATTCAGTTGCTCGTGTCTCTGCTCTTTCGAATAAGATCAGATGACGCTGGGTCTCCGAAGGCCTGGAGGTTTGATAACTATTTAAAGAAAGGGCTCCTAAAACACATTCCAATAATGGTGAATGTAAAGCCACCATGGAAATCATCAAATGAATCCTTCTGCATGTTGGCATTCATTAAACTGTGAACCTGAGAGCAAGAAATAATTACCTTAAGGCTAAGGTACTTCCAGAGAAATCCTGGGCCGTGTCTCTCCTCTTTGAGAGCCATTATTTTCTCACTGAACTCCTGATGGTTAAAGAAATAATTGACTTGGGAAAGAAAAAGCAAACTCGCACAGTGTTCTTGAAAAATGCCTCATCTCTAGAGTAAAGAACAGTTCACTTCCACTGCAGATGGTTTAAAATTTGATGTGTTTATTTGTTCCTGAAGCGAGAGGAATTTCAGGATGTGTACTGATTTGTGTCAAAAAGATAAAAGGAAAAATCAGTACTAAAAAAAATACTCACCATCCTCTGTTTCCTTGGTTCCTTGGAGGTCTTTCTGGCAATTCTGTATCTCAAACTAAAGACAGCTTCTATCCTGAAATGCTTCAGGTGGACTTTCCTATTTCTTGTGGCTCTAGCGTTGGCTGCCATAAATTGGTTGACTGCCATAAATTGTACTATCAAGAAATACTTTCCAATTTAGTAAGGTAGTGCTTCATCTCTACAGATTCCAAATGGCTTTCTTTCATTGGCTTTACAGTTCAATTCTAAATGGATTTTTACTACCTACACACGTCTATTTTTGGTTATCTTAGACTACTTTGTAAAGGTTCACAATATGGAACAGTGCCCAAAATATTGTTTCTGTTTTCATTGGATCTGTGTATTATCAAGCAATGCATATAACTGTGTATTTGTAAATGTACATACAGACCCACCTTAAAGATAATTCTCCTGTCCAAAGAAACAACCAAATAATACTTCAGTTAAATAATAGAAGACTTGAAAAAATAGCCCAACCATCTAATCTAAAAGTTTTCAGAAAAGCAGTCTTTGGTATTTCAGGTTATCTGTTTATTTATTTTTAATTATGAGTGGACTATGGCTAAACTATGGGTGATTTTTGACTGTAATACTAAGGAGTTTACTGTCTAGGGCTCCAGTAGTTGAAGGTCTCAGAAGATACCTTTTCTGAAAGAGAAGGATGGTCAGGTGGCAGAAGAGGTTAAAGTGCTGTCATTGGGTCCTTAACTCCCTTGTGTGTTTGTATGGATGCTGGAATGCTTAGCCGTTGTTTTTTTTCATAGGTCCACCTGTTCTTATCTGTCACTTTTATTTTTTTGCCATGTTCAACTGCTCAGTAGAATTCTGAATCTGATTTTTTTCTTTTTTCTGAATTGCAGAGCTATGCTCTAACAATGTGAATGTACGATAATTAGTCTGAAAATTATCTGATCTTAGGCATCTGAAATTGGAAACCCTAAATTAGCAAAATATTTGACCTTGATCATTGAGTTGGCTCCCCATCTGTGCAAGGGGATAATATCCTCTTCACCATGCAGAGGTGCTGTGGAAAGGAAGTGATGAGTATCTGAAGCAGTCCTGTGTTCTAATAATGAGCTCCGTAGGAACAGCTATGAGAAAACTGATAACTGCCTTTAAAGCAGGTTGGGATTGTGTGCTGCCAATAAGGCCATGCACACAGTGGTGAGGATCAAGTGAAATATTGAAGAAGCCTCGTTATGTGTGAGCACCAGCCCTTTGGTGCAGTGAGTGAGGCAGCTGAAAGCATGTAGGGTATGTAATCAGACTCTAGCACGATGCGTATGCACGAGGGACTGAATTACAGCTTGTGGATGTTGAGGCTTAAATCTGACATTTCCCAGCTTAATGCTTGCTTGTGAACTTTAGCCATTTTTTAAGGTAGATTTTGTCTGTTACTGTTGAATAAGGGTGAGATTTTCAAAAGCGTTTGGCTCTATCCTGCCTGAGTTGGTGGCAGACTTCACGATGGGTAGGAGACATGGATGATTTTAGTGGAGCAGACTTAGGCCAGCACTGAGTGCCTTTCAAGTCACAAGCTGTGTTGCAAATTGTTGTGAAAGTAGGCTCAGAAAAATGCAGTACTTAATGCTTGAAGTGAAGTTCTTGTCATACCTGTGGGCTGTTAGCTTTATTAAGAGCAGCCTTGTATATGATATGCTAACATTAGGACTTGGCAGTATTTATTGTTTTTTGGTAGTGTACAACATGAGTATGCAGGATTTTTCTTACTAACCTTGAATGCAAAATTTCATTGACCTGATTCTGAACATCAGAAATCTTGAGGCAACCTACAAAGGTATCTCTCTGACATGCACTGAATGGCATTTAAATTACACAGAATGAATTTTTGGTGTTATTTATGCTGCTGTAAGCATCAGAGATATAAACCTTGTTGTGTCTTATCAGACACTGCTGTGAAGTTAAGGCAGTTTAAATTGAAAAATGGTAAAAGGAGGTCTCTTATTTTCGTTTTTCATTTGGAGGACGTGAAATTTGGCTAGCAGGAGGTTGCATTTATGTAGGGGAAGAAGATCAAAGTGCAAAACAAGAGAATGTGCAAAAACAGCAACATGGAAAGAAATGGGAAGACAATAGAAAAGAGACTTTCTTTCTAGGATTTGTTAAGGCTCCCAACATGCATGATTACATATCATGCACATTGCAGCATATAGGAAAGTCTAAAATGAATGATGCATTCATCTAAATATGTGTGACTTTTGAAAATCAGTATTTTCTCAAAGGGATTCTGCAAGGGGAAGAACACACAAAGAAAATCTCTTCTCCCATTTCTGCATTCAGGAGCAAAGTTCTACACCCAGCTCAACAAGGCCAGCTGAACAGTGGCACAAAAGAGAGCCTGCATTGCTTATTGCCTGCAGTAGTTCTGGCACCACAATGCAGAGGGGAATTTGAACCAAGTGATTTCATTATTCCTCCTTTCTAAGTATGCTCGCTTTGTGCTATATGAGTACTGAACTCTCTTCTGAAAATTTGTTTTGAATTGTGCTTTGGTAGTGTTGCAGTTTTTTATTGTAGCTATTATTGGGAAAAAAAAATCTCAAAACGAATGAAATGGTATGGAGTCCCTATAAGATGTTAAATGCTAGATGTATATGGAGATGAATCCTTGTTACAACTAAGGCTAATTCATGACAAGAATGTCACTAAATTGCTAATACTTTGCTCTAAATGTGTTCTTAAGAGTATTGGGGTTTTCACATGAAGTGCAATTGTGTAAGCCCATCTGTGAGAGATGACTCAAATTCTGGATGTCTCTGTGGTTTCATAGCTTGAAAGCTCACTTCTTTATCTACCACACTTCAAGGTTTATTTGTACGAGAAGTAAGGCTTCTGAAAGAGTGTGACCAGACCCCATGTGCTGCTGCACCTGTGGTTTTTGTGGTATCTGTGAGATTGCTGTTTGTTCTTCTGTAGACAAAGTGATAATAAATCAACCACTTATACCTGCTAAATCAGCAAAACTGGAATATCATCCCAGTATATTTCTATAAGGCAAAGGAAGCACATGAAAATGAGATTTCACCAGAAATTGAATTATGGTGTGCACTACAAAGCTCTGTTTAATACTGAAGTTAATGACCAATGTATTTGCATATTCAATTTCCTCTGAGGTTTCAGCCTTTTTTGTAGGGCTGGGTGGAGAACCTATTCCCCAGCTGAATAGAAATGGCATCCATCGTGATTGTGGTAGGACATGTCCTTGGAGAAATTTATAGAAAAAGCTTGTGGCAACAGTAGGAAGCATCCAGATTTCTTCAGCTCAAGAACCCTTGTGCAGATCTGTCCACTGAAAGAACTGGACCCTTCACCTCTTGGTGGATTGTCTATTTGTGTGAATATTCCTTGTGCAAGTGAACAGATGCTATCTAGCCCATATTAAATTAAACATGGCTTCATTGTTGGGACTGCTTTGTTAAAGAGAGCATGATATGAGAACTATTGATGATAGGTTGGACTGGATGATCTTGTAGGTCTTTTCCAACCTGGGTGATTATATGATAAATGCAGCTATGACCTATCGGTATAAATGCTCCAGTTGTAACATTCTCCAAATCATAGCAGGTAACACTTAAAACCAAACCGTGTAAAATCAAAGCAAACAAAATACGTTTTTAATTCTGGGAACGAAGTTTACTGAAGTTTCCGATTTAGTAATAGGA
This sequence comes from Tympanuchus pallidicinctus, assembly GCF_026119805.1. Classification (NCBI taxonomy): domain Eukaryota; kingdom Metazoa; phylum Chordata; class Aves; order Galliformes; family Phasianidae; genus Tympanuchus; species Tympanuchus pallidicinctus. Next base: position 66,397,158 of record NW_026294747.1, read on the forward strand.
AGGTAACATAGTATAACTCATAACTGCACACTTGGCTTCTGAAATTCTAGAATTATTCAAAGCGTAAATACAAAGTAAGTGGTGTTTGTGGCTGCTAACCTCTACTACTGGAAACACTCCTGTCTTTTTCGATATGATTTCTGCTGTGATTTATTGTTCCTTTTCCTAGGAACTTACCATACTTGCTAAAAACTCACGTAATTTATGTTCAGTGAAGTCTGCGGATCAATGATATTTTAGCAAAATTCTATTCCTTAGCAATCCTCTCTAGATGACTTTTTTTTTCAGAATATAGCCATAAGCCAGATTTTTCATTTACTGTACAAGTTATTCAAAAAGAGATGATATCTAAGACATATTGTGAAAATAAATGAAAAGGGAGGATTCTGGAGTTCATGGGTGCAGAGCTAGTTGAAATCAAGATGTATTTTAACCTTCATTCAGCACAGATCTGATGAACATTCCTTCTTGCTTCACTCCTGAGTACAGAATGCCAGTCATATCAATCTGGAAAAATGCTTGCAATCAATTTACAAATGTCTGTTAGCAAAGAATTCTGGGCTCAGTTTTGTTTGAAGCATGCCTGAATTCTAGCAGCTATTCCAAAAGTCTCAAATTGCACATCTGCTGCTACTCCATATGCTACTGTCTGGCCTGTTTGTAGCTGCATTGCTTTCGTATGTTGTTCTCCTCAAACACTTCACGAGAGTGAATTTAAGAGACATTCTCTCTGTGGGCAGTATCTACTCCTGAGAAAAAGGAGATAAACTCTTGATTTCTGCAAACTCTATATCTGCAGTTATTGTGTTGTTGTGTATATATTGGAAAATTCACAGGAATTAGTGCCTTGGAAGCAGTTTTCTCTTCTGCAACCATTACGAGTCCTTCCCTGTATAATTCTAAGGAAATACTTCTCAGCCTCCCATTTTTAGCTTAGGTATATCAAAGACATGACATGTCTTTTGGTAATCAGACTTCTGGCTATGCTTGATGTCTGTCTTCTATTATAATGACATTTTGCAAATTTTTTTGTGTGTATGCATAGTTCAGATCATTTCAAGGAGCCCTTTCTGCTTGTTTGGCATTATATTAGTATTAGAAAATATCTGTTCTTTAATGTGAAACCTGTAAACAGAAAAATGGCTCTTGGGTGAACCTAGGTAGGTATGTTTGGCTGAACAGCCTTGTGCAAGAGAAGTCGTTGCACAAGCGTGAATTTGCTTAAATTAACAATAGGAAGTTGGAAGTTGCTATAGAATAGTCTTGCAGTGGCTTGGGCATACACCACTGGTGGAAGATCAATCGTATTCTATTTCAAATGGTATGAAACAGTCATCACTCATTTGTGATGATGAACCTGAAAACACCCTTATGCATTAAAAACTTGTGTTCTTCTTAACATCTGTACTGTACCAGACCAGGCTTAATGTTGAAAAGTTTTACTGATGGTTCATAAGCAGGGCTGTCAGTAGTCGTTGGAGCCCTTATTAAATTGTATGATCTGTTTTACGGATCTACAGTATATTTAAATTGCAGAGAAATCACATCCATAGTTTTCTAGGTAAGTAATTAGAAGACAAGGCCTACAGACACAGATAAGTAGAAAGTTTTGTGAGATTGTTCTAGTAGGAACTAGGCTGGAAATTGAATAACTGATAATTAATAATTCTATAAAATCTTCCTTATTTCTGAGAGCTGTAACTTGGTTCCATTGACAGATAATACGTCAGACGTGTTTAAACTTCGACCTTAAGACAAAGCTTGAAGTTTTGACCAATGTCATTTTGGCCTAAGCACTCATTACCTCAAGTTATTCATTGTCCTTGCAAATTTCAGGTGTGATTTTTTTCCGCCAGCATTATGAATGACATTTAATTATTTAAGCCTAACTACGTAAAGCCATTTTCACACCTTGCATTGTCCAGTGTGCTTGCAGAGGGTTGGCAGCTGACATGTATAGAAGAGTTAAGACCTGCATGTTTCTGGAGTGCCAGAGAGAAGCAAGCAGGATATTCTTTGACATTTAAAATAATCTGTGACATCTAAGATTTGGGAACAAGAATCCTTCTGTTATCCCTTTCATTTCTTCCAAGTGTCTTGCAGTGCTTTCTAATATCTGATGTTATTTGCCTTCCATGCAGTCGTGCAGATCACAATATTTCAGCAGTGTTTGGTTTCTTAGCACGCCGTTTCAGCTAACAATCTTTTAAAGTTTTTATATAACTTGTCTTTCCTGTCTTCTCTTCAGTATCTCTCAACTATACTGTTTCATAGCAAGTTCTGTATATATCATCCTAGCTAATAATTATATATACTTATGAATGACTTAAAATTTAAAGATAAGCTTCTCAGCAAAATATGTATAGACACAATTTCAACTTCCATAGAAATGGAAAAAAGCTGCTTGATATTTACAGAAAGTGTTTTGTCAACCTGAGATAATTACTGGTAGGTTTTCTTTCTTTGTTCAAGTTTTTGGTACACAGAGTGATTTTTATCTTTTATATTTGTCAGGAGCAAAACATCACACACATGATCTAAGATGTATTAGCTCAAGACAGTGCAGGCGAAATAGGCTAAAGGGTTGTGAGCTAACAAAAGCCAGGAGCTATTTTATGCAGTCCCCTGAAAAGAAGAATTTTTTTACATTTTGTAAAGATGATAGGAGGAATTATTTTGTATCGCTCAGCAAAACATTGTGATAATTGGGGAAAAAAAAAAAAACAAAAAACAAGAAAACATGCTTCCTCACTGTAATTTATGTAGGAGAAATGTCTCAGTTGCTCACATGCAACTAGGCAGTATCATGAAAATGATGCTACTCTTATTTCAAAGATCATAATTTCAGAACTATTTTTAATTCAGGAATGCAACAGGAAATGAAGAAAAAAAAAAATAGTACAGTGAGAATGAGCAAATAAATTCCAGACTCATTCAGATCGACAGATTGGAATATGACTAACATCTGAAGAAAGCTATTTGCAAGATTAGCTCATGCTTAAAACTACACGTTTTGTAAAGTACGTACATTCTGTGTGTAGGACAAAGTCTTTGCATATTTGGACCAATAGTTGTTAATTGACAAAAGTACTCCTAGACTTGATTTGAAAGGATCTGTCCAGTCATACTTTTTGTCCGTGTCTTCACCTTTCTGCTCACCTTTGCTGGTAACTGTGGAGTCTGGTAATAGATTTCATAAAACTTTGACAGACTGGGCAGTGAATTCAAAAGTATTGAGTCCGAATATGAAAATCAGTGGATACATAGGGAAAAAAAAAATCTCAAATTCTTCTTCTTAGAAAAAAGACAGAATGAACTTGGCGTTTGTGTTGTGTAGTTGGCCTGTCAGCTGGCTGAGCGACTCACTGGGTTGTTTCCTTTTCCTTGGCCACTTTTTTTACTTAAGCTGTGACTGTCCAGACCACAGCTGAAAGCTTCTTGACGATTTTGAGTGCAGTGGAAAAGCTATAATGCTCTCTTTTCAGCAGTGGTATCCTTCAGATCTACTATAATCAATGAATTGTACATAGGTAGATACTGAGAAACAGAAATTCACAGAATCATAGAATTACTTAGGATGGAAGGGACCTTAAAGATCACCTAGTCCAGCCCTCTCTGCTGTGGGGTTGCCAACCATTACATCAGGCTGCTCAGGGCTCCATCCAGCCTGGCCTTGAGCATCTCCAGGGATGGGACATCCACAGCTCTCTGGGCAGCCTGTGCCAACGTCTCACCACCTTCTGAGTAAAAAAAATTAAACAAACAAACAAACAAAAAAACATCTAACCTAAATCTCCCTTCTTTTTGATTAAAACCATTTCCCCCTTGTCCTACCGCTATCAGACAATGTAAAAAGTCAATCCCCCTCCTGCTTACAAGCTCCATTCAAGTACTGGAAGGACAAGCCTAGCTCTCAGTCAGTCTTCATAGGAGAGGTGCTCCAGCCCTCTGAGCATCTTTGTGGCCCTCCTCTGGACCCGCTCCAGGAGTTCCACATCCTTGTGCTGGAGGCCCCAGGTCTGGATGCAGTGCTCCAGATGGGACCTCACAAGTGCAGAGTAGAAGATAGCAGTCACCTCCCTGATTCTGCTGGCCATTAAGAATTATGCACTAAAAATTTTTAATTATTTTACATTACAAAGTGTAACTAATACTAATGTATAAGAAGTGTCTAGGAGGTGAAGATTGAAGTCCTAACAAAACATTGTTGAAGTTGTTCTGTTTGGCTGTAATCGTCCATATTCCTGTAGATTTTAGCACTTGTCCTGCAACCAAAGAACTTCAGAATTCACTGTGGTTAGTGACAGGAATACTGCAACTTGGGAATTAGGCTCTCAGTCTTGGGTGCTTGTAGTAATTCCCCAGAGAATAGCATCTGTTGGCACAAATGGGGCGTGAAGCTGAAAAATTTTCTGTCTGGGATGCATCAGCGAGAAGACTCATGCAGTAAGAGCTCAACAGCTTTGTAAATCTCAGCCTGAAAGAACACAGTTTGCTTGAAGGGTGCCAGACAGGGTAGTGCCTTCCAATTGGAATTGTGTGTATGTGTGGTTTTGTCTGATTGGTACTGTATTAACTTAAGTAATGGCTTTCATTCCAGTGAAGCTGAATAGGGAAACAGCCTTAAAGCCTGACAAATCAGGAATCCCTAAACAGATAATAGCCACTTGAGCATCTCAGGGGTAACATTTAACTTCCTTTAATTCACATAATTTTCTTTGTTTCTTTCTGTCAGTCTGCTCGCTGCCTCACATTCTCGTAACAGATTTTTTCCAGGGCTTGTTGTTAGATTTTTTACTTTTTGTTTTTATTTTTTGTCATAGGCTCTTGAATACTCCATGCTTCAATGCATTTTTTTTTTTTAAGTCAATTATAGCTTTTTGTTTCTCTTAATACCTAATTTTATTGAGACATCAGCATTGCTTCTATCACCCACATGACAAAGTTATAACTTGTGGCCAGGTTTTACTGCCTAAAAGAGGGTGACTTTGACTTTCAAATGAGTATGCAGAAGTCAATGTACCATTCCCTTTGCTTCTAGAGATTCAGGATTTCCCCACAGCCCACAGTCAGCAAGTTGATAATCTCAGATTATCTCATCAGAAGAGTTCGTGGCCCCAGACCGTTTTCATGTAGCTGGCTGCAGCCAGGCTGGGAGTTTGTGCTCATGCAGTACTGAATGGTCTTCACAGAGACTCTGCATGGCAGAAATGTGCCTCTGAGCAAAGACTATTGCAAATGGCACTGGTGCTCCTCTATGATTCATGTATACCCACGTTCCTATATACCCACAGGAAGGTGGCTGCCAAAGTGTAATTGAAAGTCGTATGTGGTACAGGGGAGGATCTGTGTTTCTGTTGATTTCTGTAGTGCACCCAGGATACTCTCATCCTACACAGATGTCCATATTAATATGCAGTAATAAAACACTGAAATACTACCCAAAGGCCAGAAACAATTTAAGCTGTATTGTGCTCTGCATGAACACAAATAATAGTAAACCCAGCTCCCAAAGGGCCATTGTCTGAAAGGCAACATGAACAGGTGGAAGAGATGGCAGAAGCAGGAGGTACTGAGAGAAAAGAGGGGCGAGAAGCTGCTGCTAAGTACAATACAACAAAGATTAATACCAGGTGTGGTATAATTCCAATTAAAAATGTTATTTCCTTCAACAAGAAATGTTGTTATCAGAATGAATTGCTACCCTCAAGCTTGGTGGAGTGAGGATACCTATTCTCTGTATGCATGGCAATACTTCTGATTTCTGCCAAACGCAGTTAAAGAACTCCCAGCTTTTTCAGTATCATCAGGAAGATTAATTTTTTAAGATTTGTTAAAAAATATACATGATTTAAGTTGTAGACCAATGCATTTACTAAGCATAACGCTCCCCTGTGCCCTCCTTCTCACCCATATCTTTTGGACTTCTTTCCATTTCTAGTTGCATAAACATATTAATTATGTATCTGTAATGAATAAAGTGTAAGTTGATAGTGTGGTTATGACTTCCTCGAATCTTTATATTACTGGTTGTATGATATATATGGACAAATCCTGCACACCTGACTTGTGTATGTGGGTCCATTAAATCTAGAAGAGGTATATTTTAATTAAGAATTACTCGGGTAATAATGATGGATCAGACCTTAACATTTAGCTGGCTGTTGGTTTATCAATGCTATAACTTCCCATTTAAAAAAATGTTTTGTTTTCTGTAACTCTCCTTTATGTATAAAGTGCTGAAGAGAGAACCATAAAATTCTCAGCAGCAAAGCTTTAAAATCCCACATCCCTTTTGAGCTAGAAGGATCTGCATTCTTACATATGAGATTTCCCTGTTGTCTGCAACCCAAAGGAAATGATCTACTGCAGGAAAGGCAAACCATATTTTAAATGTTCGCTTAAACTCAGTGTAAAAGACCATTTATTTTCTGCATAGGTACATCAATATTTGCATTTTCTTCATTATTTTAATGTTTGAAAGACCAGGAATTCTAGGTTTTTGTTCTTTTTTGGAGGGCTGCAGGAAATCTACTTTGCATCTCCTTATTGCAGCTGCAGTGAGTCCAGGCTACTGACAATATCCCCAAATCTCCCTTTACTGAAAATTGTAATTAGATACTGAAAGACATTATAATACATGTCACAATACAGAATATAGTATTTTCATAGACTGTCTTATTATCATGGCCACCTTGCAACAGAAGCATCAGGCAGAAGATGAGAAAGGATAATGGAAAAGGAAGCAACCATTTTAAGCATTTGTTTCACAGAAGGAAGCATAAATAAAGTGTAGAGGTAAAAATTAAAATGTCAGTGAAGAGCCAGGATTTTGTGTGTCTGAAGTATCCGTATACAAACGTGTATACCTTACATGCAGCACTACAGATACACTAGATATAATTCCCTGCTGCCTACCTGTTATACACTGGGTTGTTTGTATTTTCTGCGTAGAGGGTTTTGTTAATGCTGTTTAAACTTGTTCTCAGGACTTTGCTGTATCTTTTACACAGTTGAGGCATCTATTTTCAATGTTCTTCCGCTTCTTTATTTCTTGTTTAACGGTTCTGTCCGGGTGTGAGGGCTCTTTGTAAGCTGTTCTTCAATTGCAGAGAAAAGATCTTGCCGTGGTGCTGCTGGTTTCTGTTGCTGAGGTGCTGGCCCCAGGCAAGGGGCTGTGCTTAGGTGTACGTGAGGATGATACTGTGCATCTTTGTTGTTGTTTCTTTCCCCCCAGCACATATTATATGAGTCCTTTTTTCTTCCTTGTTTGCAGTGCTCTCAATTGTAACTGCTGCTGTTTTATTCTTCTGCAGAGGAATCTGTGATTATTCAAAGCCATCTCTCACTAAATCTGTTTTCATTTGTCACTGCCAGTTGCTGAATTAAACCTCTTGATGGAGCAAAACAGCATTTAGGAAGGATCAAATTTCATCCCAGTTTACTGACAGCAAACAAGAGCACACCTGATAACCTTATATGACAGTACTGTTCACCTTAATATACAAAGATTAATACACACAGGCTGCCTTTCCAGGAAGCAGATTAATGGGGGCATATCTCTGACCCCAGTTTAGTCCTTACCTTTCATTATAAAATCCGAACCAAAATGATCCAGATGGCCTAAGAATCTAAATGTAGTGCAGTAATCCTTTGGTGAGCCTTACAGTATCTACTTTTGTTGAAGCAAATGATCTTACTAAATTATTTGAAGTATTAATTCAGTTTAAGTGATTTAAACTAGTGCATGTAGGGCCAGGATTTCTTGTTGAATCCTGTCTGCTCTCTAAGGGACAGCTCTTTATTCTGAAATGTTCTGCTATCAAAGAGTTCCACTTGCTCTGTGTTTCTGGTAGTTGTCTGTGGGGAACATATGCATCTCTCTGAGGTTAAAAGTGTTAGCAACACCTGGAAAGAGGGGACCCACTCAGCAAGAGCATATCTCTCATCCTTAATATAGAACCTGAGGTTCTCTTTGTTGCTTTGTGCAGACTGATTTTACTTGACTGGAGTTTGAAAGTGCTAACAGAATTTTGTCAGTGTCCTATTTCAAGGAAATCTTATTAATCACTTTCAGTCATGCTGCATAGAGTTTCCTGCTGTGTATTCTTGCTGAGGAAGGAAATTCCAGCCTGATATTTTCATTAATGATTGCAGAAAGTTGGACTGGCACTAATTCCAGATGCTGAATCAAGAAAGTTTATAAAGTGAACTATATCATAAGAGAAAAGTTATGCCATGGACAGTTCTGTCTTCATTAAGGATTATGCTACATGAAAACAGCAGCTAAAGCAGTTACCTGCAGAGAGTAGTAGCCTTAAAAAAGCCCTGTAGGGATTTTTAGCTGCTTCTTAATACATTGAAAACTCACAAAAATATAGAGAGTCAAGCACTTAATGTATTCTTGCAAACGTTTTTAATGCAAGTTAATGAATGTGAGCATTCACTTCTGTGAATGTTCTGGCTATTTCCATACATCACTGTCTTCACACCTTCTTATTTGAAAGTAATGCATTCTTAAAAAGCAAAATCACAAATCTTCTTGTGCAGGATTGCATAGGGAAAAAAAAAAAACGAGCCTCAACTTTGAATCTTGGTGATGTTTTTCTCTGTGTTTGTATGTGTGTATGTGTGTGCATGTTCTTGTGTATCTGCATGGAAATCTGTGTTACTTTTTTGTTTCTATTTTATGAAAAGCCTGGTGGTGAGGTGTGGATCAGCACTGGCATTAAGGCTCAGCAGTCTGCCAACCACCACGGTCAATGATCCAAGTTATTGTCTAATAAGTCTTTTTTGTGGTATGGTGCTGATGGATTGATGATTGGACTAGATGGTCTTTTTCAACCTTAATGATTCTGTGGTTTTATTATTTTAAGTTGTACCTCCATTACATTCATCTGGAAGACGAGAATCCTCAATATCTTCCAGAACGTAATTTAGACTTAGATTCTTACAGCTACTGCACAGAGCTGACTTGCTTTTCTACTCATCTAATTTACAGGCAAAAATCAGGATTTTACTCCTCCTTATAGATAGCTATGTATTTGCAGATTCATTCCTCATATTGATAGGTGCCATGAATTTGTTAGTGAAATGTATTCCAAATCCTCCTATATTTACACCATATTCTAAGTATAGAGCTTAATGCAGTGTTATATAGTGAGTCAGAATAGAGGAGAAATAGCTAAATTAATTTGACTGCTCCTGAAGGCATTTCTGTCAAAGGAGATACTGGGAAAGAATTTGAATATTGCATCATAAGGGCACAATTTAAGTCAGTGAGAGAAAATGGAATGTGGATGTGGAGAGTATTTACACTCTGGACTGGATGGAAGATAAGAAGCCTGCAGAGCAGATAAGAGCCAGACCTGGTATGCTTCAGCATTCTATTTAGAGAAATACAAACTGAAACATCTCAGATCTTAGAGAATAAAGAATTTAACAAAAAGTAGTTAAGGAGAAATATTGAAAGGGAAAAGAATTAAGAAATCCTCTGTGAAGAAAGATATAACTTGCTTATAGGAATTCTTGTTTATTTTAAAGATTCTGTAGTATAAGTACATTAGCTGTTTGAGGTAAAGTTGGTTCTGTATCCTCAGCTTTTGAAGTACCATATAGCCTGCAAGAATACTTTTAATTACTTGGTTATATGTAAGTATTGAAAGTTGTCTCATTTTTAATTTCCTCTTGATAAATGATTTGCTTAACTTCTTGAAGCAAAACTGTTCTGTTGAGTTCTGTTGGAAGCCTCCATGAATGATGTATAAGGTCTTATTTAATTGGTCTTCTGGTCTCTCCATTGTCTACTGAACTTACTTCACTTCCTGAGTGAATTTAATGAACTTGCTGTCTGTAGGGAACATTGATATTAATGGTGCTGTAATGTTCAAAGGCCCTGAGCAGGGCTGGTGCAAGATGCTGTGCAAACATACTGATTTGATCACAGGCCCCAACTTCATTTTGCTAGTCTTGTTACTTTAGTTTCTCACTTGCAGCAAATTCAGTGAAAAAAAGTTCCTTTGAAACCACAGTGTGATAGCATAATTGCTGCTCAGCAGCAGCAGGAACATTGGAATAGGGCCTGTAGAGTAGGATTCAAGGGACCGAATAATTGGGGCCATTAAAAACATTATGTCAGGTCTGTCTGTGTCCTCGAGGGGAAATCATGTGGAAATAATGGCAACGGATCCTTCTATATTGGCCTCAACAGCTCAGCTTTCTTGAGTGGAGATGGTACGTTTACTCTTGACTCATCGCTTGGCTCACCGCTATACTGCTGCATGGATCACTGTGTTGTGTGATAAAGGGACAGGAAAAGAAGTACCCTCCTAATACTAAGGGATTTAATAAAAAAAAAAGCACAGGAGTGCTGGAAGGGAAAAGTCGCTCCTCTACACACTTAAATGGGAGAAGAAGAATGTTATTCCAAGATGGACACAGAGCTGTGTAGTGCTTGATCACACCTGTCTGACCTAGCTTTGTGGGACCCCCAGCTTGTGGGATATTCACAGACCTGCCAGTCAAATGGTTGCTACATGGTTCTGCATGGACCTGGGCAACTGCTCTGGTTCCAGATGGTGATGGTGATTTTTCATCTTTATTTATCTAGAGATTGGTAAGCAAGAGGTTCCAATCAGGAAAATTACCTATCTGTAGATGTCCCTGTTCATTGTAGGTGAGTTGGACTAGATGACCTTTAAGGTTCCCTTCCAACTCTAAAGATTCTGATTCTGTGAAAATGCAAAGATGGAATGATGTGCAGGCAGAATTAATTTTCATATTTTTTTTCCAAATTTTATCAGTTTTATTAGGAGATCAGATCACCTCCACAACACAGATGCAGAAAGAATATTCTTCCGGTATTAACTGTATGAAAATCAAACTGTCAGACTTCCTATTCTTGTTTCCAGTGTTATCACTATTAGTGTAACTCTGGTGAAATCTCTTACTGACCCTGGACCTTCTCTCACTTTTTTTCTCTAAGAACCCAGTAGCTTTTAGTTCATGGAGGTACTGCAGATTAAACTTCGCCAAGTTTTACAGAATGCATTGAAATGACTAGATGAAAGCAGATTATCAGTGCAGGGCATTGTTAAATTATCTCACCCTAAAGTGACTCATCTTGAAAAATTAAAAATAGGGTGCCAGTGGGTTTTGTCTTTTAGTTGCCGTACTGCAACAAAGGCTAGCTAAGCAGCCTTTCTACTCAGACTTGCTGTGAGCATTTCAATTTGCATCTGGGGCAAATGTTTGCGAGAGACTTTCTGCTTGAGCAGAAAGAAACTGATATGCGGAAAAAGATTTTTCTGTGTTGTCATAATGGAGCCCCTATAACTCCTCAAACTCTGCTTTTTAGATCTGGAATGCATTCTGTGATTTCTGTAACTGCAGAGAGCACACTTTATGTGTGTTTCTGCTTCCCTCCTTCAAGTGTGTGATGAAATACTGCCAGTTATTCACCTCTCTATCAGATTTGTTTCCTCGTTCTGGCTAAGTGCTTTCAGTGTGCTCCACAGCTCGATGTTTAATAGTCATGGCAAATTTATGTCTACTTTTTCATTTTTGGCTGATACACTGATGTTTGTTTCTTGTTTTGATTTTATAGAGGTAGATGAGAAGAGGTCAATGGGGAAGGACTTTTTGTACTGATTTGTCACGTCATTTTTTCTTATGTGAGGTTATATTATGACTTGTAAGCCTTTTAGATTTAGGCAGGAGTATTAACAGCCATCAGTGAGGTGCAAGGACCAGATTTATGCACATATCATGATTCGGGAGGGGAGAGCAGCTCAGTGTTTCCTGCCCCTCCCTCCTCTGTCTGACCGTGATGCTGTGTCCCCATATTCAGTGTTGGTTCTACCCAAATCTTGCTTTCCATAACTACGAAGGCTTAATGGTGGCCAAAACAGAAGCATTGTGTGTTGGGATCTGAATGAGATCGAGCCTGAGAGAAACTGTACCATCAATGCTCTATGAAGGACCTTCACTTACTCAGAGATCTGTGACCAGGGAGGCCTTCCCATTTACACAGGGGCAGCGTGGCTCTCCTGGGAGCTGTTTGTTGATGCTGTCTTTCAGCTGCTCTTATATCTTTTATTTGAAACACCTTCTGAATAGGTGAAGTATACCCAAAATATTGAGATATTTCAGATATTCTGCTTCCAGGAATTGGAGGCTAAGAATTAACTCCTGATAATTCTCTAGTTTTAGAAGGGCATGAGGTAAGATGGCAAAGGGGAGGGGGAGAGGTGCAGGGGTCTCCTGATTGCTTTCTACAGCTCCCTGAAATGAGGTTGTGGCAAAGTGCGAGTCAGCCTCTTCTCCTGCATAACTAGTAATAGAACTAGAGAGAATGGCCTCAGGTTGTGCCAGGAGAAGTTGGATGTTAGGAAACATTTCCTCTCCGAAAGAGCGGTCAGCACTGGTACAGGCTGTCCAGAGAGGTGGTGGATCACCGTCCTGGAGATGTTCAAGAAATGCTTACATATTGTACTGACAGACGTGTTTTAGTGGGGAAATATTGATGGTGGGTGAATGCTTAGACTGGATGATCTTGGAGGTATTTTCCAACCTTGTTAGTTCTATAATTCTCTGGGGTCTCCATCTCTGTAGTGTGATCTGTGAGAGGACAGAAATGAGTGGCTGATTTGAGATTAAGCTTTGGATAAGAATGTGGCTTAGCCAGCTAGATCACTGGAGTCAGTCTCTGGCCTTATGAGGCTACGCAGTATGTGACAAGAGATAGGAAAGCAAACCAGAATGATGGATCCAGCAAAGTAGGAACTGAGGCAAGAATATCTCTGATTCCTGGTCAATAGTTACAGCCTTTTCAAAGGTGCAAAGTACTTGCTTCCACTTTCTGTGATATTTCTCAGAACCAGATACAACCACAGATCTCCAAGCTTGCTTTGTTGCTCCGTGAGATCCCCATTCTGTCCTGGAGGCAACTCCTAGGCAGTGCGCCCAGGATTGCCTGGGATGTGTATCTCAAAATCTTGTTTCTCTGTGGCTGTAGTATTCCTTGACTGAAGGGTCTGCAGTGTTAAGCTGCAGTTGGAGAGCCTGCTAGCTAGCTGATCTCCTCTGAAAGTGTGGCAGATCCAATCCCCACAGTGCCATGCAGCTCATCAGTAGCCAAAGGACTCATTAGCAGTGGGGGATGGATTGCAAGAAAGGCTGCAGAACTGCGTGAATCTAGCTGCAGGAAAGCATGACATTCAAACAGGAGTATGGGCTTACCCTGAATATACTAAAGTTAACCCATCTGATAAATTCTTTGATTGCAAATGAACAATGCTGAAGTCTGCTTGGGTGGAACCTCTTGAGATTTATGAGAGTTTTGAATGGCTTTCTGGAGATCTTGCATGGTTCTCTGTAGCCCCACAATACAAATTGATGTTTTTTAGGGCAAGTAAGAGCTGTGTGATAAACTAAAAATTTATTTGCATAACCTTGATATGTCAATGTAAGCATTAGCTTTCACATCTGGCAAATAAAATACTGTGTAAACTTTCTGTGACCAAAAGATGTCATTAACATAAAATGAATTGTAATTAATCTTAGTTAACTGCTAATTACCTGTAAAATCTGATTAAAGAGAAAACTAAATTTGCCTGCAGTAATTAGTGTGCTGATATGAAGGCTATGTCCATGTAAATATGTCTAGCTCTCTCTGCTAATTTATCATCGATGATATTTACAAGCTTTTTTTTTTTCTTTCTGCAAAGGTTACAGAGAATGAAGGGCAAAATTAGAATAATGAATTTTTGTTTATTAACACAGCAACAGAACAGATCTTATATAGATATTTTATAGATTCCAACATGATGATATTATCAGAGAAGCATAGCATTTCAAACACATTAGCATAGAAATAGGTTTGTTTCCTATTACTTCAAATAGTTCTGCTTGCACTGGGTTGTCATTTAGCTGTCAGTAGAAACGCAACAAACATTCAGTGTGAACTGACCCCCAAGAGCAGACCGGCGATTCTGCTGTTCATTGACAAATGCATTTTGAAATATTCACATAATGAAATCCCCAGAGCAAATGGACTTTAATAGCTCACGGGTTCTGTAAAGCAACATAAAATCAGAGCTGGACACACAGGGTGAATTTTAAGTAGGGATAGTAGCAAGTATATACCCACTTACTAATGTGATTGAAAGGAGTAAGACCTGTAATTCTCTGCTCTGTCAGGTGGTAACTCCTTTCCTCCCTTTTAGCACAAATTCATTAGCTGTTCTCCATCAGATTGTTCTAAGAATATTCCTATACCAGGAAAACTTTGTGCCATGTTCAAGACCATAAGGGCAATCTACAGAGCATTCCACATAGAAAGCACACAGACCCAAACTCTCAGCACTGCACAGTGAGCTACCATTCAAAATGCCCCATGCTCATGACGTGTCACTGCATTTGCTCTGATCACGTGTAGCCTGCCTCCACCACCTTCATACAGCAAGATGCTTTTCTGGAGAAGTTGTCACGTCTTTGATGAAACCACCTCCATGCTACATGTAAGCACACTGCTAAAATACTTCTAGGGGCTTCATGCTGTTACCTCATATGGGAGTCTCTACAGAAAATGACTCCATCTTTATGTTCCACTGGAAGAATAACGCATCCTGAACCTCTCCCTTCAGTCCTCTAAACAGTTCTTCCAAACCTCACCCAACTGATTGTCAGAAGCATGATGCAATCAGGTTGTACAAAATAACAAATGCAAAAGCTGCCAAAATATCTCTAAAGCAATCACTGAAAACTGTTTTTGACAGCCGCATCACCAGTGAGTTCTGCACATGGGAGCCTTGGAGTGTAATATGCTTTCTCTAATGCACCAAACGCCCTCTTGGAGTTAAGCAAGTGAAAACAAACAGTGATTTTGCACCACAATAATTCTGTATTTTTAATTGGAAATAAACAGAAAATCTAGTCCTCAGAGGACAGCACTTCTTGTGGGGAACTGCTTTATCTCTGTTTGGCTGAGCCTTGTTCTCAAGAGAGATGTGCAAAACTCCTTCGAGGGAGGAAGTTTGAGTTAAAATGCACAACTTTGCTGGATGTTACAAATATAGGCACAACTGAATCATTTTTAATGTTGCATTACAGTTTTTACTAAGCCTTTCTTTTTGATAAACTCTTTCTATTCCACCCACTGTCCAACTGATAAGGAAATGAGCCTTATCACCTCTCCCCGTGGTTACCCTTCCGGATGCCCTTCTCTCAAGTTCTTAGCTGATTAACATAACTAAACAAAGCTCAGAACAGCACATCTGTATGGAGACTGACGTTTCCTGCCTCTATTTTAGCCAAAATTGTATCAATTGCCTTATAAAAGACAATCACATCTTCAAATCTTGCCAGTCTTATTTGGATGAAACATGGTGTTTAGATATCTATGACAGGACTACTTGAACCTCTTTCCTGAAGTTTCTCTCGCATGAGGACAAAAGATGAAAAGTTGAGGTAGGCTTTTCTGCTTGAAGGGGAATAGGAAGGATATCAAAACAACTTCCTCGCTGTGATCCCCTTTCTCTTTGGAGTGAGGATGAATGGATTTTGGCCTGGTGGACATGTCCAGTCATACTCTGCTTACACACAGACAGGAAAACTGTAGAAGCGTTCAGCTATGTCTCCAAAGACATGAAGTCCTGAATTAGGCCCTTAGCTCTGCCCTAAAATGCCCAAAGATTATAGTGCTAATGGTCAGTTACCAAATGATCTCATAACATGAGCTACTACGTCGACTGCATATGGCTCTGTGAAGATTTATGCTGCCATATAAATAAAGGCAGAGTAGAATTTGTTCCTGTATGGAGAAATTGAAAAAATATTTATGCTATTTAATCTTAACTCAGTTTTTACTGGAGCCTTCTATAGCAATGGTGCAATGGAGAAACCTGTCTGATACGTACAAACTGTGGAAGTGCGTAGTGATGGATCCTTAGTGGCAGATTTTCAGGCTATGGTGTGTGTTCTCTTTTTAGGATGAGAAGGAACCTCTCATTCTTTTTACTGTGGAAACCAGGAGGTGAGCTCAGCATGCTTTGAAATTGTTTTGATTTTTCACAGCTGTATTTCTTTGTGGCCTTTTCTTTGTTACTTGATCATATCTAAAATCTGCCCACTTAGTTGTAGTCTTCAGGAGCTGCTCAGTCCGTTGATATTCAGCAGATAGATGCCTAAATGGTTTTGGCCATTGAATGTTTAAGAAATTCTTCTGTCTTCTCTTCCCTAACATTTACTTGCACCTTAAACAGAAACAGTTACATGATTGCATCTCTGTTTTAGGCACTCTACAGATTGGAGTAATTATGGAAAGCCAAAATACTGATATTTCCTTTGACAGATGGGTTAGAATGAATCACAGAATGGGTTAAGTTGGAAGGGATGTCAAAGATCATCCAGTTCCAGCCCCTATCATGGGTTAGTTGCCCACCAGCAGATCAGGCTGCCCAGAGCCATATCCATCCTGGCCTTGAGCACCTCCAGGAATGGGGCATGCATTGCTTCTCTGGGCAAATGAAAAGCCTATTCAGATATTTGCCTATTCAGAGGGCAGAGATTGTGCTTCTGTTTTTGTGGTTTGTTGGGTTTTTTTTTGTTTGTTTCGTTTTTGAATCAGTGCTCTCATGTCAGCTTGTTATGTGCCAGTGCTGTTAATCCAACCTATAGCTTCTCTGCACATAGGACTCGATTTATTTGCATTTTTCATGCCTGGTGTTGATTCCTTGTAGCTCACAACCAAAGCCTGAATTCTGGCTGGTTCTCCTTAAGATTTTATGACAACTGGCTGTGATAAAAATACTTAAAAGACCCCCCCAGGCCAGGAGCAGAACTTAGTGCATCTTCCTGAATGCCAGCAAATCACCTTGCCAGCAGCAGCTGAGCTTTTCATGTCTGGAACAAAGTCCTGCTGACATTGTCCCTTCACTAACATCTTGTCAACATTTTTGAAACAGACAGCTTTCATTTCCTTTCTTTTTCTGAATGCTGCATGTGAGTGATTTCAGAAACTAGTGAGCAAGGCTTCTGAGTACATATGCCTTCATTACAAACTGGCCATCCCATTGAGCATTGGTGCTTCCTTATCTGCCCAGCGTGGGTTATGTCCTTCCCCATGCCCTGCTCAGGAAGGTTGGGATGTTATGCAGTAGTAGGGTGATAGTTGGAAACGTGTGTGAGAAATACAGTCACAAAGCTTCTTCTGCTACAGAATGTGGTGCACCAGGCTGATAATGCAAATTGACACTGCCTGTCATTTGGAGGTGAGCACCATCATGCCAAAGTAGCTGAAATGCAGCAGAACTGTCATTTAGAGGTAAAATTATTAGAGAGAGTGATGGAAAGAGGTAGATTTGAGAGCAAGGTAGAGCTGCCGTTTTTTACCATCTCAAATAATCAGTAAAAGAAGTTTATCAAATCAGATGGAAAAAACACAAGTGTCTCATGGAATAACCTGGACCTAAAAGTTTTTAGATTAGAAAAGGTATAAAATTCAAACTGACTGAAACTGTTAAGTAAGTTTTCCTACGGTTGTTTCAGAGTCCACTCCACAGTAAAAGAACGGGGGGGAAGTGTGCCTTCCTTCTGATGGTCAGTATCAAAGAGCTGGTAAAATATTTGACCAGATTAAGAGATCTTTGGTTATTGGGTGCAGGCTAGAGGCATTTAACAGTGCTATCTTTATTCAGTGGACATGTGGGGTTCTTGGCACCAGGAAGGAGAGGGTTGCTTGGCTTTTTCTTCCTCCTAGTGTTGGGATTTAGCTCTGATTACTGAGGCTGATTCTTCTTTTATGTAAGAGAGAAAAGCAGGCAATGATTCAGTCTATTAAAGCTGAACTGTATCAAACTGACTGGTGATTCTGTGCTGGAAATCAGCAATGGGCTACCGCTTAGAATAAAAAACAATCATGATAACATCGTTGATTCATGGCTATCCAGTCCACATCTTTAAAATTCAGAAGAAAAACAAAAGGAGGCTTAACTGCTAAATTAATCAACACAGGCTGAAAATCTGCAGCAAACAGATTATCTTCAAAACAAAGAAAAGGGAAAGGGAAAAAGGGAAGGGAAAGGAAAGGGGCGGAGAGGGGAGGAAAGAACAGTCTGAGCAAGTTTTATGCCATTCTAAAGCAAGAAGCTAGGTAGGACTAAATCCCATAGACTTCTAAGAAAAAGGCAGAACAATTTGCCTCTGCTGTTGCAATAGAAGAAGGAGGCGTGAAGATCTGAGACAAGCTTGCTTATCTTTTGGTGCTCACACCCAAGTGTCCTTTTGCTCCTAATTCTCCTAGGCTTCTCATCTGCCGTTCCTTTGACTCAAATATTTTGTGGGATAATCATTTGTTCGAACCACCCATTAAAAACAAATGGCATAACAAGAGAACTTGGTGGGATAAGTTGAACAAATGCTGGCAGAAACAATGGACATCCTCACACATCCTAAGGATAAGACAGGTGGAACCTTGCTATCTTCACAGCAGCAGCATGCTCCATTGGTGCCAGCTGGCTCCCTTCCACTGCCCACTCCCTGCAGGAGCCAGAGTCCCAATAGCACTGACTGGTTTTCACTGATGGAGGTCTGTTCAGCATAACGTGGAAGTACATTTCTTTCAGCTGTTTTAAGTCTGTAAAGGAGCTGTGATCTATGACAAGTCAGGGTGAATGACAGGTTTCCTAATTCAGATCATGTCTTAGGTTTCACATCACCAGGCTGCTGAGTACAGGATGCTTGGCTGTTGCCTGATTTTTCTTTCCTTTGAAGCACACAGATAATGTTAAAAATGGAGGAAACATCTGAAGGGAAATGTTAATAATATTCAGATTCTCTGCTGATGTAAACCAGCTCAGACTTCCCTGGAGATGCTCTGAGCTACCCCAGGCAAGAGCCGGAGCCAGGAAGGATGGCAGTTCTCTTGGTGCGCTGTTTCAATGTTCCTGTTTAGCTGGGATTATCAAATTGCAACTTCATTAGTTGCTAATTTCCTTTTGGCATTTCAGAAATACCAGATGAAGTGTTTTTTCTTCCACTGAGGACTGTGTGCTCTCTTATTTTCCCATGCTGTCCAGACGCATCTGCAGTTTATGGGAAGGCTGTAGGACTGTGGATCTGGTCCTGCTCCTCCCGCTCCCCAGACAGTGACATCCATAGTACTGTGCAAATGATCATTATTGTATTTCTACAGCAGTTCTAAGGCAAAAATGAAAAATGGTTCTACACTTGGAGTTGGGAAGAAGTTACTAGCTTTGAAATTTAAAAAACATTGTAGTCTGTCTTGGCTTGTGTGCAATATACCTCTAAAAAGAGTCAAGTTCAGAATCATTTTGGAAATTTTACAGGCCTGTGCCTGCTCCATGTAAGAATGCAGGAGGCAAGGGCAAGTTGCCGTGATTTTCCATCACAGCATACAATTTAAAGGTATTTAGATTGTCTTTAGCAAAGGTTTTCCTGCTGTCCTCTGTATCATTACTTCAGCTGCAGCTTCATAACCTGATGTCCTAGGTTAGAAAATATAATTTATTGCAGGGTCAGGTATCTATGATTAAAGCTAAAATAGCATTTTAGATGCTTCTTTGTGATGTCTTGAATATAGATCAGCTTAAACGCTATATCTACCTACCCTCCCAGTCATACACCTACTGCTGAATAAAGTTATTGCATAGAAATCTATTTGAAATACAAATCTGGAAAAAATACACTTATTTTATCTTTGGACCAGTACTTGTATGTTGTTTCATTAATGTATTATCTCATAAAGATGACTGTGTTTGTTGCAGCTGAAATAAGATTAAATGAATCAGCTACTGCAGTGCATCTGTTCAGTCAGGGCACTTTGCTCTCACTTTGTAAAACAGACTTCAGACTAATGAAGTATGGTCTGTCACACGCATTTTCGCTGGAACCATCTTGCTGACAATTGTGTCACAGCTATGGCTGGGTCAATAAATGTTGCCCTTGTCCGTTGCCTTTTGCTGTCACACAAGATAAGACAGTTTTTCATCACATGGTGCAGACGTAGAGTCTGTACAGATCACTGTTTGATTTCTTCCATGTAGGAACTCTCTACTTAGTTCCTATTTCGTGCTATATCCAAATTCATTCATTGCTGAAATGGCTGAGTTAGCAATGGGTAACTGGTACTTAGCATTGCAGTAGACCTGGGAATCGTTCAACTTTCATAGATCCTCTTTTAAATTCAGTGTATTCAGCAACTTCTGAAAACAACGTACTGTCCGCAATTATGCTGTTTGATGCTTGTGGCTCACTGATGGATGAGAATGACAGGAGAAACATTCCAGTACATAATATATGCAATGTGTTGATTAGGTATTGTAGTGATTTCATTGAGTATGTAATTTGCTAACAATGAAATAGCCAAGAATGGGAAGGAGGATAGGAGAGAAAACTGTTAGCTGTAGAATCACACCTCCTGGTTGATATTTCAAGGGACATCAGACAGTGTAGAGCAGTCTGCTTTTATAGCCACCTTGGATGCTCTGGAGAGGAGATTTAACCAGGTTGAGAAGGGTGAGCTTGGGCTAGATTTGAAAAAGGCAAATGAGGTGAAAAGGAGAGGAGTAAGAAAGTGCCTTATCTCAACTGGGGTGGAGAAGGAGCAACCTGCCTAGAAGTCTTGGGTAAAACAGAGTTCATCACTAAGTTTTTCTGTGTTTAAACTTTTTTTTTATTTAGTCTTTAGATTTATTTCTTTTGTTAAGATTTGATAATTGGAGATCAAACCCATCGCTTGTACTAACCTTGCGTTACATTGGAAAGGATGGTGTGGTGCTGCCAAACCCAGCTGGGCTGAGTGCAGAGCCTGCTGTGAAATGTCCTCAGCAGGGAGGGACCATCTGGGTCTTATTCCCAAATAGGAGAAATGAGGAGAATCTCACCAGTTTGGAGAGACTGCAGAAGGCTCAAAGGTGTGCCACACATTTTACCTATGATTGTGAACAGGCAGGAATATTCTGTCTGACAAAACAATTCTTTGTCTTTTTTTTTTCCTTTTTGAAGCTATACTCTTTCTTGGATCTAATTGGGAAAAAAAACAAAAACAAAAACAAAAAGCAAAAACAAAAAAACACTAAAAAAAAAAAGAAGTGATGAATATTCTGGTTAAAAAGAAAAAAAAAATAGAGCCTAGAAGAGCAAACTGCACAGAAATTACATTATTTGCCATTCTCTCACCTCCACGAGGAACATGCCAGCCATTCAGCAGCTGGGTGCTCTGGGCTGGGTTCGTCTCAGTCTTGTTACAGCTGTATAAACAATTAAATATTTATTGGACTAGGAAAGGGAATTGGCTATGTGGAGAAAAAAGAGACTCACCTGGGACACATGGGCCAACTTCAGTTCTTAGCTCTGAAACTGCTAAAGTAAATTTTCCTGACCTACTTCTGAGTTGTTGGCCTTGGTCACCAGATATATCTGTTGCTGTTGCCCAATGTCTCCCTCACATCCAGACCTACTAAATATGAAACTTTTCTAACTGTTTCATCAAAATTAGCATGTTCCCAGCAGAAGGGTTACTTTCAGTGCCTTGGTAGTGTAACGTTTAATGCATTTGTTCATATATTTTTGAATATTTTTTAAGTGTAAGGAAGTATTTCTTCAAGTGAACCACTGGCTGCATTTTCGTTTTCCCAGATGAACCTTGAAAGCTGAAGCATGAAAACAAAGATGTCTGCTACCTTATTCTGCATTTTCTTTCTTTCTCTTTCCCAGTGGGAAGATGGCCAGTTACCTTTTGCATGTTGCTAGCTTGTTTCTTTAGCACAAGACACAGCATATGCTGTTTCTCTGTACATCTGGGCATCCAGTCACCAGGATGCAGAGCTCCCAACCCCTGTATTTTGTCATCACACACAGTGCAAATAGACCAAAGAGAAATGTGGAGTGATGAAAATGCTGTATTTTGTTCAGAAAGCAAACTAGAAGGACCAGATGTCCAAAAATGACCACAGGGAGATCTGCATGGATGTATGTTTAGGAAGGCTCAAAGCTCTCTTTTTTGATTTTAAGCATAGAGATTTTTCATATACCAAATCATTATTGTGAAATAGCTTTTTACTTATATCCAGGCTTACCTGTGCTTGGTTTTCCCAATTGAGTGGAAACTGAATTTAAAACGTGGCTCAAAGAAAAACTCTTGTCAAATATTTGTATTTTTTAGTTGTTCACAGCTTTTAATTTGATTCCTTTTGATCTCAGGAATGTTAATAGCCAAGTGTGATAGCCAGAACTCCATTCTGGCACTAGTTTTCTTCTCACAGTTCCCTCAACATTTTGGTAACTAAGTGTAAATTAATTACAGGAGAAAATGTAGCAGTGATGCTCTGCATTGAAACGGCATATTCTGATAACTGGCTTAATTGTTCTCTGCTTCCTGTGCATCTTCCTTGAGGTTGGTGGGGCTGGCATGGGAAGAACTGTCTTTGTCTGCTGCTGTTGCTGCCTGCTGCTGCGCATCTTAAATTTAGAGCTCATAAGACACAAGGGAGATCTTAGTTATGAAAAAGCCATGAGATTCCCAGTAATTTTCCGAGAGAGTTTGGGTTCATGTTGTCATTGTTTTTAACACTCTCATAACTAGCATGCTGTGTATTTGTCAGTATTGCTACAACTTGGTGTGCTGTTAAATTCTGGATAGCAGCAGCAATTGCCAAAATTCTGCTGGATAGCAGCAGCAATTGCCAAAATTGTTAAATTAATACAATGTGGAAGTTTTTGTTATCGTTTTGTTTTTCTTTCTTATTACATAAAATGAATAACAGTCGAGTCACATAGACTTTTCTTTGAGCTGTTTTGGTGAGTAAGCCTGCAGAAGCAAATGTGTAACAGGGGCATCTGTTAAAGGAGGATGGAAATGTTGGCAGAGATGTCTGTGCCATGCAAGCAGGAAATTTCTGGTGGAAGGGAATCTGTTTCCTAATGAAGACCAGTTTCATAGCAGCTCCCCATTGCCAGCCCACAGTTGGCTTTTGTCAGTGTAGATATAGCAACAAGCAGTGAAGCAAACTGTATTAACTGGGGATCTGTTGTGATTTTGTCACTCCTGCTAGTCTTTTGCATTAAGAGACTGTGACTTGGCCAGCAGCACAATGTTAAGCACAAAGCCTCCACATCATAGAATCATAGAATGATTTCAGTTGGAAAGGACCCTAAAGATTACTCTGTTCCAACCCCCGGACCCTATCCAACCTGGCCTTGTGCACCTCCAGAGATGTAGCATCCATGGCTTCTCTGCGTAACTTGTTTCAGTGCCCTCTGAGTAAATAAATTGTTCCTAACATGTGACGTAAATCTTCCCTCTTTCAGTTTTAAAGGCATTCCTCCTTGTCCTGTTGCTATCAGATCATGTAAAAAGGCAGTTTTCCCTTCTGCTTAAGTAATGTAAGGTCTCAGTGAGGTCTACCTACAGCCTTCTCTTCTTCAAGCTAAACAAGCTCAGCTCCCTCAACCTTTCTTCACAGGAGAGGTGCTCCAGCCCTCTGAGCATCTTTGTGGCCCTCCTCTGGACTGGCTCCAATAACTCCACATCCTCCTTGGTCTGGGGGTCCCAGGCCTGGATGCAGTGCTCCAGACGGGGTCTTATAAGGGCAGTAAAGGGGAGAGACAAGAATCTGGAAGTTATTTGGATACAAACTTATTTTGCCCTTGTCCTGCTTGAGCTTCTGGGAAGTGTGTTACCATTTCCAAAGGACTCATACGAACTGCAGCTGATAGGCTGGATTGGAGAAATGTCTTGTGGCAAAAGATGGATTGAACATGGTCCCTTGCACCAGTAGATCACAGTAGCCCTCCCAGGATCTGCTAGTTTTGCACTTATTTTTTATTTTCACTTCTTAGCATCTTTTGTGATTCCCATCTAACAGAGCAGTGCCTACCCTCAGTGCTTCAGGTACTGGTGCGTGGTTACTGTAGGATGAAGCAAGAGAAAAGTTTTAACCTTGTAGAGGTGTTGACTTTAAGTTTTTAGGAATCATGACTTGAGTTCTCAACAAGTTCGTGATAACTGCCCAAGAAAACTAAGGAAATTTCAAACTGTTATCTTGAACAATACTGAGTCACTGAGGAGCCATTTAAAACATGTTTTCCTGCACCATGAAGGGCTAAAAGCTTTTATTTGGTTATTTTTCCAAGAAACACTCTAATAATCCCACAGCTGAAGAAATAGGATCATTAAGGAAATACCAAGAGCTTGCCAATACTGGTGAGTAAATCTGCATACTCACAGCTCTTATTAAACTAAATAAGTCATGGGAATTGAAAGACTCTGGAAAGGAAGTTTTAAATCATTAAATCCTTCTGATCTCTCTATGGAGGCATAGAGTTTCTAACTACTTTATTTAGAGCCTTCTGACCTCTTTCTTGATCACTTGCTTACATGCTGGTTGGCATTATGGTCAACCAACTGGTGGCTGAGAATAGGAAGGTGGGAATCAGCTTTCTTCAACGTGTCCTGCTTTCCATTGATCTGCAGAGGCCCTGTGGGACAGAAAAGCCACTCTGTTAAGAGGGAGACAGGTAATGGAAATGCTTCTTTGGAAAAGATTTTAAAAATAATGAGCTGTAACGTATTTGCATTGGTCGTTATAGGGAGTTCGACGTTTGCTGTAGTATCTCTCTGCAGATAGCTGTTCACTTCTGCAGCTATTGGTCTTTTTGTGATGTGGGCTGCATTTGGGATCTCTCTGCCATGTCTCTTCCCTCTGGCCGCACGTCTGGTTGACCGGTAGTTGGGAAAATCTATTAAATGTACACATGGTTTTTGGTAACTCTTCAGCTTCTGGGTCATTAGCAGACGAGACAGACTTGGTGACTACATGTTCTTCTAGTAGGCCTGCTGTACTTGCTGGCACTGTCTTGTAAATCTGAGAGGTTTTTTTCTTCATAAGCATGTGGGGGGAGGGAGGCTGTGTCTGGTTGCTGTGGTACAACTGGAAACACGGGTGACCACTACTGTGCACCGGAGGGGCTATGCACCACTGGTTGAGCCTTTCCTTCATACGGGCCAGCAGGAGTGTGATGTTTCTCCTATTAGTGTCCATACCCTGAGCCTCCTTCCAGCACAATGAGCATGGGACTATGTCAGCATTCCACACGGACGCAGGGGGGACAAGTCCTAAGGACTAACCTAAAGCAAAGCTTAGCCTGATCTAAAGATGCAGTCGAACATCAGATCAGATGAATGCCATTGTACAACTTTTTACTTTTTTTTTTTTTTCCTTTTGACATGATCTGTTCCTATAGAGCATTCCTTACAGCAAGAATCCTTGCTAATCAATCTTACTTACTGGGGGAAAGTAGGACTCAAGTAGCAGTGTTCCACGCAATCCCATGGGGCTGAACTGATGCGATGTTGTTATGCTATTTCAAAAGACAGATAAAGTAGGGAATTAATTATAATATTGACTCCAAATTAACTGTGTTAGATTAAATGGTTTGGTCAATACTGGGTGATTTTAAAAATGTATTAAACAGTACATTATTTCTAATATTCATTTAAACAAGAGAATCAAAATATTTTATGTGAGTAAATAAATGGATTCTGAAGCATAATTCTACTGAGTAAGTAAGAAGGCTCAGTGCAATTCTGGGCATTTTTTTACAAAAGAAACACAAGAATGACCTTAAGAGGGCAGGCAGAGGATCTGTCTGGTCCAGTGCCTTGTCTTGGGCAGTGGTCAGTACCAGATATCTGCAGAATAGTATAAAAAAGGGAAATGCACAACTGCCTTATGTCAGGTCATCCTCTTTGTTTCCAGCTATCTGTTGAGAAGGGCCTGCAGTGCCAAAGATGGATCTCTCCAGATTTAACTTCATATACTGTCACTGAAATCAGTGCTTTTGTAATAGATTGGCATTGCTGGAACAAATGCAAAGTCCGACTTTTAGCTTCCACTGAGGGAGTGCCATTGAATCCTGTCCTGACAACAGAAAGAATAAACAGGAAGAGGTGATTTTATGGCATTATATCTCAACAAGGCCAATGGACACCTCTAACAAGAGTTGAAATATAATAAAAGCCAGGAGTGCAGTAGTATGTCAGTGATAAAAATCACACATCGGGATTATGAAGATGAATTATACGGCAGTTTGCTGCTTCTTTGAGCCTGAAGATTTCTCTAGAGAATTCAAGGTTTAAGCATAAAATGTTTCAGGCTGATAGAGCTGCTCACGTTGTTGCTGTGACTTACTCGTGTTTTCCACTGAACTGATATATTTAAATAACATCTAAAGTTTGTGTCCTGTAGCCCTATCAGTTCTGCTATCAGTTCTGATAGTCCTTAAACCACAGGAAATGAAAGGAGATGAGAATCTTTTCGCTGAAAAGACTGGCTCTGACTTCAGAATTTCTGAGGGTAGCCAGTGTCTCAAGATGGTTACTGTGTCTGCACAGTAGATGGGCGAATGATCCCAAATTTTATCTCTGGTGTTGAGGAATGCATTGCTAGGCTGAGATACGCTCACAAAGATGCCATTTTTCAGCTGAAATGGGAGTAAAATTTCATATTCTCACCAGTCTATGTGGCCTGCTCCTGACCAGTTCTCTGTTATTTGTGTTCCTGACCCTTTGCATTCAGATCCAGACCACATACAGCTACTGCAAACACTGCAGCTTTCTGTCTCACTGATAAGGACATTCACTGATAAGGATCTTCCAGCATCTCCGCAAGGTTTAAGTGAGCTCTGGCAGCAGCAGTTCAGGGGCTCTCCAGGCTTTCTCCTGCAAAACATGAGAGGAAGAAGGAGCTGTCAGGCACAGATTTTATCACAGTTTTCTCAGTATTTGGTATTTCTCTTAACTGAAGAACTCCAGGAAGCACATGACTAGATGCCTCAAAGCAAGCAGGCAAATGAACACCAACAAAAAAAAAACAAACAACCTTGAAATGGATGTACTGGCAAGATCTAATCTAGAAATATAATGATACATTTTAGATTTTCTATTTGAAAATATTCATGGCTTTTGGAGTAATCTGGTAATTTGATGTATGTGTGAGTCTGTCTCCTGCTCCCTGATTACTGAGGAATTGACAGTGCACAGCTATCAAAAAAAGGTGAAGAATGGTGTTTCTGCTCTTGTTTTGTTCTTATTTTCTTGGCCATGGTGTCCGGGCATTATGAGTCTTCTTTGCAGAGCAGAGAAGCTCAGTACATAAGATTTACAAGGAAGAGCCCTTGCAGAGTATTTTCCTTGGGTCTGGGAGAATTTCAGGTTAGACGTTAGGAAAAATTTCTTTTCAAAAAGAGTGGTGATGCATTGGAACAGGCTGCCCAGGGGGAGTCACCATCCTGGGAGGTGTTCAAGAAATGTGGAGACGTGGCACTGAGGGTTGTGGTTTAATGGATGTTGTGGTGATTGTTTGTTGGTTAGACTAGATGATCATAGTGGTCTTTTCCAATCTTAATGATTCTATGATGCCTAATGGGAAAGTGTCAGAAGTGTGCTTTAGAGAGGGTTCACATGCAGCAAGGCAGTGAAAACAGCCATAGTCATATAGGATAGCTCTGTTACAGAGGGATGTCTGAATCCTAGTGCACAGCACAGCTTTTCCCATACCTGTATTTTGCTATTTTGTTAGCAGATTTTTGGATGAAATCCCAGCCAAATCTCTTCCCTGTGGCGGTGAATCAGTGAGGATGCTGTGTGCATACTCATTAGGGTTCAAAATCCTCATGCATAAAGAAGGACTCACAGTCAGGACAAGCTAATGGTGTTTGACCAACAGCATTCTTATTGGATTTCTTTCATGTCCAGTGCTGAGAAATATTGCACTTTAAATTATGTTTTATTGATGTTGGCGTGCTTTTCTTTCCCCTCTTACTTTTTCCACATGGGAAAAGCTGTGCTGTTTCATTTACCTTAAGCAATTAATAAAATGAAATATTTTTCATCCTGTTGTCTGGACAGAGAGACAGAACTCGTATGTATACAGGTAAAGGCACTGACTACAAATTCCCACTCTACTACTAAAACACATCTGTTCTGTGCTAGACTTTCAGTCTACTGGTGTTGTAGGATTGTTATTTTTTTATTTTGTGTCTACCAGAACATCTTGCACTAAGAATACGCTAAGAACGTCTTATGCTAAGAATAGGTGACCTAGGGAAGTGGTGGAGTCACCATCCCTGAAGGTTTTTAATAAAAGGGTGAATGTGGCACTCGATGTCATGGTTTTGAGTGCTCACAGGCATGGGTTGAACTAGATGATCTTAGTGATCTTTCCAACCTTCATGATTCTTTGATGCTATAATTTTATTTTAAAGGATTTTTTTGTTTCATTGCTTTGAAATAGGAACAAAGGATACATAATTTCTGTTAGTCTTTTTTTTCAGTATTAGGAGTGTGTGTGTATACATATATATATTATTTTGTGTCTTTGGGACACAAAAGGTCTGGGTTTATCTTCCTCTGCCAGATAAGTCCTGTGCAACTTGTGGCACTGGGTGGTTTTAGCAAAAGGCTACAAACAAGTCAGAGACAATTAAAGATCACTAACAAACCCCTGACTTGCAGTATCTTTATCAATGTTCAGTTTGGGCTCCTCACTATGTGAAAGACACTGAGGCCCTGGAGCATGTCCAGAGAAGGGCAGTGGAGCTGTGAGGGGTCTGGAACACAAGTCTGATGGGGAGCGGCTGAGGGAGCTGGGGTTGTTCAGTGTGGAGGAGGCTCAGAGAGACCTCACCATGTTCTACAACTGCATGAAGGGAGATTTTGATGAGGTGGGGGTTAGTCGCTTCTCTCAGGTAAAAATGATAGGATGAGAGGGGATGGCCTGAAGTTTTGCCAAGGGAGGTTCAGGTTGGATGTTAGGAAGAATTTCTTGTCAGAAAGAGTTGTGATGCACTGCCACAGGCTGCCCAGGGAGGTGATGGAGTCACCGTCCCTGGAGGTGTTCAAGAAATGTGAGATATGGCACTGAGGGATGCAGTCAGTGGGCAAGGTGGGCATGGGATGATGGCTGAGGTAGATGACCACAGAGGTCTTTTCTAACCTTAATGATGCTGTGATTCTATGATTATTTTACAAAATGTGGTGTTGTTTGAAGTGTTTGTGATTATTTACTTAGAGAGCTTTGAGAGAAAAATAAAATAAATTAAAAAAAAAAAACCCATCACCTAATCCTTCAGTCATTACTTTGGGACCTATAGCACCACTGCAGAAGTTTGTACAGGACTTTTGACAAGCAAGGTGAGTGAGTCTGAATTAGGAGTTTCTGTGGGGGTCTCAATGTTTGGCATGGTCAGATCCTCTCCTAAAATCATCTGCTCAGGCCTTCTGTTGCACAATGTACTAACAGTCAGGGAAACATGCTGCATTTGGTAGTTAAGCTGAAATAGCCTTCGTTTTCACTGATATGAGCTGTTGGAATAATGAAATATTTTGCATTTAATTAGGAAAAATGGAAAAATGAGTTATGAGAATATGTCATTTTCTTTTATGTGACAGTTAGCATTGTGCCATACATGGCAGTCTGGAATTTATGTGCAACTATCTTTTGCAATTAGTCATCTTATTTACAGTCAAATAACTGGTTTTAGTAGAATTTCTGTGCAAGCAATTACATCTACGGAATGAGCAGATCAATCCCATCTGCATGTGCCAGGTGGATGCTTCCACAGACGCCATGCATCCCAGCCCCTTGTGCTCTAGATGTGTGTGACAGGCTGAATCCAATAAGTCCAGGAGAAAGAAAGTCTCTGCTTTCTTCAAATGAAAAACTGAAGTAATGTAACTTAACCTTATTTGCCAAAGCAATATTACATTTCACTATGCCATCTCCTGACTTGGCAATTCTGAGCAGGCGGAATGCAGCGTTGTGTGTTGAGGAGAATATTGGGTGGAGGTCAGGACCAAATCCTGCAGCTGTTTTTCCCCTTGATAAAAACACTGTAACTTAGAAGAGAAAGGGCTACAGGATCAGGCCATGACATACAGAACAACTGAAATATTTCATGAGATGAAGGGGATAATTAATCATGCCAGGATTAAACTACTTTTTTTTTTTTTTTTTTTTTACTTTTTCTGAGGTAGTATGTGCTTCCAGAAGCTCCTCTCTTTTAAAATGAAGATGGTACAGAATTCTTGCTTTGAGTACTAATTGTTTTTTTTTATTATTATTATTTATTGCGTGAGATGCAGTAAATTATTATTGATTATTTATTGCATGAGATGCTGGTTCATAAATCCAGTTAACAGATGAAGAACGTGAAGAACCATGTTTTGTATTGTATACAGTGCACAAAGCCTTATACGTACGTGACTACACATGAGGTCAGCATTATTATTGTGAATGGCAAATGTATCTTGCAGACGTGTTCATCCACATCCTCCCTGCATCACATATGTGAATGTAGGGTTAAATAGCAGGGCTGGATGCACACCTGAGCCCTGGCTGGAGATCTGCCTTTCCCCTGCCCACAGCAGCCAGCAAAGCCAGAGGCAGAATTCGAGGTACAGTGTTCCAAATGACCCTTCCAAACATGACCACCCTGTTTTGAGGAGCAGCTGTACTTTTAGCCTCAGAATCAGAGCATAGGCATTGTTTAGTCAACAAGAGGTAGCTTTTCAACACCATTTACTGACACACAAGTTGGTCTTATGTTTTCCATACCCCAGAAGGTACCTCATAAGGGACTTATTTTAAGCAGGAATCAGAGAGTCTGAGCTTGATGTATTCATTATTAATAATAATAAATCAGTTAATTGTGGTCATGCTTCTTTGGGGAAGCTATTCTTGGAAAGTAAAGAATATCTGAAGGAAATGTGCTCTGAATTTTTACCAATGTATTTCACTAAACCCACCCAATTGGAAGGCCCCATTCACTTTTGGAGGTTGCTAATGTTAGATACTCTTGTATGGAGTCAGGAGTTAGACTTGATGATCCTTAGAGTCCCTTCCAACTCAGGATATTCTGTGATTCTGTGATTATATTTCTCCAAATATTACTGTTTGTATATGTCGTAGGAGCTAAACTGTATTCATATGATGATTGCAACCATTTTCTAGACCATCTGTCTTTCAGAACTATCAAAAGCCTAGATGAATGATACTGTAATTTGGAACTAGGTATTTCATTCCCTTGAATTTACTAATGTCAGGCAGAATATAGCTCACTTCTGTTTTCAATAATTATGATCTAATTACCTTAGCCAAGCTGTGACATCTCAATAGGAATAAGCATTTTTTGTGATGCTTACTCAGTCAAGGGGACACCTAGAAAGGATTTTGCATAAATAACCTACCATGTATGAATGTGACTGTGTAACCAGGATCTTTGAAACTAAGTGGATAGGGAACGTGCTTCCTAAGAGTCCTTCTCATTTTTAAGGATGAACATGTCCATGGTGTGGTGGGGAAAAGCCTCTGCATCTTCCTGAGCAGCATAAGCTGTGTGGAGACATCACATAAGAACAGAAAACCTTAGGCTGGAATTTCCTAGCCCAAGCCTGTGCTAGGCAGGGGCAGGACACACTACATCAGGTTGCTGATGGCCTCATCCAGTCCAGATTTAAAACTCTTCATGGCTGGAGATTGCACAGTGTGACTGGCCCATATTCCAATGCTTTATCAGTCCTATTGTGAAGATTTTTTTTATTAGATCTAATCCGAATCTCCCATGTTGAAACTTGCCACCATTACACTTTACCTTTGCTATGTATGAAAGATCTACCAAGAAATGTTTCTCTGTCCACAAAGACCTACCAAAAAAAAAAAGAAAAAAAAAAAGGCAAAAAGGGAGAAAAGAAGAAGGAACATGAGATAGATACTCCCTTTCATCACTTGTGTCCATTTAGAAGTTGCCTGTAAATTATCATCAGAGTCAAGCTCTATGCAAATACAGTGTGTCTCTGGTGTATATACAGTTATCCTTG
Source organism: Tympanuchus pallidicinctus (assembly GCF_026119805.1). Lineage (NCBI taxonomy): Eukaryota > Metazoa > Chordata > Aves > Galliformes > Phasianidae > Tympanuchus > Tympanuchus pallidicinctus. The sequence continues at coordinate 66,429,055 of NW_026294747.1, forward strand.
TATGGTCCTTAATTCATAGAATTATAGAATCATAGAATGGCTTGGATTGGAAGGGACCTCAAGGATCATGAATCTCCAACCCCCTGCCGAATGCAGGGCCACCAACCTTCAGATCTGATACTAGACCAGGCTGCCCAGGGCCCCATCCAACCTGGCCTTGAACACTTCCATGGATGGAGCATCCACAACCTCTCTGGGCAGCTGTTCCAGCACCTCACCGCTCTCTCTGTAAAGAATTTCCCCCTGACATCCAACCTAAATCTTCCCTCCCTCAACTTAAAACCATTTCCCCTTGTCCTGCTTTTATCTACCCTTGTGAAGAGTCAACTCCTCTTGTTTGCAAGTTCTCTTTAGATACCGGAAGGCTGCAGTGAGGTCACACAGCCTTCTCTTCTCCAGGCTGAACAAGCCCAGCTCCCTCAGTCTGTCTTCGTAGGGGAGTTGCTCCAGCCTTCTGATCATCTTTGTGACCCTGCTCTGGGCCACATGGTCATTCATACTTTTTTTAACTCAATGGCCTATTCTATTCATTTCCTGGGTTTTACTATTTAGAGATTAAGCCAGGGTTGTGTAGTAAAATGAATTGCTGTCTTGAAGATTTGCTGTGATGTTGAGAAGGGCATTGTGAATGTTATGTTAAGTGTCCCTAATTAGAAGCAGATTTGGACATTCATCTGTCTGAGTGTTGATTCTGAATTTGTAAAAAAAAAAAAAAAAAAAAAAGGATAGCAGTTCTCAGTTTCTTAAAAAAATATATTAGGAAGACAAGTTCCTTATGTGAACAACACTCTGAGGCTTTGGATAATGCCATAGACTGCCATAGACTGTGTCCATACTGCAAGGATTGTTGAGAAGTAAAAAAGTGTGAAATTTATACAGGATGAAATTAATTAGTGAAAGAGCTGCACTGAGCATACCCACAGTGTGAAAGAAACTTGGCAAAATAAATGAGATAAGGCCATAGGCAAAACGATGCTGGGGCATGATGTGGCATCCAAATGCATAGAACCTAAAGAGGCATTGTAAATTTTGGCTTTTTCTAATTCCTGAGACCTCACTTTGCAACCTCAGTTGTTTAGTACATATTTTAAAAGGTATTTAATATTATTAGTATTAAAGCATCCCAAACCAGACTGGCATTTTTAGAGGCCAAATGCATTAGCGCTCATCTGTTACAAACATTGCATATTCAGATGATTCATATGGTACTTTGGAGAATCAGCTGGGGATGGGTGTTTGGCTGAACATGTGGAGGTTTGTGATTTGTGGTGAAGGACACACTAGCCGTGGATCCGAGCAGATGGTGGTCATTACTTTTGCCAACATGTGACTGTGTTTAATTATAATGGAAGTGCTGAGGCAGATTATTTTCCTGAGCTGTTTACATATATCTTCATCACAAAGTGAGTAAGTGTTCAAGGAAGCATTGCATACAAAATACCAGAACAGCAGTGAGTTCATTTTAATCATTGCTGTATGACTCAATGTCTAAAATTTAGATGTTCAAGGTCTCACGTATGTTTCTAGATAGATCCTTCCCTTAGGAGCAATGGACTGTGTTCTTCTCAACGTGCACTGGTCAGTTGGTGCAATTCAGTCTGGTGGAAACTGCATTTTTCCTTGAATTCATGATGCGATAGAGTAAATTCTGGCTGCACATAATAAATGTCTGCATACCTTAAACCGCAAATACAGCCGGCCATTTTATACCACATTATGTGGAATTATCTGTAATGCAATATGATTCCATTTTAGGGGCAGCGTTGTTTTATGTTCATATGCTCTCACTGGGTCATATTTTCAATTTTATGGATTATTTTATTATTGTTTGGATAATGACACTCCAAACTCTTTCTTTCCCTTGGCCTCATAATGCATCTTCAGTAATAGTGTGGTCTCTTGACTGTGAGTTTGTGGCTGTGGAATAATTTTTAGCAATTAAACACATTATTGATTAAACAGTTCCTTCTGTTCTGTAATTCATCCCATTACACAGAGCCCAGGGAACGAAAAACAGCTGCAAAGAGGGCAAAATGTAGAGAAGACAAGCTGTGCAAGATTCTTCCACCCCAACCCGATTTCACAGCTAACTTTCTGCCTCAACAGCATCATGCAACCCATGATGAAGTGCTCCAGAAGAAAACCACATGCCACGTGCAGAAATAGTGCATAAAATGAGTGCTGCTGGAAGCAGGGCTGATATTTCCTACCTGTTTTGGGGTTTATACGTCTCAAAGAATTTTTAAATTGGGACCTGAGATGCTTCTAATTCAGGGTGGATGCAGAGCACTACAGTAGTCAGTAGATCTTAGTTTGCAGTGAGGTATATGTTGCTGGGAAAAGGAGCAGACCAGGCACATCTGTGTAGAGTTATTGACAGTCTCTGGAATGGGTGAAGAGAATGAAATGCATAGGGGTGGTGAAAAGCGTGATGTCCTGCTGAGAGCACAATGGCAGTTGAGAAAATTTTCCTTTCACTCTTCTTTTAATTACACATCCAATTATTGAACTGCGTGTCTGAAGTACCACGTAGAACTGTGTGTGAAGTACCACTGGATGAGCTATTTTGATTTATGAAGTTCTCTAAAAATTTGTTTAAGAGCCCTAAACACTTCAATTGTGGTGTATTTTAGTGAAATAGGTGTTTGAACTACCAGCTCATAATCAAGCTGGTCGTAAAGTGGTATTGTAATTTACTGCAAGTAAAAAGTGGGGCATCTTCTGTTTTGCTATACTGTGTTTTCTGAGTTTTGTTTGTCTTAGCTGTAGCTGAGATATACTGCATTCTGTTTGATCTTATCACAGTTTGCACTTCCTTTATTAAACTGAAATCACAAAACTTACTTTTTAGAAGTAACAGGAGATTGTTTTTGTTCTTGGAGGCTTTGTATGCAGCTGACCTTCACTTAAGCACTTTGTGCTATATAAATATTCCAGGTGAGCCATGAATCAGGATTAATGCATTAGGTGACTACCAAATCATTAGTAGTGCAGGATGTAATAAAGTTGCTGCCAGGGTTTTATTAAACAGGGCATGTTAGTCATTAAGATAAAGTAATGGTGTTTGTAAATATGAGAGCAGAACCTCATTTCCTCTGGGTGTCTCATCTTAAGCAGGTGGCAATGTTAGGAATGGCAAGTAGCAAGGTAGAACGTCAGGCATCATTTAAATCTCCATGGTGACTGAATTCTGATTAAATAATTTACTGCATCTCTTCTCAGAAGGAAGATGATCCTTTATTTTGCATTTGGCCTCAGGACTGTAATCTGGTAGTGCTAAGAGCTGATTTTTCAGAATCAGAAACAAATACTGAAAGGAATGGAGCAAGGAAAAACTCATAGTTTGCAGCAAGTACACTTTTTTCTGGTGGTAACTGAACAGGAATGGGAAACGAGGCATTTTTAATCTATTGTCATGAACAAACAGGAATAGAATGCCAAAACAATCTCCAAATTCTGTTACAATTGAAAATTTCCTGGTTTAATTGATACTCATCCATTTATTTTATTCACTTTTTGGGCTTGCCCCATAGTTTGAGTTTCAGGTATGAAAAAACATCTTTTATTGGAGAGGAAGGAAGAGGGGAACAGTAGCAGAAAAGTTCACTTTTTCACCATTTTCTTTAGCTTCCATTGCAGTGAATTGCCACTGATGAAGACATCAGACAGTTGAATAAATATGAGCCATAATTTATATTCAAACAGAAACTGTTGCTGGGGTGTTTAAGAAATGTGGAGATGTGACACTGGGGGGCATGGTTATGAGGCATGTTTGAGGGTTGGACTACATGATTGTAGTGGTCTTTTCCAACAATTTCCAGTGATTTTATGAAGCTAAGATTTATTTTTGCTCTTTCACCTCAAAACAAATTTTGGAAATTAAAGATTTCTTCTTTCTAGTACAGTGGATTTTGTTCACGGGTTTCCCATCCTTACATTCCTTCTTAAAATGCTATTATATACTATTAGGAAAAAAAGAAGCCCGTGGTGGCTTTAGAAATGAACAGGTGGAAAAATAATGTGTTATTGAAGAGTTTAAACTTTATGTAGATATGTGTTCTGGTTGATGGCTCAGCCTTATAAACTATCCTGTGCTTTGTAATAGTCTTTAGCTGAAGTACACATTTTTGTTTGCATTGCTCATTTCTGTAAGCAGTAACTAACATGTGATTTAAATGAAGAATTTATAAGTATCTGAGTTTTATACCTTATTTCACAGTGATTTATTTCTGTGTAGAATGTGCTTTTACTACAAGTGACATTTCAACAACATACTGCAGTCTCTGGAGTCCTTGAACTCCTTCCAAGCAGTGAGCCTGCTGAGGTTTGAGCCAGTTTGGAAATCTATCTGTTGGGTTGATGGATTATAGTCCATGTAGTGAGCACTCAGCCTCCACAAGGTTCATGGCATCTTCACCTTTAAGTATCTAATTTATGTAGAAATGCCAATAAATTATTTAGAAGGACATGCTTGCAGATATCAGCAGTTCTGAAGCAAGTAAAAATACTATGACTTTGAAAATCATTGAAAATGTTGGCAGATCTTCAACAATTGTGTATGGGTGCTGGCTGTTCGGTATCTGAGAAGTACAAAGCTTGTTTTTCTTATTTTTTTTCTCCAAGATTTTTGTCATTTCTTTAAGAATTTAATGGATTGTTGTAGGAATAAAGTCCGCATTTATTCTGGAAAAGCATTCATCCCAGAATCATGAGGGAACAGTGTGCACTCAGTATGATGTGGATATCAACAATTTCTTCTTTTTTTACTTCAGACCAGGTTGTCTACCTGATGCTCTTGGATCAAACTCAAGACTTTCCCTTGAGATTGGTTTGTTTTGCTGATAGCAAAGTCAAAGCCATGTCAAGGACTTGTTGAGGCATGGGCAACCAATTCCCATTGCTTAGATTAGGCTGTGTTCAGTTATTGTAGGCCTGTCTTTACAGTGAGGATTCCAGTTAGCACAGCATGCAGCACGTATGACAACACAGAAGCTTGCCCTGGAGGACTGTGTAATCCTGCTGGGGATCTGCAGATGTTGACTATTCAGGGTAAACACCTAAACCTGCCTGAAAGCATCTATTTAAAAAGGAGTGTTTTTGCAAGTGCTGAACACCAACGTTCTTTATTGAACCAACAGGAAATTGAAAATGACCTTTTGAGCACAGTGGAGTAAAATTAACATATTTTAATATACAGGCTTACTAGAACCTAGTTTAGAAGAAAGAGAGAGATCCAGTTGTGCTGTTTCTGTTTAGGGTTTGCAAGGTACCACCAGGTAGAAGAACATTTGCAAACTCTAGCCTTCTTCTCTTTCCTCAAAACTTTTTCTCTGCCCCAAATTATCCCTGAAAGAAAAAAAGAAAAAAAAGAAGGAAAAAAAAAAAGAAAGAAAAAAAGCCTGAATTAATTTTGATTTGATTGTAATTGAGTATTATCATTGCACTGCCATGTTAGATGTCTGCCTTTTCTAGAAATGTTGGGTAGCACTCAGCTGCTCCTCATAGGACTTGCTCTCCAGAAATACAGCTTTCATGCTGCTGGTGGCTCTGAACTTTTGCATCCATATGGTAGCTCATAGCCTGCTGCAGCGGAGATATCTCTCACCCCTAAGTAACAATCTTATTTGAGCCGGTAAACATCTGGTGGAAATTGTTGTTTACTGTTTTGTTTGTTTTTACCATGGCTGGATTACTGCAATTTTAAGTGTGAATCTGTTCCAGGGGGTATCTTGAGATGGAATTTGGTAAAGGAAAGACAGCCTTTCTTGAAATACATCCAGATTCACATGAATTTGATTCGTATCAACGAATTGGCTTTCTGACACTATGTCAATAGGTAGTGGTAGACAGAAGCTCTGAATGCATTTCCTTACAACAAGGTTATGGAAAGAGCTTTAACAGTGTTAGGGAATGTCAGGGTTTTCAGCTGCTGACTGTCTCGGAGATACACTAATGATATTAAAACACTTCAAGTTGTCAACAGTGACTTGCTTAGCAGAAGCTTTAAGGTCAACATTGCTTCTTATAATGAAGCTCTCTTTCGGTCATGCTTGGACAGTCTCTTATCACAGGGAGGTCATAGTTATAATTGGAACTTTTAGCATCTGCTGTTGAGTCTGCTGATAAACTGAACATCTAGGTACTAGCACAGTGGTTGACAATCCTGGTCAGTTCTCCGTTATTTATTATGTATATATTTGCCGTGGACATCTGTTGCCCATATCTCTTCCCCATCCCATTCAATGGCAGTGCCATCGTATTTAGAAGCTGTAGCCTCTCATCTGGTAATTGCCAATTTATCCAATCATCCCCTTACCTCTCTGGGAGTGTGTGCAGAGCTTTCCCATTTAGCTCAATCTGGGAACATTCCTCAGACACGAGGACCTGTCTGACTAGCTCAGGGACTGTTTCTTTGGCAGCTGCTCTCACTGGAAAGTAACCACAGCCTTGCAGTAGCTAGAGTTCCTTACGGGGAGGAAGATAACTTAGTTTTATGTTGTTTTGTAGATCTGATGTTTGCAGACCGTGATGTGTTACAGCATGGTCTGAAGGAATCTTGTTAGTTGAGCTGCTTGTTGAAATATTTAAACCTCTTGGTGAGCCTGTGCCGTGAAAGCAATATGGTATGTTTTTTTCTCACAGAATAGATGAGCATTTAAGAGGGCTATAAGTATGTCAAACTATAGGCATGTAATGTGATTTTGAAATAAGAGAAGCATGGTATGAAGAACAAAAAAGGCAGTCAGCATGAAGATCTGTATTTCAGCTTTAATTTTTAATCACTCTCCCAGTCCATTAGGGAAGTGAAAACAGAATATGATCAATTGATGAATGTTTTTTTTCCAGAAATGTTAATTTCATTGTTATGAAGTAACACTTGTTACTGCAAAGGAAGTTATTAGATTGTATATACATGAAGTAATACCCCTACAAGAAGTTAGATGAATAACCCTTAATAAATCACAGACCACTAGGGTATGCAGTTAATATCAAGATTAATTATACCCTGACTTGTTAAGTCATTATATTATAGATAGCAATGTTGAAATTTAATTTTTCACTAAAAACTGATGAATTCTGTACAGTTGTTTAACTATTTATAAGCACCCTTGAGATGCAAGCTAAAACATATTACTGTTTCATCATTTTGCCTTGTATAATGGAGTAGTTAAACTTACAGTATCAATCACACCAAAACTTAATTTGAGTTTCTGTTTTTCTGACTCAATCTTGTAAACACCTCTTTGTTTTTCATCTTCTGAAGCGTGCTGTAGCAGGATGGTTTTGTTTTTGTTTTTTGATTTTGCACTTCTCTTCTTACGAGGATGACTGAAAAGCAGGAAAGCACAGGATGTATTCAGCCATGTTGAGGAAGTGTTATGAGATGCCTAATGTGCTGTTTGTATCAAATATAATTTATGCTCTTGAGTCACCAGCATAATATTCTATCTTATCACCCCATAATGTTCTATCATTGTGCTGATTAAGGATCAGATTTGTTTAGAAATTAAGACACTGTTCAGTTAGGCTCAGCTCCTTGCATTGTGAGCAGTATTGGGTGATAAGTGATGATGCACGGTCTTGTGCATAGGGCAGACATCCTCCAGAAGGAAAATGGTGCCCCTGTAATGGATACCTATGTTGTGCCTTGGGTGTTTCCCTGCAGGGATGGTGTTTATTTTAGTAAATTATATGCAAGAATATCTAGGAAATGCTTAAGCTCTGCATCCTGCAGAGGACCATGGAACATGAACACAAGTTTAAATGGTTCCCCAAATATAGAAAGGCATCCCATAACTGAGAAGTCCTGAAGGGCATATGAGGAAATCATTGCCCATCCCCTGCTTTTTTTTTCCCCTGTGGATGGAGGAGAGCATCCTAGCAGGAAGGAGCAGTAGTGTGCATTAACTGCCAGTACTGTTTTTTAGTTGCTACCAAAAGGATTTAGTGAGGTAATAAATACAGTTACTGGTTTGAGGAGCTGCTTGTGTTAAGCAGTATTAAAATGGTCTTTAGATGAAGAAAGCAACAGCACACCAAGGCACGTTGTGCAGTTATTTAATGTAAGAAAAGCAGACAAACAGAAACAATTATAATAGTCATTCTTGACTTTTTTGGGAATTACTGACTTTTCGTTTTCTTAATGCTCACGTTTCTCTTATGTATCTGTTTTTTAAACTCTCTGCAGCCCACGTGCATGACACTTAGAATTCTGAAGAACTGTCTGCACCATTTCCTCAACACTGAGCTCATAGCTTAAATGTTGCATGAGAAGAAGTGCGTGCCATCTAGACTAATTTAAATGCCATCCCTAATGGACATAGCAAGCATTTTTCCAGACTGATTCCAAGCACAATCCCATCGTTGGGCAGGTCAAACATTGTCACTCCTGATCCTTCTCCCACCTGTGACAGTGTTGCCGAATCAGGATCTTGAATTTTTATATGCATGGAAGACTCTATACAAATAGTTTTTTCTAACATTTCTTTCATCTAGGCTTTCCTGTGTAGGTCCTTCTCCGAGAGAAGCATTTTCTCCTATAGGAATTTGAATTCTTAAGACAAATGGGAAATCAATTGCATTGTGATTGTGAGGCATGTAAAGCATGGAGGGCCTTGGGCAGTCCATGTGAACACAAGTGCAGAGGTTTCGTGGACTTGTCTGTAGTGGGCATGTGGGTTCAGAAGCCTTGTTGTCAAAGGATGAGGATTATGACAAGACATCTTTTATTCCTGCGGGGGACAGTGAGTCCCACATCCTCATTCCTCGTGAAAAGTTACACTGCAAAGTTGAAGTGCCTCCTGTAATTTCACAAAGATATTTGATGCAAGCCTCAAGCTGTCTTTTCCATCTGTGCCAGACACTATTTTGTTGTTCCAGAAGATGACTGTGTGTTACAGTCTGTTACGTGGGGGCTTGATAAGACCTTGGAAGATTGATTATTTTACACTTTTTATCTTCAGCCTGCAAAGGGGATATGCTGTGTGGCCACAGAGCTCGTGCCAAGCACATCGCCTCAAGTGGCACTTGTTCCTGAACTCCCAGCATTGCTGGAATTACGTTACCAGACCACAGGGAAAAAGTAGAACTCCACTTATTCCTTGCATACATATACATACATTTGTCTATATAAACCCTAATATATATATAAAATCTATACATATGTTACTGAAGCAAGCAGATGCCAGCACTTTTTCCTATTCCCCAGTTTTCCCAGTAGAGTTTTTCTCTCTCACAGTGGAGGATGCTGAATACTGTCAAAGACAGGAAAAAAAGAAGAAAAAAGGAAATTAGGAAGGAAATTAAGGGAAAAGTGGGATATGTTATTGATGTGAATTATAGCATCTTTCACAGAGCATAAAATAATTGTGACTTTTCCATTTTCCATTATGAGGCCATGATAGCAACATTTTATAAAGTCAGAATACTGACTTTATTAAGCAATGTCTTCTTTAATTCTGGGACAACAAAAACGGTTTGGGCACTAAAGCAAAGCCTTAAGATATTTCTTGCTAACAAGGAGTCATAAAACACATAGCTTTTTTTCTCCTCCTTTCTCCTCCTACTGAAAAGTAAATGAGAGCATGTCTGCTTCAGTCACTGCCATAAGTCCTGGTTTTAAATGAGCTCATTTGAGTCCCAGGAGTGTGAGGGCAGGTATTGCAGCACTTGATCTATGCTTCAAATGCAGTGTAGTTCAAGGTGTCCAGTGAGAAGATTGGGGACACGGGGGTCCCAGGCAGATATATCAGATGCATCCCACTGCCAACTACTGTGATGAAATGCTGGCAGGAGCACGAAAGGCAGTGGGGTGTGCCTTCAGCTTTAAGAGTGTAATTTTCCACTGTGAGCTGAAATGGGATGAAATTAAAGAAAAAAAAAAAAGGGGGGGAAGGGAGGAAAAGAGGAAAAAATAGAGAAAAAGAAGAAAAGGAAAGGAGAAAGGGGGGAAAAGAAGGGAAGGGAAGGCAAGGGAAAAGAAAGCCACTGGTTTTTACTTCTGCAGTTCCTCTGCTGCTTTTGCTCTTCTGATCAGGAATATTTTTCATTAATTATTCACAGCAGCCGGAGTCTCTCTCCATATGGGAGAAGAAGCTGTAGTGCTGAGCTCCCACTGCTGCTGCCTCTGGAAGGGGCTGCAGCCATGCCCTTGGCTGTGTGTTCCATCAGGGGAACAAAAGTCCAGCTCCACTCAGCTCGCTAAAGGACAGTTTGTCTCTCATTTCCTTTGAAATGAAAACTAATGAATAAAAGAGAACTGGCTTCTTGTGCAAAGCTTAAGTAGGAGGGTCTGTAGGGGGGAATGTTCTGGTACCATGGTATTTTTTTTCATTTTTTTTTCTTTTTTATGTGAAGTAATAAGCTTTGATACTGTATTTTATCCTGGCAACCAAAAGGCTAACTCTTGGCTCTCCCTTCATTAGTAGCTCAGACCAGCTGTGAGAGGAGGGAGTAAATGCTATGTAGCAGGCTGATCTGACAAAAAGGCTGTAGTTATACTGCTTCATTTGTTAACAGGTGGAGTTTGGCTGGAAAGAGATAACAAAACCCTATGAAAGGACAGACAAGGCAGAGCAGGACTGGGCCAGCAGTGTTGGGGGCACTGGAGGAGAGTAAAATGCCAACAGAAAAACAGCCACGTTCTCTCTTCCTCAAGGCCTTATTTGCTAATGGCTGAATATTTGTCCCATCATTAAATAACTGAGATTCTTTACATCAACAATGATCTGCAGAGGCAGGTAGCAATGGACCAGAGGAAGTGCTGATAAATGCAGAGGCATTTATGTCAATGAAGGGGAAGGAAAATAAGGCCAGCTCATATGACCCGCCTGTCCTGCTGCTGCTGCTGCTTGATGGCAGCCAGCACAATAGCCAGTGTGTGGAGCATGGATCAGCTGTCACATCCTTTTGTCACTTCTTTGACACAGAACTTTTCACAAAATCTCAGTGCCCTTGGTGCCAGCTTTCTGTTCCTGAATTTGGTGACAGCAAATGTTACATGAGAAAAGGATGAGGTCTGTGACATGATAATTTTGGGAAACACTGTGTGGTGCTGTGTAACATGGAGGATGTGTTCTTGTTGTAACTGAGTATGAAGGTCACTATGCTGCTGGTGTCTTCAGCAGGTAAAGTAGATTCTCTGTGTATAGTCATTGTAAGGGGAAGAAGAGATCATAATCTGCAGGTCAAAGAAAGGGCGATCGAGAGCCCACGTGCGTAATTCCCCTGGAGGTGTTCAAAGCCGTGTTGGATGGGGCCCTGGGCTGCCGGATCTGGTGGGTGGTGTCCCTGCCTCTGGCTGAGGGTTGTGACTCTATGATCTTTGAGGTCCCTTCCACCCTAAGCCATTCTACGATTCTGTGATAACTTGTGGGACCCAGTTTCCAGCAGTACCATTATGGAGGCAATACCATGGAGTTAGAGGAACTGTTAGTCAATATTAGCGTGAGCTTGAAACTTTGATTGAGGTCTTTTGTGCAGATGTGAGTCCAGCTGTACCAAAGCCATCTAACGTTTTGCTGAATAGGAAACTAGGAATTCAGAAGCCAAATCCTTCTTTTTCAGAGTATACAGAAGAGTATGCAGCTGGAGTTAGAGGGATCATGATCTGATGAACGTGAGGAGAGCTGATAAGTGGGATTTTGAGCCATAATGACTTTATATTGTATTGCAGAAAATGTTGAGCTGTGCAGGCCAGTAGGAAGGAGAGTCCTGCTTTTAATTATGATTCAGTGCTATCTTTCACTGATAATAGCTTTCTTGAAATCATAAAATGCAAAAAATGCGCCTTGCTGGTATTTGTGTGTGCACCACAGTGACAGTACAATTAGACTGTAGTTTTAAATTAAATTCTTTTGTTCCTTTTGTTAATTTGAGTTTGATGGTTTTCCCCAGTGCCAGAGCCTAATTTGCAGCAGACAGAATTCCTTTAAATTGATTTTTAAAAATGCACCTACGTACAGTACATTAACTTTGTCATTCCCTTATGGTATGTGTCAAAGAAAAATGATGTAACTTTGGATACTGAAGAGATGCATATGTAGAGAGTATGTTAATTGGTAGAGTTCCCATTCTTCTCTGGACATATTTTTTTCAGGTAGTAAGTGAGATCCTGCCTATATTAATTTTCATCTCTCTTTAAAAATAGCACAGCCTCAGCCCCCAACATTTGTTTTCTCCCCCTGCTACATATCTGATCACTTCTAAACTCCATTGTTAGTGATAGAAGAGTTTTATCTTTGAACACAGAGAAGGAGAAAAAAGGCACCACGACTCACGTCCTTGGGAGCGTTTCATGCCTGACTCCTGGTAAAGCCACAGAGAATTAAGGATCTGAACATCACTGAGGACATTGGCCTGTGCAGGGTGTAAGGAGAGGTTGATTTCACACTGACAATCTCATAGAGGGTGTTCTGAGAGGGCTGGTTGGGGTAGTTGGTGAGGAAATTCATATTGGAAGGGTTTTTGGTACCATAGCTTGTGTTTAAGATGTCCTTAAATCTCACAAGGTGAGTGCAGTGGACAAGGAGATGAAGATCATAGAATCATAGGTTAGAAAAGACCTCCAAGGTCTTCCAGTCCAACTGTCCATCTGTTGCCAATATTTCCACACTAAACCATGCCCCTCAGTACAACATCTACTTCTTGAGCAGCTCCAGAGACATTGACTCTACCACATCCCTGGGCAGCCCCTTCCAGCACACTCTTTCAGAGAAGATAGAGGACCTTCTTGAGATATTTAATCAGAAGTTGTTCTGAAGATCCTCAGCAATGTGGAGCAATATGGAGATGGCTCTCTCACTGTTGAACCTGTTCCAATCACTAAAGATTGGAAAGGAAATCCTTCTTCTGGGGAGTAAGGGACTGATGAGGTGCAGAGAATAATCTCCTTGCTTCTTAGGCACTCACCTTCTCTCTTATCTCTTTCTGAAGCACTTTTGCATGGATGCAATGAAAATCCACTCAAAGGTCATTGTGCTTGCTTGGGCGATTTTTCTCTCCTTTAAAACCCTACTGCATGTTCATTGCTGTTAAGGTGCTAGCATGAATTGTGCAGGGAGATTGAAAATCATCAAGATAATGCAATTGCTTTGCTGCTGGATGGCAGTGACCCTTGAGAAGTAGGTCTGGGTGAAAAATATTGTGATCGGTTGGTTTTAGGGATTTGGAATTAGACAAAGGAGGATGTACCTCCTCTAATAAAAGAGAAAGGAGAACTGGCTTCAGCAGGCATAGAGAAGACCAAGGTACTCGTGAGCTCTTTGCCTCAATATGGGGAGACTTCATTGCTAATGCAGCATTATATGGGAAATAAAGTTGGCACTTTACTTTCCCAAGAAAAAAATGACTTACTGTTTGTTGGTTATGTTTACTGCCACCCAGAAAGTTTTGAAAATGAAAATAAATGACAACAAAGTTTTTTTGTAATGGGCTGTGAGAGCCTTCGTAAAAATAGAAATCAATTAAAATAGATGAAGCATTAAGACTCACAAACCTCTAGAGACCTTGGTGTCACTTTGCCTGACAGCAGCCCTTGGTGCTGAGCCAGTCCTCTGGCATTTCATGCTGAAAGCCCAAGTACCCTCGAAGAGCCATAATCCATCAAACTGCAGTTTTCCTAAGCAAGGACTGGACAAGAACCAGGGCGAATTATGGCTTCTTTTAAAAAAGCCTTCCTGGCCATCAAATCAGGATATGCATGAAATGGCTTCTGATTTGAGAATATTTGAGCTATGCCTGAGCATTTAGGAAAGGTGATGTGATACAGTCGTCTTCTACAGTGGATAAAATGGTTTGGCTTGAAATAAAAGGTCTGTTAGAAAAGTCTAAAAATAATCTGAATTTTAGCACTGAGAATAAATCTGGACTTGGCAGTTTATATATGTCCTGCACTGTATTTTAATTCTTATAGGATATTCAGACACTTGAGGAATGTGGCATCATAATGTGATTAATTTATGCTATATGGAAAAGATGAAAGGACTCCAGCATGCTACTAAAAATGTTATCAACCTCAGTAAGGATAGGTTCTGGTTTAAAACAGGAAGGAATGTTTATTTCTTGTGAGATACTGCAGACTTATTTAAGGGAGATGTGCATTTATTATATATATTTGCTGAACTTGACTTTTATGTATAATGCATATCTCAGTAGGACAGAAATGTGTGATTTCCTTCACTAAAGTTTGAGTGTTTTAGTGTGTGCCCATCAGATATTATCATCAGCTGCCTGTAAGTTTGGACATTTTTCTTTGTTCAGTAAGTAAAAGAATTTTGCTTTGCGTCTCACCAGGGAAGCTTAGGTATCATTATTATGGGCTTTGATCAAATGGTTTTTTTTCCCCAGAAGAGCTCTGAGCTGTCACTGCGGTGTCACCTCACGCCGTCCATCCACCCTTGGCCCTGTCCCATCACCATTATGGGACATGAGAGGTTGGTCCTATGTCTGACCAGCTTTGACCAAACACACCCATATCTGCAGGGCTTTTGGGAGCCATCACCTTGCAACACTCATGTTGGCCAGGGACTTCATCTAAAATCCACCATCCTCCAGAAGTGGAAGTGATGGTGTTTTGATCTTTTAAAAAGCAGCTGATTTATTTAAACCTCTGCTTAAAGACAGCAGGTGGCATGAACAGTTGCAATGAAGGTGCTTCTCTTCTTTCTGGATGTTTATTCTTTTTTCTTTTGGTTGATATTTGTTGGTTTGGGGTTGTTTGTTTTTGTTTGTTTGTAATTATTTTATTTATTTGCCCATATATGCATGAAGCTTTGATTGTTAATGAGAGTCACGTATGTTTTGGCCAACGTGGGCCAATCTACCCTTCCATTGTCCCTGCCTATTATAATTCACACATGCATCTATATTATAGGTAGACTATCACAGGATTGCTTCCAAGTAACCTTACAAGGTTGTTTTTATTTTCTTAGCACGCAGTGCAATTTCTACATCTTGAATTTGATGGACACCTCAGGAGAGTGCAAAATGAAATGATAAACCCATTTTCTTCCCCCCGGCTGTTCCCATTGCTTTGGTGTTCCTGCCCCAGCTGCCCTCACAGCTTGGTGACCACAAAACTCTGCTGTCTTAATGGCCAATTCTCACATTGTTCCCAAACAAATTACTAAAGAATTACATTTTGTTCACTTCACGTTTTCTTTCCTGAAGCACTTACAAACAAATTATTTACAAAATGGATTATAGGGGGGAAAAAAAAAAAAAGTGTCTAGGATTTAGTAAAATATTAAACAATTTCTTATGCTGCTTTTCTGCCCAGGGAGATTAAACACCTCACCACTTCCCTTATCACAAATTCTTCCTTGGTATTCAGAGTCAGAAATTGAATGTTATATTTTATTTTTCTGAAATAGAGTTTCTCTAAAAACTGTTACTGTCTGTTAGCAAGTATTAGCATCATGGCATTTGATACCCATATGATGTTTTGACAGCTGAACTTGATTTCGGTGGTCTTTTCTAACCTCAATAATTCTATGATTCTGTGATTTGTTTGGAACTGGGAGAAGTAAAGGAGAGTTTCTCAAAGCTTTCAAATCTTGCAGAGAGGTTTATTTTCCCATTCCTTGAAACTGATTGTTCAAGAAATAAGGTGGAAAAGTGGCATCCTGGCATGCCTTAGCAGCATCATCTTTTGCAGATGTTCTTTGTATGGGAATGAGCTGTTTGGAGGCTTGTGTGCATGTTGGGTTAGATGGAGCCAGGTGTTCAGTGCTTTATGGTGGCAAAACTGGAGTTAAGTAAGCTCTGTAGCACATGGGGTCTTATATCTATTATAATCTGCAGCATTTGGGCTTTCCAGTCTTTTCATGGATCTGATGGAAACACAGATTCTTATGAAATAGAATCCTAAGCATCAAACCAATTTGAGGTGATGCTGTAGCAGGTATTTCACCCTAGCAAATAGTTTGGTTCAGTTTTAGTAGCAGAACGTAAGTACTTATATCAAACAGTGAAATGAAGTCAAAGAAAAGCTGTTGATTTTATCAAGTCTGTTGCTATTGGGAATAAATCTTTAATTATGCTTTGAATTACAGTAGCAGTTATGTGCCCCTGTGAGCACTGGCAGTCCCACTGTGCCAGGAGCTGTAAAAGGATCTAGGACATGGTGGATGAGTGAATCAAGCTGAAGTTGGAGAATGAAGATGATTAATAAGAATGCATTAAAGCAGAATCATCCCAATTCTCGAGTGAACGTGTCTCAAATCACATACATTGTGTGCCATGCATGCGTGCAGCCATGGCCATCTCCTTTTTCCTAGGCTTCACACAGAAGATGGCCATGTCCTTGGCTGGAGCTTCATGCAACAATCCCAGCTTTGTTCAAAGCTGGATGTTAACTCATCTAGAGGAAGAGCTCCTGGCAGGATTTCAGAGGTTTGAGAGAGACTTGTTCAGCATGGAGAAGAGAAAGCTTTGGGAGGGCAACATTATGGCTTTCCAGTGCTTGAAGGGAGCCTGTAAGCAGGAGGGAACTGACTTATTACGTTGTCTGTTAGTGATAGGACAAGGAGGAATGGTTTTAAGGTAAAAGAGGGAAAAGTTAAATTATATGTCAGGAAAAACATTGCTTAATCAGAGGGCAGTGAGGCAGTGGCATAGACTGCCGAGAGAAGCTGTGGATGCTCCATCCCTGGAGGTGCTCAAGGCCGGGTTGGATGGGGCCCTGGACAGCCTGATCTTGTGGGGAGCAGCCAGCCCATGACAGGGGGTTGGAAGTGGGTGATCTTTAAGGTCCCTTCCAACCCACACCATTCTGTGATTCTATGATTCAGAGTTCACATTCCCAGTTTCTAATTTACTTTGTCTCTCTGTCCCTAAGCACTAGGGAAAATTGGGAATACTTAGAGTAGTAATATTTGTGCATATCTGTGCAATATCTGTTTATTTGTGCATGGTAAAGTGCTAAGAGAGTGTTGTGATGTGATTACTATGCTTGAGTACAAAAGTCATGTGAGATGCCAGTTCAGGATTGAAAGATGCTAAATTAATCTTCCAGTGCTGTTAGGTTTGGAGGGAATCCAAAATCATTTCATCACAGTACTCATAAAAAATGATGGGAAGTTATTAAATATCCATTTCTACAGGAACAGCACAGCTAGGAATTCCAGATACTACTGTATTTAGATTTTTTTACAGACTTTTTTGGTAAATTTAGAAGTAACACCGTGTTTAGCTTTATCAGTGGAATGTGAAGAAAAGCATAACAGTTGTCATTTTTCATCCCTCTTAATCAGTCTGTTGACTTGTGCAGGAAAGCCCACATGCGTGCCATGCCTCATTTGTAAAAGCAGAAAGGGTTTTTCTTCCTCTCACTGAGGTCTCTGAAATGTCACCTTTAGCATCTTAACAGTGGAGTTTGCTGTAGAGAAGGAGAGGAAAGGAAATAAAAAGCCCCAGCAAAAGCAATTTGGCTTGAATTCACAGATAAAGATGCAGTTATTTGCTTATTATTGTTTACCTGTATTATGATATGCTCTAAGTTCTTTAGTGATTGAGGTCTGCCATCTGCCAGGCAGGGTACCAAAAATTATTCCTGCCCAGGAAGAGCCTCCATCCTAAATTCAAGGCAGGAGAGCAGCAGAGGACACAGACGTGGGGGAGTGTGTTATCAATCAGCAATACAACAGGAAACCTCCCACTGTAACCGCTTCTATGCTAACAATTTGCTGCTGTTATCACTGCAATTACTACTTTGTTTTTGCAAGGCAAGGTTAATAATCTGTTGATACGGACTAACGACTCTTCATCTTATTTGTGGTATTATTCAGCAGTCATAATCTGCAGCAATTTTGTGTTATGTAGAGCTAATTAATGACAAGATTATTTTCCATTGAAGGTCATTATTGCCAGGGACAAAAGTGTTTATTTCCTGAACAGTGTATTTATTCTGGGCTGTGCTTGGAAATTTGAGGGCTGGCTTGCCACATATGTTGTACTCACCATGCTGTGTCTTCAGGGAAAAGTTATAATCCAGAGTAATGGAGCACAAATAGTAGGTAGAACACACCTGAATTAACTGTGTGACAACAAGATTTCTTTCTTTGCTTTGTTTGAGTGTAGCATTTTGGGCTGTGCTCGGGTTATTTAGTTAAAATAGGGAAGCAAACTGAAAGTTCAAGAAGCAGAGCTTGCAAAAGCATTTGCAAGAATGGCAGGTATGGTAACCATACAAAAAGTTTTCTATAAACCCCATCCAACCTCCCCCAAGCCCGTACTTAGGCAGCTTTTGTTTCATACAATTACTTTTCACTTTATTTTATTGTATCCTTTCTGATTTACACTGGCATAACTGAGAGGAGAACTCAGTTTCCTGTCTGCACATGTAGCAGTGCCACTGAGATTTCCAGCAGATGTAGATGTACTTTATGTATTCTGAATGGTCTGTAGGTGCATGACACCAGATAGCACATACTCTCAGTTACTTTTCTTTAAGGACAGAAGTGACAACTCCATGTAGAAAAGTACCCAAAGGTCACCACGACCTGCCCTCTATGGCACTCTTGATACTTCAGGGATTTTGGCTCAAGATGTATAGCATTATTTGGTAATACCAGTGCCTGCCAAGCGATGTCAATCCGTTAAAAGAGCAGATGATGGCAGGACAAAGGAAAATAGTTTTAAGTTGAAGGAGGGAAGATTTAGGTTGGATATCAGGGGGAAGTTCTTTACAGGGAGAGTGGTGAGGTGCTGGAACTGCTGCCCAGAGAGGTTGTGGATGCCCCGTCCCTGGAGGTGTTCAAGGCCAGGTTGGATGGGGCCATGGGCAGCCTGGTCTAGTATTAGATATGGAGGTTGGTAGCCCTGCATGTGGCAGGGGGTTGGAGATTCCTGATCCTTGAGGTGCCTTTCAACCCAAGCCAGTCCATGATTCTCTGATTCTTTAATTCTATGAGGTCTGCAGTGTCCTTCTTTCATTGAACAGCATTGACATAGCTACTGAAAACAAAGATGACTGAATTCTTGTCTCAAAAAGCTATTATTGTAATATTGCCACCACGCAGGCAGACTTTTGGCAGGTTTCAAATAACTATGCCAGAAATAATTTTGTTGACAGCATCTTGGATCAGAACGTGTCCTGCCTTCATCCCTAACATGTCAGTGCAGTGATTCTTTCACAGGGAGGAAAATATGTCACCACAAATCCATATTTTAGAGTCTTAAAATACTGTATCTGTCTGGATTTATGGCTTCAAAGTCAGGTTCACAGGTGGGTAGTGTTATTTTTCAATCATAAATGAAGATGAGAGTGATAACATTTACAGTTTGTAATACGCAGCATCAATAGTGGCTGCTTACTTTAAAAGCTGTGGTAACTTGTGTTTTACTTCCCTAATCCAGAAGGAATTAAGGTTTTATGTAAGAGATAGAAGGGGGTGGAAATGGATAAGGGAAAAAGGAGAAAAAAGAGGCTGTCAGACTGCCTCCTTGCAGAGGTCATACAGGCTTTGTGTGAATTCTTCCTAAGAAGCAGAGGGCAGGTGATTCACATAGATGATTGGCTTTGTTTTGACATCTCCTATCCTGTTTTTAGGTAGGTTGTTTTGTTGGGGCAGAAACTATGTGTACTTGGTTTATACTCAGATTTCAGCATTGAAGACAAAGTAATAACTTCAGAATTAACAGCTGTAGTTCACTGTTGAGTTTGGATACAGAATCTTTCAGTAATGGGCAAATTAGACCTTTGTGCTGCACATTGGAAACAAACCCTTTGAGATGCCACTTCAGGAGTGCTTCTTATCTGCTTAAATCCTTGGCTGCCAAGGGCTTAATTAAACACATTTCTGGCTTCTGGAACCCACACAGAAGCTTATCTGAGCAATATAAACAGCTGATGTATGCTTGCAGGTGCTCCTTTTTAAGGGATGGGAGCTTGTAGCCAAAGACATGGGAAGCTAGGGAACAGTTCAGGAAATGTGGAGGTGTGGCGCTGTGCTGAAGTGGTCACAGGCATGGGTTGATGGTTGGACTAGATGATCCTATTGGTCTTTCCAACCTTTATGATTCTATGATTCTGTGAATCAAGAGAAATAAAGCTAGGAAAGACCCAAGACATGGGTGCTGGTTTGTATGGCATTGTGTTCTGATGTCCTGTAAGTAATTCCATTGGAAGAGACTACAAGTGACTGAGAACAACAAAGCTGCTGTCCAGGCCTGTCCTCAATAAAGCTGTTTGCCTTCATTTGAAATGTCATTTATCTCCTCTTTGCTTTTTATTTGGGAAAAATTTCTGATGATGTTTTGAAAGCAAAATGGAAACATTCCTTCTGCTTCGTTGCAGTGTATTAAACCCCAAAGTTTTGTTGGTGAATAGTTTTCAGGATGTGTTAGAAGTTCCTAGTTTTAGTTGCTGTGCTTTTGCTCCACTATTGATATAATGACTAAAGAATTAATGGAGTTTTGATATGATAACAGATTAAATGGAAGTATCAATGCATCGAAAGCTTGAGAACATGTATGAATGGGGAAACTTTGTGGTTTGTAGATCTGGGTCTGTAGATCTAATTCAAACCCATGAAGTAGTTCTCTCAAATTTAAAACTTAAATTTGGGGAGCTGGTTAGTTTCTTTCCAGGGAGTGTTTCCATCAGTCCTGTAGAGCTGCCTGCACTTCCCTCTGCATGTCCTTCAGACACAGACAGGGTTTGCAGTGGCTCTACAGAAGCACTGTGGTTTTTCAGCTGCTTTTCCCCATTTCTCCCATCATCTTCTTGTGTCACCCCGTGCCCTGCTGTGGAAGGAAGAATATTTCTGCCCCTTTATAACAACACCTGGATTTTTTTTCCTGGGTTTATTTGCACTCTCTGAAATGGAGTCCAAAATACTTGCCCAGTAAAGGTGTTCCGTCCTAAGATGAGATTAACATTTGTAAAGGTACCTAGGATGAAGATGCTATAAAAATGCAAGTATTTACATTCTGTTTGCTTGGTGGCAAAATTGTGTTTCTCAAGGACCCTGACCTACTTTTCAGATTCCTCTATAAATTTGTTCCTTCTTATTACTTTGCATTTCAAATAAAAAGCCAAGTACAGTTGAGAAAAAAGCAAGGAGGGAAGAGGTTGCTAAAAAAGTTGAAAATAAGCTTTCTGGATCACAGAAACCCTTACTCTATTACAGGCTTTTTGTGTTCCTTGGGGAGAGGGAGGGGAGCAAGAAAAGGCTCTGAACAGGTACCAGGATGTTTGTATTAGAAAATCATTAAATTATACCTCATAATTTAGGAAATGAAGCAAGAATCCTAAATTAGTGTCATGGTTTGGCCTGGTTCATCTGGATTCCCTGACAAGTGGGCAGAGGGACCTATGGACCCATGAGCATACTGATGACAAACCATGAAACTATGACAATTAGAGAGGTCAGCATGAAGGTTGAGCTTTTAGAGTTGTTCAGGCTCTGAGGTCTGATCTCTGGAGGGAAGTCAGCTTTCTAGGAAAGTGGAGAGCATGGATGTTTCATGCTGTAGCTGCTTCATGCATGAATGAATTCACTTTCAGTGTGCAATAATAAGGGAAAATCCAGCAAAAGATGAGAGTAAATACAATGGGTGTGCTAGACATGATGCCTGTCTTCATGTCCTTAGACCTAACAACATAGGAATCAAGGAGAGGTGGTTTGAGTGGATGTGATGTTTTCTCAGAAGGCAAAAAGGTCACCATGGAGATATCCTAATGGATTTTTATCTCCCTGTGTGCCCCTGTGAATTATTTATCTCCCTGTATTCCTCTCTAGTATCTTATTTTAAAAGTCATCTGAAAGTTACTGGAAAGCTCTTCATTCAGACCTAATAAGGGTAGGTGGGAAATGGGCCTTTGATAAGCGAGATCAGTGTAGGCAGGCGATGCCTGAGCATCCTGTGGGCACAGTGCACTTGTTTATCACATCATTTGATTTAGAAGGAATTATATTGACACCACAATGTGTTACAACATCATGAACTGTACTCGGCTTACCTGCTTGCCTGACCATGGCCACATGCTGTGGTTGTGCAGGAATACTTTGCTCTTCACTTTCTGCAGTTTATTTCTGTCTTTCAGTGCCTTTTCTAAACATTTGCTTTCCTTTAATGTTTCTAGGAGCTGGTGGGGAGTAATCCTCCACAAAGAAACTGGAAAGGAATTGCAATTGCCTTACTTGTTATTCTCGTTATCTGCTCCCTGATTGTCACCTCTGTTATACTCCTGACACCAGGTATTTATCACCTTTAACTCATTTTCATTCTGTGTTCTTCTATAATTTTACACTTCCAAGAGTAAAAGGACTGCAAGCTGACTGCAAAGTCAGCATCTAAGGAATCATCCTTGGAGTTCTTTAGCTTGATGAGATGCTGAGTTCAATACCATTTGTAAGCAGATTGGTTTAGAGTTTTACATTTTGACTCAAAGAACAAGACCACTGCTGAGCTGAAGGTACCAGCATGAGAAACTTGGTTCCCTCAGCACAGATTGCAAGTGTTGTTTTAGAGGTAGAGGGCACCTGAGACATTGATGTGGGGCACTCAGTTAGGACATGGCACTTCCTGAAGTCCATGCCCACATGGAGCTGCAACCAGCAATTCACTGCATACCTAGGAGCATCTACCATGGCATTGAATACCTATGTGTAGGCACCTAAATCCTTTCACTGCACTGGCTTTCATATCAGACCATGGTGTTTCAGCTTTACAAAGCAACTCCAGATAGGTATGTGCTAGATAACTCCAGCAGATAATTAGTAACTTCCCTATAAGAAATTCTTTAAGTTAATCTTGTTTACGGAGCTTCAGCACGGTTCTGTACATGGAATCTTTACAAATTACTTCTCTTGCAGTAGCTGTTGAGGTTGTAGTTTTGAATCTTAATGTGATATCATTATGATTATTGATTATTATGTATTATACAGCTCTTGAAATTTCTATGACTTCTTAAGCAGAAGTAATGTGCTTTTGCTGCTCTGAGAAACTTGCAATCTAAATATGAAAGGACAGATGAATGAGATGAAAAGCATAGAATACAGTGTTGGAAAGGGTTAGGAGCTACAAAACATAGAATAAGGTAGAAGATCACCTGTAGAGGGGTGTGTAGAAGAAAAGGGTCTCCTCGTTGGATGAGTACATGCAAGCACAGATGGAATAGATGAAAGGCAGCAAGGGAGAAATTAAACTATAGGAAATGGAAGAGATCAAGGTGGCGAAGAGGAAAATTGAGATGGGAACTGCAAGGCAGAAATTTCTAGGAACTTGTGGCATGTGAACTGACATGCAGTTCTGGCCCATCTTCCCTGACACCATTCTTATCCAATAGTCCTGCTGTAAGAGGAGAGAGCGACAAACAGAGAAACAGGACTTCACATAATTAACTGGAAAATGAGTGAAACAATCACTGAGGTGTCCTTTTGATTACTTAATGATATGCTATGTTCAGTTTATTTCATGCTATCCAGAATTTGTTAATGTAAACATAAGCAGTGCATGGTCACACTAGAGTAATTAAGTAATTAAGTTAATTAAGGTTAAACGTAATTAAGAATCATTCTTTAAAATGCTTTTGCTAGGGTTCAGATTAACACCTTTGGGTCATGCAGTTCATCTCTGAGGCATTTTAAGGCATGGCCTGTGGTTTGTATTCACATCGGGCAACACTTACCTGCTGTGATGAATGGTACCCATTAGTTATGGAAACGTTACCTCCTACTTTATGGAAGTTGAATCCTTGTCTTTTCAAAAATGCATGCTGAAGCACAGATTCCTAAACCCTTACCTGTGGAGTTCGTGATGCTCTCAGTGGCTCTCACTGCACAGATGAGAGCACAGGTATAGCTTCCATAAAGAGCAAGATCCCATGTAGGTGGATACGTGGGGAACAGCACAAATACCTTAAGTACAGTCTGAGTCACGAGTCATTCCTTCCACGTGAGCACCTGTAATAAGAATGTCTGTACAGACAGTTAGAATAGTATCTAATGAGGATTAGGAGTTCTGGTTTCAGTTCTGGCTTCTACCATAGACCTCATTTAGGACTTCTCCTGAGCGTTACTCCTCCTTCTCCATAGAGGAGGTGACTCATGATTTACATTTATGTATTTTATATATCCATTAATGACTGTTTTGACTGTAGATACTACAGTGCTGTTGTCCAGGTAAGTTGTGATACAGAAAAGGTGTACTGAGCATTGAGACCATGTTGTTAATATTCTCTTAGGAAAAAAAAAAAAGAAAAAGTAACTATGAGTTATTATGATTACCTTCTATTTTAGATGATATGAACTGGGAGTGTGAAGTGCATGCACTGAGAACTAAGTAAAAGTCATATGTATTTATGTGTTCTTGGTATGTGCACATACACAGACATTTTGTATTTCTGTGTATACACGTGTATAGAAATAAATAGGTATTAATTAGCACATATTTAGCAAGAGTTCCAAGCAGCACCTTTGAAAATGTCTCTGTTTAAAACTGATCAAAGTGCCAAGTGAATTTATATGCCAAAACTTCAAACCACATTTTTTGGGATTTCTGATATAGCAGAATGGAATTTGGGTTGGTTTATTCCTTGTTGGTCTTTCTGAACTGTTCCCTGCATGCAAATACAAAACTCTGAGCTCAGTACTGCTTCTGTTTTTATTATGGATAGACTGCTTCATGGTGAGGCTCTGCCAAGGGTAAAATCTGATAGCTTAGATTGCTGCTGTGGCTTGGCAGCAGCTGAGATCAGTCTTCTTTAGGCCACTGGCCCTGGAGCTTGTTATAAGGACATGCGATGGCACAGGGTTAACAAGTGGCTCATTTCACAGGCACTGCTAAGTGAGACATTGAGGCCGGCTTGGCAAACATCACAAGCACGGTCACTGCTAGTGCTGACTGCAGATAGCACTTCCTACCAGAAAGGTAGGAGAGAGGAAGATAAAGAAGCTTGTCCAAAAGGGGATGCAGAATCTGCATCTACCTGCCCTAGAATAGTTCTTTGGTTGGAGAAATGTTTATCTTTGGGTTTCCAGAAAATACAGTGATGGATATTTTAGCTGTTAGCCAAGGGAAGGACAGAACATGGAAGTAAGGAGGCATAGCAGATTTGTGGATGTTGGGAGCTGCTGCCAAGTGAAAGTGATGTTGGAAAGAATCCTCTTCTCTGCATCTCTCAAGTGGATAGTGCAGCCTGGCGTGAGCAGAGTGAAATTCTTGGGGATACTTCACACTTAAGTCTTTCTTCTGATGGTAATATTGGAGTCTAATCTGACACTACTGTGCTAGTACAAATATAATTTGCATTTTATCTCTGCATTTCATGCTTGTATCTATCTTGGCCTTCTCCCTGGCTGGGAAACCATTGCTCTTTTAGTATTTCCTTTTGGTTTGAAGGCTGGTTTTACAGCGCAACACCAACACATGTTATGTGGAGATGTTCTAAAACATGCTGAGCATCATTCAGTGCATACAGAGAGTAATTTAGAGCAGGTCTGGGATATAGTCAATATACAGGCTTGCAGTCCATGCTCAGACAAAGGAAAGTGGTTAGCTGGATCACCAGCTGGTATCATCAGGATGGCATTTGCCCATAATGTGAACATCAGAGCAGTCTCATGCAAAAGCAAGAGTGAATGTTAGAATGGGGAACAGACAAGGCTTGTTTAGCAGAGCAGATGCTGATTAAGGTATTTAATGATTTAGGGGGAAAAAAAAGGATTCATATATATCTGCAAGATTCTTCTGTAAGATCAATTCAAACCTTCCAGCTGTGGATTCAGCTTCAGAAAGGCTGAAATCCCTACTGGTTATGGTTTCTGGGAGGCAGGTCTCACCCTGCTTCAGGATTATCTCATAAACTGGAAAGAGCACTGTTTGCATTCAGCTGGCTTAAAATGGGAGTGCGGTACTGCTAGCTAATTCTGAGGATTCTTAGGATTATAAAATCCTAATAAAACTTGAACAGTTTTATGATTTGTATATCTTCTGATATTTTAGAACTGTATTCTTAAAAGAAGCAGTAACTGGTGAAAGCTTGCATTTAATAATGCAGTTGCCTATGCCAAAGGCTGTGTGTGTGTGAGACCTGCCATTCCACCCACCTTAGAAAAATGTGAGGCTATTCATATAAGTGATAAAAGTGTGGGATGGAAGCTTTCCTAATTGACAGTTGCTCACTTCTTGCAGCATATGGCATCTGTATGGGTCTCATCCTAACAATTATGTGTGTATTTGTATTAGCGTGTGCAAATGTTTATAGACATGCATGTGCACACACACGTATCAAAGCTGAAGAGAAGGCCCAAAACTACAGAAGTTTTGATTAACAAATCTATACCAAAATATCATTAGGCATTGTGCTTAGGAAAAGACTGTTGGTTTTTTGTTGTTTTTTTTTTTAATATTGTTCCACTGGAACAGGTTGCACAGAGAGGTTGTAGATGCCCCATCCATGGATACATTAGGGCCAGGTTGGATGTGACTCTGGCAGCCTGGTGTAGTGGTTGGCAGCCTTGCCCATGGCAGGGGGGGTTGAAATTAGATGATATTAGAGGTCCTTTTCAACTAAGGTCATTCTGCGATTCCATTCTATGAAGAGTGAGGCTAAGAAGGACTTAATTTTGTATGGCTTTTGCTGCTTAGCAAGAGCAGGTAAATATCCAATGTGAAACCAGATGTGAAAAAGAGTCATTTTTTTAATTCATAAGCATTACACAGAAACATTAATTTCCAACAAAAACATGGATTTTAAAGCTTACCCACTGTGATACAGGGAGCTCTGTTGGGGTAGAAGAGGGCTCACGTCTGCCCAAGCAGTGAGCAGGAAAGCAAGGTGGGGTGGGAGTTTCTGAAGTGCTGGATCAGGGCTGCCAAGAGATGGACGTTTGCAAAGCAAGACATACCTGTCAGCTTGCAGTGCAGACTATCCCAGGACAGTGACCTGTAGCTGAGCCCCAGGGTTGATGGAAGGCAAGGTGGCTGAGATTGCCTGATCCATCAGACAGCCTCAGAACATTGCTGAAACTGAGAGAAAGTTTGAAAAACAGCATTGGTATCGCAGAGGGAAAACAGGCAAGGAGGTCTGACCTTTTCTGTTTTGTTCTGAGTTTTGGCGTTTTGGATCCTTGTTACATTTGTGTCCTGATGAATGAGGTTTCATCAATTCAGCCTATGTCCTTTTGGGTGCACTAACTTAAAGGATGTATTCATAGATGAACCGAAAGAATCTGACCAGCACGGTTCCCATCACATTTTTGAAACTGAATCAGAAGTAAAAAAATTCATTGTTTTCACCGAATTCTCTCAGCATGCATGTGTGCTGTTTGGTTGCTGGGTTTCTAACCTGGCACTCAAATCATCTGTCCTTGTGTTGTGTGCACCATTGCTGTGGCATCGGCCATATGGGTCTGAGGCTGAAGAGATACGAGGGCGAAAGAGGTGGTGGGCAACATGCTTGATTCTCTGCTTCCCTGACTTGAGGAAGTTCCAATAACTCTGCAGCAGTGTGGTATCCACCAACTTGCTGAGATGCTCTAAGGTATCCTCAGGTGTGATAGTCAGGATGGGGTGGACAACTTCAGAGCCTGAAAGTGTATTTTTTGTCTGCTGTCTTTCTGCTGGGGCCAGAGAAATGAAGCGTGCATCCTTAATTAGCATTCCAACTTGCCCCTGTGTTAGACGAAAGGTCAGTAGATCTGAATTTTTCACCAAAAGATCACTGATTAATCAAATATTTTATTATTTTTTTCTCCAGCTCTATGACTGAGGTTAACATAGTACCTATAGAATTACAGAATGTCTTGGGTTCAAAGGGATCTCAAAGATCATTCACTTCCAGCCCCCTGCCACAGGCAAAGTTGCCAACCAGTAGATCAGGCACCAAACGAGGCTGCCCCATCCAACTTGGCCTTGAGCACCTCTGTGGATGGGGCATCCACAAACTCTCTGGGCATAAAAATTTACCCTTATCAAATACAAATTTCTTCTAATCTAAACCTCCCCCACTCTTCCCTTTTGTCCTATCACTGCCCATGTAAAGAGTTGATTTCCCTAGAGTCTGTAAGACCTTTGGCAGCTAATATAGTCTGATGCTGCAAAGAAGGAATGGTAAGAGCTTACCACCCTGTCCCTTCCCAAAGCTCCAGCGCAGAGTTTCATTTGTGCCTTTTCTTATGCTTTCAAGGTGGCATTTGGAAAGCAGCACCTGAACCAGCTGTTCTCTGACATCCTGCTTCACTCTGCATAATATCCATGGGTGCCCTATGATAGAACCTTATGCCATGGTGGAAACTAACTGCGACAGTTTCCTGAAGTTCCTCTGACCTATTATTTTCATAAAATAATGCAGAAGAACTTGTCTTAATACGTCTTGGTACACTGGAAATCAAATTAAGCAGTGTAATTGAAATGTCAATCAGACTTTAGAAAAAATAATAATAAAAAAGAGCACTGGAGTCTCTCTTTTAATTTGGTGAAAGTGATCTGTACTGACACACCTTTTGGCAGAACAAACCATCATTCAGAGTTAATTTTTAGTGGTCTCTGATAGCTCAAAGATATTCCAGACATAAATAACTAAGGGATTTCTGTTCGTGATCTATTAAATGGTTCTTTTCTACATTAAAAATACAAAGGGGTTTATGAGTGATAGAAAGCTTAATGCGGACCATTTCTGAATGCAATATCATAGGGCGTTACTCACTTACTATACTTTCAGATACATTTCAAAGCAGAATTAATAACTGTTTTTGAATGTGTTACAGTTGAAGATAACAGCTTATCTCAGAAGAAGAAGATAACAGTGGAAGATCTCTTCAGTGCTGATTTCAAAATTCATGACCCAGAGGCTAAATGGATAACTGGTGAGTGAGGTACAAATAATTCTCCGGTTTGTTCCCTGATCTCTCTTTGTATTTCCTCTTTTGTTTGCCCTATTCTCTTCTTTGCTCCTGAAATTACAGAATCACGTATGTATCATAGAATCACATAGTGGTTGAGGTTGGAAGGGGCCTCAGTCATCTGTCTAACCTTCTGTTCAAGGGTGGTAGCTAAAATAGGTTCCCCAAAAATGCAGTCCTCAAATTCCTATTCCAGTTTTCCTCCCAATTTATAGATACGCATATGCAAAAACTACTGCCCTGTTCTTCCCACTTTTCATTTGAAGATCTCCAGTGGACTCATAGCTAGGCACTGACAGCTGCAGCCTTTGTCCCTAAGTGCTCCCAGGATTCAATAGGTGATGGTTAGAAGAAGTGGTTAAAATCATTATTTCCCCATAAACAAATCATTTTCTTTATATTCCCTCATCAAAACACTTCTTTTCCAGCAGGGAGGTGAAGTGTTGCTAAGCAACTGGAAAACAGTGGCCCAGCAGCAGCCGGTCTGGTGCTTGCACACACACCATGTACTCTTTTTGTCTTATGCTGCTGTGTGTTTTCTAGTCAGAGGAAAACCAAGTAATGCTGGAATTAATACACGTAGTGCTTGCTGGAATTGAACTCTTTAGGGGACGAAGAATCCAGCTCCTGCTGGAAGTTGCTGCAGACTGAAGAAGCTTCGGCAAGAATAAGTTGATCCATTGTGTGCCATTCATGTAGGTTCCAGTCCAGGTCCTTTTATCTCTGAAGTTATTAGTCTTTCCTTTGAATTTAATAAGGGAACAGGATCAGTTCCTTCCTTGTGTTTGGCTTTCCTTGTCTACTACGCCCATTTGGAGCATTTATAATACCCATAACCAAGAGAGAGTGCTGAAGGATTGTGTTGAATGAGCATGTTCCCCAGTCACCCTCATCCTAACGATCCTAATAAAGGAAGAGGAAGAGGTGCTTTTATTGAGATGTTCACTGCTATTTTTTTTAGTTATTTGATAGACTATGAGGGAATTATAATGAATGAAACTTCTACAGGAAAAGAGAGAATGGAACACTGCCATGGGGCTGTGTATAACCTCTCCTCTCTGATGCGTGTGTTATTTTGTTGATAAAAGGTGTTTTTCAAGTTACATTCACGTATTGGTATCATATGCACTTTCAGTAAGAGTCCAGTCCTAGCATGTATTTGACTCCATTTCCCTGCTCTCATGCACTCTAACTCCAATGAGTTTTGCCTGCCCTGATGTTACTAAAATAGTGTTTCTGTTGAAGAGAATATAAAGTTGTATTGAGCAAAACTGCCAAGATATTTTTGAAGGACTTGTGTTGTTGCTTTGCTATTAATACCACTGATACTGATTTTAATATAACTAGAAAATTTATTTGTAAATCCATAAATATTCTGTATACAAAAGTAATTTGGTGTTTGAAGACAAGACTGCAATCTGCAGTCCTTCATCCAAGGACCCATAGCCATTTTGCAACATTAATTTCTTGCCTGTGTTATAGTTGCTTTTCACAGTTCTCTCTAGCTGGCTAAGTGGTGAAATCTGGATCAAGAATTCTGATAAGCCAAATGACAGTGCAGTAGCCTGATTCCTAAGCACACTTTCCCATTGGTGTCATATTCTCAGTTTAAGTGCAAATGAAAGAATGCCTACAGCAGACTTGTAAAGCTCCATACAGCAAGAGCGCTGAAATGGCTTAGCAGAAAAATTGCCTATTTAAGTGCCACAAAATGAGTGATTCTAGCAACGTTTTGTGGAGAATCTGAACAAAAAAAATAGATACCTGTGTTCTATCCTTGTTTTCCTTTTCCTCCTACGATTTAATGTTGTGCAGTACCACCATCACTCAGACATCTGCAAAATTCAGTTCTCTCAGCTCTTTAAATCTGTTTCCTTCCTTTCCCAGAAGAGTATTTATTTACAGGATGACACATTAAATTATTCTGAAAACTTACTGAAATTGATGGGATGTGCTGATGTTTAAGGATTTTTTTGATTCGTGGTGGGCAAGTAGAAATAATGAGTGTCAGATCAATAGCACTGTCATTTCTCCGATTTCAAATGAGCTAAAAAAAAAAAAAAAGAGAGAGAACTGGTCTCAAATCTGACATAACTGTGCTTCCATTGCAGTATTGGTTATTACAGTTAATAATCGTTGAATTTTAGAATGGCTTATGGAGCTTACGGGACCTTAAAGATCATCAGGTTCCAACCCCAGTGTCATGGGAGCTTGGAATTCACTGGGTACTCCCAACTGATTGGATGCAGCCTGCTATCATTACTTGTATTTCCAGCCTTGCTGTTGATGTCGTACAAGACAGAGTGTATGTTGTGGTGACTGCTGTCAGGATTTGGGGCTGTGCTTTGGAGGCTGCAGGATCCAACTGAGAGTGCATCTTTTTTGTGCCAAACACTGGCTCAGCATGATGAGATAGTCCTTGCAGAGATGTTGTAGCCAAACAACAGAATAAAGCATGAAATGAAAATATATTGGTCAGCAAGGGGCATGGGATGCTGAAGGATGCCCCCAGGCATCTGAAGAACAAACGTTGCTGTCTTTGCTCCCTGCCCAATTGCTGCAGCTGCAAAACTGGGAAAACATTATTTATTCTAATGTGAAGGAGAACAGTAGATTGCTTAGCAAGAGGCTCTAAATGGCATTTTTGGAAATGATTTACTTGTTTGGAAACCTGCCCCCTCAGCTGGAGCCACAATGTCTGTGTGCCTGGCTCGTGTCTGAGAATGGCAAAGGGGCCTTTGCATCAGTCCTCTTGAAAAATGCACTAATAACTAAGAACCAAATATAATACAGCATTTCTTTTATCTTTGATAATGAGACACATATGTTTTACTGCATATTTTTGAGAGCATTATAGGCTCTCAAAGCTCTTTTTAAGTCTAATATTTAATTTAATGACCTAGAACTAATAAGTTTTATTTACCAAGCTGAAAAAAATGTCTTGCAGTAACTGAGGTAATTTATTTCAGTTTACCTTTAATAATAATGCTCAAATCAACAGTTCATGGAGAGCCCAAATGCCCCCAAGTCTATTCAGTGCAGTGTAAATTCGTCCCACTGTATTGATAAAAGCACTGATGCATTTCAAATGGTGCAGATGCATGTGGAATAAATGAATTATTTATAGTTTGCTTTGCATAGATATTAAGAACTTCATAAGTGCAAATATTATTCACTGTGAAAAAGGGTTGTGTTGAGATGCTGCTTTGAGAGCCCTGAAGAATAGAATAGCATTGTTAGAGCTGTAGCATGGTTAGCTGGGGGCATAGGCTTCTCCAGGCTGCTCCTCTGTGATCTTAAGAGCTTCTGAGTCACCAAAGTCAGAGCCTTTTCCTTAGCAAAGTTGGACTGGAGTAGAAGGAAAGCCTTGATCACCAGGTGAACAATTTCCAGTCTTGTGTGGTGTTTGTAGGTGCTCTTGAACACAGGTGCTGCAAGTTGGGGGCACACGCTCACCCCAGCTCTTATCTTGTGTTAAATCAATGTGAACTGCTCACTGGTTAGTATAAATTTGGAAGAAGCATAAAGAAAGCCAGGTTACTCTTTTGGAATACTTGCTTCATTGCCCATTTTGCTCTACAGAGATACTAAATAGTTACTTTCAATTATTTTTAATGGTGTGTTGAAATGGTTTGAGAGAATGGGTTTACTGAACTTAATGGCTCAAAGAAAACTTATCACACTCCCAATTCTGGTGTGCTGAACATCATATTTCCCACCTCATGGCAATTTGTTTTTGTGATATTCGTGTGGATGTTCTGGCTTTTTGGTCACTTTTGAAATATTTTCTGAAATATACAAGAAGTTACCTGGAGCACAGCACAGTGGTTCGTGGCATTGAAGATTTCATTGATCTTTGAGATCCACAGCACAGAGAAACCATACAGATGACCTTGTGCTGGCACAGAGACATGATACTGAAGGAAAACGCCATGTAGACCAGAGGAAAACCTGGGGGAACGACTGAAGGAGGCTATTCTGTTAGCACACCCTTACATGGAGGTTTAGTCAGGAATGACGTTTAGAATGACTTTTTCTTTGATCTGTGAATGTATGAAACAGTTAAGTAGGCACACAGTGACCTTTGAGATTGTTTTGGTGCCAGTGGAAGTTTCCATGTGCTATTTGTAATCTGAATATCCTCATGAAGTGACATCCTGTGTTGCTAAAACAGAACAGATTAAGGTTCGTGCTCTGTCAAGACCACTCCAGTTGACAAGAAGAGCAGAGCAGGTTAAATGTCTTGATCCATGGTTTTGATTTTACAGCCCATTCTGGATTGTCATCTTCAGGGTTTTCAATAGATACTCTACTCTGAGAGCACTGAGGGAGTTTGCCTTGCTTCCCGCCTTGCTGCTGCTAGGCACTTCCCTAAGTTTAGCAGTGACAGTAACCTATTTGCTAAAGACAAGAAACCCTGGAATTAATGGCTTTTTAACATACTATTATAGACCGTGAAGGAGAGCATTTCTGCCATGTAGCTATTTTGTTCATTGCTGCTAGAGAGAATGAAATGAGAAATCAATTTAGCTCTCTTAAAAATTAATACAGTCTGCAGGAACAAGCTGGGAAGCAGCTCTGTACTTGCCTTTAGAAGGGTGGCTGTGCCCAGCTTCACTGAAGCACTAGGGTGCTGTGGGGCATGTGTGCCTGGCAGGCTGAGAAAATCATCCCTGAGCAGCTGGATTTGGAAGGAGAAATATACTGGGGAAAGTCCTGATAGTGAAAAATATCACACACTATAAAAGCAGAAGTGACACAGTAATGGTCAATTTGATTTTTGCTTGTTTTTGAGTAGTTTGATGTCTTGAGGAGGTCAAAATTTTCAGGTAGATAGACTCCATAGGTAACCAGTTTCCTCAACCATTCCCTTGGGTGTCAACTGGTTTTCAGCATCAGCAACTCTGCGCCAAAAGTCCTCTTGAAATACCAAAACATGGCTTTACCTAATGAAAACCTAAACACCCCTATGCAAAAATCATCAAATCATAGAATCACAAAATGGCTTGGGTTGGAAAGGGCCTTCAAGACTATCCAGTTCCAACCCCTTGCTGTGGGCTGGTTGCCACCCACCAGATCAGGCTGCCCAGGGCCCCATCCAACCTGGCCTTAAGCACCTCCAGGGGTGGGGAACCCACAGTTTCTCTGGGCAGCCTGTAACAATATGTAAAAAATATTTTAAAAAGAAAAAAACGAAAAGTGATCTCAGATGTTCAGCATAATAGCTTCGTGTTTGTTATGGCTGTGCATCACACCAGATTGAGTGAAGAGGCCAACCAATGGACAGGACTGGTGGTGTGAAGGTCACCTTTGAGGAGTGAGATGTAAGGGAGCAAGTGATGGAGAAGGTTTGGCTGCAGTGAGGATGAGGGAGAACCCCATGTATTATGGGGGTGTGCAAGGAGGAGCAGAGGCTGGGGTTGTGGAAATGATGAGAAGAGCCCTGTCCTGTGCAAGAATGCCTTAATAGTCTAAAACAAGTAGCTGGAAAAGGCATTCATTTGCTTGGGTAACTTTATAGGGAACTGCTAAAGAGGAAAAGATGGATGCAGGAGATGTTCTTGACTTCGCTTTCCTTCTTGTCAGAGCTCTGCTAACGCCCACTCTACATAACTGCCTAATTCTGTTTTCATTGATATAATTTTTCAAAGAGTAGGAAAAATAGGCTTCCCCACAAGCAATATAACACTCACACTTTCACATGTTGGATCAGCAAGCACTTCCTAGACTTTTTATATCCATTTGCAAAAAGAGATTTCCAGTTTTCCTTTCATGCCTGGCTCCACTCAAATTAGTGCTTCTCTCTCAAAATACCTCAGCAGCGAGGCGGTGCTTCCTGCCACAATGGTGTCTGCCAGCAAGGAGCATCTGTGGGGAATAATTTGATGCTGCAACAGGTGTGAGAACCAGGAGCATTTGGGCTCTGGTGTGCGTTCAATTTGTTTGCAGATTTGAGGTAGAAATCCATGGAGATTGGGTGGAAGCCACCCCTGTTGTCATGATTTATGCTGCACCAGAGCTTTGCATGGCTGGTGGCTGATAGAAATATACAAACTTCAGTGCTTCCTGTAGCTGGACACAGTTCACAGGGGGAAGGATTTTGATTAAAAAAAAAAAAAAAAGAGAACAGCAGATAGGAAGATAGGGAAGAAGGGAAGAAGCATCATTCTTCCATCATTCTTCCATGGGGAGCTGCTGGGGGACTTTAGAAGATGCAGCTCGCATCAGCAGTGTTTCTCTGGCTGAAGGAAAAGAAATGCCAGCTTTGCCTGTGTGCTAACAGTTCGAGACAAATTAAAAAAGGATCTGGTTTTTCATCTTATTCAGAATGGTTTGAAATCAGAACTCACTGCCAAAGGAGACACACTGGTTTTGTAGGGATTTAACTGGATTAGGTGTTTTTCTGGTTTGTGTTAGTTAAAATTCCAGGTGAAGAGCTGCGGGTCCAGTGTGACACTGATAAATGTGCTTCCATGGCTTACACCTGTAAAGCAGGCACCAAACTCCCAGCTGCCCCAGCCCCTGATGAAGGAAAACTGCTGTGATGGCAATTTCCTTTGACAAGCCTGTGAAAGTGGTTGGTATTGTAGCAAAGTAAAGGTAAAATAAAGGTGCTTTGTTCCTTTTTTTTTTTTCCTTTGTCCCTTTAGATGTCTCTAGCACAAAAGGGAAAGAGAAGGGAGAAAAGTAAGGCAGCCCGTACACAGCTCCCAGGTGATGGTGATATCATAGAGTCGTTAAATTTGAAATTGACCACTAAGATCATCTTCAACCACCAACCCATTCCTACCATGACCACTGACCGTGTCCTGTGGTGCCACATCTCCACTGTTCTGGAACATCTCCAAGGACAGTGACCCCACCACCTCCCTGGGCAGCCTGTGCCAGTGCCCATGAACTCCTTCAGAGAGGAAGGTTCTTCCTAATATCATCTCCCTCACCCAGGCATCTGTCAGTGCCTTGCCTTGATTAGGGTTGCCTTGGGGGTGGGGGGTGTAAGAAATGTGTTCCATTTAGATCCAGCACTGCTGAGAAAATCTGAGTAGACAGGTGGGGAATTCAGTTTTGAGCTTTGGATAAAGAAGATCAAGAATGGGAGTTTGCATGGATTTGCTGAGGGTTTTCCGAGTAATCATGCTGATGTAAGAATGCAAATGTTTTGGGATAGAGACACTGAGGAGATGAGCATCTAGAAAAAAAAAAAGAGGAAAGAAATGAGTTGCATCATTGCAGGATAACCACAAAAGAGAGAGGGCTGATAAGAAAGGAGAGCCCTTCCGTGTGTTCAAGCCTCTTGTCAAACAGTTGATCCTGATAACAACAAACAGCTTGCATCTTCAGCATTGATTTCCAGAGATCTGGAATCTACCCACAGAGTCCAGCTTTTGAGCTCTATATTCTGTAGGAGACAAAAAGGTTCCTTTTTTTCTCTTTCTCAAGGCAGTTTTTCATTTATTGCATTGCTCTTTGTGTCTGATTCCTTGTTGCAGGTATTGACAGGTATTGTAAAGCACATTATCCTGACTCAGGATCTTTCCATGAGCACGCTCCACTGCTCTTAGATGCTTGTTGAACATGGAGTACTTATAAAGGATAATTAGGGTAGTATGTATTCTTCTACTTGCCCCCTTTTAATGAACATGAAATAAATACATACCCTGAAACAATAACTTCACAAATTAGAGATGGGAAATGCTGTATTAAATTGCAGTGATTAAATTTATATCAGATATTTGTAATTGAAATTTCAACATGCAAAGATTTACTTCTCTAAGAAAGAAAACCTCTAGTGAGTTTGGATCTCCTGACTGCATTAAGCTGTTGACTCTATAAGCAGTACTTTTTTTATTCTTAGAAGAAATAACACCAGGCTTATATATATAATTCATTAAAAGAAATAGAGTGAAATAATTATCGTTGATCAAGGGAATAGAATTATGCTTTAAAATTTAGCTATACAAATCTCACATCAGTGAAAATTCAGTCGAGAACAGAAGAGACCAAAGTTTTGCCCAACCCCAAATTCTGTTTCTGTCAGTGGCAATAAGTGTATGCACAGGGATGTGAGAGTGCAGCAAGATTTATGCACTGTTTAGCTCAGAGGAATATCAGATCCATTATTATTATTATTATTATTATTATGAGATAAGCCCAAATGTATTTCTCTTCCAAATCACTTCCAAGTGTCCTCCAGTTCCTCCTGCATCCCTGTATGCTTCATCAAGGGGTTTCTTAGGCCTAGAGCCTGCTGCATGAAGAACTGTCTCCTTTTCCTCACTTAGGAGTTTGTTCTCATTTGCTTTGCTTGTTGGCCCTTAGATGAGTATTCTGGGTCACCCTTGTTTCTTGAATGCTTTCCATCTCTAATTCTTCATTTTCGAGACAGTAGGATCATGGCTACACATAAGAATTGCACAGAAGTACCAAGAGCTGCAGGTCATTCAATTTGTTTGACCCTAAAGAAAAGGCAGAATCTTTTCCACTGTGATAGATATATGTGATCTTGTGCCAAATTATACCACGCTGAGGGACTACAAAACAGTAAAAACATGGAATAAATATACCTACCATGGCTTTCCCAGCATGTGTCTCAGAGCTTTGTATTGGTTATTTGGCTGGCAACTCTTCATTGTCAGTAACAAGGAAGAAGACTCTCTGGTAGAAAATAAGGTGATCCTCTGAGACAGTTGTTGCATGCTGTGAAATAATCTCTGGTTATAGCACCTCTTAAAAGGCACTTCTAATGTCATACTTAGTGGCGAGAAAAAAAATCAAGGTAAGCCAACAAAGGTATAGAAATGAAAGAAGGAAAATAAAAGGCAAGGAAGAAGAGAGTAGGAAGCTATTTCCTAGAATAAACGTTTGATTGATGGCAAGAGCTGAATGTGTTACCAGATTTGTGTACGGCTGGGCAGGGAGCTCTCCTTCACAGCCCTGCCAGCAGAGCATGGTGATAAGCTTTCGTGTTAATACTTCACCTCAAGGCCCAGCTTCAGTCTTGTATGTGATTTGTCAGTGCTTAAGGTTTGCAGTAAGTCACCAAATAAGGACAGTTGGCTTCAAAGCTCACTCACCTTCTGGAGAAGGCAGCTTGCAATGGAATGGGTGGTAAAAGTATGCAAAGTCTAGTAAAATATTGAGGAGTTTCAAAAGCTCGTGCCAAGAAGGGAAAAATCAGCTTCAGCTCAAAAGCAATTTGTCCATGAAGGGCAAAAGTTTGGATCTGCTGCCTGAATGGTATTTATTTTGGCATGCACTGGACCTTGTGAAAAATCAACTGCATGTTGCTGGAGTGATAAACCCAGAAGTTTACAGACACTTTGGGCTTGCTGAAGCTATGTTCGGTGTGTGGTCATTCAGGCAGAGCAAGTCAGTCCAGGTGCTGCTTGGAAGTGTTGGCCTTGTTGTACACTTGCTATATACCATAGCATATTCTTCTGAGATGAGAAGAAATGTGGGTTTGTTCAAGTCAGCAAGGCTTGGACAAACGTATAATATCCACCAATTCAACCTGGAAAACGTGTCCAGAAAGATTTCATGTAGTTAAATTTTTTACCACCCTAGTAAATGCTTACTATCAGTCCTATTCTCCTATTAAATTAATAATCAGCATAGCTTATTATTTATAGCCCTCATACATATTACAGGTATTTGCCTTAATATTGGTTAGGATAACCATGTTTCTAGGGCGCAGGAGCAGGGAATGCCAGTCACACCTTTAGTCTTTGTTTCTTTCCCTTTTTTTAATGTCTTGTATGGGGAGATGTTTTTAAAAGAAGAATTATATACCAACAATTGTAGTATTCCTAACATTTTCTTAAAAATTGGTTTTAATTTTTTGAAGTTATTGGTGGTGGGTGAATGGTTGCACTAGACGATCTTGGAGATCTTTACCAACCCTGGTGATTCTATGATTCTGTTGTTTTTTTAATGGACACAGAATTGCCATCCAAAACGGATCTGGGTATGAAGAACAGGAGAGGATTTATAATCAATTTGCTGTTGCAATCATTTTTTTGAGGGAAACAATATTGAATGACATTCAGGAGAGAACAATATTGAATATAGCCTGTTTTTACCAGTTTGAGGGACACTATCATCTTAATCAAAGCACTGTGTTTTGATTGCTCTATCCAAAAAGGATAGATTGTTGTGGGAATAGGCACTGTCCAAAGAAGCATAAAGTCTACAAGAGAAGCATTTAAATGCATGTTAAAGGCAGGATTGCACTGAATGGCATAGAAATGATGTAAGAATTGAGAAAATAAGGAAAAACATGAAGAGATGACAGTTTTTTCATTGAATCAGAACAGAAGATATTGTTTGGTTTTAAAGCCATCTGCTGAAAGTTATTAACACACTGAGGGCCCACTGAGAAGACACTTTTAGACAAAATATTGTCTAGGATTCAGGAAAGGACCAGTTCTTCTTTTGGTATAATCATATTTAGTCCATTGCATTTAAATGGATGTGTAGGTGTTCATCTTTTCTGCTTCAGTGTCTGTATCAGCTTGCCCTCCTAGCTGCAAAACACTGCTGATTCAAGACTGATGGAGTAAAGGGTGGGAGCGCTGCGCAACACTTGTTTCTTGGTGAGAACAGGAATAAGAACAAGAATAACGTGGAACAAGAAATCCAATATGTCACTTCTGTGATTCATGTTGGACTGCCAGTCCAGGGAGCTGGGCCAATTACTGTGGACAAACAGGTTTGAGATGTCCAGGGAAAGCCTTTATACATGGCTGATACGAATTTAATTTCCTCATTGGGAATTCATTTGAAAGCAGTTTAATTGCAAACTGCTCTTCTCAGTAGCTGTCCCTTTGAGTTGAGTGTCTGTTCAGCTTCAGGTGCTGCTCCTTGCTGGATTTGCAGCCAACACCATACTCAAACATTCATTAACAGCCTTCTGCATCTACGGAAATCATTTCCATCAGCTCTGTAATGCAGTGCCCTCTTGTGACCAGCACGCAGTAACCAAAATGAGCAGGGCACTGGGTTTAGTGTCTTTCCTTGATTTTCAGAGGTCTGGAGTCAGAGCGATGGCTGCAGCTCTGCCACGCTCTTTCTGTTGTTGGACTTCAGCATCTGTCCAAAATAAGGAGGTGTAAATGGGATCTGTGTGCGTAGTGAATATGCTTATTAATACACAAAGATCTCATTCAGCTGGTATTGAAATGTCAGAACACTGAGCATAATAATAGTAACAGGAAGAAAAAAAACAACCACTCTGTGTGTTCTTTCTGTTCTGGCCACTAAGAAGTGTAATTGGGCCGGGGGAGAGAGAACAATCCAAGGAAATGCATGGAGGAATTAAGAAAGCAAGCTGTGAGTTCACATTCTAATGAAAATTTATTCATGGATTCCTTTTTTTTTTTTTTTCTTAATGTCAGATGGCTTATTCCATTCATTTGTAACACACAGGGTTATATGCTCCCATCTGTGAGGGCAACCTAAATGAGGCAGATAAGAGTGGTTGCTGTTGGCCAAGAAGTGAGGGATCACCAAGGGATGCTGCAGCTCTAAAGGGTGCTTGGAGCAAAGGTGCCAGCAAGGAGGTGGTGACAGCTGTCACATCAGCTGGCAGCTACAGTAGCAGTTGCTCTTGAGGTCTCATACTCCAGATAAACTCAATGCCTGCATATCACCCATTCTGGCCACCACACTAACTGGGATGTTCTTTGTGCTACCAATTGCCTGCACTTTGTTTTGCTGTTTTGATGCATGGTGAGATTATGAAACCTATACAGTGTGTGAGTAAAGGTGTTCTGGATCTATTTCCTCGGAATTAGTTGCTTGGAGTTAAATTGCATTTGATCTGTGCTGGTTTGTGGAACTGAGATCTGGTTTAGTGAACATGGTTGTGGTGATGGGTTGATGGTTGAACTAGATGGGGGGCGGGGACGACATAATTTGCCCTGGCTGGAATCAAAATGCATTTACTCTAGAGGATTTCTCATTCATTTTTTTTCTTAACGGCAGTCTCTCTCTCCTTTTTCCATGCATGCGTTATGGAAGCTGGGAAGAGAATCTTTTTGAAGTTGAAATGCATACTGTTTCTCATATGCACTTCAGCTTTTCACGTCTATGCCACTGAGCTGTGATGTGTGCCTACAGAGTTCCCAGATTGGGGCCTTTGAAGTGAAGTTCAGTCTCACAAATGAGCTGCAGAATTGTAGCTGGTTTAATATTTGGGACTGGAATTTCAAAGATATGCACAGACTGGGCCTATGGTTTGGTTCCTCAGCATTCTTTCAATGAGAGTGAATAAGCTTTCTTTGAGTTGAGTTGTGATATATTTGGGATTAGACAGGAAAAAAAAAAAAAGAGAAACAGGTTGGCGTTATGGATTTCTATAGTCTTAAATCTTCCCAAGGCTCAGCCTTCTTTGAGCTTTTGACAAATGATTTACAAGCCTACAAGAGATGCACCTTGATTTGGGAATTTATCTGAGTTATAATTGTGTTTTATTTTACTTGGCTACTACTGCCAAAGCACTATACTGCTGCACCAACTACAGCTGTATTGAAGTGATAAGCAATTAAAACCATTTCTTGCATAATAAAACACATTTTTTCATGTTGTACTTACTTAATGTACCAGTGCAGTGTGTTACACAGCATATTTAGCTGAATTATGGTAAATCACCTATTTGAAGTTTCTATTTCTACTTCTCACGTTAAAAAAAATAAAATGCTGGAAACAAAAGAATAATGATCCATCATGCCAGGAAGATAAAAATGGGATTTCTGTTGTCTCCTGGAATTAAAGGCTGTAGTGATGTTGTTAGAGGCAAGCTGTTCTCCATCCCTTGTTGCACCCTTGCATCAGCATCACAATATACAACAGATTGTAACTATTTCTGCACTGAGGTTCAGCAAGGCTGAACAAACAGGAGCTGCTGGTGGAGGGCAGGTGGATGGAAGACATAAAGCAGGCTGGTTATGAAGGTCTGTGTTATGTTGCAAGTGCCAAGGTGTATTAAGGGCCATCCTCATAACAAGGGTATGGAGATGGGGTTTCATTGCCATTCGTAGAACCACTGAATCGTAGAATCTGTAAGTTTGAAAAAGACCAGTAAGATCATCTAGTCCAACAGTCAACTCATCCCATAGCACTAACCATGTCCCTCTGTGCCACACCTCCAGGGATGATGATTCCACCACCACCCTGGGCAGCTTGTGCCACCGCATCACCACTCCTGAGAAGAAATTCTTCCCGATATTCCTAATAATCACCAAATAGGCTACACACTCTCTCCCTCTCTCTCTGTGTCTGCTCTCCCAAAGTCAGTTTATTGTAACATCTGGGGATGGGATGTGCTTCTGCATTTTCTCTTTGGTAAGCAGCTCAGTACAGAAATGGGCTTGCTTTGTGCTTGGGGGAGTGGATTTTGATCCAGTTATGAGTACCTATGATAAATAACAAATAGAGGCACTACAGTGTGTCTTGGAAGAGCAACAGGTCATAGTATTAAATGAGTCATCATAACATT
This sequence comes from Tympanuchus pallidicinctus, assembly GCF_026119805.1. Lineage (NCBI taxonomy): Eukaryota > Metazoa > Chordata > Aves > Galliformes > Phasianidae > Tympanuchus > Tympanuchus pallidicinctus. The sequence continues at coordinate 66,471,400 of NW_026294747.1, forward strand.
CTTCTTTTCTACCTGAATTTAGGACTGTGTTTATCTGGACACCTAAGTAGGCTTCTGCTGGGGGGTTGGCTGCCTTTATTTTGCATTATAGTCTCTGCAGTTTGATTTTATAGCTGTTAAGAAGCATGCATGGCCCTAGCATTTGCTGCCCGTTTATTTGAAAGGAACGTACCACACTGGCTCTCTGAACATCGATCTCTGAATGTAGCTGGCTACATCTGGCAGGATTAAATGTTTTTAGGGCCTTGGTGCAATGCTCAGCAACCTGTTCAACCTCCACTTGCCCTATTTGTTCTCACTTGTCACACAGAAAACACTTTTTTTCCAGGAAATCCTAAGCCTCTTACAGCTTACCTTTCATGCCAGGTACTCACATGGGGTGTTTGGATGATATAAACCTTTTGCTTTGCCTGGAACTTACCAGCTGCTTCATCCACTTGTGGGTGAATTTGTGGGTGGGAATGTGGCAGTCCAAGCAGCAAGCACCCACCACTGCCCTGCCTGCTTCTGGGTGCCTGCTTTTATTGTGATGCTGTTCCCACAGTAACCTTCTGAATTTCAACATAAACTAGCAGCCACTCTTGGTCCTACAAATGTCAGGCATCTCTACAAGCAAGTATTTTCTTCCTGCATGCTGCAGGCCTGCTGTGGGTAGTCTGGATTTACTTTCTCCATCCAGAACCTTCTCTTTGGCCCCAGTGTGTGTGTGTGTACTGGGGTGACGGTTGTGAGATTTCCTTTTTCTTTTTTTTTCCTTTCCCTTCCTTTCCCTTGTTTTTTCCTTTTCTCTTTTTTTTTTTTTTTTCCTCTTCCCCTTTTTTCTTCCCCTTCCTCTTACCTTTCCCCTTCCCCTCCCCTTCTTATTCCCTTCCCTTTCCCATCTCCTTCCTCCTTTCTTTTCCCTTCCCTCCCCTCCCCTTCTATCTTTTCTATTATATATTTATTTATTTAAATAATTTAAATTCCACTTCCTCATCCTCACATGTTTTTATGAATGAATATGATTATAGTACACACTTCCGCCAGTTTGAAAACACCAGCTCAGTCTGTAACACCATCCTACCCTATTGTGTGCTTTCTTCCTGTTAAAGGGTGAAAACAGTGGGCTCTTCTGTCATTTCCAGCTGCAGCAGCTGGCCTCCCCAGGTGGAATAGTGTTTCCACTTGCAAAATTCTGAGGATTCTTTCAGCTTTTCCAGTCCCACTAAAAAGGATTGCAAAGTCTCTTGCTACAGCAGCAGAGGTGAGAAATGACTGAAAGCTCCTGGTCCACTCTGGGCAGCCCCATGATGGTGACAGCCGTGCGGATGGCCAGTGCAGTGCTGCCTCATCCCTGCCCTCTGCCCTCTGGACCCCGTGTAATTTGTTTGCCAGCCCTACTGGTCACACTGCTGTCTAGAGGCTAATCTCTCTGAAATGGCTCAGAATAATTGTAAGATTTAGGTTTTCCTTATTCGCCAGTCTCCCTTCATCTTAGAGGCTGAGAACAGTAATTCCCCTGATGCTGACTTTCATCAGACTGAGACACGCTTGGTTATCTTTCATGTCCAAATCTACAATGCTTGAAACAATTGAGAAGTTGCCTTTTCCTCTGAATCTGTGGCTCTGAATGACTAGAGTCTCCTAACAACCCTGATATTACCTTCTGCCTTTCACCAACTGGTCCTTTTAAGTTGCTGCATGTGATTTTTTTTTTTCCCCCGTTTTTCCTTCTCCTGTAATCTGATAAAAAATTGCAGTTTCTTTAGGAGTATTTTATCAGAACTGGAATTAAATACTTTTCTTATCTCCCCTATCTTTTATCAGTGAAGTCTTTCTGCTTTTCATGCTCTCTGACAAATAATGAAAATTATCCTCAAAAGCATGTCTGCCATTCTTTTACCTTACAAACCAGTCTCTCTCCTCTGAAAATGTGTGCTTACAGAGTCTCAGTGCAGAAGCTGTACAGCCATAGCCATATATACTTGAGCCGTGCAAATCTGTAGCTAGATGTAATTCCTTCAACTTCCTTGCATCTGCCAGAAGTGAAACTCATCCTTTTGGGGGTAAAATTGTCCCTTGACCTTCTGTCTCTGTGATGATGTCTGTCTGGTGCCCAGTTTGGACCATGTGAATAGGAGACCTGGATCAGCCAAGTAATCCTACAGTCCAGCTTTGGGTTTCTAATCATGGCAGTAGCTGATGCTACATTGGACTTGAGCCTGACCTATTTTAGTCATCCATGGATTCTGTCATTCACATATTCTGTGATTTTGTGATAACAGAAGCACTGGATTACAAGTGATAAATAATTATCCTGCCCATTTCCTTCAATATCTGCCAGTTTATTAGTCAGTAAATGTTTGTCCATGAATTTTGATACTCTTTTTTTTATGTTTTGGGAAATGATAAATACCTTCTTGTTCTCTTGATGATGTTCCAGTGTGTAGGTGGCTGTTTAGGCTACCTCGGCTTGTTGAGCTGACAAGTTGAGGGCCTTGTGATCTTTCTCTTGTATTTCAGCTGGCACTTCCAGGTCTGGCAATGTGGCAGCACCAGTGTGCAGGCTCCCAGAGTCCCTCTGCTTTTCTGAATAGGAAAACCCTAGGAAGGAATGAAGAGCTTTTCATGCCTGGAAAAGCAAAAACAGCCTTCAAAATTGGAGACCTAATACGTTCTTCCCTTAAAAAAAAACAATAGAATCATGGAATCATCTAGGTTGGAAAACACCTTCAAGATCATCAATTCCAGTTATCAACTAGACTTCGCAAGTCTCATCTCTAAATATTCCTTAATGTCACATCCACACATTTCAAATACTTCCAGAGATGGGGATTCCCCCCTCTCCTAGGCAGCCTGTTCCAATGCATGGCCACATCTCCATGAAGAAGTTCTTTCTAATGTGCAATCTCAACCTTCCCTGACACAACTGAGGCCATTAATGCCAGTGTTTTTATCTTGTTTTACCCTAAATGAGAGGAGACAGCACAAGTTCAACAACTGCATGGGGTAGGAGCTCCTGGCATTTAGTTTGTTTTCTCTGCATTCACTTTACCTGCCCAAATTTAAGAAAGCTGTCTGCGAAGAGTCTGGGAAACTGACACTGCAAATTCGTCATCAGTCTGGTGCTTCCTAGTTGCATTTGTTCCATTTACTATTTCAAAAAAAAAAAAAAAGAAGAAGGAAAGAAATTGCTGAAGCTCACACTGACTGCATAGCAGCAAGGCTGCTTCATTATTTCAAGTAATCATTACTTTCTGTAATCGGTCACTTTTGCAAGTGTGACTATATGTTGTGCCTACATTCTGGATTCTACCAGGCAGACAGGTTCCTAGAAGTTAAGAGAGGAGGGGGAACCAGTGGCCTGACCTCTGCTGTTGAAGAAATCAATTATCTAATGGAATAAAAGGCTTTATGCCTGAAAGTTAAAATTTTCAGCATCATTTACATTGAACACCAGCCCCAAAGAAAGGCAGGTATAAAAAATGAGATGCGCTGATGACCTTTGTCAGCTATGGCAACAGCTATAAATCAGGCTGCAAATACTCATCAGCTTGCTGGACAGAATTCATTACTGACAGAGATTACTGCATTGCTTTTTGTCTTTGATTGAGATATGTTCCATATAAATAAATGCTTCTTCAATGGAACAAATCACACATTTCAAGACAATATTCCAAGAATATTGTTAATTGATAATAAGATAAGATAGTGCAACTTACAGACCAGCTAAACCTCACAGTGTTTTGCTTGGAGTATAATGCAGAGCAATTTGTTCCTCTTTTAAGCAGAGTGATTTTTTTGTTCATTAATTCAGACACTGCGTTGATGGCTCATATTGAATATAACAGCAAGATTTACTGCCCTAACAAATCTGCACTGCTTCATTTGTTCTTCCCTATTCGTGTCAGAAGTATGTGCAGTAGATTAGTGGCTGATTTTAAGCTCATTACACTTTAAGAAATAACAAAAAGGCCTTTCACTTCCTGATTCCAACTCTATAGTAGCTTCCATGTAATGATCTTGAAGTTTCACACATCATGGAAGTGTTACTTTTTGCAGTATCTCCAAGCAGGATCTTAGGGAGGAATAGAAGTGTGGTAGCGACGTAACTGGGAGCAGTAATATAATTTCCATCAGATCAAGTGATGCTCAAGAAAAAATCACAAGGTATTAACAGGCCACTGACTCATTGGCTTAACAAGATGCTTCTCTTGTGTCTTGAACTTAGAGCTGAGGGCAAGCATTCATGGCAAGGTTTTCCTGCGATTAAGAGGTATTCTGACAGTATTACAATTATCCAGATGCTTTACTGGCTGTATTTAAAATGAGCTTTTTTTCTACCTAGAATTTAAAATGTAATTGGAAAACAACTGCTGTTGCTGACATAGGATGATTATTAAAATGCTAATCTTTCTCAGAATGCTTGATAATGAGCTTAGTTATTCCATTTTTCAAGGATACCTGAGAATACAAATTTGGACTATATGTTTTCCTCTCTTAACAAATGATGCTTCAGCCTTAATGGCCTAAGAATACATGTATAAATGAGAAATATATGTAGAGTGCATTAATATATTTTATTGTAATACTGCAAAAAATTGTTGGCACAGAAGTTTTTCTTTGTGACCTATCACAGAAGCTGGAAGTTGAGGTTGTAAATAAGCAGTACTGGATCAGACCCCAGACATCATCTGTGCTGCTGTCTGACTGGGGACACAAGCAGATGCTTAGGAAAGATTTTTAAGAGTACATCATTTCTCATGGCAGTAATTTGGAATATGCTTCTGGTCACCACAAATCTCTCATTCAATGGAGTTAAATCCAGATGGCTGCCGGTCACGAGTGGTGCCCCCCAGAGTTCAGTACTAGGACAGCTTCTATTTAACATCTTTATTAACGATCTTGATGAGGGGATTGAGTGTACTCTCAGTAAGTTTGCAGACAACACCAAGTTGTCTGGGAGGGAGTGCTGATCTGCCTGAGGGGAGAAGGGCACTACAGAGGGACCTGGGCAGACTGGATCGAGGGGCCAAGGCAAACTGTATGAGTTTCAATAGGGGCAAGTGTCAGGTCCTGCATTTTGCTCACAGTAACCCCAGGCAACCCTACAGGCTTGGGGAGGAGTGGCTGGAAACCTGATGGAAAGGGACCTTGGTGTACTGACGGACAATCAGCTGAATATGTGCCCAGGTGGCCAAGAAGGCCAGTGGCATCCTGGCTTGTATCAGGAGTTGTGGTGAGCAGGATTAGGGAAGTAATTCTGCCCCTGTACTCAGCACTTGTGAGGCTTCATCTCCAGTACTGTGTTCCGTTTTGGGCACTTCCGTACAGAAAGGACATTGGGGTGCTGGAGCAGGTCCAAAGAAGGGCAACGAGGCTGATGAAGGGCTTGGAGAATGTGCCCTATGAAGAAAGACTGAAGGAACTGGGGCTGTTTAGTTTGGGGAAAAGGAGGCTGAGGGGAGACCTCACTGCTCTCTTTCAATACCTGAAAGGCGCTTACAGCGAGAGGGGGTTGGTCTCTTGTCACTGGTGCCAGGTCGAGGGGAAATGGACTTAAGTTGCACCAGGGTAAGTTTAGGTTGGATATTAGGAAAAACTTCTTTTCAGAAAGGGTTGTTAAGCACTGGAATAGGCTCCCCAGGGAGGTGGTTGAGTCACCATCCCTGGATGTGTTTAAAAACCATTTGGATGTGGTGCTCAGGGACATGATTTAGCAATGGTTGGTAGAGTTAGGGTAGTATGGTTGGGTTGTGGTTGGACTTGATGATCTTTAAGGTCTTTTCCAACCCAAGCAATTCTATGATTCTGAGATTCAGGGACCTTCCAAAAAGTGTCTCCCCTCAAGGCCTATAATCTTTCCTGGATTTTTCATCCATTTTTCTAGTTCCTGACAACTGCTTTACTCTGAGACCACAATGTCCACCACTTGATTACCTTCTGTGTGAAGAAATAATCCCTTTTATTTGTGTTGAACCTGTCACTGGATGGCATCATTTAATGCCTCCTAATATTTATTTTGGAAGAGGCAGGAAATTAGCATTGCCTACTTATGTTCTCCATGCTTACAACTTTTTGGATGTCTGTCCTAGTTCTTCCGTCAGTACATTTACAGATTGAAAATACAATCAGGACTTTGCCCCCAAAGAATTTGCTTCACCTTATTCTCAAAATAGATTTTTTCCTTTTGTTGTTGTTGTTGTTATTGTTGTTGTTGTTGTAAACCAGTGATGTGTAGGTGTTGACTGTTTTCTTATGAATAAGTACTGTGCAGAAACTTTACATCTGCACACACAAAGTAGTTTACAGAGATGGATAATGACTGGTCATCATGAGTTTGAAATTGATAAGAAGTCTGACATATGGGTAAGGAAGGAACATGCCACCTTTGACTCTTCCCTGGACAACCCATGGATTATGTTTAATCATTCATCTGTTCCTAAGACTTGTGGGATGCACCATGACATCACCCTGAGGCAGACACAGTGAGGGATGGTTTCCCTACCTGAAGCCAAAGGCAGATGTTGGGTAGGACCCATCAGTTCTCTATGTTAGTTTAGCTAGGTTGCTAAAAACGCAGTAACCCTAACTCTGTGTCAGGAAGAACTGCTGAATCCTTTCATGACAACATGCTTGTGACTTCGGTTTCATATTTCATCTGTGGGGCAGTGCATGCAAGCACTTATCAGACATGAACTTCAGTTTATGACATCTGACAAGATCATTGCCCTCTATTGTTGCAATGTTTTTTCATCCTGAACCTTCGACCTGCCACCCAACTCTCATTTGGAGTCTCTTTCATATGCCCATCCCAGCCTTTCTGTAGTAGGTTTTGAGCTCTTGAGAGCTGGAGACTGCCTGAGCTACTCCTGCTGCAGGATTCTTGTCCTTGTGCAGACATCCTGGGTGCTGAGGTAGTCCCAAAGTGCAACAAGAGTAAGGTGATTTGTCATGTTGCATGTGAAAATAGACATTTCTTCCCATGAATCTCCTTCTGGTATTAGGATAAGCTGCAGAGTCAGAAGATCTGTACAAAACTAGCTTCAAAAATATGCTGTGTCAAAAAGTAAGTTGCCTTTGGCCTTCAGGGACTTTCCAGGCATCTGATGTAACATATATTAAGGATCTTGGAAACCTTTCAGTGCAAGGAATATTTTCTGACCTTGTTTTTCTACACTAATAATATGACAATATGACAAACAGTTTGATGGCTATCCTCCAAACCACCTTAATGTTAAAGCAGTGGCTGAATTAGAAAATCTATGCTCTTTACAGGAAGGCTCCCAGCAGTCCTTTTGAATCAAGTGCATTGTTGGGTTCCACACAGACAGACAATATCAGACTTCCTTAATGATATTTTCTTTTTCTCCTTGCAGATAATGAATTCATTTATCGAAACCAGAATGGCACAGTGATTCTGAGGAATGTTGAAACTAACAATTCAACAATATTAATAGAAAACAAAAAAATTGTAAGTATTTTCTACAATGAGCATAATTTCAGTTTTCTTGCAGTTGGATCAGAAAAACAGAGAATGACTTGGGTTTCAACCCTGCGTTGTCAAGGAGAAACAATACGCTGGTAATGCTGTGAGCTAAGCAGCAGCCAATAATTTGAAATTCAGCTCCAGTTTTCATTATTATACTGCAAGCTCAGTTTCTTTTATACTACAGGAAAGTATCATATAGATATTTGAAGTTAGTCTTGCATATGACATATAATTGGAAGGTACATAATTCTGGTCTTCGCATGCTTAATAGAAAAAAAACAATTGATTCTATTTACTGTCTGTTGGTAGCATTCTCCACATTACTCCATGTCAATGCTTATTATTTAACTTGTGGATTTACTGATTTTTCTTGCCTAATGTTTGTAATGTGATTTCAGTGTTGTTAATGAGTAGCGATGATGAGTAGTAATGGGCTGCATATGGCAGAAACCCCAAGAAATTACTGGGGAAAGAAGTTAGTAGACTCTTATGAAAATGAATGGAAATAAAATAAATTCACAGTTAAAACAGTGCATCATTTATAAAAAGGAAGCATCATTTTTGTGTAGCAGATGAAGTCAGCTTTGTGCTAGAAGATTAAATGTCGGAGTGTTTGCAAAATATCCTTTAAAAACCGAATTCCTGAGATTAAATATTCTTATGTTTGTTCCAGCTGTGAGATATAAATCATGTTGTTCTGGTAAAATTGCATCACTTCCTTCCAATTTTAGTCAGATTGGAGGTTTGTTCATTGTTTGGTTTGGTTTTCATGTAATATCATTTCAAAAGTCGAGAAGTACAGAATAGCTAACAGACTATCAATGACCCAAGGTCTCCAGAAAACTGCAGACTTGACTTGTTCTCAAAAAATAGAACTAAATGAACAAGAAAATTTTAACACTGGATTCTAGGTTGAGCTTATTATGCAGTAAACCTGAGTACGTGACTCATATAGAGTAGAGTTAGAGTATAGGCTAGAGCACAGTATTTTATTTTAATGAGACAAGGAATTCATCACTGAATTATTACTGCAGGACTCAACCTTAAACTTCACATCCTGCCATTTAACTTTTGCTACACCATGCAAGCAATCTTTTTTTTTTTCTTTCTTTTTTTTAAACAGAGTATAACCCCTTTCTTCTGCTGTTCTGTTCTTTTTTTCTTTCATTTTTTTGTCAACCTAAGAGACCACGACATGAAGTGTCAGTAACCTAGGGCCAGTAGGGCAGCACAGATGAATGTTGTAAAATATACCCATCCCAGATAAAACGAATCAGTGCAATATGCTGACTAGAACCAGGATCTGTTGATCTCTGACTTTCTACAGTTTGATGTAATGGTGATTCTTCTATCTGTTATGTATTGCCTTTTCTCCATGGGTTCAATCCACTAACAAGAAGGTCTGCTGTAGTCGGGCTAATTCCATTTCTTCTCTCTTTTATTCCTCTCATTTTTAATTTTTACCAATCACAAGAAAAGTGCAGTGTTACAAGATAACCCTACTCTTCAGTGTTACAGCTTTCCTGCTGCCTGCTCTACCCCTGCTCCTCTGTCCTCTAGACAAACAAATCTGCACAACATCACCTCCACGTTCATCCCAAAAGTTCTACTAAGAGCTGCTGTAATACCTCTTTCTGTCACATTGTATTTGTCCTCTTCCTTGCCAGCCTCAGGTCAGAATAACTTCTGCTGCCTTGGAGTGTTTTCCTTTCTCTGTGTCAGTAATATATCAGCAAACAAGATGTGCCTTCACTCTGAACCACAGGGGCCCATCGGTCCCCGCTGCCGTTGTCCCACCTCGTGCCCCTTCCACTCTGCTGATGCTGGGGAGGTCTGTTTTCATGGGATGCTGTACATTTCCCTTAAGTCCAACTTCCTCCTCCCATTCTGCTACCAGAGAATATCTCAGTGACTTGAAGCCAGTTTATTAGGTGAGGGGACAGGATTTAAGAGCTTTAAAAGACAGTGGATGAGTGTTGTATTGGCAGCAACTCTCTCTGGTGCCGTGTGTATTGGCACTGTATGTTGTGAAGCACACTGGAAAGGAGAAGGGATGTCTGCACTACACAAAAGAGCAGTGCAGCAGGGAGAATTCATGACAAGTCTGAGATATTCTGGCATCTGTTCTCGTTAGCAAGACTCACAGTGCAGCTTTTTACAGAGTTCAGATCAGGATGCACAAGGAAAACTGAATCACCACACTATACCAAAAACTTTCTTGACTGGGGAAAACGGCATTAGAATTCCTCAGTGTTGTCTTAACTGGGATAGGCAGTGGTGTCTTCTTACTATTAATTTGTTCTGATGGGTATTTACTGCTTGCTACCTCCAGCACTGTGGCCAGTGACTGCAGGGAATGAGGGAATTAAGTTGTTTACCACATTTTTTCCTCTACCTGCTGTCCACCAGCCTCTGTGCAATGGATTTGGAAGGAAAACTTTCCTGAGGAAGCTGCCTGGTCTGTGTCGTAGTGTGGTTATCTTTTCTCTTACGGAAACATACATTTGCCTGCATAAATTTTCTGGTGTTTTTTTTTTGTTTGTTTGCTTTAAAGAGATACAAAATGTTGTTTTTCAAGATGCTTAGTCTGGCAGTAATCTTCATCTATATAAGGACAGCTCAAAAATTGAAAATAAAAAAAATAATTTCAATGTCTGGTTTATTTTCTAGGTTTCCTTGAAGGCCGTTCGATATGAAGTGTCACCTGACCGGGAATACGCACTTTTTGCTTTTGATGTTGAACCAGTAAGTAAATAGATGTGATTTTGGAGCACAAAGTCACCGGTAGCCTCACTTTTTTTTTCTTTTCCTGATTTTTTTTTTTTTTTTTTTTCCCAAATCTATGCCAGTAAAATGGTATTTTAAATTAATTGCTTCTAATGAAACAATGAAAGAAAACCTCTCACTTGGATATTCTGAAAGCATGTCACACTGCCATCTAGTAGAGAAGAAAGGTATAAATTACAGCACGGAGGAAACACTGCCATTGCCCGAATTTTATAAGCTTTGGGAGGAGAGTTGTAAGGACATGTCTTTGCTACAAGGATTTCTATTCCTCTCCTGTGTAATTTTTTTTTCAGTCACGCTATAAATTTCTTCCCAAGAACAAAAAGCAACTGTCAGTGTCTCCCACAACTGAAATAATACATTAATTATGGTGTCACTGTTCCCAGTACTGCAGTTAGGGCTGAGCTATCACTTCCATTATAAATCCTTTTCTTCGGAGGTTTTGGTATAAATCATTTGTAAGAAATCACCATTGGGTTACTTCTGAGTTTTAGATTAGGGTAATTCTTTTCTACCAAACTTCAAAAGAGAAAAGTATAATGAGTCATTTTTAAATAACTAAAGCACCAGGCGCAAGGAAAGCAGTTCTTAGGCATGAATAATATTTATTTTCTTTTAAAACACTGCTGGTGTAAGATCTGAAAGAATTTGAATGATGGCTATGTTGTATCGCTTGGATAAACTGTAAGCCCCATACATTCTGTTTCCATAATTTAGGAATGCACCAATTCCTCAAAATGAAAATAATTCATTCACTAGCAACTGCAAGTCCTTTTCCATACAATAAATCTGGTTTGAGCTGCTAACCAAAGGAAATTTGTGGGTCCTTGGGTAGTAGAGTTTGTCATCCTGTTGCCCATCTGATTTCTCTGCTGTCATCATTGGGGTTATTCCTGACTCACAGTAGTGTGATGGTTTGGAGAACAATGCCTGCTGCTAGGAAAAGGTCAAATGAAACTGTAATGTAAACTTCAGGAATAACTCATAAACCCTTCCTTGGGAAAGGAAAGCCCAAGGTGGAAAGGGAAAGTTTGGGAAGATTTCAGGATGTGACTAGATGTGTACTATGTGCAAAAAGAAAAATTCCTCAGGGGTTGCTATCAGAAACTCACATATGTGAGTTTCTGATAGCAAGAATTCCCAAAACAATTTTCTGAAACAAAACTAAATGAAAAAAATCTTTTTTTTTTTTCCCCCTTTAAGATCCATGCTTGTGAAGAAGTGTACTTATAGAGGGTTACTAAGCCATATTGGGTAGTTATTTGTATTTATTAAAGTTGCAATCACTGCTAAATTATTTACTCATCCCTCTTCTGTCTTGATATGCAGACTATGGCTATATAATAGTGATCAAGCTTTTCACATTTTCTATGTTTCAAAATACATTCTTGGCCAAAATTCAAATTAAGCTGTTTTCAACAGCACAAGAAATTGATTAGTAAAGCCTTGGGCAGTTGTCCTTGTTGCAAAGTCAGAAGGAAATTTCAGGAAATATGTTGTCAAAGGACATTTCTTTGAAGTTTAATTCTACAAATACTTTCAAAAAGAAACTTCTTGAGCCTATTGTGTATGTTTTTTTTTAATAGATGTCTGAAAACATTGCTTTATTTTTCTCCACTTACAAGGACTATGTGCTACCTTCTGTATGCTTGTGAGTATAAGTGTGCCATGTTTTTGTCTGGGATAGAGTTAGGTTTATTTGTAGAGGCTTGTATGATGTTTCCTTTTGGATTTGTGATAGAAATAGTGGTGATGGGATACTGTAATTATTTTTACACATTTACTGCATCTACATGAATGCATGATATCTTAATATACATAATACATAAGTTGCTGTTTATTTCCATGGGAACTACAACAGCTGCCAAGAGTACAATAACAGTGTTTGATAGAGCAAATTCTCAGCTGCAAAACACTCTTTTTCAATATAGTCACCACCCAGTCCGTATTGATCAGCTGATGGAGATGCTCTTCATTTTGTGTTGGGACAGCTGTTCGTGGCTGACTGGAACATGGTTTTTCTTTCACACTGCTGTTACCACTGCTGAAATGTACCACTCACCACCTCACTGTGCTGACATCCACTGTTTGGTCTCCATAAATGTTCAGCAAGCATTGATGAATGTCAGTGGGTGCCATTTTTTCCACATGGAGGAATTTGGTTCCACATCTTTGCTTCATAGGCACTTCCATGTCAGACACAATTGTGTCAGACCGCCCTTCTGCTGCCATCTGTCACCCAGCAACAAAATGTAATGGAATATTGTCAAGCGTGTTCAGACTTTACTGCCATACCATCAGCATCTGCCTGTGACACCATGGGCCAACATCGTAAAGTAGGAAGCATTACTTTCAGAGCAGCTCTGGTATGAGGAGGTTGCTCAGCAGATAGCTGTGGGGCTGCTATGGGTGCATTGTGGCCAGCCAGGCTGCTCAGCTCATTTTTCCATTGTTTCTATTTCTGGAACTTCAGTCTTTCAGCAGTATTCTGCCTAAGCCTTGTACTAATAGGGAGCTTTTCCCACCCTGACCACAGATTTCTTTTGAAAGATCATAGGGGAAGATGCCAGGCTTATCTTTAAAACAAGACAAATCGTTGTCTTGTTCTTGTTTCCTTACACTAAAACAAGCTGCAGGCTGCAAATGAAACCACAGGGTAAAGTTCTGGAGAAGAACTGGGGAGCAAATGCACCCATGGGGAAACTGATTTCAAATTGTCATTCACCAAAATATGTAAGGGGGCTGTACCCACATTGCTCAGTAATTCCACTTAAGTAAATTGGGGTTGAGCCATAGCATCCTATTAGAGTGGGCCGCAGCTGTACCATCTGGAACCCGGTGCCAGGAGAAAGCCACCAGGCATGGGCTTGAGTAGATTTCTGTGGTAGTGCAATTTGTGTGTTGTGTAATGGTGATAAAAGTAGCAGAGAAAAGTAAACGAGAAGAAAAGTGATTTTCTGGAGTGACACGTGAGACTTTAAATAGAGAATATTTAATTGGCTTTGTTATGAATAGCTGTCGTCAGAGTGCAGGAGAGGAATTAAAGTGGCCAACATTCTTCTTAAAGCTGTTCATTCTTCTTTTCCAATTTACCAGTCTGTTACTGTGTGCAAAGTCGTTGAGAGCAATTACATACAAGAAATCCTGGCTGATTAATTCACAGCAAATTGCTAAGTCTTCTGAACAACAACAATTAGGGCTTCAAGACTTTCATAGCTGATACAACAGACGCTATTACCTATTTTCAAGTTAAAGGAATGCATTTTTATAATGCTGAAAGCTGCAAGGAATTAATCATCATTATAATTAAAGAAGGTCCAACTGCATTTTTCTTAGAATAGTTTCTGTGATGAGCTTCGTATTTCCTTCCATCCTGCCTGTTGCCATGGGTGCCACGATGACTTACAAGTGATTGATGCTGTTGCTTTTTGGTTGGTCCTTTAGGCAGAGATTCATTGTAGTTCCTGAGCCAGAGGCAAGTATCCTGCTGAGGATTTAAGACACGACTGAATTTTGCTTCATTAAAGAGGGCTTTGCTTGGGTGGAGAATTTGGATGGGTTTTGGAAGAACAACTGAAGGACGAGAGAAGGCAGAGGAGCTGAGAGAGGTGACACCAAGGAGACCTCAGAAGACTTATCTCAAACCCTAGATTTTGTATTGAGTAAATGAAGGAACTAAAAAACAGTTATTTTTCAAATGCAGGATATTATTATAGCTGTTATATTTTTTAGTATTTGTCCAAATGTGGTTGTTATGTAGAATGAGCAGGTTTTGTGGTTGTCACTCCAATTACAGCCTCATCATTGCTTTAATTAAGCATGTAAAAATTAAAATAATATAATACTTGTTATTTCCAAAACACTAATAGGCATAAATATTAATGACTTCTCCAAACATCCTTTCAGTTAGGTGAGCACTATTATTATGATAAATATGCCTCCAAAAATTAGATACTGTCATAGTTATCAACAGTAATACTAATATTTTAGCTCTGAAAATTTATTACTTAATTGAAACGTTTACCAGTGCTAGAAATAGATCTGTTTACAGTTGTTTTCTTTCTGTGGCAATAAATGTAATTCAAATTTATTTACCATTCCAACCCAACTTCGTTTTCAGAAGCAGTGATAGTGTACAGTGTTTGTACTAGGTAAAGTAAGCAGTTAGAGTAGCTCCATAAAATCAAGACAGCTGTTTTAGCAGTTTATAACATTTTTGATACCTGTGTAGACTAGTAGAGTTTTCAGAGAGTTTTGATTAGAAAAGCTTATAATTTTCATTTTTATACTCTTTTTTCATATACATGCAGAGTTGAATCTTTGTTGCTCATAAACCAAAAGGCTCCTTCTCAATTGCAAAGCTGCACAATATACTGGTGGTGCTGAACATTATCGAAGGCCGGTGGCTAAATCTAGTTTCCCAAGTCATTGGCATTTCCAAGCTTAATGCACTGTAACTCTGTTTACTCGAGAGAATATTAGCCATTAGTAGCATAAAATCTGTTGCTGCAGTTATAACATAAAAAGAAGGCAAAAAATCAGTCCTAGAAATGTAAAACTTCTGTTAGTTAAAATGTTCTTCTATTGTTCAATCTGTACATGTGTATTCTTGTGCACATCTTCAGGCAAAGTATCTTTTCTTGATTCACTGGAGGGCTGTAGTCAATAAGTTCTTAGTGAATTAGTGGAACTACTGGACTCATTGAACCTATTATGATTTGCTAAACCTTCAGTCATTTCATAAAAATGATATCTTCAGCTGATTCCTATAGAATAAATATTACTAATACCTTTCAGATATTATTTAATATTTCAATTAAATGCTCACAACTTCTGAAATCATGCCATTTTTATGAGCATGCCAATGTGGAGTTTTCGCCAGGTGACTCTAGAGAGCTAGACCTGAAAGTGTAGAGTCCAACACCTGGAGAGGAATAACCACATACACCTGTACAGGTTAGGGGCTGACCTGCTGGAAAGGAGCTCTGTGAAGAAGGGTGTCCTGGTGAGCAGCAGGCTGGCCATCAGGCAGCAGTGCACCCTTGTGGCTAAGAAGGCCAATGGTATATTAGGGTACATCAAGTGATGTAGCCAGGAGATGGAGGAAGGTGATCCTTCCCCTCTACTCTGCCCTGGTGAGGCCACACCAGGAGCACTCTGGAATAGAGTCCAGTGGAGCGATACAAAAATGGTTAAGGACCTGGAACATCTCCGTTATCAGGAAAGGCTGAGAGACCTGGGGCTGTGCAGAGGAAAGGCTGAGAGGGGATCTCATCACAGTAGAACAAGAGGCAGTGGACAGAAACTGGAAAATAGGAAGTTCCATACTAACACAAGGAAGAAGCTATTTACTGTGAGAGTGACAGAGTGCTGGAACAGGCTTTCCAGAGAGGTTGCAGAGTCTCCTCCTTCTCTGGAGATATCCAGGACCTCTCTGGAGACTTTCCTGTGCATGGAACGGCTTTAGCAGGGGTTGGACTGGGTGATCTCTAGACGTTTCTTCCAAACCCTACAGCTCTGTAATTCTGTCCTGTTTTGAGTCACATTACTTCAGAAGCCAAGATCAGTACAGCACATATCCTTGTCTAACAGTGCATTTTTTGTCCTGTTTGTAGCGACCATGATAAGAAGTGCTCCAGCTTCATTTACATAACAAAAGCTAAGAGTTGTGCATCTAGAAGTACTGTATTAACAAGAAAGTCTCAAGAACACAACTGAGGTTAATTTTCTGGGTGATGGTTCACTTTGGATTTGAAGCTGAAGCAGCAGCTGTTTGAGAAAATTTGGAAGCATTCATTTATGTTAAATGGAGAGTGTGTTGTCATTTCTTTTAATTATGAATCTGTTCTTCTTAAAATACCCTTTGTGAAAGACTCCTTATCTTTTCAAATCTCAAAACCACCATGAATAAATTCCCTAAACTGTCGTTTTCAGTGTGGGCTGAATAGCAACAGGATAGACAAAAGAATATTTTCAAAGGCATTGGAGAAGGTTGACTGAAGATCATTTCTCCATTTCCATTTACTTTTCTGCACTGTCAGACCTGGATGTGTGCAGCTCACCCAAAACACTGTGCTGCACAATCACCTTGGATTAAATAAACCACAGCTGGAAATAAAACCTGAGCAACTGGGACATTTTCCTTGGGATGCCTGTATTCAGGTAGCAATATCTCTGTCAGACATACCGATGTATCAAGTTCTTCTGTTGTGTGTTGCTATCAGCAATTGGTTCAGCCTAATTAGTATTTTATTGTCTTCCATAGCAGAAAGGGACTGGCAGGTTTGCCACACAGCTCTGGAGGGATTTATGGATTTTTAGAACTATTGGAGAGTTGTGCAAACAGTGTCTGCTCAGGTGTCCTCATTTGTGTCTTTGACTGCTGAGCGATTGCAATCACAAATCTTTTGTTTTTCTTTGCTGCACACGCTTCAAAAATTATAAATTCTCACCATGGGAGGGTGGATACACATTGTAATTGAGTAAACATATCATCACGTGGTGAGATTATTTGTTCTTACTGCAGAGTGATTACTCTGCAACTTCTCTTATTTGGTGTGCGTGGAATAGAAACTTTTGGATGCAGGCAAAGAATGGTGGAATGCCAATTAGTGAGAGCTTTAATCCTGCATCTTCTTTCAGGAGAAACCACAGAGTAACCAACATTTCATGTTAGTAGTGGTCAGCACCAGTTTTGGACTAACACAGGGGAAGAAGAGTGGTCAAGCTTCTTTCTTATTAATTTTGGAGGAAACTTGTGGTTCATTTCAAATCCCTACAAAGCTCCAGCAGAAAATGTGTTCCTTTCTGTGGCCTAAATGGTGCTTTGCTCTTAAAAACAATCCTTCTGCTTTGACATGGTATAGCCGAGAAAAGTCAAGAAAAGAAATACAGCAAAAATAAGGGGGTAGATAGGAGCTGGGCAGTCCTACATGAATTGCAAGGACATTTTGGTAGTTGAGTTCCTTACACAGTAGGGACAAGAGGAATTAAGAACTTGTCATTGTAAAAAGAAAAATGAGTGGATGGAGGCCTCTTGTGCCTATTATCCAGGGAAAGAATGTTTTCACTTCTTAAATGTAGGACTGGTTCTCTCTGCATCATCCTCAGGAGATACTGTAGGATCAAAATCATCTCAATTTTGAAGGTAGAAGCTGGGGTTTTGTGTTTCTCATGAGTAGCCACTATGGTTACTTGTGGTGTATATGAAATGATCATCTTAATACATTCATAAAATATGATGTGATTTGTTTATCATAAATGACAGACAAACCTCTCAGTACAATCCCCAGCCCCCACATTCCAATTTTTCTAATATATGCTCCCTGTTTAGCAGTGGTTTCAGTAAAATTGCACTAAATATTGGTTGCTTACTGAGTCTATTCTAGCTAGTGTTGTTTAATGGGATTATAACCACAAAATACTGACTGCAAGGAATGGAGAGCGTTAAAATCTCAGTGTGGTGGCTTCAGCTGTTCCATGGATTGACAACTGGACATCTTAGTAGTGTTGCCAGCTTTAATGATGCTGTGATTCTTTGATCATGCCATCGGAGCTTTAACTATTTCCTACTAGAAACAAAGGATTAAACTACTGCTTCTCTTCTAACAAACGCATGGAGTTAGGACTGACTTTTAAGCCTCGTGATTTATGATGGCAGACTTCAATACAAATTGCACAGATGTGACTGAGTGCAAAATAATACCTCAAACTAAGTCTTGCTCATGCAGAAGAGGCCAACAAATTGTATCCTACATTTATTCAGACACAGATGCATGTCAGTGAACTGGAAAGCAAGTGCACTGTTCCAGGGAAGAACAGAAAAATATAAAAAATCTGAAATAATTATCCTGTCATGCAAGAGCACATAGGCATGTTATGTGTCGCTATCAGCTATCAGCAGTCTTCCTCTCTAAATATTTTCTTTGGTAAATGAGATTTTCATCAAACAGATCAGGGAAAATTTTTAGAAATCAAGGCAAAACAACACAATAAAAAAAACAACCTTTTTCTGTGTTGGAACAATCTTACATTTTTCATTCTAGTTGTCTAGTCTATTCTGAGTGTATAGATGATCTAACTTGAACAGACAGACTAGCAGAGAATAATGTTCTAACAAAATTCACAAAGCACCTTAAAAATAGCCTGAAATTTATTTTTGAATAAAACACAGATAACATAAGTGTACAAGGTCTCCTAGATAGTCAAACTCAGATAGACTGCAGATATATCACTGCCATTTTCTTTCTTGTACTTGTATTGGAAACCATCAGAGTGAAAGATGGGGGAGCCTTCCATGCTTTATCAGCAATGAAATAGATACATAAAACTTACTGAAAAAATAGATCTTAATAAAGAGCTAGGTTCCCTGCAACATCTAGGAGCTTTAGAATTAGAGACGGGTGAGTTCCTATTTGTAGCATAATTTTGCTTCCTAAGTTTTAAGGGATGAATCCAACTTACACTGCATTGTGATAATTATAGATAGCTGTTTTAAAATGTTAAGGAAGAAGATAGGTTAGGAATAGGATACAAAATGGGAAAATGGCATTAGAATTCAAAAATCAGAAATAATTTAATTCTGATGTCTGTGCAGGGACATAGGAAGCAGTCCAGGCCTGCAGGAGTTTATGATCTATTTCTTCTGATTTCTGATCTCTCTTATTTATTTATTTTAAATCAATGAAAATATATTTAGTGCCCTCTTCTGGAAAACCAGATTTTGCTATGCATGGCACCCCAGTGAAGTCTCTATATTCAGAAATGCAAATCTCCTGATGGAGATGTTTTCCTTTTTAGCTGTTACATGCCTCAATCCAGCTTTGTGTTTATGCTGAACAAGTGCCTTTTATCTCTTTAACTGCCTGCAGAACTCCGTTTTATATCGGAGCCATGTTAAAACCAATCATTATAATTCCTCCTTGGGCAGCTAATGACCCAGATTTGGAACAGGGAATTTCTATGCGTTTTTCTTCTACTCTCGACATGAAAGAAAAAAATAAAGAATTTTTTTTTAAAAAAAAGAATAAGAAAAGCATTTTCCTAGAAATGGAAGTGAATTCTAGGGCTTTTTAAGTCTTTAAGTTCAAGAATCCTCAGACTTTTGTGTGCAGGTGTGGAAAAGTACCGGTCGAGTGTTTGCTGTGAACAGATGCGCAGCACACAAGGAACTGGAGATGCTCTGTTCTTCTTTCTGCCTCTTCCCTCACTTTCTGAAGGGATACCCACCAACCCACCATTGCCACCATCCATTGACCCCTCTGAAGATGTCTGCAGATGCCAGGATGACACACAAAATACCCTGCTGCTAGAGGTCTCTTACGTGATACTGGTTTATTTTCCTTATCTCAGAAAATAGAAATGTTGCCTTCGGTGAATTAAACCTACGCATGCATCCAGATACAGCTCAGAGTCTTCTGATCTCATATGGAACTGGAAAATGAATCTTTTGCTTAAAAGAGAGAGCTTTTTTGGACCAAAGTTCCTGGCATATATCTCAGTGCTTTTCATTTTCCTTTCACAACCACTTCGGTGCTCATTCCCTTCTGCTCTCTAGCGACATTTGAAGGTCACATCTTGTCTTGGATTCTTTTCTTTGAGTCTTCTAAGTCTGCCCTGAGCTGATTAATGTCATGAAAGCTTTCAGAGAAAGTGCTAACTTCTTTGTAGTATTCACCCTCACAATTGCTAGAATAAGAAAGAAATTTTGATATTCTAGGAGAAAATTTTAATAAAAGAACATGGGGTGCTCGATACCTAAATTGAATTATTGAAAAGTGAATAAATTAATTAGATATATTAAATATGCAGCCCATTTTCCTGGCTTGGTTTTCATGTAATTGCTACAAAGCTGTATAGTTTGGATTGTAAACACCACAGAGAGAAGTTTTTTAGAGTCTCCCCACATTCAGCCTGCCCAACTCAAGAAGTGTTTCATTTAAAGAAGACAGTATCTAATGTTTCCTTATAAGCATTGATTTACCATACTGTCCTTCAACCCCCCAACTTGCACCTCCAAAGTCAATAAAGATGAGAGTCAGTGATGTAAATATAGATGTGAACAACACAAACTCTCCAGCTTCATTAGCTTCCCTGGGCTGCCTTTGGAAGTACTCTTCTGTAGGATGTAGGCCTGAAGGCTAGGATGTAGGCTTCTGAAGGCTGTAGGCTAAAATGAGCACCAGATGATGATTAGAGGAACAACACCCCAACCATGCTTTTGGAGCAGTTGTCTGGAAGAGGGTGTTGCTACATGAGGTTGTAGGTGCAAAAGCATATGACTAGAAAACTCAGTGTCAAAGACAGCCCTCAAGGAAGGCAGCTGCTCCAAGCTCCAAGTTGCCAAGAGCTTGAGGAAATGTTATAGGGAAGGATGACCACCTGTATGCTAGTTGCAGTCATCTTTCTGAACCTGCACTGAGCTACTCTCAAAGACAAGGCAGCAAATTGGATAGACTCTAGGTCTAACCTAGTGCTGACCAGTATTATGACCAGTGATATTTCAAGAGGAGCACAGTTGCAGGTTTGTGGGGCACTGTACAGATTTGAAGGTTTTATGTTTGTTCAGTTTTGGAAAATTGTTTCCTTCTAAAAATGTTATGTGCTTGTAGGCTACTTTTGTACTTTTACACTTATTAGGTAATAATGCCAAGTTATTTGTTTTTCCCTTTATTCTTTTCCTTAGATGGAATTATTGTATAGTATGTCATAATCAATGTACTAACTTTGTTCTCAATAATTTTATTCTCACTTCCAAGTTTCTGAACAGGACTTCAAAATAAGCAAGTGCAGTGTTTGGAGAACATGTATCCAGTTTTTCACTAACGTATTGTAAAGCAGGAGAAGGAACCATGTTGTGTGAATATTGATAGAAGTTTTTAAAAAGATCAAAAACAAAATGAGTTCATTATTCACATAGTTCTTAAAAATTGATTGGAAATGCTCCCTGATATCCTGGTGCAGAGCAGCAACGAATGCACAAGTGCTGGTGCAAAAAACATTGTGGAGTGTTTTGTAGCTGCCATTTTGTTTACCAGTAGAAAATGGAGCAGTCATCTTTTAAGCCAGTGACTGCAAAAGGCTGCTTGTGCTGCTGGTGCCAGTAAAGCACTGTGAGGGACAGGTGGCTTGGGAGCAAAAGGAGGTTTTTGTAATTGCTTGGCAGGGCAGAGCTGTATTAGAGTGCAGCAGCAGTTGGCAGATTGGATTAACGTTCTCCTAGGGGCGAGATCTGGCACATGAGTTGTATGTTAATACCTGGAGCCTAAGTTGATTCTGGAGCCGTATTTGTAACAAAAAGAGCATTTACTTTATCTCTACCATGTCACAGAAGCATAAATACTAAAGCTGGCATCAAAATTCCTTTTTGGCATCATCATCAGAATAAAGCTCTTATACATGTAATTCAGATGGATATCTTTTAATCAAGAATTATTATTATGAAATAACAGAGAGATAATCAGTTTGTAGAGTGTGAAGCAGCAGCATTAACCTACAGCACTGCGGTCCATCTATTTCTGAAGTGGATGCAGCCATCATACTTTATTTGTGATTATCTTGCACGCTGGAGATGATACTATTTGTGAAGCAGCAATTCTTTGGTTTAGCTGGTTCAGAGAGCTTTGGGCCAAGAGCTGGAAAATTAGCTAGTCCCAACACACACACCCCATGCATCTGTGGGAGAGATTTACGTGTTAACTGCACATGTTGCCTGCAGAACATAACACTGTTATAAATGGCTTAAGTTTGGGTGACAAATGCTTCTGAAAAACTAGACCCTGTGGCATGAATATGCTATCGCTTCCTGATGTCATTTTGATGTGAGATCACTTCTGCTCCAAGGAAGCCTCTCTGGCATGGGTGGCAGGAGTGCTGGCCATCCACAGTACTGCATGGCTGCAGAGCTGCTCCAATCATCCTGCACACAGCAAGGACAAACTTACAGCCTTAGGCTCCTTCAGACTCATGTTGAAATGATTTAATCTGCAGCCTCAGAGAAAACTGAATGAATCATTGAAAGATTTTAAGAAATAGAGCCATGCAAACGTTTTTCCTGATGATCTCTCATGTTCTTTCACTCTCCATCCCTTATGCAGACGATGTCATTCTCTTCTTCCAAAGCAACTGCTAAAATTTCTTTCTAGTTTTGGAGATACCTAATTGCTGCTTCTTGATTTTATATGTCATTGAGTAGCAGTGGAGCAGTGCCTTGTTCACAGTGATGTAGCAGAGATGAAACTTTGACTGCTTAGTTCTCCTTGAGACATGGGTTGCTAGGTGTGGGCAGCATCATTTTATACAAGCGTAAATAAGCTGCTGCATTGAGATCCTCCCAACAGAAAGGATTTCCATACCTTTTCTCCACTATAATGCCTGCATTCACCAGGTATAGATCTTGGTGCTTTTAGTTTCTGTGGAAGAGAGACAATTATAGCAAAGGCAACCATCTGCCAAATGCTCTGTATACCTATTGACCCCAGAGACCCATTCTTCTAAATGCCCTTCCTTCCTAGACCTATTTCCCCTGTCTGTGCTCTTACCCAAGTTCCTCAGACCTCCCTGGTGTGGCACAGTGCTGGCAATGGGCAGTTCCCACAGCTGTGACCACATTGCATGTGGGACTGATCATCTGGATGGGGTGTTGGGAAGGGGTAAGAGCATTCTAAATCGGGTGTTGGGAACAGCTGTGGGTTGTTTGGCTGGCAGCTGAACTGATGCGCAGGAAACACTTGAGGATACCATTTCATCATGGTATTCCTAGTTTATTTGAGGCACAAAGTGAAATGGGCAGTGCTCCTTGGAAGACTGTATCAACAGGCTGGTACACAGCTTGTGAAAGTTAGAGGTACATTGCTTGGGAAGGGATAAAGTATAAAGGGATAATACAGTCTAATACAATATAAGAGAGTTTGCTGTTTCAGACAAAACCAAAGTAGGTCAGTGTCATGATGAATTTGGGAGGTGAGAATGTTGAAAAGATCTCAAATTATATGGCTTTATTGAGCTGTTTGGTTCTGACAAATAATCAGGTCTAGGGTACAAAATACAGGTGTGGATTTATGATTTTTTTTCATGATAGTGACACAAAAGGAATAGGTACTGTGGTTTTTCAGAGCCTAATTCAAAGTTGGTTATTGTGGAGTGCCTATTAACAGAGAGAATAGTGATGACCAATCTGTCTCCACCAGGAGAAAAAAAAAAAAGAAAAGTCTGTTACCTTCCTGCCCACAAGCTATGACTCAACAAGAGGGAGCCCTTTGTGCTCTGAATCACAAATACATGGGAGAATCAAGAAAAATGTAATTTCACCTGAATGTATTTCTAAAAGATTGTAACTTGAACAAATCATTGCTGAGAAGTTAGTGCTCAGCTGTAGGGCTTGGTTTTTCTTTTCAGCCATTTGGAGGGCAAGTCCAACCTATTAGGGGAAATGAAAGATTTCTTCTCAACAGAACAGATGGGTCCATCAGTTTTCAGGCTGCTCAGACCCAACAAAACCAGTGACATCATGAAGGATTTTTATGAAGGCAAAGGGTGACTCACTAAGCGCAAATTCAATCTTTAATGTTAACTTCCATCAAAATTATAGAGAATTCTCAGAACAAGTAAGTGACATCCTTCGATTCTCCACAGAATGCCATGAAGAAAGATAGCATAAATATTAAGGGACAAATGCCAAACCTGCTTTCACCTATATAACTTGCATCATAGCATGAATTGCAGGTTTATAGGGTTCCAGAGCAGTTTAGAAAGGTATAGTACACAGCTGTGTCACACAGTTGGGGTTATTCAACTGGGCTGATTCCCATATGTGCATTTGGGGGATGTCCTGCTCATAGGACAAGTAGGAAAAAGGACTGCATAATCTACTTACAGCAAATGTCTTCTGAGAGATATCTTGTAGGAAACTCTTCTAATGGATCTGGCAGTTCCCATTTCGCCAGCCACTTATGTCTTGCTGCAGTTCATGAAAGGGAATAGATTGTAAGGACAATTTGGGTCAGTTAAGCGTCCTGAGGGGATCTATTACTTGGAGATATACTTTATTGTTACAGAATGAAAAGTGGTTCCTTTTACCCATATAACTACTGAGGGATTTATGATGAATTATGTTAAAATGTTTTCTTGCTGTGCTCACACTTCAGGCAACTGTTGTACAGTATCATTTCTGATGACTTGAGATTATTTTTAAGGGTGCTGTGATGACATTTTGGATGTAATATTTGATTTCAAAACATGAAGAAAACACAAATTACTAGAAATTTGATATTAATCCTTTGAACTGCATTATAATACGCTTTATATTTCTAGCCTGCTCTGTGACTGTTCCCTTTAAAAATCTTAATTATACATTTTGTGAGTTTTCTAGGTAACAATTTGAGCTAAGCAGTAGTAGGACATGAAAGACCAGTTGGCTCTATGGATGAAAAAGGATAGAAAACATGTTTTGTTTCTGTATTTACCATGTAACTAATAATCATGAGATCAGGACAACCGGTCCCTCTGAACTTTACCTCTGATCAGCAAGCTGTTCAATATATTGAGAGAGAAGGTCCTAAATTAATTGTTTTGATGGAGCAACGTGTTGGAAGATGGAATAGTTGGGCTGACATGGGGAATTTTCATCTAGGTCTCCCCTTCTTTGCCTCTAACCATCTTTATGAGCAGGCCTTTTCATGCCTGCCCGTGTCTCCTGTTTGCATTGATTCAGCACCTTGTCATGCAGACATAAAGAAAAGCCTTTCAATGACTACAGATTGCTGTTGCTAGCAGAGCATCAGCCCACAGTGTATGACAGAAACCAGCACAGAAGATGGAAGTGTAAACTAAACTCTTCCTCTTTTTCTGATGCTGGTGGAATGTCCTCATCAGACAGCATATCCTTTTCATATGATGGAAATAGATTTCACAGTTTACTTCTTTTTATATATATATATTTATTTATATATATACATATATATAATAATCCCAAATTTCCACCTAAAAACTTTCCCAAATGCTTTATAGTTGCACAGGCTGTGCCAAGTTGGAAATGATGATGAAAATGCCAAACTTTTAAAAAAGAAGTTAATGAAGGTAAAGATCCTATGTCTAGGCTGTGCCATGTGACAAAGCAGGTGAGATGTGAGGGGTAACAGAGCCTTCTCTGTCTTTTTGGGCTTATGTCAAGTGCTGCTGCAGTCATTTCGGGACATGAGCAAGAGCTATTAAATTACAATTTAAATGAATAGTCACAGTGAGTGAAAGAGTCTAAATCCGTTGTATTAAATAATTTCTACTTTCCGTTGAATAAGCTCTGCTGGACTAGAATCTGTATCCTTGGAGAACGCACAGGGGATTTCAAGGAGACATTACCATCCACATCATACTTTGCTGTGATGTACAACAGAAATTACGTCTTCCAGTTTGTTTCTGTGGCTTGCAGGACCCACAGTTTATGTGTTGTTTTGGAATTTGGTGGTGAGGAAAAAAGAGGACGGCACTCTGCTGCTGTACGTGCTGCAACATTTGCATTCCCACTGTCTTATGGTCAGGTCCAGGTTTCTTTTGTTGATTGTATAAGAAGGAGCTCAGTGGCTTCACAACAAAAAATGTTTTCATATATAATCAGTCCTGCACTTTTCTGCATTTGCGAGAGGAAAACAGAGCCATCTCTTAGACCCCTTGTGATTTCAGTAAAAACATGCACATGTTGCAGCAGGTAATGTAGACTTGAAAGTAGGCAAGATGTGTGCTGTGACCTGGGCTGAGACACCCAGTGGGAGAGTGCTTCTGGCACTGTGGTTTTAGTATAATGACTTCTCTACAGTACTCGCTGATCACTGCTGGCACAGAACTTTTTGTGACCCAGTTTTTATAATACCTAGAGCCCTTTAGAGCAATCCCAAACCTATTCTGACTTATGCTGGCGGAACAACTTGGCACAGAGCAAAATACTGACAGAAACTCTGCTGCCTTTGAATGTGCCCCTCTACTGAGAGGAGCTGTGTGCTTCTGGGACACAGCCAAAATTAGGGCTAAGATAGTCAAATCAGTGCAGTGAACTCGTACCTCACCCCTTGATAGACAGGAAGAATGCAAAGAGTTAACGCTGCTATTTTTGTTGGTTAAACCTCAAAACCAGACAAGTTATATGAAATAAATAAGAACTTTCAAGAGCTACCCAGTCTCTGAGACTTTGGTTTTCAGAGGGATGCTGATCCTACGCTTTTTCCTAGCGTGGGATTCTCTTACTGATAAATGAATAATTGAACTTAGCAGATATAGTCATCATCTAGTCATTAGTTGAGATATTAAGCAGATATAGTCATCATCTGAAAAAGAAGTTAAAATAATTCCATTTGGTTTGTGTATCTTAAGAGGAAAGCATCTATTTCAGTTTTTAGAAGGACATCCAAGACACAGAGTTCCTCCTGGATCTAAGTAATAAATCTTTTACCTTGATCTGCATTAATGGCTCTGAGACAGCTTTAAGCCCTCCAGCATGGCTGTGGGGACTCTATACCACAAGTGGGAACATCAGGAAATGGCCTTCTCACAAATTCCCTGGCTGTTTCTTTTCCCTCTGGCCTGCCACATTTCTCCATTTTCTCCTGAAGCTTTCTGTTCATACTTATTTTGGAGGCTGACTTCTGGTTCTCCTTGCCCAGCCCACTTTTTATATGTTTATACTGTTTTCTTCATCCTACTGCCAGGATACTTGAAAACAAAAGTTACTCAGTATTTGTTGGCAACGTACTGTTGCACATCAGGAAAACAATGAACACAAATGTATCTTGTCATACCTATAAAACTATTTTAAACTTAGCAAAAAAACATGCAGATCATACCAGTATTTCATCATTTGACCCTTTATGGCTTTCATAGAGTCATTAGGGTTGGAAAAGACCACTAAAATCATCTAGTCCAATTGTTGACTCCTCACCACTGCGCCCACTAAACCAATTCCCTCTAAATCATGTTTTCTAGTTCTACAGACAAATCTACTCCTCCAGTGCATTCTCTATAAGGAATTGTAGTAGAATTTCACCAAGGCTGAAATGAAACCTAAGGCCTCAGGCATCACTGAAGTCTCCATTTTCAGTAGTATAAGCTTCAAGAGCTGTTTGGCTTTGGTGTGATTAGCTGTAGA
Source organism: Tympanuchus pallidicinctus (assembly GCF_026119805.1). NCBI lineage: Eukaryota > Metazoa > Chordata > Aves > Galliformes > Phasianidae > Tympanuchus > Tympanuchus pallidicinctus. The sequence continues at coordinate 66,498,789 of NW_026294747.1, forward strand.
TGAGATAATGGCAATTTATTTGATGCTATCTGCAACAGGTGAATCTGAAAAGGATGTGTACTAAAATCAATGCTATCTTGCAGTGAATTCATTTGTGCTCCTAGATCTTCCCTGATACCAGCGCATCAGAGACTGACCTTGTTAGGGGTGACTTTATGTATCAGCACGCCTAAAAAAAGGATTTGATTTTGGTATGAAACTTGATCCTTGTAAGGAAATGAATGAATTGCTGAAATGGAGTCACATCACTCTGGTGTCAGTCGCTGTTGCCACTTCTGCAGTCTGTGGTAGATTTTTATGTATCTTTGTATTTTATTTTCCAGGAGGGGTTATGCAGTAATGTAAAGATTTAAATCGTAACAGAGAAGTTGGCTTTAATATCTACAGAATGATATACCAGGTGTTTCTCTGCCTCTCTGTTAAGCTCCCCAGAAATAGATACCACTGTGCATGAGAGTTATAGGAAGTCCTGCACACTTGTCTGCGTTGCAGTGTGCCTGGGATGATCACTGCTGAGGCTTGCAGCACCGTCCAGGACATCTCATGGTTTCTTAGCATAAATAAAATAAATAAATAAAATTAAATAAATAAAATTGTCTTCACTAGAGAAAAATATTGTACTAATTCTCAAAGCACCGACCTTGACTCTGGTGTCATTATTTGCCACTTATGAAATAAGTAATAAACTCTCCCTACTGAGATGGTGCCATACAAACTGATGAGCTCCTCCCCGAAGCCTGGAGAGTGTAAATTGATATGAAGATGCAGCTTAGCATCTGAGCAGGCCAAACAAACGTGAGGTCAGTTCTGTGTCCAAAGTCAATAAGCTTTCATTTGCTGGCTGACTGCGGTCCTACAACCTGCTCAGAGATCACCCACTGTCACTCCCAGTTTTATTAACGCAGGACTAAAGAAGCGAAATACGCATTATGTCCCTGTTGTGTTTAGTTATAATGAGAGGTTGTCTCCAGCTGACCAAGGTGTCCTCATTAATGACTGTTCTATATTTAGCCTGCACGGAGAGCTTGTGCCCCCAGTTCAATCAGAGACCTGGTAGTCATGGTAACGACACTGAGCATCTGGATGTATACCATTTGCCAAACTGTAATGAAGTGCAAGACAGAAAGAACACACAGCAGTATTAGGTGAATGAACGCATTGTTCTTTTCTACTGCAGACGTTGAATAACTGCTCCCCAGCCATAAATGATAGGTTTCCTGTATTTATTTATTTATTTGTCTAGTTTCAGGAAAAGAGCCCCATTAATAGAGTTGACAATTACTAATCTGTTGTTTTTTTTTTTTCTCTTCTATTTCTTAATTTCATTTTGTAGATGTATCGGCATTCGTATGCGGCACATTATGTCCTCAGCAAAATTCCTCACGGGTAAGCAATTATTCGATGTTTTCATATTAAAATTCATCCATTAAGAATTCTGCAAAATAATGTGTATCATGCCCAGTGGTTTCCCTATGACAGCCCTTTGCAGAGGTTTGGCATTCAGCTGCAGCAGCCGTGGTGCTATGTGTTGTACAAAAGATGACACAGTCTGGAAGCAGAAGTACTCATCCTCCCTGGAACATCAGACTGCATGAATTTCATATTCTGGTTGTCAAGGTTTTGGCCAGAACGTAGATGTGTTGGCATCTGACTGGGAGCCATGGTTGGCCACTCACCAGAGCACTATTGGAGGATCTATCCAAGGATGTCACTTCCTTAAATTTAGCCACAACTGAGGCATCACCCTTCAGTTTACATTTCTCAGCAGATTCCCTGGACACAAATTTTCTCACTTAGCATCGCAGCAGAGAGCAAATAGAGCCACTGTGTGTTCGCAGGATCCCACTGCACTCAAAGTTACACCAAAGTCATAAGCCTTTGGGTTTTTCGGTATATCTTTTCAGAGAGTGTGCAGACAAACAGTAGGCTTTACAAAGCATTTCTGAATTTCTACTGAGTGTTCACACTATCCCATCATCCAGATAAGGAATGAAGGTGTCAAACAGGACTGGACCCAACAGTGATCCCTGGGGTACTCCACGCATTTCTGGCCTCTAACTAGACTTTGTGCCACTGACCACTACTCTGGGCTGGGCAGTTTAGCCAGTTTTTGATCCACTTCACTGTCTGCTCATCCACCCCACGCTTCAACATCTTCTCACTATGGGTTTTATGGGGTACAGTGTCAAAGGCCTTACTGAAGTCAAGGAAGATAATATTCACAGCTCCCTTCTCATCCATCAGGCTGATCATTTTGTTATACAAGCTGATCAAGTTGGTTGAGTATGACTCACATAGGTATCAGCTAGCTTGAGGAGATCCTTCTTCATCATTGATCAGAGGCAGTTTTTAAAATCCCTCTTAATCATCTCTGTCTCCATGGCATTGTAGATAACCCCCATCTCCCTGCAGCTCACCTCTTATTTGGCTAGAGTTTATCCCATAGTTCCTATCTGATTATCCCTTAAAATATACCTGTTTTGTTTGTGTTTTTTTCTTGATTATTTATTTTATTATATATTTCCTGATTATTTAAGGACTAACCCAAGTGGTTAGGAGTGGGATTCCATCATATCAACATGACGCATACAGGCATATAATGATTCCTGGCATTTCAAAGTGATATTTCTGTAGCATCCATGGAAATGCATAAACTAAATTCCTCAAATCACTGTCAGTGAATACAGGGCTAAAAGCTGTGAATCTGATGCCAGATTGTGTGTTTTAAGTATTGCACTGGTGATAGCTGTGTGGGAATGATAAAAAGTAACAATATAATCGTGCTGAAATATAATTTCAGTATTCACTTTGCTTGTTCACTGAGTTTTCATTTCTATATGTGATGGCTACACTGGTAGCAGATGCTTTGGATCCTTCTAATAGCTGACAAAACCTGTGAAGTTTTAAAAAGTGCACCAGTTCTATACACAGGGCGATCATAGAATCACCATGCAATTCAGGTTGGAAAGGATCTCCTGAAGTCCAACATCCAGTTCAAAGCAGGTTGCTCAGAATTTCAACTGGTTGAGTTTTGGAAACCTGCAGGGATGTGGATTATAGAGCCTTGCATGAAGCAGTGTTGGAGCAGGCAGGAAGAGAGGTGGAAGGATTTCAGTGTTTCATGTTGCGAAAGGTGTGGTTTAGAAAGCAGTTTGGGCTGTAGATATGCATACAAGCATTGCAAACATCACGCAGTAACAATTGCATTAATCTTTTATGTGATTGTAGCACAGGATAGAATTGAGATGCATGGCTTACTAGCATTTGCATGAAACATGGGCTTTTATCACTCATCTGGACAAATCCTAGATATATTTTAGGATTCTACAAGAAGAGAGAGGGCAGGTGTAATGAGTGGAGATGATGTAGCAGGTGATCAACTCCTACAAGGGAAGTAGAGCCTCTGTCGGATGAAGGCATGAAAATGTCTTCAGTGCATATTTCATATTTAATACAGGGACATTGTCTGATGGATGGGTGGGAGTGAAGAGCATTAGGTCAGGACCCAATGCACTGACAAAGCACAAAGTGCAGTTTAGTTTGATGCCTCAGGTTCTCCAGTGACAACAAAATTCATAATCCAGGCAAGCATCCTTGACCTCCTCTGGCTGATAACAGAAGGTGTGTATCTCTGCTGAGGCTAACTATTAAGGAGGTGAATTAATCTAATCTTAAACATCACTTTTAAAATAACCTGAAATTAATCTGTAAGCCGAAGTTGCTTTATAAAGGGAAATTTCTAATTCTTTCTTCCATGTTCTGCAGACTCTCCAGATTCAGGCAGTGTCTGAGTGTTCTGTGTGATGGCCGATCTGAGTACATCCTCATCTCATATGTGGATATAAAGGGTGTGGGACTGTAACATTTTCCTATAAGAGTTGCTGTGGAAGTGAACTCCCCATATAAGGAGAAGTAGCACAATTTAGCTCTCTACAGACAACTAGTATATACCAGTGACATATACACTGAGGATCTTACCTGAAAATGAAAAAAAGGCTGGGTTAGAAGAGGGAGCAAATAAACCTGCAAGGATTCTGTGTGGATTTGGTGAAGTACTGGCACAGGTTGCCTAGGGAAGTGCTGGAGTCATCATGCTTAGAGGTGTTCAGGAATCATGGAGATGTGGTGCTGAGGGACATTGGTTAGTGGGCATGGTGGGGATGGGTTGATGATTGAACTTGATGATCTTGGAGGTCTTTTCCAACTTTATGATTCTGTGATTCTATTATATATGGTTGTTTGTTGTTGTTGTTGCTGTTGTTGTTAATGTTGTTTTTTGTAATCCCAGCCTTCTCGCAAATTCATAGATTCAGTTCGAAACCCGTACAGCTTGTGCTTCTGGATTTGTTTGTTTGTTTGTTTATTGTGGCCTGAGGTTTTCATATTTCACAGGGAGAACAAGCCAAGATCTGCATTCCCATTTTATTTGCAGAGGACTCGGGGCACGGAGAGGAGTTAGGTTCATTTCTGCTTCCCTGCATGGCACCGGTTTTGCTTTTACTGCTCGCTCAAAAATGTGATGCTGGCCCCGGGTGCCATCTAGTGGAACAAGGCTCTTCTCTCTTTTCATCCTCCCTGACACAGGCGAGATGTACCATCCCCTCTGTTTCTGTCTGGCTTAGATACCCACTGATAACTACTTACAGCTCTCTGCTTGATAAACCCTTTTGCAAAGCTCCTCTCATAACCCCAAACTTGTACTTGCTGCATTGTAATTGCTGTTGAGTTGTAATTGATAGTTACTGCCATTGCATCCCCACGCTTAAATATGCAACAGGCTGCTCACATGTGAGGTGCAGGGAAAGAGCAGAGATAAATAATAGAAACTATTTCATATTATTTCAAGTAACTTAGGAAAAAAATAAGTTACCTAATATGATGTAGGCACAAGCCAGCAACATGCTTGTGAAATCCAGCAACCAAAAACTATTTTATGCTCCTGTGGGTTTTACATACAGTGGTCCTACAAAGTCCAATAGTAGTGGATGGTACTAGTCATTCACAACCTGTGCTGGACTAGGGAAAAGGCTTGGTTTGTTCAGAGTTTTCTTGTTTGGCTCATTGGACTGTTCCCCTAACCCTGCTTCAGGATTTCCCTTACCAGTATTAAGGTCACTTCCCACTACAGCTTGATCTGGCACTGCAGGTTCTAGGCAAGAGCTAGCTTTGTATCCCTCAGGGTACCTCTGTATTTAACTTCTGGCTGCAGCCAAAAGTAATACAATTAAAAAAAAAAAAAGGGGAGGGGAGAGAGAAGAAAAAAAATGAAAAAAACACCTATGTTGTGTTTGCATTTCTCAACACAAAGACCAGCATAAAACTTGTGCATTTCCTCAGACCTCCTAGCCCTCAACTCATTCTGCACTTACCGTTGCCCACTGAGCACAGCTGTGCTGAGTGGCAGGGATTAGAACTGACTCCTCAAATGAAGTCTCAGTACAGTGTTAGCACATCCAGACAGTGCACACCAATGGGAGCTTGCATATCTTCTTATAGGGATCAAAGAGACGTTAGCAGTTATTCCCACTCCTCAGTGATTTTATACGTGGAGGAGGAAATTGTGAATAGCTACTTCTGCAAAGGATTAGTTAGAATCATAAACTCCATTAAGGTTGGAAAAGACTACTAAGATCATCTAGTCCAACTATTAACCCATCACCACAATGATTTGCACTCCTTCCCAAATTTGTATCGCATTATCAGAAGAATGTGATGAATACATCATAAGAGCAATTGTAGAGTTTGGTTCAGCTCTTCCTATGTACACTTTAAAGCACTGTAAATTACTGCATTGCTCCCCATACTGAATTTCCATTAACTTGAAGAGAAGTCCCGTGAGTGCAGTAGGAAATGTGCACTGGAGATCACCCAAGCTGTAACAGGAGGAAGAACTCAGCCCATTTTCAAAGCAATGGCTACAGATTTCTGCAGAGCTCTCACTAATATTCCTGTCCAATCCTTTTATACAAGCTATAGCCAGGGAAGAAATTAAGGCCCATTAAAGAAAGTTTAATAAGAATTTATACAGTACTGTTGAGCATTTTGAAAGGTGGCCAAGTTTTCCTCACACGTGCTCTTATTTTCCTATTTATAGGAAAAGATAGAAAACCGTTCAGAGAACTGGCCATGCCGGAGACAACTTCCAGTGTGACCAAGTCTGTTTTGTTCTATAATGCCCCTTCCTTTTAGCATTCCAATATCATTGCACAACAAGAGTCTTCCTGTGCTTCTGTGTCTCCATCTGCGAAGCAGGGAGAGAAATATTGCTTACCCCACAGTGGTGATACACAGTAATTACTGTAGAAGTGCTGCACGATTTCACTCTTTAACTTTTATAAATTTGTACTAGAGCCCATATTTTATTTTAAGATAAAAAAGCATGGTAATTAATAGAGTCTGTTTTCAGCTAATTAGATTTTACTGTATGAGGTGCATTCTTCCCCTAACAATGACATAGGGGATTGAAACTAGCTCTTATAAGAGATATGTGAAAACAAATAATACTACAAAAATTTTTAAAACAACTCAAAAACAAATGCCTTATGCAGTTTGTGAATAATCTGCTAATGTTGCATCTCCTCCTTACTCTCTGTTTTCCAATTACAGTCCATTGTTTGTATCATTTTTTGAAGAGCTTTCTATGGCAAATCCAGGAACCTTTGCTTCATTGTGTGGTGATTCTTGTGCCAGGCTATGAATAACAACATACTCATTATCAGATATGCTTATCCCATTGTTTTTGACAACAGAAGACTGGACAAGTTATATTGGTGTTTTGATTGTGGAGCCTGACCTTAAATCTGCTGGAGCAAATAGGAATCTTTGAATTTACTGGAATTTGGCTCAAGTCCTGATGGATCAGTTGGGTTCCTTGCTTTTTTAATCATATGAATTAGACACTGAAGGTCAGTGCTTGAACAGCAGTTAAAATACACGTGCTTCTTGCTTGGAAATTCGTTTTGTACCTTTTTAATAAGAAAGCTCCAGCATTTCATTAAGCAAAGCCTTTATTTGAACATCACTCACTTCCAAGTGGTGGCAGGTCGAGAGCAGCTCAGCATTGAAGACTGTTGTAGCCTGTGCCAGTGGGAGGAAAATCACTTCAGCAGCTTAAAACCATATCATTTCCACTGGGAATTTGCCATTTGTTCACCCATGTTGGTCACTGCTCAGCATTTTTAATTTGAAATGTTCCTCCTCTGTGTAGGCAAAGCAATTCTTTACCACGTGCTTCTCTTTTCCAGAGTTAGTTGTGATGTGGGTGGACACCTTAGAAACCATACATAGTGATAATAAAAAGGAGCAGTCCCCTGATGGGAGGATTTGGTATTAAGAATGAGAGTAATGGCTGGAGAAACTGAAGGAAAAAGAACTAAAATCTTGAGTAATTAATAGTTAGGTGCACATGTCAGCAGTTTGGCAGGGAAAAGTCCAACTTCCTGATATTACAGAAAAGGTCAACAGTTTATTGTTCATTGGAAAACCGAAAAAGAGGAATAAAGAAGAAGGATTTGAAACAAAGTCTGCCATAATATTTATCTGAGGCAGCATTCCCTGAAAATGGAAGTAGGATTCCTATTAACTTCTATTCTTAAATAAATTGTGCAGGGTCACTCAATACAGAAACCAGGCTTCACTAGTGAGAAACTCAGCTGGATTTGGAAATGTTTGGAATGTGATAATATCATAATTTGAAGAACGTTGTTACCAACATCTAAGGGCCATTTCCATTCTTTGTGTGCTCGGGTAAGCCTAGAGATTTCAATGAGTGGTTTGCTGTCCTCCAGCATGGATTAGATTAGATTGGATTAGATCTTCACTGGAAATACAAGCCAATGCCTTAAGTTTATTTAATTCCCAGAGGAAGTTTGTGGCTCCCTTTATGGCATGTGATTGATTTTTAAAGTGATATTAGTACTGTACAATATTTCATAGGTCTAGTACCAAAAATTACATACACGGGTGCTTTACAAACAATGGCAGACTATAATTAGACAGATCTCTCAGCTCCTATTCTCTGCTGTATCTGACTAGATTGCTAAATCAGAGCCAAATATGTTTTAGATTCCCTTGCTTTTCATCCTGTATGCTCTAACTCCATGGAATTCCTTCATCTTGGACAAAACGCTGGGTGAGCTAAGCTGTTTTTAAGACTTGTTAAATGATAAGATGTGGATCAGTGTTTGAAGTTAGTTGATTCAGATCGCTTCTATTGCTTCTTCCAACTTCAATTCACTGAAAAGTGCTGTAAAAAAAAAAAAAAAAAAAAAAAAAAAAAAAGAATATCTGTGCCTACATGCATTAAATCTTTAGTAGTGGATAAACCTACATGCATGGAAGAGCTTTTTCCATCTGTTAAAGCACTTGTGTTAGAATTCCAGTATGATTCCTTTAGTTGCACTTTCTCATAGTTTAATTTCTTGATTATCTGTTCTGGTAAGTCTTTGATTCCCATCTGTATTGTGTTTTCCTCTTGCTGAGAGTCTCTGTAAGACTGTGTATCTCCTGGGAAGCAATTTTCTTAATGACACCTGTCTCCTTTTCTCCTTGGTGAATACTGAAGTAAACAAGTCATTTAATTATTTAAGAATGCCTTCTTGCTCCATGAGAAATGGCATTCTTGCTTCTTGGAAGTCTTCCTCTCTTTCTCCAACCTCTGGTTGGAGAATCTATGGTTCTTTGTTCGTTTATGAACATGTGTTCTACTCCCTTTAATTTCTTTTTGCAAATATCCTCAAGTCTACTTCTTTTTTTAATTCACCAACAGTTCTTAAATATGAAGTTTCCAGTTCTTTATAACCTTTCCAAATTTCTTCTTTTTGCTGTTTTTTCTCTTCCTCTTCGCAGAGAAAAAGAAATCTATTTAAGCTGCTGTCTGGTTTTATGCTATTAAAAGTCAGTGTGAAGAGACCAACTTCTAATGCTGAGACAGATAATTAGGATGGATAGCTTTTTTTTTTTTTTAATAGCTAACCATGAAAAAAAATTTACAGTGAGAAGAGCTGATGTGCTTAGGGCTGTTGTCTATCAAGATATTCAGTGATGGTTTGATGAAAATAACTGGAGGAGTATTCCTGCCTTCCCTATTTTTTCTTCAACTTATTTTCCTATGACAGTGCAGTTTTAAAATGCTTTCTTTATTCTCCAAAGTTATGTCACAGTTAACCAAGAGGGCTCAGAGTTTTTCTCAGGAACTCACTCCAGCTCATATATTTAGCTCACATATATTTAGACATATGGGAGTGCTGTTCGGTGGAAATCATTGCATTTTTGTTCATATCGGCAGTATATGCAAAGAAATTCCATGCAAATACTGTTCTGTATTGCAAATCAAGCTGAAACATTATTCAAGCAGGACCAAGGAAGAACATCCATACCATACCCCATATTTTGAGTGATTTTTTTTAACTTCCAGTCTTCTTCAGTCTGGTTCTCTAGAATATTTTCCTTGAAGAATTCTTGAAATCCAAGGAGCTTCTGACTGAGTTATTGGGACATTTTATTTTGTTTTAAGCTGCTTTTGAAGCCATTGTTATAGTACCATTTGTCATGATTGTGCTCAGAGCAAGACTCAGTGCTGGTGAGGGAAAATGCTCTTCAGAACAGGAAAAAGAGGGAACACATAGACTGAAAAAATTCAGCTTAAAGAATGCAATCTCTTTAAAACTAGTTCTTCATTAATCACAGTATTGCTTAAGGTCAAAAACAGGCAAGCTGATATGACTGTTTGATTTTTTGTTCTACATAGATGTTTTGATCTGAATTACAAGGAAAAAAATGACTTGGTAGATGGCATGCTAATTACATTCAGGAACGTTTCTTGTTAAGACTTTTTGAGAAATGAGTACTCATTTAAAGAAATGAGTAAATTTCTCTGTTTACTAGTTCAATAATCTTTTGTGAACATTGTGCTGAAATAATTCCTGTTCCTGGAACAGCTCAACAGCCTCTGTTCCAGACAATGTCATCTGAATGTGGAAGAGTTTATACAGCACCCACTCCATCCTCTGTCTGGCCTAAAACAATGTTACTTTTCCCTTCTTTCCCAGGCTTTAAAATCAATCATCTTAAGAGATGAAATAAATAAGAGCAACCCTTTATGTTAAAGCCCTTGCCTTGCCATTACTTTGGCTGGGAAAAAATAGAGTGCTTTTCCACAAGGAAACACCGAAAGTGGTGTAATGATGCAGTGAACCTATTTCTTCATGTGAACCTGTAATAGTAGATATACAGGCTGACTTCAGAACAACCCATTTCCAAGACACAAATGAGCTCACAGGGGAAGGCTTGGGTCCAAACAAGACCTAATGATGAGAGTCTGTGAGAAGCATTGGCTCTTTGGAGAGGCTGTGTTCCCTGTAATTGTGATTGATTCAAGAACATATATATAGAAGAATTTTATCAGAATGTTTTAGAGGAAGGCTGTAGCTGTGAAAAGCCATTGCTTTTCAGTAGTAATATAGCTCCCAGAAGGAGGTGGCTGGTTAGGCCATCATGAGACTCCATGTATGCAGTGCTTGGACAATGGGCGAGTGCTCCTGACTTTTTGGTGTGCATTTGGTCTGAGACCCTTCAGGCTTCATTAAGAAGGAGAATAACAAGGAGAAGGTCCAGAATAGGATGAGATAAGCTGAGGTGTGTTTGATGTAGTAGGCAATACAACAGCTTGATTTGCTGCTCTCCAAATGTGTGTTTCAGTTTGTGGATCATGTACAGCTTCCCTGGAGGGAGTGGTAAAAGGCTATGGCCATCCCACTATAGAGGCTGTGTAGGCAAGTACTCCTGCTGTAGCTGATGGAGTGGATTTGTAATGGAGTTGTTTGGGGCTGCCCATAGAGGGATTTCATGTTTAAGCACCCATGTAGCCCATGTAAGCATGTAGGAATCTACTCTTTCACAGTAGAGTTTACCAGTAGGTGAGCTTAATTTTATGCCATTTTAAGGCTTACGGACAGTCTGGTCTCACCTGGTCACTGCTAATACAGAGTATGTGATGTTCCAGTTTCTCCAAAGCCTTCTAGATCATGGCTGACAAAGAGGGATGTCTTCTCAGGCCTTCTGATGGGATGCTCAAGTTTTCCGCAAGGAGTGAATAGTGGTTCTCTTGGGAAGAGGATTCTCTTCTTTCTAAGAGAAGAGAACTAGAAGAACATGTCCAATTGTCAGGAGCATTTCTGGAGGAAACTAGGACCTTAAACTGCTTTTATTATCCCATGGTGGAAAAGAATAGTTCAGAGTACGAGGATAACTTCCTAGCTAATACCTCCCTGCAGTGGTCTACATCATGACTTCAGCATGCCTGCTCTTACACACTGAATGTGTAAGAGCATTCGATGTAGAGGAGGTTTATTGTAGCTCAATTTGTAAATCAGGCACCTTCACACAATATGCAATTCCATCAGTCAGCCTTTCTATCTGCACATTTATCAAGCGGCCAATAAGCAAGATTAGGCTACAAGAGAAATTTACCAGCAATTCTGAGCAGCGTAGGAACTAATTCAACAGATGTAATGATATTTTTCCTCAGAGAAAGGGAAAATGTCTGCTTTTCATGTCTGCAGCAGAGCTTTTTCCTGGTAAACCAAATGGAGGGCTTTTACCTTCTGCCTTGTCTTTCACCTTATCAGCCACCAAAGCCAGTTTATGCAGGTTTTCTCATTGTGTTAGAGTCTTCCTCTTCTAGAGCATGATGCAGTGAGCATCATGATGGGACTTGTCTGGGCTATGGTCTGAATTACAGAATGTAATTGGTATGTCTGTCGCTGAGCTCCACCTGGGTTATTTGAAGCATTACAGGTTTCAATTCTTACAATTTGTCTTATCTGTTTGTTTGGCGATGATATTTCCCTCTCTATTTATGCTGTTTGTAGTATCTTGCTCCTCTTCTTATTATAGGTGAAAACAAGCAAGCAAACAAACCACCAACAAATAGATAATTTATTTGTCAAATAGTAAATGACTGTTTTTCTCCCATGAGAGGTTTTTACTTGATTCACTAGTTTTCTCTCTCCTGCATTCAGATATTGCTGTCTGTTGGGATAATCAAAGTAGCTAACCAAAGAAATTGAGTCTTAACAGGAACAGCTGACTTGAAGTTTAAGTAGCTGATGCATACAAACCTAAAAAGATACAGAACTTGTAGGGCTGTTCCTCTTGTGGGAATGGGACTTTTCTGGCTGTTATTAGCAGGAGTTCAGTATGACAGTCACTTATCTTACAAAAGTGACTTCAGGCTGCCCACAAAGACTTACTTATAATTGAAAATCATCACAAGAAAAGGCATAATTATATCCCACCAGCATCAGTGCTGAGTGACACTTTGCCAGTAGAACCAGAAGCCATCTGGGTGATGCACATTGACTTGAAGGGTCAGTGCCTCAACAAACCACTCATCTCTCCACTTCTACATCAGACCTGTCATCATGAGCACTTCATTGTTCAATCAGCTCCAAGGGCCTCCTCACAGAGACAATGTGGGTTATAGTTTATAACCACTCTCTAGCAGCAGTGCAAAAGTTGCTATTCCAACCAGATCTGTTATGGAAATGAACTCTGTGTACATCGGTATCTCATCTCATTTAGGGTCTACTCTGATTGTAGTTGGCTTTAAACTGGAGCACACAGGAAAAACACTTTTCCCATTTGAAAGACTGTAAAATGCATTGCTAAGTTCTCCTGTTGCTGGTGCTATTGGACATGCATCCATGGTGCAATGGGAAGGTAGAGCCATGGGAGATCTGATCTGAATAGGCAGAGCTGGAACATAGCCATGGCACTGCATTGCTCATAGTCTAGGCAACAAAAAGAATTTTGTTAGTGTCTAATTACTGCTTTCAGTTTTGTTCTGTTTTGAAAATTTAATCCGTAAAAAATTGCCTTTATTTAAGTAACAAATGCTGCAGTGCAGTCTTTTGCTAGGAGGCTAGGCAGGCTTTGGCTCTCTTCTCATTTTTGGGCAATGTTGGCCTCAGATTGCCATGTTACAATTCTGCTAATGAGACGTACTGTATACTGACTTTTTAAGTGCATTTATTTGTTGAACATTACGATACACAGTTTTAGTAATGTGACTTCAGAATATAAAATGTACTTATTTTTACTGAGTATAAATACCATCAATATACTGGAAGTTTTGCTTTCTGTGATATGATGAAATGACATTATGCTACTCTGACATTTACGGGAAAAAAAAACCATTCCTTTTTCTATATTGCATTTGCTACATCTCACTGTTGTTCAGCTACAAAATAAAGGTAATAGATGAAAGAACAAGAAAAGTATTTTATTTTCTAAAAGATAGAGATTTTTTGTATTAGCAGGAGATTTTGCCTTCAAAGCCAGACTTCATATCAGTTGTTATACAGCTGCAAAACTTGCTTGCCATCATGTACAAAGGAAAATTATTAGGCAGGAAAGCTGTGAGAAGATGAAGAAGAAATTATATTTTTTCTTGTGGCATTATGTTTCAAATACATGATTATTGTTTATCCTTATTAGATACCATCAGTGTATACAATTACTGTGTTTACCATCCCTTGACTAATTCTTAAGGCTTAGGGAAATCAATGGTAATTCTTAAGGCTTAGGGAAATCAATGATAAAACTAATGTTTTTAACATCATATTAATAGAAAACATAGCTTGTCAGGTAAAAGTTTGATTTTGCCAGTGCTTGGTACTGGTATAGTTCTTATCATATGATAAGACATATGCTGAATTTGGGCACAAAATATGATATGACTCTGGCTGAAAGATGCCTAATGAAACATGGTGGATTTCCAAAGGAGAGCGTGCACCAGCACCACATGAGGACATTCCTGAAGTTGAAATTTTGTTTTTTTCTTTTGCAGGGATCCCCAGAATTTGTATCCCCCTGAGGTCAGCAATGCAAAGCTTCAGTATGCTGGTTGGGGTCCAAAAGGGCAACAGCTGGTAAGAAAAAGAACAAGTGTGCAAATGAATTTAGACACTATAGTGCTATTGATCTGAAGTAAAGAGAATAATCAGCTCATGACTAGATTCCCAAAACCCATGTGGTAGCTACTGTTATCTTTGTGGAGTTGTTTTATCATGTAAATTATTTATATAATTGCCAAGTGTATAAATGTGCAGCAAAGTAATTGTGTCTAAAAATGCAAATAAAGAAGATTTTATGAAAATCCTTTGAGAGGAAGCACTTGCTTCTCCTATTGTTGGGCACAGGACAGATTTATAATAGAACATATGAGCTAGTGAGTATATCACTGCTTCACAAGGATGTCTCCAGATGTGCAAACTTGGCACTGGGAATATTTCAAATCTAGAACAGGTGTGCTCTTAATTTGCTCTGTAATTGTCTGCAGAATAGACTGAAGTAGAATTGTGTTTGTAACAGAAATGCTAAGTCATGGCTTGAACCAGTGATTGAGCATCTGGTTGAAGGCTGGGCCGACCCAGGCAGCTCAGGTGTGCGCAGTGCACTTGAGTGACCAGAAGGGGTGGATCCTGGCTCCATCCCTTCCCAGACCTCATTTAAGGGTTGGCAGCAGAGGTGAGGGTGTCTTGCTGGAGGTCCCTGTGTACCTGAGGCTTTCCTAGGATAAGCTGCATCTTACCTTTATTTCTGTGCCCATTGATGTTGTATTTCAGCAACTCCTCATTTGCTGCAGCACAGGGCCTTGCTACTGCGCTATCATTGCTGTACTTTCCGTCGCATTGTGGTGTTGAAGGAAGTTTTCAGAGTATGCCTTTAAAAAAAAAAAAAAAAGCCAAAAAAAACACAAATCGTTAAATATCTTTTGTATTTCATGAAGCCTGATGTAGCAGTTCTGAAATCTCCAATTTGTTTTTTTTTCTCTCGGCTACTGTTATCTTTGGGTTTGCCTATTTTTCACAGCTGGCTACATTCCTATGCTTCATTTCCTGATATAAATCCAATAAGAAGTATTCTTATTCCCCCCAAAAAGTAAAAACAAATAGGAGCTTTAGAACAGCTAAGAAAATCTAGTCTATTTCTCCTCTTCCCAGTGCTTTTTTTCAGGGATTTCTTTATTTGTGTCCTTAGCTATGTTATTTTCAAAGTTGTGACTTAAGAAACAACAGTTGTCACTGCAAGTCTCTAAACCATGTTGGAAGAAAAAGAACAGGTGCAGGAACAAGAAGGTGTCTCTCCCTTTCTCCATCAAGAAAATGAGGTTGAAGGGAGTTATTGACCTCAAATCTCACAGGAATAGATGAGGCAATTTTTGCATCTCTGCATATTGACTCCTGACAAGCTTATTTTTCCTCATCTCACACACATACATACCCAAGTTTTGTCCTCTAATATGTGCCATTTTACCTTCCTTCTTCTGCTGCCTGACAGATCCCTGTAGAGCAGTTTGTGCTAATTCACAAGAGATTGGGATTTGATATTTGACCAAACTCTCATACTCATTTGTGAACACCAGCAAGTTCGTATCTTTAGACTTCTGGTTACTGACAGTGTACGATCAGCTGATAACGCATGATATTAAGCATCCAGAGAATTGTTTGTTTGTTTGTTTGTTTGTTTTTTTACTGTTTTCTTGCTTCCAAGAAACTGAGCTTCACAACATAAACATACGCATAATATAATAAAAGCTATCTCTGCTAATGGAAAGATAGTCCTGAGCTGTTTTACTAGTTTTTCTCAAGTTCATAAGGGCAGCTCCTTTTTTTTCTTTTTTTTTTTTAGTGTACTTTTGCTGTGAACTTATGTGCTTCAGTGCCTCCAGTCACAGCACAACACTGATTCATGTTTATGTTAGTTCTACCAAGCTGAGTGGATATACTTGATTTTCATCTTAGAAAGAAGATTTCACTTTTTTCAAGCCAAAGATAAGACAATCAATCTGCTTACTCTATTGACTCCTCTACCAAAGGAATCTTTCTGTACAGAAAGAAAAAATATCCAAATGGATGAATTACATGTCTCTTCCAGTCCAAACCATTCTATGACTCTATATATAAAAGAAAATATTATCTATATAGTTCAGAAAAATAAAGTTTTTAAACTCCCAGCTTCATCTTCTTATACTGAAATAACTGATCTCACTTTCCACCATTTTTTATTAAGAATACGGTATTATCTCAATTCCCTAATACATAAAGTTTGGTAAATATCCCTTCTTTGGGCTACATGCAGTCTTTTTTAAAGTAATCTGAAGCACTCCTACGAGTCTGGAAATATTGTGCAACTGTGGGTTTCTTCTGGATGTTTCTGTTTCAGGTTTCTAAATATGTATATCTGTTGGCCTATCATTCAGCAGCATTCCCTATTCCTGCTTTGCCAATCAGAATGGAGAAGAGACCCTAATTAGTAGTTTTAAGTGTTACCACGTTAACACATATGCCTTTTGATCTTTTCCTCACCAGTTATTCACCCTGAAATAAAACTATGAGTGTAGTTTATAAAATAAGGTGGCTTTCACACGCACATCTAGTCTACTCACAGCCAATTATCAGCAGAGGATTACCAAAGAAGCTTCTCTTTAAAGGAAAAAAAAAAACAAAACTGCAAGCATTACAAATGAGATAAAGAGAATATAAATACTCAGTCTTCTATATTTCGAGACTGATTGAGTTACTCTGAATATAACTCCAAGTGAAGTTAATTTCTCCTTCTGCAGGGACAGCATAGAGTGCTAATGCAAAGAAAAGCAGCAGTCTTTCAAGTGTAAATGTTTGCTGGGTTGTGTTGTAAGAGGAGAGAGAGTTCCCAAGGTGCTATTTCCACCTATGTGTTGACTCCTTCAGTCAGAACAAAACACGTTGAGTCCCAGGAAAGATGGGAGCAAGGGTTGGATGGATTTTCATCACCTTGAAGATATCCCAGTTTTCAGAAAACAGAATACTTTCCTGTCAAAATCTCTTGATTCCTTCTTTGTCGTTGCAAAGGGGAGGAAGGCTGGGCGATTTTAGCCCTGCAGCTTTTTATTTCCGTTGTTTCATCCTTCCAAGGAGAACTTTTGGTCACCGTGTCTGACCTCGTTCTTGCTTGCTTGCCTAATGATTCATGAAAACAGATCTGCAGCTGAACAATCTGAATAATTTGCATTCTTTTCAGTTTAGAATAAACAGTGGAATTTTCCCAGGAGCAATTTTCTATTTATCTTGTTTTCTTTTGTCTTTACTCATTAAATTATATGCCAATTTTTGGATTATAAACTCACCAGAGCATGGTTCTTGACTTCTCAATAGCCTGCAGAATGCCATACGTTCTGACAGATCTACATAAATAGCAGCAGATATTGGAACTGAGAAAATCAATGTCAGGAAATCAAAATGCAGAAAAGCCCTCACTTCTGGCATCTCAAAAAATTGCTTTTGTCTTTCTCAGCTTTCAGCCCATGTCTTAAAAAAATAGAATTCTGACAAGGCTGATGGAAGGATCGTGCCTTTACCTGTACTGACCTTCTGAGTATGGAAGGGGAGCCACCAACTTCAGTTCAAACATTCTCTAAGTATGGCACTTATTAATGGGCTGCTTCTTCTCTTTTGTCCTACCACATTAAACATCATTTATGCCTTTGCAGAGTGAAAAGCACAGTTAAATTTAAGCAGCAGTGCAGTTTTTTGTGCATGAAATTGTCTATTCAAGGTATTGGCAAAAAAAATTCATTGTTACCAAGGTACAGTCAACAGTCCAAAGCCCTCAGTATGCAATGGCATCAATCCCATGACCTTCAGCACGTTCCTAGGTGATTTTCAGTGTGTATGCTGTATATCTCTCAAGCAGCATCATAGCATGATGTTTTGCAGCAATATAAGGATCTTGATGTCGTGATAGGACTGCAAAAAACATGTTGTGCTCCTCCCTTGCCCTGTTCCATGTATGCTTATCTTGGATTTCTTCTCTTATCTTGATATTTGTGACCCAACAGAAATCATACTTTTCTCCTTTTGGAGTTTCAATACCACCAGGGAAAAAAAAGAAAAAAAAGATAAGCAAAGAGCTTTTGTTGATTGATCTTACTGGATTATTTTAATGCTTTCATGCTTTATAGCTTTGCATTTTTACATTTTTTGAATGAGTTTCTGCATACATGCAGAGGGGTCACGCAAGGTTTCCATACTGTATTTCCCTCAGTACTGTCTGTGCATATTAGAGTTGCTATCAGTCTGAAATCAGTTGTCATAGAATGTGTGAGAAAGACAGACTTGGGTTCTCTATTTATCCACAAAAAAATCAGAAATTTCCTTGGCTGGTTTCCCTGAAGGCAGGAAATGCTTTAGGAGCAAGACCTTCTAGTGCATATCTGTAGCTGAAGTGTGCAAAGAATCCCAAACCCTGAGGTTTTCAGGATGCTTTTGTCTAAGTTACTCCAAAATGAGCACATCTAAGTTCAGAATGTTTGCCTCAAGGACAAGCTGGGGGTGTACATGGGCACTGTTGTCATAAGGATGGCACAAGCAGTAGGGCTATTCTAATAGTGCACAGTGTTTACATGCATTGCCAACGCTACAGTACCGTTCATGGAAATGGTTATACTCCAGCTGTCAGAGGCAGAAGACTTTCTGCTGTGATGCTGTTTTCCTTCCTATAATTCCCTGTAACAGTCTGATGGAGACAAATGATCAGTGACACATCAGATGTGGGGGACAGCAGTTCTTCACAGCTTTAGAGGCAGGAGCTACAATTCCAAAAAATCTCTCGTATCCCAGTATTTATCTTTCAGCAAAGAAAAACATGTTTGAGGTTCTCCTGGGTGTTCAGTCTTTTACTGTTTCCACTGTCTTTTTATACTTCCTAAGATGTGCAGGAAGAGGATCATAATTGCATTTAATTGCAGGATTTTTTTGTATGCCCTTGCATTTATGGTGAACTCAGAGAATGGTCAAAATGGGTTCCTCTGGCATTCAGAGCCAATAAATCTTCTGATGTCGACTCCTCTGAAGCAGGAGCTACCTTTTATGCTTGCAGATTGTGCAGCAATCAAGTGTATAATTTGTTCTAAAGCAGTAAAACTTAGGTATCACAGCAGGTGCAGTAAGAAATCTCCATTTCAGTGAAATGCAAATGTCAAAGAAAAAGAGGAACAAATCTTTCAGCCTCTGCCACGTTAGGTCTTTGCCAGGTGCCCTCAAACAATGAATGCTAATGGTGGTTAAAGAGGTTGTTGTTTTAAGTATTGCTGTCAAAAAGGAAAGAAAGAAGAAAAAAACAAAGCAGTGCCATTTAGAGAAATACTGGAGTTCATTTGTATATAAAACATCGAATGATAGGTCCTGCCATACAGGGTCACAATGAATCAGCTTTGCCTTTTGTTATCAAGAAACTTCACCACCTAGCACAATGTCTTGTTCCCTAGGATATCTAGATGCAAAATGCAGGTTAAGTGATGGCACCTGGAACTGAAGTGGCCTGACTCCTTTAATTAGCAGGTTGTTCCCTGCATGAATTCATGCCAGCTTAGTGCTTGGCAGAATATCTGCACAGATCACAAGTGAGGAGGATTTCTATGGGAGGTACTGAGTCATTTGTTGTTTTTCTAATCCAGTTGAGCCTTTGAACTAATAACTGCTGCGGGTCTATTTGTTTCTACTATTATTTCACAGTTTTTTTACAGTGTTGTTTTTAAGCTAGACTACTCTCACTTTTTATTTTTACAATGGCATCTGAATCAATATTTAACTGTGGTCTGCTATATGTAATAATTTTGGCTTGGTTATCTTAGTTGCAAGGAAGAAAATATTCCTTCCTTTCTAATCGCTGTGTCTGCCCAATTCACAGTTAGAGGACGGCTTTATGCATAGTTCCTGAATTCTGGGAAAAGCAAGAATTTCAGAAAACCTTCACTTCATCCCCTTTCCCAGTGTCAAAATCTTTATGAAATCTGCAGTGAGATATGTGTATGGGCAGGTTGCTACAGTTGGAAATTCCCTTTCCCTTTTTTTTTATAATTAATGGATATCACTGAAAAGGTGTTGTGTTGGTTTGTTTTTTTCCTTTTGATGCTTTGCTCTTTGATCATGGTGACTGTGGTGTACTATTTTTCATTTCTACACATTTCTTGCTTTCTCTGACATCACTTTAACATGCAGTCCTCATTCATGAAGGGAATGTTTTGCATCCTCACTGTGAGCTCTGCTGTCCCTTTCCATTTCAACATTCTCAGTGCTGTATTTTCACCAATGTCAAGAGAAGATGCTTCAGTAGTCATTACTGGAAGAAGTTATGGGTACTTTAGATAACATATCAGCCACTTGGTGGACGTGAAGTATCTGAAAGAAAAAAAATAAATAGATGATTTGCCATAGAAGTTCTACCAATGAATCAAAGAAAAATCTACTTTTTTTCCATCTAAATGTGAGAGCCATACAGTGACTTAGTACTGAGGGCATTTCCCCTGGAGGTTGCCACTGCCACAGACTTCTTTCATGACTTCATAGCCATTACTGTGTTTTCTGTTTTAGTGAAGTGTTTTATGAAGATGACAATATACAGTCCTCCTTCCCAGTGAATTTACAGGATTAAAACATTAATTATTGTGGGCGCACACATACATACAAGGATATAGCTAACAAAAATGCACATATTGATGGATGTGCTACGCTAACTTAGAGTATTTTGCTTCTTCTTTTTTTTTTTTTTAATCACAGAGCAATTCACCATCTTGATGCACTATAGTACAAGTACCGAGTTCTCTTCTATTATGTTACTGTAGCTCATTGTATGCTACTGCAGTGTCACAAAAGCACAAAATTTCTGATAGTAAAACACATTAGGGTCGGTTCCACTGAAAACAGTTCCCTCCTTGCTATCTGAAATGTTGATGTTCCTTTACTTTGCTTGAGTAAGAGCATTAGTGTTTCTGGCATCCTGCTAGCTGTGATTTGTAGATGCAATCCACTGAAGTTATAAGTTTCCTTTTGTTTATAAAGAAGCAGTCATAAGTAACAGTATGTTTAAATGCTATACTTCAGGACAGCACAAGCAGTCTCTTAGTTTGCACTACTTAATCTACTTGCATTGTGGAGTGGCTCACCTTTGTTTGCATTGGTGATCTCACCTTCCCCAGGCATTTGTTTGAGGCATGAAAAAGCCTTTAGCACAGTTCCGTTAGTCCTTCAGGTACTTGCTGCTCAGCTCCTGGAATAAATGCTGATGGTTTTTATACCATACTAAACATTGTATGAAAGAAGCATATTGCGCTGCATTGCTCACTGTGTAAGGATGTTGTGTTCTTGGAGGAACCCAGTTGCAAGTTTTCTTTATGCTGACAAGTAATTCGTGTGCTGCCCCCTGCCAGATACTCATTCTATAACAGAGTAAAATAGTTAAAATTATACACTGTATCATCTCTTATTAAATAATCTAATTTATAGCGATGCCCCACATAACCATCAGTGGTATTAGTTTACAGAATACAAGATAATCCATCAAGGAGAACTTAAAAGCAGAATCTGAGTTCCATACCAAATGGTACATTTACTGATACATACTCTAATACAACAAGGCAGTCATAAATTAAAATAACCCCATTAGAATCCAGGGCAAAGAATTCCAAGCGGACATGGTTCTCTTTGTCAGTGTGAAATAAATGCTCTTTCTTCCCCGAAGAACAGAAAATAGGACAGCGTATTTTTCTTAAAACATCTATTTTAAAATCTTCCAAGCTATAATAATTGCTCATTTGGCCAGACTCTAGCAGATTCTGGGTGTAATTAGAATCTCTACATGTTATTGACTAGCGTGCTCATGAAGTATAAATGGAAATAGATGGTGTTTGTAATGATGCAGCGTCGAAAACATGAAGAGGCTTGTAGAAACCTGAGAAGAATATTAATGTAGTTAAGAACTTAAGCTGAAAGAATTGAGACAAAAATCTGTCTCCAGTTTAAAAAGAAAAAAAATGAAATGTGATTCAGTCATTGCTCCCATAGTTTGTTGAATGGGACTTCTTTTAGCACGCCAGCTTAGAGCAGCTCTAGAGACCATAAGAACTACAGGATCTTACAAACTCTTCTTCTTTCCAAAGGATACCTTAGTATCTCTAGTGGAAAAGGTCTACAGAATGCTGTTCATAGGATCCTCCGGTGACAACAGAATAGCTCTAGAGGATCAAGAAGCAAAGCCTTTACACCATTGTGCAAGCTGTTACATCTCCTGGTTGCCTTTGACACTAGTCACTGCCTGCAGAAATAAAAAATACTTTGTCTGAGGACATGAGGAATGGAAAAACATCCCTCTGACTTCTTAGTCTCTTTGCTGGTTATGGGCAATGACAGCAGAATTAGGGTCTTAATGCTTATTTTACAAGGGAGTTTTGTACAGTTTACGGGTGGTAACTCTCTGCACTTCCTTTGCTAAATGTGTAATCAAAGCAACTATGTGCAGCAGTTTTCTGTTGCAGTAATTCTGGTGGTTTTCCTTTGCAGAACTGACTGCATTTCCTTTTTTTTTTTTTTTTTTGGTTTTTTTAATAACACAAATCTCCATTCAGTTACTCTCTTACACTACTTGTATCAGACATGGAGCCTTTGATCTCTGAGTCAAAAATACTGCTCCTGAAATGTCTATGAACCAGCACTGTTCTTATGGGTGTCAATCTGTACTACTGTATTCTCTGGTCTTAGTGGTCTTCTCAGCTGTTTTCAGCTTCTCAATCTTGAAAGCCTTCCTGCAGAATATTTCTAATACTGGAATAGTCCTCGCTTCACTCTATAAGTGCCACCTTTGGCCTCTTCTAGGAAGAAGATAAGTAAATTTTACCCTTGTCCAAAGAAAACGTTATCTGTGTGGTGCATACATTCAGAAAGCATGTCCTCTAAATCCTTGCCCTGGGAATCAGTTATCTTCTTACTTTGAATTACAGCAAAGCTAAACCCTTAAATGAAGAATTGAACCTGTAGCCTTCCCTGTCAATAATTTATCAGAATTTCTTTCTCTGCAACATGTTGATTAAATAGAATAGTTTCATTCATTCATTGTCAATCTTAATGATGGCATTTTGGTTTTGTGGAAAAAAGAATCAACTTTAAAAACTTTCTTTCACTTCTCCATCGTCATTGCTGTATGTTTCTTTCCAAACCTGCAAAATTGAACTCTGTGATGCAGGAGAATAAAAATGTTTTGACTCACTATTTTTATCCCAATTGCTATCAAGCTTTTCTTTTTAAATAGCTGGTGTTAGAAGTCTAATTAAAATACTCTCTCTTTTTATATAAGCTTACTGTTGAGGAACAGTTTATGCTTTTATTACTCTTTTTTTGAAGAACTGATGAGTTGGTGTAATCATATCATATGCATTAAGAACAACACTTATGATAAATATGAACTTTGATGTTCAACTAGCTTCCATTTATGCATTTTTTTCACATTCAGATAATCATCATTCATTGAATAATGCATAATCAATCAGTAACAAGCTTTAGAAACTGATTTTGCATTGATCATGCATTTTTCTGCATGAGTTGGTGTAAGAATTATCATTGCAAAATGCCAAGACCTTTTCAGTGCAGTGCTTGTCAGATTTCCATGATATCCCAAAGTGAGAACATGATGATCATATCTGCTTCAAGATGCTGTGTGGACACAGATGGGCATGCTAATTCTGTGTAGTAAGGACGAGTTGGGGGAAGCAGCAAGGGAATCTTTCTCCTGACAGTTTTTCATTTTCACAGACTTCAGCTTCCGGATGTCACATGGCAATGGCAAAACAGAACTGGTTTGAGAGGGGCCATCTTCAAAATATTTGAATGGAAGTAGAGGGAGTGTAGAAACTGAGGTGGAGGGAGAGATCTCCCCTGGGTGTGCATTTTCGGGAGCTTGATAATGCTCCAAATTACTTGTGTCCATGACCTGACAGCTCCATGATACTGCTTGCACGCTGTGGCTTTGTTACTGCCTGCAGCCAGTTATTTAGTATATAAACAAAGAGGTAATACTTTTCTTACTGAACGCATCAAGAGGCTAAAGCTGTCTTGTTTTCAGATGGATTTCAGACCTGTGTGATGTGTAACACCATGCAAGTGTAAGGTAGTTAATATTTAGTTCAGTTCAAAACATGAAATTTTATCTGGCTGTATTCACCCAAAAAATAAATGGAAGCTTTTAAAAATTAACAGAGCACCTTACATGAAGAAGTTTAAAATGCCCTTGATGGCACTGTAGGACTTTTCATATGTACACCTGGCTGAAGAATTAGTTGATGTAAAGGAGTAAGAACCTTAAATTGTGCCTAGATTGGTTTCAGGTGGTAGAATCCTCGTTTGAGGGAATTTGGTGGTCCAGTTCTATTGAAGGATTGACTAGCCACACAGAAATCTGCCTCAAGTGATCACCTTCATTTACCCACATAGATTCATGCTAGGCTTGTTTGAATAAATCAGTGCCTGCTTCTTAAGAAGTGATGTGACTGGCATTTAAGTAGAGGAAACCATGTGAAGGAGAAACAGTGTGACTTGGACATGATTAGGACTGCAAGTAACAGAGAGCTAGTGGACCATGTCTTGAGTAGATGAAGATACCTGATACTTACTTTTGGCTGTCTATGGTCGGTAGAAGCAGTAGATACCTAAACTGCATGGACTGCTTTGATTGACTTCTTTGGACATGGAAGCAACCTGAAAGCCGTAAAAGCTGCCAGAGAATGAGAAGTCCACAGAGTCAGGCAATTCTTCATTGGTATCTAGGACAGTCTGGCTCACGCCTTTGGAGCCACACACTGACAGAAGGTCACAACCAAGGTGAGGTAGGATTGATACCAACCTGCATGCATTGGCATAAACACAGAGCAAGATACGTAAAGAACCATTTTTCTTTGTTATTTCAGCAAAAGGATTTTTGTAGCAGCTGTGGCTCTGCCTGTGCAGAAGGGAACATTATGAGTTCAGTATCATGTTGAAGCTGACCGTGGCTCTGCAAGTAATTTGATCAGTATGACATGCAGTTCATTACAGGACAAGGAGCAATTGGGATCTTTTGTCTCTCAGTCTTCACAAGCTTATAATAGTCTACCTGATGTAAAATTATAATTATAGCACGGATGATCTTATGGTTCATGCATTGGAATAGAGCTCAAGCAGCTCAAATGTGACTCATGGTTTTGCTGGTGCACTTATGTGACACTAAAAACTGCATTTGTCTTCATATACATAGGTTTCTAGAGCAATTCAGATGAATAGTATTAAATATATGTGGGCTATAGATGCTTTTCCAGGACAGTAGAGGTTTCTCCTGCATTCTGTATGATACTACAGAATGTTTTAGATGCTGTGAGGGGCTTAAAATGGCTCTGGGTACCTGTGAGTCTTGTCTTCAGTGTGTCTTCAGTGTCCCTGCTCTTTTTTTTTTTTTTTCCTCCACATGTTCAGTGAAGACTATTATCTCCATTCTAGGCTTCTAGGCTTACCAGTCTATGAAAATATGCTGTTGGGGTAGGGATGATCTTTTTCTGTGCGTTTGTTCAGCATCTAGAACAGAGAAGTCCGTGGATAATTACTTTTACATAGATATCTTTACTGATTCTGCAAAATTAAATGTGTTTCTGAGAGACAGAATTCTAAAATGAATCTGCTATTTCATTTATTCTGCCAGAATACTCCCTCAGGTAAACTGGCTTGCCAGCTTATTTGAAGACTTCTGTAAATGGAAAAAACCAACAGCTGCAAAAATCACAATAAAAATGAAATAAGGCTTTAATATTAAAAAATGGAAGAAAATGGAGTGCATTATGTTAGATGAGGAGAAAGTAGATGTTGATTTAAAGCTGTGTTCCACTATTAATTGAGGCTTCTATTTTGAGACCGTTGCTCTTTCAGACTGCAATTGGGCTGACTTGGAATTTAATGCACATTCAAACCTTTTGTGCCTGTCTATACATGAGGCTGGGTCTTATTCACTAAACTCTCAATGCTAAATAGACAAACTTTTCATGTTAACTAGTCTCCTGTGGGCTGACCTTGCAGTGGGAAGGCTGCTCTCTGGCATGCAGGAAGTATTCACACTTCTCCAATGTGTAAGGTAATAAGCATCCAGACATTAACTTCATATTTGGCGATGCTAAATTTTAAAGATGTCATTCATTTAGTTGGCAAGAGAACTCGGAATTCTTCCTGAAATTTGGAGAATAAATCAAAGCATGAAAAGCACAGATTAATGTGTGTTAATTTATTTTCCCATGGTCTTTGAGGAAATGAGAAGTTCTCACCTCTTTGGCTGTAAGGAAGGGAGAGTGAAATAACTGTAAAAGGAAGTATAGTATCTTTCAGTTCAGAATAGTCAGCCTTTAAATAGTTGCAAATGAAGTTTGACGTGGTCAGTCAGCGTTGTGATGGATCTTGTGTGTTGTAAGATGATTGAGTTTACTTTGCATTAGCTTAGTATACATTTATTTTACTGGATAAACACCTAATCCTTGACTAAAAGATCTCCTTCCATCTTAGGCATGTGGTCCAAACTGCATAGTACTTTCTTCTTTAATGTTAGTTTTGTAAAACTAATGGCTTGCAGTAATCAGTTCTAATACAAATTGTGATCAGGCAGAGATTTCTTCCCGGTTCACAGGAACTAGTGATGTGTTGATACCCAAGGCTGAGGGCATAGTGGCTTACGCTGAAAATGCTAGGTGATATCCTGAGCCCCACAAGGGCATCAGCAAAATCCCCATGGGTTTATTATCCTGGGAGTGAGCAAGTAAGTTTTTTTTAAAAAAAGTCTTTATCTCAGTCCTCCAGGGCACTCTAGTTATCATTGTGAAGAAATATTTCATTTTTTGAGCCCTATTATAACATCCAGAAGGAAGAGAAGGGAGTCTGCCATTACACCCCGGAGTGTCACGCTAATTCTGATTTCAATAGGAGAAAGTCTTTGTATCCATTTTCAAACAGCATTCTTTTAGGTTTTGTTGGTTTCTGTGATACTTGGAAAAGAAAAATTGAAGGCTAAAAATACTTTTTTTTTTTTTTTTTTTTTTTACCTCTTTTCTGTCTCATGCTTTCATCTTGTTTAGCTTATGACTTGTGTATTTTACAGGGTTAATGGTTACGGTTTCTTCAATTGATATGTGGATGTTTGTGCTCTTCTTACTTCTTTCAAAATATCTTATTTTTTGGAGGCTGTGAAATGTAATAACATTTAATGGGCACAGTGTAATAACATAAATGTAAATGTAAAATGTAATAACAAACCTGCACAGTGCTCAACGTGGGGATTTCCCCCTAACATTGCCCAGCTTTATTTCCCATGCCATTAGTTGCACTCAGTGCTGGATATCATGTGCTGTCCATCAGAAAAGGCATAGACATTGCAAGGATCTTGGGGCTAAAATCATTCTCAAATACACACACCAGAAGAGAAGGCACTAGAAAATTATTATGCTCTCCATCTTCTGTACAGAGGCACACAAAACTCAACTTGACCCCTTCTGTTGTCCTTTCTTTTATTATTTAAGATTGCTACATAAAGTAAGCATAAAATAATGTGGAAATGATGTCCGTGGATTTTTTTTTTAATTGCACTGATTTATTATTTTCTAATTAGCTCAAGGGATTCTGATTGCTTGATAGGAAGCGCTACTTTAATGTCACAAAATGTAAACAGTAGAAAATATTATAGAGGTTTAAAAAAAAAAAAAATCTAATATCTCTAGACCAGAAAGTGAAGTAATCCAGAGACATCTCTTTTTGATGAATAACGGAATTTCAAAAGCTTTTTCTTAATTTATAAGATACATTACATAGAAATCTTCCGTCTGCTGCTTCAGTTATTTTTTATCTTGATTATGCTTGACATTTTTAGGGTACGAGGCACTGTAGTTAGGAGGATAATTTTAAATTCTCTATGAGGTGCTGCAGTTTGGTTCTGAATTACATGGGAGATGGTTTGAAGTCAGTGCACTTTATTATTTTCCATTGCAGCTACCAGATACCCTATGCAGCCTGACCAGTGCAGTGACGCTTTGAAAGACAAAGCAGTGAAGACAGAAAACATTGCAGTGCTTTACAAAGCACGGGGCAGAGGCAGATTGTCATTCTGCCTTATTTATTTTTCCTGTAGACTCATTTAACATTTAAGACATTACAAAATATTGCAAAGCCTTCATTTGCTGGGAAGAAGCCGGGCAAGAAATGGGCTGCATCACTTGAATAACTCCACCTGGCTGTGCACCTGTTGCATAAGAGGTTGCCCAAACACCCATCGCACTTGTTGATGTAGAGATTTGGGATTGTCTTGCAGTTTGGTGATAGCATCCTTTAGGGCATTGTGCATTGCTGAGAATAGGTTTCTCAAGTCCCAGTCTGACAAGTCTTCCCTTTAACCAACAAATGCCACTAATGGATTGTGGACAATCCAGGGTGTCTGTTGTGCAAATTGAAGATACACAGCAGGGAGTGCAGAGCCTTGGCTGTGGCAGGAGGAGCTGCAGAGAAGAATGGTCCACAGCACTAAGGCTATTGTGTCCCAGCACTGTTTTTTATCCCCATTGCCACCCCATATTGCTAATAATATTCACCAGTTTCTATTCTTTTTTTCCCTATAGGCTTTGAAAAACAACCTCATATTTTGTCCACTGTGGTCTTCCTGATTTTTTTTTTATTTTTTTTTTTCCCTATGTTTTGGCAGCCCTCCCATGAACAAGCTAGCTAACACATTGAATTCCCTACTAGAGGTCTTCAGTCTGGATTCTCTGCTTACTGAAAATGAAGGCAGGATTGAATCTTCCACAATGTATTTTTTTCTTTCAAAAACATATTAATGGCCTCTCTTTAGTTTAAAAGCCCTTGTAGACTAGAAGGGCAAAAAGCAAGTTCCAGTTACAGTCAGACTTTTTATCCTTAGGTAAACTCGCAGTAACAACTGCCAAAACTACGTTAGGACCTATACTTTCTTGTGGTATCTTTCCAGCTCATCTTTAGTTGAAACACATACCACAGTAGGACGTGAAACAGAAGCTGAAAGCAAATACTTTTACTCAATTCTATCCTTTCATGAGTGCAGCATGAGAAATTGCATTCTCGTATTGTGCTGTAGATACCTAACATTTGTTCCAATAGCCCAACCTTCTATAAACTCATCTGTAAACATCTGCTGAACTCTATTAACAGTTTTGTCTTTTAGTCTGTATGGATTGCCTGGTACTCTGTTCAGTACATCTCTGCAGCCTGAGTGGATCTCAGAAATTTTTTTCCGAATAAGACTAGGCTGTGGTTCACTTTGAGGGGAGGAAGGAGAGGATCTCTGTGTCAGTGGTGACATTTAAGCACCTAACCAGATGATTCCATAGACCAATATATATAAATATATAGAGAGATATGTATATTTAAGTGGCTGGCTAAAGTTTGGCTCGCTCATCATCTCTTAAACACCTAAATGAACAGTCTGATTCCCAAAAATGATCTGGTAGCACTAAGTCTTAATGGAAATATGTAAAAAGCATTTTCCAGTAATCAGTTTAGTCGCCATCAACTCTGTGTCCTGAAGCACTTCTTCAAAATCTGGAGAGGTAGTGTACCTCATTTCGTGCCTTCTCATGGCACTCTTCAATTTCTGAAATGAGGACAGGACCAAGAAAAATAAAGCTTGTGTTGGAGGACCAGGGCTTAGTTTGCTATAAATTAGCATATTTCCAGTAGTTCATGACATTGGAAGCAAGCTGTGAAAATCTTTTTTGGATGAAAATGCTGTAAAAATGTCATATGTGATTTTTTTTTTTTTCCTTTACTACCAATTATTGTAAAAGTTAAATGCAACGTCTTAAAATGGAGCCACTGCTTAATGCTCTTCTCTTTTTCTTTCTCCTTTCAAATCAGATTTTTATCTTTGAGAATAACATCTATTACTGTGCCCATGTGGGGAAACAAGCCATTCGAGTGGTCTCCTCAGGAAAAGAAGGTGTTATTTTCAATGGGCTCAGCGACTGGCTATATGAAGGTAGGACACAACTTCTAGGATGGCAGTTAGTTATGAGTTTTTTTACACTCTACACTCTTGGCAGAACTGTCTGAATTTAGATGTTCATTGCTACATTTCTGGGGACTGGTGGACATTTGCTAAAAATTTGCTATTCTAACAGTTGTCTGAAGTGCTGGACTGAAAATAATGTCAAGTGATGTCAGAATCCTGTTTTGTTTTTCAGGCTGTTTTTCTTTCCCTTAGTCCAAAAGTAATAAATCACGAAGCATTAATGAACAGAGCTGGTTCATTATTTAGTGGCACCTGCAATCACTCAGAGATGTGACAGTTTTCAAGTCACTGGAAAGGACAGAAACATGGAGGGGAGGTTGCTTCTATTTTAAGGGAAGAAGCTCGGAGACAATTTTACTTGATCGGTTGTTTGCCACAGCTCTATGTGTGCCTTAGAAGCTACTCAGCTCTTGACAGCTGACAGTTTTCTGAAAGCCAGGTTCTCTCAGTAATTGGGTTCCTTCCCTTGAAAATGGACCTGGTGGGGCAGAGGGTCATTGCTGGAAGGGTCCAGAGGGGAAGATATATGAAGAGTGGCTGAGAGCCCAGGATTCACTGGGAGCAGAGCAGGCTGAGGGGAGAGCTCATGGCAGCTGCAGCTTCTCACAGGGAGCAGAGGGGCAGCCATGGGGCCTGAAGGAATATGGCACTGTCAGGGGAGGGGCAGCTGGGGGTGAGGGAAAGGCTGTGCCCCAGAGGGCGGTGAGCATGGAATGGGCTGCCCAGGGCAGCAGGCACAGCCCCAAACTCATCGAACACATTGGCAGAAATCTGATACCCGTTTGGATTACTTTTGGTGTTTAAGTTCATGTTTATGTTGTACTGCAGAACATTGACGAGCAAATATTCCCCTTGTGAAGTTCTTTGTCACCAGAGGAGTGGCTAAGAAGTTGCGAAGTGCTGATTTTCTTTGATTTCTACGTTATGAATTTGAAGTTCTGGACAGGCTGGTTTGACTCTGTAGGTCAGGTGTGCATGTTGGTAGCTGTCTTTTGCTGCAAAACATCACTTGGTACACAAGGTCTTCTCATAGAGCCTTGCACGCAGCAGCATGCTGACAGGAGAAGTTTGTCACACTGGTGAGCTCGAAGCCCGTGGTGACACTTGTGTTTTGCTGACATGTGTTTTTATTCAATTACTGGATTGCTCGGGCAATTTCTTGGCAGACATTGACTTTCAGGTTTGTCCTTTATAATGAACTTACTTGTTAACTGTATATTAATATACTGGGATGATAAAGGAACCAAATACAGTCTGTGAATATACCAAGCCAGGTTCTGTAATCTTTCTGAGTACTGTGTATGCAGTAAGACCTCTGATCTTGTTGTTCACTTGGAGTACATTTTAACAGAAATCGGGTTATAACATCCCTTTGGAAATGTCACTTTGAGCCCAAGAACATAGGGCTGATGTTAAAATGAAAACTCCTTTTACTTATCAAGCAAGATAAAGAGGGACCCCTAGGAAAATCTGAAATATGTGTTTTCAGGCGATAGAGTTCCACTCAAATCCAAAGGTGGCCCTTGTAAGCTGAGCTCCTTCCCTTGGAGGTGAAGCTGGGTGTAGGATCAGTACTGAGGCAGATGTGTGAACAAGCTGTGGGGAGGCAGGATCAGATGGGTTCGCAGCATCCAAGTGTCAGTTCTCTGAATGCACTGATGGATGGAGAATGATCCCAGAATGAATTGGATATGGCAGAGTGGTGAGTGGGTAAGGAGTCTGTGAGAGTTCAGGCGTTAACATTAGAAAGGCTGAAGCATTACCCTTCCAGCAGCTGGGATACTCTGCTGTTACATGGTTACCAGCAACTTTATTTAACCAAATTCTCCCCTTTTCTTGGGCGCTTCATCTTTGAAAGGTGGGGGAAAGAACTAGAGTCTTTAAATTCAAATTCAGCTGAGTGGAATTTCTTGAAATCTGAGCTAGGATCAAAATTTACCATCCCAGGGCTACTTTTCACCTCCCTCCATTCCTAGTGATGTTTGGAAATGTCTCCTCCACCTCACTAGTTGAGCTGGGATGCTCAAACCCACGTCTGCTTGCATCACTACTGTCTCAGCGAGCTCCCGGGGTGGATGCTGAGCATATGTAGGGATCTTGTTCCATCTGTGCGGCCACCTCCAGCAGATAGTCTGCAAAGAGCCGCTGAAACAAGATCACAGCGAGTTGGGCATGTTGCTCTATGCTCTTTTTGTTGCTGAAGTTCACCACTGCCAGCAATGGCAGCTGAGCTTCACTGGAGCACCTGGCGGGTTCGTGACCTGCTTATCACTTTTCCTGCATGCATTACAGAAATAAAAATGTTGGTATTTTCAGTCTTGAGGAAGCCACTTGCAGTATTTTTACTGTCATCTTTAAAAGCGTATCACCAACACTCCTACTCCTCCATTTTGTAGAGCTGCCTGCACCGTGGGCAGATTGCAGCCCCAGCAGTGCTGTCTTTGGGGTATCTCCCAATGGCTGAGATAAATGGTGGGTACAGGGGAAACACTCCTCTTCATAGCACTGTTGCTTTTGGCACAACAGAATAGATGCTCTGAGCTATTAATCACAGGTCTTTACCAGGTCTGGAAGTAATGCAGAACTAGAGGAGGTTTGACAGGCTTTTTTTGCCCTGTAAAAATGCAGGAGTTCATTTCAATTCAAGTTAAGCTCTGCTTTTGTAAATCTGCCAAAGGGGAAAAAAAAATTCCTCATGGTATTTATGCTGATCTGTAGACTTTTGATAATATAGTGAAAAACATTTTGAATCAATCAGAGCTTAATCTACTTAGTATATTTAGCTGGAAGGCTATAGATTGATACATAGATTACTGAAACATGAAAGCATAGATTAAACATGGCTTTTATTACTAAAATAAGCATTGACAGTGTTTGCATGTAGACTGACTTAACATTTTCAGAGTTCTGCCTGATAGATGCCTGTGCTAAAATATTGTGAGATCCCATAAGAGAGAACTTAAAGTGCTGTGGCTGAAACCAGCTCAGCATTTAAACGGATAGCATGCACAAAGAGGGTTTTTCACTTCTGGCTGAATCCTGGGGAGCGCTGAATCCTGCCTGAGCCTGTTTCAGGCTCCCTGTACATGGCTCTGCTGGGCAGGACAAGGACCTTCCCTGGCTGCTCTGCTCTGAAGTCCTGGTTTGACCTCTTTTCAGCAAGTTTGCATTCACAGACACGACTCTGATGTTGCATTCTGCTGCATGGAAGTCACAGGGGAGTGGAGCAGCAGGCACGTTCCATGTGTTCCTTCCATGGGTGGGAGGGGGAGGATGGATTTTTACCCACAGATGAGCTGATCCTGTGTGCAGACTGCGAAACGGAGGGCGCTGCTTATTTCTTGTGCCCTTAGACATAAAAGCAGTACCATATAAACCATTTTGCAACCTGATCTGAAGGACTTGTTTTGTTTGTGGTTTAGGGACTTTGCTTGTAAAAGGAAGAGTTACACATGAGTTAATCCCTCACCTCCTTTCCCTGCCGTGGTAAGGGTTTGTTGTGCAAGTCCCTGAAGATTACCTCAAAGCAAGGACCCTTTTCCAGACCAGTACTGACCTGGTAGCTGTGACATCTCATCTGGTCTCCTCAGCCTCACGCTGGAGGAGCACATCTGAATGGCTCACTTGGCTCTCATTTAAAACTCTTATGCAATATGAATTATACGTATCCGACATCTAAAATTGATACTCTGCTCTGTTGAGCTTAATGCACAGTGGTGTTGCTCTGCTTTATTTTTGGCTGGGGAGCGAGAGGAGGAGTGAGAAGAGACTCTTTTTTTCCAGCTCTGAGTCGCATGCCTTATTAATCTTCATTCCACCCGCATCTTGCTTTATCACCAACAGATCCTCTTAAATGACTTTGTAGTGACACCTGGTGGGGGAGGCCAGGATGTCATCATCATTAAGACAATGAAACTGCAGAATTTTTTGCTGCAAGATCTAGTAAAAGACTTCCAATTTCCCCTCCTGTGCACTTCCCTGAAACTCCCTTTGTGCTTATGGGAATGACAGAGCCAAAGCTGCTGGCTGATTCACGCTAATAGTGCTTCTGTTCCTTTCCTAGACGTTGCAAAGAGAGAAAAGAGAATGCAGTAATAAAGAAAAATCTTTTCCATAATTTAATCAGCATCTCAGAAAAATCAGAGTGTATATTTAGAACCTGTATGGCTGGTCTCAGAGGTGCAGCGCCTGGTAACAGCTGCCAAAACAAATAGCATTTCTCTTGAGCAGTATCTTTTATGCTTATAGTATTTCAACCAACTGACGTAGATATATTTCTTATGGTCAGAAGCATTAATCCTGGAAGTCTGGAAATGGCCTTAATGCTGGGTAAATGCTAGATATGTCTGCTGAAGTATTGCTCTCTGCCTAATTCATCTGTGTGCTTGATTCTTCATTGTATAATGTGAGATCTCTAAACCTTTAGTGCTTGAAAACAGTAACTGATGATTGGACAGATTGGCAAGGGGCAGTCATAATTAGGCTGAATGCTAGTAACTACAAAAATTCCTGTTTGGTGTCATCAGAGGAGATGAGGTAGTGTAACGTCTCACTGTGTAGGTTTAGCCTTTCCCAGTAATTAACTGCTCCAAGGCTTACGGGGGGGTAAAAGTTAGACTGAGTCATCACTGAACGTTTTAAGATCTCCTGGATAGAGTGATCTCTCACCAAAAGGATGCTTAAGGCAGGACTCCAGACAATCAAAAGGGCCCTCCTGGATAGGACTGTTAATGAAGCAGATGACTGCCCAAGGAAGTGGTGGAGTCACTATCCATGGAGGTTTACAAGAGACATGTAGCTGTGGTGCATAAGGATATGGTTTATTGGGCATGGTGGTGATGGTTCATAGTTGAACTGGATGATCTTACTGATCTTTTTAAGCCTCTGTGATTCTGTGACTGCTCTTGGACACTGCACATGAAGAACCACTAGGGCAGTGAATGGCAATTCTCATCTGTTTATTTTTAACAGTTAATGTATTTTCAGTTAAGTAAAGTTTTCCATGGAAGTGGGTAAATGTGTAGCTCTGCATTTTTTCCATTGTGGAGCAAAGGATAACAAAGAGCACTTGGAGATGCCTTCACAGTGTACCCTAAGTCTAGAAATCCTTGAGTTTTCCTCAGGAACGTGCAGATTGTATTTATGGCTTATGAGGAAGACGTGGAATTTTTACCCTTGGCTCTGTGCCTCTTCAGGTAGGGCAGGAGACCCAGTTATTGTTTCAGTGACATCTCTATATTAAAATAGAAAGTTTATTTCTGCATGTTGTGCATTGTTCAGCATTGCCTATTAAGTGCATGCAGCTGTTGCATAACACTTCAGCCATGCAGTTCCCAATTGGCCATTCTTTAGCTTTAGCATTGAAAATGTAAGTGACTTTTTTTTTTTTTTTTTTTTTTTAAGCCTACGTTTATTTGCATGCTGATTTGCATGATCTGTCCATTTCTGTTGTGGGCAAATAAAAATGAAGGGCAGCTTTACACCTCAGCCATGTGTTTGTAACAGAATTATTTACAGTTATTTCAAGGAAGGTCAGCTGTATGCAGCAATGTTTTGCCTTATCTATGTTTAAAAAGAAGGAAAAAGGCTTAAATTTCAGCTGGCCATACAATGAAAGGTTTGGTAGAAGTTCCATGATCTTCTAGTATTGGTGGAGTTTCCCTTTCATATGGATTGCATCACTGGGGATGGGCTCCTGGCCCTTCTCAGTTGGTTAAGGTCAGAGAAAATTGAACCATTTACAATGCACATTGAGAACACCTGCCTAGAAGTCAGCATGCTCCTGAAAACTTTTAAATGTGCCGTTCTCTGGACAGGCTTCAAAATCCATTGCCTCACTGCAATAAGCCATGCCAGCTCTAGCCCAGGCTTTAACCTTCCCTTTCTGCAGAAGGTTGTTTAGAAGGAGATTGCCAGCCAAACCCAACACCTGTCATGCTCTAATTTTTGGATTGCCATCATTCTGGCTTCAGGATGACTTTTGGAAGGAAAACAGAATATTATTTACTGAGGTCAGTGATCTCCTTGGTGCAGTGGAAGGAAGCCAGGTGGCTGTCCTGATTTCGCCTGTCAGTCAGTAGCTGCCAATGCTCCAAGTC
This sequence comes from Tympanuchus pallidicinctus, assembly GCF_026119805.1. Taxonomy (NCBI): domain Eukaryota; kingdom Metazoa; phylum Chordata; class Aves; order Galliformes; family Phasianidae; genus Tympanuchus; species Tympanuchus pallidicinctus. Next base: position 66,534,794 of record NW_026294747.1, read on the forward strand.
CAGGGTGTTCAGGGAGTGAGATTGTTGGTGTTTGCACTGAAGAAGCATGTGCTTTCCCTTGTCAGATTCCCTATTTAACATGCTGTTTTTTCAGGAAGAGCTTTGAGCCCCCAGACTTCTCTTGGCACCATGATCATGTGTTGCATGCTTTACTGAGAGAAATTTAGAGCTCACGAAGTCTGTTGCTAAGCTGAGCATAGATTTTTCCCTTCAACACACCCTGCTTGGTGGCTATGGGTGATAGAATGCTGAAGGCAGTACCTTGGTGTGAGCTCACCTCCAGCCAATAAAGGAAAAGAGAATTGTCCTTTCTATAATAAGTTACTGTCCTCCTATATCTAATGCCAGCCTAGTCATTGTCAAAGGGGAGATTTCCAATAAATCAGATCCACCTTCATAATATTTCAGGTAGCTTCTTCCAGTTCCATGCAATGCCTTGCAATTCATTCATTGTTGCTCTGATTTTTTTCTTTTTTTTTTTTAATTTTTTGATTGTTTATTTTGGCTAGGCTTTTATTATTAGATGATTTCTATATGTATATAGCAAAAAGAAAGTGTTATATGCTGTGGTTGCCAGTATTTTAATCTTAAACATTCTTTCGAGTTGCAACAGGTCTCCTTGGGCATGATTAAAGTAATCGTGAAATTGATATGAATCTCTTCCTGAGCTAGATTTGCAGTCTACATGGAACACGTGAGAGCAGTTTGGTTACAGTAGTTTAAATCCATAGTGAGTCTTCTGATCTCTGCAGATTTAGTTGAGATTTGAAGCTTCCCACAAAATTTAACCCAACTATTGTAGTAGAGTCTCCTTTCTGTTCTGCTATTTTACTGTTGCTTTGTCGAGCACATATTTGTCTCTTATTCATCTTATGTGAGAGAAAAAAGCTACCCAGTTTGCAGCCAAATTAAACCTAGTTAGCTACTGCCCTCCTTGAGTATGTGAATGAAAATGAAAAACTGACAACAGAAATATGTAGATCAGTATGAAAGTAGCACCTGGTATTTACAGATCTATTCTTACAGATATCCAGCAAATTCTGCATCACTGAGTCAAATATATCTAAAACATGTATTGGGTTGTACAACACAACTGTTAGGAGCTTCTACTTGTATGTGAGTTCTGTTTATATGCATCAGAGCCATTTACAGTAGCCTTAGGAGAAATACTTTGTCCCCATTTTCAGATTATACTCGCATTTTGAGGAACTAATCTGTAATTTCTGCAGTTTAAATATTGCAGAATATATTTTGACATATGCTGTGCTAAGTCTGAAGTCTGGATTAATTGCATGGAAGCTCACAGTAGTGATGCCAATCTTCACTACAGCTGAGCTGTAATATTCATGCTCTGTGACCACTATCAGAGTTGCAAAAAAAAAAGTTTGAATTGTCATTATTCCTAGAAAAAATGTGAATGTTACACAGCACTTAAGAACTCTCCCAATTTTGAGACCTTGTTTTTTCTCCATTAAGTCTTACCAGTGATTTGATACTGTAAAACACACAATGCATTTAGGGGTTCAGGTTACAGTGAACAAATTGAAGTGCTTCGTTTCTGTGGTGGCAGAATTGACTTTTGTTGTGCCTAATGTAACAGCCTCTATAATGCTGTAGAAGATTAAAAGAAATTGGGTTGATTTGCACAAAAAATGGTTGCATGTAAATGTTAGGGAAAAGATAGGGCATGGTGCCCAGGGCACTGTAGGGATCTCTGTTCTGGAGAATTTAAGAATGGTATAGTGATGTTGGACTGATGGTTGGCCTAGATGATCTTAAAAGTCTTTTCCATCCTTAAAGGCTCTACAAATCTTAAAGTGCTGCATTCACGAAGTGATTAAAATGACAGAAATAAGTACGGCCGAAACTGAAGGATTGCTTTAGAAATTTTATTAGTACATAATTCCACCAATTTGACCTAAAAAGTAAATTTCTGTGGGTTTTTTGGTTGTTTTTTTTTTTTCCTCTTGATGCACTTGATCCACCACAGTGGAAGAATTCTTGCTTATGGAAATTCAGGGGCCAGTGGAAAACCTGTAAGAAGTTTAAATAGCTATCTCTTTATCTCACTGATCTTTGGCCTGAATAAGGAGCATGTGCCAGAAGAAAAAAAAAAAATGTAAAAAGCAAAAATAAATGTACTCTGTCTAAATTAGAAAAAGTGAAAGGTACATCAAGAGAATGAAAATTCTGCCAAGAAATGTGAGCCTCGCTAGAGGTTTGACCTATCCATTGTTGCATAAATGTAGCAAAATCAAAAGAATATCAGAAATAATGACAGCAGTTGGTCATCTGCTCATAATTCCCATCCGTCAGCTCTTCTAATGGGGAAATGAAATCGATGAAATGAAGCGTGCTTTTGAAAAAAGCTGTAAGGCCTGCTCCTAATGTGAGCTGGAAGCAGCCACAGGTTGGAGCGGGTCTGCAAGCAGGGAGGCAGCGACCCGAGGATGAAAGGGTGAACTCATGTGAGGAGGATTGGACTGAACAGTGCCCCACAGAGCTGAGCTCAGCTGTTTCCTCTGGCAGAGCAGGCAGGAGCTTAAATCTTTGTGCTTGGAAAGCAATCTCCAGCATTGCTATCTATGTTCCATGTGCTCGATGCTACGTGAGAAATGATAGCCAACACACTTGGGTGCTACCATTGAGAAAACTGAACAGTTTTAGGTGTGTTTCAGGCTCCCAGCTCTCCTTCGGGCAGATATCAGGGGCCTCTTGCACGTGAGGACATGGATGTTACAGTGCAACATTTTGCAGATTAAGCCCAGTGGTGACTGTTGTGTTCATACCAATCACCAGTGGAAGCAGATATACCTGCATCAGGAGAACTGAAGAGCAAGGGCAGGTCTTTATAGTGATTGGCATACCATAGTTACAAGAAGATAAAGCATCCAGGGATTATATTGTGCTCTCTATTAGTTTATGTCACTGAGTGATGATGATTAGCAAGAGAAAAAGAGGAGGAAAAGCGAAAATTGTAAAGATCCTAAGAAAGTAGCAAAATACGAGTGACCACATACACCTTGACTGGTGTGTGCTGGTGTTAAGTAGCTGCCTACAGGTGCTGTATGACTCACTGGGCTTGGAAGGGACCTCTAGAGATAAGCAAACCCAACCCCGCTTGCTAGAGCAGGTTCCTTACAGTAGCACAGGAAGACTTAGAATCACAGAATCATTAAGATTGAAAAAGACTCTAGGATCATCAAGTCCAACCATCAACCTGTCACCACAGCGCCCACCAAACCACTGCTCCTTGTGCTGAGTGATCCAGCTTTCAGCCAGCTTGTGCTGCCATCTTGGCCAACTGTTGTTTGCATGCCAGGCAGTTTTGCTGAGACTTTTTTTCTGAAAATTACTGAAAATTTGTTGTGCCCCTTTCCCCAACCTTCAGAAGCTTTAAGAACATGAAGTTCTTACCCTTCGTATCTACACAAGAGAAGTTTAGTCTGCTGTTTTGAGTGACATCAAACAGAGCAGCCCCATGAACTGCTGCTAAGAGCTAAATATTATAATTTATTTACAATTATTTAAAATGCTGCTTATTTATAAAGGAATCATTTGGCTGTCAGTTTTGAAAAACTCTCACCTTTAAAGGATTTTTGAGCTTTTAATAAGTGTGGAGGCATTGCATGGTTCTGAAGTAACATTTTCTGTGACATAGCTAGGATTCCTTGACTGTTGCACAGCTGGGTGTAAGTTACCCCACAAGAACATCTCCTTTCTGGCTCTCCTGGTGCTGATTGCACAGCAAAGGGCAACTACTGCCAGTCAGTGTACTTGAATTGCAGTCTATTAACAAAAAATTTCTCTTAATTCACGTAGGGAACAGGCGGGTCAGAGAAGTGGATGTGAAATTCAAGTATTTCAATCTCATTTAGCATGCACAGCACTCTAACTTACATTTTAGATTCTAGGAAAATTGTATGATTGAGCAGAAATTGATACCTCTAACCATGTTCCTTAAACTTCTGAGTATTACTCCAAGATTTTGCTTGGATTTTTTTGAGTGTTTCTACTTAATTTTACAGCATTGCATTTTTGAAGGTAGCCATTTAAGCCTTAAATCTACAATGCTTGGGAACAGAGAATGACACCTTTCTGCTGGGATCTGCTAGTAGTTACATTCCAGTCTGAGATGTATTAACAATTTTTAACCTTTTATTAAAGGTTTATATCGTACTTCAGGTTCAGTCTACCTACATACATATTTTAAAAAGAAGTTGTAACAAACATTCAAAATGAGGATTATAAGTTTACTTTGCACTGTGGCTTATAAAGGTATTGCTCAGTATAGCTGTTAAATCTCTTGTAGATCATATTTTCTTATGCATCTGTAATCCCCTTCCAGGCTGAATGTTTTACAGTTCTTTTCCTTAAGTAAATACTCCTGTTTCTTTCTTCTTTGTGCTCCTTGCATTATTCTTACGCTGGTTTTTGATCAATTTATTTATTTTCTTCTTTTTTTCTTCTTCTCTGATTCTGTTGGTGTAATAAGAGCAACAAGGATTGGAGGAAAGAGGATCTGTCTCGCAGGGAAGGAGTTAATACAGAAGGGCATGGGAACATGTGTTGATAAAAAGGAATAAGTGCAGAGTGGGCTTCCAAACTTCATTAGAGAATAGAGAAACATACAATATTGCATTAGCTAAAAGAAAAGCCCTTATGTAACAGGGCTTAATCTCCTTGGAAATGTTTCAAAGTTTATTTGAAAAATAAACCCAACAATACTCTATTAAATTTATAGAGGAAATGGAAAGCAGAAACTCAAAGGACTGTAATTGTCACCTGCAAAAAAAAAAAAATAAAAATAAAAATAAAAATCATGTAAGATGTAATGAAGGAGGAAATTGGGCAAAACTCATCTCCTTAGCCCTTTGCAGGAAAGTGGAAGTTACATTGCCTCCATGTGATGCGAGTATCCAGAGCTTTTGCACGGAGATGATGTGGTTAGAGTGCTGCACTCACAAATCTGCATGATTTGCTGAGAAGATGTAGTATGCAAATAGCATCCTGATTCAAAAGGAGAAGCAATGCGAGATGAAATCCCATTTTTGCTTTTGATTAGTGTGTATGGTTGGTTCTTTGGTGGGTTGTTTGGGTGGTTTTTTTTAAACCTGAACTTTAATTCAGAACTACAACTGTTGCATCAAATATTCAGTGGAAAATAAAAAGCAAGCAGAGTGCGGAAAAGAGCTTTAAAGATTAAAAAAAAGGTTTAAAATGAGTTCTTTTAGAAGTCTCTGTGAATATAAAAATCCGTCATTACGTTGCATGTCTTTCTGAAAATTTCTCCAGAGTTTCTACACGCATTTTGATTTTTCTCAAATCCTTTTAATAATCCTGGGATAGTTCGCAGTGCTATCATGTTCATAAATATGGCCCTTAGTGTCTCATGGAGAACTTTTTAGAATGTACTAGAGTGATAAATAATAATTTTTAAAATGCAAAGTCTTCCAGTTCTCCCTAAAGCAGGATTTGGGATTCATGAATGTGTGTCAGTTTATTCTTCCCCCCCCCCCCCCCCCCCCCAACTTTTGATTTTAATTCTCCCTGGCACAACAACTGGTCACTGTAGATGTTATTAGGATCCAAGGGCATGATTTCACAGCCTGAGTCAGATGAGCTTTTCACAATCCCTGCCTGGATCAGATTAGTGTTGACCCTGAGCTGACATGCTGGCAGGGAGAGCCAGCACATAGAATCTTAGAATCATTAAGGTTGGAAAAGACCATGGAGATCATCAAGTCCAGCTGTAAGCCTACCCCCACTGTGCCCGCTGACCACATCCCTCAGTGCCACATCTCCACAGTTCTGGAACACATCCGTGGGACTCCAGCTCCTCCCTGGGCAGCCTGTGCCACTGCCTTATCTCTCTTTTTGAGAAGAAATTTCTCCTAATATCTAACCTATCCGTACCAGGATATCCTGGTAGGACTACCCTGACACGTATCTTTGCCCAGAGGTGCTTCACTGCAAGATGTCTTTCTTCTGTTTTGGTGCCACATGACCCTTTCTCTGTTTCTCTTTTGTTCAACATCACTTGCATGTGTGTGTTCGGGTGTCAGTGTAGCAAAGTGCTTATAAGCACAGCTCTTCTTAGCACCCACACTCCTTGTAGCTGAAGTACAAGGATAAAATGAGATAAGCATTGCAGAGAACGCTCTGATGTATTTTTTGGTACATCTAATTATGACCTTCACAGAGGCAATTATTCTGTCTTGATCTTAATGCCTTTTACAATCATCAATTAATAAAACTTCTCATTATATCCTGGTAGAACTTGAGTTATTATCATCTTTCTAGAATCAGGCAAACTGAGGCACAGTTATTGACCTGATTTTAGATGAGCTCAGAGAAATTAGGACACAAAGCTGAGGTGAGAGCCTCACCTTGGGCCCTGGATGTCAAATGAAAGGCATGGTGTAGCTGTCACAAAAACCCAGATCTGGTTGTTCTCTGCCTAGTCCTGGGCAGGTATGGTGACAAGGTGGAGTTGGAGAGAAGCATCTGGAGGGGGTAAGCATCAGCAGGAAGGCCAGGTGAGCCCTGAGGATTTCAGCATGGGGAGGAGGCTTTCCAACCCAGGGGGCATCCTACGAACAGGAGGACAAATGCATATTGTTTAAGCTGCCCCAGCTCTGCTGTGTTACTACTTCTGTTCTGCACCATAGAGGGGATGACAGCCTCGCACCTGACTCTCAAATCACCCCAAATATAGGAATAAATCACTTCAGGCCTTCCCTTTCTACTCGTATGACTCACAAGCATTTGCCTCCTACATTAGTTTTGCTTTCCTTTGAAATTGAGTCATTGCCTTGTATTTGATTTAATGACAATAGCAGGGGGGGAAAAATCAGCATCGGTTGCTACTGAATCAAAGTAGATCAAAAGCAGTTTTTTAAAGGAGGCATTCAAGGTAGGCAGATTACAGATTTGAGAAAGTGGTCAGAAACTGAACTGAAGGAAAACAGCTCCTAAAAGCAAAACATTATGTTTTCACACTATTGTACTTCTAAAATTGAAGGCAACAGTCTGAAAACAGACAGTGAAATAAATCTTACTCATTAGGAATTATCTGGAGATCACTGTATTTATTGCATTTGTTTTGATTTTCTGGTCTCTACCTTAGGCTGTGTGCACAGAGATTACTTAAAAGATTCAATACCTCATTAGAAAAATTGAAGTTCATTTGATTATTGAACTGACCCATCCTAACTTAGAGCTTGTTATGTGTTGTTCTGGTGTATCACAAGCAGGCTTGAAACCTTGAGTACAGGACAGGATGGAGAGCTGTGTCTTGAAGTTCTTCAGGGTTGTACTGCACTGCAGAGGCTTGGCACAAAGCTGCTGCAGGGTTTTCAAAGGTCTGTAAATCCCCATCATTTAGTGCATGTTGCCCAGATTGTATCAGGGGTGACAACCTGAAGGAATCTGTTTCCACTTTAGTGTGCTCCAAAATGATGCAAGAAAGAAAAACAATTCTGAAAGTGAGAAGAAAAGAGAACTTTCATGGTGTTTTTCTGGTTCTGTTACCAGAGAGCATGTGGTGCCAGATGAGTGGTGGGAGTCGTTTGACAGAAAGGCAGACATAATAGCAATGTTCTTCTGGTGTGAGCTACCACTTGGAAGTGTTGTAGTACATGATATACTCATTACAGAAGGCCAGGATTATTTTTAATGAGGAGATTGTGTAGCACAACACTTCTGACTGGCACCTCAGCCTGAAAGGAAGCTTCAGGAAGTGTGGAGAGTGTGTGGCATAGAAGAAGCAATGCCTCTGGGCTTCTAACTTGGAGAATGTACCTGGGCCTATAGGAGATCCTGAGAAGGAGGTGAGGTGGCAAATAACAAATTGCGTGGTCTGAAGCATGGTCTCCAGGTAGTAGTGGCAGTGTGATGGTTGGTTGGTTGCTGAAAGCCCAATTATTACCCCTAGTTAAGCATCTTAAACCAGCCAACCAACCTTTCTGTTCCCATCCAAGAACTGATGATCTCCTGAATGAACTGTTTGCTTAGACAGAACAGACATTACAAATGCAAGTCCACGGCAGTGCTTATCAGTAAACAGGAGATCACAAAGCATTTGGCTTTGATTCCAGCAAAGTAACGTTGCTCGGGCATCTACAGATTGCTCCTGGCCATCTCAGTCCTTAGATTGAATTGGACTTCTCCTCTTGCAGAAAGTATGCATCTGAAAGTGCAACTGAGAAAGGTTTGGAGGAGAAATTAGCCCTTTGCCTACAGCATAGCAAGCAAAATATGCCTGAGGAGTCACTTCTCCTGTATGACTTAACCTCATTTTAAGTTTATAGTTTGCTGAGTGGAAGCAGCATGCAATGTGCTGGCCACTTGAAAAAGGAAAGAAAGAATAAAGCAGTTGTTTGGCTGCACAGTTTTCCTGAGTGTCTATTTTTTGTTTCAATTGGAAAATAGCAAATCATGTTGTGAATTCACAGGTATAAACTGAGTGAATTTGGCTCCTCTGAACACATAAATCCTTAGCGGGCAAGCACAGCACTGCTACATTTCTTTAAATTACAATGGAAAAATAATGGATCCTTAGTATTTTTCTCTAAATATTTACACTACCTATCATTTTGGACTTAAAATTGCACTGAGCCAACTCTCTGAGCACACAAGGCACAGAGAGATAATTTACAGGCAATTAGGCAACCAGGTGGTTGTTTTCATGGCAGTATATCGTGCTCCCTTTTCCACTTAGGAGATGGAGATCTGCGAAGTAGAAACCAAACTTCCTGTTAGCCCTCTTCCAATAAATGCTCTTCAAACTGAAAAATAATTGAGGTCTGTCCCATGATGTAACTATGCTTTTTTTCATGTATTAGCAGAGTACTGATAAGCCTTGTGAAGATGAAACCTTCCATCTGATGTGCTGATAACATAACTGAAATGTATACTCTGGAGCTCGTTATCTGAAGGAGTTGGAGGGAATGATCACTCTGAGGGTGCCCAAGGAGTAAATCACAGCCTAGGTCTGTGATGGATATTCCCACACGCTTGTACCTGTCCCCATGGAGTGGGTCAGTGTTCCCACCTTTGGAAACCATAGCCATAAGCCATCAGTGGAAGGGGACAGTCAGCCAGCCCTGAGCTGCTGAATCTTCCAGGGGAAAATCACAGGGAGGAGATGAAAGACATCCAACAAAGCCTGAGAAAGAAGAGGATAATAAATGTTAAAATTGGCATCCGAATTGTCCAGGAATAACATGATTTATAAAATAACTGTTTTATGAGATAAACAGAGGGCCAAGGAGTACAGCTCAGCAGTTCTCATCCTACTCAGCAAGGATGATGGTAATTTCTTTGCAGTCTGATGATGTTTGCCATTCAAATGTTTTAAGACATTATAGAATATATGTTTTAGAACCTGGCCATGAGAAAGTACTTGCTAAGTTGCTTGCCTTGCTGTGCCTGGAGCTAAGCAAACACCCCATAGAAACTGCCCCATTCCCAGTTGGCTGCAAGGAGTAGTGAGGATATTGGTCAGCTGCAATCTCTGCACGGCAGCACTGCTAACATTGTGAATGTCACGGTCGAAATATACTGGCAAAGCAGCTTCTATAATGAGTCATTTTTATGTGGGAACTGTCCTTGATACTAAATAGGAAGTGTTTAAGGGTAAAGGTGGCTGTGAAGGGCTTTGGAAATGAAGATTAGTCTACGTTAGATATCACAAGCTCTTAGGTAGATAAAAACAGAACCTCTAACCTGCCATTGCAACAGATAAAGAGAGAAAGGGGGGAGGGTATTTTTTTCAGAGTCACCCTTAATCAGTGAAAAACAGCAGACAAAATTACCTTTGGTAGATAGTGATTTGTGGGGTATGGGTTACGTTTATTATCCTTTAGGTTACAGGCTTTCTTATAATTTCTGGTATTTATCTGCTACATCCTAAGGAACAATAGGAGCTGGATGTGATGCGTGTCATTTGTAACTCTGTGCATGTCATTTGTATGGTAATGGGGGAATTTCCCTTCGTCCCAAGTGATTTCTGCAGAATTCTACACGCTGGCTCTCACTATACTTAGCTTACTCCAGTGTAAATTAAAATGCACATTCATGATCTTTGAACAAAGCGGGCAGGGATAATTAGTAATTTGGTACTATTCTGTACAAAGCAGATCAAAGTAATACTTATAATTTGCGGTTAATTAATCAGGTTGGTTTTTTGCTTCTTAAAATTCTTAATTGCCTTTCTATGGCATTTTTTTAAATAACTTATTTTCTACCAGTTTTAGATCCAATTATGTAGGCAATTTGTTTTTACTGTTACATTTCTTATGCATAGCTGTGTGTGTGTTCATATGTGTATTTCTGCATGCATTTTGGTATATATTTTGCTCAGAAATTTTATGTACTGGTATGGATGGGCTTATGTCAAAACTAAAAATTTGAAAATAATGAAATCACTGTATAGCTATGAGAAGCAGGATATCAGAGGCAATAGAAAAAATCAAATCAATACAAGAAAATGAAAAAAAAAAACTAACCTCTGTAATTTCACTGCCAGTATGAACCTCATCTGGTGTTTAAGTCACTATCCAATTACAATTCTCATTAGAAGACAAATTATTGTAGCTTTAAAGTAAAACCAGCAGTTGTTAGAGACACAAACTTTAGACTCTCTAAGGAAATTAATTTTTTCATAAATTCAAAAATAAAAACGTTAGTAAATATGAAAGTATGTAGGCATAGTGCCTGTAATAGGAAATATAGCAAAACACCTTCGAAATTTCCTAGAATATGTTTAATACATTTATCTCCATTGGAAAATCCCAGTTTGAATGAGTAAGGCAGTTACTCAGACTTCATCACTGAGCCCAGCACAGTGGATGAGATGATCTGGACGTCGTTGCCCACTTGGCTGTCCTGTGTGTTGGACTTAATAATGAGGTCCTGTTTTTCTTTCAAATAACTTCTACAAAACCATCCTGTAGGGTTGCTTTAGACACTGCTCTGCTGGCACAGTGGTGCTGAGTGTACAGGATGGCTGGCTCTTGGTCCACAAAGCTCCTACCTGAAGCTGCAGTGATAAGTGATAGGTGATCATAGGAAGGATCAAGAAAGGCCACCAGGCAGCGTGTTGCGAGTAAGACATCCTTCAGTACTTTTGGCCATCCCTTAATGCTTTTTGGCCAATTTCTGGACATACACAAAACCTTGGGTTTTGTTTACTTCCTCAGTCACCTATGGGAGTTTCTGGGCTGCAAGTATTGATGACAGTTACACAGGCTCAGTGCCCTCTTCCCAGGCTCTATGCTGGGACCACCACCTGTACCCACAGCAGCTGCAGCTGTCTTCTGTGTATTGCCTGGGCGTAATAGTAGATCTGCACCTGCCTACAGAGAAGTGGACTAATTCCAAGAGGTCCAAGGAAGGCCAATATGTAAGTTTTTCTTTACTACTGTGTGGTAGTTGAATGGGTTTAAAATTACTGCATAGTAGGCTTCAGTTCAGAATGACTGAGATAAAGTTGTATTTCCTCGTTGTAGAGATGAAAGAGCTCTCAATGAGTTGATGCTGTCATGCAGGTATATTTGTTTCTTCTGTTTGCTTATCTGATTCAATAGTGGTGATCCCTCAAGGCTTGTATGTAGGAGGAACAGAACTTACAGTAAGTTCACAGAGTGATTTTGTTAATGCCTTTTCCTCAAGTAGAAGAGGGTCGTACTGTTTCTCAGCCTCCCTACCCTTTTCTTTCCTTTCTGTTTTTTTCTTCAGTCTTCTTACTGCTTGCTACATGCACAACACCATCACACAGCAATACATCCAAGTGATTTCTGATTTTGACAGCATCATGAAGGGCCAGGCTTGTGGGTGCCCACAAAAGGCTTTGGAGATGGGGGCTACATGGGCTAGGAGAGCTTACAGTGCCAGGATTCTTGCATACACACATTGAGTGTGGTCAAAACCAACCTGTTCTCGTCCTCATGGTGCCTGCACAACCAGAAATAGTTTCACTGGTTATTGAACAATTTGTGTTTTCTGCAGTTTCTGCTACATATGATTGAGATGATTACATACGCTGTTTTAGCAAAGGATAATAAAAATCAGCACATTTTCCTTATTCAAGTGTGTATCAACTGTTTTGTGTGATTTTACAACTGATGATGTTGGGATTTGTGCATAGTAAATGAAAAGGATTTGTACTCTGGTTCTCACTCTTCAATAGTATTTTTTGGTGTTTCCTGCTTGCACATGCAAATGCCACCACTGAGAAACAGTCAGACCACTCCAATCCATCTGTGGTATAACTTTATTATATGCCATTACCTTTATTAATAATAAATGTTTCTGTTATTTAATAAGAGTGCTTTTTACTGAAATAATGCTATAAGCTAATTCTGCTTCCGTTTTTATCCTGCTCTCATTTTGATTATTCTTGGGTAATTCTATTGATCTCAGTAGTTCCTCTAATTATACAGCACAGTAAAATCAGATTCATCCTCTGAGTCACTGTTCAGCTAAGTCTTTCAGTTAGCCAGTTCCTGAATCACTGTTCGGGTTGAAACCTCTGGGAATCTTGCCATAGCAGGGCAACATAAACTCTGAGTGGGTTTTTAATGGCTTTTCAATGTCGGTAGCAGTTTACATTGGGTAAAAAAATTGAAGCTAAACTAAATGCAGTTCATGTGGTACAGTCCCTGTTTTAGACCATAGAGCCTTATGCTGCAGTACTAAAGGTTTATTAGCACTCGTGTTAGGTGATTAGCAGGTGCTGCTTACAGTGAATAAATCATGCAGTTAATTCACATGAAAGATGACTGGTGCAGGTGCTGATAGGCATTCATGAGGCTGAAGAATCAAATTCTGTAATAGCAATGTCAGGCTCTTCAGTCTTCCTTTCTAGTGTATTTCTTTATGAAAAGTTAAAAGAGATTGCTTTGGGACACTTGTGTTCTTGAACTATTGCAACCATCTAATGAATTTTTGATAGATTCAGAGGGTTTTGTGATCACTAACTTTCTTGATATGTCTGTAGCTATTGAAATTGATCCCTTGTGTCAGTGTTGGCTGTCCATCTTCCTGCTGTCATAAGCCCACAGATTAGCTGGTAAGAATATGTTACTTTTAATTTAAAAGAAAGGTGCAGTGAAAGCTGCTTGAGCAGGTTTGAATAGAGCAATATTCAGCATATAATGAAAGCCTTGATTTGTCTCACTGCATTGCACAGATAAGCAAATTGTATTTCCAGCCATAGCAGCCTGCTAAGTGGCAGGGAGAAAAAAAAAAACAAGACTTGACAGTAAGGAGCCTCACTGCATCACGTCAGTTGGGCAACAGGAATTCTGTCTTGTCAAACCCTTTAGAAGTTGAGAAGCTATGATGCGACCTTGCAATGAACATCTACCCTCAGCAATGAGCGGCAGTGCAGATGACCCAGAAGACTTTTGCCACTGTTACTACAGATTTTATTGCTGCTTTAGTGCCTCTAGCTAACAAGCTTTCATGGAGAGTTGATAAAGACTGTGGGGTATGCCTACACCAAGTGAGGGAAACATACATCATTATCATGCATTAATGGCATACTGCATAGAGGTTTTTGAGATGCATTTGCTCTTTGGAGTGAGTGTTAGGAATATCTGACTATGTGATCTCTGAGTAATGCTTCTACTTTCTTAATTCAGTCCCCATTTTCATTATCACTGGGCATCCTGACGAATTACAGATTTGCCTGCTTCCATGAAATGTCTGCATGCCAGCATAGACAGAATGGATCGGGAGGTTTTTACAGATGTCTGGGACTCACTGATACCAGGAAACCTGCTAACTATTAGGAGCTATTGTGAGCAGAAATCCTTTGTGGTTTTGAAAGCAAACAGCTGAGGGTTGCTATTGATGGCATCACTTGTGTGCATGTTTTGTTTGGTAGGTTGTTTGGTTTTTTGGTTTTTTTTGTTTTGTGGGTTTTTTGTTTGTTTGTTTGTTTGTTTTACTTTCTAACTTTTTTTTTTATTATTTCAACAAATTCATTTGTATGAATGAGGAGGACTTTAAACTGTCATGATTTCTTACTTATTGCACCTGACCTTCATGCACTCTGGTAGGAGCCGTAGAGCACTACCAAAGAGCAGAGCCAGATCTGTAATCGATACCTCTGGTGTTTTGTAACACTCAGACAGCAAAGATCTGGCAACTTCTTGTCAATAACATTGTTAACAACACCCCAGTGCCCTGACTCATATAGCAACTACAGGATTTTTTGGTGAAGAAAACACAACAAATTAGAAGAATCAATGGTCTGGGGAAAAAAAAAAAAAAAAAAAAGAACAAAGCAGCAGCATGAAACTGGTACTTTTGGTGTGGCTGAGAAGAGCAGCCTCAGAAAGCCTATTCAGTCTGTCAGCAGCCTGCTGCCCTGAGCTGGTCTTAATCACACTCCTTGGGGAAAGATGTCCTAAAGTTTGTCCTCAGAGAAATCATACAGAATCATAGAACAGCTTACATTGAAAGGGACCTTAGCAGTCAGCCAGTTCCAAGCCCCTGCTGTGGGCTGGTTGCCACCCACCAGCTCAGGCTGCCCAGGGCCCCATCCAAGCTGGAATTGAGCACCTGCAGGGATGGGGCACCCACAGCTCTCTGGGCAGCCTGTGCCAGTGCTGCCCTCTCAGTAAAATATTTCTTCCTAACACCTAATCTGAATCTCCCCTTGTTTAGGTTTAAATCTACTCCCTCTTGTCCTATCACTTCCATGTAGTGTAAAAAGTCAATCCCTTTCCTGCTTATAAGCTCCCTTCAAGTACTAGAAGGCTGCAATAAGATTTCCCCAGAGCCTTCTCTTCTCCAAGCTAAACAAGCTCAGCTCTCTCAACCTTTCTCCATATGATGAGTGTTCCAGCCCTTTGATCATCTTCATGGCCATCCTCTAAATCCAGTCCAACAGCTCAACACCCTCCCTGTTCAGGAGGGGATTGCTGGTGAATTGCTGTGCTAAGAAGCCTGGATTAATGTGATCAGAATTTGGCCAGGCTGTCAGGCAGGGCTTTCTCTGCTGTAGTCACCCTGGCTCTACTGGGTGCTGTTTGCTCTTCATCCCCATGTTATTCTTTCAGGGCCTCAGAGAGCATCCGAAGGTGACACTGTACTGGCAGTTTCTGTGTGCACAGTAGTTTGTGAACCACGGCCTATTTGTCTTCAGATTTGGTGAGGTTGACATGTTGGTCAAGCTCAAGTCTGGTTCAGGATGTGCAGTAGCCCTGGGACCCACATAAGAGAAGTGGCTAGACTGGAGGGTCGTATGGCATTGTCCTCAGTGGCCAGCTTAAGAAATGAGTTTCTCTTCAGGCCTCATCTTTCAGACACAGAGGCAGAAAGCACAAGCCAAACCCTCACAACTCCCTGTGCTCCATCTTTGAAGTGCACAACTGAGAGCTCTGTATGTCCTATAGCTTCCTTTCTGTTTGCTTAAAAACGAAAGGCCAGTACTTGTTCCACACTTCATCTGCAGCACAGCAAGTCCTTGAAGGCAGATAGCATCTTACATTGGGATGCTGCCTAACTAACCAGGGGAAAATGCTGGCATCTTACCATGATGTTCTTCTGAAAGGAACATGGGGCTGCAAGACTGCATGAGCAGAAAACAACATGTGTTCAAGCAATTAAACTGCATGACTAAGGAGAAACTAATGACACTCACAGCCCACACCTTCCCTATGCATGGGCTCCTTTCCCTGACATGAGGGGCTGCCACGTTCTCTCAGCTGCTGAACACATGGGAGCACCTCGACTGTGTGATGCTGCTGCCATCAGGTGGTGATTGCTTTTGGATCAAGGATTTTGTGTTTAAAATATGTTCTTTAAAGCATGTCTTCAAATCCCTCAGAAGCAAGTAATATTTTATTCTTCATAAGCTTGCTGCGTATCACAGAAGAAGAGGCTATGTGTTTTGAGAAGGAATTTGGAGGCATTGGGTTGAGCATTGCACTCAGTTTTCCTTAAGGATCTCTGTTACGGTGACAAAACACCTTGAGAACATTCATTGTTGGCATACAGGAATCATGGGATCTGGCTGAGAATGGAGTATTCTCTCTTCTTCCTTGAACATCTATTTATTTTTTTTAGTGTCTCTACCTTCTTCCAAATGGCACAGAATTCTTTAGTGATCCTGAAAAATGATTTTTTCACCTGACGCAATTATGCAGCTTGAAAAGGTTTGTTCCGTTGAAATCAGGAGTACAGCAGGGGTATTGTTGACATAAGCATAAAAATATGTCAACGTAGGAAAATGTAGATTGGATATAAAACTAATGTAAAGCAGAATTATATAAGAAAGCAATTTTCATACATTTAACTACTTTTACTCTCATTTTATACCGATTTAATAGAAGGCAATGTAGAGCTACACGGGGCCTCTAAGACAGAAGGAACAGAGTCTTTAGCAAGGTCTGTTGTGATAGGACATTGGGAAATGGTTTCAAACTGAAAGAGGGGAGATTTAGACTGGATGTAAGGAAATTTTTTTTTTACAATAAGTGTGGTGAAGCACTGAAGCAGATTGCCTACAGAGAAGTGGATGTCCCATCCTTAGATATATTCAGGGTCAGGCTGGATGGGGCTCTGAGCACCTGATGGAGCTGTAGGTGTCCTTGTTCATTGTATCAGATGGCCTTTAAGGGTCCCCTTCAACTCAGACAGTTCTATGATTCTTTGATTCTGCATTACACCAACTGAGAGAAAATATACTTTGCACATGTATGAAAGATGGCACGGTGGTCCTTGAAAGCCTCCCTGAAACACGTCAGTGAAGGCCAATACGAGCAGTGTTTCCCCTAACTAGGCAAAAATACTAGCTTTCAAACTATACAATAGTAATCGATTTGGTGTGTGGTTGGTGATTTGAGATGATCTAGTAATTGATTTTAAAACAGATGCTAGCTGTCAAATAAGCATTTGTATTTATGTGATGTTTCTCTGGGAACCCTTGGGGTTTTGCTATCTCAGAAGTCTTTTTGTTCTCCTTTCCTAGACCCCCTTCTGCTTCTCTGATCTCTCTTCCTCTCATCTTCTTTTGATGCTTCCTACTGACAAATTCCTTTGAGCTTTCTTGCCCAGCATAAGCCTTGGCCTTTATGTTAGACTTTAATTTCATTTTGCTTAAGATTCCTTCTTATTAACAGCTTTTTAAAAAAAGACTAAAATGCCATCAGCACACCAAGTGCTTAACAATCTGAGCATCATCTACTCCAAATTGCACAAACAAAACCATTGATTCTGCTTCCTGGAGTCACTGTGCTTTAAACCATCAGCAGTGAGTTACAAACAAGGGTATGTTCCCTCTGTAAGACAAAACCTTGTCTAGTCCTTTAAGTAAAAATTAAAATTCTCTGGAATTAGTGGGCCTATTGACATCAAACTAGATATGCTTGAACGTGTTTGTGTCTGCTTGTGTACACATTTGCTTGCAGGAGAATCAAACTATTTTTCATCTTTTTTCTCACAGAGACAACGTACAACATTAAGAATATTGTGTTGATTCCCAAAAATGTGCAATGTTTGGAACAAGAAGCAGATTTTAATTATTTGAAAGAAATTGATTTGTTTAATAAGTAAAATGTCTTAAATGCCTCTACCCTTCTTTTGACCTCTAGAAATGCAGTTTCTGTTTTCCAGGTGCAGTTAAAAAGCCTTTCTGCTTAGTCTCCAAGGACACCTCCCTAGTAACTGAGTTTTCTTTTTGGAAATTAATGACTCTGCAGTTTTTAGCCACAGCTTGTCTGTCTAACAAAAGGGGCTTTACCAAGAGTGGACACACCACTTAGATTTCCTGAACATCTCTTGTTTGCCTGTAGCACAGATCTATGAGGGAGACATTTTTTCTTTGAAGAGACAAGGTTTGTTTCTTTGTTTTCATTATACATTTATTTTCCTGGATACTGGGAGATGTTAGCAGTCAATTGTTGAAGAGGCATTAGGACCAGCCTTGCACCAACTTGCTCGCCCTTCTAGAAAGGCTTTCTATGACACTGCAGGGATTGTATGGGCAGACCTACTACCATACTTCCGATGGAGGTGATAATGTGGACAGGTGTGCATGAGTGCATCCAGAGGATTGTTGTGGAGAGGCTCACATTGGTGAGATTCTGCCTTACAAAACAGAAGCATGTGGGCAGCCAAAGGAAAGTATTTGATCGAGGTACTTACTGCAGCTGTTCTTATCTTCCAAGGAAACTGAACTATTGATGCTTATGATAGCTATAGCCTCAGTGGGTAAATTATACAGCTAATAATCTCAGTTTCTGTTGACCATGACAACAGAAAACAAATGCATTTTCCGCTTGAAAACTATTCCTTTATTACTCCAGTTTTTCTTCTGACTCTGCATTTATTCATTTTATGGAAATGACAGATCTGTCAGAGGACTGGGCCAGCCAAGCGTCCTTGCCTTTTGCAAGTCTCCATTTCATTTAGCTCACACTTGCAAACTGCAAATCATTCATAATGTCTTCGTAAATTGGAAGAACCTCCTGTTATGCCAATGGATTTCCCACTCAGCCATTGGTAAAAGCTTCATTCTTTCACTACCAGCCAGAACTTAACAGAATGGCATTAATCAATAGTATGACTCAGGACTGACAGAGAATGTGGAAATAGATTTTTAGAAATGCTCGAAAAAATACATTTATTGGCCCCTGTGACAATAGCATTGATGTGCACTTATTAACAAAGAGCTCATCTAACTGTGAACTCTACACGAGACTGAGAAGCAGATTTGTTATGTAAATATCTGTATCGATATCTCAGTGGCAGATTATGTTATATAACAGTATAACCACCTATTTGGATTTCCAAATGTTGTTCACAAAACAGGTTTTATCCAGAATCTGCTGGTTACCACTGAGGTTCCAGAGATAAAGCCCTGATGCTCAAGGCCCTTCTTTGAGAAATGTATTACCTGAAACAATATACAAGTCTCCAGTTTTATCGGTCTTACAAGAACTGTTGACATAACTTCAAATCTTCAAGCAGACAAATGCTTCCTTCTCTTTTATACACTTTCTGGGCTAGTTAGAATCATAGAATTGTAGAATCTCCAAGGTTGGAAAAGACCCCCAAGGTTACCCAGACCAACCATCCACTGATCGCCAATAGTTCTCTCTAAATCATATCCATGAACATCCAAACGTTCCTTGAACACCTCGGGTTGGTGACTCCACCACCTCCCTATTCCAATGCCTGACCACTCATTCAGAGATGAAACTTTTCCTACTATCCAATCTGAATCTCCCCTGGTGCAACTTCAGGTCATTCCCTCTAGTCCTATCACTAGTTATGCAGGAGAAGATGCCAACCCCCACCTCACCACAGCCTCCTTTTAGGGAGCTGTAGAGAGCAGTAAGGTCTTCCCTGAACGTCCTCTTCTCCAGACTAATCAATCCCAGTTCCCTCAGCCTCTCCCCACCAGATTTATGTTCCAGACTCGTCACAACTCCACTGCCCTTCTCTGGACACACTTCAGGGTCTCAATGTCTTCTTGTAGTGAGAGGCCCAAAACTGAAACTTCAGACAGTTCTTAAGTTGTGGCCTCACCAGAGCTGAGTACAGAGGGATAGATATCATGTGAACCTAAATCATAGAATCATCGAATGATAGAATGGCTTGGGTTGAAAAGGACCACAATGATCATAGAGTTGCTACTTTCCAGCCAAGAAATGTAGCAATGGGCTGTTCCTCTTGCTCATTCTTCCGAGAACATGTTCTTCTATAGGGATGCCATCCCTGACATGAACAGCCCAATCCTCTCTAGATGCTCTTCAAATTTCAATACCAAAGGTATGTGTTGCAACTTTTAACCCATTTGGACTGCCACCTTCCTCAGCTGGAGCCAGACATTCCTCAAGTTGAACTGTTTGATTGTGTTTCTGCATTTCTCTAGATCACAAGCTGACTAGTATGTGGTGTCCAAGGATTCACCACTTACAGGCCAGCTGTCTCTGAATGGTTTGAGGATGAATGAAGTAACATGGAGTAAGCATTGACTTGCTTCAGGTGCTGTGTATGAACCTGGACATGCACAGCTGTGTAGCACAGAGGAACCGGCAACTGACTGAGGAATCTCCACCCCTCACTCACAGCATGCCTGCATCGTGTAGCAACTAGTGATGCAAGCCTTGAGGAGGAGAGCCAGTTTTGACCAGTTATTACTATAAATTTTTAACTAGCAGATGTACTATGTGCAGTTGATTTTCAGATTGTGTGGTAAATACAAGTGCAAAGAATTAAGTGTCCTCAAAAATATGTAGTCTGCAAACTGCTGCAAATTAGTCTGCTTTCAGCTGAAACTTTCTGGCACGAGTGCATTTTGTATTTCAATAGAACGCTCTCTGGTTTGCTAAAACTAACTGATCTCTCTAATAATGGCAGGGTCCCGACTTTCTATCAAGGCAAAGGTTCACGCACACCGTTAAATCTGGTTAACAAAGGAACACAAAATCTTTTTTTGGCACTGAAACCTTTTTTGGCATGTGACCTTCAGTAGAACTGCTTCCTTAAGTCTGAGGTCCCTGAGAAAAAGTTTGTTAATTAATGTTAAAATGCCAAAGATTCATCTGCCATCCATTTTTCCTCTTCATTTATACTTTTAATTATGTCTTTAATGATGTAGCAATAAAAAGTCAAGAGCAGCATTTTTTAAATAATAGGCGGGGCAATGCAGCAAAAGAAATCTGCCAGAAATACGCTTTCCCATGTGATATTTGCAAATTCCTAGACATTTTCCTGAAGATTCTCATAGATATTCCCATTATGTACTGATTAACTAATTTGTTACTTGTAGAAGTATGGCTCTTGAGAGTGATTTTCCCTTGCACTCTTCCTAGTGTTATCTTGAGCACTTTCTCAAGACAAATCCAAGTCTGGAGTAACAAAGGTTACTCCATTTGATCTCTGACATGTCTCATTGCCCATCTGTTCTCCAAGGATAGATGCAAGATTTTTTCCTTTGAAATACACTATCTGGTGAATTTCTACTCTTCAGACCAAGTGGGCATTTTGGTTGAAGCAAAGAGTCATCACAGAGTGTTATACTAAGATGGTGGGTCCAAACTCTAAAGATTCTCATTCATTTTTTGAATGACCACAATAACAACAGAGAGTGGAGCTGCTTGATCTCAGTAGTTGAGTATCAGTGGTGAAAGTTCAGAAACACTCTGAAGCCTATTTAATTCTTCATTCTCACATTAAAGTAATGGCATCTGTCTTCCTGCCCATCAATCTGTACAGCGTATGCAAGCCCTTCTGCTCCAGTTTGAATAGGAATGACTTGTATGATATTAAGCCTTTAAATGAAAATGAATTACGATATTGCACTTTGCAAAATGGTAGGTTTAGAAAGCCAAGTTAGTGTCTTCCACTTGTTGGTAGCTGAAGACACTTTGGGCAGTGAATTTATAGCTTTTCTGGCTATCTGTCAGTTGAAGTCGTCTTTGCAATGAAGCATATTAAACGATAAGAGAAAGTATTAGCAATTAAAAGGACTTTGAATTGATATTTAATGAGAATTAGGTTCTGCCAGACTTCAAGATAATTCATTTGGATTGCAATCATCCATTCATCATAGAATCATAGAATGGCTTGGGTTGGAAGGGATCTCGAGGACCATCACCCTGCCACGGGCGGGTGTTGCCAGCCACTGGATCAAATACTAGCTCAGGTTGTCCAAGGCCCCATCCAATCTGGCCTTGGACATCTCCAAGGTTGGGGCATCTGAAACCCCTCTGGGCAGCCTTTGCCAACTCCTCACATCTTTCCAGTGCTGGGAACCCCAGGTCTGGGTGCACTATTCCAGCTGGTGCCTTATCAGAGCAGAGGAGAGCAATCCCTTCCCTCTCCCTACTGCCACCCCTCTTCTGATGCAGCCCCGGATACCATTGGCCTTCTGGGCTCCAGGCTCGCACTGCTGGCTCATATTAAGGTTTGCATCGACCAGGACCTCTAAGCTCCTCTCCTCAGGGCTACTCTCAAGGAGTTCTCCTGATCTGTGTACATATCTGCAGTTTTGCTTTCCACTTACATACTTGAGCTCTGACATACTTACATCGTCATCTCTCCAAGCATTTTGTCACTAACAGCCACACGTCCGACCCTGGCTGAAACATTGGTATGAAACATTGCTTTGCAAAAATGTTTTTAAAAATGAAGCAGGGATAATATTCAAGATGGCAACCTCTAAGCCTGGTGTCTCACAAAGTGTTACAAAACTCCAACATTGCATAACTTACAGAAAGTCACCATTTCTGTTAATTCCCAGCTGGCAGCAGAGATTAGGAAGATTCAAATTTCAGGTGATGTGCTTTAAACTAAGTACGAAGGCTGCTTGAATCCATTGATATAAGTCAAGCATGACTTTGTGAACTCTTTATGGAGAAGTAAATCAGTGCAATATTCCCAAAGGAGCCCAGCTTTTGCTACTGTCAAATTCCTTATGTTCATATACGTGAGCACAAGACACGGGGCAGGAGCAGCCAGGCTTTGTATTCTATCATGAGTGTGTGTACTAGTATGAATAAGTTGATGTTTCTTGAGCAACGTAATTATGCTTAATAACTGATATATTCTGAGTAATTGTAATCAATCGTGTTCATTTGTGTATACAGCATAATTTAATGAGCATTTTTAATTGATATTCCTGTGACATTCTCCCCATGCTGTGATTAGACTGGGATTTTTGTATCTACATGGTTTTCATTTATTGCTAACTAGCAATTCACATCTAATAGTCTTTTTTTTTCCCTCTCTCCCTCTTTTCCTATCTTTTTTTTTTAATTAGAGGAGATCTTGAAGACTCATATTGCTCATTGGTGGTCTCCTGATGGCACCAGGTTAGCATATGCAACAATTAATGCTTCCAGAGTCCCCACCATGGAGATCCCAGTATACACTGGCAGTCTTTACCCTACTGTTAAAACGTACCATTATCCAAAGGTAAGGGAAAATAAAACAAGCAGTTCTGTTGTTCTGTCAAAAACAAACAAGCAAACAGCAAACTCATGTTGTTTTTATTTTTTCTTGGTAGGCTCAGATAGGAGACATTATGATTGGACATACTCATAAGCAATGAAAATAAACAGATCTAAAGAAAAGTCAGCTGCTCCCCACTGGATTAAGTCTGTATTTTTCTTTAGCTGTATTATTAAAACTGCAGTTTTCTGATCAAAGTATTATTCATTCCTAATGTAATGAAAATAAAATGTTTCAGTTCTTGCTTTGTGCCTGCAATTGTGCTTGTGTTCTAGATAGGAGTTGACAAAATCTAAAAGCTTACAGCAGTCCTTAAAACATTTGGTTTCATGGCATTTCTGAGAAAAGAAACAAGAAGGAAAATTTGTTTGGATTTCTCTACAGTTTCCAGGATGTGTACTCTGCAGCACTGTCGTCTCTTCTGTCACTTCTTGCTTTGTATACTGAGTTCCTCAGAGCTCACAGATGTGTCCTAACTGAGCCATAATCAAATAGGAGAGATACATATATGCAGGTTTTATGGAAAGTAGCTGACGCAGTAGGTTTCCTACAATGAAGGAATAAATCCATGTATTACAACATTTGCCATTATCCCAATAGTCTGTCTTATAAAAAGAAAAGAAAAAATTAGTTCTAGTCACCATGTAAAACAACATCTTCTACAAAAGTTAGAGATGTGCTATGTAGAATTTCCCCTTCATTCTGCCTAATGAGCTTTCCACACCTCTGTGATAAACCACATTAGTTGTGCCTTCCCTATGAATGGCTGTGATACGAATCCATAACCTTAACCAGGAGAGCACATTTTACAGTCCATGGGCACATCATAAATCAAAACCATTCTGTGTTGTGTAAGTTGTAGTAATTACTCTATTTTTATTTCATTTTATTTTGAAATCCAGGCTGGAATGGAAAATCCAACTATTTCTTTGCATGTGATTGGTCTGAATGGACCTACCCATGATCTAGAGATGATTCCCCCAGATGATCAGAGACTGAGGTATGTGCTTCCTTGTACTGGTATGCCCAATCTGATTCTGTTAGGTCTTTATATCAGACCCTGACTTTTTTGAGGTCATTTTACAGTAACTTTTCCTGCCACTACTGTCAAGTTTCACTTTGGGTAAATCTAGCTGAAAGTTTTCATATATTTTTTCTTCTTCCATGTTTTTCTTGAGCACTGTTCATTTTTTACTCAAAATCACTGTGACCCAGTCTAACTTCAGAGTAGGCTTATTTTTAGAGCACTGAGCAGGATGTTGCAAAATCCATAACAACATTTTCATTTCACATCTAGTCATTGGCATTGAACAGGGACACTTGTCTGTGTACTGTATGGGACACCATGAAGCACAAACATGAATACAGAAATCATGAGTTCACTGCTTTGTGAGTCAAGCATGGGAATGAAATCAGGACATTCTGCAAATACATTGCCCTGTCTTCATTAAAAAAATAGAAAGTAAAGCTCTTTGCTGCTTTCAGGGTAAGTATATTTGAGAAGTTGGCCTGCTGTTCAGCCAAGCACTTAGCCACACATTTCTATCTAAGCAAGTGCTCTGACCTGTTTGCATTCAGCAAGAGCTGGAAATTTGGCTTGGACTTCAGCCTATGGCCAAAAGTGGTACTACGTCTGTAGTCTGTGAGCACTTGAAAGGTGCATCACGTATTTCCAGCCTGCCTTTGGGAAAGAAGCAGCTTTAGTCAATGCCTGGCACACTTCCTTGCAAAGCTTGGGGATTAGAGCCATTTCTGGATTTCAGCAGCTTCGCTGTACACACTTGAAATAGCTTTACAGCATGACATCCTGCAGAAGAATTCTGCTTCTACTTCTGGTACCTGCAGTGACCCCTCTGCCCAGCACCATGATGCTTTCTGTGCATGTCAGACATGATGCAACAAGGTTTTCATTCCCTGCATATCACTTACTCAAGTAACAGCACCCGATCACACTTCATCTTTCTTGAATGATTGCTAAATTAGGCTGCTGGATGGGCAGTCCCAGTGCCAGCAGACATATAGGTACAGCACAGATTTAATGGAACAGGCCCACTGTGAAGGCAGGGAAAGGTGACCCCATTATGCATGATCATAGAATCATAGAGCCATTGAGTTTGAAAAAGGCCACTAAGATCATCAGCCACCCCCACCATGGCCACTGACCACATCCCTCAGTGCCACATCTGCATGTTTTTTGAACACCTCCAGGGATGGTGACTCCACCACCTCCCTGGGCAGCCTGTGCCAATGCCTGGCTGCTCTTGAGAATAAATTTTTCCTATTATCCAATTCAAACCTCTCCTGGTGCAATTTAAGGCCATTACCTCTAGTCCTATAAATGATAGGTACATAAGGTCTCTGCCTTGTTGTGCACACGCTGTGTAGTCATCTGATGAGAGGATGCTAAACCAGTGCAATCACTTATGGAGGAAGTTACCTTTCTTCCTGTTAGGAAATTAATGTCAACCTCAGAACAGGTTTTCACTGAATCATTTTGAATGGCTCCAATTCAGATCCAATTATGCAACAGCAGTTGTATGACCTGTAAACAAATCAAATGGGCATTGCCGTGTTTGCCTTTCAAACCAACAGCTTCAGGTCTGCAGGCTGCATTCCCAGCTCACAGTACCCAAATCACAGCATCAGAATTGCTGCTCCTGGACAACATCATTTTTTTGTTCAGAGGTATACTCAGAAGTGTTTTAATTACAGTAATGAGTTGAGGCTGCAGGCTCCACGTCACTAATAAATTAGTGCTATGTGGCTATGGGTGGCTGCAATTTATTGGGTTTCAATCAGTATTGTAAAATGATGCAAAATGTCATGATCAATTAGTGCTTTAAATTTCATCCAAACCATGGTGATTTCCATCCCCGAAGCACATTATTAGTGCTGCTGAAGAAAGAGGAATACATTTTAATTATGCATATGTTTTCCAAAATGAGATGATTAATGTGATAATGTTTCATGAAGAGACATGAGAGGTGCACCGTACAGACAGTTACAGAAAAGAGCATCAGAAATTCAGGGGAGAATGATGATGATAAGGATAAGGATCTGGAGTATTTCAGTGTGCCCAGTGTATTCACACATGGACAGAGCAGCAGGTCTGGTTGTTCTTTGTATCTGGAGCAAAGTGTTTTGGTACAGTTAATACAATTGAAAATAAAGAGGAGATAATACTCCATTTGTTTTGCCTTGGAATTAAAGGAAATCAAAAATTTTCCACAGAATCGGAATGTTTGTCAGGAAAAAAAATAAGTTGATGATAGGAAGCATATTTGGAAGCAATAGAATATCATTTCAAAGTCTTTTTGCCAAATTTTCTGCAATTCCATGCTTTGCTGTGAGAAGAAAGTGAATGAAAGGAAAAAAAGTTGCAGAAAAACAGAAAAAAAAAAAAAAAAGAAAACAAAAAAAAAGGTTTACTGCTTGATGTCTAAATGGCACTTTAATTTTGATGAAAGGCATTGGACCCGCAACAGTGAACTGCTACATCAGCAGGTGATGGGAACCAGACTGCCGTCCAATGTATTTCTCAAATCACATTGGCATCTCAGATGGCAAATGAAGCACTCCCCTGAGTGCAGAAGACATAAGAAATACATTCTCCTTCCCTCAGCTCCTATAAAATCCTGACTGGGTCAGACAGAGCCTGAGAAATGCCCCACTCCCCTCCATTGGCTGCCCAACAAGGGCAGCTCTCAAAGTGCAGATGTTTACAATTAGCTGAGATGAATCACACCTTATTGTCTCGTTTTCCTCTACAAAATGGGAGACATAAAATTTAGTTGTCCTACAGAAGAGATGTAAGGAGAAGTAAATTAAAGACTCTGAGACTAGAATAACAAGTACTCTACAAGTACGTGCTGTTGTCTGCTTGCTGGGTGTCTGCAGGCTTCACAGAGGCTACAGACAGAAATCGGGTCTCCATGCCATCTCCAGGGTGATAGAGAAGATATATACATAACTTAAAATAATAATTTAAAGTTCCTGAGCAAGAACTGTGGCTCCTGTGTTCAAGCAATGACAAAGAAATTTAATACATGCCTTTATAACTTTGAATTGGATTTATGAAAAATAAAAATACGCCGAGCGACAATATGTACTGAATTCACCTTCCTTTTCAGGGTGACTGAATCTGCTCAGTTCATTGTGAAGAGGAAGAAGAGGTGGTTTTACAGTTTAATTTTGCATCAATGCCTTTCTTTCCTTCTTAGGGCCTATGCTCTCTTGCTGATAGGGCGTAAAATTACGATTTTATTTCAAGCACTGAATTCTCAGACTGCTGTTTTCTCACCTGGAAGTATCCTTCCTCCCAGTGTGGTGGATGCTGTTGTTGAGGTCTTTTGTTATTTATCCCCAGCCGAATTCAGGCACTAAATGTTTCAGAAAACTACAAAATCAATTCCCAACTTGTTATTTTGCTAGAGAAGCGTGTCTTTGTTGCTTTTGCCCTTTATCTTCAGTATATGCAGGAGTGCTTGCCAGAACGCAAAGTACTCTCCAGTGACACAGCACATTAATTCCAAAGGGAGCAACAATTCCTTATACATATTTTATAGCAAACAAATGAACTAATAAATTTTTATAGACTGTGTGCTGTGAGAAGTTGTTAAGGGTGTCTTTGGTCTGCACAGCCCATTGGTATACTAAAGCTTTGTCAACCCAGCAAGAGCTTTACCCTGAAAATGGAGTAGTGCAGAGGTGCACATCTGTGAGCAGCTCTTGGAAAGTGACCATCAGGATATTTATTTGTGACCCTGGATTTTCAAGCCTACTCCAGCCTAAGTGGGTTGCAATGGTCAATATTGCATATTGCTCAATTTTGCTATGTTTTCTTGGGCAAGATATTGCTTACAGGACTGTGCAGCCAATAGTGGTGATTTACTGTGGATATTACTAGAACCTGTAAATGTCCAACCACAGAGAATGGCCGAGGGAGTGTGGGATGATATTTTTGATGATGTAAAGTTTCACATCTCTACTGACTTCTTTTTGGCAACCAGTTGTTACAGTTCTACTGAAATCCAACACCTTTCTAAACCATGTCCTTCCTGCTCTTGTTCTTCTGATTCAGTACGTATGGATGTTGTATATCAGGGACATTCAGAGATTGTTAACTCTTCATAAGCATAAAGAACCCTACTGTTGGTGATGATGGGTTTGAGAGTGGCAAGTGTTTGCAATTTCTTTTCCATCGGTGCATTAATTTGTAGCTCCAGGCATTTCAGTCCTTCTTGGAAGACTAAATAGCTTGAAAAGTTCTTTATCTCTGCCTGTGGATCTTTGAAAATGACTTTCACAAGTGGCAGATAAAACACCTGCACAGCCCTAAAAATGTCATTGTCAGGGGTTGAAATCCATACATAAGGAGGCCCAGAATCATCCAGATTCGCCATTTTAATAACCAGAAACACCTCTGTGTTTTCAGGGACTATTACATCACCATGGTAAAGTGGGCTACCAGCACCAAGGTGGCAGTGAACTGGCTGAACAGGGCCCAGAACTTCTCCATCCTGACGCTGTGCGATGCGACCACGGGCGTCTGCACCAAGGTAGGGAGAAGAGCCTGGAGGTCCTTGGCCACCTGCACCTGAGGAGAAAGTGTTCTAGCCATCTCACATGGGGACATGTCCACTGGTGCATATTTATTTAGCCAGACAGAGAATATAAACAATGTTATTAATATATTATAAATTATGTAGTTACTTGTAGTTAATTAATACCTCCAGTAGATATACTAATGTAAATGTATGCATAGCTATTAGCACATCCCATCTTTTAAACCAACAAGGATATTTCTGTAGTAGAAATATCTGTAGCAGAGAAGAGAGATAGATATGCAGTGGAGCGTATCTGTCTCTGTGCTTTAGATATGCTATGCACAGAGCATAGTACAGAGTCTTTTCTTAAAACCTTTGTTTCAACCTTTGTTTGTTACTGACAAATTCTGTTTCTTTGGGGAATAATGTGACTTGTGCATTTTTGTTCTTCTGCACAACTTTTCAGATTCAGTCCAACTACAGTTTTGCACTGATAAGAAACATGTAATACATGCCAGGAATGTTTCTTTAATGATCTTGCTTTGTTTTAGAAACATGAAGATGAAAGTGAAGGTTGGCTGCACAGACAGGTAATAGTGATCTTCTCTTTCTGGTCAAACTTTTGGCAAGTTTTTTTTTCTTTTTTTCTTGTCCTACCAAGAGGAAAAAACTGATTTCCAGAAATAAGAAAGATAAGATGCCATGGTTTGTGTTATATAAAACAGTTCCCCAGTAATAAGAAAGCATCATGTGCTTCAGCTGTCACCTTCTCTAGTGTGCACAGAGATCTCAGCCTAAGATTTACTGAGGTTTAAGAGACAAAAAGCTGATGTTAATGGTAATCCACCCATTCGTGGAGCAACCTCATAGGTAGTCCTTCAAATCCTGCTCTGAGACTGACAGTTATTTGAAGCACTGTGGTGGTGGTTTTCTGGTCTTCCAGACTGGAAAGAAGTTTACGGCTGAAAACAGCATTTAATTAAAAGAGCCTGTGTCCATTTCCAATCAAAATCATGCAGATAGGATTTCAAGTCATTTAAGCTAAATCTGACAAAATTATCTGTTACTCTGCAGCTGTTAGCAGAAATGTAAAAAAGGTGAAAAATGGAATTAAATTGTCTGTAGGGCAGCTGAAACACTGCTGGCTTACATGAATCCCAAAATGAGGAAAAACTGTGTGGTGGAGTGTAATATCCTGTTTTAACTCACATTCATTTCACATAATTCTTCTGATGCTCTCACTTTTGTCTCATACTACTGCTTTGTATAGTGATAGGTGCTGCCATCCTTCAAATGAAATAACACTAAGATGAAAGTAAATCCCTATAAATTCACTAGGTATGTATATATATAGTAAATTTAAAACCCCAAAAGATTTTTTATTAATGGAATTTTTCTTTTTTTGTTCAGATTTTTTTTTAACACCTGCTTATAGATTTATATACCGTTGATTTTCAGCATGTAAATCTCTAGGTCATGTATAACACTTCCCCAGCAGGTAGTTTATGAAGGGATCTCAGATTTGATTAAGCTGTTCTTTAGAGAGATGCTGCTGATACGATCTCAGCCACAACAAAGAACTGTTTTCATGGAATATGTGAATGCCAGACAGGGAGGAGCATGTCACAAAAAGAACTTGCTCTGTATTTTTGGATTTAAAGTATATCCCATTTTTGTAGTGGCTTGCTTACAGGGTTCAAGAACCTATAGAAACAGCCATACATCAGTTCACAGCAAAAGCAATGTTTTTCTCTGTTCCAGTGTCTGTCTTCCAGTCTGATCCAGATTAAAATTGATTTTACAGAGGAAATAGATTTTGTGCTCCAAGCATTCCAAGTAATCTTTTGCTGTACTCAGGTGTAGAATGAAAATGCTGCCAAAGTATTCTTTGTGTTTACATCGCCTGTGTTAGCTTAAATAGATAACAAAATCTTCAAGGACAAGTCATGAGAAAAATAAATTGACCGTATTTTGTATCTTTTTTTAATTAAAAAAAATATATATATATTTCAAAGAGTTATTTTATTTTATAAATCTGAGAAGAATTTTACTCCTTTCCCTTGCTATTAACTGGATCCTCCATTCTCCTGAAACCCAGAGCAGTGTATTAGAAGAACTTGTGCTTTACACTGCTATGCTTCTTAGTCGTTTACCTATTAAACGTACAAACATTAATAGATGGTGTTTTGTCCTGAATAACTGTTAAAAGAATTGCCAATTTCTAACCAGCTTATTCCAAGGAATTAGTTTGTATTACTGCAAACATCATATACCTAATCTGAGGTCAGAAAAGTATGTTTATTATAACCAATTGAGTCAAGCATTTCATTACTGAACAAAGATAACTGTAGCATCTACGGATGCTTTTGAGATTATTCTTCAAAAGCTTTTTAAGAGTCTGAAGAAATACAGAGCTTTTTCACCTGTATTTCTAACAAGAAAATGACTTAAAATCCAGTTTTGACTGAGCATATGGTTACTGGAATAATTGCATTTTCTGTATGTACTTTTTACTCTGTGGCACATTAGTCTAAAAAATTGAAAAGCAATTTTCATGCCATGGGTGTCGGAGCATGAGAATAATGTGAAAATGTCAACTCTTTAAGAAGAAGATGGATCACACATTCGGCAGCCTCTGAAGGAGACCAGAAGTGTGACTCAGCTCAGAAAGAAGAGTCCTTGGTTGATATATTTCAATATACATACGGGCCAAGGATGCAATTCGGTGCTGTAGTCAGCAGGTTCTGCCAGCAGTGTGGGCATAGTCAATGGACCTTGAGCATGATTCAGCCCAACCTGAAGAAGACATCAGCGTGTTCCATTGGCCAGACCAACTGAGAATTAGTCCAAACATACCTAAATCAAAGAATATAGATGTTTGCATCATTCCTTAAAATACTGCTTCACAATACTCCAGGCACATCATTTAAAAACCGTACGGTGACTTTACGTTTTACTTCAAGTTTACCTTCCTAGATCTTCCTAGAATAGAGACAGACTTCACACTTGAATGGGGGAGAGAAAAACAGTGAAATAACAGAAGATACTAAAAATGGGCATGAGCAAATCTCCAAGGGTAATGTAGTTGACTTTTTGTCAGCTGTCTGAAGTGCTGGGACTGTTGATTTTTTCAACAATTCATTGCTCATGAATTTTTTTTTATTTTTTTTCTTTTCACTGTAACTGTTTGGTTACTCTGTGACATTCAATAATTTAATATGGAAGGTCATGGTAAATGGTCCTGTGTTCCATTATGGGCTTCAGTGCGTGAATGAATTCTACCCCAAAACTTTGGAGACCTCTCTCCAACACAGGCCAATAGCAATATTGCTTTCATTGTGTGGCTAAAAAACAGGATTAATTACTCAAAGTACGATGAGAAATACACATAGTCTTCTATAAAATGCCTGTAACTCCTCATCAGATGATTTTCAAGCCAGGGATTTCGAGCCTTTTTGATGAAAAAGAATCGGTACAAGTTCACCAAAGATACCTAGGGATACCCTGCTTTGGCAGGGGGGTTGGACTCAATGATCTATGGAGGTCCCTTCCAACCCCTACAGTTCTGTGATTCTGTGATTTTGGAAGATTTTGCTGCTTTTATTTATGTACCTTCAAGTTCTCTGCTGAGTGTAAAAACCAAACTCACCTTCTTTCATACCTTTGCTTAGATATACAAATTCTCTGAAACAATTGCAGCTGTAAAAAGTTTTGTTTGTGTTTTTGTAAAGAAGCCATTTCCATATAACGATTATGATGGCCATATAAAGACAAGGAGACAGCAAAGGAGAATTTTCTACAGCACCAGGCGTAGATAAAATTTATGGCATTTAAATTGGATTATTTATTTAATCGTGAAATTGTGCTGAATAAATTTAATTATAAATCAGGGTGCAATTCCACCTTTACACAAAGCTGTGGGTTTTGACAATGATGTCAGTGGAACCAGGAGATTGCCACAAAATAGTTTATAGACATACCACATCCAAAAGTGCCTGCATGGGCTGCCTGACCTCCCCTGAAAACAGCTCCTTTGGGCTCTGTTTGCCTTTGCAGTCCTCCTGTCCCCCTAGTGTTTCAGGTCACCTCTGTTTGAGAAGACTTACGCTCTGTCAAAAGGTGGAGATGTAGAAAATCTCACAACATTTTTCTTTTACAGCTCCCTTGTTTTAATTCCACCAGCAGAGTAGCCCAGTAATGATTCTCTTGCAGCTTGTTAATAGGCAGAATGAAATGAAGTTCTTTAAAATAAAAGCAGAGCTCACAGAAGCTTACAAGCAAGACTGACTTTCACTGTGCAAAAAGCTTTTCATGAAACCACCCCATAAGTGATCTGATGTTACAAAGGCAGGCAAAGGTGCATCATTAAGACAAAGTAGGAGACTTCTGAGAAAGGGAAAAGCAATCAGTGGAGTGATTGCAGAGGACTGGGTGATTCAGATAAACTGCTTTCCTTTTTTAAAATTGAGGGCAAACCAGAAAAACTTCTCAAAGTATTATTCACAATCAATAACACACAGCAGACCAAAACTTAAGCAGGATTTCAAAGAATCTCTCCAAAAGCATATTAAGCACTGTACTCCGGAGGAGCAGGAAGCAGAGAGGATATTGCACAAAGAAGCACAGATGGACCAGCTGGAAAATGCTTCCTGTGGAGCTGCAGTGTGGTGGTGTTTGACCCACGTAAATCGTATCAGCTGCAGCTCAAGGCAAGCTCCCTTCCTGATAGCCCCAGTTTGCCATCCAGGATAAGTCACTGTCTCTGTCATAACCTTAAACAAAGCCTGATGAAGTCTAAGCAAAACTCGGATGAATCTGTGCAAAGCCTGTTCTCACTGGCAAAAACATGTTGCTGGAATATATAATATATAATATAAATATATAAATGAAAATATAATATATAATATATATGTGCAGGAGGCACAGATAGAGAAACATGGGGTGAAATCTCTGGCATGTATCTCTGTTCTGGTGGAGCAGTAGATTTGCCCATGTTGTTTTTCAAGGAGTTTTCTTCTGTCGTTCAAGACATGTGGAAATAATGTTGTTTCATATTTCAAGTTTCAGTACAACGTCAGAAACAAATGATACCATTATTTCATTCAATGAGCTGTAAATGGGAATATTCTAAAATATAATGAAATCCTTAGCACTAGAAAATAAGAAAAGCAAGCAGTTTGAACACCAAGCACAGTGTTGTTAAAACCAAAAAATAGTGGAAAGTAATTAATCATGGAGAGATGGTAGCAAATTAATACACAATAAGAACTTCATGATAAATAAAAACACTTATTTTTACCATGTGCATTTGCATCAGCCTGTGCAGCGAAGTTCTGGTTTAGTGCAGAGCCAAAGCAGAAAGCAGAGATTTGGTAAACGTTGGAACCAGAAAAGGCTCAACGTTATCAACCATGTTGCCACAAAGGAGCCACAAAGATGGGTCAGTGCAGGCAGGGCTCAGCTGGTCCCCAGGAAAAGTTCAGCAGAGGTTCAGCTTGTGTGTTAGTCCCATCTATTCAACATGCAAAGGAGCTTCAACCAGCCCATTCCCTTCGTACAGAGCTACTGTGCCACCTTATCGGCCATCCTTCTGCCCTTCTTTGTAACCTGCTGTTCGACCATCTCTTGCACTGGAGATGTCCCACGTGCCTCTACAAAAAGGAAAACAAAGACTCTTCCAGGAACTGCTCACTTGTCATATGTGTGGTTTCAGTTCCTCACACTGGGTCATTTCTATCTCAGGTTGAATGTTCCAGTCACCCAATAAAAGTCAATCATCACCTTCACCTGGGAGCTCTGTGTCAAAGGCAGTTTGGCAAGAATATCCTTCCCCTCATAAATACTTCAGTGAAATAAATAACTGTAAGTGAGCAGGAAAAGGTGACAGCTGCTCTAGTATGCTGTTAGCTGTGTTTCCTCAAAGACAGGAACAGATCAGTTCTTCCAGTGGAGCAAACAAAGTTTGACATACTTACGCCAACAAGCTTCACATCATTGCTGAAGGCCTGATGCCAGCTGCCGCGAGCAGTCAGCTGTATGTATGCACTTTTGGCTGTGCAAATGGGAGTTGACTTTACACCCAAGGGCTTTTCCTTCCTGCTCAGCTCCCCGTCTTCCCCCAGCTGGAAGGTGTCAGCTTTCTGAGACCACAGACACAGTAATTTCCAAAACGTTCTCCAGTTTTCAGTGGGTTTTCCACTTGCCTCGGGTTGCTGTTAAAGGCCATTCTCTGCTTCACTCTAAATTAATCTCACAGGGTTCTGCAGCATGGTTCAATTTAGTGGTAACATAGTCCTTAATTCTGCCATTTACAGAATGAAGAGCCGATTTTTTCCAAGGACGGTCGGAAGTTTTTCTTTGTGAGAGCCCATCCCCAGGGAGGACGCGGGAAGTTCTACCACGTTGCCATGTCATCATCACAGGTGAATGGCTCGCTGCTGCTGCCTTGTGTGCACCTGCAGCAGGAAGCAGTGAAAGTAATACCTGTGCTCAGACCAGAGAGACCAGGTGGTGCAAGGGTAGAATGTTGGACTTGTGCAGAAACGAAAGTATTCAGTGGTTGTGCATGAAATAATACCAATTTCTGACTGAGATACTTA
Organism: Tympanuchus pallidicinctus; assembly: GCF_026119805.1. Lineage (NCBI taxonomy): Eukaryota > Metazoa > Chordata > Aves > Galliformes > Phasianidae > Tympanuchus > Tympanuchus pallidicinctus. The sequence goes on from NW_026294747.1 coordinate 66,569,916, forward strand.
GGATAAAAAAGTTTCCCAACTTTCTCTTTTCAAACAGTATCATTGCTTTACTTTGCTTTGTTTTATTTTGTTTTTTAATGCCTTCTTAGTGTAAATAAGTAAATCCCTGCACTGTCATAAAGGATTAATCTGAAGCTTGTGGATACGCCAGATTAGAGGAAGGGATATGAAGCAGTTCTATACTGAATTTATCCTGTTATCTCTAGAAGAGTTACAGTTAAGACGATTTTGACTCTGTTATTTATTTCCATAACTGTCTATTCTCAGAAATATGGGAAGGGGGGGGGAGCTGGTGGAAATTGCAGGTGCTTGGTAGCCCTGAGCAGGTACCAGAGTCTAAAGAGCTCCCTTCATCAGAACAGAAACATAAAGAGAAGCTTTGCTTAGATAGCTTCTTTCAAGAATAAAGACACTGAATTCTCTTCTGTTTCTGGCAGCCCAACAGCAGCAGCGATAACTTGGAGTCTATCACATCTGGCGACTGGGATGTGACAAAGATATTGGCCTATGATGAAAAGAGGCATAAAATGTAAGTAAATATTGGTGTGACAATTCAGTCATCCCCTGCTTAGCACTGGGCTGTTGGTTTAGTTACAGTGAAGTACATGCGTCTGAAATGTCTGAGCACAGGAGGTGGAGATAAGACAGCAGCCTCTGTTTGTCTCTGCTTTGGTTTAATATCCTGCACTGTTGCATAGAGTTTGTCTTAGATTTGTTTTCTCTGTCCGGTTGTTTCTGTGGCTATCAAATGCAGGATAAATTTCTATAGAGGAATCATTTCCCCTACAGCAACTTCAGATGTTAAGCTCTGAAGCAAGGAAGAGTATTTTCATTGACCTCTTACACAATTTTAGAAAGAGTCCTTTATTGACCTTCAGATATATCATTGCATTATAGGAATAGTGTTTAGCTAGAATACACACTCACACACACACACACACACATTGTCATTTATGCCTGTAAATTAAATTCTGTATTATTTTCTTTTTAAAAACAGATTAGACAGACTTTCTGAAAATACATGGAAAGAAAATATTCGGAAGCTTTTCTGGACTCAAAATGCCTATAGAATCCTTTGCATGCAAAGCCTTAGTTAGAAGATTGACTTGGTTTTGTAAGGTCATTGAAACATCTGACTAATGTCTCTGTAATATGATGACCTTTGAATGATCATTAAGAACACAGCATAAGGCTCCTTCAAGGTGTTGGATGCACTCAATTACTAATAACTTCACTATGAGAAAATGGTCATTAAGACTTAGCAGAGCGGAGTAGCAAACTCGCAGCAAAGCTCTTACTTGTTTTTCACAGTCCACTCAAGTGGAAAATACCATGCACAACTTAAGCAATCAAAATATACTTTGAGGCAAGTGCAGCTTATTGGAAAAAGATCAGCAGGGCTGAATGTCCTATCTAATGTGTTCTCCACATGGGCACTGCATTTGCCCCTGTGATGTTTCAGTATTGACATGAAGTGTATGTGGAGCATCATTCTGGACCCTGCATGTTGGCCACCAGCAGCATCAGCACATTCAAGGTGAACAGAAACTGCCTCACGGCAGATCAGTGAGTTCAGTATTTAAGCAGAAAAAGCCTTCATCACAATCTCAGCACAAAAATTGGGCAATGAAGCATTCTTCACTTATCCTTCCTGAAAGTTTGATTCCCTTTTTCAAAGAGGATATTTCAGTGCGTTTTGCATCAGATCCCGGTTGGCTCACTGGGAGAAGAATAAAAATAAAGTTAAAAACTGGTTTCAGAGAATAAGAAAATTTGCTCAAAGGTAATTTTGCACCATAGACCTTGATGAAAAAATAAAAAGGTTGTTACCTTCATCACTTGATTCTTTTTTGATCATCAGTAGTCCGAGTCCCAAACTTTGTATGATCAGTCAAATGACTTTGTGAATTAAGATGTTATACATGATACTTGCAAACACCCTACTAATAATTCACATGTCTTTTTTGTTTTTGTTGTCGTTGTTTGTTTTAAAGTTATTTCCTCAGCACAGAAGATTTGCCAAGAAGGCGGCATTTGTACAGGTCTGTAGTTTGTTAACTTCACATACAGAGCATGAGTCATTACATAAGAGACTGCAGTACAAACTGTCACTCATCTGATTGTCCTTAATAGCATCGCAGCACCTTGCAGTGCATCACTGGCACAGAGCAGTGTAATGACAGTGAGCAGAATGACAGACATCTGGAAATGTCTGAAATTTAGCAATTTTCTCATTTTCTTGAAAATTTAAAATTACTCTGACGATTGATAACCTGTCGTACAACTTTCCAACAGCGCTGCTTAACGCGTGGAAGATTCCAGAATTGCATAAACCACACATATGAATTGTTTCTATTCTTCCAGACTGCAATTTTCATTAGAGTTTAATAGCACCTCACCTGGTTAGGAAATTGAAAAGGAAAAGCAGGATGTTATGTTTACAGGTGTTTGTGGGTTGTTTTTGTTTGATTTTTTTTTTTTAATTTATTTTTTTGCAATCCCAGATGACTTCAGTGTCCTCAAGGAACAGCACAGTGAGCAAAAGGTTATTTTATGGCCAGCTATAGGTAGTATAGCTATCAAGAATTATTGCAGAAATAGATTATAGAAGAGGAAAATCAAATTCAGATTATAACCATTTGGGAATAATTGTTTTATTTTCCTCTTTATTTTTCTCAGTGTAATGAAGTGCAGAACTAGTGATAGCATTGTTTGATAAGGGACTCTCAGTACATTTGCCCTTTCTGACATGACTTCATACCTTTTTTTTTCCTCAGTGGGAAAGAGACTGGAGCAAACCATATTATCTGCAGTTCAGTCATGTTTTCCTTCTGTAACATCTATGCCTGTTGCACACTTTTCTGAGAGTAGTTCAGCTCTCACTGTTTATTTTCTTAAAGAAAAAAGGTGAAGCAAAAAAAAAAAAAAAAAAGCCATATCTGTTAATAACTGCCATAACTGTTAATTTCTAATGAAAGATGGAAAGAGAGTCAACTGAGTCCAGGTACTGCTGCTCAAGAAGCCTCCCTAATTTCGTTTCCCACACTGGTTATGAGGAAAGAGGTGCCCAAAATGTGAATGTCCTCAACCTTACATTCATTACCCAATGAAACTGGCCTCTCCTTAAGCATTTGATTGTCTCTTGAGGATAGTTTGATTCTCTCATCCTTGTCCAAAGGAGTCAACTCAGAAGCATCCTTGGCCTATGTTCATTAACTGAGCAGTTGAGATAAGGCAGCTCGTATCAAATGACAATCTGGTTTTGTTGGGTGTTCTTTGTTTCCTATTTTGGATCTGATTTAATAGATTCTAAGCAGAATGATTTGAAAGCCAGAAACATGATCTCAGCCTAAACAAGATCCCCAGAGCTTCTCAGTTGAGTCTTTGGTGGCCCTAAACAAGTTGTCAGCTTCGTCTCTTTCTACCTTGAAAAGGCAGCAAAATCAGTCACCTGCCTCACAAGAATACTGGAAAGAAGCACTGTGAGGTTGCAAAATGCTGTAACAGTACAGAATTGTATTTAATAATATTTACTAATGATCTGTAATTCATTCTTCAACCAACAGTAGACTCCCACAAAATCTTTCTGACCATATGCACAGGCCACATTACCTTCAACAAAAACAGACTCTGCAAAGCGGTGTGGTTTTTTTTCCACTTGGACATGATAACACAACTATTTAAATTCCTGAAAATACCTAAAGCCCCAAAGGGAGCTGCTAGCAAATCAAACCAGTGAGGCAACCAGTAAGAAACTTCAAGAAAGCAGTTCCAGGTCTTTATTGCCTGCTATAAAATGAGTTGGTGTGAAAACACTGCTCCTTTTTATTTTTATGCTTTCATTAACTAAATTATAGCTTCCTCTTGTGGAATTGCAACTGTGATTTTATTTTAAAAGCTACAGAATCCTGCATACCCACCTGACCTTGCAAAGATAGACATCATTATCCATTTAAACACTGTCCATTCAAGCAAAAAAATAGCCATTACTGCTATTTAAACTCAGCCAAATGGAAATGCTTTGTCTCTTGCTAATGTTGGGCACATTATATTTATGTTCTTGCTCTATAGTAAAGTGAGATTCAAATAATGTTGCTTCCAGATAACATTTGCTCAGTGACCTTCACAGAATTATATTAACTTTTTTTCCAGTGCAAGCACAAATGGAAACTTCAACAGGCAGTGTCTGTCTTGTGATCTGATTGAAAACTGTACCTATTTCAGTGCATCTTTCAGTCACAACCTGGAATACTTCCTACTGACATGTGAAGGTACGTGGGAATTGGTTTTGTGGTTGTTGTGCCTAAGGATAGGATTTAGACATAGATATCTTCACATATCCAATGTACCTGCGGGTAGTTTTGAAAGTCTGGCTGTGCGTACCTGAATTACTTCACTTTTGAAAGTTTACTCTTAATGTTTTTTCTTTTATGTGTTTTGGTTTGCTGTTGTTTTTAAATGATAAGGCAGATGTGTGCAACCTGTTTCTGTGCACATCTTCCTACTCAAGTCAGAGGTAAGTCCCTTTAACCAGTTGAAGCATCCTTAAGTTAAAATAAGACAAGAGGAGATAAAACATCAGAAAATTTGTGAGAGAGAAACCGAAGAGGTGGGATCAACCATGGGCAACTGAGAACAAGTTCCTGACACCTTAACTCTAAAATGCGCTTTACTGATGGACTTAAAGATGGACTTTATTTTGTGAGACATTTATAGGTAGAGTAAAAAGCACTTGGTGATACAGTGTAATGAAGTAGCTTTGGTGCAGTGGCCTAATTATGCTAACGGACCACCTGCAAATCTGTGAATATATAGGCATGGCAGCCATACGTGGAGAAATGCCATTTCCCATTAAATGCTCAGTGCTGCAGTGAATGTTATTATGTTCATGAAGTTTATCTCTTGACAACAAAAGACCCATATGTTTTTCTTCTTGTTTTTATTTCAAGAAAATTTCCAGTAGCTCCTAGGAACAGTGTCCCTTTCACCAAAATAATTGTTTTGCTGTAATTAGAAGTACTTGTGAATAACAGTATTAAGTTTCTAAAGGGTCTTATCAACAGTTGTGGGGGGATGTGTTTGTATTGCATTATATCTCATTTACAAAAGCCCTGCAATGGTACCTAAAGAGATTAATGAGTTTTATTAGTATGTACATTAATCCAGGTACACAAGATACTGTTATTCCATAATGAACTGTAGGACGGATCCTCAGCTGCTGCAAACAGTAACTATTATCAGGTTATTAGAGTTAGATCTGTTTACATCTGCTGAATGTGTTTTATGTGAATGTTAATTATACAAGTCTAAATTGTCAAACTCTGCTCTCAGTGCAATGCCAATACAACATGGTTTGTACTGTGGGGCTACTGTCAGTGTCTTCATTCAGTTCACTTTGCAAAATACGCTTATGCAAGAAAACAGAGATCCTGAAAGTTTACCTTTTCAATGATTTTATAAAAGTACCAGTCCATTAAACTTGGTGAAGTCATTACTTCATTACATAACTGGGAGTGTGAGGTTTTCAATTTCTTACTTTCAAGCAGTTTACAGGAGCGTTTCTTCTCAACATGTTTCATTCAGGATCGGTTCAACATCAAGTGTCTGCTACGTGCACATCTACAGCAAAGTTAACCAACTTTAGTACCTGTTGTAGCTCATGTGAGTGTAGTGGAAATGCTAAGACAGGTCTTGAAACAGTAATTAAGCACCTGGTGGGAAGGCAGGGCCAACCCAGGGGAGCTCAGGTGCATGCAGTGCAGCTGAGTGACTAGAAAGTGTGGAGCCAGGATCCACCCTTTCCCAGACCTCATTGAAGGGTTGCTATTGGCGCAGGGGTATCTTGCTGGAGATCCCTGTTTATCTGAGGTTTTCCAAGGGTAAGTAGCTTTTTTTCTTTGTTTCTGTGTCTATGGCAGCTGCATTTAGGCTTGTCCTTGCTGCAAGCTGGGAATTTGTTACCCTGCTATCATTGCTGTGCTTTCCATCATGTTACAGTGGGTCTGGTGAGGGAAATCATCACTTGTGTCTGAAAAGCAGACTTACTGAAAATAGCTATCCCATGTTTTTACTCTAACCAGTAAATCAAATTTTCTCATTTGTCTAAATGAATGTTTCATGGGCAAATATTTATATGAAGTTTTCTGTGACTAGAAAACAATTCCTGGGCTGATTTAGAGACTTAACCTCCTCCATACTTCAGTTTCACTCTATCTTGCTTTAATAACTCGCTTTGTGATCTTCAGTTCAAAACTTCAATGCACTTAGAGATGCAGAAGCAGATGTGACTTACATTAAACTCTTTAAAATAGTTTTATAAGAATTGATTAATCAGCGTGTTTATAAGGTATTCTATGATGCTTACATGAAGGGCACTGGAAAGGGGAAACAGCTATTCAAAGGCAAAACAAACTAAAGTATAAAAAGGGTCTGGAACTGCTCGTGGATCCCAAAGGTCAGGAATTCTACTCACTGCTTCGGTACCTTAGATGCAGCATGTAATTTTCTTATTTTTGCTGTCCAGCAGTGCTATCTGGCAGAGGCTGAAATGGGGAAAAATATGCCATAATGAAAGGTAACCTCTCTTTCAGGAAAACAGTGTAATGCTTACTGTCAGTAGGCAAGCCCTTTTGCAATCATTCAGTCCCAGAAGGCTAGTTACCTTGTTTCTCATCTAATTTTATATGCTCATGATTGAATTACTGTAGTAGGACCTAAGGAAACGCGATGCTTTGCAGACTGCTCTTAGATTATCTCCTCTAGACACTGTCAAAAACGCAATGTGTGCTGGAGCAAGGTGACTCCTACTGTCCTTTTCATCATAAAATATGGGCTTGTCCTTCTCTCTCCTCTTATAAACTGGCACAGCCTCTGCCAATGAGTCTCTGAAATAAAGGAGGAAAATCTGCTTTTGGCACTTTATACTTAAATTTCATTGAGGATGGGGTTTTCTTTTCTGGAATATGATGTAAAATTCAATTATGTAGAGAAAAAGGTAAGAATTCTCAAGTTTCGGCTCTGGAAAGCAATTTTATATTCCTGTTCATTTGGTGAGGTTTGGACATGTAAAGTACGAAGCTCAATGACACGTAGCCAGTAATGCCCTTAAGCCCATTTTTTGGTGATAACTCTTAGTCCTTAGCAAGAATAAAGCTTTACCAAGACTATCACTGTAATCAGCTCTGCACTGTTTTAGTGTTTCCATTTTAAATTGGTGCTCCTCATCTTCAGTGACTCCTTCCCTCACTCCCCAGCACTATTAAAACTTCAATGTTAGTACTACGTTCATGGGGAATAAAGAATGTGCAGCCATTTTTGTTGCAGGCTACTTTGTACCCTAGCACTCCCTGAAGCAGTTTGGTTCCAGTGTGTTCATTCTTCTAAATAGTCTGTTTGAAGCCATTGAGAGTTTGGCTTCAACACACAGAACTAACAATGGTTTTTCTGGATCCTGGAGTTCAAGTCCCTGCTATTGCACGCAGGCAGCTGTATCCTCACTGTAATTAGAGTCATGAGGTTCCCAATGAAGGGTTAATGCCTGCTAGCTTTGAGACAAAGGGAATGGTGAGGAAGATCTTTGGCACATGCATACATTACTGCAATTAATGCCATTTAATATGTGATGAAAATGATAGGGGTGTGTGTTGTTCATGGAATACCTACCAGCCTGCTAATTAAGGTTCTCCATAATCATGCCTTTTCAGGAAGGGAATAATCATTTTTAGGGATGACACGAAGAAAATTAGTAGTTACACAGAAGGGAGGGGACTGTAAGAAGGACTGAGGGGAAACTATTCATGCGTGGCATGGTCTGGTGATACAGCCTTTGCCACTGTGCTGTGTATCATCTTTTCATTTTATTGACAAGTTTGGGAAAAATCACCTATTAGTTTGAAAAGAAATAACAGTGTATCTAAGAACAGAGAACACTACTTTCTTCCTACGCATTTCACGTCCCTTCTTTTTTTCCAGAAATAGTATGAGTGCTCTGATTCAAGACACTTCAGCATTGCTGTAGTCTGTTGAGCTCTTCAAAGAGTATCTCTGCTGGAACCTGTGTTTGCCTGGTAGTCTTTACTGCTAGTGAGTGCAGGTCAACTGGTGCTGAAGCTGTTTGTCTCTTTGAAGAAAGCAAAATAGGCTCTCCTAGTAATGTTCTAGTATTAACCACCTCCTTTGAAGGCCCTCTCTAGTAGTATCAGTAGTGTGGCTTAGATGCTGTAGATCAGTAATCACAGGTAGCAGGAGTGAAATCATTTCTATCTTTCTGAGCAGGCAATTTTGCAAGTGTAGACCTAAATGATATGTTGTACCTGAGCTGTGCCCAAAATGACAAATGGGGAAGGGATTTATCGGAGGATAGGTCTGCTTCTTCCAGGCATGTCTAAAACCATGCTGTGGAATCATTTTACTAATATAGATTTTTCTGCCCTCTCATGTGGTTGCAAGACAAGCTACTGCGCATGCAGATGGCACAAGATGTTATACTTCTTGAGGATTCCACACACACAGAAAGTTTTTGTGTAGGTGGGACTAAGTTTAAAAAAGAGATTCAATTCGATCATTGATTTACAGTGAAGAGTTCTTTAGCAGAATGCATCAGCTTAGTATTTACACTTGTCAGGGCCAAGGTTCAGAAATTGACACATCCTTGATCTGTGCAATGCTAAATCCAGTTATTGACTGCTAACTAGCATCTCTTCTGCATTCATGGAATCATAGGATGACTTAGATTGGAAGGGACATTAAAAGTCCAATTCCTCTGCCATGGGCTGTTGACCCCCACCAGATCAGGCTGACCGGAGCCACATCCAACCTGGCCTTGAGTAACTCAATCTTTTGGGATTCCACAGCTTCTCTGAGCAACCTTTTCTGGTGCCTCATTATTCTTTTAATATTGTCATTTTTTTACTAGAATCCAGCACTCCTGGGAGAACAACTTTTAAAGGAGCCTGGAGGAGGCCAGAAAAATGGGAAAACTTGTGTGCTGCATAGCCAAGGGCTGTGCAGTATGAGATAAGCTCAACCAGCTGAAATGCCAGTATCTAGCACCATCACTACTGGCATAGTTCAGTCCAGGGATTTTAAAAAATATTTCCGAAGTTGTGAGCAAATATATAAAATTCTGTATGTTGTTTTTGGTATTGTACATCTTCTTAGATGCCATGGCTGGATAAAGACTTTGGTTTTTTGAAGATGTGTGTTTTGGAAAAACTCCTATTATTTTCTTCTGTCATGGGATTATCGGTTGATTTAGCCAGGCTTGAATGTGTCCCAAAGAAAAGCTAAATTAAACTGATAAAGCTCTTCGATTTATTGATGAGTTCCATGGTAACAAAATAACAATTTGTTTTCTCCATCTTCTTATCAACATAAGCAGTTTAATCTGCACTTTTGTAATACTCTATAATGGTGAGTTTTTGGAATGCACTTGGCTTGAAAGCCTCATAAAATCTTGGATATATGATTTTTAATCATGGGTATCTTCACAAAAAATACTAGTTTTAGCAGACAGCTCCTCTTTCTGGAATATTCATCACAAAGACACAGATATTTCTACTGCGAGGGACTTGCTTTCTGAATAAAGGTATCTGAATTATTTTTGCATTGCTAAAGAAGATTGTGATATTCATCTTTTATCATGAGTCATGAATCAAATCAGATTTTGCTGCACTTACTTCATTTATATTAGAGGCCGTGAGATCAGTGCAGAGACATTATTGGCAGTATTGTATATATTTATGTCGCTTTGAACATGAAGAGCTTAATATTTAATGTCTCAAGATGATTGTATATTGAGACTTTTCAGATACAGGGAGGAAGAAATATAAATTTTATCATTGGTAAAATAAATGCAGCAGTAACAGTTGTATTTAAATTGTGGAAAGACACACAAAAGTCCCTTTGTAACCTTCCCCCATATGATCATTTTCATGCTTTTACCAAACGGGGAGCAGAGGTACACAAGAATTAGTGGTTTGCCTATGGCCGCATCTCAAGTCGAGTATCACAACCCTCATTTCCTTTCCCATGTTGCAAGGCAGCACTCCCAGGGAAAGCACCGTTGGCTACTGGAACAGATTAGAAGTAGGTCTATCTCCACAGCCAGTGTTCTTCAGTGGAAGGTGCATAATTACTGTCTGCAGGATTTTTCCAATAACATACTCATCAGGGATGTGTCTGCCCAGTCTCCACAATAAGCGGTTGGCTCATGCCTGCAGGCAGGAGGATAATGAGCCTTTTTCTACATCTTTCTCATTTCCTTCATTTAATCAGACCTTTTAACCTGTGTTGTATGGGCCAGACCCGCCATCACTTGAAATCAGTGAAAAAAACAGGAGATGAGGATGCTTTATAGTAATCTCAAGCAGATGACTAGAGAACTATACATCAGCATGGAAGGTCTGCCATTCCACAGAGCAAGTTGATAAAACAGTGTTTCATCTACAAAAACAAGCCATGTTGCTAATGTGTTGCCTTGCACATCACATAGAAATGTGACCTATCATACTCTCATCAGTAATGTTTATGAAATCATACCTGAGTGAAGAGTTAACAAGGTGTGGATGCACACTTTCGCAGTTAGTTCACAGCCCTATGCAGTTTCATCTCAACAGCAATTCAGTAACTGGTCTGTAATTACATCACAGGCCTTAATAAGCAAGGGCCCAGCCCTCCCGGGTGCTGAATGCTCTTAAATCTCACAGTGATGGCAGAGGATGCTGCAAGAGCAGCCGCCACCTTTGCCACCTCATCACTCAGTGTCTTTGGAGACAAGCATGGCATTCAGTGATTTCTTCTTTTGAGAGAAAGACACAAAACTCTTATTTAGCCTCTCCAGATAACCAGCATTAAATGTACAAGAAAAAATGCCTCCGTTCATTGCTCATTTAAGCTTAGTTATGTGGCAAGCCTGCTGCTTGGCAAAATTTGTGAAGTGTGTGGGTTGACCGTCAACCAGTAACGTCATAAAACTGCTCATCATGGTGAGAATATAGCATCTCTGAAGCACTGTTTGCTGAAATTCAAGTAAAAGCTTTCTAAGTGCTATTGATCCTGCGAAGGAGGCCGGCACTTGGCATTTCAAGTGACCTTTGGCAAGAATTGTAATAACTGATGTCATTGAAGCAGGCTAAAGAGACTTAATTAGGTGCTGAAACAACTATTAATGCTGATACAGGACTTTTATTAACTGAGTTTAGAGCTTATGGATAAAGAAACACATTTGGGTTTAAACAAATACAAAAGGTTGATACTCAGATTTTACTAATGGAATGTGAACCATCTGGCAGCACTTCAGTATAGCCATCCTCTGACAGCCAATTTTAGAAGCAATAACTCCCAGGCTGTGAGGGAGTGGTTCTCACCTGCATCCCCAACTGATCATGCCTCTCTGTGCCCCAGCTTGTCTTGCTGTTAAATGCAATGACCCTTTATAAGCGCCTTGTAGTAATTTCTATCAGTAAGTCATAGAGGACTGTAACACTTTATGTCCACCAAGTCTGAAGAGAAAATCAGTGCTATTCCTGAAAGAGGCTTCTCTGTTCTCCATACGTGTTTGGGGCTTTTCCCACCTGTATCACAAGCAGGTGCATTCCAAGCTGGGTCCACAATCCAAACTGAATGAAAACTTCATATTAATTCAGTTGATGTATGTATATTTATTTTCATGCAGGAATCAGCTCTAGAAGCTGTTACAGTGTTTTGTTAGATGGCTGCGCAAGCATTGTGGGTGGGAATTGTCTTACCTGCATGTCATGGAACGGCTGATTTTCTGGATCATTTGAGATGTTGTTGGCTTACTCTGGAGTGTTTGGTTAGGGGTGGAGAGCCCATATTAGATGCATTGTTAGGAGGAGCGGAACATGGTTACGTTTTTCTGGGTATGACCCAATGGCACAAGTGTGGGTTTCCCACACTGCAGTCATTCAAGGAGCACATTGGCCATGCCTGTGAGACAATCCTGGCTGCTGCTCACATATTGTGTCACTGGGTGACTGTTATCTGCTGTGACCAGAGTGGTTTCCCATGCAGCGATGATTACAGCGATGCTTGACTTTTTGTATACCCAGTAGCAGGAGGTTGTAATTAGTGCTTCAAGGCAAAATGTGACCTCTTGGAACTTTTCCTGAGGGTTATGAAGCCTAAATTAGTTTCTGCTCTTTGAAAGCATGCACAGACTTAATCTGCGGACCCTATTTATATTATAATTACTATATAATTCTCATTTGCATTCACTTGACTCCCTTTCCCACTTAGCAGCTAAGGTTGGCTCTGGTGTCTCAGTGCCTTTGTGCATGGGACAGGGGTCAGGAGTCCCAGGGGTGAGGCACAGTGGGGGATTCTCTCCCTCTCTTGAACGCTTTTGCGGTATTAACACAGCAAGCTGGCATGAAAAATCTCTTCTGCATAAATAGGAGCTATCATAAGAGCTTTTCGTCTGGGAAAAGAGAGGATACTATTAGCAGTTTAAAATTTAAAGAACTTCTTTTCTGTTGGCTCTTTACAACCTAGATATTAGTCTGAGATTAATTACAATGGTATCTTTTCTGGATGTTCCCATCATCTTACATCTTCCTTTTAGTAGACCATTTGTTTATGTGTTGAATCATAGAGTCATAGAATGTTTGTGTTGGAAAGGACTTTGAAGATCACATAGTTCCAACCCCGCTGCTACAAGCTGGGAATTGATATAATACTGTATTGCTAAACATCTTTGAAGCTGTGTACTCAGTGACAGGGAGCAAGTGAAAAGAAATATGCATGAACATTTAACAAAAAATGAACAGGCAACATCTGTAATTTCCCTTGCATGGAGAAAAAAAAAAAAAGGGGGGGAGTGAAACTCCTATGCCCTTTTAAATCACTTCGTACTGCAAAGCATTACCTTTTTTTTTGCTTTTTTGCTTTGATCCTGTTTAGATGTTGACTCTCACTGGTGTGAGCTGTCTGATGTTGTCCAGAAGCAGGTGATCCAACATCCGCTTACAGCCAGGGTTCCTGTCATCTGGTCAGTCCATACAATACAAATTTTTGTTTGAACTTTACTCATAGAAGATAAATGTCCATGACAGGAGGCTTCCTCTGATGCTGGGAATAATGGAGCTTCACAACTCAGGCACCCTGCATGCTGAAACAAGGGTGCATCATTTCCAGCTATATGAGCAACCCTGGTTGAACTCATTACTCTGTAGTGGATTGTACAGATGTTACCATCCTGCAAGATTTAAAGCTTCCTTTAAGGAAAACTGCTTCTTTCACCTCGCTGGCCAGCTGGACCAGCTGTAGGGTTTATTGCTGTTTTTGTCTCCTGTTTGCATGATACTTAGGGCTTTATTAATGCAGTCAGTACGTTTGAGGATATATTAAAACTTGAGAACACACGGAAGAGAATAATAGCTTAATAATGGGACAATGAGAAGCAGTGTTGTTTTTGTTCTTGTAAAGCATTAATATCAAATATTAACTATTACTTAACTACCTAGGAAGCCATTCTGTATGCAAGAAAAAAATTAATTATAAGAAGGATAAATTAAAGTTATCTAAATCACATTATACAATATTAAAAATATACAAATAAAATATGAAGTGAGGTTTGTGAATTGTAAGCAGTGCTAAGAATATATTTTCTCTCATGATGCAGTTGCGAGGAGATACCCTTTTCCCTTGGATATATCAGCGTCTCTATTAGAGCAGCTGGGAGGACTGGCAGGGACTGTGAGGCTCTTCCTGCCCTTCTACTGCTCTGCCAGGGATGCGGCTCTGGGAGATGTGGTGAGGACATGGTTGCAGTCTCTCCATTGTGATAGTACTGCTATTTGTATACTTGTTAATCACAGAAGCACAAGATCATAGGAAAATTCAGATTAGAAAGCATCTGAGGAGATCTCTGGTCCAATCTCCTGTTCAAAGCAGTGTTAGAAGAGAAGCCAGAACTGTATGCTCAGGGCTTTACCCAGTTTGATCTTGGAAGCCTGCAAGGATATAGAGTGCACAGCCTTCCTGGGCAGCCTGAGATATCCAGAGGCTTTCCAAAGTGGACAGGTAATACAGACAGTATTCCTCTATGTATGTTATTTTTCTTCAGATTAGCATATGCTAATCCTATAAGAAACTTAAATATATTTAAAGCATAGTGACAGTACTTTCATCTCAAAGACTGGAGAAAATCTGAATTCAAATTGAATTGACGGGTGTCACATTAATGAGGGATTCAATTAGAAATGTCAGGATATACAGCAGTAATTGGAGAAAAGAAAGGAAGTTGGGTATGGAAATTTCTCTGTTCAGATTCATTCCTATGACTGGAGATCTGAACTAGGCCAAAACAATAGTACCTTTGGGCAAGACAGTGATCCCTGTGTGAGCTGGAGAGGCTCTATCTTTCCATCTCTCCAGATACACATTAATGGTGCGCTATGAGGTTCAGGGAGTCAGCAAGCAAATTTTCCTAGCACATTTCATTTTTTTTATCTGATTATCAGTCACTACAATGGGTAAATGTATCTGCAGCATTTATTGAACATCATCGGCTTTCCTTATTACACCTTGAAACCATCCACGTGTGTTGTTACATTGTCTTTTGAAAAACTTGGCCACCATCTCATGAAAGGAAGGGCATGTTTTCACTCATCCACCAGGATGTGATGCCTCATTGGATGATATTAATTAAGAGGTAGAGGGTGAGGATTAGTTCAAGAATTGTGAGGGAAGGTCAAGGATTGCCTAAATGAAATAAGGCAGTAGATTAAGATAAAGAGAAATGTAAGGCTAATTGGGGATCAGCAGCAGATTCATTAGGAGCTGGTCTTGGGAATGATGGGGATCAGCAGCAGATTCATTAGGAGCTGGTCTTGGGAATGACCTTACTGAGGTTTTTCCATGACAGCCTGGGAACCCAAAGCTGGACTCAGCTAATGGAATTAGACTACAAAGCTGATAAGCATCATCAGAAGGCAGAAAGAAATACTGGAGGAGTTGGCTGTCTTACAGACCTAGAAGGGGGAAATTGATAGTACAAAAAGCAGAATTAAGCACGTGCTGACTTTGTCTCGTATGCTTGCAGCTTTAAGAGTGGATGGATGCCTGGGCATGCAGTGCTTATCACTGAATGTCTTCAAAGCACCTACCAGCTGTGGCTATGGAAAAGAGATGAACTTTTGGGATGGATTAAGCAAAAATTTTTCTAAAGAACCAAGCAACTGGCAATTCTGCTGTATTAAGGACTGCTTAAGACATCCTCTACAGCAGGGAGTGGAGTCCTGGTCATTTGTGTTTAGGAAGGATGAACTGAAAGTGAAATGCTCTTAGATTAAAGGATAAGAGGAATTTGTACTACAAAAGGGAGCTAAAATAATCTATTTTATCTAATGGAATGAGGACATTAGGGAGACGTGACTGTTACGACTGCAGAGGGAATACGTGTGATTAGTAGAAAACAGCTTTTGGGCACAAAACCACGGAGGTGTAAACTGGAGTGACAGCCAACAGAGCCTGAAGTTAGAGGACAGCTTCTTTTGGAAGAGTGAAATACCAGCAGCAATTACATCAAAGAAAATATAGCTATATTTAGAGGGCATTTATCAGTATTTTTATAACATGCTATTGCCTGGAGAAGCAAGGGAGAGCTTTTTCAGTCCTGTATCCTTCTGTGTCCCAGCGGTCACAGGAGGGACAATGTAATGGAGCAGGTTGGGTGGGTCGGTGTCAATCCCATATGCCTATAGATAGGCATATATAGATGCCCATGGAACTGACCCTGCTCCTGACCACACTTAGGCACTCAAGCAACCTTTTCAAAAACTCCTCAAAGCTATTTTGTGCAATATAATTAACCTCTTGCACCTTTGCCCTCTAGACACAGCTAACTGAAACTGTCTCAGCAGAATCAGCCTTGTTTCTGCTGTACGCAAAGCACGCATGAAATCTATCATGGAAGTGACAGAGCAGACACCAGCTGTACCTTCCATGCAGTTTGTGCTGTTCTTCATGTTTCCTGACAATAAGACTGTATTGATTGTTTTGCAAGACAAGTTACATTTGAGGAAGTAAAGATTAGATTAAAAGATGAAATGCCTTGAGGAGGGTGAATAGCAGCACAAATCTGTTTGATGTTTGTGTCCATAAGGTTGCCAAAGCAAGCAGCACGAACATCTGTCTTTAGCATAAGCTGGAAAATATTGTAGATGGGAAAATATTTTAATTATAAGCAGTGGCTCAATGAATTCCCCATGTCTTTATTTATTAGGGTGATATTATCACCCCAACATATGAACTTTATGCAGCACATATAAATAATTCATGGATTAGCAAATAAAGAGATCTGGAATCTGTACACAGAGATGGCTGTTGCCAATTATCTCACTCGTGCAGAGCCAGACCCACTCAGCTCCCATTGCTTGCAGCTGCTCTTTTAAATCATTCATCAGTGTTTAAGAGATACTGTGGTGGTGCTGGCAGAGAGTATTTGAATTTTCATTGTTTACACACTGAATTTAGCTTCTGGTCTGAAATTATCTTCCATACTGAAGCCTTTGAGAATATGAATGAGGAGAATAAGACAATTTAGACAATTCATCTTTTTTCCACTTTCTAAACACTTAATTTTTTTTTTTTTTCAATTTTACATAATATTCTTTTTATAATTACTACTTTGTTTTGATAATATAGCTATTTAGACTATGAAAATATCAGGAATACTTTAGAATATTCTCTTTAAAGTATTGCAGAACAAATGTCAGTTGAGTGCTTTGTTCAAAGTTGTAATTCAGTTTTTATTCTGAAAATCTGTACCTGGTTACCTAAATATATACAGAGTTGTTTCTTTCTGAAGTGTTCAAGCAGAACTCTTTTGAAAATAATAGCAAGAACCACTTAAAAATTGATGATGAGCCATAGGCAATGCTTTTTCTTGCCAAATTACTGAGGCACAGACTTTCTGTGCACATTCAGAAAGGAGTAGTACCTCCTTGATGATATATTTGCCCTTGTCATTACAGCGATATGACTTAATTTACTTCAAGCGTAGATAATAATAGTAACATTTTTTTCTAGCACAGATAATGAGAAAAGTCAAAGTTTTTATGACAGAGCTAAATTTTTAGCTGAAAAAGAATTGTAAATTCCTGTAAGTGGAGCCTTGTGCAGCATTATTGGGCAGTAGGATGTGCCAGGCTCAGGGTTCCATCTAGATCTGGAAGGGCTGAGCAGTGAGGAGTGGTGGGGCAGGGGTGGCCTTGTGCCACTGCTGTCAGCTCCCAGCAAGTAAATTAGGTTTCACTCGCACAGCTGCAAATGATAGTGGCTGGCATTTAGCAGATGGCATGTGTAATGGGACTGTCACACCATTATGGGTTTTAAAAATGAAGTGTGGAAGGCTAAGGAGTATACACTTTCTAATTTCAAGAGTTTGTTTCCTTCCTTGGGCGTTATGCACTCAATATGCATGTGTTGTAAGATGCTTGGTGTACACATATGAGAAGACACAGTATGGCATGTAACTGGGATGTAGCAGTTTAAAAGTTGGCATTAAAATGGGTAGTTTACACCAATCCCTAAAGATGAAAAAAAAGGGGGAGTGATTTCTCTTCTGAATGACTTTCAAATTATTCACAAGCAAAATGTATTGATTAACTGGAATGGCATCATTGGCAATATTTTGTACTGAGACTAATCTTTCACACAATCCTACATTCTATACATTTCTTTCTTTATCATTTTACCTCTTTTCTTGTAAAGGATAAGTAGAGCAACTCAGAAGTCTACTTTTTCAAGGAAATTAATGCATAGTTTAAGATGTTTTCTTTGACATTGACTGAAACTGAGTATCTTTGTATGAGACTTCACTTTAAAATATTTATTTGGGAAGATGATAGTGAGGTAGTGAGAGAGAACTAAACACAATGTATAATACATGGGTTTTGTAAACTGCGTATTGACTTTTTTCTTTCTTAGTTTCTGATTGCTTTCCCATTGCTAACATGGGGAAAAGAAAGGAAAAATATATTAGAAAATCAAATGATGATACGTGTTGTGTTTCTCTCTCTATCTCTTTCCTGTTTTTAGGCATTTTTCTGTTAAATAGAGGACTGCTCTAGCTCTAATTGAAATAATTTGGGAGGAATTCTTCTGTTTTCATTGATGATTTTATCATGCCCACGATGAATTGTTCAGTAGGTTTGTTCCATTTCCAACAGGCTGGCTTCTGGGAATGCAGTAAAAAAAGCAGGGCAGATTTATACATAAATACGGTCAGCATGTCAATGTGTATCAGTAGTAGAAAGGTAAATTCAGCTAAATCTCAGTGAGTAAAGCACTGTTTTTCTGTGTGATTTGTACTGACTTGGCTGCATTTTAAGAAGATGATGCAGATAAAAGAATCTCTGTTAGAGAAGACATTTCTCAGCGGCTACGAAACCAATGTCAGACCTGCTGCATCAGTCAGCTTAACAGTAAATAAAATTTGATGTTTCTCTTTTCTGTATAGGTGAGGACTACATTAAATACTTCTGAAGCCATATTTCACTCAATGGGATATAGTTACTGGGCAGCACTAGGAAAGCCATTGGCCTTACACCGCCCTGAAGCCTTTTTTCCTGTCAGCAACTTACCAAACTGGTGTGGGTGCTCACATCAACCCACTTTTGTTGCCATTTACAGAGTTCTGGGGACACACTCTCATATTGTGAGAGGTTTCTGTTGGCAAGAAGTACCCAGGTGGCTGGTGCACATGAGCAGCAGTCATGGTTTGTAGGCTGAATGACACAAGGCATCTTAAAGAGGTCTGAATCCCAAGAAGTATAAATTTTATCAATACCAAAGAGGCTTAATTTTGAAAACTCTTAATTTTGAAGTGTAAAAGGGCCTATCTTTTATTAAAAAAACTCCAGCCCAGCTGCAGGGTTCTCCAGGACACAAAAGTGTCAACATCCCAAGAAAGTAGAAACCAGCATTTCTAGCAGCATTTCCTCCAAGAGTCTTCTTAGAGCCAGCTTCAATTTCTGCTGTCCCTACACAGACAGCTTTGCTACATCTTGATGGGAAAGGAAAGGAAAAAGAGACAAGACCTAGCTTTGAGCTCTTTGAGGGTTTTCTTCCTTCCAGAGCAGTCAATCCCATTAGAAAAGTTGTAAGCAAATATGGTATAACCAAAGAATGGCTGCGCTGGGTCAGACCAAAGTTCCTTTTGGTCCTGTCTCCAAAAGCAGCAGGCAGATGACACTTGAAAGGAAAAAGGAGGGTAAGAAGCTAGCCAGCTACAAAATGAACCCGATTCCAGTGACCACCTCATTTTTCTATCAGTCAGCCCCTTGGTGTCTTCCTGAACTAGAAGCTGAACCCAGACCACTGTGCTACATCATCCTACAGCATCCTAAAATCTGTCACATCCTGTGACAGTGAGTTCTTTTCTTCATTCATGTGGATTACATAGGAATGATAATCCTCTTTTTTATAACACTGATTTCAGTACCCACAAGCTGCATTTTCAGACAGCATATGTGGGTGTTTTTTTTTTTCCAGTGTAGAAGTAAATCTGGTGTTTAATTCTTTAAAAAAAAAAAAAAAAAAAAGTTTGCAAAACAGCAACAGTTATCCATGGCATATAAAACATAAATGCTTTGTGCTGTGATGTCTGTGTGTCATTAGAATAATTTAAAAAGCAAGTGATTTGATTGTGTTTGTGCTAATTATAATGTTTACAAATTAGGGAAAGATGCATTTAGTGGTCCATTGGGAAAAAGCTTTGAAACCTCGCATGTCTTCAAGTCTACAACACTGTCATTTATTCATAGATTCTTTCTAATACCTGGATGATTTGCTTTGTAGATTACTCTTGCATGGAAAGCAATCCTCGGGAGGCTGCAGCTCCATGGAATTCAAAACCTGGTTCACATGGGTATGTGCGTGCATGGGTAGCTGTTTAACCACCTTGTTTCCTTCTTCTTTTCAAGGTCCCCGGGTTCCGATGGTGACTGTTCACAGCACGACCGATGCACAGAGTAAGACTGGATTTATGCCTTGCGTTTCTGCAGTGAAGTATAGCCAGGCAGGACAGTAAGGTCTAGCTGCTCTTTGGTATATTCATGAAAAGAGGGAGTGAGGGCACCGCCTAAAGGCAGATCTTCTCAGGGGGCCAGACCCTAAGTTCCAACTCTCCCATGTTCCAGCCTGCAGTTAAAATTCTCTGTTTGGGTTCCCATGGATGTAGATACGTCTCTGAAATCCTTCTGAATACAATGCTGTTCTAGGAATATTGCTCTTGGGGGTATGAAGATGATGATTTGCAAATGTCATTTGTTATCAGCCTTCTCAAAAAATGCACAGTTCAGATTTCACATGGAATCTCAGAATCGTAGAATGGCCTGGGTTGAAAAGGACCACAATGCTCATCCAGTTCCAACCCCCTGCTGTGTGCAGGTCACCAACCAGCAGACCAGGCTGCCCAGAGCCACATCCAACCTGGCCTTGAATGCCTGCAGGGATGGGGCATCCACAGCCTCCTTGGGCAACCTGTTCCAGTGCCTCACCACCCTCTGTGTGAAAAACTTCCTCCTAATATCTAACCTCAACCTCCCCTCAGTTTAAGACCATTCCCCCTTGTCCTATCACTATCCACCCTCATAAACAGCCATTCCCCCTTCTTTTTATACGCTCCCTTCAAGGGAGGAAGGCCACAATGAGATCTCCCTGGAGCCTTCTCTTCTCCAAGCTAAACAAGCCCAGTTCCCTCAATCTTTCTTCACGGGAGAGGTGCTCCATCCCTCTGATCATTTTAGTGGCCCTCCTCTGGACCTGCTTTTTCTCCCTTCTTTTTGTCCGTTTTTTTTACCCCAAGTCAGCATGGCAGGAACACCCAGATGTCTTCCCTTCTGTTTCTTATGAGCCTCCATGAGCCTCACAGCAGGAGATGAGTCAGTCTTACCTGAAACCAACATTTATCTGCTCCTGTTGTTTTGATAAGAGACCCTTTCCTACCACTTTAATGTAGCATTTAGCCCAGCTTTAACCTGCTATTAGGGCCTTCAGACATTGCTGTAATACAAATAATAAGCACCTGCTTTATTCCTGTAGCTCTCTGTGGGGCTGGTAGCAGTTTATTAGCCATCAGTTTAGCTTAGCCACACTTAGAACAACTCCCTGCTGCAGTGTCTTCAAAGGAACAGAGCAAAACAGAGTGTTTCACCCCCAAATCAAATGTTTTTTTGTGAAAATCTGTGCTGTTTTGTTTCCCATTGAAGGTGGGAAGTGTCAGAGGATGGATTCCTATGACACTAGGATGTGTAGGAAAGAAAACATAACATCTACCCTGAGTCATATGTGATTTTATGGCTTGTTTTCTCAGTTCCTGTTGGCAACACACATTTCGAGCCCTGATCCCACCTAGAAAAGTTGGACTTGTGAACAGCAAGTACAGAGTGCAACCCTAAATTCTGATGGATTTTTTTTTTTTTTAAATCACATTTAAAACCAGATTTGTGACACACTGTAATCTTTGCAGTTAAAATAGAAATGCTCAATAGTGTTCCATGCAGTGCCAGAAGCATCTGAGGTAATTAAGGAGATGTATGTACACTTAACTCTAATTTATCCTGCCATTATTTTCAATTAATCTGTTCAAATTCAGATGTTCCTTTGCAGAAAAAAATACATGCACAAAACTTAGCAGCATTCTGGAAGAAGTTAGGTTAAAGCAATATGCTGCTTCACTGGACTGTCTGCTGCCAAATGCTTACATGACTAGCATTGGTCTAGCGTTTCTTCATGTCTCTGTTTCCTCTCTGGTCTGAAATTTCCAGGTAAAAGCCTGGAGTCCCTCTATACCCAAAGTTGCCCAGGCACAGCCAAATGCAGAGGGATTATTATTTTATTTTTAACAGGTTTTATCCCTTGTGAAAATGCTTCTGCCATAAATAGCAAAAGTTGGCATGTGCAATTGTCCTGGTTGACAAAGATACAAGAATTGCTTTTTTTTTTCGGAGTCACAACAGGCAGCAAATAGCAAACTGCAAACATTTTAATCTCTCTGCACCAGTGGCTGCTCGTATCTCAATCTTTGCACAGGGTAGTAGCAGTGGGATTTTAGAGCTCTGTCTTGCAGCTAGGCAGGCTCCTTGCTGATGGCTGACACGCTACCATTGAGGCAACCTTCAAGCCTTGAGAGCCGTTTAGAAGTCATTTATGCAAAATTGTTTGACTGTTGTTAATTTTTTCTTCCTCTTTCTCTGTTAGAGGGTACAAGTGATTGCTTTTAAGATAGAGGGACATTCCAAAGAAGCTTTTTATCTTAGAGGAAAGTAGACTTTGTGATTTGTTGTTATCTGTACAAGCAGCCTCACCAACATCAGTGAGACTGAAAGACAGAGTAACAGCTTACCTGGGTGCCTGAACCTGGATTCACAGATCTCATCTGTGCAAGTTCAGAATATCCAGTCCCTTCTGCTGCCATGTCTTCCTCCTCTCCATCCATTTTTATCTTCGTGGTTTTTCTCCTTAAAAACAATGCTTTCATTTTACAGTAGACGTGGAGAGGGCTGACTCTAATAGTGCATACAGGACCGTGCTCTCATGAACTGTGTTGCAGGCTCCTGAATAGTTTTACAAATTACTTTTGGGAGATTAAAACGATAAATGCTATATAAAACGAAAAAACAAATAAAGGAAATGAAGGTTGAAAAAGGAACACAAGACACACTGAAATTAGTTTGATTCTGATGGTACCCAGTAGTGCGTATTACATAGAAAGCTTGATCTAGTTGTGCACTGAACACAGCACCTGCTGAAATTCATGATTTTCTGCATATGATTAGCATTTCCCTTGCTTCCCTTTTTCCCTCATTCTTCTTCTTCTGAAAAAAGAGCAACTGACAGTTGCACACATTACTGAATTTGCTCATTTAATATGAGTGCATTACTCTATAGAGGGAGTTTGCCTCTGTATTCTGCAATAATCTGATAATAGTGCGTCGCTCCGAATATTATAGCGTGCTTACATTTAATTAAGCAATGACCATTTGTACTCTGTAGACTCAATCTCCCTGTGGTCCTAAAGCAGAAAAGAAAGTCCTTTAGGAGATATGCCAATCTTTTTATTTCCTCCATAGTCGTCTTGGCTTTCTAAAGATGCAATTATGTGAACAAATAAAATGGCTTGACTAAATTCCCCTACGTGGCAGGCCCCTTTCTGCTGATAAAGCTACTTGTGTGTGCCGTAATTAAATGAGAATCTTAATATTTAACTAAATGTAATAGGCTGTTGCTTTGGCAGTTTTGTGGGGAATGTGATTTCAATAGGGATGAGACAGGCTTTTCAGAAGCAGAGTAAATAGTCTGGGAACCAATAGGGTCTTGCTGAAAGATGTGGGAAGGCATGTTTTTGTGGTGTGCCTGCCTTTTCAGCAAAGGTGGGCCATGACAGCATGATTATCAGCTAAGTATTACTGGAGGAGTTAGGATTACACGTCTGTTTATTGGTGTGTCTCTAAAGGGAAGGTACAATCAGCTAAACTCATAATTTGGTGCAAAGCCTTCTCTGCGCGCACAATGCAGAAGTGATGCTCTGGGTCCCCCAGTCCAATCCCAGCCTGAGACCAAGGGGCCAAGCACTGCAGCATGTTCCATGACTGAAATCCAAAGCCAGGATCTCACCATCTTGGAATCTCTCCCCATGGGGCTCAGGAGCCTCATCATCACACATGGAAATATTCCCTCAGGATGGGCCCTTTCCTTGCCAACTGAGGAGGACTTGTTCTTTCTGTTGCTAGAGGTAGTCACTTTTTCTAAGAGGTCCTCAAGGGCCAGGATTTGAGCTATAAAGGTTAATTCCTTTATGAGACTTAAAGGAAGAAGGAAGGAATCCTCTATTCCCATCCCAGACAGTTCTTGAATAAGAGAAACAAGAAAAATAAACAATTGCTGAAACTGTTGTTAATTTTTTCTTCCTCTTTCTCTGTTAGAGGATGCAAGTGATTGCTTTTAAGATAGAGGGACATTCCAAAGAAGCTTTTTATCTTAAAGTAGACTTTGTGGTTCGTTGTTATCTGTACAAGCAGCCTCACCAACATCAGTGGGACTGAAAGGCAGAGTAACAAACTCTAAAGAAGTTTGCAAACCGGTACTGCTCCCAGACCTGATGTTTCTGTGATCTCTCTCCCCGTAGTTTTCCTTTCAATTGACTTTCTCATGAGTAGCACCACAACCTTGTCCTGAAGCACTCTAAAGTCTCCTCCCTTTCTCTGTTTTGTTATACTTAGCTTGGCCACAGACTTGAGAGCCTCTTCATCTGACCCTTAGATTTTCGTGTAGACATCTGACTGGGGCTCATAGCCAGGTCTCAACACAGATGGTCACACTCCCATAAGGAAAGCTGTGTTACACATATTAAGGTGGCTATAAAATGTTAATCTGCATTTTCACAAACAATATTGGAAGTTTTTGTGATCTTAATCCTTCTTCTTTCAGAAATTTTTGAGCTGGAGGTAAATGAAAATGTGCAACTGGCTGTAAATGACAGGCAAATGCCTAAAGTAGAATACATGGAAATCAAGATAGATGATTACAGTAAGTAGCACTTTTCTCTATCTTATTTTTCTTTATAACTACTATTGCTGCAGAATGATACAGTCATCTTGCCTAGACTGGCAGGAGGAAAAATGACTCTGGCTCTCGATTTACTCACACAGTTAGCAAAGCTCTCTCTTAGGATGTGCTTCACAAGGAAGTTATTACTGAGACAGGATTGGATAAGAATGCAGCTAAAGAAAAGCAAAATGATTGGATTGGGTGGTGTTGAGTTTTTCTTTTCTCCTTTGACAGTTTTCTTTGCAGATGAAAATCCGCTCTGAGAATTGACACAGTGTGGTGCTCCCATTGTTCAGGGCATTTGCCATAGCTCAAGTGGTTTATTATCTAAGATGGGTGTGAAGTGGGATAGTGTATGTGCTTGCTGGCTACAGCTGGGACTGCCTTTCATTTGTACGATATTGAACCACAGTGAATGAACCTGACTGCCCCTTGGAGTCATTCAGGAGTCTTTTGAGAAAGCCATATCATTTGACAGGGCTGGAAAAAAAAAAAGGAAAAAAAAAAAAAAAGCTTTTCAACAAAAGCAAAGAGATTTCATCTGGAGTAAAGAAAAGAAAAAAACAGAGCGGTATATGTCAGTGCCTGGCACGTTGTTTGCACCATTTGTGTAATTGTTTTCCCCGTGAATCTGTATCTGGACAGAAGGAAAGAAAACCTAGTGGCAAATAGGTAAAGTGTAGGCATTCTCTGCCTGTCTCTAGAGCTGCACCTGGACCAACCTAATAAGCATCTGCTCTGGTTGTAAGCAGATGGAATACATGGAAAATCCGCATATTCAGCGTTGTGATGTTGCACGCCAGAGCCCTAGTTTGTGTGTATGGCAGTAACTCTAAAAACAAACACAGATCCTGGATTCAAATGGCGTGTTTGGATTTTGGCATTTCCCGAGCCAAAAAGCAGCACACCTCTCAGGGCATATGAAATGAAGGCAGGGAGGTGTGACTGATGGCAGGTTACTAATTTCAATCATTAGCAGGTGTTAAAAAAAAAAAAAAAGTGTGCAGCAAAGGCTGAAAGGCATTTGAAAAGGATAATAATGGCTCCAAAATGTTCTGCTTGCCGGTGTTAGGAGTGCATAAAGTAACACTTGTAAGCTTCACATGCAGCAGAAGGAGACAGTCAAAAAGATGATACCTGTCCCCTCCATCCGCCAGCTCACTTGTGGTAGTGTCAGCTGATAGTGAATAACTCAGGCTGACGCTCAGTGTCTTACCAGCAGGTATCACTGACACTGGATTCTGCCCATTTAACCAAATACATGTAATAAATACAAGTGGGCTGTTTCCATGTCCTCCCTATGTCTCCGTGGCCTTGGGCTGAACAGCCCTGGGAACCCTGCAAGTGGTGCTTGTTTATATTTAAAGTCAAGTGATGGCCTTTTGGGCTGTCCCTGGGCCATTGATCCAATTTGCAGTCCATTAGCATTCAGATGGAATAACTAATTAGGTGGAGTGTCAGACAATGATTGCAAAGCCATCTACCTAAACCGCACAGCTAATGTGTGTATTAATCTATTGAAAATGCTCCTAATACCGATTTAATTGCCCGCCTTTGCTAATCTGGATTGTAGTTAACATTTTAAATATAAATGTGCTCTCGTTGATGTGGATGGCATTCAGATGGGAGCATTCAGCTGTCAATACCAGGCCATCGAAAGTAGTTAAAGGAGCTGTGGTGAGAGTCCCCATGCCTGGGGACCTTGGACATTTTCCACTTTTGTTGGTTTGGAACCAGCCATACTGTGCAGCCTTCAGCACAGTTACCTGCTGTTTTAGAGTACCATTTAGGGCCCCTGAAAAACAGGATTAAAGCAGATGTTTCTCTACCAGTCTTCACACCACTACAGCAGAAAAGATCCCATTCTCCCCCCCAACACACCACACTTAATTGGGTCTTAAATTATCATCCTCCTTGTCTCTTTCCTCCCTCCTCTGCTGCCCTGAAGTATTGATATCTGGCTGTGTCACTCATACAGCTGCCGAGAAGGAAAATTATAGCTGTTGCCAGATGTTAATTGAATGCTGTAAAAGGGATGCATGACTGAACAGCACACACTCTTCTCTCAATTTACATTTCTTGTCACCTCAGCTACTATAATATGATCTTTTCATTGACAACAGCTGTGTTCCTAAGGTGTTATTTACCAGCATGTCTGATGAAATGCTGTGTTGTTCCTGTTCATAAGTAGCCAAAACACCAGAAATATGTACTGTCATTATGTTGGTTTTCTTACACTAAAGACATGCTGTCATTTGTTGTTTTCTTGCCTAGAATTACCAATGCAGATCCTAAAGCCAGCAACGTTTTCAGACATGGCGCACTATCCCTTGCTTTTAGTTGTGTAAGTTTTCACTCTTCTTTTGTTTCTCTTCACATTATTATGGCAGTGTGGAAGTTTCAACTTTCAAGATATGACACAATTTCCCTTCCAATTGCTCACACGAGAGTTGGGCAAGGTTGGACATGGGTTTCTTCTCTCATATGTTTGGGCCAAGGATTTCACCTCCCGGGAGGATTCCCTAGTCGAGTCCTACATGCGTTGTAGGGGTTTTGCAGTTGTTGCAAATAAACTCCCAATTCAGTTATTTGGGGAGCAGAAACACTGGGAGAAAGAAAAGATGGACATAGTCTTTCTATCCTGGCATTAAGGTGCACACCTGGTTGAGTGAGAAATAGGGCCCTAACTCTGTGCCACTGTGCAGAGTGTGCTGAGTGCTTCTTTGAGAAGGGCTGAGAGTGGCTGACCTGGGCAAGCAGGAGATCCAGCATCAGGGATCTCAGCTCTCCATGGGTTTGCATGGTTTGTATTTCAGCAAACCTCAGGCAAAGGAGAGACTTGTTTCCATCCAAAGCAGGAGCTATGTCTGCTGAGACACTGGAGGAAGGGGAGCATCCTGCTTTCCTTCTTAGTGCCTTTGGAAGATCTGTACAATTTTTGTATTTATATTAGGCAGGTAGAATTTCTTCCTGGAGAGCATAGCAGATGGGTATCTCTTTATGCAACATTTAGGAATAATAATATTTTTCTGGAAATTTGGAAGAATCGTGGGGAGGGAATTGACTGACATTGGAGACACCTTCCTGGCCTGCTGCATCCTGCTGCATCACTTGCTCCCTGCCAGGGGATGCCCTGCAGCAGAGAAGCCCCACATAAGAGTGAGAGAGGTAGCTGTGTGCCTGAACAACATGCAGCACTTCCTTCCATGAAGGACGAAAACACTGCAATAAGCATGCCACTACATCACAGAAATACTGCAGAGAAAATGTACTTCATTAGACAAGTGCTTGAGGAAGATTGGTGCTCATCAAGCTAACAGCACTTGATTAGGCTGTCTCTGAAGCTGAATGTGCCTGGGTCTTGCCTGAATAAATGCAAATGAATAGGAGTCACATGCATGTTAAAAACCTGCAGTGAGTTGACTGATGTTCCCAAGAACCCCCCAGAAAAGACAACAATTGGGGGAAGTGCCTGCAAGTCTCCAGTAATGCCAACCTAAAATATTATTTCTCATTACCATTACCTCTTGTTTTTTCTGGGCTGTCTTCCAGAAGTGGCTCAGTATTTCTTGAGGCAGTGCCCTTGTGCAGACTGTGAGCAAAACATTGTGAGGGGAGTCTTGCCCATGTATTCCACTTACCTTGGGTCAACCTGGGCGTTTCTGTGCTCTTGGTTTTACCACTTCTAGAAGTGTTCTTACCTTCTTCACTTGCCTCAGTGGGAGGTGACAGACATGACTGACAGCTCCACGTGCAGCCACCCAAGAAGCTGATGGGAGAGGGGTGTCTGCGTTGGGTGAACTGGGGTGATAGATGAAACTTGAACACTTGCCACTGAAGGAAGAGAGGTTGAATAGCTGCAGGTTTCAACCAGTGTGTCTTAGCAGCATGCTAAGCCAGGCTCCTTACAGCAAATCCTCCACCAGAAATACCCTGTCTTTGGGAGTGGTAGAGAAATGGAGACAGATTGGAGCCAGAGATGGTAGAGAAGTAGATCCAGGTGTTAGTGAGGAAAACTCCACTGACTTCTGCATCACATCAGATCCCATTCCCACAGCAAACCCATGGCCCTGGGAAGAGCTTTGGGCTCCCATTTAGTGATGTTGCCTTTGTTTCTTGAAGCACTGTTCCTTTTCCTGATGCCTGTTTGTGTTTCAGGGATGGGACGCCGGGCAACCAGATCGTAACGGAGAGGTTTGAGGTGACGTGGGAGAGCGTGATGGTCAGCTTGCACAACGCCATCGTGCTGAAGTTCGACGGCCGCGGGAGCGGCTTCCAAGGCACTAAACTATTGCACGAGGTTAAGAGGAGGCTGGGCCTTTTGGAAGAGAAGGACCAGCTGGAAGCTGTCCGGTGAATCACACTGTTCTTGAAGAACGTCTTGAAGAACTTAAACTAAAAGAGGGGAGGTTTAGATTAGATGTTAGGAGGAAAGTCTTCACTCAGAGGGCGGGGAGGCAGTGGCACAGGCTGCCCAAAGAGGTTGTGGATGTCCCATCCCTGGAGGTGCTCCACACCAGGTTGGATGGGACTTTGGGCAGCCTGATATGGTGAGAGTGCCTCTTCTCAAGGCAGGGGCTTGGAGCTGCATGGTCTTTAAGATGCCTCCAACCCAAGCCATTCTATGATTCTGTGAACTTAATTAATTACTAATAATTACTCCAAGGCTGGCATTAGTCCTGCTTCCTTTGGCAGTATGTAGGGTAGAGCAGGAAGGAAGGACAATGTAATCCCGTGGCTGTGATCAAGCAATGGCATGTGAGAGAGGAAGCTCGTGCCAGCCTGTGCAGATGGAGGAGAACGAACTTAAAGAGCTAAATTAGAGCACACTTATCTGTGTCACATGTTCAAAGCCTGTTTATTTTTAGCTCTGTACAGTCATACAGCTGCAAACAAGCTGGAATATCAGCTCCTAGATTAATTTTTCGCTGGACTCGCAGTGGGAGAAAATGTACCCCTTTAAAACTTCACACTTTTTTACAGACTGTTTTTTTAAGTGTAAAATCCTAAATATCAAGTCCTGTCATACTGTTACATTCACTCTGAGCACAATCACACTAAAAACACCACCAGCGTAGTGCAATAAAAACAGCTTTATTATGCCTTTCAGAGGCAGGGCTCTGCAGTGTGAAGGGAAAAGTGTTTTTAATTCATAGTTTCTCCCCTCATATTCTAGGACAATGCTGAAAGAGCATTACATCGATAAAATGCGAGTTGGTGTGTTTGGAAAGGTAACTTCTTGCTCTTATTCCTCTGCACTGCTGTGGTTGGCTGATGAGGTTAGGCAGCTGAGCTAAATCCTGATTATGCTAATAGTATTTTTTGTTATTATTTATTTTTGACATAGGCTGCTTCTTGCTCAGAGATGCTGCTGATGAAAGCTTTTGTTTTATCAGTACATTCATCAATGTGTGTAAATTAACTTCTGGGTGCAGAAAGTGACAACTTGCCAGAAAAATGCTGTCAACATTAGTTACTTTTTCCCTTGCAAACTTTCATTTTCCTTGCATCCCTTAAGGCCTGTGGGTGTGTGGGCAGACCTGGCTTGAATTGTACAAATGTTCAACAGCATTTTTGATCTCTGAGCTGACTCACATCCCAGCGTGTGCCCGGCTGGGAAACAGCAATTGCAAAGTACACACAATTTGAAATGAGAACGGGACTGCGAGTAGAAACTGTTTGTTGTGGGAGATATGGGCTTAGAGTGAGCGATGAGAGCTGCACTTACAGCAGCATCTCTGTGGGGAATTGTTAACAGACTGACAGCAGACACCAAAATTATGATGTCCATTTTAAAAAAGGAGGTGCTGAGATGATATTTTGGAGAGCAGACCTACAGCCGTGTAGTGGGTTAAGAAGGGGCAGGCTCTGGGGCACACAACCCTTCTGATTCAGGAGAGTGCAGCAAGTGCAGAGCTCCTCCTCAGCCATGGCTGTGGTCCCTTGTTCCCTCCTTCTCCAGGACCAAGTGCTGAGGGCTCTGTAACAGCCAAGAAGCTCCTGCAAGGTCTCAAGTGCCCTGTTCTGTACCCAAAAGCATCAATATGTCACTGCATGACTGCTGATGTCCCTCTCCTGTTTGTGTTCTAGGACTATGGTGGCTACCTGAGCACTTACATGCTTCCAGCTGGCGAAGAAAACCAGGTGTTTGCATGTGGAGCTGCTCTTTCCCCACTGACAGACTTCAAACTATATGGTAAACATTATCCTGGAGCCCACAGGCTGCCTCTCTGACTGCAGATGATGTGTCTATCCTACCCTTACGCAGTGTTCTTCTCTTTCTTTCCCAAGATCCTGATAGTTTTCTCAGCTAGCTGTAAAGACTATAAACTACTTTTACCATCCAACCTCTACCACCAACCTGTATTGAACATTATTCCTTCTTGCCTGATACATCCCTCCATGGGAGCTGCAATGCAGTGCCCATCCTGTGGTGGTGATCCCCCTGGTTCTCTTCTGGTGATACCCCATGCACACAGTGGTCCTTCCTCTCAGGGTCACCACTTCCCTTTGCACTAAGTGAAAGCCAGGGTGTTAAACACTGCAGTTATCCCTGAGAGCAACAGGAGCTTGTAGTTGATGGAGTCAGCTGCTTATGAAAGGAACAAACGTGACACTCCTCCTCTTGTATCTCAGTTGCAGTAAGTAAATAAAAAATAGTTCTTCTGCTACTGATGGACATAGTGATGATGAAAGCCTGTGGTATAGTACATATCCTGATTGTATTTTCTAAAACTTTTAGAAATAAATCTATTAAAGCTGTAGTAGAAAATAAGCACTTTTTTAGCATCTGTAGTATTTGGCTTAGAAGTGCCAATGTACTCAAATATGACTGAATGCTTTCTTTATTTCTTTTCAAGCTTCAGCATTTTCTGAAAGATACTTGGGTTTGTATGGGATTGATAACAGAGTGTATGAGGTAAGTGCATGGACACTGCATCTCATAAAATGTGAAAGGGGTTTTAACTCTTCCTCCTTGTGTTCTCTCCTGGGAAAGGAACAAGAACACGCAACAGACTGACCAATAAAACTCTCTGTACTTAAGAGGCAGGAAGGTATCATTAAGTCTACTTACAGCCTTGTCATCTTCATAGTAATAATGGTTACTCTTTTTTTTTATTGATTAGTCTTCATGTCCACCTCTCTACATTGGGTAAATACAGATATTTCAATTTAACCTATTGAAAGAACTGAGGCTTAGAAACTCAGATGTAGCCATATAGTCACAACCTCCATCCAAGTTCATCCCAATGATCTTATCACTTTGTTACCTTCTAAGACATAAATTTTGGCCCATTTTCGTGAGGCAGATAGCTTCCTGAGCCTTGCAGTGGAAGCTTTGTCATGGTTATCTAGATTCTGAGTTCACTGTCTCTCAGATTTTGCATGGACGATCTCTAGTTCATGTTAAATTCTTTTTGTTCTTTTAGGAATTTAAAGGCAGATCAGTAGCAGTGAAAGCAAGCAAAAATATTGAAATAAGAAATTTAATAGAAATTAGAACTTTGAATTGCCACTTGCTCTTTGTGTGTTGAAAAGTTGGCCTTTTCAAAGAGCAGACTTGGGCCTCTCAGGGTTCTTCTTGGTTGAGTGACCTAGGATAAAGCACTGAAGGGAAGTGGAGCCAAACAAACTGGTTTATGCTCAAAGATCACCTCCTCAGGAGCTCAGGAGCATCCCAACAAAAGGAAATCAGGCAAAAATGCCAGGAGGTATGGATGGATGAACAGGGAGATCCTGGCCAAAAGAGGAAACACAACTCCCATTTTTATAAAGAGAAAAAAAGACTTGTGGAGCTACAAGCCAGTCAGTCTCACCTCTGTGCCTGCAAGATCATGGAGCAGATCCTACTCAAAACTGTTTTAATGCACACAAAAAACAGAGTTGACTGGGAACAACCAGCGTGACTTCTCTAAGGGCAAATTGTGCCTGACAAATTTGCTGGCCTTCTGCAATGTGGTGATAGCGTTGGTGGAAAAGGGAAGAGCAACTGACACAATCTGCCTGACTTGTACAAAGCATTTGACATCATTTTGCATTACATCCTTGTCTCTAAATTGGAGAGATACAGATGTGATGGACCCAGTGCATAAGGAATTGGCTGGATGGTTGCAGTCAAAGAATTGTAGTCAGTGGCTCTGTGTCCAAATGGAGAGCAGTGATTCTCCCCTGTTTTGTGCTTGCATTCAGCTCTGGGGCCCTCAGTACAAGAAGGACATGGTTCTGTTAAGAAGGTCCAGAGTAGGCTACAAGGATGCTCTGAGGGCTGGAGCACCTCCCCAGTGGGGATAGGCTGAGAGAGCTGGGGTTGTTCAGCCTGCAGAGGAGAAGGCTTTCGGGAGACTTCGTTGCAACTTTCAGTACCTAAAGGGGCGTACAGGAAAGCTGGGGAGGAACTCTTTATAAGGACATGTAGTGATAGGACAAGGGGTAATTGCTTTAAGCTGAAAGAGGGTGGATTTAGATTGAGCGTTAGGAAAAAAGTCTTCACAATGAGGACAGTGAGACACTGACATAGGCTACCCAGAGAAACTGGGTGCCCCATTCCTGAAGGTGTTAAGGACCAGGTTGTATGGGTTTTTGGACAACCTACTCTAGTGGGAGGTGTCCCTGCCCATGACAGGCAGGTGAAATTGCATGGACTTCAAGGTGCTTTCCAACCCAAACCGTTCTATGATCCTGTGATTTGGGATTATCTGCTAGACAACAGCTTGAGCTTACTGCAGGGCATTGCACTCCTCCAGGCACGGCTCCTAACTGATACACATCTCCTGCATTCTGCAGTTGGACCACAGATTGCTTAAGGAATAAGAATTGATCCTATTCTGTGAACCACCCATGAAGTTTATCAAAATCATATCAGTAGAGACCAGGTGTGGACCCCAAAAAGCCTGTATTGTCCCATGGCAATGTGCAACTGAAGAAGCATCAATCAGGGGGTAATAGGAAGGAGAACAGAGTGCAAGGTACATGCATGCACTGTCAAAGAACTTGGATATCATGGCTGAGAGGATGAGAGTTAAGTTCAAGGATATCAGGATGATCAGAGTCAGCTCTTGCAAATTAGTAAATACTCGCTAAGTCCACAGAGGCTGTAGTATTTGCAGTCATTCCAACTAGTAGGTCCTTTGTGCATCTGGGAGTTGGCTGGAGACTAGAGATTCACAGCAGTAAATACTTAAGAACCTCCTTTGGTCCACCTAAGCTCATCAGTGCCATCTTTCAAACCGTACCAAAGTTACTGCAGCTCGCTGAACCTGCTTTAGCTCGTGCAGTTAGGCTTCTTTTTGTCAGTGCATTTTTTTCACTTTGGAATATTCCCTTGGACTTTTTCCACGTGTTCTACAGTTGAGGCTTTTGCTGAACATTAAAGTATTAAAATAGATGAGGGTCTCTGACCTCTTCCTGCTGCTGGTGCAGAGCATGGAAGGAGGAGTGGAAGTCTGTTTTACCTCTGGAGTGATGCAGGTGGCTGAGAGAATATGCTGTGCTGGTGTCTGCTTGTTATCCATGTGAGGGAGCATCAAATAGAATTAAGTGCTTCTGCTCCCCCCATATGAATTGCTAATTTCTTGCAAGAGTTTTAATCTTATTGCAACCTCTACCTTCACAGATCACCAGATTAGAACACAGAGTCTCATTACTGAAGGAACAGACATTTTTGATCATTCATGCTACTGCTGACGGTAAGTTAGCCCATCACTTGAGTTCGTTATGTATTTGAGATGGCTTTGATTTTTCTTAATTAAATTTGCCTTTTTAATGATTGTAATCTGTTTCTACAGAAAAAATCCATTTTCAGCATACTGCGGACCTTATCACACACCTAATTAAGGCAAAGGCTAATTACAGCTTGCAGGTACAGTATGTGTTTCCTTTTTTCATATTTGAACAGTTATTTCCCAGTCTGAACTCAAACTGCTGTTACGAAACAAGCTTCGAAAAGCCACTTGCAAATACAGCCTGGCAGTAGAAACAGAATCTGCTTATAATGCGTTCCCATGTGTTCATGTGCTAACTTGATATCACTGTTTTGCTTTGGACAGTTGTTGGACAGTTATTGAATTACAGTAAATTAGATTTTGCAAGGAGTGTCTCTAAGGAGTTGATGGCTGCTATCTTTCAGTGGGAACAGCAGGCTGAAATCAGGATGAATTACAGATACAAAGGGCTCTAAATTAAATCAGCTGGAAAAGTTAGGGGGATAAATGTTTCTCAGATCTGACATCCCTGTGTGACACACACCGGTCAGAAAAGCCCCTCTTTCTGCTGAGTTACAGCTCTGATTTGCTGAACTGCCTGTATCTGTGCCAGTGATGCCACAGCTTCTGAAAGAAGCCCATCCACAGACAAAGGAGATGGTCCCTGTTCTCTGCTACCTACTGAGCCACAGCCAGGAGAGTGCCAGCAGTCAGAGCTACCATGGCAGGGACTGCAGCTTGAAGTATAGATGGTTTTATTGCAGTGCCCAAAGCCTACTAACATTTCATCTACTGAATACCAGCTCCCTCTGGCTGCATTTCTGCAGTTTCACATGAGCTCCATCAGATTCCAAAGGCAGTAGGAACGCAGACACTGGGGCTATGAGCCTGGAAGGGATTTGATGGCTGCTAAGAGGACTAAGGGTTCGGTGCGCATTCCCAGTGAAGAAGTATTGGTGCTTTGGAGCTTGAAGGCAGCCATGGGGTAGGTGCCCTTAAGGATTTGTTGAGGAGTAAGTGGGAGAGATCAAGGATTTACACTGTGGATAGAGGCACTCAGAGCAGCAGTGGGAGCCCTCAGTCCTACCTGTAAGGATTCAGTCCAGCAGGCACATTGCCTTCCACTCACTACCCCACTCTAGACCAACAGTGATGACTTGCTTTCCTTCACCGTGTGCAGAGGTTACTGACTTCTTACTGGGTGGTTTGGTTCTGTTTCTCTTGAACTTGTTCAGAACAAAATAAATGCAGTGCCCACCTACAAAAACGTTCGTTTTGGTTCAGGCATGCTCTCAGTGCACTGAATTAACCTGGGCCTTGTGGCATCCATGGAAAGACACAGGGCGACCAGTGGGCTGAGTGCTCAGTTCCAACACTTCAAGCTTCTCACTGTGTATTTCCTTGCTTCTTTGCAGATTTACCCTGATGAAAGCCATTATTTCAGCAATCCAGCATTAGAGCAGCATTTGTACAACTCCATTGTCAACTTCTTTGCATCATGTTTCCAAGTTCAAGACAAACTCCCAATAGCTCCACTGAAAGAGGAGGAGGACGATGATTAACCCCTTGTGTCTGTGCTAAGCACAAGGCAGATCCCTCTAACAATATGCAACTGGATCATTTTCCTGAAGAAAGAGATGTTATGTTGTTAGCATGTATTTAAAGACAACTGAAAGCAGCTCCTCTGCTTTACTTGACAGCAACTCCTTCCTAGATGGAAGAACATTAAGCATGGTGAACTCAGCAGAAACTGCTGTCTGAAATTAACTCATCACGACCAACATCTTCTTTTTCTTTTCTCCATTTTTTTCCTTTTTCTCTCCTTTTACTTTGCCACAAAGTGACTTCTGGTGTGAAAGTGGCAAAACGTTGGACTTGAAGGAACACCCCATGAAACCACTTCGAGGATTGGAAGATGTGATGTCCCTTTGCATTCAAGCAATCAAGCAGCAGCCCTGACATCCATCATTTGTATTATGTTCCTATAGTTAGCATCACACTTTGTAAAAAAAAAATCTAACCTAATACACAGAAAAGATTACAGCACAGTTATTTTAAAGGACACTGATTCATGCATATTTGCCTGCTCTTTCCCATGATTTAGCATTGCTAAAGGACATACAAATTCAGTTGTATGAAGTGTCACTAGAGTTACACTGATGCTTACTTTCCTGTAATTATTTCTGAATTTTGTATAGCTTTTACTTCTGTTTTCATTTGGTCTCATGCTTACCTTATTAGCTTCTCAGCTTGTTCTGGATGAGAAACAACTACATGAGGAATTAACCAATCCTCTTTAGACCTTAGAGGTCTGGAGAAGCAATGAGGGTCAGGGTAACCAGCCATTAGAAAATCTGTTACACTCAACAAGGGAAACCTCAGTCTTGTGTTCCTGGCAGAGCCCTTACTCACAAGATCGAGCATTTTCTTTGGCAGCCTTGAAAAATACACACATAAACAGCCTGAATCAGCTTAACATTGAGACACATTTACAGTACTAAACAAAAATATGTGATGGTCATAACTTCTTTTGTTTTGCTTTTTGTTTCTGGTTGGCAGCCTGTTGGGAGAAGGCTAGATTAGGTTTTGGCAGCAGGGATTTGTGGCAGATACTTTGCAGATCATCTCATAAGGCCATTTAAACAGAACCAGTATGCTCAGATTTGTTGCACATGCTGTCTGTGGCTTAGTTTTATTCCAGGTCGATGATTAGCGTTTGGTTCTCTCTTCTGCTCGCATGAGCTTTGCCAGGCATACTAGATTTAAAAAAAAAATTAGGAACATCTTTTCCTTTAAAATATCATTTCTACATTGCAGTGCAAAGCAACTTTTAAAACTTCTTGTGAAAATGTTTTAACTCTCAGAAAGAAAATCAGCGCTCATCCATTGCCATTTTCCCACCTGATAAGAATTTTGGCTAGTGTCTCTCCTTGTAAAATACTCTGACCAAATGTACAGCCAGTATTAATACTGTATATTTCATTTTGTTGTATATAAAGGAATGTAAGTCAGTTATTTGTCAGGTCCCCGACCCAATATTAGTCTTGTGTTCAGCATGCATGCGATAACTCTTCTTTGCTGATCAGGACTCTTTAGAAGTACTAGCTTGGAAATATAACAAATAATATAATTTCTTTTCTTGTTTTGACAGCTTGAATGTCAATGCCGGTTCCTACTTTTTACATAGTACTGTGGGTAAGCTCACATCCTGACAGCAATGATGATGTTTCCATTGGTGTTCTTTAGCGTGTCTTTTTAGTTGCCATTATTTTAAGCTTTGAATGTTGGTTGTACTTTGACCATCATAAAAAAAAAAAAAGAAATAAATATATATATATATATACTGATAAACCACAGAAGTTACTTAGTTTGGTTTGATTATCCTCTTTAATTTACAGTGCATCGACATTGTGTGAACAAGAACTGCAGTATAAACCTGCTTTATCCAGCAGAATGCCAAATAGACAGTAAGAATGCTGCGTGTCCAGATTTTGCTACACTGAACAGGCTCAGCGGCCTCAAAATGAACTTGACCTGAGAAATGTTAACAATCTGCTCTGTCCACGATCTTTTGTAGAAAAAACTTTAGGATGTGGCATGGTAGTGTTCGTTCATTCATGGAATAAAACATTATTTTACCACCCCGGTTGCTACTTCTGTTATTTAAAGTACTTAAGTCAATGTTGAGAGGCTGGAAGTGCAGTTCCTGGTTGAATTGAACCCAAACTCCAGATGCAGGTCAGCTAAATGAAAACAAGCCTGTTAGCAGATACCAAGCCATCAATGAACTATAGTGGACATTTTAATATTTGTTGCCAGCAAACCCAGAAACCAGAAGCTTTAGTAGTGGCACAGGGCAGGCAGATTGCACTCGTACAAAATAGCTTTGCTAATATTTGGCTTTATTACCTAAATGTAACTAATATTTTTTTAATTGTCCAAACAAATCAAGCTCATACCCTCAGCTGGCATTTCTGGCTGCCATCATGTTCAACTGTAGCATCCCAAAG
Source organism: Tympanuchus pallidicinctus (assembly GCF_026119805.1). Lineage (NCBI taxonomy): Eukaryota > Metazoa > Chordata > Aves > Galliformes > Phasianidae > Tympanuchus > Tympanuchus pallidicinctus. Next base: position 66,608,203 of record NW_026294747.1, read on the forward strand.
CAGGGTAGAGCTAATGAGCAGTGCCCTACTAATTCAGGAGGAAACCACAGAGGGAAAAATGAGCCATTGCTGGCAGCTAATTAACAAAGCTAGGCAGTCAGCCATGATTGTAATTGTCTGTGGGTTCAGGCATGGAGCAAACAAACCCATCCGAGTTCTGTTCGTAAACTCATGCCAAGACAAAGCTGCATCTGAATTTTGGGAAGGAAGAGCATGAGTGAAGGAGAAAGGATGCATGGGATGCTTACTGCAAGACCGGTGGAGGCTGCTGCTACCCATGGGGAGAAATGAGCATCTAATGTGGGAATCCAAGGGAAAGTTATTGGTGCTGGAGCCCACAGGGGGCTGTGCTGATACCAGGAGAGGTGCTCTCCTATGGCTTTTGCTCTCTGGCTTAATGTTGTCCCTTTGAAGTGCACTCAGCATGTCAGTGAAGTCACTGGATCTTTCTGTGTTACGCGCATGGTCCAAGGGCACATCTGCCCTCCTTGGGGCTGTAGAATATCTGCCAGGTGTGCCTCTGAGAGGGTTGGGATGAGGACTCTTTCCTGCTTGCCCTGAATACTCCTTCTTACCTGGACTTCATATCTACTTTCTATTTGATAAAGAATAAGAAAAGGCAAAAAAAAAAAGAGAATATATATTAAAAAAAAAAAAAAAAAAAAAAAACCACACAATGTTAGTTACAGACTCCTTAATCATTGCCTCATACCACCTACTTAACAATCTGTATTTTCCTTTCCCTGTTCAGGCTCCAGCTCGAAGGCTTCCAGCAGAGCTCAGGGGACTGCATCTTCTTCCCTCTTCACCTTTCTCTTTTCCTAATTCAGCCTGGTTACAATCTGAAGACAAACCCAGCCATCCCCTGGCATACTGAGGAAACAAATATAAAAAGAAGCTCGATTAGTTCTCCCAATTAGTCACAACCAGATTCAGTTCTTTATTTTGACAGAAAATTCATGCTTGGCCAGCGTTCTGCTTGTTGCTTTGTCCTTTTCTAAGAGCTCTCCTGCTGCCAGATTCTGGAAGAGAATTTCTGCCCCTCCTCTTTAGAAAGCAGCCACAGTAGAGAAGACATAGGGCTGCTGCCCTCTCTGGGCTCCCCTTGCAAGACTATTAGATGCAGGAGGTGGGGAGGGTAGGGTCAGATCCCATGAGCATTGGTTCATCCAGTCCTCCTCTCATCTCTCCAATGGAGATGGGGAGTTCTTAATTTAGAATCTTTTTAATGCAGTGCCAACAGAACAATAGAAAGACCATCACTTTGTGCTGGGGTTGTCTACTACAGGCCTCTGCTGAGCACAGAAATCAGCATGGGCAAGGGATGGCACTGGTGGTTGTCCTTGTAGCACCAAGCACCACAGAGGGCTAGATGTGGTCAGCCAAGTCTCCCAGCTAACAGAAAATACAGACTTCTTCCTTAGAAACAGTCAGATGGCTTCTGGGTGTCCTCCATGTGCTGCTCCAACCTGCTCAGGTGACCCCCAGAGGTGCCTTCTGACCCAAACCACTGTGTGATTCTATAACACCCTTTCCCTTGCCACAGGAAGATTATTTTGGCTGTGCTCTATCTCCAAAGTAATATTTTTCCTGGAAAATGGATAGGAGCAATTCCTCAGGCTTGAATCCCAATCCTGACACCATTCCACCTGCATTTTAGTCGTAATGTTGCATCCTTGGGCTACCAGGCAAGCGTGCATGTGGAAATGTTTTGATCTTTGCTATCTTTTGGCATTCTTCACCTATTTCAGCTCCGAAGAGGAGGGTTACACATCTGGTTAGCATGGTAGGAAATCTAGTAGTGCTTTTGAGGGGGAAAGGAGCAAGTAACATCCCAGCTTTGAGTGGAAAACCAAACCAGCAGTGTGTACATATTTTTCATCTTTATCTGCTCTGTGCAAAGGGCATCACTTCTTTAAGAGACATTTTGTTTAGGCAGAAACCCTGAAAACCTTAAATTAAAGCCTTGTCCACCACACAGGATTTTCCTGTGATCCAGCAGACTTCTGGTTTTGCTGCTGTGATTCTCATAGTTGCATAAATTGCAAGGCTTTTGGGATAGGGGAAATTTTTCTCACTTACTGCAGTGGCAGACTTCAGGCAGTTCATTGTGCAGCAGCACAACAGAGACAGAACCTCAGCCTGAACTCCTCCAAAGTGATCTGCAAACTCTGGTTCTATGGGTAAAGAGGGGAAAAAAACATTCTGAAAGCAATGGGAGCAAGCACAAGGGTGAGAAGCGAGACATGGCACCTCCTCTCATCCAAGCAGGCAGGGAAAGCAAGCAAAGAAAGTATTAAAGACAAATGATTTTTGAGAAACTAAGCAAGCCTACAGCTTTCTACCAAATCCCTTTGTGCAACTGTGACCAGAGCACACACGCTTGTAGTCTGAATTTATTGTACTTCCACAGAGATGGGAAAGCTTCTGAGGAGTAGGATGCCATCTGCTGCTTCAAGCAGTTATTTCCTTGCTTCCCATCCCTTCCCAGCGTGCAGCCTGTGCCGATGGGGGATATCTGGATTGCGTCTGGATCATTTGCAAAGCAAAACCATTCTCATGCATGAAACAAAATTTGCCTGGGTGATAAAAAGCCGAGCACGGAGTTTAATCTCATAAATGACAAAGAAAAGCTTGTATGCTGCATGAGGCATCCTGGAGAAGGTGGCTGATATTTACCCATGGAACTTTGAAAGCAAGATTGGGTTCTATGTTATTTCCAGCTTGACTCTTGCTATTAATTCTGCTTCCTCCGTTGTCAAGGAAATGGACATCTCCACCTCTGCAATGTCCCATGACCTGAAATACAGCCTCAGTTTATCTTTATAAAATCTGTGTAGTGAGGAGCAATTCAAAACACACTGCCAGCTCTTGGGATTGGAACTTCAACCTGTGAGTAAGCACTTTTAAGCCCAGTTACAGACACCAGTCCTACCCAGCTACACGATGGAAGAGAACGGGGGGAACCGCGCACCACCAGCACTGGCACTCTGGCAGCACTAAGTATCAAGCTGGGCTCACTGTGCTGCCTAATCCATAATTTATTGGGCTTCATAAATATCAAAACATACCGCAGCTGTTAGTACTTCAGTGCTAAACCCACAAATATTGCTTCAATTATTCAGGAGCTCATTGCAGGAACGAGTCAGCAGCTTGCAAGGTGCAATTTCAGGAGGTATCCATTACTCGAGAGCTGCAGCAGTGCAGTTGCTAGCTGCATCCCTGGGGCAGTTGGGAGCATCAAAAGCAAGAGGAAAAATTTCTTCTCTCTCTGAAACAGCCCCAGTGCCCCATGCACAGAGGTGTGCAGGCAGCTCAGGGCAGTGCTCATGCCCACTCCTGGACCCCTGCATTTGCTGAAATGATGAAGCCCACTGGTTTGATTTTCCCTCCACTGATGAACCATCATCCAAAGCCATCTGTCAGTGATGAAGAAGCCATCATGGCCTTCCCCTCCATCTCCTAGTGATATTTGCATGCTGAAGACAAGTTTCAATCACAATCACTGATTCCATCACAATGATCATGCACTGCTCTGCTGATTCTTAAAGTAACAGCCTTAAGTTACACCAGAGGAGGTTCAGATTGGATATTAGGAAAAATTTCTTCTCAGGAAGAGCAGTAATGCATTGGCACATGGCTGCCCAGGGATGTGGTGGAACCACTGTCTCTGGAGGTGCTCAAGAAAAGGGTAGGTGTTGCAGTGAGTGATGTGCTCTAGAGCAGTCATAGGCGTGGGTTGCACTAGCAGATCTTATTGCTCTTTCCAACTTTAATGATTCTATGACCATTCCTAATTTATGGGCCAATACATTTTTCCGCTGTTGAAATGGAAGCCTGAGCTGAACTATATGAGACAGCAAAGGTGCCACAGGAAGAGCTTGATGAGAAAACAGAAAAGAGAAGCAAGTCTCCATGGGTCCGTGGGGACTTTTCCTGAGCATGAAATGCAGCACAGGAACCCCAGGTTTATTAAGGTTAGAAAAGAGCACAAAGGTCATCTAGTCTGATTGGCAATGCATCACCACCATGCCCACTAACCATGTCCTGCAATGATTCACACACGAAGCGAGCAGGACAAGATTAGATAAAATGTTGAACTTCTGCAAATAGCATTTGAGGATTTGAACAAAACTTTGTAAATTAAACCCAAATTTATTTTCGTCTCCAGACACTAGAGACCTACTAGACCATCTTGATTTAATCCATTGCTTGAGAACTGGGAACCTGCTATCCTGACGGTGTTTAAACATGGTCAGATCTGTCTGAAGGCATCCCAGGTCCCCAAAGCCCCTCTCTTTCTCTAAATAGATGACAGCTTCCTGGCCCCATGAATTTTGCAAAATGGAGCAAAACAAAAGGAAACAGAAAAGCTTTACATGTTCCACCTCTATTAGAGCTCTGCAGCAGGCGGAAGGGCAGCCCAGCAGGGAAGGACACCTGCTGCCAGGCAGGGCTCCTGCAAGAGAGCAGCATGAAATTTTCATGCAAATTTCCCACCAGGGCCTCTTGAATAAAGCTCCAGATTTCCCTGCCCTTAATGAATAAAACACTTGGCCTCGTTAGCGGACACTCCAGTATGAGGGCAGCGAGCATCACCTCAGCGAGCTGCTGAGTTGACCAAAGAAATGACATTACCAGAGATGAACATTGCTCTTAAGGCTGTGCTGAGGAAGACATGCAGGATGCCTTAGCTCATAATGTCACACGCAGTGACGCCACGTGGGAATAATTGAGATGTAAGTGGTGCTCAGGCACGAACTGCAGAAGGATTTTTTTCTCCTTTATTAAGCTAACAAACTATTTGTGAACCAGTGAAGCTCATCAACCTTTTGAGGATTTTTGCTCAGTAGAAGTGTTTCCCAAGCCTTTTGGGAACAGGTGTTTTCTTCAAACAGGCTCTGGGAATGATCTCTTGATACAGCTGTGATAAATCCAGTACCATTGGACCAGTGGATGTTGGTCTTCAGATCTTATTTCCAGTGACTGATTCACTTACCTACAAAGCAGGACAAGAGGATGTTCAGGGTGGGAATAGACACTGCTCACATCTCCACGGCCAAACCATTGACACTGAGGTGCTTTAACTCTTTCTCCAAAGATGGCTCTGGAGGTTATCATAACACTGAGAAAGGATGCACAATGTTTACAAGAGAAAGGCAGCATTTTGACAGAGAAAGACAAACCTTTTGAGCATGCTACTGTAAAGGACTATTCATATGGTTGTAGGCACTCCAGCATAGACCAAAGAGCATCGTGGATGTTCCCAAAGACTACAGCAGTGGTATTGTGCCCCAGTGAGCTGCAGGAGAGGCACTTCAGTCAGTGCCAAATGAGTGGACATACCTTGAGAAAGGCTTCCTGATGCAGTGCTGCACATTGTGATGTTCCATAAGCAAGGACCTCAGTGCTGAGCAGAAGCAAGGGAGCATCACTGGAAAGAAAAGTGATCACACCTCTGCTCTTTCCTTGACGATGGAATAATAAACCCACGTCTCCTCAGTACTGATCACCTGCACAAACATCAGCAGTATGTTTGGTTGCAACACCTGCCCCCTGCTCTCCTTGCCACGTAGCTCAGATCTCACAATTCTGAGCAGGGGATTCTCAGCACTGTCTTTACTGCAAATGCTCAGTAAATTCGGTGCATATGCGTTGGGTCTAGCTGTGATCAAGGAAACATAAACATGGAAGGCTTGCTGCTAGAAATACAGTGTCCTTCCTAAAATATAGACAAGCAATTCCCAGGCTTTCAGTCAGTAGATGAACATATGGAGGATGTCTGCTTTTAAATCGCGTAACTTTCTCACTCTGCAGAGTGATATAAACAGCAGCTTTTCTCCATACACCCCTGGCAGCTTCACTGCAACAATATAGGGAGGGAGGGAGAAGAGGCAAGCCCCTGTCTGTCCTCAGCCCGACACCTCCCTGCACACAGCCAGCTGGAGCAGATGAGCACTCAGCTCCTTAAAGCATACCAAAACCATCCATTACTGTTGGATTATGTTTGTTTAACAGCTTGGTTGTTCTGGGTTATGTGGGTAAGTGTCCCTGCTGCTGTGATGAGCTGCATTCAGCAACTCCAGTCCCAACGGGCTGCAGTTGTTTGCTTTGTTAGCACACTGTTTCCCAATGCAAATGTTGTCTTCAGGAGTAGGAATAATAGAAGAAAATATATATATATAGACATGGATTTGAGCACAATTCTTTCATTTGAATAAACACCAGGGTAAGATCCACAGTAACTTGGTCCTGTTGTGTCATGGCCCAGAAGATCACAGTCCAGAAGTAGAAATGAATCAATTCATATAAGAACAAAGTCCCTCAAATGGCTGATGAAGCCCCCAGGAGCAGTTAAATAAGGAAGTGGGACATTTAGCTGTGCACAGAGGTTGTTGAGAAGAATGGTGAATATCAGCTTTGCCTTTTCTTATGTGTTGTTTCAGTGCTGGATTTGTTCCCTGTGGGATCTCTCTGCTCCCAAAGCTCTGAACAGCTCATGCCTCCATTCCTGCAGACAAGAGATCCCAAAATGTTGCACAGGGACTGGCTCTGCCCCTTGTGCCATCCTGCTTCTCCAAGGCCAAGAGCCAAATATATGACTGGTGTCTTCTCCTTGTTCCACACTGACCTTCCAACAACCTGAAGAGGTGGAACACAAAGATGTGGCCCAAGAGGCCTTAGGGACATCTTCCTAGGGACAGGAAGCACAGCTCAGCCAGCTCAGGTTAAAGTGGGAGCTAAGGCTCAGACTTGGGGCAATCCTCCCCCTCAAACAAACCAGCTTTGCCTAGCTTTGGAAGCAATGGAAGAAGGTGCTCTTCTGGGAGCTTAAGAGTGTTTCACAGCTTGAATCACTGTGTTGTATGAGACATAATTAGGCATTTAGAAGAATTAAGTGTTGAAAAGATACCATGTCTAGAACTGAGAGAAAAGGAAAAGACATGAAAACTGCTGCCATGGGGTTCTTATTTCTCTGCTTATTTTTTTCCTCTGTGAGTTTTTCAAATGGCAGGACTGCAGTAAGAAAAAGAGGGAGAGGAGGGGAGGGGAGGGGAGGGGAGGGGAGAGGAGAGGAGAGGAGAGGAGAGGAGAGGAGAGGAGAGGAGAGGAGAGGAGAGGAGAGGAGAGGAGAGGAGAGGAGAGGAGAGGAGAGGAGAGGAGAGGAGAGGAGAGGAGAGGAGAGGAGAGGAGAGGAGAGGAGAGGAGAGGAGTCCACAGAGAAAGCCAATTAGACATTATTTCAGCTATGAGTCCATTAACTCTTTGCAGCCTCAGTGTTTGAAAGCAGCACCATGCAGGAGATGCACGTGGGCAGCTCTCTGGGGAGCCCATATCAGGCTTCAGCAGCCTGCTCCCTCCTGGAGGATGAGATCAACTTTGTCACATTCATGGCTAACCAAAATGCCTTCTGAAAAAAACTGGATAAAACAGATCACAGAGTCATTCACGCTCTTCGCTTTTTCCACACCGTTAATTTTCTCATTTGCATGAGAGTTTCAAGGTGAGCCTGTGCTTGGAACAAATCTCAGCCTGTAACATTGAGACAGGAGCTGACAGCCACAGCTGGGTCTTCTCTTTGCAACACTGCAGGCATTTTGTGTTTGCATCTCTATTTGCAACTGACGTGGGACATGTTCCATGTGTGCCCCGAGACCTCTCTTTGATGAAAACCAGCATGGTGAGTGGAGATGGGAAGGATAATCATTTCAGAAACTTATTCTTGATCTGGGCTAGTGAGGATATGGAAGAGCAACCAAACAGTTGTCTCTATCCTTCTGAATCATTCCCAGCCTTACATGGCCATACTGGCTGCCTTGCAATCCTTTATGGCACAAGCATGCATCTCCCATGGCATTGGTGCTGTGACTGTGCTAGCTGTCCTCAATTCTCACCATCACACATAGGTGGATGTGGCTACAGCTGGGTGTGGAGGGACTTCAGAGTGGTGAGGAAGACTTCAGTCCTCTTTCCCTTATGCAGGAGCCAACATTTTGATTGCTCCAGCCAGCAGAATGTGGTTTGTTTGTTTCGGTTTATCAGAAAGGCTAAGTAACTCATGGAGCTGAATTCAGCAAACACTTCACAGTCAGCCTCCTAGGAGCCACTCTGCTTCACGCAAGAGAAGAAAATGCCAATATGGAGAGGGGACTGCCAACCTCCAGGCTGGGACTTTGAGGATGCTCATGTTACCCCATCTCTCTGGTTGGGGACTGGATTTGCCTGACTGTTATCTGGAAAACCCCATCGGCACCACATTTCAAACTGCTGCTTCATGGCCTAGCAGGCAGCTGGAGGAATGCCATGAAAATGTCCTCCAAATCTTTGCATTCTCCAAGAGAGTGAAGGGAAGCACAGGACAGCCCTGGGACATGCTTAGTTGGGCATGGTGGTGATGGGTTGGCAGCTGGACTTGATGATCTTAGTGTTCTTTTCTAACCTTAATGATTCTAGGCTTCTTGCTACTCTGCCTCCTGCCACTTCCAATGTTCCCTTCACTTGCTTGCACTAATCCCAGCTGAAGGTCACATTTGACTCCTAAACATCCCTTGGCATCTTTTCGTGAGTGCCCACCAGCATTTCAGGGGCTTAGCACCTTCTGAATGAATCTGACTTTTTCTTTCTGATCAGAACCAAATCCTGCCTAAATTTCACCATAAGGCATTAGTTGTTTCTCTTTATCTTATATATGACCTCTGCTATTATTGCTACATGCTGCTGCCAGCCATGGCACTTTCCAATAGGATTCCAATAGGATTACAGTTGGGTCTGCAATCTCAGCCCAAACTCCCCCATCCCACAAAGATCATGGCAGTACACAATCTCTAGTTGCTGTACCAATGTCTTCTTATTGTTCTGACTACATCTTCTGCAATTCCATTACTGAATGAAGGACGTTTGCAATATAAATGAAAGAAGAAAAACCAAAGCCCACATATTATCTTCCTTGTGCACTTATGGAATGAAAGCATTATTACAGTAGAGAGGAATTAAGCTGCGATGCTGAGTCTTTGTCTCACCGAGGATTTGCTGAGTAGTAATTAAGAGAAGCACTTTCTGTGTAAGAGGGTTTCTTTTGCTGCAGAGGAAGGAAAAACCTTTCTGCTTATTTTAATCAGGCTTTGATGGATTTGAGCTAATTGGTTGCTAGAGTATTTTAGCATCTTCCTGTTGCAGATCTCCTGTTAAGTGCAGGGTAACCCTGGCTTGTTCACTGCAGTCAGAGGGAAACCCTTTGATGAGAGAGGTGGAGAGGAGAGAGGAGTTAGGATGAGAGATATTGGCCTTAAATTGCACCAGAGGAGGTCCAGGTTGGGTATTAGGGAAAAATCCTTCTGAGAGTGTTAATGAAGTAGCACAGGCTGGCCAGGGAGGTGGTGCAGTCACTGTCCCTGGAGGTGCTCAAGAACCATGGAGATGTGGCACTGGGAACATGGTCAGTGGGCATGGTTGGGATGGGTTGGGTTTGGACTTCTTAATAATTTTAGTGGTCTTTCCAACCTCTAATAATCCTTTGATTCTCTAAGTATCTGTGCATAAATAAAGGTAGACTGGGCAGACAAAAAGGTGGGAGGATCAGTCCTGAATCTGGACACATTCAATTGCAAAGCTCTTCACATGCATTAAGGAGGCAAATGAACTGGTGATACTGAGTGTGCCACTGCATGTGCAGCCCTCACAGGAGCGATGAAGAGGGAACCACATCCACCAGGTTGCTAATGGCCCAGCAAAATGCTCCAGAGTTATTGAGATTAAAGCCCTGAAGCATGGGAAGAGCTGAGAACAAGCTTTGCTTTTATGTGAAGCATAAACAAAAGTTGAAAAAAGAAAACAAACAAACAAAAAGCAACAATCAAGCCCAAGGTTACTGGCCAATACATGTGATTTTAAAGGCTGAATTCCTGACTTGTTTATAACCAAGGCTGACTCTCTTTGAGTTACTGCTTAAACTACAGTCTTGCTCTGAAAGAGAATATATCCACCTCTCAACACCAGCAACAAAAAATGTTGCTATTCACAACTCATTGGAGCTGCTAGAAGAAAGTAAGCGCTGCCCGTAAATAAGCTGCCTCAATAATTAATTGCCAGCACAGAGAGTACAATAGAAAATCTCCAGAAATAAGTTATGGCAAACACAATTTCATACTAACAGTGTATGAATGGCTTTAAAAAGCCAACAAAAGCAGACCCTTGAGTTTCGGGGAGAGGTAAAACACCACCAATCAACCTGTCTCTGCTTTCTCAGTGGGAGATCTCATCCTGTTTGACATCAGATGAGGCAGCACATAGCCTAGAAAGAAACCCCCAGAAGCATTCAGTGGCTGGCAAAGGGAAAAAAATGGATGAAAAGAATGAAGAGATGTGAGCAGGGGCTTGGAGAAAGGGGGTAGAGAAGATGGAGGAAGCAATGGGTGGATGGGTGAGTGTGTGGATGGATGGATGGATGGATGGATGGATGGATGGATGGATGGACTGGTGAATAGCTGGATGGTTGGTTGAACTGGTGAATGGATGGATACAGTCCATGAGCACGGTCAGTAAGAAAAGCCCTGGTGTGGAGGAAGCAACCACATGACAGCCACAAGCACTCTCTGCTCAAGAAATCTTCATCCAGCAGCTAAGGGAGGCAGAATCAATTCAAAGCTCACCTGCACTTGGGGAGAAACAGCAATGGAAAAAAAACAGGAAGGAGAGATTATGAATAGAAAAGGTAGAGAAAAAATATGCATCCAAGTGAAATTTATAATTCCCCTGTAAATGAAAGAAGAGGTAATGATGCACATCATAGTAATGAAATTATACTGTAGACTGACTACTAGCTAATGAAATTGCTTACTTAGCATATGTTCACTGAGCTGCAACTGGCATTTCTCTATACTAGCATTAGACAAAACTCTTCCCATCAGTAACAAGAAAATGCCACAGGGTAGAACTTTACTTTATACTGTACACATCTCCCAGTACAGTCAGGACACCATTCTGACAGGAAGAAAGACCTTCATGAAGCCTACAGAGAGCAACCATCCAATGGCAATCGCTGCTTTTTAGGAAAGGATTAGGGCTTGATGGCTGAAAATCCCCACACAGGAGCCAGTGGCTGCTGGCAGTCCAAACTCCTTGATTGGCTTCAGTTCATTTTTATGGAACCTTTGGGAGTATGATGCTGTCACAGCACTGAAGATCAACCCTTGCTAGGTACTGAATCACACCAAATGTTTCACTTGAAAGCAAACTTCGTTTTAGATTTAGGAGACACTTGGAATTATTTTTCTCAATTATTTTTCTCAATTTTAATCAAGTAATGGATACGTATCAAATTATACAATTCTCATCACTTAAATCTTCAAAGTCTACAAATTTACCACCGATTTTTGGACGTCATTTTCTTGAATCTCTGCAACAAAATTGCACATAGTCAGAAAATGTGACTGAAGAGCTTTGCACCATGAACTTTTATCACTCTGCATTAGTATTCCAAGGGAATCATTCATAGAATCGTAGAGTGGCTTGGGTTGGAAGAGACCTCAAAAACCATTAGTTCCAATCTCCTGCCATAGGCATAGTTACCAACCACTTCAGCAAAGTTCAGCTTGGTCTGCAGCCCAATGAAATAATACAAGGTAAGTTCAGCTTCTCTGAAACACTGATCCCATCACATATCTCCCCAACAAAAGTATAGATAGGGAGGGAACATTGCATCAGGCTCAGAAGTTTTACCTACAGAACAGACACTGCAAGAGATCCCACCACAACCCTCAGGAAGCAGCACAGGCTTTCCCAGCCATGTTCTTCTGGCTGTCCGCATTCACTGCCTATAAAGTAGTTTTCTAACACTAAAACTGTCACTTCTGTGTCAGCTGATCCTTGCAGAATAACCATCCCAAATCTACTGTGTTTTCCTGATGAGTGAAACAGTGCACACTCATAAAAGCCATAAAAAGACTTTGGGACAAGAGCTGCAACACCAAGCTGAAAGGCTTTGCCATCAGCAGCTTTGCAGAGCCACAAGTCTCCTCCTCCCACAGATTGATGTGCCTTCAGTCCCATCTCTTCAAGGTCATGTAAAGTTTTTTTAAGATGTGCTTGCCAAGTGTTGGGCAGACTTTAAAAAGAGCACTTCTCCAGGGCCCAGCACTCGGTAACCTTCAGCCTGCCTTCGCGTCTGATCCCCTGCCTCGATCCTATTACCATTGCTCACCGGGGAGAGCAGGCAGGTTTGAAGGAAGCCAAGTCTTCCAGCTTGTCAGCTCTGAAATATGCAGCCTGAGGCTGCCCAGGCTCTCACTATTTCTCTTTCAGCATGTGGGCTGAGGCTGCCGACTGCTCTCCCCCTCTTTGCTGTGCAGATAGATTTCTCTTTTGACCACTGCTGTTACAATAGAGGAGCTGCATGCAATGCAGGACATGGGCAGCCTTTAGCCTTACAAAACACAGCCCTGATAGCTGAGGCCCCTCAGGGGGATACAGGGAGCACGTCCCAGTGATGGGGAAGGGAAGGGAAGGGAAGGGAAGGGAAGGGAAGGGAAGGGAAGGGAAGGGAAGGGAAGGGAAGGGAAGGGAAGGGAAGGGAGAGGAAATCACAGGAGGAAGAAGGAAAGGGAAAAGGAAGGAAAGGGAAATTGGGGTGTGGTTTTGCTGCTAGAGAGATCAAGCATTCTGTGCAGGTGCATGTGTCATTTTTTCTTTCTGTTCTCCTTCTTTTCCCAGCCCTGACAAATTCCAGCCATTAGGGCATCATCTCATTTAGGGAGATACAAGTTGAAAGCACTTGCTTGCATAGAGTTATGTCCTGAGATGTCCTATGCAGCACAGCTGTGGAGTTACACATTGGAGGTCCCCAGAAAGCAGATGTGCTGCTCTCTGCTCTAGAAACCATCCCTTTCTCTCAGTGAACAGGGAGATGACATTAGTTTTTACCTAAAAGTGCCATCACTCGGGGTTTAAACAGGAAAACTCCGCTGGAATGGGCAGCCGATGGAAGCGCTCCCGTGCTGGGTCTCAGCGCGGCGGCAGATGGCAGCAGAGGCCGCGAGGAGCGGAGCCGAGGATCGGTAGGGATAAGATCCTCCGCAGACCGCATCTTTCAGTTTATCCTGCAGGTTGCATCAACACAACGTGCTTTTGCATTTCTTTACGTAGGAAGAAGCCAGCTGGGCGTGGAGTTGGATAGCCAGAAGTTTCAAGGAATCAAAAACTGTCCCCAAAACTCGAATCAAAGCAAGCAAACGTGGTGTCCCTGGGGTGCAGTGTCTCAGGGTATTGCCTGGGGTTTGGCACTGTATGGGAACTGCTGATCACGGCCTGAAACTCTGATTGACCACCTGAGGCAAGCAATGAGTCAGCCCTCATTGGGCTGCACAGGTGAAGGCAATGCACCTGTGCTACCAGGAAGGGGTGGAGCCTGGCTGCACCTCTCCTAAACCCCATTTAAGGGCTGACTGGAACTGAAGGAGGATCTCTTTCTGGAGATCCCTGTTTTTGGAGTTTACTGCAAGCCTACAACACCGGTGAGCGTTTCCATTTATTTTGATTATCTTTCTGTTGCTGTAATCTTACTAATCCTAACCTTTGTACCCTTATTTATTGTACAAGTGCACACAGGACAAACAGCTAACTTTTAAAAGACAAAAAACTGGCCTTCCTATCAGCTCTCTGGGAAAGGTTCCCTCTTTGTCATAGCAGAGATGTTCATTGCTGTGGAAGTATATTTTGTTGTTGGAGTAACCCCCGCTCTCTACTGCAGCTCCTTTTATTTTCCTTCTCTTCTGTTTTCATTTCATGGCTGTACTCTATTAGGAGACCCTATTCCTTGTGGATATCAGCACTTAGACAGTTGCAAAAGAGCTGTTTCAAGCTTTGAGAAATACTTTACATGTCAAGTAGCCTTGACGTGACTGCGGAATTCAAGGCAATACCTTCATGAAAAAAAAGGGGCAATTATTACTGCATTGAGTCATAGAAACATTTCTAATGTTTTTTCATTGCACTTGTATATTTTAAGGTGTGAGCTGTGTGACAAGACGTAGACAGGAGCACTGTTTATTTTACGTAAGGTGTATTATTAGATATAGTTTTCCACATCCTCAGAAATGCGGCATTAGGCACTGATGGAATGCATGCAGCGCATCCTGTCACTATGCAAAATCTGCTTCGCTTGCTGCTCCCCCTGCACGAGCATCTCAATTTTTAGATGTAATCCATACAGATGGTGAACAAGCCGTGCCACCTGGGGACTGGGCATTGCCCTTGCTGGCTGCAGCATTGCACAGCCCAGGCTGCTAAATGTTTAAGTAGTTATGCCAGAGACAGCAAAGGCTGCTGTAAGACTGGATGTGGGAGGAGCTCGGTGTGGGTCAATGAGGTGGGCTGCAGCTCTCCTGCTGCTAGTATAGAGGACCTGGAGTTCAGCACCCTCTTCCATGCCTGTGATTAGTAGTCCTGGAGACAGCTCTGGGTTGGTGAGGTTTCTCCTGCAATGCCTTAGGAGTTGTTTTTCGCTCAGTATTCCAGAACAGCTTGTCACTGTAAGCCACTTCAGTGCAATGATTAATGACTACCTAATGGTTACAAGGACTGTATCTCTAGACAAAATTCCCATTCCTGAAGACCAGAAGAGCCAATTCCTGTCTTTTTGCAAGCAGGATCAGAGGGAGAAAATCAATGAACTAATTGTGTTCTGAGTGTTTGAGGCCAGGTTGGATGGGACCATGGGCAACCTCATCTAGTGGGCAGCAACTCTGCCCATGCTGCAGGGGCTGGTCTGGATGGGATTTAAAGTCCCTTCCAACCCAAACCTTTCTATGACTCTATGAATTTCCCTGCACTCTTCCTCACACTTTATGAAGCTGATACTAGAAGATGGAAGCAGTGCCTTACACCTTCCTCAACAACCTCTATGGCACACTGGTGCTGCCATATTCTAGAATAGGCTTGTTACTCATTCGATTTGGTCTGGTGAAGGAGCAAGGTAAGAACATAATCTTGTTATGCCCTTGGCAATTTCCCCTTGCTCCCTTCTTGAATCACGTGCTGAGTTGCTTCCACAGAACCTGACCATGCACAGTGGTCTTCAATGCTGATTTTTGAGCATCCTCACTGCTCCCCCAAGGGGAACCTCAAGCTTTGGGGCTGAGCACACTGCCTCCTCATCTCCATCTCCCCCTCTGAAGGAGGGATTCAAATCAATCACACTGGAAGAGAAAAGACAAATTACTGCAGTCCATATTAATAGGCTGCTTATTTGACAGAGGAAAGCCTTTTCACAGAAACTTACGCAGACACACATCTGCAATTATCTTTTTAAATTCTAAATCAAAGCAAATTAGCAGTGTAGTGCTGAGCAGTAAACATGATTTGATTAGGCATTTAATACCCAGGATACAACAGGTTTTATTTCTGAAGAACTAAGTAACAGCAGTGAATTGTGCTTCCTTCATGCTATGAACAGTTCACAGCCCAACAGTGACAGCTCCATGCTCAGGGTCAAAAACCCAAAGCTCTCCTTTCTCTTGGCATGATACCTAGAGAGCACAGCAGCACTCATATCCTCACCTGCAGTGCCAACTCCTCACCTTGTAGGAATTGCATAGACTCCTAATCTGGGTTCATAGTCACAGAAAAATAGGATGACTTGTGCTGGAAGGGACCATGCAGTTCCAAATGGAGTTGTAGGAGTTGTATCACAGAATCCAGGCTGGTTGGGGTTGGCAGAACCACCAGGGCCTTCTGTTCTACTAGGGCCACCCATTTCAGGACATCAGAGGGCCACCGGCATACTGGCCTGCATCAGAAATAGTGTGGCCAGCAGGAGCAGGGAGGTGATCATCCCCCTGTACTCAGCACTGGTGAGGCTGCACCTTGAGTACTGTGTTCAGTTTTGGGCCCCTCACTACAGGAAAGATGTTGAGATCCTGGAGAGTGTTCAGAGAAAGGCAACAAAACTGGTGAGGGATCTGGAGCACAAACCTTATGAGGAGTGGCTGAGGGAGCTGGGATTGTTCAGTCTGGAGAAGAGGAGGCTCAGGGGAGACCTCATTGCACTCTACAACCTCCTGAAGGGAGGCTGTGGTGAAGAGGGATCTGGCCTCTTCTCCCAGGCAACAAGCAGGACAGGGGGCAATGGCCACAAGTTGTATCAGAGGAGGTTCAGGTTGGACATAAGGAAGAACTTCTCTCAGAGAGTGGTCAGGCACTGGAATGGCTGCCCAGGGAGGTGGGGGAGTCACCGTCCCTGGCAGTGTTCAAGAGGCATCTGGATGACGTGCTGCGTGATGTGGTTTAGTGCTAGTGGTGGCAATGGTGATGAGGAGATGGTTGGACTGGATGATCTTGTAGGTCGTTTCCAACCTTGTGATTCTTGTGTGATTCTTGTGATCAGGATCACAGCCAGTTCCACCATACAACTGGTGAGCAAAACACAAGAGACAAAGTTGTGTCTTTGGGAGACTTGGCATACGATTGGGTAGCTTGTTAAATACACAGTGATATATCAATATTTAATGCTTGTTAGCTTTAAATATAAATAACTACATTCTTAGAGCAGGGACACGTGCATCCAACAAGCATCTGGCATATCTAAAGTTGTGATGGCATATATGGAAGCAATAAATCTCTGTTAATGAGCATGTTAGTAACCAGCTTGCATCTCACCAGCTTTCAGTTTGATCCCAATGCAAAGCAGGAGACGAGCACCAGGAACTCAGCATTCTGCCAGGTGGCAGCGCCCAAGGACATCAGCAAACAAAACAATGTGGTGTGAGCAGCTGCTCCAAGGCAATGCTCTGCTGCTTGGTCTGGTTGCTCCAAGTGCTTTGTTTCAAATTGTCCTAAAGGAAAGCCCTCTTGTATCCATAGATGACACAGTTTTGAGCAGTCACAGGCATGGGTTGGTATTTGGACTGGATGTTCTTTTTGGCCTTTCCGACCTTTTCTACTGTGATTCTGTGATTCAGTGCTGCCTTTATAGTTGGGGCATTTCTGCAGGAGCATCCCTCTCCTTGCATGTCCATGGAACTAACAATTCCCTCCCGCCTCTGATGAGTCCCAGCATTCTGAAGCAGCACCGAGACGTGTGAAGCCTCCTCCATGATGCTCTTTGCCCCTTTCTGTCATCACCTCCTGCTTTCACAAGGGCCTGGTAATGACTGTGCAGGAAGAGATGCATCAAGGAGCTGCAAGCAATAAATAACAACGAAGCCTCTGGAACACATGCTAACTGGTAATTTATCACTATATTCACCACAGAGAAGTAAAGCAAAGCAGCACCAGGCATAGAAGCAATAAAGCCAGAAATTGCAGGAATTTGACAAGCAGATCAGCCTAGGTTATTCAGGGTTTAGGTAAGCTGCAAGCATTCTGCAGCATTTTTGCAGTAATCCAGCAGTGCTGCTGTACAGCTAGGAACTTGAATTCCCTTTCCATTTCACCCCCACACCCCATGACCGAACACAGTGGTATAAAATGTCTTGCTCCAACTTTGTTTCCTCAATGAATTTCATTCCAATTAATTCACTATTTGGTATGTTAATAATTCATTTTGCCTTCCTACTCATAAAGCCCCAATCTAGTTTCAACAAAATTGACAGTTTCTTGCAAAATGCTCCAATTTAAATGGAATAATTTAATAATGTCAGCTCCCAAAAGCTCGTAGCCTTACCAAATCCCGACATCATCTTTGGAGAGAGGGCATATTTTTATTCACTGCCTGGAAGAATGAGTGTGAAGCCTCCACCTTTACTTGGGGTTATCTTTGCATCTTGTAATTAGCACTGGAACAAGAACAGCAGCCCTGTGCCTACACCAGGCTCTCAACTGCTCTGTTATTGGGCTTTTCCATCACTGGTCTTCTCCATCACTGGGTTATTCCATTGTTGGGATTGCTGCATTGCTGGGCTTCTCCATCACTGGGCTGACAATGGGACTCAGTCCTCATGGCCATCACAAAACATACTGGGACATTTGCTGCATCTGCCAGCCAACAGAGCTTGGTGTTTCATGTAGCCCTAATATACTGTATAAAGTCTTGTTCTGTTGTGCTGTTTTCTTTTACTTAACCTGCCTCCAAGACTGAGAGATGCACTGATTTTTACTAAGTAGACTTTTATTGTCTGCTCCAGGGAAGTAGAAATAGAGCCTGCAATAAAAAACCTCTTGTCATGGCTGACCAGGAGATAGAGTCAAAGAGTTGCTGCTGACAGATGTTCTGTGCTGCAAGCACACTGAGACTCACCTTGAGATGCTTCTCCAGGCTGCACAGAAACTCCTGGTAACTTGCTTGGGAGCAAAGTACTTTATTTCCTATCTCAAACCATGCTACACCCCTACTCTCACCTGAAGCATGGAAAAACTGAAAACAGCAGGCAGAAATGAGAGCTGCTGTTCATGCTGCAAACAGCACCTGCAGGAGTTACTGATCAGAGGCAGCAGGCACAGAATTTATTCACAGAATGCCTCAGGTTGGAAGAGATCTTGAAGATCATCCAGTTCCAACTCCCTGCTATGGGCACAGTTGCCTCACTACCCTCTAAATAAACTATTTCCTCCTAATATCAAACCTAAATCTCTCCTCTTTTCGTTTAAAACCATTCCCCTGGTCCTATCACCATCAGACCAAGTAAAAAGTCATTCGCCCTCATGCCTATAAGCTCTAAGCACTGGAAAGTTATAATGAAGTCTCCCTGGAGCCTTCTCTCTTCAGGCTGAAGAAGGCCAACTCCCTCAACCTTTCTTCATAGAAGGGGTGCTCCAGCCATCGCCATAGCTTCCTCCAGATTCACTCCACCAGCTCCTTGCTATGAGGAAATACCCTTTGCAGGCACATGGAAAGCTGTGTCTGCTCATGAGTGCCCCTGACTATCATGCTTTATCCCTAGCAGACACAGCTGTGTAGCATTCTGACAAAGCACTGCCTAAGGACCAATAACATTTACCATACTGCTAAGAATAGGAATGTTTTCCCAAGCTTTGCTCACTCTTCACAAGTGTAAGTTAGAATTCCCTTGGCAGAGCTTTGAGAGTCTCCCAAGGGCTCAGACAGACTCTCTCTCCCTGGCTTTCTCCAGGGAAAGCTCCTACATCCCACTAAGAAGCTCATCAAGCGTGCCTTTCTCTAGAGATAGGCCCCATTTCCAGGAGATACTGGAGCAGTCTTATAAGCAATAGGAAGTGGTACATTCCTAATCTGCTTGCCTAGAGATAGCTTAACCTGCTCCTCATCAAACCGCATTCCAAAGATGTGACTTCCAAGAGACTGCACAGACAGCAAGCTAAGGATGCTGGCATCAGATGTATCGTGACCAGCAGAACACAACGGGTCGGGTAGATGCTTCTTGTGTCAGAACTGCTACTCCACAACCTGTACACATCATCACACTAAGGCTCAGACAACCAGAATGTATCTTTCCTTCAATGAAATCAGATTCTGGAGACTAAGCAACAAGAAGTGCCTATATCCTACACTGCTCCTGCAGAATGAATTCTAGCAAGTACAATCATTTTGGAGGTAGCCCCGTAGCTAGAGATAGCACGTGCAACACCATTATTAACACAATTGCATTCATTACTGCTATTCCATTAATGATTTTACAAAAATGTACTCCTCTTAAACACTAGTCACTTGTAAAGTTTGCTCTCTGTGCAGTCAGCCTGCAGGTTGTATCTTTCCTTGTTTCTTCTACAGCCATTTCTCAGCTCTGTTGCTTTGATGTTTACGTAACTTTTCCTGCAGGCAGCACAGGGCAGGAAGAAAAAAGTCCAAAGGAATGGGCTTTGACTAGCTGTCAAGATGCAAACTTTGAGTTTAGCTAACCTGTGCTTTAGTTCTGCCTCACCACACCCACAGCATACTGCTCTCTGAACTTAATCCATAAAAAGGGTAACTCTTACCAAACACACATTAGCTTCACCTCCGAGCACTCTGTAAAACAACGTGATTTTTGAACATAAAGTAAACATCAACAGACCTGTCTTCTTGTCTACTCTTTTGCCTTGAGGTAGGATAAACTAACTAAATTGCTCTTCGAAGATATTTGATGCATTTTTAATAGTACAGCTGCACAAAGATTAAAGTTCTGCAACCTTGCTAAACAATCCATCCCAGCGCTCATCTGTTCTGCTCAGATGTTTTACACATCTTGAGCTGTGCAGCTAATATTTTATTCAAGAGTAGCTCATCCTGGGTTGAAACTATCAAGAGATGTGAAAGGTGGCACGAAATGCCTCTGTAAAAGCATCAGTGGTAAAAAAGGAAAGGAAAAAGAAGAAAGTGTGCAGCTTAACATGGCTAGGGACCTAGAGATGAAAGACACAAAGAAGGCCAAGGTACCCAGAACCTTTTTCCTCAATTGAATCTGCACAGACACAGGCTGAACACAGGCTGTCATCTGTTTCAGGTTCAGATTTCAATACTGTTTCTCATACTGTCAGCACAGTCAAAGTGTGAGAAGTAGGCAGATAAAGTAGGTAACTTGTTGGATTACTGGACTCAAAATGCTGCAACAAGTAATAGGAGGCAGCAGCTAGCAATGAGCATCCTTCCCAGCAATCAACCTTAAGGCCAATACAGGTGACTTTAATGGACAGAGGCAAAACACAGAAATAGGGTGACAACAGAAATCATGGAATCTCCGTCCTTCGAGGTACGGAAACCCTGACTGCACCTCCAGAGGTGTCTCCCAACCTCAATTCCACTACTCTGTTCTACAGTTCTTTACAACTAATGGCCATGAAAAGTTGCAAGGCTATGAGTGGAGACCAAGTCCTCCTAGCATCCTCTAAGTCTTTTACTAGTGAAATAGCTCTGCTATCAAGATTACATTTCACATTTATTTATCTTCAAATAACTAAAACATCAAGACATGTTTTCTACCAGAAAATTCATAATGTGAACATAACGTTTCTCCAGACAACTAATTAACAAAGGGAAAGCTTTTTTATTTTCCTGAGAAGTACAGGAGCCAGGATCAAATAGGACACTTAAGTATTATAATCTTCCACTAAAGAAAAGCAAGCTCATAACAACAATCTAGTATCAGAAAACTTCATCAAATCCTTTCCCTAATCAAATCCTTTCCCTACCGCTAATCACACACACACAGTAACATCTGTGCAAGCCAGTTGGCTCTGGACAGCTCCTGTGGATCTTGAAAGACTATTTCTTGGCAGGTTCTGTTTTCTACTCTAATTGAAAGGTTAATCAAATCAGTCATACTTGTATGTTGGCTAAATAAACACACTGTCTCCATTGATGATGAAACAGATGCGTTACCACTCATACTTCCCACAGGGTTCATTTGTTCCATGATTGCATTTGCTTTTCTTCAAGCTTCTCTATGCAATATCTGACAGCATTTTGGATAGTTCTCATACAAAGGAAATTCACCTTTCAGACGCTATTGCATTCACACCTCTCTTAACTAGAACAGTCTTTGGCAAAGGTGTAACATACCCTCAGCGCTGCTTGGTTATAGAAAATGTGGAGGTTAATCCTGAAAAAGGTGAGAACCATTACCAAGAGCCAAACGAATAACTGAATCTAGCAGCCAGGACACAAACTGCCAACACATTTGAACCTGGTTTCTTTCTCCCTCTCCTCCCCTCCATAAACAGCTTTGCTCTGCCAAGACTTGTCTTAGTAGGTCTTGTTAGCTTCTAGACCTTGGTGGTACAAATTCCTGTCTTGTGTTTGATTCCATTAAACAGTGACACCTACTCTACACACGTGCTTCTTTCTGAAATCGGGTTCTACACTTCATAAGGCAATCCATCATTTGCAAGATATTTGAAAGATATACTGAATCCTTGATAAGTAAAAAGTATTTATTCAAGGTAAGAAGCTCTCAGGTATCACAGTATTTTGAAAAGTTCAAAAGCTACAACCGCTGCTTTTTAAAGGAAAAGGCACCAAGATACTTTCTGCATGCTGGTAACCAGCATAATGAAGAAAGCCTTAAGCCATACAGAGAATAGCACAGATCTGAGTTAGTTCAATATTACACATTCTGGAATGTATTTGAAGAAAAAAAGCATTCTCTCCACTAAAAAAATATGCAGTACATTAGTTAAGTTCTTTATGGTAGGATTCATCTTGTCTATTTTTAGTGCTCCTTAGAAAGTGTAGATAACTAAACAAGCTTGCTAAATTCCTAAGAGATGTGCTCTGTGCAGGCGTCTTTAAGTCAGGTTTTAGAGCAATGCTCTACTGATAGTAAAGGGAAGGCACACCAGGTAGGTCTGTGTGCCTGAACATTTAAGCCATTAAGAAAGCCCATTAACCCAAAAAATAACTCCTTTATTTTTTCTTGAACTAGTTTTAAAGGTGTAAAAACATGTTATCAACTTCCAGATGTCCACATTTATGAGATTAAGAAAAAGAAATTCCTAATGAAGTTTATTATGGACAATTGAACTGCACTCACAAACAAAAAAAAAAGCACATAGCTCTGTTCTAAGCAATGAATGGCATTTGGGGAAAAGTACTATTTTCTCCCACCCCATACCATACTTTTTTAGCCTCTGAAGTTGTTTATTTTGTTCAGCCCAGAGAGGAGGCTGAGAGGAAGGCCTCATGGCAGCCTACAGCACTGCCACAAAGCAGAGGGGCAGGTGCTGATCTCAGGTCTCTGCTGACAGTGACAGAACTTGATAGAACAACACAAAGCTGCAACAGAGGAAGGTGAGGGGGGGACTGGGAGAAGGTTCTTCACCAGGGGGTGATCAGGCTCTGCCACAGGGTGCCCAGGGCAGTGGTCACTGCCCCAAGCTGCCAGAGTTCAAGGAGAGTTTGGACAACACTCTCAAAAACAGGGCTTGGATTCTGGGTGGTCTTGTGTGGAACCACAGGCTGGAATCAGTGATCCTCATGGGTCCCTTGCAACTTGAGGTATTTTATGATTCCGTGATCTAAAAACACCTTAATCTATTTACTACACTTTGTCACCTTACCAAAGGTCAGGCTGGCAGAAATTCCTCTTAACATCACGTAACTCCTCATTACTTAAAAAACAAATGGTGAATACAAGAATAAATCATAATAGCTGAGGAACCCAGAGCCAGCACTAAGGCAACAAGCACAGTACTGACCTCTATGGGACTTCACTCGTCTTGAAATTTACTGTGTTCTTACAGCTTGAATTTGCCATTTGCTTAAGCATCTTGTTGAACTGAGGCACGGGGAAAAAAAAAAGCAACAGAAATAATGGTCAAATATCAGGTGGATTTACATTCTATGCCACAGCACAAAGGAGATTTGAAATTAATAACTTCTCTGCAGACAGCTTTGCATAAGCTAAAAAAAGCTGCTTACCTCTCTTTAAAGAGACTGAAAAACCTTCCCTGTAAAACAGTTCTGCATAGAAATACAAAACATTAGAAGAAACAGTATGATAAGCCATTGTTTTCAGTAGGCTTTGTCTTCCACCTTGAATTATTTTCCAAATGGTTCACAAGCTGTTATGATGCATCCAACACCACGCAGACAAGTGAATATCTGCACTCTCCCACTAGAGTTTAATGGCTTGCTGATAAACATTTTTAGGACAATTTCCATCTACCAGAATCTGAACTAAAAAATGTAAAGTCACATTTATTAAAATTGTGTGCGAGTCAGGAAGAACAACTGAATATATTTTGAAGACTGGTTTTTAATATTTATTTAGTAAAACTCACTATACAAACAAAACTTATCACAACAGCATACTATGTAGGGTTAGGCTTTCTCCTTCCTTCAAGCTTTTTCTTTTCTTCAGTAAAAACACATCTATAAATTTTTAACAATTTCCCCTTTAAAGCATTGGGATTTTTATATATTAAAACATACCTAATAAAAATAAGTTCAAAATAATTTTACATCATTTGGAAAAAGATTTGAGTAATTTACTCTTACCAGAGTGCCACTGTTGCACAGTATTAAAGAAAATGAACCACCACTAAAATATAGAGTAAAACATTTAAAAGTACATTTATTTAAAATGTGGGCAAAATATCAATATAAAAGAAAATAGAGTATAAGAAATAAAAATAAAGTACAAAACATTTTCATCTTCAACATCCATAATTTAATAGACAGCAAGCCCTTTTATTTTTACACCCAAGTTACACTTTTGGCTGAAGTACCATCATTAACGTTAAAATGCTTAAAAACTGGCTAATTGTGATACCTAAAGTGGGATCTTTTAAAACGGGAGTATAATACAAAACATAGTAAATTATGTTTCCTCATAATAAAATTACACATCCTAAAAATGATGCAGTTTATTTTTGCTTCCCTGCTTTAAACTGCTCTTCATCCCTAGGCAAACAGCTGGAAAACAGTGTCCACAGGAAGTTTTAGTTACTTTGTACAATGGCTGAATAGCTGGATTTAATGCTCCAAGGGCTCCGAAGCACTAAGGCATTTCACTATTCCTTCAAGTAAATTTATATGTACGTCTGTTAAGAAAGAACAACTTTTAAGAAATGACTGTAAAACAGAACTTTTGCAAGTATGAAGCACACCCATAAAGATGCAGTACCCTGCCCAGCCCTACAATGCATTTACCAAATAAAATTTATACTCTGCCTTAGTAGAAGCTATTTCTGTCAACTACAATTCACCTGTGCAGGTACTTTCCTTACTGACACTTACTTTCCCTTGTTGCTACTATTCTACTATTGATACTTTCTGACAACCCTGCATCCCACCTCCACTATTTGCTATCAAAATGTAACCCCAGTTGGAATTTAAACCAGGTGTCTGGGTGCTAAGCTGTGCTTTTATCAAGTAAACATTACACATCCTACAAAAACTTTAAGTAGTTAGTTCCTAATTAAGAAAAACTTCTAAGCATTTTCCTTGAGCAGCTGACAGCTTTCACACAAAAAGGATATGACTCATAATCCAGTGTTTGAGTAAGTACTCCAGTGAGGACAAATTCAGCATTGTGGACATCTGGAAATATCAAAAACATGTATACAGTTACACCCTTACGATGACACTTCTCTTTCTGCAGGCACATCAGGAGGAGCCATTCAGTACCTTTCTGCTCTTCGTACAAAGGAATAAGGGAATGTGGCCCCATCACTACTAGAGCCCTACTTTTAGCCACACACTTCATGCTACAGCTACCAAGCTTCAGAATTGGTTTCACTGATAAACATGTCACGTTTCTAGGCTCCATGTTGAAAAACAGCTAAAGAGAAAAACCTCAGGTCTTTAACTTGACAATCATGCATCATGCAGTTGCAGCCCCAAATTCAAGACTACTCTTGCAGAGATATGTGGTGACCTGGCCAGAAAGGTGCTTATTAGAAACACCTAGGAATGAGATGGGTCAGACATCTCTATGACCTGCAGGATCGTCCGCGCACCCCTCTACCAGTATCTGACATCTTCAATAGGTATCTGTACTTGCATTGATTTTTACTGTTATTATTTTACACCTATGCTGTTCAAATCACATTGACAGTGCATACATACCTATGCCTCTAGCAAAATACTCTCGACACAGGTGAAGGTCATTTTCACAGGAAATCAAGATTATCTCCGGCAAACTCTAAATCAAAGAAAGCAACTGTAAGCTCAGAATAACACAATAAGATATTACCAGTAAATTTCAGAAGGCAACACCATACACACTTTGTTCTGCTTATGCTCCATGAGTTTTCGAAATGAAGGCTGTTTAGATAACACTTTTCCTCCTGCGCATTCCACAATAGCTTTCATGGTAGAAAGACTGGGACAAATTCCAGGTGTAATATAAAAATACTTCCCCTAAGAAGAGAAAAAAAAGAGTAACAAGAAATGTTATTTTGTTAACCTGTGTCTGAAACATAGCCATGTTTCCTTATGGATGAATTCTGATGCAATCATTGGCTGCCTGTAAACAGCTTACAGTGGCCTACAGCAACAAATCCAACAGCTGATGAGTTGTCTTTAATTACTGCTCTTCTGCTTTCCCTAGAGGGACAAACCTGAAATGACCACTTCTTAAACAAAGAAAAGAAACAACTGCAATTTACTAAGAACAATGCTCCTTGCTTCTTCAAGCACAAGTATGCCTAAGGGGCTCCAAAAACCTGATTTATTCTAATTAAAGCTTTCATCTTTTAAATAAATATCCCAATATTTATTTAATATTAATACATATTATACATATACATATTATTTAATATTAATACATACATTACTCCCCAGCAAAAATCATCCTGTGTGATACAGAGTGATACAGATCACCAAGTAGATCAGCTTTGTTTATCAGCTAGGAGTGCAAAACTGATCGAAATGTACTATTCAGATTTAACAGAAAACAGATGCTTATTCATTACAGGTTGTGAAAATACACTTTTTAGGTGGTTTGTCTCAAGAAAAAGACTCAAATTCTGCTAGGGTAAAGAATCACTAGCAACTTGAATCTTCAAAACTCTCTGCACAGCAGCATAATTTCAATCAGAGGCAGAAAAACCATCTTGCACCATGCCAGCAAAGGACCTGATGCTAAGTGCAGTCCTCAAGGAGAATCAGGCTGAAGTGTACATCCACTATGACTCAATACTTAAGCAAGAAACATGCATAAAGTCAACCCTCTCTCTACGTAAATAATTTGTTATACATATATAAAAATACATATAAATGTCTGTTATTTGCTTGTCTGTCCTACTGTTCTGAACTGCAAAAGCTGTGGTCTCAGTGCTGAAAGAATTCAGCTGAAAAGCTCCCAGCATTTAAATGCTGTTCTTAATAGTGCCCACCTTGAACAGCGGAGCTACTTGTGCTCTCTTTAGGGACTCTTCCAAACTGAAGCAGAAAAGCACCTCAGCTTCAGCATCCCTCAGCACAAAGTTCTGCTCATCTGAAAGAGTAATAAACACAATACAGGAAAGACTGTAACATCATCATAGCCTTACATCTAAGCCAATTAGAAAACATTAGTGGCTGAATGACTCTAAATGCTAACACCGTAATTTCAATGTGATTTTAGTATCCCTTCATTAGGATGACCCACAATTACTTGGAAAATGAAACAGTTTCACACCTGTTTATCTAGCAACATACACTGTTACACAGTCCCCTTTTCTACTTGCCCAAAAACTGTCTTCAAGCCCTCATGCAGCCTTAAAAGAAAAAACTTTCCATTTCCCTTTTTCTGTTTCCCTTTTTCCTGTTATTCAGCTGATTGTTTTTAATTGCCTTTTTTAAGCTTGGGATGGGATTTCAATCTTACCTTTACCATTCCACAAAAAGTTATGTTAAGCATATTTCAAAATGAGATTCAATTCAAAACAATCTGGTTCAAAGAGCAAAAACAATTTTACATTAAGAAAAAATTGGTCTTCCCAGGGACAATCTGCAATTTTTCTAGAGAGTTGCCACATTTTCCATCTTAATTTTAGTACAAAAGCAAAGGCAACTCATTTTCCACAAACCTGCTAAATATCAGTAGACAAGTATTTAAGTCATCCTTGTAAACCCCCAGACCTTATTTATTTTCTAATAGCTTTCAAATGGATTGATTTCTCAGTTCACTGATGCTGAATCAAGAGAGTTGCTATCTTCAGATTAACAAAATCTTTGTGGTTTATTGGTTAATTATCCACAGACTTAAATGTTTGTGATTGTGAGGCAGCAATGTTATACGCTTGCTCCTTCCAAACAAATTACATGAAAAGCACAAAACAGTAATAAAACAATCAGCCTTCAAGATTTTCTTCAGATCCAGCATCCCTTTCAAACAAACTATTTTGTTCTTTTCTGCTGTCTAAAAAGTGTAAAAAG
Organism: Tympanuchus pallidicinctus; assembly: GCF_026119805.1. Classification (NCBI taxonomy): domain Eukaryota; kingdom Metazoa; phylum Chordata; class Aves; order Galliformes; family Phasianidae; genus Tympanuchus; species Tympanuchus pallidicinctus. Next base: position 66,635,951 of record NW_026294747.1, read on the forward strand.
AAAGTTGATGTACAACACTGTTGCAGCACTAAATTAAACTATTTTAATTATTTAAATGAATTCTTGTACACAGTGCCACCCATTGCTTACTTCTTCACAGCTTTTATTTTAGAACTAATGAAATTAAAATCACCCAAGACTTTAAAACTACTCAGAGGTGAGAACTGTAAGTAGCTGCATCACAGACAGACCGTTTGCCAACACCCAACTATCTTAACCACACTAACACAAACTTCTTTTATATTTCACTTAATGGAAAGATTAAATCAAATGAAAATTAAGTGTAACAAAGTGTTCTATTGTAAGAAAACTTAATAAAAACAGTCCTGGGACAGCTTTAACAATACCAACATAACCTTCTACCTTAAGTGAAATATGAACTATTTGCTAGTGTAACTGTTTGAACTTAGCAAGTAATCCTCTGGGAGTTATGAACTACGATGGTCAGATTTGCTACGAACTTAAAAACCTGTGCATTCAAAATGGAAGCCTACAGAGAATCTTCAAGAGACAAAACAATTCAAAATCTCACAAAGAAAGGGTTTTTTAAATCTGCAGGCCATCTTCACACACTGAAATCAAACAACCTTAAGTTTTTTTATTATAAACTGATAGCAGCATAGCTTACCAACAAACTTCTGGCATTTGAAACACTCTTCTAACCACTCTGGAGTTACTATGTGCTTGACTACAGAAATTGCAGTCAGGAACTTGACAGTGCGGGTCACTTTACTGGCAATTAGGTGGGTGCATTTCTGGGCAGATTCTGCTACTTCACCTCCAAGAATATACAGTTTCTGAAAGTTGTAAAAAAAACCAATCAGAATGGAACAGTCCTTAGAAATTGGAAAGAACAGAACACGGAATCACAACACTGCCATCAAACAAAACTGAGCACTTCATGAAATAGCAAACGTAAGAGATTTCTGTATTACAGGAATTCATTTACTAAGGGTGATTAATGAATAGAATTTACAGACATGGAAGATCCAGCTATTTGCAGGCATTAATTTCATCTAGCTAGAATGAGAGCTATGTGCTGAAACTTTACTTTTGTATCTGTTGATTATTTCTGTATATAAAGTCAATTTTGTGGGGTCTTTTATAGGCAGAAAATGAAATAATTTTGCTCTTTTCATCTACAAAATGTATGACATCCATCATAATTTTGGTAAACCTAATTTTGCTACTCAATTATTCATAGAAGACAAAATTTCTTTATATGAAAACCACCTATATTTTACATACATCAGTTCCATACCTATTTGAGAGGATACTGAGGAACTATCATTTTTTCCTAAGTTTGAACTACCAAACCCAAACTACCTCACAGTTGACATCTCAGCTAAGATACACACACCACTAACAACCATTCAACATAGGAATTATTTATAAAGAGTGCTTCCTCTGATAAGAATTTAAACAATTACAACATTTGAAAGTATCTGGACAGCTTCACTATCCATGCACCACAGATTTTTGATTTTTACAGCACAAGTATTTTGTACAAATTTAAAAAGAATCAACAAAACCACAGTATTTTTAGGCATTAAAATTTAACATACGGGAGCGTTTGTATTACATCAGTCATCAGACAGTAACAAAGCAAGAAGGCTTACTGCATGCATTAGAAACCCTGAAAGGTCTGGCATCCCTCTGTACTGCTCTGATAGTAACAAACAAGTTAGACAGGGACAATGTTTTAAGCTTTTCTGTACTGCACTGGCTTATTTTGACAGCTTGCATCAAGATGATACACAAAAGTATTATCCAATACACTGCATCTCTCTACTGCTAAACTCCTTTGAGATATGCAAAAAACACACTGTGAATACTAAACTTGTACACTCTGAAATGCAAAAGCTGTTGTTTTCATTCATAATATATGCTCACCTCAAACACTGCATGCCTGTGAGTACCTTACAAGACTTGCATTCTGATCTTCAAGGAGCCATTTGGGTGCATAGGAAAAAAAAAAGACTAACTCTCCAGTTCAAGAAGATGGGAGGTCTCTAGCCTCAGGAAGGTATTCAAACACTGACACTTTTAATGGTATTATCACTGCAACATTTGGCTTCAACATCACAAGCCCTGAGGCCAAAAATTTATTCAGTGTATTTGTGAGCCATAGCTCTAATGAAATTTCTTCATATAGTCAACTTGGTACCAACATGACAGGATGGGGAGTTGGCACTGGAACTTTGTTGAGATAATTCCAAAATTCCAGCTACCTGAAAAATACTTTAGATACAATCAAGAAGAAACTAGGATACTTGGGGTGTGCTTAAGTGACATGTATTGCTAAGAAACATAGAATAGAAAAACATAGAACTAGTCCTCACTTGATTATTTGGAGCTGGTAAAAGCAGCAAGATATTTCATGCCCTACTGGGGTGAGTAGTTAAAAAAAACAAAAAAACAAAAAAACAAACCACCACCTCTGTGTCTCAGATTTCAGCCAACATGTGACAAATTACAAATGAAAAACTATTTTTGAACTAATGCTTAGTGATCGTTACAGTTCAAGGAGTGATTGGATTTTTACATCATTAAGCTTTGGGAGCAATTTATGAGAACAGAACAATACATGGGAACATATGATCATAAGTGTGCCATCAGCTCTGCCATCAACTTCCTCTGAAGCATGTGGTGTTATATGAGAAGTCTGGGTCCTATCCTGTACAGTAATCATTACTTTCCTCACTTAAGTTTGGTTGTGAAGTTTGCTGATTTAAAACAAACAAACAGAACAAATAAAAAAACCCACCACAGAACATGAAAGGCTCTTGTCTTTTAAAACAACCATGGAGAACAAAAAGGTAGCAGAGAGGCATGAAGTAAACTAAAGCAGGAAAGTTATCAAACAAAACTAATTTCACATAAATCTACATTCTAATCTCACTTGCAGCAAGTATCAGTTTTTACACACTAAACACGGGCTAATCAAGTCTTGCAAAAGAAGAACACAAATGCTTCCACACAGTTTACAAGATGCAAAAGTCACCTTAATGTACTGTTGAACTTGCATAGGTTCAAATCCTGTGAAGAGCACCATTGGCGTCAACTCTGGGGTAAGCTTTTTAGTAGGTGGTGGTAGGTCTTCAATCCTACAGAATACATGAAATACAGCAGAATGTAAGTTTGGGTGCAATGTCATATTATTTCAAAAACAAACAAGCACACTCCTGCAACTTCTAGGAATGAAAATACAAACAAGAATTAGGCAGGATCAATCTTCTAGATAAAAAAAAATTATAATGCTGAGAACAGAGTATTTTCTCCTAATTCAATTCTCTTCCAGCTCTCTTACTATTCTGCTCCTCAGCTATTAACCTATTTCTGCCTTTTGGACAGCTAGTAATATGCAAGAAATGCTGCTAGTTATTTCAATTAGCGGGGCACAGGATGGAACCAGAATGACGAGCAGTTCACAGTTACACGGCAAAGAAAATTAAGGACTATTGGCACTCATTGTTCTTACCTGGCTCTTTTGGAAGATGGCTGAAGACTGGATTCATTTTGCTTTGGTTTCAAAGGCAACCTCACACCCTGAAATTAGACCATCTATATGTTTACATCTGAACTGAGCAGGGAACTCAATTTCTATTCTGAAACAGGAGAATTGTACAACAGTATTCTGAGACTATACTTCAAACACAGAGATGAGAAGGACAGGCTATCAAGTGTGCAGTGCAGCACTGACTGCTTACAGAGCTGAAGAGCACAGCTGAGCATTAACTAAAGCTTCTCCACAAAGTTATGCAACCATTTAAGTAAAATAGAAAGAAAAAACAATTTTTTTTGTTGTTCCATTTAGATAATGAGGATGGTTATTACTGGAAAACTCAAAGAATTAAGTGAGAAAGAGACCAAAAAACCTGCTCATTTGTAAAATAGGTGAAGACTGCAGTAGCCTTTCAGTAATACTGTACCAACAGAAAATAGTGGCACCTGCATTGTAGAAACTCAAGTACCCTGATTAGAGAAAGAGAAGCTCCAGTAGATGCTTGGGCAGTCATTTCACAAAAACTTCAGCCTCCTCTAGATTAAATCTAAATTAGCCACTAGAGAATTTGCCCGGAAGAAGTGAAAAACAGCTTTCAGACTCTCCCTGGCACAACTAACCTGAAAGTCCTCACTGACAGAAAGCGTGACAAACATTTAACTTTCAAATCTACACCTGAAAGTTAATCTCTTCAAGGAGAAAGCATTAAATTCACAAACTTAAAAAACAAACAAACAAACAAAAAAACCAGATTCCTAATGGATTACAGCACCACTTCAGAGGGGACTGCAAGTATAAGACTGTTTTGAAGTTAAGGTCACAGAAGAGATACAGAAGTAGTGGCTACTTCTAAAGCTGAAACGTAATGAGTCAACAACTTGTACTAATATTTTAAATTGGGTCTGGGTACTAATGAAGTTATTACAATTATTAAGCACCTGTCTTTGGAAGACTTCGCAAATGGACTGAGGTACGCAATCCAGAATACAAAGGCTGAGTCAAAGTATTTTTGTGTAATATAAAATGTTATCTGACAGTCATTTGTGGTACAAATGAACTGAAAGCTCATTAGCTCAAACTAGGAATTACCTATGTCAAGACAGGCACAGTGAAAACAGTTATCAAGCATAAATCTCAAATGGAAAGAAATTACAGCACAAAAACTTTCAGAAGGCTAAAACCAAAGCAGTATTCCACATGTTCAGAGCAAGTAAACAGTTTAGAAGAGCTGTGGTGTGGACAGCAATTTATACCTGTTATATTTTACATACATCAGAGTCCACTCCATGGAAAAACTTTTTTAAATGGTGCATTCTTAGCTTCCTTAATATCTCTTACACTTTCGCTTTTTGAAATCACATTGTATTTTTTGGAATTATTAGGTACACGTGCCCACAGCTTCAGTTTTTAGACAGGGTACAAAGTACTTCCACCCCATGATTTGCATTACCTAACCTATTTAAAATTTAGTAATGATTATAACAAAGTTCTTAGAGATTTCAGGTGCTCTGCTTTAAAAATTCCTATGTGGCCTGTTTTCAGATTGTGCTAGGTCCTGACTCCAAAATACAAAGCCTCTTCTAAAGGCCTTACGTAAAAACAAAGAATGAAGAACCAGGCCACAACATTTCTGAAGCAGCAATTTTATATAATACACTGCAGTTTCGTAGTTCTGCCAAAGATTATTTTTAAGATTTATGCAAACAGATAACTAAAAGCAAGTGCCACCAGGATAGTTTGTGTGGGTTCTTCTGGCATCTCTCCTCACACCATATGCACACATGCTCAGATGTTACAAACGCTATGCAGCAATCTAACAAAAACAGCTGTATAACTCAACGTACCATTAGAAGCTCTGGTGATACCTTTAATGGGACTCTCCAAGCATCTACGAAATGAAGAACACCGCAGAAGTGAATCCACCACAAAATTACTTATGGCAAGAATAAAGATGCTTTTCTTGATTAAACGTTTACATCAACAAATGCTACAGATCATAGAATTTTGGCAAACTTACCCAGCAGGTTTAGAACTAAATGCTGACTGGGAGAAAGTGGATCTTGAAGACTGAACACTGTGTATCGACTGTGCTGTATCTGCCGTAAAGCTTCAAAGTTCCCCAGCAGTATGTCACATAGCCACTGTGCATTTACACATGGTATTCTCCATTCTTTGGCTTTCTCATACTTCAAGCCACTGGGTCTTATTGTTCCAGAGACGAAGAAAAAAGGTTTTAATAAAACAGATAAATAGCATTTATACTAATAAACTTCTATATTGGTATTTATTTCTTTGCCTATTATCTATTTTAATTGTAATAGAGTAGGCACTCTCAAAAAATACTTTTGCTCTACATGCTGGAACAAGCAATGTTAATTAGAGAAGAATTTCTGCCCCAAATGCCATCAGGCCAGAACTGGATTTAACTCAGTTTTCCCTCCTCTAGCACTTTAAAAACTATCATTCCATCCCCACTCCCAGCCCCAATATATTTTACTTACTGACAATACAACAGTTTACAAGATCACTTGCAAAAATAATCTAAACCAGCACAAGAAATGACTTCTCTTTTGCCAGTTTTCAGGCCAAATTTAAGATAGAAGCATGCAGTGATTTCCTTCAAGAAGCAACATCACAAAGTTTAATGCTTTCAAACCACGAAAATGATTAAACATCCATAGTGAGATGCAATGAGTACTTCACATTTAGAAACACATCAAGTGGCAAGAAGCAACCGAGGATGCGAGGGCTTTGGAGGTAAAGCACTTACTCTTTACAGATGAGAACTGTGTTGCTGCGACATAGATAGCCTGTGTATTTGGCACCTGCTAGGTATGCCATTAGTTTGAGGTCATCTCTGTCACTATCGACAAATCCTGTCACAGAGATTATCTACGTACAGATAGAAAGACAAATAACTGAAAGTAGAAGGTACTTATGAACCATCCCTGTTGAAAATATTTCTGTTTCAGTAACTTTTTAAACATTTTAATGAAACATACCTTAGCTATGGTATGTAGGCACTCAAAATATGGCTTGTAGCATACAGTTAAAAACCAATCTGCTTATACGTAAAAGTTACAGGCTTCTAGCACTAGCTTCGACTCAAGAAAAATTACTTTCATAATGTTGGTCAGCTTTTTGTCATTTACTACATTTTTCCTACAGCTTTACTACAAAAAAAGCTCACGTCCAGATTTCTTCTCACACATTTTACCTCTTTCTCCTGCTGAAGACAAAATTTTTTACTTATTTACCCTACTTTCCCTTCGAAAAAAAATCTCCTCAACTCTCAGCTCTACTCTGCCATGAAACTGAATAAGCAGTATCATACAAAGCAAATTTTAATTCTCTCTCTTACCTTTGTTATCATTAGATAATATCCTAATATACTTTTTACCCACTTTTCTTGCCCAGTTTTCATTTTTGCCATTCTTTTACTTAAAAAGGAAAAATTGCAGTTGTAAAAGAAGCATAAAGTGTTGGATGCACTGTCACTAAAGACATAAGAGGTTTGGATTCCTGTCATGTTATTATGAATAACTCATGTTATATTTGCACCTTTCCTCCTTCTAAGAGGATACAAAACATAGCTTCTAAATATTTAGCTCTCAGAGTCCAGCAAGATGTGCAAAGCACTCCGAATCACATGGTAGTATGCCCCATATTAACATAAGACTAAGATTATGATAAGTTTGTAGTTGTATGACATAAGAAATGTGCATTTTGCTTTGACTAAGCACTTTCTAGCTACAATTTCATAAAGCTCATTAAAGAATGCTTGCTTCATTACGAGGAAAGCTTTTTCTTCTTACATGCTGAGAGCATGGCTTTCCTCCTGGTGGAAATGCCACTGGAAAATGAAGGGCTCGATGAGGTGGTACCATTTTCTTCTTCTTTAAAATTGAGTTCAGCCAGTGTGCTGTAATACATCTCTTCCTTTCTCTCAAAGCCTATGAAGATATGCATGAACAAATTTTAAAAACTGAAACACATCTTTATTTTACTCTTCTTCTACAAGATAAATCTTCAATCTTAGTGACTGTTTTTCTGAGCATTTTCATGACCCTGTTTCTCACAGGATCTTACTCAGTGTTCTCAGAAATAAACTACCATATGCATTATTAAATTCTGTCACATTACAAACAACAAATGATTGAAAAAACAAAAAGAAAGTATACCATGGGAAACTTATTTAACACTTAAAGCATGAAGGACATACTGAAACCCCCCTACCTTTTCATTAAGGGAATAAAATCAGGCATTTCAGGTTGTCCAGAGAGGTTATGGATGCCCCATCCCCAGAGGCATTCAAGACCAGGTTGGATGGGATTCTGGGCAACTTAATCTAGTGGGTGGCACAACCCTACCCACAGCACAGGGGCTGGAATTAATTTAAAGTTCCTTCCAATCCATGCCATGCTTTAACTCAGTAATACATGTTATTAACTTGCTTACCTGAGCATACATGTTACTGACTTGGCTTTCGCACAGAAGATGTGTACACCTGCTTGTAAGTGTAGGGTCCACAGTCCCACCATGTGCCTGAATGATCTGGGAAAACAACAAAACAAGAAGTTACCTAACAATTTTAAAGTTACCCTAGGAAACAAACAGCCTGAAATGAAGTCTAGTGTTTAGGAGACTGAACTATTTCACTAAAGAGTCACCCCTCCCCCCCAAAAAAGTTCACTGACTAGTTTCAGAATTTGGGGGGAAAAAAAAAGGAGAAAACAAAATTAAATATGTACCTTTTCAATGAACTATAAAAAATTAAACTTTTTAAGAAGCAAAATAATAATTATTATTATTATTATTATATATTAACAAAAATAACCTCATTTTTTATTTTTGCATTATAACTCCTCTACAATTTTTCACAAACCATTCAATTCTATCTCAGCAATAAACACAAGTGCTGTTAAAAATGTCAACAGCTTACTTGATTATGTAAAATTGTTGGGAAAATTCAACTACAAAATCCATCAGAAGTTTCTGAAGAACATCAAAGTCCTCTCATTTAGGAAAGGATACAATCAGATTTTTCTGAAAAATAGAAGTTGGCAAAAAATAGAAACACTATTCCTTCATCTTATTCACCCAAGTGGATACCTCACAGCTTACTAAGTGCCAAAATTATATGCAAAAAAATTGTATTCCATTAAGTTAGAGTGCAATACTATATTACATTTGCTGCTATACAGCTGTCTAATTAAAAGTATGAACAGCTGGGAAACAGTTAATGCTCTAACTGAGCTAATGCTGTGAGTAAAAACCCAATTCAGACAGACACCACGTGTAAAGCATTTACTTTTTTTGGTTTGCTGAAATAGGCTGATATTCATCTAAATTATAAACATTAAACCAAATGATACTTAAATAAAAGTGCATAGTGCCAAAATATTTCCAACTATTCATTCTAGAATTCAGTTACTGAGAGCAAGGTTATAATAGTTCTTTGGAAATACAGCAGAATCTTACCCGTTTCCAGGTTGCTAACAGCTGTTTATCAGACATCTGCTCTGGGTAATCAGCAATTGCAAAGACACAACCCAGTAGGAAATAATCTTCTGGAACTGGAATAGTTTAGCACATAAAAGAACAGAAAATTAAACACTTAAAGGTCTGCAGAGTTCATCTCAGAACACATTCATTACTTTAATCTTCGCTATTATCAAGTTAGAAACTATATTCAACTCTGAAGGAAAGTCTTGTAAAAAGCAGGATGCAAAAATCAATGCTGAGAGAAATACACAGATCTATGATCAACTAAAACAATTAAAAACTTTCAGTTCCACTGGCATGAGCAGAACTCAAAGCCAGCTGTAACAATTTTATCTGATACTGACTCCTCATTAGTTTGGAACTAGCATTTCCAAAATTCAAGCTACCTTTCCAGTTGTTACCCTCTTTGAAGGCCTCCCCAACCCCCTCTTTCAAAGGAAAGAACAGTATGCACAGGCCAATGTTCTTCTCACAGCATAATTTACGTACTTCATGCCTCTAGCACAGATTTGAAAATAATAAGTTTTCAAGACTCTCTTGCTTTTCTGGTTTCTGGACATCCTTAGTTACAATTTAAATGTTAGCATGAAAATTACCAAAACAGGTCCTGAGCCACGAACAGAGTTTAAGCCTTACAATCCCATACTGCAACACAGAGCTACTTTTTTTTTTTTTTCTAATATTCTAACCCAAATTCCATCATGCCATTAGCCATTTCTTTCCAGAACCAGAAGGTGATGTTACTAACTCTCCACTGATGGATCGTGCCCAAAAAGTGGCTGCTGCTGCAGTTGTGTCTGTTGCTGCTGATGGTGCTGCTGCTGGGTTACAGCTTGATGCTGTAGTGTTTGGGATGTCGGAGTTAAGTGCTGCGTTGCCTGATTCTGCATTTGCTGTTGCTGATGCTGTTGGTGTAATCTCTGTAAGTGCTGCTGTTGCAATTGCTGCTGCTGAATTTGTTGCTGCTGATGCTGTAGCTGCTGTTGCTGAAGGTTCTGCTGCTGAAGCTGCTGCAGCTGTTGCTGCTGTAGCTGCTGCTGCTGCAACTGATGAAGTTGCTGTTGCAAAGCATGCTGCTGTTGGAACTGAAGCTGCTGCTGAGGACGGTGTAGCTGTTGTTGAGCATGTAACTGCTGCTGAGGAAACTGAAGCTGCTGTTGTGCAAACTGGTGCTGTTGATGAACTTGTTGCTGTTGCGAGAACTGATGAGTCTGTTGCTGCTGGAAAGACTGCTGGGAGATCTGGGGTTGCTGCTGCTGCTGCTGTAACTGCATAAGTTGCTGAGGTTGAAGATGTAAAAGAGGATGGTGCTGTTGTTGCTGCTGTGCTTGATGTGTCTGCTGCAACAAATGTGTCTCTGGTGTTAGTTTCACTTGACTAAACAGCACTGCGTTTGGATGTCCCTGTTGGCTATGATTTACTTGCTGTTCTAAACTTTTTGTAGGTGCTGAAAGTGATTGCAATATCTAGAAAACAAAGATTAGTTTTGTGATCTTTTTGTTGTCATTCAATTTTTAAAATATTTAAACGACGACTGGGAAAAAGCTCTCTTAAAAGGAAATAATCTTAAATACATACTAAGCTAAACAAAAATCCTTTTCTCAAAGTGAAAAGATAGGACTAACACACAGAGAAATGTGGATCTATACTCTGCCCCTAATAAAACACAGAACACGTTTCAGCAAAATTGAAGATTGAAACCCATCCCCATATTCTTGATAATATGCATTATGACGGTTAATTAGGTATCAGTAATTACACTCATCAACTCAACCAACTGTAGGACTCAATTTACAATCCCGTTGGCCCATTAAGTTCAAAGTGTAGCTCCATAGATCTTCTTTTACTTCAAAATCATTAATAAAGCTGCCATTAATTAGCACTGTTTGAAACATGGGAGTTTAGTGCAAGCCTTTGTTCTCTTGATCCAGTGCAGAAATATTCAGCTACATTTAAAAAAAAATGTGTCCCAAAATACAAAGAGAAACATGGATTTTCTCAGCACTCATAGTTTTTTTGAGAAAAAAAAAAAGATTCTCAGTTGATACAAAGTGCTGAAGTAAATTGGAATTTCATTTTTAGATCTGTAATTAACAGAGTGGAAACAAGTCAGCAGGAGGAAATGTTAGCAACGACAAAACTGGGCAAATTCCTACTAAAGTCTGCTATTAAAAATCAGAGCAATAAGAAACTACATTCCTACAGTCTCCTATCCCTCTAGATATCAACTCTTTAGCAGAGATGACTCAAGTGCTTTTACAGTGCACTCCAAAACACCTCAGGCTTCACACATGCAGTGTTAGGTTGTTGGTATAGCACACATTACAATTATGATTACCAGCACACCACCCACCACACGAAGCTCTGGACAGTACCACAGACACTAAGTATTCAATAAGTAAAAATGAACAGATACAGAAAGAATTTCTGTGTGGTTTAGCATTAGGAAACTCCACAAGAAGTACCACAAAAGTCAAAATTACAGGAGTTTTGGGACAGATATGTCAAAATGAAGGGAGGAAACCGCTTGGGCTATATTCACATAATTCCTTATTAATAAGGTGTTTTGTAGCTATGGATCTTGCCATTCACCAGAAATCTCTGGTTCAACTTCCAAAGGCTGTGCACCGTAATACCAAACCCATCCATGACCCTGAATATCTCAGAATCACAGAACTGTAGGGGCTAGAAGGAACCTCTGGAGATGATCTAGTCCACGCCCATGCTAACATAGGATAGGTTCCCTACAGTAGGATGCATAGGAAAGCATTCTACTAGGTAGAATCTGAGTATCTCAGAGAAAGAGGTAGCTTGTTCCTGCACTCTGCCACCCCCAAAGTTCTGGAAGAAGACTTAACCTAGATGGAGGATAACCTAACCTAGTCAAAGGGAAGTTCTATGAAGAACTGCAGAACTAGTATTCAGGGGTACCAGAAGGATCTGCCCCCTGTGAGGCAGTTTCACAATTCTCAAAAGCACAGACTTCCTCCAAGTACTGGAGCTAGCTCCTTAATTCATATAGCAGCCAAGCACGGTACCTGAAAACAGTCCTTGTACACCACAGCCCATCTCCAAGCTTACAGACTTGCAGAACAGAACAAGGGCCAACCAAATCACAATACCACCAACTGCCTTGTAGCTGCATCAGTACTAGTTATGCAAAAACACTCTGACATTAGGCCACAAAACAGCATATTATATGGTATAATGACCATGTTGTAGATAATGTTGTATTTAGACGTGAAAGCACTGGCCACCTTACCAGAATTTTGGCACCTGCTCATTCCTCACCCAGAAATCTCAGTCCTTCAACAGTTCAAGGCACTGAGAGGAGGAATTTAAGTTTCACAAGGAAGCTAGCACTTCCTTCTCATATAGGCAACAAAGAACCAATGTTTCTGAATGCCTCCACTTCTAGTGCTTTTTTTTGAGTACCACCTATAAGGTTGTATATTATTCAGGCACCTTTGAAAGCTGACTTTCAGACGAACACCTCAATATTAATTCATCAACATAATTAAAGCTATGCCTAACATTTAGCAGCACCTGCTTTTTCCACATTCCCTTCCCACAAACAAGATTTCAATGCTGCAAGTTATTTCAGTGCATGCTCACTCATTTTTTCTTCTCTTCTAAAAATAATTTCAACACAAAAGCTACAATTATTTCAACTGAGTGTCAAAAGAAGTTGTAAATTAGGACTTCTGCATCATAATCCTGACTATGCTGCATAACAACTTAATGATGCCCAGCAGAACAGTCTAGAACTGAACCTACTGGAAGAACAATCTATTTTACACTTCTATGTGCTTATAGCACTAATAATTCCTTGCACTGAATAAGAAGCTCAAAGGGTTTGAAATCAGGGTTTTTCAACTAGACAAATAATTTGAAATTAATGAACCTTTTATTTTCCCCAATACTGAAATACTGGGAAACTCTAAACCAAGCCATAGTTAAACATAGCTTTACTCTCAACTCTTTTTCCACACACATTCTTACTTCTGTGAACCTGCTAGGAATGAAGATAATTATTATGGGGAGGTTACTGATTTGGCAACAACTTCTAAGTAACAAATTTAATTCTTCATACTATTAGAGAACAACAATAGGAAAGTTCTTGGAAATGTTAGTTCTTAATAACAAGTGATGTATCTTATAAACAAAAAATCCAACACTTACATGTGCTACATTTGATGGTCTATTAATCTGCTGAATATCAGCACTATTAGTAATATTCCTCAACGTCCGCACTGCTGGACTCCACGCAGCCATCATTTCCTGTCGGTCAGAACTTTGGGCACCTTGTACCGAAGCCATTAAGTTGCCTCTCATATCTGGAGGCAAGATATTACCTGGCACCGGAGGGACATTGGCACACAAATTAATTAACCCAGAGTCTTTCCCTTGGGGCAACCTACGCTTTGCTGTGGATGCCTGCGGAACTTCAGCTGGTGTCCAATTCAAATTCCTCTCTTGCTTTTCCGGAGAAGAATCTGAAGAATCATCAAACATCAGTTCCCCTTTTGCCTTATCAGCAGTAGTAGATTTTGGTGAAAAGCCTTGATCACCCAAAGGTGATCCTTCTCGCGAAGATGCTGGGCTTGATAACTTTTCATCAGTACTAGCTTCATTTTGAGAATCCTGCTCTTCATTTTCTGCTTCTTCCTCCTCTTCCTCCTCCTCCTCCTCTTCTTCCTCATATATAATTAAACGAGGATGATACGGAGTCTCTTCTTTTTTAGCTTTATCAGCTATAGAATCCAATACCCACTCTGGTGTCACAATTTTAATGCTGTCATGCTTACAAGCACATTCATATTTCTCCTAGGAAGAAAAAAAAGGAAAAAATAAAAGGATGAGAACATTTCACTGAAAGACAAAAAGAAAAAAAAAAACACAACCAAAAAAAACCAAGTTACTTTTGGTGAGGCTGGGATAGAGTATGGAAAGGCAGATTGCAAGAGACAGCAATCACAGAAATTGCTCTCTGCCAGAACCAACAGAACAAAATAGAACACTGCGCTTAACCACAGTTTCCAACTCAAAAAAATATAATTGACTAGGAATGCAAATATGCAGATGATCAAGTCTTCACCTGCAGAACATCATTAAGTAGAAGAGGTAACAGCCTTGAATTGCACCAGAGGAGGTTTAGGTTAGATATTAGGAAAAATTTCTTCTCAGAACGAGAGATAAGGCACAATAAAGTAGACACAAATCTTTGGAAGGATGAATTTTAACATGAATACAGGTCAGAAAAAAGAAGGCTATTTTTCATACACCTTCTCAGAAGTTGCAAACTGTAATGTGGTCCTCATCTTGAAAGTTATTTTTCTGTCCATGTATTAGCTAAATAAATTTCAATGGAAGTTTATGAACTTGGCAAAGTAGAACGTTTTATTCCTCCCTATGATTTCACCATTATCTTCTTAACTAACCCGATGTACACACGGAATGAATTTTCTCTGTGTTCAAAAGTTCTCTCTGATAGGAGCTTCTCACAAATATCAAAATAGTGGAAAAAAAAATGTTTAGTATGAGATTTGAAACTGATTTCAGAATCTAATATTTAAAAATGATTAAACTGGGATTTTCTTCATATGTCAGACAACATAAATTAACAATCAGGGCATACAGAGGAAATTAATTTCATCTAATGATTCTCTAGAGTTATTTCCTACAATGAAACTGTCATTCATACCCAATAAAGAGATTACAGATGAAACAGTTTATTTGCAGATAGAAGTTTTTGTTCTATTTTTTTTTGTGGTGAGAATTATTAAGAACCTTGTTTTATCATCTCATGTCTAGACAAAGCAATCATTCAAGCTTTCACTGGCATCAAAACTATTCATTATAAGCTACTGCAGTTTCCCTTGTAGTGCATGTCAGAGCAGCAGGCCTAGATGTGTTTTAAATAATCATCCCATACGTTTGCCTCTATTCATTCATTGCAGAAGCAAAGCAAGGTAATTATGTTGTCCTAAAGATATGAAATGTTAGTGTGTTTTCTTCTGTTCAAGTGGTAAATTTAAGACAGTGCCCTTATTCTAAAAGGCTTATGATTTAAGGTAACACTGAAGTGCATACCATTGCCATTGAATTTTAGTTACTAATGCTCTTTAATCAAGTATTCCATATTACTGCAATGGAAAAGACAACTAAGATGGTGTTCAATATATTCTTTTAGCATCCACAGAAGAAAAAAAGTCTCTGACTTGACCAAAATAATGTAAAAAAATCGTTTAAATGGGGGGGTAGGGGGGGAGGAACAGTGATAGAACAAGGGGGAATGGCTTTAAACTGAGACGGGAGGTTTAGGTTAGGTATTAGGAGGAAGTTTTTCACACAGAGGTGGTGATGCACTGGCACAGGTTGCCCAAGGAGGCTGTGGATGCCCCATCCCTGCAGGCATTCAAGGCCAGGCTGCGTGTGGCTCTGGGCAGCCTGGTCTGCTGGTTGGTGACCCTGCACATAGCAGGGGGTTGGAACTGGATGAGCATTGTGGTCCTTTTCAACCCAGGCCATTCTATGATTCTATGAAAATAAACCCTAAAAGCTCTTTTAAGAGTTTCAATGAAACAGGGGGGAAAAAAAGCAAGCATCACCCATACTGTGTAAGCTATTTTCCCTTCTCCCACTGTCACCCCATGATTTTTCTAAAGCACTTTCCTACATGTTGCATGTAGAGGTTAAAAGCCATCTCAATAGCTACATGTTTTTCCTCTTCCGACAGTTTATATTAACTTTGAAATACTAAAAAAGTTCTTGGTGGAACAATAATATATTAAATTTATATAAAATTCAACTTGATAAAGCATTACATATTAATGTAAGGAGATATTATATAGATCTTAGAGTTGCTCACAAATAACTAACCCACGTAGCCTCTCTCACTGATCAGAATAGAATTTTAAAAGTGATGAAGAAAACGTTCTCATGTTACTAAAGGATAAAAAAAATAATGCAGAAAATTACAGTAAAAACTCCCTTCATCCACTACATTAACCAGAAAAATCTACAAACACATTTTTGTTAAGTGAGCCTCAATTTCTTCTCAGTATTTTTAGGCTCTGAACAAATGCACTAAATCAATTACAAGTGTTCTTTCTTTTTCAGGAAGACATCAGAAAGTTTCAGCAGAACTATTCTAACCAAAGCCATCACAGTACAGAATGCTATTCTGATGGGCTCAGCACCGCCTTTAGCCAGCTACCTAATCTTTCTGATTCAGCTTCTCCAGCTGCATAAAAACATTTCATTTCCTACAAGGGAGTGATTGGAAGCATAACTACTTTGTTGATCAGAACTTGTGCAGGAATGCTGCATACTGCTTAGTCCTTTTTAAGAGGAAAGTGCTGTGGGCCTTTGAGAGTTGTATTTCAAAAAAGTGGGAAATCTGTTCCTCCTTCCACACTGTATTCCTTTCAGGGCATAACATCTAAGGGTATTTTACTCAATTTTCCAACTCGTATCTTTTTTTTTGTCCACTGATTTTAGCTACAGATATACAAGTCATCATCACTAATGATTATATGACAAATTAGATTAGGACAAACAAAATAAAGAATAATACGATTTATTCAACCAGAGATAGCAACGACAGTATGAAATTGGACATATTTCAGATTAATGAGGCTTAAAACCATGCAGAAAATAAAGACCAAGTGATTAACAGCAGTGCATAACCGTTAAATTTAGCCACTTAAGTGTGACAAACAAGCTGAAGGACCTTAACTTCAGAGTGAAGTAAAATTTGTCATTATTCAAAAGCAAACGAGAGCAACAAGAGGAAGAACTGTACATGTAATAAACTCTTACCCCCTTTGGCTCAGGCACAATCAAGTGAGTACACTTCTTATTCAGGTTCAGCTGGCAATTCCCACCATAAAAAGTAATCAAAGCCCACAGCGTATTTCGGTCTTCAGATGAAACCTAAGAAGGTAAAGAAGCCTTTTAGCTCTGCGTAACCAGATGCCCTCTTCTTGAGGAACTTCAGTACAATTCTTGCCATCCCCATTTACAAATCTGGCTAGTATACCCACCTATCTCTATTAAATACCAAAGTATCATGAAAATCACAGAGGAAAAGAAGTGATAGAAAAAGACATTAAACAAACATTTTAGCCTGTACAGGGGAGGAAGTTCTTCAACACAGAGCGCTAGCATATCGCCTTTCACAGTAAGTAAACATTAGTGATCAAGCAAACAGGATTTATTTATTATCTTAGGTGAATTTTTTAAGCTTATTAACAAGTAGACCCCAAATTAACAGCCTACATAAACAAAGGTTTATTTCTAACGCTGATGTTCAGCTCTGACAAGCCATGTGTGTTTAAGCCACAGAGCTGCGTATGATCACAGGCTACTGAAGCCACTTGCACTTAATTTACTCACTGGCATCCTTATTAAGCTTCCAGTGCAAAGCTCGTGTATCAGGTTGCCTGAATATTTTGTGCTAATGCCTGAACAGAAAAACAGGAACAAGGATTTTATACTGTACTCTTCATTTTAGAATCATCACAGTATTGAATACAGGATCAATTACTGACTGAATGTCCAGCTTCAAATGCCCATTACTTCATTTTCAGTGGAAAACTATTTCCAGGTGAAAAACCTTTTTAAGGTGCTAATTCACACATGCACACAAGAAGTCACATTACAACAGAAATACTGATATCTCCATTGAAAATTGAAGCATCACACACACTCTGTACAATGAAACACGGTTCACCTCTTACCTGAGAGAGACAGGCAGTAACTCCAAAAAAGGTCTGACACGATTCTGGAGAGAAGCCATTAACACTGGATAGCAGTTGTCAAGGATGTAAATAAATGAGTTTCCTGAGGGATATTGGAAGGAAATAAAGCAGCGTGCATAGTACTCTCAAGCTTTACTTTTAAAAGCATGTGATTTGTTTACAATTCAAGTTGCATATAGCAGAAAGAAGAAAAAAAAGGAAAGAAAGGCGTAAAAAGGATAAGGACATCTTTAACATTATGACCAATTATGGTAGTATCACAAACACTCCCAGAACAGCCCCCTCAATTCTATCCTAGGATGCTCAGCTCAGGAAATAAAGCACACAGGAGTTGAGTGTTTATCAGAGCTTTCTTCCATTATCATTGAGAGCTTATCTTCCATACTTAGAAGTGAGAATCCAAAGAAAGTTTTGTTACAGTCAGCAAAAGACAAAACAGGATGAATATAGTGTGCAATAAATTCCATAAAATTCCAATAAAATAACGGTTTTTTGGGGGGTTGAAGGCATCTTTTGGAACCTATCCTGCCATTTCAAATTCTCAAAGACTGGAAAAGTAGAAACATGTTCTCAATACACAACGTGGTTATCCAGTCCACAAAAGGTGCTGAGCAACAAGCATATAAACTCCTATCAAGAAAAATAACAAATCAAACTAAGTACTACAGAGATGATCTGAAAACAGAAGCAGACAGATCAGTATAAGCAAGTATCAGATTTTTCTACAGCTATTTTTTTCATACCAAGGTACAAAATAGGACAGAAAGTTAGCCAGGCAACAGATTCTGAAGGAAAAAAATATCCAGGCACCACTGTGACTGACAAACAGAGAAAACATCACATTAGGATGTAAAAACAGAAACACAGCCTGAAATTAATGTAAAGTTTTCCACCATACTTTCAACACTCAACAAAATCTCTGACAGCAACGTATATTTGTTTTCAGAGGCATCAGAGAGATGGATAAATGAAACAGTATGCAAAAACAGCAACAAGAACTTCTTACAGAGCAAGTAAATAAGACTTATGAGAGGAAACTGAAAGAACCAGAACTGATAGGCTTAAGAAGTTAAGAAGACATCTTCAAGTCCATAAAAGGCTGCCAAATGAAAAGTCGTTTGTTCTCCCTGGTCAGAGTGGCTCAAATAAATCAACATGGGGCTATAAAGCGGCAGGTAATGAAGTTAAACTTCAGCAATACATTGCATCACTGCTGTAAGGTGACTGGGAAGACTATGAATTAAGTCTCCATTTGGTGGGGGGGGGGGGGAGGGAGGGTCAGGACTCATGAAATAGGAGAGATAATGGTTTGACAGAAGCGATGTGGAAAAATGATGGGCTGATTTTACGGCCTCCCTGTCTTTTCCACACTTTTATATGGTTTTAAAGTACATACATAATTCTTTGGAAAAACAGATTACAAAAACAAACGTGCAGCGTGTCACAGAGCAAGTAAATACCTGTCATCAAACAAAATTATTTTCCTCCTGCTGCTGAAGCACAGCAATAGTTAAAATTCTGAGACAGAAAAGACAACACATAGAAAACTGACAACAAAGCCTAGGGTACATTAAAACTTAAGAGCAGATTTACTGCCATTATCCAGAGTACTCCAGGAAATACAAGTCCAAGGAGCATCCTAAATATCACACTGTTGCTCAGTATTTCATCTAATGCAGAGAGTCAGTACTGCATCTTTTAACAGTGCAGTTGTCCACTCTTTGCTTTGGCATCTGCTCCTAGCACACAGAGCAGCAACAGCTCAATACATCACTTCCAAGATGTCCATCAGTTTGACCCCAGCTTGCACTCTCTAAAGAACAGGAATGAAATACACTGTCTTACAAGTTAGCAGCAGTAGAACAACATTCTGAAAGAACGAGAGTGATGCGACAAAGCTCACATCTCTTTTCTTCAGCAACAAACATTCAGAAATGCTCTGACTCCCTTCCATCACACATACACAAGACCACAAAAAAAAAAAAAAAGCAACCAAAAACAACCTTCTTCATCACTACTGCATTTGCTGCTATCGAGAGAAGTAAGAAAGAAATCACCACCCCCTTTCTGGTATCGTAACTGTAGGCTTTCACACACAGAACTCTCATCTTCTTCAGGAAGGCTGCTTCCACATGCCTTTTTTTTTGTTCCTTCCTTCTGACTGCAGGATAGTCAGATTTTGTTGACATCAGTTAGTAGTGCTCAGAACACCTTGCCTTCTGAAGTCCCCTCTGGTGGAAAACAACTTCCACAGCAGAATGTTAAACTGTATTCATAAGGAAAAAGAAAAATTACTGTGTTTATTCTGCATTAAAATTTTTTATATAGTCAAACGCCTATCAAGCACCAAAATTGGACTGTAAACAAAATATTTAAGACTCGTCCTAGATCCATTTATTTAACTGTCAAAAGGTATTCCTAGGACTTGCTTCAGTAAATACAGTATCTTGAGTATTTCAACACAAATATAAATAAAGGCAAAAAAAGTTGAATCTCAAAGCCTTAACTAAAAAGAAATCCAAACCAATCAACTGGGAAAAAAAAAGTTAAGTTTACTATTAACTACAACATTTTTTCCTTATTGTAGTACCTAAAACCCTGATGAAAGGCCGGATGCCACAGCAGTAGAAGTCATAAAGAGACTGAAACAGAACAATGTTAAGACTTAACAACCCATTTTAGTGAGCTCTGAATAAAATCCAAAAACACCAGGTTCTAAGGGCTAGAAAGAATAAAAGTAAATGTCCAAGTACACATTTATTGCTGACAGGTGTACAAAGCTTTCTTCCATGCAACTCAAGAATACGATCCTCCTGAGACCTGCCGTTTCATTTGGCTGCTCTTATATAACCACAATAAAGACTTCCTAAGCAATTGCCATTCAGGCCTACATTCCCACACTTTTTCCTACAATTTAGTTATAGACTGCACCAGTCCATTTTATCTGTTGATTTCTCTTTTGGGTTTGTAATAAAATCAGAACTTAAAGCATCCTTTTGAAAACATACGGTTTCAGACAGAAAACCTATTGCCTAATAGTCAACTTCTCTATGGGAGAGAAAACCACCAGCAATATAATGCTCTATTACACAACTTTGAAAATATAACTAACTCCAAGTCATTTTACACTTTCTGTTTTCCACCCAGCCCTACACATTACATCAGTGTGATCTAAACTCCCTTCCTGATAACGATAAGCTGATAAACACGTTATTTCCAGTACAAAATACAAAAAAAAAAAAATCACCAGCCTAGATGCCACAACAGCAGCTGATTTGAGTATAGAAGTATTTTGGGTTTTGCCACGTCACGTTTGGTGCATCATTTACCTTCAGAAGTGAAATCACTAAAGAAAAATTCTCCTTAGATCAGAAGATAGTCCAGGACTACAGCAAACGTGTCATACTAACTCGAGAATTCTATTTGACATGTTCATTATTACGATTAAAACAGCTTTAAGTACCTCAGTATATCATGGTTTTTTATTCTCTTTTCCTTCCACAGCTCACTCCTCGAACTGAATTCTCCTGGTAGAAGATACACAAGGCATATCTTCAAAACAGCCCAGACACACAAATAGATGCAAGGGCACCTATTTTGAAATATGAGATATAAAATTGGAATTCTGTACCGCTGAAACACATTAAGACCTGAAATTTCTAATATGAACACCTGGACTCTGGCTTCTACCACCTCTTGTTCTCCATTATGAACACTACCACCTGCTATCCTTCCAAAATGAGATCTCATGCCTGACAGCCTTCCTCCTTAGTCCTGCTGTTCATTGCAATCATCTGCTGGTATCTGTACTGAAATGTACTGCTCTGCTTCAGTCTTTGCATAAACATAATCCCTATTATGAATGGGCTGAGAAAAAAAAAAGCATGAATTTCAGCCTATAATAATGGTTATTCTCATCATTCCTAGGATCCAAAGAAAAACAGAGGAAAATAAATAGAGATAAAACAGTAATAAATAATAAAACAGAATGCAGTGTCCACATGCAAGAATACATGTTCCAAATAAGTTGAGAAACGTAAATCTAGCCAACATAAACCACAACAAAAGACAAAGTCAAAAAAAGACAGAGTCAAGCTAAGCAATAATAGGAGTGTTATCATGACAAGTTAACAAAGCACTATTACTAAGACTATGGACATGAGGTATTGTGTGTTTATTTCTTCCTTAACTTTGGTTCTTAAAGCCATAAAAATAGGCTATTCCACTGACCCAACATTTGTCCCCTTATGGCATTCCAGCATTTCTCCCAGATCCTCAGTTAATGATCAACATCAAGCTAAAATGTTTGGTCTATTTGATAACAAATTTCCTGCAAGTGCTTATTAAGTACTTATCCACAATAGCCAAAGGGAGAAGAAAAGTAAAGCAAGACAAAGCAGCTCTAAGCACACTTTGCTTAACAAGCAAAATATATACTGTCATTTCAAAAATGTACGATGTACATACATGTAACAATCTTCATTCACTCAACGCATGTGAAATGCATTTAAGATGTTTCCTACAGCATTTCATCACATTTTAACTTAAAGGATACGGAAGGAGAGCTCCACAGCGAACAGACAGGATCACCCAGGAAGGCTGAAAAACAAAAATTGTGAGGTGGAAAAACCAAACTCATACTGCATGAGTGAAGTGCAAGTTAGTGACCAACTCTGTAGTGTATCTAGTTTCATTAGCCAACTCTCAGCTTTAAAGCTTAAGTGTTTCACAGACATTTACTTAGGGCTTTACCAAAAAAATGTTCTGACTGATTTGTAAGTTAATAGAGAAAGTTCTCAAAGATCATACAGCAATATGGGAATAAGACTCCTTTGTCTTTTAATTCCATTATTCTTTGAATGCTATTTACAGTATTTACTCATGCACGCAGTTCTAAAATCTCAATTCCCTACCTTACATTTTAACCAAGGAGTTGGGAAGCATACCCTTACACAGAAAGGGGTTTATACACACATAATAATGCTGGATGCTAAGCACACCGGTGATAGACCCTAACCAATGGCACACAGCAACAGAATGGCTCAAAGAGAGAGAAGGAAATGGCAAATAGAGGCCATGTAGGACAGTGCCCCTGACACAAAGTGAAAGGAAGAAGGAAGGAGTACCATCCCATTTAATACGACATTTTTCCTCCCCACGCTCTCCTCTCCCCCAGTACACATCTACTCACACACATACTGTAACTGTTTGTGGTGTCCCTATTCTCTCTCATTTAAAAAAAGACAGAGAAGTTGGTTGTCGGTCTTTTCCAGTTCTACTGTTTGCAAAATAAATAAATAAATAAATAAATAAAAATTGGGAGATTTCTCTCCCTCCACTTTTTCTCTTCCTTACTCTCCATTCCTTCTGCAGCAAGCTACCTTTGCCTCCAAGTTTCATTCCCTTAACACGAAGTCTAATCTTCTTGATTACAGAACATGCTGCAATGTTTTCAGGTCCAACTAAGCAACATCACTGAGAGGCCTGCTGTTTGGCAAATGACATAAAGTTTAGTCAGTGGTACTTAAAAAGAAAATTAAATTATTTAACTGAAAGGCAGCCAATAGCAGAAAGTACTGCTAGGACAATGATGCCTTTCCATCCCATGAAAATGGCTGCAGTCTTCTTGTTTTTCAAGACTGAAACGATGTCACTAAACACTTCATGAAAGGGAGAAAATAAAAACAAGAACTAAGCTTAAAATTAATTATTACTCCCATCTAAAACCATATGGCCTTGTGCTAAGCACCCCTTATTTTTTGGAATTTGCCAACTCGTACTTCTCCACTGCCAGATGAACTCTCACGCTATAAGCCATCAGAATTCAGTACAGCCGCCTGCAACTATATGAAAAGAATAATCCAAAATCACTGGCAGAGAAATAATAATTATTTTTTCTCATTGTTCATGAACTGCAGAACAACAAGCTCACATTTTCAAACATGAACCCTGGAAACTTTCACTGGAAAAAGAAACCCATATCGCAAGAGGGTAACAAAATACTGACAATTTCATTGTAAGAAAGAAAAAAAGTCAAAGACTTCAAAAAATTAATATAGGAAAGAAGTCTAATTTTCTAAAGTTTATTTTGTTGAAAATTAGCACCATACACATATGTAGAAATCATTGTCAAGAGAAATTCAGGTTGGATATTAGAAAAAATTGCTTCTCTGAAAAAGGGATAATGCATTGGAACAGGCTGCCCAGGGAGGTGGTGGAATTACAGTCCCTGGAGGTGTCCAAGGAAAGGGCAGATGTGGCACTGAGGGACGTGGTTTGGTGGTATGGGGGGGATAGGTTGATGGTTGCACTAAATCATCTTAGTGCTCTTTTCCAACCTTAATGATCCTGTGATTCTGCACCTTGCCAAGTACATGTTTGAAAACAAACAAGGAAAAAAAACCAATCTCAATCTCTACAACTTTATGCTGAGGTTTTCCATTGCCAGAAACTTATTAGAAATGTTCCTGACAGGAAAGTTCCTAAGTAAAATTGAACAGTGCAACGTCCCACAGATAGATGAATGAAGGAAGAATTTCAGAAAGAGAACACACACAAAAGAAAACCCATCAACAGATCACCAGATCACAAAAAAAAAAAACACAAAAGAAAAGAAGGGAACAGAATTGTAAAAGTTCACAATTCAGGAAAAAAACCATGAAATGAGACTAAAAGGTAAGGTAAGACAAAGGTAAGTTTCATTCAGACATCATCTAAACACTGGTATTTTCTGTTACCATAACCCAATAGCTATGTCAGACAATATAGTGGAGGAGTCACCCACCTTTACCACAGGGAGATCAAAAACTTCACGAGATTCTCCAACCTCTGGATGGTCTCCATCTTCTGAAATAATATGCGAGGCCAGAGCATTGTAAGAGACTTCCTTTGCTTTCCCAGCTTTCAGAAGTTGAATAACCTAAACCCAAAAGAGAAGGGAAAGAAGTGAAAAATTATTACCTTTCATTTGAGAAGAACAGTAATGAAAGAAATGCAGCACATCAAGGGAATGAGTTCAACTTTCTCTCTTGGTTGCCCTGTAGAAACAGATAGCACTCTTTTTTTGGCAAACACAACCCATTTAAGTCCTGATTTCCTAAGGCTTGCGACTGCTGCATTTTGATGATTCAAGTTGAAGTTTTACTTCCAAAATACTTCAGACTGGGGCAGAAATTTGGAATGTTTCAACCTTTTTTTTAAAAACATACAGTCCTCAAAAACTGTTTTTTTTCTTAGGCAGACTAAGGAACTCTCTCTCCTCAGCATTTGATTTTCCATATGTTAGCTTCAGAAGCCTCTGAATACACTTGGCACAAAGAAAAGAAAAGCAACCTAACTCAATGCGTAGCTATGAAAGCTACAGAAAAGCAGGTGGAAAAAGAAAAAAAAAAAAAAAAGAAAAAAAACCAACACCATTTGGATATGAGAAGGCCCTAAAAGCAAAATAAGTCATAACCACTGTCCTGAGAAGTGGAGGTTCTAACAAAGAGCTGTATTGAGAATTGAATCGATGGAGGACTAAAGATGATTTTGATACAACAAAGAAAAAACATAAAAGAAAAAGAAAAGCAGAAGGACATATGCCCTCTTACTCCTTTAAAGAGCTAAAGCAGAAATTTTTAATTCCATTACTCTGCCTTCAGTGATCACAAAAAGCCCTCACAACTCAAAGTGTATCTTACTCCTTTTTTGCAAGGCCAATATGGAAAGTGTCTGTTTAAGACTTCACCATTCTCTCTAGCCCTGCTCATAAAAAAATGGGAGTCAAGAAATAAGACTCACTTCAACATAAAGGTAACGCAGAAGGCAGAGGGTGTGGAGGGGAATAGGAGAAAAGCATTCAAGAAAACTGAGTTCTAAAATTTAAATGCTTAAAACACCAATGAAGATCACTCCTCCTTTTTCCTTATATTATTTGGAAATGAATAGTTGGACTTTGTAATGGTTTTTCAGAACCAAACTGGCATGAGCACTGCAGTAGACACAGATCAGCCCATCGCACGAGCTCTTTGTCCTGCACAGCTCTGCGAGTTACATGTTCCCTTCGTCTATTTATGGGAAGGCTAAAGAGAGGAGAAACTGTAACCAAAGCCAAGCATCCAAATCTGACAGCATGAGGAAAAAGTTACAGCTAATAAAGTAAGAAGACTTTTGTTTCTTTTAGTTTTGTAACAAAGAGTCAATGCAAAGAGTTTGCTGGTGCAGGAAGTTAGGCCAGTACCAAGCTGTAAGTCTAACGTGGTGTAGAGATGGATGATTTCACAGCATTAAAGCAGTATGAAGAAAAGTTTTCCCAGGGTAGCCTATGTCAGCTTCAAAACTCCCCCCAGAGCATGTGACTTCTTCAGCTGAAGCAGTGACCCAGAGATTTTTCCCTAAAATTACTATAAAAATCCTGTGCTTCAGGTGCAAGCTTAAATCCACTAAATGAAATTTAATTTTGCAGGCATGAAAAATTTAAATCATTCCCACTAAAAGCTGTGTTAGAAGAAACAAAAGGAAAGTTTAGATCTCTGAAATAAGGCAATGGATACTAAAAAAAATACTATTAAAATAAGAGATAACCAGAAACCAAATACCCTGCTTAAAGTCGTCATGCTATGTTGCATCACCTTCTTTCTGCATGAAATACTGATTTTAACCAAAGTTACCAAAGCTTGACAGCTTGGGTTTACACATTTAGGAAAGCAATAAAAGCACCTAAAAAAACAATAATAGCTGACATCTAGTCATCACCTCCTGTAAGGTGAGAACAGCCAAGCGCACATCCCAATGGAATGGATTCAAATTTGAGTGCCAGCAGCCTAATTCTCCCTCATTTGCCAAAGAACAATCAGGCACAATTCCAGACTTTTGTTTCCATCCTAGTTTATGTCGCATATGCTTTAACAGGTAGTGGATATGCAGCTTTCACACGACTGTATGATGTTTCCTTTCTAACTCTTGGATTTGTTTTGATTAGGTTGCTCACTTGCGCTAGGCCTGTTTCAATATTTATTAAGGTAACTGGTCTTCAGTGAAAACATTTGGAAACAAGCTGATCTAAGTGTGCTCATGCCCAAAGGATGAAGAAATTAACTGCTTTTCAAATTCAATCTAGTATTATGGTACTATGGTATAGTATAAATCTATGTGAAGCTTTTTTAAGCTTTGGAGTCTATCTGAAGCTCAACCACAGGTAGATGAGCATTTTGTATACTTGATCCAGAGCAAATCAAGCCTTGTAACAATGACATTGCTACGAAGGATAAAACTTTATGTGAAAATAAAACTTGCCCAAGTGGTTGCTTGTTTACTCCCTGTCTGGCAATACTGCTATGTCAACACAAACCTAGCAGCGTGCCTTTGGGGCCGTTATTTTTACAGTAACAGGCATCTTGCTGCGTTTTGCACTCCTCTTCATACAGTGCCGTTGCAGTCACAGGATTTGAGTTGTTATCCCCACACCATTTCCAAATAGTTTAAGGTTAAGGTCCTACTGCACATCAAGGCTGCAGTTCACACATAACCTACAGAACCCATCTCACAGGTCAGCGGTGCTCCTGGAACTGCCTCTCAGGCTCAGTGCAAGCCAGGACACCGACCTACACGGAACAAAGACCCAACTCTCGCACCTGGCAAAGGAACCAAGACAGACACATAGACAGACAGACAGACAGACGCGGTGTGGGGCTGGGCCCCGCGGCCCTCAGCCTCTCCTCAGCGCCTCAACGAGCAGCAGCCCCGCTCCCCGCAGCCGGGGTCAGCCTCCGGCCCCGTCTCTCACAGGAAGTCCCTTCTCCCGCCCCTCCTCCGCTCGCAAGGCTGCACGGGGCCTGCGCGCCGCGGCCGCCCGGCTCCCATGGCGGGCGGGCGGGCGGCGAAGGAGCGGCGGTTACCGCGGCGCTCCCCGCGCGGCCCCTGAGAGGACGCGGCCGCGTTCCCCCTCCAGCTCTGCGCGCTCTGAGGCTCGCGGGGCAGCGTTTGCGCGGAGGCGGACGATCCCGCCCTGCCCCCCCCCCACCCCAGCGGGGGGTGTGGGGACGCGCGCGGCGGGAAGGAGCCCGAGGGGCGGCCGAGGCGGTACCTTCGGGTCGATGTCTCCCACCGTGAAGAACTTGACGTCTTTGAACATCTCCTCCGGGACTTTCAGTTCTTCCTCGTCCGCCGACATGGTGCCGGCCGCCCGCACGGCGCGTCTCTCCGCCGCCTCGCTCCGCCCGCTGCCCGCCGAGTAGAACCGCGGGGCCCGGGTCCCCCCGTCCCCTCCCCCGCCGTGCCGCCGAACCGCGCGAGCAAGGCGCGCGCTGCGGGACGCACCATCCCGCTCCGGGACGCGGGGGTGGCACGAGAGAAGTGGGCAGAGCCGCCGGCCCCGAGCGGCTCCCCCCTCCGAACTGCCACTACCGCTGCAGCGGAACGACCCCTGCTCCCGCTCAGCGGCTGCGATCTCCGCTCATCACTCCGTCTCCGAACAGAAGTAAGGGCCGACAGCCGGGCCCGGCTCCCCCCCCACGCGCGGAAAGCAATGGTTCCTCCCGAAACGACAGAGGCGGGCAGCGGGGATACCCGGACCCGCCCATTAGCGAGCAGGCGCGGCGAGGGGGGAGGGGAGAGCGGCTCCCTCTGGCCCCGCCCCTCTGCCGCCCGGACCCCGCCCCACCGCCTCGGCCCCGCCCGGCACTTCCCGCTCACCTCCGCAGCTGCTCAGACTCAGATGAGTTCGGCCGTTCCCCGCTGCTCGATTTGCCAGAGGCAGGATGGCAGGATTTGGGGGCCCCTTGGCGGAGCAGTCCTGGCTGCAGCCACGCTGCATTCACCCCATAACAACACTTTCCAGCTCCAAGCCGTTGTTTCAACTTGTCAAATCCATTCCATAGTCAGTCCTTTCCCGAATTTATCTGTCAGCCCTTCCAGCTGGGAGTCTGTGCAAATCCGATAGGCACAGCATGTATCCCAACATCCAACTTATTAATGAATGTACTGAATGTTACCGAAATGAGTCCTTTTCCCTCAAAAGTTTTGCTGAAATAAGGCTACTGGACAGCTATTGGCTGTCTCCTAACTACAAGGCCTTTCTTAGGTGAAATTAGATTTGTTGAACCCGATTTATCCTTACCAAGTAGAAACTGATCGTCTGTTTACAAGCAATTTATTATTTATCCATTATTTTTCTAGCGGCTGAAGTGAAATGTACAGTATACAAGTTTCTGACTTCTCCTTTTTCAAGGAAGATACTTCATTTGCCTTTCTTCTGGTCTCCTGAATCTTCACGTAGAATCACAGAATCATTAAGGTTGGAAAAGACCTCTAAGAACATCTCGTCCGACCATCAACCCATGCCAACATGCCCGCTGCCCATGTCCCTCAGTGCCACATCTCCATGGTTCTGAACTTCCAGGGACGGTGACCACACCACCTCCCTGGGCAGCCTGTGCTACTGCATCACCCCTCTTTCTGAGAAGAAATTCTTCCTGACATCCAACCCAAACCTCTCCTGACACAACTTAAAAGCCATTACACCTAATCCTACTGCTGCTACCTGTGAGATGAGGCCAACCTCACCTGGCCACAACCTCCTTTCAGAGTTGTAGAAAGCCATAAGGTCTGCTGTCTGCTTCCTCTTCTCCAGACTGAACAATCCCAGATCCTTCAGCCCCTCCTCATAAAACTCATGCCCCAGATTCTTCACCATGACGTGTGTCCCTTTCTACTCCAGCCAAGGAAGAAACACCCAACCTATTAAAGTCTGCTCTAACCAGTTCTTTTCCTGTTCAAGAAGGAGACCTTACCCTTTACTTGTAGGTTTTATTGTATTAGCTCCCTGACTACAATTTAATATTTCAGTGCAAACTAAGGTGCAAAGTCATTACACTTCTATACAGTACATTTCTTTTGTAGTACAGAAAAAATGTAGAAATAACTATCTGGTCTTGCGTCTCAGTCTGTCTCCTCCACACAACAATTCATATTCTCACTTTTTATCTTCCCTAGTAACTGACTCCTGTTATTCTTATGCTCCAAGTATTTCCTGGACTGTCTTCGAAGAACACCTTCCTACTTTCTGCTTTTAAATAAAGATGCCATCCAGGACCCCTAAATCCAGACCTTTCTTTCTTTGTCATGTAATTTTCATTCTTTCCAACTCTATTTTTGATCCATTTTCTTCTTCCCACTAAATTGGAATCACTTTGACCACAATAATCCTTTCACTTAGAGAGAAATATTTTTCCTTGGTTTTTTTTTTTTTTGATCTATGAGCTATAAAACCATTGCTTATTGAATTTTCTTTCCATTTGGATTTCGGTGCCTCCCTAATCATCTAATTCTCACCTCTTTTCTTGCTTAAATATATCTGGTTTTAGGTTTTTGTTTCATATTTTTCTCTGAATTATTTTCTCTTCATGATGTCATTCATTACTTGGCTTCATTTTCTTCTCAGTGTGATTGCTAAATTGCCCCTTTTCACATGAGTACTTTCTTCATAGCTAATTTTATATGCCGTTGCATCTACCCATTCTGCACAAAGAAAACCAAAGTGATTCCTCTCCGCAGCCTATTTTCTTTGTTACTATAATGAGTTCCCCTGGTGTTCCTATCCTTTGGATTCACCATATCCACATTATTTTTAGCTCTTCATCAGATTCTTCAATCAGATTGCAAACATTTCCAATCAGGCACTGAATACTGGTAAAGAGACATAAGGCAAACAAACAGTGCTTTGAATGTGGTTTATAAGAATAAAATCCTTTCCTAAAACTTCATCTCAGCATCAGGTTGTGTCACTTTAGATCTTCTGTTTGTTCAACTGATCAAATGCGAAGACTATGAGGTAAACATGCTATTTAAAATCCTACTAATTTGAAAATTCTCTACAAAATATCAGACCTCACCAGAGGGTTGTTGGTTGTGGAACAGGCTCCCTGGGACAGTGGTCAGGTTCCCAAACTCTCAAAGTTCAAGAAGGGTTTGGATTACACGCTTAGTCATAAAGTTTGAGTTTTGGGTTGTCCTGTGTGGAGCCAAGACTTGGAGATGGTGATTCTTGTAGGACCCTTTGAATTTGGGATATTGTATGATTCTATGACACTAGCAATGCTACGGCATTAGAACACTGAAATTCGCTGCAAAATCTTGTTGGTGTTTTTTTGTTTGTTTGTTTGGTTGGGGTTTTTTTTTGCAAAATGATACCCATTAAATGGCATCAGGCTTAAACAGAATTGTTATTTTGACTAATTGTAATAACAGCAACAAAAATATTTCCATCTGTAGGGATAGAGATTAAGAATTGATTAAAATAGCTTAAAAAAAAAAAATCTGCTTTATAAATTTGATCCCAGAAAACAAAAATAAAGGTGAAGCCCTTATCTGAGATGTGAGAGACATACATTCAAGTCTTTCCTTCTCTTCCTAAATGAGTTAAAAAGAACTTTTCCACTGAAGCACAGATAGATATGGACATTGGATGCCTGCATCCTCTGTATGTTCTATTTTAGATACCTAAAAGTTTTAGGTGCTGCTGAGAAGTAGTTCGGTAAATCTCAGTATTGGACTTCTGGTTATATAAGGTGTTGTATTATCATCAGTGATACGAATCTAAGTAGTAATATAATCTAAGCCGTGATACTATATTTTTATCCACAGTTTTGCTGGCTTCAAGACAATCATACACAAGAGAAAAAACTACTGTAGAAATGCACAAATTATTATCTTTAATTATCAACTAAAAATTCTAGAATTATAGAATGGTTTGGATTGGAAGGGACCTTAAGATCATCCAGTTCCAACCCCACCATGGTCAGGGACATCTCCAACCAGATCAGGCTATCCATGGCCCCATCCAAACTGGCCTTGAGCATCTCCAGGGATGGGATATCCTCAGCTTCTGTGGGCAGCCTGTTATTTAATTTCTAATAATTTGACTACTAACAGAAATGAATAATTCATGTTTCTGCATCATATCTGTGATCTAGTTTAGAAGCCAACATATGATATTAAACATGGAAAACAACCCCTGTATTTAACAAAATTAACCTTTAGGTTCTGCTTACTGGACAGCACACAGAGTTAAGTCAAATCAACAGGCTAGCCTGCTTAGTTGTAGCAAGGTGTAAGTTTAGAGAGGAACAGGAGTGGGAGAGTAGGGGTGCATGGGAATAAAAGTAGCTGATGAGAATAAATCTCGGTCTCGCTACTGGTTGGACCTGGGGACATTCAGCAGCTGCTCTCACGTTTCTCTTGGATCCATAATGATGTATTTTTCTCTAACAGTGTTCATTCTACCCATTCATTTCATCCTCATTCAGAAGGGTTAGCAGGATCTCCCTGTCACATTGCTGGACATGTGTGACTCACACAACATGGGATGCTGAGCCATGTGGTGGTGTGTTCGTGTGTGAAGCCAAGCAGCTGTTGTTGAATACTGAATGAATATGCTGAATGTTGAATGAACATTGGTCTGACCACAGCATAGAGGGATAAGACCAATCCAAGGGAATTTAACCTTTTCAGAGGCACTTAGCTCATAGCAAAACCTTGATCTACCCAAGAAACATCAAGATTGGACTCTGTTAAAGTACAATTGACTTCTGATGCCTCACAACACTGTAATTCCATGGGAGTAACCAATCACAGGGACCAACAATGCTGTAATACAAACTGATATCTGAGCTTAGTTACTCCGGTGGATAGACTGGTAGAGTTTTTGCACATTGCAGAGCCCACAATGATCTGAACACCAATGATCTAAAAACACCAAGCACAGTGCCTAATGCCTTAACAATGCCAGGTCTGTGCATAAAACTTTATGATCATATTTTCACAAAAGCTGTAGAATGACATTTCCTTTGCAATAAGTGTTGCTTGCACATAGGAAAAGCCTACCAATATGACAAGGCTTGTGCAGGCAATTAGGCTTTGCTTACATAAGTACATTATTTGTGTGCACAAATGAGTATTGATGATTATTATGAAAAATGTATATTCACCTACAGTATCATACTGAAGCATAATTACTTGTGAAAAAAAGCTACATTTTGATTTTTTTTCTTGCAGTGAATTAAATTCAGAGCTTAAATTAAATTGTGTATTTGTTTTACTCCAGTGAGCAGAAGCTTTCCCCAGGCCTGCATCAATAATACATACTCACTTGGTACCAGCTGGCTCTTTAGATGTTACTTTTCCAAGAAAATATATCTCCACAAATTACCCTTTTTTTTTTTTTTTACAGAATGCTGTTAGTTTCAGTGTATCTGGAAAGGTTTTGAAACGTCATATAGAGCAGGCTTCCAGCCTTATCAACATATACATTTCTTAACATGAATAAGAATCAGGTTTTATATCAAAACCAAAATATACAAAACACACAGAGGGCTCCACTTAAGCTTATAAAATGCATGTTGCCTCTTTACTTCAGTGGAACTACTTGTAAAGGCTAAACAGGATTTATAATTAAAAACTTTGTTTTTAACTGTATTACAACACCTAATCCTAAAAGGCTTATCTGGATCTGATCATTTCATTTTTGATTCTCCTCAAGTTCCAGAGCTGCACTGAGGCTGTGTTGTCACTTGCTTGACAGTTTTCTTTTTTTAATGGAATAGTTACAAAATGTTTTGCAAATGGCAAGTGATAAGGTATGCCTTTACTATTGCAGTGCATGAATGGGTAGGGGAGGAGAGTGCTCTTGTTAACACATGTAACGTAAGGGCATTTTTAAAATCAGAGGTGAGGCAATATTAAAGGATATACATGGCTTTCTGTTGCCTGGCAAGGAAATTATCTGGCATATTAGTCCACGGGGAAAGTTGAATGAGATGTATCATGTCACGTTGCAAAGATAAAAAAAAATAACCCTGAGCTGCATCTGACTATGCCTTTATCAAAGCACTGCATTGCCAGCAGGGTGGTATGCAATGTAATTGCACCAGTTACACTTGTCTAAAGTCACTCCTGCTCTCAGATCAAAACAAGCTGTGGGAATTTTTGTCTCCCCTCCCACTGTAACACAGCATCACACAACACAGGGCATGCTTGAAGCCTGCAATATCACTTAAGTTGAATTAAACTGCTTCAAAATGTCCCCTGGTTCCAGTCACAGAACCACAGAATGGCCAGGGTTGGAAGGGACCTTAAGGATCATGAATCTCCAACCCCCTGCCACATGCAGGGCCACCAACCTCCACGTTTAATGCTAAACCAGGCTGCCCAGGGCCCCATCCAACCTGGCCTTGAACACCTCCAGGGACGGGGCATCCACAGCCTCTCTGGGCAGCTGTTCCAGCACCTCACCACTCTCATGGTAAAGAATTTCCCCCTGATGTCCAACCTAAATCTCCCCTCCCTCAACTTAAAACCATTTCCCCTCGTCCTACACATATCAACCCTTTCAAAGAGTTGATTCCCCTCCCATCTGTAGGCTCCCTTTAGGTACTGAAAGGCTGCCATGAGGTCACCCCGCAGCCTTCTTTTCTCCAGGCTGAACAATCCCAGCTCCCTCAGCCTGTCCTCATAGGGGAGGTGCTCCAGTCCCCTGATCATCTTCGTGGCTCTCCTCTGGACCCTCTCCAACAGCTCCCTGTCTTTCTTGTACTGCGGGCTCCACACTTGGACACAGTATTCCAGATGGGGCCTCACAAGAACAGAGTAGAGGGGGACAATCACCTCCCTGTCCCTGCTGGCCACCCCTCTTCTGATGGACCCCAGGATACCATTTGCCCTCCGAGCCACAAGAGCACACTGTTGGCTCATATTAACTTTTTCATCTATCAGGACCCCCAGGTCCTTCTCCACAGGGCTGCTTTCAAGGACCGCTCCTTCCAGCCTGTATGGATGCCTGGGATTCCTCTGGCCCAAGTGCAAAAATTTGCACTTTGCCGTGTTGAACCTCATCAGGTTCACCCAGGCCCACCTTTCTAGCCTCTCGAGGTCCCTCTGAATGGCATCCCTTCCTTCCACCGTGTCAACCGCACCACTCAGCTTGGTGTCATCAGCAAACTTGCTGAGGGTACGCTCGATTCCTACATCGATGTCATTGATTTAAATCAATGTCACTTATCAGTGTCACTTTAAGTCACTTATTTATGCCTCTGCACTTTTTCTGCATCGTGCTCACACAAAAGTTGCAGTGCCCCAGGGATGGCCCACACTGATGTTGCTGAGAACAGCCTAATAGAAATGGTTGTTTTTTTCGGCAGGTCATTTCCCTGACTCAGTTAGTGCCTCAGCATTGGCACCGTGCAGGCATTAATTCGGGGTTCATGGAGGAGGAGGCAGAGGGCACTAGTCACACAAGCCTGAGAAATTCACACGTAGGCTTGGGATCCATGCTAAAACTAATGGAAAG
Source organism: Tympanuchus pallidicinctus (assembly GCF_026119805.1). Taxonomy (NCBI): domain Eukaryota; kingdom Metazoa; phylum Chordata; class Aves; order Galliformes; family Phasianidae; genus Tympanuchus; species Tympanuchus pallidicinctus. The sequence continues at coordinate 66,671,049 of NW_026294747.1, forward strand.
TAATTCCTGACCTGAATGTTTCCAAGGATGGGACATCACCACTTCTCTGAAGGTGTTCAAGAAACACCGTGTGGAGATGTGGCACTGAGAGGCACAGTCAGTGGGCATGGTGAGAATAGGTTGATGGTTGGTCTAGATGATCTTAGAGGCCTTTTACAAACTTAATGATTCTATGATCATTACAATATTTTCTGTGGAGTGAACCTGATTTTCATTACTTCTGTATTTTCAAAAGAAATGAACCAACATTTCTGAAAAATATGTTCTGATGGCCTTCTGGTAGCATTTAGAGTTGAAACAAAACTATGCATTCACATAATCCTGAGATTGGAAGAAGAGACCAGTAGTTCTTCTCATCAGCTCTTCTTATTAATTAAATTTAATTATATTTTATCCTTAAGTTTTACCAAAAATAGTCCTTGTGTGAACTGAATATCCTGAGTAGTTAGTTAAAGTGGAACTTCCCAAAAGAGTATCAAGAGAATCTTGATACAAAGACACTGAGATGAAGAATACACTGCTGTTCTTAGCTGATCAATAATTTTAACATGACTTCATTGCCAACTTAATTAATTAGAGATTGATATCTAGGACTCTCTGTCTTTTTAGTATGCCAAGTGGAAAACATTAGGAATAACACACGCACTGCTTAGGTCCCCAGTTATCTGCCATTCTTCAATACAAAACAAAACAAAACAAAACAAACAAATTTAATAATCTCAGCTACTCAGTAATAGCCAGGAACTGGAATCTAAGGAAATGGGTCTCACTGTCAAGACTTCTCCCCGCTGAGCAAGACTTCTCCCTGCTGAGCTAAATGCAAATGCAGCCATATTGCTTGGACTCCAGGCCAGCCCTGGCTCTAACTCTCCTTTTCACTTCCAGGAGGCTTTCAGGAAAATAAAGGCTCTTTGAATCCCAAAATGTTTTGGCTATTTGAAAGATATGCTCTATGATATGCTGAAGCTCCCTGAGTGCAAACAAATAGTTCTTTGCACCAAGAAGGCCTCAAATGGATTCATGTCTCAAGGCCCAATTCCTCTGTGAACTGGCAAGGATTAAGTTCACAGCATGGCTCCTTCCATACCTAATGATGTTTGTCACCTCCGGAATATCCCCGATTCCTCTACAGCCCTGACAGAGATGGTTAAAACTGCCCAGAAACTGGGGAAAAGGGATAACTGCTATTCTACGTGCAAGATAACATGATCACATGGAACTCTCCAGGACACTAATGTGAGAAGAATCTGCCCTTTTTGGTTTTGGCATACCAGAGACTGAACTTGTTAGGTCTCAAAAAATATTCCTAAAGGACCATCTTTCCCTTTCCTGACTTTCCTGACATATTCTGGTCAGTGTTGGTCAGTTTAAGTCTATGACACTGCAGCAGACACAGGTTTAATGTTTAAAGAAGCCACTGCAAACTTCTCGGGATTTATTTAGAGCTTGCTGAGTTCCCTGTATAAATTAGAGCAGCCTCAGGGACCCAAAACTTGCCAAGTCTGAATTCTCAGTCTTTTAAATGGCAGAAACTGTGACATGAGGCAGAAGGCACCAAAGCTGAAATGATCTTCCTCGGGGTATCAATTACATTCGCTGTTTGCCTTACAGCACATGTAGGTGATTACAGTGCGAAGGCCAGGATACATTTGTTTAATGTATCCTTGAACTCTATTACATTTTCCACTCATCTTGCTAGAGCCTTATCTTCAATTACACTCCTTTCCATATGCCCCAAGCTGTTCTTTGTTACAAGACCGACCTGACCCTGTTGTATCCAAAATGTCAGTGAATTAAATCAAATTTTTATACTTTTCAACGCGAACACTTATCTCACGATGCACATAACAAACAGATAATGAGATCTGCATTTTATTAGACACACTACTGGTGCTTACTGATGTTTAACTATTAGGCTGAACCACTTTGCTGCTCGCAATTACAATTACATTATTTTTCTCTGTGGAAGGATAGCCATCAGTTGATTTAACTTATTGTAAATGTGTAGTAGTCTTTTCCTTTGCACTGCTTACAGTCCTACTGAGGAATTTGAATAGATTTCTTTTTGCCTACAAGGGAAGGGATTTTTCCATAGTTCATTTCTCTGCAGTGTAATCTTTTTGCCTCCTGTACTTTGTGACAGTTTTCCCAAGCTTTGTCTCACAGTCAAATTCAGAAATCACCTTCTTAGCTCTCAGTATATCCTTAAATCCTGCTTATTTTGTGGGACTAAAGTGCTCGTATGAAATTAAACACCATCTTCAATGAGCACGCATTCTGAAATAAGTCCATATGAAGAGGGACAACGGGCATGTTACAATGGCTAACACTTGTCCTGGTTTTGGGTAGGACAGAGTTAATTTTATTCCTAGTAGCTGGTGTGGTGTGGTGCTGTGTTTTGGATTTAGGATGAGACCAATTTTGATTGTGCACCCATATTTAAGATCTTACTGAGCGGCGCTTACACTGACTCAAACACTTTCCTGATTCTTGTGCTACCCTTCCAGCAGGGAGCTGGGAGTGCATCTGGAGGGGACAGAACCAGGACAGCTGGCCCAGACTGGCCAAAGGCATGTCCCATGCCATGAGGCGTCATTCTGAGCAATAACACTGGAGAGAGCTGGCCTGGGGGCTGCTGCTGCTTGGTGACTGGCTGGGCATCAGGCAGCGAGTCATGAGAAACTGTGTTGTATATCGCTTGTTGTCTGTCTTCTTTTATTGTTATTGTTACTATTATTATTTTCCATTCTTTTTTCCATCCTATTAAACTGTCTGTATCCTAACCTCTGAGTTCTACCATTTTTCCAATTTCCTCCTCCGTCCCACTGGAAAGGAAGCAGTGAACGGCTGTCTAGTTCAACTACAACAGTGCTCCACATATGTTATGCTTTGCATGTATGTGCTTATAATTTTGATTCACACCATGCTCACAGTGACCAAATGATAAGATCACCAAACTGTGACCTAATCAATGCAAACATTGAGATCCATTACAAGATACACCCTCCCCAGAAGAGCTCTCTCTTGCTTTAGGTGTGGAGTCGTGCTCACAAACAACTCAGTAAATATCAGAGGGTTACATTTCCCTCACTGATTTGGTGTGGATTCTTCTGTTCTGCTTTGGTACAAAGAAGGGAAGACAGCAATATAAGAAAGCGAATCTAACTCGCTTTACACTAAGCTGACAAGAGCAGAAGCATATCACAGAATCACAGAATCACACAATGGCCAGGGTTGGTAGGGACCTTAAGGATCATGAATCTCCAACCCCCCTGCCACATGCAGGGCCATCAGCCTCCACGTTTAATGCTAAACCAGGCTGCCCAGGGCTCCATATATGTCATAACTTGCTGCATCTCAATTTATAGAGGGTGATTTTTCCTAATAGGCCAACTTAATTGCCAATGGGATGTGTCTCAGAGACTGGTCTTGCTTTTTGTACAGCACAACTCACCCATGTCTATCCTGACTTTGAAAGGGTGAAGGATAGGGGTCTTGAGATTTTATAAGTGTTACAGAGGATTTAGATGGATAGGATTTATACATTTGAGTTTTATTAACTCAAAATAATAATTCTCCCCAAAATCAATGGAGGAGATACTGCCAGATGTATGGGCCAGTTAAGGAAATCTATTTCTTCAACTATTTTGCTGATGCTCACAGATAACAGCTGCCATAAATTTGTAGAATGAATGCTAGACACCTTCATAGCTAACTCTATTCACACAGGCCAAATCCTTGCACTAACGCTCACCTGTCCAGCTGATATTTATCATTCATTGTTTGCAAGAACCATCTTAATTAATTCCTTGTGGTTCTTCAAAACCCATGATGATCTTTCGTACCACTCGGTATTAATTTGATGCTGTAATGCAGTGTTTAATGGGGCATGCCTCTCACTGGGCAGCAGGGATTGTCTAAGGCAAGGACACTGGGATTTATGGATCCTTAGAATCACAGCTGTCATAAAAACAGGAAAGCTGCAAGAAAGCCTTATGGAGATGGAGAACATGACCTGTGGCAGAGACCATTTGTCTTTGTGACTCTTCCCCACTGTGTACCAAGCCATAACTCCACTACAGACTGCCACCAAGACTGGCTGTGCTGCGGAAGGGACAGTGGCAGAAGGACAGAGCTATGGTGGCTGAAGGTCAGCCCAGGAAGGAGGGATGGGGAGCACACGTGCATGTGGGCAGCTCTGCAAGGCTGATGCAGTGCTGGAAGCCAGAGCTGAGCAATTAGAGCTGTTACATGTGAGTGTTGGGTGGAGGGCTCTAAAACATCAACATCTTAACTGTTTTTATTTTTTTTCCCATTTTTTTTTTTCTATTCAATTAGTGGTTGTGATTACAAAATGTCATTTATACCTACATGCCAAGTCAGTTGCTAGTAGTGATGTTTAAAAGCTGACCATGTTAACTATTCTTGTGCTCAATATGGAACAAAATAAAGGAGAGGCATTAGAGTACAAGTGAAGCAAAGACAGAGAAGTATGTGGAGGAGGAAGGACACTGGCTCTGAAGAGGTATCAGGGCAGATGAAAAGTTCTTTTACAAAACACAGCAAGACTTATTTGTTTCCAAAATAAGGCTCATCTTTTTAAGTAATTTGTGAACCATCTTTTGTGCAGATGGTAACATCTTCTTTAATGAAGACATCCTATGAAGTGTGATTGCACAAGACTTTGAAAGAACTTAATGGCATCAGAATGGAAGATTCGGACTAAATTTGCTTTAAAATTCTGTAGGGAAGTCACATCCTTTAGTAGCTGAGATCAGACCCACTGTTGAAACCTGCTGAGCAGTAAGTGCTGCAGCTCAGCACCTCTGCAGCACAGAGCAGACCAGCAGACATCCACAACAAAAATATCAGCTATTTTGTAATAAAACACATTGCCATACAATTAAGAAGGATCTGACAGCATTTTGCTGTCAAAGCCATGAATACTGGCTGTCAAAAGTAATGATGCTGCTGTTAAAAATCCTTGCAAAGAAAAAAAAATAGAGACACATTTATACAATTGCTTCCATCCTGTGGGTTCAGAGAATTTTACAGCTGTAACAATAAGACACTGCTCATCAGGTGCCTGCTGAAGCAGAAGGAACCAAACTAACATTCGAGGTCCTTTAAAAACTGTGGTCTGCTCAAATAGCTGGAAAGGTTTGCTGTTATTTGCCTGTGATAAGTGTGGTGAAAAATCAGGAGGAGGAAAGCACTCCACAGCTGGAAGGAAGAGGCATGTGAACCCGAGACAGCCATCAGCAATATCCTGAGAAAATCTGAACAACCAATGCTTTCCATGCTGTGTAAGTGAGAAGGATGTGGCTGCTCAGAGGAAAAGGAGAGAAGGCAAAAACCAGTGGCAAATAAATAAATTGGGCTATAAGGTGGAAAAAGAGGAGAGAATCACCCACTGAATATATTATTTGATGGCTGGGTTTTGTGGTTTCATTTTTGCACACGCAGCTAAGTTGATAAGGTAACAAAATCAGTCGTGAATGCTAAAGATAATGATGGTTTGGAGATAAGGTATCAAATCAAGGAAGATCGGAGCTTGGCTACATGCTGCCAAGGGGCCAAGTGAAACACAATAGGGAAGAAAGGAGGCATTTAGAAAAAAATAGTTGAAAAAGTGCTGTTCTGGAAACCTATTTGATTTCTGTTCTTATTGTTGCAAATGAATCTTAAGGTATTTTGTCTCTGGAGTTCTGAAAGAACATTCCCAGGCTATGGATAGATTTTCTTACGTAAATGTTCAGAAACCCGTCTTTCTCAAGGAAGCAGGAAAGTAGCCTGGAAAACAGCACACAGCAGGAAAAGCCATGTTCAGGCTAACACTATCACAGCCTTTCTGTAGCTTCACACCTATGCAAATTATCTGCCAAAATGTATAACGCTCAGGATAAACAAATCTCTTCCACAACTTGGCATAAGGAAAAAAGCCTGAACTGCAATGATAATTGAGTTCTAGAGACCCATCCATTCCCTGTCATCGTGCCATCTGTCAGCCTGGCAGAGCCCTGAGAGTTTGCACTGGCAGCTTTGATTGCCAGAGCTCATGTAATAAGTTGGAGTTACCTAGACTTCACACACAGTTTCTTATTATTTTTCTACAGACCTGCTATTCTAGAAGATTGATAGACCCACAGGATACTGTGTGCTCCTAGAAGCCTAATATGCTTTGACATTCTTAAACTTAAAAAAAAATAATCAGAAATACGGGTAATTTTCAACAGTGATCCGCAACCTGCAGAAAATAACTCTATCAGAGACAGGAGAGAGGCACAGCTCCCAGGGACTGACCACAAGTACAGAATATTACAGATGCAGGTGTATATACGTGTTGAGTATTTGCTAGCAACAGAGCAACACATGAGAGCTGTGGATGCCTTGTGAGGGCAGCAGCCCCTGAGGCAGGCCCCGAGTTATTGCATCGCTGTCACAACTGCTCACTGCAAAGTACTTTTGACTTAAAGCCAGTCTGACACTTAGCAACTCCACAGATTCCCCTGAAATTACACAGATGATTAATGTTGTCCCTGAAGGTACGAAAGGAGGGATAAAATATTTATATTTCATTTATTTACATGGAGTACAACCCTAACGGTGGCAGTGAATGATGCCGGAGCTACCCGTAAGAATCTGTGAAGTTCTGCTCCATCTTTGACAATGACTACAGATTATTTTCTTTTCCTAAGCAAAAGCCAAGGATTAATTATATTAATTATGTGTATTAAAATAGAGGGAAGTTCTTTACAGAGAGAGTGGTGAGGTGCTGGAACAGCTGCCCAGAGAGGCTGTGGATGCCCCGTCCCTGGAGGAGTTCAAGGCTGGGTTGGATGGGGCCCTGGGCAGCCTGGTCTGGTATTGAATGTGGAGGTTGGTGGCCCTGCCTGTGGCAGGGGTTAGAGCTTGGTGATCTTTGAGGTCTCTTCTGGCCTAGGCTATTCTATGTTTCTGTGACTATGAATTCCAACAGGAGTTAACACACGCTCGGTAGAAGGTTAGTAAACACTCCTGATGATCAGAACACTTTCTGAGAAAAACGTGGTATCTTGGATACTGTGTCCATCCTCCCTTCAGGCTACCCATGTAATAGATCGCGGACAAACTCAAGACACATACAAGCAGACTACATGAGATGACTTAGGTGAAGGTGATAGAGGTACACCTGATAGAGGCTGTTCTTTTAACACTTTTTTCTTGTTCTGCTTTGTTCTTACTGCAAAAATTAAACTTTAGATATGTCACTGAACTCATACAAATGGTGATAATTCCTAAAGGAAGGCTTGCATGACCTAAAGTGAATTAAACCTGCCATGAGAGGCTGAATCAGAACAATTTTCCAGCCATACAAAGGAAAAGACAAAAGGACTTCAATTTACTATTTTCTGCATCAGACTTTTCAGTGTTCTTCCTGAGCATCTGCAGCAGAAAAGCCCAACTGAGCAAAGGGGTCAGGCCCTGGGACACTGGGAATTGGAGCACTGAGGTCCTTCTTCTTCCTGCCCTGAGAAGTACCTCAGGGTTCTTCTACAACCCTGAAGTGTCCTATCAGCTTCTCAGCCTGGAACTGCTCCACTCTGCAGAATGTAACTTCAGCTTACTGGAAGAAAAAGAATGACTTCATATTTCGGTTGCTGTGGCACTTGACTGTTGCAAATGCTTGGGTAAATCTGTGTTCCCCTAAATATCTCATTCCTAAACAGCTTCAGCAAAAGAGAGAGCTATCCAGAACAACTCTTGGCAATTAAAATAGTAATACAGCCTCCTCTCACTCCCAAAACTGCCTTCCTATCACTACAGGGCACTGAAATCCAAACCAAGCCAGAAGTGGGGCATCACAAGTCTATCACAACACATGCCTGAAGATCTTCGTTTTGGAAAGACTAGAGTGATAATCAGAAGTGTGGATAGGCTGTGAGGGTGTGAGAACAGCCTCACATTTGGGGTATTTTACGTTTTGAAAGTTTTGCCTTTACAGGAAAGGAGTGGGTGGTGTGCTAGTGTGTTCAGAAAGCATGTCTGGGTGTAAAATGAGCAAGCTGGAAATGTGGAACATTAAATGAAATTTAATTGATGACTACCTGAGTTTTACAAATTGTGCTGACAGGCTGCACACTTACTGAGCAGCCTGGCTGGGAACTGAGCAGAGCTTTCAGTGCTGGTGTATGCATGAATTGAGTACACATATTCCTTTAAAGCTCAACCCAGCAGCACCACCTCCCCCATAGCCTGAAGTTCTCCTTTATTCATCAGGTTTGCTCAGGAAAAAAACACCTGTCAGGGTCATTTCCTTTCACTTTTCTGCCTGTTTTGAGTGCAAAGGTTCAAGAGATCTCTGTACAGGTTGACAGTAAAAGTCTATTCACACCATCCCCACAAGAAGGAACTAGTTGGACATTCACATAGCAATAGGCTTTGCAGCACAAATCTTCCAGTACTTGAAAGGAGCTTACAAGCCTGAGGGGAAACAAATTTTGCACAGGTAGATAGCATAAGGTCAAGGGGAATGGACTTAAACTGGAAGAGGGGAGGTTTAGGTTAGGGGTTAGGAAGAAATTCTTCACTCGCTGGCACTGTGAGTGAATCGGCACAGGTTGCCCAGAGAAGTTCTGGATGCCCCGTCCCTAGAGGCATTCAAGGCCAGGTTTGATGGGTTTCTGGGCATAGTGGTTGGCAAACTCTGCCAAAAGCAGGGAGATTGGAACTAGATGATCTTTCAGGTCCCTCCCATCCCAAGCCATTCTGTGATTCTGTGATATGGTATCTGGTTACAAACAGCATTTAGTGGTCTCTACTGGAGGGAAACCGCTAATTCTAATGAACCAGTGTCACTTTTAATTCCCCAGTATCATCTGTGAAGCTGTGAGACAATCCTGATTTTGCAGCCTAGATCGTTTTCTCAAGAGTTTCATGGATGAGATTATTCCACAAACACTACCAAATTGCTACAGATCCCAAACCCTCACTCACATTATAAATAACAACATTCTGAGGAAATTAATGTGTGTAAAGCAAACAGCAATTGGTCTTTAATAATAACAACATTCAGTCACTTTCCAGCATCTGGGACGTTAAGCCACGTTACCTAAGGATTACAGAATCAGAGCTGTGGGATCCCCCAGCGTGGGAAGGACCACTGGAGAACACTCACTCAGTCCAATTCCCATTAAAGAATGGCCCTCTTCAAAGTGCAAATGTCCTCCCAGTCTTGTCCAGATGGATTTTGAATATAACCAAGGATGGGGATTTCACTGCCTCTCTGGACTCATTTCAAATCTTGTCTGCTGTCCAGGTGAACATTTGTTTCCTAATTTCTCATTGGAATATCTAATATTTCAACTTGCATCTAATGCATCCTGTCCCATACGTACCTCCAAGAAGAGTTTGCCACCCCCTTCTCTACACCCTCACATAAGGCAGCTGGAGACAGCACTAAGATTCTTCCCTTTATCTCCTCTTTTTAGAGTGGAAAAACTCAACTGTCCACCTCCTTATATATCAGAAACCAGTCCACTCACCATTGTGATGACCTTCCATTGGATTTCTTCCAGTTTGTCAGCACTGTTTACAGAGGAAACCCAAACTGGACATGATATTCCAAGAAGTTGGAATGATTACATCCCCTGACCTGTGGGCTACACTCTTCTCCATAGCACCTTTGGCCAGATGCAGGCTGCTATTTCTCACCCAGGAAGCTACCCAGGTCCTGCTGCAAAGGGCTGCATAGGGTTCTTCCATCCTAAGTGAAGAATTCTGCATTTCTATATAAATTCTATACATACATATATATTTGTATGTATTTGTCTCCAATTTCTATTTTCAATTAATACTCAACCAACTCATTCAACTCCAGAATCTGCTAATACATATTTTTAAAAGTTCAGTAAGTGAGATCATGAAAACATGAATAATTTTGTCATTAGAACATAATGTAGTTTTACTTCTTCAGATTTAATACATTTTAATTTCCATTTCCCTTTAAATGTAATTTTTGTATTTGTTCCTGAAGCAAAGAATAACGACATATTTTCTATAATTTGTGGATAATTCTGTGAATTACGGGCTTCATCTGATTCTCCAGGAAGGACCCATACTACAAAAACCTCTCAGTGCCAGCAGTTGCTAAGTGTTCTGATCAGTTGAATGATAGTCAAGGACATCTGGCACCTTGCAAACCCGGAATTTTAAATCAGGAGGCTTTTATGAAAGCACACAAACCTCATCTGTCCTCTGAATCATAAGTACAGAAACTAGCCATTCCAAATTGTCAGTATTTATGTGTACGAAAGACAAAAAAACAATCTCTCCCCCAAGAAGATGGCAGTATACTTCAGAAATCATGTTACAATCCCTAAGGTTACATCCCTTCTAACAACCAAATCAGACCAGCTCCTATTTCCTGGCTCTGAGGACAAATGTCACAGCAACGCATGAATCTGTACGGGCAGATCCCCCTTCCACCAAAACAAGGTGACTGCCTTCAGAACTCTCACTGGACTCGGGGCTTTCCCTGCACTGCATTCCCAACTCCACATAGGGGCTGTCTGTGAGGCTGCCTTTAAACACACAGCACAGCACGCACAAGGTACACCTCACAGCATCACCTTCATTTGGGTTTTCTCTCCTGACTCTCTGAAAGTGCAATTCACCAGCAAGTGCCACTGCCCCCATTTCCTAACACTCTTCCCACAGGGCCGTCCTGCCAATGCAGGTAGCAGGTGCTGTGTGTTGGCACCTGCTCTTGTCCCAGTCATGTGCCCATGCCCGGTGACAGCAGCTCCTACCTGGAAGCCCTTCGAAGCCCTCAGTGGGGCAGTCCGGAGCAGCAGTGTGCCCACGCAGGCACAGCCCTGCCGAGAGCTGCCCAGGCTGGATCCTGCATGGAGCTGGTGCACAAGAAACCTGCTCGGTGCATCCCTATTCTGCTTTCTGCTCCGAGGCCCACAATCCCGTTTCTTATCTCAGGCAGGTGAAATACCCATGCACTAGTCAATAGCAATAGCAAAGGGAGAGATTACCACTAAGAAAGGGCTCACCGATTGCTAACAAGTTAGGAAACGCCAGAGCAGAAGTTCTCAAAGAAATAATCCCTCGACACAGACAAGCAGAACGACCAGCTGGTGGTTCATACAGATTATATGAAAGCCGTAACATTGCCATGACATTCCCCAGCAGATTTTTAGAAGGACCTGCGTACAATGCAACACGCACGCTAACTTTCTCCCTTTGCTATCCACCCTACGCCCCACCGCGGGGAACCCCCACCCCCAGCGGCCCCGGCGGAGACAAAACCGCATCCCGCATCGCGCATCCCGGCTCGGCTACCCGCGCCGCCCGGCTCCGATGGCGAGGTGAGACCGGCGCCGTGCCATGACTAAGCACCCGGCCCGGGGCACTCACCTGCCCGCCGCCCGCTCCTTCGCCGCCGCTCCGCGCCCGTCGGCAGCGCCGCCCCTATCCGCTCCGCGCTGCTCCGCGCCGCCCCGATCCGCTCCGCCGGGGGGAGCCGCGGAGCTGCCGCGCCCGCGGAGCCGCAGCTCCGCCGCCGCCGCCGCCGCCGCCGGGGCGGGCGCGGGGCCGGGGGGTTGCCGTCAGCCTGCGGCTGCTGACGCACGGCTGTTCCTCCCGGGGATGAAGACCCCGGCGAAGGGCAGCGCGGAGCGCCGAGGGGCGGCCGGGGGCTCTGCGCTCTCGCGGTAGCACCGAGCACCGAAGAGTCCCGGCGCCCAGCGCGGTGGCATGGACCGCCAGCTCAACATCAGCTGCCTCGGCGGTGCGACGCCGGATGCCAGTAACCGGAGCGGGTCATCCGGAGGGCTGGAGGGCGGCAGGGCACAGCTCTCCGTCTTCAGCGTGCTTGTCCTCACTCTCCTGGCCATGCTGGTGGTGGCCACTTTCCTGTGGAACGGCTTGGTCCTGGCCACCATCTTCCGCGTGCGCACGTTTCATCGGGTGCCCCACAACCTGGTGGCATCCATGGCCATCTCCGACGTGATGGTGGCAGCCCTCGTCATGCCCCTGAGCTTGGTGCACGAATTATCAGGGCGGCGGTGGCGGCTGGGTCGCTCACTTTGTCAAGTGTGGATCTCCTTTGACGTTCTGTGCTGCACTGCCAGCATCTGGAACGTCACTGCCATCGCCCTCGACCGCTACTGGTCCATCACCCGGCACCTGGAGTACACGCTGCGCACCCGGCGCCGAATCTCCAACATCATGATCGTGCTTATCTGGGCGCTCTCTGCCTTCATCTCCCTGGCCCCGCTGCTCTTTGGCTGGGGAGAGACTTACTCGGAGGACAGTGAGGAATGCCAGGTAAGCCAGGAGCCTTCCTACACCATCTTCTCCACCTTCGGGGCCTTCTACCTGCCCCTCTGTGTGGTGCTGTTTGTCTACTGGAAGATCTACAGGGCGGCCAAGTTTCGCATCGGATCTCGGAAGAGCAACTCCATCACTCCCGTCTCACCAGAAGCCCTAGAGGTAGGTCACCTGGCTTGCATTTTGCTCTAGGGAGCTCTTAGGAGCAACAGGGCTGAGCTGCACCCAGGGTGTGAAGGAATGGGATCCCAACACAGCTGGGAGGATCAGCTGGTGAGCAAATGGGATTTGATAAGGGTCTGGATTTACCCATGCAAGACCTTCCTGGGTTGTGTCAGTTGATCTTGAGAATGATGATTGTGCATTGTAAAGGTTTCTTAAGGGGAAAGGAGAAGTATCTTAACTGTCCCACCTTCCTTATTAAAAACTCTTGATGTGTTTGGAGAAAGCAAGGCTTGTGTGCATGGCTTGTGGTTGTGTGCCTCTTTTGCTGATCCAATCATAAGCAGGGAAATAATATTCTCGTGATATGTGAGCAATTCTATGCACACATATGTCCCTATTGGCTCAGGTCACCCACGAAAGGACTACAGCCCCAGCCTCACTCCAACCTGAGCATGACGTAGATGGCTTGCATTTCCCCGTGCCTTGGCTGCATACCCACTGTGCAGGATCAGCCGTCCGAGACGCATACAGTGTGACTTGTGTTTGTCTTTGGCAGATAAAGGAAGCTGCCCAGCAGCCACAGATGGTCTTCACTGTCCGACACGCCACGGTTACGTTCCAGACAGACGGAGACACGTGGAGAGAGCAGAAGGAGAGGAGAGCTGCCCTCATGGTGGGCATCCTCATTGGAGTCTTCGTGCTCTGCTGGATTCCCTTCTTCATCACGGAGCTCATCAGCCCACTCTGCTCCTGCGACATCCCGCCCATTTGGAAGAGTATTTTTCTATGGCTAGGCTATTCCAATTCCTTTTTTAATCCCCTCATTTACACTGCTTTCAACAAAAACTACAACAATGCCTTCCGGAACCTATTCTTTAGACAGCACTGAGCAAGAGAAGCTTTCTCTGCCCCACGAGGCTATTGTCAGCTCTCAGTGGAACCTAACAAACTCCTGAGGAAGCTGAGAACCACAAACACTGCAGTGATGCTACGGATGTGTCCCCATAGTTATGTCCCAGCAATGGTCCCCATTCCTATGCAGTTGCTATTTTTCATGAAGCAGCATGCAAAGGTTTCTCTGGCTAGCAGCAAAGAGTTCTGCCTCCAGTGCCCCACTGCTTTCCTCCTCCCTTCACAGTGATGCTCTCGGGACATTGAGGTGACAGTGATGGCTTCTGGGAAAGGTTCCCATTTGAAACTCTGGTGTGGCCCACTGCTGGTCTCCTGGAGCATTAATCAGCTTTGTCCCATTGCAAAGATGGGAGCCTTCAGTGTCAGGGCAGTTGGTGACTCTGGATGAAACTTAATGTTCCTGGCTTGGTTGAACAGACTGTCATAGCTTTCGCTGGTAGAGATTATCGAGTGTTTGTGTTTGAGAGATAATGTCCTCGTTGAAGGGTTAAAAGCAGAATCCCAACCACAATGCCCTTTTTCACATCAACAACAGATTGTGCTGTTTGCTATTCTGTTCCATGTAGCAGGTTTTTTAAAAAAATATTTATTGTGAAAGCTTAGTGCATGGTATACACTGGAATGAGAAATAATGCATGGGAAATCCACCTGTCTCATTGCCTAACTGATAAGCATCTGCTTCAGACTTTTACTTTCCAAAACCCCAGGCCTTCTTGGGCTGTGAATGTTGAACTGTGTCCATGTTTGCCATTCTAAATCACAGATGTATTTTGAGCAGATGTGGGGCAGGTTTCCTGTCGTTGCAGGGGATACAAGGTGAGTATTTCAGATTTCCCATCAATGTGGAGCCGTGTATTTCTATTTATGAGTGTGATTCAGGTTCACTTGAGTCAAAGCAAAGACCCCATTTAATTTCCACGGGCACTGGACTGCAGACTCAAGGCAGTTAATGATGGGCACAGTTTCATTCTGAAAGCAGAACCAACCCATAGATGTGCTCTGCTGTAAGGCCCAGACTTGAATAATTCTTTTACCCCTCTACAGTTATTCTGCCTGGTTGCTCTGTGGCCTCCATGCCTTCCCTTGTTGCCCACACTGTTGTTGGCATTTCACTACTAGAATTAGAATTATGCACTTTGTACTGTGCTGCTGAAAGATTGACAGGCCTCCAGATAAAAAACAGCATTATTTTTAACTATCACTTCTTTAGGGGCAGCCACTGAAATCAGATTGGAACTGGAATGACATGATTTGGTGTCAGATCTTTCAAGAAGAAGAGATAAAAGGGAAAAATGTCTATAAATCATGGGAAAGTTCCCTCGTGATGGATAGGATTAGTTCTTATCCTTAGTGGATCATGAGACATCAGAAGTTAAAATTGTCACTGGTCCTTTAAACCAGTCAAAAATCCTGTTAGAATTGTTAAAAAAAAAAATCCCTTTTTCTTTTCACATCTTGAGACAGGTACAAATGGAAGCAGAGCTCAAGGTGCTACCAAGCCTTGCAGCCCTTTCAGGGCCAAACATCCATCAGGAGTGACACAGATGCAGCTGATCTGCCTCCAAGCAAGAGAGATAAGGTGGCCCTTGAGATCCTTTTCAACACTACTTTATAAAAGTCTGATCAAAATACTAGGTAAAACCTTATCCTCACTGAAGGCAGTGGACAACTTCTCAATGAATTCAACTGAATTGGAGTTTTACCCAGTGTCTTATCTTGTAAAACCATAGCTTTAATGTTAATTAATTAAAGAAGATGGGCAGGATGGGAACAATCTTCAAATTCCCTGCAATAGTCCTTGCTCTGCACTAAGCAGGGACCAACCTCCCCACAGCTAGTAAAAGAATGTTTCAGTTCTTTATTACATGAGGTAAGGCAGTGATCTCTCTGGTGTATCAAACATTGTGATAAACTCTTGAGCTGCTATTCTTGTGAAGGTATAAAAGTTACACTGCTTTCTCTGGACAGCTCATCACCAATGCAGAGTTAAGGGAACTTAAGTGCTTTTGTTGTGTGAAGGGCTGTTCATCCAGAAATGAGCTGGAAGAGTACTTCCTTATCCAGCCATATTCAGCTGAGGTAGTGGAGCTACACAGTCATTTTCAGCAAAGCCTGTAAGCAGACGATAGACTATTTGCTTTGAACAACACTCCTCCAAAATACAATCCATAGACTTCTAAAACTATCACAGAATCATAAAATTGTTTGAGTTGGAAGTGATCCTTAAAGGCCATGTAATCAAACTGCCTGCAATGAACAGGGACACCTACAGCTCTATCAGATGCTCAGAGCCCTGTCCAGCCTGTCCTTGAATGTCTCCAAGCCTGGGAATCCTCCATATCTCTGGGCACCCTGTGCCAGTGCTTCACGACCCTTATTGTAAAAATCTTCCCTATATCCAATCTAAATCTCTTCTCTATTTGTTTAAAACCATTTCCCCTTGTTCTCTCACCACAGACCCTGCTAAAGGGTCTGTCCCCTTCTTTTTTACAGCTCCCCTTTAGATACAGACAGGCCGCTCTCAGGTCTCCCCAGAGCCTTCTCCAGGCTGCACAGCCCCCCAGCTCTCTCAGCCTGTCCTCATAGGAGAGGTGTTCCATCCACATCTGCATCCACATCTATGTGACAACCCACATCCAATACAATCCTTACTGATCTTCAGCAAATAGCAGCTTCCAGCTGGTCCTGAGTCTTGTTCCTCTGGTTCTGCACATAATTAGTGGCTTCACTGTGGGCCAATTCCTACAGCTTGAGGCTTAAGTCCATTGGCTTTTCTTCTAAATACCATTCCTGCAATGTAATGTGATAACACAAGAAAAATATCAGTATTTCAGAGACTGTGCTGAAGATTCACATCAAAACATGCGGCTGTGATCAGGGCATGCGAAGGAGCATAAAGAAACCTTGACTTCTGATCCCAGCTCTGAGGCTTTTCACAAAAAGCTACTCAGATACATGTGCTGAGCAGGCTCCCGGGGACCCAGACCATGTTTAAAATATACATAACCCCAGCTTCAAAGGATGTGTCTTGTACCTTCTTGTTCCCATTTATTAAACAGCGTCAGTGGTGTGAAGAGATCTACCTTGCTGAGGGTATGTGGGGATTAATTAGTAAATGTTTATCATGTACCAGGATGTGGAACACTCTGCTTTGAATGCCAAGCTGCATTAAAAATTGGGCTCCTATTTAATTTCTCAGAAGAACTTTATTACCCATTATTATTGACTTTCCTATGCAATTTTAATGGCTGTATAGTACTTCCAGAAAAGATTTAACTAACCTTCTACACCTCTGATTAATTCATTTCCCTCTTGGTGCCCTGACAGCTCGACAAACATCTGCATGGAGCTGCTGGATGCAGCAGCCATGCAGTGCTGCGTGCTGCCTGCTCCATGTGCCTCTGGTCAAGGTCCAGGGAGCAGCAGCTCTCCAGGCAGTATGCTGCCCCATTTCTGGGTATTTTAGGGAAAGGACATAAAAGAATTCCATTGAATTAAATAGCAGCTGGCTGAGCACCTTCCTGCTACAATCCTCAATGAAGGCAGGTGACACTAGGATGTGCACCCATCCCACACAGCCAGGTGACTTCACTTTCCATTAACTCACCTGGATTTTTCCTAAAGATTTTTCCTGAGAGCTGCAGCCTTTAAACTGGTGCTGACAGCTCAAACTGGCGAGTTCATGGAAGCAAAGTTGTGGACAATTAAGGAAATGTCAGCTGACAAAGGTAATTAATGGCTATTGGTTCCAGCAGTCACTGCAGTGTGGTGCAACTGACAAAGTGTCAAAGTGATTGTTGTAAAGTAGTGATTTGGGCTACTTTGTGCATGAGGGGCACGTCACCGTATTCCCCTTGTATCCATTACTGTACCCACAGAACAGGTAGCAGACTCACAGGGATCATAACGTGGGTGCCACAGATGCTCCATGTGGAGCACTGGGTTAAAACACCTCTGGCAAGGTCTATGACCCCACTGCAGTACGTCGAACATCACCAACCTGCCAGAATAGGCCTTGACTTTAAAGGAGGTGGCCAAAGAGCTATTTAAATAGCTGTTATTTTCACTAACACCTGAGTGCAGAGGTTTGGATGAGAGCTGAAGTTGTGCCGGTGCTTTAAAAGGGCAGATGGAGAGAGCCAAGTATTCATAAGGCTAATGCTGTTACTGATTTACAGCTGGAAATTGATCCTTGGCAAAAATGTGGAATAGCTGATGAAGGACTCAATGAATAAAAAATTACAGGAAATAAATATAATTAAAATAAATCATGTTGATGTCTTTCTTAGACTGCAACACGTGGTTCATTGCAAATGGTGATATTAAGTATTCATCCCTTGGTAATGAACCTGGCTTGGTGACACTCAATAGCTCCATGAAAAAGTGAAGAAGAAATCAATGTGTGGTTCAAACTGCCCAATATTTGCTAATTGCTCATAGATTGGAAAAGGTGTAAATATGACCTCACTTGTACTGGAAAATGAGGCTGAAAGTAGTTCAGGGGCAGTACAGAAGGAGCTGAACAGGTCGATCTCTTCAGAACATATAGGTGTATTTACTGCCTGTGCATGGTCTGCATCCAGGAATGGATTTTAAGCTGTTTGCTGCAGGGGAGGCTGCAATTTCAGTTCATTGGATCTCACTGCTTCTCCTGCACGCAGCCAGAATCAGCTGTGCAGCCTCAGTGCAACTTCCCATGCTGGGCATGTCCAAGGCTTCCCCTAACCATCCCAAAAGCAAGACAGATGGGCCCTTTCTCCACATCCCCCAGTCACCACTGTAGTTCTTCAGCTGGACCAGCACCTCCATCAGTGGGAGAAGCAGCTCTGCAATGCCCACATGAGGCTGGGAGCAGCTCTGAGAGGTTTGCTCTGGAAATGAAGGGAAACATTCCTGCACCCCTAACTGCAGGATAACAATTCTCCAGCCCCTTTGTTGGAGATGGAATGCTTACTGCATCACTTGGGCATACGTCCTGCCCAGTCCATGAGCTGGCTGTGGAAGGTGGAAATCTCTGTCATCAAAGTAACCTGTTGGTCAGAGAGATGGGAGGGGGAGGAAGAAGAGAAGCTCTGGACATCAGTGAGCCTTTCACACATGGGCTGTCTGGAACAAACAGAGCTATTTCTACCCCAGAAGAGCTTGCAGCACATGGACTTTCATGAAAATTAATATAATCACCCCATGATGCCCTCACGGAGCCTTCTATCCTGCCCTACAGATTCCCCAAGCTCTATGCCAACCAGTCTTAAAAGGGAAAAGCTGAGCCCTGCACCAAGCTGATGGTCACGTCGTGCCACGCTTTAGATGCAGACTTGCTTTCAAAAGTGGGAAGAATGATTGTGATGCAATGCCAGTCTCAGATCTTCCAGTGAGCACAGAGCATATGGAGCCCCTCACGCGGTGTCAGGAGGTGCAGGGCTGTAATTTTTCTCTCTCCTCAGCTGCTCACCCACTGCCAATGACTGCAGGTGCATTAAGGCAGGGTGCTCATGCTTGGGATGAATATTAAACAGACAGGAGGGGAGCAGCAGATGTGAAGTGCGAGGCAGCACTGGCACAGGGGATTGCTTAATATCTAGAATGGGAGTGGAGAAGGAAACTGCAAGTTTGCATTGTAAAATGATTCAGATTTTTGTAGAGTTTTTAAGAGGAGGCAGAGGCAACACATAGCCATGCTGCTCTGCTTCCCACTGTTTAGCAGCACAAACGTTGGCATTAAGGGGAATTCATAGCATATTACCCTGGCTGATGCCTTTGGGCTATTCCATACAGTGTTGATAGTGGCCAACCAAAATGAAAGTCAAGGCTATTTCTTATTGAAGTGAAGTTTAGGCCTCCAGACAAGGTTACAAACAGCACAAAGCCTTGAAATTCCTTTGGAGACCCCAGCATAGTTGGTATTTGAATGCAGAACACAGCAAATAACTCTTGAACAAAACCTATTTGACAGCAGATCCACCGTTGCTCCTCAGACCAGCTCCCACCCTCTGTGCTGTCGCTGTATTTCCACCTGTCTCCAAGGCAGCAGTTACCCACCTGCAGGGAGCCTGTTTCTTTCAGGAACAAAATGAAATATCTCATCTGCACTTAAGCTAGCACTGCTGTGGCATTTGTTCCTTTTGGGACACCCTCACAGAGAGGCTCGCACCCCCTGTGGTTTAGGAATGACATGGCAAGGTTTTGGGAGTGGGGAACTGCCCCAGATCAGAGACAGCTCCAGATGCCCTGAAAGGGATCCAGTGCTGGGCAGAACTGAGCCATGGAGGGGCAGACTGTTCCCCTGCACCCATGGGCACCATACAAAGCAGATCTCTATGTGCAGCCATGGAGGACCCCATGGTGCAGCAGTAGAGGAGGTACGGCCCATGGAGATCCCCCATGGGAGCAGGACTCTGGCTGGAGCTGCAGCCCATGGAGAGGGGCTGCTGTGGGGCAGGAGGGCTGGGGAAACTGCCACCATGGTGACCTATGGAGCAGTTCCTGAAAGATGGGCCCCATAGTACAGCCCCATGTTGGAGCAGTTCCTCTGTGCCCAGCTCAGCTCAGTGAGGTCAGGAGCTGAGTGCTCTCAGATCTGCTGGAGGTGGCAGCGCAGGGCAAGCAGAGACTGATTAGTTTTAATTTCCTCCCAAAGAGCAATATCTCCTTTATTGTTCCCAGACGCGGTCCTTGGAGACGGCAAGATATTTAGGCTTCTTTTATCTGAAAGGTAATGAAGCACCCCAATAACCTGATGACCCACGCTTCAGCACTGAGGCTGAAAGCGAAGTGCACTCTGCCCTTCAACAAGTATGCTGCAGCTGTGTGGGATGCTGAGAAATGAGCAGTGTGTTCAAGGTGTTTAGCACTTGGATGCTTGGCTTTGTGCAAATACTTTCCTTTCTTCCTCTCTACTACTCTTAAAGCAGCTCTCTGAACAGCATCAGACCCACTGACCTAAGCAGACAGCACTGTCTGAATACACCCAGGAAAGTGTCCTTTCTGGACATAGTGATCAGCCCACGTGCGCCAGAAAACATCAGCCCAAGTGCATAATTTTCCTACAGAACATACATTGCACAAACGGATACACACAGTGTTTCATTTTGTTTTTCTTTCTCCTGTCTAGGAAGACTCTCTGTGCAAACGTATGAAGAACAAAAATCTCTCTCAGTATAAAAAGCCTCTCTCTGATCAAGGATAAAAGGAAAGGCAAGCCAAAGGGAAGCTGATTTTCACTCGGAACATTCTGTTAGCTTGTTGCGTTTATCTGTTGCATAAATTGATGTGATTTACAGAGATAAAACATTTCATGAACTTTTTCCAGAGGTGATTAGCAAAAAGTTTTGGCAATTGCTGTGATCACTCAGAACAAAATGCTCTTCATTATGCATGAAGGGCTGTTGGTAGGCTGCTATAGACAGCTCAGAAACAAGACCAGAAGGTGAAGACCACGGCCATCACCGAGCAGTATTTTCTGGAGCATCTTGTTACCTAACTCTCCATTCAAAAGGAGTGAGGTATTGTTAAAAATAGAAGTTTTTGCCCTGAATATGAAAGAAGTCTACAGACGCCAGCTCACATTTAAACATTAAATATGGAGACTTTTATAAGGAGGAGAGATTAATTTCACCCGGAGTACAAATTAATTTAAAACCCAGAGAAGTATAGAAAATTAATTTACATTTTTTTTCTCTTTGATGACTGGACAAATCTAGGAGTCTGGTAGAGTTTCTTCCCCATTCTCTTCTCTCTTTCTGTTCTTTTCTCACACGTTAAAAAAGGAGACATGTAGAAGGTCAGTTTTGGCCCCCGGGCCAAAGGAACAACTGGTGTGTGGGCTGTGAAAAACAATTTATGCCACTGTACCATGGTTGCTGACCATGTGTGAACCTGACTTTTCTTTCTCTGGGGTCTCTCAGACTTCCAAAGGAACCTGTCCTCCTCAAATGGGCCACGTCTCCAAATCAGTGATAAGTATGTATCACATACTCTGTAACCTGGCCAGGAGAACCACTAAGGCAGGAGCGAAGATGGCAGCCATACTCTATCCTCTCTGTGCCACCTTAGCTTTCACAATTCAGAGGAATTCTGGATGAGACCACCATCGATCCTCTTTCAATGGGACAATCCACTAAAGGTCCCTGTTTGCTATCTGCAAACTCACTGTTTTTGTGTAGTAGTCCATATGTTCTCAAATGTAATTGAATTGCAGAAAATTGAGTGGTTTGGGTAGGAACGGACCTTGAAGCTCATCCTGTTCCACCCCCTGCAATGGGAGGGACACTTTTCATCAGACCAGGTTGCTCACAGCTCCATCCAGGCTGGCTTTGAGCACGTCCAGGGATGGGGCACCCATAGGCAGTCTGTGCCAGTGCCTCATCTCCTCTTGATGGTGGGTGTCCTGTTTGAGCAACTGGCTAAAAAACAAAGCATCTTCTGTGTTTCAAATTCTATTCTGAGCAACGAAGCCAATCCTTGCTAAAACAAGTCATTTGCAAAGCTGAATTCTTCATTTCCTGTTCTGTAACCTGCGGAATCTACTCTGATTTTCAGTGGCTCATCACTACAGAGCTAGAATTGGTTGGTTTTAGCCTAATCCTGTTGAAAATACCTGAATGAAAGTTTTGTTTGTGGTTGTGTTTATTTGTGTTGTTTTGGTTTTTTTTAAGTCTTCAGTGTTAGACTAACAGGACTGAAAATCTTGCAGGGACAAGCAAGTCATTTTGACTGTAATATGACAGATAACTTTATTTATTCACATTCATACTCTCTACTGCAATTAAATCTATTGTTCCAGTGTCTGATTGTGTGTGGGAACTACGGATATATCTTGTACTCTGACTTCCAGTATTCTTGGAATTAATGAAAACTATTTTTTTTAACAGAGTGAAAATGTTTATTGTCTCCTTTTTGTTATTGCCTTCAGGGATCATCTGGAGAATTCTTGTAGCTACACGTCTCACAAGTATTTAAAGGAGAAAAGATACAAAAGCCTCTTTTTTCCCTTCTTTTCATTCTTTCAGAAAATAAAAAAAAAAGCACAAGTTACGTGGAATCTGTTTGGTAGTGTGTGGGTGCATTATATGGATGTCAAACTCACCACAGGGAAGCTAATGAAGAGAGAAGAGTTCTGCTTACAACTTAAACATCTCTTCCAGTTGGCCATTTGATTGGCACTTCTGGGAAAAGCCAAGCTTCATGGCCTCTTTGCCAGCAGTTTTTTGGGTCTCATGGCACCTCAGTGCTGCTGCCTGAAGGGAGCGATAACTCCGATAGCCAGGAATAACACCACGAACATCTCAGGCATGAGAAAGCACTCTGTCAGGTGAGCTTTATGCAATATAAAGGCTACTGGCCATTCTTTGTAAGTGAGAACTTAGATGTCCAAAGGCAAAAATATTGATGCTTTTTTCAAGTGATGGCTCCTGTGGTTTCAATAGGCAACTGCAGCTGTTACACATGTTTTTGAGTTTGGAGGCAATGGAGCTGGTTGAAGTTCCAAGAACCTGCAGTCTTCTGTCAAAAATGTTCATCCTGAAAATACTCAAGAACTTACTCCTTTCTGCCCTCCATAGGCAGTGCAAATAAGGCTCGCGTGTAACATCGATTTCCTGTCAATTCTTCTACTGACATCAAGGTTCACATGAACCCTTCTTTTCTGCTCTATCCCTCATCCTCATCCCTCCAAAGACCTGTCATCTCTGCTGCACTGAGCCCTGAAGAAGACAGAAGACAGCGTGGATGTTGCCTTTAATCTCTGTACGTTCACCATCTCATTTACTCTTTCACTACTTGTCATACGATCCTTCCTGCAAAAGGGCTGTGATGCCAGCTGGGGCATCTTGGTGCTCCTATGATGCAGGTACAAAAGGATTTACAAGAGGTGCATGCTGAGAAGAGAGTAGAAGGGTGGAAACCTCTTGTGCTCAGACATTTCTGTCTTTTTTTTCTCCTACTCCACAGGCTGTTCTGGGGTCATCACCCTGCATGTTGTTCTGTGCATTCTTTTCAAACCTACTTAACTGAAATGCCTTCAAAAGTGAAAAAAGGAGAGTGAACTGGAATAGAAAAGGGATCTGTGAAGGTTGCCAAGGATTTGCCCTGGAGGCATGATTCGATGAAAACACGTGGGAGTTGGTCTGTGTCCATCCAAGCAGCCTCGGGGACAGTGGGCAAATGCCAGTTTATGGGATGAAAATCTCCATGGGCGGATGGCCTGGCGGGGTCACTCACCCACCCACCCACAGACAGGTGGCCTGCCATATGATCACAGCAAATGGTAGAAAACGGTGAGATCCTTGATGCGGTGCTGCACTGGTCTTCTTTGGAATCAGATCCTGGCTGCAAACCCCAAAAGGCTCTGACACAAGAAGATGAGAAATTGCAGTCAGAGCTGTCGGAGCGGTTCACTGGTTTCTGAGGCTAAACGAGTAGAAACAAAAGCAGTGGTAGCGGGAACACTAGGAAATTGCTATGAGCCTACTTATTAGATTTTCAAATAACAACAAAGCAAATATAGAACTTGGATGGATTTGAACAGTTATGCTTTTATTTTCAAAGCATCCTAAAGAGGAAACAGATAAATTTCTTGAATTTCTCCAAAATCTCTAAACTTCTATAGGTGCTCTCTTGTGGACAGTCTGATGATAGGGATCCTCCTCAATAGGGACCAAAATAAAGTAGTATCACCTAAGAAAAAGCCAAGGCTTGTTAGGATGGTTAATTGTGGAAAGAGATAACCAAGCACTTTACCCTTACATGAGGCAAATATTTGTTTTTTCTAAGATTCAGATCATGACAGGTATAAGGGCTGAGGATACTGATGAATCCTACAGAAATTACAATAAGAGGGGAACTTGTTAATTGATCTCAGAAGTCTCTTAGGGACCGAAGATTGTTTCTTCAGCTTCAGCTTGTATTTGGATTTGAGTTCTCTTAAATACCAGTGGTTTTGATGCTCACTCTTCCTCATGCTTAAAGATGACAGTCCTGAATCAATGAGATGCTCACATTAACATTAATGCAGCCTTGGACTCCTAGCCTGCTAATCAAAATAAACCTGCAATAAACCACTTGCTTGATCCTGCTGGCTGATGATGAGCTGTGAGAATACTACAGTGAGGCATTACAGGATTCAAAAGGGCTTGCAGGCTTCTCAATGGCAAAAAGAGAAGCCTGCATTGCACTGATGTTTGGATTTGGACAGTGCTTGGCCTTTTGAATAGAGGTATTGAAGACCTGCAGATCCCAGGGTCTTACTTACTCCAGAGATGTAATGCCAGGGCCAGAGCAGACCCTCAGTGATGCACAAACTGTTCATCGTCTTAGTGGGAATGTTACAGAGGTGATCAATCCTAATCTAAAACCCAAATGTCAGAGTTTAGATTGCTGCTACCATTTGGCTCTAATTAAGAAAATGATCTAAAAATAATAATTAAAAAAAAAACCCTAAGAAGTCTGAGAATGCTTGTTGCTGAGTAGGAGCCAAGGAGATTTGTTTACAGCTCTCTTTCCACTTAGACCAATTAATCACTATGCCTTGGCTGCTCTCCCCATAAATCACTCGAAAGGATGCCTGTCGGGCTGCATTAAGCTGTACCTCTGTGGTAGTCAGCCACTGTCTAGATTACAGATGGAAACTGGCATGTTAGCTCAATAGTTGACTCAGAAAAATAGAAACCATCCACTAATGTAACAGGGACCACTTTTTTCCCCTGTAATTACCTCCTGATACTCAAAGGGAACCTGTGAATGTATCTGAGATGCTCCTGGAGCTCCATAGTGCTGGACTATGCTCACGAGAGGATATGGATATCCTCTCCTGCTGCAATGGCCATGTCCCAGCCATGGTCAGGGACCCACAGGTTTGGTCCCATAAAAGGTCTGGTTACCTCAAGTGACCCTTATGACCTTTGCAGAAGAGGGGCTGTGAATAAATAAGGGCCTTTAGAAGGCAGCTAAAGATAAAATAATAAAGAGGATGTTTGGAAGAAAGGAATAATTTCCAGACATCATACTTTGAAGTCTGCAACCATAGTTAACCTCCACTGCTGGCCCACACCTTGATGATGGACCTGCCCAGTTGCTTGGGATGTGCCTGGGAATATGGCTGGTGGCTTCATCTGCCATGCAGGGAGAGTCTAGAAGGCTGGCAGAATTTGTCGTTCTGTCAGAAGAGAGATGAAGATGGTATGTATCACTTATTTACTGCTTATTAAATAAATTGCAAATGCTTTAAAAGAAATCATAAGCCACACTTGGAAGTTTTTTTGAGAGCAAGAAAGTATTTTGATCTGAAATAACTCATTTTGTTTAAAGGAGAAATAAAGTTAAGATGAATGTGTGCTATATTCCCAAAGCTTCCTTGAAAAAGCATGAATTTTACAGATACACAGGGCTACCTGGAAATATCCAGCAGCGATCTCTTATGTCATTGTCCCACAAAAAATTGGCCCAGGTGGAAACCTCTGATTATTTTTAAGAATAATAAAGTGACTAGAAAATTATTTCCCTGCATTTCCTGTTGCATTTTCCCTTTTTCTTAAGGCATGAGACGATCACGATAGCTCTTAGCTTGCACCTAGGAAGCACTGATGAAAATTGACACATTGGATATTGAAAAGTCTCTCATTTTTACTTTATCTCTGCAAAAGGATCACTTCCTTCAGTTAAGCAATGAGTTATTTTCTGAACAAGATTTCCATGACTGTTTTCCTGTTCCAGTGTGAACTGGTAGAAGCAAGAAAGGAGCTCTCCCATTAGGAGAACCATCAGCTCAAGAGCACTGCCTGCACTATCCCTCTGAGTACAACAGGTGAGCTGTGCTTTTCCTCCAAATCAGTGCATTTGCTTTTTGGAATCCATTCGGATTTCAAAACACATCTCAGAAAAACCATAGACTGAATGATAGTCTGGAGTATGTTTTAGTTGTCTTTTCCTTAAAGTTATACTTATTAATGAAAAACATTTATTCTTTCTCAAATAGCATGGTCAAAAACTATCAAGCAGCAGTAAGCAACAATGTAAGATGTAGAATGTTGCTAGTTGGACTAAAATTATAACACCAAGACATTTATGCAACATCAAGACTACTCATGTGAGCCACCTAAGGTAGGCTGCTAGTCTGCATCACCCAAAGTTGGGCAGTTGAGCTGATACCACATAGACAGAGAGGGTCCTGAACACGCAGCCAGGCTCAGTAACAGTTTGCAACAATACTGGAGTTAAGACACATTGCAAAACCTCACTCTTTTCTTTTTTTATCTGACCTTTCTGACTACCACTGAAGTGCTTTAGGTAAATGGCAAAACCCTGCGAAGAAGCCAGAAGTGCATTAATTAGGGCTGGCTGTCCTCAGAGGGAAAGGTCTGCAGAGGACAGAAAGGAACTGAGTGCAGATATGGGAGATTGCTGTTGATACAAAGCACAGTGCCTTGAAGGAATTCGTGCACCTCGTTTTGTCCACAGAGATACAGCAAGGTGCACCCTGTGACCTTGGTGCTGCCTTTAGGACAGGCATGGTGACAGAGAAACCAGCAAGATAAATGTCACATCTTGCTCTAGTCTCATCCTCCCTTCTCCTCCAGGCTCCTCCCTGCGTCTTCTGACCCTTCTTGCCCAGCTCACCTGTGTTCTCTGACCTGTCTGCTCAGGATGTGGCCAGTAGGCGGGATGTGACAAAATACAGCATGTGTCCATTATTCCCATCTCACATCAACAATTCCAGGGGCATAATAGTTACTGCGATGTTAGCAGACTTATGTGAAAATATAAAACATAAAATGAGTAAACAAGTCAATTTTAACATATGTCCAAGCAATACAAACCAGAGCAGAGTGCTGGGGTCTCCAGTCCAAACCCCAATGCTGGCAAAGGCAGAAGAGGCCCTTCAGAGAAATCTGCTGCCTTTCAAGATGTCTGATGTTTCTCAGCTGCACTCTGCTTTTACAAAACAGACTTTTTCACATCAGCAATCAAATTTGTTATCTGAGGAGGGAGAGAAGCAATTCCCCCTTCTCATTCTCCTAAACGCTCGTCTGTTTTAAGACAAGTTTATTATGCCTCCTTTTGAGATGAGAAATGTGTGGAATAGAATAGCACAAAGCCAGTGCACAGCTCTGCTCCCAGAACAAGGCTCCAGCATTTTTCCATGTCTCCCCTCTAGGATGGAAATATCTTCTGCATGGGCTGCCTTCACATGAGGCCACACAACACATACTGTGTCTTAAGAACACGCTGAAACTGGCAGCATTCAGCTCCTGTGTCCCTAGAGAACAGAATGGACAGCCTTTCTTTGCAAGCTGGTTCCTCACAGGGAGCACTGGGATGAGCAGCTCTGCACAGCAGGAGGGCAGAGGAATGGCCAGTTTGGCTGAGAACAATCTCACAAAGGCTGTGCTCCTTCATGATTGTTGCGTGGCTCCACTGACTGGGAAATCTCTATTCTTCAGCAAGCTGTGACTTTTCATCCTGGCTTGCTTATGTATCTTCAGTTCTTTGTGCACAAGCCTTGACCTGGTGGAACATACAGATGTTTATTTGGCTGACATCCTGTAGACATCCCTGTTCATTGCAGTGTTGGACTAGGTGGCCTTTAAGAGTCCCTTCTAGCTCAAACAATTCTATGATTCTATGACAGTACCATTTTCTTTAAGTGTTGGGTTTTTTTGTACTCAAGCTCCAATGTACAGAGTAGAAAGGGCCAGTATTGCTCACACCCTTCTTGCCTGTTGCGTGAGAAGGAGTCTTGGCTCTAAAGGAGAGACTGTCTGAGACCATCTCCCTGGGTAACAGGACAACCCACAGCACTTGCAGCAGCCCCTCAGACAAGTCCCATCAGTCCTCACAACACAATCAGGAGAAGTTGGATAAGTATGTCAAAGTGAGATCACTCTGCACATTTCACTCAGCTTGTCCTCAAATCCCACTCCTTTCTTGAGGGCTATAATTTCTTGTCCAGCGCTGCTCGTAGTAGCAGCTGTCTCATGACAGAAAAGGATTGAAATCTTCTGTAGTAAGGAGTGTGTGGGTTTTCACATGCTGTAGCCACTTTGTTCACAGTCTGCAGGCAATCTGAAACAAGCAACTGAAGATACAGAGGCAGGCTCTGCCTGTTGTGAAAAGCTTTTACAAAAAAAACCCAAAAACTTTGGATCACATTTGCTGGGGGATGCTTCATAGTACTGAATATCCATCATTTTAACCAAGTACATTTTAAATAATACTTTTTAAGCCTCAGAATAATCCTGCCAGTTCAGAATCTCATCTCTTCTAAATTGTTCTTTTAGCACATAGTTATTTGCTAAATCCTTTTTTAACAGGAGGGCTGCCTTGATAGCCATGGAAAGTGCATAAGCCTCAGAACAAGATAGAAAGTAATGCCCATTACTGCTTCTATACAGCATTCTTCAGTTGAAGATCATCATGGCAAATAGAAAGAACTGCCATGTAAGTGACGTGTATAAATAATATAAAGCAGCTACAGGTATTCATGTCTGGAGCTCTGCAGATGGATGTCTGTTTGAACCTTGGGATTCCAAATTGAAATGTTCTCAGGAGAATTAAGGATTCATTAAAAGGAGCAAAACTAAATTGTGGAAAGCAAGCCAAATTTCAAGCTTATATTCAATGAAGAGGTGGAGGGTGCTTTCAGCTGTGAATGTTTGTGCGTGTCCAGTTGCAAGAAACAAGCCCAAGGGAGACAAACAGGTACATGTGGTCTTTCAATATGTACAGAAATATGCATGAATTGAAAAGGGCTGAAAATACTCATTACAGCTGAAATCAATCAGAGCAATAACAGTCTCATCAGTTAAAACAAGAAGGTTGATTTCTCATGCTCAGTTCCCCACTTTTGGATTTTACCCATTGTACCTATGACTCTATAGGTGTCACTGTTATCTCTCTATCAAAATTTCTATTTGCATTCCTCTCAGTTGATTCTGTCAGGTGTATCTGTGCTGCTTTTTCATGTTGTGACACTTATTCAATCCCCTCCAAAGCATTCAAATCCTACACATCAAAGCACCCAACAGGCAAATATAGTTACTTCCAGCTAGCACTGATATTACCAGAATTTGTAGTAGGCTCAATATGTAGAAAAGGTAGAAGATATTTTCAATGAATAAATTGAGAGGGATCTAGATGCTTTACATTTATTTGAAATTCAATAGGCATGCCATGTAATGCTTTCTCTGTCAGCTCCCCAAATGTGCCAGGGACAATGCACAGACTGAGAGCCATCATCTCCAAGTGCCACAGGCTTTGTTCTGCTCTGAAGACAGATTCCCCTTGTCCTCCAGATTCATTTCCACTTGCAGTGCTTAAGTCCTAATGCAGAAAAACAAAAATGAACCTGTTAAAGCCTCCAGGGAGCCATATGTTTGTGTCAGAGGATAAGAAATGTGAAAAGAGACTTTTCCTTTGCTGCCATCTGTTTGCCCCCAGTACCACTTTTTGGCTGAACCACTGGGGTAGAACTTGTACTGAGCACAGTGGTGTTTGTGTTGGGGTAGGGGAGCATCTCCCAATTCCAGATGGAAACTCCTCTGGGGCCACCCACTGAGGATCCTTGATTCATGATCTTGCCCACTGGTCACCTTGTTTGTGGTGGTGGCACCTCAGTCCCATCTGTGACTGAACTCAGAAGTGATCCGTATGATCCAGGCACACCATTGCCATCAAAACATCTCATAATTATAAGATTTTTCTGCCAAACTCTGGCTAAGCTGCCCAGATGGAAACCAGACAAGGAGAGGTGATGTCCAACGTCCTACATCAGCTTCTTCCGCTTATTGTCCTTGTTTCTCAGACTGAAGGACTAATTTCAATTTTAAACATTTTTTATTTTAAAAATTTTTTATCCTTGGTATTCAGGTTACAGTAGCCTTTTTTCTTGCCAATTTTTTACACTGTTTCTACAGTTAACTGAACAGCCTCCCTTATTTTTTTCCCCATAATCACTAATTTCCCTGTCATTGCAGGTAGAATTTATGACTTTTTCTAAGACTCAGTAATATCATGAGCCAGCTGAGGATCGCTTTTGTCCTCATGCATATTAAACCCATCTGTATGGGATATCCCAACCCATTGCTTTGTTAAGAAAGTCAAAGAAAGTGGAAAGAAACTTGTCTTGCTGTGTTTCCATCACAGTTTGTGAAGCCGTATGTTGCCTGAATGAGAATGGGGAGAGGCTGCAGGAAACCTGACCTAACTTTTGATTGCCGGAGGTCCTTTCTCACTCAAAGTTTGGTTCTTTCATACTTAAAGTCTTCTTCAGCTCCTTAGAACTGCTGTAAATGCCACGCCTGTACCACTCAGCGAACAGCCCCACTGCATTGCCAAGCTTCTGGCTCACAGTGGGACCCTTCTGATGATGAATTTTCACCTTTTGTGCTGCCTTTCACATCTGTCAGCAAATTCCAGGTCAGCCAGTATATCACTGCCTTCCCTTGTGTCATGGGAGATTTCCTATAGGAGGCTCTGGGCCACTCTTCAGAGCTGCTTCACTATTCCAAAATGAGAGATTTGCAGATGGGCTCTAATTCATGCAGATGTGCTGTCTGACTGTTCTGTGTTTGCAGGAAACTGACACCTCTTGACAGAGATCTGGTTTTATCTCTTTGGCACAGTTTCTGGGCTTTAAATCTTCGTGCCACATTCAGGTTTGTGACGCCTTCCATTTTGTGCTCTCCCTTGACTAGCTCACAATTCTCCTTAAAAAAATTAATCTGACTCTGCTGTCTTCCCCACCACCTCTTTTTGTTTTAGCAGTATACGAATTAGAGGTCCTGCAAGGAATTCTAGCTGCACAGCAAAAGGAGAGGCACAGCCATCCATCCCTGCTGCCATTATGGTTGTGCAGAAGGATATCAAGAGCACTTTTCTGCTGGTAACTGAAGCAAACCAGCAACCATGAAGAATTTCATTGCATCCTGTTCAGCCAGCCCTTGGCCTCAAACCCCAGTCTCGATGCCCATGGGGTTGCAGAGCGCATTAAACCTTTCTTTGCTACCTCCACTGCTTATTGTCACCCACTCATGTTCCTTCCAATACTGTGCTCTGCAAATCTCCTCCCAGACTGCTGGCACTCCTGAGTAATCTCACATTTGCTTTTATGAGTACAAGCTCCTGCTTAATTGTCTGTAACATCACTTCACATTAAAGGTGCTGATTAAACCTCTAACTCCTAATAAGGTTTATTCCGTCTTATAAAAAGTCTCCCTCCTGCAAATGGGAATCACTGCCACAGCCAGAGACCTTGACGTTCCTCCAGTGAAAAGCAAGCCTTCCACCATCCCTATTGCAACCTCCCTGGACTTATCCCTGAACTCGGCAGCCTTCCTGCTCTGAGACACTGCAGCTACTCTGGGACAAAGGAAAAACAGCAACTGCATGAGCAGAAATGGGAAAGGGACAGATTTAGGGTGATGCTGCATTATTTTCTTGTGTAACTTAAATAATAGCTGTAGCAACACTAACTTCCCATGGCAATTCTTTGGATATTAGACAGTCCTGCAAGAAAATATCTGATTAAAAAATAATAACACTTAAGCTAGTTCTGATTGCTTTTCTTATGAGAAAAATCATGAATATGTGAATAAAGTTCCCAAAAGAATATGCAAAAATCCCTCTCAACATGTGCCTACTGCAGAAGAAGCCATGTTTGCCACACTCTGCCATTTTTGCACAGATAACAGTCAAGATTTGGTTTCACGCTCACCTACAACCCAGTTCTCAATAGCTACACATCTACAAGCAATACATGTAATGTACAGCTGATGTGTTTTTTGAAGATTCAGGGGGTTTATACAGTTACAGAATCACAGAATATCCCGAGTTGGAAGGGACCTACAAAGATCACTGAGTCCAACTGCTGGCTCTGCACATTACCACCCAAAATTCAAACCCTATGAGAGAGCTGGCCAAGAGCTTCTAGAATTCTGGCAGCAACCTTCCCCTGTTAAGACCTTGGAAGAGTTGATCAGGTAGAACGGCTTCATTTTTATTTTTCCCCAAACAATTCTTCTGATAGCACCAACTCTTGCTGAAGAAGTCATCACCCGTATGGCTGTGATGAAGACCTCATCTTCTTCCAGCTGCATGGAGGTGGGCAGAAGGCAGCCCCAGCTCCTAGTGGCTGTCCCCAGGATGTGCTGTGTGTGTACAGGCTGCTCTTAAAGGAGTTTCTTCCTCTCTGTTTTAGGTTGGAAAACATCTTTACCTAACGCAGGCTGCAGCAATGAGGGATGTAGGACCTGGTCAGTACACAGAGAAAAGAAATTTCTGGAGGAAAAAGCTGGAGGATTTGAATAGCCTCTTAATGCAACTCCAAACATGTGCTGAACCCATTTCTAGTGAAGAGTAACAATGGTTTGTGAACAATAGGTGAAGCTGAAAAGTGAATAGGTTGGGAAAAACTCCACAAAAAAAGCTATTTTTTAAGAACTGAGTGAGCAAAAATGCTCAGAGGTGGTCAGAAAGTTGGACTAGTTGGACTAGATGATCTTTATAGGTCCCAACTCTCCTCTCCTCTCCTCTCCTCTCCTCTCCTCTCCTCTCCTCTCCTCTCCTCTCCTCTCCTCTCCTCTCCTCTCCTCTCCTCTCCTCTCCTCTCCTCTCCTCTCCTCTCCTCTCCTCTCCTCTCCTCTCCTCTCCTCTCCTAGAAAGGAGAGAGGCAGGGAGAAGGAAATGTGTTACCAATGGTGGGTTCTCCTGCAGATACATTTATCACCATTCACAACCCTGAGTAATTAAAATTGAGTAATTACCTTGAGTAATCAAAAACTGCAGTAGTGACTTAAAAATAATGAGATTTAAAATCAAAAGCAGCAGCACATAAACACTCTGAATCAAGGAGCATCATTTATTCAGCACATGGTTCACGACGGGCCACTTCACCCAGTTTCACTGAACACAAGTACAGCAGTTTATAAAATTAACTGGTGTACAACAAGAAATTTTTATCAATTTTGATTGCAGCTATTTCGTCTTCTTAAATTTTAATCTGCATTTAGCAGATTCTGAAGCTCTGGGGTTTTAGAAACTCTGAGTGTTATGCACAGAAAGGGCAGATCTGGATGCTGGCTATGGTCTCCTTAAACAAACAGTGAATTCTGCATTTTTTTTAGAGGGGTGTTTACTGAGAGCCAAACATTTTGTAGCTCTATCAGAAAGTACACAATGTGCTCAGTTGTACAGGAAATGCATTCAGATGAAATACATGCAGCTCTTATTACAAATTTCATCAGGATGAGTATTTTTAAACCACTAAAATTCCTCACAATATGTTTTAGTAAAATGAAAAGCATATTGCAAAGATGCAAAGATGCAATGGAGTGTGCAGCACTCCATACAGCTGTAAGCAGAGTACAGCATTGCTCAGCAGCATGAGGCCTTGCAGACTGTCAGTGTCATCACCTGTCATGGTCCTCCAGCTTTCTGAATGGCACTGAGCCCCTTCCTGACCCAAGCACCTTGCAAAAGTCTATCAGAAGACATATATATGTATATGTATAAACATATATCTTTATTTTTTGAAGAAGACCCTTCTCTTTTTTCATTATGAGAAGGAAGTGAGAGACGATCAAGTTTTCATGTTTCCAGAGCATAGGATGTGATTTAATATTAGAAGTAGGGCTTTATCATGGAGCTTATGAGCTAGAGGGGGA
This sequence comes from Tympanuchus pallidicinctus, assembly GCF_026119805.1. Classification (NCBI taxonomy): domain Eukaryota; kingdom Metazoa; phylum Chordata; class Aves; order Galliformes; family Phasianidae; genus Tympanuchus; species Tympanuchus pallidicinctus. The sequence goes on from NW_026294747.1 coordinate 66,705,101, forward strand.
CCAACTTTTTACATGGTCTAATAGTGATAAGACAAGGGGAAATGGCTTTAAATTAAGAAAGGGGAGATTTAGGTTACATGTTAGGAAGAAATTACTTAGAGAGCAGTGAGACCCAGGTACAAGCTGCTCAGAGAGCTGTGAATGTCCCATCCCTGGAGGTGCTCAAGGCCAGGTTGGATGGGGCCCTGGGCAGACCGATCTGGTGTTTGACAGTCTTGCCCATGGCAAAGGGATTGGAGCTCAGTGATCTTTAAGGTCTTTTCCAACCTCCAACCTCAGCCACTCTGTAATTGCATCATTTCTATCAAACATACCACTGCAACTGAGTGCAAAGCCAATGTGATAAGCAGCCCAACTGCTGGGCCACAGTTGGCCAGTTGTGTTACACTGGCAGTAGGAAAGGGCTTTTCTCCAGTGGTGCAGCCCCTCCAGTTTCAGGACCAGCTCATGTTTTTTTGGAGCGTGCTTTCAAGTTGTTCCAAATACTCAGCATCACTCCTTCATGCTCCCATCAGGGTCTTGAGATCAGAAATGCAGCTATGGGCAGTGAAATTGCTTTGACAACAGCTCTTCTTCTGAAAGCTGCTTTTCAGCCCTGCATCTTTCCTGTTACTCGTAGCACAAGCTGTGGGTCTGGATTAATGAAGCTACATCCAAAAGGGCAGATAGTATTGCATGCCATCAGATATCACAGGGATCTGAATATACTATCATCACAGAATCGTAGAATCACAGAGTTGTTAAGGCTGGAAAAGACCACTAAGATCCCCAAGCCCAACCCACCCCTACCATGCCCACTGACCACGTCCCTCAGTGCCACATCTCCACAGTTCTTGAACTGTCCAGGGATGGTGACTGCACCACCTCCCTGGGCAGTCTGTGCCACTGCATCACCACTCTTTCTGAGAAGAAGTTCTTCCTAATATCCATGCTGAATTACATTTATCCTGACCAGCTCTGCACCAGGAAAAGGCTGCGAAAACCCTTATAGCTCTAAACTGGAAGAAAAGGAGAGAACTAAAAAGCCCCAGTCATCTGTGCATCGTTCTGTTAATCACAGCCCACGTCTTGCTCCAAGTATGGAAGAGTAGATCTCTGCTTAAAAAGCAGCTCCTGTCACTATTTTGCACTGACATCTAATGGCTGCCATAAATAATTATACCTTCTAGCACCCACCTGGATGCAGGGTTAGGGTTCTGAGTTACAATTGTCACCACTCATTCCAAAGACTGTTTCACTCATCAGCTGATGCTTAGGCCTGACAACTATTGCCTAGCCGTACCAGTGATCATATTTGGTGAATGTCTTCAGTGCGTGAAGAAAACAGAAGAGGCATCATGGCTGTGAACGCTCGGTGGCTGCACAGTACGTGCTTTAGCAGGCAGTACTGGCACTGCTCTGTAGGAATGTATAACTAATGCTCTTCTGGAAACGATCTCACGAGGCAGAAACCATGAAGCCAGGAACAGATGGGAAACAACCTTTCACTCACTGCTGCATTTTGTGACAACTAAGAATTCAAAGAACAAACAAACTGCAGAAGCAGAAATACGCCTGGTACTTTCACTCCTTATTCAGCCCTTCCCAGAAATGCATTTCCTTGTAGCGATTACCTGCTTTTTCTGTCTTTTTTTTTTTTAAAGTGTTTAATTGCAAGAAAATAATTACAGAGGAGTTAATGGGATGGGCTCAGTGAATGCTTCTGTGCATCATTAAACATCTTCAAGGAAATTCAGCATGTGTATACATTTCAAGCTGGGTTTTTGTAACTCCAACACCTCACTGTTGGCAGCCCAAGGGCTGAGAGGAAGAGGAGTTTTTCACTGGGAAGCAGAAGGTTTTCTCCATCCCACGTCTTATTAGGCTCGGTCTAAAAAGAAAAGGATGAAAGGGAATTAATCATAGGCAGGACAGGCAGTGTAAAGGTGGGTGGAAGGACTGACAAGCAAACAGAGAAGCGATTCTGAAGAAATGATGAATAAGAAATAAACACATCGAGAGGACAGAGGGAAAGAGTTATGGTTAAGATGAATTTGTGGAAAGCGGGTAGGCATGTTTTACTGCATAATATTTCCATCAGGGGAAACAACTTTTGCAGTCAGATTAGTTCCTCTCCCACTTTGTGGCTTTTTCGTTTGTAGAACAAGAAGCCAAATGAAAAGCACGAGATTCACAGCTTTGAATTTTCCCCTACAGACATGCAATCAGTGTGCTCAGCTACCGCAGCCGCTCGCACAGCTGATGCCCAGCCACAAATCCAGGGCTGGAGATTGCCTTTGCACTGGTACCTCCCCATGCACCACTTGAATGGCACAAAAACACCCTGGAGGAGGTGTAAAGGCCATGGCCATAGGACTGGAGCTGGGATGAAAGGATCATTCTGCTGGTGAAAATCAGGCCTTAAATTGCAATTGCTAACAGTTTCAGCCAAGAGTGCTGGTTCTGCCTGTACAATGAATCCCAAGGTGGTTTTGTGGTGCCTGAGATGGGAGGAACCCCCATGGATCTGCCTGAACTATGGCACCTCTATGCCACCCATCTCTGGTTTCTGCATTCATAGGGCTCAGCTGCTGCTAAGTCCATGAGGAGCTGGAAAGTGGGAATGGAGATGGTACAGACCATCACAGTAGTGGAAGATCACCATCCTAGCATGCAGGAGCCCATTGCTCGTGCTAAACCTGGAGATGAAAAGGCCATTTCATTCCATCTCATCTGAACTACAGATCACTAAGCTGCCTGGACTGTGAGAGGTGATTAGGGCTCATCTTCTGGGTTGTCACTGAGTGATTTTTAGACTAACAGGGGGAAAATAACAGTAAATGAATCCGAGAATGTGGGTTAAGTAATCAGGTAATGCATCTAATGGAGATAAAAATGGCTGAGACTGAAAGGATTGGGTGTTTTTTGCTTTTTTTTTTTTTTTTCATTTACTCTTTATTAAAAATACAAAGATAAAAGACATGCAGTACCTTTGAAAACTAAGCATGGCTGAAGTGCAAGAGTGACATGAATTAGGCAGCACTTATCTCCTTAAGAAAAGAGCGAAAGCAGAGAGCAGCATCCACACTTTCTCTTCCTGAGTCCACTGAGCACTTGCCTGTGCCCTGCAGAGATCCTTATGGGATCCTGCCTGCTGCTGGCCCTTCTAAACCACATAGGAAGAGTGAGGTGCTGGGCTGTAGGTCTGCACCTGTGGCTTTTCAGAAACATGAAGCAGAAGCCAGCATCATCCTTTTCGATAACTCTGTTCTTTAATTCTTGTTTTCAGCTTATTTGCTGGGCGTTTGAAGTCCCTGGCAGAGGATCCCTAGAGCAACTCGATTCTGCTGCATCAGAGGGTTTTGCTCTTTCACAGATAATGACCAAATTCTCAGCTACAAACCTTTATTTTTAAACATCGTCACCACCATTAGCTGTGCGTTTTGACCAGCAATGAACAAAAGCCTGCTTGTCACACTCATAAAAATCTGCATGGCCATCTGAAACGTGGCTTGCCTTTCACATCACTGTCACCCCTACTGAAACACACCACCCACCTCCTCACTGCGCTCACATCCACTGCTTGGTCTCCATAAATGTTCAGCAAGTATCAATGAGTGTCAGTGGGTGCCATTTTTTTTCACATGGAGGAATTCAGTTCCACTCTTTTGTTTCATGGGCATTTCCATATCAGAAACCATTGTATTATTCAGCCCCTTTGCTGCCATCTGTTGCACTGCAACAAAATGTAATGGAATATTGGCAGAAAGGTTCAACCTCTATTGCCATACCAGCAACATCCATCTCTGATGCTGTGGGCCTCAAGGTGTAGACCCCAGGGTTAAGTAATCCACCATGGCACAGCTTCCACCATGGGCACAGCTGGACGTGTTTCAAATCCAAAACTAGTTCCAAAAACAAAATACATTATAATACATCTGTAGAGATCAAGTTTATACATTTGAGTCCTGTAACCACTCAGATCTTCACATCTCTTTGGAAGCGCTATCTGATTTCCCCCTCAGATCTGTCTTTTAGCCCGTAATACATATTGTGAATTGGAGCCTTCAAATACATGTGTACAGCTCGTTCCTCTTCATAAAATGGTGTCCTTTCTGAAGGCATGCAGAAGGCTCCCTTTCCCTTAAAGGTTTTATTTTATTGAGTTGGGCCAGCTATGGAACATGGTGTGTTAGCCAAGATTCAATCCCCAGTCACCCCATCTCTACCCAGATTTCCTTTCTCTCCCCATCCCTCCTCACCCTCTGCATCTTCCCAAGGGAACGCTCCACTTAGACCACACCACATGCAGAGCAGCTTCCCAGCAAAGTCTTGCCTGGACTGTGCTTCCCCAAGAGGCCTCAGAGAAGCCAGCACTGGCATGAAAACACCAAGTACAAATGATAAAATATAGTCATTTTCTTCTCAGTACAACTACAGGATAGAAAGGACATTGCTTTGTGTGTCAGGGTCAGTAAATATTAGATAGATTTTATGGTCTTATAGTTAAGCTTTGGCTGAAAAATATGTCTGAATTTTTTTTAATCACCACTACTCCGCTGGACCTCATTCCTTGGACAACCTGCCCTAGTGGCCCTGTTAGACACCAGAGGACCTCCAGAAATCCCTTCCAACCTCAACTAATCTGTGATTCTGTGAGTGTCCGCGATCAGCTTCCTTTGATGCTTTAGGCTGCATGATTTTTAGGCAATGATACACTGCCTGGGCACTCTGACAGCTGCACTGTGTTTCTCATGACAAGAAAGTGGCCAAGAGAAAGGATGCTCTGGGAGCATCTGCTGACTGAGCCACCAAAAGAACCTGCTGAAAGCAATGGCTGAATCTCAGCTGGCTGCAGCAGATCAGTCAGGCTCCAAACCTCATGCATGACTCTAACAAAACCTGCTCCAGATGTAGAGAAGCTGGGGATGCCCCATCCCTGGAGGTGCTCAAGGCCAGGCTGGATGGGGCCCTGGACAGCCTGATCTGGTAGGTGGAAATCAGCCCATGGCATGGAGTTGGAAGTAGATGATCTTTGAGATTCCTTTCAACACAAGCCATTCTTTGGTTTAATACTTTTCCCCATTATTTTGACTGTTGCACTTAGTGATCTGTCTCTCCTTTCCTTTTCATCTAGTTTCTAGATAAGGGAAAGCTGCACTAAAATTAATTTTTTTTTTAGAAATGCTTAAGAGCAATAAAGGGAGGTGGTGGCTTTGTTGCTATGAACACATCATGTACCAAACAATGACTTTTTTCTCTATTTACTGTGGAGAATCACATCTTGCTTTGCTATTTTATTTGGCACGGTAAGCAACAACAGAAAGTAGAAATTCAAGATATTTTGTACGATCTTTAATTCTGATTTTTCAGGAACAGCTTGAAATGCTGCATCTGAAAATCTAAGAGGTTAATAAATTTTTTGGTTGTGAGAAGCAAATCTCAAATGACTGAGTGAGCTTAGAAGCAGGGGAAAACGTATCTTTGATGTGGGATAGCGTTTGCAACAAGAGGAAAGGCAAAATGCAACGTTACCTGAATACAGGAATGTGATTGCTTTCTGCTTTGCACTGGTTTGGTATGGTGTGAATTCACCAACTTTAATATACTAACTGCTGATCTGTACCAGTGAAAGGGAGTGGAGAAGCTAACTCCATCTGTTACCAGTAGGCAAGGCTCTTTATGGCTCTATAACAAAGATTTCATTTAAGTGCAACTACAAATGAAATAATGGGTTCAAGACGAAATACAATTTCTTCCTCGTTGCCCATGAAGAACTTCTGGTCAGGGCCTGGGAGTTGTGCAGACCATGAGCAGCAGTGCTTCTGGCACCAAGGGAGCTGGAAAACCTCCACTGAGCTGTGGTACAGCTCCAACTCACATTCCTCGTGCTTTTTGCAGTAACTGTAAGAAAATGTCCAAGCCAAACTCTGAGCTCTGATTTTTGCCTCGAGCTCATGGGCTATGCTGGCAGCTCTCAGACCACAGCTCATAGGCATGACTGCACTGAACTGATTCACTGCCAATCTGTCACTAATAGGGTTACAATCATGAAGACACACCTCTGTGCTTCAGCCACCATGTCCAGTCAGCCTTTCCTCTGTTTTAGTTTGCCTGTGTGCAATTTGGAGCTTGTAAAACACTTCCCTGCGTAATAAGGCACAGTAGTCCTAGAATCATAGAATCACGGAATATTCTGAATTGTTGGACCCATAAGGATCATGGAGTTCAACCCTGTCTCCACATGGGATCACCCAAAAACCAGATCACATCTCCGAGAGCATTGTTCAGATGCTTCTTGAACAAGCTTGGTGCCATGACCAGTTCCATAGGAAGGCTGTTCCAGTGTCCCCATTCAAACAAATCAGTAATGCCACAGTCTGCTTTCCTCCACTGACCTTGCTTCATGAGCTTCCCAATGAGCAACAAACCCACGGCTGTGCTCAGGAGAGCCCCATTAGCTTTCTGTTGCCCTTGATTGACTCAAAAATGAGTCAGACCTGTGGAGCCTGGGCACAATCAGGATATCTCTGAGGATCTCCAGCTAAAGCTGTGTTGTCACAAACAGCTGCAATACCCACGCTAATGCTCAGGTAAAGAGCAGGATCACAGCGTGCCTCTGGGCTCCGTGGAGAGAAGGCTGAGCAGGCAAAAGCTGCCTCCAGACCTGTACTGCTGCAGCTGCCCTGATGATGCCAGGTACAGCACCAAAAATAAAACCTGGTCATACCTTCATCGCAGACCCTGCAGGCAGCTCATGATTGCATCTTCTGCAGCCCCATCAGTAGCACTCTGCCTGTGGGCAGCATAGCAAAAATGGCTTTCCCAGGGACATGTTTTTCCTAAGCCTGCATAAAATACATCCCTGTAGAACTGTTCACAGTAAATGCACTTTGCAGGTGTAATACTCCATGAGCCCAACCCAACAGGGAGCAGGCATAGCCTTGGAGATAAGCCATAGTAGGGATGGTTTAGGTAATTCGTCATACCAAAAGTGCTACATGAATTGGGGTAACTGAGATGGCTTCAGCCATCTACGTTCAGCATTTAATGAAAAACAGAAAATATTTCCAACTGGAGCAGCTGTGAACTGCTGCTCTCCAGTAAGCTCTGGAAAGTTCACTGTAGGACATGAATAACATTGCAGATGATGAAGCAGTGCATGGTTGCTGTGATGGGGAAGAATGTATACAGACTCCTTGCAAAACAAGAGCTCAGGGTGGTCCTGAATGCAGAGCCTAAGCACAAGGAATAATTTGGGACTTGCAGGAAGGTAAGAATGAGAAACCTCTTCTCTCACTTTCATGCTTAATTGGACTGTGCTGGCACATCCCTGGAGGTTAAGCTAGTGTTAACAAACGGGTCATTGCAGATCTATCAACAGGTTCTGACGTGTCTAAGGCTGTAACTGTGTAGAAATATAATAAGAAAGGAGAAAATAGCTTTGTCCTCGATATGGGATGACTGAAATGTGCTTTAGAAAAGCACTGTTTCAGCCAAGTGCAGGAATTCATCTCACAGCCCCAGATGTTGGGTGTGGGAGCAAGGTACTGACCAGAAGTTATCCTCTGAATGAAAAAGATGAGTCTGTTTATGCCCTGTGGTGCTGGAGGACTTCTGATTGAGTAGATTAAAGCTGGATGAATAATTGATTAAAAGGTTCATTTGAAGAATTTCTCTCCTTTTCTGTTTGTAGATTGAAATGTGGCACAAACGATATTGTACCAATTTGACATTATTTTGCAGCTACTTCTTACCCAGAATTGCAGCTCAGTCCACTGCACAGCTTTTTTCCAGTGCTCTATAGCCACATTGCTGCTGGAATGGCTCTGGATGGTTACTGATGGCCTCAGCCCAGAAAGAATGTTGGATTTCACCCAAAAGAAGGTCAGTGCAATGCCATAGGAGCAGTGCAGAGGACTGAGGTCAATGAAGAACAGGTTCTCTCATCACGTGGGAAGAAGCCTTACGATCACTAATGCTATAGAAAACAATCCTGGGCTTCTAAACCCAAATATGTTGCTCGTGGAGAGGGCAATCTGTGAAGCACTGATGTAGTCTTTCTGTCCTGTATCTGCAGAGCAATTTCATAGGACACTGCCTGGGAAGATCAAGCCTAGAGTCAGTCCCCGTCCTCCTCCTGCCCTGTCTCCCTTGCAGGAAGATGCCCTCATCCTCCTAGCCCTCGTCCTTGAGTGGCAGAGAAACCTATCCGGTCATGTCCTCATAGAAACTGGATTTCCCATGGAAATGCTTACATTTACCCATTTAAGCCAACAATTTCTAAATATTTATACCTCTATTCTAGAATGCTCTGTGCCTATGAACATTCCTGTGAATTAAGTCACAGTATTTCAAATACTACAAAAAAATCTATGTAAAGCTGTTAAGAGAAAGGCAATAACATCAGCCACTTTATAACCATGCACGTATGTTCACTTCATTGCCTCTGCGGCATTTTTCTTACTTTAGAATTAGCATGGTAAGGGAACAAGCCAGATGGAAATAGGAAAAGAAAACCCATCTCCAAATTTAGGGTACCCCCTGATTTCTGGTCCCTCAGCAAGAAGAACTGATCCTCTGCTCCTTTGTAAAGAAACCAGAAAGTAAAATAAAGTTGCACTTACTAAATGTTTCATTGGCCTCAGCAACTACAACGGACCATGATTTTAGAACTATGTGATGTATATTGAGGAATGTATCATCATTTGTGTGCCATCCCTTATAAGAGATACATGTTTGGAATGTCCAAATTGCAGTGAAATAAAGGTCAGGGACCAAAGGCACACAGCAAAACTGTTAGCTCATCAATGCTTTTAATTTCCTATGTGCACTTAATGTCATGTCTTGGTATTTTAATGGGGGAAAGAAATCCACTCTCAAAACAAGTTTTCAGTATTGATAGCACTGCAGGCATGGCTTTGTTGAGCTGGCTTCTGCCTGGGAATATTCAGTGCCCTTTTAAGAATTAATTGGATGGATTTTTTCCACTCATACCTTAGCAGCCTTGGGATCAATGGAATCACAAAGGTGAAAGGCAAAACTTCAAGATAATACAGAATTTTTCAGTACTTTTATTGTCAGCTAAGGCATACTGGCCACTAAGCTCTTGTTCCAAAATTCATAGTGTATGGGTTTGCTGAGTAGCAAGTGAAGAATACTGATTTCCTTACTTATCTATGATCATCTGCACTGCAAGTTGCAGTGGAAAGAGTGCAGGATGGGATTTAGTATCCAAAATTACCTGCTTTCTTTTGAAAAATGTAGATAGCCTCTCACACTACCCTTCCTACAGCTACTCCAGGTGGGACTGAATGTTGATTTGTAGGATCACATGAAGGCTGAAGCATAATCCTGTTATGCTTGGGGGAAAATCTTGAGCTCAGTATAAATAAGAAAGAGATGAAAGTTCATCCAAGCATAGCAAAGAAACCTTTTCCCACTCCCCATGGGCCAAAATCCTCTCCCAGTAGGTCTGGGGACAAGGCTTGGCACTCTCCTCCCTATTTGATTTCTCTGTTTAATTTAATAGTGTTCTCTACTCATCTCTCTGTGCATATTTTTATGCTCTTTTCTGCTGCATGACTTGCTGTCTTCTCAATGATGACGAATTTACCAGCCCAGGCACTCAGTGGTGAGACATACCCCATAATACCAGTGGTTTGGCATCAACCACCACTGTCCCTTTATCCTATGCTCCTTTTTTCCTGACCAATTCTGCCATTTTTGAACACCAGATCCCACAGATTCTGAGCAGGAGGTCCACGAGCGGTGTGAAAATTGCCATCCACTCAGAAAACTGGGCATTTACTCTTTACCAGTGCTAAGGATAACTCTGTCTGAGGACATACCGACAAGGCCCAAGGTAGTGCAGTTGACCAGAGACAGCTTACATGCAGTGTTTTTCCTTGCCCGTAAAATCATAACCTCATGGCACCAGATCCACCAGGTTCATCTGACAGCCCTCCCCAAAGCACGTTCCCTTTCCAATAGTACACTTTTTTTTACAAATCGCAGAGAAACATCCTATTGAAAACTTCCTGAAATCCTGACATTGACCCCAAACCACTCTGCCCTCAGCCCTGTGCTCCTTCACTCTTTTTGGTGAGTTCAGATTCCTCTAAGAACATGGAGTGTTCCAAGAATCTAACTAAGCTCTGACAAATCCTTCACTGGGACAGATGTGCTTTCTAGTAATAATAGTAATTATCCCTAAAATCCCATGAAAGTTTGATTGCAGTTTACTAGGAATAAGTAGAAATAAAAGAGGAGCCATTTCAGTGCATAAAGCCAGGCTGCTGCTGTGCTCAGAGAGCCAGTTCTCTTCTGCATAGATCTTATCAAAGCTCCCAACGTGATTGCTATATATTTACATGATATAGGAAAGGAGGACTTCAGGTGTATGAGTACAAGGCAGCCTTAGAAAACTAGGGCAATAGTAACGAGTCACTACTAAATAGCTCACTGCTATTTAGATTTGACTTAAATAGAGAAATGGCCACTGTACACAGCGGCACTCCTGACAGTGTGTCCACAAGTCACCCCTAGATCAAGCTACCGAGCCCAGCACTGCTACATGTCCTCCTCCCACATGGACACATGCCCACAAATGCAGTCCCACACCTCCACCCTCTCATCGACCAGCACGCAATGGGTAAATGCAGAAAATAGGGGCTACCAAGCACAGTGCAAAAACAATCTAAAACCTAATACTCATAAAAAATATGTACAAAGCTTTCTTTGATTCAAATAAAGCATAGGAGTCTTTGAAGAAGCTGTAGGTGTGACATGACAGTACTTTCCAAGTAGATAAAGTGAAATCTCAGCACAGAGTTTGTACCAACATGGCTATTAAGGCTCCAGACTAGCAAAAATATGTGTCGAATAAAGTCAAACTTTGCTGTCTTTCTATGCTTATTTGTTTTGTTTTCAAATTCTTCCTCATTCCCACTTTGTTAGGATTTAAAAGCAAGGTAAGCTCATAACCCTGTGTTCCTGTAAGCCGTCCAGCACAGAAAGGGTTCTCCATGATGCCACGCCACACACAGAGCAGGCAGCCCATGCTACCCCTCTCACTGTCATGTCACTTGAGGAATATCCCATACCTTGCATCCCAAGCCTGGTCTTCTTGGACTTTTTACCTTCATACGACCTGCTTTTTGCTTACTGTATTCCCTTCAAACTGCCCTATCAACTGCCCCAGGGAACATCAGACCAAGTGTTTTACGCCCACAAAGAGGAATAAGAGAAGGAAATATCATTTCAATTAAATAAATGGATAAGTAACGAAAGCAATTGACAAGAACAACAAAAACAAATGTATCCATTGAGTAGGCATGTTTTAGATCTAGAGTAGAACATCCTACATTCTAACCCAAGTCACTTCAAAATCAGTGAAACATTATTCATTGTTAAGCATTGTACCCAAAACTTGTGTTTCTTGGCTCAGTTCTGCTGCCCTAAAGTCAATGGTAAACTTTCCATTCAGCTCTGGTAGGAAAAGTGTTGGGTCACAGTGACTTCTGTAAACAGTTCCTCTCACAGATGATAAAATGAAGAGCTGAAACCTTGCTGTGTGAGTTTTGTAGATGTCTGAAAAACATAATCACTGTTTACAGTTTCCTGCAATTGGTGGCAGGAGGAAAATAAATACAAGACCGAGTAATGACATTCTGCTTTGCTGTTCTGCCACTTGGACTCATTCCAGCCCCCAAGGAAGGGAGAAAGCAGAAAATGAGGGCTCCAGAGCAGAGCCCTGCAGAGCCCATAGCTCACTTCTGCTTCAAAATTTGCCTCCGTTTGTTTTGTGAGATTTCCACCCACTCCCCAATTATTTCTCATTTTATTCACAGCTGCTCGCCATTCTGGTAATTCCTTCTGTGAGGAGAAAAACAAAGGATGTGAATTATAAAAATGCCTTGACTCTGTGTCCGAATTCATCCACATGGATCGCCCTTTGGCACTGCTGCACGGCTTAGCAACCCTCTACAAGGAAACTCAGCGGTGTCAGAGTAGTGGATAATAAAGGGAGATATCCCCATTCCTGTGAAAGCATGAAATAAGCATCTATGTTGAGTTTGGAGCTGCACTCAGCTCTGCAGCAGACAGGCCAAGATAAGGCAAGTAGAGCATCTCTGGAATTGGAATTTATCACAGATAAACCTGAGATTTTCTGCACAAAAATAAACTTCAGTGCACTGAGTTGTTTTTTTCTTCGTTGTTTTTGTAAATCATCTGCAATGTGATAGAACAAGGGGGAATGGTTTTAAACTGAGACAAGGGAGGTTTAGGTTAGATAGATATTAGGAGGAAGTTTTTCACACAGGGTGGTGATGCATTGGAACAGGTTGCCCAAGGAGACTGTGGATGCCCCATCCCTGGAGGCATTCAAGGCCAGGCTGGATGTGGCTCTGGGCAGCCTGGTCTGCTGGCTGGCGACCTGCACACAGCAGGGAGTTGGAACTGGATGAGCATTGTGGTCCTTTTCAACCCAGGCCATTGCATGATTCTATAATTCTATGCAACTCAAATGTAGAACAAGTTGGAATAAGTCGCTTTTGATAAATGATTATCATAGAATCACAGAATTCTTTGAGTTGAAAGGGACCTTTAAAGGTCATCTAGTCCAACTTCTCTGCAGTGAACAGGGACATCTATAGCTTGAATGGGTGCTCAGAGCCCCAACCAGCCTGACCTTGTATATCCATCCAACATTTGCCATTTACCCACCTGGCTGTGATGACCATGCTGATAGTCCCTTTCAAAGTGGCTTAAATCAGCAGATGGCAAAGCACCACACAGTCTTCCACTCACTCCTCCCCCTTTCCAGTGAAATGGAAATGGGAGAGAGAACCAGAAAGAAAAAAGTAAAACTTGTGGATTGAGATAAAACTATTTACTAAGATAGAGAAAAGGAAAATGATAATAGTTATGACTGTGCATGCATACACCAACCTCTGACTGATGCCCAGCTAATCCCCCAGGCAAAAGAAGAGAGAGAGAGATGAACTCCCAACCCCTTCAAAACTCCTTCCACATGATGTCATTTGGCTTGGAATATCCTTTCAGACAGTTTAAGTCAGCTGTCCTAATTCTGTTCCCTCCCAGCTCATTGGGCCCTTAGCTGAGAGTGGCCTTGGTCCTTTTGTTGCAGTTGCTCAGCCAGCACCTTTCAGCCCACAGCTGCAGCACAGCATGGATGATTGGATCCTTTATTTAAAGAAAGGGAAGAAAAGTCCCATATTCACAATGGTGAATCCTGCCTGTGTCCCCCTTACTTTCCACCTAGCATGGCTGACCACTTTGCAAACTGGTGACATCACAGAGGGCAAAATTTACTTGCAGGAAAGGCACTTTGATCAGCACAGCACATCCTCAAATGAAAAAGCGCCGCTATCATATATCTGCCTCCTGGTTTTATCAGTGCCTGCAGCACCAAGCCAAAGTGAAGTATTAGGAGGTAAATCACCTCCATGCATTTCTCACAGGCACTTAGGAAGAGAAAGCAATTTTAGGGAGGATCTCACAGAGTTCCTCAGTGAGGAAGTTCCATCATCTCACCCTGTGCTCTCTCTCTGTCCAACAGTATTAAACTAAATAAGCAACAGACAGGGAGAGAAAACCAGAGAGAAGTGGTACTTTCAAATGGCAGAGGAGCACAGTTCTCTGCCTTAGCCCTGCAGTTCGTGACACATTCATTATCTCTATAGCAATGCAGTTGATGCCCCTGCTGAGATAACAGCACAACTCATCTTCTCTGCTGGTCACTGGGCTTTCTGAAGGCAATTCCACAGAGTTCAGCATCTTCCACGCTTTGAAGAAACAGACAGCTGCCAAAGCTCTCATACTTAGCACCTGGGAACACAGGTGGTGATGGATCAGTGGTTGGACTAGATTATCTTAGTGGTTCTTTTCCAACCTTAATTGTTCTATGATTCCCTGATTGTCTTTGGGTTTTTGTTGTTACACAACCTCTGATATCTTCCCAGCAGCCTATATTTTGTCAACACTTGAAGGATCACAGAATTTGCTCATTTCTCCAGTGAGTTTCCAGAGACAGATTTGAAAGTGTAAAGAAGTTCCTGGCAAGCTGGGATGAAGGAGAAAATAAAGCTTTTTTTTTTGCTTTTTTTTTTTTTGAGGCTGAGCTGCTGAATCATGCAGAACAGGCAGCAGCCCACAGAGCAGGAGCTGCAGGAAGATCCAAACATCCCCTGGAGCATTGGGCTGCTACCTTCAATATCTGTGTGCCATGAAGTGGCCTGAAATACCTCAGTCGTGGGGAAACAGAGCAGCGTGCACACCACCTGTGCCCAACACCTTATGGAGAGGCACTGGAAAACCACACAAAACTGTTCCAAAATGAAGGGCTGTCCAAAACTAGCACAATTTTCAAGTACAACTTGGAATGCCAGGGAGATAGCAATCAGCTCTCCTTGTCTCTGGCAGAGCAAGAAGCTGGCAAAAGCAATGCTCCAGGGCAATGCATCCTGAAGGGGAACCTCTGCCTTTAGAAGCCTTTGGAGATGGATGCCAGGAATTCATAAGCATTTTCACTGCAGTGGGAAAGATGCATATTCTTGAAATTCCTTCAAGCCCTATGACCCACGTCTGTACATGGCACATGCAGCCCCTACATTAAATACCTCTGTGCCTGTATTCTTTCAGAGAGGGATCACTGTTCCCCATGGCAGAAGGTCTTTGAGGACACAAAATTAAGACCACTTTCAAAGGACTGTACATAGTAAACATCAATCACTGGGATGGGGCAGACTTCAGGGATACAGAGTGCCCTGATTATGCAGCAGAAGAGAGAGTCCCAAGGGACCTCAGAAACATGAGACACTGAAGTGAGTGGGGTGGAATAGGGCCTGGCAATAACTGCCATGCACGGAAGGACAGTGGATGAGAAATAACATCAGTTCTCTATTCAGATCAGAAGAAGTTTGAATGGTGGAGAGTAAAGGAAAGCTTTTGAAAACATATTACCTTGCATAAATTGCACAAGGTTGCCATTGGCTTGGAGGTAGCAGAGGCTAAGAGCTGACAGTTTCATCATGGAAATTGTTTAGGAAATGACCAAGGGAACACATTTCATTGTTCAAATGTCAAACTGCTTGTGTCTAGAGAGGAGTGTGTATTTATCAACTGCAATAATACACATTCCACAAAGGAGAAGAGCAGAGAAACCAAAAATTTTATCATAGATCTGTTGTGACTCAGACATCTCTGGTGCTCAGGCAGAAGAAACTACACAGGAGAGGAAGATTCATATAACATTTCCTAGAACAGAGGAGTGATGGGCAAATGCTAAGCAGGATATAAGCCCTGACAGAAGAGAAAACAATGCTTTTCCCAACTGTTAGGTGAAAAAGCAAAAACAACGTGCATGATCTCAGTGCAGCAATAATCAAGAGATACAGCCAGAGTAACAGACAGCAACTGAACTGGGACAGCCACGATTAGACAGCAGAATTCAATCTAAGAGTTCAGAGAAGTACAGCAGGAATAGTTCATGTTGTAGGCAGCCATAGATTAAGATAGATGTGCAAGGAAAAAATCCTATGGAACACAATTTTTCTTCTAAAAGAAAAACTACAGATTTGTAGGTAGGAAATGAACACATCTGGGGAGACAGAAGGAAGATATGCAGTTCATCAAGAATAAAAATGTGTTGCAATATATCCAGAGAAAAGAGGAAAGGGAGCAGTCTGACTATATTGTTTCTATTTTATCAGGATTGGATCCAGTTCTGATGAGGTGACCATGGGAAAATCACCCATCCAGAGTGACCAAGCCGCCTCCAGCTGTTTCCTGTCGTGTTTCCTCATAGATTCAATGCAGAAGCGGATTCTGATATGCACTTCATAAAGGCAATTCCCAGTTGGCAGGTAGAGACTGCAGTCCAAAAAAATCAAACTGGAAATCAAATGCAGGGCTGTTGATGAGTTCTTCACAATCCCCATCCAGTGACTTGACATGGAAAACACTATTCTTCTTACAAGTGGGCTTTCAGGTAGCTCCAGCAATCCACCAGTCAGGAAAGCAAGTGGTGACCCAAGGATGTGGCTGCATTCTCCATCACCTACACTTTTTTTTTTTTTTTTTTTTTTTTAAATTCCCTCCCCCCCCCATCCTCTTGGGAGTAAAACTGCACACAGAGTTTGTTGAAACAATTTCAGTGTAAGAAAAGATTTCTTACTTCTGTTCAAGCTAGAATTCATGTTCCTTAATATTATTTGCTAATATCCTCGTGTTGAGCATAGATAACTTGATTGCATCAAGAATTACTTAAGCTTAAGCACAAAACTAGAGAGCATTGGAGGTCAGGTGCAGGACTTTATGGCTGAGCAGTTTTGTTTTACTTTGGGGTCATCATAGGTGATTAATTGACCTGTTTTACTTCTTCAGATCTGCCACATCCAGACTGCTTTGGATATATGTAATAAAAATCAATAAAATCTCAGAAAGGCAACCTAGGTCAATAATTAGGATGAGAAATTCAGGCTAGCAGCTATGAGTTAACCGTGAAGAACTGCCAAAGCATTTTTTGTGCCACTAGGTGTCTGAGAAACAGAATGGCAGATGAAATTCTGTATAAATAAGCATAAAGAAAAGCAAATAGGAAAATAATTCTGATTTTGCTTAGAGATGGACTGTGAGATATTACCAATTAGATACAAAAGCTTCTGTTTATAATAGGCGGATATGTGCAAACAGAACTGCAACTGGGATGATTGCAGCTTAGCTTTTCTTACAGCTTTTGGATGCTTAGACCTGAATCCAGCTGTTCAGACCTCACACAACATAACACAGATGAGTAATTATCATCTCCTCAAACCTCTCCTGCACTCCATAAGTGCTTTTCTCCTCCCTCTTAAAGTCTATTGGGCCATCTGACAGGGCTACCAGATTGATTATTTTAAAGTTGCTTCCAGGTGGAAGTTACCAGCTTGGGTGTTCCTATGTTAATCAATTCCTGCAAATGCATCTGTCATAGCACATTGCAAGCCACCAATCCCCTTGCTCTTTGCCATTTGCCACGACTCAGTTTTCTGAAGAAGGTTCCTTCACTGGGAAACACTGACAAGGCACTGACAATTCTGTAAGATACACATAGTACAGATACAGATACCATGACACAGAATGGCTTGCTAGACCTGCACAGCTCAACACTGGTCTTGTTTAACCCAGCTACTACAATAACAAGCGCTACCCTTCTCTCAGAAGGCAATTTTTTGTTTGCATCCCCAAAACCAAGCCACATGAAGTTTACAATTCAGCCCATGTGAAAAGACAGTGAGCCTCCCCCTGCTATTTTCAGAAGTTACTTGCATATTCTATGCACTGCTCTGATTACTGATCAGCCTTTTTCACATGCACACAGATATTGTCATCTCTTGGCCGTTAAAACTTCTAGGTCAATGGGGAAAATGTCAATGAGTCAACAAATGAATTTTAATTATGCTTCCCACAGATGAAGAATAGAGGAATATGGCAGGTCCTGAGAAGGAATGAAGATTCAGAGAGGAAAATGACAGCAAAGCATTTGAGATGCATACAGCTTTGTATTTGTGGCCATCCGAGATACAATCAGCTAAGCAGTTCCTTAAATAGGAAGGCATAATGGAATCATAGCATTGTTTGAGTTGGAACAGACCCTGAAAGACCACCCAGTCCAACCCCCCTGCAATGAACAGGGACACCTACAGCTCCACCAGATGCTCAGAGCCCTGTCCAGTCTGACCTTGGGTGTCTCCAGAGATGGGGCATCCACCACCTCTCTGGGCAACCTGTGCAAGTGCTTCACTGCCGTTATCATAAAAAACTGCTTTCTTACCAACTTAATCTAAATGACCCCTCTCTAGTTTGAAACCACTTCCCCCCCACCACAGACCCTGCTAAAGAGTCTGTCCCCTCCTTTCTTACAGCCCCTTTAGATACTGACAGGCTGCTCTCAGGTCTCCCCGGAGCCTTCCCTTTTCCAGGCTGCACAGCCCAGCTCTCTCAGCCTATCCTTGTAGGAGAGGTGTTCCATCCCTGGGGTCATTTTTGCAGCCCTCCTCTGGATGTGCTCCAACAGGACCACGTATTTTAAATTATCAGCTGGTGAAAACTGCTCTATACAGTTACGGGTAGACTGACGATTTGATAACAGGATTCACACTAGAAAATCTCACAAGCATAATTCCCAGAACAAAGCCATCCCAATTGCCTCAACACATGCACCGCTGGGGATTTCTCACAATGGAAGGGATGAGGATTCCCATAGGAACTGTGTTGTATCTGCCACACTGTGGAGCCATTGGTCTTCATGAGAAAGGTTGGATTGACCAAGGCATTTTAATCCAAAAATCAAGTTATAGACTTTATGTTTCCCTTTAAAACAGGCAAGCACAGCTAACATCAATTTCTTAAAGAAACTAGGCATAGAGCAAAGAGTCAAAGCTTATATGAGAATGAATGGTGCAGCAAGAAGGAGCTCTCAGCCTTCCCATCATACTTGCCCTTCCCTGGATATAGAGTGAAAAAAGTCCTGTCTAACTCATGGTGGGAACATGCAGATTCTACCACTTAAATACAGCATTCCAATAAAACAGAAATAATGTTTTCCTGAGGGAAAAAGTGGTGGTGGGGAACAGCCATATATATGCAGTTCCAGGAAACTGTGCACTGGGAATAGCCAAGTTAATAAGAAAGGCCATTTTTAAAGACACCAAAAAATTCCTCTGCTTCTTCTTAAATGGAATTTGATGTGTCCTCAGTCTGTCAGTGTAAGCTAATCCCTCGGCTCATTTGAAAAGAAAATAGTGATATAAATGGATGAAGCTCTCGAGGTAGCTGCTAACAATCATATTCCAAGCCAATTTTCTGCTTCGCTAATACTCTGAAGCTAATCAACATTTTTCTAAAGGATCTCTATTATAGCATATAATACATGATTTTTCAGCCCCCCAAAATACTTCCTTGGAAATATTGATGCTGGTCGCACCCCCTGTTGCTTATTTACCCTTCCCAATTAAAACACATCTCACAGAAGTATTCCTGCTGGCTACAGCCCCAAAACGAAGTGAACTTCTCCTGGCTCAGTGCTTCCCTGGCACCGAGGTGGAAAGCGTCCACGTGCGAGGTGAGGAGCAGCGGGAGGAGGGATGCTGCCAGGCGGATGCTGGCACAGCATGCAGCACAGGGAAGCAGACGGTGAGCCAGGCAGGTAGAGGCTTCACGGAGCCCCTGGTATCAAGACCATTGAGAGAACTGAGCTCTTTTCAACTAGAATGAGGACTGTGGTCTGCAGGTGGCACCGAAGGGGACATGCAGGTGACGTACTTGCCCTTCAGGGCACATCCGGCATGGGGCTTTGAGAAATTGCATTTCTATTAAGCTTCACCATGCAGATTAAAGACTGCATTGCCCTCCACAACCGTCTTTGGAACAATTGGTACTAAATTAATCAGCGCTCGCTTTTCTAATAATGAGATACGTTTCAAGAGGAGACTACAGTTCTGGTGGCTGTTCATCTGTTTCATTCTTGGCATCCTGCCTAGGTCCTACTTGAATATCACAGAATCACAGAGTCATCTGAATTGGAAGGACCCTAAATATCACCTAGCCCAACTCCCTGCAATGAGCAGGGGCACCTTCAGCTCCATCAGGCGCTCAGGGGCACCTTCAGCTCCATCAGGCGCTCAGAGCCCCATCTAGCCTGACCTTGGGTGTCTCCAGGGACGGGGCATCCACCACCTCTCTGGGCAAACATTATCTGGGTCCTGGGTGTTTGCTATTCATCATTTTACAGATTTCTTCAGAATACTCTTCTACCAGCATTTCAAATTGGGATGAAGTCTCTGATGAGATCCATGTAAAAGAGACCTCCAAGATACTAGAAAGTGAACATAGATGAAAAAATTTAATTTAGCTTTTCTGCACTGGCCTTGACTGAGTGCCTCTTTCACTGCACATTTTTACAACTCTTTGATAGGCCTTCTGTCTTCAAGTCTTTCAAAAAGGATTTATCATTAATTTTGATGCCTTTCTCAAGCCCTTCCATCACTTTTTATCCTGCCCTGTTTCATTTTCCAGCTAGCACATCTTTATGTATACTTCTATGGGTTATTTTTTTTCCCCATACTACTGTGATTTTAGCTATTTCTGTGATGCCTCCTTGCTTCCAGTAGATTCAGCCACTACATCTAGAGCACCCATTCACACGTGAATCTTTCTAAAGGAGCCACCCTGGCAGGATTCCTGCCAGCCGAGGTAGGGTCCATAACTTGTGCTGCCACACTAGGAGATGATGGACAAGGTATTTGGAATGCCCAACGCAAGCTGTCTCTGAAAACACATCTGCTGTAATTTCTAGACGGGTCCTAAGCCTCAAGGAGTGTCAGAACTGAGCCACAAAGACTACAGAAATAGGAGATTCTGACCAAAAACAAACAAACAACGTTAAGCAGGAGATACTGGATTTTGCTTTTCTGAGATGTTGATAATTTTTAGTTTATTTTTGAGAGTTTCTTTATAAATGCAGAAAATGAACACTTTCATTTTTGGTCAGTATCTCCATATCAGAAGGTATTAAGTCCATTTCTGCACTAACTGCAGGATTGCTGTTTATCTGGACTCATCCTAAAGGCACTGACTGTCTTTTGCTACTAACTTTTACAGAAAAGCCAGGTGCATTGCACTGCAGAAGCATCAGGTACAATATTGCCAGCTACATCTTAAGAATTTTGCAAGAAGAGGTTACTAACAGTTAATGCTTTTTACATCTGCAAGTTCCTCTGGTGCTGTGATGATGTGGGCTATGATACTACAGAAACCAGAAAGGAATGGGCTCGCAGAGCTATATAATGAACAAGACATGAAAGAAATATTGAAATCTGTAGTTAAATCCATTTAAGGACAAGAATAGCAAAGGCTACTGAAGCATTTTCTATTCACATCTTTACATTAGCAGTAAAAGTCATATTTTCCTAGAATCTTTTCAAGAATATACGTTCATTTTTTCAGCTTTAATTCCATGCTCATCTGAATGAGCTCTACTTTCAGACAGTAAAATCAAAGACAGCATCAACGATGGCATCCTTCAAAACACCCTTTCCACTGCAGCCACTTGAAGCAAAGCATTCTCAAGTTTTGCTGAGAGATCATGAAACATTTGCAAGTTCTGTGAGCAGCAAAAGGAACTCATCCTAACTTATGCATTTTTAATATACAGTAGCATGTTTTGCTTGGTGGAGCAGAGAAGTATCAATTGATATGCAAGTCAAATTACTGCTTTGTCAGCAAGATACTCTTTATGCAGAGAAAGAACTGCAATATCACAGTTCCCCCATCAGAAAGCTGGGGAGGGATATTTTATAAGGGCAGGTAGTGACTGGATGAGGGGAAATGGTTTTAAACTGGAAGAGGGTAGATTTAGACTAGATATTAGGAAGAAACTCCTTACTGTGAGGGTGGTGAGACACTGACCTGGTTGCCCAGTCAGGCTGTGGATGCCTCTCCCTGGAAGCATTACAGGCCAGGCTGGATGGGGCTGTGAGCAACCTGGTCGAGAGGGAGGTGTCCCTGCCTGTAATTAGATGATCTCAAAGGTCCTTTCCAAAACCCGTGATTCTACTATTTTTCTTTGAGGTTACATCTAAAATGAAGTGAATATTTGAATTTCTCTAGCATAGACTGGCTGTCATCTCAGATAAGGTTTTTTTTCTAATTCATAAAGCAGACAAATTTTCAAAATCCCAAGGAGAAATTACCAAACAAAATTAATCTCACCAGATAAACCAAGGAATCCCAGACCATTTTCACCCTTTCTGAGTCAAAGATACAACTTTGACCCAGACTGCCCTACAATCCCTGTACATCCCACTTTGTAGAAACGTGAAAGAGCCTTCCCACACCGTGAGGATCCTACTTCAGTATCATAGCAACCTTGTTTTCAGATTGCTTTAATAAACTAATCTATCTCCAAAGCATTTGGCACTGGTCCTGCGGGAACGTTGTGGGAACATTATGGTTTGATAATTATAAACTTCCTATTCATTTCCAGGTTAAATGCATTTGTGGTCATTTTATACCCATTTGTTCTCCTGCCAGCGTTGCCTGCAGTGGAGATCTGGAAGGCCAGAAAGCTTCAGGACACCTGGGGAGTAACTGCTGTTGCTTTCCCACCTGTGCTTCAGCCAGAGCACATCAAAATCAACACGTGCCACCAGAAACTTCACGCTAAGCTCCAGATGCAATGCGCTGCTGGTCCATTCATAGTGCAAATCAAAGACCTTCACATCTGGGAGGTTTTCAGGGGATATTCAGCTGAACACAGGTACAGAAGGATTTCAGCTGTTTTATACAAGCACCTGGTGCCGTCTTTTGTGAGATTCGAATGGTGCAGATTTACATGAAAGTTCCACCTCTCACTGGAGACCAGGCACTGCCAAAACCTCTAGGTATCTCTGGTAGTGTCCCAAATCCCACCTGGATGTCCACCATAGTGGGAGACAAAAAGCTTTCCAGGGTCTGTTGACCATAATGGGAGTTCAGACACAGTGCTCATAAAGTGCTGACACGTAGACACTTGAATATCAGCATCTTAATTAGTGACCCGAGTCCCATCTCATCCTGCAGTGTTGATTTAACAACCACTATTTTTCTGGACAAACAGTCACCGCTCCAATACAATCCACTGTCTCTGCAACTTCTTTTGCAAAGGAAAATGACATCAGTGGGATAATCCTACATTAAACTGGAATTAAGGAATCGTAAAGGAAAAGCTGGAGGCAGTTCTGGATGACCACTGCAAATTACTGCTGAGTTGCAACCAGGACAGTTTCTGTTGGAACAGTGCGATGCTCAAATGGGCATCAGGATCCACCTGATCAATAAAAACAGATCCAAGTTCTCGCCTTTCTCAAAGGGGCATCATGTATTTGAAGTACTGCTCAAATATCTCAGCATACTAAAAGAGAAAGAGGCTAAACAAAATCTAAACAAAATTTGAAGAATCGACACCCATTTCTTTCTCGCTTCCTCCAAGGAAGACGACCCAGACACATAGATATATCTCTGAAGTTATTGTGGATACATAGGGTTATTGGAAATCAATGCTGAAAACGTCGGGCTTTGAGAAATAACTTCTTATAGCTAGATTTTGTATTTCTCCTAAGATGAAAGCATAAAAATTTAAATATATAAGTTAGAAAACCTGGTTTCAATTACCTTTACAAGACATTAACTAGAAAAGATAAGGTATTATAAGATTTTATCCTCTAGGAGTGAGATTCCTTATAGCATTGAGGTATTATCTGAAGCTGTTACACCGTAATCAGAAATGTGGCACAGAAACAGGGAAGAAACGAAGGAAGAATATGATGGCATTGATAATATAGAAACTTAAACAGTGTGTTGAACACCTCTAAATATAGGTCAATCAAATGAAATGGAAAGGTAGACCAAGAGAAGACCGCACTATTCCAAGAACACATTTTGGTATATTAAAGGTGGAAAGAATTCCTTCCCGTGGATGTGGTGAAAGTTCTCCTTGCCCTGTGCGCAGGAGAGACAACAATCTGTCCCACCAGACAGGAGAAATACATGTGGAAAAGAGCTCCTGACACCTCAGGAACAGCAATGAAAATGAGCAGAAAGAGAGAGCAAGGAGTGACATAAAGAGCTGATAGTGAAGTCAAATGGTAAAAGCAAAAATTGCCAGTCATGCAAGATAATGAGAAGCATGGACACAAAACTGCAAAACAAGTGCTTGCCTCCAGCTTTGGTGTCAGTAAGGTAGCAGTGATTTTGTCTGTGGGCCAAAAGGAGATAAGAAACAAGAGCAGAAACACAGCAGTGGAGGCAGACATTGCACTCAATGTTTTCACATCTCACAGCTGGAAGGACCCACTACCCTTCTGAGTTCCACATGCCCTTCCAGGAATCATAAAGGTTGGAAAAGATCACTAAGATCACCAAGTCCAACAGCTGACCCATCATTAACCACATCCCTCAGTGCCACACCTACCCTTCTCTTGGAAACCTGCATTCAATGGGAGAACAGGAAACGCAAAGCAGACAGAAAATGAGGAGTGAAATGGCGGACTCTTATGCCTGACCATAAAAACAGGTGAAATTTCAGATCAGATTTGGAATAAGAGTATAATGGTGATAAATGATATAACAAACATTATGAAAATTTCAAAGTAAGATCAGGGACATAATTGACTTCATAGATGTGCAGTGGAGCTCATCCATGCTGGCTTGAAGAAAGTATTTGATTAAACACCATCTGGGAGATCAGCTCAGATGGGGAGAGTGGAAGATGGATGAACTGCAGAGTAGGTGTGGAGATGGAAACACATACTACTGCAAGGGTGAGGATCAGGCTGGAGGGAAATTACTAACAGATTTCCTCAAGAATCAGCCTTGAGACTAACATTTTTATTAATTACTTAGGCGCAAAAAATATCTGACAAAATCTGCTAATGGCATAATTTAGAGGCAGTGTCAGTACAGAGGTGGAGTGAAATACCAGCAGAATCAGCACACGATTCTGAGGACTGCAATATGAGGAAAGAGAAGAAATTCACTGGTACAAAATGCAATGTAATTTTTTTTAGGGGAACTAAATATCCACACAGCGTTATGATATAAACATATGGCTTATCACCTGGAAATGACTGAGAAGTTCCAGGTGATGGGACAGTGATCAGCATAATGCAGCTGGGAAATGACAAACAATTTCAGGGCCAGGATGAGGCAGGTATTCAATTCCTTGGATTGGGAAAGGTCTCTGTGGCACAAGTATTATAAATGATTATTGGTATCCCTCATCTGCAAGTTGCCCCAGCAGTAATGGCAAATGGTCAAGTGAAAGGCCAGCTCAGCCAGAGGGGATCATTGAAGCTTACTAGGATAACTGGACAAGCTGGGAGGCATTCATCAAAAGGAAATGGAAGGAGATGGGCTTGATCAGCCTGGAAAAATGGGCTGCTGGTATAGCTACCTGTATATGTGTAAAATAGGTGGGAAAGAGGAAAGGTGTATAACTGGTCAGGTCATGTTGGCAGGAGAATGAACTAGCACACACTGTCGTGAATTTGAGCACGTAAGAAAGTTCCTGTTTATTAAGAATATCAGCAAGAAGAAGTCTACCTCCTTTCATGAGGGATCTCAACATACTTACAGAAAGCACAACATGCCTTTCCTCATAAGGAAAATAAGTGATCTTCAAGACATTAGGAAGTCCTCGCTGGATCTCTGTTACAGAAAAATGGAACCCTGCAGCACCTATTTGAACAGTCTGTGCTGTGAACAGGAGTTTGCAATCCTGTCAGGTCACTGTGGGCACAGAACAGGCTGCCCAAGATAGTGGGCACAGCCCTGAGCTGCCAGAGTTTAAAGAGAGTTTGGACAATGCTCTGATCATATGGTCTGATTTTTGGATGATGCTGTGTAGACCCAGGAGTGGGACTTGATGATCCTTAAGGATCCCTTCCAACTTGGGATATTCTACAATTTTACGAGGGCTGGAGAGGAAAAAGGAGCAAAATCAGAGAATGGAGCAGAGGAATTAAATGAAATAAGGACCCTGGGGGCTGCTATCTTATTTATTAGGCCTCAGTAGCTCACCTGGGAGCATGGAGGCTCCCTGGGCAAGCTGAGATGAACAGCTGCTGCCTTCTTCCCTGAGGGAACACCGAAGTAATAGGGTGTTCAGAGGATGCTATGCTGTGCCAGAGGCAAGCAAAAGGAACATGTCATTACCATGCCTACAGAGGCTGGGGATCCCCAGGAGACAGCAACAGCAGTGCTGTTTTATAGTAACTTGATAACTACTCATGCCAGGAGGACAAGTTACTCTAACAGTCTTATTTGCTAAGTCACTGGATAGTAAGACAACAATTTTCACAGCTGGTGCAAAGAGACCATTTTTTCTGTCTTCTAATACAGGAAAGCAGAAAAAATGAAATTTGGAGTAAATGAATAACTAAATGCAGCCTTAACAACACACGCATACTCCCCAGCCTCAGGTAGGTGGTGGGCACTCCATGGAGATGCAGAGGTCTACAAGGTACTTCCACCATCAATGCTTTCCCATATGGATACTATGTGATTGTCCTGTTGTGGTCCAGCAACTGTGTCCTCATCTTCCCAAAAGCATAGAAATAGGGAGATGAGTGGCCAAACGTGTTTCATCTCGTTACACAGCAGCACCCTGGCACCACACTCAGCAGGACAACTCCTCTGGAGGACCATGCAAAGACAACAGAAATGCCTTGCCAGAAATAACTAGCTGGGGTGGGACATGCACAAGGTTGTAAAGCTGTTTGCAATGAAGCAGAGAGGAATCTTGTGTGCTTTGAGATTTCATGAGATCCAAGTGGAAGAGGAAAGAGCAGAAACACTTTCAAAGTCTTTTCCCCTAACCACTGGGAGTAGAGAAAATTATTGGAGAGTAATTGAAGACCCAGAGGGGAGAACATTGTTTCCTACAAAAAGGCTTTTGATTTGTGAATAGTTACAAGTGGTACAAATACTGGGAAACTCCTGAATCCTACCCTGTCTGGATTCTGCCAAGGCACACTGGGTGTGCATGGTTCCTTCTGCCAGAACCAGCCCTGAAAACACCTCCTCATCAGGCTGCTTTTGGGGAGATGCACTAAAGACAGCATCCCAAGCATTACCAGATACCCCAGAGCTGGATGCTAGGCACTCTGGTCCAAGGTTCCACACCCTGGTCCTGCCTGGAGCCCATCCCCATTGAGCAAGAACTGCTTTACCTCCTCCAAATCTTGGTAAGCAGCTTCATCTGCTGTTGGACCAGGCAAAAAACTCTCAAAAGGAGTGTAGATGAAGTTACCTGCAGTTGTTTTTCCTTTTGACTAGAAAAATCCTCTTCCCTGGCCAAAGAGATCTTAACATAGGAATGTCTCTTCCAGGTATACAATCAATACCCAGGGGGAATGTTAAATCAGGGAAAAGAAAAGAGCCAAGTTCTAAGAATCATAGAATCATTAAGGCTGGAAAAGACCACTAAGATCATCTAGTCAAACTACAAACCCATCCCCACCATGCTCACCGTTGGTCTTTGGAAGCAGTGAGATTGTTTCTAACTACGTTCTTTGCAATACAAAGTAAAGCACCATTAGAATTACCAACAATCACATACAGGGGGGAAAAAAAAATAAAAAATTGACTCACCCAACTAGCCATGAGGGTCCCTGTTTATAGAACACTCCATCTCAGAAAGTGATCTTCACCCAGGAGAAGTTCTCTCTCTTGAGGCAAGCCCTTGAGTGAGCCCAGAGAGGGGTGGATCCTGTGTCCACTCCTTCCAGTCAAGTGGGTGAATTGCTTGCACCTGTGCTTCCTGGGCCAGTCACCAGGTGCTCAATCATCAGTTCAGGTCATGAGATACAAGTTCCCCCTATACCCACTAAGCCATGTCACTCAGTATGACATCAACCTTCTTCTTGAACAGCTGCAGTGATGATGACTCCACCACCTCCCTGGCCAGCCTGTGCCAACACATTACCACTCTTTCTGAGAAGAAATGTTTCCTGATATCCAACCTGTGCCTCCCTGGTGCAACTTAAGGCCGTTACCTCTCATACTTTGTCTGTGCAGAACCTAGCTCCCAGGAGGACACAAAAAATTCTTCTGTCAGAATCTCTTTTCTTAGGAAAAACAAGATCAAAACCACATGCACAAATTGCACTCGTAAGCTTGCTGAAATACACTGAAACTAATCAACATTCTGCTTCCTATGCTGTAAACTGGGCAGGAGTATATTAAGCAAGTGAAAAAGTGAAAGTTTGGATGTGCTGCCAAATGCTCCATCAGATATAATTAAGGCACCCATTCTTCATCTCTCCTACCACTAGTTCTATACATTAAGTTCCATTTTAATTTAATTACCTTTAATATAGCATTTCTTCATTCAAAATGAGCAGCTCCTAGTAATGGTGCTTTCAGGGGAATGCAGTTGGTACTTCTAGGGGGATGTGCATTGGTAATTGGCATTGCAGTAAGCATGGAGAAATTCCAGTTCCCAGTGCCATGAGGAAGGTAATGAAGTTTGAATGATTCTGAGAAATTAGAAGGGAACTGGAGGCTTAAAACAGGTTTTACAAAAGAAAACAGGAAACTGATATTCATTTTGTTCTGGACTGCAAGTGGGAGGTTCACTGGTGAGCCAAAGCTTTGAAAATTAATTATTTCCCCACATTAATTTTATTGGAGTGTCACACAGCAGTAGCTGATGGTCCCATTCAGCCCTGAGCCCCTTTCTAGTACTGTCCAGGTAGATGGCAGTAAATCATCCGTGTCACCCAGAGTCCAAAACAAGACCCACCCAAAAATTTCCCTTCAGGCCAATTGTTTTTTTCTGGTGGAAATTGAAATGCCTGCAAACTGATGTTTTAACCCAGCTGTGATTGTCTGGGGTGATTGGAATAAGCCCCGACAACTCATGTCCTGCCCTCCTGCCAGTGGGAGATACTGTCTGATTTGGGCTGATGTTTGTCTCCCAGGAAACCAGAATGCTTTGCTGTAAAAGTACACACCAGGAGTCCAATGCCTATGGAGGATGTTGGACCCACTGCAGAAGATTGTCCTAGGTGTGCAAAAACTGGCAAGTGCAGAGCTCCTGCTGTCCAGGTGTGTGTCCTTGCACAGAAAACACAAGGAGCAGCAAAGTCATGGCGACAGCGATGACAGCAAACCAAAGAAACATCACCTAACTGAAAGGTCAGCTTCGTTCTTTGTTCTTCCTTGTGTAGGAATAAAATTTGTTGCAGGTTCTGTAAATACCATTAAATTTTGATCTAAAGATGTACATGGATGAGACAAGCGAATTGGAAGAAAAATAGCTAAAGACACTGCTCTCAGAAGATGTAACCCGAAGCAATTTTTGTTCTGGATTCTAAAATTTCAGATTCAGTAATTACCTGGGTTGCTCCAAAAGTAATGCCTCCTATTTGTTTCCATGGTAACTACAGCAGATAAAAGGGAACCACAATACTATTTGATAGAACAAATTCTTGACTACAAAATACTATTTTTCAACATAATCACCATCATTCGCTATGCATATCCACCAGCAATGAACAAGATCCTGCATACTGCACTCATAAAAATCTGCATGGTCATCCAGAACACGGCTTGTCTTTCACTTGGCAATGTCAGCCGATGTCAATGGGTTCCATTTTTTCTGCATCAGTGGCATTCCTTTGCACATCTGTGTCAGACACCAT
This sequence comes from Tympanuchus pallidicinctus, assembly GCF_026119805.1. Classification (NCBI taxonomy): domain Eukaryota; kingdom Metazoa; phylum Chordata; class Aves; order Galliformes; family Phasianidae; genus Tympanuchus; species Tympanuchus pallidicinctus. Next base: position 66,734,329 of record NW_026294747.1, read on the forward strand.
AGTGTCAGACTGCCCCTCTGCTGCCATTTGCCACACAGCAACAAAACAGAACGGAATATTGGTGGGAAAGGCTAGGACTCTACTTCCACACCAGCAACACTCACCTTTTATGTCATGGGCCAACATCATAAAATAGGAGGCATTACTTTCAGAGCAGCCCTCACATTTGGGGCATTTCCTCTTTAGACACGCATGCTGCCAACTTGCCAGAAATTTGATGCTTGCCACTTCCCATCAGGTAACTTCTGTAAGTTTTTATCTCAGTAGTCAAAACCTAAAGCATGCCGATCTTCTAATACTTTGGGAAACCATGTGTACTGTAGTTAAAGAAGAAAAATGTCCCAGAAAGGCCATCCTCTCCTTCCCACATCCTTTTCAAAAGCAGGTGTGGCTCTGCTTTGATACAACTGTCAATGTTTGTAATGCTCCTGATGCTTTGTTAACCAAGTGAGTTAGAGAAGAGAGCTGATGGCACCATCCCGTGCACCATGCACCATCCGGGTTATTCAGGTGGAGATGAGTTCATAGAAACACTTTGCATGAGTTTACAAAGCCAGAGCTCCTGTTACCTACTGAAATAACTGCAGAAAGCAATGATCCATGCAGGGAGCAGCAGAAAATCATTCCTGACCCCATGCATTTCTCAAACCCCCAGCTTGGTTATCACCCAGCCGTGCACTCCATCAGCACGCTGCAAAGTCGAACTGCTGGCATTTGGAGTACAGAATCTCAGCGAGTTATTGATATTTCCTTGAATATTATACAACTGCTTGACAACGTAATCCATCATGAGAGTGAAAGCAGATAATTTCCTAGGAGCACATTGAATTTCCTGTATTCTGTTCCCTTTCTGGTTAAGCCCACTTGCTGGTCCCATTGTGCTGCTGCCTGTTCTCTGAGTTGCCATTTATAAATCGCTCTGTGTACAGCTAACTCTTGCATAAAAGGCTTCAACAATAGCAGTATACAGTCAAATGCACATAATTGCTTTGACAAAAGAAATAGAAATCACATCAAAGCACATAAACCGTGGTCCCTGCGTACGGCAGTTTAAAATAGATGATGCCCTATGGCTGATAATGTACTTCCGCCGTAATTGTTATGAGTCTTCTAAATAAGAAGCCAATTATTGCTCTAACAAGGCACTCATTAGTAGTCTGGACAGAGATCATACAGATGGTATGGAACAGCTGGAATGGCAAAGGGAATCAGAGAAGCGATGTGAGAAAGGCACAGGTATAAGCGGAGCTGCAGCCCTTTGCAGTGAGCTGGCTGCTGTGTGCTGCAGCTGATGGGATGACTGATTCCTGCTGCTACAGGATTTCGAGCCAATCCTGCCCAAATCAGGTCTGTAAGTCACTGTGACCTGCAAATTGTGAGCGCTGACATCCCTAAGAGCCTGGGTGCCACTGTCACCAAACTCCAGCCCAGGGAAGGAGCAGCCATTTGGGTGGGCTTGGACATGCTCTCTGCAGCATGGTGCATCCAGGGAGCTCGGAGGAAGCACTTCTCTCCTTAGAGCTTCCTTCTATTGTTTTCATCCAGGCTGGGAGCACAGGATTTGGCCCAGCAGCTCTTTGGGAAGGGCTTTTGTGGCAGAGATGGACATGGTTCCTCCTGTGCATTTTGCTCACTGGATTCTGCGCTAACGCTGCCCAGTGGCACAGCGCACCAAGATTTGCCTTTGAGTCTGCTGTTCTCTCCTGTCTGCATTTGGAAAATGTAGCTGTGTAGGGAAAGAAAAAACAGTGGTCCCTCTGCTTATAGAACTAGATATATTTTACAATGCCAAGAGCAGCTGTGGTTATCTGTTCACTGTCTGACATCATAACAAACCCTAACAGTGCATGTTCAGATATATCTGGTGAATCACCCATGAATTAGAAACAGACTTACAGAATTTTGGATTGGAGAGCAAGAGCAAGGAGGAAGGACTGGTTACAAGTAGGAACTGCTCATAAGGTCCCAAGCTGAGAGTAAGACCTGGAAGAAGAATGTCAAGGCAACCTGCAACTGGGCAAATTAGGCGACTTAGTCTGGCTTCCTCCAGAGCAGAAGCATCCAGAGACTGCATAATGAGTCTGGGCTGGTGGCAAAAATGAAGCAAAGCAAAACAACTCAAAACAAGCAAATGCTGGATTTCCAAACAAAAATCTTTCACTGAAGGCAATTGCACATATTGTTAAAACACCACAGACCTTCAAAGCACGTGCTGATACACGTGGACTGTATCTCATTGTTATTGTTCCTGCAAATTATGCATTTGCAGGAACAGGTTTCTGACATTAAATGGAGAATGCAGTTACCTTGACCCAGCAGCAGCCAGAGAGCAGTGGGAGCAGACAGAAGTGCAGAGGATCTCACAGCAGCCTGCATCCAGCAATGAGCTGAGCCTGTTCTCCCAGGGGCTTGCTGAGGCAGACAGGCTGTCAGCAACCACTGTTGCATGCAGACTCTACTGCCTTGTTTCTGCCTTCAGCAGAAGCTGCTCAACTGAGCACAAATATGAGCACTCTCATGCCTCAGTTTCCCCATAGGGCACTGAAGCAACACAGGCTTTCTCCCTAGGATGTTGCTATTAACACTAGATGCAGAGAAAGCGAGGCAGGATAGGCAAGGGAGCATCCAAACTGCAAGAAGCAGCAGGAGTGCTGGGGTTATGTCATGAGTTGGGCTCACAGCTATCAGCACTGACAACTTCAAACTACTAACAAAAAGCAGGCAACAGGTCTGGTTTGACAAGAGATGGGTAAGAAAAAACTAGGGTCTTAAAAGAGCATTGTGAATGCTGGTGGTGAGGAAAAGCCCTTTTTCCAGCAAGTTTCTGCACCACAGCCACAGATGCTGGCATTTCCCACTAGCCCAGCTCCAAGGACTGAAGATTGATCTGCTGCAGGATTTGCTTCCTTCCTAAAGGCACATTTCATAAGCAGCTTTGTAGCTCAAGTAATTATTTACCTCCCCCATTAATTAGGCCCCTACAAGCTAGGTAAGCCATATGCATTGCCTGGAGCAAGGAGCAGGGTTGTCCCCACCACTGTCAAACACAGTGCCCAGCCCACCTATATATTTTTTGCCTTGATTAACAGTGACATGTTAAGCACTTCTGGGTTTGGTTTTTTTGTTTGTTTGGTTGGGTGGTCTTTTTTTTTTTTAAATCACAGGGTGCTGTGCCAGCATCTGTAGCCAGCCCCAACATTTTCTCTTTAGTGTCTACCTAGTTCAATTGAGCAGGTCCAGCTGTGTTTGTATTTCATTGACACAGAAAGCAGAATATGTTGCTGTAGAGACAGCTATGATTTGCATCTTAATTAAGCAATGACAGATGCCCTAGTGATAACAGCAATCTTTAGCTATGGATCCCCCCTGGCTTTAAGGTTACAACATTCCCACATATTAGGAGGTACTTTTGAAATCAGAATTTTAGCAGGTGATTAGCAGAGTGTTATGTCTTAATGTTTTTATTGTGTCAAAAGCCTTGCTGGGTTTTTATCTCCAGATGAAGGCTGATCTGTGCAGGGAGATGTTTCACTATCACAGTCCTGAGGGAATCGGCAAGGGAATGACCTCAAACCTGGGCTTGATGCTGACAGTGCAACACCAAGCCACCCAACGGGGCTCCCAGGGGTGCACAGTGAAGCACTTGCAGGACAGTGGATGCCTACTTTGGATTTCCAGCCCTGGCTGCTCTTGCCCAGTCATTCAACATCACAATTTTGATCCACCTTTTCTGCACTGAAGAGACTTCAGGGTGCCCAGGGAGTGACGATGGAAAATAGAGTGAATTTGGTAAAAAATAAAACTGGGTTTGTACCCATTCTCATTCAGCGACCACGTGTTGGTCTTGGAGGGTGCTAAACCAGATGAAGCAGATCCTTAGAAATGAGGCTTTATCATCTATCTCTGTAGATGGCGCTCCACCTCATGTACAGCACGTACAGCATCAACTAAACTTCAACTAAACACTTTGGAACATGCAAACCTTCAAAGCAGGAAGTGACTCGGCCATGAGCATGGCATAGGATTCCCTTCCCTCAAGGTAAGGATGAGCATCTCCATGAGAGCTGTAGAGGAGCTAGTTGCATGAGTACCAGAGCTTCCAGAGTCCTTTTAGCTTTGTGCCACAGTTGATTTGTAGGTATAAGAGATAATGTGAGCTTGAATCAAAACTTTTTGCACTTCAGTGGGTTTTATTCACATCTTGTTGGCATTTAAAAGGCTTTCTGCCATGTGACTTTGCAGGCACTTGATATGATCTGAGCACACATTGCACTCTTACCTTGGCACAGGTCCACAATGCAATTTTCTCCTCTCTGGCAATCAATTTTTTTCCCCCAAGTTCAGAAAAAATCAGTTATCTGCAAGTCTTTTTCATCTGCAGAAATTCCTGAAACATGACCAAGGAGGAGTGGGGATAAGCAGCACCTATGCGTAGCATAGGAAACCAATACAGACTAGTTGCACAATTATTTATAGGATTTCAGTCCAAAATGGTTATGTCTCTGCTGGCACATTCTGGCATTATTGGAGGCAGGGCTCTGTCCTACAGAGCACAGCGACTCCTACATCATGGATTCAGCCAAGCAGATAGTGGGACTGGGGAAAGATGAAGCTGCAGCTGATAAAAGAAAATCCCTATTAACTCATATTGCTGCTCCACTGTAGCTCTTCCCCATCTCTATGGCAGAAAATAGAGGACGTTTCTTGTTCTACCATGTGAAACTGGAGTTAGCAGTCAGGTCAGGTGCCTCCCAGGAGGATCACTTAGCCCTCGCGCTCCTCCGAGCTCGATGGCATGCTGAGCAGCTTCCACACTTGAAGGGCAGGAAGCCTGTGCCTGAGTACACCAAAAAGTTAATTGGGAAGAGCAGCAGTGAAAAAGGCCTGACCTTTTCCTGAATCGCAGCCCAGTGCTGAGTCGCAGAGGTCATCCAATTAACGGGGAAAGTGATGCTGGAAGAGAACTTTCTGCCTTGAAGAAATGATTGTGAGTTGTTAGCAGGGCCCCATCACAGCGTACTTGGTTTCAGGGTGAGATTTTCCTCTCAGTGGGAAAGCAATACTTTGCCCTCAGACGTAGATAGCCACCACCAGCACTGAGCTGGCTCCTGAGGCTCCATAAGCATTGCCAGAGGTTGGCTGTGGTCCCCATAGCCCACTGCAATGACGCTTCTGGTTCCTGAGGCTTTAACTGCAAGTAAAGCTGAACTTTATTCCAAGGGAAACAGAGAGGTAGGATGGAGATTTTCAGACCCAGCAACTATTAGCTAAGAGAGAAGACTACTTCTGTTCTCAGACCTCTACTGTATCCAAATTCTAGCAGGTTTTCTGCTCTCCATGAGCATTCAATTTAAAAAGAAACTCTTCCATCAGCTCTTTATAGAATATTCCCAAGGTTACTCCCTCAGGCTCCAGCAAGACTGAGCCAATGGGACTCCACTTTGCACTGGTTCAGTGTGCTGTTTCTCACAGTGTATCCAGCAGGATGTTTCCCATTTCATAGGTTAACAAAGATTTTCCTCATCTATTTTCTGAGGGAAGAAAGAAACAATCACTGCTTGGTATCTCAGGATATCGGCTAACAGCGTATTTGTTTTACACAGATCAACTCAACTCCTCTCTGCTTCAAAATGTTCAGAAATCATGTTAATCTGGAAGAAGGTGGTGTCTTTTTACAAGTTATTTATTAAAAGCAATTGAAATAGGACATTTATATTTCATTCATGTTGAATATTGGTGTATAGTATAAGCATTTATACCTAACCTGATCCCCAGCACCAGGAATGCCTGTGTTTCAGTGTAATATCCCGTATTCATCTTCCATGCTGTACCCACCAGACAGTCTTAAAAAGCCATGAGAAGTGCAGGGGAGAATCACAGCTCACCTTCCTCTTCTTCTAACCTGTACAGTTGGCCATGTTAAAGCTGATACCACAAAAGCAGTCAGGATTGATCTAACTACATTTTCTCCTAATTAGAGTAGTCAGAAGTCCAAAAGAAAGAAGCTGGATGATGCATAAAGACAAACAAGTGAACAAAGCAGTTAATGTGTCACCACCAGCCATCCCATGCAACTCATCTTCAGTGATGCAGCAAAGAAGCGTAGGATGAGATCCTCCACAGCCCATTTGTGCCAACTGATGGCACCCAAAGGAATACCAAAAGGTAAATAGGAAGAAGAGAAGTATTGTATACTCTAAGAGATGGAAATAAGTTCTGAGGAGTAAATGGATGGCTGTCTAGAGGATCAAGGAAAAAACAAGCAGCTGAAATCTTGCATCACAGTTGGCTTTTAAGGAGCAGAAATGGAACTTGGAAAATGCCTATTAGAGTGCTTTCTCCAGAGAAATCTCTTTGTTAGTCTCATGCCAGTTTTGTTCATTGTGGTCGTCAAGAGACCACAGTGTATTTTCACCAATGCATGTGGAAATAAAAAGCAAACGGGGATTACCAGAGCAGAATGTGAGGGAAATGCCAGATTTACTAGAGCATCTATTTAGCAAGGCTGAAATGATTAAAAAAAAATCTCATGTTTTAAATGTCATTGATCGCTGTTATTTGCTTTGAGAAGAGGCATAAGCAGGTGTTCCTGAGAGATTTACTCCTCTTGGCAAGAGTTATGGCTGTTTCTTTAACAGGAACGCGTGAGCCCCATGTGATGATGGTCTCCAATTTAAAATGGGAGAGATATGTGTAAAAGGGCTGTAATTAAAACTGACATTTTTTGCTCAGCTGCTAACGGTGTTCACAGGGATGAAAAATGACATTAGTTCCACCCTGGGCAGAGACACTGCTCACTGTAAGAGGTTTGGGGAGAGCATTAAGCAGTAATGAACTGGCCTACAGCTCTGGTTCAGGGATGCTGGATCACATCAGCAGAGCCAGCGCAATGCCTGGCGCCAGCAATGACAGAGAGGTGCCAGCCCTCGTTAGAATTGCGATGGGCAAATGTACTCTGGGAGTGAGACGTGATGAGAAAAACTCTGTGTTTGGTGACAAAAAGCTGCATCCAGTCCCTCAGTTCCCTGGGGACGATGAGGTGTTGTGGTGTCGGAGAAGAGAATGGAAGATGGGAAGCTCTGGAAATTCAGGGATATCGAAGACTGTGACACCAAGATGTGGTGGTGTCTCTGGGTATCAGGAATATTCACGCAGAATTTTCTATCCCTCAGTCAACATTTATCACTGAGGAGCCTTCCTGGGGGACACAGGGATGAGAATCCATCAGTGCTGTTGTCTAACATGGCCACAGCACCTCTCAGTGTCCCAGCAGGGAGTCCAAAACATTACTGTCAGCAGCTACACTGGGAGCTCATTTGAGAGGGAATTTTAAAAAATGATGTAGCAACACTGTGACATCAGTAAGAATTCATAAATAGCTTCCCCAAGTTATCACATATGGTAACTGCACTGCATCTTGCCAATAATTAGATGGCAATGATTAAGAAAGCATTGCTGATGCAGTGTGTCTAGCTTTACACTTTCTCTTCCAGTCCTGTTGGCTCTTGAAGGAGAAGCTTAGCTACTTTGGTTTTTTTTGGCCAACAGAGAAGCACAAGATCTTGTATGCAAGCGTTGTATTTGTATGGCTGAAAGCAGGCTGACATGGCTCCAGACCAATGCCATCTATTGAACAGTCAGGTCATCGTTGCTTCTTCTCTAATCTCTGCATGAGATTTGTGGTGCTAGCTATCCCTTGTTATATAATTATTTCCTTTTCTCTGCATGAAATGAGACACTGAGTTTAAGTTACACTTACATGGTAGTCAGCTCCATTAATTATACCCAAGAAGCCAGTGTGGGCAAAACCACGAGGAGAAAAACAGCATAAATACAGTCTGCAGCAGCACATGGCTTGTAAAAGTCATGTTTTCTAATCTTTAAAAATAAGATAGAAATGTTTTAAAACAAGTGCTCAGCAGAAGATTGATCAAAACAACTTTAATTAGAGACATGAGACTATTTACACTGGCTGTTGCTTTTCTAATTTAGCTTTAATTTTCATGCTTGAAGGCAACCAAGCAAGCCAAAACTCAAGTGGCTGTGCTTTTTTTTTTTTTTGTGCTTTTAATGAAAACATCTCTCATCCTGTGCAGCAAAATAGCTGTGGAGATGACCAGAAAAGAGTAATCCAGGAGCTGACACTTCTGGAATTGCTTCAGGTTTGTTGATGTGATGTGTCCCTTGTAATATGAAGCAGTAGCTGGTCATTGCTCTAGGATGGTGCCCAGCATGAACCCTTCCTGGAGATGCTTGGAACTGTTTGCATCATTGATAGCTGAAGACTTGATTTACCTCACCTTTACATTTTTAATTAAAAAAAAAAAAACAGAATTAAAGTTCATTTCCTGTTTGGGAAAAAAAAAAAAAAAAAAAATAGAATCATAGAATATCCCAAGTTGAAAGGGACCCATAAGGATCATTGAGTCCAACTCCTGACTCCACTCAGCACCACCCAAAAATCATACCCTGTGTCTGAGATCAGTGTCCAGATGCTCCTTGACCTCTGGCAGCTTGGGGTTGTGCCCACTGTCTTGGGAAAAGAGAAGGAAATGAGCTGGTGAGCTAGTCAGGATCCAGTTAGCCAAATTTAGATAACTGGCAGGAGGTAGATAAGTGGTATTCAGAAGTCCTAGAGATGCAAACAGGAAAAATAACCTATTTCTGCTTATTCATCTTTGAGCATTACAACCAATGCTTTCCAGGCATTTTGTAGCTTTCCTAAGCTGCTTTTCCTATTGGCTGGCTGTTCTTTGTGGTACTTTCTCCTGCAAAGAGGGTTGTATGGCAGGATAGATGCAGTGAGAGCCAAGTGAACCCTAAACCTTCAGAATAAGCAATGTATGAGGTAATTGCTCTGCGTATCTGACCGCTGAGAAGTAAATGGAAGAAGTAGAAAATAGCAACAGCACCCAGTTCTACTATCTGGATGTTGTGTTGAGGGACATGGTTTAGTGGGAGCTATTGGTGAAAGGTGAACAGTTGGACTGGATGATCTTTTAGGTCTTTTCCAACCTTGGTGATTCTATGATTCTATGATTCTATCTATAGTTAGATGGCATCAATGACAACTCTTTCACCATTCACCCCAAAACAGTCAGGAGAGGATAAGGCAGACCCCCCAGGCTGGGAAACAGGGCTTGCTATGATGGCAATGGCCTACACTTACAGCTTCTGTGATTGATTACACATTTGTGCCAGAGGTTAATCAACTCCAGCAGGTGTTGATTCCTACATATCTTGCACTGTCATAGAAATTATGGCTTAATCCTCACCGGTGAACTGAAGCGTGCCAACACTGCGTTCGTCAGGTGCTTGGGTTGTTATCAGTGCAGCAGGACGTGGATGCGAAAGGGCGATGGTAACTAACAAAGGAGTTGTCTTAAAGGTCAAACAGCAGTGCTGAATTTATTGATGTAGGATGAATAGCAAGGCAGACGGTTCCCTGAACAGTGTGGGATGGGAGAAAGGTAAGAGAAAACTTAATGAATGATATGTGAGCTATCCATCTGAAGAAAGTTAATGGAGGAGAAGACAACAATGCAGAAACAGGAGATGTGTTGGAGCTAGGGCAGATGAACAGGGGCCATAGGTTCCAGGGGAGTCCAGACACTTTGAAGCTACTGAAAAGAGCCAAAGCCTTAAAAACACACCTGTAACATCTGAGCACATTTGTGGGGATGCAATGACTGTCCTGTGAAGGATAGCATCCCTGACTTCTTGCCCTGCACACAATAGCCCATGTGCATGAGCTAAGCCTCTTACTTCAAGCAATAAAGTTCAGTTAATAAAATACTTCAGGCCAAATGGTAGATTAATACTTGAACGTTACAGTATTTATTGGATGGGCTGTAAAAAATAGGAATTCTAAATTTAATTATATACTAAGATTGGTGCAAATAATTCCCTTGACTCAGCTGCTCCGTGCAGTGGGATGGAGAAAAGAGCTTCCAGTGTAATAATGTGACTAGAGTGGTAAGAGACCAGTAGGAAAGGCTCATAAAGCTCTGAAGGAGACCAAAAAACACTCTGCCTTCTCAGAAAGCTGGAGCAGACATAAATATCTCTGCTGAAACCTATAATTCCGGGCTTGATTGAAGACTAGTGTGAAGCAGGAAGTACAAAACCACGGTGAGTTGAACTTTGGGTAGAGGGAAAATGGGAAGCACAAGTCACTACGAAGGAGCTGCTCCATGACTGAGCAGTGGCAGCTGGGTGTTAGCACCCAGATACTGGGAGTGTCACACTCAGAGATTTGCAGGCAATGGCTCAGTGTCCAAGTGGAGTCTGGTGACAAGTGGCACTCCTCAGGGATCAGTGTTATTTAACATCTTTGTAGGCAACACAGAAGCGGGATCAAGCACATCCTCAGCAAGTTTGCAGATCACACCACGCTGAGTGGTGCAGTTGACACGCTAGAAGGAAGGGATGCCATTCAGAGGAACCTGAAAAGACTTGAGAGGTGGGGCCATTCCAACCTCATGAAGTTCAGCAAGGCCAAATGCAACATCCTGCAACTGGGTTGTAGCAGTCACAAGCACATACACAGGCTAGGCCTGAGAGTAGCCCGGAGGAGAAGGATTTGGGGGTGTTGGTTGATGAAAGACTCTACATGAGCTGGCAACATACACTCAGAGGCTAGAAGGCCATCCTGGACTGCATCAAGTACCAGCATCAACAGCAGGTTGAGGGAGATGATTCTGCCCCTCTACTTACTTTGCTCTCATGAAACCCTACCTGGAGTGTCCAGTTCTGGGGCTCGCAATACAGCTAGAGCTGGGGCTCTTCATCACAAAGAGAAGGCTCTGGGGGGATCTCATAGTGGCCTTCCAGTACCTGAAGGGGGGCTACAGGAAAGCTGGAAAGGGACAGCTTATAAAGGCATGCAGTAACAGGATGAGGGAGAATGGCTTTAAACTGGAAGAAGGTAGATTTAGACTAGATATTAGGAAGAAATTATTTACTGTGAAGGTGGTGAAATACTGGATAGGTTGCCCAGAGAAGTTGAGGATATGCCCTCTCTGGAGGCATTCAAAGCCAGCTGGATGGGGCTGTGAGCAACCTGAGCTAGAGAAGTGTTCCAACCCTGCCTGTAGCAGGAGGGTTGGAACTAGATGATCATAAAGATCTCTTCCAAGCCAAACCATTCTATGATTCCGTGATTCAGAGAATGAATGAAAGCCAGGGAAATGAAAATGTACAGTCTGAGCGTGCTTCATCATCCTCATGAGCTGGACACTTTCTGGAGATGGCTGGCATGGAGGTGACATTCCAACCAGCTCATAAATATTTCCATGACCATCAGTGGGAATGTTTCGGCATCAAGTTCAAGAGGACACAAGCACCTGTTTCCAAGGAAGGACCAAGAGGACAAAGAGTTCTTTAAAAAAGCCCAAATCTAAAAAATTCTTATTTTCCGATTGCAAGAAAGGGACAGTTTATTGCTCTGATCTCAGCAATGCTTTGAACCCGGAGGGCAAACTGGAGAACCTATGTCTACTGTACACAATAAAAATGATGGAGAGAATTTCAGACTGACATAAAGTAGGAAAGGAAAGCAGAAATGCGGTGCTACATGAGCATGAATATGGCACAAGTGAACAGAGAGGGACCAATAAAATGGGGACTGGAAAACAACACCTTATTAAGAACACAACTGGAGTCAGAAAAAGTCTTTGTCAATGAAATAACTTCTTTCAAGCTTTATCTGTAATGAACCTGTATTGCCCCACACTCTGTTGTCTTACCAAGTCTATACACTCATTTATTTTTCATTTTCCTCCATATTCCAAAATCTTTTCATTTCTAATGATGAAAAATATACATAATCAACTTCTAATTTTTGGATGCCTTTTAGTAAAGATGAATTTCAAAGTTGAAAAAAAAAGTGTTTTGGAAGCATTTTTTTAAACATACCAATATGGTATGATAAGTACTTGGGCTCAGTGCAGTCAAACCACTGTGGTAATCAAGAGTGCTTGCAAAGTCCTGGCTCATGACTTGCCATTAAAAGAATAAAGCAAACATCATGAAAGCTTATTGCAAACATGTCAGTCTTTCTCCGGGTAAGCATCCATCCCTCTGTGCCCCTATGTCCTGCATCCCCAGCTGGACACCCTGCTGGACAAGGGAAAAGGACCTAAAGACATATCAAGTGTGGCTGCAATTGCATGGTGGGGCTGAGGGTCACAGGGGTGCAGGTTCTTGAGCAGTCCCCTCTTCACATAGCAGCTGTGTACCTGATCAAGCTGTAGATGCCCTGTTCAGGGCAGGGGAGTTAAACTAGATGGCCTACAAAGGTGCCTTCCAACTCAAATGGTTCTACGATTTTATGATTTGTGCACTTGGATGTTTTCAGTTTGTTTTTTAGATATGTGCCTGGATGTTCACCTTCAGCTCAGGGCAGGTATAAACCAGGGCAGCGTGTTTATCCACAGCTTGGTGCTGAAGTGCAATGTACCCTCACGCTTTTTAGGGCTCTGCTGTGACAGTCCATTGAACATCCAGGTCCAACAGTTTCCCCAAATTCTTTTGTAAATGCCTTCTCCTAGATTCCTTTATCTCTAATGGTTTCACAGTTATTTAATCTAGCCCCTTAGAGGTTCATTTTCATTTTAATTTCCCTTTGGTTCTCGTGGTTTTTTTGTGGGTTTTTTTTTGTTTTTTTTTTTACTGTCTCCATTTCAACTTCTGCAATCAGCCCTAATTGAAGTTCTTTCTGGGCCAAGCCATGAGTTGTACAGCCAGTGAACATTGGTCTAAATCATCCTCTGCTTTCTTAATTCTTCAACTGAAGATATTGCATTTTTCAGAAAGCAGACATTTCTGTTTCTTGAGTGCTCTGCTTGGACAGGGAGGCTGCTTGATGTTAAAGCATGAACGCACACATGTTGAGTAGCCAATGACTTCAAGTTCATGAAGGGAAATGCACGTGTGTCCATTCTTGTTACTTTTACAAGATCACAGATTACCTGATTTTGCTGTAGAAGGAAAAGAGCACAGGGTTATGACCCTAGATGTGCAGTCAGTGACCGGGACCAGAAGTATCTCCTGAGTGCCACCTTCCGGTACTTGAAGAGAGCTTACAAAGAGGAGGGGGACCGACATTTTATGTGGTCGGATAGTGATAAGATAAGGGGCAATGACTTCAAACTAAAAGAGGGGAGATTTAGGTTAGATGTTAGGAAGAAATTATTTACTTAGAGGGTGGTGAGATACTGACACCTTTGCACAGAGAGCTGTGGGTGCCTCATCCCTGGAGGTCCACAAGGCCAGGTTGGATGGGGCCCTGGACAACCTGAGCTGGTGGGTGGCAACCAGCCCACAGCAAGTGGCTAGAAATGGACAATCCTGAAGGTCCCTTCCAAATTAAGCCATTCTATGACTGATTCTATGATTAAGCTTGGTGGGTCTGAGACTTTCTCTCTAGAGATGATTAAGCCCCAGGAACTAAGATAATTCAAAACAAAATATGATCTGTTATGTCTGATGTGTTGCTTCTAATTTAATTTTAATGATGCAGATGAGAAAAGTGATGCCTGAGTGATGCTTTATAATTGCAACATATTCTGTCTCTGAGGCTTAACGTCATTTTACAGAGGATCTGTTGATTACCTGTTGTATCTATTGCAATGCAACTTCAGACTATTTGGTAGATATTCTGGAAATTAGATATTACATCATAACTTCTCACCTCAAAAAAACATTACGTAAAACCCAGTTTATCAGAAAAGAAGCAGCTTTGCCTACTGTAGCTAAGGCTGAATTACAGATCTGAATTACAGATGTTATGGAAATCATAGAATCATAGAATGGCCTGGGTTGAAAGGAATCAAGGTGATCATCTGGTTCCAACCCCTGCTGTGTGCAGGTCGCCAACCAGCAGACCAGGCTGCCCAGAGCCACATCCAGCCTGGCCTTGAATGCCTGCAGGGATGGGGCATCCACAGCCTCCTTGGGCAACCTGTTCCAGTGCCTCACCACCTCTGTGTGAAAAACTTCCTCCTAATATCTAACCTCAACCTCCCCTGTCTCAGTTTAAAACCATTCCCCCTTGTCCTGTCACTATCTCTTAAACAGCCGTTCCCCCTCCTGTTTATGCGCTCCCTTCAAGTACTGAAAGGCCACAATGAGGTCTTCCTGGAGCCTTCTCTTCTCCAAGCTAAACAAGCCCAGTTCCCTCAACTTTTCTTCATAGGAAAGGTACTCCAGCTCTCTGATCATCTTAGTGGAAATGTATAAGCAGTTACTGTACCAAAAAGATATCAAACATAATTGGAAAAATGGAGCCCTTGGGATATTCTGGTTTTGTTGTAGGCACTGTCCCTGTGGCAGCCATATTACCTGTATTTAATTTGAGACTGCTGGGTTAATTCCCCTCTTATTTTTTTCCTGCAGGTCGCCAGACTGTCTAAGACCTCCTCACTTCTCCTGCTTCATTCTGTCTTACTCTGTGGAGGAATATGCTTTAGGATTTAGCAGCACATTTAAAACGACTGCTTATTACTCTTTTCTATTTCTGCAGCATTTCTCTTTGGACACAGAACACATTGATTTCAGTTCTCACCTGTCTGTCTCCCAGGAACACACCAAGAATGATGAATTCTGTTACAAGAGATTTTTCAAGCATCACAAGTGTTGTTTAAAAACCTTTGCAGATCTGTTTGGTAGTACTTTCACCATGTGCTGCATCATAATTTCAAACTCTCTTCTCAACCTTAACTTCTAATCCTTCTTCTTACTTGCTCACAGCATTAGAGCTACTGAAGAAAGAAAGTAACATGTAAGAAGTCTGGATTCAAGCTCAGATCTGAGCTTCTTGGCAGTCAAGTGTTCACCTAGAAATAAAATGGAAGCAGATGTTCTTTATCATCTGAAATAGTCACTCATAACTTCTCCAGCCAGTACTCTACCATGAAAACATTGGTGTCAGCAGTCTGGAAAGCAGCCTTGCAGAACAGTAAGTAGTTGTTGTGATGGACACAAGTTTAATATGAGTCAGCAATGCTCCCTTCTAGCAAATAGTGCACCTTGCACACTATGCTGCATTAGCAAGAGTGCAGCCAGCATTCCCAGCCTTCCCCACCTTCCCCAACCTACCAAACTGGAACAACAAACGTGTGTGAATGACAAAATCCAAAGCAACTGTTGTGAAGTCCATAAAGCTACAGAAATATACGAGAAATCTACACTCCATTCTTTCATCCTCTGTGTACAGAAAATAATTTCACAAGCAATTTGATAACAGCAGAAAAAACCTTTGCTGGCTCAATTTCTTGCTATTCAGTTCACACCGACATTTTAAGCTATTAGCTCTGTAATACATAAATAACACTTTCTTATTTAGCAGCCTTATTAAACTCTGGAGACTGACTTAAGCCCCTAGTTTCTTACATTATTAAGCTTGCAATTCATTATTAGACCAGTGTGAGTTTGTTGTAGCTCTGAGCTAAAGACTACTAAAAGCCAGAACTGGCATTTACGTAACATAAAGACAGCATAGACCAATGGAAAGTTGTGGGAGTCCTGAACAAGAGACAGAAGGTGTCCATATCAACAAACAGCATTTATTTTGTGTACTGCAGGGTCTGGCGCATAGATGCAGTTGGCATCAAACGCCCACTGCCCACAGTACGGCTGCAGTGGGGCTGCAGGGCTGCACATCTCTGAGCTTCGTGTCAGTGACCTAACCCCAGCCTGGAAACACGACTGGCTCCAACCCTGCGTGTCTGCAAGAGTGCAGCTGCCAGCAGCGTCAAGGTGTGAAATGTCTGGAGGTTTGCCCCACTGGCTACATGGTTTTCAAGCAAAAAAAGTTTCAGTATTTGAATTTTTGTTATGCAGCTCCAAGCTCCTGTAGAAGCAAAAACAATTTTCTGACCATCTTTTGAAATACCATCTTTCCAGAATGCACCTTCTTGCATTTTTATTTTCAATTCCTACCAGTTTCTAGCCCACAAAAATTCCAAACTTTCTGGTGTGTTTCTCAAAAGGATTCTGCAAAACTGAAATCACCACTTTGAAAAAGCAAAGTTTATGTAACACAGCATTTGTTTCTACAGAATACACCTTTGATCTTTGCCATCTACATTTCCTTTCCTTACCATAACAGGGGTCTCATATTTGATGTTAATAGGGATATTCCTCCATTCTTTTCTTAAACTGTTTTTCTTTACCTTTTATCAGGATCAAAGAGCAAAATTCATAGCTTCTGATCAAACATGGACTGAATTTGTGTCTCACATCTTCCGCTTTAATTATCTGACCGTTAATGAAATATGTCTAATATGCTCCTGATGGGATTATCAGCTGCTTCATCCTTCCCTTTGGTCCTTCTGGCCATGGTATCATCTTTCTCTTTAATTCCTCTAATAAACTCAGAAAAGGTATGTGAATAAATTAATGTGCTTGGGAAGGTTTCACATGCCACTTAGGAACTCAAAGTTCAAAATTCTGCTGAGCATATATGGCAGTGAGTATCTGAACAAGCACGCAAACACCAAAACTGCCTTTCATTCAGTGGCTCATCCACAGTCACACTGACTTTTCCTGGCAGAAAGTCCCAACTGCAGCAGCTGGAGGTTGAGTCCCTGTTTTCAACTCTGTTCATAGCTCAGTAGAAGGCTGTGGGCCTTCACTCACACCTCCATACTGCAGTGCTAACAGTGATGAAGTACTGGGTGCTCACACATCCTTTACATTTCACCAATGGTTTATTTGGATCCAGCACCTCTTTCATCAGCACTTGTGTTCAGCACCATTAGGTCAGCACCAAATCAACCCCCCAGGGTTGTCCTTGGGGTTTTCTCTATTTTCATTCCCATCTTGCTCTGAAGATTGGCGAAGCTGTACTAGAAGAGGGCATCAGCCAGGCTTTCTTCTCCCTTTTGCTGGATCAGGGAGATTTAGGCAGAAAATAAATCAATACAAAATTGAGATATTTCTGAGGATAATAGCTTTAAGTACAAAAGCAAAGCTGTGTAAGGAAAAACATTCTTTGTTTCAACAGGATGGTTGTTAAAGGGGTTTTTCAGGCTTAAAATCACATCCCAAGAACATCAGGCATTTTCCTAACTCAAATGACCCATGTTCAAATCTCTCACACATCTCAATATGTACAACAGCAGTGCTCCCATAGCTGTGACCTTTGAGGTTGCTGGTTGCTCTCTACTTGAGAGCTTTATTGTTCTTCACCACCTTTTCACTTGCTCCATACTTAATGTGCCTCATCGTGAAGGATCTAGAAAGTCCTTGGTGTCATTCTGATGCAGAACTGCTTGACCCTCTTTGTGAAACCTAATACTTCTTTTCCAGTTCTTTCTGTAAAAGCCAGGAACAGTTAAAGGCACATTCAAGAAGCTTATTGGAATAACTACAGCTAAGGCAGTTTGGTTGGTAAAGAAGGCACCATCCTCTGTCTGAGGATCCTCTGTCTGCCATAACACCCTTTCCTCTTTCAGTATTTCAGCCCACTGAATACAGAAGAGGCAATTTGAGGTATGGAACACCCCCTTTCATCTGCTTCTCTTCAGAAGAAATGAAGAGGAAGGAATGTGGTAGGCCATCTGACAAAGATGAGCGTTCAGTTCATGAACTCCTAAAACACGTCCTGAGTGCTGTCTTTACTTGGAATAATTTTGATTTTATGAATGAGACGTTTAACTCTGGGCTTTTATCAATTTGTACCATCAGTGCCTTTAGCAATTCCAATGGATTTTAAGATGTAGCATTTGAGGTCTATTTAGAGCCATGACAAAGGTCTGAACATGTCAAAATCTTAGTATATAAAAACTAAGAGTTCAGGAATTGCTCATTTTCAAATGTTCTCCCACTTAGCAGCCCAACAGAAGAAAAGACAGTAAAGAAAAAAAAAGTTACTGCCATAGTGAGTCAGTTGCATGGCAGGGAAACAGAAGAACTAGTGCATAAAAATGTCATCATTTATTTTGTTAATTTTCCAAATGATAACATCTCTTTCAATTATACAGCACTCTCTCTCTGTTCCTGACCTGAAGTCATTTAAGTGCAAGATCATATCCATGTCAAGGTGGGCATCCAGGTGTTACTACCAACTTTATGGATACTTTTCCACTAGGAAATTCCTTAGCCAAAATAATTAAAAAATAAAATATATATAGAGAAAATTAAATCATGCATTTAAACAGTATCACTTGCTTATTTTTTAAATCATCACTCTAGGCAATATTGATGTATTGCTCAAAGCATCTTCTCCTTGCTTATCCCTCTAAAGAGCAAGACTTCCAGAAACTTTCTCATTTTAATCATGTCCTACAACAAAGCTCAGAATGAAAATTGGAAGCACTAGAAGAGACAACCTAAAAGATTTGCTCTAGAATTTAGTAGGTATTAGGGCTGATACCATCAAGCCCATGCAGCCCTTGCACAACCATATCACAGTTACCAAAGAAATTAGCCTGCAACACATGGCCCAAAGTCTTCAACTGCATCCTTATGGATTTCACAGGGGTGTGTGCTGAGCTACTTCATAACCCAGCACCAGAGATGCTCTGGGTACTCTGAGCCTCATAGATGCACCATGTCAGTTCAGTCTGCGTGGGCTCCTACCCAGGTGGTTCCATGGCAACTTCAGGACCTTCAGTTCCTCCAGCAGTCACTGTCAGAGGTGGGTATGTCTAGAGAGGAGGAGCACTGGTAGTTTAGCTCTGCCCCCTTGTCTTGCTGAAGTGCCACACACCTCTGTGTGTGTCTTGGTTATCTTTGCCTTTCTGTGAGGTGGAAAGTGCTACCGGGTGCAGTGGTGGGCTTCTTACATGACATCTCTCCAGCAATGGGAGGTACAAGCTCACGTCTCCTAGTCCTGCACAGATTAGCAATCCGCATACAAAATATAAGCACAGTTGTAAGCCAGAATGCATCGAGCCTTGTGTTGTAGGTTGCATCATCAGCCATCATCACGCATGCTACATCAGGAAGTATCTTTGTGAGATTTTGGCTGGTCTTGAGAAGGGTTAGAGCTACCCTTGGCCACCAACCACATCATGAAGCCAGTGATGGAGGCAAAGGATGGAAGTGTGAGGCTGCAGCTGGGTTGATCATTGCTGTTGGTAGGTCCATCACTAGAGGGAGACCAAGACTTACCCTATGCTTGGTAGATGTTCACATCACTTCTCATTGGAATATAGGAAATATAATCTTTAACACAGCATTTTGTTCTTCATTTGCAAAAATAAAAAAATAAAAAAAATAGTAAACTATGTTTGGGGTCTAGATTGGGGAGACAATTTGATGTAATTGCTACCATCATGTAGGATAGTCGCTGTAGATGGTGCATCATGTTGTCAGGATCTCCCAGAGTAATGCCATGGACCTGGTTCAGACTCTCAGCAAACAATATAATTTGTCTCCCTTTATTATCTGGCTAGGAGAGGATTTTTTCTGATCTCTGAGGAGAAATATCTACATCTGAATTACAGCCATTAGGTTTCAGATACCAGCTGGGGTTTTGCCACTCAGAAAGCTATCACTGCTATGCTTTCATGCTTTAAACAAAGTGAAAATAAAAATGTTATATATTAGACTTGGAGTTTTGCTCTGTTTCTCATGATGGCCAAACTAGGATTTGCTCTGAATGTTCATTTTGCTTTTTCCCTTGGTGTGCCAGCATCGTGCTGGAGAGGACACCAGAGAGCGTCTGTGCCAAGGCTGCTCCCCATTACAAACCCCACCGTCACAGCCAAAGGAGAGGTGCGTGCAAAAACTAATTGCAGTGGAAATCGAATATGTCATAGCAGGATAGTCATACCTGTACAGCAGGTGACACAAGCTCAGTGCTTCATGATCAACATGCAAGTGAAGCATCTCAGACAAAATCTCGTAGCCAGATGGCCAGCCTCCTTTTCTAAGTGACGTGCTATTTTCATAAGAGAAAAGATAGACTAGTATGAAACCTCTGCCTATTCTAACATTCAAGATGGCTGAAATTTCTTACCAAAGACTTCAAGCTTCTTCATCTAATTCCTGGTGCACTTGTGTTTTCTGGCTCCTTCCTGGAGGATATGCATGTACTGAAGTCTGTGGCTGGTGTTTGTTCAACACCACCCCACCACGTCACTCCTCAGGGAGCAGCTGCTGCAGAAATATTTACATTGCAACGTGATGAGGCTCATAAAACACTGCTAATGTAAACACGATCAGGTTTACAAAATGGTGCATGTCTGACAGCTACAGAGAGCTGCTATCGATGGAGGCAGTGACAGCCACCATTCATCATTTGGTGAAAGTGAATAGCTCGTGCCTTCCATCCAGCCTCTGGTTCTTATGCAGCCAGTGCAATGCACGTCCTGCTGGGATGCAGCCAAGGCTGCAAGGGATGGAGCCAGGCTGAGCTAGAGAGAAACCACCAAGTTTTGCTCCCTTTGATGTAGGCAGGGGAAACAGAAGAGGGTGTGGGATTGAGGGTAGGAAAACTCTGCCTTGGCCCTATCTCCATCTTGGTGTTCTAGTCACTGGTGGAGAAAGTTACTGGTTTATTAACTGCTGCATCAGATTTCAGTGCTGCAGCTGGCCTCTGCTTCTGTGTTCCCCAAGGTCCATCCTCCCATGCATCTATGTGAAACCACTTCTACAGTGCAGCAACACTTCCTGAGAGCAAACCCAGCCACTCTGCTCTTCTGGACCAGAAAAACTGATTTTAAGACTGCTTGTGTCATGTATATGTCACTCACACAGCTTCAGCCCTCTGTAAGATTTCCTCCCGCACAAGACCGCAGAGCTGCTGAATGTTTGTGCCCATCATTTCTTCGTACTTTGGCCATTTTGTCTCTTTTCACTGGTTCTGCTGATGCTGTTATCGGTCAGATGAGGATTGCAGGCTCACCTGGCAGGTAAAGCATGCCTTAAGACTTGTACACACACCCTACAAGGGTGCGGTTGTCTCCTCCATGTTGAGAAAACCAACACAGTACTACTCTTTATGTGAATAAAAATAAGCGTTAGCCTGTTAATCAATTCACTGTGCAGTCATTAGGGCAGGTTTTTAAAGCAAAGAATAGAGAATTAAGGGCTAGGATAGAACAGAATAGAAGAGTGAGAACAGAGAATTAATTCCTTGCACAGTGTTTTTAAAATGCACCCTACAACTCACACTCTTTCCAGGTCCCATCAAAATCTAATCAGCAGTTAATCTAATCACAAGGCAACTTCATCAGCCCAAGCAACTTGCAATAGATTTATTTAACCACAGTATTGGTCCATCAAAACAAAGCTTTGTTACAGGTTAATCTCCTCATCAGCTCCAGAAGAAGTCACAGAAATGACGAACTATCTCCCTCCGTCTTCAGCAAGGCTGTGAAAATACTGTCAGTCCATGAAAGATACAGTATTACACCAGCTGTCTGGTCCAGCCACCTACCCTGCTCACTGGCCATGCCCTGTGCTGAACAGCACAACTGAAAGATGAACAAAGAGCACTGGAAGGGCTAATTTAAAATAGCCCCTTCATTCCAGCTGTTCCTTTCAGGTGGATGGAAGGCACCTGAGTACACCTACAATCTCATGGGGTGCTGCTGATTACATCCATCATCAGGACTTTGCAAGTTAGAAGAGCTCTGAAGCACTGCTCCACTATTGGCCACATCTAGCAGTGCTCCCAGCCTGAAAACAAATGACCGCTTTCAACAAATCAAAAGGTTTACAAAAGATGTTAATGAAGAACAAGCACAAGAGCAAATCATGATGAGAAAGGGGTCAGCCCATGGTAAGCTCAGCTGCTGGAGACCATAGTGCTGCAGCTCACCAGAAAAAGTTTGTGGCTTATCTTTATCTTCTGTCATGGCCTGGCACTTCTGGGTGTTTAAAGATATCCAGGAAGTGCCACTTGATTTAGAGGGATACTTGCTAGCTTAGAATCGCTCCAGATCTGGATGTAATGTATTATTTAAAATAAACAACTGAAAATCTACCAGCATATATTTAAATCTACAAAAACACTGCTGTTTTATCTAGCAGGTGGGCGAGGATGAATAACTACAGCCAGAAGATCACAGCAGAAGTGCTGCTGTGGATATGATTCACACTGCAAATTAAGACACCTAGACTTACATGTCAGCACTGTCTGGAGTCAGTGGGCTCTGGGGAGCATTGCAGTCCACTCTGAAGCAAGCCAGCACACACATTGCTCTGTTGATTGAATCTATTGACAGAAACAGGAGCTATGACTCCCATGGAAACGCCCATATGTGACACCTCACCGCAGGTTTTTCATTTGGCTGTAGAGTCCCTTCCTGGAGGATGAAGGAAGGATTTATGGGATTGCCACCATTGGGTACCCTGTCAAAGAATGAAGTGTGTCCATTCTCTACATCCTATGGGAGGAGATCTGACTTCAGAGCTATGCACAGGTCACAGTTATCACAGAGAGCAAAGATGCTGAACACTGACATTTCCAGGACAAATGCCTATTGGTCTGGGGCTTCAGGATAGTATTAGGATCAACCCAAAATACAGGTGGGAAAGAAAAAAAAATACAGGACTTTGCTGGAGGGGACCATCAGTAAGTGGTCACACGCCATAATGAAATTCATTGTTTTTGGTTGGCAGCTCCAGGCTCTTTGCTTGACCATAGTTCCAGGTGTCTAACATCAACTTACAGCCTTGGATCAGAGGCAGCACGGATTGAAAACAAAGCCTAATGATGAGGTCACCTAATGATCAGTCACCATGGGGTGACTGATGTCTCAGGAAGAAGCGAAGACTTGCAGTTTTCTTTGGAGAAGCGGAGGAATGGAAAGGCAAGAAGGGAATGGAAGTGAATGTAGAGGAACTTGTTGTTTTGTGCTACCCTTAAGGGAAGGTCTTAGCATTACAAGTGGGAGATGTGGCCATTGCAGCAGCATGGAATAAGAAAGCAGAAGGGAGCACAGCATCTTCCCTTGTGCTTCAGGTCTGTGGGCAGGCCAGGATTCATCCCAGCATGGTGAGCCACGAGCTCTCTTGGGTGTCAACACTGCATTCCTTCTGCACCACAGCTGCGAATATTGCATGTCAAAGCTGTCATCACCTTGTCCTCACTGATGGTGCTCTGAGCAAGGCACATGCTGGGTAAGAGCATTGTTTCTTAGCAACTTCAGCTGGCTCTGCAAATGAAGTGGAGTGGAGGGTTCTTCTGCATGGGGAGGAGGGCAGCATTTGTAAGTAGTTGTAAGTAGTCTCTGGCTCTGTTTTACCTAGGCATTTGCTAAAGCTGTTTCTTTGTATTTGCTCATCTGCGTATCAGTTCTTCTTAATCTGAAACCA
The DNA here is from genome assembly GCF_026119805.1 of Tympanuchus pallidicinctus. Lineage (NCBI taxonomy): Eukaryota > Metazoa > Chordata > Aves > Galliformes > Phasianidae > Tympanuchus > Tympanuchus pallidicinctus. The sequence goes on from NW_026294747.1 coordinate 66,757,603, forward strand.
CAAGCTGCTGGCAAATTACATCATCTCTGTATATGCAGCAGCAAGAACTACAAAGTCTGTGTTTTTGACAGAGGTTCTGAGGTACTTTGATAATGATATGAGTAAATAAAAAAAGAAAATTAATTGTACTCTGTGCATTTTCTGTGTGAATACATAGCTATCTGTGCAGCAAGATCCAGAACCTGACACAGGACCTGATTCAAGATGCACAGCCTTGAGCATCACCCCAAAGATAAGCACGTTTGGCTTTCTGTTGGACTACGCAGATTGTTCCTTATCATAAAACAAGATACAGAAAGGCAACACCCCATGTGATATGTTCCATGTTCTGCTCTGCTCTGCTCATCAATCAGCAAGATGTTGCACAACTGCTACTTCCTTTATCAGACACATTGCAAAAGGAATCGCTTAGAGATGTTGTGAAAAGCCCCATCCTGCTGATGTTAGATGTTCCCACTTCTGACACGCCTTCTATGATGGAGTGATGGCATTGGTGGACAAAGGCAGGGCAGCTGATGTCGTCTGTCTGGACTTGTGCAAGGCAGACAAAGAATTGGTTGGGTGGTTGTAGCCAGAGGGTTGCGGTCAATGTTGCATGTCCAGGTTGAGGTCAGTGATGAGTGGTAACCCATGGCAGGGGTGTGCACGAGCAGACAGCAGGGTATGAGAAGGTCATTATTTGTGCAGCAGGTTATTAAGCTGTGGTTGGTCAGAGGATGAGGTGGGTACCAGGCGTTCCCAAGGGCCAGCAGACACAAGTGTGGCAGAAGAATCCCATACAGGTCATTTGGCACAAAATCACTCCTTCAGTTTAGGAAGGTCCATAGTCATAGCAAGGTGTTTTTTGGGAAATATCACCACTTGTCCTGCTCTCTCAGGCGTTTGCTGTTGGCCAGCACTGGTGGGATACAGGCCCGGGTGATGCTTTGCCCAATAGTCATTCTCCTGTTCTCACCTCAGGACAGCGAGGTTTAAAGTAAAATAGTAAACAACTTTAGAAGACACAAAAATGCTCTTTACCCAAATGCTGAGGAGGGCAGTCAGAATCACAGTTTTGGATTTGGACACCTACGTAATTTCTGAGTCTCACTTGAAACACTTGTATTACCTACAGATTCACTAATGGCTTCATGAATTCCCTCCAGTTTTCAGGAATCCATCTTCTCCAGGATCCAGTCCATTGTCTTGTCAGCATGATGTACGTACTTCAACACTAAAATCACAGATTTTCTTTTATTATGTTCCAAATACTGAGTAAGGCCATGCTACATAAATGATATGTCTAGGTTATCACCATGCCAACAATCACTCTATCATCTGGATATTTTTCACCAATATTTTTTATTTTCTTCTCAACTAATGATTGCTCTGTAACTCTATTGTAAATATATTTATAAGTCTTGGGCAAAGGTATACAAAGCCCAAAAATTAGCTAATAACTCCTAATTGAAAAGATTTACTTACTTTTTGAGATTAGACACATAGTTTATAATCTTCTTACTATGCTGTATCATTTTCTTAATGAAAAGTTTTAGTAAAAACATAGTATGTGATGGTGCCAAATATTTTAAAAGGGCAACTGCAGTGCATTCAGTTGACCTCTGTCAGCTCAACTTGTAAGCTCACAAAAAAAAAGAAAGAAATATTCTCTAGGAAAGCACTCTGATTGTTGCCAGTATTTCTCAGTTCATAAATTCAGAGGATCATCTGATATCAAGAGGGACAAGAAGGATGGTTGGTGCAGAAGTCAGAAGAATGCAGCAGCACTTGCAGTATCACACAAAGGTGTCAGGATTTCTTGGAAAGCTTTATCTTTTTATACAGAACAAAGTTTATATAAATAAAAATAAATAAAACCAAATACATAAGGATTGGAATACAGCTGTGAGGGCAAATCTAAAGAGTAGGTGGTTCTGTCCTATAAATCTGCATCTTGGAAAAGATCTAAGAACTTACAATGTGTAAATAGCTCGATGCTGTTTTTCCTTAAACAATGGAGAAGTTCTTTACAGAGAAAGTGGTGAGGTGCTGGAACAGCTGCCCAGGGAGCTGTGGATGCTCTGTCCCTGGAGGTGTTCAAGGCCAGGTTGGATGGGGCCCTGGGCAGCCTGGTCTGGTGTTAAATGTGGAGGTTGGTGGCCCTGCATGTGGCAGGGGGTTGGAGATTCATGATCCTTGAGGTCCCTTCCAACCCTGGTCATTCTGTGATTCTGTAATGTAGAAAAAAATATTCATGAAAAGGGAGATGGAAAAAGACATCTGAAAATTAAAAGTAACATTAACAGAGAGCTGTTACCTGTATATATGTAACAACGGTGAGACTGAGTACAAAAACTAAAATACTGAATGCAGTTTTCACTGGCAACATTTTTGACATGAAGTTCAAAAAACAAACAGAGAAAGATTTGAGAAATGAGTAAGATACCTAAGTAGTACAAGAACTGAGAAGCTCCATCTGTTCGACGTCATCGAAAAGCTTACAAAGTGATGTGAACCCAGAGCACAAATACCCTTAAAGGAAGGAAGCCCTCAGACTAAATCAGAACCGATGGCTGGAAGTTAAGGGCAGACCATTTCCACTAAAATGCACATCACAGCTTTTTCTTGGGGAAAGTGATTGGCCACTCAAGCAAGCTACCAAAGGATGGGATCATCTCTGGGTGGTTTTTTGAGGAGTGAGAAGCAATGCCACCACCTGTTTCTGCAGCCTGCAATGGGAGTATGCCATGGGAGTAACTTGCCCATGGTGAGGGGTTGGAGCTACATGATCTTTAAGGTCCACTCCAATATAAGTCATTCTATGAATCTATTCAAACACTTGTCCACAAAGAAAGGCAAAGCACTTCAGGCTCAGCAAAACAGCACCGCATTTCACATCCCTGGAGGCATTCAAGGCCAGGTTGGATGTGGCTCTGGGCAGCCTGGTCTGGTGGTTGGCAACCCTGCACATAGCAGGGGGGTTGGAACTGGATGAGCATTGTGGTCCTTTTCAACCCACGTCATTCCATGATTCTGTGATTCTATGATTTTCAAGGAGCCCCAGTGAGCAGCAAGGTGACAGTCATTGGATCCATGCAGAACATGAGAAAGTAGTGATGTAGCTTGAAGTGAGAAGCATGGCCGATGGTTTCTGTTAGTTCCACTGAGCTGTAATCCCCCACCATGCTCTTCCCCTTGTACCTAGGAATTCAAATCTCGTCATCCCTTCTTTCCATAACAAATCCTATTATTATTTGGTGTACAAAGCAAAAAACTGTATCATGCTTTTGGAGACATCTATACTATATCCTCACAGCTGTCAAATCCACTGTCTGAAAGCAGGTTCTATTTTTACCCCATGAATTCAAGGAAATAGCTTACCCTAGTTAGAGTTTCCAAGAACACAGCCATAACATTTCAAATATGTGTACTTTCACCATGACAAGTCTGTCAGTCAGTCTGCCTTAAGAGCAGCTTTATTTTGCCCACATCAGCTATGCTGTGATCAGACCTAAGAGCCCCAGTGTGTCAGATGCTACATGAAGAAGTGGTGAAAACCCAATTCCTGGGCATCTTGGGCCTGCCATATCAGACAGACTGCACCAGGGCTTTTTTGCCATTGCCAGGTACCATTACTTTCCCATACAGCTCTCTGAACAGGTATTTGTGTTCCTCAGAAGAATCTGAGCTCCAGCACCCATCACTGCGCTTTGCTTTGCAGTAGTAAGAGTGCAGTCAAGGCTGTGAGACCACTAGAGAAAGCTGTCCTTGAGAGAGCCAGGACTCAGTGCGCTCTGTGCATTGCCTGGGTCGCACATGGAAGTCCAGCATTGCTTTTCCTAAGGTAAGTGCACAGGTATTGGTGCAAGATCTGAAGAAACAAAGTGCCACAGTTTGCAAATGAGACACTGACAGGAAGGAGGGAGGAGGCTGCTAGGAGTAACAGCGTGCTCTTATTCTTTCCACAGAGATCCAGTTTGTCACATAATGACACAGCCAATAGCTTTATCTACCTCTTGCAGCTGGCAGGCAGAGTATGTGTAGCAACATTACCCCCTACAGTTCAGCAGTATGTTCCCACTTTCTTTAGCTTTGGGTACGGCTATGGTTTTACTATAAGCGAATTAGTGAGCTTATTATACCTCGAGTCTATTAAACATGATAAATGTGATAAGAAAGCAAAAGGAATGAGTAAGTCAGAAGCCTGTAAAAGCTAATTGCAGCAAATAAAATCCTGCAAAGACATATGTCAAAGTAGCCCAAACAACCTTCCATTTGCACTTTCTCCTTACTTACAGCCTTTTGTTAATAAGTTTTTATTTGACCAAGAAAAATGGAGATTTTTCCCCCTTCCCTGATATTTTCATCTTCTACTTGAGAATGTGTTATGAGATGGAAAAATTACTTGCAATTTCAAATTTGGGACCTTAATTGGAAGAAAAAGTTGTCCTATAGTTCTGTCCTTAGGCAAAAGATGTAAAAGATGAATGACATCTGATCCCAGTGTGGCTGCCTGCGCAGGGATGCTTGGCTACAGAGCCATTTGGGTATTTTGGGGGAATTCAAGTCTGCCTCAGCAGCTGCACCCTTTTGTATGTTTTCCTCCTTGTTTTCTTAAATGCAAAATGAAGAAGAAAAACAATAAATTTTTGTTTATAACACCATATGCTTCATGGTAGGGTGAGAGGTAATGGCCTCTAGGAGGTTCGGGTTGGATGTTAGGAAAAGTTATTCTGTGAAAGAGTGGTGATGCACTGGCACAGCTGCCCAGGGGGTGGAGGGGTCACCATCCCTGGAAGTCTTCCAGACCCATGGAGATGTGGCACGGAGTTCAGTGGGCATGATGGAGGGGGTTGATGGTTGGATTAGATGATCCTAGAGGTCTTATCCAACCTTAATCATTTTATGATTCTGTGAAAACCAAAGGGTAACATGTTCAGTGCAATATAGGCTTAGCACAAGAAGTAATACTGGCTGTAGTTGCATTTAACAGGGGAAGACCCTGCTCTACAAATAGACCAGGGGGCTAAGTGATCATCAGGACTGCATTTTTTGCTCTGCCATGCAAACTGCAGCTCACACAAATAGCACAAAACATCTCTCTTAAATAGGTGAAAGATTTCCTCAGCTGTGTGTGACAACTTCATACACACCTGATGTAAAACAGCAACACAGAGAACTCTCAAATGTCCACCTTTCTGTAGCACTCCCAAATCTGAACAGATTCTGAGTAATCATTTTACTATTGCTCATCCTGAGGCTGTGGCTTTGCTACCCCTAAAAGCATATTTAGGAATCAATTCCAAGTTTGTGTTGCTTTCAGCCACAGGGTTACTCTCTGGTGCTTTGTTAGGAGGGAAGGGAGCATCCTTTGTCCAAAACTGAAGCTGTTTTCTACAGCATGCTGCATTTCAGGAGTTACAGCACAGAGAGTATCAAGCACCTCTTTGTGTGCAATATACAAAATGTATATTTTAATGGAAGCCATCCAGAGGGATCTAAACAGGCTGGAGAAGTGGGCCCATGTGAACCTAATGAGGTTCAATAAGGCCAAGTGCAGGGTGCTGCAGTTGGGTCGGGGCAACCCCAGGTGTTTATACAGACTGGGCAAAGATCTCCTTGCCAGCAGCCCTGCAGAGAAGGAATTAGGGGTCCTGGTGGACAAGAAGCTGTACAAGAGCCAGCAGTGTGCACTTGCAGCCCGGAAGGCCAACTGAGTTCAGGGCTGCATTAAAAAAGGGCTGGCCAGCAGGGAGAGGGAGGTGATTGTCCCCCTTTGCTTGGCTCTTTGGAGTACTGCGTCCAGGCCTGGGGACCCCAGTACAAGAAAGATGCTGAGCTCTTGGAACAAGTCCAGAGGAGGGCCACTAAGATGAAGGCCTGCAGGCAACCTCCCTCCCAGCAGATCAGTTGGGGCTGGCTGTTCCTCAGGGAGCAGCTGGTTCCTCTGTTGCTCCACTCCCATCCCTGTGGTTTTCCTGCACGCACAGTGTGAGCACCAGGTAGAGCAATGGTTTCTTGGCAGTTCTAAAGCACCCCCAGGGTCCAGTGAATGTGCTACATATCCACAGCAACTCTGAAAAATGAGGTCCCGGGGCAGCAAGGCTGATGAGAAATGTACAAACCCATACAAAAGGAACTTCAAGCTCCATCTTTTAAGGACAGCGGAACCTCAACCTCCTAACTCTGGGAAGACCTGATTGTGGCCTTTCAGTATCTAAAGGGAGCTACAAGAAAGAAGGGGACACATTGCTGAGCAGGATCCGTTGTGACAGCACAAGGGGAAATGGTTTCAAACTGAAAGAGAGGAGATTTTGATTGGATATAAGAAGTATTTTACAAAAAAATGTATGAAGAGCTGCAACAGGTTGCCCAGAGAGGCAGTGTATGCCATGTCCTGTTTTCTGTTTTCTGTTGTCTTGTATGTCATGAGAACTATTCCTTCACTGCTTATCTGTTAGTGCTTGTGGTACCTACATACAGAAGGGGTTAGATCCCAGCCTGGTGGGGATTTCACATGCAATGTTAATAGGATCAGGAACATGCCTACGCAAAGATCAAACATAAGCCTCTTACATCAGCACCTAGAGGCAAAATGGCATGAGGCACTTCATAAACTCAGCTCGGTTCTGTACAGATGCAGTGATGTCAACAACAACAGAAAACAATAGAAAAAGAGAGACTTGTTGCCTGCTGTTTTGAATGTATAGGAGATATTGCACAGATCACCAGAAAATATTAACAATTCATCACATTTAAAACATGCTTCAGTTCTTTCTGAATCTACAGTAGGAGAACAAAAGGCTTTTCTTCCTCAAAACAAACATGAAATGCTATCTAGTGTTGGCTCTTTGCTACTGCAGTCTCACAGAACTGTTTCTGAATGAAACAAAATGCACCCTGGGCAGCGTGGGCTCCAGAAGGGAGAGGTTGTCCAGTTCTAAGGTCTCCTTTGAATTTCAGAGGCTCACAATGCTGCTTTTCCATCCACAGAGGAGGATTGGAAGAGGGAAAAAGACCAAGAAGAGAGGATGGGGAATGCAAAGCTGCAGCCAGCTGCTGACCCATGCGCCTGCACTGGGATGGCTGTGCTTTCCAAGCAGTTTGACATGACACAGGAATGTCTGTAGCTAGAATATATATATTGTTTTTCATTTATTTAATCAATGTGTTACAATATTAAATTATATCAAATGCTAGAATTAGCAATATTTTGCGTATTTATAGAACAATGAATATCTGGATTTAAAGCTGATAGGTCAGAATGACAATGGACTGAAGGTCCTCTAGGTTTCAGATCAATTCCTAATATTATTCTGTGCATTAAAAAAAAAAAAAAAAAAAAAAACCAACAACTCTTGCAAGTAAGCATTTGGGTTTTCCATTCTGACGCTGAGTTAACTAAAAATCAGATTCTGCCTTTTTCAGCAAAACTCCTGGTACAAGGCTGTTTCTTCACTGGCAGTTTTTCCGTCCGTCAGCCATCTCAGCACAGACAGAAACATCTCTAAATTGCCATCAGTCTTGCCTAAGATGGATCAAAACATCTCAGCCTCCCCTGCGTGATGTGCCCAAGAAATGTCACTTTTATTGGCTGCAGGTGACGCACCAGCTAACAGCTTTCTTGTCCTTGCAGGCGGAGGGAGGGGAGGGAGGGAGGCAGAAGCAGACCCTGCTCTGACTGCTCACATGCTGATTTCTATTCCCAAGGCCAAATGTTCTGTTAATAACTCCACATCACTCACCTCTGCTTGCTGCACTTGTGACCAGCACTGCCATGAGCATACAGCAGGGCTTGTAAGGGGCTCGCAGGGATCATGGAAGTGAGACCGACGGCTCAAGCTTGGACATAAACATCTTCTGTATGTTTTTAATGTGCTCTATGGAAGCACATTTACTTTTATTCAGACCACTCCAAGTAAAGGTTTGGAAACATGCTTTTGAAACCCAGACATAGATTTCTTACTAACACAAAGGCTGGATACCAACATGTGCCAGATATTGATCACATTGCTGTCATGGAAATTACTAGGTACTTGGAACATGATTAGAATCATAGAATCATAGAATGGATTGAGTTGGAAAGGACCCCAAGGATCATCAAGTTCCAGCTCCCTGCTACAGGCAGAGCCACCAACCTCCAGATCTGGTACCAGATGAGGCTGCCCAGGGCCCCATCCAACCTGGCCTTGAATGCCTGGAAAATGATTATCTGAATGTAGTTAACTAATATAGACTATGTCCTAACAAACTTTTAATTCAAGTCCCCTGTGAACTCGCAGTGTCTCCTGTTTCCATCACATTGTGCTCCTCGTGCTGGCAAATTCCCACTGACTCCAGAGGAAGTTGTATCTGGTGGTTCATGGTAGGACCCAAAGCTTACAATGTGCCTCTGGCTGTGGGGACTGCACATACAGCACAGCTCTGTGCATGGGTGCCCTCCCTGCTGCCTCCCATCCTCCAGCCAGGGAAGCTGACCCTGCTGATGGGGCTGTAAGCTACAGCTGTGTTTCCTATGTCTGATCCCAAAACCCCAAAATCAATTCACAAACCAGCAAGAAACTATGGGAAAGGATCCCCAAGGGATCCCTCACTGACACAGCATATTCCAAGTTCTTGGAAGCCAAACGAAGCACTGATTTGGTTATTACATGGAGTGCAACCCTCCACCAGGGCTGCAGGTTCCTTGGATAGGAACATGGCAAAGAAAATGCCCTGAGGACTAACACAGGCTTCATAGCCTGGCTTGGGTGTCGCTTTGATAGACACAAAATGATCTTGCAGGGCAGCACTGTGGCCTTACCTCTGATTCTGAGCCTTTACAGTGTCACTGGAAAAATCTTTTTGAAGTGCAGGTTTATGATTCTTCTCGGGGCAGTGAGGCAGTGACAATGACCATCTGTGCTGAACAGCAGTGTTTTATAGATTTTTCCCTCTTACAAAAAGTGCATCCATTACAAGCAAGATGAACAATGAATGCACAACTGTTGGCCCACGTGCATTCATCATCAGGCTGCAGATGGCTGCTGGTTGTATGCCCTCACCTGGCTGACCGACCAAGTGCCACCTCTCAGTGCCTAATATCTTTCCCTCCTGTTCTGAACATCCCTTACAGCCCCTTCTGTCCTCCTTGTGATCCAGCCCCAGCTCCTTCTCCCAGCGGGAGAAACCTACAAGGAACATGCTCAGCATGGACACACACAGGGATTTTTCTTTCATGGAGCTGTTACCAAGCTCATGCAAACTCCATGGTCAGATACAGCAAGGGCTGCTGCTGAGGATGCAGGTTCCACCTGTCCCATGCAGCTGCAATGCTACATCTTAGGGATATGGTTAGTGGGCAGGGTGGTGGGCTATGGTTGGACCTGATGATCTCAGTGGTCTTTTCCAAACTCAATCATTCTATAATTCTATGATTTACACCAGCTCTTCTCCACCTTAGGTACATCAATTAAATATATTATGTCCTCAGTAAGTGTAGAGATGGCCAAAGTGGTCCAGGAAGAGCTTCTAAATTTCCCACCAACAAGCAGAACCTCCCCAGCAATATCCTCTCATTCTTTCCCTCCTTTTGTGCTTTTTCTCCCTTCTCTTGGTTTTCTCTTACTTTTCTTTTGCTGTTGTGAAATTCCAAAGGTCTTGCAGCAAACTTGCAGTCCCTGACAGCTCTGCCAGATGAATAATGTATATCCTGCATTTCTGCCACCAGGAGAACTCTTCCCATTCTGGTGAAAATGAAACAGAAAGGCTGACATTACCATGTGAAGTGTCATAAAACAGTGTCATAGAATCTTTTGAGTTGGAAGGAACCTTTAAAGGTCATCTAGTCTAACTCCCCTGCGATGAACAGGGACACACCTACAGCTCCACCAAGTGCTCTGAACACCATCCAGCCTGACCTTGAATGTCTCCATGGATGGGACACCCACAGTCTCTCTGGGCAACCTGTTCCACTGTTTCACCACCCTTATCATAAAAAACATTTTCCTTATATCCAATCTAAATCTCTCTTTTAATAATTTGAAACCATTTCCCCTTGTCCTACCACAACAGACCCTGCTAAAGAGTCTGTCCCCTTCTTTCTTATTGCCCCCTTTTAGATACTGTATCTTAAAGGAACAACCTCAAATGTCTGTGAAAAGTGGCCCCAATCTTAACAGCAATAGCTTGATTTTGGAATAAGTTTTCAAACAACCTTAAATCTTTCCTTGATAACAAGAAGGTGAAATCCCAGCCCTAAAACACTTGAGGCTGATGGGCATCGTTTGCAATTGGTTCCAATCCCTCCAGTCTCTGGGATTAAGGTCTCAAGTATCTCACCCACAGCATCTCTAAGGAAAAAGGGAAGAGAGAAGGCACTTTCCCATTAGGAAATCATTTATTCTCACTGCTTTTTGACTATAAAATGCTTTTTCTCCTTATGGCTACTGAGCCTATAAGGATTCAGAGGCAGAGTTTACCTATGTGGTTCATAGCTCACATCCCTCTGTTCTTTGGGTGCAGTTAAAAAAACAAAAAATCCTGTCAGCAGCAAAACCTTGGGAGGCAGCTATTTACCAGAAGAGAATGAGTCACCTTGTTTACTCTGCACGCTGGGATCTGAAAGACAAGGAGCAATAAAGGTCATGGAGGAGTTGTCTCTGTGCCACTTATTTTGTCTGTGCCTCCAACAAAGGCAAAGCCATCTGCAGTACAAGCAATGAGGCAGCGATAACCAAAAGATTTCAAAGGGGCATAAGAGGAGTGCCAAACACTCTCGATAAAACCAGAGTGAACAAGAGGAGTCGTGCAGCTCTTTGTGTAACCTTTACTCTGCTGCTAAGTGCACCAGTTTATAGTAATTATGGAAAAGCCACTGATTGTATTATGAATGTAATGACATTAGCAGGACTGTCACTGTGTTTGTAGCAACAGTTGTGAAATTAATTTTTTTCTTCATTAAGGAGATCCTTATTTGCATGATTAAAATGTCAGCCCAGATAAATGCATATGCCAGGGAATGAATCACTGAGCAAAAATGCCACCTGCCAAGCCCAGAGAATAGGACAAATGAGCAGGCGGCACGGAGCAGCTTCCAGCTCCCAGCGGGAGCAGTGATGGCTGTGGGCACACTGGGGTGAGGTTACTGAGTCTGGATGAGGATGCTGAGATGGGGTGAGGACGTTGAGCTGGGGCGAGGATGCTGAGATGGGGTAAGGATTTTGTGTTGGAGTTTGTTATTCAAAATTTGGACTGTGACGCAGAGAAACATTCCAATTTTATTTGACACTTTGCTTTGTACCACTTGAAATTGTTAAGAGCTGAAATGGGAACTCACCCAGAAAAAAAAAAACCAAACACTTCACTCCGGAAAGGCAAAAAGAAAATACTTGGGCCACACTGCAAGACTGTGTCCTGGAGGAGCCCAGCCCAACACTTGCCCAAACTGGTGAAATTCCACTTGGTAACCGGCACCTTCTAGAACACAGTTTGACAGCTTCCTTGTCTTCCCGAGCGCATCACTGCTGCCAGCACAAAATCCTTCTCCTGACCTTCATCGGTACAGAGCAGTCTCATCAATACTAGTCCATATTACATTTGCTTTAAAAGAGAATATGCTCCTAAGGCATTTCTGTGCTGAGATTTTTTGCCATGACTCCAGTTGATCAAGTCCCTGTACATTAGAAAAAACACTACACACATTTGTAATATAGTATTAACTGAGCCAGCCAAGCCATCTGGAAAAGATGCTTAAGATTACAAAACCACATTGGCTACATTTGTAAAAATTAGGAAAGAATCAGCAACATCAGCTCCTGAATGCTAAGTTGTCCATATGAGTTTGTCAATAAACTGATGTATGTCCAACTGCAAAAATGAAGCAAACATGGGAAGGAGCAAAACCAAGGCAGAGGGCTCCAACAGACCACAAAAGATAACTCAGATCTTCACAGAAGTGTTTTAAAAGTGTTAAAAAAAAAAGTGTTCAACAAACTAGAATAAGAAGTAATGGCCTTAAGTTGCATCTGGGGAGGTTGTAATGGCCTTAAGTTGCATCTGGGGGGGTTCCATTTGGATATTAGGAAAAAATTCTTCTCTGGAAGAGCAGTAATGCACTAGAATATGCTGCCCAAGGACGTGGTGGCACTGAGGGACATGGATAGTGGGTATGGTGGCAATGGGCTGATGGTTGGACTAGATAATCTTAGAGATCTTTTTCAGACTTAATGATTTAGTGATTGTATTGTTCTACGCTGTTCCTTCCACCAGAAAGTCTACCTCTGGGCAGAGGTAGTCTGGTGGTTCCCCAATATGCCCATAAGGAAGGCTCCCAGGAGGTTGCTCCACAAAGAACAAGTGTGATGGAACACAGCCACACACAGCATAGCTGGGGAGCAATGAGATAAATCCAAGGGCAGGATGATGCAGTCTGTGATCACAGGAATGACAGCAGCTGAGCGCTGAGGAAGCCATTGGTTTGTTGGCCACGGTCTTGAACACAATAAGACAATTCAGGGGTTGATCCAACACTCCATTTCCAAGATAATACACAGATTCCCATAGCATTTTTATGAGCTTTGGTGTGCAGAGAGAATAGAAAATAAAAAGCAGTCATAAACCCAAGATTAACATGGCTTTACCCTTTTGCCACAGCTGTTGTCCCTGCTTCCTGTGGGAAGAGGATGGAGAAGCTTCCATAAATGCAGCTCCCATCCAGCTGCATAGATGAGACGTAGCCCAATCCAGCACACATGAGGGACCATAGAGCACTCATCCACCACATACACGACATTCCCCTTGGACACAGTGTGGGCACGGGGGGATAGAACAAGTTGACTGGAAGGTATGCATTGTTATCATATGTGCTGGGCTCCGAACATCACTACAGGACTGGGGAGATCCTGGGGTTTCCTTTCTATTCTGTTTTTTTTTCTTTCTAATTCCAAAATACCTAGTTTTAGAGAACATGCAAATGTGCCTTATGTTGTGGTAACAGGGGGGGAAGAAATCTGTGACTGCAGAGCTCAAAGCATTTACTTTTTTTTTTATCTTCTGTGGGAGCTAAAACCTGATTCAGATGTGGACTTCAGCAGTGTTGGACATGGCATGACGTGACATCTTCAGGCCCTTGAGGAGCCCCCCCCGACCTAACAAAGTGAGCTTCTCCCTGCAGAATCAGATTGCAAAACTCACTGCAGAGTACCTGAGTCCAAAGAAAAGCTGCTGACAACAGAACATGGTTCCTCAGTTCAAATCCTTGGGCTTTGCCTATGCCAACATGCCTTGTGGTTCTGCAGGGCTCCCAGCGCGTGGGCAGGAGGCTGGAGATGTAGGCAGAAGTTCACCTTTCTCCTCAGCTCTCAGTTTCTCTCCGTTTCCACCCTTCCTATCCATCCCTGCCCTGCAGGCATCCCAGCCCCATCCCAATCTGCAGGGTCCTGGGTGCACCCTCACTGACCACCACTTCATTTTGCCTCCAATGCAGTTTGTAACAGTGTATTTCAGCACATGCTGCTTGATGCTATCTTCTGCTGCTGTCAGACAAAAACCGATGCAAGCCAACAAATCCTTATTACTTATCGGCTTTCAGCTCAGTTCAAATCAATTTTTATTGCAGTGTGGTGGACATATGTTTAAGTCTTGCATCCTTCTTGACAGCAGGGAAATGGGATTTTTTATTATTATTATTATTACTATCATTATACTACTATTATTGTTGTGCAAAGGAAAGAAGAATGGTCGAGTGCGACAAGAGGTAATGGCCTCAAATTGCTTCAGGGGAGGTCCAGGCTGGATATTAGGAACAATTTATTTGGCCAAAGAGTGGTGATGCAGTGGCACAGGCTGCCAGGGAGGTGGTGGAGTCCCCAACACTGGATGTACTCCAGAACAATGGAGATGTGGCACTGAGGGACGTGGTTCAGTGGCATGGTGGGGATGGGTCGATGGTTGGACTGGGTGATCTTAGTGGTCTTTTCCTACTCCACGATTCTATGGTTCTAAGTGAGATTATATGAAGTAGCAGTGTAAAAGAAAAGCTCTCAGTCACTGACTGTACTGCCTAATCTATGAAACCATGCAGGAGTAAGGCGTAACAAAAACATCCCTAAGTTGCAGAGTATCACCACCAGCAGCCTTCTGTCTTTGGGAGGATGAACTCAAGCAGGAAGTTTATCTGCAGAATCCCAGTGAAATTATTAGGAATTCATGAAGCAAGAGCAGCACCTCTCCCCTACTGCCTGGGCTCTCTGGGAAGCCCCACTGTTATCCACATCCTCCATTTCTCTGGGATCTGGTAAAGGCTTTTTCTGCATTTTAAGCTGTGAACTTTGTAGTGATAAACTTTTTCCCCTGCTGTTGCCACAGCACAAGGCGCACAGACATACTCTCTAAAATCAGTTATGTTAGGGAGAAAAAATAGCTGTAATACTGTAAAAGATTCCCTTGACCTTGTTTCATAGTTGGATCAACATCTAATTGCTAAATGTTGCACATTTCCCTGAAGACAAAACAAATATGAAGAAAAGCCACTAGGTTCTGGAAACTAGCAATGCTATCTGCCATCTGCAGAAATTCTTCTGGGTCTTCAGCTAATAATAATGGCAGACAATACCTTTCTTTTCCTCATTTTCTCTGCATTTACACAATTGAATATCTTCTCCTCTTGGAATGGGTGTCCCCATCAGTCTGACTGAGAAATGTTTTCCTGGGACCCTGCTATTGTGAAACACTTCAATCGTTCTAGTGTGTCAGAGGTAAAAGTCAACAGCATCTTGAAATTGAAGACTGGAATAATTGCCTGCAGTCCCACAAATCATCCTCCTGTTACTTGGACTAGAAAAGGTGCTCGCAATGCTTGAGCTACAGACAACTGGACAACACTCAGTTGTTGAGGTCAGGCAGAGGCTGGCTACTTTTTTGTAAAATCTTCTGATTTTGGACTCTTTAAATGCATTGATCTGGAAGTGCAGTGTAAGACCATCTGTCTGGCCAGCATCACACGGGAGGAAGGGCGTGCTTGAAGGCATGACTTCGATTTTGTGTTTTAAGAACAGATTGGAAGCACCTTCTGTGCCCTTTTCTGTTTATTTGACTGTTAATTTCAGAGGTTTTAGACTTAGATCATTCTAGGAAAACCATCAACATGACAGTAGCCCCCCATGCTCCATTTTGATGCTGATTTAGCACACAGCATTCTCAGCCCTGAAGCAGAGCTTGCTGATATTCGTTGCATTACACCAGGGGTAGCTACTTTCTAAGTGATTTGCTTTTCTTTTTTAATTTATGCCTCTAATTTGCTATCTAAATGAAAGTTTCTCCCAAGAGTATTTCATTTCTACAGTCAAAGGCCAATATTTGGGGGCAATTGTTTCCAAGCCAAGTGGCTAAAGTCAGGTTGATAGTGTTATAATTACGTGAGTTTGCATTATGCATACTTGATTCCCTCTGTGTCTTCCTCTAGACTATGGCAGCTGATGGTAATGGAGAATAGGTTGCTATATTAGATCCTAAAATTTCAGTTTCCTGTTCTGGAAACTTGCAAGTCTCAAATATTCCCCTCTGCTAAATGCACATGCTCTGGGGAACTGCTCCCTTGCCCATGTGCTAATGAGTACTTCCTATCATTAGACCCAGGAATCATTACTGGGTAATCATAACTGGTTATAAAGCAATTAACAGGGAAAAAGCTCTTAAGAAGAGTGCTGATGGTGTTTGGGAGCAGATCCTGCTTTCTATCTGCCCCTGGCAAGGGACTCGTAGGGCCACACATCAGGCTGGGCCAGAGACGGCTTTGGGCAACGTATTCAGGGGAGAGGTAGCTTTGCCCAAAACAAGGGTTGGCACTGGATGGGCTTTGAGGTCCCATCCAACCAAACCATTCTGCGACTCTCTTCATGCTATGCACTTAGATGGAGAGCACCCTGTGAGCCCCAGCCCCCAGCAGCTCTCCATAGGAATCTGCATGTGCCTCTACACAAAGAACATGGTTCTGCATTTGTACAGGCCACATGACATGATTCATCCCTGCTCACTGACCTACATAGTCACTTGTACCGGCGTGGGATGGGAACAAAGCACTGCTGCTCCTGGTTTGCAGCACTGCCTGCTTGCCCAGATCCAGCCAGTGCTGAATGGCACAAGGCAGGCTGAGGCAGCATCCACATCTCCTGTTTTAAGAGAACTGTCCCAGGCTTGAAGTCAATATTTTATGAAGAAATGCACAATTGCAGCTTAAAAGTCTTAAAGCAATGCATCACAGCAACACAGCAACACAAAAATGTCGGCCACTAAACCTGTTAGAGTGATGGGTCCCAGCAGCAGGGCAGTGCAAACACCTCATGGCTGATCGCTCTCACCAAACGCTGAAAGGTTGGAAGGGTGGCATCAAAGGGCTCTCTGACCACCAGCTTACTGTAAGGTGACAGCTTAACTTACCCTCTGTTTGTTGTACTGTGTGTTGCCAGCTGCTTTTAAATTGATGTCCTAACTGCACTCCATTCTATCTTCAGCCATTCCCCAAATTGAAGAAGTGTTCTCTACAATCTTTGCTCTGAGAATGAGTCACACAGCCATAATTGTGCCAGAGGGGTGACATACGTACAAGTCATGGTGCTTGGCAGCTCAGTAGGGTTGCACTAGCAAATGTTGTGCCAAGGAATCCAACATTGGGGCGCATTCCGTCCCTCCTTTCTACACCTGGGACCCTTTCTCTGATCCTTTTTCCATCTCTGTGGCACAGAATAACATCTCCAGCCCTACCAGGCCCGCCCATGGGACTGCTCTCACCCACACTCCATGGCAGAAGAAGGAGACTGAGTGCTCCTGTCTGCAAACATCACATTTCCTTCCCTAAAAAATCACTTCCTCAGCGATTTTCACTTCTCATCAACTTTTTGCACAACTTGCTTTTTCCTAAAGCCAGCACATGATTGCTCCTTGCCTTTTAACCCCTTCCTTCTCCTGCCAAATGAAAAAATGAAAAGTCTGTGGTTTAACATATGGGCAATGAGCTCTCATAAGGCAGGAACACCTTGTTCAGAGGCAGCTCACAGCAGAAGTTTGTTAGAGAAAGTGAGTGTTGCTCATCTCCGTGCAACTGAGGATACACTGCTTTATATGAGGAGGATTTATCTGCAATGTATTGCATTCCTCCGAGCCTTTACCTTTAGGGAAAGCCTCAGGAATGACTCCTTAATGCCTAGTTTTGTTATGAAAATGAACTTCAGCTATCTTATGAATTGTTTATCTTAAAGCTGCACAATCACGTTGATTATAAGAGTCTGTGTTATTCAAAAGAGTGCAGAATCTCCAGTGAGCAGATGGATATTGGAGAGATATGACGGGCATTCTGCTTTTCAGATTCTGTTCCACTCATGTGCTTATTTCTTATACGAAGAAGAACAAGAGTGTAATTGTATTGCAGTCCATTATTGTGATACAGAAGAAGCAATTATTCCATGTGTACAAAAAGATCATTAAATATTTCCACTGGTAACCACAAATCACACTATAAGTATATTATAGTCATATTTTCATTACATTCCCCACAAGGAATGCAACTAACAATTAATTCCAGCACCAGCAAGAGGAAATTGAAGCAGAGGATAATTTTTCATCCTCAAAAACAGACTGAGATTTAAAACAGAGAGACAAAAGGTAGCTGGGGCTGGACCAGATGCTGGCTGGTGGGGCAATGCATGCAGATATGGGGGACTGAGAGTTTGCAGCCAAACAGGTGGAATGTGGGACTGTGTCAGCAGAGCACTTAGAAGGTTTAAAAAAGAAGATGCTATGGTTATCAGTGGGTATTTATCTTTCTTGCACCCTGTGACAGTGCAAGGTACACATTAGCTGCAAGGTACAAGACATATGTCTGTGCCAGAGACACAGCACAGAATGGGAAAATGCTGAATTCTTTCTCCTTTGAAGTGTTAAGAAAGAGAAGGAGAACAGCTTTGCAATCACTAACAGATTACCAAGCACAGAGCTGAAGGCAGCTCTGAGATTGGCACAGAACAGTGTTCCAGGGCTCTGGAGGTTCCTCATTCTCTCATCATGAACCACGGGAGCACCAGAGCTATCAGGTTAGCTTCATTGATAGTTGAAGCCTTCAGACATTGCAGTTAAACGCTTCTCGTTCCACTCTTTATTTCTGGCTGCTTTGCAATGACAGTCAGAAGTGCAAAGCACGATGCCTTTCTCAACTCTTCCAATCTATGTAGCTACTCCAGCTGAAAGATTTCCAGGAGGCCAGTTCTGAATTAGCCCCTTCAAAGAGTTCATCTTCCTTATTTTGTGTAGGTATATGACTACATTCAGCACCTACAGAATGAGGTGCTGGTACAAGAGCTGCCCAGAGAAGCTGTGGATGCCCCATCCCTGCAGGTGCTCAAGGCCAGGATGGATGGGGCCTGGGCAGCCTCATCTAATTTCTGGTTCAGTGGGTGGCAACTCTGCCCATGGCAGGTGTTAGAACTGGATGATCATTGAGATCCCTCCCAACACAAACCATTTTATGATTCTATGCTTTTGTGATCACAACCTTCCAATTACATAGTGCATACACCAAATAGAGGGAAAGCTTTCCTGGATTGTTTCCTGAGTCTTTTTCTGGAAGGAATCACCAGCTGGGAGGCAGCCACTCTGATGGCAAAGCAGCCACTTCCGTGTAGGTAACACCCATCCTTGGTGAGGCAATGGGACATTTCTTGGTGACTTTTATACTTGGAGGTGAAAAGCTGTGCACCATGTTCTGACTTTCACACTTTCATCTACTGGAAAGTGTTCTCATTCCCACATAATCTATTTTTAACATCACTGTAATTAACTGCTGTACTTTCTCCTACTTACTCTGAACTCTTCTATCAGTAATTCTGATTATCTGCTGAAGTGAAATTCCATCAGAATTAGCACAGTAAATCCATTTAGCAAAGCAGAGAGCACACTGCCTATCCATAGTATCTCTAACGTTTCCATTTCAGGTATAATTCTTTAAAATTAGAGCCATGTAATGAGATCCACTTCAGATTTACGCTGGTGTAAGAGTGGAACTTAATGCCTCAGGGTTCTTTTTTCTGGATCTCTGTAGCTATTCTCTACCTCTACTGCAATTCTCAAACTGGAAGATATGACGAGAGCAACCTACACGGCCAAAAAGGGAGTTCCCTACTGCCAGCATTTACTGCCAACACAGGCAAATATTGGGTAATCCCTATGACTCTGGATGTCCTGGCATATCTCTGCTGGGAAAACAGACAAGTCAGATCTGTGTAGAACAATTTCTGATGAAACAAAAAAGAAAAACAAACAAAAACTTTGCAAAGCACTTCTGATAACAGATGTAAAGAAAAGGTTAGTGGGTCAACAGATGAAAACGTGGGATCCTTTCTAGCATAGCATTTTCCAGCCTCCTACTCAGTCTACTTTTAAAACCAAATAGTATTCCACCCCAGGGAACATTCTCACTCCACTGTAGATCTTGGAAAATACATATTTTCTACTGCTCGTCATTTTTCCCTCTGAATTTCCACCTTTTTCTCCTTCCTGTTGTTCACATTCTCAAATAACATTTACCTGAACTTTTTCTTTCACTAAATATTTTTGATTATTGGTTACTGACTGCGGGACAGCCTGGGAACACCCACTGTCTATGATTTTAATCTTAAGCAACTACTCATGGTGTCCAGAGAACATAGGCGCTGTGCAGACTGCAGAACACAGCCAGCCCAGACCAAACAGAGGTTTCAGTTTGCCCTTCCACTTTCCAAACTTCAGGCAACCAGAGGTTTAGCAACTTTATGAGCAGAAATGGCTTCATATGCAATAGGTTTCCTTCCAGTAATTTGCTCTATCCCTTTCTCCACCTTTGAAAACAACGTACTGTTGTAGGTTTCAGAAGTCAGAATCTGTTGAAGAGAGCTAGAATAAATTCTTCTGTGTGTTATATGTTACAGTCTCATCATCTGTGTCTATTTGGTGCCAAGTGAGAACAAGACTGGCTTCGGATCCTAAAAAAAAAAAAAAATTGCTTAGGTTCTGCAGGTTTGGATGTTGCTAAGTCAGTACTCGGCTTTTTTTCCCTGTGAGTGATAAAAATCACTGCCTCAGCACGTTGCTGGGTATATCAGCTTCAATATAGAAACACACTGAGCTCTCAGATGTTAAAAGTGACTAATAAAGACTGAGTTCTGATTTCCTGAACCTGCAAAACTGCCATGATCCAATAGAGCCACCTGAACACTTACTGTCCCCAGCTGCCACATACTCACCCTGTGCTACCTGATAACAGCACGTCCCAGAGGAAGCCATACTCTCAGAAGCTGCACAGAGCTGTACTTGGAGGCAAGCAACGATATTCATTAAGACCTCACCCCACGCTCCACGTTATGACTTTGGTGCTGGCTGTAATTACTGAACAAGCTGAGCACTCTAGCAACCTATTATTAAAAAAGCACAGGTGAGTCTAGCTATTAAAAGTGCTGTCTATTTGGTTTGGGGGGGAGGGGAGGGGGAAAAAACACCTAAACGAGAGCAACTCCTCCCTTTCCATGCAGTCTCACCTGACCTCTGCTGATCTGTCACACCCTTACAACTTTTAGCTGAGTAAGATAAAACTACAGAGGAAAGCATGCCTTAATGTGATTCAGTACCAGACTAAGCTGTGAAAGGTGTATCCTTGTTCCTCCACCATTAAGTTAAACGTAGCAGCTCCCCTCTCCCATCATTGGCTGTGCTTGCTGGCCAGCCTTGGGGTCAGTTCTGCCCACAGACACACATCTGTGGGACTCCATCCCCTTGGGGACACACTGCTGGGGGGTGGTTCCTGAAGGACAGAAGCCAGCTCAGCCAGGGCTTGAGCTGTTGCTGCTGCCAGCACTCTCATTACACTAGTGTCAGCTCTCTAAACCAGCAAGAACCAGTACAAACCTCTTACTGTTGTAAGCATCTGACTCCTGCTAAAATAAGTCATCTAGGAATATGGGTTGCCAGAAGGGGAAATAAACAGTTTTTGGATGTGCAAGAGCATGGGGAAATATCCTAAAAGCCAGGAGCAGTAATTCAATGGGAGAAACAATTCTGTGACCTCGGGATTCAAATTGTCACATCGAGGTCAATGGCCAAAGACACAAAGTGTACAGGATTGAACCCCTGGGACTTGGTTCTGCAAGGCAGCAAGCACTCCCAAGTGGTGCAGACAGCACTGCCTTCCCAAAGAGGCACAGGAATTTGGAGGAGTCTGAAATTCAAAAAGCTGCTAGCACAAATATTCCTGAAAATGGAGGAGATCAGAGAATCATAGGTTGGAAAAGACCTCTAAGATTATCTAGTCCAGCCATCAGCCCATCCTAACCATGCCCACTGACCATATCCCTCAGTGCCACATCTCCACGGTCCTGGAACACCTCGAGGGACAGTGACTCCATCACCTCCCTGGGCAGCCTGTGCCACTGCATCACCACTCTTTCTGAAAAGAAATATTTTCTAATATCCAACCTGAAACTCTCCTGGCACAATTTATGGCCACTGTCTCTCATTCTATCAGTTACCTGGGAGTGGAGGCCAACCCTCACCTCACCACAACCTCCTTTCAGGGAGCTATAGAAGGCAATAAGGTCTCCCCTGAACCTCCTCTTCTCCAGACTGAATCATCCCAGTTCCCCCAGTATCTCCCCCTCAGACTTATGCTCCTGTCCCCTCTCAGCTCCAATACACTTCTCTGGACACACTCCAGGGCCTCAATGCCTTCTTGTAGTGAGGGACCCAAAACTGAACACAACACTCAACATGCAGCCTCACCAGTGCTGAGTACAGAGGGTTGATCACATGTTCCTCCTGACTGCACTATTTCCAGTACAAGATACAGAGACAATACACCAGTAAAAATCACTAAAAGTTGATGATTTAAACATCTAAACATTTGAACTTGAACTGACAGTCTGCATTAAGACCTAAACTCCCCATCCTCTACCAACTTAAAGTAAATACAAGTAATGCTCAGGCAACCCATGTCTGCTGCTGATGGTGAAAAAGTAGGACATTTTGCTGGAGCCAACAGCCAGAAATACATGGAAGCTCAAATCTCTGTGATGAAGGCAGCTTGTTGCCCGGAGACATGGATGTGACAGATGTTCCTGCACCCCTCTACTTCAGTCAATGCAGCCTCCTGGTCCGAAGTCAAGTTTTCACATAGTATGCAAACAGAGGTCACCACATCCCAGCCTGGTTAATACATAACCCAGGCAACCCATGCATAGGTAACAGAGAATTGATTTCCATAGTGGAATGATAGACAACTGACTACAAAGCGTCCATTCAGTTTTTGAGCTACAAGGAAAATGTTTTAATGAGTACCAGTGATAACCAAAGTTCATTAAGAAAAAGAACAAAAAGATAATGAAGTAGCTTGTTTTAGGCACGAGTTATTGTTTGCTGGTTTAAAAAGCAAAGAGATGCTATGTGACAGGGTTACAGAAGAACAGTATATCCAGCATAACTTGACATATTGTGAGGAAAGTGAATTTTAGCCAGTTTTGCATCCTCCCCATTTCAGTCTTCCCGACAGTATCAGGTGGCATTACTAAAGGAGGAAAGCTATCAGGAAATCAGTCTGAAACAGCTATGGCTAAGGCAGTTTGGGGGAAAAAAAAAATTAAATGCAGTTAGAAGCAGATTAGGTCACTAGCAGCACTGTTAGATAGCTAATCCAAGCATACATATTAAGGTTTGCTGTATTTTCTTTTGTTCTGTAGTCATGTGTTGACACCTGTATGGGACTGTGGGCCCAGAAAGGTGATTTTTACATGCATTAGATTGGAATAAAGAACAACATTTTGCCTTTTGTTCCTCTGACCAGTTGAGTCAGTGGATCTGTTCTAAACAGATCCAGTGTAGCACAAAGTGTTGTTCCTGACGTTGCTAGGTGTTGTAAAGAAAAACATGAGATAAGTCAAACAGGATTTTTGCTAAAGGAAATAAATCTGTGTAAAAAATGTGAACTATACATTTCATATCTCGGTACCGATCCAAGCTTTTCCAAAGATAGAATTGACCAACTCTGCAGCTGTGGGTTAGGTCACCACAGGCTCCCAGGCCATTCATTCTGTTGGGTATCATTTGGGCAGTAAAGAAGTCTTTGTAACAGTTTTGTTGAACATCATTACCTAGAGTGTAGGTCCAAATTATTTTCCTCAAGCTTGGGTTAAGCATTACATCTCACCAAGCCATTCCTCCAGGGTAAAAGTGGAATTGTATTTCTCCAGTCATAAATATTCTCTGTTCTCCTTGGACTTCTGGCAGTCTTTTTTCACATTGAACAGCAGTCTTTCAAAAAGTCTTGAGTAAAGTTGTTTTATGGACAGTATTACATCAAATTAAGTTTTTAATTGTTTTTCAGTTGTTTTCTATCTGTTCCTGAAGAAAGGTTTATTGCAAAAGCAATGACACGCTCCACTGCTTGGGAAGAGCTACAGACAAGCTCCCCTGCAACTTTGCTCCTCATAAGGAGTGTATTTGCAGAGCAACCTTCTCCCTGCCCTTGTTCTCTCTTTTCCCCTGGGAAATATATTGATGGACATATTTCATCTTGAACATGAAACAGCAGTAGGCATTATTTCTATGGAGAGTGCAGATATATTATGCAGAAGGAAACATTACAGATATGCCAATAACTCTTACAGTGTTTATCACACGTCTCAATGATCAGTGTAATTAGTAGCTATCTGTAAAATGCACAGTCTAGTCTGAAGCACTCATACCAGATACATTTTTAAAAAAAATACTGTACATTTCCTTTTTCATTCAACTCAATTTTTTCATGAATGAATCTTTTGGAACAAATCCGTTTTGTTTTCTTTTGCATTGAAATGGATTGGTAAAGAGTATTTCCTAATACAACGCAAAGTTAATGACCTCTCTCAGCAAATTAGGCTGTGGACTTTAAACGTGTGCTAGAAAATTCAGGTATAAATTTAACTTCTGCTCATGGAGAAAGTCATGGAGCAGTCAGACATTTCTGACTGCTGCCAGTTCAAATATCAGATACTCGTGACAAAGTTTATCTTGTAAATAGGCAAGACTCAGCTTTGGCAGGTGCAGATAGGTGAGCTGAAGCAGAAAGGGACACACTCTTTTCACAATATCTTGAAAGCACCTTTGCCACTAAATGAGTCTTTGGTAATACCCCAAAACCAAACAACATGGCAAATTCTGCTCACCCAGGTCAGATGAGAAATCACAGCAGTGCCAATGAAACAAACATAAATAGAGCTAGAAAGATATGCCCAAATCTGTTGGCAAAAACAGACAGAAATATTCAGAAAACACAGTGATGATGGGATAAGAGTTTGAAGGACAGAGGGAAATGTCATTGGCCACTCACACGCACCTCACCAACGTGATTAATTGCAGCACCCACGGAAAAGGTAAGACCTGAAGAAGGAACAGGTTTCTGTGGGTGGCTGACAGAAGGTGAGGATTAGGTGCTGCTGTCCTATAGCTACAGTCTGTTTGCTTACAAGAAGCAGGAAAAACACTTCAGAGAAACAGGATTAGTAATACTAATCTCAAAGTCACGAGGAAGATGGTTTATATATATTTGTACTTCAACAAGTATCACGTGGGGGAAGAGAACTGGTATCATTTTTAGCCTCCTTTTTTAATGAAAAAATATTGCTGCCTTGTCTGGTATTTGCTTCCCTACTCACAACTTTAAATATTCTGATTAATCTTAACCTAGTTTTACATCTGCATGAAGGTAACTCAGTGATAAAGTTCTAGATGTGTTCAGGATTAATGCAGCAATCATAAGACAGAATTATATGTGCCTTTTTATAAATTCCACTTATACCTGACTGAGGGAAAAACTCAACATGTGTTTACAAGTACCTACAAAGGAGCTTACAAAGATCCCAAAAGCTAGAAAAGTTAGTGGTTTACTGTCAGTGGAAAGATGTGAGCTCATAGGAAACTATTCAGCACCACATTTGTGACATGGCTTGGTGGTTAACACAGTGAGAAATTCTTACCAAACACAGAAGGCAAAACAGCTCCAGCTCTATGAGGAGTCTTCTCCAGCACAATGAACTTCAGGGTCCTCTGCAGCTCCTATCCCAACCAACACAGCATTGGAGTATGGAGAAGTGAACTAGATCAGAGAAAGGATACACCTGCAAGCAACAAAACAACCTGTTTTATCTGTCTCAAGTCATAGAATCACAGAACCATAAAATCATCAAGGTTGTAAAAGGCCACTAAGATCATGAAATCCAACCATCAATCCATTACAATCATGCCCACTAAATCATGTCCCTAAGACCCCATGATGCTTTACAGAATGCATACACAGAGACTGGGAACAGGGGAATGGCAGGCAACAGGAATAAGTCTGCATGGATACCAGTAAGGAAGGCTTTCCATCAATAAATGCTTGAACAATCTGAGGTTCAACACATTTTTTATAAGACAGACAAAAATTGAGGACCTACAGTAAAGGACGAGGAAGAATGGCTACACTGTGATGATAAAAGTCTTAAAGCAGCCTGGGAAGTTTACTTAGCCTGAGGGACTCTGCAGAATAATTACAATGAACCCAGTAAGATATCATCCAGTGTAAAAGCATCACAGTTTGGCTCTGTGGAGTTCAAACTCTAAATTATTCCTATTTATTACTTAAAGACAAGAATAAATAGCTGAACCTTGAAGCAAATAAGTGAGCAAGAATTTCAAACAAGAAAAAGAATTTTTAATAAAATGAAACCTTCATATATTAAAGTTTTTTATTAGATCTAAAGAAAGGCACTAAGTACATTTTGTATTGTCCCCATAAGGCATGTATGAAGCAATGGCACCTGGAGACTATGCAATTCTTTCAAGACTAGGCAGGATAGTAAGCTCCAGGCTTTTATAGCTGCAGCTATGCAGAAGCTGAGCGAGGGTCAGGTTTATACAGCACCTCAGCTGTGGAGCTCAGTTTCACTATTCCTTATGTCACAAGCAGTTTTATTAACGCCTGTACAAAGAAAGACTCAATTATCTGTTAACAGTAGATCAGTCCTAAGTATTCACTGTGATCTCTTCCTAAGTGTGTAGATCTTAGATCTTTACAGTGAACTTTGTAGATTTGCTTATAATAACACATGTAGCAGACACCTGGTACGGTTGAAACACCATATTTATCACTGATATAAACATGCCTTTCATGAGCACCAGCAAATTCTAATTTTCAAAGCAGCTTCAGGTATTCGGACTCATTTATCTGGCCTTAATGTTCACCTGGGAAACATTTGTGGAAAACTTACATGCGGGAAGACAGGCTGGTAAATACATGCCTTGCTTTTCAGCAGCGCCAAGCTCCAAGTCCTACTAAGGCTAGGAGAAGTTGTGCACTTCTGAACACAGAGTCAGTGCACGGGACAGTTTCCTCCTTTGTGGCTGTAACCAGAAGGCCTCCCATCCAAAAAATACCAGTCCATCTGAAATGGGAAATAAATATGAGCAGGACAATTATTTATACTAAATCCACTTTACATGGTGTGACCACAAGAAGTGGGCTCATAGTTATCAATTTTATGTAAGCCTTTACATTGCCAGGCCAGTGTAAAAGGCCATTTGTGTCAGTAGGAATCAGGCCCTCTTTGTCTTCTGTGCATGCAAGCACAACATTGCAAATATTTACCCAATTAGATAGTTAGCTCCACCCAAGTATGAGCAAACAAAAACAACTGCTCATAGCATTCCAGAGAAACAACACCGCAAGAACAAAGATTTCCACACACAAACACAAGCAACCAGCTAACCACAAAACAGCAAAGCCAGCAGAATTTCTAATCGTAAAAAAGAGGGGCAAGTTCTCTTTGTAACAACAAATCTTTGTGCTAATAATTCAAAAGCAGGAGATAGATGCCTGCTTCATTTTTCTGAGATTCCTTTAGTGAATCTGGGAAGAGTAAATACGTATGCAGTTCAACAGATGCCAAGATTGGCTGATGAGAAGACTGATAGCTTCTAAGACGGATGCAAAACCATTTTAGCATCTAAGATAGAATATAAAACCATTTTATCTTCAGAAATTTTGTGCTTATGTCTCCTGTTTCCCCAGATTGAGGTATCATTCTTTATTCCTTGTGTTTCTCCCTCACCATATGTGGGATGTAAGAAACAAGTAACATTGCAGATATTGCAGTTAATGCCTGTTTGTCAGGAGGTCTTTTTGCAATCACAATTTCTGAACCTCTGCAATGAAGGTATCAATCTCATCTTTACTAATGCCACCAAGCCCTGACACTGTGAGGCAACTCACAAACCAACCTGACCAGACTGAAATCTGGGTGGTTGCTGGACCTTCTGACTGTACTGCATTATAGCAAGGTATAAACATACAGCTGCCCTCTGACCTCAAAGCTTCAATCTAGACTACTTTAGAATTTACTTCTGGGTACAGAAAGCAAAAGCTTTTGCTGCAGTCAGAGGAGAGAAGCAGGCACCTCCCAGGCCTGCTCAGATAGAGATCCATCAAAGAACTATTTCCTTCTGCTGCCTGCGAAGGCAACTGAACCTGGGCTTGAGCAGAGGCACCTCTATGAAGTGGGTTGCTCTGAGCAGGCTGAGTGAGTGCAGTGCATGTTCCTACACCACAGTCTGCTCTCCTGGATTTTCAAATCCAGCAAGCCTGAAGAATACAGTAAGTGAAGCTGGCAGCGTGCAGCTCAGACCATTAACAAGCTGCAATTTGCAGAATTTTAACCTAGTACTTGATTTAAGATGACTCTATTAGCAATACCTGTAAAAAAAAGTAAAATGTACTATGGCGTGTTTGAAGCAGTTGTATAAGAAACACCCATAGAAAAATAGCAAGACCTATATTAGCATATAACCAACAACTTAGCTCATAATTATGCCTTTGATTTTACATGCAAGTGGCCTGATCTCATTATTACAATTAAAGTGTTTCTTCATGAGTAAAAGCTGAAGGGTTTGGCTCTAAAGAAACACATTTTTCAGCACATCCTGGCTTCAGCAATTTCTAAGCTATTGCCCCAGGGAAAGTTCTAGGCCTCCCACATGCGGTGCTTCTTTAAAGTTCAGTTTGGCAATCCAAAAATTCCTACCACCTCAGTACAGTGAACTGCAATGAGGAGCACTGCTGATGTCATCATGAAATGGGAATCTTGAGATTTTGCCTGAAAGTGGCAATGTCTGGACAGCTAATCAAGATGCAGTGTAGACACCACATTTCCATATCACATCACGCAATCATGTGTACACAAGTTCTCTTTCTGATATCTTTGCTGTGCACTGGTTTTCCTGGCTGTATCACAGAATCGTTTGTGTTGGATGGAACCATTAAAGGCCATCTGGTCCAACTCCCCTGCAGTGAACAGGGACACCCACAGCTCCATCAGGTGCTCAGAGCCCCATCCAGTCTGACCTTGAGTGTCACCAGGGACAGGGCATCCACCACCTCTCTGGGCAGCCTGTGCCAGTGCTTCATCACACTTACTGTATTGTATATTGCAAAGCTTTTCCCAATGCTCTGTTCACAGCTGAGACTGTTCTCTGAATATGAGTCTACAACGTGATGGGAGAACAAATCAAACAATAGCTTGTGCTTCATGGTGAAATCAGCTCTACATAGTCACGCTTTCAAAATGGTCCTCTGACCACTTTCAGGTAGATATAAGGAGTCCTACAAGTGAACTACCTATGCCCCTAAGCATTTTTTTTTTAGGCAATATGAATTGGGCAGAACCATACTACATAGAGAGCTCTAGACAGAAGTGTTTTCCACATGATAGCAATGGCTCTAGAACTCCCAACCACTGTGTTCCAGAGCTTAAGGAAAATAAAGATGGAGAGATGTAACCATGGTGTGTGATACTGAGTCTATTCCTGGTAGCTACAGCTCTGCTATTTATAGTTATTGCTACAGTATGGCCAGGCAAGGAAGAGGCAGAGCAGAAAAGAGCTCATCGGATTTAGATCTTACCTATCTCATCAGACACCAAGGCTACAGCTAGTTCTCCCAGAGAAGAACAGTCATTCTGTTTGACACACTGAGATGAGTTTGGAAAATGAAGATGCTGCAAGGATCCTTCTTCTCCTCTGTAACTACTCGTTACAACTGTATAACTACAGGAAAGAGTGTCACTACACGTCTCCCCTGCTGTACCGTGAGGAAATTTAAGGATTTAAGCATGTAGTGGGGGAGTAGCTCCTTTGTGGTGGATTCATGGTAACCCTACTAGCTGTCATATGCATTCAAGAAGCATCTTCCCCAGGCACTTGACAAAAGTGGGAAGATTTCTAATAAGAAAAGATAAAAAGTGCTGGAAATATGTACCACAAGAAGAAGGCTGTCAGGGGAACTTATTTCACATTACAAACTTTGTGGAAATTATCATTTCATTCAATGAGGGAATGCATGAGATCCAAACCACTAAAGAAGTGAGAAACATTTGAGCTAGTGACCACGACAGCCCTTCCACGTACAGAGAAGCCCCTTCATGATGATTTATGAGCATCAGATATAGAAATGTACTTTTTCAGTTTCTTCTGCAGGCAAGCAATGTTTCCATCAACAATAATCTATAGAAAAGATGATGTGTCTTCTGCTTTGCTGAGTTTTTTAGCAGCACATATGTTATTTATGTCACCTATTTTTTAGACTACCATGACGTGGACTACTATTATAAAAAGCTGGCCAACCTCACAAACCTGCTAATGTCATCAAAGAAGCAATTTGTTGCCAATACAACAACAAAAAGTACTTTTTCCTAATGAAGTTTAGATCAAATCACTGTCTTGAATATGAAGTCTGGACTGACTGAACTAGCTGCTATAGAACTACACAGAATGATGGCAATGAATGAAGTTGCAGCTGAGACAAAGACACTGTCTTTGTGTCAGGACAGAGGTTCATTGAGAGTGAGTCACTCCCCACAGCTGTATGTAGGATGCTGATTAGCTAATTATATGATAGCTGCTACATGAATTTATAGACACTTGAAGACTGCAGCCTCCATATAATTGTTCTTTCTGTTTTGCTTTGGTAGGAAAGCAGCTAGAGAATTGTCTGCAACTAAACAACAGAAAAAAACTTCATTTGTCATATGCCCTGCACGATATTATTAACTGCAGAAAGAAATAGCTTTGTTAGGGTTTAATTTCCATGCTAAGACTCCAACTTCCGTTTGTCACCCTAGATTATAGACTAGCAGCAACATTTTTACATTCAACTCACTGTGGATGACTCAAATTATTACATACTAACCACCAACACTCTGTTTCAACCCCTTTGTTTTACACGCCTGAAGTGTTCTGGCTAGGGCTTGTTTTGTTGGGAGCCTGTCCTTTTTGCATACTGCTTATTGTACCATGTAATCACTCTCTGTACTTCTCCTTTTAGCTTTTAATGAGATCCTGTACAACTTAAGGACTTACAAAACTTCACAAAATCACACTACAGAATTCTGCATCCACCTTTCTATGGTACTGTGATCTCCGAGGAAGCATCATGCAACATACAGGCTTCAGTGAAGGTTCCAGAGAATTCACACCACTGCACTGAAAACAAAAGCAAAGAATTCAGTCTGATATACTGCGACTCATGACAAGAGATTTTTTGAACTATTGTGCATAAAGTTGGCATCAGGAATCAAACAAAGCACGTCACTAAATCCTCTTATGGAGACACAAGAGATTAAGGTTTAGGTTATGACCGGGAAAGCCTCTTTTCTCTCTATCAATAGGAGAAAGCCTGAAAGGTGAATAAAATTCCAAAGTCTCTAGTGAAGCAGAGGGAGAGCAGTATTAGGTCTTGTTCAGCAGCAGGGAAACTGATCATTTCTGTGGTTCTCTGCCACTGCCTTCTCTCAGCAGTCAGCTCAGTTTTTGACTCAGTGTGAATAGAGAGGAATGCAAAATGCCCCAGTATCCCACATGAGGTTTCCTGCCTAAGAGGCCCAGGAAACAGCCTTTGTGAAACTCATTTTGTCACATTTCAGAATGTCAAAGTTTAATACAGAAGGCAGGAAAGAACAGGTGAAATTATTTATGTAACGAGTAGTGATGCTGAGCACTTGCAGATTCTGCTGTCTTTGCTCAGGAATGAGATAAAAATAACTGTCATTAATCTCACAGAGACACATGAGCACTTCTTTCCAGAAATAACTGTTCAGCATAAAATTTCAGGCAGTAATCAAAGCTTTCTGAGGCCAAACCCTTTTTAGGATTCTAAAAGGAAATCCAAACCGTAATGAGTATAAAGCAACACAAATATGATGGGGCATTTAACCTTTATTCTAAGCAGATGATTTCAGGAAACACATGACTGGGGCCAATTTCTCAATTGGTGAATATTCACATTGCTGCCATTGGTCATAGAGAAACTGCCACAAGTTTTACCATATCAGAAGTTGGTCTCTGCCAACTGAAAGAAGCCTAGGGAAAAAAAGGGCACCACCATATTCTGTTATTAAAAAAAAAAAAGGTAAGAAAATATGCTATGGGAAGGAGAAGGGAGACAGACACGAGGAAAGGAAAACACAGCATTAAAAAATGCTTAACAGGTTCTTTCAGGAGAGAAAACCAGCAGATGCAACGCAAGGGAATCTGAACTCTGCACAGGCACTGAGGATACAGGTAGGGCTCGGGGGGGAAAAATGAATACAGAAATACAGAAAGTTATATTTTCAAATAAAGTAGAGATGTAGCACAAGCAAGGATGATTTAGTGTTTGTTTCCCTGAGGTCAACTCCAGAAAGAGATTTCTTGCAAAGACGGGTTGTTTTATGTCAGATCTGCAGTCCTGCTGGTAAATCTTGAAGATTCATAAGGAAAGAAAATTTCCCAGGGAATGAGTTCTAGTCCTCAGAGTTGCTGAAAGTAGTGCTTAGCAGTCCAGGAATGTGGATAAACTGCCTGTGTCAATTCAAAACATATATCTGGTTGCTGTGAAGGGAAGCACTGTATCTGCATGTGATTTCCTGGAACAAATCAAATGTTTCTGCAGAGGAAATCATAAAACGCTGACAATAGAGTAAAGTAAAGTAAAGTTTAAAAAAAAAAAATTCATTTAAATTTACTGCAATTAATGACCATTTGTTCAGGGGGAAAAAAAAATGAAGAAAAGGAAATGAGTGGTGCAATGCAAAACACAATCGCAATGTGAGTAACTTACAAGAGTAAGAAACAAGCAGAACTGTGTACACTGACACCAGAACGCATGGTGAGGCAGGAAGATGGAAAAGGCATATTCTTCCAAGATGCAAACAGAAACTCTCAATTCATGGGCACATCCACATTTTGCTGGCATACGTGGCAGAGCGTCCATGTGTTCCACTTCACTATGACAAAGCCAAACCAGCAGTGTTTATGCAGAGGACAGCTCTTCAGTCACTGCTTAATCAACATTATAGTCAATCTAGAAGCAGTGAACAGTAAAGTGACATCTTTGAAATGGAAGATTTTTTTCTATTTATTGATATTTTCATTTACCTTCCCCTTCATTAAAAAAAAAAAAAAAAAAAAAAAAAAAAAAAAGCTGCTTCAATATACTATTGCAATAAAACAAAAATAGAAACTGAACATTTACAATGCCACGTACACAGAACACATATATGACAGTCCAGCAGTAAAATCCAGGAGGCAGATCTGGGCTCATCCAAAGCTGGTCACTATTAACAAGACGTTTGGCTTTTCTGCCCCATCCAGCAGTGACACTAACAATTCATCCATCTCAAAGTCAAGTATCTAGTCCAAAGTTGCCCTATGCAGTGTGCTCAGTTATCCTAACTCTTTGCACACCACCAGGAATTCATAAGAGATTAGAAGGAATAACTATATCCTAGGTTGATTTTTCACTTTACTATATAGAGAAGACCTGTTTCTTTCCATATGTTTTACTGACATTTGTTACATTGAACATACTGATTAAGTACAACCAAGTTGAATGCAGACCATCATTCCGCCCTTCGCTCCTACAGCAACTGCAAAGATATTCTTAAATCCTCAGTGTCATCGCTCAGGAAGGCACCAGGTCCTGTGCTCTTTCCAACTGCAAGCAGGACATGCCTCGTGTGAAAAAGAAGCCCTGCTGGCTCCAGTGAGGCCAGCTAAATAAACAAGAAACACGGTTATTCTTACTGTACCAACACACTAGTCCCAGTGTGTCCTGGAGAAATGACATCTGAAAAAAGAAACCCTGCAGCTAAGCAGACATTTTCTAGTGCTAGACAGGGTATCACGTACAGCATCTAGACAACTGTCTCTGCTCAGCCAGACCCTGCAGAGGGTGGACCTGCACTTAGCTGCATTTCAGTGACACTGCGCTGGGCTGGGTGCACCCTGGCCCAGTCTTTGGCACTGCTGGGGCAGCAGCTGTTCAAGTTCTCAGTGCGGAAACGTAACAGATGCTCAGAGCCACCTGGGCACCCCACGGCCTTGAGCGCATGATCCGCCCTGGCTTTGGCAGGATCTCCTTGCACGGCCATTTTAGACGTGTGGAGGTGTGGCACTAAGGGCCACGGTTTAGTGGGCACGGTGGTAATAGGATGATGGTTGGACTTGATGATCTTAGAGGTCTTATCCAACCTTAATGATTCTAGGATTCTACAGAGGAGTGCCCATCCTTTGTCCTTCAGGAGACACCACACAGGGGCAGGTGCCATCTCCTGAGGGACAACCCAGCGTGGAGGTGCAGGCGAGCCTGCGAGGACCACAACCACTGCCACCATCACCATCAGTCACTACCGCACAGCGTGTCCAAGATAGTGAAGGGTATGCAGGGCGAGGGGTGTGAGGAGCAGCAGATGTCCCTGGGTTTGCTTGGGCGCAGAGCGGAGCAGGCTGAGCGGAGACCGCCTTGCCTCACAGCTCCTCACAGGGAGCGCTGGGACAGTGACCTCAGACACCGGTTCGGGTTTGGGTGGTGCAGCGCGGATCCACAGCCCGTCCAGCAACACTCCCCGCGTTCTCGCCCCGCCCCGCCCTCCATTGGCCGCTCGGCGCTGCGGCCGTCACCCGGCGGGCGGGCGGGGGGGGAGTGAGGGGGGGCGGGAGCGTGGTGTGTCCCGCACGTCATATCAGCCGCCCGCCCGCCATTGGCCGCGCCGCCTCACCCCAGCGCTGGGCGGGCGGCCGGGACCGGCGCGCGACTCCCGCGCTCGGCGCTCGCACCCGGTCCCGCCCTCGGCGCGGCGTGAGGGGAGGGGCGGAGCGCCGGCGGGCCAGGCGCTGCCGCCGGTAGGTTGGCGGCGGGTGACGTGACGGCGGCCGCCGGCGGTTATAAACCTTACGCCGGGAGCGGGCGGCGAGCGCGGTGGCGGCCTGCGCCTTCCTTAGGGGCTGAGGTGAGAGGCGGTAGCGGGGAGGGGGCGGTGCAGCCCGGCTCTGCGGCCGTCACCTGCGCCGCCGGCCGTCCCCGCCATCTCCGGAGCGCGGCCGGGCAGATGCCCCGGCTGGAGAGCGGCGCCTGGAGCTGCTCCTGCGCGGCCCGTGCGCGGCACGCGGCGCGGCCCGGGGAAGCGGCCCCCAAGGCAGGCGCCATGCGGAGCCCATCGCCCAGCGTGGGACGTGCGGTGCGGGACGGCACGACGTGGAGGCAGCACCTGGTGCAGCGCAGCGTCGTGCTCTTCGTGGTGGGCGCCTTCATGGCGCTGGTGCTGAACCTGCTGCAGATCCAGCGCAACGTCACGCTGTTTCCCGACGAGGTCATCGCCACGCTCTTCTCCTCCGCCTGGTGGGTGCCGCCGTGCTGCGGGACTGCGGCAGGTGAGTGCCGTGCGACCCCTCCCGACACCCCCCCCCCCCCGCCACATCCCGCTCTCCGTGACGCCCCTCGGTCGGATCGCGGATCGCGCTGCCCGCAGCCGCCGCGGGGCTCCCCGCGCCCGTCCCGCCACCGCCCCTCGCGCCGCCATTGGCTGCTGCTGAACTGGTGAGGCGCGGACGGCGCTTCCCATTGGCTGCCGCCGCCAACAGGCCACGGGCCGGGCCGACAACAAGGAAGTCACGTGCGGGGCTGCGTTGTGTGCGGGCAGCCGGGACGGAGTGCGGGGAGCTGGGGTGGAAGCGCGGGGCGTCAGAGCGCCGTCGTCTTGGCGCTGGAAGTGCTTCAGCGAGCCTTGCGTGCCTTGTTTATCTTTTGGTGGTGCTGTTTGTGCCCCTGCTGAAAGTATGAATGATATGCTTGCATGAGTGATAAGCTGTGTAGTAAAGATTGTCATAAGATAGTTTTCTAGTAGTCTTATCGTGCTTGCATTAAGCTCTGGCTGTTAGCGGCTATCTCAAGGTAAAAGTCCTGTGACTGGCATCAAGAAACAAAACTTGAAGTATTAGCTCTACTGCCTTATGCCCTATTATATGTCTTATATTGTCCTGCACAGGGAAGCTGTTTCTTTTAGGAATCAAAGATTGAGGGGAGCAGAGTGGAGGAAACACATAACACGAGACTGGTGCCTCATTTGAGCCTTCTGTCAACACATGGAGCTGCTAGCAGGGTCAAGTTTTGCTATTCTAAAACATACAACTAAGCTCATGGTAGCCTCTCTTCTTCCTTCTGCCACCATTTCTCGACTGCAAAGACAATTTGAGGGTAAAACCCTGTCTAGCTAAAAGGGTGGGTCACAGGCTGTGGTTGATGGTAGCTCCTTCCTGAGATTCCACCCTGCTTCTGTTAGATACCAAAACTCATGTGGGATGGATTGGGATCATAGGCTGAGTTAGAGCCCAGCAGAAAGGGAAGCAGCTCTGCCAAGCAACATCTTAGTCTACATAAATAGTAATTCAGGGCCTGATTCACAGGCAATACATTAATAAAAGGAGATATCTTGCACAAACAGTAAAGATACATTCTATTCATCTCTGTAATTAAGCTATTTGATTTTGTTTTATTGGCGCAAGGCAAGTGTTTACTCAGTGAGAAATGATTCATGCTTATGGAAGAAAAAGAGCTTGAAGTGAGATACCTTAACACTTAGCACTACATACATCTCTGCTTTAAGGGTTCAAATGGAACATCTCTTTATAAAGTCTGAGGCTCTTATTTTTTCATTCCTAAAGTGTATATGAAGGGTTGTTAATTGTCTTTTCTTTGCCAGGCTTACAGTAGTGTACGACTTGTGTCACTACTAATAATGCTTAGCCAAACACTTATTTGACAAGCTAATGTCTAATGTATTTAAATAATCAATGTATAATGGTTAATATATTGTCTTGCTTCTCTTGCAGCTGTTGTTGGCCTGCTGTACCCCTGCATTGACAGCCACCTTGGGGAACCACACAAGTTCAAGAGAGAGTGGGCGAGTGTGATGCGCTGCATAGCAGTTTTTGTTGGCATTAATCACGCAAGTGCTGTATCCTTACCTAGTTTTTGTTGCTTGACATGTTGTTTGTATTGCCCTGAGCTCACCTGAGGAAGCTACAAAGGTAATGATAATGCCAGGGGGCAACTTTGGACTGCAGAAACATGCAGTACAGTGCAATGGTTGCTCTACAATACTTCACCACTGTTAACTTTGAAGTAGTTATGGGGTTCTGGGATGGGAGAAGGCCTGACGTTATTCTGTGTCTGGTGTAACTGAGTGCAACAAGGTCAAAACAACACGAGTTAATCTGTGTGCTGTCTGTATTTAATAGTTAATGTAAGTAACTAGTGAGATCACAGCATCATAGAATGGCCTGGGTGGAAAAGGACCTCAGTGCTCATCTAGTTTTAACCTCACTGCTACGTGCAGGGTCACCAACCACCAGACCAAACTGCCCAGAGCCACATCCAGCCTGGCCTTGAGTGCCTCCAGGGGAGGGAGATGCACTAAGTTATTCAGTAAGAATGTTTTTTTTTGTGTGTGTGTTGAATGCTTATGACTTGTGCAGAAAACTTTAAATTAGGAAGGAGTAGCTTGGTTACTTCAGATAAAAAAGGAAAATCCATGGAAGTTAAATGTATTACTATATGGTGTATTCTTTAGATGCACTCCACTCACATTGGCTTCTGTAACACTGAGCAAGTGTAAAGACAACAAGGGGAGTAATTGCTCAGCAGGTATGAGAACTAGATTCTTAATGTCGTATATCTAGAAATGTAAAATCACACTTGCTTTCCATATGGGTAGGATGTTAGCAGATTTGAAAGAATTGTCCTTAACATCTCTTTCCAGAAACTAGATTTTGCCAACAACGTTCAGCTGTCCCTGACTCTTGCAGCCTTATCACTGGGTCTTTGGTGGACATTTGATCGTTCAAGAAGTGGCCTCGGACTTGGAATTACAATAGCATTTGTAGCAACTCTGATAACCCAGTTCCTTGTATATAATGGTGTTTATCAGTAAGTTACACTTTAAAATAGTATTTCAACTCTTGTAATAAAAATCAGTGCGCATGTATTGGAAGCTACTTATTAACATTCTTGGCGTATTCTTATAACGAAGTGTTTTCTATGTCTAAAGCAGTTAATTGTCATGTTCTAAATTATTAGATTGAACACTGAGTGGGGAGGGAGGTGGCTTTCAAACTGAGCTGTTATTTCAGCATACATCTCAACAGCTGAACTTCTCCTGACTTGGTCTGTCATTAACTTGCTCTCAGGTGAAAGAAATGCTGGACTTTGTTTTTTTAAGACTTTCAAGTTAACAGATTTAACTTGGTCTTGCTATTTCTTCTCCTGTGTTTCTCTGCTGTGTCTGGGGAGAGAATTGATAGCATCTTGTTAACAGTACATAAGAAGATGATAATGCCTTGTCTTTAACTTACTACTTCTTGTTTATTAGGTACACATCCCCAGATTTTCTGTACATCCGTTCTTGGCTTCCATGTATATTTTTCTCAGGAGGTGTGACTGTAGGAAACATAGGACGCCAACTGGCTATGGTAATTATTGTGTAATTAGCATTTCCTTTAACAGTCCAAATAACTTCTGTCATTCACAGTCCAAGAACAAACTATGCCTCTAAGGGTGTGACTCACAGATTGAGAGATGAATAGGTGTCTTCAAAAGAGCTGAAATGTAAACATAACCTGTGTTGCCAGTAGAGTAGGAATTACCTTTCTATATGAAAACTTTTTTCCAGTAGCAGCCTAAATAAGAACTGCATCTGTGTAGCAGATCTGATCAGTGTCTTAACTACTCCCTTTCTATTAGCGGTTGACATAATGTCTAAGGTAGCTAGAAAGCTGAGAGGCAGATGGGCTTGCTCTAATTAAACATTCACTAAAGCATTTTTCTTTTGTGGAGGAAATATATCTTCATAAAGCATTAAATTCCACCACTCTGGAATTAAATATGCTCTTTCTGGTCATTTTATACGTGGTTCAAGTATCACTCCGCAAATGGTATAATACAATATAAGTGGTATCTTACCTGCTAGGTTCTTAACTAATTATTCCCTTGTAGTGTATTTAACAGTAAACCTGACTGTACATCAGCTTTCAGCCTGGTCGTTAAATAATTAATACTTCGTTGATCTTATTTCTGTCTTTTGCTACATAACTTCTTTATTCTGGAAAATGTTCAAGTATTCCAGTTCAAAGGTTGTTGTGCCTTGGGTGCCTTTAATTTCCACTGAATTTATATTCACTTATATTCATTTAATTTCCACTGCATTTATAGACTTTACTAAAATACCAGTCTTTGTTTAGTAAAGGGAGAAGCCACTTTCTAGGACTGAACCACAAATAAGTTAGTCTAAAGCTGCCTGCCTTGCCTTAAACAGGCTTTCAATCCCTTCTGTCTAACCTTTCTAACTCAACAGACAGATGCTAGTGTACCTCTAAAGTGACCAGTCAGAACTTGATACTGTAGCTGGACTGATTTACAGGCAAGGTGGGGGGGGGAAGAAAAGCCATGTTGACTGTTTAATTTCTCTGATATTGATTCTCAGTTAAATTACCTCTTGTGCAAAAGTCTGTTTCCTTAAAAAAAAGAAAGAAAAAAAAAAAAAGGGGGGGGGGGTAAATCTACTTCTGTTCTTAATAGTGTTGTTCTAAAAGTTATTTCCTGCTGACTTGATCCCAAGTTAGATTTCCCAGGACCCCAGCCACAGTCTTCAGTTTTTACTCTGATATTCTTTAAAATCACAGCATTTCACACTATCTGGTCTTGCTCTGTTTCCTTAGGACTAAGTACAGGGGGGAAGGTAGAATTTGATAAATAAAATATATTCATAAACTTTGTTACCTGGTGTGAAAAGCAAATTTAGTCCTTGCTTATTGCACACAGACTTAAAATTCTGCAGTCAGCTCTGTGCTATAATTCTGTATATTGTAATGGTATATGCAGCATTTCCAGTTGCTGTGTTTTTTAGGTTGGGAAGAGAAGGGAGCCTCAATGAAGAAGAAACTAAATTCAAGCACATAAGATTTTTTTTTTTTTCTTGTTTTTTTCTTGTCTTGTTCACCTGGCATTTTACCTGAATGTAGTTGAAATCAGACTGACTTCTGCCTGCAGCTTCTCTGTCCAACTTGTCACCCTCCTTTCAAAGGAGGGAAGCTGGCAAGGCAAAGCATTCTATTTTGGTTATCTGGGAGCATCTTCTCGTGAATTTTGTTACCATTACTTAATCTGGAAAAAGTTTGGGAAGCCCAGCAACTTCATGAGAATGCCAGGTAGGAGCTTGGAGAATACCACTTCAAAACAGAGAAGCAGAACTCAGTCTGCTAGGTCCTTCTATAGAAATGACCTAAAAGCTGAGGAAACCAGAGTGATGCCACTGT
The DNA here is from genome assembly GCF_026119805.1 of Tympanuchus pallidicinctus. Classification (NCBI taxonomy): domain Eukaryota; kingdom Metazoa; phylum Chordata; class Aves; order Galliformes; family Phasianidae; genus Tympanuchus; species Tympanuchus pallidicinctus. Next base: position 66,797,266 of record NW_026294747.1, read on the forward strand.
AAGGGTGGTAAGAAGATGCAGTATTACCACTTCAAACTAAACCTGAAGGAAGGATCACTTTAAATATATTACTCTGTAGTCACTGAGCTGTTGGGCTGCATTTGACTGTTGTGAATCAAAGAACAGAAGTGTGTTGGGTGTATGTAGAGTAGGAAGCAGCACCTTTGGAAAGTATCTTAATGGAGTAGAGTTGCCTTGCTTCTCCTGTCTGTCTTTTGCTGAATTGGGAAAATTGGAATGGTGCTGACAGTGGTTTGAAGTATTTCAATATTAAAAAAAAAAAAACAGCAAACATTTCTGGTAATGAGGCAACATCTTTAGTTGTAACCATCAGTCTTAGTGTCTTGTAAACTAGAGTGGTATTTAAAGCACCCACCTCAAGAGTAACTATTGTTTGCTAGTGCTTGAGCTTGCAGAACTGTGAACACATTCAATACTTATGGCTATTTCTGTGTTGGAAATAGTATGAGGAAAAACTTGCCATAAGCTTTGTTTAAGTAAAAGCTGGTTACATGTTGTCTTACACTGATGTTATTACAGGATTTCATACTGGAAAAGGAATGAGCAGGTCTATCTGATACCAGGCTTTGCTTGGAAAATCCAGTAACTTTTGAGGACAGTTTAAAGGAGAGCCCTTAAAATTGAAACTAATGTCTAGTAAGTAAGTGCTGTGCATTTCCTGCTGAAAAATAAATTGAGGTGGGGAGGATTGCCAGTGAAGTCTTAATACAGTCCCACTGATTTTTATCAGATGAATGAATTGAGGCTGCACAGAACCGTAGTGACTTCTGTTTTGTCTTCAGTTGAGGAGCATGTCCTGCAAGAGTCACATGTGCTAGGTCATTGTCAGCCTAAATGAAGCTAGTTGACTATTTAGTCATAGAAAATACTGCATAATATAGTTAAGTTCTCATGTGGTATTAACATCTAACATACTTTTGGTTATTTTTTTTATATTCATAGGGTATTCCAGAGAAGCCACACAATGACTAAATCCTCGGAGGAGAGAGCGTGGTGCCAGTGTGAGAGCAACATTAAGAAGATGTGTTCCTGTTTTAAATTGAAGATTATTTAGCAAAAAAAATAATCTCTTTATGGGCTCACTGCACAAATGACTTGTGGGGGAAAAAAAAAAATTATTAATCCACTCTTAGAATAGCCAAGTGAAATTAACTGCTTATCTTGAAATCTTACCCTGATTTACTGCATAAGCATTTGCATATGGCTGTTCTCTGGAAGAGTTTAACACCAAGTTGAATACAAGAGTTCAGGCTAAGTGGCAGTTTTCCAAGTATTAGAATCCAATGTAAGTTATTGAAGCAGCTGCCGTATTTTCAAAGCCTTGAAACTGAAATTTAATTACAAGCTCCTGTATCAGTGCCCAAAGGAAGTAGATCGATGGTGCTTAACAATGAAGAAGTATGGTTTAATAGGAATAGTATTTATCCAAATCTTATAAAAATATAGGGTTATTTAAAAGTAAGAGTGATCAAAACCAATTAGAGGCATTGCACTAATGCTTCTGGGAGTCTTATGAAGGAATCATGCCCTTACTTGTAATGCTGCATTAAGTTTGTCTTTGGAGGAGTCAGAGGGATGAAAGACTGTCACCTGGTTCTGAATTTATAAATTACTCGTGTCACAGGTGAACACTGGAGACAATCTTATTCCAAGGTGAACTTTATCAAGAAATTGTGACTGAAAGGTTGCTTGCTTCACAAGCTTGCAGTCAGACTTGAGCATATTTAGTTTTGGCCCTACTTTAGTAAGAACTTTAATGTGGGTGATTATTCCAACTTAAAATTAGGCTTAAGTTTCAGTGTCTCACCAAAGTCAGTCTTCAGGTACTTTAAATGTCTGGTGTGACTGAAAGTTATGTGTGGTGCAGGTATTTGTGGCCATTGAGCATGTGCCCCAGCTCCTGGGAAGGCTGGAGTTTCCTCCCAGGCTGTGTGTGATCTTGCATGTGTTTGAGTCAGGGCTTTGACTGAAGTGTTTGGAAACAAAAGCAGGCCTAAAATGTGATATAAAATGTGATATAAACTGTGTGAAGAGTAGCAAGCAGCTCACTTACTCAGTTTTTAAGAGATCACTGCTTATTTTTATCACAACCCTATGGAACTTGCAATCTGTGATTGCCTTGTATAAAAAAAAAAAGCAAAAACAACAAAAAAGTGCTTACGTCACTACATTAAACATTGGTGTTTCTTAATACTTAGTTTTGTGAGCACAATGTATTTGTTTGATAGCTTAGACCACAGTGGACCTAAATAGCAAGTATTAGGTCTTAAAATCGAAGTGCAATGTACAGTAAAAATCTGAGCCTCATATTCTCTTCAATAGTGATCATTTCTTATGACAGATTAAAGAGAAAAGGGTTCTGAGTTCATTTCAATGCTGCATGGAGTCAAATGGAGCAATAATTTATTTAACTAGTTCTGTTGTACTTTTCATCAAACCCAAATTTTTAGAAATACTCCAGTTTTGTGGTTATGGTGTACTTGTAAACTTTTATGCATTTGCCTTTTTGTATTCTACAATTATTGTGTTGTGTTCATTTCTAATCTTACATGGCTTCAGATATGAATAGAGGCATCTGTTAAAGAGCAGCCCATCCAAAAAGATGTTGAGTCAAGGTAGCAGCATTCCGGCTGTTTTCACTCTTCAAAGGGACTGCTGTAGCTGCTGCTTGTGCTTTTTTATAGGAAGAGTTTCGTACAAAGGCTGTATTACAAAACAGACCCCAATTCTAATCTTGCTTGGTGTAAATTAAGAGTAATTTTCACTGGCATCAGACCCTTCTATCCTTCCTCAAACACTTAAAACCCCAATAATCACATTTTGTAGGACCACTTGAAGAGATCAGGTCCTTGGATTGGGACTGGATCAGCTCAGATATCTCAAGAAATATGCTGCCTGCTGGAAAGACAGTTTTGTAACAGTCTTAAGAGACCATTTTTCAAAACTATAAAACCAGATGTAAGATGACTGTGATCTTTGCATGTAATTGATAGATAACAAAGTATTTATTTGCAAAGACAAGCTGAATCTGTGTTACAAATACCGTAGCCAAAAAAATGTAAGTCAGAAGTTCATTTCTTGCCAATACTTTTAAGTATCTGAACCAAAGTGATTTAAGTTTGGAAGTGACGAGAGGGGAGTGAAGAAAATTTGCACTATTCTGAATTTGAACACTTAAATTCTCATTCTTACAAATAAGTTTTCAGCAGTATGTTTGGTTTTACACTTTTTTTACTATTAAAGTTTTATGATCAAGTCATGTTTGCCTTGGATTCTCTGTATTCACATTATGCAGGAATCTTTCTTGAAAAGGACAGTTGTTATGGTTGCATAACTAATATTCAGTCATGCATACTCAGTGTTATTTAAAAAAATAATAATAATTCTAAGCTGAACACAGGAAGATTAACTTCTAGAAGGGTTTCCAGCCTGGGTTAATCAAGTTTAAGAACAAGTCTTGCTGTTTTGCCAAGAAAGTGGCATAAGTATGTGTTACTGCTATGTGACTTGGGGAGGAGAACACTATTGCCATTGTTTTCCAAGATAGCAACGTTCATAATTGAAACAAAATACAGACAGTGTAGGGTAAGCATACTGCTTCCTGGTGTGCCTGGTTATCTGCAGTGATGAATTGCTAAATGCTGTGTGAATTAGACATGATAGCAGCTTGCAAACCTGAACAAAAAGCCTTCAGTTTTACTGTACTTAAATGTATATCTTGGGCTTCTAGAAGCTGCTGTTCTTAGTAGTAGTTGAATGGCTTTGTGATCTGTCTTCATCTGCTTCAGTGCAGTGCTGGCTGAACTTGAGCATTTTTAGCTAGGAGCTGCTTAAGCTGCTTTGGCTCAGACAGCCTGTATTCTGTTCAGTTTGAGTGTGTGCTCCATGCCAGCTCGGTAGTGGTTAACAGCTCCAAGCTGAGGATGGCCCCAGTCCTCCAGGTGCATTGCTTTCCCTCACTCTGCTCAGGTTTTGTTAGAAGGAATGAAAAGATACACAAAAAGACCTGGTGTTCTCCTGATCTTGGACAGCTAGGACATCCCCATCCCCCAGCTAGGACATCACCCATGGCTTCCTCTTGAGATGGGGAGGGTCACGATGTTCCTAAAGGAGAGAAAAGAGAAATAAAATCCGTATTAGTGTTCCCAGAAAGTATGATTTGACCTGTGGGTAGCATAGTTTCTGTGCACTCATTCTGTGGGTTATTCAGCCTTTGGCTTAAGCATGGGGATTTGCAGGTGCTAAATTAGCCACAGGAGGGCCCATAGACTGTTCTCTGAATGCAACAGGAACATATTGAGATGAATAATGAAATGAAGTCTCAGTAGTCTTGCTGCACATCAGAGTAGCTCCAAAATTCTGGAGAACAAAGCATTACATGCTGGACTAATTGAACAAAAACACGTCTCTGAAACAGAGATCATTAAGGACTCTGATCTTGGAAACTTGAAAGGTGTGTGTGACCACAGCCCTTCAGCTAAGAGCCCAGAATGGTTTTCTAAAGGTGGTGGGGATTTCTTTGGCTGATGGAGTGTGTGAGCTTCCCCACACCAGCATTGTAGTCCTTTCCCTGTCCCTAAATCTTACTGTGATGTTCCATTTTCAGAGGCTGTAAGTGCAGGTTATGATGACAGATTAATAACAAAGAGGTAAGGACTGCAGTTTTATTGCATAACTGTGTGTTAAGAAAGCCTGTAGGCTGTAATGGTGCTGCTAGCCCAGTCTTACTAACTTCTAAAGAGAACTCAGAGTAGATGGGATCATTTCTATAAATCCCACATTACTACCCAAGAAGTCCTAAAGGATCAGAGCTGACATGAGTTCTGCTCAATGAAGTTTTCATCCAGCTGCAAATGTTTTCTTTTACAGTAAGCTGTCCTTGCCTATTTAGGAAGTTTCGGAGTGCTATTATGTTAAACATCAGATGAGTGCTATAGAAATTACACCAACTTACTGTGTTTCCTGTAGTAACTAAAACACCTGTTACAAATAAGTATTTTTATACAGAAGTTGAGCACACCTACCCTGTTTCTCCTGAGCCAGTCTGGCGTGACTTGGGGCTGAGCAGGGGAGGCTTCCCCTTCCCAGTGTCTATCTGGGTTGGTTTTGATTTAAAAGAATGTATATATGTATATATACACATCTATAAACACACATTATACATATATACGTGCATGTGTCTGTGGGTGGTATATGTCTGTTAACTGGATGCTAATGCACAAAATTTCATCCTTTTCATGTTCCCTTGAAGTCGTTGCTCCAGAATTAAAATATGATGAACTGGATTCAAAGGGACACAGCATCACGTCCTGTAAACAGGCCTGTAATGGTTTGCTGAGATGTTCATGCAGAAATGTATGTTGTTGGGATGTGACCATGCAGTTCTTCAGGGCAAGAGGCCTGGCAGCTTTTCTGGCTGCATTTTGAATTATAGCTTAGCCAAGAGGGACATGAAAACTATAGATCAGATGGCTTGAAACAACCACAGCTTGGACAGGGCCAGTATATCCTGTAATGCAGAAAGGCCTGCAGCCAACTGGGACATGCCCAGCTGTATCTACAGCCTTTCCTGCAATCACCAAGGAATTTCTGGGGTATGCAGGGTTTAGCAAGGGCCCTCTGGGGATAGGGGAAGATTCCCAAACCTTGGGCATGGACACAAAGATGTTGCATTAAGAACTGAGGTCATTTAGGAGCAGGATCACTGGAAAAGGTCACTCCTTTTGTGATAGCAAAACAAGTATTGCACCTTGAGGAGCAAACAGCAAGCAGATTCCTTGTCTGCCAGCAGTGTGTCTGGAGGGTTTTGAACCACCTCTTGCTTCACGGCTTAGAGGAGACCCATAGTGCAAGGCTCTGTGGGCTGACACTGCTCCTCATCATTGCAGGCTGGTGTATAGGTTCCTTTTACCTAGAATTTCCTGAGGATAAAGGAGGTCTTCCTTCCACTGATTGTGTCTTCCAGTGCCAGCTGAAGTCCTCCATCAGAGCTGACTGTGGAAGATCTGACACTGAAGGCAGTAAAACAACTCCAGCCCCTTGCTTTTTTATGTGAAAACAAGAGCAGGAAGTCTGGGTCAACTTGAACATTTGTTAACATATTGAAATCTTTTGGTTTGACTATGGTTGTTGAAAAAGGGTCCAAGTGGTCTACTACTGATAGTGATGGTATCTCACAGGATAGTCAGTCCTTGTGACTTTACTTTGTTTTTATCAGATTTATTGTTTCATCACGGCACATCCCAAAGTCTTAGCTTCATTTTTACTTCGCCTTTATTCAACTGGGATGAGACTTTTACTATGGTACAAGTTAGTCCTTACTCAACGGAAACTTAAAAATACAACCTGTGGAGTAGTAATTCTCCTGATGGGTCCCAGCTGAGAAACACAGACATCTACCATAATATTTCACACCCCAGGTTATTGAAGGCATTCCAGTGAAGCTGAAAATTTGGCGCAGGAGACGCATGGCCTCGAAGAGCAGCAGCTGAAGGCTATACATGGGATGTGAGATGTCCAAGATAGTATGAGGGTCAAGTTTTGAGTCCCACCATCACCCCATATCAGGGTATCCCAAAGCCAGCAATGCACAAATATCCCTGCATCATCACTCCCACCACCAGGAGCCAGGTAAGTGAAGTCTGAGCACTAAGCTATGAGGCTGATGGAGTGAGCAGCATCACGCGGGAGATCCCACCAGATCTGTGGTGGGACTTGGGGAAAGAACAGCTGCATTTGACTGCCTGCTCCTTGGGCATGCTCCACCTGCTTAATTGAAGGCAGGTCCAAATGAGCCATCTGTTGACCTGGTTGAGAAATCAGTTTCCTATTAATTTAAAGATATTTTTACATGTTATTAAAGGCCTGGAAGGAAAGGAGAGATGGGTAAAAAATGAAGGTAAGAAACTTTGCCTTAGAGGCACAGGTAATATCTGTAACAGATGCTACAGTCAGTGCTTAAACTAATTGTTAAATGAGTCACCCTGGCAAAGGAAGCACTAATAAAGGGAAGCGAAGAGTGAACATCTGGAAAATAATATGAAAGGAAAGAATTTTCATATTTTGGAACTCCTTGCTGGGTGGGAACTGCTTCAGGAGACAACTCTAATTGCTTGTCTGAGAGAACAAGAAATGAGCCTATTCCCAGCCTGCAGCCAGCACTCATCGCATATTCCTCTCTGCAATCCCAGTGCCACAGCAATGATACGGGCCCTGACCTGCAGGGGCTGGGATGTGCTCATCATCCCCTGCACCTCAGCAAGCAATGAGGTGGACCTGTAAAGCCCCTGCATGTGGGTCCAGGTCAAGGGAAGCTGGGCTGAGTGCTTGGTGTACTGTCAAACAAGGTAATTTGGTGTCTTGGTTCTGATGAGTCTTGCTGGGATTCATCCCTTTGCTCTGCCTGCTTGGGGTAACCTTGGCCATGGTCATGGGGTGAGAGTGCAGAACATCTGCTACCTGCTTTGTGCCTGAGTGGCTCTTTGCTTGAGCATAGGGAGCTGAATGAATTCCTTTGGAGAAACAGCTAACAGTTCTTCCACCTTTCCTCCATTTGATCTTAGAATCATAGAATTGCTCAGGTTGGAAATGACCTTAAAGATCATCAGATCCAACAGCAACCGAACCATACTACCCTAACAACCCTCCGCTAAATCATGTCCCTGAGCTTTTGTCTTCTTGCTCTCTGGTTATTTTTCCATTTCTTTCATCCTCCTCTCTCCCTCTCAGGAGCAGTTTCTTCCCCAGAAACCCACACGCAGGTCAGTGCAGCCAGGCATGTGCCCATCTCAGTGCAACCAGATGTTTGGAGCAGCCAGATGTATTCCCAGCTCAATGCAGCCATAGGTGCCCCCAGCCCTGGGGCCGACCTCTGCATCCAGCTAGGCACAGGACAAGGGAACCAGAGCATGCAATTCTTCCCAATTTCCCTCTAGAACATCTATGCATGGGAACCAGTTCTGCCAGCAGTGAATTCTGAAGGGCTGAACAGACCTTACGATGGGAATGTGGCCCTAGTGCAGGCACAGAACACTCTGACAGCTCTCAGAAGTGACGTCCAGCAAAGGGCAGGGACACAGAGAAGGTCTCAATATCCATGGTGTGGTCACAAGGGATGAGGCTGGGGGCAAAGGGCACCCAGGCACCAGGTGACGTGCAGTGGGAGGCTACCTCCAGCTCCACCAGGGTCCCAAACATGCGTGCAAGGATTCTGAAACATAATTATGAAATTTTAAAAAACAACTTGACGTTATAATTATAGTGGTTCCTGGAGGAGCCGCGTAATTGAATTCTGGGGTGTCTCACTCTCATCACAAGCGCTAACGAGAGAGCAGCTCAGCTTCCTTCGCAGCCTTCCTGGAGCCCAGCAAAGCTCAGGAGATTCCCAACAATTCAATTATTGTTTTCCCCTGGAAAGCAGATCATTTTAGACATGCGGCCAGCTCTAATTACAAAGGAGAGGGGGAAATTTCTTGTGTCCAAAATTATTTGACTCATTAAAAGGATTTACTTTCTGTCAGGCCTAAAGCGTGAGAGCTTTAGGAGGAAAAAAGGGATGGAGAGATGGAAGGGATGGATGGGGAGAAGGAATGGACAGATGGAATGGAAGGAGGGATGGAAAGGATGGATGGATGAATTGAAGGGACAGATGGACAGAAGGGATGGAGGGGTGGAAAGACAGAAGAGATGAAGGGGATGGATGGATGGATGGGTGGGTGGGTGGGTGGAAAGGATGGATAGATGAACAGAAGGGATGGGAATGGATAGATAGAAGGGATGGAGAGAATGGAAGGGTGGAAAGGATGAATGGATGAATTGCAAAGATCGATGGACAGAAGGAATGAAAGAATGGAAAAATGGAAGGGATGGAGGGAAGGATAGACAGAAGACAGAGCATCTCTGCAAGTCGGGACTCAGCTTGGGGACATTCCTGCTCCCTATGTTCCTAAGCAAGAAAAACATAAGATTTCTTTAACAATCTTTGTTATGTGGGTTGTTTTTTGGTTTTGTTTTTGTTTTTTGTACGTCTGTGTGTTTTGTTGGTTTTTTTTTTTGTTTGTTTTTGTTTTTTTTCCCCCAGTTAATTTGTAAATGCTCTTTTGTGATACAGACAGTTTTACATAGCGGAGTAGCACTGAGTATGAACTCCCACTCATTCTGTCCCCCACTCCAAACTCACCCCATTTCTCTGTCCCAAATGCAGAGCAATGAATTTTTCTGTGATATTTCTGCTTCATTTTGAAGTCTTGTCCTTGTTAGATAATTCTGTTAGTACCTTGGAAATACAAGGGACCCCTTGTATAATCAGTAATTATAACAGGCGTTCTATGTTAAATTATATCTAATAGGCAAAGCAAAAAGGAAAATTTGTTTTCTGCTTGAGCCTCGTTGGTCCAAAAAGAAGACAGATGTGTGCTCTGCAGAGGGAAACTGTGTGTTTTGTGGGGGGATACAAGGAAATATTTGGGGATTTCTGTGCTGGGATATCTGGATGTGCATGGCACTGCTGAAGGGAAGGGAAGGGAAGGGAAGGGAAGGGAAGGGAAGGGAAGGGAAGGGAAGGGAAGGGAAGGGAAGGGAAGGGAAGGGAAGGGAAGGGAAGGGAAGGGAAGGGAAGGGAAGGGAAGGGAAGGGAAGGGAAGGGAAGGGAAGGGAAGGGAAGGGAAGGGAAGGGAAGGGAAGGGAAGGGAAGGGAAGGGAAGAGAGAAGGAGAAAACCTGAGGGGGGAGGCTAAGGAAAAGCATCCATAAAACTATGACATAAAATGAAATGAAATGAGATGAAATAAAATGAAATAAAATGAATGCAACTAAAAATTTAAAAACTAAAAATAGAAGTAAAAATAAAATGTGTATAAAAAGTTAATAATAATAAATCTGCAAGCCACACTAAGCCTGCTACGGGAATAAAGGACTTTGTGCCTCCCCGGGCAGACGCGGGCCTGTCCCTGAGCGCAGGTTCCGCTCCCGCGGAGGTGGCAGCGGCCGCTGTGCCGGATCCTCCACATGGGCGGCCCCGAGGGAAAGGGGATGCGGGTGCGCATCTTCTGTCCTATTGTGCGGCAATGGGAGCGAGCGGCCCTGGGCTGGGGGTGGTTCTTGGATAGAAAGGAGTAATAGGAATGGCAAAAAGGAAGAAACGAAATGGGAAAGGAAGAAGGAAAGAAGGAAAGAAGAAGGAAAGAAGGAAAGAAGGAGGAAAGAAGGAGGAAAGAAAGAAAGAAGGAAAGAAGGAAAGAAGGAAAGAAGGAAAGAAGGAAAGGAGGAAAGGAGGAAAGAAGGAGGAAAGAAGGAAAGAAGGAAAGAAGGAAAGAAGGAAAGAAGGAAAGAAGGAAAGAAGGAAAGAAGGAAAGAAAGAAAGAAAGAAAGAAAGAAAGAAAGAAAGAAAGAAAGAAAGAAAGAAAGAAAGAAAGAAAGAAAGAAAGAAAGAAAGAAAGAAAGAAAGAAAGAAAGAAAGAAAGAAAGAAAGAAAGAAAAAGAAAAAAAAGACAGGAAAGGGTAAAAAAAAAAAACGTAAATAAAATGATAAAAAGAAAACGGTAAAAAAAAAAAAAAGAAATTACAGAAATTGAATAAAGAAATGAATAAGGAAATGGAATGAAATGGAATGAAGTACAATAACATAAAATAAGGTAATGCAAAATAAGTACAGTAAAATAAAAATAAGATAAAATAAGATAAAAAAATAAGATAAAATAAGATAAAATAAGATAAAATAAAATAAAAATAAAATAAAATAAAATAAAATAAAATAAAATAAAATAAAATAAAATAAAATAAAATAGACAAACAGCCCGAGGCCGGGGCTGGTTGCATCGTGCGGGTGTCCACAACTTTTTTCACTCTGCAATTCGTGTTTCATGAAAGCCTCCCCTACGAGGCGGCACTGTATAACCGCCGGAGTTACTGTAAACGCGTTTCATCTAACAGACGTGAGGAAACGTCTCCCCGTAAACACACGATCCCGTCCTTTAAATAAACACGTCCGTAATCGGGTAATGCGATGCCCTGCTCCGCGGGGCCGCGCTCCGCGCTCCGGGTTCCGCTGCTATCGGCACGTCCTGGCCGTCCGCAGGCGCGGAGCAGGGCTGTATCGGCGCAGGGAGATCAGAGCGCGCCCGGCTGTGCAGGCAATTTAGGGCACAGGATCGCGGTGGGCAGTTCAGTATTTTTGAGACAGGATATGAAGAATTAACGTCGAAGTCCGCCGTTTGGAACACACACACACACCCCTCCCCCAACCCCCCCCGGGTAAACTTTGGGCGTATGGAATGGATTGATGAAATGGTTGAAATGTGGGATCGGATGGAGCCGTCCTTCTGCCCCGTGTAATGGTGGCACCTTGGGCAATAGGGGGCGGCTCAGCGAAGGGTGTGCAGGTGGGAGCGGCTCTGATCCGGGAGGGAAAGGAAGGGAAGGGAAGGGAAGGGAAGGGAAGGGAAGGGAAGGGAAGGGAAGGGAAGGGAAGGGAAGGGAAGGGAAGGGAAGGGAAGGGAAGGGAAGGGAAGGGAAGGGAAGGGAAGGGAAGGGAAGGGAAGGGAAGGGAAGGGAAGGGAAGGGAAGGGAAGGGAAGGGAAGGGAAGGGAAGGGAAAGGGAGGGAAAGGAAGGGAAAGGAGAAGTAGAGAAAATAGAGACAAAAAGGGGAAAAAAGAAAATAGAGAAAATAGAGAAAATGGTAAAGGAAGAGAGTGAGAGAAGAAAAGGAAGGAGGGAGAGGAAAAATAAATGGAAAGAAGGAAGGGAAGAAGGGAAAGGAAAAGAGAGAAAGAGGGAAAAAAAAGAAAAATAGAGAAAGAGAAAGAGAGAGAGAAAAGGAAGGAAGGAAGGAAGGAAGGAAGGAAGGAAGGAAGGAAGGAAGGAAGGAAGGAAGGAAGGAAGGAAGGAAGGAAGGAAGGAAGGAAGGAAGGAAGGAAGGAAGGAAGGAAGGAAGGAAGGAAGGAAGGAAGGAAGGAAGGAAGGAAGGAAGGAAGGAAGGAAGGAAGGAAGGAAGGAAGGGAAAGAAAAAGAAAGAAAAAGAAAGAAAAAGGAAAGAAAAAGGAAAGAAAAAGGAAAGAAAAAGAAAAACGACAACCAGAAATAAAATCCATCAAACAAACGAGAGAGCGAGAAGAAGCGGGAGGAGCGGCTGTGTGCGGCCCGAGCCGGGCCGGGCCGGGGGATACGGGCACAGCCGGGTACCTCCGGGCACCGCCTGTCTTCCCTTCCACCGCACGGTGTGCAGCCGGGACATTTTCTTTTCCTGTTTCTTTCTTTTGTATTTCCCCCCCCCCCACAGTGAATTTATCACCCCAGTTAGTGTATATTTATATATGTATGTAGTTATATTTTTTTTGGCTAACGAGTGCCTCACCGCAGTCACTCACTGCAGCATTTGGGGGCTTTGGGAGATGCTCAGCACTGTGTTATGCAGCTGCCGTTTGCTTAGCTCGCTGGGGGAGTTATTTTTATTGCCGTACTCCCGTACATGATTTTGGCAGTTTCCCTGTGGCACAGCCGCCTCTCCTCCGAAAATCGTAAGGAAAAAAAAAAAGAAGAAGAAGAAAGAAAAATATAAGCCCTGACATTTATCCCCGGTTCCTGCCGCTGCTCGGTAACGTTTAATTACAAAACTCGGCCGAGGTGCCAGCCCGCATCGGTCATTAGGAACCTTTCTTAAAACCTTGTCAGGCTGCAATGAGAACAGATTTAATGGAGGCAGCCGCATACCTCCTGCGCTGCCAGCTGAAACCGAGACCGTGCAAAGCAGGATGGAAATGCCAAATCAGTCTCCGCCATCCCTTCCTAGCAACCAACTATTTAAATTTATTGCTTTTCTCTCTTTTCTTTCCTTTTTTTTTTTTTTTTTTTTTTTTTCTTTTTGGTCTTTTTTTTTTTTTTTTTCCCTTCCTTCTTTGCTCCCCATCTCCCTTTGAGGAAGCAGGCAGGAGCTTCATTTTTAAAAGATGCTTTGAGGATGGGGAGGAGAAACACGTTTTGTGGAGGAGGAGGAGGAGGGGGTCTCTTGTGTCCCTTTGGGGTTTTGTTGGCTGAGTTTTGGAGGGGAAAGAGGCAGTGGGAAACGGAGGTGGCCGAAAGTCGCGTTCACATCCCGCATCTCTCGGGCCCCCCCGGCCCCGGCTGTCCTTGCAGTGAGGGGACGCCAGGGGGCAAGAGGCGTTCGCGAAGGCTGCGTCCGTCCGTCTCTCCCGCGGGGGCTTTCGGTGTTTTATCCCGGCCGAAGTCGGATTTGTTAATAGAGAAAGAAAATAATTAAAAATAAGAGGAAAGAATGAAAAAAAAAATAAAAGAAAGAGGGGGAAAAAAAGGGGGGAGAGGGAAGGAAAAAGAAAATAGGAAGGAAAAAAATAAATAGGAAAAAGAGAGGGGGAAGGGGAAAAAGGGGGGGGGGGGGGGAAAGGGGAGAAAGGAGAAAAAAAGGGAGGGGGAAAGGAAAAACTGGGGAAAAAAGCAGAAAATAAAGACAGAGGAAAAAAAAGAAATGAAAAAAAAAGAAAAAGAAATAAGCGATAGAAAAGGGGAAAGGTAAAAATAATTAAAAAAAAAATTAAAAAAAGGAGGAAAAAGGGAAAGAAAAAAAAAAAGGAAAAAGGAAAAAGGGGGGGGGGGAGGGGGGGGGAAGAAGAAGAAAGGGGAAAGAAAAAAAAAAAAGAAGAAAGGAAATAAAAAGAAGAAAAGAAGCCGCGTATTCCCGACGCCCAAAACACCTCCCGCCCCTCGGGCGCAGCACAGCCGAGCGGAGCCGCCGCCGCGCAGCGCTGCCCGGAGCGCACGGAGCCACCGCTCCTCGCTCACCTCTCTGGGTGCCGAGGACAGTGCACGCCCGCAGCCTTCGAAGAGCAACTACACGCAGCCAAACCCACGGGCAGCTCGCTGGCTGCTGCCGTCCTCCCTGGGTTATTTATTTTGGCGATGGCGCGTTCAAGAAATGAAACAACCCGCCAACCCAACTCCTCGCCAGCTCCTATCGCTCTATCGGGATCCCCGTGATTTTACTCCTGTTGTTATTTTGTTGTGTAAACAAACCATTCTGAGGGTTCCCGTTCCCAGCCGTGCTTGCCCACTGGTGCATCACGTTGCCGTGTGTTTTGCAGGCAATGAGGTGCATGTGGATGGAGCGGACCGCGCACACGGGCATGCACGTTGGGCATTACGGCCAAGCACCGCTCTCTCTCCCATCTTTCCACACCATCTCCTTTTTCAGACTTTGCCCCCGTTGTCCAAGAGTTGGTGTGCAGCTCATGGCAGAGGCGAAACCTTTTAAAGGAGTCAGATGGCAGCATACCGGGCTCATCCCCGAGAGCAGCGCCCTGCCTGGCACTTTATTCCCGGCTTTATCTCCCCGTGTCACACAAATCCACACGCCGTGTATCATCTCCCTTTGAAATGCCATGAACTTGGTGTTTTAAACCGAATCAGCCTTTCTTTTTTGCTTTCTTTTTTTCCTTTTCCTTTTTTCTTTCTTTCTTTTTTTTTTTTTTCTTTTCTTTTCTTTTTTTTTTTTTTTTTTTAGCTGCAAAACAATGGAGATTGTCAAAGGGCCCCGGGGTTGAGCTTTTCTGCGTGTTCAGAGAGCGTTAAAGCTTTATCGAACAAACCGGCTCTGTCTGACCCCTGCCAGACAAAAGCAACTTCCATTTCCCTCTGCAGTGGGTATGTAGGGAATGTGTGGTGCCCTGCTGCTGTGCATGGGTTGCAGTGGATGGGGGACATGTTGCTAAAGCACCCAGGAGAGCAGCTGTACTGCATGCTGGCACCTGTTGGTGGCTCAGCTGCGGGTGCACAAAGCTGGGTTGTACTCAAGATAAGCCTTGCTGCATCCACCCTGAGCAATGCTCTATCCATCCTGAGCAATGCTGCACCCACACCAGCAAAGCACGAGCCACCCCAGTAATGTTGCACTGAGCCCACCAATACTGCACTCACCCCATGCAATGTTGTACCCTCACCAAACAGTGTAGCTTTCCACGCCATGCAATGCTGCATAGACCTACCAGCAATGCAGCATCCACCCCATGCAACTCCATGCTGAGCCCTCTCCAATGCAGCACGCATCCCACCAGTGCTGCACCCATTCCAACCTGCAGACACTCTGGGGTGCACAGCTCAAAGTCAAAAGAATACAAAGTTCACCCTTCCAGAAAGCAGCAGAGCTGCTGAGGTGTCCATAGATGTGTGACCCGTGGAGCTGTGACATACTGAGGTGTAACCCATAAAGTTGCCCAGTCCTGCTGCCAGCGTTTCATCCCTCTGCTCCCTCTGCTCCCTCTGCTCCCTCAGCTCACAGCCAATGCCAACCTCCAAGATCCAGGGGATGCTCCTCACTGTGACCAACCAGCCAGGTGAATGTTGGCTCCATACAAGTGGTCCTTAACCCCTAGATCTCTGCAGAGAGTAGAACTTCTTTGACTTTTCCAAAACCCACCTTGGCGATTTATTGATACTGTGGTTTTCTTTCACTGCACTTCCAACCCACGGTTTGCCCAAAGCCCCATCCAACCTTGTCTGAGCCTCCTCCAGATGAACCCAGAGCTTCTCTGGGCAGCTTGTGCCAGTGCCTCCCCCCTGGAGAGTAAAGAATTTCTTCCTAATGTCTAATCTAAACCTACCCTCATTCACTGGGCCTCCAGCTGCATGCTCAGAAGAGCATTGGGATCACTGGGCCCTTAGGGTAGCAGCTGACCCCACCTCCTTCCATAGGGGCAGTTGCTGTGCTGTCACTCCTTGATTTCCAGTTCTGCCTCCAAAATGTATCTCCAGGACTGAGGCAGTGAGGCAGTGGAGTTCTGGGCTGTTGGAGCCCCACTTTGTTGCTTGTGGAGGGAAGCTGGCACTCAGCACTGCTGTCAGCAGAGATTTGCCAGCCTGATTATATTCTTGAGCATATGCTTGGAAATTAGAAGGTACTCTCTGAAGCCAGTGAGGTCGCTCTGATTTAAAATCTCAAGGCTCTACTAGGAAAAACCTCCTCCTCCTCCTCCTTTTTGCCTTTTCCTCCTCCCTGCTTCTGTAGGCAATGCATCTTGTATTTGGGTACCACAACCATAAGGAGTTAAAAACCCCCAAATCCACCTTTGCCATGAAAATCCTGCAGGATCAGCAATGTGTTGGCACTGAAGTGTGTAGATGACAAGCACCCTCCAGGTCCATGTCTGAGTGGGCAGGCAGTGTCCCAGTATATTTTCTGGGCTATTTGGAATGTTTTGGGTCCTAACGGTATGGGGACGGAATGTTTGGAGAGTTGTGGTGCTCCGAATATCCTCACCAACAGAAACTGAGGTGTTGAACAACTATGTCCAATGCTGGGCATCAGCAGCGAGGGGTCCATAGCACCTTGCAGGAGGGTCCAGCTCTCCATGAAGCCCATCTCACCCACTGCCAAAGTAAACCTCTCTGTAGTTCAGAACCGAATGGGAAATGATAGGAAGAACCAAAGTTTGGATGTCCTCAGCACAGGTATTCATAGCAGGGGGGAGGTCAGGCCCTGTGGTGAGGGGGAAATCCCCACCCTGGAGCTGCTCCCCGCTGACTGCAGGAGAAGGGATGGGGGAATCAGGCTGGGACTGTGTATCTGGGACAAGAGAAAATTATATTTAAGTTGTGCACCCCGCCGATGAATCGTGCAGCAGCCTAATTTTTCTATGAAGAGTGCCTTGGGCAAGGCTTGTGTGGCCCAGAAAAGGAAAAAGTTTGAATTTCTTCCATGCTGCTTCTTTGAAACGTGCTCCTGGAGTGTGGTGAGAGTGGGAGATACGGCTGTGCCGGGGCACGGGGAGCGAGCGCTCGCGGCACACGGGTGAGCAGGAGAGAAATAAAAAAAAAAAAGAAAGAAAAAGAATAAAAAATTGAGTAACCTCAAATTACAAATCAATTTGAGGAAATCCCAACCTGGCCGCAGACGCTCTGCAAGCAGTTGAAGCTGAGCTGGTGGAGCAGACGGCTGTAATTAGCACACGGTGCCGGCGAGCGCTGCGCGGCTCTGTGCGCTCCGTCCCTGCGCTGCGATGCTCAGCAGCCTGACCCACAATGCTGGAGGCCATGGTGTCATCGTCCTGCCATCATTTAGGGGCTGGAGGATGTCACGTTCCTTGTTTCTCAGCCAGGTTTCTCAGTGCCGTTTGCCACAGGCTGGTTCCTGACCTCATTCGTGCTGGTGCAAGCCTGCAATCATTTTGTGTTAGCCACAGGCTTTATTGCAAATTGTCCTTGTGCAAAGAGACAAAAATCTGGTTTATAATGCTTCTCCCTCTTTCCCATGCAAGAAACCCTGCTGCAGCCAGAGTCAGTGGGACAGGTGGCACTGCTGACCCCTACACCACTCCCAATGCACAGCCATGAGAGCGAGGGGCAGCACAATTTCCTTTGTAATAGCATTGCAGCCCTGCAGGTAGGGTGGGAATAGGATGGTTTTCCTCTATCATGACCTTCTGGTTTTTCTGTAATATTTCTCTTAAACCTTCCTTAAATCTTTCATCTCTCTTTAATCTGATGCCTTCCACCAGGAGACATTTTCTGATCATCACATTGCATTCTGCTGCCAATAAACAGCGTGCAAATCCCGTTGAGCACTGCATGCAGAGTGTGCGGTGACGCACTGGGAGCACACAGGTTGTCACAGTTCTGTACTTAAGGAGAGCTTGAAATCTTCCCACTCTATTGACAGCACTGTTTCATGTTATCACCATTCCTTACGAAGCACTGAAATGAAGCAATGTTTATGGGAAGAAATATCAGTTTCATCAGATCAACCGGATTGCAAATGGCCCACAGCCATTGGGGTCTGCAGCTTTCAGAGTGCAGCTAATGGTAATGCAAATATTTTTGCATTGGCACAAGCTGTCCAGAGACACTGTGGATGCTCCATCCCTGGAGGTGCTCAGAGCCAGGCTGGATAAGGCCCCTGGGAAGCCTGGTGTGATAGGAGGTGTCCTTGCTCATGTCAGGGGTTGGATCCAGATGGGTGCTGCTGTCCCTTCCAACAGAAACCACTCTGCAATTCTCTGATTCTATGATTTACTTTCCCAAGTCTTTCATTTTTCTTTAATTTCTGGAATTGTAAAGCGAAACCAAGCACTTGAATCATGGAAGCAGCTGCACTTGGCACCCTAAATACAGAGCATGTCAGAAGCCTTCCATGTCTTCCCCACACCTGGGTACATCCCACCAGCCTCCTTGAATTGAATCACAGAAGAACGTTCCCAGCTTTCAACTCTGGAAAGCAGTGTACTGGGAGCAAATGTGAAAATAAATGATGGTTTTAAAATGAAAACCAGCAGGACCTAGCCTTGGGCACGGGAGGTTCATGCAGCACACTTTGCTACATTAACCTCAAGTTCAGCAATAAGGCATGTTTTGTAAATAGGACAGGGTGAAGCCAGCTGTTATTTGTTCTGGAAATGAGGGAGACGGGGAGAGGATTTTCCCTGTTCAGAAAGAAGAAGATCCTGACATTTCTGTATAAATCACAATGTTTTTCCATGGAGGCTGTGTTTCTGGGTGGTCTGACTTGCACTCCCCTTGTTGGCACTGTATTTGGCTGACAGCAGTGGAATTACAGGGGGATGGATCGTTTTTAAGATAATTTCTTTCTTTCTTTCTTTTTTCAAATATTTTTGAAGTACAGCTTGTATTAAAGCAGGTAATAATTAGATAGTGAAAGTGCTGCGATCTAATGCTTAGATTATTACAAGTGCCTGAGGCAATTCTTGGAGGTTTATAACAGACATAGAAATCAATGTTTAATGTCAGAAGTGATCCTGGAAGCTGTTTATTGAGAGTCATTTTTTAATATAAAGTGCAAAGATTAAAAAAGTGCTTTTATTCTTAGTTTTACTTCTAGTGGCAACTTGGGGAAATATACCATACCATCAGGGAGAAGTATTATCATAAAAGCTGGTAGTAGAACTCTTTTAAGATTCTTGATTCAAAATACTAGTTTAAATTGGAAGCTGCCAGTATACTGAAAGTCAATATTCCCCCAGTTAGCGTTACGCTGTGCAGAATTCTTACAGCTACTGTAAACCAGCACCAGATACTTTAATTGTTTGAAGCTTTGGAACAGAGCCCTGTGAGATTCTGGCCTTTCAAACTAAACTTTCTTCATGTTTGGGCTTACAGCATTATTTTGTATCCACCAGGAAATCTTGCTTTGCAGCTGTGAGGTATGGAGGCTTCTTTCGTGTTTCTAGAACAGTGTGCCCAGAAGCAGCTGAGACAGCTGCTCTTCCACCCATCATCCTCTTCTTCCACCCTTTGTCTTCCTCTTCCATTCATCACCTTCCTCTTCTTCTCTTCACCTTCCCCTTCCACCCATCACCCACCTCTTCCATCCATCACTCATCTCTTCTACCCTACCCCCTCTTCTTCCACCCTCCACTCTCCTGTTCCATCCAACACCTTCCTATCTGACCCTTCATCTTCCTCTTCTACCACCTTTCTCTTCTATCTTTCACTCTTCACACTTCTCTCCCATCCACCTCCCACCTCTTCCATCCTTCACCTTCCTCTTCCGCTCTTCACCTTCCTCTTCCATCCTTCACCCTCCACCCTTCACTCTTCCATCCATCACCCTCATCTTCCACCCCTCAACTTCCTCTTCCATCCAGCCAACCACAGGAGCTGATGCACATCAGTAGGAGCTTTACAGAGCATTAAAACGACATTTACAAAACATTTTGGGCCAACCCCTGAAACCCACTGGCTTTCAATAGACTCAGTCCAAATTGCAAGATGGTGAGAACAGGGTATGGCCAGGGCTGCCTCCCATTGTGCTTCACAGCAACATCCCAAATGATAACCTCTATTTGCAGTTGCTTTTTAAGCTCACTGTGCAAAAACCTTATGCTTTTCTGATCTTCAAGGACTTTTGGTTACCAGTTATAAGCACATAGAGTGCTGCAATATTAATAGGAAAAGTCTGAACACTAGACCTTAAATGATGATGACTTATTGCAGGAAGAAAAATAATTTTTTTCTCAATTATGTTGGTGAAGTACTGAAATCAGTTTGTCTCCCGTGGCACTTTTGTCGTAAATCCAACAAGCAATTAGAGCTTTTTAAATCTTGCCTGGAGTAACTTCTTGATTTACAGATTTTCCTGCATAGCTCTGGACAGGAGAATCAGTTTTACAATTCTCCAGAGGGACTGTGAGAATGCTCACTTCTGTCAAACATACCACAGCCCAACCCAAAAGCAGGACTCTAGTGTTATGGGACTTCAGCCTTGGACCCACCAGCACAGCTCTAGAGCCCAGGAAGAGCAGCCTCCATGTGATTGGAATGGATGATCTTGAAGGTTTCTTCCAACTCAAACTGTTCCATGGTTCTATGGTATCTAAAGTACAGACACTCACATCTTCCTCACACACAAGAGCTTTTAACCATGGTGGGCAAGGTTCCTCAATGCCATGGATTTTTATATGATCTCCTGCTCTATTCCTACATACATCACTGCTCCCTGCACATCTCTTGGTTTACAGGGCTCTTAAACATTTCCCTCAGGCAGGTTGAGGGGAAGGAGCCAGCTGCTGGTGAGGATCCATACGATGAAGAGAGACTGATGATTGGTCCAGAGTAGAAGACGATCCTTAACTTTTACCTCTCTGATGCCATCCCTCAATATCATCAGGACAATTGATGTGCTTTTGGTTACTTCTCTGTATGCACCCTACCTGTGGTTTCACATATATATCAGCTAGACAATTCATACTGCTCATTTATGGTACAAAGAGTGGTGCATAGAATCACAGCACAGTTTGGATTGGAAGGGACCTCAAAGCCCATCAGATCCTTGCCATGGACAGGGACACCTCCCAGCAGACCACACTGCCCAGGGCTCCATCCAACCTGTCATTGAGCACCTCCAGGGACGGACCCTCAGCTCCTTTGGGCAGCCTGTACCAGTGCCTCCCCTCACTCTGAAGAATTTCTTCCCAATGTTTGATCTACATCTACACTCTTTTTGTTTACAGCCTTTACTCTTTATCCTATCAGTACACTTCAGCCTGTGCTTGTGTTCTTACTACACCTGTTTGTAGAAGCTACATGAGTGCCATGGCAATCCATGTGCACAGAAGATGGGATGGGAGATGTGGGCTATCCAGCACTGGGCCTCCTTAGCTCACAGGTTCCTAAAGAGATCTCCTTCCCTCTGTGCCTTGCATTAGCAGTGCCAGAGGTGTAAATACCGAAACAGCTGTATCAGTTTTAGGGCAATCATTGTGAATTTCTGAAAGGCCTTGTGATGTGGGATGGGGACATGTGCTGTAAAGCATCCCTTGCTGCAGAGGAGATGTTCAGGGCAGGGAGACGTGCAGCAGCATGGGGCCAGCTCCTCTGGCTGCCGCTTGCCTCAGCACCGCGGCGCTTTGTGAAGGTGGCAGCAAACTGGCGGATCAAAAGTTTAGCCTGGGGGCTGCTGTCAGGTTGCTGAAGCAAATAACTTCATATGGTTTTCAGAAATCAGCAGGAAGAAAATGTAAATAAACGAGGAGATTTTTCTGCTAGGAAAGGCTGGCTCCTGGCTTCGACCTCCTAGCAGTGTCTCTCGGTATGGACGGGGAAGGGATATGGGGGGGGGAAATGGGGCAGCTCTGGAGCCATGGCCCTGCTTCCAGTGTGGAGCTGCTGAGCTGGGAATGCTCCTTGCTAGGAGGAGAAGGTTACACGGAATGGGATGTGGTCATGGGAATAATTGGTGAACATCAGGGATCACCAGGAACTCAAATGCGAACAGCTGACTTCAGCCTTGGTCCCATCAGCACAGCTACAGAGCCCAGGAAGAGCTGCCTTGAGGTTGGCACTGGATAAGCTTTAGGGTTTCCTCCAATCCAAACCATTCCATGACCTATTCAGATCTGGATGGAGACAATCACATGCAGACACAAAAGCATCTTATTCCCCAGTGCCCATTGCAGCTCACCATGAGAAGCACAGGGTGCTTTATCCCTGCATCCAACATGGCACTAAGCCAAGGGAAAGTTTCAAACCAATCTTTTGAAGTGTACTGTATTGCAATTCATACAGGCACCTTCCCTCTGCCAGGCTATGGGCTTAATAAACACACCCGGCTTATGCCTGAACTCCATAAGGATAGCCTGTAAGCACTTTATGACAGATTTTCTACTTTTCTTTTTCTGAGACAGGGCAGAAATCCTGACAGCTGGAGTCAGCCTCAAAGCTGCTCTCTTTTAGGGCTTTGTATGTAAGCTCTTAGGCCCTTGCCTTGGGAGCCACATAAGGTGGGACGGAAAGGGAGAGGACTGCTGAGAGGGGACTCTCTAAGGAACTGTGTTTTAGTGATACTTTGCTTGTGTGATGATTGAGAGTAAAGAGAAATCTTGACATTTCTTCCTCTTTCTCTCTCTCTCTCTATATATACATATATATTTTTGTTGTCTGCTATTGGTTTAGGTTTTTTCTCCGATATAACAAGGGACAAATGCTGACTGGGACCACTGACACACTTCTGATACAAATCGTGTACCACCTGTAAATGCTTTCAGCCCTTTCACTAATGTGCTGAGCTGACAGTGATAAGAGCTACCTTTCCACGGGGTCTTGTCCTTGGGACATTCCTATGTGCTGGCTTTTGGGGTGGTAGTGCTTCTATCCCATGTCACCTCCATGGGGACATGGACACTGAGGAGGAAGGGTTGTGGCATGGGGAATTCCATGTCCCAGTGCTGTCTGCAGCCCTCAAGGGTGTGACCTGCAAGGACAAAACTCCCCATGCTTGTCAACACCACGCTCTGCCCAGTGCCAGATTGCTGGCAGGAGGCTCATCCTTTGTGCTCAGGGCTTTATTTTTAGGAGGAGAGCAGAGATACTCTGAGCCACAGCAGTGCGTTGTGCAAGGAGGAGAGGGCAGGGCGCTCACCCTATGGAGCAGTGATGGCTTGTCAAGGGGAGGTTGCACAAGAGTTTGTCTTTCCTGGAATTCTGTTCAGTTGGACTCTCGAAAACATGAATTCCTCATCCCTTGGATTTCCCATGCCTGGAGCAGGGATGTCCCACATGGGCAATGAACGTGGAATCATAGAATTATTTGTGTTGGAATGGACCCTTAAAGGGCATCTGGTCCAACTCCCCTGCAGTGAACAGAGACACCCACAGCTCCATCAGGTGCCCAGAATCCCATCCAGCCCGACCTTGAGTGCCACTGTACCAGTGCTTCACTATCCTTCCTGTAGGGTAAGGGTAATCCTTTTCCTTGTATCCAATCTAAATCTTCCCCCCCTAGTGCGAAACCCCTTGTCCTGCCACACCACTTCCCTAAAATGGCTGCTTCCCTCTCACTGAGTTAATCTCTTGTATGAAATTTGACATTGAAATGCCTCCCTTATAAAACAGATTATCGCTGTAATTAGCCACAGGATAAATAAGACAGTAGTGGATATTACACCAGATTTCTCCTGTCTTCTGCCAACGGAACAATTTTTTCCCCTATTGCTTCTCCCAAATCATCATGAGACTTTTGTGAAGAGAGTGTTTGCGCAAAAAGCTGTGGGCAATTGCTCTTGAAAAGATACTTGCAGTTACTTAATACTGCAAAAGGGGAAAATGAAAATGCTATTTAAGTGTATTTTCATGCTAAATTAGAGTAATGAAATCTCCTCTTAATGCTCCGACAGTGAAATTGGGGCCAACTCATTTTATCCAGGTAGACTGCAGAATTAAATCCACTTCTGAAAAACGAAGAATGGAGCTGAGCAGTGGGTGTGTTTGCTGGAATATTTCAGATGGTTATTTATTTAAGTTTTTTATTTGCAATGATTATAATCCTGTTCACTTGGAAACAAACGCATAAAGCATCGCAAGCTGGAGAAAAGTGGATTCCTGGGTGGAAATGGAGGCAGCTCCTGTCTGCTGGTGGAGGAGAGTGGCTATGAATTCAGGGTCACAGCATGAGGACCGTTGTCCTGTAGATGGATCTTGTCCAGCAAATTGAGGGGATTTTCTTTGGGCATGGTCAAGGAGGCAGAAGAATGGCACTGGCATTCACAGGGAGAAAGGAAGGGGAAAATATAATCCATGGCATTGCTTTCTTCTATATGATTATAACTAGGCTTACAATAATGAAGGAGTTTGACTCGATCCCTGTGTGTCCCTTCCAAATCAGGATATTCTATGATCCTCTGATTCCATGAAGGAGGAAGCTGAATGTATCAATAGTGAAGTCTGCATGCTGGCAGCAGCTACAGCACTGTGCTGTTCCCCAGCCTCGGTTTGGCTGAACATCCCCTAAAGAAGAGTATCTGCAAGATTGTAGAGGTGAGGGCATTAGTTCCCAAATGCATTGGATTTCATGGCAGGCGATGATCCCACAGACACAGGATCCAAGGCATCATGTTGATTCAGTGGTCAAACTGGGAGCAGTGGGGCTGTTATCACTTCTCCCAACTCTAGAGGTGTTTCTGCAGCCCAGCAGCACACAAGGGCCCTCCTACCATCCCCAGCATCCTACAGCAACCCTACTGCCAGCCTATCCCCCACATCACCTAAAAACCTCCAGCCTTTTGCTATTCCGCAGCGATCAGCTCATCCCCTCCTAGAGTTAATTTTATTTTCATCTCACTCAAGACATAGCTTTAAAGAAACCCTTCCCACACTGAAAAATACCTGGAAAAAAAGCCCTGGAGCCAGATCAGAGCTGATATTTGCTGTGTGACGTGTGCCCTTGTGCTGCCGGATGTCACGGGGCCGGAGCAGCGTGTGTCTGGGCTCACCATATGTGCTGCAGTACCGTGGATGGGAATAGAGCTCGTGGCTCAGTAATCATCAGCGTGTTGAAGTAAGATCTTAATTCTTCCCCCATGACCCTGCCAATCTGCACAGAGCTCAAGGTTATGTTTGCTGAGATGTTTGTCTTGCTGGGAATTCAAGGGATTTTCTCCCTAAAATTCCTTATCCTATCCCATAGGAAAAAGTGTGGAGATGGAAGAAGAGAAATGGTGTAGGGGTAGACAGCCCAAATATGCAAAAGCCACCCACCATGGATGGAAAAGGCATGGGTGAATCCCCTTATAAAGGTAAATGCTACACTGAAGGACATTGTTAGTGGACGTGGTAAGGGGTTGATGGATGGACTAGATGGACTTAGTGGTCTTTCCCATCATATTCACTCTGTGACTTTATTATTCTGTGAATCCAAATAACTACAGCAAAGGACAAAATTTTAGAAGCCCCAGGTTGTGCACATATAAATATATATATATATCATAGAATCATTAAGAAAAGACAGCCAAGATAATCTAATCTAACCACCAACCCATCACCACCATGCCTAATAACCGTGCCCCTAAAAGCCATATCTCTAAATATAATGCATATATACATACACACTACACTTTGAATGCTAATACCTTCAGTATGTGTGTGTATATATGTGCGTGTGTGTGCACATGAACGTGTGTGTCATATATATAGAGAAGTCACCATCATGAGCCAGGATCCTGCACTAAATGACAGCACCTCTCAACCAACTCGATAATAAACAGCCATCCTGATGATTATTTCATGTTCCAGAATGCCTAACCTCACATCAAATGTATATTTTCCTGTCGTACAGTTCACCTGAGGCTATGTAAACCTCAGTGAGCTGCCTCTGCCTGTCTCGTGCTGGGATGTAACTTAATGATTTGCTCCTTGCCTGGGCCGACATGTCAGCCCTACAAATGTGCCCCTCTTAGGAATAGGAGATACCCTGACACCTGATATGTCACATAATCTATCAGGATGCCAGCGAGAGATCTGGCCTCCCCATCTCCATAAACCCTTGATCTCCATAGCAGTGCTGTCATCTCTCCCTGCAGCACGTGTAATTTCGGGTTTGCTTTGAGCCGGCTGCAGTGCACCTTGGGTTTGATGTCTCAATCTGGGTTGGGAGCTCTGCACCAGCCCCACCTGCCGGGAGGGACCTCATGTCAGGGAGAGGGCTGAGGGCAACAAACCCTTTGTGGGTGTTTGCTAATAAAGCTTTGTAGCAGCAGGTTGAGGGAAAGGAGCATCATTATGTGCTTGGGCTGTGCCTTAATGTCACAGCTCATGCACCGAGACAGTCTCCGCCCTGCCCCAACTTTTAGGAACCTCTTCCCTTTAACCACATTGCCCACTCTGAAGTAGCAAAGCCACCACAAGAAATGCCATTAAAGCCTCTTGCCCCATGCTGGTCTTCCGAAGGCAACAGGCAGCAGAGGTGACCCACCATGGGGCACTGAGTCATGTTCCAGCGTGGGACATTGGGTCATGTGCCACTGCAGGTCTGGTTGCACCTGGGGCAAACCCACTTTCTGAGCTGGGAAATGCCACTGAGGGAGTATGAGAACTTTTCCCTCCTTTTTTCACCCATCCATCTTCTGTTTCCATGGAAACACAGCCAGAGCATCAGCTGTCCAGAGGCAGCTGGGGAGCGGGAACCCTCTGGGGAGGCTTTCATACCTGAAAACTACAAGTAGTGATTTGCAAAGCATGGGCTTGTTGTTGCTTTGGGACTCCCAGGTGTCTCCAAATATTTAAATGCATGTAAAAGATGAATACGTTTACTTTACAGGATAACAAACATGCAGTTTAGCAGCTCATAGTTTATACCTGTAGTTGGATAATGTTATGGAGAGCCCATGATGTGGACTGGGATGCTGAAGATGCTCATCCCTGGGGCCTTGGTGGGATTTTAGGGTATGAGTTGCACCAGGTTGGTCCCTACCTTGTCCTGAAGCTCTGTATTTAAGGTGAGCCCCCTGAGGCAGGTCAGTGCCACTTGTAGCTGCATTTCTAGCCAAGGGAATACTGACTTGGGACTCCGAGCAAAGAGACCATGCATCTCCAATACCAATGTCACTCTGCATCTCCGGTACTGACATCACCCTGCATCTCAAGTACCGGTGTCACAGAACCCAGCACTGAACAGATAGAGGGAAGGGATCATCGTACAGAACTGCTGGCCTCCACGCTGTGTGGGCATATGTTTTGTGACATCTAGATGTAGAGAGACATATGGCAAGCCTGCGTCTCCAAGTTGTAACGTAAGAGACAAAAGGGATTATAACTTACAATGCTATAAATATTTAAAAATACGAATTTTCAGTGGCTGGAAGCAGCGTATTGGCAAGTGCAGCTATGAGGCACCCTTGGAGACCACAAGCCACCACTCATCCTTCAGAAAGAGGGTTGAAGAACCACAGAAGATTCAATTAAAGAGCATTCAGTCCCAATCTGGCCTATGCTATGATGCTGCAGGAAAATCCATCCTAACACCACACAGGTGGAATCTATGCTTTCCTTTGGGCACAGCGGCAAAGACATTCCCAATGGTCCCACCTTACCCATGCAAGCAGCTAAGGTTTAGAAATCTTGCCCCTACATGAATGCTGCTGCCAGCCTTCCTGCTGGCTGTATTTAATTCAGGAATCCAATTATACCATTTTTAAATCCCCAAATCTTGTGCTCTTTCTCCTGCACGCATCTCTTCGCCAGTCCCAATCGATATCTCCAAGTCTCTGACTTGGGAGCAAACTGCAGCCAGGCTGCAGGATTTGATCTCACACCAATGAGGCAAAGCCCTTCCTTGCCGCTGCGATGGCTCCAGGCTCACCGTGCCAATCAGCAAACATCACCGGGGGGTGGAGGGGCCAGGCTAACCTGCTGCTGCTAGGAAATTAAAATTAACAGTCACATCTAGGTAAAAAACTCCGTGCCTAGCCGGCAGCAGCACGTGCTCCCTCTGCCGTCGCTGCCACAGCAGTGTAAAGGCCAGCAGGGGATGCACAGACAAATATCTTCCTCTTCCCCTGTTTCTATATTAAAGAAGGAATTGTAAGAGCTGGGAGGATGCTCTGCTTGAGCAGGGGCTGCTGTGCTCACTCAGCGTATGGAAAGCAAAGCTGGAGCAAACAGCTATAAGTGATCAGTATGGCCAGAGGCATGGTATGGTGATCACCCCAAAGCCCTTCAATCACATTAACTCTTCATTTCAGAGCAATATTTTGGGGACTCAATGAATGGACCTTTGGAAGAAAGAAGGATCAGAAAGTTGCTCGCAGAGTGGGATGTTTTATTTTGAAGTATTCGAAATGTGCACACCCAGAATCATGGAATTATAAAATATCCCAATTTGAAGGGACCCTTATGGATCATTGACTCCAAACTCTGGCTCCACACAGCACCACTCAAAAACCAGACCCTATGTCTGAGAGTGGTGCCCAAACACCCCTTGATCTCTGGCAGCTCAGGGCTGTGCACACTGCCCTGGGGAGCCTGTTCCATGCCTACCACGCTCTGGTGCAGAATCTCTTCCTGATATCCAACCTGAACCTCCCCTGTCACATCTCCATGTGACATCTACTTTTATCAGCATCAATGACCATGAGATGACCTAATCTAAGAGGTGCTTGTTCTGGCTCAGGAAGTTGTACACATCCAAGGAAGAAAGCAGCAGCCTTTGCCTTTACCATCACCAGTCTTCATAAGCAGTATCTACTTCAGCTATAAGCCAAAGTCTTTGTGCTCCCCAAATCTGCTGCTGTTGAATTTGCAAGTTGGCTGTCATCAGAGGTGTTGGCATATGGATAGACATTCAGAAATCCACTCAAATTCCTCGCCCATTCTTTGGTCTGAGCCATACCCACCCTTCTTTTTCCCCATGGGAAGTTCCAGCCGTGCAGCCCCGTGACACTGCATGGCAGCAGCTTTGTCCTGCATCAGGTCTGCTCCCTCCTCTGTGTCCCATCCAGGCTGAACAGGGTACACTGCTCCCCCTGTGCCCATGGACAGGGCAAGAGCTCGCAAGTCCCACCAGCGAGCACCAGAGGACACGGCTGGGTACAGAACCGCGTGTTTTCTCCAAGTGCTGAGGATGTTAAACTTGGAAGTGGGCCAGCAGCAAGTATTTGTAAACACGCTGTAAATGATCCAATTTTCCCGAGCATCTGTTCACCGAGCACTTGCCAACTTGGCGGAGCGGGTGCAGGCTGCTCAAATGGCGAAGGCTGGGAGCAGCAGCCAGGCTGGGTCTTAGATCCCGCGCTGACAGCAATTAATTCTCATCAGCTCAGTTCTGACAATGCAGGATCCTTCAAATCTGTCACCACGGAAGTGCCCATGTTGTTGCCACACTGCTTTTCAGGTCACAGATGCCATCGGCTGCCCTGACTCAGCATCCATCACCCTGCTGAGAGCATCCCACCAGGGATGGAGTGGGCGTGGGAGCAGCCAGTCATGCTCAGGAACTACAGCAAAAACCCAGATCCTGTCTGCAAAGGACAAGGAGATCTGTCCCCTACTTCCCTTCAGCAATGCATCCTGCAGGGAGATACCTGTAGAAACTCCAGTTTGTACCTTGCTGGAGATGGGGCTGGACCTGCGTTCATCCTCACTAAGCCAACAGCAGTAGAATGAGAGCTTTTTGTAGAGGGTTACACATGGCAATGATGCTGGCACGATTTCTAGGTCTTTGGATAAAGATAGAGCTCAGGAATTGGCCACAGCCTGTCAAGACAAAGTGACCTCGTGTGATCTCCCAATTTCTGTGTCCTGCTCTGTCCTTTCCCATCTGAAGTTATTAACTCCTCCAAATAAATGCAATGAAGAGTTTCTCCTTGCTATGAGACCTGGAAGGAAAGCACCAGGGCATCATCCCCCCAGGCGTGAGCAAACAGTGATGGACCAGTGGAACACTGCTGGTTCTGCCATCCCAATTGCATTTTCATCTGCTTTATTTCTTCTCCCTCAGCAGGGTTGGAAATCAAAACTCAGTGCATCCTTTTCTCATCTGGTTGGATTTTAGGAAAAACATTATTCTCAGAAAGAGTGATAGAGCACTGGCATAGGCTGCCCAGGGAGTTGGGGGAGCCAGCATCCCTGGAGTTGTTCAAGAGCCATGGAGATTTGGCTCTGAGTGACAAGGTCAATGGGCATGGTGGGATGGGCTGGGGTTGGACCTGATGGTTTTAGTAGTCTTTTTCAACCTTTATGATTCCGTGATTCTATAACTCTATGGTTGTACGACTCTGTGAACAGGAAGCCCTCCTGTTTTTGGTAAGTAAAGTAAGGGAAGAGAAGAACTCAGGGCAGAGCTTCCTGGGGACACAATCTGTGGAGGCATCCAGCACCCACTTCTCCTGGGAACATCAGCATACCTGTGAACTAAGCCATTGCCTTGCTGTTTCTGGGTGCATCTGTTAATGGATGCACCTGTTAATCCAGGCAGGTCCTGGATAGCTGCAACAGCCCCCAACTCGTGCCCATATCCCACGGTGCCCTTGATCCCACTTTGGGGCTCAGGTATTGCCCTAGGGCCAGCAGCAACAGGCATGCTGCACTCATCCCACTGCCCTCCCACCTCTTGACCTGGTGGTTTCAGATCTGATCTATAATTTTTTTTAGTTTTAGGGTGTTTTTTTTTCGGGAGGAACTGACCCCATTTGTGTCTCCTCACCTGCACGTCCCTGTGCTGGTAATTAGAGCAGTGTGAGGCAGGGGAGCACGCCTGGCAAGGCCTCTTCCTGGAGAAGCAAAACTCTCCTGCCTCGGGCAGCCAATGGAGAAATTGCCAAAAAAATAAAGATAAAGAAAAAAGCCTGCAGCCCAAAGCCAGGCTGTGTCTGTCACAAGGACACGAGGTCTCTCTGTAGAGTTCTCAATACAGAGGGAAAGCTATTGGGAAATAACAATAGAAAAGGCATGGAAGGAATGAGTTAAGGCATAGTGGGTCACTTTGGGGCTTCATATTAGAAATAGGATGTTTTAGAGGTTCTGACATCACTCTCCTGCCCCATCACTATCAGGAATCATTTACTTGGATTTACCAGGTTGATGTTTGTACCCAACTGATTGAACTGAGAGGGAAAACCTATTCCTGTTTCCAGACAAATTGCTCAGGTGCTCCACGGGTTTTTCCAAGCAGACTCCTATGTAAATTAATGTTGGGATTAAAATCCCCACCCAGCCATCAGCCTGGCCTTGAATGAGGCACTGCTTTAATTATGGCACTGCTGTCTTGTCATCTCCCGTTATTAGTGGTGGTGAGTTAAGGAAGTTGACTTTTTTCCTTCTTTTCCTGGTCTTTCCGTCACTTCATCCATCATTTCCATGTTCATTCTCCTCGTGCTAGAAAAATGAAAGTGAAAACATTTGGTTGATTACAGATCATCCCATTGCCATGGAAAAGTAGGAGTGTGTCACTGCACCAGCAAATCACCCCCAGCTCAAAACTTTTTGCCTGAATAGAAGCCTATTTCCAGCACCCAGCTCCTGGCTGAGGGCTCATGGAGTGGGTATGGTGGGACCAAGCCTGCCCAAACCTGGGGCAGAGGATGCTCAGCTCCTCAGAGAGCCCTAGGGGATACCTTGGGTGCCCAAGCAGGTGGAATAACTGATGGAAAGGATAAAAAAGAGGATTCTGATCCCTTGCACCTAGCTCATATCTGAGTAAAGACATGCAATTTGCAAGAAGCCCCTGGGATGCTGGAAGGAACAGAACCTCCTTTCTTGTCTTAACCAAAAGGGAAAGTCCATATCCATTCCTACACGAACAACGCAGCCCAAGTCGCTGCGCCTTGCTGTGCAGAAACATGACTGACTCCATGGTGGAAATATGCCACTTCCTCACATGATCCAGCACAAATCTCCCTAGCAGCATCATTGCAACTGAGTGTTTTCCTTTGGCGAGACACAGCAGCCTGTCTTTGAGGTTTCTCATAGCTTTGGCTGCTCAGAGCAGGTCTACAACCCTCCAGCTACAGCAATTTGCACGAAAGATTTGAAGATATTCTGCCTTGGAAGATGCCAGTGTAAATTTCTTTTGTGCCATGAGAAAGAATGAAAGCAATCCTATTTGAATTGTATATTTTAGGCACTGGAAAGGTTTTCCTTGAGAGTTTGCATTGCTGAAGATTGGAAAAAATGAGTCTCGTGGTTAATGTACCTTGGGGCCTTTTGGGCTCATCGGTGCAATTTTTTTCTTCTAGTTGTCATTAACCTGCCTATAGTTGGTTTGTGATCTTGATTTAAAACCAATCAAGTCTCAAGTGGAAAGCCTGGGTTAATTTTCTTAGGAGCTTATAGACACAACTCAGGTTCCCAGTAGCACATTATATTGTTGGGAATTAACTGGAGTGCTTTTCCTTGTACCCAAGCAAGCAGAAGTTTGGACTCAACTTAATGTGTAATAAAACCAGAATTATACCTATGGGATAAAAAGCAATACACACCTTGAGCTAGAATGTGCATGTGTCTGTGACTGAAGGGAAATTATTCAAATGCCTTGAATAGGAAAAAAATATGTTCTTGTGTTTATGGAAATGAAGACAGGAGGAGCTCTCATCTGGGCAGGTGTCTCTGAAACAAAAGAATAGCCTTGAGTTTTGTCAAGTTACAAAAGGAGGTGTTGGCTGTGGGCAGCAGAACCAGGATGCAGAGCAGGGCCAGACTCTGTGGCATGGCAAAAAAAGCTGTCCCTTCCCTCCATGTTTCCTCAATCCCTCTTTCCATTATTTCTTCCATCCCTTCCTCCATCTTTCTATCTCCCCTACATCCCACCATCCTTCCCTCCATCTCTACCCATCTTTCTCTCCATCTTCACATCCTTTCTTTCATCCCTCTATCACTCCATGTATTCCTCTTTCCACCCCTCTATCCTACACCCTTCCTCTATCCCTCTTTCCAATCCTTCTTTCATCCCCACATCCCTCTTTCCACCACTCTCTTCATCCCTCTATCCTACTACACCATTCATCCCTGCCTCTCTCCAGCTCTCCCAGCCTTCTTGGGTCTCTTCAAACCAGCTCCCCCATTCAGAAAGGATTTCTCCATGCCATGCCTATCAGGGAGATTAAAGAGTAACTAAAACTGATAAACTACCTGCCTGAAATAATTTTTCAAATCTACCACTGTGCTAGAGCAAAGTCCCTGTCACTTCATTTCTCTATGATGGGAGATCAGGGTATGGGGACTCATAGATCCCACCTCTGTTGTTGTGCACAACGATCAAGGAAACCCACAGCAGCACTGTGCTGCCCTACCCAAACCACATGTCACACAAAATGCATCTTTTTTTTTTCCTCTTTTGGCATAGATTTTGCCTTTTGAAATCATAGAATCACTAAGATCACCTATTCCAACTGCAACTCATCTCCATCATGTTCACTAAACCACATCCTTCAGTGCCACAGCTCCACAGTTCTGGAACAACTTCAGGGACAGTGACTGCACCACCTCCCTGGGCAGCCTGTGCCACTGCATCACCACTCTTTCTGAGAATAAATTCTTCCTGATATCCAACTTGACCCCTCCCCTGGGGCAATTTAGGGCCATTCCCTCCTATGCTATTGCTGTCACCTGGTGATGAGACTCACCTCCACCTCACCACAGTTTCAGGGAACTGTACAGAGAGATCAGCCTCCTCTTCTCCAAACTGAACAATCCCAGTTGCCTCAGCTGCTCCTCACAAGACTTTTGCTCCAGATCCTTCCTCCGCATGACACAGTCATTAGTTCCAAAAGGGAAATTTGCATGAAGCACAACACACCACCGGCCTTTGCGCTTCGCTATTTTCCTCTCCCGCACCTTCCAGTCCATTAATTAGAATAGGAAAGGATGCAAAAATAAATCAGTAAAAATCATCTGATTGTACTTATTTGCATCATATTGAAGAATACTTATAGGCCACGTTAATGCTAAGCTGCATGGTTTAGTCAGCCCACCAAAAAGCTCAAGCAAACCACACTGCTCTGTGCACAGTACAGCACCAGGTGTGCAGCCACACAAACCTCTGGGACAGAAACAGTGCCTGATAGTCTAATTAATTGAAAATAATGGCGAGGTCAAGTACCAGGCCGCTAAAATGTGTTCTTAGAGATGTTAAATGTGTTTCTGTGTAGCGTGCAGATTGCCAGTGTGAGGAGCAGGCAAACAAATGCTGTTCTCCACAGAGCTGAGTGTGGCACTTAGAGGTCACACTGTGCACATCCCATTGACCTCTGCAACGAGCAACTGTCATCATCATCTCTGTCATCGTCATCATCATTGTCGTCATCACCCTAATCATCTTCATCATCATTATTATCATCATTGTCGTCATCGCTCTAATCATCACCGCCGTCATCATCACCGCCTTCCCAAAGGCACCAATGGCCTAAATAACTGAGCTGACTCTGGCAGTGCTGCAGGGATATTTAGTGTTCATTTTCAGGACTTTTTTTGCAGAGCTCAGACACTCTGTGTCCACTGCTCACTCTGGCTGGTTTTGCTGGTGGTGGGCAGGGGATGCTGTCCTGCAGCAGGGGATGGGGACACAGAAAGTTCATGTCTGCACTGAGGTCTGTGGTGGAAGCCTAACTCTCACCTCTCCAGCCCACTTATTCACAAAGCAGCCTGGCCACAAACTTGGTCACCCATCACATCTGATAACACAGCCAACACATCTCTTTTGCCCTCCTGCTCAACCAGCAGCCTCTGCATGGAGTTCCATGGGTTGTAATACTCCTGAGCTCACAAACACAGACTCTGCACAACGAGAAGTTCTGCAAGGATTGCTAATTATCTGTCTGGGGCAAACCTGCAAGGAGAAAGCTGTAAGCAAATATGTCCAAAAACGTGAATGATGGTACTGCCCATGCATTCAGAGTAGAACAGCACTAACAGAACTCATACCTCCAGCACTGTGGGTCAAAATGTGAAATGTTGAACTGCTTTGCAATAGTCTATGGACTGAGAACAATTTTAGAAATATGCCCACAGTCACATCCATGTATAACCCCACCTCCTGTGCTATGTCTCTGCATTAAGGTACACACAGCACTTCTCATCCTATGGACTTCTGAAAGGCCCATAAACAAGAAGACTCTTTTGCAGCACCATCAGTTTTTTCTTGAACAATAAGAGAACGAGTTGTGATCCACTTTATCCACTTTACAAAAGACCTTTGATCATTGACCGTGGGAGTGCTGTGGGGCAGAGGCTGCTGTGCTGTAGGGCTCCCAGCATGACTCAGCAAAGATGGGGCTGGGAAGGGCAGTGCTTGGCTGGGAGGCATCACTCCACTGCAGACAATGTGAAGAGAAGGGTTGGGTGGTTCACACACAGACACTGGGAAGCCTGTTGGAAGGGGTGGATTTCAACCCAGAAATTTTTCTTGGTTTCATGAAGCCTCCTTTACCCAGGAGAAAAGCACAAGACATCCGCGTCACAGAATCATAGAGTTGTTTGAGGTGGAAGGGGCATCCAAAAGCATGGACACCTACAGCTCCATCAGGTTGCATGCCCTAGGAGCATTGGCAGTGCTGGTTAGTACCACGGGCTGACACACAGACATTTAGAAAGTTGAAAGCAATTACAAAAATAATTCTTCTGAAGAGATGCTTGACATCATTGTGTGCAGCATCAGTTCCCACCTAAACCCATTCATTATCAGAAAGTCTTCCCTCTCCCACCCCGAATAGTCAACCAGGGCCACCGCTACATCTAACACCGCATAGCATCCAGTAAAACACATTTCTGTCTCATTTCTTCTCATTTCTGCCACCTGCACCCACATTTCTCCATCATGTTTCTGTGGCACAGGGAGGGGGATCACCCTTCCCCTGTCCCCACTCACAGCCCAGCACCACCTCTACGCTCCCACTGTTGGGCACTGCCATGCCACCCCTCGCACTGTAACGGATTCATAACACTGATTTGGTGATGACACGCTCTTCCCACGCACAGCACAGCTCGCAGCAGCTCAGTATATACAGCACTATTTACACTGCTGTGAGCCCCCACCGCAGCCGACTGTACCTCCATGAATATTTATGGCCACGGTGTGTATCTACGACGCCCAGTCAGTTCCCAGCCAGTTGTGTGTGCCGGGCTTTATGCTCCGTCGTTCCGTTTTATATAAAAGCAGCGATGCAGAAAAGGAAGAAAGGATGAGCTCCCAGCTCAGGGGCTCAGCACCGGGGCACAGAGCCTTTCCCCAGCCCGGGAAGCGAGGAGGCTGTGTTCAATGAGTGTCCATAAACACGATGTAACACGAACAGGATGTGTTGCTCTCTGGCAGGTGAGCCGAGAGCACGAAGGATGCTCTCAGGGCACAGGCTGTGAGGAATGGTGCGGATTTATTTATCTCCAGGATGAGCGCTGAGCAGCACCTCTGGCGGGCACAGCCGGGCATTGGCTGCCCAGCGTGCAGATGGAGGTGTGCTGAGTGACATTAATAGCGCCCGAAAACAAAGCGGGCGAATGTCAGCAATTCCCTCGGACAATCTAAATGCACATATTTAGGAGCAGCCTCCCCGACGCAGCCCTTCTCCAAATATCAAGGACAACGCTGCTGCCTCACTCCGGAGGAGGATACGGGGAGTGGAAGTGCCAAGCTGAGGCTGGATCGTTCCAGCTCCTTGTGTTACAAATGTCACAAATGTCACTTGGCCCCAGGGGACTCCCAGGGGGCTCTGAAGGGCCACGATCGATGCAGCTCTGGGAAAGATCTGGGGGTGAACGTGGGGCATGGGACAGCTTTGGCTGCCTAGAGCTGGAGGTGCAGCCATGTCCCCCTTTGGGACAGACGCATGGGTGGGGAAATGTCACAGCCACTTCCCTGTGCTGGCAGTGCCCCAGTAGCATGGGCGGCATCAATGCTGGCACTTGGATGCAGGAGAACTGGTAGGAGGGTCGGGGCCAGACTCCTACATGACTCCATCTCCACGGGCACAGAGCATCCCATAATCCTCTGGATCCCCCAGAGCTCTGAGGGATCTCAGCCCTCCCCTTTCCCAGATATCACGGGGGTATTTCCTTCAGCACTGGGGGGGAGGGGGGCGGATTTGAGGTGCACACAAGAAATATCATTTCCCACCATCCTCTCCCTTCCTGGACAGCTGCGAGGTGCCCGTGTGGGACCCAGCACGGCTCAGAGTCCAACGCCAGCCCCAGCATCTCCCCCCCAGAGCCAGGCAGCCTCCACACTGCTCTGCCTGTGAGGTGGAGGGGATCGTTCCTTTAATCTCTCCCCTAACCCCGTGACCTTCCTCCTTAAGGAGCTTTTCCCCCTTCATGTCACTGCTTTTTAAAGCCTCCTTTACAAATAAAAGCAATTTCCTTTTGGAACTGTAACTATGACATGCAGAGAGATGCACGGGTTTTTTTTTGGTTTTTGTTTTGTTTTTTTTTGGGGGGGGGGGACAATAAAGGGGTAAGAATGGGGGCCCAGCTTCCCTTTGGTGTTTGTGTTCTCCTGAAGTTTGTTTGTTTAGATACTTTACATAAGACAGTAAACACCGGAGAGTCAAAAGCTTTAATTAAAAAAGGTAGTGAGCTGGAGGGAAGGGTGGGAGGCGGTGGGGGGGGGGGGGGGGGGAGCTTTCAATTTACACAGCGATTTAGAGAAGCGGCCTCAGACAGACAACATAAACCCTGCGGACAAAGCTACCGATTACGGAGGTGCCCACCTCAGGATGTGCAGCTCAGGGCAAAAAACCGTTTGTGTCCCCTGCTACCCCTCCGGTCGTGCAGACCCACCCCGGCAGGATTCATCCTTTTCAGACCCACAACCTGGCTTTGAAGTTTCTGAGTTTCGGGTTTTTTTCTTTTTTTTTTTTTCTTTCTTTTTTTTTTTTTTTTAAAACTTGCAGGGCCTCGCATTGTGAGCGGGGAGAGGTGCAGCGGAGCAGAGCCTCTCTGATCGCTGAGCTGGCACCGCAGCATCGCACCGCCACCACCGCTCCCAGCGCCGCCCCGCGGAGCGCTGCCTGGGGTGGGACGGCGATGGGGGAATGGAGGAATGGAGCTGCTGAGAGGGGAGATGGGAGAGGGATGGGGAGATGGAGAAGATGGGGATGGGAATGGGAATAGAAAGGGAAGTGGGAAGGGGAATGAAAGGGAAGTGGGAAGGGGAATGGGATGAAGAAGGGGAAAGGAGGGAAAGAGGAGAGGAGGGAAGGAGAGGAGAGAGAGGAGGAGAGGAGAGGAGGGAGAGGAGAGGAGAGGAGAGGAGAGGAGAGTAGAGGAGAGGAGAGGAGAGGAGAGGAGAGGAGAGGAGAGGAGAGGAGAGGAGAGGAGAGGAGAGGAGAGGAGAGGAGAGGAGAGGAGAGGAGAGGAGAGGAGAGGAGAGGAGAGGAGAGGAGAGGAGAGGAGAGGAAGAGGAGAGGAGAAGAGAAGGAGAGAGAAGGAGAAGGAGAAGGAGAAGGAGAAGGAGAAGGAGAAGAGAAGGAGAAGGAGAAGGAGAAGGAGAAGGAGAGAAGGAGAAGGAGAGGAGAGGAGAGGGAGAGGAGAAGGAGAAGGAGAAGGAGAAGGAGAAGGAGAAGGAGAAGGAGAAGGAGAAGGAGAAGGAAAGGAGAAGGAGAAGGAGAAGGAGAAGGAGAAGGAGAAGGAGAAGGAGAAGGAGAAGGAGAAGGAGAAGGAGAAGAGAAGGGAGAAGTGAGAGGAGGGAGAAGGGAGAGGGAGAGGGAGAGAGGAGGAGAGGAGAGAGGATGAGAGGGAGAGGGAGAGGGAGAGGAGAGGGAGAGGGGAGAGGGAGAGGGAGAGGGAGAGGGAGAGGGAGAGGGGAGGAGGGAGGGAGGGAGAGGGAGAGGGAGAGGGGAGAGAGAGGAGAGGGAGACGGAGGGAGGGAGGGAGGGAGGGAGGGAGGAGGGAGGGAGGAGGGAGGAGGGACGAAGGCGCCCACTCCATCTCCTCCCCCCGTGCACACACACGGACGCACAACCCGCACACCCCTCGCACCGCTCGCTCTCCCTCCGCACCGCCCGCAGCCGCCAGACCCCGAGGGCTCCCGGGGGGGGGTCGGTGCCGGCCCCCCCAGCCAGCGGGCGGGAGAGGCCCGACGGGCAATTCTCGGCCGACTTCCCGAGAAACTTTTTCCACAAGAAATACAAGAGCAAAAAGAGGACGAGCATT
Source organism: Tympanuchus pallidicinctus (assembly GCF_026119805.1). Lineage (NCBI taxonomy): Eukaryota > Metazoa > Chordata > Aves > Galliformes > Phasianidae > Tympanuchus > Tympanuchus pallidicinctus. The sequence goes on from NW_026294747.1 coordinate 66,836,149, forward strand.
CTTCACCTCCGCACCCAGCCTGAATCCTGCCTTCCAAGCGGGAAGAGAATCCCCTGCAGCAACTTTATTATTAATTTTTTTCCATTGAAAATCACGGGGGAAAAAAAGAAAAGAAAAGAAAAGAAAAAAAAAAAAAAAAAAAAGAGAGAAAGAAAAAGAAAACGAATCGTGTGTGTATGTGTGCGAGTGTCCGCGGGCCGATATTCCCGAAACAGCTGGAAAATCGCCTTCGAGACAGCAGCAGACGTGATGCTGGGTGGAGTTGGGGCAGCACCCGGTTCATTAGCGCCGGTGGCTTTCTGACGGCCGGGCCCACGCCGGGGTGTAAATCCTGAACAGTCCGAAGAATTCCAGTCCGCGTGGGGGCAGCCCAGGTCCTTGCCGAGCCCTGCTCGGTGTAGGGTTGCCCAAGTCCGCCGTCACAACACGAGCTGTTGTGTCTGCGCGGATTAACTCCTCCGAACCACGGGGAAAACGGGGAAACGCGACACAACCCCCACGGCCCACGAGTGTCTGCGGTGCGCGGGGGGGAGATGGGACGGGGAGAGGGGGACATGCAGTGTGTGGAAAATACAAGAAAAACGCCGTCGAGTGTTCCTATGCTGCATCTCTTCTGTCTCGGCGGGTGGGCGAGGGGGAGAAAGGAGAGAGGAGAGGGGAGAGGAGTCGCTGCTCGCCGGGAGGGGGCCGGGAGGGTCGGGGGCTGCAGGGTCCGCTCCCAACCCGCAGCGCTCGGGAACCGTTCTCGTCCCTCTTGGCAAAGTTATTCGTAGTGCTTCTGCGACTCGAAGGCAGGGGCAGAAGTTTCGCTCCCAGCTTTATTGGGTTTATTGACTTCTTTGCCTTTATGATGATGATTTTGTTTCTGTTTTTGGTTGTTGTTTTTTTTTTTTTTGGGGGGGGGGGGCGGTGGGGGGAGGGGGAGGGGGAAGGCACACTTTATTTATTTGCCCCGAATCAAGAAACTTTCTCACGATGCTGGGAAAAGGCTGCGAGATCGGCGCTGGCTGCCTCTCGGGCCAGTGAGTTTGTGAGGTGCAGCCTCGGCTGAACAAAGAGCGGGCACCCGGGCAGGGAAATGCAACCCAGAGCCACCCGGTGCCACCCCAGGGCCACCTACAGCCCCGGCGGGGCCACGCTTGAACCAGGAGAGTGCTCAGCGCTCCTCCGGAGCGGGCAGAGGGCTGCGGGCCGGGCTGCTTTCTTTCTTTTCTTTTCTCTTTCTTCTTGACTTTTCTTTAATTTTCATTTCTTCTCTCTTTTCTTTTTCTTTCTTCTTTCTATTTCTTCTCTTTTCCTTCATTATTCCTTCTTTTCCTTTTCCTTATTTTCCTCTTCTCTTCTCTTCTCTTCTCTTCTCTCTCTTCTCTCTCTCCTTCTCTTCTCTTCTCTTCTCTTCTCTTCTCTTCTCTTCTCTTCTCTCTTTCTCTTCTCTTCTCTTCTCTTCTCTTCTCTTCTCTCTCTTCTCTTCTTCTCTTCTCCTTCCCTTCTCCTTCTCCTTCTCCTTCTCCTTCTCCTTCTCCTTCTCCTTCTCCTTCTCCTTCTCCTCCTCTCCTCTCCTCTCCTCTCCTCTCCTCTCCTCTCCTCTCCTCTCCTCTCCTCTCCTCTCCCTCTCCTCTCCTCTCTCTCCTCTCCTCTCCTCCCCTCCACCTTCCCCTCCCTTCCCCTCCCTTCCCCTCCCTTCCCCTCCCTTCCCTTCCCCTCCCTTTCCTTCCCTTCCCTTCCCTTCCCCTTCCCTTCCCTTCCCTTCCCTTCCCTTCCCTTCCCTTCCCTTCCCTTCCTTCCCTTCCCTTCCCTTCCCCTTCCCTTCCCTTCCCTTCCCTTCCCTTCCCTTCCCTTCCTTCCCTTCCCTTCCCTTCCCTTCCCTTCCCTTCCCTTCCCTTCCCTTCCCTTCCCTTCCCTTCTCCCTTCCCTTCCCTTCCCTTCCCTTCCTTCCCTTCCCTTTCCCTTCCCTTCCCTTCCCCTCTCTTTCTTTTCCATTCTTTTACTTTCTTACTTTTTCCTTTCCCGTTTTTTCTTTTACTTTTTCGGTTTCCTTTTTCATTTCCGTTTTTCCTTTTCGTTCTTTTCCATTGCTGATCTTCTTTCACTCTTTTTTCCTTCATTTTATTTTGTTTTATTTTTCTTCTTTCCCTTCTATTTTCTTTTTTTCCCCCTTTCCTTCCATTATCTGTCTTCTATTTCATTTATTTCATTTCTTATTCAATTCTTTCTTTTACCTTCCATCTTTTGCTCTTCCCCGTGCCAACATCATACAATCGAGCGCTAAGCTCGCGTTTACCTCGTGAATCTCCACTATGTTTTCAAAAAAAAAAAAAGTCTTTTTATTGCCATTATTTCCTTATTTTCGATGTTGCGTTGGCCTCCACGGCCGCCAGCTGAGAAGGACCAGGAGATGCACAGAGGTGCGGGGATGTGCACAGAGGTGCCATGGACACAGCCTAGCAGGGGCAAGGACAGGAACACGGACAGGGACGGGGACGGGCGCAGAGAAAGAGGCAAGAACAGGGACGAGGGACGGGCAGGGACAGGCAGGGCCGGGCCAGGCCAGGGGGCAGGGCGGGGAAAGGGCCGGCTCCCCCCTCCCGCTCCTCCGCCCCGGGGGGGTCCTTACCCCGCCCCGTGGGTGGAATCGCTGCGGTGCCGGTCGGCCCCATCCCGAGCCGGGACGCCGTCACCGAGCTTATTCGTTCGCTCCCCGGGGAGCGGCTGGAATAAAGCCGACGGCGTCCCGCGAGTCAGAGGCAGCCGAGCCCTTACCCGCGGCCATGGGGAAATCACCGTAACCCTGCTGGGGAGATGCCACAGACAACCCGGCCCGGTCCTCCGCAGAAGCACCAACAGCCCTGGATGTGTCGCATCGCGCTGGCACGGGAACAACCTGACAGATGTGGTGATTTGAAATAATAGTAGTAATAAACATTTATTTTTGGTTGTCGATAATACGGTGAAAACCCGGCTGCGGAGGGAAGGGCAGCCCCGAGGCCGGGCTCTGCCCGCCGGCGCCGCTATCAGGAAAGCTGCCGGGCTTCGAAGGGAACTGCGGACGCTTTGCCCATCCCGAAATTCAGCGGGGACCTCGGGCGGCCGAGGGGACGGGAGGCGGCGCGCTGTGCCCTGTCCTCAATCCTCAGCCCCCAACACCGGGTGGCAGAGGAGGAAACGGGGAGCAGGAAGGGGAAAAAAAAAAGGATATATTTAAAGGGGTGACCCCTACATGAGCCCCGTTGGAATACACGGGGTTGAACTGCGGGGAGGGCGGGGGCCGGCAACGGACGACCACAACCCCTGTTCTTAAAGCGGCTCTCCCAGCGCCCCCGCAAGTGATTTTCTCCCCAAGATAAAGCCCTACGCCCGGGGAGCCGCTGGAGAAGCTCCGCAGCCCGGCGAGAAAAGGCGGTGCTGGAACCCTTCGGGAGAGAGAGACATAAAAAATAACCCCGGGGAAGGGGAGAAAAAAAAAATAAATCATTTAAAATAACAAGAACAATAAATAAGCTCATCCCGGTCTCCTCGGTTCGGTGTCAGCTCAGCCCTTCGCCCTCCGTCGCTGCCCGCAATACCTGCGGTGCTGCCCTGCGTGGGGTGACTGCCGGGACAGAGAGACGCAGTGATTTGTTGCGTGTCTCTGCGACGGGATTTTGGGGTGTGGGAGAGTGGGGGGTGCGGGGGGCCGAAGCTCGCGGCTCCTGGCAGCGGCCCCGGGAGCGAAATATTGAAGTGCAGCAACCTTGAAGACGTTTAATTACGGGGTAGCAGCAGTGCGAGGGCTTGCACGTAATTAGAAAATACTTCTTGGGAGCCAGGCTAATCGCTTTTCATGGGGCACTTCAAGAAATTAACCTCTAGGTGCTTGTCGGAGCAAAACAACTTCGGATCGGTGAGTGCTGCTGGACCCAGAACTATGAGGGATGGGATGAGGAGGGAAAAAGGGGGAGCGAAATGGGGGGAAAGAGGGAAAAAAGAGAAATAGAAGAGAAACAAAAGGGGGAGGGAAGTAGGGGGGGAGGAAAAAAGAGAAGAGAGACCGGCGGTGGCGAGGCAGCCGAACACAAACGGCACTTAGAGGGGAGAGCTCCTCGCTGAGCTGTGCGGCGGATCCGGCCCGGCCTGGTCCGGCTCGGGAAGACCTGGGAGGTGCGCGCCGTCGGGGCGGAGGGACAGAGAGCCCGCGGGGATGAGCGCAGCCCCGGTCGCCTCTCCGCAGCCTCAGTCCCTCCAGCCCGACCCGTGCACAGCCGCACTCCGCTCCCTAATTTTGTTCCGAGGGATTTCTTCGTAAAGACAAAAGAGAAAGCGGCATCGAGGTTATGTTGGGGGGGGGTTGGCATGGGGCCCCCTCCGGTAATAGCACAGACCGGCAAATCGGGCGGCCCGCCGCCCCCCCCGCCCTCGCTTTGTAGCAAGGCTTAATATGATTTATGCATTTCTGCAAGGAATTATGGGATGTCCCCCCTTCAATTCCCCCCCCCCCCCCCCCCCATCCCCCGGTAAACAGCGCGGAAATTAAAACTAACGATGCCGCGCGGCGCGAGCGGGGAAGGGGGGGGGGGGGCACACAAAAGCGGTGCTGGGTGGGGG